>NC_045430.1:256463180-259180680 GCF_902635505.1 Sarcophilus harrisii | reverse complement strand
GGTAAGACTGTACTATCAAGGACCAGTGATCCAAAAGCGGTGTGCAGGAACAGCAGACTTGGAGAAAATGTAACAAGAGAGAATATTTCAAAGAAAAAAATGCTAGATTATAAGTAATTTTTCTCATTTGCTTTGGTTCTATTGGGGGATGTGTTTCTCCAACTGCAATAACAATTGAAAGCAGAGTGGACCTTTTGTTTTAGCACTGATAATGCAATGGCATGTCCACACATTTCCAAAGATGAATAGTTTAAGAGGTTTAGTGGGATCTTCTAATTGAATTAATTTCCATTGTGTTTGTAAATCTTTCTAATTAGCCAGGGATATGAAGTGTATTTTCAGAGTTTATTTAATTTATATGTGGGAGATTAACAATGAATAGGAGCATTCATGACATGAATACACTAGATTTTCTTTTCTACAATGGGATAGTTTATACTGATGAAAGGTAGAGCATTGTTTCCTCTGGAGTTCTCTTATCCTTACCAGACCAAGAAATAAATTTTTCCACAAAGGCTTTATGAGATGGTTAGAAAGTGATTTCTCAGTGTGGGAAAATCCTATGGTAGAAACTCTCTTCACTAACATACATCTAGAACTCTTTGTTGCCTTTAATTTTATAAGTAATTGCCTAAAGACATCAGTGACTTGGCCATGGTACCACCAAAAGATTGTGTCAGGCACATGATCTGACCTCGGCTCTTCTCAGCTCCAAGCTAGACCCACTATCTTTTGCTTCTTTTGCCCAGAATGTACTGAATATATATCACTTATTGGCTATGCTTGAGAAACAATGATTCTTGTGACTGGGATTCTTTATTGTTCCCTATTATTTGCAGTTCCAGAGGTTATTACCTTATATGAACATAGAATAGATAGCTAAATGCTCCACAAAGACAGACATGAGTGAAGTGATCCAACATAGTAAATAGATGTCTGACCTTGGAGTGAGAAAGACCTGAGTTCAAATTCTGCCATAGGTTCTAGTTGTGTAACTATGAATGTTATTTAACCTCCCTTGGCTTCAGGTTGCTTGTGTAGAATGAGAAATTTGAACTCTGATCTCTAAGTTATTTCCTACCTCTAAATATACATTTCTATGAAGTAATTTATTAGAAACTTTTAAATCCATTTGATCCAGCCTCTCACCTCTCCAATGGCCAATATGCATGAATTTACAAGTTTCACATCTGTTTCTATAAAATGGGAATTATCTTAGTATCATTCCTGAGGTTACTAGGGTAGCAGAAATCCTAGTATATCTTTCAAAAGAAATAAAAAAAATAAATCTTAAAAAAAAATTCCATAGGCTATCTGGCAAGTGCATTATTGACCTTGTTGCGATACAGGAGCCATCTGCCAGTGGCTGCTGGAGATCTAATTCAGACCTGTAGAATGGATTTCTTCATGTGAGAGGTTGATGATGATAGAAGGAGACTGAGAGGCAGTTGCATTGTCTGACCTTTCTCCTCTTCTCTCTTGTCTCCAATTTATTTCATTCCCAATCCACAAAGAACATCTGTGTTAGTAAAGGCTGCTTGTGTCTCACCAGCAGCTGCTGAGGGATCAGCTGCATAATGAGATTCTGGGGCCACTGGTCCATCTTCCTGCAGAAAACATAGCAGATAAATAACATTAGAACACCCCCATTTCATACCTGACAACTGGGCTTGGGGAAAAAAAAAAGACTTTTTTAGTCGGGGTAATTAAATCAGTCAACATATCAAATGGCCAAGCCAGGAGACTGATGAGAAACTTATAAAAAATGCCTGTTCTGACTATAGTCCTCTTCTCTGTTTGAAAGTTTGCCTCCATGACATCTCACAAGCTTCCACACCTGCCATAGTGCTGTTTGCATTCCCTAGCATGTGGACTCAGATAACAGCTAATGCACAAACTTACTGACCATGCTGCGGGGAGTTGGGGGCGGGGGAGATAATCACAGTCTCATAAAACAAAAAATGGAGAATTGTTAAGGACCAGGCCTAGGTGAAGGGACAATTCAATTCTCTGAGAGCCTCCACAGCTGTGAATCATAAACTTGAAGAAGTTGCAAAGCAGCCTTTACTGTTTATCTTCATTGCTCTTAAAATTCTCCCTGAGAGAAGAGGTTACAAATGTCTGTTATATCCCATATCCCATTTCTAGTCTAAAATAAATTATTTAAGGATAATCCTTTCTTTAAATATATTTTTCATAATGTTTTATTTTCTCCAATTACATATAAAAACATTCCAAGGACAAGAACTCACTATTTGACAAAAATTGCTGAGAAAATTGGAAAATAATATGACAGAAACTAGGCACTGACCAACACATAACACCCTATACAAAGATAACATTGAAATGGGTTCATGATTTACATATAAATCATGAAATACTATAGAAATAGTATTTATATATTATATGCTTTTAGTAAATACTATAAGCACATTAGGAAAAGAAGGAATAGTCCACATCTTGGATCTGTGGAGAAAGTAGGAATTTGTGGCCAAAGAAGAACTAAAGAGCATTATGATAATTAGGATAATTTTGATTAGATTAAATTAAAAAGATTTTCTAGAAAGAAAATGAATGCAGCCAATAATGGAATGGAAGCAGTAAACTGGAAAAATAAATTTACACCCACTGATTCTGATAAAAGCAAGAACTGACTCAAATTTATAAGAATGCAAGTCATTCTCCAATTGATAAATGCTCCAGAGATTTGGGCAATTTTCAGATGAAGAAATTAAAGCCCTTTTTAGACACATAAAAATGCTCTAAATCACTATTGATCAGAAAAATGCAAATTAAGACAAATCAGAATTATCACTATATACTTCTCAGTTTGCCTAAGACAGGAAAAGACAGAGATAAATATTGGAGGGGATGTGGGAAAAGTGGACATTAATATATTGTTGGTGGAGTTGTGAATTGATCTAACCATTTTGGAGAGCAATATGGAACTATGTCCAAAGGGCTATCAAACTATGCCTATCCATCTTTGATTCAATAGTGTCTTTACTGGGTCTATATCCCAAAGAGATCATAAAAAATGGGAAAGGAATCATATGTGCAAAACTATAGCAACGCTTTTTGTAGTGGCTAGGAAGTGGAAGGTTGAGTGGCTACCTATCAGAGAATGATTGAATAAGTTATAGTATATGAAACTAATGGAATATGATTGTTCTATAAGAAATGATTATTGGGATGATGTTGGAAAGACTGGGATAGATTTGCATGAACTGATGCTGAGTGAAGTGAGTAAAACCAAGAGAATGTTGTACATAGCAACAATAAGATTAGGTAATGATCAACTGTGATAGAATTGGCTCTTTTCAAAAATGAGGTGATTCAGTCAATTGCAATAGACTTGTGATAGAGAGAGCCATCTGCAGAGAGAGAACTGTAGGAACTGAATGTGGATTACAACATAGTAATTACACCTTTGTGTTGTTTGCTTGCTTTTTTCATCCTTTCTCACTTTTTTTCTTTTTGATGTGATTTTTCTTGTGCAGCATGATAAATATGGAAATATGTTTAGAAAAATTGCAAGGGGCAGCTAGGTGGCTCAGTGGATAGAGCACCAGCCCTGAAGTCAGGAAGATCTGAGTTCAAATCTGGTCTCAGACACTTAACACTTTCTAGCTGTGGGACCCTGGACAAGTCACTTAACCCCAATTGCTTCAGCAAAATAATAATAATTATAATAATTGCACATGTTTACCCTATATTGGATTATTTGCTGTCTAGGAAATAATGCAAGGAGAGGGAGGGAAAAAACTGGAAATTTTGCAAGGGTGAATGTTGAAAGCTATTTTTGCATGTATGTTGAATATAAGAATCTATTATTAAAAATAAAATAAAATATTGATTCCAGTATTCTCCCTCTCTCCCTTCCTTCTTCCCCTTCCTAAGACAGTAAATAATCTGATATGTTATATGTGTGCAATTACATAAAACATAGTTCCAGTTTAGTCGTTTTGGGGATAATACTTTCTACATTTTTTTACTTATTTGTCTTTATAATTTTTTTTTACTCATTAGTTATTTAGATGGTAGAGGAGACTTTGTGTTATAGTTTTAGAACTCAGGTTAGAAGTTCCACTTGTCTTCTGTTTTTGTTTATTGTCTTCCTTCCCCCATTAGACTTTGAAAGAATTCTTTGAGGGTAGGGACTGTCTCCATTTTCCTTTCTTAGTATCCCCTTGTTTAGTTCAGGTCTTGTCACAGAGTTAGTAAAAAGTTAATGTCTATGGACTATTATTGACTATTGATTGTGTGACTTTGGACAAATCACCTGAAATGTTACTCTAGATGTTACCATCCCAAAGAGTCATATAACTATAGTGTTTAAAGGAACTTTTGAAGCTACTTATCTAACCTCTCCCCTTCTGAAATTGGAATATACATGAAATTACAAGATTTTGTGTATTTTTCTACAAAATGAGAATTACTTTCAATTTATCAGTACTCCTAGATAGCTAAGAAACTTTGGGATAGGGACCAGATCACTGATAGATGAAAATATCTCTGCAAGTTCAGTTCATCATCTTCTCTTCTAAGGAATTTTTGAGACACTTGAAGTGCTCTACTAAGGAGGACAAACAGTAGGGATCAGACTTGGAACTTGAACTCACATCTTCTGCTTCCATTGCCTCTTTAAGAATATAAAGTAGTTGCCAATTTGCCTCAGTAAGGAGAATTTCCCATGGAGAAGTCTCTAAAACAATGAAATTCCAATTGAAGATCTAAAGCAAAACCTAGTTTTCTACCTTTTTCAGCAATATGATTTTATAGAAAGAGAATCATATCAGAAACAGAAATATGGGTTCAAATACCAACTGAGCTTTTGATTGGTTGGGTATGCTTGTGTAGATTATTTTTTCCTCTCAACACTTCCCTCCTCTGTAAAATCAGGATTAAAATAGTTGCAAATGTGCCAACCATTAATATTGGTGCCAAGATCACTGATATCACAATGAGATAATGAGATGCCACATATAAAACTTCAGCAACTTAAGGCAACTCCGAGGTCTTATGGCGATTCTGATCATCACAATGTGTTTATATCATAGACTTGTTTGTCAAATTGGTGAAATTTATGTACTCCTCAGAGCAATGTTTTTCTTTTTTCAAAATATAATTGAAGGAAATCCTAAATTCCTTCCTTCCTTCCTTGTATCCTTTCCTCCTTCCTTCTTCCTCCTCTCCCTCCTCCTCCTCTTCATTCTTCTCCTTCTCCCTTCTTCCTTTTTCTTTAGAATTAAACCAAAGCATTTATTGAAAATTCAAAAGAAACTCTTAATAATTACATAATATTCCACCCATAAATAGATGTGTACATAAATGCAGACAATTTTTTTCTATGACTTATAGGGAAATGCTTAAAGTTACAGGGAAATAAGGCATGTACACAAGTGACCAGAACAGTTCACAGTTCTGGAACAACCTGGATCCTCTTTTCATCTCAGAAACTATCTATAAAAATGTTAGATGAATGTAGTTTCTACTAAATAGATGTGAACCACACTGTGATGTTTTAATAACTCACTTGATGTGATGTCTCAGCTGGACAGTATGCCCCATGGGGCCACTTTTCTGTTGTTTTGCCTCAGTTGTTTCCTCAGTTGGTTTTTCAATAGCAATTTTGCATCAGCTTCTAAAAGATTTTTTTAGATTTCTTTGAACTCATCTCTTTCATCTATTCTAATAGCACAGTAGTATGTTATTGCATTGATGTACATGAATTCCTTCAATGTACTCTACTCCCTATCTTTTATTTGTGCATATTTTGGTTGACTACTGCATGATTAATCATTTTCAGTAATAAAGAACATACAATACTTTCCTTGATTTAGAGTTTACTGTCCAAGAGAAGATTGCTCTTCCTGGACAGTAAACTTGAGAAAAAGAAAGATTCTTTACTGTGAACCCCATGCTACTGAATCAGAGCCACAGGAAACTTATAATTAAGCTGACTGATTGCCTTGTTTTGCTGAGAAACTGATGAAATTGGCCCTTTTAAAGAAAATGAGTCCTTTGGGTCTATGATGGATGAAACAGTAAAATACATTGGTTGGTGTTGATCAGCTTTACAAACTCCTTAGCTAAATATGGTACATGAAATCTATTGGATCAAAGCTAATTTTCTGTGCCAAACTCTGGTAATTACCTCTTTTAGCATCCTTAATCTTTAACTTTCATATATCTTTTAATAATTTTAAATGGCATAATGATAATGAATGATGCCAATATATAAATATGTATTTGTGAAAAACATAATTATTTTAGGGGTCAGCAGGTTTGTTATAGTTTTAAATAAATTAATGATAGGAGATGAATCAGTTTTTCTTAAAGGGATCTGGGCTTTCTTTGATTCAAACTAGACTTCTTTAGTCATGATTTTTAAAGAGTACAAAGGAGTTTAAAGATTAAATGTGAAAAGAAAAATTGTAAGCTAGTAGAATGGGAAGGGATTTTTTGGGTGGTATCTAATCCAATTCCATCACTTTGCCAATGAGGAAAATGGGAAGCCTATAGGGCTTAAATGACTTTCCTAAAATCACACTGTAAGTAACAGAGACAGAATTTGAATCTTTGAATATTACATGGCTCTCTGGCCAATACCACTCTCTTCACTAATTTTCAATGTGTGTTCAGATATGTCTTGACAAATTGACATGGCATCAGTATAAATTAGCATGACATGGGTGTATTTAGAGCTAGACAGTTATTTTTCAATAACTGAAAGGAAAAAGAAAAATCTTATTTCCTCATTTCCCACAATTTTATATCAATATATATATAGATATAGTTATAAATGATCTGCTAAAAACTTATAGAAGAGATATAAATTAACATAATGAATATTTTGTCACAGGTATACACAATATACATATGTGTACATGTTTATATATGTATACATGATACATGCCTACATAGCCACACATTTCTGTCTGTGTGGATCCCTATTATTCATTCAATGTCTCAAAACTAAGTAACATGCTGTATCTCTAAGTTTCAAGAAATTGGTAGTAGGAATTTTCTCACTTGTGAATATATATACATATATATACACATACATATACATATGATATAGAAATGTGCACAGAAATATATATATATATGATCTTTTATATAAATATAAAAGATGAATTTCTAAATAAATATAATAATGATGATGAGATATATAAAGATATAAAAGCGTAGATATTCAATTTCCAGGTCTTATTTTGGACAGATGCTATCCCATACTGTATTTCATACCTGATTTGATTCTCCAGAGTGACCAAAAGTGCTATCCTTAGAATCCATAGAGCATTTTGTTTAGTAACACCCTGAATTATTTTATAGGCACTATTTTCCTCCATAGTTCCTTGTTTTTTAATGTCTCTTTCCTATTAGATGGTAAAAATACATGGAGATTAAGCTTCATTTCTTCCTTATCCAATGAAATGTAATCTACTTTACAAACTTTAAAACAGAGAAGGTGGCATTTGTAGAGAAAATTTCCTCATTGAGAGTACCCTAAACTAATGAAATTACACATCTGGTACAAATAAAACAGTCAATCAACAAACATTTATTCTCTAATATATGAAAACATGCCAGGTGCTTTGTGTAGCTGTGGAATTAAAAAGCAAAAAGCTCCATTCTCAAAGAGCTCATAACTGAAAAAAGAAGACAAAGTTAAATCAAATATTTACTTGCAATCAAGATAAATTAGAGATGAACAACAGAAGGAAGCACTAGAATTAAAGAGAAATGGGGGGTGGGGTGAAACTTCTTGTATAAGATAAGATTTTAATTGGAACTTGAGAGAAGCCAAGAAAATACACAAAACAAATCAGTGGAAACTTTTCCCTCAAAAAAAAGGTGAACTTCTGGTTATCAACATGGATTAAAGAGAAAGAGAGAAATTAATAACTGAAGCAAAATCAACATCCGTAAAGAACTTATTTATTAGACTTTGGAATTGCAGATATCATCACCAAGTGCATGCGTTGGAGTAAACTAATACATATTTGTAATATCTTAGCACAGCAGGCCACACCATATTAAGGCTGGGATTTCAGCTGTAACACCAAATTTCTAATAGTGTAGATTTGCTTTTCAATTCTGACTGTATTTGAATATTATTAATATATTTGCCCACAAGTAATTGTTTTTGAAATCACCCCTCAGCAGCAACTTGATAGCTCAAACTGGGCTAGCAACATTTCCCCTCAATGCTTTTCTTGAGTGCTTCATTACCCCCACTGGGCTATTTATTGTTGGGATGAATGGAGATGAGATCATTTCCCAAACAATGCAAACACATTGGGGCAAAAATCAGTTAGAATTACTGAAGAATAGCAGATGGTTGATGTGGGTTAGTACCAGTTCTGTGAGCAGGGCATGCTCAGTAAGAAAATTTCATGTCGTTAGTAAGACAGAGATTGTTTTTAATGAAGGCTGAAGCACTTTCAGGCTAAGGCATAATACCCATGCTGCATGATATAGAATTAGCTGTTTAGCTCCTGTGACTATTAATCGATGATTTTGTGATGTACCCTGATCTCTTTGATCTATTTTAATTTTGTTTATTTTCATCACCTAGAGGACGATGTACATGATATGTCTTAAAATGTTTTTTTTTTTTAAACTATGTGATGAGAAGGAAGGTGATAGAAGCTCATAGAAGCACAGCTACTTTCTTCTGGGAGACTCTAATCACCTAACAAATACTTTGTTTTAAGCAAAGCTCTATGTTTGTTTCATCCAATGCCATCCCATTTTCCTGCTCTAAATACTAGTAGCTATTCTAAAATACTTTTAGTGGTCAATATCCAATGTGTTATATATTCTAGATTTTTCTCTGGGCTGCATTAAACCTATCAATAATAATACCTGCTAATGTTTGCCCTTGTACCTGAAGAATCTCACAAAAGTCTAGGGTTAGTCAGTCAGTTAATCAGCATTTATTAAGCTCCTACTGTGTATCAGGGACTTATGGTTATCCTGTGGAGTAGGCCTACATGACTTATGCTTGGATACACAGTGGGTACATTACAAATAAGATTCATATCCTAGCTTTTCCTCCTTCTAATACCTGTCCCCTTTCTCTACCACTCTACCTGAAGTAAAAATGGGAGGATGATTTGAATAACATTTCAAGGACTCTTTTGATTCTATATATTTATATTGGAAGGCAGCTTGGTTTAGTGGATAGTATACTGATCTTGGGATAATAAAGACTGGTAATGTAGTAAGTGTGCAATTCTATACAAGTAATTTAATCCCTCTCATCCTCGGTTTTCTTATCTGTAAATAATTATCATATGCCTCATAGAATTGTTATGAGGATCAAATGAAAAAGCATGGAAGATGCCTTGTAAACCTTAAAAAGCCATATTTACACTAGCTATAATGACATTAATGATCAAATGTTAATAATATATGTCATATGCTAATTATCTTCATCATTGTTAATCACACTGTTAAGTACCTGCATGATTTGGTTCTAATCTCTCCTTTCAGTTTTATCACACATTACACTCCTTAGAAATGGCATTCCATCCATATTTGGTTATTGCCTATTCCTTAGTCTAATCCTAGATTTTATTATCTCTATATCTTTGTATAGGTTATCTCTAATACCTTGAATATAAAACATCTATATTTTTATTTTTTTAATCCTCTTCTCCAAGAAGTTGGACACAATCTAAATAAGATCAAGGGTGAAACAAGGATGTCCATTATCACCACTATTATTCAACATTATGGCTAGAAATGTTGCCTTTAGCAAAAAGAAAAGAAAATGAAATTAAAGTAATTAAAATAGACAATGAAGAAATAAAACTAATACTCTTCGCAGATGATATGATGATATACTTAGAGAATTCTAGAAAATCATCCAAAAACCCCTTGGAAAAATCTCACAACTTTAGCAGAGTTGCAGTATATGAAATAAACCCACATAAATATCAGCATTTCCATATATTACTGACAAAGCCAATCAGCAAGAGATAGAAGGAGAAATTCCTTTTAAAATCACTATAGACAAAATATAATACTTGGAGGTCTACCTACCAAGACAAAGCCATTAACTATATGAACATAATTACAGAACACTTCTCACACGAAGAAGTCAAATCTAAACAATTGGGAAAATATCAATTGTTCATGGGTAGGTCAAACTAATATAAGAAAAATGACAATTCTGCCTAAATTGTTCTACTTTTTCAGTGCCATACCAATCAAATTGCCAAAAAAAAATTACAGAACTAGAAAAAATAATAACAAAATTCATCTGGAAGAACAAAATGTCAAAAATATCAAGGGAATTAATGAAAAAAAAAATACAAAGGATGATGGGTGAGCAATACCAAACCTAAAACTATATTATAAAGCAGCAGTTGTCAAAAACATTTGCTACTGGCTAAGAAATAGAGTGGTTTATCAGTGGAATAGATTAGATACACATGAGATGATAATCAAGACCTATAGCAATCTAGTATTTGATAAAACCCAAAACTTCAGCTTCTGGAATAAGAACTCACTATTTGACAAAAATTGCTGGGGAAACTGGAAAATCATGTCAGAAACTCAACAAAGCCCCACATCTCACAACCCATATCAAAATAAGGTCAAAATGGGCATATGATTTGGGCACAAAGGATTATATCATAAAGAAATTAGGAGAACAAGGGATAATTTACCAATCAGATCTTTGGAGAAGGGAGGAATTTATGACCATAGAAGAACTAGAGAACATTATAAAAGGCAACATGGACAACTTTGATTACATTAAATTAAAAAGATTTTGCATAAACAAAACCAACAGAAGCAAGATTAAAGGGAAGTACAAAGCTCAGAAAAAAATCTTTACAGCCAGTGTTTCTGATACAAATCATAACCCAACTAATGAAATGATATGAACAATTTTCAAAAGATGAAATTAAAGCCATTTTTAGTTATATGAAAAAATGCTCTAAATCACTATTGATTAGAGAAATGCAGATTAAAACAACTCAGAAGAAACACCTCATACCTCTTAGATTGACTAAGATGACAGGAAAATATAATGATAAATGTTAGAGAAAACTGGCACACAAATGCATTGTTGGTTGTGAAATGATCCCACCATTCTAGAAAACAATCTGGAACTATGCCAAAAGGCTATAAAACTGTGTGTATTCTTCCACCCAGCAGTGCCATTATTGGATCTCTATCCCAAGGAAATCATAAAGGAGGGAAAAGGACCCACATGTGTAAAAATGTTTGTAGCTGCTCTTTTTGTGTTAGCAAAGAATTGTAAAATGAGTAGATGCCCATCAACTGGGTAATGGCTGAACAAGTTATGGTATATGAAGGTAGTAGAACATGATTTGTTCCTTAAAAATGATCAACAGACTGATTTTAGAAAGTCCTGGAAATATTTACACAAACTGATGCTGTGACACAAGTAGAAGTAGGAATATATTGTACGCAATAACAGCAAGAATGTGTGATGATCAAATATGAAAGGATTTGGTTGTTTCCATTGGTTTAATGATTCAAAGCAATCTCAGTAGACTTTGGACAAAAAATGTCTTCTGCACCTAAAAGAAGAAAATTAATTTCTGTTAGACCAATACATTCTAGTTTAACTTATTTTTTTCTGTTTGTTATCTCTCCCATGGCTTTTCCCTTTTGCTCTGATTTTCTGTCCCAACATGATTCATGAAGCTATGTGTGTTAGAAACAAACAAAAACAAAACAAAACAAAACAAAAACCCAATATCTTATGTAGACACTGACTATGAAAAATGAACTGTGCTTATTTCTCAATTTATAAATGATCAAAAATATGAACAGATGGTTTTCTACAGAAGAAATAAAGCTATCTATAGACATATCACAAAAAAAGAAATTGTATATTAATAATTTGGGCAAGGTATGATTTAGAAATAATTTGATAATAGTGCATTGTAGAAACAATCATGGATACAACACAATGCCGAGGGTTTCTTGTGCTTTCAATGGAAAATTTGGGTAATATTAGCTGGCAGTCTGTCAAATGTATTGTTATAATTTTGTTTTCAATTTTAATGATATAGGTATATGACAATGACATTAAAATAGGAATAATTTTATTTTGAAATATCGATTTTAATTCATCAACATGAAATTTGTCGATTTTATATAAGAAGACAAGAAGAACAAAGCTATTTCTTCATTTCAGCTGAAGTAATGACTGCTGTTTGAACTCAGCCAGCAGAACCCCTTTAATATTTCACCTGCCCAGCCAATGAATATTCATGAGACTCTCTGATCTGTAATAACAGCCTAAAGACATGTGTGACTCTAAGTTGCATGTATAAAGGTAGTCTCAATAAAAGGGACTGTCCTCATTGGCTTATTGAAGCCACACTCTATCTGAAACAAAAATCAAAGATGCCAGAAGTTTTCCATGCTCCTTTTGAAGATTTTTTACCTACTTTCAGACATGTCAGTTTGTCCTCTTCAATATTAATATACTTGCCCCTAACACATTTTGCTCGTCTTTGTTTTGGTGTTCCAATTATGTAAATGTAGCCCTTTGATAGGCCAGGGTAGTCCCTCCAACAATTCAGACTATAGTATATCTATTTTTACCCATTCTGTGTAATTTTTGTTCATATCCTTTCACAAATTTGCTAAATGGTCTACCCAATGTACTGTAGACCTTTTATTCTGTGGACATCGGATGAATGCCATGGAACATGTAGCTTGTACATCAATGATTGTACTTTTGCTACAATGCTTGACTTTTTTTTTCTTTTTTCCTAGGCATCTGATAACCTCTTTTACCCCACTTTTTAAAAAAATAATTCTTTATTTGTAAATACCAAACTCCTTTTATGAAATATTTACTTTTCTGTTGTCTTTCAGATGATCCAGAACTGGAGCTCCTCAGACACTGTAGTACCATATGTCACAGTCATATAAAATTGTTCACAGAATGCTGATGTTAAAAACGATCTTTTGGGTTTAGGGAGACATGTAGTGTCATTCATAGATTTCTGTTATTTTCTTCAGGAATATCACATTGCCCTTTTTTCACCACTTATCTTAGCCTTCTCGTATCTTTTTCACTGCCTCTTCATGTTTTTCACTTCTAAACTCATAATCTGACAGAGGGGCTCAGTCTTAGGCTTTCTCTCTCCTCACGTCATTTCTTTGATTCTTAAGAAAATCAAGCAGTAAAAAACAGGAACCTGCAGTCTCATGTACAATTCCCGTTTTCTATGTATATGGAAATCTTGTCATATATTCTATTTGTTATGTCAAATATCTTTTTTAACTCTCTTTTTAGTCTCCTGGCTTCAGTTGTCCTTTCTATGCATTTGACTCCCAAATCCGTATCACCAGCTCTTTCTTTACTACCTGAGTTTTGGGATGGTATCTCTAGCTATAGCTCATGAAATCTTCAATTGGATGCCCCAACAATTCTTCAAAATTTATAACTTTAAAACTCAATTAATTATATTTTCAATTAAATATTCTCTAGCTTCTAACATTATTATTTATCGTTGTGGAACTACCATTCATTCACTTTTTCACATTTAATACTTTGGGGTTATTTTTCTACTTTTTCTTTCCCTCAGATCTCATAGAAAAATAATTACCAAATATTTTAATAATATTTTATTTTCCCCACTTATATGGAAAGACAGTTTTTAGCATTCATTTTAACAAGATTTTGAGTTCCAAATTTTTCTTCCTCCAAGCTTCCTTCCACTTCCTTCTTCCTAAAATGATAAGCCATTTAATATAGGTTATATCTATGCAATCATGTGAAACATATTCACAGTTGTGAAAGAAGAAAGAGAACAAAAAGAAAAAAAAGAAGAAGAAAATAAAGTAAGTGGGAAAAAAGTATGCTTCAAACTGCATTCACAATCCATCAGTTCTTTATCTGGATGTGGATAGTTCTTTTCATCATGAATCCTTTGTAATTGTCATGGATCACTGTGTTATAAAAAAGAGTTATGTCATTCATAGCTGATCCTCTCGTAATGGTACTGTTACTGTTTACAATGTTTTCCTGGTTCTGCTTATTTTACTTTTCATCCACTTCATATAATCTTTCCAGGTTTTCCTGAAATTGTCCTACTTGTAATTTCTTATAGCACAATGGTATTCCATTACATTCATATACCACAACTTGTTTAGCCATTTCTCAACTAATGGACATCCTTTCAATTTCCAATATTTTGCCATTATGAAAATGGCTGCTATGAACATTTATATGTACATGAAGGTCCTTTCCCCTCTTTAAGATCTTTTATTGGGATACAGATTTTTTATTATACCATCTCTCCTTTCCAGTTTTCTTATTATCATTCTATTACCAAAGTGCCAGTGCCTGAACTATTTTCAATAAATTCTTTTCAGAGTTCTCAACTTCCATTTTCTTTACCCTTTAATCCAATCTTCATTCCATTCCCAGAACAATATTGCTTATGTCTGACTCTGTTTATGTTATTTCTTTGCTCAAAAATATTCAGTGCCTACCAAATGAAATTCAGAGTCTAGGTCTATCATTCAAGATCTTTACAGCTCAGTACAAACTACTTTTCATGCCTTACCCAATGTAACTCTATCCACACATTCGATTCCCCAGTGAAATTGGATATCTCTCTGATCTTAAGTATATCCCTGTACTCTCCTGTTTGTGTGCCTTGGTTTAAGGTAGTCTCTATGTCTAATATGCCTTCCTCTTCACACACCATGTTATCTATTGATTTCCTAACTCTTTTTTTAAAGGCTAACATTAATATCCTCTCACTCTATGAGGACTTCTCTGATTCTATTGATTGCAAATGAGTTTTTGCCTTAGAGCTCTCAGGCACTTGGATGTTTTTTAATATCCTCATCATACACTAGGCTACGTATTTATCTTGCTTTCCTGCTAAAATATCAGCTCTTTGAGGCAGAAGTCACTTTCCATCCAGAAATAGGTTTTTTATGACATCCATTCCAGCATCTTTATTTTATAGATGTAGAAACTGAAGCCTAGAGATAATAATTGATCTCACCAACCTTACAAAGGAAATAAATACTAGTAAAAATAACAGCCATCGTTTTACATCACTTTAAGTTTATAAATCGCTTTACATAGATTATCTCCTTTAATCCTTACAATATGCTTTCAGGTAGGTGCTGTTGTTATTTCTACCTTATAGATGGGGAACCTGAGGTTGAGCTAGATTAAATAATTTACTCACCATCACATAGTTCATAAGTGTCTGGGTCTAAATTTGGACTCAGGTATTCCTTAACTCAATATCCCACACTGTAGCAACTGCATCAACCTACCCAGTCTCAAGTGGTAGAGTTGCCAAAGAAACCCAGATTCTCTGAGTCCCGATCAGATCTCCCTGCTCTCAGAATACAAAAACAGACTTGACTTCCTACTGAAGTAAAATTGCCAAAAGCTGTGCCAGCTCTAAGAATCACAATGATCTGGAACTTTGGGGTATGGAAAAGTGTTTCTTGATAGCATCCTTATTTAGAAAGATATAAGAAGTGAAGAGAGTCTTTAGCTTTGCTTTTGTTCGGGACAAAGTTTCCTAACTTACTCGCTTTACTTTTGCACAAAAGATAAGTCTGCTCTATTGCAAAAAGCTAATGCCTCAATGAAAGTTTGTTTTACTGGTAAGCATCATTGAACCAAATTTGAGTTAAAAACCTAGGAGAATGAAGCCAAATACTTATCTGCTGTGCTATTTCAACAGTTTAATTCTCAGTTGATGTGTTAACACTCTAATAGAGCAAGCTGGCATCTTAAACCTCAGTCCCCTGGGAATGAGAATTTCATGTTTCCCCAACAATGCTACTCCCCTCTTCCAACCCTAGTAACATGTGCCAAATTAAACTTTTTTCATTAAAAACTATTTGCATAATTTTGAGTGGGACTTTTGTGGAAAGGATGCCAATGTAGGATTTGAATTCAAACTTGATGAAAAGGTGAAGTGAAACTCTCTTTATTGATACAGTTACCATTGACTTTTTGTTTTCCAGGGATATTTTCCACTGTGAAAATTTGTGCTTAGGTTGGTAAAGTGGTCATCGTGTAGACAGAATAACCTGAATCCTGATCCCACCTAGGAAATATAAATATATATTTATATATTTATATATATATAAATATATATGTGTGTGTATGTGTGTGTGCATGTGTATGTGTGTGTATACACACACGCACACATACACACACACATATATATAATACACATACACATATACACACACATAATGGTGTGTAACTATGGACAAAGCTCTTTAACTTCTCTGAACCTCTGAAATTCTCTTAAGATATTTTTATCTTGTCAGTTGTAGAAAGCTTGTGACACCTTTTGTGGAGAAAATCTTATGGTCTTTCATTGTGAGTTGTAGTTCTGGTCCCATTTAAAGAAGTTTTTAATTCCTTCCCAGTTCCACACTTACTGTTACTCCCAAATAGGATGAATCTAATCTCTAGTTGATCTTTAGGTAATAAATGGAAATATTATTTAAACACAAAGAATAGACTGAAGAGGGATCATTTCTTATCTGGAAATGATCACATTCTTTCTCTTTTGTCTTTAAATCAATAATTTTTTTTTACTCACTAATCCAATTGGCTTGAAAATTATAAATAATAATTAATAATACTATTAATAATAGTTAAATAATAATGATCTTATCTCTAGATATTTCTCTATCTATAAATTATGTGACATAATAGATTGGGACAAAATGAATAAAATTCTGTTTAAAATATAATTAATTTTTTAAAATTGTATATGCACATATATATGTTCATTCATTTCAATTGTGTCTGATTTTTCATAGCCTCATTTGCGTCTTTTTTTGGCAAATATACTGGAGTGAAAGGTTTGACCTTTTTTTTTCTTTAAATCATTTTACAGATGAGAAATTGAGGCAAAGAGTATTAAATGACTTGCCCAAGATCTCAGTGCTAGTGTTTTAAGACCAGACTTAAACTCAGGAACTTTATAGGATATCATTCTACTTGATGTTACATCAATTTATATCATGTGATATATTTTATCACATTGTATTGAATAAATTCTACCATATATAAATATGGTATATAATTTGTAAAATGTCCAGAGAAGAAAAATGCAATAAGTCTATTGGCATTGTATCAATTAAGGGGAAGAATCAAAGTGGTTATAATAACAACTTATAGTTATTGTCTCCTTGTTTCCTATCAAGAGTATATTATAGTTATGTTTACTCTGTATATGTATGTGAATGCATGTATGTATATGTGCATTTATATGCTCCTTTTGGTGATTTAACTCCATTGTTTTGTATGTTTTGTAATTAGTTTAATGGAATTTCTGTTAGCATAACTTATTTTAAAATTTTAAATTATTTATAACAAGTTTAATAGTATACATCAATGCACCTAATTAAATATACTTTAGAATTATTTATAATAAATAAAATACCGTTGTATGCCTATTAGAGTTTCCATCTTTATTAAAGTAAAATAATGTTTGGAGAAAGCAAGCTTTTTGAAAAAAGTATTAGGCCATTAAAAACATCTTTAAAAGAGCTGATTTATTATATTTTTTTCCATATTTATCATTATTGACTAACTTTTGTTTTATTCTTAAGTAAAAGATTTCCTCAATTTATTATGAAGTAAATGTATTAAAGTATTGTCCATATTTGATAATATTTTTATTTTGTATTTCTAGCTACTCACCCCTCAACCAAGAAATGCAGAACTCATCATTGGTCTTTTGAAATTATAATTGTTTGACTGCCTTAGTCAAAATTCTCAGACCTTTTAGAGTTGTTTCTCTACACATTAATGTAGCTCTCATATACCCTCTTTTCTTGGTTTTGATTACTTTTCTCTGCATTAATTCATTCGAACATTTCTATTTTTTTGAGTTTGTCACTCTGTTCCTCATGGTACAACAAATTCCATTGCATCCATATACTAAAATTTATTCAGTCTTAATTAGGCAATTAAATAGGCAATTCCCCCTATTCTTTACCATCACAAAGTACTGTTGGAAATATTCTTGTACACAGAGGTGATTTCCCTCTGTCTTTAATTTATGAACTTGGCACCTAATACTCAAGAGCAGTAGCAGTGGTCATGATCATAGTAATGGTAATGACAATAGTAGTAGTCATGATTGAGGTAGTAGTATCACTGGGTCAGAGTCTATTTACAGCTTAACAATTAGGGGCTGTACCATTCAATTGTATTCTATGATATTGAAACCAATTCTCAGCTCTTCCAAAAGGGCATTTATTCAGTGAAAGTCATCATATAATCCCTCAAACATTTTTCTTTTTTCCCCTTTTATCCTCTCTGCCAATCTAATGGGTCATTTTGCTTTTTAATTCTCTTATTAATAGTAACTTGAAGCACTGTTTCATGTGGTTATTGAGGGTTTGCAATTATTTATTTAACAACTTCCTTTTCAAATCCTTTGATCAGTTCTGTATTTTAGAGTGGCATTTTTTCTTTTTTATTATTAAAGCTTTTTATTTTCAAAACATATGCAGAAATAAATTTCCACATTCAATACTGCAAAACCTTGTGTTCCAAATTTTTTCCCTTCCTTCTCTCCACCCTCTCCCCTAGAAGGCAAATAATTCAATGTATGTTAAACATGTGTAATTCTTCTATACCTATTTCCACAAATATCATGCTGCACAAGAAAAATCAGATCAAAAAGGACAAACAATGAGAAAGAAAACAAAATGCAAGCAAACAACAAATAAATAATGAAAATACTATGTTGTGGTCCATATTCAATTCCCAGAGTCCTCTTCTTGGGTATAGATGGCTCTCTTGATCACAAGACCATTGAAACTGGCTTGAATCATCTCTGCTGAAAAGAGCTACATCCATCAGAATAGATCATAGTTAATTTTGCTGTTGCCATGTATTATGATCTCCTGCTTTTTCTCGTTTCACTTTGCATCAGTTCATGTAAGTCTCTCCAGGTCTCTTTGAAATCATCTTGCTGATTGTTTCTTATAGAATAAATAATAGTCCATCACATTCATATATCATTACTTAGTCAGTCAATCTCCAACTGATAAGCATCCACTTAGTTTCCAGTTTCTTGCCACTATAAAAAGGGCTGCCACAAACAAGGGATCCCTTTCCCTCCTTTATGATCTCTTTGGGATATAGGTCCCATAGAGATATTACCAGATCAAAGAGTATGAAAAATTTGATAGCCCTTTGGACATAGTTCCAAATTAGTCTCCAGAATGGTTGAATCAGTTCACAATTCCATCAACAATGTATTTTTGTCCCAGTTTCCCCACATCACTCTAATATTTGCCGGTATCTTTTCCCATCATCTTATCCAACCTGAGAGGTGTATAATAATACTTCAGAGTTGTCTTAATTTGCTTTTCTCTGATCAACATGATTTGGACACCTTTTCACACGACTAGAAGTGGTTTTAATTTCTTCATCTGAAAATTTTCTATTCATATCCTTTGATCATTTATCAATTGGAGAGTGACTTGAATTCTTATAAATTTGAGTCAATTCCCTAAACATTTTAAAAATGAGACCTTTGAATGTACACATTTTTTCTCAGTTTATTGCTTTCCTTCTAATCTTGTCTGCATTGGTTTTGTTTGTATGAAAACTTTTAAACTTAATATAATCAAAATTATCCATTTTGCATTCAATAATGTAGTCTAGTTCTTTGAGAATGACATTTTTTCTTATGAATTATATCAATTTCTTACATATCTTTGGTATTAGAATTTTATTAGGGGAAATATGCCACTAAGATTTTTTTCCACCTTGTTTAATTCCAATTTTAATTACATTTAATTTGCTTATAAGTAATCCATCATTTGTTGCTATCGTTACCATTCTGTCATGTCCAACTCTTTGTAACTCCATGGATCAACTTTTCACAGGGTTTTCTTAGAAAGAGACTGGAGTGGTTTGACATTTCCTTCTCTAATTTTATGCAAGTTGTGTTTGAGTGATTTTCCTAGTGTCATAGCACTAATAAGATATAACATTATATTTGAACTCTAGGTTTTCTTTCTCCAAAGTCACTGCTCTACCCACTGAACCATGTAGCTACCCCAAAACTATCATATCATCTGCAAATAAGGACAATTTTATTTATTTTCTTCTGTGAATTATATATGGTTATATTTATCTTATTTTTTTTCCTAGAGTTCAAAGGCTTGTTTCATTTCATCCTGAAATCAGGATGTTTAGTTTCTCTATTTGTTATTCTATTAGTGTGGTTATTGAGCCTAAAACTTTCACCCAACACCATTGTTCATCTTAATATCAATGTCCTTTAATTGATTTATGGCTCTATTTCATGAAATACTTAAGTATCTGAAAGATTCAAGTTGATGATCATTCAGATGAAGTGGCATATGGGAACAGGTTGCAAAATCTTATAAACAATAAATTAGGAAGAAGTATTAAGAAGGATAATGAATAGCTGAGTAGTGCAGTGAATAAGAGCACTGAGCTTGGACTCAGGAAACCTTGTCTTCCTAAGGTCAATTCTGGCATCAGACACTTAGTAGCTGTGTGACTCTTGGTAAGTGACTTAAGTCTGTTTGCCTCAGTTTCCTCATCTGTAAAATGAAGAAGGAAATGGCAAACTACTTTAATATCTTTGCCAAGGGAAAACCACAGTGGGATCATTAAATGACTCAACAACAATATTATGAAAGATAATATCAATGAAATGTATTGTAAAAAAAAATATGGACTTATAATGTGTTAAGGGAAGGATAACTATTGCACTACCCATGTTTTCCACAGGCATCCTTACAATATCAAAAGAAAATGTCTCAGAATTTGGAATAGTCACCTTTTTTATGGAATTTAGGAGAGTCACATAGGGTAGATAAACATGAATGGGTGGGGTTGTAATCTACATCAACTGAAGAAAAAAATGTCAACATTGATGAGATGATAGATCTCTATTGGAGTAAACTACTTCAAATTTATTATATTTCTTATATATTTTAGATCAAAATTAGATGTGATATAGTGGCAAGTTTAATAGATGCTAAATATTTATATTAGTCATCTTAGTTAAAATTTAGTAAAAAATAGTGATTTTAATAAAAAAAATTAACTAAATATTTATGTTGATTATTTTAGTTAAAAATAAAAAGTTTAAAATCTTATTTTAGTTAAAATTTTTTTTAAAATTAGTTAAAATTCAATTTAAATATTTAGTTAAAAAGGAAAATGCAACATCAATGACTAGAATACATGCTAAATTTTCTCCATACCAAGACAAAGTCCATATGTAGTCATAAGCCCAAATATCATTTTTCATCTTGTAGAAGCAAACAGAATTGCAAGTGTAGGGTTTAGGTAAAAGTTATCAGCCTCTGTCAAAATTCTTTTGCCAGTACAAATTGTAAAAAATGATAACAGACATTATAGATAATATTTCTTTATAACAGCTCAAATTATAAAAAAATAATAAAGTTAAACCTATTACATCTTTAGTTTTCTCTAAAGAATTAGAATTTATCATTTTTTACAATTTGTTCTGGCAAAAGAATTTCAAAAGAGACTGATAAATTCATCATGATCTCCTGATGGCTATACTATAATATCTTGGTAGCTTGGCACAGTTTAATCCTTATTTGCCTCAGTTTTCTCATCTGTAAAATTAGCTGGAGAAAAAATGGCAAATCATTCCAGAATGTTTACCAAGAAAACTCCAAATTTGGTCATGAAGAGATGGACATGACTGAAACAACTCGCCAACAGCAAAGTTTTAATATATAAATAGTTTTCAAATTCATTTTCGGAGATATCTTTTAAATGCAAAACACTCATGAGTTTCACCTCAGGTTTCCCTATTTATTAATAGCTTCAAATCCCACAGAATTTTTTTTGTTATCCAAAGCACAAAGCTGTTTGATGTGCCATTTAGGGGAAAAAAAAGTTATGTAGAATTCTCAAAGAGAATCTTGACAGGAAACTCCAAAAAAATAACTTCTAGTTTTCTGTGTCTTTCATTGGGACAGTTAGGCCCATCCAGAAAGTGTTCAGAATTGAGAATGGCAAGTTAGAATCCGGAAACAATTTTTCCCATTGAATTTAGGCATGCAAGGAAAAAAAGATGCTTTCTTTAGATCTTGAAATCCTGGGCAGAAGATGAGGTTTGACAGGGGGGAGAAAAGGCATCTTAAATATATTAAGTCTTCTTCTTATGTGTCTGAAATGATGAAAGCATAAAGTTTCTGCAAGTAGAACAGCATTTATCTTTTATAAGTGTATACTTTAGTCTCTTGGAATTGCACTGGATTCACGGCAGTATTCTAAAAAGTCCTACGCTTTCAAGGTCCCTTGTGATTTAGTGAATAGAACCAGAACTTGAACTTAGAAAGACCTACTTTCAGATTGACAATAATTCTAACTAGATAAACTAGGGCTTGATGTGTCTGGACCTTTGTTCCTCATCCACAAAATGAAGCAGTTAGGTGACATGGCTACTAAAACTCACTTCTCTACACCTGTGATACTATAATCCTAGGTGGGCAAAATCGAATACAAAGTGGGCACACCTGAATTTGAGATTCAGCAATATTTGAGATTTGTTATTAATATGTGCACACATATATATATATGCATGTATATATTTGTATATATGATTTTCAATAATATTGATATTCTAGTAGGGATAATCATAAGTGCTAGGATTATAAAGATAAGAAATATAAATAATATAGGTGCTAGGAATATAAAGATAAAAATACAATAAAAAGTTTAAAAAGATAAAAATAAAAATTCATTATTCCACATATACTTAAGTGCATGAGACCATGAATGTAAAACTGGAATGAATTTTAGAGCTTATTTAGTTGAATTCTCCAGTGTTTTACAGATTAGGAAACTGAGTAACTTGGTAGGGCACATAGGTAGTAAGTAATAGAATTCAAATTTAAAATCTGTTCTTTGGAACCCATAGTTTTTCAGCTGCGATGTCCTCTCCCCTGATAGAAATGAAATGATATGAATAATTATAAGGTATATAATGTGTTTTATGGAACATTTATTAAGCACCTACTATATATAAGGCATTATGCTAAATAGTAGGGATATAAAATCATAAATGAAACAGTCCTGTGAAATTATAAAAATAAGTGTATATGTGTAATATATATGTATATATATATAGTCAAGTGAATATGTGTGTATATATACACATATATACTTGACAATACATGTATCTGTAAATATGTAAGTAAATATATAGAAGTATATATAGAACAAGTATTCTATATACACATGGATACACTTATTACATATACATATAAGTTATATGTATATGTACACATGGATATACTTATTGCATATATATATGTTACACATATAAGCATATCCATATGTACACAAATGTATTTTGTACACCTATACCTATGTATTATATGTGTATGTATGTAAAATAAGTCTTGTATATACTCAGATATACACGCATATACTTACATGAGCTGTAATAAGTATATATGTGTATGTGTATGCAAGATAATTTTATATATACACATATGTCTAAAAGTTTTACAAATATTATATCTTTGTAGTGGATGGATGGATACAGTAACAACAAAGACAAACTAATTCAATGGTTTCCCAAAAAGTCATCTGAGTTCATGTCTCTATTTTTCTTATGATTATTTCACTGACGAGGAAATAAATTTGGAAAAAGTTACTTTATCAAGATTACCACTCCATGACACAGCAGGAAATTATCTTCACACCTCCTGACCCTTAGGTGAGGGATTTTTCTTCTATCCAGTAAGGGTGCCCCCCCCCATCTTTTACCCCTGTATGGTTAAATTTTTCAATGTCATTCCTGAAAAAGTATTGCTATATCTTCATGTACAAACTAGGAGGATGATTTTGAATGAGAGCATATTTAGTGCCTGCTATCACAATGTGTTAAAAATAAATTTTATCATTGAAAAAAATTAACATTCTTGATTTATAGCTTTTGTATAATCTAAACATATTCTATTGTTATAACTTTTTATTCCTTTGAATGATGTAGAGCTAATTAAAATGTTCTGTGTCATATTTTCATATTAATATTAAAGTAATACAATACTACCGCTACTAATCAATACATCATAATAACACAGAATGCTAGGTTTTAAGCTATCGGATTCTGTTTATCTCCCTAATTTTTTTTATGCTTTTTCGTGTCTGAAGGTTCATGAATTTTAAGCTTATATATTAATGAGTGAGTGGGAATACACACACACAAACTATGTATATGCACCTATATGGCTACTTATGAGTTTGCAAAAATATTTTACTTAGATTTGAGGTATTAAGGAAACCATCAAGTGCAAGAGTTTGAATTTTAAATTCATACTGCACTCTAGTGGAGAATGGGTTCAATGCAAGCATTTTTTCCTCTAGTATGACAGACAAGTCTTTGGGGCAAGTTGTGATTTTCTCATTTTTCAAGTAAGAAATAATGTGTTCTTGCACTTGCTTCTTAGAAGTCATTAAAATTAAATTTATTTCATTTTAATAATTCAATAAAGCTCAGTCTTTTTCTAATATTATGAGAATGAGTAAATTTCTATATTCCTATTTTCATTAACTATATTCTAGGTAAATAGTACTTTAATACTTTGTATCTGTGTTTTCATTGACATGGATGTTTATGCTTTCCAAGTAGGTCATTCATGCCTTTCAAGCTTGTGCTCTTTTTTGTGTTACCATAAGCCTACATAAGAGTTCAATATAATACATCCAGAATGTTCCCCTTCATCTCTGGAAATTTCATGGATTTTGGTGGAGCATATAGTCTGTTCAGCAATTATCCCTTTCTCTTAGTATTTTGCCATGTTATTGTTTTCTTTGCCCATGAATCATATTGAAAACTTTTTACATTGTTCCTGAGCAGCTATTTGTGGCTGATTTATTACTGCCTGTTTTGCCCCACAAGATGTCTTTCCAAGGACATCCTTTGGGTAATCCACAGCTTCAAGTTTCCATAGACTGTAGATTCCTATGCCCTTCTGCATACAAAAACAACATACATTTGATTAAACAAAATGGATTTTCAGTGATAAATATGGGACCATTGAGAACACTATAAAATTTCCCCAAAAGGCAATGTCAGTCGGTGCCATGTTTCAAAAGTTTGAGAGACAGTTACTGTGTAATTTATCACTTTATTAAAATTGCTAGCATTTTAATAAAAGACATCAGTGGAATTCTTGAATACCAAAGACCCTCATGGCAGTGGGCTCACTTTTATATGCCCTTCAACTCTCATTGGCTTATCATTAATGAGTGAATGAATATTACAATGAGAAATGTGCTCACTACAATGAGGGTCTGAGTGACATTATGTCACCCTATACCCACACCACCCCCAACTTTAGATAATCTAATTAAAAAACTTATCCCTATTCAAACCTGAATAGAAGATGGGTTTCTCCTCTTTATGATTTCTTCTAAGGTTGGGTGGAGTATGACTAGGATGGAAGAGATTTAATTCAGCTCATTATCAGTATTGTCTTTCTAGAGACTGAACTTTTAAACAAAGACTCTAGAAAAAGGGGAACTCCCTATCTCTCCAAATGATTAGTTATTAATCATTATTTTTCTGAGTCACTCACTATTTCAGTGCTTACCGGGTGCCAGGAACCATGCTATACTCAGAGCATATAAAGAAAAACATGAACACAATCCTTTCTCCTATCTTATTGGGAAGACAGCATTCAATTATATACACAAGGAATGTTATCTCAGAAGAAAAACTGTAGTAGTAAGGGGAAGAAGATTAGGATGGAAAAAGTTAGGAAGGTTTTCTGAAAAAAAAAAAAAAAACATGAGATTTGAATTGAATCTTCAAAAAATATAGGGAAGGCAGAAAGAAGGAGAATGGAAAGAGAACATTCTAAGTGAGGAGAAAGATATACAGTGAAAAGCCCATGGAATATGATAGTAAAAAATAGCAGGAAGACTAGTGTCACTGAGTTCTTGTGTCCTTACAAGGTAATCAAGTATATAAACATTTGTAAAGGAAAATGGAGATAAGTTGTAATAGGGTTTAGAAGTCAATGAGAGGGTTTTATATTTGATCTTGGAGGTAATAGGGATGCACCGGGATTATTGAGTATGATAGTGACATGATTAGATCTTTCTTTATCATTTTGAAATATTTTGAAAAGATAGAGTGAAGTGCAGATAGATTAGAGGCAGGAAATGTGATGTAATATACATGATATCAAAATTTTGAGATCCCAAGAAATGCATAAACACATTAAAAAGTAGTCACTGATTTCAAGGAATGTATATACTAATTAGGTAGATAACACATGAGAGAAATACAATATAAGGAAGGAAACCTTAGAAATAAAGCCTCAAGTAAATTGTCTCATTTCTCTCCTTATCCAAAATTTTTTTTGAATACCTTATACAGAATTATAGCTTTATAGCCAGAAGAGATTTCTTATCCTTTGGTTATATAGTATACACACACACACACACACACACACACACACACACACACACGTGCTTATCTAGACTAAAATATATATGTTAGATAGCATTTGGACTTTGGTCTTTTAATTTGAAAATCAGCATTCTTTTGACTGTAGCACATTTATCTTTCCAAGTTCTATATGCTGATAGGATGGGGCAGATGAGGCTTTGCTTCAAAGCATAAAATATTGAGAAATCATGAAATTTTTTGACAATGGAGAAGCAACTGAGCCCTATCCAAAAACCAAAACCAAAACAAAAACACAGCTCTTGGATGAGGACCATTAATGAGATCATCTCCTCCTCTCCTCTACCCCACTATTCCATCTTCAGTCCCTTCTTAATGTTCTGTGTTGTTATTGCTTGGTTGGTTGTTTTTCCTAGCTGTTATTTGCAGAATTCATTCCATAAAGAATAATTCTAGGCACAATTCTGAACTACATATGTCCAAACAACCCAATGTCTTCTGCAGACAGGAGCATCTGGAGAACTTCATCATCAAAAGGGAATCCCCCTTTTATTTGCATTCTGCTTTGGCCATCCTCAGTGGCCAATAGCAGATGGATTTGATGAGAATAATTCTTTCTTTATTATGCCTCGTTCAATATTAATCATCAGGAAATCAGAGAACAAAGGTCTACCACTGAATCTATTGAGGCATCTTATACATTTAAATTTTATTATTAAATTATTAGATTTTAATTGCATTAGATGAAATACCTAGGGAAATTAAATTTATAAAAAAAAAGAAATTTCATTGATTGATTGACTTTTTTTCACATACATATTTAGGAAAATACTCCTAAAATTTTTGATATATATTATGTGACAACTTAAAAATAAAAATAAAAGAGAACAGAAGGGTGTTTTCTTTGGGATCCCTAATTTGCACCCCCACAAAAAACAACTGGTATGATCAAAGTGCTTTTTTTATCTTTATACTCTTGAAGGCCATATATGCCCCCTCTTTCCACAGCCTTGGAGCTATAATGGTCATATTCATATGTAAGGGCTCTGTTTTCTTTGATGTCAAAAAGTTTGTTTTCAACATCTTTACAGCTTTTTTCCTATCTTTTATCTGTTTGTGATCTCCCTTCCAACTTCATCTTTAACTGCCCCAATGATGGCTATGCTTAGTTAAGTAGCTTGGTAAGGTTTTTTTAAACTTCTCCATTTTATGAGGTAATTCTCCTTATAAATTCCCACTATTCTGTCCTCATAAGATTTTACCAAAAAGTCTTTATTCTAAATATGTATTATCCTTTGTTGAAATTTTGCTTTTCTTTGTAAGTTAAAATTTATTGACTAAAGCATTTTCAGGTTCTTTTGGTCTCTTTGTCATGGCAATTTATTTATATCAGTTGAATATTTATACAAATTTATAATAATCAGTATCCATGGCATTTCTTCTATTTAGCTCACATTTTTGCCAGTGATAATTTGTTTGGAAAAAGCTTTTAACTGCATGCCAATCTATACATACTTTATTTTTAAAAATATTTAGAAGATATAAGAATTTGTGTTAGATTTGATTGTCACATATGTTTTGTATGAATTGTATATCACATATATATACCACACATGCTTATACTTATATTTTACACATATATAAATGTCTTCAAATGTATATACATGAGTATATGTATAGATACATACATACCTATACAGATATACATGCATATTCTTTCTATATATGTGCTATCTATGTATGTGTGTGTATGTACATATATACTTTGCCACATCCTAATGCTTTGATCATGAAATAATCTGAAGTAAAACAATGACAACTGAAACATGATTTGCATATACATGCATATACAAGCTGACCTTACTTCAGAATATACTACAAATTAGAGGGACCAAGAATGTTCCCGTGTTGAAGGATGTTCTTGACCTAAATCTTGAAGGATATTATGAATTTCAAAAAATTGAGGTGAGAAGGGGATACATTTCAGGAAGGGAAGAGAATTAGTACAGAATCACAGGCATGTGAGATGGGGCATCACATGTGAAAGAAGAGCAGAAAAAAATGACCCAGAGAGTATGTGATAGAGAAAAAAAAAACATTGATTTCTTGATTCAAGCCTTACTCATTTTCTCTGTTCTCCAGATTTTCCATGTGTACCAGATGGGGAGAGTGAGACTGAGCTAGTACCTGATGATACTGAAGAAAAGCAAGAAAGGGAGAAGAAACACACCAATTTCACTTTGTGCAATGTATGTAATATTCAGCTGAATTCAGCTGCACAAGCACAAATCCACTACAATGGCAAATCACATCAGAAGAGATTAAAACAACTCAGCAATGGAAATAATAAAACTGATAATGGTAAGCTTGCCCAAATACACATTTTCAGTTTTATATGATGCAGTAAATTACTTTTACTCTGTGGGTTAAGAGATTTCAAGAATCAACTATTGGTGATTGCTTTTGGTGGTTTGGTGATATTTTGTTTTGCTTTTTTTCTTTAAGTGTGAAAATATAACTTTTGTCTTATTTAGAAAAGGCTTAATAAACACTGTGTCATTAAGACTCATTAAAATAAGTCATATTCAGGTGGTATTTTTCTAATTAAAATTGTTTGATGATCAAGTAGGAAACTGATTAGAAAAGAAAAACTATCCCATTTTGGTCTTGTACACATTTGGTCTTTTTGCATTTATTGTACTTCATCCAATAGATGTTTTGTAGTCTTTTTTTTTTAAGTAGCTCAAACTAAAAGTAGATTGGCAATCATACCAAGTGTGTAACTAGGATGGATCAATTCGAGCATTGTAGCAGGATACTAAATTTATGGAGAACTAAATTTAGAGAGTGTGAACAGAACTTGAATTCATTTTAGATGTTGAGAAATAGCTGCACTTATCACTGAGATGATCTTTAAATTTCTTCTTTTTAAAAGACTTGACCATATGGATGTCTATAGTGAGCTACTCCCCACCTGGCCTGTACTCCCTTCCCAATTGCCCTAAATAAGGATACATTTGCCCTGGGTTTGATTTGTAGAAATCTCTGTACATATAAACAAACAATTGTGGCTCAGAGATTAGCGCAATGTTGCTATATAAATGTATTCTCTTTATTTATTTATTTTAATTGGATTTAGTATAAAATTACTTCATCTAAACTTGCATGTTTCCCTTACTTGATTCAGATAAAGCTTTTCTGAAATCGCCAGTTAAGAATTCATGAAGTCATTTGTTTTCTAAATGTTTCAAATAAATACAGCTTGGAAATGATTGATATGGAAGTGAGATAACACCATTTTTCTTCACTATCCTGAAAGATTTTATCATGGAACTGCCATTGGGAAAGATTTCAAATGGCAATGACATTGAGCTTCAAATTAAAGTTGAGAAATCCAGTTATTAATCTGGGTGTTATCTAAGTATTTGGTTTGGACAGGGCAATTATTGATTTGTTTTAATGGCTTTGGTTTTTATTCTGATTTATAATGTTATATGAACTCAGCCATTACATTTTTTTTTTTTTTGGGTTATTCTTAGTGTATAATGATCTGGGGAGGAAAAAAGTTCATTTTTTTTTCATGCAACTAATTTTAATTTCATTTTAGGATTTTTTTAAGGTTGTATATTTTTAGTTTTAAGTTGCCAGAGGCTTAATAAGACCAAGTGTTCCATTTTTCTGCAATTATGTTTATAATGAATTGAATAGATATAAAATAACATTAATGAAACAAGTCTTAGTAAGTTTCATAGTTTACTGTATGTTGGGGTTATACAAGTGAGAATATAAATAATGCAATCACTCTGGCTAGAATTTTCATTTGAGAATGATATTTTGTAATTGGACATGAAGCCAAGGTGAGGTTTGAAATACCAGTATATTAGCAGCCAAATAGAAGGAACATTGAATCTTGTATCTCATAGTCATTATTATGATAGCTGGGATCTCAAAAACATGAATTTGTCTATCATCATGTCATCTTAAAAACCTTAATGAAGTCCTTCAGTTTGTATTTGTGTTCATGATCAGTGTTTTTCATCCTAGGAGATGCTTTCTGTCTTTCAGCTTTTTTTGTTCTCTCTTTTTCAGATTCTTCTTTTGATAGAAAGAAATTTCTCTTTCTCTTTAGTGAAAAAAGAATTATGTTTTAGTCAGTTAACATGGCAAAAGTTTAGTAATAAAGGTTTTCTTAAAGTTTATTCTTTGTTCTGTTTCTAGAGATCATGTCTGACTATTATAGCATACCCAGGACCCCTGCCTATGCTTTCTAAGAATATAAAAACTATAATAGACACAGCTCCATTTTCTATTACTGATTCATCAGAAATATCTTCAACAGTGAGACTTTGAACATATTGAATGATTGCAAAATGTTTTTCTAATTACAGTAGCATATAGCCCAAGGCAGCCTTTACTAGACTTTAAAGTGGGACTAATATAATAAAGCAATGCAAATAAAATGTGATCACTGCACTTCTGAGCAATTTGCAAAATAAGCTTTTTTTCCCACTTTCATTTCATTTATTAAACAAAGCAAACTTTAGGAAGTCAAAATGAAAATATGCCAGTAGGGCCAGTTAATTAGGAAATTATTCTTCCCTCAGGTAAATACATAATTCTTATTAATTCTAACTGGGATATAGGCTTGAATTTGCAGGGAGTCTTCACAGCTGAAGGATTATATTGTAATATATGCTAATGGCCAACTCCATTTAAGGTTTAATAGGGAGTATTTACCTAGATATGTCATGTGTGCTTTGTACGGGTAATTGGGACAAACAGTAGTATTTATTTGCTTAAGTTAGTTGCTCTTTTCCCTTGCCAATGATTTCCAGTTCAATCATAGAAAAATGTAATTATTCATGTCTCTAGACTGAGCAATTTTTTAAACACTTATTCTTTACTATCATCAGAAATATAGCACAAATCAGGATTGTGTTCTGTGGTGTCATCTTTCCACATTTTAATATTACTTACTTATGCCATTTTAACGTGTGGATTTTTCCTTTAAATCTCTCCTTTGCCTGGCTAATTCCAACTCTTAAAAGTTAGCTTTAAAATGAAATGTCCTCCTTCTAAGCAATATACATGTATAATATATATTCAAGCTAATATATATTTAGTTAATTTATTTTAATCTTTTATTATTATTTTACTTATATATTATGTAGCATGACTTTTTTTTTTACTATTTTGTTAATTTATTCTAATAATGTTATCATAAAATGTACATTCAAGCTAAAAACATGCATTAAATGCTTATAGCATCCAAGGCACTGTACTAAATATTGGTATTTCAAAGATTATTCTGATGCAGATCCTAATCTTATGTTACTTAGTGTCAAATAGGAGTACACAATATGTCCAGAAATAGGCGATTGAATTTTATCAGGGCAAAGGGAAGGTCCAGAATGTTATTTTTCAAAAAAATTAAGAGGAATTTTTTTTTTCCCACCCAGAGATGAGTTATTAAGGACCTGGAATAATGATTATCCTAGCAGAGCTGAGGTTTTTTGTTTTTGTTTTTGTTTTTTTAATTATTAATTATAAGGTAAGTTTCTTAGATAATGACCAGGCTATATTTGGAAGGGAAAATGAAAAAAAACAAAAGATATCTGTAAAAATGTCAAATAAAATTTTAGAAGGGAGAGATCACTTATATTTGGGAAATCATAATCTAATAGTGTCCTTCCTAGATGCCTCAGGGTTCTGTGGTTTCATCATGTAAGTTATTCTTTTTGCTGATGCAGAAGAAATTTGGATTAGAGTAGAAGGATGCTAGTTTTCTTCAAGAAGTGGTTTCTTGAGGAGGAGAGAGTAAGTTAATATTTTCACATGTGATGGAAAGTTGCAAAGAGGTTAATTTAGGCTTAATATAGAGGGTGAGAGTGGGAGGTGAAAACCTTCTTAACAATTAGGTCTATGTAAAGTGGTGTGGACTTCCTCATAACAAGTTCTTCAAGCAAAAGCAGGGCCAGATCTTCAAATGGATTCCTTTCACATCGAATTAGATGGAAGGATGAAATCTCTTCTAATTTTCCAATTCCATGGCTCTGTAAGGCCAGTATCTTTGCCAAGAAGACCTTAAATGCAGTCACAAAGATTCATACATGATTGAAACAACTCAATAATAAAAACAAATTATTATTATTCCTGGCTTACAAACAAGGGAATTGAGCATCAAAGTTCATGGTTTCACATGATTAGCATATATATATGTATATATATCATTTAGGGATTTGCATGGAAGTTTGAAAAAATGATTATATGAGAATGAGGTTATTAAGTGGTACAATAGAGCAACACAATCAGGAAGATGTGAGTTAAAATCATATATTAGACATCGCCTATCCGTGTAACTCTAAGAAAGACATTTTACCTGTCTGACTCAATTTCCTCATCTATAAAATGAAGATAATAATAACACTTGCCTCCCAGGACTGTTGACAGATAAAAATGAGATAAAGTGATTTGCCAAACTTATAGGACAATAGAAGCACTAGTTGTTATTTTTATACTTATTTTTATTGTTAAAATGTTTGAAAATCCACCATACTGGTTCACTAGAAAATTGATTGCTATTTTAAATTATTTCCAAAATGATTGCTAATCAAGCATTTAATTGGTAACCATTTATTAAGCACCCACTATGTGCCAGATACTGTGACGGATGTTGGGAATAAAAAAAATGAAACTATTCCTGCAGCTAGGAGCTGCATTATGGAGCCTATTAAATGTGGTTTATAAAATGAGGAAAGTAAGACCAGAGTTGGCATATTGGAACATGGATCAAGTGGATCAAGCATTTTACTAAGAGGTAACAATCTGAACTCAGAAGTAAATGAAATCAAGGAATCAACACATTCAATGACATAGAACATCTTTTAAAAAAAATCAATATTATTTTCATGATTTTATATGATTGAAAATCATGGGATGCAATAACCTTAACAGGAGAAAACTAGGGTAAGGGACCCATAATATAGATAACATTCATATAGTGCCTTAAGGTTTCTGAAATACTTTACAATTCATATGCATATGTGTGTAGATATGCTATATATTTATGTCTGTAAACTTTAATCATCACAATAATACTATAAAATAGGTGTCAATAGCCCCATTCTATGGATGCAGAAACTTGGACTGAAGGATATTAGGTAATTTATCCCAAATTACACCACCAGTGACTTTTCATAACAGGATTTGATACTATATCCAGCAAGCTAATAATCAGGCTAACATAAAGTGGCAGATGCCTCCAACAAATAGAGTATATATAGGTTTCTCAGGTTAGCTTTTCAATTTATATTTTTTCCATTCATATTCTTGTTTGCCAGTAATCCTGGATCCATAAATAAGCCAAACATTGCAAACATGTCCCTCTTATTTTTACTTGCATTCAAAAATCCTTATTTCTGTAAGTTCCTTATTCTATAAAAGTTCTTGTAATTATAAGTTCTCTATGTCAACTACCTGATGTTCTTCAGTTTGTCATCTCAACTCTTTATCTTTCAAAAACCTAGCAAACATAGTGCAACACTGGGGACGCTTTACTATTTTCTTTCTGTTTTTTTCTTCTATGTTTTCTATTTTCTACTGGTTCTAAATGTCTAATTCATCTGTTTTTCCAACTTTACTGAATAAATCACAGGAGGAAATAAAGTGAAAAATAGATCTAACTCAAGTTATTAATGGTGGGAAAATTTGGACCAGGATCTAGGTATTCTAACTTCGAAATCCAATTATTTATCCATGGAGCTCACAGTTCTTTGAAAAGGGGGCAAGCAAATATTTCTTCTTAACACTATCTTTAATTCAGGAGTGACCTATTTTAAAGCAATATATTAGGACAATGGCATAAAAAAAGCCACCTCATCTTGTAGGTTCTCAATACATTTTAACTTATGATACTAATATTGTCATATCTTTTAAAAAATTATTTACACTACCAGTAAAGGGCCATGTCTTTCATAAATAATTTGTTCTGGTTCTTCAGTGTTTATTACCATAATTATTGAACCCATAGCTTTTAAAATGCCAAAAAATCATTACTCCAACTACTTGGAGTGGTATGGGGGAAAAAAAATCACATGTGAGAATGTTTTTTTTTTTTTTTTAATTCAGAGAATAATTTAAAATCCACAACATCCCCAGAAAGACCTTACAAACATTTTTCAAGCAAATATGTAACAAGACTCTGGTTTTTACCATACATTAATCCCATGGCTAACAAATAGCAAAGTTCAATGAATTTGGGGATTTTAGAGAAATATAAAAAGCTAGCAGATTCAGAAGTACTTAATAAATGCTTTATTTATTTATTCATCCATCCACTCGTGTGTCTGTCTGTCTATCTATCTATCTATCTATCACCTATTTACTTATTTATTATCTAAGGATATTGAGTGAAAGGAAAAGAATTGGAATTTGAACCAAGGCTATAGGTTCTAAATTCTGCCAAGATTGAAGGAAGATGCATTTTTCTTCTCTCAGATTTGGAACCAGAATCAGTCATTATATGTATATAACATTTAATTTTAAGATTTTTACTCTTGTTCTTTTCATGTACACTGTTGTAGCCACTGGGATCACTATTTTTTTCTGTTTCTCTCTCTTTTACTTTGTATCACTTTATGTAAGTCCTTATTTGCTTCTTAGAATTCTTCATATTCAAATTCCATTCCATTACACTTGTTAACTCAATTTTTAAAATGGCATCCCTTAGTGAATGGACATTTATTGTTTCCTGTTCATTGCTACTAAAATGCTATTAAATATTTTAGTATATTTCAGAACTTTCTGCTTTTGACTTCATTATTACAAATAAAATGGTAGCCATATATTAAGTGAAACTTTCAGTGAGCTTCCATTCCCTGTGACATTTTGATTTCAACTTTTTCAGGTAGGAAACTTGGAAAATGCTTTGTCCTTTTGCAACTGAATTGATTTTTTTGTGATTAAATTCATTGCTTTAACAACCTTACTAGTAGCTTGAAAAAGATTGTAGAGAATGCTGAAATTTTCCATTGATTCTCAGCACAATAGGGATGCTGTCCATATAAAGTATCACAATTCAGGAGTTAACAGTTTGACAGGGGAATAATAGTATCCCTAAAAAGATTAATATTTCTCTCTTGCTCAGTCTCATACTGATGTTTTTGGAGATAGCTGGCTATTTGCCCTTTGAGATAAAATGTCAGCCAAAATCAGAAGGCACTATTTCTAAGGTAGAAAAAGACAGAAAAATACTTGGGACTTAGTAGAGAAAAAATATCTATGGATTAATATGTTTTCTTGGGGCAGCTAGTTGGCACAATAAGATCAGGAAGATTCATCTTCCTGGGTTCAAATATGGTTTCAGACATCTACTAGGTATATGGATGATTCACTTAACCCTGTTTCCTTCAATTTCCTCATCTATAAAATTGAGTTGGAGGAGAAAATGGCAAATCAATCCCGTATCTTTGCCAAAAAGAATCAGAAGGAGTTAGAAACAATAGAAAACCAACTGAATAATATGTTATTTACAATAATGTGGGGATCTATGTGTCACTACTGCAGTAGAAGAGAGAAAAAAAATTATGACATAAATCTTATCTATATCCTTTTCTTCAACTCTTTTATTTTCTGGTCTAAAGCTTTATGGTGATTCTTTTGTTTTTGACTATATCTTATCTTGGTTGTGTATTGTGAAAACTTCTTTCTTGAACTTAAGGTGATAACAACTATAAACTTGAAAACAGAAAACATGGGTTTGAATCCTTTTCTTTCACTATTTAATCGTATTGTCTTGAATAAATCACTCAGCCTAAGAGAGCATGTTTCCTTATTTGTAAAATGGTATTATTGACTCACTGATCTGTAAAATGTCTTCCACATCTAATTCTATACTCCCTTGAGCTTATGTTCCATGAGTTAAAGCCTATAAGCCTAGGAAATGATGTGTGTGATTCTTGAAATGCCAGAGTATATTTTCAAGGCCACAGTAGTTGAATCTTCTACTCTAAGAGATGGTATGAAAAAGAGATAGAAGATTTGTGTTATCTTTATCTACTCTCTATTTTATATTCTGTTCATTTACACTCTGTCTCCCCTATCAGAATATAAGCTTGTTGAGGGCAGGAGTTGTTTTTGCTATGTTTCTTGTCTGTTCCATCTTTGACAGAGCACTTTGGACCACAACAAATGATCAGTAAATGTAATGTCTGGACTAGCTCCCTGGAGGTATCAGGATCAGCCAGAGTCAGGATAAGTAAAAGTCCTTGGTCTTTAGGTGGGGGAAGTTAAAGAAGCAGGCAAACTTTCAGGAGTTTTGCCAAAGATGTCTTCTCAATTCTCAAGTCCAGAATTTCTCCCTTTTTCTTCCTCCTCCTGCCATCAAGTGAATTCCTGGCCTCTATCACCCCACCCTTTAATCCTTGCCTACAATTATCTTAACCTCAAACATTGAGCCAGCACCAAACAGTGAGAAGGGCCATTTTTCCAAACATATGCTAATAGAGTCATTGTCAAATAGATTATTAGCCTTAAGTTCTTGCTTGTCTGATTCAAGTGCACCTTTTCATAGTTTCTTTCAGCCCTTTACAAGTAAGTGCTTTTGGGTTGGTTTATTCATTTATTTGGATTCTTGCCTTGGAGTGAACTTCCTTATCTTCAAAGGGTCGTGCATTTTAGAATTATAGGGCATTTTAGGAATTACATGATCCAACCCGTCATTTAGCAAATGAAGAAACAGGTTCAATGACTTTCCTATATTACCTACATTGGAGTAGAGTCAACATTTTTATCTGAGTTTTAAGTTCCAAATACAATATTCTTTGTTAAATGCCATGTTGCTCTTAAGAAACAAAGAAACAAAGATACATTTTTCATATAGTTTGATTTTTTCACTGAAATGATTCTCAATAACATTTTCTCTTTTTCTCTTGTAAAAATAAAAAAAATGATTTAACAATATTAACAGATTATTCACATCTGAGAAATAACAACAAAAATAACTAGAACCTGGCATTTTAAGGTTTACAAAGAATTTTTTATAGATGTTAGTTGAATAGTTCCTCAAAAGAATTCTAAGATGGATGGATGGAAGGAAGAAGGAAGGAAGAAGGTAGGTAGGAAGTAGGGAAGGAGGAAAGGAAGAAAGGAGAAAAAGAAGGATGAAAGAAAGAAAGGAGGGAAAGAAGGAGGAAAGGAAGAAAGGAGGGAAAGATGGAGGAAAGAGAAGAATGAAGGAAGGGAGGAGAGAAGGAAGGAAGGATTTATTAATGCTTATTATGTGCCAATAATAATCCCAGAAGGAAAGTACTGTTATTTTCCCTCTCATACATTTCCAGGAAATTGAGGCAGATAGAGATTTAGCACTTTTGCTCAGATTAACACAGGATGTGTCTGAGGAACTGTTTGAAGTCAGGTTTTTCTGACTTCTGGTCAGAAAGCTGTACTTTTCTAAACTTTTTATAGCACTTAAAGATTTCCAAGTTACTTTGCATTTACTCTCTCATTTGATTCTCACAACTGTGTAAAGAGAAAACTATCTTTATCCTCCTTCAACTGAAAAGAAAATTTAGTTTGAGAGAGGTTGTGATTTGTTTAGCATCACACCCTAGGAAGTGACTAAGACAGAATTCCAGCTCTTTACTCTACATTCAATACTCTTTCCATTGGGCAACTTAGCCAACTTTTAATGGTATTTTCTGTCTTACTAAGTGATTTTTGAAGAACTGCTTCAGTTTCATCATATTTAAATTTAATAAAATAATACATGCTGTACATATCACTCTACTCCTATCAGGACAAAATAGCTCAATATATATGTTAGTTCTTTGTAAGGTATAAAAGCTTCTATACCTAGTCAGATATTCTTATCTTAAATATTTTTTAAAGAAGGTTGAAGTTTTTGTCTAATTTGGAAGGCAAGTGAAATGACTAGCCATACTTCTCCAACTCAAGTAACCAATGTTTATTATAGCTTCTTTAAGAAATTTAAAATTTTCAATGCTTATTTATCTTAAAGAAAAATAAAATCTTTTTACCTTAGGAATCTATGATCAGTAAATGTGTGTATTAGGGAAATGAAGTAGAAAGTTGATTAAATTTTCTAGATAATTTAAGTGTCTTTTTTAAAAGAAAAAAACTTGAACCTCATTCCTGTTGATACTTCAGACATAAGTGGGGATTAGGGACTGAATTCCTCAGATAACAGATTTCTGGAAAAAAAAAAATTCTGTTTGATTGTTTATCTTATCTGGATGCAGTTTGAGTCTTATTTAATACATCTAAGTCATACCTGTAGGCTTAAGGACTCAGACACTATGGAGTTGAGGTAGTAGGAGTAATATTAATAGTTATCAGTTATATTTTGCTTTTATATGTTAATTACTTTATCTAGATTATATCATTTAATCAGTACAATAATCCCATGATAGAGATCCTGCTATTATTATTATTACAGATAAGAAACTGAGGCAGAGAGAAGCCAAGTGGCTTTCACAGTCATATACCTGATAAATATCTGAGATAGCATTTGAATTCTGGTCTTTTCAGTATACTTTACTACCTTAGCAGAATGAATTTTAGGCCCAAAGGTTAGGAAACAGATTTGAATCTGGCTTATAACACCTGTTAGTAGTCTAATTGTGAGTGAATTAATTAACTTCAGATAACAAAAAGCTCTGTAATTTATCATATTTGATAAATATCAAATATGGATAATGATTATTGTCAGGATCAAATATAATTGTGTGTGTGTGTGTGTGTGTGTGTGTGTGTGTGTAATGGAGAATCATTACCAACTACAATACCAATTAGTAAGCAGTTTCCATTCAAGTTCGTTTGTTTCTACTCCAAACCTTGTAGGATTTCCAGAGGACTCCTAACTTTGCAAATGTGGGCTGGTGAGAGGCAACAGCCTATAGATGGCAGAATCTCTCCAGCTCTGAAGAGTCTCAGGCTGCTTTCTCAACTGCATTTATTAAGTAATTGCACAGAAATGTGTCTAGAAACAGTTTCCAGGGAAATCAACACAAATCATGTTTTTCTTATATTGTATCCAGCACTGAGGATGTTACAGATTATTTGAATTTAATGTTTTTGCTTGCCCTTCCTTGTGAAAAAAAACAAAACACAACAAACTAACGCATAGATGCATTTACTCCTTTATGTGAAAGTTCAACATATTCTGATGAAACAAAATATTGCATTTCTTCTTTGGTGATTCTTGTCGCCTGTGCCAATTTTCTTTATTCATATTCAATTCAATAAAGGCAGGTAAGAGTCTGTATGACTTTGTACCTAGATGACTACAACCAGGGCTTTATGATGAAGCCATAGATTGTTGGTAAGGAATGATTTTCATGTTTCTCTCTTCTTTTGTACTCTCAAAGAGGAGTTGAATTTTAATTACTTAAAACCTTTGAAACAATTGTTTTATTACTATACATTAAAAAATATCCAGACTTCTGATTTCTAAAGGGTGAGGCAACTCCTGGTGTGGTAATTCCCTATATTGAATCAGAGATAATCTGTACCCCATTCCCTTAGAGAGTCATCTAGATCACTAAGAGGTTATTTTCTTGCGCAGATCATGTCACTAATTCAAGTTTTTCTGACTTCGAGGTCAGAGCTGTCTGTCTATGTTATGCTCCCCACTCTATTCAATAACACACACCTAATTACTTCTGAGATCAGTGGAAACATCCTGCCACTAGATGGAGCCAAATGGTGGGAGGGGAGTGTATTGTGCTCCTCACTTTTAGCCAACTAGAAGGGTACTTGTTGCCACTTGTGAAGTATGATGTTGTCAAAGATGACTGACCTTGTAAAATGAAAATTAGCAGCCTGAAGGGCCCCCCATATACTGAATGGCTCATAGAACTCTAGCAGTCAGAATTTGGTTAATATCCTTCATATTTCCAGGCAGATACCTCATAGTCATATTACTATTTTATCAATAATATCTAACATTTCATAGTGCTTTGAGATTTGCAAAGCATTCTATAACTTCCTTTATAAGAATCCTGAAAAGGAGATAATTCTACCCATTTTATAGATGAGGCTGATAAAAGGTTATGTGACTTCCCTAGAGTCACATAGCTAATAAGGGTCTGAGTTTGGATTTGAATTTAGAACTTTCTGACCCTACCTCCAGCGATTTATCTACTCAGCCATCTCATTGTCTCTTCTCCCACACTCACACTAAATTCAGGGCCAGTAATTCATTAGAAGCATCAATTCAATTTGCCAACTAATTATTGAAATCAGACTGAACACCTGCCCAATCCTATATTTGAGGACCCTTTACCTTTGAAGGACAGCTGGGTGGTACGGTAGGTAAATTAAATGAACACAAAGCTGAGTCATGTTAATGTCTATTGTAATATATCTCTGTGTCCTCAATACTTAGCAAAGCACCTTGCACCTAAGAGATATTAAATAAATGCTTCTTCCTTGATTCATCCATTCTAGAACAGGACAGGTGTCCAGTAAGGCCTTTTAAAATGTGAGATAGAATCACATCCTGGCTCTCTATAATGATAGCATTCCATTTGACTTTTATCCATAATTCCTAAATCAAATTAAATATATATATATATATATACATATGTATATACATACACATATATATATATACATATATTTATGCTCTGAAATAGTCCATAAAAGAAAAAAAATGGAATAGAATCCTAGTGTTTAAAATTGTTGACATTTTATTCCCTCCAATAAAAGAGTCCTGAGTAACATGTGAAGCAGCTGTTAATGGAGGAATACCACATACAACTGTCATACCTCAGCTGTACAGTCTTGTCTATCTTTATTTAGATATCATTTTAATACTCCCAAGAAACAGAGCTTTTGGAAGGAAGTCATAAGTTCTTAAAGTTTTATGGTCATTCCAATTTGATTACATAACATTAGTAGGAGACACACTATTGCTGGGGCTAAGTAAGTAGCATGACTGATGCATTAGATGTGCTATATATAACCACCAGAATTGAGAACTGACTTTGTGAAACCTACTGGAGGAGGCCGTACTCTTTCTTTGCTTACTGGAGCCTGCCTCATTCAATTTTAAGTAGAAGCTCTTTCAAAAGTCCATGTAAACAGGTTCTTGATATACAGGGTGAAAATGTCTATAAGCAGGAAATCTTGGCCATCATTTCAGATTTGTAGTCACCCTACCATACTCCTGTTCCCCAGGGATCCTCTATCAATCAATGAGTTTATTCTAGTTTTTGTTTGATGTTTCCATTAAAAGGAGGAAGATAACTGCTGAATCTGTTTAGACATTTTAGATATTTAGACCTTTAAATAACATTCAAATATTGATTCATTTTATTCCACAAATATCTTTTTATATCAACATAAGCAAACATTTGTTCATACTAGACTAATGACTTTCAATCTCATCATTCAACAATAATATCCAAAGTTACTGATGACTTCTTAACTGCCAAATCTAATGGTTGTACACATTCCTTTAAACTTTATCTCATGAAAATCATTTTCTATTGCTGGGCATATTCTCAATTTCAATAATCTCTCCTCTCTGACTTTCATGACTCTGCCCTCTTGAATTTCTTCATACTTGTCTAATTGCTCTTTCTTGGGGTCCTTTTCTGGATCATCACAAATCCTAATCTTTAAGTGTGCTGTTATCTCAAGCTCTCTCCTGGGACTTCTTTACTTCTACAATTTATCTTTTAGCAATCTCATTATGACTCTGCGAGTTTAATTATTATCCTTATTGAAATGACATAGATATCTATAATAAGAGATAGATGGAGAGATAGATAGATAGATGATAGAAATAGAGATGAGGAGATAGAAGTAAAGAAAGAGATAGAAATTGAGATAATTTAAACATACTCCTCCAGGAACAGACTTTCTCCTACTGTCTAAAATCATCATCAGTCAATGGGATATTTTTTTGTATATCCTATAAACACTTTTTAACAAAATACACTCAAGACAGATATCATTGTCTTTCCCTTAAAACTTATTTTTCTTTCAATTTTCCCTATTTCTATTAAGGGTACCATTATCTATCCGATCCCTAAGGTACGCTACATAAAGTCATCCCAATTTCTTCACTCTCCCTTAGCTTACATTTCCCATCAGTTACCTGATATTTTGATTATGTATCACATTATCTTCTCTTCAGTGACATGGATAACCCTTTAGTTCAGACCCTCATCCATTTCGTCTTAACTATTACAATAGCCTGTTATTTGTTCACTCTGTTTCCAGTCACTTCCTTGTTTATTTTCCACACAGAAGCCAAAAAATGCTCTTCCTAAAGAACAAATTCCATGGCTATATCATTGTGCTTGATAAAACAGTCCTAGTTGTGGTATTGCAAGATGCAGTTTTATAGGCTTTTGGATATAATTTAACATTGTTCTCTAGAACTGTTGAACCAGTTCACAACTCCACCGATAGGGAAATAATAATGTATAAAATTCACTGCATTTCCTTCAGAGTTTGTAATTTTCTTTTCTCTTTTGTTAGACAATCTGATAGTTGTGAAGTAGTATCACAGTTGTTTTTACTTATCTTCCTATAGTCAAAATAGGTTTTTAGAACATTTTTTCCAGTATAGCTTTGATTTCTACTTCTGAAAGTTGTCATTCATAAATTTTGACCATTTATCATTTGAGGAATGGATTATTTTTTTTTACAAGTTTATCTCAATTCCCTATATATTCAAGAATTAAGGCCTTTATCAGAAAATGTAGTAAATTTTATTTTTATATATTTCTTCAATAGCTATGGTACCCAAAGTATATTGGGATTACCTTGAACCACTGAGAAGAGCCAAGTCTGTCACAGTTGATTATTTTATAATCTTGCTGTTATTAGGTGCAATGTATTCCCAGTTTTATTTGTTTTGCTCAGCATTAATTCATGTAAAACTTTCCAGGTCTTTCTAAAATCAGTTTGTTCATAATTTTTATAGAACGATAACATTCTAATACCTTCATATATCACAACTTATTCAGCCATTCCCCAATTGATGTATACCTACTCATTTTCTAATTTTTTTGTACCACAAAAAATTGCTATGAACATTTTTGCACATGTGGGTCCTTTCCCCTCTATGATTTCCTTCGGATACAGATCCAGTAGTGATGCTGCTGGGTCAAAGGGTATAAAGAGTTTTATAGCCCTTTGGGCAAAATTCCAAATTGCTCTCCAGAATAGTTGGATCATTTCAAAGTCTAGGTTCTTTTTATCATGGTTTGTAAGTAGTCCAATAATTTTAAAAATATCTCTCGATCTATTTTTCTTGACAGTTTTTTTTCCCAATGAGATATTTAATTTAAAATTAATTTTACTTTTCATTATTTCATTACCCTCTGCTTGTTTGATTCTAATTTTTAAGAGATTATTTTCTTCAGTGAGTTTTGTATATCTTCTTTTCCCCCTCACTTGGTTGATTCATTTTTAAAGGAGTTTTTTTCCTTCAATAAAATTTTGTGTCTCTTTTTCTATTTGGCCAATTTTGTTTTAAGAGGTGGTGTTTTCTTCAGTATTTTTTTTTTTTTTGCTCCCTTTACCAAACTATTAATTTTTTTCCATAATTTTCTTGCCTCACTCTTATTTTATTCTACATTTCCTCTAATTTGTTCTTTATTTCTTTCATAAATTCTTGTTGGACTTGTGTTCAATTTGTATTTCTCTTTGAGGATTTGCTCATAGATATTTTCATGTTGTTGTCTTCTGAATAGTATCTTGTTCTTTCCTATAGTCAAATTCTTTTATTATTGTTATTTACTCATTTTCCCAGCCTAACTCTTGATTTTGAACTTTAGGATTTTTTGATATTATCAGAGCTAATTCAAGGGATATGCAAAGTTTGAGCACTCCTAAGTTTATTCTAGGAAATATGTGATCACTGCTCTCCTGGTTTGCCCTAGATTTTTTTTCTTACAGAATAACTTCTTTCTTGTGACCAACCATAAGTACTCCTCTTCATCCTGGACTTGTGACCTAGAACTGTTTATGGGCAATAGAATTGCTGAACAGTGGCAGCTCTTGCATCCAGTGCCAATAAAGAGTTCTTCTAATCTTTCAGACCAGTTGTCTGATCCTCTTAACCATTTCTAGTCTGAGAATTCCAGAAGGTGCTGCTACTGCCACTTTATCCAAGGTTCACTACTCGTGTTTCTGCCCTGTATGTTCTGTTTCAGCCTCCTTGCCCATATCCTGTATTGATTTGATGACTTATTTCTCTTCTTCCTCTTTTAAAATGATCTTTTTAAATGAGATGACCCTCTGAAGGAGGATGAATCTAGGAAGATAGTTTAATGACATAAAAAAGCAAATTATCAATAAAATTTCTTCCTGATAAGAAATTTCAGTTGAGTGTTATTAGTATATTTTCCATTATTCTGTATCCCATTGTTAATATGTATGTATGTATGTGTGTGTGTGTATATATATATATATATATGTGTGTATATATATATATATATATATATATATATATATATATATGAATGTATATATCCCATTATCAAAACCAGTAATTCAGTCATTTAAGTCTGAAATCCTTTGCTGTGATCTTTGGTGACATCTGAAGCTGTTTTCAATGGACTACATCAGCAAGAATGCCAAGCAATCTAGCTACAGTTCAATATAACTAAAATAAAGCAACTGGCATTTCCTAATATGACATGTAGTTTCTTGTAACTTTAAATTTTGCCTCATTTGGAAGAGTGTACTTCTATGGTCTTCTATGTTTGTTATGTCTATTTTTTAAAAGCCCATTGCACATCTAGATTTCATGTTATGTGACTGAAAATAACAGACAACGAAGCTCAATGGCATTCCATATTTATTATTTTATCACCAAAGTGTGCTGATTTTAAACAGAACATTTTTTTCTGTTGTTCACTTAATCTATTCTGTCAGAGTCATGTCAGATGTTGTCAAGAGTTTAGGCTGGTGGGATGTAAAAATGCAAAATGTCAAAAATAATAAGTTCTGATTGCAAATTTGAAGAAAATGTTTTATGTACTGCTGGCAAATTGGATTTAACTTGATTCAACTATAATTCACTAATTGCAATTATTATTGTCTTGAATTTAACACAACAGAGTGAAAGGGGAGAATTAATTTAGCAGATTCAATGTCATCTTAAAATATAGAAATTAAATATATATTGAATTAATAAATAGAAAATATATTTTTTTGTGTGGATTTAATATTTTCTTGACACCTGTGGGATACTTAATTTGTCTTTCATTACTTAATAATTTCTTATTTAATTTGCTTTTATTTTTAGTTTCAATTTCTCTCTCGTCTATCTGATGAGAAGGTAAGAAAAATAAAAACAAAACATCACAAATATGTATAGACTTGCATATCTAATTTTGTATTACTCTTTTTTCAAGAACTTGAGATACCAAGCAAAAAAAAAAGAGATCTATCTGTCTGCCTGTCTGTCTCTGTCTCTGTCTGTCCACCTTTATCTGTGTCTATCTATACTTAAGTCTGCATGCCAAGTTTATCAGTTCTCTATCTTGAGTTGAATAGCATAATTTTTCATTAGTGCTTTGGAACTCTAGTTGATCATTTTGTTACTCAGTAACAGTGTTACTAAGTTTTTGAGAATTAATAATCTTTACAATAATGCTGTTACTGTGAAAATGTTCTCTTGTTTCTGTTCTCATTTTGTACCAATTCATGTAATTCCTTCCAGTTAGAAAACTGGAACACTCTTCTTACTTTCTTCCAGAAAGATAGCATTCAATCATTTGTATATATCAAAACTTCTTCAATCATTTCTTAATTGATATAAATCTCCTCAGTTTCCAATTCTGTGTTATCACAACAAAGAATGTACATCTATCATCATTTATCCTTGATTTATGAGTAGATTTACTTTTGTGTTTACTGAAAGATGTATTTTATTTCTTTTTTTTAAGTCTTGACTAAAAAGCAGCTTTATTCATTATGAAGGCTTCTATTCTCCACTGAATACTCTGCAAATTTTATTATTTTGTCACCATTGTATCACATAATTCAGAGCAATTAAGTATCCTTTAGAAAAAGTATCTCAGTATTTAAAGGCATTTGTAATCAACTCAATACCACATCTGTGGGTTATATTAAGATATCAATATAAATTTACATCAATACAATCCTTCCCAAAGAAAATTACAAACTATCCATGTCTCTCTTGGGCAACTCTCACCCAACATTTTTCTTGAAGAAATCCCAGTTTAGTCACCCAGAATGCTGAATATCTTCTTTTTGTTTTCTTGTTATTAGATGGAGAGCAATAGAGCATCATGGGCTGATCTCAATGAATATCAATAGAATATGTATACTGACTTGGAAACATATTAATATTTTCACAGTAGTCTTAAGTGAAAAATAATATTTCTTGGAATTGCTGCAAAATGTCTCTCATTTCTTTCTCCTTTGAGGTTCTGGGCCCATCATTATCTATATGTAGAGTCCATAGTTCAGAGCTGTTGGAATGAACCAATTGGCTGTTCTCCTATCTGTTATAGTATGGGTAGCATAGCTTTTGCATCTTTTAATTTTCAATGTGAAGAGTTAGGCTGATTGATTTTGGAACAATTTTAAGTTCTTGTTTTTTAAAGCATCATTCTTTTAACTTTTGAAGTATAATAACTTTTGGGAGTCATGTATAATTTGTGTGATTTACTCATTCCTTAGAGCAAATCTGTCTGATTAGAAATGCAATGACTCCAGTAATATTTTACCAATACAAGTAACACTAAGTGAATTTTTGCTAAGGACCATATGATATTAATTAGTGTCAATTTTAGATATGTCATTTGTGTCATTGCATGATTAAATAGAAATGCTTTAAGAATGATCATAGAGTGACAATTCTGAGTTTGTTTCTACTCTCCTTAACCAAGATTGCCTGGCACACCCTGTATTCTCATCCTTAAACTAAGTATATGATCAATGAATAATTTAAATTATAAAATTTATTTTGATTACTCTTTTTATTAGCATCATAGCTATAACAGATATATTCATATTATATATATATATAATTGTTTACATATATAATATTTATGTAGTATGTACATATACATATAATATATGTATATGATATATATGTGATGTATATATAGTTATACATAAAGAAAAATTGAAGTTACAAGAACCTTTATTCTTTTTTATTAAAACTTTTTTAAAAAAACATATGCATTGATAATTGTCGACATTCACCTTTGTAAAATATTGTGTTCCAAATTTTTTCCTCCCTTCCCCCCACCCTTTCCCCTAGATAGCAAGTAATTTAATATAAGTTAAATGTGCAATTCTTCTATGCATATTTCCACAATTACAATGCTGCACAAGAAAAATCAGATCAAAAAGGAAAAGAAAATTAGAAAGAAAACAAAATGCAAGAAAACAACAATAAAAATGTGAAAATACTATGTTGTGATCCACACTCAGTTGTCATAGTCCTCTCTCTGAATGTACATGGCTCTTTTCATCACAAGATCATTGGAATGATCAATGGCCTGAATGGCCAAATCAATGGCCTGAATCACCTCACTGTTGAAAAGAGCCATCTCCATCAGAATTGATCAGCATATAATCTTACTGTTGCCATGTATAATGTTCACCTGGTTCTACTCACTTAACAGCATCAATTTGTGTAAGTCTCTTAAGGTCTCTCTAAAATCATCCTGCTGATCATTTATAATAGAACAATAATATTCCATAACATACACATGCCATAACTTATTCAGCCATTCTACAACTGATGGGCATCCACTCAGTTTCCAGTTTCTTGCCACTACAAGAAGGGCTTTTATCCTTATCCAATATAATTATGATTACTTATAGTATTTGATTTTAGTACACTTACATTGTCATTAATAATTTTAATAACAAAACAATTTTTTTATTTTGACTTGTTGACTAATTGTTTAAAATGTTCTTTCACATTTCTCTCTTTTTTTTTATTTAATAGCCTTTTATTTACAGGATATATGCATGGGTAACTTTACAGCATTAACAATTGCCAAACCTCTTGTTCCAATTTTTTACCTCTTACCCCCCCACCCCCTCCCCCAGATGACAGGATGACCAGTAGATGTTAAATACATTAAAATATAAATTAGATACACAATAAGTATACATGACCAAAACGTTATTTTGCTGTACAAAAAGAATCAGACTCTGAAATATTGTACAATTAGCTTGTGAAGGAAATCAAAAATGCATGTGCCTTTCACATTTCTCACAGCTTCCCCTTTCTCTTCATTCCCACTGCCCCTCATTATTCAGTGCCTTACATCCTCTTGAGTAGACTATTGTTATAGTCTCCTACTTAGATTCTCAGTTTCCAGTTTCTACTCTTGCCAATTCTTCTCCACAAAATTAGCATGAGAATATTCCCAAAGCTCTCTTCTGATCATGTCACTTCTTTGCTTAATAGATCTTTCTTCTTTTCTATTGCTTCCATCATAAAATGTCATTGCTTCATCTTTAAATTGAAAAGCCTCTATAACATAGTTCCTATCTTCTAAATTTATTTAATATTATCATAATCATTTTTAATATGAGAGTCAAATTGTTTTACTTTTCTCTGGTCATAGAATCCCAACTCCTACATCCTTAATTTTGTATAGGTTATGTGCCACACTTGGGATATGCTCTCTCTCTGCTATAGCTTCTTAGAGTCTTTAGTTTTTTTCAAGGTTCATAGCCTATGCAATCTCATATAGGAGGTTTTTCTTGGCCACCATAGTGCCTGGTGCAAGGTGGCACAGAACACAGAGAATAGGAAATGGAATCAGGAAAACAAATTTAAATTCTACTTCAGATGTTTACTAGCTGCTTGATCTGGTGAAAATAATCTCTCTAAGCCTCAATTTCCCCCTATCCAAGATAGGTCTAATAAGAGCATTTAAATCACAAGGTTATTCTGAGAATCAAATAAGTTCACATGTGCAAATTGCTTTGCAAACTTGAAATGTTATATGAATGCTATCAGTAGTGATGATGATGATAGTGACAATGATCATGATAGTGGTGGCCTTGTAGATGTGTTCCCTTTCCTTCTCCCCCCCTCCATAGAATGTAAATTCCTTGAAGATGTGCACATTTTTTTGGGGGGGGGGCATTTTCCTGAATTTTTGGCCTTACAGTCTAACACAGTATTTTGAAAAACATGTATGTTCATAAGTATTGGATTTGACCAGAAGAGACCAATTAAATGGTTGCTTATCAGTAACTCTACTCAATATGTTAAAGAACTACTTTAATAATAGAAATATTTACATGAATATAATATTTTAAAGAATGCAGTGTTTTCTTCAGAAGCACATATGTATTTACTTATATATTAATATATACATAAATATTTATTTCTATGCACATATATACATATATACGTTAGTAGAAAGACATAATTATTGAATAAATTAATATGACTTTTATTTGTATTTTTGGATTTATCTTACAGAATAATTCTCAAACAAATTACCTTTTCCAAAGTGATCTCTTAATATCTGTATCACAACTGCCACAATATCTTTTTAACTTGAAATCAAAACAGATTCTGTTATGTTCCCATTCACTACATTGATTTTCCTCCCATCCCTGCTGTTCTTACTCTTTTATGATGTATAGATAAAAAGTAACATGAAGATATTCTCCTGAATAGTGTTACAGTTTCTATCAAAATTCACTAGTGTGCTGTTCAGTGAATGAAAACAGAGAAAGATGGGAAGGAAATAGTGACTAAAATCATAGTCTATTCCTGAAGAACCCTAACCTAGAATACCATCACCATCCCATTTTACAAAGTGCTCTTTAATTTTGTATTTTCTAGATACTAGTTAGAAGTGGGAGTAGGGAAACATAATTTTGCCAGCAAATGGAAAGTATTCTGTGCAATATAGATTTGATGATGAGATATAATCAGAGAGGAACTTTGAACTAGAATGTGAGCCTAAAACAAGGATTTTAATGTCTCACCTTATGAATATTTTTGTTACTGTCTTGTAGTTCTTTCCAGCCCTTCCACTGCTCCCTAATTTTCTGTTGAGCCTCACTTAAAACATTAATTCCTTCAGAAGTTAGAAAGGACAGAAGTACAGTTCTATGGCAGAAATGTTCCTGTCTTCCTCTCCCTGGTCAGGCAGTAGTATCTCACTATATATTGGTCCCTATTTGATCAATTACTATGAAATTTAATCTCTGGGTCCATGCCTTCCTACGTTTCTGGATATTATCCCCCAACTTTGTCTGTACCAAGATGATATTTATGGGAGGTACCATACTCTTTCAGGCAAAGATTTCTCAGCAACAAATTTTTGTAGATTATGCTACTTACAAAGTCTTCATTTTCTATTATAGAATCTCTCTGTCTATAAGAGTCTTTTTTTTAAAACTGGGATCCTCTTCCATCATTGGGTCAAGATTTCTCCCTTTGTTGACCTATGTTTTAATCCCTCCTTTTGACATCTCATTTATTCTCCAATGGGTTCTCTTCTTCCTGAGAGGCCACAGAGGTTATTTCTTTTCATTGTTTACCATTATCCTGATTATGGTATATTATACATTCCTCTATATCTTCTTCTCCCTCTCTTTCTTTATGCCTTACTACTCTGTAGCTTAATCCCCAAGACAAACAAACAAAATAGTGATTTGCCTGTTATGAGGTTTACTCCATGTAAGTTTAGTTATATCTGTTTATCCACTATCTTTTCTTTCATTTGAAAATAGAACCATTTGTGAATATTATGCTTTTACCTTCATCTCCTCAACTTTGAGAAAGAAATCTCTTAATTATCCTCCCATTATCCTCCAACAAGGCAAAAACTTCAGGTTTTTGTTATGCCTATTTTATAAGTAAAGAAATTGAATGAATATGTGAATTTATATATTTGTTGCTTAACTACCACATCTCAGGCTGGGCATTGAGGATGGAAAGATATAAATGATCTCATTTATCAAAGAATTTTATTTTAAATAGAAGGGTAAAACTCTGCTTATAGATTTGATAAAATGCATAAGATACATGGTGATCTATAGGTTGAATGTACTAACTATTGAAGCCACCAATAAATGTTGAAATTAGAAGTTATCACTTGAGCTGAGTCTTGGAGGAAACCATTCTGTGAAGTAGAGAGTGAACATTTCAGATATTCATTCATTGAAAGCAAAGTACAGTTACATGTGAATGCAAGATGGAGTATCACATAAGAGGAACAAGCAGTGAAGAATGTCAATATGGACTACCTCTTTTGTGAATGACAAATGATATATATATATATATATATATATATATATATATATCATTTGTCTGTTGTGTGTGCAGCAGGTTGCCTACAAAAAGCACAAATACTTGAAAAAAATTAAAAGTAAGATATTACTTTTACCTGAAGGGATTTGGGGGAGCTTCATAGAGGAGGCAGAAATTGAGAGTATGACAGTTACTTCTATTTAAAACTTTCTAAAACATGTAATAGTGGCAGATATTTCTTGGTGATCTTTTTTCCCAGCATTTTCTTACACTCTGATGAGCTTTTTGTTTTTATTTGAAGTTATTTTCTACATTAACTTCCTACTTCTATAAATCACCAGTTTGCTTTCAGGAAAGTGACCTCAAAACTGGAGAAAAGCTAGCTATTTATTAAGTAAAGCAGCTGGAATTGGAATGACATCTTACAAAATTAGTGGGCTCATTCATCTTTGCTTTTTTCATTGACAGACTTTTGGAAAGAAGAGAGATCTCATACTGGAACATAATCATTATACTCCAAATAGAGTAAATTCTTGATTCTTTTGCTCCTACTGTACATTTAGTCCCATTATCCTTTTGAGATATTTAGGAAATAGAGTAGGATTAAATTCTTGGAGTCAGTGGCAAATTTTAAAATATGGCTATTCACTTGCCTGTGATCTAAACACAAATTAGACACACTCTTAAGTTATTCTTTCATTCCAAGAGCTATTCCTTGTCACCAGGGAATGGCCAATCCCAGTGCCACCCACTCCCTCCCGTTGGGCATGGCATTTTCTGTTTTTCTCAGGGTCATGGCACTAACTCACTGCTTTCACATTTCCATGGTAGTGCTCTCCTCCACTGGTGCAGGAAATTAAAAATTGACTGTCAATCCATGGACACTTCCGAGTCTCCAGGTCTTCTGTTGGACTAACAGAGATAGTTAACAGAACTCCTGAACTGGTTTCATCCACGCCTGTGAATGCAATGAATATCCAAAGGAAATTCACTTGTGTCATCACAACATAGTGACTTCTGGTTGCTTGCTGGTTGTTTACTTCCTGACCCAAAATAGTCAAATGTAGCTAATAATAATTAATTATAGTAATATTCATATAGTGTTTAATATGTTAGACACTGCTAAATAATAATTGTAAAATATTATCTCATTTGTTCCTCACAATGACCTTGGAAACTAGATGCTATTATCTCTATCTGACAAATGAAAAAAAAAAATTCAAGCACCAGAGATTACATGACTTGGCCAGTGTCACACAGCTAGTAAGTTTCTTAGGATGGGTTTGAATTCAGGTGCCTTGCAGCAGAGAAGAGACATACACACACAGAGGGTGGAGGGTGGGAAGGAGAGAGAGAGAGAGAGAGAGAGAGAGAGAGAGAGAGAGAGAGAAGGAGGGAGAGGGAAAAAAGGAACGAAGGAAGGAGGAGGGAAAGATGGGAGAGAAATACAAGTTCATGAAGATTACCTTGGCATTCCTTTGAATTTTCAAATAAACAAACATATGCTTTGTTAGTCTCTCTGTCTTTCAGGAATCAATGATTTATTTATTTGTGCACATACTGTATGTGACACAGGAATCTTAATTTTCTTATCCTCAGTTTTGAGTTCACTTTGGGAACCAGAGATAACCATCTCTCTATGTCTTTAAATGAAGAAGCTCGATGCCCTTTAAATTCTTGGCATCCAGAGGGGTTACAATAAATCTCTTAATCTCTTTGAGCATTTATCCTGCTCCAGACTGTTCACAGGCACCTATCCATGCGTCCTTCATGTCCAATTTGTATTTCAATCCAACGATTATTTGAGCTTTAGACTATTTGATTTATTTACTCCTAGTAGGCTGCACCATAAGACATATAAACACTCACACACTCACATACACACACACACACACACACACACACACACACACACATATCTAGACATATTTGCATTGCCAAAAATTAAAGCTGTCGAAAGAAGACAAACACAGGGAAGATTTTGATTACTCTTATAGATAGGCTAAACCTTTGTACTTTTTTGGAAGTGGAAGACAAAAGGCATTTAAAACCTGTCATCTACCAGCCTTTGTTTCCTTCCATAGTATTTGCTTTAGAAATAGAAAAAAAGACCTATGTATTATGTGTTGATGAGGCTATTTCTCCTTCTTACAAAATCCGCCTTTTCCATCTGAGATTTTTCAGCTTCCTGAAGTAGTAAGCAGAAAGCATTTTACTCTTGGGCACCAAAAGAGATACTTTTGAAAGCATAACATATTCTAAAAACCCAGAAACTCTTTTAAGAATCTGACTTTTTCCATCTGCCAGAAGGACAGTTGATTTTTATTTTAATGTTCATTTTCATTAAACTACCCCTCCCCACATTTTCTTTTGCCTTCAGAGAGATGAACTAAATGTACATTCAACAAGCAGAGGAAATTTTAATAAGTATAAAGGATCATAGAATTTTGAAGCTGAAATGGACAGTAGTAATTATCTGCATCAGCTGCCTTATTTGATGCCCCTCGGAGGATCAGAGAGGTGAAGACACTTTATCAAGAACTCATAATCATTTTTTTCTCTACATATTTCCACAGTGCTGAATTAAATATCACATGATCTTTAAGGGGAAAAATCTGGACAGTGAGATACAGGAGGGAAATTGAAATATTTTTATTCAAAAGATAGGGGTTCAAATCATAGCCATGCTGTTTACTTTCAGCATGGACTGGAGCTACTGATTTTGTCTCAGGTTGTTCTTCTGTAAAATGGGGGATTAACCTTGATGACCTCTAAAACTCTTTCAAATGCTAAAGAAATTAACCTATAGAAGCAATTTATATTGACCTCATGCAGTATGACATCCTTTTTTTAATCTCTTGTTGGGAGAATGTCAGTGCTGTTCTGAGAAACCAAAAAAAAAAAATCTGACTTGAATAGCAAGCTTTCATCTTTGCTCCTCTTCAGTATTCTGAATAGTAGACACATTAACCAAAATATAGAACCACAGGAGCATAGTAATGGAGAGGATCTGGAAAGAAAGAGAACCTCATACTCATGCCAATCCATATCATTCATTTTTCAGCACAAGGTCCATGTAGGTCAAAAGGATAACCCAAAATGACACAAAAGGAGGATTTGAACTTGGGTGTCCTGATTTCACAGCCAGTCCTTATGCTATATATTTTTTCAAATTCTCCTTTCCTTTCTTTCTTCTATGACAAGACATTCTTCTTTACAAAACTATCTCCCATACCTGGAACCCCTTTTCTTTTCCCTTCTTTCCATAGTGTCTTTAGCGACTTTCAAAGGGAAATGATGCTGACTTTCACTGTCTTCTGTCTCCCCTGAAAGGGTTTTATGCAATGTCCCAAATTAAGTTTGTTGAGAGCAGAGACAGCTTCATCTTTTTTCTCATTTCATACTCATTGTTTACCACAACATCTTGTACATAAGCTTTTGTTGAATTTAATTGAATCTATGATGTTAAGCTTAGTAAGACTAGATTAAATACTAATCCATATGCATTTATATAGTCAAATTTCTTGAGCAATCCATTGCAATTGCACAGCTGGTTTGTGCAGTATATAGAGTGCTGTGCCTAGTGTCAGGAAGTTCAAATATGGTCTCAGATACTTGTTAGCTGTGTGACCCTAAGCAAGGTACTTCACTTGCCTCAGTTTCCTCCTCTGTAAAATGAGCTTGAGAAGGAAATAAGAACCACACCAGTATCTTTGACAAGAAAACCCTAAATTGGATCATGAAGAGTCAGTACAACTAAAATGAAAGAGCAATAAAAATTGGGCTGCTTAACGTCGGTCAAGAAAGTAGAATTTATTGACATGGTCCATGAAGAACAATGATATTACCAACTGTTATTTGTTAAAGTGATATACACACATTATTCATTTGAGCCTCACAACAACTGTGTATTAGATACTCCAAATATTCCTGTCTCTACTTTATAGATTAATAAAAGTGACATCCAGAGAAGGTTTTCATGAGTGTTAAAGTTAAATTTGGACCCAGCTCTTCAGAACTCCACGTATAGAAGTATTTACACTACGTTCCAATGGCTTTGTAGTCCCTGTTACACATGGTATAGTAGAATATATTTCAAATTTCTGATTTTTAAATCAGAGGATCTGGGTTAAAATGCTGATTTTGACAATTATTATCATGGGAAAATGTTCATTTGTCTGGGTCTTAGTATCCTCATATATAAGATGAGAAAGTTAGCCCAACTAACTCCAGAGATTAGTTCAGACTCTTGATTCTGATTGCAAGCCCCCAAATATGACCCTGAATTGAAAACCATAAGAGATTCATTTATAAATAATGAGTTTTATATATCTTTCTAAGCTCTGCACAAACTTTCTGAGAATTCAAACCAAGGCAGCCAATGCCAATCCACATTTTGCTTTGTGGAAAAAAATAGCTTGATCTGAACCATGGACTTATAAGAAAGTAGATTGCTACAGTTTTATTCTATAGCACACTCTCTGGGAATTATTCTATATTCTTCAACTTCTTTTATACTTTTCAAAACCAATATTAGCAATATAAATTTTAAAAATCACTTGGTTAAACATAACATCGTTGTTTTGTCACTAGAGAAGAAAATCTGCAAAAAAAAGTAATAGGAAAAGACAGAATCCACAAATTTAAGACTTTCTACACACCTGTTCTTACTCCTTCGACACAATAGAAAGCCATTGTAGTTGATTTCATCTTTTACCCCCTCTCCCAACCTTTTGTTTTTCACTTATGCAGAATTTCCTGTGCCAGTCCACTTGGAATACTATTTAGATGCCATAGCAAGAATAATTTCCCAGCACTTTCCTTCCTCACTTAACAAGCTACATTTTGAAATACTTTAATCAACACCTTTTCAATTTGCATCATGTTAAGAAGCATTTTGAAAGTTTAATCAAGGACTTCAGCCATTGTGGTTGATGATACATGCTGAATTATATTTAAGTAATCTAGACTGTGAATGAATTCACAAAGAGGCATAGTGATAGAAAATCAGAGTTTTACAGGTCTTTCCTCAGTTTAAAAAGGAGATTTACAAATAGAAATACCGATCTATTTATCTTTATGCCTTATGGCCAAACCAGTCAGGTGTATATGGGTCAACAAGGCAGCAAGTTTCCTAAGATCACGAGAGAGGAATAATGAATCCTAGTGTGTTCAGATTTTGACCTTAAGCATTGATGATTATGAATAGTTCAGATTGTTCTTAAGCAAAACAAAGAAGGAAAGAATGGAAGGGAATGAGAAAGGGAATAAATAAAGAAAGAAATATACTATGCATGAGGAGAAAGGGAAAGCCATGTAACCAGTGTTTATGTTGAGTATGGAAAGAAAAATTGACAATGCTGCCTATTGTTTTAAAGCAGGAATTCTTAACAATGGTGCATGGAATAGTGTCCTCTCTTCTCTCTCTGTCTCTCTCATTCTGTCTTTCTCTCTCCATATTATGTGTATATATGTACATATCCATAAATATTATTCACATTTCTCTCTCTCTCTCTCTCTCTCTCTCTCTCGTTCTCTCTCTCTCTCTCTCTCTCTCTATATATATATATATATATATATATATATATATATATATCCACCTAGCTATCATTTTTCTATCCAACTAACTAGCTATTCATCTATCATTGCTATCAATACTTTGATATATGTATTTCAATATAATGATTTACTTTGTTATCCTATGTCTGCATTTAAAAACCATTACTCTGAGGGTGTCTATAGCCTTCACTAGACAGCCAAAGGAATTCACAATAAAAAAAAAAAAAACAGTTCATGAATTCTTGCTTAAAACATATCTACATTTTTACATGGTGCATGCAAAAGAGTTTTCCATTCACATCATCTAGGTAGACCTTATTAAAGAGATTTCTAAGCTTTCTTTTAGTGCCCAAGTTTTGGTGACTTTAATATTTATGACATTGTATTATAGTATCCACTATTCATCTATCTATCTGAATAGCTATCTTGTTTGTGTGGTTGTTATTCTTCATGTTTTCAATTGTTCATTAATGTCTGACTCTTCATGTCTCCATGGCATGTCAAGCCCTTTTATCCTCCACCATCTTTCAAAGTTTCCAAGATACTATCTAGTCATCTCATTCTCTGCCATCTTCTGCTTCTTTTGACTTTGATCCTTCCAAACATCAAGGACATTTCCTATGAATCCCATCTCATTATGTTGCCAAAGTATAAGTTTCACCTTCAGTATTTGATCTTCCAGTGAATAGCCTGAATTAATTGCTTTAAGTATTGACTGATTTGATCTCCTTACCATCCAAGGGTCTCTTAAGATTCTTGAACACCATGGTTCAAAAGCATCAATTCTTCAGCATTCAGATTTCTTTATAGTCCAACTTTCACAGTCATATATTGCTATGGGAAAAACTACAACTTCAACTATATGGACCTTTATCAGCAAGGTGATGTCTCTGGGTTATAGTATAGATTTGCTATACTTTCCTTATAAAGAATAAATGTAGGGCAGCTAGGTGGCACAGTAGAGAGACCCCAATTGCCTCAGTAAAAACAAAACAAAATAATTGTCTTTTAATTTCATGGCTACAGTATCCATGTGCAATGATCTTTGAGATCAAGAATATCAAATCTGAATGCTTCCATTTCTTTTCCCTCCCTTTGCCAGGAAGTGCTGGAGAACTTGACTAAGGTCTTTAACGACCACATTGGGTGGACCCTTATGGGAAAATTAGAGAGAGACATGGACAAGAGTTATTTAGGGTGTACAGTCATGGCCATGTTACAATCTATGTGTTATTGATAGAATGTTATAGTTAGGAAATGGTTTGATGTATATTAACCCATTTGAACTTCACAGCAAACCTTTATTAGAGGTTTCTGATCATATTACTTCATTTATAGATAGGGAATATTTAATCATAATGAAATTAAGATACACTCTTAAGATGATGACAACAGCAATAATGATGATTCTGACAACTAGAATTTATATTAATGCTGGATACTCTGCTAATTGTTTTGCAAATATTATTTCATTTGTTCCTAACAACGTCTGGTGGTAGGTGCTATTATCTTGTTCATTTTAAAATTAAAATTTAAAATTCAGAGAGCTTTGTTAAGCAATAATTAAATAACTTGCCTAAAGTCACACTGTTAACTGTGGCTGAGACTAGATTTGGATTCAGGTCTGCCTGACTCCAGATCTAGTGTTCTATTTACTGGACTACCTAGTTGCCTGTAAGAAAGGAGATTTTCCCCAGTGATACATATTTAGCACGCAAGTATGTGATTAGAATTATCTAAGTATCACATAGGAAATTTTATTTTAAAATGTAATTCCCATTCCCTTTTCCTCCCACTTTATTTCTTGGAGATGCCACAAGGACAAAGCAGTTCAACCTAGTTGGATATGGCTATGCTGTCATCTCAGGTTCTCAGACTTTTGCTGCTCTAGGAAAGCAGTGTGTTTCATGAGACATACTCTGATAATTTATTATGATTATAGAAGTTGATGTCTCTGGTACAATATAATGGAAAAATTCATAAACTGTATAGATGAATCAATATGAAATCATCTTTTTTTATAGTTGTATTACTTTTTTTGTCAGCTACCTTCAGTCAAAGTGCATTTTGCTGACCACCGTAAAGTAAGATGTATTCATTCTTCCCATTGAATGGATAATTTCCATCATGAGAAAGCTGTGCATTTCATGGTTAAGATATTCAGAAATTGTTCACTAGGCACTCTTGTAGAAATTTAACTATATCAATTCAGGAGGTTATGTTAAAATAATTTACCCTTTTGCTCAATATTGTATTGTTTTATGTGAAACCCCAGATAAGCTTTTCATCACTTCTCGGCCATCATGGATCCTTATGCATGCAATCTTCAGGAGGACCAATTAACTTTAATAGTCATATTGAAAATCAAAGTTGTATTTAATAAAGTCAGACATTGATTAGGCTTCAATCTAGAATGGGAAATTTGACATGGTAGACAGAATGATAGATTTGGGGTCAGTAAGATCTGGAATTAAATTCTGCCTCTCCTATTAATTGTGTTGTGTTGGGCAACTCATTCAACATTTCTCATATTCAGTTTTCTCTTCTGTAAAATGAGGATGATAAAATCAATCTTGTAGGTTTGTGTGAAACATGACATCAAATCACATCAATCAATCAGTCAGTTTTTATTAAGTACCTACTATGTACCAGACACTATGCTTAGATTTATATAGCATTTGTAAAGCTTATCTTTTTTTCCAGTCATTTTCCAGTCATTTTTCAGCTGTGGCTGACTCTCCATGACATCATTTGGGCTTTTCTTGGCAAAGACACTGGAGTTCCTTGATGTTTCCTTTTCCAACTCATTTTACAGATGGAGAAACTAAAGCAAACAGTGACTTGTTCAGGATGACACAACTTGTAAATGTCTGAGACCAATTTTAAGTTCAGGAAGATGCCATCCTACCTTTAGGCTGAACAATTTATCTACTGCATCATCTAGAAATCTGCTTGCATATCTTAAAATGCTTTATAAATGTAATCCTTCCTCCTCATCAGCATCGGCATCATCAGGCACATTTTTCATTCAAGCAGCAAACTTTTTATAAATGTCTACTATGTGTAAGATAGGCCATTTGACTTCTCTGAAGCTCAGTTGTTTCATCTATGAAATAGAAATAACATTAATTGTACTATCTACTGGTAGGTTTATCTGAGAGTCATTGAAGGTAGTATATAAAAGTATCATATTAAATTTATACTACCCATAATAATAATACTAGCCAGTATTTATATAGCTCCTACTATGTGCCAGATACTCTGCTAAATACAATACAGTTATTATCTCATTATCAATTATTATTTCATCCTCATAGCAACCCTGGAAGGTAAATGCTGTTATTATACCCATTTTACAGGTGAGGAAACTAAGATAGATAGCAGTTAAGTGACTTGTCTAAGATCACAAAGCTAGTATGCTGATGTCAGTTTTTTTTTGTTTGTTTGTTTTAGTAAGTTTATTGATCTTTAATACACATTGCTTTATGAGTCATGTTGGGAGAGAAAAATCAGAGCAAAAGGGAAAAACCATGGGAGAGATTTTTAAAAAAGAAAAAAGAAGTTAACACAGCATATTTTGATTTACATTCAGTCTCCTTAGTTCTTTTTCTGAATGCAAATGGTATTTTCTGTCCAAAGTCTATTGGGATTGATTTGGTTCATTGAACCACTGAGAAGAACCAAATCTTTTGTTATTGAATCATCACACATTCTTGCTGTTACTGTGTACAATGTATTCCTGGTTCTGCTTGTTTCTCTCAGCATCAGTTCATGTAAATCTTTCCAGACCTTTCTAAAATCAGCTTGTTCATCATTTTTATAGAGCAATAATATTCCATTTCCTTCATGTACCACAACTTATTCAGCCATTTTTTAACTGATGGACATTCACTCCTTTTACAATTTTTTGCTACCACAAAAAGCTGCTACAAACATTTTTGCACATGTGGGTCTTTTTCCCTTCTTTATTATTTCCTTGGGATATAGATCCAGCAATGGCACTGTTGGGTTGAAGGATATGCACAGTTTTTGCCTTTTGGGCTCTCTAGGTATAGATGGCTCTCTATCACAAGACCATTGAAACTGGCCTGAATCATCTCATTATTGAAAAGAGTTACAACTATCAGAATTGATCATGGTTAATCTTGCTGTTGCCATGTACAATGATCTCATGGTTGTGCTCATTTCATTCAGCATCAATTCATGTAACTCTCTCTAGGCCTCTTTGAAATCATCCTGTTGGGCATTTCTTACACAATATCTTGTAACTTTCATATACCATAATTTATTCAACCATTCTCCAATTGATGGGCATCCACTCAGTTTCCAGTTTCTTGCCATTATAACAAGGGCTGGTTCAAATATTTTCGCACATAAAGGTCCCTTTCCCTTCTTTAAGATCTCTTTGGGATATAAGCCCAGTAACAACACTGCTAGGTCAAAGGATATGCACAGTTTGATAACCTTTTGAGCATAGTTCTAGATTGCTCTCCAGAATGGTTAGATCGTTTCACAACTCCACCAACATTTGCATTAGTGTTCCAGTTTTCCCATATCCCCTCCAACATTTATCATTATCTTTTTCTGTCATTTAAGCTAATCTGAGAGGTGTGAGATGGTACCTTAGAATTGTTTTAGTTTGCATTTCTCTAATCAATAATGATTTAGAGCAGTTTTTCACATACCTATAAATGGCTTTAATTTCATCATCTGAAAATTGTACTTTGATCATTTATCAATTGGGGAATAACTTGTGTTCTTATAAATTTGACACAGTTCTTTGTATATTTTAGAAATGAGATCTTCAACAGAAGTACTGGTTGCAAAGATTTTCCCTAACTTCCCTTTTAATCTTCTTTCTGTTTGTGAAAAAAAGCTTTTTACTTTAATGTAATCAAAGTTGTCCATTTTGCCTTTCATAATGTTTTCTAGTTCTTCTTTGATCATAAATTCCTCCCTTCTCCAAAGATCTGATAGGTAAATTATCCTTTGTCTTCCTAATTTATTTTTGATATCATCCTTTATGCCCAAATCATCTATCCATTTGGCCTTATTTTGGTATGGGGTGTGAGATGTACATCTATGCTGAGTTTCTGGCACATTATTTTCCAGCTTTCCCAGCAATTTTTGTCAAATAGTGAGTTTTATTCCAGAAGCTGGAGTTTGGGGGCTTATCAAATTCTAGATCACTATAGATGTGAGGTAAGATTTAAACTCAGTTTTTCCTGATTCCAAGATTACCTGGAAGTTATCAGGAGAGATAATAAAAGCCAGATAGAAAGACACTTTTAGGTAAGCAGCAGGCAGTAAAATATTAAAGAGAGATGGCTTCAAATCCAAAAGTAACTTTTTAAAATCCAACTTCTGAATATATTGATTGTCACTGTGATCAAGTCACTACAATCCTTCTGCCAAGGTGGGGGCTTTAAGTGTTATTAAGAACACAAATTCCCCCTCTTCTTTGTCTTTGTTGAGATCTCTTTCCTGAAAGATCTGCAGAAATTCTAGCGTATTTATTTTCTCACTTCAGTATTTTGAGTTGCATTAATCAATAACAGATAGGGTAGGACCTAAATAGCTGTCACTTTGTAGATGAAGTAGAACAATTGTTCCAGGTTAACTTTTCTATATTCATACATTTCATAAGCTACTCCTTAAATGATATCACTATAATCATAGTGATAGTACTGTTGATAATCATCAAAATGTGCTCATGGGAAGAATAGTTTTCTGAAAGATGATGGATTTGGCATCTATCTGCCTCTTATTCCCTAGGACCTGAGACAGGTTACTTAACATCTTAGTGACTCATTTTCCTTATCTTTAAAATGAAGGAATTGAGCTACAAACATAAAAGAACATTCTACTTCTGAATTTATGAATCTAAGAATCCTGACTTTGTACCAGTTTGACCTTTGGTGAGTCAGTCAAGTTCTGAAGGCCTCAGCTTCCTCATGTATAAAATAAGGAAATGGGACTCAATAGTTACTGGAATTCCTTCTGGTCCTTGATGCAAAATCCTAACGTGATACAAAAATGAACAAATAATACAGTCCTGTCTTCAAAGTGATTACAGCTGAATGACTGAGTAATCTTGGGCAACAATAAAATATAGGAGTTGGTATAGATGGCTTCTGGATTCTCTTCTAGATCTAGGTCTGTGATTTTATGATTTCAACTACTAACCGTTGGAAGGTCAAATGAGTTAATATTTGTAAAACTGCTTAGCTCATAATTGACACTATGTAAATATGTATTACCATTCCCTTTCCTTGTTTTCTTTTCCTTCCTATTACCTTCTCTTGCTTTGCCTTGTCTTGTCTTCCTCTCCCTTCCCTCATGAAACCCAGGGCAATTCATTTAATGTTTTCTGGTTTCATTTCCTTAATTTGTAAAGCAAAGGAGTTGGACTCAATGAAGCTAGAGATCCCTACAAGCTTGAAATTTATGCTTCTATGGCCTTTGTGGGGATTATTACATCTCATGACCAAGTTCTTTATGGGGTACAGATGTAGGGACCAAGATGGCACTAAAAGATCAGATTGAGTCTCTGAAGCTCTACAAAATTTTCATGGAAAGTGACTTCTTCCTCAAATGTTAACCAGAGCAATTTCTGACTAAAATAGCTTTTATCAACTGTGAGATTTGGGGTACCTTTACTAACACATTCTGGTGCATTTTTAAACTCAAATGCTGATTCACTTTGCAGGCTTTCCATCTATCTCTTGAGATTTTGCTCTGATGATTATCCAAGTCACCCAAGTGTTTTGTATGCACTTTCTGACTAAAGCAGTAGAGAATTTTCCATTACATTAGGAAACTGAAAACCAGATTATGTTTTGGTCTTTGCTGCAAAAGCTAATTAATCAAACACACTTTTCATTATGGTTCAATGGATGCTTATGTGATTTCACCCAGGCAAAGACTTCTTATCTCCCTGACTTAATACAGGATACATATAAGCTACTTTTAAAAAAAATCTTTTGAAAATAGGAGCTAACCCTTGCATTATTATAAAGGAAATGAGTAGTGTAGTGTAATGGAAAATATTCTGGACTTAGAATCAAGAGAGAATTGGATTTGAATGCTGCCTGTGGTACTTCCTGGCTGTGACTATGGGGAAATAATTTCCAGATTTCTGAGTTGCAATTTCTTCATCTGTAAAATGGGAACAATGATACATACATACATATATATATATATATATATATATTTATGCATACATACATATGCATATATATGTATATATATATATATCAGACTTGTTGGGTAGATCAAATAAGATAATGTATTCAAAGAGTTCTGGAAACCTTGAAATATCAAGTAATCATCAGTTGCTATCATGGCTTTGAATTTTTCTGAGACTTCCACAATTTGAAGAAATTATTATAAGAACTTAGGAGGAATATACACACGCGTGCACACACACACACACACACACAGACACACCATACAGGGAATCAGAAAAAGCTTCTTGTTTCATAAAAATGTACCTTTATTTTTAATGAAATATAGGTTTTGTAGGACCAATGTATAGAGAAAAAATATTGAGTAGTAGAGCAGAGATAATTTTGCCATTTCTGTAAAGCTATACAATCTACTAAATGGCTGCTTATTCTGCCAATATTTATTTTTTTTGGAAACTAATATAATAGAACTAATATTCCATAGAGATTCCCCATTTTGTTTGTCCACCATCTGAGCTTCCAGGATAGGATTTTTAGGTCATGGTACTAAACCTTCACAATTTTCAGATGAATAAACTGAGTCACAGATGTTAAGGGACTTGCCCAAGTTCACACAGCTTGGAGATAGATAGAAAGACAGACAGATACATAGATAGAGAGATAGATACAGAGATGGAATGAGAGATGATAGACAGATGTAGACATAGATATGTGTTTTTAAAGATTTTCTGATCTTAGTGCCCTCTCTACGATCCCTCACTGCATTCTCTAAGGTTCCTTTTGGTTCTAAGATCTATGGCTTTGTATGTCTATTCAGATACTTTAAAATATTTTAATGATTGTTTGTATAATAAAATTATATCATTAATTCAGGAAAACTTTTTTTTAAATTAAAGCTTTATATTTACAAAACATGCATGGGTGATTTTTCAACATTGCTGTTCCAAATTATCCTCTCCTTCCTCCTACCTCCTCCCGTAGTTGGCAGGTAGTCCAATACATGTTAAATATGTTAAAATATATGTTAAATCCAATGTATGTATACATATTTATACAGTTATTCTGATGTCCAAGAAAAATTGGATCAAGAATGAAAAAAATGGGAAAGAAAACAAAGTACAAGGAAACAACAGAAAGAGTGAGAATGTTATGTTGTGGTCCACACTCAACTCCCAAGGTCCTCCCTTTGGGTGTAGATGGTTCTCTTCATCACTGAAAAATTGAAATTGGTTTGAATCATCTCATTATTGAAGAGAGCCACATCCATCAAAATTGATTGTTGTATAGTCTTGTTGCCGTATATAATGATCTCCCGGTTCTGCTCATTTCACTTAGTATCAGTTCACATAAGTCTCTTCAGACCTTTCTGAAATCATCCTACTGGTCAATTCTTACAGAACAATAATATTCCATAACATTTATATACCATAATTTATTCAGCTATTCTCCAATTAATGGGCATTCATTCAATTTCCAGTTTCTTGCCACTACAAAAAGGGCTGCCATAAACATATTTGCACATGTGGGTCTTTTCCCCTTCTTTAAGATCTCTTTAGGATATAATCTCAGTGTTTCTACTGCTGGGTCAAAGGGTATGCACAGTTTGATAACTTTTTGAGCGCAGTTCCAAATTGCACTCCTGAATGGTTGGATCTGTTCACAGTTCCATCAAAAATGTATCAGTGTCCCAGTTTTCCCACATACCCTCCAACATTTGTCATTATCTTTTCCTGTCATCTTAGAAGTGCATTTAGGGTTAGAGTCGGGAGTCGGGAGGCTTTTAGGGTTAGGGTTAGAGTCGGGAGGCATTTAGGGTTAGGGTTAGAGGTGTGTAGTGGTATCTCAGAGTTGTTTTAATTTTCATTTCTCTGATCAATGGTGATTTGGAGGATCTTTTCATGTGACTACAAATAGTTTCAATTTCTTCATCTGAAAATTGTTCATATCTTTTGACCATTTATCAATTGGAGAATGGCTTGAATTCTTATCAAGTTGAGTCAATTCCCTATATATTTTAAAATGAGGCCTTTATTAGAACCTTTGAATATAAAAATGTTTTCCCAGTTTATTGCTTCCCTTGTAATCTTCTCTGTATTAATTTTGTTTGTACAAAAACTTTTTAACTTAATATAATCAAAATTATCTATTTTGTGATCAATAAAGATCTTGAGTTCTTCTTTGAATTGACAAATTCCTTCCTCCTCCACAGATCTGAGAGGAAAACTATCCTATGTTCTTTTAAAATGTTTATAATATCATTCTTTATGTCCAAATCATGAACTCATTTCGACCTTATCTTGGAATATGGTGTTATGTGTGAGTCAATGCCTAGTTTCTGCCATGTTAGTCTCCAGTTTTCCCAGCAGTTTTTGTCAAATAGTGAATTCTTATCCCCAAAGCTGGGGTTTTTGGATTTATCAAACACTAGATTTCTATAGTCATTGATTATTTTGTTCTGTGATCCTAAGCTACTCTACTGATCAACTGCTCTGTTTCTTAGCCAGTACAAAATAGTTTTGGTGATCATTGCTTTATAATGTAGTTTTTAGATCAGATACAACTAGGCTACCTTCATTTGCTTTTTTTTTTTTTTTTCATCAATTCCCTTGAAATTCTTGACATTTTATTCTTCCAGATGAATTTTGCTGTTATTATTTCTAGTCAGTAAAATAGTTTCTTGAGAGTTTGATTTGTATAGTACTAAATAAGTAGATTAGTTTAGGTAGTATTGTCATCTTTATTATATTCACTTGACCTATCCAAGTGCACTTGATATTTTTCCAATTGTTTAAATCTGACTTTATTTGTGTGGAAAATGTTTTGTAGTTTTAGAGATGGGTCAGACAAGTGACTCAAACTTAGTCTCTTAAAAAACTCAGTGATTTTGTAAATGCTTAGCATCTGACTGTCTTTATACTTTTCTAAGTTTCACATCTTCCTCTTTGTATTCTTGAAAATATCAGCTGTTTCAAAGGATTATAATCCATTTCCTTTTAATTTTGGTATGTTTTAGCTACATGTTCTATAAAATAATATTTTATTTGTTCCTAAAACCTCTCACAAGAGCTTTAATATTGAGACAAGAATTTGCATTTGAATGGCACCAGGAACAATTTGCTCTCCAAGAGATACTTAGTAATTTCAAAATCTTTGTTAATAGATAATATCAATGAATTATTCTTTGATTACCAATTTATCCAAGAATCTGACATCTTATAATCTTTTTAGTATGACTAAGCTTGTCATATTCAGTGGTATCACTTAGTTTCCACAATCCCTTACTGTAATTATTACAAATTTTTTGCAAAGATATAGGATTCTCTAAAAGGAGATAGGATCCATCTTGCTTTAGATAAGCCTTTAATGACCTAACTAATACATATGACCTGCTTCTAGTGGGCCACAAGTCCAATGAAGTGGGTGATGTAAGTTTATTGATATACTCATTTTGTAGACAAAGCAATTGAGGTTCTGAAAATTTAAGTGATTCATTCTTGATCACACAACTTGTTAGTTTCAAAGTTGAGAATTACAATCAGATCCTCTGTCCTGGTTTTTAGAACACCATACTGCCATGTGCAGCTCAAATGTCATTTTATACATTTACTAACTGTGTGGCTATGGATAAATGAATTAACCTCTGTTTACCTCAATTTTTTCTTCTGTAAAAATGGAATAATAGGGTTGTAAAAATCAAATAAGATAATAGTTGTAAAGTGCTTAATGCAGTGTTCTAGGACATAGTAAGTATTATATAAAGATTAGCTATTATTATTACCTTGTAGCTTTGTAAGTGAACATGAGTCAACAAAAAATATTTAAGAATCAAGGGAAGGAATGAAGGAGGGCTGGATATGCAGGTGACAGTAGATGTTGTTGTTTGTCCCTGATTCTCTAAGAGGACCATGACTTCAGAGGGGATACCATGGCCTGCAAATGAGTTGGATTTAAGTAAGGGTGAGCTTTGCAACATCACCCAGTTTCATTCTCTCCCCCAGAATCCTCTGGATCCAATGCAAGATATAGATCACAATGAACAGACATGACCCTCAGATATGTAAGGAGTGACATTCGATAACTCTTTCAATAGGATAAGCATTCATCAACCTCAAGCACTTTTATTAATTTTCTAATTTCTGAAATATTCAATTATTTTGGCTATGAGTGAATTGGCTTTAAAGTCAGGAAGAATTAGCTTGAAAACCTGCCTCTCATGCATATTAGTTGTGTGACTCTGGGAAGACCACTTAACCTCGCAGTGTCCAGGAATTCCCTAAGATTAGTATTTATTGATAGAGAAAGATCAACTCAGATCAATTAAAAAAAAAACAGCTATTCTTAGGAGTTCTTGCTAATAATGAAATCAAGGGTTATGCCCTTTCCCTTAAATAAGAGCTTCTTTAGACTTTATCCAAAAGCTATGAAGATCAAGGTACTATAGATTTAGAGCTGAAATGGACCTCAGTACTTGTTTATTTATTTCCCCCTTTTTTTTAACAAGTGAGGAAAGTAAGACTCAGAGAATTTAAATGATTTCCCAAAAATAATACAGGTCAAGAATTAGCTAAGCTGGAATCCTATATGAGGCCCTACACCTCCATATAATCCCTATCCATAATCACCTACCATAATCCCTCCAGGAAGGCATAATAAGATGCTAGTACACCAAAAAAAAAAAAAAAAAAAAAAAAAAAAAAAAAAAAAAAAAAATCTGGAGATCTTAAGAGGTTGTATGAATAAACAGTGATCCAGCAACCTTGAAAGCTAATGAAGCAAAATTTGAGATTACAAAAGGTATAGCCTTTAGGAATGAGGAAACTATAGTCTGCTATACTTAGCATTGGTCTGGAATGTAATATTCAATTTTAAGTGACATGTTCATAAGATAGAAAAGAGAAGGAGGGAAAAAAAATGAATGGTAAAAGCTTTAATGAGAACTCCATGGTTGGCCTGGAGAAAAGGAAGTTTGAATACAGGAGAGAACATTGGTATTCTTCAGCTATTTGAAAGATTGCCACTTATTAAGATGCTTTTTTTTTCTGTTTGTATTGAAGAGAGAATTAAAAGCAATAGATGGTGTAATGGGCCAGAACTCTGTACTTGAAACCAGGATTCTTACATGGTGTTAAGTCAGTGGAATTGACAAGATAGTGGTTATGTAGTTTAGCATGGTGCTTAATAGTTCTCTAGTTCAGTACATGTACTTAGTACTTACTATAGTTCCATAAGATTGACACCTATGATGATGTAATTATAATAGAGTATATAAGAGACAACAAGGACTGGAGTAGAGACAGTCACTTCCATGTCCCAATACTGTATGGCTGGCCTGTCCACCTTCATTTCTCCACTGAAAGCAAGTCCCATCTGAAGGCCTCCAGAAAATTAGCCCAGCCCCAGGCAAGGAGACAATAAAGAATTTGGACTTTATCCCTGGCTATTCTCATGGTGATTACTCTGCTGAAATGAAGGCTGGTCTAAAGACCTCCAGAAAACCAATCATAACATTATAAGGTGGAAGTAGGAAAGCCTTGAGGGAAAAAAGAAAAACCTCGACAATTAGAGATATCCACAAGTATAACAGGTTGACACATTACAAGTCAGTAGGTTTCCCTCATGGGGATTCTTCAAGCAAAGGATGGTTGTCCACTCATTGAATATGTTTGAAAGCAGGGTTTTTTAATCTGAGGGGTGTAAATTTTTAGAAGAAAATATTTTGATTCTATTTTATTTCTATTATATTTCCTTATAATTAATTTCTTGTCATCCTGTTTGGTTTTTTTTTTTTTTCATTTTCAAATACTGTTCTGAAAAAGATGCTAGTCTTCACCTAATTGTTAAAGATCCCTTTTATCTCTGAAATTCTGTGCCTAATCTTATGATGAAAAATTTCATTTATATAGAAGCATTCATGTTTAGTCATTTTTCAGTTCTGTCTGATTTTTAAGTGACCCCATTTAGGGATTTCTCAATAATACTAAATGGAATGTTTTCCATTTCCTTCTCCAACTCATTTCACAGATGAAGAAACTGAGGCAAAGAGGATTAAATGGTTCAGGTAGTGAAGGTCACACTGCTAGAAAATGTTGGAGGTCTTCCTGCCCCCAGAAATGGTGATCCATCTACTGTGATACTGAGCTGCCCTTATTCAATGGCACATTTCTGATCATATCCAGATTTAAATCAGTATCTGATATAATTTAAATTTAATCTGAGTGCTAGTTCTGTCATTTTGGTCACTGGAATTTCCCTAATTCTGTGATCATAATAGGTTTCTGCAAAGGAAAAAGGGTTTGTGATATATTGATTTTATTATCTAGTGACATTTTTAAATAATAGTTTTTACTTTCAAGATATATGCAAAGATAGTTTTCAACATTCACCCATGCAAAATCTTGTGTTCCAAATTTTTCTCCTTCTCTTCCTTCTAGCCCCAATCCTAAAAGCAAGTAATACAATATATGTTAAATGTGCAGTTCCTCTATACATATTTCCATAATTAATATTCTGTACAAGAAAAATCCTATCAAAAAGGAAAAAAATGAGAAAGAAAACAAAAAGCAAGCAAACATCAGTAAAAGCTAAAAATACTATCTTGTGATCCACATGCAGTCCCCATAGTCCTCTCTCTGGGTGCAGATGGCTCTCTCCATCAAAAGTTTATTGGAATTGGCCTAAATCACTACATTGCTGAGAAGAGCCAAGTCTATCACAGCTGATCATCATATAATCTTGATATTGCTGCATACAATGTTCTCTTGGTTCTATCACTTCACTCAGCATTGGTTCATGTAAATCTTTCCAGACCTCTCTGAAACCATCCTGTTGATCGTTTTTATAGAACAATAATATTCCATAACATTCATAAACCAAAACTTGTTCAGCCATTCTCTACCTGATGGGCATCTACTCAGTTTCCAGTTCCTTGCCACTGCAAAAAGGGCTGCTACAAAAATATTTGCACATGTGGGTCCTGTGGTGATACATTTTTTTAAAGGAATATTTTTTTTGGTAGCAGATGCATCATTCCTGTGTCATGGAAGATCTGGACAATTTAATTGCTCCTGGTTCAAATCATTTTTGTTCCAAATTCAAGGATTCTAGGCAACATAGTTATAATGCAAATACATGGTTCTAATTACATTATATAGGTTGGAGTCATGTCAAATATAGATGTCATATAACATATAGAGCATAATGATATAACTTATCATTCATAACATTTCTTGAATTTCATACGCTTTTGTTTAGAGATATTTCTCTTCATGCTCTCTTCTTTGGCTTCCTGGTGCTTTTTGTGTATCTGGTTGAAGTCTGGGTCATAGAGAGATTCAGAAGAAATCTGTGACTGACAAAAGGGGGAACAGCCAGCACATGGAGGAAACAGGCATTGCAAGAGACATTCTCTGTACCCCAGCCAGGAGGAGTGTAAAAGATTGACTGCCACATTTGCAGTCAGTAAAAAAGAAGAAATAAATGTGACAGGGAAAAAGAATTGAGGCTTCACAATTCTCCCTACAGAAGCAAGCCATGATTCCTTTTGGAAAGCAGAGCAATAACAAGAATCAGCCAAGTAGATGATAGTGAACAAGCCATGAACCATCATCCTTTTAAAAGAAAAAAAGCATTCCTTAAAGGAATGAGGCACACTAGGTGATCCTTGGTGCCTGGAAAAGGACCTACTAGACTTTACAGGGAGCACCAAGCCTGAAGAGCAACAATAATTGATTAGTTAATGGATAAACTCACTATATATACTGTGTGACAGGGCACTGTTCTAGGCACCAAGGAGAAAAGGAAAAAGCAGTGAAGTCCGTGTCATTAAGAAGCTTACAGCCTACATGGGGAGATAGCAGATACCCATAGAAGCCTCTGCAGAATAACCACATCCAAAATAAACACTGTGTTAGGGGAGGGACTGGTGACTGTGGGATCAAGGAAGGCATCATATAGAAGGTGACTGTGGCCATGTGACAGAGATGGAGCAGAGAAACAAGGGCATTTATTTGTGAGGCCAAAGCAGGTCTAAATCTGATGAAGCTGAAGGACAGATTCCCTAAGATATGCACAGGTTTGTTCTTTTTGAGGAGAGAGGAGTCTTTATCTTTGCTAACCCATCTTTTGGAGCTCTTGATCTTCCTTTCTGGTAGTTTAGTCTTTTTCATGAGTTTATTATTCCTTTTCTCTCTTACCTAGTTGTTTGATCCCTTCTCCCTGTTCCTCTTCCTCTTTTCCCCTTGCCTTCCATCTCTTTCTCTATTTCTATTCCTGCATCCCTCTCTTTCTGTCTTGTCGTTGTGTCTCTTTACCTGTCTCTTTCTCTTATGGCTGTCTCTCATTCTTTCTATCTGTATCTTCTTTGTTTCTGTATCTTTTTCTCTCCACTGTCTGGCTCTCTGTGTCTATCTTTCTGTTTCTGTATCTCTAGCTCTCCTATCTGAATCACTCAATGTTTTACTCTATTTCTCTCTCTCAGTCTGTCTCTTTCTCTCTGTGTCTCTCTTTGTGTTTCTCTCTGGCTCTCTCTCTCTTGTTGAATGTTCTTAGACAATAGCTTTTCAGTGTCATAGACAATTCACTAATACTTCTAGATGCAGAGCAGGTACAAAGCTCTTTGTCTGCACCTTAGTACCATCCCCCTATCTACTCCTGAAATATGTCTAGTTTCTTCATTCTCCCTCTCAGAAACCCTAGTTTCCCTCAAGACTGAGCACAACAGAACCAATGGGAACAGTCTCCCCAAAGTATTGTAAATATGATCGCCTGTGAAAGACATGGCTACTCTGTCTAAGATAATGATCTAAAATAATTCTATGGGAACCATGATGAAAAATGCTGTCCATCTCGAGAAAGAGAATTGATGAACTCTAAGAGTTCATTTAAAAGCATATTTTAAAAATCTTTCTTTCTTTTTTTCTTTTTGTGTGTGTGTTTTATTTTCTTTTGCAACATGTCTAATATGGAAATGTTTTTTATCACCTCACTTGTGTAATCAAAATATTGTTTTTTAAGGGTTGGGGAAGGTTGAGAGGGAGGGTATATTTTTTAAAATAAATTTTAAGAATTATTATATATAACTGGAAAATAATGAAATAAAATATATTTTTTAAAAAGACTGAGCTCAAGTCCCTTCTCCCAGATGAAGCTCTTCCTAATTTCCCCAGTATATGTTACTCCTTCTCAAACTTAAATTGAATTCTTTCCTATGTAATGTATATCCCAATATATGTATGCTTTGTCACCTCATTGGAATGTAAACCCTTGAGGATAAGCAGTATTTTATTTGAGTTACAGGCACATGGCATGTCCTCAATGAATTCTCATTGATGACTCAATGACTACTTGATTGCTAGAGGAAATATTCTTACCAGATCTTGTGTGACCTTGGGCAAGTTATTTCTTCTAAATCCTAAACTAATTTATAAAATGAAGAGATTGGACTAGACAGTCTTTAAGACTTATGTCAAGTTCAGGACCTACCATCTTAATGATGTATTTTAAACCTAGTTGCTTTTTGCCATCCATGTCTTCATAACTGAGTTATAGGGGTGGAAAATCAATGGAATTCTGTATAGGCAAGAGGAACTTTAATATTTGGAATTGTTCTTTGTCCTTCCTTCTCAAAGAAGATTCTGAAGTCAGTACAGTGGTATCATGACTTGTAAGTAGGTTGAATTTAAGTGAGACAAGGCAAAATCACCAGCCTCGCTCTCTCCTTACAACCATTTGGGTACAGTGTCAGGATATAGATCAGGATGACCTGATGGCCTCAGGTACAGGGAGAAGCATTGTACTTTTAAAGACTTTTAAACTTTTCCTAGGTCTCAGTTTGTCTAAGGCAACATCAGTGTAGTGAAAAGGAATAGGTAAGAACTGAGGCAAAGAATGGTCTCTTTTACTTATTAAAAAATAATTAGGGGTAGCTAGATGGCACAGTGCATACAGAGCTAGTCCTAGAGTCAGGAGAACTTGAGTTCAAGCCAGGTCTCTCTGATGTCTATAGGAAAGAAAGTGGAATAGACAACTCTGTGCAACTCTGCCCTCTTAGATCCAATTCCCACACATAATGATATGTAATGTTTGGGCTAGCTCTCTGGAGGACCTTGGGATCAGCCCAAGTCCTTGATCTTAGTAGAGAAGTGATGAAGGCAAGACAGCCACCAGGAGGCTGGTCAAAGATGAAATGTCCCATTTCTAGTCCTTTTCAGCCCTTAAATACATTGGTATGATTATATCACTACAGCACACTATGTATGTGTGAACTAGAGAACTGTTACATCACCATGCTAAGAACTAAGTTTATGTAAACTAAAGCACCATCATGTCATCAATTCAACTGAGTGAACACCTGTTGTAAGTATCCTTGTTTCAAGTATACTTCTCCAAAGTTTCAGTCCTCTACAATAACATAACACCATGATGTTATTGGTTCTCTTTGATTATTAAGGACAAAAAAAAAAAAAAAAAACAACATAAGAAACAAGGGACTCCTAAAGGTAGAAATGAAGATATGAATGATTCCAGACATGGGAAATGGCCAGAGTAAAAGGATGGAAATGGAAAATGAAGTATTTTGTTTAAAAATAAGCAAGAAAGCCGTAATGTGATTACAGATTTAAAAGCACCTTGACAATATTTAAGGCATTAAACTAGAAATTTAAAACAAAAACAAATCTTTTGGCTGGAGGAAAAATCGATTCCCCAGAAGTTTAGAGCATAGCCTCAGAATTCTGGAGAAAAGCTAAAGCAGGTCCTGGGGAAGGAGCATCTGAGGGTTGTGATCTAGGAATAGTTACACTAGGCAGTGGAATCAGAGAACACCATGAGATGAGGCATAGGGACAGTAGTAATCTGGGGGAAAACAAAAATGGTTCCCTTAGAGAATATCTTCCATTTTTTTCACTTGACTCTGGATTCTCAGCAAGGTCTTGATCTACTTGACATCTGCTTAAACATTGAGGATTTGTGTCTTAAAGCTCAGAGATATTCAGTGACCCCCTAACTGAGAAGCAATAAGGTCAGTTTTATGGCTCAGCAAATAGAGTACTAGGCTTGGAGTCAGAAAGACCTGAGTTCAAATCCAGCCTCAGGTACTTACTAGCTGAGTGGTCCTAGGCAAGTCACTTAAGTCCTGTTTGCTTTAATCCAGTAGATAAAGAAGTGGCAACCCACTCCATTATCATGGACTTCATGTACAGCATTGATTTGCTATGGTCCATGGGGTCACAAAGAGTTGGACATGATTGAATAAAATGTATAAATAAATATAGAAGCCTTTGACTCCTGATTCTCTATCTTGGCTTTTAATTTCAAGGAATTTCTCAAAATATGAGATGAAAAGTTGTTCAGGAAAACAGGCTATTTTTTGGTCCAAGAAATTGGCCTCTCCTTCTAAAAATAGCAATTGTGTTTTCAGCACATGAGTTTAGAGCATATGTGTCAGCCACTTTGATGAGTGTGTCAATAATCTATGCATTAAAGAGTCCCATGGGTGTCATTGACATGAAAGCATAACAACTTTGGAGCTTATATCTGCCTGTGTCAATAACACATAAATTTGTATGATAAAATAGAATGACTCTATAGGAACCATTAGTGTTAAAGAGGCAGACAAGATGCATTTTACAAGTTCTTTAGTGTTTACAAGATAAACCATAATGGCAAAAGAATCAGTCAGAGAAAGGTCCACAAATGTGGAGCAGAATTATAAATAAAGCTAAGAGTAGTCAGATTGCCAAGTGGGTAAATAGCACCTAACTCTATCCCTAATGCCAATGAAATCATTTCTGCTTTTATTTAGAAGCTTTTAAATGCATATTTAATTTTATTTTCATTAGATTCTCAATGCTCAGACACTATACATTGACTTATATACATATACATTAAAGAAAAGTAGTATATGCGTGTGTTGTGGTCCTTTTTTGAGAACCTTCATTGTCAACAATTATGGCATTAAAAATTATCTCAGGGCGGCTAGGTGGTGTAGTGAATAGAACACCAGCCCTGAATTCAGGAGGACCTGAGTTCAAATCTGGCCTCACACACTTAATACTTCTAGCTGTGTGACCCTGGGCAAGTCGCTTAACCCCAATTGCTTCAGAAAAAAAAAAAAAAAAGTTATCTCAAAGAAAGTATCATTTGTTTAATGGCAAAACCTGAAAGCATAGTAAGTCCCTAAAGAGATGACAGCACAAATAGAGGTTAATTATATATAGTTAATACGGGATTTATACCCCAAAGACATACTAAAGAAGGGAAAGGGACCTGTATGTGCCAAAATGTTTGTGGCAGCCCTGTTTGTAGTGGCTAGAAGCTGGAAACTGAGTGGATGCCCATCAATTGGAGAATGGTTGGGTAAATTGTGGTATATGAATGTTATGGAATATTATTGTTCTGTAAGAAATGACTGGCAGGATGAATATAGAGAGGCTTGGAGAGACTTACATGAATTGATGCTGAGTGAAATGAGCAGAACCAGGAGATCATTATATACTTCAACAACGATACTGTATGAAGATGTATTCTGATGGAAGTGGATTCATTTGACAAAGAGATTCAATTTCAATTGATCAATGATGGACAGAAGCAGCTACACCCAAAGAAAGAACACTGGGAAATGAATGTAAACTGTTTTCATTTTTGTCTTTCTTCCCAGGTTATTTTTACCTTCTGAATCCAATTCTTCCTGTGCAACAAGAGAACTGTTTAGTTCTGCACACATATATTGTATCTAGGATATACTGCGACATATTCAACATATATAGGACTGCTTGCCATCTAGGGGAGGGAGTGGAAGGAGAGAGGGGAAAAATTGGAAAAGAAGTGAGTGCAAGGGATAATGTTGTAAAAAATTATTCTGGCATGGGTTCTGTCAATAAAAAGTTATAATAAAAAAAGAAATAGAAAAGCTTAAAAGAAAAAAAAACTATATATAGTTAAGTCATGAAAACACTAACATTGAAAATTGCAGCATCTCAGATTTAGAAAGGACTTGGTATATCATTTGGTCTAACTTCCAAGCAGAAGAATAATGTCTTCTACAATTCCCCAGATAAGTGGCCATTTTCTAGGGAGTCCACTATTTTGGGGGGCACTTTATTCTAATATGTAATAGATGTCATAATTGGGAAGTTTTTACCTTATATTAAATATCCAACAATATCTATTTGGAAAATCAATACATAGTTCCTGGAAACAGACAACTATTCCTCTTCTATATGATAGCCTTTCAAATATTTGAAGTCAGATTTCTACCCTGTCCAACATACACAAATACACACACACACACACACACACACACACACAGCTCTATTAAATTGTTGTTCACTTAATCCTTTGCCATCTTTTGTGGTACTACTATTACACATTTCCCACTCTGTCTTGGGAGATCTCAAATTGTATGCCCACAAACTCAACGTATCCACAACATAATTAATTATTCTTCTCACCAAAATGCCCCTTTTCACTTTATGAACTGCCCTATTATTGTCAAAGTGAGCACCTTTATCCCAGTCACCTTGTCTTTCAAGATTAACATCATCCTCGACTTTCCCCTCTCTCTCACTTTACATATACAGTTCACCACATCATTGATGTTTCTACATTCATATTGTTTCTCTTGTATGTTGCTTGATTTCCACTCAGGATGCATCCTACTTGTAAAGTCCATATCATCTATTGTCTGGACTATCGTCAAGAAATATCCTTCAAAATGATCTTTCTGACTCAAGTCTCTCCCCTTTTCCCATTCAACTACCAAGATGATTTCTTTGTAAACATGGGCCTAATTATGCTGCCTTTCTATCCAATCAGATCCACTGGTTCTTATTTTTTTCTACCATCAAATATAAAATCTTCTTTTGCAATATTTATGACTTCTAATAAACATCTTACACAACATATCAAAACTGAACTTATTAAATTTCTCTCAAACCCTACCTTCCTTTTTGTTGGTAAGGGCACATGGCATCCTTCTAATCTCCCATTCTTACAGTCTAGGTGTTTTCCTGGATTCCTCATTATCTCCTAGCTCTCCATATCTAATCTATTGTCACAGCTTGTCGATTTCACATTTGCATCATCTTGTGAATATGCCACTTTCCCTGTCTGACCAACCCCTGATTGCAGGATCTCATAGCATCATACCTGATCTATTACAATAGCCTATCAATCTTTTGTCCACAAGCCTCTCTTTTTCCAGCCCATAATATATTTCCCTAAAATGCTGTTCTATGTCAGTAAACATCAGGAACTCCCTATCATATATAGTTTCAAAATAAAATCCTCTTTTTCATTTTTCATTCAGTTTTATAATCTAGCTTCTACTGTCCCACCACCACCTTTCCAGCCTTGTTAAACCTTGTTCTGCTCCTTTGCTCATTCTCTGACCTAGTCACTGTTCTTGGAACAAGATATCCTCACTGTCATGTCTGAGCTTTTTCATTGGTTCTCCTCTATGCCTGGGATGTTTACCTTTCTTTTCTCTGATTCCTTGACTCACTTCATAATTCATCTAAAATCCTACTTTCTATGGAACCATTTCTCCAATATTTCTTAATTCTGGTGCCTTTCTTCTGCTGATTAATTCCAGTATATCTCATAAAATGTTTATTTGTACATGATTGTTTGAATGTTGTCTTTCCCATAAGATATGAGGTTCTCAAAGATAGAGACTGTCTTTTGCCTTTCTTTGTAATGAACTCTCACAAATGATAGTCAATAAGCATTTATTAAGGGCCTAACTAACTTCAGGATCCACTCAGTCTTAAGAAGATGTTTATCACAGACTTACTCAGTTGCACTGGTCTACTTAACACTCCTGGAAATGTACAATTAATTGGCGTACTATTTAGAGCACTGGACTTGCAATCAGAAATACTTGTTTCCCTGAGTTCAAATCCAGCCTCAAACACATATCAGCTGTGAGAAGCTGGGCAAATCATTTCACTCTGTCTCAGTTTTTTTCATCTGTAAAATGAGCTAGAAAAGGAAATGGAAAATCACTCCAATATTATTTGCCAAGAAAACTTCAAAAGGAGTCACAAAAAGTTGGATATAAATGAAAAATGACTGAACAGCAACAAGGGATATGAACAGGCAGTTTTTCAAAGAAAAAATAAAATACAATTGATAGGACTGAACAAGAAGATCCCATTTTCTTGTTTATTTTTTGGTTGTTCTCCATGATAGGATGCCTTCTCTCCTTACTTCAATTTCTTTGCCTCTTTTAAGAATTAGATCATATCAATTCTGATGGATGTGGCTCTCTTCAACAATGAGATGATTCCAATTGTTCAGTGATGAAGAGAGCCATCGATATACCCAGAGAGAGGACCATGGAACTGAAGTGTGGACCACAGCATAGCATTGTCACTCTTTTTGTTGTTGTTATTTGCTTGCATTTTATTTTGCTTTTTTTTTTACTGGTTTAATGTGATTTTTCTTGTGCAGCACAATAATTATATAAATATGTATGCACACATAATATTTAACATATATTTCTACAATGCTTAACATATATTGGACTACTATTGTAAATGATAACAACAAAAAAAGAATTAGATCATATATTCCTTTCTTCTGGAGCCCTTTCCTAATCCTCACAGTGAGAAATGCCTCCCTTTTCAATTACCTTAATATTTCCTCTGCAAATATCTTATCTCTATGTATTTATTTATAAAAATATGAACTTCTTAGCAACAGGAGTTACTTTTTGCCTTTCTTTGTGTCTCAAATTGATTGTCACACTTGTTTGTACATGTACATAGTAGGGACTTAATAAATATTTGAAGAATGACTGCACATATTGTCTGTCTTCTTATATTACAGCTTATTAACACCATTTCTAAAATGTGACAGAATGAAAAAAACCTTCCACATGTAACTTGACCAAATCAAAATTGGGATTATTACTTCCCTGGTACCTTCTACTACAGTGAAGTGGTTGATAACTTATATTCCCAGTGTTAGTAAAATATCCAATCAGTCAGTCAGTCAGTCAATAAATATCTCTTAAGCACCCACTTTAAGCCAAGTACTGTGCCAAGCACTTGGGATCCAAAAAGAGTCAAAAGACAGTCCCTAACCTTATGTGAAAAGAACAAACTGATAGGTATAAATCAGTTGTATAGTTAACATATAGGAAATTATTAATAGAAGGAAAGAAATAAATTTAAGAGGAGTTGGGAAAGTCTTCAGGCTATGAAGGTCAAATTTCTGATTCTAAGACCAGAGTTTTTAACTGTCTTTCATCAATAAAAACATCTTCTGATTTATAATTATGATAATTCTAAGCAATGAATATTTAAAATTTTTCACTTTATTTTTCCAATTAACAATGAATGTTGTTTTCCCTCCCTCCTACCCATTCATATTGTAAAAGAAGGGGAAAAATGCAAAACTCAGCTAAGCAAATTGCCACACTGTTCACATCAATATCTGTATCTATATCTATCTATGATTTTTTGTGTCTAAAATCTATCACCTTTATGCTAGCATGTAAATAGAATGATTTATCATCAATCTTTTGGTGAGATGATCAGTCAGTGTGTTGAACAGAATTTTAAAATCTGTTAAAATTTTTTGTTTCCACAGATGAAATGTTTATATATTCATCAGCTCCTACAGGTCACAGAGAAGAGTAAAGATCACTTGTTTTATTGGTGCTAATATATGAGAAGAAAAAATTAATATTATCCAAATTGATAGTTACGTCTATAATACCTTATCCCAACTTTCAAACACAACTACAATATATGTGTACTTATTCAGTATTTAACCAAATACATTCACCAAAGGAAAATGCAAAGATAATGTTAGACAGATTAATGCCATCATCTTCATGGTTGAGTACCTTGGAAGGAATAAAAAAAGCTTACCATAAATATAAAGGGTTATTCATCAGAGGATTTTCTATTTAAATTAACAACATGTTAATGACATGATTTGTTTATTAGATTAGCAAAAACAGTTTTTTAATATTACCTTTTATGCTAAGGATTTATTCTTGAACTTGTACTGACAACCTGCTCTCAATTATGCAAGCCATATATTTATTGTTTCAAAGCCATTTTCTGTTGCCTAGACATAAATAATAATAAAATATTCAAGCTAAGCAATTTTTTCTTTTGTGCAATGAGTTTTCATTTTTATTAACTGTCTAAAGTTGACTCAGGAGATGATTAATGACATTATCTATGCACTGTGTCTAGAAAGTATGAGTATGGCTAGCTTCCCTGGTTATTCATATTGCCTAGGATAGTACAAGGCTCAAAAAATGGAAATCTAATTTTGACAAGCTTTGGAAAAATAATATCCTTTGTTCTATATGTCCCAAGTTTTAGTGAAAAGATCAATTAGCTGGCAAGCACTCATTAAGGGAATATTTTGTGCCAAATCCTGTGATAAACACTGGGAATAGAAATACAAATAAAAAACAAAGTCCCTACTTTCAAGGAACTTATGTTCTAATAAGGAAAGACAAAACATAAAAAGAAACTGAAAAACAGAGAGGGAAGGAAGTATTCCCAGAGGATAATGGCAAAGTCCAGAAAATGAAATTCAGTTGTTCTGCATTCTTTCTTAAAACTGAAATTCTAGAAAGAATTTACCAAATGAAGAAGAGACCAGGAGTGATAGAAGATAGAGCAATTAAAGTGTGGTGCTGAATTCTATAGAATAAAGGCTGTTTGTTCGGAAGTTTTAGAAAGGAAAATGTAATTTTACAAAGTTTTGAAAAAAAATTTTTTTACATAATGTTAGAGTTTTGGTGGGAACTTACTCTTCCAGTAGTATTCAGAGTCTGTTAAGTCATTCTAAGTTGGGAGACTTATGAATTTGATAGAACCAATCAGTGATTACTGATATCTGTTGTCTGAAAACCAGCCTAAATTTAAAGATAATTATTACCTAATTAGTCATAAGATGATGTTTTTTCATATTGGTATAGTTCTTTGAACATAATTGCTAAATAAATGTTATTTTCATTCTTTTCATTAATTTGGCAAATCTGAAAGAATATATTTTAAAATACAAAAGAATATAGTAAGAGGTAGTTAAGAGAATATCCATACTAACAAAATCACAGTTTCATTTCTGAAATAATCCAGACAAATTAAAGTTTAGAGGTTGCTTCCTGAGTCCCCAGTAGTGTATAGCTACAATAGATGATGGTTCATTTAATGAGACAAGAAATATGGAATTTGTACTCAGGCTTCCATATTAAATAAATTTAATAGCCAATCACAAACTATTAACAAACTCTTTTTGAAAATGTTTATTGGGGCCAAAGGATTCACTGTTGTATGTCATCTTTGTTACCCACGGTATGCTAAGAGGCAAACCTTAGGAGATATCAAAATCACCAAATATCAGTGTGGAAAGTCACATCAAAAGTTTACTTCAAATCCCATAATGAATGAAAATCTTCTCTAAAATAATTTCAGTAGTGGTCATGCAATCCATATTCCATTACACTGTTAAATACCACTAATTAGGGGAAATATTTCCTTACTTCAACGTAAATTTGCCTCTGCCTCTTCCACCAATTTTTTCTCTCTAGAAAAAAATTAATTGTTCTTCCAAATGAAAACCTTTCAAATATCTGAACATAGCTATCATATCTTCCACCCATTACTTGAGTCTTCTCTTCTTCAGCATAAACATTCCTCAAATGATTTTTGTTTGCCATGGTGATTGCAAAATTACCACATTCATTCATTTCTTGGTTCTGATCATATTCACATTATAAATCACATTAACAAAGTGGTAGGGGTATCTGTCTTTTTAGCTAAATTGTGTCATCTTTTGAAATATGCAAACTCCCACAACTTTCTTAGTGGATGTTGCAACATCCTTTTTCATCCCACTTTATGACAAAGAGTATCAACACAAAAACTTTAATGAGTTCAGCTTGATATTACTTTGGATAGAAAACAAGATGACAAGAAAATTTAATATTTTCCTTGAAGGTAACCAATTTTTTTTTTCTCCCATGGTAGAAATGAACATAAACACTGTCATGATTGGGAAAGACTATCACCATATACAGAGTTGTTGAAGTATCAACGCCGGTGACTCATTCTTGTTTTTAAGGCAGAAGGACTGGAAAGACATTAAACTTGGAGTTCAAATCCATCTCCTGAGTCATACAAGATGTAAAACTCTGAAACAGTTACTCTTTAGGTGTCTCAGTTTTCTCATCTGTAAAACAAAGGTCTGGCAGGATCTTAGGGTAGAGGTGTGAGCAAGTTCAATTGTTCTGGAAATCATTTCTGAAGTATGGTCAAAAAGTCACTAAAATACCTATGTCCAGTTACTTTTTAGTACCCCAAATAGTTCTATCTGTCAAAGTCATCAAAGAAACAAGAGGGGTGTGTGTGTGTGTGTGTGTGTGTGTGTGTGTGTGTGTGTGTGTATCTCAAACAGTATAGCATCTCTTTGTAGTGTTGAGAAAACTGGAAAAGAAAAGCATCACCTTTCAATTGGAGAATGGCTGAAGTGATGAAAAAAGGACTATTTCAGAAGAAATGCAAAAGAAATCCATGAATTAATGCAGAGTAAAATAAGCAGAACCAAGGAGAAAATTTTTAAAATTAGCAACAAGACTTAAGAATTATGATTATTGCAGTGACTGACCACAATTATGGAAACTGACATTGATGGATATTTTTCATCCTCTTAATAAGATGATATTGGACTCAGTGTTCTCATATATTCAAAAATGTTGAGTCCAGAAATACTTCCCATGCACAATCCTCACAGTGCTACTACTCATAGGATTTTTGGACAGACCTCATACGTGAAGAGACAGTGTGATAATAAAACTAGAATATTTAGTTAGGGCCTTAAAGACCTAGGAAAAGTCTTAGATTTCTTTCTTATATCTATGATCTTGGGAAAGTTATTAGGCTCTTTTCTATATTAAGTCATATTCCAACTCTCAAACACTTTGCAAATATGTGTTGTTACAATATGGGATTTTTCATCCTATGCCAATGAGAGAAAAAGTAAATATTTTGCTTCTTCCATTTTTATTGTTCTATTTGTATATTTCTGTTCCTGGTTTCCTAAAGAAACAAAGAAACATGTTTTATCCATGTGTGTTTTGTTGTTAAGTTGGAAAATAAAGTGGCTAGATTCTGAAATCCAGAAGAATGGAAGACAATGTAATAAAATAAGTATATATATATATATATATATATATATTTACTTATATAAAACTTGTCTATAATGGTATTTTTCTACAAGAAAACTCAAAAGATGAAAAAGGGGAAAGAAAAAAAAGTAAAAATAAGTATGCTTTGGTCTGTATTTAATCAATATCAATTCTTTCTGGAGGTAGATCATATACTTTATCATATGTCCTTTGGAACTGTATTGGATCATTGTGTTGCTGAGACTAGCTAAGTCATTCACAATTCTTTATCAAACAATATTGCTCTTATTGTGTACAACATTCTCCTGGTTCTCTTCATTTCACTATGCATTAGTTCATTTAAGTCTTTCTAGGTTTTTCTTAAACCATCCTGCTTGTCATTTCTAAAAGCACAATTGTATTCTATATATCACAGTTTATTTGTCCATTTCCTGATTTATGATCCTCCCTTTGATTTCCAGTCCTTAGCCATCACAAAAAAAAAAAAAAAAAAAAAAAAAAGTTGCTATATTTTTGTAGACAAAGGTCCTTTCATAAAGGTAGGCGTGGAGTCCAGATCATCTGATTACCACTTTTATCAGAAAGTCAATAACAACAACAATTATTAGAAGTATATGTTGTATAAAAAAATAAAATAAAATAAAAAAAAACAAAAAAAAATAAAATAAAAAAAAGAAGTATATGTTGTATAATAGGTACTGAGTATATAAAGGCAAAAATGAAACATGCTCCATCCTCAAGACAATTACATTATTATGGAAGAGAAAAATACATTTATACATACATATATATTTAACAGAAAATATTCTTTTCAACAATATTTCTATTCAACATTCTGTTATACTTACTAATGTTTCACAGTTCTATAACCTTTTGAACCTCACATATTTATTTGGCTGTCAATTCTTTTTTATCTCTTTATTTTGTAATCATTAATATAATATTACCCAATCAGGATTGTTGGAATACACAGGAGAGCTGTTGGAGTAAACGGGAGCCCCCTGACAGTGGCTGCTGGAGATCCAAACCAGAATGGATCTTCTCTTGTGAGAGGATGATACAAGGAGACTGAGAGGCAGTTGCTGTTCTCTGAACTCTCTGACTGAGAGGCCATTGCGTTGTCTGACCTCTCCTCTTCCCTCTGATCTAATTTATCTCATTCCCAGTCTGCAACACCTGTATCAGCAAAGGCTGCCCTGCAACTCCTCCAGATGTTATGATCCACAGCTGTGGAGGCTCTAGGAGAATTGACCTGTCCCTTACCACAGGATCATAAGAAGTAAACAGTTAATAAATAAAAAAGAATTTGAAAAAAAAAGAAATATGTCCTTTTCCCTTTTTTGAATGTTTTTTGGGATATAGACCTAGCAATGATATTGCTGTATCAGAAGATTTGCCCCATCATATAGCTAGGCATAGTTCCAAGTTGCTCTCCAGAATGATCAGATCAATTCACAATTCCACCAACAGTGCACCCAGTTTTCTCAAATCTGCTGTTTTCCTTTTTTTTTTTTTTTTTTGGTCATATTAGCTACTCTGATGGGTATGAGGTGGTACCTCAGAGTAGTTTTAATTTGCCTTTCTCTGATCAATTGTGATTTAGAGCATTTTTAAAACTATGATTATAGATAACTTTGATTCATTTGTCTGAAAACTGCTTGTTCTTGGAGAATATGTTGTATTTTTGTAAATTTGACTGGGTTTCCTATATATTTGAGAAAAGAGATCTTTATCAAAGATACTTTTGAAAAAGAATTTTCCCCAGTTTTCTGCTTTCTTTATAATTTTGTTTGCATTTGGTTTTGTTCATGCAATTTAAAAAAACTTTATATATTCAAAATTATCTACTTTGTACTTTGAAATGCTCTCTATTACTTCTTTGGTCCTAAATCTTTCCCCAAACCATAAAACTGACAAATTATTCCATATTATCTTAATTTGTCTATACTATTATCCTTTATGGGCAAATCATGTACCCTCTTTGAACTGATTTTAGTATATGGCATAAGATGTTGGTCTATACCTCATTTTTGTCATAATGTGTTCTAGTTTTCCCAGAAGTTCTTGTCAAATAATGAGATCTTGTTCCAAAAGCTTCAAACTTTGGGTTTATCATGTATTGTATTACTATGCCATGCACTATAATGTAATTTGTACCCGATCAATTCCATAGCTCCATAACCTTTTTTCTTAGCCAAAACCAAATTTTTTTTGGTAATTCTTTCTTAGCCTTTATATATATACCCTATTACAATTACATCATTACAGCAAACTATGTATGTGTGAATTAGAGAACCATTATCTTACCATACTAAGTATATTTGTGAACTAGAGAGCCATTGTCTCATCAATTCCACTGAGTTAACACCTTGTTACAAGTATACTTCTCCAGAGTTCTGGCCCTCTACATATATATACATACATGCATATGTATGTGTATATGTATGTATGCATATATCTATATCTATCTATACCTATATCTAATATGTCTCCTCATCCTTCTTCTTTATTCACCACTTCACCATGAAATGTTTGCCCTTGAAAGCAGGTTCTGCCTTACTTTTGTATTTATCCTCATTAATTGGAACATAGTTGAAACATTAAAAAATATGTCTTGTCCCTGACAGTAATATATAAGGCATTCTTTTCCCCTCACTATCTCATAAGAGAAATAATGATTGATTTAAGATTAATGCTCCAAAGAGCTCTTTCCAATGCCCTAAATCTTCTAATAGAATTTCCTGTATTGGGCTGCCCTTCTGAAGTAGAGATGATAGAAAGGGAATAAACTACAATTTCAAAATACTTTAACGTTTGTTTTTGTGTCTCAAACACTTTCAAAGTCCCTCTTTTTGGCTTTGTGGGACCACCCCATCTTTGTCTTTTCTCAGTAGTGCTCAGGAGCAAGAACAGGAAGGAAAATCACATAACTGTTGACATATGTTTTTGCAGAAACCATGGGAAACTAGAACTTGGGATGTCTTTTTCTTTGAGCATATACAGAGCTGGCAATAACTGTCTGGAAAATGTCAAAGATGACCCAGGGTAAAGGTACCAGAATAGCTCAGAGGGTAGATTATATGTTGCCATATGAAAATGCAAGATGTTACCCTCAAGGTTTGAATGGAAGCAAAAAGATAAAATCACTATTAAAAATGTGAACACAAATGTATAATTTCATCCATGCTTCGGGAAAAAAGCAGTTTGACATCTGAAGGGGAAAATTAGCTGGGGTAGGGAAAGACTTGGGACAGCTGAGAATAGAGTGTCAGGTCTAGAGTCAGGTAGACTCATCTTCCTGAGTTCAAATCCAGCTTCATACACTGGTTTTGTGGTCCTGGGCAAGACACTTAACATGTTCTGCCTCAGTTTCCTTCTCTGCAAAATGAGCTGTAGAAGGAAATGGCAAACCACTCCAATATCTCTGCCAAGAAGACCCCTAAGAGGTCATGAAGAGTCATATAGGACTGAAAAATGAGTAAAAGAGCAAAGGGAAAGACTTGATCCAGAGAGATAACCAGTGAGATGAGGATTTGCACCAGGGTGAAAAACTAGCACTTTTCTAGAACAAATGCAATCTGTTCTTTCCAACCCTCTTTTTCATTTTTGGGTCTATTAATTTCCTGACTAAATTTAGGATTTCATTAATGGGGGAAATTCCTAATAGGAAATTATCATGACCAATATTGATCAATAATTATTCTGTTAATTATAGTGTTAGAGAGTTGCCTAGGGCCCCAAGAAATCATGCAATGTGTCCAGAGAAATAGTCTCTCCATCCCAGGGATGAAGCATGAACTCAGGTCTCCTTGAGTCCAAGACTGTTTCTTGATCTATTGGTAATTGTCTTAACATAGTTATTCTTTTCTTTTTTATTTCATTGGGATCAAGATCAATGATGGCCATATAAAATGAAAAATAATGGAAATTTTGGAAACTTAGGGTTTCACTTAATTTTTTCCCTAGGGAAAATTTTCTTCCTATTGTTCTATTCTCTGTTTGGCATAAAACTTACTTTGAAGCCAAGATTCTGTACAAAAGGGAAAAGGTTACAATTACAGATTAATGTTGAAAAGATTTTTAGCTAGCATAGATTTTCTTCATATTAGGTTTTCAAATTTTAGGATTTGTGATTTAATAAATGCATCAGAGATGTCTATTTTTACTACAGTTGGAATGTGCCTTGGTCCAGACAGTTTTATGGTAAGTCTATCTTCTACCTGCTAAAATGATCTTTTCTCTGTAGCAGAATGAGATAGCTTTCTTCTACAGAGTGACTTTTTAGTTTTGTGTTCCACTGAGGCCTTTGGTTCTAGGAGTCATGGCCCTTCTGATGACAATAGTGATCAGGAAGCAGCGAAGAGGTGGAACTGAGGGTCTTGCCTTTTATGTGTTCATGCCCATTGTGACAGGGTCATTCATATCGTGTTTGGGTGATCAATCTCTTGAGGGTCAAAGTAAAGAGCATAATTCCAAGACCTCCTCCTGATTGCTCACTAGCTAATACTCTTCTTTTCAACTAGTCTTCAAGCACTTGAAACATTTTGGCCATTGAACTGGCTATCCAGCATGGGTTAGCACATTTTTAATAGCAATAGATTATAGGAAAAACCATATCAGTTAAAAGGAAGATAGATTTCTGACACCCTCCTTCACTGATGAAATGTGTCTAAGTATAATCAATGCCAATGTCTCTGTGAGAGACTTTCTTTTGCAAGTGGTTTTTTCTTTTACATAACTACAGACACTGGATACCTACAAATACAAAATGTAAAGACTTTTTTTGCACTCAAAGAGAATCAACCTGCTGACAAAACCCAAACTTAGTTAATTGCTGTGTTATTCATCATTTATCTTTATCTCCCTGATATCCTTTGAATTGATAGAACTGTTCCACTAACAAATGAATAATCAATAAAAGAATGAATTAGTGAATCCAATAAGGATGGTAACATTTCTGTATAATTGAAAAAATATACAAGAACAGTAATCTCATTGATTGGTCTTTACTATTTCGGTCATCTTCCTCAACTACTTACCTTCAGAAATTTTGTTTCAACTGATAAGATTGAACTTGAAGTTCAATTGTGGAACTTCAGAATTTCAAACTCAAAGAGACTTCAATAGTCATTTAAACTAAGCAATACTAGGAAAAGAATCCCTCTATGGCACACCCCAGCAACATCTAGAACTTTCTTGAAGACTTACAAGGAAAAGGAAATCATTTCCTCCTCTCTAAAGAGATTATTTTAATTTCAGATAGTTCTCATTGTTAATAAGAGGTTGTTTTGATTTTTCCTTGCCATCTAGGCCACAACTTCCACTAATTGCCCTTAGTTCTCTCCACAGGGTCCAGGAAGAAGTCTAATTTCATCTTGATAGTTCTGCTTTTACATTTCTTGAAGATGCCTAGTATGCTGCTCTCCAAATCATTTTCTCTAGTACTCCATCAACTTATCTTCACACTGCATGATCTCAAAACTCTTCATTATCCTATTTCCTTTTTTCTAGACATAACCTTGCTGATTAACATTCTACTAAAATATGATACTCAGAACTAAATGAAAACTCAGGACATTCACACTAGGGCTGTTCACAGTGGGATGATCACTTCCCCAAGTGTGCATAGTAACTGTCTCTATTCAGAGGCAAAGATATTTACATGATTTGGGTTATTTGACTGTCATAATAACTATATTGAACTTACGATCTGTTAGCAGTCCCTGATCTCTTATTTTTAAGAAAAATAAACTATTTCTTAATTTTAATATTTAAATTTTAAAATTTATACATTCCTATTTTCAGATCAAATCAAGTGAATAAGCATTTATTAAGTACCTTCTATGTACTAGCCATTCCATTAAGTGCTAGGAACACAAAGATAAGCAAAAATACATTCTGTCCTCAAGGATCTCACTTTGTAATTAAGGAGACAACATGCAAAACAAAAGAAAACAAAAAGCAAAAACAAACCAAAACAAACAAAGAAATAATAACATACTAAAAAAAATTATGGACATACATGCTGTATACCAGATAAATTAGATATAATGTGAGGGAAGAGATTAGAATTTAAGGGAATCAGAAAAGGCATTTTGAAGAATGTAGACTCTTAGATAAAACCTAAAGTATACCTTTCTAGGAGAGTAGATAATAAGGGAGAAAATTCCAAGGAAGGAAAAACAGTGAAAATTTTCTTCTGCCCAATGTTCTTCCTAAATTTTGGTATGCAGAACTGAATATAATACTTTTTAGGTAGTATAACCATGACATAGGACAGAGATACTACCACCTCCTATTTGTCAAGGACCTGGCTCTGAGTGAAGTCCATGATGAACATTAACTTCCTTGGTTGCAATATTATTTGCTGACTCCAAAACCCACCATTTTTTTTTGTCTCCTCATGACTTGTCTTCCCCATATTGTAGTTATGGACTTGATTTTTCTCCCACATAAGTGTAAGATTTCATACATTCCCATTACATTTCATTGTCAGGTCGAACACCATCAACAACTTTTTAAATGCTGGGTCTGTTACCCAGTTGTTATCTAACCCTCCAATTTTACATTATCTACAAATTTAATAAATATGCCATCTGTGCTTGTATCTAAGACACTAATAAAAATGCTAAATAGCATAGGGCCAAACTCAGATCCCTGGAAACTTCACTGAAAACCTCTTTCCACATTGACATTGAACCATTAATGAGTACTTACTTTTCATACTTACATAATGAATTTTTCTCTTTGCCTCAATTTCATTACTTATGAAGGAAGAAATATAATGATTGTCCTTCTCCCATGGATATTTCACATGTAAATTGCATAATTTCTCAGGAAAATTATTTTTGTATTTTTTTCTCTCCTACCATGTCAATTGTTTAAATATTCTATTCAGAAAACTGAATGAGCTTAGGACAAATAATATCACACAATCAAAGACTTGAGTTTACAAAGTTTGCATTACCTTGAGAGAGACTTTGGTTATATACCTCATATCTGACTCATCCATACGATATCTAAAAGTTGTATATTTATGGAGGTGGCATGGGCTGGTGGACAAGGCATTGAAGTGGGAAATATAACAGATGGGTTATCAACTCACAATGTTTCCACTGATCTTCTAAGTCCTTGAATAAAGTACTTGTCCTTAGCTTCCTCATCTGTCAAATTGAGAAAATATGCCCCCTTTCTATTGCTAGGATTATCATTAAAAATTAATCATTTAATATTTACAAAGGGCACTGAGCTATAAAGAGTGAGGTAGCATGTGATTATTAGTGTGACCCTCATAAGTAATCCTTGGACTATTTGACATTGGTGGAAAAGCAGGGAATCATGGAAACAAGTGCGAATGATATTAGAAAGACATTAATGGTGGGGAACACAGGGAATGAGACAAAGGAAAATGTATTTGGGGTTTCAGAATGAGGTGCACAGATGAAAAATATATTCCTAAGGGCTTCAATCATAGAAAATTGCTAATGATTTCTCTATCAGTAAAATGGGGATTGTTGTGAAATTGGGTGAGGACATATACATAAAGGGTTTTGTGATCCTTAAAGCACTATATAAATAGCAACTGTTATTATATACTTTTCAGCTCAGCATTCCTTGAACAAAAGTGCCCACACATCTGCTGATCTGCAGACCTAGTGCTGATCTGTACCATTTATTGGTCTTCCAATATTACCATGAAGTAGCCAAGGCATTTAACAGTAAGAAGAAACAAAAAAAAAAATGATCTCTTTGGTGACCCCAATACTCAAAAGAAAATGAGCTTGAAAGACTTCAGAACTTTAACAAATACAATAACAAATGTTCAATATGGAGAGCTGACAGTGAAAAATATGTCCATTATTATGGTAGTGATGTTATCAACTCTTTGTATAGAATCGGTATCCATTGTCAGATATAGTCAATGTTTTGGGTTATTTGCTTTGTTGCAAGGGATAACTCTAGGGATAAGGATCAGAGATTGAATTATCTAAAACTGATATGGATATAAATTGAAGTTTCAATAAAACATGTAAAAATTTACTTTCAAATATACCTTCCTTTTATTTCTCTTCTTTGTGACTCAGTTCCTTTGAAGCTATTAGGTTTCATACCTGTTAAAGCACCAGGCTTGGAGTGAAGAACACCTGAGTTCAAAAGTGGCCTCAGACACTTGTGAGTTCTAGGGCCCTAGAAAATCATTTAACTTTTTTTTGCCTGAATTTCTTCATCTGTAAAATGGGAATAATCATAATTCATACCTCTAAAATTATGAGGATTAAATGTGATAATTGCAAAGTACTTAACACTGTATCTGAAATATAGTAACCACTATGTAAGTGTTAGCTATTTTTATTATTATTAGTCTATACTAGATGACTCCAAAATTCTCCCCAGCTCAATCAATCACTCAGGAAACTCACCTAAACTCAGTTTAGTTGCAAACATTTTAAGCAAAAAACCATAATGGCAGGTGCCAGAGGTAATTTTAGATTCAAAAAAAATTTGTATACAATTTAAAATTTAAGCAGCTAATTCTTATTTTCAGAGGACCAAGGATTGAAATGTTAGATGAAATAAACAAGCCTCATGTATCCTTAAGATACTCGGAGAAAGGCTTGGTAGTTAGTACTCTCCTGGTTGTCTAGTGAAGGAGATTGAGTATAAACACAGCAATCTCTGTAATAAAGTACATGGGGCAAGAAAGATGTTGTTTCACAGATGTCTGATCCTCTAAAGCTTGTGGTGTATGTTTGCTTGTATATGTGCATTTGTGTGTGCTTAACCTTAAGTGGAATGTGTCTTCTAATTAAGCTTAATGTTTGAAAATCAGGATTAGATGTGGAATTAAAGCAAGCCACTGTTTAATCAGAGACCAAATTTTCCTCTTCAGTGATAAGGATTTTGAGCTTGAAAACAGTTATGCAATGAAATTCACTTATTGTTATAGAGGATGAGATGATGGCAATCATGGCAAAATATTAAATTCAAGGAGGAAATGAATATATTTCCCTCTGGAAAAGAGCCATTGTATCACAGAGAACATTATACAAATCATAGCTAATTTTTACTACCAAAAATGCAAGAGAAAAAGAAATTTTAACTGCTTCTTCCACATTGCCCTCTACACCTTCCAAAAGTTGTTCTTTATATACACAACACATGTGTGTACATAGATGCACACACACATACACTCAACCAAGCAAATATACACACACATGTAAAAAATAAAAAAAAGAAAAGAAAAGTAAGTTCCATCTTTGGAGGATCTCAATATAATGTATTATAAGTAGAAAGTCCTTTTAAGTAAGTAGATGAAAACCCATTAAAATTGAGTTCTACAATCATTTATTAAGCATCCAGGATATTCAGGGAACTATGTTGGATACTGTGATAGATTATTACAAAAAAAAAAAAAAAAAGAGTAATCCTTAATTTTTTGCCCTCAAATACTTAGTCAACTACAGCACCATTCATCCTGGGTTTTCTCATTTACCTTTGAAGTAGCTCAAATGACCAGGAAGTATTTCCTTGTTGATTGCCTTAATTTCCTTCATTCCATTTACTGTTCCTGGTTCCTCCCGCTAATGCCACCTATTGACAAGTCTGTTTCTTCCCCCTTCCCCTTGCCCTACAGAAGGCAATTTAACAATTTGAAATCAATCCTCCAGTTGGGTCTCATTAGTTTCAGCTAGGGTTTTACTTTTTTCCCTACTCACCTCAAACTTAATTTAAAAAGCCTTTTCATTAGCTCCATTGCCATCTGCCAAAAGTTGTTTTCTAAGTTCTCTAAAATGCTCTCCATCCCTTGCCAGAATCTGATTATCCCAGGGATGACTTTGCAACAGTGCTCTTACTGAGATTCTAAAATCTAACCTTATTAATAACATGGATAACTTCAGGAAATGGAGTTTCCTTAATTTTGAAAGTTTAGTCACTTTTCTCCATGAAATTATTGGAGGCAATAATGACAAATTCATACATTTTGATTCACTTTCTTCTAGTGTACAGAGTGGAAACAGAAATATGTCTTAACTGTGTGACTCTAGAAAGTCCCTTAATCTCTCTATAGCTCAGTTTTCTCATTTGTAAAAAGGAGATAGACCTGACGACCTCTAAAGTTGCTTCCATCTCCAGATCTGTGATCTTATGAACTTAAACATGCTAACTTGCAAACTATAGGTATTATTGAACTTATATGTTGATCCAACCTAATCAGAGAGGTATTTAATTGACCAATTTTCATTTAGTTCTTACTGGTAGAAAAAAACACAATGGATTTCTAGTTAGTGAAGTGAAAAAAAATAATAATTAAAAAAGAAAAATAATTTAAAAGGTACCAAAATATTAATGAAATTAAATAAAATTATGTTGAAATTCTGTTTAGTTCCCATATGAATAAATGATGAGTGTTTACATATGAAAATGTCTACTTGCAAAAATTCTAATTAGAAAAGGCTATACATGTAAATTATTTCAAAGGCTGTTGCATTAAAGAAAAAAAAAAGATTCTATATTTTAGCACCATAGAATCATTGGTAGAGTTTAGAATAAAGCTTAGAGATCATTGAGTCTAACCCCTCCATTTTACAAATGAGAAAACTGAGGCACAAAATAAAATAATTTGTTCTCTTGACTACTTTACACTAGCTTTAGAAATGTATGTTTGATTCCCAACTCTGAATTCACTGTTTCTATGGGTCAGTGAAATGATACAGTTAGATTAGATTGCATTAAAGATCCCTTTCATCCCTGTGTCTTTGACCCTATGCTCCAAGAAGCATCAGAGAGATGTGAGAACCTTCCTGACATGGGGTACTTCTTGAAGTCACAGATAGAGGTCAATGGATCATCTTATTATTATTATTATTATTACTGGAAGAGCAAATAGGTCAGTTAGGCAGTTTGGAGATAATTAATAGAAAATAGTATAAAATATATGCTGACATTTTAGCTTTAATAGGTGATCAGTATTGTTAGATGTGGATGAAAATTCAAGTCCTTCAAAACAATGGATTTTATATCATCAAAGACATTCTTCTTCCTGACTTCCTTAATTCCATACTCTTCTGATTTACACTTGAAAGTCCATCCCTTTCACTCATCCCCAGGGCTGCTAATCTTTGCCCTCTGTCCTTTCTAATTGTTCCTTTTTCTCTTCCCTTTTCTTAGATCTTTATTATAGAGCAAATAAATTTATCATGTAAGGTTGTGTAACATCTATCTATCTATCCCTTTGTTTGCATTAGGTTGGAAAATCTTGATGATAAGGCCTGTGGCTTATCTAAATGGCAGCACTTCCCATCTCAGTGCTCTGCATACTTATATCAGTGCTTCCCAGATTCAGGAAATCTTTATTATGCATTGACAAGGCTGAAGCATTTATCACCCTTAGGCCATATTGGAGATAGGTGTCTGAGACTAGGCTGGTCCTCAGTCTGCAGGAAATTTTTCCAGCTGACATAGCTTTTGAATCCCAGAGCCAATCAGCAAGCATGGGGGGGTGTCTTTTTTTTTGGGGGGGGTCTTCTTCTGTGTCCTCCTTTTCCTATAGAAAGCAATAATTAAATTGGAGGATGGAACACAGCAAATGGGAGCTACATGTTACATTGGAAAAAAAGTCCTAGATGTGGAGAAAGAAGACCTGAATTCAAATCCTGACTCAGGCACTTACTGTGACTCTGGGAAAATAATTAAATATTTCACAACCTCAGTTTATTTTTCTGTAAAATGACAAACTCGTTAAGTAAACAAATATTTATTTAATACCGTTATGTGCCAGGTTATTTACTAAGCACAGAGGGTACAGAGAAAAGGAAAAGATAGTTCTTATCAAGAAGTACAGAGTCTAATGGGGCAGGCACATATCAATGACTATGTACAAACAGAATTTATTCATGATAAATTGGAGATAATCGAGAAAAGAAAGACACTAGCATTAAGGTGAAAATGCTTCCTATAAAAAGTCTAATTTTAGCTGTGACTTGAAAAAAGCTGCTGTACCCAGGAGGTGGACTTGGGGAAGAAGATAATTCTAGGTATAAGGGACAGCCAGTGAAAATAGAAATAGATCTAGTAATGAATACTTGTTCTATATATTTGAAAGGAATAGCAAAGGTGTGCATAATAGATTTGCAGTTTTATGTACATTCAACTTTTTAAAAATGATACTTATAGAAAGGCATGTTTTCTTCCCCAAATTCAAGGTAAAAAAATTTCAAAAAAAATAAAATAGAAATAACCAGGAAGTCAGTCTTAATGGATCAAAGAGTACATGGTGTAGGTGACTATAAGATGTAAGAAATCTGCAAATATGAGAGGTGCAGGTTATGAAGGGCTAGACATTGTTACAAAAAAAATTAAAATTGATATTAGAAAAGATTTTGTAATAATTAATTATCTGAAAGTAGAATGAATTACAGCAAGAGGTAAAGGGATTCCATTCACTGAATGTCTTCAATCAAATAATGGTTGACCACTTTTTCAGTAAACTATTGAGGGGATATTGAACTCCTTTGAATATGTTTGAACTAGTTATCTTCTAAGGTCCTTTGCAGGTCTGAGATTTATTGATTTTTCAAGGCTAAGAGAACATTCATTCTGTCACAGCCAGCAAACGCAGGATCTTCTTGCCAGGCTGAGAGCCATAGAAGCCCAAGACAGCACTAGTTTAGAATAAAAAGCCATTTGTAAAAGAATTACAAAGGGTGAAGATGGATCCTTATAAGTTACATCCCCTCATAAAATACACAAGTGTAGTTACTGGAGGGGAAAATGAATCTGCCAAAAGTTTGGTGGAAAACTGAACTATACCTAGTCAGTCCAGCTATTAAAAGCTTAAAAAAAAAAAAAAAATGATAAATAGTGAAAAGTTGGAAGGGTCATCCAATATGATTATAGTGACATATTTTCCTTACTTATGACAGTTGGGCCTCCATATTTAAACTCTTGAATGCTTAGTCCCTGATATAACAAATAAGAAAGTCCAACTAATACTTTTTTAAAGTGACATTGGATATAATAGCTGAACATATGTATGATGCAGTTGGAAAAATGTTAAAGAGCCTTCTATTTTTGAGGTATCTGAAAAAGAAGATGCTAGTGAATAACTGGGGGAAAATCACAAGTGGTATTATTGCCCCCTGCCTTACTCCAAATAGTCATCAATCAAATATTGGTAACTACCAATACATATGCTTACTTTCCTTCCAGGTGCTGTTAGTCTCCATGATTAACTATCTTATATTTATTTTACATTTATTCTGAATGTGCTGATAAGTCTGTGTGATACTCCTGCAGTTAGAAGTAAGCTTTTTTAGGGGAGGAATATTTTCATCTTTGTCACCATACCTAGTGCAGCGCATAACACAGAGTAGATGCTTGATAAATACTTGTCTTTCTTATTTCTATAAAATTATCTCTATGGGCATTGAGCACATGGTTTGGGGAATGTCTCTGCTCCCCAAATTTCCCTTTCTTATGGTCACTGATATTGTATCATGAAATCAAAGGAACCTGAGATACCATTAAATCTAACCTAATCCTGATCAAAAAATCACATTTGACAAATGTTCATTTTTTTTTTTTGCTTGAAGTTCTTGAGTGAAAAAAATCTTACCACCTTACAGAGCAATGAATTCTACATTGAAAAGCTTTAATTGTTAAGAAATTTCTTTTTATTTCTGGCTAATAAACTTAAATCTTGGCTTGTTTTTTTTTTTTTTTTTTCTGTTGTTAAGTAATGTCAGTTGTGCCCAATCCTTTAATGACCCCATTTTGGTATTTTCTTAGCACATATGTTAGTGGCTTGCCATTTCCTTCTCCAGCTCATTTTTACAGATGAAAATGCTAAGGTAAATAGTGTTAAGTGACTTGCCCCCTGTCACATAGCTAGGAAGTTTCTGAGAGTTGATTTGAACTCATGAAGATATCTTTCTGATTCTAAGCCTAGTGCTTATTCATGTGCCCCCTTACTGCCCCAACTTAAATCTGCTTTACTGTAATTTTTACTTGTTGCTCAAAGATCTACCATATGGAGGCAAGCAAAAAAAAATCTAATCAGTCTCCCCCCTCAACATTTGAAGACAGCTATAAGAACCTCCCCATTCATCTCCTTCAGGCTTAACATGTCCAAGCCACTTAAATTAATATTTATATAGTATGACCTCAAGTACTAATGCTACCCAGATTTGTTTATGTCCTCCCTTTATAATTTGGTCCTCAGACTGCTCCTCATAGTCTAGAAATGGTCTGATTAGCTTTTTATTGTAGTCTATGATAGAGTTAGACTATCTCAGCTGGTTTGTCACATCATCCATTTGACATAGCTTGGACTCCCCTAACACTGATAAATTTTTTCTCATAATTACTGAAATCTCTGTCCATGTCTCTCCAAACCAATATTTGCAAAGTCTTTTTTTTTTCTTGACCTGGGTTCTATGTTTTTACAGTAAAACACCCCCCCAAAAGATTACATCCCCCATTATTTCAATTTATAGTGAACAGATGTAGGATTTATTTTGTTCCCAAGTTAATGCTAGAATAATAGCCTTTTTTGTTAATGCATTGTGCAGTTTGGGAAGAGAGGCATATTTCTCCATTTAAATTGTTATCATGCATATGGAATGATATCAATCATGTTAGAAAAATAATGATGTGTCACCAGATCTTCCTCAGTGGCTTTAACAGTTTGTGTCATTGAGGGAAGTAAATGAAAAAAAGATTATTTAGTATGTATGTCTCAAAAGAAGATTCTGAATACATTTCTGAGACTGATGTCTACTCTAAAACCATATTCTACAAAGCAATAATGAACTTCATTATCTTTTGCATGTTATTACTATGCTGAGTTCAAATATACTGTAGTATAATGTGACCTGTAAAATGGTATTAAGCATTTTATTACTTGCTTACTGACAACTTGGAACTTAAGATAGTTATTAAAGATTACACTGAGAAAATTCATAGTACTACCACAAATGGTATTTTATGGTCCTGACAGATTGGCCTTAGTGTCTCTTATCATAAAAGAAAAGTAACAGAATAAATTTCAAAACAACAATCTAAGTACAACAGGAAGAATGAAGGATTAAAAAAAAACAAAAACAAAAAACAAGAATCTTCCTTTCAATATTCTCTTGATTTTTCTAACATCTGTGCCATTACTTTAACAACTTCTCATATAAATTACAAAGAAAATCTGTTGAAAAGAGTACCTTTTTTCCCCATGGCAAAAGGCTTCTTAACAGCTATAATGCATGTGAGCGTCTGAGTGTGATATTGGCCCTCATAATCCATTACTGATTTTGATGGATGTTAGGAAAGTAAGGACACTCCACAGGGAAGGAACACTTCTGATTATAGGGATCATTGATCTTGATGAAGCATTTGATGTAAGTGAAACTTGTTTTAGTAACTCTCATTTTCAATGGAACTGGTTGATTTTGTCATCATGCTTCAAAATCCAGCAGCTTTCTGAGATTTGAACATTTGTTTTTTAATACTTTGGACATACAAATGGCCAATTGCCCACTGATTTGACCACATATTATAATAGTAAGAAGATTTGGAACCAAAGACCAGTTTGTTAATCTCATGTTTCTTACCTACCCTCTTTGCAACTTTAGAGAAATGGCTTGTTGGGGAGGGGCAGTTATTATTTACATCTTACAAATGAGGAAGTTGAGGCTCAAATAAATCACCTGACTTGCCAAGGCTCACATAGTATTCAAGGCAAGATTTTAAATCAGATCTTCCTAAAATAAGATCCAGCATTCTATCTACTGCCATAATTAGATCAATATTAAAAAAAAAATAACCTTGGCAGGTGAACAGAGGTTGGATTGAAAGGCGTGAGGAGTTGAAGCAAGGAAACCAAACTAAGCAGGATCATTCTAATCCTTTCACAGTCCCCCCTCCCCTTAGTTATTATTAATTCTCCCTAGTTATTATTAATGTTCTCTCCGACTTGAAATTGTTTTGTACTAATAATTCTGTATCTCCCCAATTTGTATATAATGTGTAATATAATTCTTGATGATATGGATTAGTTTTATTTGTATCCTAGGAACCTAGTATGATATCTTGCAATGTTTGGTGCATAATGGATATATAATGAATCTAAATACTAGGTTGTATGTCTCTTTGCTATTTATCTTTATTTACTCTCTTCTTACAAATTAACTAGCAATCAACAAATATTCATTAAGTACTTACTATGTACCAGGTTCTAGTTCCAAGATCCATGATATGACTTTACTATTAATACTTTCAACCTTTAATTATCATTGAAATTCTCAATCTCAAAAAGGCTCAGCTTTTGCAGCAATTGTTCCAACTTCTCTTCATCATGGATCTGGGGAAGAACAGATGTCTTAGTGAAGGATAATTATTGAAAAATTAAACCAAAGATTTCATTTTAAGTGCCTAACTTTCCTGAAGTTTAATGAAAATCAATTTGGGGGGCTTCTTTGTATTAGCAAAATAGTAAAAACTTCAAACTATTCATTAGCATATATGTTAACAATTAATAAGCGACAGTGTAATCATTACTGTAATATCTGATGCAAATTGGTAAATACACTAAGTCATTTCTTCTCCCTGTATTCATTTTGGATTTTTTCCCCTCCTTCAAAAATAGAACAGGCATAAGAATATAGTCATTTGTGAAAATCTCATTACCCTGTCACCTCCCTCCCAATCATCTAGTTTGTAGTCATTTTCTCACTTCCCTAGAGGAATGATTAATTGGATCAAACTTTTAAACACTTAAGTAGGTTCATCTATTTAGTCTTTTGTACACTTACACAGAAAGTATCATTTAATAAAAATAATTTTTACAATCTTGATTTTAATTTGATTTAGAGTCATTCTCATTATCAAATATGACTTGCTGATGAAATGACTCCTGCTTAGCTATAATCATGCCAAAATAGTCTATGTGTTATAATTGGCTAATAAAGAAATTAAAAATCTGAATAATGGGGTTGTCTTTTCTTCAAAAATTAAGTCCACAGACTTTACAAAAACCTCAAGGTGGAATAACCAAATTTCTTTGGTTATTTTTGACTTCTGAAATAAAATAAAAAACAATTCCTATATCTTTGCATTTAAGAAAACATTGTTTTCTTTTTCAGAGAAATTATCACAACACTGATAAATGTGAATGGATAACCAAAAATTTTGTTAAGCACTTCTTTGTGCAAAACATTGTCTGAAATACCAGAGAGAAAAAGTTTAAAGGCAAGACAATCCTCATTCTCAAGTTCTTTGAATATTGGCATATACTGGTGATTCATTGAAATTCCATTTTTGTTTGATCAGTATAAAATAATATACAATTTTGATCATTTATTTCACGTATATTCCTTTGGGAAAGATAAAATATTTTAAAATTTCTCGATATAGGATTTGGATATAAAAGAATAATGAGCTGAATCAGAGGATATGGATTGAAAACACACATGGAATGTTTACATCCTGTTTGATACGAGGCTGCCTGTTCAAGTTTTATAATTATGTGGTTCTCTGACACAGAAGAAATTGATAATTTAATATGAAAACAGCATCATTTTATATTCTTTTCTCTTCCTCACTCTCTCATTAAAGGTGAAGTTTCCTCAACATCTTGATCCTCTTTCCTTACATTTTCTCCAAAACCTTACTCTAACATCTTTTCTCTCTGAGGTCAATGAATCCTTCTGAAATGTTATGGAAAGTGCTAAGCATCTTCCCAGTTTTAAAACAATTCTATCTCAACTCTCATTCAATCTTTTTCTTTCCCTTCAATACTATGTTTTTTGGGAGTGGGGGAGGGAAGAAATGTTTATTTTCCTCACCACTCACAACTTTACCTTATTCATAAATTTAATCTTATCCCTCTGATGAAAATTTGTCAAGGACACTTTATTGCTCACTATATAAAGTTCAAGGTCTTTAGCTTTACTTGCTAGATTACGCACAATCTGGTGTCTCCCTGGCTTTGAAGTCTTAACACATTAATCTATTTGATGACATTTATGGATCAGCAAAACAAGACTTCTATCTCTTATACCCGTTGTGCATTTTTCTGTCTTTCTCTCATTTGGATTAATATGATAGCCTCTTAATTGATCTCCTCTCAAATTTCTTTTTTCTCTAATCCATACTCCAGAAAGATCTTAAGAGATCTATCTATTGATCTATTTACATATATATGTATATATATCTTAAGAGATATAGTCTTAAGATTTAGGTCAAACATTATATATTTGAACAAACTAACTTTATTGGATCTCTATTATCTCTAGAATTACTAAACAAACACTTATTTGCTTATTATATGTCAGACGCTATTTGAAGTGCTGGGTAAACAAAGATAACATTGGAGCAGTCTCTCTACAAGTTTATATTCTATTATTTCTATCAAACACAAGCTCAGCGTTAAAGCCCTTCAGAACTTGGTTCCAATCTACTTATCCAAACTTTGTTTTTTATCTCTATCATCTTCATTTCCTTTTTTTTTAAATTAAAGCTTTTTATTTTAAAAATGTATACATGAACAATTTTCAAAATTCACCCTTACAAAACCTTGTGTTCTAATTTTCCCCCTTCCTTCTGCCACTCCTCCCCTAGAGGGCAGTCATCTTCATTTTCTATACAGTCCAATCCAGTGGCCTAATTGATGTTCCTTGTACATGACACTTTTTCTCATCTTCCCATCTTGCCTTTCACCCAGCTGATCCCTCTTTATGCCCTCATTCCTTCCTCAACTCCACTGACAGGAATCCTTAATATTCTTCAAAGTTTAACTCATACTCTGCCTTCCACATGAGGACTTCTAGGACTCTACTCCCCAAATGTCTTGCATTTATTTTGTTCTATTGTGTAGATATTTTATGGGTTCATTGTTGTTCCCTTTGTTTTGAGATAAAGAATTATTACTTTTTTCCTTTTTCTTCTAGTGGTATCTGATCCAGAGTAAGGCTTTAGTGTATGTTGATTAATCAGTTGATTTATGCCTTTAGATCAGCTACAAAAACATGTTTTATTGCTGCTTTTAATTGAAATACAGATCTAAAACTCCCAATTTATTGCCCCTAGTTGATATCCATTTATTTTCCTCTTGGTGAATTATCTGACTTGCCATCCTTCCATTTCTTTTTGACTAGAAATAATGTTTCAATATACTATAATCAATTTGTCTTCTATTTGATCTTGCTGTGGCTGAAAATCATTCTAAAAAGTGATAATTCAGTAGATATAGGAATTTCAACTCCTTGCCTCATTATTTTCCTTCCATGGAATGAACTAGTGTGAGAATTATTTTCTTCATTTGGCATTTGAATATATAGAAATTAATTTAGAATTTTGTTATTATTTTTCCATTTACTAATGACAGGCAATCATAAGCTGAATTTTGAGAAGCAGCTGACACACTACTAACTCAGTGGAATTGATCAGGCAGCTTGTTCAAACTCTAGTTTCATTAAGGATGGAGGGAGCAAGAGGGGAAAGGAAGAGAGAGAGATAAAGACAGAGACAGAAGAGAGAGAGACATAGAGACACAGAGACAGACACAGAGACTCAGACACACACACACATACATACCCACACACAAAGTGAGAAAGAAAGAGAGAGAGAGAGAGAGTCAGAGAGAGAAAGAAACAGACAGAGAAACAGAGACAGGGACATAGAAGAGGGAGAGAAGGAGGAGTTGAACTATCTCAAAGTTGTTAAACATATTTCAAATATTCAAATCATTTTTAAATTTGATCCCCATACTCATGTTTGGGTTTTTATTCTAGAAATGCTATAATAAATAATCAAAAAATGATTCTGTATCAGACACTGACCAAGATACTTTGTATAAAAAGCTAAAATGTGAAAAAAAAATCTATTCTAGAGGAGCTTAAATTTTGCCTGGATAATTTCAGTTCATGTATATATGTGTTGGGAAAGAACAGCAGAAGTAAGAATGTATAAATTAAATAAAAAATTAATACAAGGTCCATTATTTTCAGGAAAAGACAATAAGCACAGTGGATTAGGAAAAAATGACAACATTTAGATAGAATTTGGATGACTAAACAAGCATTTATTAACTGCTAGTTTTGTTAAGCACTGTGAATATAAGTAGAAAAATGGGACAGTCCTTACTCTGAAGGAGAGCAAAATAAGATAGATTTTGGGATGGAAGGGACCTTAACATGCATCATTCCAACTTCATCATTTCCCAGACAAGGAAACTAATATACACATATATTACAGGCTAGTGTATGGTTGCATAGATGGTAAGTATCTGAGAAGATTCAAGACCAGATTTTTCTAACTCCTGATTCAGCATTTTATCCATAATACTATCAACAAGTTCAAATTTTAGTTGGAGTAGGGAGGGCCAAACATATATGAAATTTCAGCTAAGGTCAGTGGAAAAACAGAGAGAAGAATAGTTAGAAAATGGAAAAAAGAGAAAGGAAATGGTAAGGGCAGATATCTGAGAGGCAGAAGTGGGAAAGGAATACATTCCATACATGGACCACAGTTCATGCAAAACTTTGGAGACAGCACTTGGAGTATCATATGTGAAGAAAAGATAGCCCAGTGTACCTAGATATAAATTGTAGGAAAGAGAATAATATGTATTAAGGTGGAAAGTAGTTTGGAGCTAGAATATGAAAGGTACTAGAAACCAAACCAAACAATTTATATTTGATCCTTCATAATAGGGGGAAAATTCAGAGTTTTATTGAATTGAGAAGTAACACTATCAGATTTTAAATCTAGAAAAATGGCTTTCCACTGTATGACTATCTAAACTATCCATATTCTATCTACCTGTCTGTCTATCTATCACCTATTTATTTAATTAATCTATCTAATCTATCTATCATAACTATCATCTATCATATAATTATCTGTATATCTGACATCCATCATAGGATGAATTAGAAGCACAAGAGACACAGGTCAGATAAAAAGTTAAAGAGATTACAGAAATAATTTGGGCAAGACATCATGTTGATTTGTTTTAACATGGTAGGTGAGGAAGGTGGGGAGTCGGGAGGGTTAGGGTTAGAGTCGGGAGGCGCATTTAGAGTTAGAGTTGGGAGTTAGAGTCGGGTTAGACTGAAGGAAACTTTAAGATAGATTGAAATGGTCATGATGATGAAAATAATAGAAACAATTAGTTTCTATTATTATGTAAATACATAGCACTTTAACGTTTTAAATTTATTTCTTAAATATAGCAATTTGTACTGAAAGAATTTGACTTCATAGATTAAAAATATTAGAGGCATAAAGATTGGTTAGAGCAATAAAGCATGTGAGAATATAAAAAGGTTAATTGGATACTTCATTTTTTGTTATTTCAGGTTATAAAGAGTAAATTTAATGATGTACAAACATTATGTGTACAAAGCATTATAAAAATTTGTCACACCAAGATTGTATTAAACTTGAATTTGGCCCAGTACATGTCTGTAGTACCTCTTACCAGAAAGGCTAATGCAGGGATTACTTGAAGTAAAGAGTTCTGAACTGCAGTGTGTCTGCAAGAATATCCAGGAGCAGAAAACCAGTAGGATGCCCACAGAGGAATGAAACAGTCTATGTTGGAAATGGAGACGAAAGTCTTCATTCCACTCAATAGTGAGATTGAACCCATGAATAACCACTTTATTTCTAGCCTGATTGAATTAGGGATACTTACCGACCCCCCCAAAAAGCCAAAATTAAATCAAACAATGCATATAATGCATATATTATATATGTTACATAGAGGTATATACTATATATGTTTAGTGGATATGTATATGTGTATATGTACATAACGATATTTGTATGCATCTATTGTTTTAGAAAATAAGGGAAATATATAAATAAATTATATGGCCCCTGATTACATGGGGGAGGGGCTATAGTCTCAGACATGAAAGCTTGAGAAGTATAAAGTGAAAGAAGAGATTAGGTAGCATGAGATCAATTTTGATTGGAAAAATTAGTAAAGAATTAATTTAAAACATTGTAATAAACCTGGTAATCCTGGTTCAATTAAATAAGCATTGTGCTAGGCACTGTGGATAATAATATTAATAATAATAGTAACAAAAGATTAAAAAAATCTTGCCCTCAAAGAGCTTCCATTTTAAATGGAGAATATAGAAAAATAAACAGATAAATAAATACCAGCAATTTGAGGTGGAGGAAAGAACACTAAGAAATAGGAATGAGGAAAAGTTTAAGTTTTGAAAGGTGGGAAAAATTTCAAAAATTATAGAAGTAGGCTACGGAATTGCAGATATACCCAATGGTGTGGAACATCATTTATGTAAGAATACACATAAGGTAGAACGTTGACAATTTGGCTACCTTACACAACATATAATGGACAACAGTAGGAAATAAGATAGGAATAATATAGCTACGTATTTTAGCAAATTTTGAATGATTTCCTTTGGAGTTTGACTTTATTCAGTAGATGGCAAGGAATCATTGATGAGATCAAGCAAGAGATGTTAGAGGCAGGAAATATAATTTAAGGTTTCTCAGAGCAGTTTAGATCAATGTTAACATAACTTGACTAGAATGGTAGTCAAAGCCTAAGGAAGAGAATGCATATGAAAGATTGCAGAAATAGAACTGATACAACTCACCAATTGCAATAGCAATGATGCAAAAAGATTTAATAAGGACATGATGAAATATAAAGAATTAGTAACTAAAAGAATGTCAGAAAGGGGAGAAATTGGATGTGAAATTTGATGAAAAGTTGACAAATTCACTTTTGGATATATTAAGTATGAGATTATAACAGCATTTTCATGATGATGTCTACTAAGAGTTGTAAATCCTTGTCTGCAAATGAAGAGACATATTGGAATAGTGATTTAGTAGTGATCTTTATAGGCATAATATTTGGAAAAAGATAGAATGCAGGGAATAAAAAAAAAAAAAAACAAGGATCAGAGAAAATCTGGCAAAGAAAAACAAATGAATTAGGTAGAGTGGCAAGAAGGAAAAATCCAGCATTGGTTGAAGATAGAATTTTTTTAAAAATGGTTATCTTTGACCCAGCAATGTCACTACTACGTCTGTATTCTAAAGAAATCATGATGTTCAAAACTGTTTGTAGCACTTTGTGTAGTAGAAAGGAATTGGCAAATGAATAGATGCCTGTCAATTGGGGAATGGCTGAACAAGTGTTATATTGTTCTATAAAAATGATGAACAAGTTGATTTTAGAAAGGCCTGGAAAGATTTACATGAACTGATGCTGAGTGAAACATGAAATGAATGAGACTTGGCTCTTCTTAGTAGTTCAGTGATCCAAAGCAATCCCAATAAACTTTGGATAAAAAAATGCCATCTCATCCAGAAAAAGAACTATGGAGATTGAATGTAAATTAACACATGCTATATTCATTTCTTTTTGCTGTGTTTTTTTTCTCTCTCATGGTTTTTCCCTTGTGTTTTGATTTTTCTCTGATTCACGATTCATAAAGAAGTGTATATTTTTAAAAAATTAATGGAAAAAAGAAATAATTAACAAAGTGAAATGAGCAGAACAAGTAAAACATTCATTGTACACAATAACAGCAACATTATTTAATGATCAACAATGAATGACTCAGCTGCAAGTACTCAGGAAGATGATACAAACAAGTACAAAGGACTCATGAAGGAAAATGCTATCTGCTTCTAGATAAAGAACCGAGGAACTCAGAATGCAGATAGAAAAATATTTATTTATTTTATTCCTTTTCAATTTTTTTCAATGTTTCTTCTTTCACAATTGAGTAATGTGGAAATATGTTTTAAATGATAGTATTGCATAACCTATATCAAATTGCCTACCATTTTTGGAAGAGTGATGAGTAGGGAAGAAAGAAAAAAATTGGAATTTAAAATGTCATTAAAATTAATGCTAAAATTATCTTGACATGTAGTTTGAGAAAATACCATATAAAAGAAAAAAGGAGAAAAATGATAAATATAATTTTAAGTAAAAAAAGAATGGAGTGATTGGTCTTTTCGAATTCTAAAGAGATGGCAAAAGTAAGGATTATATGAACTGAAAAGGTCATTGGGTATGTCATTAGGAAATGATAGATTATCTTAGATGTATCAAGTTTTATGTTAATAATGACAGGCTCAGATTTAGAAATAGAATGTACTTCACAAATGAAAAAAAATTCTTCATTGTTTTATACATTAAGAAACTAAAGTTTAGGGAAGCAAAATATTATGTCCAGGTCACTGATGATAATGATGTTGATTATGATGATGTTGATGATAATGATAATGGTAATGATAACTTCAATGACTATTATCAGGTCTCTGATTTATGTCATCCTGTTCCTGAAAACCTGCCAGATCCCACTTGACACTATCAAATCTCAGGGGGTAAATGTATAGCATATCATATACTTTTTGAAACAACTTTGAAGGGGTTTATAAATATACTTTAAGAAAATACAGTGTGTCAAAACTTAATATTTTGTTTTGAAACTTCTAAGAATATGATGTAATAGAATAGAAAGAAGCCTATATGTGGCGTCAGAGGGTCAGAATTCTACCCTGCTTATAACATTTATTAGTTTGGTGATGTAGGAAAAGTCACTCCATATTTCTTGAATCTCAAGTTGCACAAATGTAGAATGAAAATAATATGTATGCCATTTACACAGAATTGTTGTAAAGAAAGTTATTTGTAAAACTTAAACCCTCTTTTGAATGTGATATGATTCAATTTTATTATGTTATGCTTTGAAAGGCTCTCTTGTTGTAAACATCAAACTTATTTTTGCCCCCTCTTAGGGTCACTTGCTTTGTTTCCTGAAATATGAGAATGTAGGAGTTTATAGGATCGTAAAGTCAACTATGAATGAATTTAGTGCTAGCTGTTTGATTTTTCCTTTGTCGATTAGGTAATAGTTTTGGAACCTTGTTAGCCATTAACTTAACAGTAGCACCCAGGATTTCAAAAGTCAAAGTCAAATATATTTTTCTTCATTCAGATAATTTCATATTTGTGGAATTCTTTTCAAATATTAATCACAATACTTAATATCTCTGCATAGCTGCATAAATTGAAAATAATGCTATTCTTTTTAGTCCAACTTATGCGACCTTTCTTGAGGTGATCCAGCCAATTGAAAGTGGCTTTGTAGTTTATTTTGATTAAAAAAAAAAAACTCTAAGAAATAAAGGCTGTTATTTTTGCTTGGTACTGCCTGAATAAGACTTCTATAATAAAGTCCGAAACTGTAATGACTTGTGGCAGGCATTCTATGGAGTTAGAATATTCCAAAATGAATGGCAGTGTCCATTGGAATGTTGATTGGTTAGCTGAATGATGTGGTAGATGTCAAGCCCTCTGTTGCTTTATTGACTTTCTCAGCAGGGGAATAAATCAACAGTGCTCTGTAGCATTGGCAATGATTGGGCTTCAGTAGCTTTGAGCAAAAGAAAATATCGAGCTACTCATATAAGGATTAAGTGGACCTAAAATGCTTTGATTTGACTGTCATACAATGCCGCAAGGAACTTAACAATCTATTTTGCAACTCACAAAACACCATTATATCTTATTTGGAATTCTGCCCTTGCCAAACACAGCAATTAAGCTATATTTTTAAGAAAATATGTCATTTATCTTCAAATATGCAAATGTGTAGTCTGGTTCTGGGATGATGCTTGATTATATATGATTAGCAAGGGTGGTAGTATAGTTTCTGAATGTAAAAAGTCAGAACCATGGACAAAGCATCTGTCATTTGACCTAGTCCCTGACCCCAAATAGCATGGCACTGCTTTGTGTACTTCCTTAACTACTTTGGAGTATGATTGCGTCCTTCTTTTTGATTCGACAATATTCCTCCCCATCATCTATTTGACCATTCCCTTTTCTACTTTTCCCAGAATATTTTGTCCATCATAATCTTCCATGAAAAGAATCATTGTTTATTATACAGTTTAATTAAAGAAGAGGATAATAGTGGGTACGAAGATCTGATACAGGTATCATAGCAATAGCAGTCATTATAGTTCCCCTCCCTTTTGCTCCACAGCAGAAGCTTACTCCCCAGGTCTCTGAAGCAAGGTAAGACAGACAAAAACTCCTATCCTTTATGAATTCCTCCTAGCTCCTGTTTGATGTAGAATGACTGGCTTAATCATCAATATCAGTTTTGTCCAAACTATTTGGAAACTGGAATTCTTTCTAACCACTTCAACATCTATAATAATCTTGAACTTATCTCCCACAGGGTTCTTACCCAGTTTTCTCATTAAATTGACTGGATTATAACTTATATCCCCCCACCCAAGCAGCAACTATTGCTCATATGAGCTGGCTCCTATTGATAATGGAATGAGATGTTTTTAATCTCCCAGCATAGAAGCAAGACAAGTTATAGTTGCCACCATGTCTCCCCCATGCTTTCCTCCTTCTATTCTTAGAATGATTGTACTTTTTATACTGTTAGAAATTTATTCTTTTATTATAAGCCACAGTCACAAAATTAAAAAAAATAAAAACAACAACCACAACAAAACTGATATTTGGTAGCATATCTTTACTCCCTTGTTCAATTCTCAATTATTCTTTTATTTTGTTTACTTTTCATATTTCATCATGGTATGGAAGAGAATGGATTCCAAATCCAAAGAAGTATAGAATAAAAACTTCTTGAGGACAGGCATTCTTTTTCTTTTTGTATCCTTAGAAATTAACATATTTCTTTGCACACTGGAGGCACATATCAAATTTTTGTCAAATTGAACTATACATCTGACAGATATTATCAAAAGTCTTCATACATGGACCAGAAAACTGAGTTTATGTTTGTTGGTCAAGAATCCTCTTAGTTTGCTAACTTGGAAATATGTATTTCAATTCTGCTACTTGTTAAATGAGCTACCCAAGGTAAATCCCTCCACCTATCAAGATTTTTTTTTTATCTGTAATGTGAAGGAGTTGAACTTCATGATTTGTAAGCTTCAGTAACTAGGACTTACAAAGTGATGAACATTTTGCCTGTGGAAGTCCCTCATACCAAAAGCCAGAAGAGTTTTGATTTGAGTAGATGGAAAAAAAACATGCATAGTATTACAATGAGAAATCCTTGATGGATACTCAAAATATATACTCTGACCATAGTTTCCCAAAGTAGAAATGTGTTTAAAGTGGATTATGTTGTAAAATAAAACAAAACAGTTTCAATGATTTTGTGATGAAGAGAGCCATCTACACCTAGAGAAAAGACTGTGGGAACTGAGTGTGGATCACAACATAACATTATCACTCTTTTTGTGGTTGTTCAATTGGATTTTGCTTTTCTTGTGACTTCTTGTGCAGCAAGATAATTGTATAAATATGTTTACATATATTGGATTTAACGAATATTTTAATATGTATAACATACTGGATTGCTTGCCATCTGTGGGAGGGAAAAGGAGGGGGAAATTTGGAACACAAGGCTATGGAAGGTTCATTGTGGAAAAATTATCCATGCATAATGTTTTGAAAATAAAAAGCTGTAATAAAAAAGGGAAAAATAATAACAAAACAAATATATCAAAGGAAAAGAACAAAGCAATCTAATTTCTCTTCCTTTGTTGACTCAAACAATAAATATATAATGAGAGATTTTTTTCTTTTTTTCCCTCCTTTTGGCATGATTTCTATTGTACCTCGATTCCAAGTTAACTTTGATTTATTATTCTGTAAACTTAAGAGGAAATTGCTTAAACAAATTGAATTCTGGTGTCAGTATATGTTTAGCTCACCTTATAAAGATGTATCCAGGGTCATGAGTCACTTTGTTTCATAAGGATAGGATTTTGAAATATTCCACTCTCTACACAGTCACCTTAAAAATGCAAGTTGACTTAATTTTGATTGACTTTCAACAGGAGCCATGCTGTGTTTCCAATTAAATGACATGAATGATTTAGTGAATTTCATCCAGAACATTTCATGTTCATTTTTTCAGTTCATTGGTATCCAGATGTAGGTTAATATTAAATAGTTCAATGTTCACTGACTTTATAATGAATATCACAGTATATAAACTTGACATGTTGACTTGATGTGAAATTATTTGGAGAGTAATTTGATGGAGATCTAAAAAAGACCACACTTCAGTTTCCCATTGAATGTGTATTTCAAATCATTTTAATATTATCCAATCAAAAAATTCTTCCTCTCTGCAGGATAAATGCCAGTGTCACATATGGGTCAAATTTTGCATTCATTTACTATTTGACTAGTCATAATTTTCTCCTTACATAACAGGGATAAAATAAATATATTAAATTTTCTAGAAAAATATTCTAAACTATGGTTCTTCAATTGACTGTACTTTCTGCAATTTGCCCTATCTCATTTCTATGCAGTGCAAGGTGCTTAACGGATCAATGTAAATCATAAGGACAATTTTGACTGGCTAGAACATCGGACTGAATTTATTAAGATCAAATTTAATTCAACAAATATAAGAAGAAATGTAAAGTCACATATTCTGGTTCAAAAAAAATCCACTTCAAAAGTATAAAATGGGAAAGGTTCATTTAAGAAGAAGTTCTTCAAAAAGGCACATAGGGAGTTTTAGTTCAGTGCAGTCTCAATATAAGACAGTATTGTAATATGGCAGCTAAGAAAAAGGATACAAACTTTATCTTTTTAAGTGGAGCAAAACATTGGAGATCAAGAATCCTGGTACATTAAGTCTAGTTTTAGAATCCCCATTTTTGGAAAACTAGTTTAAATTCTTGCAGAGAAAATGGAAACAGAGAAGGTGAAAAGTGTTGAGGTCATAATTTGTGAAGATCAGTTGAAAAAAAAAACAGGGAGATTTAGTTTAGAGGGAATATTCAAAGAGCACCTGTTAACTCTTTTTAAACATTTGAAGACCTATCAAGTGACAGAGAACATAATTTTGTTTTCTTTATTTCTTCTTGTTGCAAAATTAGTAGCAAAAAGTAGGAGTTACAAAAAAGTGAAAGTAGGCTTAATAGGGAATAGGGATTACACCTCTGACTTCATTGAGACAAAGCACCCTCCCTCTGACTTCATTGAGACAAAGCACCCTCCAGGGAGCAAGTCGTCCCTCAAACATAGCAGAAGTCCCATGCCTTTTTTATTTGTCCAATCTCCTTGAGGTGTGACTTGACTAGGATCACACATTCAGTGATTTTTCTGTCTACTCTCAAACCTAATTTTCCTAGCTTGGAGGCCAGCTCTCTGTTCACTTTGCCATGCTACTCAGAGGGTAGTAATAGAAATGATGGGTGGAGATTGCCAAAGAGAGGACTATGTACTTCCTATATGGTTCTGTCACAGAGTGGAAGGGGGTAACTTGCTATCTTAATTAAGCTGAAATAGATTTCTCCTTTTGTCTGCAATTGTCCCTTAACTCCGTCCCTCATTATCTCAGATAATAATGATCATGCTTTACATGGTATTTCTCTTCTGCAGGCATGAAATCTTCTTGATATGTTGGACATTTTTCTTTTTCAACATTGTTCTCTAAATGTCTAGCAAAATATCTAGCATGTAATAGTCATGTAATTAACATTTGCTAAATTTAATGGAATGCAGTTCAGTGTGCCCGACTTGGTATTCCCAAATGCAACATTTCCTGCCTCTGTGACTTTGCACAGGCTGAACCCCATATTGGAGGGCTTTCTTGTCACTGAACCACTTTGGGATCCATTGCATTTGATTCTTTACATCTCTTCTTTCATTCCTTTTCACTTCCAATAACCAGATGAATCTTCACAGCATTTTCTTTGCATTTCAAATTCTGAATCTGATCCTGGGAAACTTGTGTGTGTGTGTGTGTGTGTGTGTGTGTGTGTGTGTGTGTGTGAGAGAGAGAGAGAGAGAGAGAGAGAGAGAGAGAGAGAGAGAGAGAGAGAGAGAGAGGCAAACTGAGAGAATATGCCTACTATACATATCAAAGCAAGTGAAGTAATTTTCTTACACACCCAAAGCTCTGAGGCACAGGAAAAGTAACGTATTCATTTATAATGTAGCAACCATTAGTAAATGTAACCTGTAAAATCAATAGTAAATACTTCTATTTAATTCTAGTTATAGTAGACTTCTAGTGGAATCGTTTAACTGGAAAGAGTAGAACAGAATCTGATTTATATTCTGGGCCTTCCATCTTATTGCTCATTGATGTTGGGTTTTCACATTGTTAATACAAAACTGATGAATATATTATCACATATATGGGCACTTCTGGAAGCCCACTTCTGGTACACTACCAACAAAAGTGATGACATTTGTGTCATGGAATGGCAACTTATCTGTAATGTTCTCTGGTGGGTTTTCTTGGGGGTCTCTAGAAGCAGCCTTCATTTCAGTTCAATCATCTCCTATAGAAAAGGAAAGATGTGGTAGCAAAATGTCTTATTAGAGTAAAGCATAAGACTCATTTAGTTCAATCCTCAGTGACATCAGCAATGACTAATCTAGAACAGAAAGAGATATCAAACTTTATCTGCCTTATTTTATAAATGAAATGAAAAGGGACCCAGGGTAGATAAAGTGATTTGTCCAGGTACAAAAGGGATCATCTTTCAGGGGAGGAGATAGATTTTCAATGAAGTAAGATACTTTTGTTTTTGTTTTGGGTTTTTTTATTTTTAATTTTTTTATTATTTTTTATTGACAGTATATATGGATAGGTAATTTTTTACAGCATTATCCCTTGCACTAACTTCTGTTCTGATTTTTCCCTTCCCTCCTTCCACCCTCTCCCTTAGATGGCAGGCAGTCTTATACATGTTAAATATGTTATATTAGATTAGCTCCTAGATACAATATATGTGTGCAGAACTGAACAGTTCTCTTGTTGCACAGGAAGAATTGGATTCAGAAGGTAAATAATAACCTGGGAAGAAAAGCAAAAATGCAAACAGTTTACACTCATTTCCCCGTGTTCCTTCTCTGGGTGTAGCTGATTCTGTCCATCACTGATCAATTGGAACTGAATTAGATCTTCTCTTTGTTGAAGATATCCACGTCCATCAGAATACATCCTCATATAGTATAGTTGTTGAAGTATATAATGATCTCCTGGTTCTGCTCATTTCACTTAGCATCAGTTCATTTAAGTCTTTCCACACCTCTCTGTATTCATCCTACTGGTCATTTCAAAGTAAGACACTTTCAATTATTTCTATTGAAAAAAAAATAGAACCAAGCAGAAAATTTGATCTTCAAACATAGGACTCAAGAGAATCATAGAAAGATAAAGAGGGGGGAAAGATATATTATTTAAAGGTTAAACTGTTTACTTTTTTGGATGGAAAATGATATCTTTAACTCTTGAGAACTTTATCTGCTCCTGGGGCAGAAAGAAGGGAGCATCACATGGATAGAAAATGTGGTTGTGAATGGACTCAGATGTGATGAACTCCAAGAAAAAAGACATTAAGAATTGGAAAAGATCTGAACTGGGAGAAGAGGAAAGGAGAAGTATAATGGGAAAAAATCGATCACATGAAGAGGTATAAAATACTTATTGCAATTGTGGGAAAGAAGAGAGGGGGATGAGAATTAACTGAAGCTTGATCTCATCAATTTTGGCTCAAAGAGGGGATAATTTAATTGTTCAGTTAGGTATGGTAATTTATCTAACCCTATAATGAAGTAGGAGAAAAAAGAAGAAAAAAAGGGAGAAATTGGATAGAAGGGAAGGCAGAAACACTAGGAAAAAAAGTAAGAGAATGAGAAAAGGCTAATAAAAGATAAAGTAGTGAGTGGGGTGGGTTAAAAAAAAACAAAACACTATTTTAAAAAGGGAGAGGAATGGTAGAAGATAAGGTAGTGGATGGAATGGGTTTAAAAAAAAAAAGCACTACCAAGTACAGGATTGAAAGAGAGAACGGAAGTATATAAAGGGGAGAAAATAGTATGGACAGAAATACAGAGCTGGTAATCATAACTATGAATGTGAATGGGATGCATTCTCCCATAAAACTCAAGCAACAGCAGAGTAGAGTTAAAAAAAAGAATTCTACAATATGTTGTTGACAAGAAATACTTGTGACACAGAGACACACATATAAAATAAAAGTAAATGGCTGAAACAGAATTTATTATACTTCAACTGAAGTAAAACAATCAGAGATAGAATTCTGATCTCAGATAAAACAAAAGTAAAAATAGATTTAACTAAAAGAGATAAGGAAGGAAAGTACATCTTGATAAAGGGTGCCACAATCAATAAAATACTAATGATATTAAATATATACTCACCAATTAGTAGAGCACACAAATTCCTAGAAGAAATTTTAAGCCAGTTAAAGAAATAGACAGCAAAACTATATCAGTGGGGGACCTCAACCTTCTTCCCTCCTCAAATTCAGACAAATCTTACTACAAAATAAAAAAGAAAGAAATTAGAGAGGTTAATAGGATCCTAGAAAATCTAGATATGATAGATTTCTGGAGAAATATGAATAGAAATAGAAAGAAATACACCTTTTTCTCAGCAGTGAATGGTACCTACACAAAAATTGACCATGTATTAGTATGCAAAAATCTCACAATCAATTGCAGAAAGGCAGAAATTATAAAAGCATTTATAATTTTTTCAGACCACAGTGCAATAAAAGTTATATTCAATAGAGAGCCAAGGAAAGATAGCCTAAAAATCAATTAAATATTCTAATTCTAAGGAATGAGTGGGTCAAACAACAAATCACAGAAACAATCTGTAATTTCATCCAAGAGAATGATAACAATGAGACAACATACTAAAACCTAAGGGATACAGCCAAAGCAGTACTTAGAGGAAATTTTATATCTCTAAATAGCTACATGAATAAAATAGAAAAAGAAGAAATCAATGAACTGGGCATGCAATTTAAAAAGCCAGAAAAAGAACAATTAAAAAAAAACTCAACTAAATACCAAATTAGAAATTTGGAAACTCAAAGGAGAAATTAATAAAGTTAAAACTAATAAATCTGTTGAAATAATAATCAAAATTAAGAGTTGGTTTTATGGAAAAAAAAACAATGAAATAGACAAACTTTGGTTCATTTGATTAGAAAAAGAAAAGGAAAAAAAGTCACCAGCACCAAAAGACCCTCTATTTTGCTAAACTGCATTAATAGTGGGATTTTATCAACAGATTTTAGAAGTGCTATCGCTATCCTGAGAAAATCAGAAGTATATATACTTTTATAAAAATAGAAATATATATAAATGCAAATTGTAAATGAATGATAAAATATTTTAAAACATCTACTAAGTTCCAAGCACTGTGCTAGGCACTTGAGATAGAAACCCAAACAAACAAGGCAGTCAGTCCCTCACCTCAAGTAGTTTATATTCTAACAGGGGGAAACAATATATGAAATGCAGCTAGCAGACAAAAATTGGGTTTCACTATTTTAATACTCATAGTTTTTTAGGGAAAAAAAAGTTTTAGTGTTGTAGATGTACATTAAAATAACTATTTTAGACAAGCATTTTTGATATCACAGTCTTATTTTAGATTTTTTTTTGTCTAGTACATTGTCTACCATACTTTAATGCTATAAATTATAAATAAAACATCAGCCACTAAAGGTATATCACTTAGAAGAATTTTTAACCAACTAGCTAAACTTTGTATTTATTATTTTTTGTTATACTTCTAAGCCTTATTAATCTTCTTTTGGTACTGTTCCAAAGTGTCATAAAGTATAAGGCATACATTACCCAAAATATCATTCTTTTTCCCAAGGGTGTGATCTGACTTGAAAGGTTATTTTTTTTCCTTGTTATTTATCAAATATTAAAAAGATTTCTTCACAGGAAGTGTTACTTGCTATTATTTTTTTAAATACTCAATCATATACACTTTAATTTTATAAAATTTATTTTTGGTTTATAAAATAAAACAAACATTTCAACAATATGATACAATAAAAATAGATGATTGCATATTAAACAGCAAATCTACTATGCAGATGTGTATTCCTTTCAAATGTACAACAAAATTGTTATGTAAATGTTCTCCTTCCACCTTACCACCCTAGAAATGGCTGTCATTAGACACAAATAGATGTGCACACATATGTATGTGTGTTAAATATTCTATACACACTTTTATCACTTCTTTCTTTGGATTCAGATAGCATTTTTCTTCATATGTCCTTCATAGCTAATTTGGGTATTTATAATAATCAAAAAATTTAATTAATTCATAGCCATTCCAAAAATAATATTTCTGTTATTATATGCAGTGTTCTCCTGGTTCTACTCATTTTGCTCTTCATTATTTCATGGAAGTCTATCTGTATTTTTCTAAGATTACTGAGTTTATCATTTCTTATAGCACAGTAGTTTTCCATCACAATTACATATGCCAACTTGATTCCACCATTGATAAGCATTTCCTCAATTTCCAGTTCTTTATTACAACAAAGAGAGCTGTTTTAAACATTTTAGAAAGTAGAGGTTCTCTTCCTTTTCCCTAATCATCTTTGGAAATAGATCTAATAATGGTATTGCTGAGTTAAAGGGTAGGCTTAATTTAATAAATTTTTGAGCATAATTTCAGCTTGTTCTCCAAAATGGATAAATCAATTCACAATTCCAAGAACAATGAGTTAAGGTTCCAATTTTCATACATCCCTCCATTTTCCCCTTCAATCATTTTAGTAAGTGTAAAATGCTTTCTCAAGGCAAACAAGGTGAAATTATTTATCCAGGATCACAAGGACTCCAGATTAAATACTTTATCCACTTGCTACCTAGTTGCTCCAGAATGTAAAAATAGACATGTATTATACATAGAATGAATATATTTGTGCATGCATATTTACATATATGCATATATTTGCATACTCCATGCTTTTGTGTGTGTGTGTGTGTGTGTGTGTGTGTGTGTAATCAATTCACAAGCAATTTATTAAATGCTTACTTTAGATAGGGTACTATCCTAATCTCTGGGAATAAAGGCAAAAATTATACAATCTCTGCCCTCAATCAATGAATTGATCAACAGTTATCAAGAACTTAATATGTGCCAGATACTCAGCTAGGAGCTGGAACTTATTTTCTCTCAGCAGAGGCAGCTTCTTCCTATGTAGGTCTATATATGTCTACACAAAATGAGGGAAAGCTAGGTTATGTGGAGTAAATAAGGAAATGATTTATTTAAAATATTCTTGGGTTGATGTCTGAATTTAGGGAGTCAGAAGTGAAAATGGACAATACCAAGAATAGAAAATAACAACTGAGGAGTATCTTGGCCTTCTATTCAAATCCCTGAAGTATCTTAAAAAGAAACATCATTTTTGTATGATATATTGTAAGTATATTGTTATACTTACATGAAGAGATAGTGAGAGTCAGAGCCAGACAACAGAGATGGGGGAAGAAAGAGAGGAAAGGAGAGAGACAGAGAAGAGAGAGACACAGAAAGACAGAGATAAAGAGAGAGAGACAGAGACAAAGACAGACAGACAGGCAGAGAGATGCAGAGACAAAGAGAGGCGAGAGACAGAGAGAGAGAGAGAGAGAGAGAGAGAGAGAGAGAGAGAGAGAGAGAGAGAGAAGGAAGGCAGGCAGGAAGGAATGGAGGGAAGGGAGGGAGAGAAAGAGAAGGGAGACAGAGACAAAGTTCCTCTGGGCATCCTTAATTTCATTTACATATCTAAAAAAAATAAGGATTTTCAAGTAAAATTGAGCTCCCGTCTTCTCTGTGGTCATTAAATCAAATCACTACAAAAATGGAACCACAAGTGATATGAATGATGACATGACTAGTAGTCCTCTCTCTTTCTCTGTCTAAAGAAATAATACAAACCCAGTGGTGCAAAGAAGAGGTGAGAAGGAAGTAGCCCGGTGGGTAACTAAGGGGAGTCCAGGCCCAGGGTTTCCTTCTGGCTTTTGGCATTCTTCTCTGGTAGTTTGCTATAATAATACCGAAAGCATTGGAATCCTAAGGAAAAGGACTCCATGGATGATGAGGCATGTAAAGCACTATTTCCCCCCCTCCACTAGAGGCTATTAAACACCTCTTGCTTCACTCTTTTAGCCAATTTAAAATAGACCATCTCTCCCTGTTATACTGTAGCCTTTTTTTTCCTTTTCCACTGTTGGTGTAGGGAAGCAAACTGTAATGTTAAGGCACTTCCCCCCCTCCTTTTTTTTTTTTTTTTTTTTGCCAATGTGAGCTTATTTTCAAAGTAGCAGGCGCTAAAGAAATTTGCTTGTAAATGATTACAGCTACAAGCAAAAGTTAATCAAGTCCAAAGGAATAATTTATTTTGCTTCTGGGACTAATTTAGATATAATTCATAGCTGCAACCTGTAGAACTCTCTAGCATGTTGTTTGAGGAGTTTGTATTTTTTGACGAGTCTCCTTTGATTTTAAGTTGTTGAAATATTCCAATCAGTGTCTAAAATGCCCTTTTGTGAACTTTTAATCTTGAATTGATGCCATTTTCACTTAGGAAAAAAAAGGAAGGATTGATTCAAGAAAATAGTTCTTACATCATTTTCCCTGTCTGACATTTAAACTACACAGTTATATTTGGCAATTAGATTGTTGAGACAGAAGTGCAGAAGATAGGGGAAAAATGGGCATGGGGTCTGTGTTTGGAGAAGAGAGTGGAAGGCTAGAATGCTGTCCTCCAGTCACATGAAACTTAATAACTTCGTTAGTAGCTGGTCTAACTCACATCTGAATAAGAGTGACTGTGTGAGTCTTTGGGAAAGCTGGATCTTGATTCTAGATGAATCCTCTCCTAGGTAAATGGTTGTTTGGTTCTATTTTCAGTCTTGTACCTCAGACAAAAACACATCTCTGATTTTGAGTTGTATCTGAGCACCTGATGTAATAGCAACTGGCATTTATATAATTCTTTAAAATTTACAAAATGCTTTATAGATATTATTTCAATTTATCTTCACCACCACATTGGAAGATAAGTGATATAATTATCTGTAATCTACAGATGAGGAAACTGAGGCATAAAGAGGTAAAGTGTGAGAGAAATTATTATTAATAACCAATGATTTGGGGAAATCCATAATCCTCCCCTTTTTAGAGGCTCTCATTTCAAATGCTCATTCTCTGAAGATTGAACTTTCTTCTCAATTAAAATCAGACTCTACCCAATCTTGCTAGGAATGTAATGTAGATCAACTCAAGCCTGTTGTATTCTATTAGGTTTGGGTGGGGTTAAGTCTTTGATTAGATTGTCCAAGGCTGGGGGTAATTTAGAAATAAATGACATGATCAAAGTTACATCCCTTAGGTCCTTCCTTAGAATAGGTCTACTTCTCATTGACATATTCATTCTCTGATTAATTGTTAACCAGAGTAAATTGCCATCCTTGGAAATAACCTGCCCTCTCTAAGGGCATATAAACTGAGCCCATAGCCATGAGGATTTTTGACATTCAATAGTATCTTTAATTAATAACATGCTAGCATTATTACTAAAATGATTGGTTACACAGAAACTATGTCTCTTAAACTTCTGAAACTTCACAAGTAACTTGCACAGCAATGAAGGATTGAAGGTGTACTAGCACCAAGGCTTTCCTACCTCCAGGCCCAAATCTCTACCTTCCTGTACCACACAACTGCCTCAGATAGATGAATAACAATAATAATAATAGCTAATAATAGTTAGCATTTATATGGCACTTACCTTATGCCATATAAGTGCTTTGCAATTATTATTTCCTTTGCTTCAGAGAGCAAAGCACCTGAGAGCACCTGAGAGGTAGGTAGTATTATACCCATTTAGCAGATAAAAACACTGAGACAAACAAGTTAAGTGACTTATACTTTATCACACAGCTGAGAATTTTCATTCTTTCTTTCTTATTTTAAATCATTGGTATCATATTATTTTATTCAGCAATTACTTCTTGAATACATACAGTGTACAAAATATTATTCTAGTAGCATGCAAAGAAGTAGAGTATATTGAGAGGACCAGGTTTTACATACATAAAAGAATTTATCAATAAAGGAAGGCAGCACAGGATTAAATGGGCAGCGGTTCAGATAATTAGTTTAAAAAAACCAAAATATTTCATCATTCCATTTTCATTTGAGGAGACCAGGTAAGGAAGAAATTTAATGGGATGTGACTTTTAAAAAGGTCTTCCATCTCTTTACTCCTTATATTTTCACTGACTGTCCCCTATGCCTGGGATGTTCTTTCTTCTCATCTCTGTCTTCTGACTGACTTCAAGTCTCAGTGAAAATATGATCTTCTGCAAGAAGCCTTTACCCAGGTTTCCTTTTTTTTTTTTAAATTAAAAAAAAAAAACATATTCATGGGTAATTTTTCAACACTGACCCTTGCAAAACCTGCTGTTCCAACTCTTCCCCTCCTTCCTCACAGTGAAAATATGATCTTCTGCAAGAAGCCTTTACCCAGGTTTCCTTTTTTTTTTTTTAATTAAAAAAAAAACATATTCATGGGTAATTTTTCAACACTGACCCTTGCAAAACCTGCTGTTCCAACTCTTCCCCTCCTTCCTCCTACCCCTTCCTCTACTGGCAGGCAGTCCAATACATGTTAAATATGTTAAAGTATATGTTAAATTCAATATATGTATAAATATTTATGCAGTTATCTGCACAAGAAAAATAGGATCTAGAAAAAAAGAAAAAAGCTGAGAAGGAAAACAAAAATGCAAGCAAACAATAACAGAAAGAGTGGAAATGCTATGTTGTGGTCCACACTCATTTCCCAGAGTTCTCTCTCTGGGTGTAGTTGATTCTCTTCATTACTGAACAATTGGAACTGATTTGAAATATCTCATTGTTGAAGATAGCCACTTCCATCAGAATTGATCCTCATATAGTAATGTTGTTGAAGTGTATAATGATCTCCTGATTCTGCTCATTTCACTAAGTATCAGTTCATGTAAGTCTCCCCAGGCCTCTCTGAAATTATCCTGCTAGTCATTTCTTACAAAACAACAATATTCCATAACATTCATATACCACAATTTATTCAGCCATTCTCCAATTGGTAGGTATTCTTTCAATTTCCAGTTTCTAGCACTACAAAAAGGGCTGCCAAACATTTTTGCACACATGGGTCCCTTTCCCTTCTTCAAGATCTCTTTGGGATATAAGCCCAGTAGTAACACTGCTGGATCAAAGGATATGCACAGTTTGATAACTTTTTGAGCATAGTTTCAAACTGCTCTCCAGAATGCTTGGATCCAGTAGTAACACTGCTGGATTAAAGTTTAATAACTTTTTGATCATAGTTCCAAATTTCTCTCCAAAATGGTTGGATCTGTTCACAATTTCACCAACAATGTATCGGTGTCCCAGTTTTACCACATCCCCTCTAACATTTGTCATTATCTTTTCCTGTCATCTTAGCCAATCTGACAGGTATGTAGTGGTATCTCAGAGTTGTCTTCATTTGCATTTCTCTGATCAATAATGATTTGGAACACCTTTTCAATTTCTTTATCTGAGAATTATCTGTTCATATCCTTTGACCATTTATCAATTGGAGAATGGCTTGATTTCTTATAAATTTGAATCAATTCTCTATTTTGGAAATGAGGCCTTTAGCAGAACCTTTAATTGTAAAAATATTTTCCCAGTTTATTGCTTCCCTTCTAATCTTGTCTGCATTCATTTTGTTTGTATAAAAACTTTTAAACTTGATATAATCAAAATTTTCTATTTTGTGATAAATAATGATCTCTACTTCTTCTTTAGTCTCAGATTCCTTTCTCCTCCACAGATCTGACAGGTAAATTATCCTATGTTCTTCTAATTTATTTATAATCTTATTCTTTATGCCTAGATCATGGACTCATTTTGACCTTATCTTAGTGTATGGTGTTACGTGTGGGTCAATGCCTAGTTTCTGCCATACTAATTTCCAATTTCCCCCCAAAATTTTTGTCAAATAGTGAATTCTTATCCCAAAATCTAGGGTCTTTGGGTTTGTCAAACACTAGATTCCTATAGTTATTGACTGTTTTGTCCTGTGAACCTAACTAATTCCACTAATCAACTAGTCTATTTCTTAGCTAATACTAAATAATTTTGGTGATGGCTGCTTTTTTCTTAGAGTTGATAAATAGCTTGTTCTATTTCTTTTTCTAAAATGGGACTGTTTAGGCAATTCACTTCTTCCTCTGTTACTCTGGGCAACCTATATTTTTGAAGTATTCATCCATTTCATTTAAGATATCAAAGTTGGGCAAAGTAATTCCTAATCATTGCTCTGATTTCTTCTTCGTTAGTGGCAAGTTCTCCCTTTTCATTTTTAATCCTAACAATTTAATTTTCCTCTTTCCTTTTTCTAATCAAATTTACCAAGGGTTTATCTATTTTGTTGTTTTGTTTTTTCACAAAACCAACTCTTAGTTTTATTTATTAATTCAATAGTTTTTTTAGTTTCAACTTTATTAATCTCTCCTTTTATTTTTAGAATTTCAAGTTTCTAAGCTCTTTTTCTAGCTTTATTAGTTGCAAGCCCAATTCATTGTTCTTCTCTTTATTTTATGCAAGTAAGCTTCTAGAGATATAAAGTTGTCCCTATTACTGCTATAACTGCATCCCCACAAAATTTGATGTTATTTCATTATTGTCATTCTCTTTTATGAAATTATTAATTGTGTCTATGATTTGCTGGTTCACCCATTCATATTTTAGAATGATATTATTTAGTTTCCAATCACTTTTTGGTTTATTTTCCCTTGGCTTTTTATTGAATGTAGTTTTTATTGCATCACGATCTGAAAAGAATGTATTTACTATTTCTGTCTCTGAATTTGATTTTGAGGTCTTTATGTCCTAATATATGGTCAGTTTTTGTATAGGTTCCATGAACTGCTGAGTATAAAGTGTACTCTTTTCTGTCTCCATTCAGTTTTCTCCAAAGATCTATCATACCTAACTTTTCTAGTATTCCATTTATCTCTTTAACTTCTATTTTGTGTTTTGATTTATCTAGTTCTGAGAGTGCAAGGTTGAGATCTCACACTATTATAGTTTTGCTGTCTTCTTGCAGCTCTCAAATCCTTTAGGAATTTAGATGCTATACCATTTGGTGTATATAGGTTTAGTATTGATATAGCTTCATTATCTATGGTACCCTTTAGCAAGGTATAGTTTCCTTCTTGTCTCTTTTAATTAGATCAATTTTTGCTTTTGTTTGATCTGAGATCAAGATGGCTACTCCTGCTTTTTTTACTTCACCTGAAACATAATAGATTCTACTCTAGCCTTTTACCTTTACTCTACATGTATCACACTGCTTTAAATGTGTTTCTCGTAAACAACATATTGTAGGAATCTTGCTTTTAATCGAGTCTGCTATCCATTTTTGCTTTATGGGAGTATTTACCCCATTCACATTTATGGTTAAAACTACTAATTCTGTATTTTCCTTCCATCTTATTATCCCCAGATTGCACTTTTCTCTTTCATTTTCCCCTTACCCCCCTTCCCATTATTTAACTTCTGTGCACCACTTGCCTCAAGCAGCCCTCCCCCTTTAGAGTCCCTCCCTTTTCTTACACCTTTCTCCTACTATTTCTGTATTCCCTTTTATATAGCCTACCCCTTCCCTTTTCATTCTTCTCCTCCTACTTTTCAATAAGGTGAGAGAAGTTTCTCCATAAACCAAATATGTCTGAAAATTTCTCTTTGAGCCAAATCTGATGAGAGTAAGATTCACACAATGTTCTTCTCCCTCCTTTAATTCCTTCAGACATGATAGGTTTCCTTTGCCTCTTTGTGAGATATAATTTCCCTCTTTTTACCTCCACTTTTTCCTTTTTCTGATACAATCCCCTTTCCACTTCTATTTTCCCCCTTTTTATAGTATAACAGTGAAATCAAATTATTACATGCACTCTTTATGTATGCCTGTAACAGAAATACAATTCTCAAGGGTTCTTTTTATCTTTTTATGCTTCTCTTGTGTCCTATATTTGAAGGTCAAATTTTTTGTTTAGTTCTGGTTTTTTCATTAGGAATAAATGGAATTCATCTGTTTCATTGAATATCCATCTTCTTCCCTGGAAGAAAATGCTCAACTTAGCTAGGTAGTTTATTCTTGGCTGCATTCCAAGTTTTTTCCCTTTTGGAATATCAGATTCTAGACCCTTTGATACTTTAATGTGGAAGCTGCTAGATCCTGAGTGATCCTTATTGTGGCTCCTCAATATTTGAATTTTTTTCTGGCTGCTTATAATATTTTTTCCTTAGTCTGATAGTTATGAAATTTTCACACACACACACACACACACACACACACACACAAATAAAGAGTTATTTTCTTTTTCCAATTCACAAATTCTGTTTTCCTAGGAATTCTTTACCTTTTCCAATTCACATATTCTGTTTTTCAGGGAGTTGTTTTCTTTTTCCAATCTATATTTTAATGAGTTATATGCTTTTTCCAAATTCTTTTTCAAAGTTTTCCTTTCTTTTCCCCATTTTTCTTCTAGTTCTCTTTTAAGATCCTTTTTAATTTCTTCTAGGAGAGCCTTGTGTGCTGTGAACTAGATTATATCACCCTTTGGGGCTTCATCTGGAAACAATCTGCTTTTAGTCTCCTCAGGTTTCTTTCTTCTTTCTTTTCTTTCTCTTCTTCTTTTTCTTCTCTTTCACTATAGAAGCTGTTTATAGTTAGAGCTTGCTTTGCCTTTTCACTCATTTTATTAAAATTGGGATCTTCTTTTGGAGCAAGGAGCTTCCAACCTTCGTCTCAGACACCCAGAAGCAGTAATGGCTGCTCTGGAATCATGCTGACTCATCCCCAGTCCTGGGGTTGTGGTGAAGTCCCATGAGACTCTGGCACTTTTGTGTACACTCTTTACCTTTTGCATTTGTGTTAGATGTTTTATAATTTCTCTGCTAAATTACTGGCTTACAACCAGGACAGAGTAGCCAGCACTGTGGCAGAGTCCTCCCCATAGTGTCTCTGCAGTGCAGAGTCTGCACTGCCCTGCAGAGATCACACCCTGCCCCTGCTCTGATCAGCTGGCTGGACTCTGTGCTCTGCCTCCCTGCCTGCACCTGGCTGCCTCCCATGCCCACACCCCATCAAAACAGACCTCTTCTGGTGATCTTTAAAATTATCTTCTGCTGGTAATTTGCTGCATTCATGGGTTTTGCCAGTCCAGAACTATTTCAGAGGCTGAATTTTGTAATTAGTGTAAGGGTAGTAGGAGAGCTCAGAAAGAAGTGCTTATCCTCTCCACCATCTTGGCTTTGCCCCTCCAGGTGATAATTTTCTGATACAGATTTGAATTCAGGTCATCTTGGCACCAGGCTCAGTGCTGAAATCCCTATATCAAAAAGAATGCCAGAGAATTATTGACGTCATTTTGAAAGACTTTATTTTAAAAAAAAAAGTTTCCTCTCGAGCAAAATATTTTCATTTGGGTCTATAGAGTTGCTTTTTTTTTTTAATTGTCTAAATATATTTCAATATAATTTGCTTCCTATTCACCTTGTGTAGTTTACTTTATGCCTTTAAAATGATTGTTCTGAGATGGGATCCATAGATGGGATTTTACCAGAATAAGGGATTCAATATACAAAAAGTTAAGAATTTCTCTTCTAGCAAATATTTGCCATGACACTGCTTGAATACATTTGGTAAAGGGGAAGTCAATCCCACTCTACCTTCCACCGTTCCTAAGGCCTCCTTTTAGACAACTTTTATTAATAGGATATTTCCTCTCCTCCAACATCAAGTCTAAATCTACTTCACATTTCTTCCTTTTCCTGCTTCTTCCCTTGAAGATCAAATAAAATAAATTTAATTTCCTTTCCACATGAAATTTGGCCTCCTCCACCCAGAAAACATGTTTTTGGGGACCTTTGGTCATTTTTTGCTTTGATTCTACATATTCTGAGAATAATTTTGTCTTTAGTGAGCCTCTTGACTGGAAAGTTAATATTGTATATATTTATTCTAAAGGAAAAAAGAAGCATTTTCATTGGTTCTCTGGAAAGCCAACCTCTAGCATTAGTTTGAAGTGTGGGAGCCATTTATCCTTTCTTTGTTTGATTGTAGAAACCCTAATTTGCAGACTGCTCAAGGAATGATTTTTCTGTTACCTCTCTGAATGAGGCCAGTAGATGGTGTGTTATTCAGTGATATGGGTATGAATTTCAACATGGGAAGTGAGTTTCAGTATGGTGTAGGTGAAATACATAGGAAAAGAAGCCCTGAATTCATGGTTTGCCTCTCAAATGAGTGACTTTGAGTTGATAATTTGCCATTGTGAATTTTGGTTTGCTGGTCAGTAGCAAAAGCAAAATGAGCCTGATGATTTACCTAATCATCAGAAAGAAATTGACTTTATTATTATGTTCTGAAAGCACTTGGAATAATGTTTCAGTAGTTAGGTACTAGTGTGTGTGTGTGTGTGTGTGTGTGTGTGTGTGTGTTTGTGTGTATGTGTAATTAGTGAAATCAATCAGACATATCAACACATTTATAAACACTATAATTCAGGCCAAATCACTTTTTAAATAAACTATTATAAATAGCTTCACTTTTGTCTTTCTTCTTATAATCTTTGTCCTCCCTAATCTATTTGTTTATTTTTTGCATGTCAAATGATATTTTGAATGTATCATTCCAGTCACACCATTCCTCTGTTCAAAAACTATCTCTAAAATTTTTCCCAAGTCTCTGAAATTATTTCTTTCTTCATTACTAATAAAGGTATTTTTAATAAATCTATTTAATAGATGTATTAATTTAATTAAATAAGTGCTATTTCATTACATTTATTTACCATAATCTGTTTATTCATTCTTCTGAAATTGGTAACCTTATTGTAATTTTTTTTTTCTATTGCAAAAAGAATCACTATAAATGTTTTTGTGCACATAGGACCTTTACTTGTTTCTTTGCGTTCTTTGGCATACAAGCTTAATAGTGCTATTGCTAGGTCAAAAGACATGATTAGCTAAATAACTTTTTGAACATAACACTGTATTGTTTTTCAGTGGCTTGATTAATGCACAGTTCTCCTATAGTTCATCAATGCATGTTTTCCCATATTCTCTCCAAGATTTGTTATTTCTTTTTATTGGGATAAAGGGATTTCTCCCTTTTATAGATTTAAGGTAGAACATCAGAGTTACTTTAATTTGCTTGTCTCTAAATAGTAATGATTTGAATTATTTTAATGACTATTCATAGCTTTAGTTTTTCTCTTCCCTTGAGAACTGTTCATATCATTAAATATCAATTATAGGATGGCTCTTGTTCTTGTAAATTTGAATTTGTTCCTGATCCTCATTGCCTATTGAATGAAGTATAAACTTCTTATACTACCATTCAAGTCTCTCCTTATTGCATCTATAATTTGTCTTATAGGGCTGCCATTAATATCTTCCATGTTCCTACAGAGCTGCACTAATGAGTATATTGTACCTGTTCTTATCTGATCTCTGTGACTTTAAATTTAATTCAATTGAACAGATATACATCTTATTTATAATTTCACTTATATTTAGGATGAAATATACCCCTCTTCCATATTGCCGTTTTGATTTCCTAAAATTACTCTTTATCTTGAAGACCCAAACTCAGGTGGCACTATCTGATGTAAATTTTCCCACTATACCATCAGCTGAAAGTGATCTCATCATATTTTTCATAGAAATTCACCTAAAGCTCCCTTTACTTGTCGGACATCATTTTTAGTATGATAATTATTTCTATGCAGGCTTTCCTTGCCTCTCCTTTTTAGAGCTGACTCCTTGAAAACAATTCCATCTTTGCATCACCAGAATTTGTCAGTGCCTAGAACTCTGTTAATTTTCAAGAGATATTTGTTAAATTAAACCATGGTTTTGAAAAGTGATATTAAAGAGGTGACAGGATCCTAAATTTAGAACTGAAATAATCATCTAATCTAGTGCTCTCATTTTGCAGATGAAGAAATTGAGGCCCAAAGAGTGGATTACTTTTTCTGTCACAGAATGGCAAAGATAGGATCTGATCTCACACTTTCTCATAGGAAATCCAGTAGTTCTTTTACCATATCAAACTGCCTATCCATGTCTATTTTCTTCTGCCTTCATAGAATCATAGATATAGAGAACTGAAAGCCCCATTCTCTCACTTTATAGATGAGATAAACTGAAGTGATTATCTCCAAATCCTATTGGTAGTAGTTATCTGAAGCAGAATTTAAAACCAAGCTCAGCATTGTTCACTGCATCACTTACCTACTTTCTTTTAAAACTGTTTCCTCTCTCCTTCCCACTTTGACTGTTCCCTTTTTCCTCTTTTCCTCTTCTCTTCTTGAGGATTTTTCATTTGATCCTTTTCCTTCTTTTATTTTTTGTCTCTGAGTTCTCCATTTTCTCACCTCTCTTCTCCCTCTATCTAAAATCTTTTCTAATATATTTAAAAAGCTGTTTAAAGAACTACAAACATGAATTCATAAATTTACAGAATTCTAAATGCATAAAACTCAGCTAAATGTATTCTTACATTTTGGTAGGTTTGTTTATGACCTAGGATAAAAATGATATCATGTACATCATTCATAAAATAAACTTGGTCTGTGATAATTTTCCCCCAGGAGAACTCATGTAGGTATGCTGATAAACTTTGAAAATTTTAGAGGCCATAAAATCAAACAGGTTGAGCATTCATGCCCCTTCTAAGACATGTTAAGAAAAGACCCCAAATTTTAATTCCATACCAATTTTCATTCTGGATTGCTTTGTGTTACCAATACGATGTTTTCCCTTCATAAAAATGGCTATCTTTTTTTCTCCCTCGTAAATGAAAAACTGGGACAAGATCAGAAAAAAGTGTTCCAGTTGCAGACAATTCTTTGATTTTTTTTTTCTAAATATGAATTACAGAGGATAAAGGATGGCATCACAGTGAATAAGGTTTGTTAGGATGTCAGCTTCCCTAGAGTATTTTTAAATACATAAAAGCTGCTTTTCTACCCCTTCAAAGTTATACTCAAAGCTCAAATAGGCAATTTCAAGAAAAGCTTTTAAACCTTTAAATGCTGATGGGGATCCTCTCCCTAGATATGGAGTCCAATGCTGGCTTTCAGAAAATTCCTGCCTCAGCTCCTAAAAATTGTAAAGCTCCATCTCTTCTGCGCAAAAGCCTCTTTGAGCAGTTGTAATGCTAAAATATAATAAGAGTTTTTAATAAAAAAATCATCACTCTGCTACATGACTTTTAGAGTATTCTAAAAATTGCCTACTGCCCTTTCCTTTGCCATGCTTAATTTTCTCTGATTCCAAAGGCAAAGGGAAGGTAGAAGCCCCTTAGATGTCAAGGAAAAAATAAGCACTGAACTTCATTTGTGAAAAATAACATTTCTGACAGAGGAATTCATTCTTTTTCTTGGTCTCAAATGGGCACTGAAACACATCCTTTATCCAAAGGTGTTTTTGTCATGGGTTAGCAATATAGCATAGCTTTCTATTGTTCTCTTAATTTGCCAAGGTTTGATTGAACTTTTGAAAAGAAATTTTATGGCAAAAAAGAAAATCACTTCCCAATTGAATCTCTTTCTGGCATATGTTAGCTCAGTAAGAATTCTTTTCTTTGCTTGATGTAGTATTAAAAAAAAGACAGGGAGATAGAGTTTAAGATATCCATTAGATATAAAAGGGAATAAGAAAAAAATATCGAAAGATTATAGAAGAAAAAATATCACTAAATCAAATCTGGAGAGACAAAAGTAAAAGTGAGGGTCCCTGAGAGACTAGCAGATAGTGCTTGAAAATGCCATTTAAATATTAGCAATAATAATTACTTTTCTCAGTCAAAGGACTATAAGATTACAACATATTTAATCAACTCTACTTCTCTGTCTTTATTTTGAGATTTTATTGCAACATAGTATATATGCTTAATACCACCAAGACTTGCTTTGGAACTGCTAAGTTAAAATTGGGTTTATGAAGAGATTAATCCAATTTTCTATTTCTTTAAATTCCATTCGTTAATGGAACCATGAAATGAGTAGCAATAATTAAACAAGGGACCAGTGATAATCCATAGATTTAGGGAAATATGCACATGGCTAAAGGGGATGCAGAAGAAAAAAAGTGTTAAATATAAGGAGACAAAAGTTAAAAGGAGAATAAGAGGGAGGAGGAAAAAAAGATTGTGTATTACTTTCAAAGTAGTTCAAAATTTCAAGGTATCTGTGATCCTTGATAATTACCACACTCTCTCCTAAAATATAGATTGTGAGCTTTCTTTTTCTTTTTATTTTTATTAAGGACATTTCCCCCCATTCTTTGAATAAATCTTAAATAGAAGACCTATTCAACATGGTAGAAATCCTTCTAGTAGTATTTTTAATATCCCATGGGTAGCAGCACACAATTTGAGTAATCTATCTGTTATGTCTTCTTTATGACTGACTAAACTTTATGACATTTTCTATTTTCTTTATATCAATTAAAATTATAGTTTAAAATTCAGTATTTTTTGGTTTGCCTTAGTGAGGATAAACAAATCATAGTCACTATCTTTTGATTGTTACCTTTGACTGTTATTCTTTCTATAAACATTTGTATTACCAGTATTTAACACACTGCTCCATATATAGTAAGTGCTTAATAAAAGCTTACTTATTTGACCTGCCTTTTTTTGAAGACCATAATTTCCTAGTTTCTTAGTCATCTTTGCTCAATTCTAAATACTTCAGTCTATTTTTACTACTCTTGATAGTTTTGTTCCCCAACAATTTGATTTTCTCAGCCTTCCCAAAATTTATTTTCTGATATCTTATCACTTTTTGAAGGCAAGGCTGTATTATACCATAAAACTCAAGTGTGGAGCAGTTTCTAGCAAGAAGGCAGAATATTAAACACAAGACCACCTAGCAAACAGTCAATCAATCAATATGCATTGATTAGATACCTGTTATGTTCCAGGGACTTGAGAGGCACTAGCAATATAAAGAAAAAAAAATGAAGCAGTTCCTCAAGGGACTTACATTCTAGGTATGGACTTTTAAAAATAGCTTATTTTTCATAAATTAAATGTAAAAATAATTTAAACATTACTGTTTTTTAAGTTTTGTGTATCACATTCTATCTTTTCCCTGAGATGATAACCAATATAGATTATATTATTTTTTTTACATTTGAAATTTAATGTAATTAAATTCATAGTTACTAAAAACCAAAAAGCTGGCCCCCTGTGGATTTTTTTGTCACAGATATTCAGAAAGAGTTATGGCTAAGTAATCCATGGAGGGCTTTACTTAGTTCAAAAGAGTATTTTTGTATTTTTGTAGCATCTGCTATGTTCCAGGTACTATATTAAGCCTTTTAAAACCAAAACAACAATTATTACTTGATTTAATCTTTTAAAATTTTAAAATTTTATTTTCCCCCAGTAACATGTAAAACAATTTTATTTACATTTGTTTTTAAAACTTTGAGTTCCAGATTCTCTCCCTTCCTTTCCTCTCCCCCATTTGAGAAGACATATGTGAACTTATGTTTTTCTGAGTTCATCCTATTCATCATTTCTTATAGAAAAATAGCACTTCATCATAATCACATACCATAATTTATTCAGCCATTGGCCTCCCCTCAATTTCTCTTTGTCCTGAAAAAATAACTTTTCTAAATAGTTTTGTCCGTATAGGTCCTTTTCCCCTTTTGGAATACACACCTAGTAATGGTATTGGTAAGTCTGATTTTATCACCCTTTCTGCCTGGTTCTAGATTGCTCTTGAGAATGGTTGAATTAGTTGACAATTCCATCCACAATGCATTAATGTCTTATTTTCCCACATTCTCTTCAATAGTTGTCATTTTCCTTTTTTGGCTCATTAGTCTATCTATCTCAGAATTATTTTGTTGCATTTCTCCAGTAAAATGTGAATTAGGTTATTTTTTCAAATGGCTTTAAATAGCTTCCTCAGTTCATCTGGAAAATGTGCATATTTTTCAGGTGGGGACTGTCTCTTATTTTTTTTTTTTTTATATTTGACTTAGTCCACTGCACACCAGTCATCCTATGTGATCCCAAAATAGGAACTGAACAGTCCCTACAAAGAGTGGTCCCATTTCAAAGAGAGGGTCTTAGTGATTAGAATAGCATTTACACTGATGAGAGTCAAGATTCATGAAACATATAAATAGTTTCCTTTGAATTGTATTGGGAATTATAATATCTCCACTGCCTTTTCCAGAACTTCCTTAACTGAAGGTAATTGTAATGATTAAATATTAAAGTACAAGTCTCACTGTCACCATAAAGATCATGATGATGTATTTAGAACTGGAAGCACCCTTGGTCTAACCTCATTATTTTACACATGAACCCATGAGATCTCCAAGAGATTGTCCCTTGTCCAAGGTCATCCAGGTAACAAGTGGGAAAGACACTACTCTATCCAAAGCTGACTATAGTCCATGTTCCCTCCATGATACCATGCTGCCGATAAAGAGTTAGATTAAAATTAGCTATTGTTATTGTTCTTTTAATACTAATCCTGCTCTGTTTCCTATGTTTAAAGTTCTATCATCCCAAAAGAAGATGAAAATTATTTCAACTAAATTCTAAAATTTTTACACAAATGACAAATGCTTAGATGAAAGATGAAGATTACTAGTAAATAGCTCTTTAACCATTTTGGGGGGAATCACAGGAGTCCATCAGCACCCCATCCTATTACGTTTGATGTTGTCTGGTTGTCATAATGCAGTGATTTGAATCATAACCCTTGAATTAGAATTAAACAATGAAAAAAAATCTTGTATGCCAGAAAACATAGAAATTTAGTCCTGTCTCCTTCCCAAGATAAATGAAAAATGGGTCCCTCTACCCATCTATATAATTTCTTCACCACAGGATCATGGATGCTGAAATAGGCATATCATAAATAAGAGTTTTGAGTAGCAAATATGCTCAGGCAGTGAAATCCAGAAACATCTATAATAAGAAAGAAGGCAGAAGCAAGATTAGAAGCTAGATTCCAGAACTCCAAATCCAATGTTCTTTCTACCACACCACACTGAAATGTTCATTTACAGTTGAATTTTAGTGATGTGACCGCCTGGTCATGTAGACCATCAGTCAAGCTCAGTGAGCTACAGCATTTCCCCATTAGATTTCATTGTTGTTTGCTATTTTCATCAATAAAATGCTGAGTGTTTTACAATACATTAAAATGTCACACAGTAAAGATATTTTCTAAGAGATTTACTGGGAAGCAATTTCCACGGAGTAGTTTGATATCCCAAGTGTTTCTGCTGCTATCCAAAAGGGAATACAGTTCTTAAGGTGGGCTTAAAATTCTAGGAGACTTTAATATCACTTTTCATTCCTGATCACATAATAACTCAGAATCTTAATGACAATTTTGTCCAATCTTTTAATTTTTTAGTCAAGAGAAACTGAGACTCTGAAATAGTGTAACTTTCTTTAGTTTACAGAGCTAGTCATTAAGAGAATCATGACTATGAAACTAGAAACAATTTCATATATCATTTAATCAAATCCTCTCATTTTACAAATGAGGAAACTAAGATCCAATGAGATTATATAAGGGATCTAATGTATATAGTAAGTATCAGAAGTCAGATTTGAATTCTTCTGACATCAGGGAATGTTCTTTCAGCTATACTCTATCTAGAGTCAGGAGGGATTCTAGGCTTTTTGAATATTTGATATCTGGACACCTGATTAAATTATTCTCATTCATTTTTCACAAGTTATTACTCTTGTAAAAACAATAGAAAAGGTCAGAATTCTGTGGGTTCTATTCATGATCCTTTTCTCCATATATACTTTTCCTTGACAATTTCTTCTCTGAGCAGATGACTCTCAGATCTTTATCAAAATTCCATTTCTCACAGAGCTCCAGTTCTGTATTTCCAAATGCCCTCAAAATGTGGATCATAGCCTAGCCACGTAAATATTCCATTGACAATTCAAACACATTTACTGAACATATTCAATCATCTTCCATACCCAGACCCTCATCTTCTTCTTTTCCCCCTCTTCTTAATTTTCTTTTCTTTTCTCTCTCTCTCCTTCCTTTTTTCTCTCCCTCCCTCCCTCCCTTCTTCCTTCCTTCAATTCATTTTCAGTCTTACCTACAGTGGCTACTAACAAATTTGGTATCACTATTGGAAGTATGGGAATTTAGATCTTCTGTATTTTTAGTCTAGAACTGTTCCCTCATTAGGATGTCTCTCTCCCCCCCCCCCCCCCCCCCCCCCCCCACACACACTTCCAGGTGTTAGTTCATTGATAGCAGATTTAGTATGCACACCAAATCAGCATAGCACATTAAAGCTTTAAACTCTCAAGCTCAAGCTATCCACTAACTTCAGCTTACTGAGTAGCAGGATTTATAAGTATGTGGCAACAAGTCGTGTCTTGTATTACTTGCTTATTTGTTTGATATTTTAGTTAATGGTATTATCTTTCATCCATATATCTAAACTTAAATTTTATAAGTTTATATTTATTAAGTGCCTACTATCTGCAAGGTACTTGATCCTGAATTAGATGTGGAAAGATAACACACACCTTAAAAATCCCTGATTTCAAGGGGAATAGATGCTAGGAAAGAAAGGGAAGATCAAACATTTAGACAGACATCTAAATATAAAGAAATTTAAAGAGATAGAAAACCCCAAAAACTGGGGGAAAGAGGTAAAGTTTCCTGTAAGTTTTATCTTGCAAAAAGAACCTCTAGAGAAACAAATAGGAAGAGGAAACTCAGTCCATGAATGTAGGAAACACTCTACCATGATCAATGCTGAGTTCAGAGAATAGCTGATATAGCATATCACTTAAATTTAAAGTCCTTGAAAGGGTAGAAGTATGAAATTTGTAGTCTGAAAACAGACAGTGAAGGCTCTTAAAGATCAAGTGGAGGCATTAGTATTTTTGTTCTAGAGATAGTAGCAAAGTACTGATTATTGTTCAGTGAAGAAATGAACTATATGAAATATATATATAATATATAAATGATATATATGTATTGAATATAGGAATATGTATGTATATATACATGAAATATGAAGTATATTTTAGGAAGATAAACTTGATATTTGTGTGCAGAATGGATTGGTGAAGGGAAAACTTTTGGGCAAGGAGATCAATTGACGTGTTATTCGATTAGTATAGGTGAGAAATCATCAGGGCTTGAACTGAGGTGGCAGTGATATGAAGGTTAAGGTGTCAAATATAAGAGATACCATGGAAGTAGAACTGATAAGAGTTAGCAGCTGATTAGCTATGAAGAGGAGAGAGGATAAGAAAAAGTCAATCACTTTTTCTCTTTTCTCTTAACCCTAAGCATCTAACTGCTTGTTAAAGCCTGACAACTCTTCCTTCCCAGACTTTCAATGAGCTTTTGTTAAGTACTTGCAGTTAGCCAGGCACTGGGCTAAGTGACCCTGGGCAAGTCACTTAAGCCTGTTTGCCTCAGTTTCCTTATCTGGACAATAAACTGGAAAAGACAATGACAAACTACTCTAATGGTTTTGTCAAGAAAACCACAAATAGGATCATAAAGAATCAGATAATGAAAAATGACTGAACAACAACATACAAACATTATGTCAGTTAATCTTCCCAACAACCCTGGTAGTTGAATTCTATTATCCATACTGATAAGCAAACTGAGGCAGAGGGTAAGTGACTTGTCTAGGTTCACACAGTTAGGAAATATCTGAGATCATACTTGAACCCCTTCTTCCTGACTCCACATCCTAAGCTCGAACTACCAGGCCTCCTAGGTCACTCTTTATATTTCAGACTCTGTGTCCCTAATCTACATGAACTCATGCTTTATGTTTCTATTTCTGCTTCTTTCTTTTGTGCTTTCATTCCTCTCTGTTTCCAGTGTATCCTTCCCTTGGCTAATCTCCTGCTTTGTTTTATATACTTGCTGGCTAAGGTGTAAGTGTGGGCCCACCCATCTTCCATCTTCTATTAAGCTTCTCAGTCCCTCAGAAAGCTTTTGGAGATTTTATTGTTGTTTACAGCTAACTATGCCCCTATCAAACAAAGCCAGAGGAAAGAGCTCTAGATAAGTCAGGTGTCTCTGCATTATTGTCAGGCAGGGCTAATATTAAGGACCTCATAGAGCAGCCTTGGTGCCATATGGCTCTCTGTCCTTGTGCCATTGTTATATAACCAATTTTCATATTCTTGTTCTTTTCCTAATGACATTCATGTCTAATGTGGCAGCCTCAACCTGTCATATCTATGTGGCTCTTGTTAGTGGCTGGGTAGGAGTCCCGCTCATCTGTTAGGAAAACCTCGTGGTACTTATCACTTTGGCCACCAAAAGCTTACAATGGCTTTGGTCCATGTTCATTTCTAACCCATTAAAGCATGAAGAGTTCATTCTACACCAAATGGATGGTTTGCAAGATACCTTATTTATTTTGGCTTCTTAATTGCTGTATTTTGCAAGGCCCAGCCCATTCCCACCCAACCCCTATAATATATTTGTTAACAGAACAGACCATTTTTCTTTTTGATTTTATAAAAAGAAGACCCCCTACTGTGGAAGTTCAGTATAGCTTCAAATATGAAATAGAAGTCTGTTGGTTTGGCCCTTGTTTGTGGTAAATTAAGCTTATTATAACCACAGCTTTCATTTTCCTTAGAAATATGTGTTAGGTTTTGCCAGGAGTACAACTGCTTTCCATCCCAAATGCCAGTGTTTCAGCAAGTTTCTCAACATTTTAATGAGCCTGCTCACAGAAACAAACATATGCACAAACACTGAAGGCAAAGGAGAGCCTTGCTCCCCATAATTACTTTTAGCAAAAGGATTACTTACATCTTCATAATTATTCAAGTGATTTGGTATGGGGAATTTTGCATTTTAAATGGAAAATTATAGCCCCATCAAAGCCCTAGCAAATGAGCTCTTTTGCAGTAGCCTGTCATCCTGGTACAATACAAGACAGATATGACCATCCAAGCCCACTTGCCACTGTACTGGCTGCTTACTGTAGAACATTTGCTTTCTCCGTAATGCGGTGGCGGTGCATGAATTGATTCCCTGAGCTCTGCAGTCCACTTTGAGAAGAAATCTCCTGAGTACCAAATTTCACATTGCTTTAAGCCATTCAATGTGCCCCCATACTCGGAGGCTTTCCATGTGAACTCTCTCCTTCCAAATGATGTGAAGGCTTAGTTAGCAATCAATAAAACTGAAACTCTTCTGGGACTGATGGGCCACTTTAATCACTCTCTCTCAAGAGAGATAAGGTAAAGTTTTAGCAATAGTAAAACTTCCATTGCTCAGTGTCTGGCACATAATATGCACTGAAATGCCTGTTTCTCTCTTATGAATACAGATTTTTTAAAATTCTGCTCTGTGAATTCAAGAAAAGAGTATAGCCATCAAATATGTACACATATATTGGATTTAACATATATTTTAACATATTTAACATGTATTGGACTGCTTTCCATCTAGGGGAGGGGGTGGGGGACAGGAAGGGAAAATTTGGAACAAAAGGTTCTGCAAGGGTCAATGTTGAAAAATTACCCTTGCATATGTTTTGAAAAGAAAAAGCTTGAATAAAAAAGAGTATCCCTCAATAATGTTTTGCTGTAGATATGATTTCTATTTTTATCATAAAGAGTCAACATTATCTTGCATATTATCTGCCTATGTTTATTTCAAAGGACTTTTTATTATAAACAACAAAACAAATGTCAAGTAAATAAAATGCAAAAGCAAAGTCATGCATAAACTGCAGGCATTATGCTATTTGTAATTTCTTTACAATGTGCATGTGAAGAGTAACAAAATAATGCTGTTGTTTTTGATCTCATGTTTCTATGCAATAGCTATCTTTTTGGAGGGCATGAGGTGTTAAAGGATTTTGTTACTTTTGTTCCCTCTGTAATCATAATCTGAGTGTACATTGTAGTTTCAGTTTCCTTTTTTTTCTCTCCATATCTATTTTTATTTTTGGAAGGGAGAGGAAAAAACGAAGTATTTTTAGCACCTACTATATGTCAAGAATTATGCTGAGCCCTTTTAAATTATCATCTCATTTTATCCTCACAACCACCATATGAGATGAATACTATTATTATCCCCATTTACAACTGAGGAAACTAAAAATAAGTGACTTGACCAGGGTCACACATCTAGTATGTTTCTGAGATTACATTTGAATTCAAGTCATCCTGACAATAGGCCCAGTCATTCTATCACCTGGCTGTCCCAAAGACAGAAAGGAATTCTAATTTCTATTTTATCAGAGTTTGGGGAGAAACAATATCACAATCTGCTCAGTCCTTCTCCAATTATAGTATATATGAATTCTTTTCTGCTTTCTTTTTTTTTCCTCTTTTAAGTAAACACACTATGTATTTTGTGCTATTCCTTTCTCCTTTTGTTAATATTCTTAGGATTCCAACCTACTACTGGGATCATTGGCTCAAAGCGTTGTAACTGTCAATGGCTATTATCCCTTTGTTTTCCCCAAAAGTACATAATGATTATCAGATCTGCCAGAATCAGAATCCTCATCTAATAGAAGATGTTCAGAAGCTGACTGTCTGCTGAAGAACATCAATTACCTCAGATATAGATATAAGCCATGTAAAGAAGAAATTTAGCTCTGACTTGTACAACAAGTGATGAGATTAATTTCATTCACAGTTAGAAAATCCTTCCCCCCCAAAAAAAATCCTAACTGGGACCTGGAGTTTCATCTATTTAGGGTACCTCTACTGTGAAAACATCCTCCACTGAGTCAGTCTCATACCTATTCTTTAACTTTTATACTTGGAATATTGCTTGGGGTGTTGCTCATAGGCAGGTGAGAAGCAAGATTTATGTCCAGCCAGATCTTCCTGAAATTAAGATTGGCCTTTTCCCCCACACCAGGCTAAATATATGCACACACATATATATAGCCACATAATCATAAACATGGGCACACCTGGTTTGGTCTGGTCTATATATGTTAATGATGTATATGTATATGGACAACTATAATCGCTTGACAAAATGGACAAAGACCTCGTCTCAGTCAGAAAGATGTGGATTCAAATCTCACCTTTGATTCTTATGAACTGTGCAATTTTGAGTAAATTATTTTACCTTTCCATGTCCCAGGCACCTCAGCCTCTGAGTTATAGAGAAGTTGCTTACATATTAGAAGTTATACATTTTTCCAATGATAGATCACTCACATACAAGACATTTTTACTTGGGGTGTTTCTGGCAACATCCGTGCATGTACAATGCAAAGTACACGTGTTGTATGTTCAGAACCAAGACTGCAATGAAGTTGCATGATGTGACATAGGCAAGCGCCGCTAGAAACATCACAAATTCATCATGCATTTGAGTTGGAATTAATCTTTGATTGTTACATTCAGAAAAGTTTTCCTGTTGCCAAATTTTTCGTGATCCTCACATTCAGCTACATGATCCCATATATGGTTTTGATACACAGTTTAAGAAGTTTGGATTTATAACAATGGAATTTTCATTCTGGAAAAGAAAAGTATACAATAATAATAACAAGAACACTATGTAGTATCATTTTATATGAAATCATGCAAGCAATTGGCTATCAACATTTATTAAAACTTTACAATGTTCAAAACATTTGGGAACTTGCGTTTTAAGAAATTACAGTTCAAGTTTAAAATGAAGTATTTGTGAGATTGTATATTTATGAATGTATATGTGTTTATGTACTGGAAGAGGTCTAGATTTGTAATTTCATTGACATAGAGATTAACAATATGAATAAATTCCCTCCACCAACGTATATTTAGCCGATCAGTTAAAAGGTTGTCTTGGATACTAAGGTGTATAGGCATGCGGATAAATCATATTTGTGTGTGTGCGTGTGTGTGTGTGTGTGAGAGAGAGAGAGAGAGAGAGAAAGAGAGAGAGAGAGAGAGACAGAGACAGACAGAGAGAGAGACAGAGAGAGATAGAAAGAGACACATAGAGAGAGAGAGAGAGACAGAGACAGAGAGAGGACAAATTTCTGTATGGGTATATAGCCATACAGCCACATATACATATATACATATACACACACACAGAGATACATACACATACACATCCGTGTGTGTATGTGCCCATGTGTGCACAGATGCTCATGTGTCAAACCTGTTGTCACGAAGACCTAGTTCAAATCTAGCCTTAGATACTTACTACCTGTATGTCCTTGGGCAAATAATTTAACCTGATTTGCCTCAGTTTCCTCATCTGTAAAATGAGTTGGAGAAGGAAATAGCAAATTACTCTAATAACTTTGCCAAGAAAAACTCAAATGGAGATCAGTCAGATGTGACTGAAATGACTGCAACAACAATTACAACTGAATAAACACATGTATCATGAGGTCCTTCACACATAGAAAATTATAATCCTATACATAAAATAAGACAGACACAAAGCTTGACAGGCTTTCAGATCTGACATTGCCTTACAGATTCTTAAGAGAATTTGAATACATTCCCAAAGAGCTTTAGCTACATCTTCCTGGTAGGATCACATATACTGTGATGGTTCTCTGAATCTTATTTTTTGATCCAATGTTTTGAATTAAAGTTGAAAAAAAATAAATGTTGCGATAAGAAGTGGAAACTGTCTTGATCAGATGTTGGAAAGGTTAAATACTAAACTTTGCATCCAATGCTACTGTAAGAAGGTTGAGGTGGAAGCAGATGGAAAAAGAAATTCTCCTTGAAGGACTTGTCATATGCTTTCTCTAGCAATAGCAAGGGTTGAGGTTCAGCAGCCAGGAAGTTAACAAGCAGCTAATTCCCCATCACAAGGTCTAGCTGAGACATCTTTGAGTGATTAAAGAGTGAAGGCACTCAAAGGTAATTTTCAACAAGGATATAGTGTTGGAGTGTTTTTCGTTACCAGAATAAAGCTAGATACCCTAAAAATAACAACATAGTTTTATGTCAGACCATCAAAAGAAAATAGCTTTAAAATGTATTTTGTACTTTCAGATTTTTGCATCACATCTGAAGGGTATTTAATCTACTCAAGATTGTCTTCCCAACCCCAATACAGAAAGCCCTAAAATAGATGAAAGGACTGATATTTTACATATTAAGCATAGTATACATCTCCAACAGGGCTGGAAGTAGGATGAATAAATTTGATGCCTTGATGTTTCCAATTACCACAGCAAAACATGCTGACATTTCTCTCTCTTGACCAAATAAATAAAATAAAAAAAAATTTCCAAGCATCTTATTCTGTATCACATAAACTTATCTTGCAAAATGGTAGAAATGTCAACTTGAACAATTCCTTCCCTTGAGACCTATTTTAGTTTAAATCAGGCTGGGACAAGTTAGGAAAACTCCCAGAATAAAGTATTAGCACCTCATATTGTTCAGTGATTTTAGTCATGTCTGACTCTGAGAGGTTTTCTTGACAAAGATATTGGAGTGGTTTTTATATCCCTCTCTAGCTTATTTTGCAGACGAGGAACTGAAGGAAATAGGGTTAAGTGATTTGCACATGGTCTCATAGCTAATAAGTGTCTAATGCTAAATTTGAACTCAGGACATCTTGACTTCCAACCAGGTATTCTATTCATTGAGCCACGTAGCTGCTCTGTGTGTCTCATAATCTGGCATGATTAGGCATATTCCCTATTGGAGAGGCCATTAATCATGAGTTAAGTTGTTGGTTGAAAATTTGGATGGCAAACTATCATCTCTGAATTTATAAGCTTTAAATGCAGTCATTTCACATATCCTTTTGTCTTTTGAGGTGCAATTTCAGGTGAACCAGCATTTATCAAAGATTTATTTTGTGATTTAGCAGTTTATTCTTGCTGTTGGGAGAAAGATACAGGAAGAAAAGATGTATATTAAGCCTCCATCTATCTTTTTAGCGAGCTTATAGCCCATTAAAATCCCCAGATCTTATATAGAAGGAATGCTGCCCTGCCTCAACTACCCCAGAGACCATAACATATTAGTTAGGCAACAAAGTGGATGAATGGTGGACCTGGAATCTGTAAGACATCAGTTCACAATCTACCTCAGACATTAGATATTGGATCTTGGGCACATCCCTTAAACTCCCTCAACTTTGTTTTCCCCATCTTTAAAGTGATATAGTAATAACATCTACCACCCAGCATCATGGTGAGGTTCAAGTGGAATAACACATGTAAAACACTTCACAAAACTTAAAGCAACTATAAAATGAGTGCTATTATTATTATAGCACCATTTGCAATTTATGAAGCTTAGAAGAGGAATGTGAATAGTAATCCTTTAAGCAAGCCTTCCAATCTTTCAGGGTGATTTTTCACCATTTCCAATTTGTTTTTAACTGCCAACACACTCATTTTCAAAGTACAGAGAGTTCTCACTTTACAGAAGTTCATAGCCCTCTATGTAAAGTGAATTTTGTAAAATGTGAATTTGTTCCCACAGATTCCCTTCACTTAGCTTATATAACAAAGGCATGAGCAAAATAATACCTATAGAAGGATTATAAAATGTGCTAAAATGTGAACTTATTAAATACTATGCAATAACAATAAGTAGAATTATGAAATGAAAGGTAAAATTAATAATAAAGTATTCATAGTAGTGTACAGTAAAATTAACATAGGTGTGTGATGTGTTGCCTCTTCCCCACCCAAATGCAACTAGCCTTTATCACTGAGTTGGCTATTCAACTTTATTTTTATTTTTAATTTAACTTTTTTTTTTTTTTTTGCTAAGGCAATTGGAGTCAAGTGATTTGCCCAGGGTCACTCAGCTAGGACGTGTTAAGTGTCTGTGGCCAAACTTGAACTCGGGTTCTCCTGACTTCAAGGGTGGTGCTCTACCCATATTCAATTATTTTTAATGAAGCTACTGAGAAATCCCAATAATATGTGAAGAAAACAAGCACTCTTCTCTTCAACTAGTCTTTGAACTTTAAAAAATTTTGTAGTATTTGGACCTGTCTTTTTAATATAAGAAAAAAAAAACCATTCAAATGATGAAATGCTTCTGCCATCTGTTTTGTTATGAATCTTTTTGGTTTGACCTTGAGTTCTGAAGATTTTCTTTCTTCTTCTACAATCTTTGTGGCTAGTAGTTCAGTCAAATCCTTGTTTTAAAAATTCTTCTCCATGAGTCTCAATCAACTTTTCCATGTCATTTTCCCCATCTTCTAGATCCAATTTTTGTGCTAATTTTCCAATCTTGTTACTTACATTTCATCTTTATCAAAGCTATGAAAATCATAAAATGAAATGAATTGTAAATGGCTATGTCCCTGCTGATTCTTTTCAATGCTCTGGGGTTTTCTGAGTGCTGCACAAAGAACAGATTGTAATTTGCAAGGTCCAGATGCATTCCCTCCAAGTTGAAGACCAATTCCATTTTTTTGAAGCTTTGTGCACTGGCCAAGTTTTTTCCTCCTTCTACCGAGACGTAGGTTCAAAATAGCATTTTTTGATAAAATATGCCTGTTTTGTCTACTTTAAAGATTTGCTCCATCAAGTAGGGACTTCATCTATTATTTTTGCAGAAACTCTGGAAACTTCTCTTCTGTTAAAACAAGCAGCCTTTCCTGACACTTGCATATTATAAAATCCTGCATGATTTTTAAATTGTGCAAACCAATCACTGCTTGCTGTAAATACCTGTATTCCTTCAGAGTACTTTACCTTTAAGAAGTAAAAAGAGGTCTTCAAAGAGTGTTTGAGCCTTGGTTTGAACTGTTATCATGCTTAAAGATGTATACTTCCGAGTCTGGTTTTCTACATCCAAAAAGTTCATCATTTTCCCATAACTATAATAGTACCTTCTCTTTATTGTGACAGATGAATTGACTTCATATAAGCATTCTGATCATAAGACTTGGGCCAGGCCAGAAATTGCAGCCCCCTAATAACAATATATCTAAGAGTATTGCAACAATCCACATCCTAATTTTGACATATATCATCTATAATATATAGTATATGTATACTATATATACTATATATATAATATAGTATCATCTATAATTATTAGAGCAGCATCTTTCACTATGATATAACTAGCATTGCAAGACCAAGTTCATATGCTTTTAAAGACAAATTTTTCTCCTTATTTTCTAATTTTTTTTCATTTCTAAGTCTATTGGCTCACACTTACAAAATATTTCACTTTTCCCATCAAGAGCACATTTGCCACCAAACATGGTGAAAATATAAGATTCACTATTGAACATAGAAGGAGACACAGTGTCACTCACTGTGTGCACATATAGCATATGACTTAGAAATTCTTCTCAGCTTCCCACCACTGGCTGGCATCAAACAGCATTTTATTGTGCAACATCTGCTTTACATGAGGAATTTCATTTTGGGAGGAGGGAATATGGATTTTTTCAGAAATCTTTATATAGAGTCAAATTTGCATAATGGGAATTTATGAAAAGTGAGAATTGTCTGTATCTGTACCAGTGAATCACAAGAAGAAAAAGGCAGTGAACCAGGAAGCCTAGATTGTGTTCCTAAATCTAGCATGGATGTGTCTGTGCCGGAGTCCTTATATATAAAATGTAGCTCTCTGCCATGGCTCCAAAAAGGATGTGCAGCAGAAATACCCTGGCAAAGCTGTCTTGGTAGACAGATTAAACAAGGATGAGGGTAACTTGCAAACTTTAAACTCATTGCTGAGTTAGCTGGATGTCTACCCCAACATGTGAAAACTTCCCTGGGCTGAATAACAATTTATTTCAATGAACACAAAAGTGGCTGAAGCACGTAATATAGAGCACTTAGTACTTGGTCAGTTATCAAAGACACCAAGGTCATTTCCTGTATCCTAGGACATCATAATCACCCTGACTTTTGTCTTGTTACTGAGCTTCAGTTATTCTGGAAGAGAAAGTGAAGTTGATTATTGTGCAACTCTGCCTTACTTAAATCAATTCATTCATGAATCAAGACCTCACCTTATGATATCACTGGTGCTTTTCAAAAAGCAAAGGATCATACAAACCATATCATATAAGCAAATGCCTGTTCTGCTTACAATTATGTAAAGCCAGCCCTGAATATGACATTCAATAAAAATGAATTTTGATATTAAAATGTAAAAAAGAAAACAAAAACAAAGGATCATCATCAACAGCAACAACAACATATATATATATGTATATATATATATATATGTAAGTGAATTGGATTAAGATCATCTTTTAAAATCTATGAATTGAAAGCAATCTCATAAGCCATCCTATCCAGTAAATACTTGAAGAAAAATCTCTCATACAATATATCCAGTAAGAAGTCATCAAACATTTTGAAGGCTTTCAGGCACTGGAGAATCCTCGCTATAAGATGGTATCATTTGATGGAAAGAAGACAGAATTTGAAGCCTATAGATCTGAATTGGATTCAAAATTTGCTACGTATTATTGTGGTAGTAGATAAATCAATTCCATTGGATAAATCATTTCAACTATCTCATTCTCAGGTTCCTTATGTTTAAATTCAGAGTGATGTATCAGATTACCTCAAAGGTATTTTTTTTCAGCCTTTAATCTGTAGTACAACCTCTCCCTACCTGTTTTATCTTTTTAAAAATCCAGTCTTGTAGGGCACTCCTAATTCATTTCAATTTCTTATTTCTACTTTAAGAGACTCCATAAAGCCATAAATAAATATTACAGAAGCATGAGCTAAATAAAGTACATAGTTTCATATGATAAAGTAGAACTGACTATGGTCAGTTATTCAGCTTTTTCCACTCTAAGCTTTAGTTCATCATAAGAAAAGATCATAAACAAGATGCCGAGATAACAGATAAATGCAAGTTGTAGTTTCTCTTTGGAAGATAGATCTGCCTGCAGTGTGGAGTCTTTTGATGTATGAATATATATGTTGTTGTTATCCTTCATAAGCAGTAAAGGCTTTATAAAGAGCAAATCATGGCAGGGCAATATAAATTTATCTTACTGCAAAGTTGAAAGATAAGCCATGGTGGCTAAGTGCAATGAAACAGATCCAATCGATGTGGGCTGTACTATAGCATTTTATACCATTCCAAGTTGAACCTCATCAACAAGCAAAAAAATCCAGGCTGGTTCAAGTTTAAGTAGACAGATGGAGAGAGGTTTGCAATCAAAGATAATAGACTCAAAGTTACCTAGAAATATTCATCATGGAATGACCTGTAAGACATGCTTTAAGAACTATGGCAAGCCAAGTGTTTTTTTTCATATTTTAGATGCTGGGATTAAAAACATGCTTGTTAATTTTTTTTTTACTGTTCAAAGATTATTCTTCCCTCCCTTCACTTTTCAACCTCCATTTATTGGCCAAAAATTAAAAAAAACAAACCATAAGTAACCTTGTTCAATATTTAAACTCAAGAACCACCACAACAAAATTCCCTCATTAATTGTTTCCAAAAAAGTGTCATCTTGATGTCTTGAGTCTATCATCCTCATTCCTATGATGAGATGAATAATATACTTCATCATTAGTCTTCTAGAATCAAGGTTGGTTCTTACATTGATCAGAATTTTTAAATCATTCAAAGTCATTTTTTTAAAATCTCCAATAAATACACTGAAAATCATGAATCCATAAGACTAGAGAGGAAATACAACACCCAATTTCTGCAAAGAGAAGAACTTAGAATTCAGGAAGAGATTTAGATTTTCAGACAGAGTCTATGTGGAAATTTGGTTTGCTGAATTAGGTACATATGTAATGTGATTTGTTTTTCTTCTTTCTTTAAAAAAAAGTGCTCAGTATTGGGAGGGGCAGAGTGGAAGATAAAGATTATAATAACTGAAAAAAAAGTTTATCTTTTCAATATTGTTATTGTTCCAGTTGTTCTCTGGGTTCTGTACATTTCACTCTTAATCAGTTACCTCGAGGAGAAGGGAGGGATTATTTACTATACTTTTAAAATTAAATGCTATTGTATTAAAAGAAATGACAAAAGAAAGTTTTTGAGAGAACTAAAAAGAATGATATGGACTTGTTAAGTTTCTCAGAAAACCAAAATTCAATATTTTTTCTCTAAAATTATGTTCAACAAAACAATATCGTTTAATTAGGGACAAAAAAATAACTGATACCCTCTGATGCAGGTGACAACTTAATGGTTTACTATAATACCAATATATATGTATATAGAACTTTCACATTTGGATAGTGCTGTATATAATCTCATTTAATCCTGCCAAGAATCATGTGAGCTGGCTGTTATTATTATGCCATTTTCCACGAGGAAACAAAAGTAGAGAAAGTGAATCCTTTGCCCAGAGTTAAATAGCTATTAAATGACAGAGATGCTATTTAAATGTGTCAAATCCTAATTCAAAGTTTCAAGTACTATCTACTTTGTAATATTACCTCAAATGCACAAGTTTGCCAAACTTAAATCCCATTGCACTAGACTATGAGGAATGATCCCAAATTGTTTTCTTTTGTGTTTCTCTCTAGATTTATATTAATTATTATTGCATTAAAAGATTGATTATCTGAAGCTTAGAGGTATTATTCTTTTTTACTTTTCAGACTTTCTCTTGAAATAGTATTTATTGGAATTAGTCACTGAGGCTACAAAGTAGCCTGAGTTATCTAACATAGAACTAGACCTAGTGCTACTATATGTTTAATTTAAATAATAACTTGGCATTTTAATACAATTATAATAGTCCTGATGTTCTTCTTGACTCATTTCAAATCTCAACTTCTGTGGAAAGCCTTTTCTGGTCCCTCCCTCTTCTTCCATTCCTCCTCCAACAAAGGACCTTAACTCTGAAATTATCTCTCAAATATATCTACATATATCTTAGGTATATATATAATGGTTCATATATCATTTCCCCAGTTGGAATATAAGCTAACTGAGGGCAGGGACTGTATTTTTACTTTTCTTTTTATCCCCTGTCCTTAGCACAGTGCCAGGCTTAGTACTTACATGCTAGAAAATAGTTCCCTTTCTCCTTACTTATCAGAAAATTCACTTTTGTCTTTGATACCTTTCCAGTTAATCCATAATGTTATTGTTAAAGCTGTTTCTTTTGTTATTATGATTGTCACCTTTCTTCTTTAGGTGTACAGTGGCTTTCAATAATCCTCAAAAACAAATGAACAATTTTTTTCTCTTTTCTTTCTTTCTTTCTTTTTTTTTTTTTTTAATTTGTATAACCCCAAGAGTTAGCACAGAGACTGATTTATGGTAATCCCTGACTGAATGAATGGCCATGTTGGAGAAGGCCACATGATTTCTAGGGAGGGGAAAGAGCTCCTCTGAAACTTTGAATTGGTTTCCTACTTTAGTCAGGGAGGTATCAAACTTGATGATAACACAAAGATTTCTATGAAGAATGATTCTTGATGTGAGGAATAGCAGAAATGGTGCATGGGATGGGTATTAATTACAAGAATGGAAGAATGTTTAGGATTGTTGTTTAGCAGAGAACTTTGTGCACAATATGTGCTTACTGTTCTTTGATGGATACACCTTCTCCTTTACTTTTGTGCATTGCCTTTTTTTCCACATTGTCTCTGCTCTTTTCCCTTTATCACTTTTTTTCCTCCTCCTCCTGTGTTCTATTTTGTCACGTTTATATAGATATATAGATATATAGATATAGTGTATGTGTAAGTGTAGTTACCTTTTTTGCTAAAAAAGAAGTCAACCAAAGAAGCCAAAGGTCCTCTAAAATTAGAAGAGAAAATGAAATCTGGTGCTTGACACCAGAGGGCTTGTGTACATCACTTTTAATTAAAGTTATTGGGAAGAGCACAATGAATACTCTGGAGCAGTTCTGAAAATAGACATTTGTGCAGAATATATCTAACCAATCCAGGAAATGACAGTGTAATTAAAAAAAGGGATAACAAATGTTTCTCCATCTTCTGAGAGTCTCATTCTCTCACTGTGTCTGTCCTTATGTCTAACCCTCTCTGTCTCTATTTCTCTCTGTCTCTGTCTCTAACTTCCTGTCTTTCTGTCTCTGTTTCCCTCTCTCTCTGTTTATACCACTTTGGATCTGTCTCTGTCTGTCTGTTTTTCTCTTTCTCTCATATTTCAGGCTAGCTTTCTCCCTAAAAATTACCTCTTCCATAAACATTCTCTCATTCTTGAAAGTGTACCCATCCCATGCCCCATTTCTGCTATTCCTCATATCAAGAATCAGTCTGCATAGAAACTTCTGTGATGTCATCAAATTTGATGTAATGGTAATATAAATGATCTGAATTCTAGTTAAGCTCTTCAACGATTGATCCAAACTCATTTATAGGTTGACATCATGCTTTCAGGAAATGATAGAATCTGAACTATTTCTAAAAATTTCCTTGGAAAGTCTGCCTATTTTTAAGATGGTCCTAAATTTAAAGATTGCCTTGGATGCTCTACTTGTGTGGTTATGAGCAAGTCCTTGGCTTATTTGGGCCTCAATCACCTCATCTACAAAATGAGGGAGAAGAGGCTAAGGCTTCTCAGATCCCTTACTGTTTTAAAGCTGTGCTTTGATGAGGGAAACATAAATGGCTTTCCATCTAGCTCTATAATACAGGCTAACATTCACATTTGGATGAGCAGAATCATTTCTGACAGAATATTTGGGAATAAAATATATTTTATAATTTATGCTTTCTAAGGCCACTAGCTTTCTCTTTTGTATTCATCTTGCTAAGCACACACACACACACACACACACACACACACACAAACATTTTCTTTCTCATTAAAATGGATGATCCTTGAAGAGATATTTTGGGGCTCTTTCTTTGTAAATCCAGGGCTTAGTACAGTGCCTGACCAGTAGTAAAATATATGTACATGTGCTTGCATATATCTACATGAAGATTATATACTACATGGACATACATATAGGAACACCCATATGGTCATCTCTGCTGTTCCTCACTTTCTCAAGAAAAGAGCAGTCAACCCTTGTTAAGGGGGGCATATAATTCTTTGAGGAGGAGACTCTTTGTTGGATAATTCTCAGATTCTTCTACAGGGTAGGAAAATGAAGGGGAGGATGGGATGAAGTCACATGTGGTCCTCAGAGTCAGCAGAGAGGAACAGGAGAGCAGCATGACCATGTCCCTGCTGGTAGCTCTGGCTCTTCCTTGTAAAGTTCCCTGGTGAGAGAAAAGAAAGGCAGAGGTTCATTCCTCTCTCTTTTTCTTCCTCCTAAAAAGCATCTACCTATTTGAAATAGGAACAACTTCCCAACTCCCAATAATTTCATTGGAGACCAAATCAGTTGGTCAATAATCTTTTATTTACTGTTGAACACCTCTGGAAATAACTGAACAACAACAAATCTGGTAGGTGCTATGCTAAGTGCTGAAAAAAAAAAGCTAACACTAGCATCTCTTCATGAAGACTAGCTAATTAAAATGGAAAGCTAGGGCAGCTGGGTTGCACAGTGGATAGAGCACTGCCCCGGAATCAGGAGGACTTGAATTCAAATTCAACCTCAGACATTATCTGAAAGAGAAGGAGGAAAGGGGAAAAAAAAAGAAGGAAGGAAGGAAGGAAAGAAGGAAGGAGGGAGAGAAGGAAGGGAAGGAAGGAAGGAAGGAAGGAAAGAAGGAAGAAGGAAAGAAGTCTCATTGAGCCCTAAGTACCTCTATCTGTCTCTCCTTTCCTCCCTTCCCTTCCTCCTCTCTCTCTCTCTCTCTCTCTCTCTCTCTCTCTCTCTCTCTCTCTCTCACACACACACACACACACACACACACACACACACACAATTCTTTGTATGTTGTGGAATTTTACAATTTGCAGTTATGGAACATCAGTAGAAAAAATACTGGTATTAAAGAGATAAACTTTTGTTTTAAGCAGAAATATGGACTCACTAAAAGTGTGGGTAAATTTCTCAAATACAATCAAGTAATCATTGTCCATCTCAGTATTGAAAGCCCGCCTTCTGCAGTGGTCTACACATAATATTACGGGACTTAGAAGAAATTTTAAAGAAGATTATATGAGCCCTGCCCCCAAGTCTTCAAGGAGGACATGAACAATAATTTTTTAAAAGATGACAAGATATGGAAGGTTTATAATCAACAGAATTAGAGAATTGAAAGGAATGGTCAGACAATTACAGATTCTTAGACTTACATAACATATAAATATTCACATAATTAGAGATGACAGATTCTTAGACATACCCAACATATAAAATATTCACATAACCTGAAGTCAGGAACACCTGAGTTTAAACAACCCTCAAACAAGTAAATGTCTGTATAACACTTGACAGATCATTTAACCTCTTTTACTCAGTTTCCTCACCTGTAGAAAGAGGATAATAATAGCCCTATCTCCCAGGATAGTTTTAAACTCAAATTTGATAAGTGTAAAGTGCCTAGTACTGTGCTTGGCACACACACACACACACACACACACACACACGCATATACATACACTTATATGTACTACTTTATAATAATTGTAGTTATTATTTCATTATTATAGATAGGTAGAAAGAATGGATAATAGATAGATAGATTTGTATTTAAATCTAGAATCCATACTGATTTCATCAGTATTATATATTTTTTTCTCCAAAGCTTATTTAGAATTTAGCATCTCCTTGATCCTTTTCTGGAAGCTCTCAAAATTGTTAGCTATGAATTTAAAATATATTTTCTTTAAAAGTTTCAGTGATCCACAATGTGTATAACATAAAGAAATGCTAAGCAGTGACATAAATTCCAAAATATTGATATTGTATTCAGCATGTGCATATGTGTGTGTACATGGGTATTCCTGTTTCTCTAATTTTTAAGGGAAAACAAGACCCAAAACTCAAATTGGGGTAGAGCCCCATTATTTTCCGTCTCTTCAATTTCATTATTTTTCCCATTAAAATAGAATTCTGTGTCTTCTTATATGTTCAGTTATAGAGTTAAACAAGAGCATAAGCCCATCATTAGGCCAAAGTCTGAGAACAGATGGGCCTCAAGTGCCCTTGTACTACATGTACCCTGAAGGCGATTGGGTTTGGACATTGTTATCACAGTAACAGCAGGGAGTAAATTAGAATGTAAAACTGTATTTAGGGTGATAGCATTTTAGAACTGGAATGAATATTGAGATGGTTCACGTCCAAGCTCTTCTTTTTCCACATAACGAAAATGAGAACAGGGAAAATAGCTACCTAGAAGAAAAAGAGGAATTAGAACTCAGGTCTCTTGACTTTTAGTCCTGTGTCATTGTCCATTTTACACATTGTCTCTCCAACAGCAAGAGATAAGATAAGGTTTATTTTTTTTTTCCTTTTTGAATATGAATATTATGACTTCTATCAAGTGGTGCTTTTGGTCTTTATATTCCAATGTTTGATAGATTTTAAGAAGGCTAATGGAAAATCAAGGAGCAAGAAAAGAAATATCCATTTGGGATTAAGACAATGATGCTCCTTGGTCCTGGTCAGACCAAATCTAGAGTACTGAACACAGTTCAAGGTAGCACATTTTAGGAATGTTACTGATGAACTAGAGAGTGGCCAGAAGTTGACCAGTATGGGCAAAGACACAAGTCCCTGCTATTTAAGAAAAAGACTAAAATGGTTATGAATGCTTAGAATGGAGAAGAGAAACTTATGAAGGACATGATGAAATATCTGCAAGTAAAGGCAGGACCACTATGCAAAAGTGAAATCATTTTCTCTGGTTGTCCTTGGTAGACAGAATTATTAACAGTATGTAAAAGTAGCTAATAATACAATTTTGTCTTAATTTAAGTGAGGAGAATGCACAGGCATTTCTAACAGAACTATCAGCAAGGATGTGGGCTATCTTAGATGTAACATGTAGGTTTCTCCTTACTAGATGTTGTTCAGTCAAGTTGGAGGATTAAATTTTTCATGGCTTCAGGGAAGAGTTGAATACATAGACTATTATGAACCCTTCCAATTCTGGTTCTTTGAGTATCAAGAGTAATTGTCTATCCCCATCATCCCAATGTTTTGTCTTGCTTCCTTGCTTTTAACAGGTACAATGGTATTATTCTTGTGGATATTATCCCCTATTTCAGCAGGTGATTGGGAAATTCAACAAGCTCATGGAATTATAGACTGTAAGTACTGTCCCAAAATCTCATCTTGTAGATGAGAAAACTGAACCACCAGTGCAGTTTATACCTTATATACCTCTAACAAATTAGAATCGATATTAGTAATATAAGATGTCATTTTGGTTAGTTTACTTTTATTTTTCTTTCTTAGGAATTTTCTTTCCTTCATTGGCTAAAGTAATCTTGCTTATTTACTGTACAATAAACCTGTCATTATTGGTCAACATATATGATTAAATTGTCTTTGTCTAGAATCAGGGGAAAGTATCTGTTGGAAAGAAGAATGAAAATAGATTTATAAGACCTGGGGTTTCCATTTAGATGACAAGATGAAGTTGTAATGAAGAAAGAAGGTAGAAGGAGGAGAAGGATGAAAAAGATAAAGAAAGGGGAAAAGAATTAGGGGAAAAAGAGGAAAAAAATAGCTCTAAGGAAATGTTACTATTGACCAAGGCTCTAGACCTCGATAAATCATGTCTGTATTCTAAGAATCTCATCTGTTTGGCCTTAGTCTGAGAGTTTTTTTAGCTCAGACTTTCAAGCTTTTGCCTAACATTCTTTTTTCTAAGCCTTCCTTGACCAATGGATAGCAATTGCAAAAATTATAAATTGGAAGGGATTTCTTGGATTTCCCAAAACATATTCTGTCCATAGTCAATCCCTAATTAAATTTTCCCTCATCTTTATGCATATAGATTCTATCTCATATCTCTTCTTTTCATTCTACTTCTTGTTGCTGCACATTGTAGACCACAAGAGTATATGCTACAGATAAAAAAAATAGAAGAAATATTCCAAAGTTAATTAGAGGCACATAAACATTACTACTGAATAGAGGCACTGATTAACATAATACTGGCCTTAGTCAATAAATTTTAGTTCAGGTCATAGCTCTGATTCATACAGATTAAGCAAGTTATTTAAATATACATATACATTTGTGTATGTGTGTGTGCTGTGTGTAGAAAATGAATGAATGAATGAATGTGATATCTTCCTAGTCTAATATATGTGGTTCATATCCTATATATCATGGGTATTGATAATATTAAAAGCTTATGTTAAACGTTTTAAAATTTGCAAAATACTTTGTACTCTTCTATTTTATGTTCACAATCTTGTGATATAGATGTTATTCACATTTTACAAACGAGGAGATAGAAACAGAGAGAGTCATTGCCTTGCCCAGCTTTCTATAGTCAGGTGAAATTCAAACTCATTTTTTTTTCATACTGTAAGACTAGCACTTTAATCACTAAGTCACAGAGGTTCCTGACTATTTCCCTAAGTGTTTACAGTAGCTCTGTTTTACCCCATTTCTACTGTGATCTTATCCAGGCAAGAAAGTCATGTTTTGGTGGAGAATTGGGGAAATCAAAATGGTGAAATCAAGGCAACATCCTAGCCCACATTCCTCTCCAAACAATTTTAAAATAGTAGCTCCAATCAAATTTTGGAGTGAAAGAATCAACAAAATCTCATTTTTTTCCAGCTAAGAAAACATTAGCAGTCATCAGAAGAGATCTGACAGTGGCATGGGGGTTGGCCCAGATGACAGCAGTATTAAAATTAGACTTTGGAGGTGGGTGACAGCAGCAACAGCTTCAGGACCTATCAGCCCAGAGATGATAAGAGATTAGATAAGTGGTCATAAAGAGAACACGGGGGACCCCTTGCAGGCAGGGGGCAACTGGCACTGCTAGGCAACTCTATTGCCCATAAATAGTACTGGGTCACAGTTCCAGAATAGAGAGGGCACAAGAACCTGGTCATAATTCTAAGAGAGAAAGGAACATTGGTACTTATATCTGTAAGGGAAAATGAGCTTTTTATTGTTAAATATCAGAATGGAAACCAGGAAACAGTAATCGCACTTCTCCCTGGATCTCATTATTTTGGAAACACCCAAAATTTTGCAGGTCCCTAGAACTAGCTGAAAGGACCACCATGAAAACACCTGGGTTTAGCAAAGTAATGTTCTAATCTCTAGGAACAGAATGTTTCAAATATGATATTCTCATAAGAAGGCAAGGAGCTAGGATTATAACCAAAAATGGCATACCAAGAAGAACTGAATATAACCATTTTAGGGGATAGGAGTGGGAGTAGATGTTTAATGAAGCAGAAAATGTTCAAGAGTTACTGATGGAAAAACCAGAGCTGAATATAAAATTTGATTTTTAATTACAAGACTCAAGGGAAGCATAAAAAGGTAAACAAAGACCAATCATAAGAGACTCAATAAAAAATCATTTACATTCCTATATGAAAAGATGATATGTATAATTTTTAAGAACCTTATCATTAGGCATTAGAAGGAGTCTACTTTGACCGAGGGTATAAGTGCAAATCAATTCATGTGCAATGATCTCAAAAAAACATAAGGGTGAGAAAGAAGGATGTTCTGAAAGAGAGAAGGGAAGGGTGATGTGAGGAAAATGTATCTCACATAGGAGAGGCAAAAAGGAACAACTTTTATAATGGGAGATTTGGGGGAATATTAGGCATTTTTAACAGAATTGATTCAAAGATGAAACAATACACACATACACACATACAGAGACAGACAAAAGAAGAGATCCAGAGAGAGAGCCAGATAGACAGACAGAGAAACAGAGAATTAAGTATAATAATCAATTTTGCCCAATATGGAAATAGGAGAGAAAGCAGAAGGGAAGAAGAGAAATAGGACACAATTAAGAGAGATACTGGTCAGAAACAAAACAGAATTTTGAAGAGAACAGGATTAAAAAGAAGAGAGAGAAGGAAAAACAGAAGAAAATTGAATAGAAAGAAATACACAGTAACCATGAATGGAATGAGTTCACTCATAAAATGGAAGAGGATTACTGAATGAGTTAGAAACAGAATCCAACAATACATTGTTTACAAGAGACACACTTGAAACAGAAACACACACACACACACACACACACACACACAAACAGAATTAAAATAAGGGGATAGAACAGAATCTATTAAGCTTCATATGAAGTAAAAAAGACAGAGCTAGCAGTCATTCTCTTAGAGAAAGAAAAAGGCAAATAATAGACAATTAAAAGAGATAATCAGGGAAATTGTATTTTGATTTTAAAAAATTGATATTTCCATAAACAATGAACTGATATTTAAAAGGAGTAAGTTTTTTCCTGAAATCTTTTTTTCTCAAACATATAGGGAACTGAGTGAAACTTATAAAAATAAGTGTCATTCTTCATTGAATAAACTGGCACAAGATATGAAAGCAGCTAGATTACAAGGTAGATAAAGTGCCAATCCTGGAGTCAAGGAGACTTTCCTGAGTTCAAATATGACCTCAGACACATTAATTATGTAACCCTGGGCAAGTCACTTAACCCTGTTTTCTTCTATTTCAGCATCTGTAAAATAAGTTAGAGAAGGAAATGGCAAACCACTTCAATATTTTTGCCAAGAAAAGCCCAAAGGAAATCACAGAAAATTGGACACAATTGATAACAATTGAATGACAATAAAAAGTTATTGATAGTGATCTAAAAATGCTCTAAATCTCTGTTTATTGGAGCAATCAAAATTAAAACAACTTTGAGGTACCATTTCAAATCTATAAAATATTACAAATGCTGGGAAAGTAGGTATGCTAAAAACCTGTTGATGGATTTGGGAACTGTTCCAACCACTCTGGAAAAAAAATTGGATCAGTGCCCAAAGAACTATAAAGCTTACATATCTTTTAACCAAGCAATATCACTACTGCAAAGAAATAAAAGAAAATAAGATTAAAGGGAAAAAAAAAGGGGGGGGGGAAATCTGTACAACTATATATTTATAGAAACTCTTTAAATTGTCACAGAGGATTGGAAATTGAGGGGACGTCTATCAATTGAAGGGCTAAACATGTTGGGATATATATATATATATATATATATATATATATATAATATGTATGCATGTGTATATACAAACACTACATAATCACATAAACTGATATAAATTGAAATTCAAAAAAAACAACAAATCATAGTATACAGTAATGAGTATAAACTGAAAAATTTGGCTGCTCTGATCAATAGAATGATCCAAGACAATTCCAAAGGACTCAGGATGAAAACTGCTATCTATTCACCACCAAAGAAAGATCTTATGATCTCTGAGTGCAAATGAAGTATACTATCCTTTCATCCTTTTTTTTTTTTTGCTAAATGGTTAATATGTAGATATTTTTTGCATGATTTCATATGTATAATTGATATTATGTTTCTTGTCTTCTCAGTGGATGGGAGGAAGAACAGGAAGGAAGGATAGGATTTGGAGCTTCAAAATTTTAAAAGTCAAAAATAAACCACAAATATTATTTTTAGAAAAGGAAAGCATAATTTTCCTAAAGCACTCCAAATAAATTTGAAGATTTGCTTACTTGAAGTCTGTGGCTTGAACTCATTAAACTTGACAATCTCAGGTTCATTATTTACAAACCAAAGCTTTAGATGCATTTTTAGCATTTTACCAATGTCACTCCATAATAATTTTGACTTCCTACATATTTTCTCTCACTCTGTTCCAAATTGTAGGTGGTAATAGAAGGATTATCATAGATGATGAAAGTTTATCCCTTCATGTAAAAAAATGAAAGACAAGCCTTTTCTGAAATTATCCAAAGACTAGTGCCTTTGTCAAAACTTCATCTCCTGCAAATGAAGATAACACTTAGGAAATGGAAGGGTAACAGATTCAGCCATCAAAGAAAAGGAAGTCTTCAATAGGAGTAGATTTAGGGATTTCATTAGATGTGCCCTCCAGGAGGACATTTATTACTGTGAGGGTTGAGAAAATAGGACTACAATTTAGGTCTGTCAACATGTTGGGATATTTCAGAGTCTTATTATTTCTTTGCCTTATTATGTGGATTTGATAAATGAAAGCACAGTCTGAGGAGGAAGGACCTTGAATCTTTATTTAAATTCAGTATAGTCATCATTTTTAAGCAAAGGTTTCTATTCCTTATTTGACATATAGATAACCTATTCTTCTGGTTATCTGTTTTTCAGACATTTTATTAGGGACCAGCAATTAATATTTTTGTATTGTTTTGTTTTTTAAATTGCATATAACCCTAAAGTACCCATGATTATAGGAAGATTGACCCATGACTGGGTTATGGAAATTTGACTTTGCTTGTGATTCTCCAAAAGCATCATTGTTTGCACAGAAAAACGTCTTGTTATAAAACACAATCCATGTCATACAATGTGGTAATGTATAAGAATCCCGTCTTTTATATAGCAGTAGCCCTCCATGCTCTTCTGTATTACCAACTCTTGGAGCACTAGTGAGAGTTTATATCTCTTTTTTTTCCCTTGAAAAAATATAAAATGAGATTTCATTTGTTTTCTATAGTTTCTTTTATGTTAAGCTATTTAAAATAATTACCAAAAAAAATTCTATAATCTGAGGATATTTGGATTACATTTTCTTATTATCCTTTCCAATTTATCATTAATTTACCTAAAATGTTTTTGAATTTTATTTTTTTTTTGCTGAGGCAATTGGGGTTAAATGACTTGCCCAGGGTCACACAGCTAGGAAGTGTTAAGTGTCTGAGACCAGATTGAACTCAGGTCCTCCTGACTTTAGAGCTAGTGCTCTATCCACTGCACCACCTAATTGCCCCATATTTTGGAATTTTAACCTTTCTATACTGATTGGGAAGTTTTCTGTGGTAATTTTGTAAAAATAGTGAAATTAATGAAAGGTATTATTTGTCAACAGAAATTGGTACACCAGAGATTCTATTCTAAGTGGACAGATCCATTCCAGTTAAGCTGGATTTTTTTTTTTTTTTTGCTTTTTGTTTCTAATTTTTATTGTTGATGTGACTTATATCTAGTAAAAGATTAGGAAGCTCTAATATCCAATATTAATATATGCTCTTATTATGGCTATATTCTTCTATGTTGGACTATCATAAAGATTAAGTGAATGATTAAAGAAAAAATTAAAGAAAATAAACAATTACATACAAACCACAATCTTGTCATTGAAGATAGAAAAATTAAGAAAAATGCTGTACTTACAATCCTAAATTAATTTATAATCTCATAGTAGAAGCCATGACCTTGAACTCAGAAGATCTAGATTTGAGTACCAGCTCTATGTCATTATTTATAAATGTCTTAGATTCTGTAACTTAATTCCCTTATATGTAAAATGGGAGAAGAGGAAAAGAATAGCAGATATTTAAGGTCTCTTCAAATTCTTAATGGATGATACTACAGCTGATATTGAAATAGTATTTTCACTTTGTAAAATATATGTCAGATTATTTCATCTTATTGTAATAATAGTCTTAAAGTTGGGACTACAGTTGGGCTAACCAATTTTACAGACTCAAAAAGTGGCATTCAAAAAGTTTGGGTTCTTTCTGAATGGTCACATGACTATCTGTCAGAGATAGCATTAGAACTGAGGTCTCTCTGATTCTAAGTTGAATCACTTGGTGCTCTGTTCCACTTTTTAACAGATGCTAGGTACAGTCATTTTCTTCCAGCATGGTACCCATTTTATGAATGAATACAAAGAAACAGTGCATTAGTTACTATTTTTGATACAGCTAGTAAGACAAAAAAAAATGAAAAATGACACTATTCACTATGAACTAATTAAAATATTAGGAACTGAGGTAGGATTTCTTTTCTAAGTCTAGCATCCATTTTAATATTTCACAGTTTTAAAAATGATAGATGATTTCTTATAGGGAGGGGATAAGTAATACAGTTGCAGCTCTGTTGCTTTAAAAGTTTAAAGTCAGCTATGAAATTCAAATTTGAGTTGGGTGAAAATTCTTGAAAGGGTCATGGTAACAAATTACCTTGAGTAGTCATAACAACCAAATTCTAGTTTTTATCAACTGCTGTCACCTAAGAGATTTTCAATATTTTTAATCTCCTTGGGGAGTTGAATTCACTAGAGCTGGGATGAATTTAGGAACTGTGTGTTCTCATTTTGAATGAGCATGTTTTTAGCCAGAATTTTTTGTCCTTTTGATGAGATTCATACATGATAAATTTGAGGAATATATAAATAAATTGTTAAAATATCACAAAATGGCTTGAAGATATTACATGTAACAATCTGCCTTTTATCTGTTGTATTCTTTGAAATTTAAATAACAATAGGGGAAAATCCAACTGAATGAGTTGCCACTAACTTCTAAAATAACATGTACTTTATAAACTTTGAAGGAAAAAGTCAGGTTGTATTGATAGAGAATTCTTTAGACAATTACTCTTCAACCATATTCAGTTAAAAAATTTGAATTTGTGATTTTTCTTGGAAATCTCCAATTCTCCTTGGATTACATGAGATAGAAAATGCAGAATAATGTGAAAGTAGTAGAATTAGAGACCCCCCAAAATGGCAATTGAAAAATATCAGAGTATTAGGGTGGTATAATCAGTAATTGTTTAAAAAAACAAACAAACACTTTCAAATAGCGTTTCAATACAGGAACAAATAGTCTTCTACACTTCAATTGTCCCTTAGGACATTATTCTAATATAGTTCTAATATGGTATGATAAGTTATGTTTACAATTCTGAATCATCAAGAAAAGTTTCAAAGTATTCTCAATAATATTCAATTTATACTATTTATAAAAGTAGTGTAGAGTTTAATGCTTTGTAGAAAGTTTTCCAGCAAAATAATTTATCATTTTATAGATTTTTAACAGGAAAAGCTTCAGTAAGTTTGACAACATTTTTTATCTCATTTCCCCTGGAAACCTTCAAGTTTTTTTTTCCCTTTTTGTTTCAGAGTAATCATTACAGTAATGTCACTAGGATTTTTCCCAAATGAACTAAAACTTGAGAGATCATGCAGCCTGAATAATATTTTTTAAGGATTGCATTTTTTAAAATTATATATATTAATATCTTCAATGATGAATCAATAAGTTAGTAAGGATAATTAACTAAATTATGACACTTTGAGGTTGCCTTATATGATTGCCATGGAGTCTCATGACTAGCAATTTGGCATATATAACTTCTAAATGGAAAATTTATTTAGATGAATTTCATGTATGTGCAACAATATTAGCCTGGTACTACTACAACCTATGCTAACATCTTAAAGGTCATGCTTCAGATCCGAATCTCCTTTTGATTACTACATTCTTATATCTATTGGCCTAGACAATGAATAATCTCACTTGGGTACTCACCTAATTTGCACATGCTAAGTTTTAGCTGTATCCTTATTCCAAGATTTTCTCATATAAGAATTATGACACTAATGCAATGATCTTTTAAAGAAATAATAATAGTGTTTTAGTTTTCCAAATACATGCAAAGTTAGTTTTCAACATCCACCCTTCCAAAACCTTGTGTTCAAAATTTTTCTCTCTCCCTTCCTACATCCCTCCTTTCCTAGACAAGTAATCCAATATAAATTACACTCAGTAATTCTTCTAAACTTGTTTCAACACACATGCAAAAATGTCAGATCAAAAGGGAAAAAATTGAGAAAGAAAAAATTCAACCAAACAAACAACAACAAAAGTGATTATATTATATTTTAACCTCCATTCAGTCATCATAGCCCTCTCTCTGGGTGCAGATGGCTTTCTCCATCATGACTATTGGAATTTGCCTGAATCACTTCATTGTTGAAAAGAGCCAAGTCCATCACAGTGGATCATCACATGGTCTTGTTGCTATGCTCAATGTTCTCTTGCTTCTACTCACTTCACTTAGCACCAGTTCATGTAAGTCTTTCCAGGCCTTTCTGAAATCAGCCTAGTCATCATTTCTTTAAGCAGTGATCTTGTCGAGGAAAGGCATTACAGTTGGGAATCTTGGCTCTGCAAGAATTAGACATTCAAACTTGGACAAATCAAATGAGTCCCATTTTCATGATCAGTGATATGGAAATAATTATTGCATTACTTAAATCTCAGGTAAGTTGTGAGGGCCACAGGAAACAAGGATTTGAAAATATTTTGCCAACTTTAGAAGGCTACACAAATGTCATTATTTTATCTTGTTGTAGGCTGTTAGCAGGAAGTATTGGGCTTGGGATAAATCAATTAATCAATAGCATTTATGAAGTAGTTACTGTCTGCCAGGAATAATGCTAAGCACTGAATATATAAAGAAAGATAACAATATCCTGCTTGTCTTTAAGGAACACCAGTTTTAATAGGGAGATCATGATAAACAGTCCAAATGGAAGGTAACTGCAGAAAGAAAACACTGGCAATAGGGAAAGAGAATTAGGGAAAAAAAGGTCTCTTATAGGAGGTAAATTGAGAAAGCCAGGAGGCAGAGATAAAGAGGGAACACATTAAAAATATGAAAAGCAGCCAGTGAGGGGGGCAGGAGAGAGCACAAATTCAGGAGAGGATGAAAGAAGGCCAGTATTAATGGGACATAAGAGTATGTGGAGAAGAGGGAAGAATAAGATTTGAAAAAAGAATGAGGAAGGAGCCATATAGTGAGGGACTTGAAATATCAGAAAGAGATTTTATACTTGATCCTGGAACTAATAATGACCCACTGAAATTAATTGAGTAGCGTAGTGGCAATATCAGATCTGTGCTTTGGCAAATCACTGGAAGCTGAGCAGAGAATGGACTGGAGTTAAGAGAGACTTAAGTCAGGAAACCTAACCGGAGACTATGAAAATAGTCTAGACATGAAGTGATTAGGTTCTGCATTCAGATTATGGCTATGTAGTAGAAAGGAGGAGTATATGAGAAATGTTGTGAATATAGAGATGACAAGACTTAGCAACAGATTTAGAAAGGAATTGATGATGACATTGAGCTTATGAACCTGGATGACTGGGAAGATTCTTGGGAAAATGAAAAAGTTAAAATTGGGAGGAAAATACTGATAATTAATATGATGAAAGCTAAACTCTTATTCCTTAAGTGGTTTCCAATTACTGAAAAAAATCCCAAAATAATTATTTAAACTTGATCTTTAAATAACTCTTTTATTACTTTATACACCACATAACAGAGGCCCTTAGTGGTCAGAAACCAAGGATAAATATCAATAGCAGACTTCTTAAGTACTAAACTGAGAAAAAAAAATCTTCCTCATGCCTAAAAGGTCAATGATTATCATTGAGTGAAAGGAAGAAAGTGCATTATATCATTGAGAGCTCTAGGATTGCAGAATGAAATACCTCAGAGAATTCCTTGAAATGAAAAATATGCTCAATGTTGACAATCACTCTGAAGACTTTATTTTCAGATTCCACGTTTATTTATTTGATTCAACATGTTTTCTGGAAATCTCTAAAGATATTCTTTTTGGTCTGTCTTAATTCACAAATTCATATGAATCTAGGGAACCCTCTAGGTTTCTGAGTAGGAAGATAAGTCTAACTATGTCCACCAATGAAGGCTTGTTGATTCAGGCTTGTTGAGGAAGATTCCTCTTTATGTTTCATGGTGTTAAAGATCTAGAATTGCAAGGGACCTTAGGGACCATCTAGTCCAATCCCTTAATTTGACAATTGAGAAAAGTGAGACAATAAGATTTTGTATGACTTGTCCAAATTCAAAAGGTGGTAAATAGGGGCTAGATTTGTATACACTCCTAGACTCCAGATCCAATGCCCTTAAAATTGTATTTTACTGTCTTTGATACTTCCATGTTCTCCTTGATGTGGGTATCCCCTCCATTGACACAGATCAAAATTTACTTATACTTTCTCATCCTTTGTGATTCTCCTTCATTGACTCAAATAAACCTTCCCTATAGGAATTGTTCAGCATGTTAAAGGTCTTTCTCTAGGTTGGATGTTGGTCATCAGTAATGATCCATTCAGACTATTATACTTTCCTTTTATTACATGAATAAACTAACTCCTTTCCCAGTCAGACTCATTGGCCATTTCTAAAACACAATGTATTCACTTTAGCCATCACTTTTATCTTCATCCTGAATCTCTTTAGATTCTATCCCAGAAATTCTGGGGTTTAATAAATGATAGTTACTATTGCCTGAAATCAGACCCCAGCTTATGTCCCAGTCATTTCCAAACTATATTGCCACATACATATCTCCCTTCTCTTTGCTCCTTATAAGCCACATTTTATGTGGTTGTCTTCGCTTATTAGAAGGTATGTTCCTTAAAGACAGATAATTCTTGTTTTCTTGTATACGTATCTTCAGTGTATAACAATATTATATTATATTATGTCATGTTTCATTATATTATATTATATCACATGTCATGTGTTATATTAATTATGTTATATCATGTCATGTTATATTATAATTTTTCCATGTTATTTTATTATATCATATCATGTAATATCATTGTTATATAATGTGCATATGTATATATGTATATATAAATGAGAGATAGCAAATTCTTAAGTATTTTTATTTGTATATTTAAATGAATTTGCTTAATTCATAACTATTTGTTAGAACTCTGTGTTAGTTGCCTTTACTGAGTCAAGAGAAGTAAACCAGCTCTGATATTCCCCAAAAATTCTGCTTCCTGAGTGGTGTCTCTCTACTAATACTCTATAATACCTCACTCTGCATTTGACATTTATTCTGTGTTGTTTTTGACTGTTCCATTTACACATATGTCTTTTCCCCTAAATTCAAAGACAAATTCCTCAAAGACAAAAAGAAGTTTTTGTTTTCTTGTGGCCAAAGTCCTTAGCCCTGTGCCTAATGTGTAGTAGGCTCTTAATAAACTTTGCCAATAATTAATAAATATAATATAATACAAAATAACAAAATAACAATACTACCTAAATTGCCCTACTTATTCCATGCCAGACTAATCAAACTCCTAAGAAATTGTTTTACAGAGCTAGAAAAAATAATAACAAAGTTCATTTGGAAGAACAAAAGGTCAATAATTTCAAGGGAATTAATGAAAAAAATTGCAAATGAGGTAGCGTAGCTGTACCAGGCCTTAAACTATATTATAAAACAGTAATCATCAAAACCATTTAGTAGTGGCTAAGAAATAGAGTAACCAATCAGTGGAATTGGTTAGATTCACAAGACACAATGTCAATGACTATAGTAATATAGTTTTTGATAAACCCAAAGATCCCAGCTTCTAGGATAAGAACTCACTATTCGACAAGACTTGCCTGGAAAATTGGAAATTTTAGATAACACAGTAGGTAGAGGACCAGTGCTGAAGTCAGGACAATCTGAGTTCAAATGTGGTCTCAGATATTTAACAAAACTTCCCAGTTGTGTGACCCTGGGCAAGTCATTTAACCCTAATTGCCTTAGCAAACAAAAAAAATGGAAATTGGTATGGCAGAAACTAGGCATTTAGTCATACCCAACATCCTATGCTAAGATAAAGTTCAAATGGGTTCATAATTTGGATATAAAGAGTAATACTATAAGCACATTAGAAGAACAAAAGATAGTTTACCTCTCAGATCTGGGGAGAAGGAAGGAATTTGTAGCCAAAAAAGAATTAGAGTACATAATAGAATGCAAAATAGATAATTTTCATTATATTAAGTTAAAATTATTTGTACAAACAAAATCAATGTGGACAAGATTAGAAGGGAAGCAATAAAATGATAAAAAAATTACATTCAAAGGTTTTGATAAAGGCCTCATTTCTAAAATATGAAGAGAATTCACTCAAATTTATAAGAATACAAACCATTCTCCAATTGCTAAATGGTCAAAGGATATGACCAGACAATTTTCAGATGAAGAAACTAAAATCATTTCTAGTCATGTGAAAAACTGCTCTAAATAACTATTGCTCAGAGAAATGCAAATTAAAGATAATGATAAATGTTAAAGAGCATTGAGAAAACTGTGATATTAATACATTGTTCGTGGAGTTGTGAAATGAACCAACAATTGTGGAGAACAATTTGGAGCTATGCCCAAAGGGTTATCAAATTGTGACAGTGATCCAGCACTGTCTCTACTGGGTCTGTATCCCAGATCCCAGATCATAAAAAAGAGAAAAGGACCCACATGTACAAACATATTTGTAGCAGCCCTTTTTGTAGTGGCAAGAAACTGGAAACTGAGTAGATGCCCATCAGTGGGAGAATGGCAGGATAAGTTATGGTATATGAATGTTATGGAACATTACAGTTCTATACAGTTATCAGCAGGATACTTTCACAAAGGCCTGGAGAGACTTACATGAGCTTATGCTAAGTGAAATGAGTAGAACCAAGAGAACAAAATTATACAATAATCACTTCTGATGGACATGGCACTTTTCAACAGTGAGGTGATTCAGGCCAGTTCCAATGATCTTGTGATAGAGAGAGCCATCTACACCCAGAGAGAGGACTGTGGGAACTGAGTATGGATCACCGTATGACATTTTTACTTTTTTGTTGTTTGCTTGCTTGCTTTTTGTTTTCTTTCTCATTTTTTCTCTTTTTGATCTGAGTTTTCTTGTGCAACAAGAGAATTATGGAAATATAGGTAGTAGAATTGCACATGTTTAGTATATATTGGATGACCTGCATTTAAGAGAGGGGGTGAGGGGAAGGGAGGGAGAAAAAAAAGTAGAACACCAGGTTTTGCAAGAATGAATGTTGGAATCTTCACATATGTATACTTTGAAAATAAGAAGTTTAAAAACAAACAAACAAAACAAAACAAGAAGCCAAGACATGGAGTCAGAAATTCAGTGTTCTTTTCCTGTGTCCTGACATGACAATTAGCAAGCCATCCAATTTCTCTGAAGTTATCTGTAAAATGGCCATATTTGTATCACCCTATAAGCCTATAAGCCTGGCTTGTGAAGAGAGAAAAAAACTATAAACTTTAATGTGTCAAATTATCTTCCAAGTGAAGATAGGTCCTACTTCATCATATGTAACTGCAGAAGTCAGAGATGTTATCCCTCTAATAACCACTTGAGATACTTTGGAGAGAGATTAGATTGAGAAGGGTCATGTAGAAACAGCTCACTTTGTGTCTCAGATTTCTACTAACATAAATTTCAGGCATCATAACTGGATTCTTCCAATGGCATACTGAAAGAAAACATAGCTCCTGCCTAGTAATTAAGCAAACGCTGATTTTCCATTTGAAATGTTTTCCCCTGAAATAATTTGCCAATTCTTTTCTGGCTCCCTATTCTATCTACCTAAATATCTTTCTCTATAGCTCAGAGCTATTATATATAAATGTAAATATACTGTGTTATTAGACAATAGCACAAATAGAAATTTGCACTATAGCTTAGTCCCCATCTAGCCCAGCCTTGTCATTTTAGGTAGATAGGAAATAAGGTCAAGATTGTTACATGATTTGGCCAAGGACAATTAGATAGTAAGTTAGAAAATTAAAGATGGGATTTGAACCCTAGTCCTCTGATTCCAGATTTGAGGTTGATTACATTTCATTATTGATTCTCAAAATAATTTAGAGTTAACCATATAGTGATGATATTTTAAGTTCACATTTGCTCTCACATTATGTTCTTCTTTCTGTATTGTTATTGCTCTAAATTGAAAACTACTCTGATTTTTAATTCCCATTCAAGTGTGTATCCAGAAGCCTAAACAAATCTACCCTCATCTTCATCTTCCTTTTATGTGCATGAATACTGAAAAATTATATTTGACTGATTTTTCACGAAAATGAATGAAAGCATAAAATTGTTCTGTATTTCAATGGATTACTTTGAAGTTTGTAGAAAAATTACTTTGCATGAAATTATAAAATTAAGTTTGCCATTTATTAAAGGATGTCCAAATGAAACCATGGCAGACTAGATAGACTTTCTTTAGGAAGACATAGATTCAAGTCTTGTGCCTGGAATAAATTATCTGTGTGACCATGAGCAATTCACCCAATGTCGCCAAGCCCTGGGCATATTTCTAAGATCTAAAAATGACATGAACTCAGATTTGGTAGAGGGACTTTCTACTATGAGAATTTCTCATAACAATAAAATCTCAGAACTGAGTCAGATTTGTCAATCAATTTTAGAGCACTATTCTAACCTTCAAGGGACACAGAGTTGAGATAAATAAATACAACTGGAGTCCTTGCCCTCTATAGTCTATTGAAAAGATATAATGAACCTTGTATTGCAATAGAAAGAATGTATTTTGGGGAATCTGGAGATCTTGCTCTCTCTCTCACAGTTTATGACCTTGAATATGTCATCTCCTCTCTCAGCCCCATCTATTAAAAAAAGAAAAGAATCAGCTAGAAGACCTGGAAGATATCTTCAATCTATTATTTCTCTTCCAGAAAATGTAAGTTCCTTGAGGGAAAAAATTATTGCAGAATTGAACTGAATTGAATCATATACCATAAACTAAATAACTATTATAGTATAACCCAAAATAAAATATGCTAGTTAGACAAGATATAAGCAAAATATGACTTAAAGTCGAAAGGAGAAGAAATCATTGCTTACTGTGTGAAACCAGAATGACTTCCAAAGAACATTGTATTTAAATTAATCTTTAAAGAATGGTAAGACTTGGACAAAGGGAGGAGCAAAGAAAGAAATTAAAGGAATAGGAGAGAACCTAAGAAAATTTCACATAATCAGCGTGGGAGGAGAAGCATTATTATATTGTAGTTAAAAGAGAGAGTACTCCCAGGAACTTCAGAGAAAATATGACTGTTGGATTCTTTACAAACTGTTAAGCCATTAGAGTTGATGGAGACAATAATTATCTAATTTAGCATGGTTCAATATGATTGATTTGATCTTAGAAGGAGATATTTTGGGCCAGAACTTGAAACAAGGTACTAAGCACAACTGATAGAAATGATGCTTGTGTTCACACCTTTAGAGAGCTCATAGAAGCAAGAAATATTTAAGTACTCATTAGAGTTCACAAGGTTTAGTATGAGATATACAAATTTACACCTTCCTTAAGCCCTGCCTCCAGAAGGAGAAGTTAACCTTTGGGAGATCATATATATGGAGGAAGCTCTTAGAGCTGGGGAGAATTTCTCTGTAACATTGACTGGGGTCAGAGAGAAGCACTCTGGGAGGAACCTACAATCCCTCTCTTTGAGGCAAGAGAGATTCATTGCATCTTCCACCTTGGTGTTGGCTGGAGGCTGAAGAAAGCAGAGGCAGAAGCCAAGGACAAAGCTGCAAGAGCCCTAGGAACCAAGCAAAGAGATAGGCCGCTGAGCTAACTGGGCTATATTGAAAGACACAATAAAAGATCTGAACTTTTATCAGTTTGTGATGACCGCATATTTTAAAATCAGCCGGAGATAGGAATTCAGGTTAGGGGAAAATTGTCAATCTTTATTCTCAGTGAAGAAAGATCGGAGGTGGGAGAGAATCGGCAATAGCTATGTGTGCAGCTGAGTCAAGAAGCTAGCTCGACCAGAAACCAGGAGACCAGCACCACCAGAGAAAAACCCAGGCCCAATCTCTCCCAGCCTCTCTTCCTGTCTCTCTGCCTCCATCCACCAAAATCATCATTTCCTATACAACACATCAGGACTTGCACAGAGAGTGGGTGGGGGCCATTCTTTATCCAAGCATGTATATTAATAGAGTATAGTCCAATTACTATTTAGCCTCACGTGCTTGGCACCTCAGTGCATCAACTCAAACCTCAGCCCATTACATCAGCTGGTTGCGATTTTGGATGATTATTTACTTGTAACTGAAACTAAACCTGACTCCAGAAAAGCTCCCTGAGAAACCTTCTCCCCCAGAGAGAAATCTTTAAAGAAGAAAAAACACCAACATATGACTATGAAGGAAGAGGGGCATAAGATCATGGAAGGCCTGGGATTCCAAGATCTGAAGGGTGAATTTGTTCATTGGCTATAATTTTCTACTAATTATAATGGAAAGTGATATGAAAGTGTTTTGAAAGATGATTGGAAGATAGAGGAATTCCAGACTGGATTAGTTGAAAGGCAATCACAGTCAGAAAAAATATGACTCAAGATCTGTACAAGGATATTGGAAACAGAAGTGGAATAATAGGACAGCTATTGGACATACTAAAGATTTAGAATAAATAGGACTTGGGAAGTGACTGGTTATGAGAGTCAATTTAAGATGACAGAGGTAATGAGAACACCAAAGCTTTGGGTATGAAAGACTGAATGAATGGCAGAGATAGTGATAGAAATGATAAAGTTAAAATGAGTATCATGTTTGGAGAAAAAAAAAATCACCTTGATTTTAGACAAGTTGAAAACAAAATTGCAATAGTACTTAGAGGTGAATATTCAAGATTAGCATTCAAGAGTAACATCACAGCTTGGATTATAGATTTGAAAATTGTAATGTTGTGGTTAGCTTTCTGGAGGTTTCAGGACTAGTCTTGTTTTCAGCAGAGAAATCACCATGAGAATAGTCAGGGATAAAGTCCAAAGTCTTTATTATCTCCTTTACAGTCTGTCTCCTTTGCCTGGGGCCCAGCTAGCTTTCTGGAGGCCTTCTGCAATGGGTCTTGTTTCAGTGCAGGAGGCAGGACAACTACCATGAGGGTCTCTATCTTGAAGTCTATCTCTGGCTGAGTTTGTCCCAGTTTATATACTCTATTACAATTATATCATTATAGTATACTGAGTATAAACCAATCATTATATCACTAGGAAACCATTATTTGTTGTAAGATTAAATCAATCATATTGAACTAGAGAGCTCACATGCTAAACTAGATAATCATTGTCTTATCAATTCCACTGAGTTAACACCTTGTTGTAAAATTAAATAAATCATACTGAGTTCCTGCCCTTTACAGAGAATCATATATTTTGAGGTAAATAAAGGCTTAGAAGTGGCTGAAGTTGCCAGAGTTGATGATATTTGAAAGGGAAGTGTCCAGGAAAGAGCCAAGGAGAGAAATCTTAGTAAAAATCACTTTCAGGCATTTAAAACAAGGATGGGAAGCCAACAAAATATTATATCATCAGAGCTCTAGAACTGGAAGTGACCTTAAACATTATTAGCATCCTCATTTTACAGAGGAGGGAATTGAGACCCAGAGAGCATACATACTTTTTCCAAAGACATATAATTTGGAATAGTGACAAAGCTGGGACTCTTGGGTTTTGTGCCTTTACTTCCTGTATTCTTTTCACTCCACTTTCTCAGGAGGTGAGGAGGATTAGGTAGCCAAAAGGTGCATAAATGTCTAGAAAAGAGAAGGTGGGCAAGAATCTAAATTATGACAGAAAATCTAAGTATTTCTTTCAATAAAGATCTTTGGTTTTTCAATAGACTATGCTAAGGGACTGGAGAAAGAGATAATAGCTTCTTATAACCATCAAAAAACTAGAGTTATAGAGGAAGTAGACAGCCTTAAAAACATCTGACCAGAAAATATCAGCAGTACAGGGAACTCAGTTGTCATAGCTTGAATACCCCAGGGACTAAATGGCAGGAAATCTGAAAAATTTCTCTCAAATAAACCAGTGGTATCCACTGGCTATTGCCTTCATCATCAATGATTAGCCTCAGACTATACAACATCAATAATCTGTGGTACTCATGGTTAGCCTTCTCAGAGAATTTATTGTACAGGAGAGGTTTCTACAGAATCTTGTGCTCTAAGGCTTTTCATCCTTGCAGTATCCATGATGTGTTCATTATGTGAGAAATTATGTTTGTGTTAATTCCTCTATTATATATAACTTTTAGAATTAGGCTAAAGCATATATACTCCTACTAGAGTGTGGCTGTAAATGAAGGGCAAGTGATCAGTGTCTACCCTTGGGTGGCCAGAATGAAGCAATTAATTTGTCTAAGCAGTTCAAGTTGCTAAGGGTGCCAGCTACTGAAGAGAACTGCTTCAAACTGAGCTAAACAGGCCTTTGTCTGAAAAAAAAGTTATTGTAAAAATCTTTCTTTTTCTGCTCTGGAGGGAAATATCTAGAGAAGAAAAAAGTACTGTCCTTAATACTCAGAAAGAATATTCAGCTTAAATTTGGAATTAGGCTAAGAAAGTTACTCAAATATACATACTCTTTAACTGAGACTTCACTATGTTATATCCCCAAAGGAATGAATGACTAAAAGAAATGGTTCCCTATACATCAAAATTTTATAACACCATTTTGTTATAGCAATGGGAAAAATATAATCCTATATATAAGGAAAGGGCTGAACAAATTGTGATATAGTAATAAAAATGAATATTATTAAGCTATAAGAAATGGTGACTATCCAAAGTATATGAATAGACAATTTTCAGATAAAGAAAACTATTTCTAGTCATATGAAAAGGTGTTCTAAAACACTATTGATCAGTGAAATGCAAATTAAGACAACTTTGAGGTACCACTACACACCTCACAAATTGACTAAGATGACAGGAAAAGGTAATGATGAATGTTGGAGAAGATGTGGGAAGATTGGGACACTGATATGTTGTTGGTGAAATTGTGAATGGATCCAACCATTCTGGAGAGCAATTTGGAACTGTGTTCAAAAAGTAATCAAATTGTGCATTCCCTTTCCCTCCTTTGACCCAGCAGTGTTTCTACTGGGATTATATCCTAAAGAAATCTTAAAGGAGGGAAAGGGACTTACTTGTGCAAAAATGTTTGTGGCAACCCTTTTTTATGGAGGCTACAAACTGGAAACTGAATGTATGCCCATCAGTTGGAGAATGGCTGAATAAATCATGGTATATGAATATTAAGGAATATTATTGTTCTGTAAGAAATAACCAATGGGATGATTTTAAAGATTTCAGAGAACTGATGCTAAGTGAAATGAGCAGAACCAGGAGATCATTATACATGGCAACAACAACACTATAAGACGGTCAATTCTGATGAACGTGGATCTCTTCAACAATGAGATGACTCAAACCAGTTCCAATTGTTCAGTGATGAAGAAAGCCATCTACACTCAGAGAGAGGCCTGTGGGAACTGAGTGTGGACCACAACATACCATTTTCATGTTTTCTGTTGATGTTTGCTTGCATTTTGTTTTCCTTGTCAAGTTTTTTTTTTCCAGATTCAATTTTTCTTGTGCAGCAAGATAATTGTATAAATATGTATACATATATTGGATTATATATATATATATATATATATATATATATATATATAACATGTAACATGTATTGGACTATCTGCCATCTAGGGGAGGGGATGGAGGAAAGGGGGGGAAAATTTGGAACAGAATGTTTTGCAAGCATCAATGTTGAAAAATTATCCATGCATATGTCTTGTAAATAAAAAGCTTTAATAAGAAAAAAAGAAATAAAAAAAAATAAAATAAAAGCTCATCATTTGGGGAGAAAAGGAATGGTGACTTTAAGAAGTCATTTTACTAGTCAGTAAACATTTATTAAGTTCCTATTATGTACTAAGTACTTTGCTTAGTGTTGGGAATATAAATAGAGACAAAAGGAAATTCCTGCCTCAAGGAATTGACAATCTAATGAAAGAGACAACCAGCAAATTAATAGGTAAAAACATGAAACATTGGACATAACAATGAGATGGCACTAGAATTGCGAAAGGTTTCTTTTATAGAAGATGAGATTTTAGATGGGACAGAAAGGAAGCTAGTGAAAATAGGAAAAAGAAATGAGAAGAGACCATTTCAGGCATGGAGTCAGCTAGAAAATGGCCAGAACCGGGAGAAGAAAATCCTCTTCATGGAATAACAAGGTGACCAATGTCTCAGATGTGAAGGGTCCATGGTGAGAAGTCAGGTATAAGTAGATTGAAAAGGTAAGAGTTAGTTTATGAAGGGTTTTTAATGATAAATAAGGTTTTTTAGTGTTTGACCCTGGAGTTTATTCAATAGAGGGATAATATGAGCAGACCTGAGCTTTAGGAAAATTTCTTTGCTGGAGGATGAATTGGAGGTGGGAGAGACTTGAGGCAGGCAGATGCACTATCGGGCTATTGCAATAGTCTAGGTGGGAGGTGATGAGAGCTTGAAGTAAAGAGGTATCAGTGTCAGACAAGGAGACCTCCTTGAGAAATACAGCAATAGTGAAGCTGACAGGCTGTCAAGAGACTGAATCTGGGTTGGGCAGTAAGAAATGGTGTCAAAGATGCCACTTACATTGTGAGCCTGAGGGCTAGGCAAATGGTGTAACCCTCATTAGTAATAGGGAAGAGATAGGAAGTAGAGAAGGTTTGGGAGAAAGATGACAAATTTGGCTTTGGATATGTTGATTTTAAGATGTCTACTGAATATCTGGCTCAAGATGTGTGAAAGTTAGTTGGAGAAGCATAAGCACAGTCAGAAATGCACCACACATATACATACACAGAAACTTGTTTATATACATATAATATATATTTATAACATATATATGTAATGCAAATGGAAAGTAGAAAAAGAGAAAACTGAAAATGCTATGGAATCAAGATTTTCAAATTTAGCATTAAATTTAAAAAAAAGTAGAAAATGAACTTCTTTTTTGTTTATAGAAGTTTGGGATTCTGGATGTATTGTACTGTGCACACTATCAAATTTTGTTATGTGTTAGCTAGTTCTGCTGTATTTGCTATTTTTATCCTCTTTTGAATATAAAAGAGGACTTTGTTATAAAAGAGGACTAAAAAGTGAAGGAGGGAAGATTATATTTGCAAATGAAGTTTTTCAAATATAATCAGTAAATTGTTTTAGAAAGATTAGTTTATTTGATCATTTAAGAAATCTGTTTATTTTGCTTTGGAAGAACCTTGATTTATTTTTTTGAAGTTTCTTTTGTTTTCTTCCTTAAAGTAAATCATACAAAGCATACTTATTAATGTTGCATCAGCAGATATCGACATACAATCATATATTAAATACTAGACAGCCATTGACTTTGAGAGTCCTCTTAAGAGTGAAAGATGCACTCCCAGTTCTGTTCTTGCAGATTTGCTTTTCTGGAAAAAAATATTTTTGTTTCACATGACCTTTACAAATGTTTCCATTAGTGGGAAAGACAGAAGCAAATTAATATGAGGAGTCAGTTGAAGACAGCTCATCACTGCATGGATGGGATGCCATAGAGTTATCAGCTTTGATCTTCATAGTATTTTGTAATGTCATAAAAGAACATAAAGTCAGCAAGTAATGAAGACATTCTCCTGTAATAATGATTTCTTACACACTGAAAGTCTTCATTGAGGGAGATGGAAATCAAAGATTTTGGAGCAGAGAGTTAGGTCTCTCTGGGAAAAAAATCCTCTTTAATATTCTTTTCTGGCTCTCAGAAATGATCCCATTGGTCACCAGTGTTGTTGTTGAGTCATTTTTCAGTCATGTCTGACCTTGCAACCCTTTTGAGAATTTTCTTTGCAAAGATACTGTCGTGTTTGCCATTTCCCTCTCCCATTTATTTTACAGTTGGAGAAACTGAGGTCAACAAGGTAGTAATTTGCTCAGGGTCATATACCTAGTAAGCATCTGAGGCTAGGGATCTACCTCCATGTCTGGTAAACTAATCATAATGCCAGCTAGTTGCCAATGGATATTAGTATATGGCACATAAATAATTAAGAAATTTTGTTTCCAGTTCTCTAGAACTTGCCTTGCCAAAGGCTTGGGTCACACAATGTTTTGTTGCTGTTGTTGAGAACTTGTAAGGCATTTTCACAAGCTTGAAATATTGATGTGTCTGTAATCTCCTGGATTTGCACATCCCTCAAAGGGATCTTTCCATCCTGTGAGATGCTTATCTAAATAACTCAATTAAAAACATTTTGTATGACCCTTAAAACTTGGAAAGTTATGATAATATAGAACATAGATTTCATTATATTCAGCAATATGTATTATATAAGCACACACTATTCTGCATTTTGGAGAAAAAATATTCAGGGATAGAGAGTCAGAGAGTCAGAAAGATAGGAACAGAAAAGGGAAAGCGAGAAATCACATTATCTGTCATTTAAAACATGTTATTATACAAAATAAGCATGTTTTATTTTGCTTAACTTTGATCATTCCTCAATTCATTTTTTTCTTTTCTTCCTTATCCTTTGATTATCTGCTGTTACCATGTCCAGTTTAGACATTTTTCTTAAAAGCCACATTATTTGTCAAATAATGCCATATTCATTTCTTTTTTATATTAAATCATGAAGAGGAAGGAAAGTAAGCTACTTGGGAATAGTACAAAACAGATGCATCCTTTCAGTCCTATTGCTGTAAATTTTATTATCATTATGAAGATATTATTTATTTTTGCAAGCATTCCAACATTCACCAATATGGAAATCTAGCCAATACAGAGAGTATAAAACTAACAATGTAATACTCTATATTTTTTAGCCTGTCTGAATCTTTATCTTTAATAATGAAGATTAAGGTTCCAATCACATCTCTCATGTACTGACAATCCATTCACTAGCATGTCAATCTATTTAGTGATATAAGTGCGCAGTAAAAACCATTTGGTGATGATTTTGTTTAAGTTTAGCACAAGTTTTGAAGTAGCATGTTATTAACAATATTTTTTCATGTAAGAACATACATAAGATGCTACCTTGGAAATCTATGATTAGGAAAGTGAATGGACCACATAAAGAAAGAAGTTAAAATGTTGGTGATAATTTTTTTTTCTTGTAAGGGTCAACTATCTCTTCCAATTGCCATAGTACTCTTCTTCCACCATATGTATACCTATGTAGCCATTACCTCACCTTCATATGCACATGCTATTTACCTAGTGATGAAATCTTACAATATACATTGGATTATTTTTGGATTAAAAACTAAAGGCCTGTCATTGAGACCTTTCTTATTCTTTTAAACTCAATGTTTGCTTCGTACTCAAAGAAACACTAAAAACTCATTGTCCTCCCCATGCCTCAAAGAAGCATCAGATCAGGACTTTAGTGGAAATACTAAATAGATATAATTTAGTTCATTTATCTTCAGAACATTTGAAACTCCTTGAAAGAAAAGTAAGGTATCTTTTCTCTGTTTATAAGCTTTTATCACCTAAAATGCATTATAAATGCATTTGACATTTGATAAATATTCATTGATTGACTTAATTTATTCTCAAATTAAATGAGTTCAGATGCAAAGTGAACTAGTGGACAAAATAGTTATGATAGACCCAAATTATTTCTGTTGATTGTATTCTTTTAAATTTTCAAAATTGAACTGAAAATATTAGACTATAATTATTATTATTAGAATATAATAATGACTAATATTTTAAAAACATTTTAAGATTCTTAACTTTTTTGATTCTTTGATTTCTTTGGCAGGGTAGTGAAACCTATGGGCTCCTTAGAATTTTGGCTTTTTCTTAAAACTCATAATTATAAGAAATGCTAACTTTTAGCAAGTGGATAGTGAAAGTAAAGTGAATTTTTCTTATCTACTCATAGATTCACTGAAATCTGTACATGGAACTCTTGTGGAGATGAGGGTGAGTAGGGAGCCAGAGAGTCCACATTAAAGGTTCTTGCTTAAAGCTTACTAAGAAAGGAATGATGGGAAGCCTAGAATTCTGAAATCAGATTAGAAAAATGGAGTTTAAATTCTGTCTTTGACACAAATTAATTTTATGATCCTCAGCAAGGCATTTAACTTTCAGGGCAACTGAATAGACTCAAAATTGCATATTTGCATTAATTAAAGAATCTCCATTGGAAGTTTTCTCTGCCAATGAAATTCATAGGGTCATTTAAAAAAAGTGCTGATAGTGATGGTGATAAATTCAAAATGGTTTTCCTCATAACAATTCTGTGAGGTAGATAGTATGAGTATTATTATTCCTATTTTACAGATGAGAAAACTGAGGCTTTGAGAGTTTGAATACCTTATCTATGGCTTCTGTGACCAAATAATTTGTCAATAATTGCACAACTTGAGCCCTTGGAAAATGAGATTTAAAGCCAAGTCTCTTAAAGTACCAAGACTAGAACTTTTGACAAGACTGTCAAATTATATTTTTGGGATGTCAAAAATTGACTGTGGTCCCATTGAGATTGTTCAAAATCCCCTCCCCAAAATATATTACACATGAAGCACATGCAGCTAGGTTAATCAGTCGTTGTGAAGAGAGAGACATACTTGGATTAGAGTGTTTAGTGGTAATCAATAAACATGATATTGGAGTTTGAGACCATTGACTTCCGTCATCTATCAAAGTTCCTCCTCACAGACAATAGCCTGGGATTCTGAGATCAATCAATCATCAACGAACATTTGTTCCAGGCACTCTGCTAAGTACTGGGAATACAAAGACAAAAGTGAATGATTTACTCTTCCCCAGTGTGAAGACCCTGCAAGAGAGAAGTTTTTAAAATCACATTTGGAAACTGCTATTGCTTGGGAACCCTCAAATTTGGGTTCTGGGAAAGAAAATCTTTTGCATGGTAGAACCAATGTGTCTTTTTAGTCCATCATGAGAGCCAAGAACCCTTATGTGGAAGAAGGTATTATGTTCCCAATGGCTTTAGTCCACTGTAGCCCAACAGTCTTGTAACCTATAAAGCTACAGATGCACAAATTTGATGTGATTTTAGTTGAAGCTCATCCACTAACTATACCCCTCCTTGACCATCATCCCATGCTAATCTTCAGGAGCAAACTGTTCCTTCTGTCAGTGGATTTTAGCTGGGCTCTGATAGTCTGCACTTATTGGTTCTTGTACAAACTTGACTCATCCTCCTTATAAAGGACTGACTGCCCTAAGGATATCAACCCAAATGCCACTGGTTTATTTATCTTTGACACTTTTCAATAGGATCCTAACTGCCTTTTTTTAAAACAAGCAGGCAATGGGAAAAGCTCAAGGGACTTTCTTCTATTCATTTCTGTAATAGTTTTCTTGCCACAGGAGGCTTAGGAAGATTTGTACAGCCTGCTTTCTTTTCATTAGCAGCAAGTGGAATGCTGTTGGGTAAGTTAAATGTTCAAGTCACATTAAAAAAATATAAAAATGAAAAGTTCAAGAATTTTAAGGATAGATATTTTTCTTAATCCTTTCTTTTAAAATACAAATTTTATGAATTTATGATTTTATAAATTTCTTCACACTGCATATAAAGCAGAAAGAAGAATATATGACTATTCATATACATATATATATATATATATATGCATGTGCATTTATACATGCATACATATATGTTGGGGGGATAATTCTGAAAGCAAAGAATTCAAATCTAACTTTATTCTATTTGTTGAATGTAATATTATACTCCACTGACTTTTTGGCATGAGCATGTTAAAATTCTCTTTATTAGACTGACAAGGAAACCTGATGGAATTTTCAACACAATCATCGAGCCTGTCATGGAATATAACAATATTTAATGATTTCTTTGTATTTTCATATGCAACCACAAATGTACCAGTCTCTTAAAGGCTGAGCTTGGCCATCCTATTACATTAACCTGCCAAAGCTAAATTATCAGGAGCAGGACTGATTTTTCCCCCTCTCATTCTCTGGAATAAGACCATCACAGGAAATCTGTGATTCTCACTCAAGGAGAGAATGAAATGATATTTTCATTATAGAGATTCATATTTTCTACAGACCAGTGAAACTAATTTAGAGAGCGTATTTTAGGATGAATAGAAGGGATTGGAAAGGAACACTTATACATTAGAGAATTCTTGATTATAACGTATAATTTCCTTGTTTGGCTTATATTTATTTTCTTTATTGGATATTAATCTTCTATTTCATGCTATTGGTTATTGTTTTTCTGTCTAATTTTAGGACTTATGAAATGTATGTATATATATTTATATAAGAAATGTATAACTAGCATTATATATACACAATGGAGTTTTATTAAATAATTAGCAGTATGTGTGTATACATATACATATGTAAATAAATTATGTGCACATTTATATACATATATATATATATATATATATATATATATATATATAATACAGTTGATCCCTTGGAATGGAGCTATATAGGGAATGTGTTGATAATATGCACAGAAAAAAGGAGGCAAAGGTTTGTATGGTGCTCCTTTTAAGCAATGATCTCATCAAAACATTATCAAGATATGGATGGACATCAGTTTTGTCTCCTGTGCTATATAGACTTGGAAGGGATTCATTCCTTAGTCATCTAGAAAAGCAGCACAGAATCAACAAACATTTAGTAAGTTCTGACTCTGTGTCAGACATTTTGCTAAGAAGTGGGGAGATGTATTATAGTTTTAATACTCCATTTCTAAGTTTTCCTGGGATACTAATTTCTTCATACAGCCTTTTATAGATTATCTGAGAAAAAAGAATAAATAATAACTTGAGAATAAGATTGATAACATAACATTCAACATTTTGTGAAGCAATCCTTTTTATCTACTAAATAACAGAACAAATGATTTGTGTATTTTCTGTTTGTGATTAAGGATTTTTTAAAAATCAAAGACTTAGTTGTTTTTAAAAGATCAATGTAATCTCTTCCCTTTCCCCCAAAGTTTTATTTTTCTTTCATGACAGGCTTTGATAGTGAGTTGACATTTTGAAATATCAAGGCAGAGAATAACCATTGATACAGCTGTCTGACTTACCCTGATTCCTTATTATAGCCATCCTGTTTCCACAGGCCATAGTTCTGTCAACAGCACTTCATCACTGATGCCCCAATTGCCCATATATGCATGGAAGCTTGAAGGACTGCCAGCTGAGTGCTCAATAAATCAAGGAGCAAATTATGGTGGTTGCTTAGGCAGGGTTTAGATTGTGCTGCATCCACATGGCTGCAGATTATTAGCCAAAGTTAGTAAGTCCCCAAACAATGCATTAGTGGGAAGATGATTCCCTGTGATCTATTTGTGTCGTATTTTATAGGGTGGGAAAATAACTTACTGGAAACCCAAATGTGGTTCCCAGCCTTAAAGATCCCTTTCCTTTTATGTGTTTAGTGGTCTAGAAGAGAAAGAGCCCATCTTAATCTCTGCTTCAGATTACTTCTTTGAAAAGAATTTTTGAGAGAAACTAGTTGAATCTTTGAATGTTAACAGTTTGGCTTTGTTAACAAATGATTTTGAATGTTGACAGTTTCTTTGACATCCTTACCTTTATGTCATCTCTTGAATATTACCTCTACCTCTGCCATCTCTCAGGCAAGCTGTCATCCTCTCAGAATATTGCAAGAGGCTGCTGGTTCATCTGCCTGGCTCAAGTCTTTCTTCATTCTATTCTATCCTCCACTCAGCCACCAAAGGGATTTTTCTAGAGTGAGGATTTGATTACGTCACTTTTACTACTCAATGAACCCCAGGGGCTCCTTATCGTGTCCAGGATCACATACAAAAATGCTCCTTTTGCCATTCAAAGCCTTCATCTCCTTGTATATTTCATAGGCATGGATAAACCTTCAGACCTTAGTGATGAAAAATTTAAATAGAAACAGAGTTCTCTAACTGTACATAAGGTTTCCTGCAGGTTGCACAGTGACTTAAAAACCAAATATTAATATCACCTGTTTTATTGTATTTTTATTTATTTTGTCAAATATTTTCCTGAGTACATTCTAATTTGCTTCAAGTTGCCTTAAAGATTGTTGTGGACTGAGTGGACCTGCAGACGATGTGTTTGTCACCTCTTTCCTACATCTTGCTGTTTCTTTTTAATATTCATGATCCTGTAAATTAATGATCTTTTAATATAAATATATATTTATGTATGCATACCTTGAACAAAATGCCAACCCTTTCAAATCAGGACCACATTACTTAAATTCAGGCAATTCAGGCAAGGGTTTTCTTATTTCTGTGTAACTTGATTCTGTTGAAATCCTTTCCATTGTTCTTTAAATCTAAAAGAATAGAGTTAGAGAATGAATTTATCTTTCTACTTGTTTTAGAAGATTTAGGGCTGGAGACTTATAGGGCTAAAGAGCCTTTGGACAGATGTGTTATTATGCTCATGCCTTTGCACATGTGCTTTTGTTAATGAGAAGTAACATGGTATAATGGCTAGAGAGCTGACCTCTAGAAGGAAGACTTGGGTCCCTATTTCATCACTGATACATCCTGCCTATGGCATCATGGGCAAATCAGTGCTTTTGGCCAGTAGTTTCAAACTCAAACAGAAATACATTCTTGCCTGCATAATTACTTTGAAAACCACAAAATCAAACCAAAACAGAGCAGAACTAAAAGAAGACCTATGATCTACATTGTGTTATATTCTTTATGTCTTTAAAAAATATTTCCCAATTAAATTTTAATTTCATTCTTACCACGGGTCACATGAAATGTTTAACCTCTCTGTTCTATTCTACTCTCTAAGGATATAAGTTGCAGGGAAAGAACTGATTTATATTAGTCTAGTCCCTATTCCTAGATCTGTATATATTCACATGTATATATACATACATGTATATATACATATTTATATATGCTTCAAATATGCATCTTTATACAATCATATATCTGTTTATATACATACTATATATATGTGAAAATATGCAAATATGCTTATATATATATATATATATATATATGTAAAAATATGTGTGTGCATAAAAAAACAATTATCTCAAAGTAAAATAGACTTCCACTACAGACAGTGGGATCACCAATACTGGAGCCTTTTAAAAAAGGCTAGATAGACACTAGTTATATTGTAGCGGGGATTTTTGTTCATTTATGAGTAGCATACATTGGCTTCTATGGCTCCTTCTAACTCCAAGACTCTGAAAGTAATTTTATTGTATTTTGGGGAATTCAATAACACATTGATCTATTTGGAAAATGAAAGGTGATATAAGAACCAATATTAAGAATATGAGAAGTATGCTAGAATCCCAGAATAATCTTTATTTCTAATATCTTAAAGCTAAGGTGAAAGTGAGCACAGAAAATTGTAGTGTATGTGACTTTCTGGGATGCTGAACCTTAAATGGGGTGAATGGGATGGTTTTCTGATTATATTTTTAAGAATGAGATAAATCTTTTTTAGTCATGCTCCTAAAAGGTGGAAAGGCATTTAAAATAATATAGTCATTACTTCCCACTGAATTAAATTATGATTGCATTATAAATTCAGAGATGTTTTATCTTCATTTCTGATTGATTTTTAAAATTTACTTTTAATTTTACAGTTAAGTGTCTATCCATCAACTTCTCTCTTAAGATGTTAACTATATGGAAGCACATACAATCACACAAACTAAATAGAGATCCATGGTAATGCAATTAAAATCAGTTGAGAAATCCAGTATGGGGGAGTTATCCTGAAAAGACCAAAAGACCTGGGATCCCATGGGGAACTGTGATCCTAGGAAGGTACTTAATCTTTCAGTTCCCTAGGAAGTATCCTAAGCCTAAATTGCAAAGGTGGCAACCAGCATTGCCAGAGGGAAAATTCCTCATTTGGGAGTTGTCTTTACCAATGAAATTATATATCCCTTGTAATAAAATTAATGATCCTTTTGCAATTTGAATGATTGCCCCAATTTTCATTAGTTACTGTTGTTTTTTTTTAATCAAAACATCTATCTGTCTGTATGTTATATGTATGCAGGGCAGTTAGCTGGCACAGCAGATAGAACATCAGGCCTGTAGTCAGAAGGACTAATCTTCCTGAGTTCAAATGTAACCTCAAACACTTATTTGCTGTCATTGAACTCTTTGTCTCAGTCTTTTCATCTGTAAAAGGAGCAAGAGAAGGAAATGGCAAACCATTCCAGTATCTTTGCCAAGAAATTCCCATATCGTGTTACAAAGATTAAAGACCTGAATGATTTTAAGTCATGTGCATTTAAAAATGTGTGTGTGTGTGTGTGTGTGTGTGTACGAAGAACTGGGAAAATAGATGCTCATTGATTGAGGAAAGGCTAAATAAGTTGTACTTTCAGAATATTATAGAACATTACTAAGCTATAAGAAATGACAAACATGATGAAGGTAGAAAAAACAAAGACTAATATGAACTGATGTAGAGTGAAATAGAAAGAGCAAAATAACATACACAGTAGCATAATGGAAATAGAAAGAATAGCAATTGCAAAATAAATAAAAGCAAATATTGTGAATTGATAATCATTGAGCTGAGTCCAAAAGAAGAAAAATCTGAGTCATCTAGAATAAGAAGTTCATTTTCTTCTCAGAGGCCAACATCCAAAAGTGTGGAACATTGTGTAGACCACTTTGGTTGTTTTCTGATTTTTGTCTTTTAAAAGTTCTCTATTGTGAGAAAAAGTTTTCTGGGGGGGGGGTAATGAGAGGCTTACAGGGAAAAATGTATGTGAGAGTTATTAATAAAAATATTTCAAAATATAATTCACATTGACTTTGGCTATTTTTTCTGAATTTGAGCCTTGAGATATTTCACATCTCTCTTTCTATATATGTATACACATATATGTGTGAATGTGTACATCTGTATACATATATGTTATATGTGTACAATTTGTATTTTTCAGACATAAATAGTAAAAGTAAATTAAGATTGTCGCAGTAATATTAGGAGATTCAACATAATTTATAATGCTTTGTTGTTGATCAATTGATTTATCTTTTTAACTCCTTGGTTAGATTTTTAAAAGGACTTATTGCTATGACTACAAAAAAAAATCCAGGAATAAACAATTATTAATACAATGTCAAACAGGTCTGTAGGTGAACTCAATTACAGTGACACAATGGGGCAAATAACTGTAAAAGTCATTGGCATTATTGTTTGCCGAAGGTCAAAAGCACTGGAGTGGAGAATGGTGAAATTAAATGACAGAGCCGTATAAGAGGCTGTGATTGAAGATGCTTTGGATCAGAGACCTTTATTGTACTTTGATTTTTTTTAAAGCTTGCTTTATTTGGGTCTTTCATCTGTGGGGGGAAAATAGTGGATGTTGTAGTCTCATTTGATTGAAGTATTTGAACTTTTAGAAACACTCTATTTCCCAATGCAAGAAGTATAGTATTTTTCTTTCTTCTAGAAATCCAGCTGTGAGGTTAACTTCTATTACTTATAATGTAAATCTCTCAGATCCTCAATAATGCTACTTTCTCTGCTTATTATGAAGCTAGGGCACTTTGTATTTATAAAGTGAATTAGATCCAAGAAGATAAAAGAACTCAAAGACGTGAATAGCATTTATCTTCTCAGTAGAACAAAGATATTGTTGTCATGTTTTAGTTGTATCAGATTCTTTGTGACCCCATTTGAGATTTCCTTGGTAGAGAAACTAGATTAGTTCTCCATATATTTCTCCAACCCTTTTTACAGATGAGGAACTGAGGCAAATAACATTAAGTGAGTTGCTTTAGGGTCATGCAGAACAACTGGGCCAGATTTGAACTCACAAAGATAAACCTTCCTGACTCCACATCTAGCACTATATCCTCTGCTCTACTTAGCTACCCTAGAACAAATATAAAATTAGGAAATATTTCTTGATTACTTAGGATCGATTCAGTATCTAATCTTTGACTCATGGTAAGACAGAATATCAACAACTCCTCCTGAATCCTAGTAGATTCACCCGCTGGATCATAGGATGAGAGCTATAGAGCTGGAGAAAACTAGGCTATGGAAAGGTTCAAGAATTCATTTGGTCATATAGCTAATTAATTGGTGTTTTACCCACATCTTTATGATTCAAAATCCATCACTTCATTCCACCTTTCTATTGTTTTTTTTTCTTTTCAATAATGGCAATGGATTACCATAAAATCTATTTGCCTATTTTGCAAAATAGAGTGCTTAAACATTATCATATTGGAGAAAAGACAAGCAAAATAGGAACTGAGTAGTTTCTACGTCTTTCTTTTTTTCTATAATTTACTTCATGACAATACCAAGTATGGCTCCAAAATAATTCCTTACTGGTTAATTCCATCAGAATTTATAATTCATTGCATGACCTTAGCACATTAGTATGTACTTGTGTTTCCTATGGTTTCCTGTGTTCTGGACTTATCTCCCAGATGACATTATATAATCTTTGAGGACAAAGACCAAGACCTAACCTCTTTAAGAATTTCCCCCAATTTTAGTAGTGTTCAGCAGATAATAGAAAATCATTGCATACCTGATGATCATTTAATTAATTCATATTAAGTTAAAAGTTTTGAAAAGGTTTGTTCTGGATTCTGTCCACTATGTACCAACAGCATTATGATAGACATAGGAGTGAAGTTTGAATAAATATGGATAGACATCCATTTTAGAAGTCGAGATGTACTTCTTATGTTCCAAGTAGAAAGAGGATAATAATACTTCATGTTTTATTAATATGCTTCAAATACCTGGCATGCTACTTTACATATAATTGCTGTTAATAAATGTTTGTTGAATTTATCACTGCTTTTGTTGGCTCTGATCATATCTTAATGCTATATCAATCATTTGGCTACTAATAACTCACAGTTGAAATGAACAGTCAATAGACATCTGAAACTCAACATGTTCAAAACTGAACTTATGATCTTTCCTTCTAAACTTTCCTTCCTTCAAAGTTATCTATTACAGTAGAAGGTAATACCATCCTCCTAGTCCTTCAGGTTTGCAAACTAGGACTCATTCTGAGTTCCTTATTATTTCACTCCCTATGTCCAATCTATTACTAAGGTCTATCTATCTCACTTTATCAAAATCTCTTGTCTGTACTCTCCTTTCTCATTTAACCTTGTCCTTACTCAAGTATAGGCTCTCATCACCTCACATCTACACAATTGCGGTAGAGAGCTGGTGGATCTGTCTTTCTAAATCCTAAAGCGCAGAACTAATCATGTCACATCCCCTGCTTCCCCTCTCCCAATCAATAAATTCCAGCAGCTCCATTAAGTCCAAAATAAAACAAATATATATTTTTAGATTTCACGTCCTTTCACAACCATCCCCCCTATGTTTCCACTCTTCTTACACATTATACCCTTCCAGATCTTCTTTGTTTCAACACTGTTCCACAAACAAGAGTCCATCTCTAGGTTCTGGACATTTTCTTTGGCTCTGGACATTCTCCAATGCCTTGGATGATTATATACATGTAGGTGGCCATAAGGAGGGAGAAGGTTTCCAGTAGAAGGTGGGATTTTGTTTGTGACTTGAAGGAAGCTATATTTAGAGTTGGAAGTTATTTTAAAGATGAACTGATCTAACTCCCCTTTTCATTTTACAGATAAGGAAATTGAGGCTCAGAAATAGTAAATACTTTGCCCCAAATCACATAATTTGTCCTTAATTAGAGTAAATTTCTGAGTTGGAATTCCTTGATACTTGTGAGTCTGAATCCAGCATTCTTTCTATCACGTCACATTTATTTTGATCTCCATTTCTAGACCTCTGCTCCATGAGGGCAGGGGCTGGGTCTCACTTATTTTTGCTGCTTCAATGTCAGTGCCTGGCACTTACATTACATACAAGGGGCCTTACATAGAGGAGGAGACCAAGCCTTGTTGAAGTACATGAGAAAAGCTTTTTCAGGGAGGCAGTCAACTGTTTCCTATGAAGTCATGAAGGATTTTGTGAAACAGATGGGAAAGTATTTCTGGCCAACAGATTTTGGTGGTGTGCAGATGTCATGGAGTTCTAAATGACTGAATAGAGTTGTGAAGTAAACTCTAGTCTATAAGGAGGAAGCTAAGGCCGTGTTAACACGATCAATCTTTTGTACCATGTACTTGGACTGAGGATTAGCATAATCAACTTCTATGAAAAGTGGCCAAATATTGCATGACTATAAAATGATAATTTTATTTCACCCACCCAATGTGTCTCTGGATTAAGTATATTATATTATAATAGAAATATAATATAATATAATATAAGGATATTATATTAAATTAAATATATATATATATGTGTATTCTCTTTTTTGTAGGAAGTTTATTCTTAATACATGTTCCTTTATGAATCATATTGGGAGAGAAAAATCAGAGCAAAAGAGAGGGAAAAAATCAGAAAAAAGAAGTGAACATAGTATGTGTTAATTACATTCAGTCTCCTTAGTTCTTTTTCTGAATGAAGATGGTGTTTTCCATCCAAAGTCTATTGGGATTGTTTCGGATCACTGAACCACTGAGAAGAACCAAGCCTTTCATACATTCTTGCTGTTGTTGTGTACAATGTATTCCTGGTTCTTCTTCTTTCGCTCAGCATCAATTCATGTAAATCTTTTCAGGCCTTTCTAAAATCAGCTTGTTCATCATTTTGTATAAAACAATAATATTCCATTACCTTCATGTACACACAAATTGTTCAGCCATTCCCCAGTTGATGGACATACACTCATTTTCCAATTCTTTGTATTCAGCTCTTCTAAAGTCTTGCATTGATGCTTCCATGTGTCATGGATGTGACTCAGATCTATCAGAGGCCAGAGCATAAGTTCTGCATTGCACCAAGAAAAATAAAAAGATTTCCGGCGGAGAGCTGAGGTAGTGTCTGAGGCATCCAAGATGCAGCTTATCTATATTGAAAGATACTGGCCACCAGTTATGATTGTTATTCTGCTACATCAGTTTACAGATCACATAGAACTACAGAGCTCTATTAGACAGAAGACCTTTGCTGAGCTAATCCAGGAAATTATATAAAAAATGGTTATAAATATGTTGTTGTTCCTAAGTGAAACTAAGTGTAGGTTGCAACTGTGAATCAAAAGCATATTAGGTGCCACACTTAGAAATATGCAGTTAGATCCTCTATTTGGGAATCTCTTGGTCTGGGAATGCCCTCTATCTATAAAAATTGCAAGTTATCCGTGACATGGTGGATGAATCTTATGGAGGATTCTGAAGCCCAGAGAGAAGAGATCATTTGGCCAAGGTTTCATAATTTGAAGCCAGTTCCTCTTCACTGGAAGCCCAACATCGTGTCCCTTATACCAAAGGTTCTTAATTTTTTCTGACATAGAAAACTTTTGTGATCTGGTAAAGCCTTGGGATCCTTTTTCAGTATATTTAATTAATAATATATATTACAAAGATATTAATTAAATGAATATATATTCATATGAAGATATAGGGGTGGATATATATTATATATACTTACACATTATATATCTATATATATAGTATATATTTCATAGATCCTACACTGAGATCAATATTCATATACATTCAGTCTTTCAAACATTACATAGCTCCTACTCAATTATCTCCATTAAAAAATAATAAGTTCAGCACTTGGGCTGTATTAATGTGATTAAATGCTCTCTTTTTAACTAAGGAAAATATTTTCCACTTAGAAAATAAAGCATGTGGAAGAACAATGTATGAAATCAAAATGAATGGTTTTCAACAGATTTTGTTTATTCATTAGTTTGAAAAACAAGTTTATCTGTCAGTACAGTCAAGCTCTCAGCCAGAACAGCCTTCCTAAGGGCTCAATATTTGGGGAATTGTTTAATTATTACTTAAGTGGAACAGTTTGGTCCAGAAATCTGAGTTTACTTACCACATCACTGGGATTTTCTCCTGTTGCATTATCAGTCTGTGGTTATTTTTTTGGTATTGTTAACATATCTCTGGAAGCTTTATGTATTCGCCAATTGAATCAATGCTTTTAAAGCTTTATTTTTTTCCATTGGCAAATTTATTTGGGAAAAGGGAATATTTGGTAGAAAGAAAAGTTCTTTGCTTCACCTGAATATTTGTTGTTAAGCAGTTTACTAGTCATGTCCAAGTTCCTGTAACCACATTTGGGGTTTTCTTGGCAAAGATACTGGAGTGATGACTATTTCTTTCTCTAACTCATTTTATAGATGAGAAGACTGAGTCAAACAGGGTTAAGTCACTTTCCCAGAGTCACCCAGACTTGAGCTGGTAATACAATTGTTGCTTTAAAGTAGATAAAAATCTGGATTTAGTAGCAGAAAGAAAAATATTTAAATCTTACCTCAGAGACTTATTTATGTTCTTACCCTGAATAAACCACTTAACATCTCTGAAACTCAGTTTCCTATTATGTTAAAAGATCTTAGTAGTGCCTGTCTTGCTTAGTTAATATGAACAGCAGATGGGATAATTTATGTAAAGCATTTTATAAATTTTAGAGTATCCTATAAGGATTAGCTTTAATTTAATTTATGAAGGGGAACATGATAGAAGTTAGCAGTATAAAAACAAGAACACTTGGAACTAAATAATACAATATTACTTCATTTTCTTCATACTCATTTTAGAAGGACTAAATGAGGCCTAAAAAAGTTCAAACATCAAAATAAAATATATCTATTGTCTTTTGATTCCAAAGTTCTCTTTCCTTCCTTCCTTTCTTCCTTCCTTATTTTTATTTAAAATACTCTAAGAATCTTAATTAAACATTAAAACAGGTTTAAGCAAAGTCAATAATCACCTGTAGTGCATACTAATTGAATTACCTTGGACTAGTTACATCACTAGTCTAATTTTTATGTCTTTCTCTCTCTCTCTCTCTCTCTCTCTCTCTCTCTCTCTCTCTCTCTCTATATATATATATATATATATATATATACACATACATGTATACAGAATGGAGATATTGAAACTTTGTGACCTCACATTTTCTTTCAAGTTCTTTTTCTCCGATTCCATATTATCGTAAATTCAGAATTTGATATATCATATGTAAATTGAAAATGTTAAAGTTGTGAAGAAGTTATTTTTATATGCAAAAATAGTCTTCTTCTTTCATGGAGTGAATGATTTCCTTCAGCTCACAGTTATATTAATGGGCAGCGTGGCATAGAGAAGACAGCATGCTGTGCCTAGAGCCACATTCACATCTCATTTTTGATATTCCTAGCCAGGTGATCAAGAGCAAATTATTTAACCTCTCTGATCTTTCATGTCTTCATTTACATAGTGCAGATGAAATTTCCTACAACACAGAGATAAATTATAACAAGAAAAGTCCACTGCATTATTCTTTAGATGTCAGCCCAAGTTTTCATTCCCTGTCCTATTAGATGCCATGAGAGGGAAAAAGCCATATGCTAATTGTGAGAGAGGTGTCTCTAGGAGGCAAGTGGCCTTCTAAGGAGGGGCCATTGCCCACTAGTACCTTTAGTATATAGATATAATGGATAGAGAATAGTATTTGGGGGCAGAAAGTCCTGAATTCAAATCTCTTTTAAGTCATTTATTATATGGAAAATACAAGGCAAATCATTTAACCCCTAGCTACTTAGTTTCTTTATGGATAATAATAGCATCTACTTAGCAAGGTTTTGGGGAAGAGCTAATCATTTAACTTGTGTAACATCTTTTTGTAGTCATTGTTGATCAATTGTGGTTGATTCTTTGTGATTGCATGGACCATAGATCATCAGCCCTTTCTGTTCTTTATTATCTTTTGATATCTGTCCAAGTTCATATTCATTGTTTCTATGACACTATGCAGGCATTTCATCCTCTGCAGTCCCCTTTTCCTTTTGCCTTCAATCTTTCCCAACATCAAGGTATTTTCCAATGAGTCTCAACTTCTCATTATGTGACCAGAGTCAGTATCTGACTTTAAAGGTCAGTATCTGACCTTTCATTGAATAGTATGAATTAATGATTCAATGATTCATAAGCATTTAACATTCATTGAATTCATTAACACACTTCACAAATCTTAAAGAATTATAGAAAATGCTAATTTTATTGTTATTATTGATAACTAACCTATGATTAGTTACATAAAAAGTTAGCTATTATTATTAATCAATAATTGATGGTCAATGATGTGAAATGTTAGCAATTTTTATTGATATAGCTATTATTTAGAAAACAGACTGATTCACAATGAGTAAGAATTGACTTGGGAACAGTTTGTCATATTTTGGAGAAGGGGAGACAGATTTTCTAATAGAAAATGCTAATTTTATTGTTATTATTGATAACTAACCTATGATTAATTATATAAAAGTTAGCTATTATTATCATTAATCAATAATTGATGATCAATGAAATAAAATGTTAATAATTATTACTGATATAGCTATTATTTAAAAAATAGACTGATTCACAATGAGTAAGAATTGACTTGGGAGCAGTTTGTTATATTTTGAAGAAGGGGAGACAGATTTTCTAATTTGCTAATATGGTTTGGGTTCAAAATTTTTATTGCCTTGAGTGTCTAAGACAAAAGGATTCTGTCTTTTGATTATATATAAATTAGAATAGAAGAAGACAAAAAACAAAATGAAACAAGTTTTTTTGCGTGTCCATTCAACAATGAAATAGATATTATCAATGACTAGTTCTGCGTAGAAAAGGTAATTACTGCAGCTCTTGTTCTTTCCCATCATAACTATTATGAGACTCTGTGAATCATGTATTTGAACTACTACTGTATATATATAAGAAGCACAATCAGGATTACTCAGATGTGTGTCATGGCCTTTTGCTTGGGACATGTTATTTAATTGAATTATATCTTTTGATTGAGCCTCAGTTACTGAGAGATCTCATCCAGGATGACTGGTGACTGAGCATCAGGGCAGGAGCCAATGGAGAGTAATCAGGGTCCATAAGCAAAGGACCATAGCACTTGTGGCATAAATAGGGCACATATCCAGCCTCAGAGGGAGTTCCCCTTTCAGACAAATCATGGCTCTCCTGGACTACTTTCCCTAACTATAAGTTTCATAGCTCTTTAGGATTCTAATGACCCTGATACATATCATCTAACTTTATCCTCACACAATCCTGTAAAGTATCTAATTCTTGGCTCCTTTTTATAGATAATGAGGCAGCTGAGAAAGTTCACTTGGCTTTGCCCAAAGCCACACAGAGAGTTGTGGTAGAGTCAGGGTTGGAATCCAGGTCTTCTAATGTTAAATCCTTTACTCTTGGAAGGGTCATACTGCTTGCTCATTAGTTCTTCCCATCAATCAGACTGCACAATATCGGTGACAACTGTCCGTTTTAGGAGTTGGAAGGTGCTGGCTGTATAGCTTCCAGAAAATGAGAAAAAATCCATCCAGATGCATTTTTGCTCCTTTTCTGAAACTTTTCTGGTCAAATCAGAGACTATCCTTCATGTGGCAAGGTATCAAACAGCACAATTCCAGAATATAATAGCATGTTGTCCCTCTTCATTATGAAATAAAATCTAGAGAATATTTAGATAAGTTTATTTTTTTCAGTTTTGCCACTTAATCTTCTATTGAAGGCATAGTCTATGTATGTCCTCATTATACTCTAGTAGAATATGTATTTTTCCTAAGTAATTTTTTTCCTCAGTTATACACAAAAAGTAATATATAGAGGAGTTCCTATCTACAAATGTAGAGGGAATACACATACACACACACACACACACACACACACACACGTGTGTATATATATATATGCACAAATGTATGTTATATTAATTATATAATATTATATTATAATATTTTTGCTCAAGGAAGATGCATACTCTCATTACATCCTAATGTTAGTATCCTGGCACAAAGCCTCATTCATTCCACTATAATTACAGAATTATTTTTACTGATAATAAAAGTGAAATTTCAAAAAGAACATTATATTTTATAAACAGAGACACACACATACATCTCTGAAAACAAGACATATTTGGAGTATGGACAATTCATTACTGCTATGACAATTTTTTTTAATGACATTCTTCAATTGTATTTATACCAATGTTTTGCTGTACTGGTTCCATAATGTAACCCACAAATACAGGACTTAGCAGCTACTAGAGTTTATTAAGCACTATGCAAATACTATTCTTATCATCATCATCATCATCATCATCGTTATCATCATGTGTACCAGAGTATGTTTTCCTTATTCTCTGAAGGCTGAGGATCTTTATATCTCTATCTTGATCTCTCAGATTAGAAAATTTGGTGGAGGTAAAGAGACTATTTCATTAATATTATCACTATTTTTATGTGGGCAGTCAGCCAAATTATCCTTTTCTTGTGCTTTTATCTCTTATACATTGTTAAAAGAAAATGCTACTTCTGTGAACCTTTGTAGCCTCTCTCCCCAACAGTTTCTTTGCTAATAGGAAAGGCAAAGAAAGAAATACATACACTAATGGGAGCAGATATATCATTTGAAATAGTAAATACAAATGTATTCATGGTTATTTATAGTTATATATTAAGTGCTTAATGAAAGGTTTTTGCTTGATTAAGGCCAAGGAGAACTAAGGCCATATCACATTTCCCACACACATTTGTTATTAATGTCGTAATAATTATTCTTTACTTTTATTACATTTATTATCTATGGTAATATTGTATAAACTTAGTCATAGTCAAATTATCCTTTCAGGAATGAAGAAAATTTATTAACTTAGAATTATCCAATTTAGAACAGGAAAAAAAAATTCACTGCACAGAGATAACATCTGAAATTGTCTTCAGAACTTTACCTTTATAATCAGTAAATGTAGTCATTTAACTAGAGTGAGCAAATGAGGCTTTGTGCCAGGACCCTAACATTTAGAAGGTGATGATAGATATATATAGAGAGACATAGATATACATCTTCCTTTAATAAATAGAAAGAAAAAAGTCTATTGTATTAATTATGTAAATACTTATTCATCATACAAATTTATTGTTTTCCATCACTTCAAAAAATATTAAATAAACTCCTAGAAGAAAGGGACTGCTTCATATTTGTCTTTCTGTCCCCAGCATATGATAAGATTTCTGGCATGTTGCTGTTCATCACTTCAGACTCATTGTGAGTCCATAGACAATTGCACACCAATGCTGTCCATCGAGTTTTCTTGATAAATGACACTAGAGTGTTTTACCATCTCCTTCTCCAATGGATTAAGGCAAACAGAGTTAAATAACTTGCCCAGGGTTTCTCAGCTTTTAAGTGCCTGAGGCTAAATTTGGAACTCAAGTGATCCAGCACTCTATCCACTAAGCCACTTAGCTCCTAGTAGTCCCTTAATAAGTGGTTGTTGATTAGTTAAATAGGGAATGCCCAATGAAGAAATCACTGGGGAAAACTGATAATTTCTATGCAGATTTCTTGAGATCCCTTGGAAGTGGGGGCAGAAAAAGCAACATAATTTAATTGTGCGTTATAGAGTGGAACTGGGGACAGAACCCTTGCCTCTGATTCAGAGATCTGCCTCAAAGTACTCTTGGTATAGAAGTCATAAGAGCCCAAGCAACCCACTTAACTTTCCACAACACCTAGAAAACATATTTTTCATTTTTAAAAAAAATTAAATGTCCTTAATTAACAAGCATTCACTTTTTTTCCCACTTCTCCTTCCTTTATTAAAAAAAAAAAAGTATGTGTAAGTATGAGGGGGGATTTTGCACTCCTCATAACCATGTAATAATGGCAAGTACCCATATACTTGATAGAAGGAGTTTGAAAAAGTTCATCTCCTACCTCCCCCCAATAATAATTAAATATATTTATCACCTGACATGTTATTAATTCAATACATAAAAACACATCTTAGGCAAAAATTATATTGGAGGGGACAGTCAGTTCCATAGAAGCATTTCTAAAAATGTTTTATAGGTTACATGATGAAATCCAAAGGAACAGCTGGTGGCACAGTGGACAAGGTCCAGGCCTGGAATCAGAAGCTCCAAGATCAAATTTATGGATTGTAAGCCCCTATAGGGCAAGGACTGTCTTTTATGTATTTTATGGTATCCCCAATACTTAGCACAGTGTCTGGCATATGATAAGAACTTAATAATTATTTATTGAGTTGGAGAAAAATTAAATCCTCAGACACTTAGCTGCATGCTCCTGGATAAAACTCTCTTGTTCTCCATTTCCTCAACTATAAAAATTGTCATAATAATAGCACCTGCTTCACATAGTTGTTGAGAGGATCAAAAGTGATAGTATTTGTAAAAGGGGAATAGTATGGTGTCTGGCACAAAATAGACACTAAATCAAGGCATACTCCCTTCCCTTCAGTGGGGATTGATTATAATGCAATAATAAGGCTATTTTGAATTGACATTAAATGGGGCATCATTATACATGGCATAATGAATGATAATTAACATTATAATTATTCATTTTATTACTGTTGTTTAGTTATTCCAAATGTGTCCAAATCTTTGTGACCCCATCTGACATTTTCTTGGCAAAAAAATGCTAGAATGATTTGCCATTTCTTCGCCAGCTCATTTTACAGATGAGAAAAATAAGGCATATAAAGGTTAAGTGATTTGTGAGGTGTTACACAATAAGTGTCTGAGGCCAGATTTGAACTCAGGAAGAGTAAATCTTGAAATTCTTTTTGTCCTTTTTATTCCACATATCCTATGAGGGATCACATTTTTCTTATAAGGTAATGAGATGTAGAGAGGTTAGGTGACTTATGACAGAAATAATAAATGTCAGAGGCAAGAAGTAAATATAGATTTTCTGACTTAAAATCCATACTTTTTTCACTATGGTGTATGTAAGACTACCACTTTTTTAAAAGGTCATTCTCTTTTGGGTCTCTGGAAGCACAAATACAAAAATTCATTGAAAAAAGTTGAGCATTAAAAGTTATCAAACTGTGCATACCCTTTGACCCAGTAGTGTTTCTACTGGACTTATATCCAAAAGAGATCCTAAAGGAGGGAAAAGGACCCATATGTGCAAAAATGTTTGTGGCAGCCCTTTTTGTAGTGGCTAGAAAATGGAAACTGAGTGGATGCCCATCAGTTGGAGAACGGCTGAATAAGTTATGGTGTATGAATTTTATGGAATATTATTGTTCTGTAAGAAATGACCAGCAGGAGTGGATGCCTGTCAGTTGGAGAATGGCTGAATAAATTGTGGTATATGAATATTATGGAATATTGTTGTTCTGTAAGAAATTACCAACACGATGATTTCAGAAAGGTCTGGAGAGACTTACATGAACGGATGCTGAGTGAAATGAGCAGGACCAGGAGATCATTATATACTTCAACAACAATACTATATGAGGACCAGTTCTGATGGACCTGGCCATCCTCAGCAACAAAATCAACCAAATCATTTCTAATGGAGCAGTAATGAACTGAACCAGCTATGCCCAGAGAAACAACTCTGGGAAATGACTAAAAACCATTACATTGAATTCCCAATCCCCATATTTATGCCCACCTGGATTTTTTATTTCCTTCACAAGCTAATTGTACAATATTTCAGAGTCTGATTCTTTTTGTACAGCAAAATAACAATTTGGTCATGTATACTTATTGTGTATCTAATTTATATTTTAATATATTTAACATCTACTAGTCATCCTGCCATCTGGGGGAGGGGGTGGGGGGTAAGAGGTGAAAAATTGGAACAAGAAGTTTGGCAATTGTTAATGCTGTAAAGTTACCCATACATATAACCTGTAAATAAAAGGCTATTAAATAAATAAATAAATAAAAAGAAAAAAGAAATGACCACCAGGATAATTTCAGAGAGGCCTGAAGAGACTTACATGAACTGATGCTGATGAAATGAGCAGAACCAGGAGATCATTATACATGGCAACAACAAGACTATATGATGATCAATTCTGATGGATGTGGCTCTCTTCAACAGTGAGATGATTCAAACCAGTTCCAATTATTCAGTGATGAAGAGAGCCATCTACACCCAGAGAGAGGCCTGTGGGAACTGAGTATGGACCACAACATAGCATTTTCAAGCTTTCTGTTGATGTTTGCTTGCATTTTGTTTTCCTTCTCAGGTTTTTTTTTTTTTTCTGGATCTGATTTTTCTTGTGCAGTAAGATAAATGTACAAATATGTATACATATGTTGAATTTAATATATTTTAACATATTTAATATATATTGGACTTGACATTAGGAGACAGGAAGGAGGGAAAATTTTGGAACAGAAGGTTTTCCAAGGGTCAATGTTGAAAAACTACCCATGCATAAGTTTTGTAAATGAAAAACTTAATAAAAAATAAATAAATAAGAAAAAAAGAGTTGAGCATCAAAAACATTTTTTTTTTTTTATTTGCAGGTGATGGAATGAAGATGTTTGGTTTGGACATATTTCAAACAGAAAGGTCAAATTCACAATGTAGTTCCATTTTCCCTCCCTCTCATCATGTCATGTGCTACAGGGACTTAAGAATATACATATTTTATACACATTTATAGCTCTTGCCTCTATATTTATCCTATACCTATTACAGATTGAGTGACGTAGGTCCATCTGTATTTTGATCCCCAAATACAGTTATTCCCTTGATGGCAATTCCTTCATATTAGAAGACAAAAATAGAGGAAATATTTTCTTATTTGCATGTTTTGTGATATCTCTCTCTCTCTCTCTCTCTCTCTCTCTCTCTCTATCTATCTATCTATCTATATATTTATTTCAGTGACTTTTTCCTCTTCTAGTCTCAGTGTTTTTAGCTGATTCAGTAATATGAATTTCATTTGCCATAGGGACAACTAGTAATTCTCTTGCTATTTTAATCATCTTTTTTATCTCTTCCTTTTGCCCCCAAGTCCATAAATACTAAAACTCTGGACCTGTAGAGGATGATAATTATGCCTCTGGCTAAAAATAATTTGGAATCAGAAAACACTTGAGAAGGAACTATGATTCTCCTTTCTATGAACATTTCAGAGTTCATGGGGGTTTTTTTGAGGGTAAATACCAAATATAATGGGCATCCAATACATAAATGTCAGAAATAATTGATAATCATTATTCATTACAAGGACAAATGTTGATTGAGTGGATATATTATATATTTTGGAAAGTGGGTTATTTTTCAGGTATGTCCCGGGGGAGAACACTCAAAAAATTCTGTTTCTATTATTTTGGAAGCCTCCAACTCAAAGGGTTGAGATCCTTGTATATTGAAGGCACACTGCTAGGTGCTTGAAATAGGAATATGAATTAGGCAATCCCCGGCCTCAGGGAACTTACGTGTTACTTGTAGAGAAGGTCAAATATATCCCTTCCTCTTAGAAGATCCTTCATCTCATTGTTCTAAATACCTAATTTCCAAGGTTCCCTTTTTTACAAAGGCTTCCTTGATTTCCCCAGCTAGAATACAGATACTTGTTCTATCTTTAGTGGGTTTATTATTGAGCAAGAACTCAACTGCCCAAGTAGATATGCTCAGTATGCTTCTTTCAATGATAAGAACACAAACCCATCTATGCCTTTGTATCCTTGGCTCACTTTCCTATGTCCTCCCATAATTTTGCCAACACACTGAATGGACCGTATTCCTTTCTTCTGATATCATTGTATTCCTGTGACCCCTAGGTTGTCCATCATTTTTCCATGTTCTTGCCATGTGTCTAGTCAATCTTTTTTTTTCAGTGAGTCATTTATTACTTGGGATTTTCTTCATAGTTCCTTATTTGTCTTGTCTTGCAGCTTGCCCTTTGCTATTGTCCTCTGAATTATACATAACCATTATATAACCATTCTTCAGACAGTACCATTCAGTCTAGCTTGTAGTTGGTCTATGGAGTATATATAAATAATGACTGGTGGGTCATGATTTGAGCTAAGTCTTTCATTAATCTGTTACTTTCTCTGGAGTGATATGCTAATTCTCATTAGTTGCCATTCTCCATACTTGATGAGGATCAAAATTACAAAATCAGGGTTAACGTACAATGTCTCCGGCTGCAGCTGATCAGACCAATATGAACTTGGAAGATTCCACCACAGTTAACTACAATTAGTCCACATGAAGATTTTGAATAAAGATGTTGCTCATCTCATGCTTTGGTTGAGCTACTTTAATTCTGCTTTGTTTAAGGAGCACAGGTGTGCCATGCCAGGAAGGCCTGTGCCGGAGTCTCCCATGTCTCCCAATTGATTCCCAAGTTCTTAAAAAAAAAAAACCTTGAATTGTCCTTGTCTCACTTCTTCTGACCTCTTACGTTGTGGGAATTTTCTGTAAAATAGTTTTTTAGACACATGTATTTTTGGCATTGGAATCTGCCAGAGTTGCTCTCTCTCTACAATAGTTTGAATACTTGATAGTTTAACTTGAGAAATCACCTTAGTGTCTGGTACCTCATCCTGTCAGGGGATTGAGAATCTTTTTAAGATAATTTAAATGCAAAAGATTGAATTTTCTGATGCACAGTGGATATACACTAATGTATATCCTAATGCAACCCTGGCTATACTCGTCAATTGTCAGTATCCTTCTCAAAAGAAGACTACTCCCTGTTCTGGTTATTCTTTTATTCCAAACTCCTAAGACTTGCAAAAATGTTCAGTAATGCATTTATCCTTTTTTTTAATTATTTAATAGCCTTTTATTTACAGGATATATACATGGGTAACTTTACAGCATTAACAATTGCCAAACCTCTTGTTCCAATTTTTCACCTCTTAACCCCCCCCCACCCCCTCCCCTAAATGGCAGGATGACCAGTAGATGTTAAATATATTAAAATATAACCTTAGATACACAATAAGTATACATGACCAAAACATTATTTTGCTGTACAAAAAGAATCAGACTCTGAATTATTGTACAATTAGCTTGTGAAGGAAATCAAAAATGCAGGTGTGCATAAATATAGGGATTGGGAATTCAATGTAATGGTTTTTAGTCATCTCCCAGAGTTCTTTTTCTGGGCATAGCTAGTTCAGTTCATTACTGCTCCATTAGAAATGATTTGGTTGATCTCGTTGCTGAGGATGGCCTGATCCATCAGAACTGGTCATCATCTAGTATTGTTGTTGAAGTATATAATGATCTCCTGGTCCTGCTCATTTCACTCAGCATCAGTTCGTGTAAGTCTCTCCAGGCCTTTCTGAAATCATCCTGTTGGTCATTTCTTACAGAACAGTAATATTCCATAATTTTCATATACCACAATTTATTCAGCCATTCTCCAACTGATGGACATCCATTCAGTTTCCAGTTTCTAGCCACTACAAAAAGGGCTGCCACAAACATTCGTGCACATACAGGTCCCTTTCCCTTCTTTATAATCTCTTTGGGATATAATCCCAGTAGTAACACTGCTGGATCAAAGGGTATGCACAGTTTGATAACTTTTTGAGCATAGTTCCAAACTACTCTCCAAAATGGTTGGATTCGTTCACAACTCCACCAACAATGCATCAATGTCCCAGTTTTCCCGCATCCCCTCCAACAATCATCATTATTTTTTCCTGTCATCTTAGCCAATCTGACAGGTGTGTAGTGGTATCTTAGAGTTGTCTTAATTTGCATTTCTCTGATTAATAATGACTTGGAGCATCTTTTCATATGACTAGAAATAGTTTCAATTTCTTCATCTGAGAATTGTCTGTTCATATCCTTTGACCATTTTTCAATTGGAGAATGGCTTGATTTTTTATAAATTAGAGTTAATTCTCTATATATTTTGGAAATGAGGCCTTTATCAGAACCTTTGACTGTAAAAATATTTTCCCAGTTTATTGCTTCCCTTCTAATCTTGTCTGCATTAGTTTTGTTTGTACAAAAGCTTTTCAGTTTGGTATAATCGAAATTTTCTATTTTGTGATCAGTAATGATCTCTAGTTCCTTTGGTCATAAAGACCTTCCCCTTCCACAGGTCTGAGAGGTAAACTATCCTATGTTCCTCTAATTTATTAATAATTTCATTCTTTATGCCTAGGTCATGAACCCATTTTGACCTTATCTTGGTGTACGGCGTTAAGTATGGATCAATGCCTAGTTTCTGCCATATTAGTTTCCAATTTTCCCAGCAATTTTTATCAAACAGTAAGTTCTTATCCCAAAAGCTGGGATCTTTGGGTTTGTCAAAGACTAGGTTGCTATATTTGTTGACTGTTTTATCCCTTGAACCCAATCTATTCCACTGATCAACTAATCTATTCCTTAGCCAATACCAAATAGTTTTGGTAACTGCTGCTCTATAATATAATTTTAGATCTGGTACAGCTAAGCCACCATCATTTGATTTTTTTTTCATTAATTCCCTTGAAATTCTTGACCTTTTGTTTTTCCATATGAACTTTGTTGTTATTTTTTCTAGGTCATTAAAATAGTTTTTTGGGAGTTGCATTTATCCTTTACACAATGAACACAGTGACCTCAACTAAGGGTCAATGGAAATGAGATAATAACTAATTATAAATGTTCACAAATTTACCAAACATCAGTAGAGAAAATTGACTCATACAGTGGTCATGAATGTCCAAGGAAGATCTCATCACCCAGTGCTTCGAAGTTGAGGGTCCCCCAATATCCCACTACAGGTCAGGCAGATCTTGGTTTATCTTGTAGGATCCACTAAATTCTGTTTCACTGGTTGGTGTGGGATATCGCTTAGTCATCTCTGATTTGAGATACAGCCAAAATCCTTGACTAAGGCCCTACTCGTATCTTTCTGAAAGGGTGAAAAGATTTATATTAGGACCATTAGGAGACCTCTTCTGTTCTCTTCTCTCAGAATCTTGGTTTGAACTCCTGCTGCCTTCCAATCAAGGCTACATCTAATTCCTCTCTACCTTTCTTTTTGGCCTTTCCACTTATCCTGTTTGCTTATTCATAAACAAAAATAATGAAAATTAATTAAAAAAATAATGAAAATGTTATGTGGTAAGTGCACTGTCTCTGATGGCCACCTAATTCCTTACTTCTTTATCTTTTATATGAAAAAAAAATATGACCACTTAAATTGTGAATGTTATTCTCCTTTCCACACACATTATTACCAAATGACAAGTTTGGAATTTCCCAAAGTTCACAGTATTATTGAACTTTAAATTATATTTCATCATTCCTATTTTTGGGAACAAACATATTTAAAAATATTAGTTAACATCCTAGTCCTCCCTGGGAAGATAATAAACCTTTTAAACATTTCACAAAGATATGGAATTCAGTCTGGTTAAGCTTTCATATTTTTAATTTTCTTGCATAAATGATAAAGCAACATATTCCAGACTTTGCCTAAGAATATTTTATTAATTATTTTATATAATTTTAATTATAAAACTGAAATGGTATCCATTTCTTTTTTTCTTCAATTTTTTGTCATAGGATAGACAATATAATTTAGGATTTCAAGCATATCAAAATGTATTTTTAGTACTATTATTTTTGTATTCTCTCCATTTCTTTTTAGAAAATGGGTAGCCCCTGTCCTTTAAGCTGCTGACTTAAAATACATTCAGTGGCTGAAAAAGCAAGGTCACCTTAGATTTTAGCTTTTTGTTAAGGAGCCACATGAGCTGATGTTTTCTTTCTTTCTTTTTTTTTTTTTAATGGGAAGATACAGCTATTGAGGAAAGCTTTAATGGAAATCTGCTTCTCTCTCTCCTATACTCAATAGGTGATAATGTACATTGTGTTATTTACCAACCCAAAAAAACAGAAATTGAAATATAAAGACATAAAAATGACCCAGTGTTCAGCCAAAAAAAAAGTACTTAGCCAAAAGGGTGGCTACAGTCCCTTTCATTTCTAATATTTCACTTTAACAGCATTAAAAAAAAAAAGTCTTTCCATTATACTAAGGTAAATTACAGGAGGGAAAAAAATCAATAGCTAAGAGAAGATTGAATTGCTTCTGTAATTAAGCATATACAACAATTTATTATATATTGGCAATTTATTATATCATATGCATTTATTATTTAAGAAATTTATTTATTGTATTTTAACAATTCATTATATGTTAGGAATTCATCTGCCTCTTGAAAGAGAACAAAAAGAAATCCTCCAAGTTTTACTTTAATGTTGGTAAATCATCCTAATGTTGTTTAAATGCAGCTACTTATTAAAATATTGATGACATTTCCTCATTTTCCAATTGTGAGGTCTTAGCTGAGACAGCATCTCATTTCTGGTTGGCGGAAGCCTGTAAGTGGTATGTTCTGACCCCCACTTCATTATTTGGTTTTGTGTCAACTTCAGGGAGTCTCTTTTCCTTTCTCCTCTTGAAATCCTTGTTTGTCAAAAGAGAGGATTAGATAATATGATTTAATAATGTGTTAACATTCTAGGGCATTCTGCTTCTTTGAACACAAATCCTTGAGAAATGATTTTGATGAGAGAAAATGTTTCATTTTCTCTATAAGACATTAACCTAAATATCTCCAGTTCTCCTTAATTAGCAAGGATTCTGTTATCCCTGCATTTATCTTTATTTATATTTCAGCTTATGGAATATAATAGAATAACAAATTTTGCAAGAATATTCCTAGCCATAACCTCTGGGGGCAGTGGTGGTGTGAATCATTATTCAGAGATGTTAGCATATTAAGTGAGCCCTAATCTCCAGGATTAGGGAGGACATCATTCTGAAATGATCAAACCACAATTAGAGAAATAAATCTAGTTCTGAATGCCTCCTTTTAGAAAGGATATTAGTAATTTGAAGACTGTCCATAGAAAATAATCAAGTCAGTAGTGGACATTGAGATTAGGCTATAGTAAGATCAGCTAAGGGAATTAAGGTCATTAAGCCCAGAAAAAACCAAGGAATGTCATGATGGCAATATTCAAATATTCAAAGGATAGTTATGTAAAAATGGGATATGATTTGCTGTACTTGGCCCCAATAGCTAGAACTAGGAGGATGGAGAAAAAAATGTCCAAGTGCTGAATATAGACTTTGTTAGAAAAAACTTTCTTACCAATTAGAACTAGTCAGCATGAAATAGCCTGGTTCAGGAACTATACTTGTAAATATTTAATAACTAGTTCTTTGAAAAAAATACCCACAAAAATTTAATCTGCATTATGAATATTTTCTCCATCACCTTCTTAAGTCTAGACAATCGACAAAATAATAAATCAAGTCCCATTTTGTAGCCTTGGCTTATTTCTGAGCTGTAAGTGTTCACATTGATATATTTTTAAAAAAGTATTTTATTATGAATTTAATAAATAAAGCAAGCATTCCATAATATAGTGGAATAGGGAAAAAAAAACATGATTGCACATGGAACTGCAAAATCTATTATATACTATTTCCTATTCCTTTTAAATATATATTGTTGTCCTATAACCTTTTTTCTTATCTCCTCTTTCCCCCATCCTAGATATGGCTAACACTGAACCCAAATAAATGTATCCACCAATACACTCACATATACACACACAGAATCATTCTATACATATTGAGACATTATTTTACATTTATTATATTGACAAAAATTATTGAAGGGGAAAGTGATAAATGCTGGAGGATAGGTAGAATATTGTGACTCTAATTCATTGTAATTCGAACTGTGAACTCATCCAAGGATTTTGGAAAGCAATCTGAAATCATGCCCAAATTCTTATTAAACTGCCTATTCCCTTTGACCCAGCAAACCTTCCAAAACAAACCCAGGAACTATATAAACAGGATTACACACACACACACACACACACACACACACACATATGTATATATATATTTAAAATTATTCCAATAAAATCAGATTTTAAAAATTGGAGAAAGATTAATTGTTCAGGGCTAATCAGAGCCAATATGATAAAAATGAGTTTTACATTGACCATTTAACATTTGGCTCTCCTGAGCCAGTTCTAGCTGATTCCTAGCCACCCTTGAGTTCCTTCTTCATCAAAAGTCTTGAAAAAAAAGACTAGATGACTATTTATAAGCTGTGTCATAGTAGGAATTCTTACTCAAACTGGACTAGACAGTCTCTGGCATATATCCCAAAGCTGAGAATCTAATTCTAGAATTCTGAGTTATTGTTTTGCTGTTGTGTTCTGTTGTTTTGATTGTGTTATTATTATTCTTTGAGGTGGGGGATATTCTTCAAGTGATACATATAGTTTATAGTAATGGTGTTGGTAGTGTTAGCAGAAGGAGAAAGGGGAAGAAGAAGACAAGGAAAATTAAAGGATGATTTTGTTTTTGCCCTCAATACAATGCTCTATGTCTCATAAATACTGTGACAGTTATTTGTGGAATTGAATTAAATGGCTTCCAAATGTATTCTTGGATGTCTTTTTCTTTATTAAAAATCTCCATATCCAATGTGCATTTCCTCTTTCACCACAATCTTCTGGACTCTTGATAATTACTCGCTATAAATTTTTGTCTTTCTTGTCTTTCTTTTTTTAAAGAAGTATAAAGATAGACTAAATGATCTATGTCTCTCTGACCTTTATAAGCCTTCAAAATCATGATCAAAGATTCTGATTAGCCTGTTAGACCAGTCTGCTCCCAGACTTTTCTTTTTTATACACTTCAACTTTGACCATGCTTTTCAACAGAATCTCCTACCCACGTTCAGGCATAAATACATAGGATAACCTATTTCCTCTGTGTCTTTTCCCATGTGTGAGATGCAGTCTCTAGCCAAATCTATCTCACAGACTCCCTGATTCCTTTCCAGCATGGTTCACATTTTTAGTAATATATTCCTCACCACCGAAATGACTTGTATATTTATTCTGTATGTATTCAGTATATAGTTATAGTTGTATTCTCCAGGAAAAGATCTGTCAATTCACATCTATTTAGCACATATTACAGAAACCTACGATATTCCAGACACTGTACTAACTGCTAAGAATACAAAGACAAAAGACAGTCTTTACTTGGAAGAAGTTAATATTCTAATGGAATGTAAGTTCCTTGAATGCAGGAACTAATTCATTTTTTGTCTTTATATACCATTATTTAGTACAGTACTGGCAAATATTAAATACTTAATAAATTCTAGTTGAACTGAAGGATCCCCACAAAACAATAACTATAAGAAGAAAAAAATGGACACAACTATATGTTCTTCCTACAAAAGCAACAACTGATATTTATGTAGTGCTGAGTATGTTCTAGGTACTGTGCTAATTACTTCAAATATTATTTCATTTGCTGTTCACAACAACCCTGGGAAATAGATGATATTATTCTCCCAATTTTACAAATGAGTATGGTTTCATTTGGAATAAATATTGTACCAATTTCTTATAAAAGCATCAAAAGGAAATGGATTTAATTGTCATTTTAATCAGTATGTTAGGAATTCTACCACTATGAGTGGCCAATATCACTGATGTTTACCATGTTTACCATGGTCTTTCTATTGAATGTGCAGGGGATTTGGGGATCTATTGAATTTGTGTCTTCTTGATTGTTTTGGGTGTAACCATTCCATGCTTATCCTTTGTTTCAGAACATGTTTATGTCCCATATTTCTTTGCTCACTTTTGGAATGCATGGTTCAAGCTCCCCAATGTAGCGCAACAATTTTTATTAAGCACTTCTTATATGTTTACCATTGTCATAATTCCTTGGGGTACTAAGACAGAATGAAAAACTGTTCCAATATCCAAGGACCTTGTGTTCTCTCTTTTTCCAAGTTTATTAAAGCTTTTTATTTTCAAAACATATGCATAGATGATTTTCTTGTAAAACCTTGCATTCCAAATTTTTCTCCCTTCATTTCTTCCACCTCCTCCCCTAGATGGCAAATAATCCAATATATGTTAAACATGTTCAGTTCTTGTTAAACATGTTCAGTTCATATATATATATATATATATATTTCCATAATTATTAAAGTGCATAGGAAAAATCAAATCAAAAAGAAAAAAATTAGAAAGAAAACAAAATGCAAGCAAATAACAAAAAAGTGAAAATACTATGTTGACATCCATATTTGGTTCCCACAGTCCTCTCTCTGACAGCAGATGGTTTTCTCCATTATAGGACTATTGGAACTGACTTGAATCATCTCACTTTTGAAAAGAGCCACATCCATCAGAATTGATCTTCATATAATCTTGTTGTTGTCGTGTATAATATTCTCTTGGTGCTACTCATTTCACTTATCATCAATTCATGTAAGTCTCTCAGGCCTTTTAAAAATCATCCTGCTGATTGTTTCTTCTAGAATAATAATATTCCATAACATTCACATACTATAATTTACAAAGCCACTGTCCAACTGATGGGCATCCAGTCAGTTTCAAATTCCTTGACACTACAAAAAAGAGCTGATACAAACATTTTTTCACATTGGAACTTTATATTCCCAAGAAAGGATGCAATATATAAGCAGAAAACTAAAAGTTACATGATAATTGGAGAAAGGAAAATGTATAAATAACTTAGCCCATAAAGAAAGGCATTCTGTATGAGGTGATACAACTAAGGAGTCCTAAAGGAAGTTGTGTGTAGATGTAGTAAAAGTTTGGAAAGGACATTTCAGGCCAGGGCTTAAGTAATCTATGCAAAGCCATGAAAGTAGGAGAAGTTTTTATTTTATCCTAGTGAACATAAGGAGGCACTGAAGTCTTTAGAGAAAGAGGAGATATGGATAGATTTGTGTCTTAGGAATTTCAATTTGATTGCTCTATAGAGAATGGTTGTGAAATGGGATTTGAAGAAGGAAGACCATGTAGAAGACAATCGCAATAGTAATAGAAGAGGTGATGATGGTCTGAACTAGAGTAATGGCACAATGAATGCAAAGAAGAGGTTGGAAAACAATCAAAACCTGGCAAATGATTAAATATTGGGTGAAGATTATGGAGTGTAGAACTGAAAAGAGCCAAGGTTGAGGACATAGATGAGTTGAAAGGCAATAATGATTTTATATTTCTTCTCACTTACTCTATTTTTCAGCCAAACTGATTTCTTAGCTTGACATTTTTCAGGCATGACTTTTTTATATCCCATCTCTATGCCTTTGCAAGAGTGTTTAATATCTGTATTCTATTTCTTCTTCACTTCTTCCTCCCCAAATCTCTAGATTTCTTAGATTCCAACTCAGCTTTTGTCTCCTCTGTGAGGCCTTTCCTTTTCACTCCAGTAGTTAATATGCCTTTCCTTTATCTTATTTGACATTTATTTAATCTATGCATATGTTCAATCCTTATATAAACTGAATGAATAGAAACTGTACACCAGGTATTTACTTTGCCCAAGATACTGTAGTAGCCATTAAAATGCAAACACACAATAAGAATTCCTATCCTCAAGGAGGCAGATTTATAATGGGGGGGGGGAGGGGGAATATCTAGAGGGTGGTGACCAGGAAAAAGTATTGTGGTATAGAAATTCAAGGAAATGAGAAAGTGGATTTCATTACAGTTTTCAAAATATAGGACAGGATGGGGGATGGAGTAATTTCAACCATTCATCAGATCTGAAAATGATCAAATATGACAAAGTCAGATTATCCAAAAAATGATTCTTGAAGACAGTGACTCTTTTTTTTCCCTTTACTCCTTGTATTGTCAGAGATTCATTCACAGATATATAAATTTAGAGCTGAAATGGGCCTTAGAAGTTAGAGTTAGAGTCAATAAATATCTATTAAGTGCCTAGTATGTGTGCCAGGCACTATGCTAAACACTGAAGATTACAAGGAAAGTCATAATATCCTTGTCTTCAGGGAAATTACAATCTGATGAAGGAAAACAACATGTTAAAAAAAAAAAAAAAGCTAAAATACAAGTGAGTTCTGATACCTGATTCAGGGCATGAAGAAGCCCTGCAGCTGGTTTGGAAAATGACCTGATGAAATGAGAATTTCTGAGTTGATTTATTTCATTTTGTAGAATGGTGAGTTTCTAGAGATAATGGAGTCCCGCAAAGAACTATTGGTAGTCAATGATGAGGTGACTTTCTTAGATGTTTGCTTCAAATCATAGAGGATCAGGGTGGTCTCCAATGTCCACCCTCCACTCTATCCAATGACAGGGATATTGAGATCAGCATTAAAGAGGCAATTTCATTTTTTTTTTTTTTTTGGGCAATTTCATTTTAAAGAATGATGATTTTTTAGAGATCATGAAGTCCAGAAAAGAAGCCTAAATGGGAAATGCTGAGGTGAATTTCCTGGATGGCTTAGGGACTAACTTTTCAATATTCACTCTCCCTCTACCTCCTCCACCAAAGGATTTAGTCCAACCTATTCCTTTTATACATGAGATAACTATATATAAAAAAGTTTAAGAAACTGACCTAGATTCATACAATTAGTAAGCACCAGAAATATAATTTGAACTGAGACCGTCCTAATTTCAAGTCCAATATGCTATCTATTGTAATATACTGCTTGCTACAAGTATGTTTAAAACACACACATTCACACACATGCACACAAACATATGTGTATATATATGTAAATATATATATACACACACATATATATATATATATATATTTGTGTTAGGGCATATAATTGCCAGTAATCTTAAATGTTACCTAATCAAAAACCCTTAATTTATACATAAAGAGAATGAGTCCCATTCTCAGGGTAAACAGTTCATGTTGCTTATCTATGGGCACACAGACTAAGTATCTGAGTGAGAGTTCAGTGTCATAAATACCTGCCCTAAAGCCAAATACTTTTCACTAGAACACACTTCTTAGGCCATCCAGGTGGGAAAACTAAATAAAAGAAATTGTTTAAAGATTCTTATGATATGATTGATTTTTCCTGGCTGTCTGCCTAGAATAGAGATACTTATTTTGAATTCACCCATTTATAGTAAGTACAAATAATGCCTGCACTTAGCCAACTTGCCTTTTGATTCTCCATGGGATGACAAATCAGTTATTTAAACAAGCAAATACAAACCTGAATATGCATTTATTTTTCATTTCTAGTCAGGTTTTTATTATGTTTGTATAGAAATTCTTACTAGGGAAGAAGGATGAGGTGGAGAAATATTTAGTATAGCCCTTGTGGTGGTCCTGGTCATGTGTGAACTTCAATAAGTCATATAAAGATGGTGACTAAGAAAGAGTACTAAATGTGGAAGAAGCTAGATGATGCAGTGGATGGAGTCCTGACGGAGCAGTAATCCAGAAGACAGGAGTACCTTAGTTCAAAATCTGGCCTCAGGCACTTAACATTCACTAGTTTTGTGACCTTGGGGAAATCACTTAACCCCAATTGCTTATAAAAAGAATGAGAAGCATTTTGTGACATTATGTTCTGGAGGAAAGATGCCAGCTTTGTATTCTGGTTCTGTAGATCTTGGGCAAGACCACACAATCATAGGTTTAGACTAAAAAGTGACTTTAAAGGTCATATTGTCCACTGCTCTCATTTTATAGATGAGGAAAGGGGAGCCCAGATTGGGGAATAATTAACAATAATTGAGACTTGGAGTTCCTTGCATAAAAAATCCAAAGCTTTTTCCCAAGTACCAACCTTGCAAGCTCTCTCTCCAGGGCTACCAATTGCCAGGACCATATATACCAATCTTCCCCAGAAACACATGAACATGAGCTGATGTTAAGGTGCCAAATAGCCTTTCTTTATTGGTAATCTCAGCAGAGGTTAGCAGGAAGCAAGAGCAAGTTGTATGTATGTCTCTGTGTCTCTCTGCATCCCTGAATCTCTCTACATCTCTGCCTTTCTCTACATCTCTCCACATCCTTCTCCTTCGCCTATGGCAAAGCTAGCCATTTATATTTACTCTCCTCTGGGGTTACCCTGTGTCTAGCCCACACAGCTTAGGTGGATCTGCAGAAGGGAGACACCTGGAGTTAGTGCTGCATCCTAGGAAAAGATCTAGCAAGAGGACACAACCCTCGCCATCTCAAGGAAACACCTGTAAGATACAACTTCCTGCATTAGAAAGCAAGTCCCTTTTTATTTCGTGGGTCACCCTATCAGCTGACATGGCATACATGGTAATTCTCAGAAGGAAAGTCCCTAATGTATCCCCCTTTCTGTTTATCAGGGACTGCTCATAAAATCAGTTTTGATATTAAAAATATATCTACATATAAAACATAGGCTTAAAGTAGAAAAGATACAAAGATGCAATAGAGGGGATGAGAAAGAAAGTATGTTCGATTAGGTATTAGTACCAAAGGTATAGAAGAATTTCCCCAAATTTTCTATAAGGGACCACTCAGTCAGACCCAGACTTACCTGTGGCAAAGGAACGAAGGTATCATCTTCTGGAACTACTTCAGGCTGACAAGGGATATATAGCTGGTCCTACCCAATGGGGTCCAGACTGAAGAGTGGAGATGAGTGACTTGTAGGTAGCAGCAGCAGCATCTGGTACCAAATGTCAAGATCAAGTCTAAGGTGATTTCAGGTTGACCAAGTGGTTGGTATTTCTGGGATCCTTTTGAAATCCAGTGGCCTTCCCCATCAAGACCTGCAAGACATAAATATCCCAGCCCTCTCCAAAGTACTAAGGTTGGACCTTGCCAATGTCCTTCCTCATCCTTTCAGAGAACCCTTTGAATGTTGTCTGATACTTAAAGCCCTGTTTTCATAGGATCTAGTTTTCTATTCTGTAAACCTTTATCCACATCCACCCATCTGGCTCTCTAACTTGCAGAGCTGTGCCAGTGGGCATGATCACGGGCAAACTTATACCCTGAACCATTATGCATTCCTACCCTCTCGGCTCTCAATGAGGCTGCCAAACCTTCCCTTGCGGGGCTTGGCAATCCTCACTTGTAACCTCTCTCTCAGAGATTACTGATTGCCACCATGACCAATCCCAGTCCTGATATCTCTGGCCTCTGCCTCATCAAGCAGTGGTTCTTTTTCAAAAGAGCACCTGGACACAGGCACTTATGAGCTCAAGTTTGAAAGACACTGGAGCCAGCACTCTCACCTCTTTTTATCATCTCCTCAAGGCTTGCGTCCTTTTTTAAGGAGGACATGACTTTCTGGCAATAGGTATTAGTGTTCTCTCTAGCTAATTTCCACATAAGAAGACCAGCTGCTTCTCCTTTACCTACTAACCTCTCAACAGCCATCTGTAGGTGAGCCACAAAATCAGAGAAAGGTTCATTGCAAAGTTTTTTGCTAAGCCTGAAAACAATCATCCATTGCAGAGACTCCTCAGGTGTAAGGCAGACTTTAGCAATAGTCTTCCAATTATTTAGTGTTAGTATACTACTGGAGGCTATGAGAGCCAGCAGCTCCTCAACATATGGTGATTCAACCCTGTAAATCTTTCAATTCCTTAAATTTTTTCAACTCTAATGGGGCCCACGTTCTTTCCTGGGGCCTATCAAACATGCCAAATCCTTGCTTCCTGGTTCCCTTCATTTGCTGCCTTCTGTAACATACATCCTAATTCTATCTGTAAATCTGTCTACTTCCTGCTTCTTTCCCCACTGCCTCTTCCTGTGGTGTCACATCTACTTTTGGCTTGCTTTATCAGTCTCGGGGTTTCGTCTCCCTTCCCATGATTGTACGAATGGAACTCACGAGGTCCCTGGCCAATCCCATCCTTGTTCGGGCGCCATTTGTAACCTCCCACTCCTAGGGGTTACTGATTACCAGGGCCATACATACTAGTCTTCCCTGGATATACATGAAGACGAGCCAATGTTAAAGGGCCAACAGCTTTTCTTTATTGGTAATCTCAGTGGAGGTTAGCAGGAAGCAAGAGCAAGTGTATGTATGTCTATGCATCTCTCTGCTTCTCTCTACATCTCTGCCTTTCTCTACTTCTCTCCGCATCCTTCTCTTGCCTATGGACTCAAAGCTGGTTATTTATATTTACTCTCCTCTGGGATTACTCTCTGTCTAACCCACTCAGCACAGTGTAGGTGGATCCACAGAAGGGAGACATGTGGAGTTAGTGCTGCGTCCTAAGAAAAGATCTAGCAAGAGGATTTACTTTCTCAAGGAAACACCTATGAGACACAACCTCCTACCTCAGAGACCAATTCCCTTTTTACCTCCTGGACTACACTACCAGCTGACATGACATACATGGCAATTCTCAGAAGGAAAGTCCCTAACACAATCTAAACCTTTCTTGGTTTCCATTTCCTTTTCTGTATATTATTCAGATTTAACTAAATGATTTATAAAGGCCCTTCTAGCTTTAAATTCTGTGATCCCATAAGATGAAGGGAAGCAGAAAGGAACAAGAATGAAGTGACTACTGTTCCAAGAACTGTGCTAAACCCTTTACAAATATTTACAAATACAAATATATTTGATGAGACAATGAGCTCTCATTCTACATACACACACACACACACACACACACACACACACACCAATGAGAAAGTCTTCCATCTTAATAAACTTCCCAAATGACACTTTCCAAAGACAGACCAGATAAGCCACTCTCTCTCCTATCCTCTTACTTTTCCAAAGATATTTTCCCTTAATTGTAAAAATGAGTGAGTTCAGGTCAATGATTTGTGAGTTCTACTTCAAACATCAACTGTCCTTCCAAACTCTAGTATAACATTACTTGTATAACCTTAATCAAGCCACTTTCTTTCTCAGTTGCTCAGTTGCCTTTTCTGTAAATTTTTAATTCTGGATTTATATGAATGATTCCTTTTGGATTATAAATGTTATTCAAAAGTCAATTACTTATTACCATTTGATCAACACTAGACTAGATACTGTGTTAGAAACTGGGGATCCAGACAAAATTAATTGAATTCACCCATTTATGGTAAGTACAAATAATGCCTTCATTTAGCCAACTTGCTTTTTAGTTTTACATAGGATGACAAATCAGTTATTTAAACAAACAAAGACAAACCTGAATATGCTTTTATTTTTCACTTCTAGTCAGGTTTTTATTATGCTTGTATAGAAATTCTTGCGAAGGAAGAAGGGTGGGGTGGAGAAATATTTAATATAGGCCTTGTGGTGGTCCTGACCATGTGTGAACTTCAATCAGTCATACAAAGATGGTGACTAAGAAAGAAATTCATTTGGATCAATGCAGTGTAAAGGTTGATATTGTCTTATCTGGTTCATCAGTTTTTTAATTCTGTCCACATGATTATTCTAGAGAGTATAAAATAAGTACCATATACATCTCTATTTTTTTTCCTTTTTTAATGTTCATATAGCGTTATTTTTTAAAATGTCCAAAATGAGTCAATTATTCTGCCTTTTAGTGTATTTTTTAAACCAGTAAACTAGTCCAAATAAAACCATTAAATTATATATGAATGGGTTCATTCAACAAGCATTTGAATAAACTGGTATAATTCTTTCTCTGTACCAATTCTTTGCTAAATACTTAGAAAGGGAGAGAGGGAGAAGAAAGGAAAAGAAAAGAAAACCAACACCATTTATATAGGGGTGTGTGTGTGTGTGTGTGTGTGTGTGTGTGTGTGTGTGTGTTAAATTTAAGAGGGAACTAGGTTTTGAAAAGGAGGAGATCAGATACTAGTGAAAAACACAAATCAGACAAATGCAACTGGCCACAGAGTGAACAAAAATTCTCACATGAAAGGAGATATTTCAAATCAGAAAGATGAATCCCTGATGTGATGAGTGGTGGCAAAAATGTTCCTTGTCTGTAGGCCTCAGTATGAATATACTGATTTTTATTTTTTCAACTTGTCTGTATCATGGTTTAATCTGACTCTCCAAGCTAATTTAAATAGGTCTATTTCCTTGAAACAAGACCAGTTTGTCCTTGTCTTCTTAATTCCCTTCCTTTAGTCCTCCTTGTCTTCACATATCATTGGAGCTAAGTGGATCTCAGGATATAATCACCAACCAAATAGTCATTCTGTAATTCTCTAATGCTGTCAGCTAGTCAATTATTTTTGGCTCAAGATATGGAATGCAAAGTTGGTCACCAGCCAGGTACCTTCATTGCTAGCTCAGCGAAATGTCAAAGATATTTTGTTAGGAGTGACCCCAGGAGTCGTTCTCGACATTCACGTCACTATTCTTAGGAACAGAATTTAGTGGGGTCAGGGAAAAAGCTCTTTCCTCTGTACTTTGATATGGGCTGATTTAGACTGATAGATAGTTCTTTGACTAATGTGTACTTGGGTTTGTATTAAGGGATTGGTGACCCAGCAGTGTCACTACTGTGTTTGTATCCTAAGGAAATCATAAAGGAGGGAAAGGGACCCATATGTGCAAAAATGTTTATAGCAGCTCTTTTTGTGGTAGCAAAGAATTGGGAAATGATCAGATGTCCATCAATTGGGGAATGGCTGAACAAATTGTGGTATGTGAAGGTAATGCAATATTAACAAGCTGATTTTAGAAAGGCCTGGAGAGATTTCCACAAACTGATGCTGAGCAAAAAAAGCAGAACCAAGACTACATTGCACGTAATGACAGCAAAAATTGTGATGAGCAACTATGAAAGGTTTGGTTCTTCTGAGCAGTTCAGTGATCCAAAGCAATCCTAATAGACTTTGGATAGAAAATGCCATCTGCATCCAGAAAAAGAATTAAAGAGACTGAATGTAAATCAATACATGCTATGTTCACTTCTTTTTTCTGTTTTTTTTTTTTATCTCTCCCATGTTTTTCCCTTTTGCTCTGATTTTTCTCTCTCAACAAGATTCATAAAGTAATGAATATTAAAAGTAAATAAATTTACAAGGAAAAAAAACAATTAAGGGATTGAGAAATGATTAGGTCTAAAGGCTCATAGAGATTTAGAAGGGAAACGACTTAGAGGTCACTTCCTAATAACACCTATTTTACAGATGGATAAAATGAGGCCCAGAATAGCTAAAATGTTTTTGTCAAAGTTACACAGATATTCAGTGACAGAACAAGGATTTGAATCTAGATGCTTTGGAATCTATAAATAATTTTTATTTTTCTTGAAGTACCAGGGTAGACTATAGTGGGCAACATAGTTTGAAAAAAGACAAAAGAAATTAATGGGAAAAAAGCATATTAAAGTAGCAAAAAAAATCTTCACCTTGGATTCACAATGGTCAAGCCTAATGGATCTTTGAGTTTAAGATAATCTTCACCTTCTGCAAATATTCTCTCCTTTTTCCCTTCTTGATTTATCATAGCAGTCTTTGATTTCCTTTCCATTTAAGAAAAGACATTGGATTTATTCATTTTTATTTTTATCATATCATTTTTGGATTAATAGTCTCTTAGCTCCCCTGCTTCTAATATAATAAAGAAAAAGAACTAAAAATAATTGCTCAGTAGCCTCCAAGACTGCTTATGTATATTGTGTTCTTCACCTATAGTCCCCCACTTTCAAAAGAAAAGAGAGAGACAAATTCAACATCTTTTCTCTGAGATCAAGATAACTCACAGTTACATTGGGTTTTGTTTGAATGCTCTTTTTTATATTACTGAATCCTTATATTTATTGGTTTTGTGGCTAAACTTTAGAGAGTGCAACATTCCATACAGATTTTTCTGCACTTCTTGGAAGTATTTGTATTGCTTCTTACACTCAAAAAGATTCTATTAAATTCAGATACCATAACTGTTCAGCCATTTTTTAGTTGACAGGTATTTATATTCCCCAAACTCTCTCTCTTCCCTTCTCTCCCTGCTTCTCTCCCTCCTTTCCTCTGTTCCTGTTTCCCTCCTTCTTCCCCTCCCTTCTCTTTTTCCTTTCCTTCCTCCCTTCCTTCCTTCTTTCCTTCAGTTTTGTTAGGAATATTTTTCCTTTGTCAGTTTAGTAACCGATAGATATGCTATGCTGTATTCCAGAATAGCCAAATCAATTCCCAGTTCTACCAACAGTATTATAGGATGTCTGTCTTTTTATATTCTTCACCAGTGACAATGAATATTTTTGTCATCTTTTCCAGTTTTACATTAATTTTATCTATCTCAAGGGAAAATTACTGTACAGAAATTAAATATTTTAAAGCACTTCCTTTTTCTGGGCTTCAGCTTTCTCCTCTGTAAAATGAGAAGGGATTACAAAATTAACTGTCTTCCCAATTCCAGCTTCAAAAGCCTGATCTGATGATCTTTTTTCTTGATCTAGAAAAAGGTTTCTTATAACCCATGTGCGTAAGTGTGTGTGTATTGTATGTGTGGGTGATAGGTGAATTCAGCAGTCTTGTAAACACCGTTTTAAAATATACAACCAAACACAAAGATTACAAAGAAAAAGAATTATATTGAAATGCAATCATCCAAACACTGGGAAAAAAATACAGGGACCCCAGATTCAGCAAAATAGATGTCATGATTTTCAAGATCTGAAAATTTCTCTCTAAACAAAGCAAGTACTTGATAAATGGGCCAGACAATTTGAACCTCTCCTTCCATGTACATCTGGAGAAAAAAAAATAAATGTTTTCTCCATATAAAGCATAACCCTATATTGATTTGTTTGTTTTCTTCTTTGTAACAGTAGCTGCTTTTTCCACCCAACACATAGTTTGTCCTTGCTATGACAGAGACAGGGTTAAGATAGCAACTATCTGCTTATCATTGGCTCTGATGGAGGGAGGAAAATGGGTTAGGTCATTCCTGTTGGAATCTGCCATAGGGGCCAGTACTAAAGTGTAGGGAAAGGATAAGCAAGGGCAGTAGTAACTAAATATGGGAACTTTCAGTAGAAGGAGGAAGTTGAGCTGTGTTTTAGAGAACAAAGGAGAAATGATAAGATTTTGCTGGGCTTCAAGATTGTACTGACCTGGGTTACCCTGAGAGGAAAAGGGAGCGGGGAGAGAAATGATATATTTCCTTGGAAGATATGAACTGGCAAAAAAAAAGAAAAGGAGGGGTGAAAAGATAAAATATATAGCTTACTTACAAACTAGTAATTAGTGAATTGCTAATTCACAATAATACTCAAGTATCAGATGATGAAACTATCCAGTAGATATGAAAAGAAAAAAGGAAATCATAATTTCATATATTTTATGATTGGATTTAATTAGTGTATAATATATACCCAGCATTTACAAAGTAAATAGAAAGCAATTTTGAATATGACCATATACCTTACTCAGTTTAACTCTAATTAAATTCATTTTATATTTATCGAACTCTATGGTTTCCTTTTTGTAGGATATAAACTTCTTGAGAGCAGGAGAGATTTCATTATTTTTTTTTAAATAAATATATCCCTAAACCTTGCATAATATCTCCCACATTAATGAAAGGATTTATTCCATGCTTGTTAATTGAATTGATTAAGAGTGATTGCAAAATACAAGCCTGAACAATGGAGCATTTCTTTGTTGAAATAGACCAGTTAAATGTGAAGACTCTGCAAGGCACTGAGTAGCTGCAATACATGTGTAAGTAGGGAAGCAGTTTTCTATTGATCATAGGAGAAGAAAGAAATAATTGTTGGGACCATGACTGACTTTATCAAAAGGATAAACATGTCTTGGTTTGGAGATAGCTCAGGCTCTCTCCTTTCAAATGGGTTCTCCGGCAGGAATTCTGAGAGTTTGACAATGGTTAATATTCCCCCACTGCATCCCAGGCCATTGTTAATCATCTTGACCTATGCTTTGCCACTGGACCCCATGACTGCAGAGGAATATGTAGGGCTGATGACTTTATGCAGCTCTGACTCAGTTAAATTCACTTCATTTGCAAGTCAAGATATCACACTCCTGATGTTATTGGCCCTTTTCAGTAATGAAGGATAAACAAACAAAACCCAAACTATAAATGCTAAAGGTCCTACAGGTATAGTAACTGGACAGGGGTTTTCTGTGAATACCTACTCATGAAAAGTGTAATATAGGCTGCTGTGAGGTCTACAGCTTTTAAGGCAATTTATTTTTTCTTTCTTTCTTTTTTTTTTTTTTTTTTTTTTCTGAGGCAATTAGAGTTAAGTAGCTTGCCCAGGGTCACACAGCTAAGAAGTGTTAAGTGTCTTAGTGTAAGACTTGACTGAGAATTCACTAAGTGAACTCAGGTCCTCCTGACTTCAGGGCTGGTGCTCTATCCACTGCCCCAAGAGATTTCTTTTAAAGGCAATTGGTTGTTTAGTTTTAGATGACTACCCTCCCCCCCACACACATACACAACTCAAGATAATTATCTACTGTGCCTTATCATGTAGGAAGAAGAGATCAGAGATTGTAAAAACTTGACCTTTGTTTTCATAAAAATTTTATATCCTCAAAAAAAAAATTAATCGTTTGTTAGTTGCCTCTTTTTATTTGAGTCCCTTATCTTTCTCTTTGGATTGGTGATTTAGATGAATCAGTTCATTAATCAACTATGTGTAGATAGGCAGAGGGAGACCTCAGTATTGACCACCTCAGACTAATGGCATTTGTTAAAGATATAAATTTGACTCCTGAAAGGAGTAAAAAAAAAGTGCCATCTACAGCATTTGTTTCTTCTTTCTCTTTATTTCCCTACCAAATTAAAAAGAAAACTAAAACTTTGCCTTTATATGACAGTTTTTGTTTTTGTTTTTGATTTTTTTTTTTTTTTTTTTTTTTTTACAAACTCTTAGAAGAGCTGAAAAGAAAGAAGAAATGTTAGGAGATCTTGGATTAAGCTCAGTGCTCCCTGATTCTGTGTAACTGCACAAGTTCATTCTTGTATATGAGTGAAAATTTCCAGTATTATTGAAGCTTACTGAACTGATTGAGGGATCAAACTAAAATGATCACATAATTCTTTTTCATTCCCCTCCTTCAAATTCCCATACTCCTCTGTTTTAGAATGCAAATATTATCAAAAAAATGTTCAAAGGAAGATTGCATGATATAGTGTAAAGTATAGCAGAGATAAAAGTTTTGTTTTAAGAGTCAAAGGATCTGAGATCCAATCCCAGCTCTTAGAGTTGCCACCTTTCTGACCTTGGGCAGGTGTCCTATCTTGTCTGGGACTCAGTTTGCTCATCTATAACATGAGCCAAAATAAGTGATCAAATAATATCTGTCTCCTTTTCCAAACTGTAATCCTCTTACTATGAGCCAAATAATAGCAAATGCATCCAGAAATTATCCATTAGCTAATGAAGAAAGTTGAAATTCAGAGTGTTTTGGCATGGTAGCAAGGAATTGGCAGTCTTCTCTCAGGAATATTGGGCTCTTCTGCAAACTTTGGAAATAACCTTGAAGCTAATGAGTGGCTTAGTCTGGGCTAGGAGATAAAGGCATTGATTAATTTCTTAAGATCCCTCCTAGCAAGAAGTTTCTTAAGTGTAATCATTTACCTTATTTTTTTTTTTTTTGAAGATAAAGCTGGCTTAGTTACTACATGCTATAGCAATAGTAGATAAGAACAAAAATAAAAAAGGTAAAAGGGAATTTTGCCTGAAGAAGTGTGTGTGTATGGTGTATGGTGAAGGTATTTGTGGGGGTTTAGTAATATAAGAATTAAAGAATGCTGGACTGCCAAATAAGTTCATTATTATCATAAATCCTCATGCAATGAGTTTAATTTTTCAAATTCAATTCTATACTAGTGAAAGTGCTTAAAATAATAATTACTATCATTTACAAATGTTAGCAATTTACATTTAACAAGTGTTTTCCATATTCTGTCTCACTGGATCATTTTTAAAAAACCCTCTAGGTTGTGGTTCTTGTTTCTTGGCAAAGACACTGGAGTGGTTTTCCATTTCCTTTTCCAGATCATTTTATAGAAGAGGAAACTGAGGCAAAATGATTGACTTGCCCAAGGTTACAAAGCTAGCAAATGCCTAAAGCCACACTTGAATTCAGATCTTGCTAATTACAAGCCCAGTAATCTCTCCCCTGAGCTAAGCTACTCTAAAAATTATGAGGTAACTACTATACTAGTCCCATTTGACAGAGGAGGAAAGTGAGTCTGAAAGTGATTAAGTAAATTGCCCAGCATCACACATCTAATAATTTGAGAGAAAACCAGGTGTTGATATCAAGTTCAATATTCCTGACTCCCAGTTCAATATTCCATTCTCCATACCATTTAGCTTCACAAGATGTCAATATGAATCCTTCCCCTAAAGTCTCTAGTTTGGGAAATGGAAACTTTATTTTCACTGAACTCAGGAAGACCATTAAGATTTACTTCAGTAATAAGTATAGACATGTCAAGAATCAAATTTTCCTCTGTAGCAATTATCAATTAGCTTATGTCTCCGATTTTCTGATCTTGGTAACAAGAACCAATAAGATATAATTTCATTATATAACTATCATTAATATGTTTTATTCCCTCCCAATAGGATATTTTACTTCTTGAAGTCATTTTTGCTTTTCATCTTCAGTGCCTTGCACATAGAAGGTACTTTAGAAATGTTTATTGGATTAGGTAGATTACCCAGATCCCAAATTTGGCACTTTTCCTTTTTCTGTACCCTTATGTATTTAATTTTAGCCATTAAAAAAGAAACATGATTCTGAGATAGATTTTAATTCACAGATTTTGCCAAATTCTCGGAAGACTCCATGACATAAAAGCTTAAGAATAACTTCTATAGAGGATTTTATATGGGGTTGAATGCGGAGAGACTTGACAAATGCAGATCTTCCAGCAGAATATTGCAGTAATCTAGATGTGAGGTGTTGAGGGCCAGTGTCAGAGAGGAGAAAGGGAGGATATATAAGTGATGTTGCAAAGACAAATTCAACAAACTGGCAAAAGATTGGATTTGGGAAGTGAGAGATAGTGAGGAATTCAGGCTAACTTCTAGTTTGTGAGCCTGAAGAAGTGGAAGGTGGGTGTTAATTTTCCATTTTCATTGCTATACTATTCTTTGCAAAGAGAATTTATAATAGGTTCTTTGTTGTCAAATAATAAAATGTTGATATTCATAAGAAACTAAAGAAACTGAACAATTTACAGTGAAATTATTGACATGATATACATCTCCACAAACCTATTTTTTTGATGAAATTTAGTGACTGTGACCTCAGCAAAACAACAAAGCTTTGTTATCTTTCTAAGCAAACTCTGTCCATTAATACTTAAAGGTTACAGTACAATTTGTGTCGCTGAGAACAGAGAGTAGTCTTTGCTCTTTTTGCCATGATTATGTTACATGTTATAAAAATGTTCTCAAAACCAAGGGGAATCTAATCAGTTTGGAACCAAATGTGATAATGGCCTGTGCATGACACGGTCGCTCTGTTTATAAGAAATTATCTCTCTTCACTTGCTTTTCAGTATCTAGGTATACACAAAGGAGCAACATGGTTAATCTTTTTTTTTTTTTTTTCTGGCATATTTTAAAACCAAAGTCAGGATTCCTTCCTACTTTAAATTTTCCATGCAGGTGTCATCAGCGTAGATTGTGTAAGGAACTGACCCTTTTCCAATCTTCTATTCCAATATTTAAAATGCAACTCTCCCCAATGGTATGGAAAAATGAATCACTGGGTCACAGGAATTTCCTCCATTTCTTATAGAAATTTATTAGTATTGATATCAGGCTAGAATAGTAAGTAGAGGAAGGTTTATTGCCTTGTCCTTCACCCCTCACTTAGTCTGCTGTGACACAGCTTCCATCTTTGTGGTGTCAAACTTGGGACATCATCACTTATCTGAATAACCCCACATAAGTAGGTGTTGCTAAAATTTTATTTTCTCATAAATCACCCAATTGCACATGGAAATTAACAGCCTATCCCAGATGGGCCTGGCTCAATTGGTTGCTCACTGCAGTCTTCTGGAATGGTTTTATTTCACACTTCTTATCTCACCACCTGTGGGGAAGTCTGTTTTGCAGCTCTTTCTTTGGGAAACTTGATGAAGACTTGCCAGCATTGTGAATATTTGTTTTCAGTAAGGTAATGATCTTTTCTTTCCCTATGTTCTTCCCAGATTTCCTGAGAATAGTGTGGAAATCACATAATCCAAGAGTTGAAAAGGGCTATTGCACATTTGGATTAATACAAACATTATCTCCCTACAAATGACAAAACATTATGAAAGATTAAGCTTCTGACTCAAGGTCACATAGCTATTAGGTGGTATAGTGAAATATTAGTAGTGACAAGTGGTTAAAATTCCACATCCAACACAATAGCTTCTGCGTGATGATGGACATTTTGCATAAACTCTCAAAGCCTCAGTTTCCTTATCTGTAAAGAAAGGTTAATAACACATTCAGTGGCATTGAAAATTACTGAGGATAGAAAAGTCTTTTATAAATATAAATTACTGTGGTCTTTGACTTCCAGTTCTATGCATTTATGGATAGAATGTAGAATTTTAGAATGAGGATCAGTTCTCCTTAATTGCAATAGAAAAGCTGTCTCAAATTGCAAAAGAAGATAGCAATTGCAAATAATTTAACAGAGAGGAATCCATGTGAAATTTTTCATTTAAGTCAGTAAAAAAAATTATAAAGGAAAAAATAAAAGGAGAAAAAGAAATCTACTGCTGGGGTTAAAGACTTCTGCCTTTTGATAATCCCTAGAAGGACAGAAAGGGATCTACTTTGCTATTCCCAACCCAATATTGCTATAGGTTACTCATGCCTGCAACTAAGAGTATCCAGTAGAGGTTATCATTTGAATTTCAGTGTAAATAAATGTGCAATTATAACATTAATCTAGCAGGACAAGTCATTGACAGTGGTTGCTAGAGTATATCTCATCAGAGGTTTTAAAGTGTTGCATTTTTAATTCAACTTTCTAGCAGTGATTTATTCAAGAAATAGCATATGGCCAAGGATAGAAGGAAAAAGTATGCCTCAATATGGCCATCACCTGCTTGCCTGAAGTTAAAATTAAGAGGTTAAAAGGAAGTAGAATGCCTTTATTGGCTCTGTGTTGTAACAGCCCACATTTTTCTTCCATCACAACCATCAATGTCGATTCCAGCTCTAAGCTGATGTTGCTTACTGAAAATTATTATTTAGTATATGTTTCAATTATTGGGAAAATTATTGATTTCCCATCTTACATGACCAAAGAAATGGAGCTATTGATTGTTAATGGTCAAGAAATTTCAAACTAAATTATGTAAAATGGACTCGATGATGTAAGCAATTTCATTATGTGATTAGTTCAAATCTCCTGAGATATTGTAAATCTCTAACATAAAGATATGAGTGGGAACTTTTAAATAATTATACATAAGATAAATAAGATATGTGTTTGATAGAATAATGTTATTTGTGTTTTCCATTGTTGGTATTGGTGATAATGTTTAAAGCAGGACCGTGTATACTTATTCCTGAGCACTGGACTCAGAATCAAACAGCTGAAGTTTAAATCCCAGGCATTCTATTTAATCCTTGTGTGGACTTGGGTCACTTAACTTTTCTGGGCCTTGATTTCTTCATATGTAAAATAAGGGGTTTGGACTAGATAACATTTGTTGTACCTTATCAATTCTGTGACATACAAGAAACTAGAAACTGAGTAGATGCCCATCAATTGGAGAATGGCTGAATAAGTTATATATATGAATGTTATGGAATATTATTGTTCTATAAAAAATGATCATCAGGATGATTTTAGAGAGGCCTGGAGAGACATACATGAACTGATGCTGAGTGAAATGAGCAGAATCAGGAGATCATTGTACATGGCAACATCAATATTATACGACGATCAATTCTGATAAATGTGACTCTTTCCAACAGTGACATGATAGATGCCAGTCCCAATGATCTTGTGATGAACAAAGCCATCTAACCCAGAGAGAAGACTATTGGAACTAAATGTGAATCACAACAGAACTTTCTCACTCTTCTTGTTGTTGTTTGCTTGTATTGTGTTTTCTTACTCATTTACTTTCTTTTCTTTTAATCTGATTTCTCTTGTGCAACAAGAGAATTGCATAAATATGCTTATACATATTGGATTTAACATATATTGCAACATGTTTAACATATATTGAATTGCTTGCCATCTAGGGCAGGGGATGGGAGAAGGAGGAGAAAATCTGAAACACAAGTCTATGTAAGGGTCATTGTTGTCAAATTATCCATGCATGTTTTGAAACTAAAAAGCTTCATAATAAAAAAAAAAAAATCTGTGACCATAAATAGGTAAGGACATTAGTTTTAAAAAAAGAAAAGAATAGAAAATCTTTTGAAGATCTAAAACTGAAAAACAATTTCAAAATCATCCAGTCCAAATCAAGAAAGGAGGAGAAGGAAGAGAAAGAAAAAAAGCAGGAGGAAGAGAAGGAAGAGAAGGGAAAAAAAAGAATAAATGAAAGCAGAAGAGAAAGGAGGAGAAAGAAGAGAAAGAGGAGAAGGAGGATAGGAGAAAAGAGAAGAGGAAGGGGAAGTGAAAAGAAAAGGGTAAAAAGAAGAGAAAGAAGGAGAAGAAGGAGAAGGAGAAAAAGGAAGAGAAGAGGAAGGGAAGTGGAAAAAGAAGAAAAAGGCAGAGAGAAGAAAGAAAGATAAGGAGAAGGAGGAGGACAGTAGCAACAAGGAAGAGGAGAGAATGAAAAGAAAAACAGAAAAAGAAAAGTTTTATTGATACCTTTTCTGTTTATATCCAAATCATTTCTGAAAATGCCCCTCCTCTTCTTTCTTCATTAATTTAGGCATCTCTTAAAAGAGCAAAAACAATTGTACAAAAACACCTGAGAAAGTGATCATGAGTGATGGTGCATACAAAATTCTATGCACATAAGATCTTTCCTCTTTAGACAGAGGAGGGAGATATGTTTCAGAATCTATTAAGATATTCTCATCTGTCTTGGACATTTAATTTCCCACTGGGCTGCACTCACTTCTGATTTCTTTGACTTCTCTGGTAGTACTCATTTTAATTTTATTTGACTTGTCCTCCATGACTTAGTTAATTCATCATTGAGAAATCTCATCATCTTGCAAGTTCTAAACAGCCTTCATATATTCACCTCATCAGCACCTTCTGCTCTATGATTGGAGGGACAATCAATGAACTTCTAAACCTCCATTTAAGAAGGAAACACTAGAGAGACATTCTCACCCATCTCATTTCCCATCTGGCTAAACTCACATGTGACTTCTTGATGTCTCTTCCATGCCCTCCACTACCATTTCTGCAACAGATACTGTTCCTATCCTCTGCCCCACTTTTCAGCTTTCTTTTGCATATTGTTTTCACTATTCAGTTATAAGCTTTTTAAGGAAAGAAACAATCTTTTGTGTTATTCAGATCCCCAGAGCCTAGCAGGATCTCATTTAGTAGGTACTTAATAAATGTTTGTTGACTATTGACTTTTCTGGGAACATGGTTGGTTTTTTTCCCAGCTGTTCAGACTTTAGTTACCTTTTCATTTTAATTATTATGTATATTATTCTTCTGACTCTGTTTATTTCACCTGGCTATGATATTCTACTTTCTAATTTTGTAGAGATAAAGGAAACTGAATTCCAGGCAAATAAAGTGATCTATCCTCTGATTCCAAATGCACAGTTTTTTTTTTTTTCCCTTTCCACCATAATTTTGAAAATGGAAAAATGTTTAATAGGATTAACTTTTCATTATTAAAAAAGGAGCACTTTATGTTTCAACCATTGTCCAATGATGTAAAGTTCACTTTCTGCTTGGACAATCTTCTTTAATTTTCACATCTCTTCTCAAATCCTTGGTAAGAAGGCTGTGATATGTCAAGTTGTATGAACTACAGTTTCAGAGGCACAAAATAGGAAAAGTGCCAAAGAAAGAACACTTCTCTTTCTTAGCAACATTCTACTTGATCATTCGCATTCATTTCATCTGTTTGCTCTGTTTCAGTGTGAAGACCACAGCTTAGGGATGATACATGCCCTCAAAGAGACAGATGGATGCACATTCCACAGAGTTGCAATCTTTGGGTACCATCTGCTTAACACAGATAAACAGAATAAAAGGAGTGCTTGCTGTTGCATGGTCTTGTAATTTGTCAAAGAGAGTATTATCTTTTCAAGAAAGAATCCCTATTTTGGAAGTAATCTGAAGCCTTATGGCCTTCCCTAGATTAACAAATCCTTTACAGACTGTTATCCACTTATCCATGTCATAACATCTATGTTTTGACTTTTAGCCCATGGGTCCGTAAAAACATAAAGTGATAATCACTTCTTGTTTCAAAGGCAAATTAAGAAAAAAAAGATATTAATCACAGCATTCCTATCTATGAACAGGTAGGGCATCTTTATAAACTCAGGCTTTTCCCCAGAGGTTCAAGATGAGTTGTCGCACCTGAGGACCCATCCTATGCTAGAACTCTATGGGATCTATCCTTACTCCAAATGCTTTCAGGTTAGGTCTGGGTTTTACTAATTGGTATTCTGACCTAGGGAGGAGATCTAGCCTATTTATTATTTAGTTCAGAGTCCTTGAGATATCACTCAATTTATAAGAGTCACCCTTAGGGAAGGGCATTCCAGTAATCATAGGACTAGGACTAGAAGCAAATTCATAGCACGTTCAGACCAACCCTCTTCTTTTATAGTTACATTTAAAAACAAAAATAGATTGAGGGGGGATAAATTGTGTTGTCCATGGTCATCTAAGAAGGAATCATTCTTTAAATGTTTATTAAGCAGAGAGGTCAGGTATGACAAAACCTAATATTTCGGAAGTTCTTTAAAATTCACAGAAAGGAATTTATACATTTTATATTATTTCTCAGGATCTTCAAATAATTGTCCTGTGAGGTATGACAGATATTACTGTCCTTATTTTAGCGGTATGGGAAGTTGTGGTCAAAGTATATAAAGTGAGTTTTTTTTTTTTCAAAGTCACATAGCTGATAAGTAATAGGACAAGGACTGAAGCCCAATTCTTCAATAGAAGTCCAGGTTCTATGCTCTTCCAGAATACTGCAGTTGCCTTGAGGGGAGAATAGAACTCATTTGGAAACTACCTGAGCCCAGGAATTTATAATCTAGCAGAGGAGATAAGACATTTATGGGGGAAAAAAAGAGTATGATAAACAAAAGAGTTACAATGAAATACTATGAGAGTTCAAAGGAGTGGGAAATTGCTTTCATCCTGAGAAGGGAAGGCTTTTTTGGAGGACATTTATTTTAGGCCTTGAATAGTGGGGAGGTTTTCAATGGATACAGATTAGAGAAGCGGTATTGAAGATGTAGGGAACAGTATGAGCAAAAGCACTGAAGCAAGAAAGCATTGAAAGTAGACAGGGAAGGATGAGTGGATTAGTTTAACTGAAGTGTAGAATATATGCAAGAAACTTGAGGGCTAACTGAATTTTTTTCTCATAAAACCTGCCCAGGTAACTTCTTTGTTTCGAACTGTCTAGAGACCAATGTGATTCTCTAAGTTGCGTACAGAGCCATGATGTGCATAAAAAGGGACACCCTAATTAGACTCCTTGAAGCCTCTGTTAAATTAAAAAGAAAGCCAGTCAGTTATGATGGTGTTAGCTTTTAGATGATATTTAATGACTGATAGGTATGCAGTTGGATCTTATTAGGTTGGTCTAGGATTTTTGAGCAGAGAAGTGAATGAACAGAATTCTGCAATAGGAAGATTAGACTGAAATCAATGTATGGAAAGGATTGGAAGAGATCATAGGATTTCAAAAGAGAAGAGACCCTGGAGAAAAAGAAAAAGTGGTAAGATCAGTTAAAAGATATTGCAATAGGCAGGCAAGGCAAATAATCATATAAATTATTATGGATGCAGTGTGAATGAAAAATCATAACTCTCTCTGTATGTATGTGTATGTGTACATATCTATACACATACATATGTATTTCTTAGCATATGCAATTTTATTAAAGATTTATCTCTGCAAGTTAATTGTATCTAGCCAGCAAACTGATAGAACCGAATTGTCAATGGACAAGATATATTGCTGGGGACTCATGAAGCTTGGAATTAGAAGAAAAAATAAACCCACTTTCATCTTTCACATAGAAAGCTACAATTCTGTTGGAAGAAATGCATGAAATTCTGGGTAATCAGTCTGCTAATGTAAGCAGAAGTTGGGGCAATAGTAGCAAAGTAGTTAAAGAAAAGAAAGAAAACATTGCAATAAATATTAGGAATATTTATAAGTAAAAGAAGAACTAGTATAAAGGCCAGGTTTGAATGGTTCATTCACTGATGGTCATATATCTGACAATTTTATTGACTAGTAATTCTTATTAATCAACAAATAATTATTAAATATCTGATATGTGCCAGACACTAGAGCTAAGAAAAGAAATGTGAAATAATTCCTATCTTTAAGGAGTTTATATTTTCTTTGGGGATACTATATGTATAGATGTATTAGTATACAAAAGTAAATATATGCATAATATGTGCCTTAGTGATGCAGGGAATAGAGTACAGAATCAGGAGTCAGGAAGACCTGATTTCAAAGCCAGTCTTGGAATTAAGTAGCTGTGTGATCCTGGGCAAGTCACATCACCCTCTTTGCCTCAGTTTCCTCATCTGTAAAGTGAACTGGAAAAGGAAATGGCAAACTGTTCTAGAATCTTTGCCCAAAAAACTCATATGGGGTCATTAAGACTTGGACATGACTCAATATGAACAAAATAATATATGCTCATAAACAAAATATACATGAGGAGTAGTATGAAGTAGTGAATAGAGAAATGGCTTCTGGGTCAGAAAGACCTACATTCAAATCTTTTCTCTAATCCATACAGTTTATGTGAAATAGGGCAAATGACCTCTGCTCAGTTCCTGGACAACTGTCTAAGATAATAAACCCCAGCAAAAAATGACTACTTGCATTAGTAGATGGAGTTTTTCAACTTAGAGTTTCTTTAATAAACAAAGCCCCTCTATTCCTATACAAAATAAAAACAAGGTAAGTTTCCTCCCTTCTCCCCCAGGGAAAATGAACAAATAGCTGGGAAGAATAAGGAAAAAGCTTCATACGAAATTCTTTTTGCTTGAACTGAGTTTAAAGGAAAGTAAAGCTCTTATTGTGTTCCAGGTCTAAAACCTGTTCCAGAATTATTTGATCAAAGTTGACTCTGATTTAATCCAATTAATTGATATAGATATGAACATATGGCCTAGTCCCACATATATCTTGACAGTTATCCTTTAATATTCTGGAATTAGCAGAGATTTGGATCCAGATCCATGATAAATGTGTGTTAAATTACTGAATGTTGATTAAATCAACAGAATACCATGATCGCCTGATTGTCTACTTTTTGATCATAAGCTGGATGAATAATTCCCTTGACTTTCTTTGGGGACAGAAGCTTATCTTAAAGGTACAAAATCTATTAAATGATGTTTATTATCCTACATTAATCCTTAGATAATATCCTTCTTTGTATACATTACACATGTATTTCATTATGTACCATATACATCCACAATCTGTTTGCATCTTTGTATATGTGATTGCAACATAAATCACAAAGTTTGATGTAGAGCTACAATAGAACTCTTTGACCTACTACAGGAAGAAAAAAAAGCAACCACCTACAAATTAAAGAGAAAACTTAATTTACTTTTTTTTTTTAAAGCAAGGACATGAAATGTTAAAGTCAATTATTAAATTCAAAGCAGGAACTTAAAAACTTTAGTAAATTCAACAAAGGTCATGACAGAACCTTACTGATTTTGCCTTGAGGCTATCACAGGAAGTACACAGCAAAGAATGAAATTAATGTGATATTTAAAATAACCTATAAACAGAACATAAGTAGGAAATTTGTGAGAACAAGGACATTTTAAAAAGAAATGCTCCAACAAAGTAATTTAATTCTGTACTATGATCAGTTTCAGCATAAGACTGCCCAGTCTAGTAAACAGTGAATACAATACTGGGTTTGAGGTAGGTTTAAGGCCTTTTTCTGATACTAGTTTATAATCCTTTTGTGAGTCACTTACCTCTGAGTGCCTCAGGTAGCGTCTTCAATCAAATGATAACCTAGTGGTAATTTCACTTTTCAAGGACTTTAAAACCTTCCCTGACCCACCTCTCTGGCCTTCCTCTACATTGTTCCCTCCTCTTCTCATTTTGCAGTCTTGCCCTATTAGTCTTGGTATTGGCAAAGCATGGTATTCCATCTCCATGTTCAATGCCTTTGTCCTGTGTGTATCCAAGATCTGGAATGCATTTCTTCTTCCCATCCACCTCAAAGAATCCCTTCTTTTAAGATATAACTTCTTTATCTTCTTTGAGTCCTTTCCTGATCATCCCAGTTACCAATTTTCTTTCTTCCCAAAATTAGAATTTTCTCTTTACATATTTATTATATTTTCTCTTTACATACTTATTATAAATGCATCTGTTGTCTTTCTCTTAGAAGGTAAGGTCCTTAAGGACAAAGGTTGTTCTTGTTTTGTCTTTCTATCATTTAAGTTTAGCACAGTGCCTGGCACAGAATAGGCACTTGAGAAATGCTTTTGATAGATTGATCCATTGCTTGGTCTACAGCAGCTCTAAATCTGACAGTAGTGATAAAATTATTTGGAGACATACTATCACCCTCCACTATCTTAAGTGGACAAATATGTTTCTTCTGAAACACCTGGTCATTCATGAAATTTATTTTGGATTTTGTCTGATATTTTAAAGGAAAGAAATAATAATTTGTGAACCTTTCAAACTATCAAGTTGCAATTAGGTATAGAATCAATAGGAAGCAGTGAGGTACAGAGGAAACATAACTATCCCTGGAGCTGGAAAGGACCAGGGTTCAACTTCTGTCTTTATATGTGCTATCTGGTTGATTTTGGACAATTCAATTAGCAATTTCATCATCTCCCATGACTTATTTATTACATCTAGAGTCAGAAAACCTGAATTTAAATACTGACTCAGACTCTTGCTAGCTCATTGTCCCTGGACAAGCCACTAAACCTTTGTTTACCTCAGATTCCTCATCTATAAAAGAGATATAATAATATCCCCTACCTCCTAGAGTTGTGAAGATTAAATAAGATATTTGTAAAGTGCTCATCCCAAGGCCAGGAACATCATAAATTCTTGTTTTCGTCTCTCCTTCCTTCCTATTTATCCAGTCCTAACCTCTCTTCTGACCTTCTGTGTCATATCTCCACCTATTCCACATCTTGAACAAGTTATCTTGGAAATATTTTAAATACACTCTGTCTAAAACTGAAATCATAATCCTTTCTCCTAAACCCTTCTTTTCCCCATACGTCATGTCAAGGACATCATCAACATCTCAGTTACTCAGATTTCCATCCTATGTCATCCACAACTCCTCACTATATCCACTTTCTTACAAAATCTTTTAAAAATCCATCTTTGCCGAAAATCAGAAACTTTATGAGCAAAATTACAGACCACTTTTCACACAAATTAAGTCTGATCTAACCAATTGGAAAAATATTAAATGCTCTTGGATAGGGCAAGCAAATATAATAAAGATGACAATATTACCTAAACTAATCTATTTATTTAGCGCTATACCAGAGTCCCAAAAAACTATTTTAATGACCTAGAAAAAATAACAACAAAATTCATATGGAAAAACAAAAGGTCAAGAATTTCAAGGGAATTAATGAAAAAAAATCAAATGAAGGTGGCTTAGCTGTACCAGATCTAAAATTATATTATAGAGCAGCAGTTACCAAAACTATTTGGTATTGGCTAAGGAATAGATTAGTTGATCAGTGGAATAGATTAGGTTCAAGGGATAAAACAGTCAACAAATATAGCAACCTAGTCTTTGACAAACCCAAAGACCCCAGCTTTTGGGATAAGAACTTACTGTTTGATAAAAATTGCTGGGAAAATTGGAAACTAATATGGCAGAAACTAGGCATTGATCCATACTTAACACCGTACACCAAGATAAGGTCAAAATGGGTTCATGACCTAGGCATAAAGAATGAAATTATTAATAAATTAGAGGAACATAGGATAGTTTACCTCTCAGACCTGTGGAAGGGGAAGATCTTTATGACCATAGAAGAACTAGAGATCATTACTGATCACAAAATAGAAAATTTCGATTATACCAAACTGAAAAGTTTTTGTACAAACAAAACTAATGCAGACAAGATTAGAAGGGAAGCAATAAACTGGGAAAATATTTTTACAGTCAAAAGTTGTGATAAAAGCCTCATTTCCAAAATATAAGAATTAACTCTAATTTATAAAAAAAAACCATTCTCAATTGAAAAATGGTCAAAAGGATATGAACAGACAATTCTCAGATGAAAATTGAAACTATTTCTAGTCATATGAAAAAGATCAAGTCATTTATTAATCAGAGAAATGCAAATTAAGACAACTCTAAGATACCACTACACACCTGTCAGATTGGCTAAGATGACAGGAAAAATAATGATGATTGTTGGAGGGATGCGGAAAACTGGGACATTGATGCATTGTTGGTGGAGTTGTGAATGAATCCAACCATTTTGGAGAGTAGTTTGGAACTATGCTCAAAAAGTTATCAAACTGTTATACCCTTTGATCCAGCAGTGTTACTACTGGGATTATATCCCAAAGAATTATAAAGAAGGGAAAGGGACCTGTATGTCAGAATGTTTGTGGAGCCCTTTTAGTGGTTAAAAACTGGAAACTGAATGGATGTCCATCCAGTTGGAAATGGCTGAATAAATTGTGGTATATGAATATTATGGAATATTACTGTTCTGTAAGAAATGAATAACAGGATGATTTCAGAAAGGCCTGGAAGACTTACACGAACTGATGCTGAGTGGAAATGATCAGGACAGAGATCATTATAAACTTCAATAACAATACTTTATGATGACCATTCTGATGGACCAGGCCATCCTCAAGCAAGATCACCAAATCATTTCCAATGGAGCAGTAATGAATTAGACCAGCTATACCCAAGAAAAGAACTCTGGGAGATGACTAAAAACCATTACATTAATTCCCAATCCCTATATTTATGCACACCTGCATTTTTATTTCCTTCACAAGCTAATTGTACAATATTTCAGAGTCTGATTCTTTTCTACAGCAAAATAACTTTGATCATGTATATTTTTTATCTAATTTATATTTTAATGTATTTAACATCTACTGGTCATCCTGCCATCTAGGGGAGGGGGGGGGTAAGAGGTGAAAAATTGGAACAAGAGGTTTGGCAATTGTTAATGCTGTAAAGTTACCCATGCATATATCCTGTAAATAAAAGGCTATTAAATAAAAAAAAAATCCACCTTTGCCACATCTCTGATGTGATCTCTTCTCCCCACTGATGATGCAATTGCCCTTAATGTATGCCACAATTATCTCACAACCAGAATATTAGATTAGTTTTCTCATTTGTCCCTCCCTTAATCTCTCCTTGTGCTAATCCTTTGTTCATTTGTCTGCCAAAGTTACCTACCCTGATCCTATTGACTTAAGTCTTGTACAGGGGACATCATCCTGAAGCTTAATCCATAGGGATGTTGATAATTTTTGTGAACTAATTTTTAAATGATTAACAAATATAGACCAAATAGTAACTTTTCCATTTCAGTGATTCTGAATCTCCTGGACCACCCTAAAGCCTATTCCCTTTTTTTCTAATCCATCTCAATCAAATATCCAACAGTCACACTCTAAAATTACCTATTTCTTCCACTGTTTTCACTTGAGTGCTTGTTCCCTAAATAACAACATTGCTTTCATCTTAAATCTTTTTTCTTTCCTACTTTTTCCATTCCTTATCTTTCATGAAGATACATAGCTTTCCTAGGCACCTTGTTTCAGCACTGGTTCCATTTTTACTTATTCCCCTTGACTCACTGCTTGAGGTAAAGAAATTAGAATATTTCTTATTCCCTATTGCCACCTCCAAGTTCACCTTTCCCAACCATCACTAGTATTCTATTCCTTTATAATTCATTCAATCTATTTCTATTAACCAATCCAGATTCTGACACTTGCTGTCTACTGACCTCTAGGACAACTTTTTTCCTTCCTGAGTTTTGTGACAGACTCATAGTTTTGTTTTGTTTTTTCCTTTCCACTTCATATTCTGTCCTCAAAACAGGAGACTTCAGCATACATATATTGCACCCCCTCACCTCCCAAATGAACAATTTATACATTTCATAAGGCATATTCTTCCATTCCACTTTAGCTACACCCAGACTTTCAATCACCTGAAATTCAATATATTCACATTTGTGACTTCTGACATTCCCTCACCTGATTACAATCTATTGTCTTTTCACTTTCCCCACTACATTGGTGATTCTCAAATTTACTTATCCAGCTAGAAACTCTCTTTTTTACCCAGAGTATCTCACTTCCAAGTCCCTGATGGATATTAAACTATACATCTCATAGACATCTTTAACTTATCATTTCCAAAACTGACCTCATTACTTTTGCTCTGAAACCCTCCCCACTTTTTAAATGGGGGGGGGGTTTAAATTCTTCCCTATGAAGAAAATACCTTCCCTCCAGTCTTATAAACAAGGTATCATCATGATCTAGTCATTACCCCTCCCTTGCAACCTTCTCCAAGATATTACCAATTTCCCATATGAATGCTATTCTTTATTCTGACACCCACCATCACCACCCTGCTACAGGCCCTCTTCACCTCATGACAGAATGATTGCAAGAATTTGTTTCTTTTTTTCCCCGACTCCAATGTATACCTGACCCTCTGTGGTTAATACTCTACTCAGTTTTCAATATCATCTTCCTAAAACGCAGATTTGACAATATTATTTTTAATGCTGTAAATTCTAGTAACTCCTTATCACTTCTGTGACCAAAGAAAAAATCCTTTTTTTCCTTTAAAGTCCTCTGTGATCTTGTCTTTTTTCTCCATTTTTAGGCTTTACATATTTTATTTTCTTTTATTTACTCTCTGATCCACTGACAGACCTATCTTCTTTTCCTTACATAAGAGATTTTATAGTGTGACTCCAGGTATTTTAATTGGCTGCTTCTCTTGTTCTCCTCCATCCCTTACCTCAGGTCTGAAATTCTCTCTTTGTTACTGGACTTACCTGGGTTCCCTAAAGCCTCAGCTTTAATAATAAATACAATTATATATATATATATATATATATAATATTATATATACTATATATAATACATGTAATATGTAATATTATAAAATAATAAATTAATAATAAAGAAATAAATAATAAAATAAGACTTGTAGCAAGAAACCTTTCCTACCTTTCCTCAATGATAGTACCTTCTTTCTGGGACTACCTCCATGCTATCTCCTACATACATAGTTGTTTGTATGTTGATTCTACTTCTAGAAAGAGAGTTCCTTGAGCCTGGTATTAATTTTGTCTTTCTTTATATCCTCAGTGTTTAGCAGAGTGATTAGTGTATAGTAAGTGCTAAATAAATGTTTGATAACTTGACTGGGAAGCTCCTTGGTCCAATGGATAGAGTCCTGAGCCTGGAGTCAAGGGGACTCTTGTGGTGTTCTTCTTTTTTAAAATATATGATGGTTCTGTGGGAGCAGTTTTCTTGGGGAGGTTTTCTGGAGGCAGCCTTCGTTTCAGTTCAGATCAATAATCACTTCAAGTATAGCCAGCTGATAAAATCCAAATGTTTATTTTCTCCTTCCAAGTTTTGTCTCTTTCCTTGGGCCCAGTTAGCTTTGTTAGAGGCCTCTCTCCCTCCTTGGTTCCAAGAGCTCTTGCAGCTTGTCCTTTGTTGCCTCCAGCTCAGCTCTGACTCCTAGCAATCTTTCAAACTAAACTGAATTCACTCACTCAGCTCCTATTTATGCTCTCACAAAGGCTGACTCCTCCTCTGAGAGTGGGATTATGGGAGGTGTGAATTCACAAAGTTACAAAACTAGCTTTGTATCTCCCATACTTGTGAACACTTGTGAATATTCCAAACTTGTGAACTAATGTGTGTGAGCTAATGTGTGAACTCTCTAAGGTGCAAACCCAAGCACACAAGCATTGCTTCTATCAATTCCATTGAGTTATCACCTTGTTTCAAGTTCTAGCTCATAAGATCTCCCTGTAGGATCAGATCAATCATACTGAACCATGCTAAATTAAATATTATCTCTATCAATTCTAATGACTTAACACTTTGTAAGGATTCCAACAGACTCCTCTTCCTGAATTCAAATTTACCTATGTGACTCTGGGCAAGTTGTTTAACCTGGTTGATCTCAGTTTCCTTATCTTTAAAATGAGTTGGAGAAGGACATGAAAAATCACTTTAGTATCTTTGCCAAGAAAATCCCAAATAGGAGCATAAAGAGTTAGATTTGACTGAAATTTGGTTAAACAATGTCAAGAGTAGTAAATGACTGAATAACAACAAAAATTGAGTTATCAAGTTCCCTGGTGTTTAGCTTCTTACTCCATAAAGTAACAAGATTGAAGTTAGAAGCTTTGAACATTACTTCCAATTCCACATCTTTGATGCTATTAGACGGATTTAGGTTCAAATCATATTTAGATCCTCAGTAGCTAGATAACAAGGGGCAATTCACTTAAACTCTCTTTGCCAGAAAACAACACATGGAGTTGCCAAGAGAAAGGGTGCGATGTTCTAAATTAAAGACCCCACAGCTGAGGAACATTGTCACTTAGTACTTGGCCTTCAGAAAGTAGGAGGTAAGAAGATGGCTGACAATCTCAACAATACCAACATGAATATAGAGATCTGGAAGATCAAAAAGTTCTTCATGATCCTGAATGTAGTCCACAGCAATAGCACCATTGATCATTCCACCGAAAGAATAGAGTTCATGAGTGGCAAAAATGTCAGCTGATGAATTTTGAATTGGATCCAATATAAAATCTCTTTTTTTGCATTCAGTATAAAATCCCAGATCATCTTTCAAGGTTGGGAGTCATTATATTCTTAGACCAAAAATTAAAACTTTATAACAATAGACCACCAAATGGTCTTGTTTGTTACTATGGAAAATTGTGACAGAAGAAGGAAAAGAAAGTCAACATTGACTTTGAACCTTTCAAACCAATCAGTATATTATTGTATCTGTATGATAACAAATTCCATATAGAGGCTCTTATAACCCTACTGTCTGATGATGATAGAAAGTTTAGCTTTATTGTGATAGATGGTAGTGTTACATTCTTTAGCACTCTAAAGAAAAATTAGGTTTCTTGCAAAAATTCACCGTGTATCCAAAAAACATCGTCTGGGAGATCAGTCTTTCATTTTGCCTATTTACAATCAGGAAAATGACATGACTGTCTAAGGAAGGTAGCAGAAACTTTATTTTTGGTGACAAAGTGAATGTGATTGGTCTCATTTTAGCTGGATCAGCTGTCGTCAAAACTGAAGTAAGTCAATTTAACATGTTTGATCAGTGATTGCAAGAGAAAGTTTTAAAATTAGTTGGTATTTCTTTTGGTGGTGAAAATTGATTCAATCAGGTATTTACTGCATCCCCTGAAGTTCTCTCCAATGTGAAATTCATTCAAGAGAAGAAACTAATAATATAATATTTTGATGAAATTAGTCAAGACACTGGGAATTTCTGTTTTAGAATTGAAGACACACTAAAGGTTTTGGAAATGAGAACTATAGAGATCCTGATAGTCTATGAAAATCCAGATATAAAGAGATATACTTTTCATTGCCAAGTAACAGAAGATAATATTCTGTATTTTATCCCAGGAACAAAAGGATAAATCTCATTTTTATAAAGAAAGGAGAGAACAGAAACATGAAATAATAAAGAGTATGCAACTGCTGCAATGGTTTGGGGCAAGGATGGAAATTTTTATGGACCAATCATAGGAAGAATCCCAGAGGATGAAAAAGTTTGATGGAATCAGGGGTATATTGCATTACTGAGGTGATATCCAGGAAATGGAATACCAGTGGGTAGAGGATGAGTGTTTTGTCTTTGATTACTACTCAGTAATCTTCCTGGATACAGCAAAATGTGCCTTACCATCCCATATCTAATAGAAGTAGCAAATAGGGTGAAAATAGAACAGATCCCTTCCTTATGATTGGAGCATTTCCACAACTTGATCAGTGATCACTGAATATTGATAACAAATTGAAGCAAGCAGACAGACAAACAAGTTAACAAACAACAACAACAACAAAAATCTTATAATTTCATTTGGTGTCAGTGTAACAGCAAACTACCAACTTCCCAAATTTCACTTTGGACTAAATTTTATTTTTTAAAATTTATTTAAAATTTAAACACAAATTAGGAAAACAAAACATTGCCATGTACACAGTAGGACATGAGAGGATTTAAAATACACAGTAACACATTTCAAGAAAGCCTATATAATAAAAGCTCCACATTGTGTTCAGAGCTGTCTAGCTTTTCTTTGCTATAGAGTTTCTTTTGTATTCTGCTGGGCACTTTTTACTTTATTCTTCTTCTTTTCCCACCTCCAAGAATGCTAAAATTAAGCACAGCCAGCAAACTATAGATCTAGATCTAGATACTGATAAAGATATGGATAGCTATAGATAGATATGCATTCATATATATATATATATATATATATGTATATATATATATATATACACACACATACATACATATACACATATATTCACATATACATTTATATACATCTACTTAAGTCCAAACAATGCTTGTGTTATCCTCTATTTCTTTGAAGGTGGATAACAAATTCCTTTAAAAGTCCAAGTCTTTCCACATTTTTCTAAATCTGCTAGCATCATTTTCTACACCATAGTAATATTCCAATCTTATATTGTCTGGTTATTTTAAATAATCTAAAACAATATTGATTTTGACTAATATGGCTGATATATAGTGTAGTTTCCATACTTTTCTCTTAGTTTTGGCTTTAACTTTATCTAAGATAATATTTACTATCCCTACTTTTTTTTTAAAAAAAATTCTATTTCTGATCTTAATTATTATGTTTGTGTGTGTATATCTTATTTCGTATCCCTTTCAACTCCTCTTATTTATTTCTATCTACTACCTTGCCCTCCTATTACTTAACCAGTTACATCCAAAAATCCCTCTCTGCTTCTCTTTCCCCGATCCTTTCTCCTTGTTCTCTTGTTTCTATCTATAGTTAGAAGACCTTTCCATCTTTCCAAAAATATATTACCTCTTTATCCCTTTCCCATTGATCTATACAACCTTCTATATCCTCCTTATCCCTTTACCTCCTTCTTTATCCTCTTTATTCTATCTTTTACTCCTGTATATATGCAGTATTCTCCCTTTAATCCAAAACTGATGTGAGTAGGATTCCCTATAAAAATGCCTCCCTTATCTTCTCCCCATCCTTATTCCTTAGTTTCTCATTTCTTTCTTAAATTAGAAGGCTTTTATAGCTTTTAAGATATGTGTATTTTCCTCTCTTTAATCTGTTCCCAATGAGAATATAGTTCCAAAACTAGCAGCTCTCTTTCCCCATCTAATTTTTCTATCTCAATCTCAAGTCTCATTTGCATTATTATTCTTTGTACCTTTCATTATACATTTTTTTTTTAGAATCACACTATACTTACCTTTTTTTCAATCTTTCTTTTAAACTCAGTACTAGTGACAATGTTAAATAAAATTAAACAATGTTAAATATACAGACAGTCACTTCACATATAAAAATAAAGTTTGTCCTTATAATCAGTCTTTAATGTTTACTTAATATTTATCTTGGATTTTATATGTCAAATTTTCTATTAAGTTCAGATCTTTTTGTAACAAAATCCTGAAAATTAACCAATTTATTGAATATCCATTGTTTTTTTTTTTATTTATTTAACTTTGCTGGGTGAAAATGTCAGTTATTGTTGGTAGTGTTATGAGTATAATAACATGTGTTTTAATGTGGAATTTTAATCATAAACATGCATCTTTCAAAGTTTATACCACAAGCTTATACACATATATACATATGTAAATATTATATATTCCGAGATTACATTCTTTATAATCCATATATCATAACATTCCTTTTCCTTATCTTTTTTCCCTCTTGCTTTTATTTCTGACTTTCTTATTTTCTCTTTAGTAATAGGATAAAATATCCATTCAGGCTGAATCTACCAAAATGACAATATAGTACAATAGAAATTGATGCCTTTCATTATAATCTATTATTTTAAGTCATTTTCATAATTTAAACAATTATGTTTCTTGATTTTTTTGCCAATTAAGTTTGTTTCTTTGGGAACTGGATTTAAATGTAAGAGCTGAATGGACTTTTATGGATACAATCTCTCAGCAGGCACACCATCAAATAGGAAAAGGTTTATCTAAGATCTCTGTACTTATCTATGATCTATATATCTATCTCTTTTTTCTTTCCTTAAGATTTATTACCTAGAGATAGTTTCAAATCATAATCAGAGGAGAAGACATGGGAAAATCTTCACACATGGAATCCATTAAATTTTTTTTAATTACTTACTAACCCTTGAAGTCAATATGATGTTTTAGAGAGATAAAATAGAAGATGTTAAACATACTCTGGAGAAAATTAAAATTAGAATCAAATAGTAGCCAACAGCTATTATACTTTGATTAGTCAGACAATTATAATGAACCTGTTCACAGAAACGCTGGAGCTGGTTTCAAAAAAAAAATATGAGTGACTTAAGATGTTTCTCCTGTCCTGCTATAGTGCCCGTGTGCAGCTTTTCCTGGGCAAACCCAAATTCCCTTGAGGATTAGAATTATATTAGCTAAATGCCTAACAGCTGTCTCACAAGCATGAGACTAGATCAAGCAAGCGAGCTGCAAATCTGGCCAGGCAGCATGAAAGGCCTCATAATGCAAACTGATTACTTTAGGACTTGCATTAATGTGGTCAGGAATAAAAATAACCCTCCGACAAATCCTCGCCTCATTTTCATGAAGGCTGATGAGAACATTTTAGCAGCTGGATCATGGGGACATGTGGAGTCTGGGGAGAATGAGGGCGGTGATCAAAGAGAGTGACTGATGGGGACCCCAGAATGTCTGATCCCCAAGAAGTAAGTGTCTTTTTTTTTTTGTCTCTCAAAAGCCAAGCATTTGCAGCCCCATCCGGAATTTATCAGAAGCACTTCATGGAATACCAATGTTATTTGAATGAAAAATCATGAAACTGAAAACAACAGGCAAATTTACATTTTAATAAAGATAAGGTTTATGATGTGGAGACTTTTCAGAGCAACACAGGCTTATCAAAATGCTTCTCTTATCTCCTTCCTGACCTGCTAGGGAACAGTTTCATTTTTTGCTGTTTTAATGTAAAAGACATTGAATGAATAAGAGTATGCCATTTGGATCTTCAGGTTAATGACTTTCTTCTCAAATCAGATTTGGGAGCACGATGGTCAAAATATACAGAATGAGACACATTTTTGTACATGGCCAATATGGAAATCTGTTTTACTTAAATATGCATATTTCTAGTGAAAGTATTTTTTATCTTCCCCTCGCCTTCCCCCTAAGATTAGAAAGGGATGGAAGGAAGAAAAACTATATGCCTGATAATAGGAAAAATAAAATAAAATCTAAGGCATATTGTTAGCATTTATTTAGAGTAATCAGGTTTGGATAATATAACAGTTCTAGTAGTCAGTGTGGAGAATGGAAAGTACTCTAGACTTGGAATATGAGGACATATGTTACTATTTGGATGGCCTTGAATATTTCATTTACTACCTGAGCCTCAACTTAGTCTTGTGAAAACTGAATCATTGCTATTAATTTCTATTAATTTTTTGTGAAGAGAGATGGCAAGAGAAAGAGACAGAAAGAGAGACAGAGAAGGAAGGGAATGAGGAGAGAGAAAGACAGACAGAAAGAGAAAGAAATAGAGATAGAGAGAGAGATTTGATTGTACATCTACATGTATGTGGTTGTGAATATAAAATGGCTAATAATAATAGCACACATTTCCAGAGCTGCTTAAAGTGTGTAGAGTGTTTAACAGATCTCAAGTCATTTTATCTTCAGTCCCTCCTCCTCCAGGGCATGTACCTAGGCAGTAGCAAAGGCAGCTTTTGCAAGACAAGGTCATGATTTGGTCGCAGGTCCTCAACATCGAGTTTCCCTCTCTCTCCACAGTGCCACACTACTGTTATCATATATAACCAGGATCTGGTTCATTTTTCCATTCTTAATCTTCTTTCATATTTTACAAATAGTGCATATAGTGCATTTTCAATGAATTTTGGTCTTTTAAACATTTGAACACCAATATTCTTCTGCTTTGAAATACAGTGGGTTTTCATTTTGGAGAGTAGTTTGGAACTATGCTCAAAAAGTTATCAAGCTGTGCATACCCTTTGATCCAGCAGTGTTACTACTGGGATTATATCCCAAAGAGATTATAAAAAAGGGAAAGGGACCTGTATGTGCACGAATGTTTGTGGCAGCCCTTTTTGTAGTGGCTAAAAACTGGAAACTGAATGGATGTCCATCAGTTGGAGAATGGTTGAATAAATTGTGGTATATGAAAATTATGGAATATTACTGTTCTGTAAGAAATGACCAACAGGATAATTTCAGAAAGGCCTGGAGAGACTTACATGAACTGATGCTGAGTGAAATGAGCAGGACCAGGAGATCATTATATACTTCAACAACAATACTAGATGATGACCAGTTCTGATGGATCAGGCCATCCTCAGCAACGAGATCAACCAAATCATTTCTAATGGAGCAGTAATGAACTGAACTAGCTATGCCCAGAAAAAGAACTCTGGGAGATGACTAAAAACCATTACATTGAATTCCCAATCCCTATATTTATGCACACCTGCATTTTTGATTTCCTTCACAAGCTAATTGTACAATATTTCAGAGTCTGATTCTTTTTGTACAGCAAAATAACGTTTTGGTCATGTATACTTATTGTGTATCTAATTTATATTTTAATATATTTAACATCTACTGGTCATCCTGCCATCTAGGGGAGGGGGTGGGGGGGTAAGAGGTGAAAAATTGGAACAAGAGGTTTGGCAGTTGTTAATGCTGTAAAGTTACCCATGTATATATCCTGTAAATAAAAGGCTACTAAATAAAAAAAATAAAATAAAATAAAATAAAGGAAGAAAAAAAAAAAAGAAAAGAAATACAGTGGGTTTTCTTGGAAAGACTGTCCCATAGAGAATAGCATGATATCATGCAAACAATTCTGATTCTGATTCAGTGAATCTTAGTTCAAAGCTCCCCAGTGACATTCATTCCCCACCTGACCTTGGGCCTTCCTGGGTGGCAGTCACTTTATACATAAAATGAAGGTATTTGGCTTCCTGAACTGAGATTCCTTCCAGCATTAGATCTAGGATCCTACATTAGACAGTCATGCCCGAGTCTGAAGAACCCAGAAATTCTTTCACAATATCCTTGCCATTCGTGTTTATCATGTTTCTTTGTATGTGTCCTGTGCTGTGAACCAGCTCACAGTGAAATGTCTGCCAGATAGATTCTCAGCTCGTGGAATAATTTTGTCTTGCTAAACAGAGCTCTCACTGTATGACCGACCAAAAAGACTTGTGATTTGTACGTTGACAGGAAAGATTGTCAAATGCTTGCAAAAATGGAGTGGACTGTGGTACCATGTGTGATCCATACTGCACTCATGATTGATAGCCTGACATGATCTGACTGTTTGGGAAGTAGAGGAGTTGTCAAAAGGAGCAGAGCACCTGGTTCTTCCCTATTTGGGCCATCAATTAATATAGTGATATTTCCTTTCTTGACAACAATCACCAAGAGGAAAAAACTTAATTCTCACCATTTCTAAAATATTCAGCCTACACTGACCATCTGCCTCATCTTTGTCCCACTGGAGCTCTATATTCTAACCTTTGGGGGAGACCTCAAGCTCTGATCTGTGGCTTTCTCTAATACTATGTCATTATGCTTTTTTTAATTTAATAGCCTTTTATTTACAGGATATATGCATGGGTAACTTTACAGCGTTAACAATTGCCAAACCTCTTGTTCCAATTTTTCACCTCTTACCCCCAACCCCCTCCCCTAGATGGCAGGATGACCAGTAGATGTTAAATACATTAAAATATAAATTAGATACACAATAAGTATACATGACCAAAACGTTATTTTGCTGTACAAAAAGAATCAGACTCTGAAATATTGTACAATTAGCTTGTGAAGGAAATCAAAAATGCAGGTGTGCATAAATATAGGGATTGGGAATTCAATGTAATGGTTTTTAGTCATCTCCCAGAGTTCTTTTTCTGGGCATAGCTAGTTCAGTTCATTACTGCTCCATTAGAAATGATTTGGTTGATCTCGTTGCTGAGGATGGCCTGATCCATCAGAACTGGTCATCATCTAGTATTGTTGTTGAAGTATATAATGATCTCCTGGTCCTGCTCATTTCACTCAGCATCAGTTCGTGTAAGTCTCTCCAGGCCTTTCTGAAATCATCCTGTTGGTCATTTCTTACAGAACAGTAATATTCCATAAGATTCATATACCACAATTTATTCAGCCATTCTCCAACTGATGGACATCCATTGAGTTTCCAGTTTCTAGCCACTACAAAAAGGGCTGCCACAAACATTCGTGCACATACAGGTCCCTTTCCCTTCTTTATAATCTCTTTGGTATCCCAAAGATACCCAGTAGATAATATCCCGAAGATAAGCCCAGTAGTAACACTGATGGATCAAAGGGTATGCACAGTTTGATAACTTTTTGAGCCTAGTTCCAAACTACTCTCCAAAATGGTTGGATTCGTTCACAACTCCACCAACAATGCATCAAAGTCCCAGTTTTCCCACATCCCCTCCAACAATCATCATTAATTTTTCCTGTCATCTTAGCCAATCTGACAGGTGTGTAGTGGTATCTTAGAGTTGTCTTAATTTGCATTTCTCTGATTAATAATGACTTGGAGCATCTTTTCATATGACTAGAAATAGTTTCAATTTCTTCATCTGAGAATTGTCTGTTCATATCCTTTGTATGTCATTATGCTTTACTGACTATTCCCAAACTATTCCTCCTTCTTCACATCCTGTTTAGCTTCCCTTTATGTGTCATCCCTGTTTAGAATGCAAACATTTTTAGGGTACAGACTGTTCTAATGCTTTTTATGTGTATTTGCAGAACTATGGGACCTAGCATATAGAAAGTCCTTCATGTGCCTCCCTAATTCTTTTCCTTCCTTCCTTCCTTCCTTCCTTCCTTCCTTCCTTCCTTCCTTCCTTCCTTCCTTCCTTCCTTCCTTCCTTCTTTTTTTCCTTCCTTCCTTCCTTTCTTCTTTTCTTCCTTCCTTTCTTTCTTCTTTCCTTTTCTTCCACCAGGAATCACGTGTCCTCTTTAATGGAATGCTTTTTTTCTTACACAGCTCAAAGGGACCCAGCAGATTAAAATGTACCCTCCCATACACATGCAAGTTTAAAGTATAAGATTATGTTCAATAAAGTAGAAGGGAGATATTTTAGTCATGGTGGGGGGGGGATATCTGTAGTCATAAAACATCTAATAATACCCAATAACTTCATTGCTTGCTCCCTTTACAAATGTGAAAGTTTTCATGTGGAAGAGGGATTCAGCTTGCTTTAGTTGTTCCCACCGGACAGAACTAGGAACAGTGGGGAGAAGTTTGTCTGAAAAACAGTTGAACGTTTAGTGAAGTTCAAAATAAAGATGAATGAACACTGTGATATGTAGCAGCCCACAAAAGTGAAGGTGATTTGAAGCTGGATAGAAAAAAAATGTGATAACTAGTGATAATGGAAGTAATAGTTATTCTATTTTCTACTTTTATCCTATCACATCTGAACTTTGTAGGAAATACTGGAGAGATTCTGTCAATGCCCAAACCAGGCCAGTTGAAGACTCTCCTTCATAGTGTTTCAGTTGGGAATTTGAGTATTGCTTCAGAAGATAACAGACATGCAATGAAAAACTCATGATCTTTAATTTCTAATAGAATTGCATTCTAGCACTGACATTTTGAAGAAGACATCAGTGAAAACTTGAATAAATATCAAATACATTGCAGAATAAGGGAAGGTATTCTGTTACTTCTTTTTCTAAAATGTTGGAAATGGGGATAGTTTATTTACATAAAGCCACCTTTTTCTTTGTCTGCAAAGCTGAAATTGAAATATATTAAAAGAAGAGTAAAAAAGGGAGACATGAATGACTAAGGATCTTGAAGGAGCAATTTAAACAGTTTTGAAAACTTCAATAATTCTGAACAACACAGAGATTTCAGAGTAACTATGAGAAGTTTACACATCTCCTAAAGGAGAAGCAATGGATTTAGTTTGCAGAATGATCTATATCTATACAGCTACCTGTCTATTGAAATATGACCAATGAAGAATTGTGTTATTTGAAAATATATATGTTACAATTTTTATTTGTTTTATTGTGAGGAGTGGTGGAAAGGGAATGAAATAAATGCTACTTAATTGAAAAATTCATTTTAAAAATAGCTAATTCAAAGAAATTAAACCAGAGCAACAGTAAGAGAAAAAAAAATAATTTAACCATGTACGAGTATGAAGAAAGAAAAATAGTCTATTTGAAAATGCAAGATTTTATTTCAGTGATACTCTATAGATTTTAGCTATCCTTCTTTGGGTGGCACTGAGTTTTAAAGCATCCACATAGTTCTGAATTGTTTCTCTGTGTGTATCGTCTTCTTGTTCTTGTTCTTCTTTTTCCTCTTCTCCTCCTCCTCCTCTTCCTCTTTCTCCTCCTATTCTTCTTCATTGACATAATCTTAATTACCATCTTCTTTTTCTTCTCCTCTTCCTCTTCCTCTCCCCCTCTCCTCTTCCTCTTTCTCCTCCTATTCTTCTTCATTGACATAATCTTAATTACCATCTTCTTTTTCTTCTCCTCTTCCTCTTCCTCTCCCCCTCTCCTCTCTCTGATTCCCTCTTTCTCCCTCTCCCTTGCCTTTTCCTCTTCATCCTTCTCTTTCCTCATTTTTCCCTCCCCACCACAGAATAAAATGTAATATGGTAGGTCAGCAGGTAAAGTTCTGAATTTCACCAATCCTCATGTGTTTCCAGAAAGAGTCAATGAAGCTAGTTCCTAGCTATTTGAAGTAAATTGCCATCCTTTCACTAATAAGCTGTAAAAAGCCAATTCTTGAATGCTGTACTGAATCAGCACACTGCTGAATTATAGGTCTGAGTTTGCTGGCTCCTCTGTATTCTTGGCTTAAATCCTCTGTTTACTTGCAATCTCTCCCTGAACAGTTGTAACTACTTTCTGTCCATCTCTCCCTCTCCCCGCCTCTTTCCCTTTTTCCCTCTCTCCTTCTCTTCCTCTATCCTCCTCTCTTTCTCTTCCCCTCTTCCCCTTTCTCCCTCTCTCTCTCTCTCCCTCTCTTCCTTTTCCCTTCTCTCCCTCTCTCCCTCTCCTTCTCTCTCACTGTCCCTATGTCTCTCTCTCTCCCCCCCCCTCTCTCTCTATTTCTCTTTCTCTCTCTCCCTCTCTCCCTCTCTCTCTGGGGGGGTGATGTTTCCCATTCTAGGTTTTTATAACTGTCCAGTCAGTGCCAGGCTCTAAGGAATTCCCCCCCCACACACACATTCCTCTTTTTATACATTTCTAGTTACTCTGTTCCTTTACTTGATGTTTCATCCTTTGATTTTCTTGGAACCTTCACTCTGGTAATTTCTACCTTACAATAAGATATGTTTCTTTTTTTTCTCTGGTCATTCTGACATCATTCATGGTGACTTGATTTATCTTAATAATTCTTCCATTGTTTTTCCTCCTTCTCTGAGATTACCTTAAGCCTAAAGTCCTTCTCCTCTTCCTTATCACTTTCATTATTATCATCACTAGTAGTAGTAGTAGTAGTAGTAGTAGTAGTAGTAGTAGTAGTAGTAGTGGTAGTGGTGGTGGTGGTAGCAGTAGTAGTTCAGGTACATAAGCACATGCATTTTCACAAGAATGATTATGTTATGAGAGAACCCTTGACATCTTTGAAAGAATACTAGATTTAGAGTGAGGAGGACCTGGTTTCAATGCCATTTCTAATATTGAATACTTAATTTTTTTTTCTTTGTGTTCTTGGAATTTAACACATATAACAGGTGACTTAAAAATATTGATTGGTTTGTGATTTAAGAAGACATGGCATATCTTGATTTAGCATTATTTAATTATAGAACTTTGGCGACCTAATTTGATAATAGTTTTATCAAAAGATACACTATTCTTATTAGGTGCACTTTAATTCAGTTGAAATAAACTGTAATTTTTTTTCCCCTGGATCACTCTATGAGCCTTCTCATTTCCTTTGTTCTCCTTTACTCTTTTCACCATTCCCATTCTCATAAATCTTTATGCTTCTTGATCCATTTTTAACCTTGTGATGAAAATAAGGTCTTTCTTGTGTTTTCACATTCAACTCTCCTAGTTTCTACCTATCCCATGGCATCCCCCCCCTCACATTCTCATCTTTCCTTTCCTACAGGCAAATAGATTTTACAGCTTAATACAGTTTTTTCCTCCCTTTCATTATGTATGGTAGTTGTTAACATCAAAGCTATTCCACTACCAAAAAGCTGTGAAATACTAACATATATCTGGTAACCCCATCATCCATACATTGTATTAACTCTACACATACTTGCTCTTTTATACTATTGTTCAATGTCTCTTCTTTAGAATTCTTTCCTACATCTTTCTCCCCAGACTTTCTGAGTCTAATTATTTCATTCTTTTTTTACCTACCTTTCTCTGTCCTTCAATTTTCAGCTTTCCTGGGAAACAGCAATTCATCAGTCTCTATAAGGTATCTGTGTTTCTCTGGGACTGTGTATTTGATCCACCTTCGTTTTTTTATCATTCTCATTTTTCTTATCTCTTACCTCCATGGGCTACCCTCATCTTGTGCCGAAGTGCTCTGCCCAGTAGGAGTTTGGTCTGGTTGGAAACCAAGAGAGACTGCCTGATTCTAAAGGCTTATACAAATAAAAAAAAGACAGTATAAAATTAGACATCAATGATAAAAAGGAATCTTACCGCTATTTCTTCATATTTACTTCTAATATATTAATGACATTAATGACATTATGTATAAAACTGACACAAATGCAGATTTATAATTAACTTTATATTTATATTTATAATTAACTAATTTATAATTATAGCTAAATTTATATATAGCCTTTCATGGTAAAGAATAACAAATAAGGCCATATTGTAAAATATTTTGAAGCTTATTTAGAACAAAAGTTCCTGATCATTTTTGTGTCATAAACCCCTTCAGCAAAACAATCCACTCCTTCTTAAATTATTTTTTTTAATTTATAATCTAAAGAAATATTAAATTTCATATACATTTGTAAATTTTGTCCATCCAAAATCAAGTACACTCTGAAATGTACACATAGACCCTTTAGGGGGTAAGAACTCTTATGTTATCAATCGTGATAAACTAAAATTCTTTAATAAAATGGATTAAAAATAATTTCATAGCTTATCTCAAGGTTTCTTTTCCTTTGTGACCTATTACTTATCCCATCATTACCATCCCATTGTTGGACATGAAAGGGAAACTGGTATAGTGTCTGAAAGATCAGTCTCAAAGTTAGGAAGATCTGGCTCCAAGAATCACCTCTGACATATACTGGCTATGTGACCATGAGCAAGCCCTATAACCTCTTAATTGATTGACTATAAATTATAGCTGAGTAAATCCTCTCTATCACTGGTTCTTAAAGTGTGGTCCAGAGGATCAAGAGCATCTCTGAAACTGTTTTAGAGGATCAATAAATTCAAATTAGTTTATATTTCTAATATGGTAAATATCTGTAAATGTATCCCACAAAAACAAAAAACCAAAAAACTGTTTGGATATATCCTTAAATTTTTTTTAATAACATAAAGATACTGAGAAAAAATGTTTGAGAACAATTACTTTGAACTGATAATGAAGACTCTCACATTGGGATTCCCTTACCCCAATTAAACCTTAGCATAGATAAATAAAGAAATAAGAATTAATAAATCTGGGTAATTAAACGTATGTTTTTATCATCTTCCTATTTTTATATATTGAATATACACGTGTAAACATGTAATAAGTGCTTAGCACATGATATGTTTGTATATATATGTGTGTAAGTGATTGTACACATAAGCACATATGTATTGTGTACATATAGATGTGTATATATGTATGTGTCTATACACACACGTACATGCACATAGAGAGCAATCTTGGGTCACAACAATGACAATAAATGTAGAAGTTTTTGAATCCTTGTATGTGAGTGTTTATGTTTGAATGTGTGTATACAAAAAATCAAATAGAGATAGTAATTCTTATTGCAAAATAAACTGATAATATATGCATGTGGTTACTTGAATTTAAAAGCTATGTTTGGACTTTTTTCTTTGCCTTATGGGTATGTGTATTTGTATATATATATGTATGTATACATATATACACACATATACATATATATATAATACACATATCTATGAGGCAAATAAAACAGAGATAGTAGGATGAAAATTTTTATGAAAAAATAAAATTATGATATCTGCTTGTAATTATTTGGATTTAAAATGCTTTTTTCCAGAGAGGAGAAATTATAGTAAATCCTAGTAAAATTAGTCTTTAAATTAGGGCCCATTAATATGCCTGATCCTTGACCATTCTACATGAAATAAATCCTTGCTTTAAAATCAGAGTTCAGATCCTAGGCTTGGGAAGCATATCTAACCTTTCCCGTCCTCACTTTATTTACCTGTGAGCCCTGGAGTCCTTTATAGCTCTTAATCTGAAATCTTGTACATATTCTTGTATGTGCGTATAGTTTGTTATTTGAGGATAAAAGGTAGTATTTAAATTTATTAAATACTGATGAAGAATAAATACAGGGAAGATATGTGTCCCTCCTTTCTGTTGACAGAGTGGCAAAGAGAATATACCTTTGGCAGCTGATTTGTCATTTTAGAAGATGGTAATTAAGTAAATTGCCTTAGTGTATAGTCAGTCACTCTGTCTTGTGTCAAGTTATCCTTTAGTCTCTGTCTAAAGTGTGTACAAGGGATCTCTAAATATCCCGAGGTTCCTCCTAAAGGGGTTCACACTTATGTTGTATGTATGTATGTATGTATGTAAGACCACTGTGGGGTCACCCTACTCTTACACTAGCCTAGAAGAAAAGCCAGGATGAGCTCAGCTGATCCAGTTCAAACAGGTACTAATAAGCTAGATTGAATAGCTTCCCCATTTTTGTTCTATATGGGTGATGGAGGCAGGTTCACCAGCAAGTGAATCATGACCCTGCTCTCACCATCTATAAGGACTCACACACACTATAATCATTACAGAGAGGATACTATGTTTCAGTGCTCTGGGTTCTGTGGCTGTCCTAGTCTTTGGACCTTTTACCCAATGTTCCCTCCTTCAAGTCTTACTCATCCAAGTTCCAAATCATTCTAAGATCTTCCTTCATCTCATATAAATGGTGACCAGTCTCTACATTACCACCATCAGTGATCTCTCGATTTCTTGGTACCCTTAAAAATTTCTGTGGAAATGTCACTGTAACCAGTCTTTTTAGCCACTGCTGAATGTATACATGTACAAATGCACATATATGTATACACTATTTAATAATTGTTGTATCCTACTGCCTGTCCCCATTTTTGTTCTCTAGGGCTATTTTTCTTTCCCTGTAAATATTTTATAAACTATGATGTTATAATACATGGTTCCATTGTCTTAAATAGAGAAAAAATTGTAATAATTTTTGTAACTCTTCCATTTTTATTTTGTTTGTATACTTCTTTCCATTCTTGAATTTCCTTGAAATGATTTTGCTTCTTTAGACATCTTGCCAAGCTTTTTTTTACCCTTTGCCCCTTGCTCAGGATAATAATAGTTAATCTATCATCCTTTATATGCATAATTATATTTTAATACTATATAAATTTTGGCACATATCTTTCCATTTGGCATTTACATAAGTCAAATATCTGCTGAATCACATGTTTTTGTATTCTTTTGGTCCCTTTATTATAATAATTAATTTATATTAGTTTGAATTCTAAATTACATTATTTTGCTATGTCATTTTTATTAATCCTATCCATTTTAAAAAGCTTTTCAATAGCTTGTTTTCAGAAGTTCTTCTTAATTATATAAAACAACTTGTCTTATTCCTTTCTTCTTGGATAGTCTAAATTATTCTCTTAGCTTTGATGAGTCAATAGTCTGACTGCATGGAGAGCTGACTCAGGAACAACTATGATGTTCATTAGAAGTCTTTTCCTGTCTGTTAAAATATAGTCAGTTTCATTTTTGAAGCTATTTGATGCCAACAATATTTAGTGCCTACTAATTTTTTCCTTAAAGTAGTCATTATACAGAAACATGTAATTTCTGTATAATGTATACATTTTTAGCCTCTCTCATCTATATCCTCAAACTAATGTTTTTTCACATATTTTCATCATCCACTATTTCTCAACTTTTCATAGAAGTTATTATGTAAAAGAGTATATGTTTTTTCATTAAATCTGTATTTTCCTTCAATTACATGTAAATTGAAATATGAATTTATTTTTGGGAAAATGTTTGTTTCATATTTTCTTTCTCTCTTTTCTCTCCTTCCTTGAGAAGATAACAATTTATTTAGATTTTCATTGGCCAGTCCTGCAACACATTTCTATATTATCTGCATATCATTCGGCAAAACAAAATGCAGATCTATATAAACATGAGTGAAATTCAAAAGGAAAACTGAGGCACTTTTCTCGTAGCAACATAACAACTTATTATCAGGACATGAACTTATTAATAAACTGAGTCCAATGACTACTTTAGTTAGGCCAACATATAAACATAAAATAAAGAACAAACAAGGATAGGTGAGGAAATAATACTGTTAGTTTTCAGGTTAACAGCATCATGGGGGTGAGGATAACAGAATTGGTTATATTAAATAAAGTAAGCTAATATACGGGGCCAAGACTCATCTCTATCTTAGAGGAATGCTTTATGATTTATGAAAAATATCTCCATCCTGAGATTATTGATAGTATTCCAAGATAACAGATTCACTGATTCCTGAGAATGAAATAATATTCCTTTTTAATCGTCAAAATGGCCAATATAAGGTGTCCAGTGAATCTTGTGATTATGTACTCGGTCAGCTTGTAGGCCTTCAAAGACAGCTTCGGATGTCATGGAATTTCTCAGGAGGTGAAGTTATGAGGAATAAAATGTTTCCTTGGCACAAAGTGATTTGTAGGTAGTGCTGAGATGACAATTCTTTTAAAAAGCTGAACATTTGCATCTAAAGAGAGAATGATTAAACTTTTCAAATCATGAATTTCTTCACTCAAAAATAGAGAAAGGGGCTTAGGTTGTTATTTGAAATATAGGAAAGTATTTATAGAATGGAATCAACTGCAGAATAGAATGAGTTATAAAGTATCATATTATTGTTTAATTTCACATCAAGAAAAATAATATATTCCCATCTGCATTTAGACTCCATCAGTTCTTTCTTTGGAGGTGTATAAAATTTTTCATCAAAATTCCTTAGGTATTGTCTTAGATAACTTTATTTCTGAGAATAGCTAAGTCAATCACAGTTGATTATTGTATGATGTTGCTGTTACCATGTAAAATATTCTTCTGGTTCTGCTCATTTCACTTTGCATCAGTTCATTAAGTCTTCCCAATTTTCTTCTGAAGGCATTCTGATTGTCATTTCTTGTAGCAATATAGTATTACATCATAATCATATTCCACAACTTGTCATTTCTTAATAGATGAGCATTCCCTCAATTTAGAATTTTTTGCCACCATAAAAAGCCACAAAATATATTTGCACATACAAATTATTTTCCTTTTCTTTTGATTTCTTTGGGGTACAGAACTAATGGTATAATTGCTATGTCAAAGTATTTTTACAGTTTTATAGTCCATTGATCATAGTTCTAGATTCCTCTCTTGAATGGTTGATCAGTTTCCAATTTCACTAAGAGTACATTAGTGTGCCTATTTTCCCACATCCCCTTCAACATTTATTATTTTCTTTTTATGTCAAATTAGCTAATCGGATAGGTAAGAGCTAGTACTTAAGAGTTTTAATTTGTATTTCTCTCAGGAATGGTGATTTAAAACGTATTTTCATATGGCTATAGATAGCTTTATTTTCTTTTTCTGAAAACTACCTGTTCATATCCACTGACCATTTGTCAATTGAGAAATGACTAGTACTCTTATAAATTTGATTCATCTCTCTTTGTTTGAGAAATGAGGTTTTTCTCAGAGATACTTGCAGGAAAAATAAGTGTTCTCCCAATTTCCTGCTTCCCTTCTAATCTTGTCTGCCTAGATTTTGTTTGTCCAAAACCATTTTCATTTTATATAATCAAAAATACCCATTTTGTATTCGATAATGTTCTTTATCTTTTGTTTGATCCTAAATTCTTCCCTTATCTATAATTCTGAGAGGAAACATTTTGTTCCCTCCTTAGTTGCTTATGACATCACTTTTTATGTCTAAATCATATTCTTATTTTGACCTTATTCCAGTATTTTGTGTGAGTTGTTAGCTTATATCTAATTTTTGCCAGTTTTTCTAGAAGTTTTGGGGGGTGAAATATTAATTTATTGGTCCAAATTTTGAATCAAACACTAGATTGCTATATTTATTTTATTATAATGCATTGTTTATTTAATCTATTCCACTAATTCATAATTCTATTTCTTAACCAGTACCCAATTGTTTTGTGATTACCACTTTGTAATACAGTTTGAAATGTTACTACTAAAGCCAACTTTCTTCATATTGTCTTATTGATTGCATTAATATTCTTGACCTTTTTTTCCAAATGAACTTTGTAATTGCTTTTTTACATCTATAGGATATTTTTGGGATAAACTAATTCCTATAACACTGAAAAATTAAATTAATTTGAGCAGAATTGCTATTTCTATTATATTGGCTCAGTCAACCCACATGCAATTAATGTTTCTCCAGTTGTTTAGATCTGAATTTGTGTGAACACTGTTTTGTAATTATGTTCATATAGCTCTTGAATATGTCTTGAAAGATAGAATCTCAAGTATTTTATATTATTTAACATTATTTTTATGAAATTTCTCTTTCTATCTGTCACTGATGGATTTTATTACTAAAATATAGAAATGTCAATGATTCACATGGAATTATTTTATCCTGCACCTTTATTGAGGTCATTAATTATTTCAACTAGTTTTTATAGTTGTTTCCTTAGTATTTTTCACTATATTGTCTGAAAAGAGTGATAGCTTTGTTTTTCTCATAGCCTGTTCCAGTTCCTTCAATATCTTTTCCTTCTAATTGCTATAGATAGCATTTTTAAGATGCCATTGAATAATAGTGGTGATAATGGGCATCCTTGTTTCACTCCAGATTTATTGGAAAGATATCTAGTTTATGCCCATTACTGATGATACTTGCTGATGATTTTGGAAAATTACTAAACATTTTAAGGAAAGCTCCACTTATTTTTCTGCTTTCTAATGTTCTTAATAGTAATGAATGCTGTATTTTCTAAAAAAAAAAAAAAAAAAAAAAAAAAAGCTTACTTTGCATATATTGATATAATGAAATTTTGGTTTAATTTCGCCCTTTTTGAACTGAATTTTCTTCTGCAGCATGATAATTGTGGAAATATGTATAGAAGAATTGCACATGTTTAACATCTTGGACTACTTGCCATCTAGAGGAAGGGTTGGGGGGAAGAGAAGAAAAAAAAATGGAACACAAGGTTTTGCAAAGGTGAATGTTGAAAATTATCTATGCATATGTTTTGAAAATAAAAAACCTTATCAAAGTCTGCATAATATGCTATTTGGTACATATAACTTGAGTTTTGACATTACTTCATTACCTTTTAGGAAAACGTAGTTTTCCTGCTTACTACTTTTAATTAGGTCTGTTTATTTCTTTTACTTTATTTGACATGATTACAACCCTGTGTTTTTTTTTTTTTTAATCTCAGCTAAAATGATATATTTTGCTCTAGTCCCTTAATTTTACTGTTTCAAATGTGTTCCTAGTAAACAACCTGTTGTTGGATTTTTTTAAAAATCCATTCTAGGATCATTTTATAAGTGATTTCTTCCCATTAACATTCACAGTTATTATTATTTACTGTTTGTTTTCCTCCAAGGTATTTTCCCCTTTTTTATTCTTCTGTCTCTTTTTACTCTATGCCTCCTTAAGTCTGTTTTCTTTCTAATCATTAGCTCCCTTAATTCACTTTCCCTTCATTCAGCCTTCTTCCCTTTCTCGAATTCCTTTTTCTTAGTTCCCTGTAGGTTGATATATTTCTGTACCTAACTAAATAAGTACGTTATAAACTCTCTAAGCCAATTCCAAGGAGTGTAAAATTTAAGCCTTACTCACATCCTTTCTTCCATTCTAGTGTAAAAAAATATTCTTTTTCTGAGAAATGGGTGGACATTTATTTGGTTTTTCTCCATTTTACCACAGCTATTTTTTGAGGAGTTGTTTTCTTCAATCAGTTCCTGTTCCAAAGTGTTGACTTACTTTCATAATTTCCTGCATAGCTCTCATTTCTTTTCCCATTTTTTCTTCTACAGCTCTTACTTGATTTTTAAAATGCTTTTTGAGCTTTTCCAAGAGAACATTTTGAGCCTGAGGCCAATTCATATTTCCCTTTGAGGTGTTACATCTTATCATTGTTGTCTTCTGAGTTTGTGTGCTGACCTTCCTTGAAATCATAGTAGTTGTTCATGATTAGGGATTTTTTTTTTTTTGTTATTTTGCTCATTTTGAAAATTTGAGCTTTTCTCCTAAAATATGGAAGACACTGTCCCAAGCTTTTTTCTTTTTCTTTCTTTCTTTCTTTCTTTTCTTTCTTTCTTTTTTCTTTTTTTTGCAGGCAGTTAGGAGCCTCATTACTAGCTTTCCATGGTGAGCATGCAGGTCCTGGTAGCTTTCCAAGTGTGCTGGGTTAATCTGGCCTTGGCTTATTATGCCAGAATTTGGGGACTCACAATTTTCCTTCTGCACTGGGTATTTAGGTCTTATAGCTAGTCTTCTGATTCACTGGTTCACTGAGTCAAGACGGAGGGAACTCTGCTGCTGACCTGGGCTGTGGCTAAAAGCCTTCCACTAAATTGCCTCCACCAAGCCTGTTCTGGGTTGGGTTCCTCTTTTACCCAAGTGAGACAAACTTTTCCTGAAGTCCTTCTAAATTATATTAAGCTGCAGAATTTTACAGATGACATAATGGTATACTTAGAGAATCCCAGCGAATCAACTAAAAAGCTCCTAGAAACTATTAAAAACTTTAGCAAAGTTACAGGATACAAAATAGAAATGACTTCTTCATTACTAGTTTGATTTTATGTTAAATCTAAAAGGAACTCTGGAGAACATCTAGTCTAAATCTTTGATTATGCAGATGAATAAAAAGCTTACTACCCAAGTAACATTATAGGAATTAAGTATTAGGATTCTCAAATTTACTAACTAATTATTTATGGCATTATATTACCTCTGAATAACTATTGCTGGGTCCTGGGCCCCATAATTTATCATTGAAATTTGTGTGTATCTCAGTGTATATATGTTTTCTGTGTGTTTTGGGATAGGGATAGGGACAATTAATATCCGTAATTTAATTTGTTTGGGGAATGCCCAATGGACAAAGCCCTGCCACTACTTTAGCTCTTGTACATATCTGGAACTTGCAGTCTTAGCCCATTATTTGAGGCAATGGGGTAACTGATCATACCATTAGTATCTGTCATTCAGGACTTGAAACTAGTTAATTAAAGGGTTAGTTCTTTTTCTACTATCCATATTGTTTTTCCATAATATTATCTCAGAACTATATTTCCTATAATCATTTTGACTGATCTCAACAAGGTGTTTCTCCTAAATTTTTTTTTAAAACAAGAGGAAGAAACTCTTTTATGCTGTCTCAGATTGAAAAACCAGTACTTAAATCATAATTGATTTTGTGCATAAGAAAGAATAAGCTTTTGGAATTCCATTGAATTGAACAAATATGTATTACATGGTAACCATATGCAGAGAAGTACATCTTCAGGGAATAAACAATATTTCCATGTCACTCTAGAGCTTATGTGTTAGTTTGAGAATGACAACCTAAAAGCCACTATAAAAAATGAGCATGACATATGGCAAATAATATTGTACTTGGCTTTAGAAAAACTGTGATTTACTATGAGTCCTCACCTTCACCTTAGGTGTGGCATTATAAAAGTGACTTTACTTCTGGGGGGTGGGAAAGCATCTTACTTTCTTCCTGTGTATAATGGGGTTTGAATTTTATGAGCTCAATGGTGCCTTTTTCCTCTAAGTTCTGTGAGGCTATAATGCCTTGTGCAAATTTCTCATTGACATATTAATAATAACATTAGGGACTCCAGTTGTGTGAGTATACTTATGCTTTATTGAAAAGATTGCTCTCAGAAGATATAAAACTACTGCTGGGTCTCTTAAGATAGTGTTCGGATATACATCCACTTGCTTAAAACCATACCAATTCTTGGACACTATTTATAATCTCAGTACGCTCACACAGAGATAGATTTACAATTATAAATGCCTATCTCCTGGGTTCATATGTTCCAAGTGCAGATGGACAGCTGTATATCTTTGTTTCCAAATCACACACCCTAATATGAGTATCCTTTTGATTCTTTCAAATGGGGCTGGCTGGCTGGCTGGCTGTTCAATAGGTACCATGCTTTGCCACACATTCTGCGGCTCTTTTAAAAATAGAGCACAGGTGCTAAGGGACCGTGGGTTTGGAGTTGTTATTCTGGATTAGATGGTCAGTTCATCAAATCCTGTATTCTGCCTTGGGCTGGAGCCCAGGTTTTATCATTCCGGAGGAAGCAATCCCCCTCACACATTGCACAGCTCCAGTTATGCACTGGAGGAAATGCCTCCTATTCTATCCAGTGATTTGTTTGTGCCTCAAAATATGGTATTTGATCCTTAAATTTTATGTACTTATCTTTTCCCATTATTGGAGATAGAACAATAGAGATACACACACACACACACACACACACACACACACACACACACATATATATAAACCTATATAATGTGATGATATGTATGTATTTAATAATTGTGATAGAAAAAATATTCATATATTCTTTATTATATGAATGCTTTTTTCAATCATGATCATTACTGCAAGTATCATCATCTCTATTGTACATGCAAAACATTTTGTTATAACTGGTATCAATGAAGCAAGTAGCATGAAAAATAATTTAAAAAGCATGAATCTTCAAAGTATCACATATTCATGGTTAACAAAGTAAGAACAGGTGTTTGCCTCTCATTTGCAATCTGAAATTTAAAATTAAAATTACATGATTTATATATAACATTCTCTAATAAGGAATTTTGCTTTATCAAAGCAAAAACAAATACAACAAAATATAGTATTCTCTATAGTCTTTAGTAAAATGATTCACTGTAAATCCATGACCTATTATAGAATATCATTAGCATTAGCCCTCATCTTCCTTCTCTCATTTCTTCAACCTAGATATAATTGATAATTATCTCATAAAATATTTAAATAGATGAAAACTTTGAGTTGTGTGGCTTCTGAATCTAAATCCTGCTTTTAAGCAGACTAAGGCTGGAAGATATTAACTTAGGAGTTCTAAACTTCAATGAGCTAATTGATTTGGTAAGCATACTTAGTTTGACTCCAGTTTAGGAAGCCCCATGTAGCAATGGGGCAATGGGCTACCTAAAAGAAAGGTAAATTAGCCCAAATTGGAAGTGGAGGAGTTTGAACCTTCTGTGTAGATTGTTAGTGGGATCACAGTTATTGTAGTTACTGCATTTTTAACTTGGGCAAGATAGGTAGACTCAATAGTTAGAAAGACAGATGGATGCATAGATACATACATGTAGATAGATAAACAAATGAAAAGATAGATAAGTAAATTAAACAAAAATAAATGAATGTATGAATAAATGAATAGGAGAACAGGCATATGACTTAGTTGGTATTGATACCCCATTATTTCTACACACCCTCCACTATTTTGGTAGTACTTAATGTCCAAGTTTTTGGTTTTTGGTCTCTTTTTTCAAAAATGTAATATCCTTTTCTCCTTCAAATAACTTAAAGTGAACCTATTAATACTCTCAGAATTATATCAGCTTCAATATGCATCTCTTCTACATATATTCTGTATAGTCCCATCTTAATTTTCTTCCACATCATTTCTATCTTGTCTAAGTACTTCTAGGTCTATGTAGTTAGAGCCCAAATATGGACTCTCCACTGTCCATTATAATAAAGAGTTTATTATATAAAAATATCTCCCAAACTTCTTTTCTCCTAGATGTGTCAGTTTATTTTTCTTCTTCCATTGTTTTAAAATTTGTGTGCCTTTTGGGATAACGCTTCTCAGATGGGTTTTATTCAAATCCATCTTCTTTTACTATCTCATCCTTTTCTCAGTTCAACCTGCTCATAATCCTCTACCATCTTAGTTAGATTTTTACCAAAGTGTTTTATTCTAAACTGGTTATCTGTCATAACATAGCCTCAACCTATGTATTCAGCTACATTGGATGTTACTTCCCCTTCTGTAATCTGCAATCTAGGTGAGCTAGGTCTCTCTCTGTTTGATACGTGGAATTCATTTCCTAAACTAATGCCTTTGAACTATCTGTTCATCAGGTCAGGAATGGTCTCTCTTCTCATCTCCACTCAGAATGTATCTCTTTTTTTTTTAAATATAAAACACATCTTTTACAAAAACCCTTCCTAATGTCATCCTTTCTTACTGAGTTGCTAGTAGCAAACCTTCAAAAAGTATTTGTATTTTAATACTTTGTATATATTTGTCATTTTAAACTTTATATTTAGACACACACATAGTATACACTAGTAACCTTTGTGCAGTGTTCTGTGGATAAAATTCTGGTAGTCCAAGATGTTGAGGGATGAACCACTCTTTCATTATTGGTAGACAGCAACATTGTCAGAACAGAAGCTACAAATGAAGGACTGGTCACAATATTTTTCATACTATACTCATAGGCATACCTAATACAACAGTATTGCTTCTGTTCTTTTTTTAATTGCCTGCAACTTTTATATTTCATTTTATTCTGTGAATGGAGTATAAGAACAGTAGAATGATTGAATTTGAAAATTTTAGCAATGTTTTCAATAATCATAAATGTCTAGTTACTATTAAATATCAATTTAAAAATGCCAATGTTTTCTTGGTAAGCCAGAGCTAGCTTGGTGTTTGGGCCGTCTACAGAGGCATTGTGCTAACTTCATTGTTGTATGACTGTGAGACCTGGACAGTATATCAGCGTCATGCCAGGAAACTCAATTGCTTCCATTTGAATTGTCTTAGGAAGATTCTGAAAATCACCTGGCAGGATAAAGTATCACAAAATACTGAGGTCCTTTCTGTAACTAAACTGTCAATCATTCAAACCCTAATGCGGAAAGGACACTCCATTGGGCTGGACACATTGGTTAATGTCAAATGTATGCTTGCCAAAAAGAGCTCGCGTGGAGCAAGCCTCATAAGATGATTTAAAAAAAAAAGTGATAAAAGGACACTATCAAGATCTCTCTTAAGAACTTAATTTTTATTTTTATTTTTTAGAATTTTAAAATTGATTATATGTTTACTATAGCATTGGCACAGGACTATCCAGATGGCATACCCTCATCAGAGAAGGAGCTGGGCTCTATAAGCAAAGCGTAATTGAAGTAGATCAGAATAAATATGAGATACACAAAGTTAGATAATCCACACCAAATGTTCATAGGAATTATTTATGTTTGACCTGTGGCTGAGTATGCTGAATTTTACTGGTTGGAATAGCCACAGTCAGACATACTACCTTGATTCTAAAGTAATGATACCATGGTGGTCCTCTTAGAGAATGAAGGACAACAAATGATGATGTTGACTAAATTAATGCCAGTCTTTTAGTTTCAGTTTATCATATCTCAAATGAGGATATTGGAGTTTATTATCTCTGAGGGCATTTTTAAGGAGAAGACTAGAAACAAAACAATGAAGAGAATAAAGATGGAAAAGATCTGCAAAGACTTTTAAAAGTAAACTGTGTTCACCATTAAAAGCACTAGAATCTCATATTTAAACCTAAAGTCAAAATCCCAGTCATGCTTATAAAAAAGATATAAATGATGTTAAAGAGAAAAATGACCCCAACAGTTGGATCATGCTACAGATAAATCTATGCTACAGATAAAAAAAGATCTGTGTTTATGGTGAAAGACTGAATCATAAGGTACAAAAAAAGAGGTAAACACCAAAGTTAAGGAGTGAAAATATTTTTCTTACCAAGAAACAAAGATCACTAAGAGAACATCAATAATTACTATATAGTATTTTGGGTCATTATAAGCAATTGTGCATGAGTCAAAAAGACATTTTATGTACATAATTTTTCATTATCAAATTAGTTATAGTTTACCTATATTTTTTTAAAGTGTCCCCAATACACCTTTGTCTTAGGTTATCCTATGTTATCCAAAACATCATCTATTGCCCTTTTCCAAGTCACCACCAACTAGAATCTAAGGGATCTATACTTTATGTACAAAAGGGTTCTATGATCAATTTAATAAACATTTATATATATTTTAGACTATTTATTAGTCCATGAAGACATGTCTAACATTTTTGGAAAAAATATTAAGAAAACTAGAATAAATGAAAAATACTGTGCCAGCAGGTATGGTGATATTGTTACAGAAAAAAAAATAGTAAATATTAAAGTAAATCATATTCTAAGGGGAAAAAAAGACAATATGTTAGTTTTCATTGGAAAAACTGATCCTTTTAAGATTTTAACTATTGTACTTTAAAAACCAAATAACTGCTACTCTGTGAAGTAGTATCAATTGTTTAAAATGCCCAGTTCTAGGAATTTTTGGGGTATTGAATTAGCCACTGGAGGGAGCCAATATACCATGAGTTCCTTGAATCATGTAGACTACAAATATTAATTAAAATAATTATGAATAAATGGCTTTATATTTCAATCAAAGTGAATTTTCAATTATTTTTAAACCATCAGGCAAGAGTAGAAACCTAATAACTTATTGTTAATTTTGTATCTTCCCCAAAGCCATGAGGATTAAAAAGATATAGAAAAGATACAGATGGTCTGTCATTTTTTGTTTCCAATTTAAAACAATTATTTTACATATAATTAGGAGCAAATGGAACAAAAATTTACTATCCCATTATTACAAATAATTGTCAATGGAGTGACAGAGAAAATAGACCATAATTTGTGTTTTATAGTAATAAACATGATTGCTAAAATAAAATAAAACCAAAAGATAGGTTCTTCTCATATTCAGAGCAAAATGTAGACAACTGGTAGCTCTGCTGCTCCATTGGTATCTCCACATTTTTTTTTTTAATTGGAGAATCTCCATTTCATTTATATGTGAAGAAGAGAATGTAAACAAGAGAAACATAGATTGAGGAGGTATGGATGATCCATATTATTTAGGGGATATCAACAAGGGTGAGAACATAAATTCATTGGAGATTTGAAATACTGGCATATTAATATTTTAAGTAGATTCTAATTAATAATCTGAATATTAGTTTAACTAGTGTTGTATGGATACTACTCTCTTCCTTCTATTCTATCTCTCTTTTTTTTTTCCCCAACACAGTAGTTACCTCCTAAACAAAGTCTGTGTACTACAAATGTAAAAGTAGAAATTACAGTGGGGTTGTGATAAATGAATTTTCAAATATTTGACAATATTTGTAAAGGACTCTGCAAAACTTAAAGCATTATTTAAATTCTGGCTATTATTATAAATGGAACCTATTACTTCCTATAACAAGTTGAAAGTTGCCAAAGTGTTAAATATTTTTTCTTTGTGGATTACTCAATTTAGCAATTGTCATTTGATGGAATCATTGAGCTGTAGCTGGCATAATCAACATGATTTGTCATAACATGACCAGAAAGCTAAATTCAGCAGCAAGTTCATGCTGATATGGGTATTTGGCACAAATAGACACAGTGGGAACAGATGATGCATGATTCAGATAATAAATACCCTGAATAAGGAGGAAAAAATGTGGAATTTTTTTTTTGATAATTTCAAGTTGAAAAATAGCTGAACACAACAAAAAGAAAATTCAAACTATCTAGTTTGGGGTACTTTTATTTTAATTTTTATTTGTTCAGTGGGTAGGGATGAGAAGAGGGGAGTTGTGCCCCAAATTTAGCAGCATTCCCCAATACAACATTCAACTTAATAGATAACCATTTATGTCAATTGCTATCTGGCATGTTTGTTTCAAAAACCTCAGTTGAATGTGGGAAGATAATTTGAATGAATTTAGAGGAATAGCATGTAGAGTGCTAAATTTAACTTAAAGGACATTACAAGTCCATTTTCACAACTTATAAAAAGGTTTTACCCATGTAAAATGGATTTATTCATCAGATAACCTTTAAAAACCTTCTTCATGGAGATCATGAGATATTTCTGTATATCCCATGCCTTAGCATCTAGGTTATAGGCAGACACAACAGAACATGCCATGGTTATTTGAAATGTGTCCACGGGTAATTTGTAGGTTAAGAAAGACATCAGTTAGTTTATGGCATGTTACATTTCATTGCTTGTGTTCTTAATCACCTGTCATTCACCCTTTCCATCCAGAGAGTGGAAAGACAACTAAGAATATTCTAAAATAAGAAGTTTGTTGGAATTTCTTATGTTATTTCCCAGTATCATTTTTTTTCAGAAATTTACATATATGATTGATTGTGATACACACACACACACACACACACACACACACACAATTGTGGTAATCCATTTATTTTCACCCTTGTTCATGGTTCTTCCAAACCATCATTCACAGATTTGTTTTAATAAGCCATATCTGGCATAATCTGACATTCCTTTTAATTGATTTTGCCGTTATCATTTGCTGACCATAAATCTAGCTGCAACTTTTGATGTTAATTTTGAAGTGTTATAGAAAAAGGAATATCTGATTTTTTAAAATGTTACTTTCTATATAATATTTCATACATTTATTGTGATTTAAATCATATGTGCATATATATATGTGTGTATGTGTATACACCTACATACATATATATAATATATAATATACCTGTAGAATTTCCTTTGTCAATCTATCTTTTTATCTATGTATCTGTCTTTCTATCTATCTTTATGTTTTGTTTCTTTGGTCATAAATGGGGTTTGCAAATACACAGAGAATAAATCCTAATTTGAACATTTCTTCAACCACACATCTGGAAGAGCTAGAGTAATGTTCACAAGACTTTAGCAAATCAAATAAGGGAGAAAAGGAATAGTTTTTAATCTAATGAGAGCAATAAATAGAAATGTCTACTTGGTGAAGTGATATTGAGTTAAGGATAGAAGTACATTTCAAAAATGATTGTTCTACATGGAGTTGTCCCTAGAGATTTCTAGGCAAATTTATTCAGGCAAGCCTAAGGCAGTCATTTACTGTACTTTCTCTTCTGAGGCTGCTGGGCTGAACTATCCCAATCTTGACACTCTAGTTTTCAAGGGTAAAAAACCAGGGGTGTGAAAAATGCAGATGAGCATCTGTCTCTTAAAATTCATATAATTCTAGCTCAATTATTAAAATTTCCTGAGAGATGTTTTACTTTCCAGCATTTCCAACAGTGATATATCAAGTCAGAATCTCATTATCTCCCCCCAACACCACCCAAATCAGTTTTGCTGCTTAATACACTTTGAGTGTATTCAGCAATTAATTTTGAAAATAAATTTCAGCTGCATTTCTAATGAACATCTAAAGAAAAGTCTATGGTTAAATTAAAAGGAAGTTTCTGTATGCATTGTGATTTCTCTTTTTATTGCCATGAATTACTGTTTTTGATCAGCTTGAATACATCTTTCAAAGGGATATTAAGCTAAATGGAACATTTCCAATACCCCAAATGACAGATAGCCCTTCTGTCGTGGGCTGAATTCGGCAAAATAGTAACAACAAGGTTGAAAAATCACAGAAGTTATTGTAGGTCACATTGAACTGTCAAAAAATTTTAGAATGTACTATTAATAGTAGTAGAGTGAAACTTCTTTCATTTTCTATTAATTAGAAAATAAACACCTCGGGTACAGGGATTATCTCTTTTTTTCTATTTTGATTGCCAGAGCTTAGGACACTGATAGTTAGCATGTCTTTAACAAATGATGATTGATTGATTGGGGATTTGTCTTACTGGTACTGGTCCCAACTTTTCAGACTTGAACTTGATCTAAAATTATTTCAGGAAAAGAACTACACTCTTTTTCTGTTTGCTGAAATACAGGTGGATCTTAAATTACATTAGTTTGTTTGGGTCTGTGTTTAAAAATGCCCATAAAATGTTTCTTAAGCCCTTCATCATTTGTAAGCTGACCATTCAAGAATCACTTTTATAGCCAATTTATGTTCTCTGCATGAACCAAAACTAGTGTAATGGTCCTTTGTGACCTCATTGGTATCACTGAAATTATTCCAATTGGTTTAGTTCTTCCCTTAGTAAGGGCTGAGGGAGTTAATCAGCAGTCTTAGCTCCATGTGATGTGGGACTCCTTCTCAAATTTGGACCCTCCTCTTGAACTTATAGCAGGAGGGAGAGCTTTTATCTACAGAAAGGTTGGTATTTTACACATAATTACATTATGAGTTGCTAGAAAACATAAGACTTGTGAGACTTGTGCCTGTCTCAAAAACGATCACTGATTGTGTAGTGGGGGAAATGAACTCTCATTGGTGAAATCTCCCTTCAGTGATGTACATAAGAGCAAGAATCCACTCTCCTTTGGATTCATGAAGGGAATTCCAATAAAACAAATCTTTCCCTCCTTTTTGAGAAAATTAAAACTTGTCCCAGAAGCATATGACAACAGAAGACATGTATTTTCTTAGCCTGAAATAAAATTCAGCAAATTTTAATAAACAGAAAACATTTATACTAATAAATCTTATCCTTTCATGTAGATAATGTAGAAAATTCCACCCCTTCTTAAAAATGATTACATTTCTTAAGATAATTTTTGCCACCTTTCTTTTGGAACTGCCTCAAGAGGTGGTAGACAATTCTGACATTTTCACTTGGTTTGACTTTTTCCTCCCTTCCTTTCCTTTCCTCTTCAGGACTTTGCTAGATTAGATATTTCCTTGTCTATTTGGCCCTCTGAAATGTGCTTGTTCTAGTTAGAAACTAAGGGATTCTGTAGAAGATTTGTGGGAATCCTGAAGCAAACACATTAGAAAACAGACTAAATAAAGTAATTTTTTGCATATGCTACCCAGATGGTTGAAGTTTCCCCAACATTGTAATGTCGGATAGCTAGGTAACACAGAAGATAGAGTGCTTGAACCTTGAATAGGGAAACTCAAGTTTCTTATGCAGCCTTAGACATTTATGAATGGTATGACTGCACAAATTACTTAACCTCTAGGTCCATCAGTTTCTTTAATTGTAAAATGGAGATAGATAGTATCTGCTCCCCATGATTGAGGAGAAGATACAATGAGATATTTCTAAAACCCCTATCATGGTACAAAGCACAGTTTGGTGTACTCTATAAATTGCCAAGATAACATCATTCCTATATATGAAGCTGTAGTCTTCAAATTTTAGTCCTGTTCTTAAAGTACCACTGCTGTGCCTAAGCAACTCCACATGTGCCTTTGCTTTCTTTAAATTCTCCCTTCAATTGGAAGAATGGATGAAAATACCATTTATTCTCCTAAATCTTCATATTTGTTAAATGTGTTTGTTTTCCCTCCCATTTCCCAGGGTTTCAAATTATTTTTAAAATTTTAATAGTATTTTATTTTCCCAAAAGCATGAAAAGATAATTTTACATATATTTTTTAGCATATTTAACATATATTGGACTACCTGCCATCTAGGAGAGGGGTAGGGGAAAGGAGGGGATAATTTGGAATAGAAGACTTTGCAAGGGTCAATGTTGAAAAATTACTCATGCATATGTTTTGTAAATAAAAACCTTTAATTTTAAAAAGATAGTTTTAAACATTCATTTTGGCAAAACTTTTTTTTGTTTTCCATTTTTCCCTCCCTCTTTTACTTCTTCCCTTCTCAAGACAGCAACCAATCTGATATAGGTTAAATATGTGCAATTCTTCTAAACATATTTTCATATTCATGATGCTCTTCAAGAAAAATCAGATAAAAAGGGAGAAAACATGAGAAAGAAAAAAAAAAAACAAGCAAAAAACAACAACAATAAAGGTGAAAATACTATGCTTTGTTTTACATTCAGTCTCCATAGTTCTATCTCTGAATGTGGATGGCATTTTCCATCATGTCTATTGGAACTGTTTTGAATCACCTCATTGTTGAAAAGAACCAAGTCCATCACAGTTGAGCTTCACATAATCTTGTTGTTACTGTGTAAAATGTTCTCTTGGTCCTGCTCACTTCACTTAGCATCAGTTCATGTAAGTCCAGGCTTTTTTGAAATTAGCTTGCCCATCATTTCTTATAAAACAATAATATTCCATTACATTCATATACCATAACTTATTCAGCCAATTTCCAACTGATGGGTATTATGGGCCAGAACTTGAAAGTCACTGGAATTAATAGAGACAATGCTTATGTAATTAGATCACACCTTTGGAGTTCACACCTTTGGGAGAGTTCACACATTGGTTCACACATTAGAGTTCACACCTTTAAGAGAGGAGATATAAGGAGGAGCTCCCACTAGCCCACTAGAGACTTTGGAAGATTCACAAGTTAGGATTCAGTGGAGGAGATTCACAAGTCACAGCTCCCACCAGCCCACTCTCTCAGAGGAGGAGTCAGATCCATTAAATATTCCACCATTGTGCTAGCTGGAGGCTTTGGATTCAGAGGAAGCTGGAGGCTGAAGCTGGCAGAGGCAAAGGACTAGCAACAAGAGCTCTTGGAACCAAGGAGAGAGACAGGCTTCCAAGAAAGCTAACCGGGCTATTTTGAAGGAAACAATAAAGGATCTGAATTTTAATTCCTGGCTGCATTTGAAGTGATTATTACTCTGAACTAAAATGAAGGCTGCTTCCAGAAGCTCCCCAAGAAACCTGCTCCCAGAGAAGATTATATTTTAGAGAAGAGAACATTGTAGATGGGCATCCACTCAACTTCCAGTTCCACTACAAAAAGGCTGCTACAAATACTTTTGCCCATGTGGGTCCTTTCCCCTCTTTTTTGATTTCTTTGGGATACAGATCCAGTAGTGACACTGCTGGGTTGAAGGATATGCAGTTTTACAGTCCTTTGGGCATAGTTCCAAATTGCTTTTCAGAATGGTTGCATCATTTCACAACTCTACCAACAATGCATTAGTGTTCCAATTTTCCCACATTCCCTCAGACATTCATCATTATCTTTTCCTGACATCTTAGTCAATCTGAGAAGTATGAAGTGGTACGTCAGAGTTGTCTTAATTTGCATTTCTCAAATCAATAGCAATTTAGACCATTCTTCATATAACTAGAAATGGCTTTAATTTCTTCATTGGAAATTTGTCTGTTCATATCTTTTGACCATTTATCAGTTGGGGAATGTTTTTTATCTTATACATTTGAGTCAATTATCTACATATTTTAGACATGAGTCCTTTATCAAAGACACTGACTATAAAATTCTCCCCTCTCCTCCTGCCCCCCAGCTTTCTTCTTCCTTTCTAATTTTGGCTGCATTGGTTTTGTTTCTGCAAAATCTTTTTAATTCAATGTAATCAAAATTATCATTTTGTATTTCACAGAAGTCTCTAGTTCTTCTCTACAGTTCTGAGAGGTCATGCCTAAAACATGAATTTATTTCAACCTTATCTTGGTATAAGCTATTAGGGCTTCAAATTCTTAATAATACTCTCTAGGTTCCTTCTGGTGATATCTTTTGTCCCCACATCATCCTACCAGCATGTCAATCCTATAGATAAGGAAATAGAGACTAAGAATGACTAAATTATTTACATAAGCCTATTTAGTGGTAAAATGGAACATTGTGAATTTTCTTTTAAGAAAGTAGTGGCAAATTCTCAAATATCCAAAAACATTATTATTGAAAAATAATTTGACATCTTTTCATAAGGTTTCATCTGTATAAGTCAAATGATCAAAAAGTAAATAATGAAGTTCTTTCAAACAAGACAAGCTATCAAACCATGGACATAATGTGCTTAATATAGATTAAGACATCATTCTTATCTTCTTGAAATTCAATCTACTGATGATATATTGTATGTTCTGTTGTCATATTTAATATGATAGGAGAGAAAACATCAATCTGTCACCTACTGATACCCATCAATAACATTTTCAGAATGATCTTTTAACGAGGATATTGTTTAATTTGAGTCCCTGAAAGCTGTCTAACATTATGCAGAGAAAATCCATTGAAGGTAAACACCATTAGTGGTGATCATGCTAATCACTCTCCACCCCCTCCACATGCTCACACAAACTCTTTATAGGGTAAGTGAAAGAGATGAGAATTTTTCCCTCTGAGCTGTTAAGGTTCCCTTTAGCAAGAAGGTCTACAGAATTAGCCAAAAGCATCAGCAGATTCCAAAGTGTTATAGAAATTAGTATTTGCATGGAAAACAGCTCTTCCGTTTGGTTCAGTGGAAATTAAGGGAAACCATTAAAAAGCTGCATGTTGTAGATCATTCTTTATTTTACGGCAGATTTTATATTTCTAGAGCCCTTTAAAATGTGCCAACTGGTAGGGGAGGCTGTATTGCCACTTGAAGTCCTGATTGGCACAAGGCTCATAATATCCATGATGCTGAAGGTGCCACCACTTTGCTGCTTTTCGTTCAGTAGCTGTACTGCTTCAGTAGAGAGCCTCAAAATTGCCAACAACTGTTTCAGGAACTGCCTGCATGGGTTGTTATGGGGGAGGCTTAGGAGACTGCTATTTCCTCTCCCTCTCCCCTGTGTTTTTTTCTTTAGAAAACAGGTGCCATTGGGTGTTCAGAAAAGTATACTTCCTTTCCTATACTAGTTTACTAAAAGGATGACATCCTGAAACTGATCCATAATTACTTCCATGAATGCTTGATTCTTATCCCAAAACTGAAATAATAACTCTTGAAAGTGAATAAACTTTTTGGTAGCCTTTCCTGTCTCAGGGATGACTTTTATGATTCTCTGGTTTTTGATATTGGTTGCATTGGTTTTCTTAAATGAAATACTGTTGTTATGTGTAGCCACAGATGTCAAATTGTTGTTCTCTTTAGGAAGTTCATAGAAGAGGTGATACATTATTAGGCAATTTATTAATCTACGATAAATTTCTGGTTTGAGAAAAATAGTACCAGAAAGCATGAGAGAGAAAATGCAAAAACATAATTTTCTTGCCTATTGATTGTTAGCCCAGATAAAAAGAACCATAATTAGCTTTTTGTTTTATTTCTTTTTTAAAAGCAAAACAACTATATTCACTAGGAAGACAAAGAACAGTTGTAAAGGTAGGAGAGAGCCAACAATCTGATCACAATCAATTAATCCCTTGTGTTTTCTTCTGAGCACACATTCTGTCACTTGGAAAGCCACACAGTTTAGCAGAAACAGATTATGAAAATAAACTCTTTGGAATCAAGATGACTATATTAATTGAACCAAGAGAGTATGATCAGCAGACAGCAAGGCAGGATTTTCCATCCATGATTTTTTTTCCTGTTTTTGTTCTAGGAAGGGACAAAATAATTTCATCCTCCAAATGCCTTATTAGATTCTTTTAGTTGATCAAAATGCTGACTGTCACTTATAGTATTACTTGAAAAATAAGGTAAATTTTAAAATAAGAAAATAATATAGCTAACATTGAAGCGTATTTCACATATATTTTCTCATTTGATTTTCACAAACATGTGCTTATTTAGAAACTATAAGCTTTAAAATCCCCATTTTAAAATCAGAAAACTGATGCTCAGAAATTATCCGGATAGGGAAAGAATTTATACTTCTTCCTAATCAAATAAAAGAGAGGTTTGCACAAAGAAAAATAGATACTTTTTACCATAAAAAATTTTAAAGTTTGGTTTTGCACAAATAAAAGCAAAGTATCAAAATTTTGAATATCTTTAAAATATTTTTGTTTCATTTTTCTCTGATAAACATCTTTTATTTAAGATATATTTGGAACTCAGTCATATTTACAACAAAAAAAAAGGACATTTCCCTAATTTTAAAAATGGTCAAATGATGTGAATAAGCACTTTTTAGAAGAAGAAACCCAAACTATCAATAGCCATATAAGATGTTCTAAATCATTAGTAATTAGAGAAATGCAAATTAAAACAATTCTCAGGTATCACTTGACATTCATCAAATTAACTAAGATTAAAAAAAAAATGGAGAAAGTATAAGAAAACCAGTACACTAATATAATCCCCAGCTAATGAAGTTGTATACTAGTGTAACCATTCTGGAAATCAATTTAAAATGATGCAAGGTTATCCACATACCTTTTGGCAAAACAGTAACACTATTAGTTCTATATTCCAAGTGATCAAAGAAAGATGAAGAGGATCCATACGCACAAAAATATAGCATCTTTTTGAGTGTGAGAGCTGGTGGCAGCAAAGAATTGAAAACTGAGTGAATGTCCACCAAATGGGGAATGGCTGAACAAGTTATGATATGTGAATTGGTAGAATAACACTATTGTGCTAAAAGAAATTATGAAGGGGATAGTTTTGGAAAAATCTGTGAAGACTTATATGAATTTGAAGACCTAGGAGACCAATTTATACAATAATGACAGTATGGAAAAGATAACCAACTATGAAAATCTTAGTAATTTTGATCAACATGATGCCCAAATGACCAACCACAGTTCCAATCAAAGTCTCATGATGAAATATGCTATCCACAACCAGAAAGAGATCTAGTATAGGGTACAATGGAAAATTTTTGGAATATTTTTACAAAGCAGATGGGGGAATTTATTTTGTATGACTATATTTGTAATAGGTTTCATTTTTCTTGTCTTCTCAATAAGTTTGGAAAGGGGAGAAAGAAAAGAAAGAATTTGAAACCAAATAAAATAAAATTAAGTTTAAAAATGAAAAATGGGATCGTTTCAATAAAATCTCGGAAAACTTTTATAGAAGGATGCACAGTGAAGTAAATAGAAGAAGAACAATTTACATAGTAAAAGTGCAAAAACAAAATTTAAAATACATATGAATTCTAATTAATCCAATAACCCATCTTGATTCCAGAAGTCAAAATATGAAGCGTGCTGCCTACTTCCTGGCATAAAGTTCCTGGATTCATCATACGGAATCATCTCTGTATTTTTGTGTGACTATACACATATATGCATGCATGTGTGTATATATATCCACATATATAAAATGTCTCTATATTTACACACCAATGTATCCATGTATGTGTAGACAGATGGATAAAAATATACTGCTAATACAGAGCTTTGTTTGTTTGATTGATTCTGCAAATTTATTTACTATGGTTTTCTTTTTTCTTATTTTATGTTTTCAAGGGTGGAGGGGATAGGAGGGAAAGAAAATTTTTTGTCAGTAGAAATATAACTTACTATTAAATTAAAAGCTAATAGACTACTACTGGTTGATTGATAATGAGTAGCATCCTGAATGGAAATCTAATAGTACTACTGCTTAGATTTATCCTTCCTGAGATAAGAAGGAAACAGATATCCTCTAGGAATCTCAAATCACCAGTGCAAACTGGGGAGGAGAGAAAAGGATTGGGAATGAATTATCCTCTTTCTCTTCATCATCATCATTGCTTCATTTAATATGGCATTAAAAATATTTTAAGGATCTCATTAGAAAGGGAGATAAATCTTTATCCCATAAATGATTTAGGAAATATGTAAAATTGGACATTCATTAATATACTTACTGGCTGTGTGACCCTAAGCAAGTCACTTAACCCTATTTTCCTAAGTTTCTTTATATCTAAAATGTCTGGAAAAGAAGAAGACAAGCCATTCCAATACCTTTGCCAGGAAAACCCCCAAAGAGGGTCAGAAACACTTGTACACAACTGAAACACCTAGACACCAACAAGGGCAAAAGCTATCAAAGCAAAAAGCACCGAATTTGTTTTTGTAATGCTCTGAACCAAATTAGATTAGTTGTGAAAAAGATCATCACAGTATTACCCACAGATTGAAGAATTCCCACCTCCCCCCCAGTCATAGCAACCTTCACCTATGGTATTAGAGGGCCTGTGATCTACATCAGTAGAGCAGAGAACCATGCCAGCAACGGAGAGATCCTTGAATTATTGGATAAATGAAGTTAGTGGAAGCACAGGGAAGGATTCAGGCTGCCACAGGAATAGGGGGGAAATCCTCCATAAGTAGGTATTCAAATGCCTCACCTCTAAACAAATGCCCTTATGTTTGGAATTAACTCTCAGATTCATTTATTGTAAATCTGTACACCAACAGTATCTGACACTATGGGTCACACATCAACTGATGGCCCCTTTTAAAAAAAAACAGCTTTCTCAACTAGGGACTAAAAATAGTTCATAATCCTCAGCAAACAGAACTGTTCTGAAGCGCAGCTGTGATTTTCTTGTACTGTTTCTGAGGCTCCAGAATCAATTATCGGTCTTAGTCTATTGTGCCTTATTTTTGCAGTGAAAGGTCAGGTTAAATTAATTAACTTTAAATAACTACAAAAGTCTATGTGACACTGCTGTCAACCTCCTAATTAAACGTGTTTCAGTGAATTTGTGTGTTAGGGAGAATCACAGCCTTGAAGAATGGGTCCCATATTGAATGTGCTTCCCTTGAATCGATTTCTTCAATGGTTCAGAATTCCAGAGCATGGCATGTCTGGGCAGCAGCTTCCTGTCCCTGGGAGGCTTGTTGCAGTTCGATGTCAGATGATGACTGCAATTCTTTCCTGAAGTCCAAATACATATGAATGTATTGTCAAAACCTTTATGTCCCTACAAATGTTAAAAAAACAAATCTTTTTTTTAGATTGATTCTGAAATCAATGCTATTTTTTGCCTTTATGAATAGCCTGAAGATGAACCTTAAAGGGGTCAAAGAAATCATCTAGTCCAACTAATTAATTTTAGGATGAGAAAATTTACACCTAGAGAGATTAAATGATTCACCCAGGACCCCATGAGTGGTTTAGTCAACCAGAACTAAGTATCCAAGATTCTCATATTCCACTGCATTGCAATCAACTTTTCATGATAGCATACTGTCTCTGCTACACTTTTCAGAAGGAATGTTTTTGTCTTGCCCTTAGGTACCTGTCCCCTTTTGCTTTAGTCTAACCTCTCATTTCAGTATCCTTATCTCAGGATTTTTATAAGGATCAAATGGGACAACATATAAAAAGTTTTTCAAACTTTAAAACTCTATAAAAATCCTAGTTTATTATTATTATTAATTATAATCATCTTCACCATCATATATGGGTATTATCCCCAACATTTCCCCAACTGAGCAGGGCATAGCAGGGCAGAATAGATCACATTTTTCTTGGCATCTGAAGTAAACAGAAGGATGTGAGTTCTTAAGAGCAAAAATCTCATTTGTTTATTTGTTTGTTTTTCTTTTGGTCTTTGATTTCTTCCTTCCAGGCATTTTTGAAAATACATGAATATGGAAATGAGCTGTGACTTCGCCAACAGAAGAAATTCTCCCTAGAACATCATAACTATCTAACCCTTAGCAAGCAAGGAGATGGATGTGGCTCAGAAAAAGTTGTGTTATGCCCTGGAGCCATAGCTCTATAGTGGGAAAGGAGAGCTTTTAAATTTTCCTGACTCCAATGCTTTGTGCTCTGCCATGTTACTTTACCTAAGTACTTGGTACTCAGAGGCAGCTAGGTTAGTTACAGACCTAGAATCAAAAATACCTAAGTTATTAACTTTGTGACCCTAGTTAAATCATATAATTCCTTTTTTGCCTCCATTTTGTTATCTATAAAATGGGAACAGTAGAACCTCCTAGAATTGTTGGGAGGGTCAAATAAGGTAATATTTGCACTTAATACTTAATACAATGCTTGAACACATGATAAGTCAAGTAAGTCTTATAAAAAACATTCAGGTTGTGCAATGGATAGAGCACTGAGTTTGGAATTAGTAAGTCTCATTTTTGTGAGTTAAAAATCTAGAAATGTACTAGCTATGTGACCATGGACAAGTCATTTAACCCTGTTTCTTCATCTGTAAAATGAACTGGAGAAGAAAATGGTAAATTACTCTAGTATCTTCACCAAGAAAATCCCCAATGGGGTCATGAAGATCTGGATGTGACTGAAATGATCCAAAATTATAATGCAACATATAAATATTAGCTATCATAATTATCATCATGGTTGTTCTCTTCATCATCATATCATCATTAAATTCTTCTTGAATTAGTTTGGTCAGGTTGTACATCAAAATGCAAAGGTTCCATGGAAATTAAGCTGAATTTTTATTATATAACATTTTCTTCCAGTCCTTTATTGTGGAGAATTGGGAAATAAGAATATCATCTACTTTGTAATGAGTACAAACTCTGTACATGTACATTATGTACAAAAATGTACATAATCTTTCTTGGTTAGATTAATGATTTTGGATAATCCAATCAGATTTCAAAGCATTTGGATGGGACATAATACTTTGGCATTGGACTCAGAACAATAGCACCAACTGGATTTTCATACTAGATAGCATCTTCTTGAATTTAACAGTAGAAAACAAGCACACAAAGTCAGCAATTATCTCACATTATACAGAACATTTAACATAATTTAGCTTAATTTGCCACCTGAAATCAGTAGGCTCTTAATCTTTCCCAAGTTTTCCTAAATTTCAAGCTTTAATATCATTCTCACAAAAGACAAAGAGTGACTGGCCAATCTAATTCATAGATCTAGAAGTGGAAAGATTTTAGAAGTCATCTTAGTCATGGGGTCATAGTTTTAGAGCAAGAATGCATCTCAGAGAACATTTAGCCCAATTCTTCCTTTTCACAGAAGAAATTAAAACCAAGAAAAGTTGTATGACTTCACCAAAGTCACAGAGATTGGAAGTAGAAAAAATGGGATTTGAATACACATGCTCTATGCTGTATTGGGGTTTTGTTTGGTCCTTTTTTTCTATTTCATATTAACTTTGTCATCTTGTTTTATAGATAAAGAAGTTGAGCCCCAAACAGGTTTAGCATCCTCAGCAATGTCACACAACTAGTAAATGTCAGGGAAGGGATACAAACTTTTGTCCTCTCACTCTCAAAGCCATTACTCTTTCCAGGGTACCCCAATGCTTCTTTCCCTTTGTTTTACAGATGTGTTACTAAGGCTGACACAGCTAACTGACTTCTCCACAGTTAAGAAAAAATATTAAGAGGCAGTATCAGGATTACTTTTAGGGACTCATCCCACCCAATATCTCTGCTCCCCCACTGCCTTCACATCTTCTTGTGACAACCAATGGAACAGTAGGAACCATCTATTCTGCATTCAGTCATTCTTCTACAATCCCCCCACACAAATCAGGATAATAGCATATATTCAGAAAAAGATAAAAAAAATTGTTTGACTCACCAGTCTCCCCAAGATCTCTTAGCATGGCCCACAATCACTGCTGAACTCTAAGTGCAGAAACAATTGAAGCCACAACTTTAATCTATTGTTCCAGCTATTTCTACTAGCTCTGTTTCTTGCTCACTCTAAGCCCATTGTTCTTCTGCCATAGGTGCAGAGTTTGCCCTATGCATATATTTAAAATCTGGAGATTGTTTATATTAATGAAAAGAGAGGCTTGACAGGAGAGATATTTCTTTCATACAGAGTAGCAGATAAAACCAAAATCTATGTAAACAGATTTGCTTGATAATTGTGGTTTTGTTCTTATATTTGGTTTGGAACTATCCCAATAGCATATTCTTTTAAAACAAAAGATAATTTAGTTGATGTTCCCTATAAATTATTTATTTTTTAAACTAATTGTAGTGATGGATTTGTGCTTCTCACTCCATAAGAGGCTGCCATTCATGACAAAGGTCATGCATGTGTTATTTGGATTTAAAATAATAAATAATAATATAACAATAATAAGAACATATATGTGTATGTTTGTATATCTATACGCCTATTGGTATTTACTTTTATCATATTTGTAAATACCATTCACAGAAAATGTATAAGATAGGTACTTCAGGTCATCATCATCCCATTCTACAGATGAGGAAATTGAAGGCCCAGAGATACTCAGTGACTTTCCACTAGTCAGGTAGTTAGCAAGAGCCAAAAGTTAAACTTGATGTCCCATTTTCTCATTGTTAGCTCAGTACTGGGTTAATTAAACAAATCTCCCAATATGGTTAGATCATATTGAAGTTCAGTGAGACAGAGATTGGATTTTAATCTTTCCATGGCTTCTGACAAATCATGTACTGGGGGTAAGTCATTCTTTGAAATGAGCACCAATATTGAATGAATAAAGATTTCAAACCCCCTTTACTTCGGAGTACTGTGAAAACAAACAAAAAAATCAAAGGCATTTATTCTGGGCTCTTAAAGTTTGTTCAGACTGTAACCTCTGCTTATAGTTTTGGATTTTGTTGTCACTGACCATTGTTAGTGGGCTCTGACTTAGAATGCAGGATAACACTATATAACTACTTGAGTTCATTTCGGTTCCATATTTCAAGGAAACATACAAACAAACTGAGGGGTTTCTAGAGATGGGAAACTCAGCTAATGAGAGGACCTGAGTGGATATTCTGTGAGGATCAGTTGAAAGAACAGGGAATGTTTACCCTGGAAGAGAAGACTTTTGGAAAAGGATTTTTAAACAAGAGACAGTGACCATATTTCTTTAAAATGTTGATAATTGTATTTAATAGAAATGGTTCCTTTATGATCCTACATCTTGGTTTTTTTTTATGTCTTTTCAACATAATTCTGAGAAAGAGTCAATAAGTTTCTCCAGAATTTTATGGTTTATGACCCAAAAATATTAAGGGCTTTTGCGTTAGAGCAAACACTTTAGCTGTCTTCAATTACCATTGCAGTTTCCATCCTCAATAGCATCCTGGAATTCGTAGTATAGAGGGAAAAGTATGAAAATTTTACCCTAAATATTTACCCTAAATATTGAAATATTTTAAGTCCTGTATGATGAATTGTTCAGACTTGATCTGTTTGGCCCTGAGTTGAGAAGTAGTGCCTAAAAGTTTTAAATAATCAACTTTAACTTCCATGTTAAATTAAACTAAATTAAAATTCCATTTTAAAAAATCTCTCTACTAAATGTGAAATGTTCTCTTTGGCATTGAAGGCCTTTCTCAGTCTGGCATCTTCATACCTTTCTTAGCTTCTTATACCTTCCAAACACTCATGTCTTCTGACCTAGTGCCACTGACTTCTTAGCTGTTTATCCTATACACGCTTCATCTCTTGGCTCTTTGTATTTTCACTGGCTGAGCCTTATCCCTGGATTTTTCTCCTCATCTGTCTTTCCTGGATTCCCTGCTTCTTTAAAGTCTGATTTAACCTCTTCCCTTCTGCAAGAAGTATTTCCCATTCCCATTGATTGCTAATGTCTTCTCTCTTTTGATTATCTCCAATTCATCCTGTCTATAGCTTATTTGCAAATAGTTGTTTATGTACCTGAGTTCTTTGAGGGCAGAGACTATTTTCTGACTTTGAATGAATTTTATATACAATGTGCTTATTACCATGACCGACACATATTACAGACTCCCAAGTGCTTATTGACTTGACATAGCTCACAATTTGAGCTAGTAGTAAAGAATAAAGGCTGCCTGGGAAGATGCTAAGTATTCATTCCATCACTAAATGGCTTTTTTAAAAACAGGGGTCATCAATTGTTTAGTATACTGTATTGAGAATTTCTGTTCAAGAAAGTGTCAGCAGGTGGCACAGTGGATAGAACTCTGGACTTAGAGTCCAGAGAACTTAGAGTCTAGAACTTAGAGTCAAAAAGATCTGAATTCAAATTTGATTTTAGACAATTACTAAATGAATGATTCTCAATAAGTCATTCATTTGCTTCGGATTCCTCAACTGTAAAATGGGGATACTGAAAGCATCTACCTCACAAGCTATTGTGAGGATTAATGAGAAAATATTTGGAAAGCCTACAGCTCATTCCTGGTTCATAGTTCTCTCTCTGTCTCTGTGTGTGTGTGTGTGTGTCTCTGTCTCTCATTATATATGTATCTATAGTATATGTGTGTATATACACACATATATATGTGTGTGTGTGTTTATATATGTATACATAGTATGTGTATGTATAATATGTATACATACACATATGCATATGTGTATATATGCATATATAAATAGAAATATACATATATATATACATATAGAAATATACATATATATATGTGTGTATGTATGTATGTGTGTGTGTGTGTGTGTGTGTATACACACACACACTGATTTCCTTCCCAGAAAAATGTCAGGCTATATGAGGCTTTTTCCAACTCCAAGATTCTGATTCTCTAATAAATATAAAATCATACGATTCTATTACATGTAAGTGTGTTTTAAGATGCTCAAGAAAGAAAAAAAAAAAGAAGAGTTTCCTTTAAAATTCTTGAAAGGGGCTGAGAGTTCCTAGGCAGGATAAAGGATAATCTCTAGCCATTCTCTTCAAATTAACAGTAATTCAAATAATGAGCTTCAAAGGAGTTGGGAGAAGGATGTACAAAGACTTTTGCCAGAGTAATCTTATAATTATTGGAAAAGAAAAAGTCACAGGGTTATTCATAGACTCAGATCAATGTCACGTAGCTTGTTTTTTTTTCCCCCTGTCTTTTTTGATCTGAAAGAGGAAATATGAAGCATTAATAATCATAAGAAAAAAGCTATTATTCATAGATTAGTCTAACAGTTCCCTTTCTGGACAGTTGCCAGCTAGTTTGAACTAAAAACTGACCACTGGCTGGAAGTATGATGCTGGCAAGCTGGGGAAACCTTCCAGATAAGGAGAAAAGTTAACCATAGTCTTGAATGAGGCATTGCAAAGGTCAGTTCATGAAGATATGTACTAACTGGAAGAAAATGGAAAGAAAAAATGAGATTTTGTTAAGCATATACATAATTTTATTATCTTATCTACAAGCTCCCCTAGGGGGTGCTGGAGAAAGTTTTATTTATGAGAGTCAACTAATGAATACAATGAGAAAAGTATACACATGATGATGGAAACCAGTTGAGTTTATTAATGAAGATCCCAGTTACTATTTATGTACATCTTTTTCTTTCAAAATGTTCCCATATTATGTGGAAATTTGAAAGAGTTGTCAGAATTATAGCAATTACTATTTAAATAACCTTTGTAATTATTTTAATTTTTTTGAAAAATCATGCTTTTAAAATGAAAGGAACATAATATAGCAGATTCATATCCAACTTTGGATCCAAGAAGATATCAATTCAAGGCCCATTTCAGAGGAATGTTTATTATATGATTTTGATCAAGGCCATTTGTTTCGTAGAGCTGTAGAAAACTCTCTAAGCTTCTACTATAGGAAATTATACTAACATGCTTACTAGATAGAGTTTCCTCCCCAAGATATTTCTTCTACCAGTGAAATCACAGGAATTAATCATGTTCTTCTCTCTTTATTTCCTAACTGGCAAATAGTCAAGTGATATGAACAAGAAATTTTCAGAAGAAAGCAAAACTATCTATAATCATATGAAAAAATGCTCTAAATTACTACTGAATAGAGAAATACAAATTAAAACATTTCTGAGGTATCACTTACACCTGACAGTAAGAACAATCACTGGAGAAGGTATGAAAAAATAGGTACATTAATACTCCCTTGGTAGAGTTGTGATCCAATATAATCATTCTGGAGTAGAATTTGGAACTATTCCAAAAGGGCTATAACACTGTGCATACTATTTGTATGCACAATACAATACCATTAAGAAATTATAAAGAAAAGAAAAGAATCTGTATGTGCACACTTATTTATAGCAGTTCTTTGTGTGATGACAAAGAATTGGAAATTGAAGGAATGCCCATCAACTGAGGAATACATGAACAATTTATTGTATATGATTGTTTTGGAGAACTATTGTGCTATAAGAAATAATGGGGGGGGCCTCAAAAAATCTAAGAAGACTTAGATAAACTAATACAAAGTGAAGTGAGCAGAACCAGAGGATCTTTGGATATAGTAATAGCAATATTGTAATGAGGATCAACCATGAAAGACTTAGCTAGTCTAATAAATGTAATATTCAAGACAATACTAAAGGACTTATGATTAAAAAATGCTATCTACCTATAGAGAGAGAACAAGTGAATTCTGGCTAAAAATTGAAGCATATTTTTCTCATTTTATTTAAAAAAAATTTTTTTTGTGACATGGCTAATATGAAGTTGTGTTTTGCATGATTTAGCTGGTATAGTGGATGTTATATTGCTTGTCTTCTCAGTGGGAGGGACAGAAGTTGGAGGAAAGGAAATAATTTGGAATTATTTTTTAAATATTAAAAAAAAATAATTAATAATTCTCTAAAAAAAGAGGAAAGAACTTTTTCATTCTGCACACTTTGGCAAATAGAGTTTTCAATATAGAAAAATCTATTAAAATGTCCTTACATTTGAGGGATAAATGCTATATTTACCCAATTACAGACATGAATTTTGTCTGTCATAATGTTCTAATTCTATTATGCCAATTTTTTAAAGAAATCTTTGGCTATATTTTGGAGTCTCTCTATATAGGATGGGGATTTGTACCATATTAGTTTCTTAATTTCCTTAAATGAATAAAAGGTCATTTCTTTCTATGCATTTGGTTGGGACCAAATTTCTGTGACTTTTAGTGCTGTGATATATATATATATATATATATATATATATATATATAGTACTTCTCTACCATTTTATTTTGTAATCAGCATTGATAAACACATCCTAACTCTTTACAGAAAACTTTTTTGTAATTTATAATTCTGATGACCTCCTTTTGTATCACTGCAATAAATTCATCCATTTTTTCAGGGGGTGTGTGTCACTCTTTCTATAAAGAAATTGATATGAAAACCATTTGTCAGATCTTGTCTTTGCTGATATGGCATCTATAAATGTTATCTGTATATCTCATTTCTATAATTTAAAATTATTCTAATGTGTTAGTGCTGATATAATTTGCAAAGTTCTTTTTATTCTTTTCCATTATATTATATATGTTTACATTCTAAAAAGCTAGTTTTTAATGATCCTGGAATATAATATAAAGCACCTGCTTTACAGTTTCCCCCATCTATTAACTTCAATTTCTCTAACTTCAAAACTTCTACTTTCACATTTCCTCACATTTCATTTCAGTACAAGAAGTACAGACATTTAAGTTGAAAAGCAGGGTAAACTTGGAGGCAAGTCTTCATTGAATATATTGTCTGGCTTTTGAAGAAGATGTTGACTGCTATGTTCTTCCCTCCCCTAAATATAATTGTCTGTGTTCCCTTTTGTTGGAAGACACCGAGTAGTATATTGAACATCAAATTGGTTGTCACTAAGAATGCATTGCAATGCATAAAATCATTTATTGTTTTTCTTCCCATTAAATGACTGTGCACGTTAGACTAATTTTGTTCCCCCAGTATGTATCTGAAATGCTTTGCAAAAAATGCATCCTACTGCTAAGACTGTATTTATCTTGTCAATTATTCATTTTTGATTACTCAGAATATTGTTTAATGGAGCTTAGTCAACATAGTGGGTTCATCTTGCTTCTCTGTTCATGGCAGCCCATTGATCCAAACTTGAGAGAACTAGAGCTCATCTGTGAATCAAGTGTCGGCTTTCTTTGGGAAAGAAATTTTTTTGGAAGGGGAGGGCATAATATAGGAAAAAGTGATCAGGAATTTTACAGCAGATAAGCATATTTATAGGGTATTATATCTAATAAATCATGCACATTATCTAAAGGCATATTTTCATATCAATTTAATTCAGAAGTTTGTTGTCATGTTGACTCTTATCGGTATAAACAGAGCATGACAATTTAAGTTTCTCCTAATGGTACATTTTTTGACATTGCACTTTGGCCCCATGGAGAAATATTTACATATTAGCACTGGTAAAATAGTCTTTAAGTGAAAGGATATAGTAATATTTTTCCTTTGGCTTAATCTATGTGCTAATGAGTTTGTATAATGTTGCAAGGCTCTTTGTTGCATAGTTATGCAGTATATGATTTCTGTATAAAGGAGAAAACAAGGCAGTCTATATAGTCTTTTTAAAGTAATGCCTTCTGAAATGGAGTTAAAATGTATCTAGTTTTCCCCCATCACTCCTACCAGATGATGTTATAGCATTTTAATGTGAAATATTTCAAGCTGTCTGTGGAATGTGATGGAACCTCAAATTTCACCCATACAAATAGGTCCAATTTCTGCAAAGCACAATTTGCCTTGAGTGCCCATCTAACAGATGGAGAACATATTCTGGCCACAACAAATACATAACTAGGAGAGAGTGGTAGAAATTCCATCCTGTATTTTGAATTTATTTCTAGCATCCTCCTGTAACCAGCTTAGACCATGGGGAAATATCTTTAGAGGCTATTCAATGTACAGATCTGAACAAAGTAGTCACTATTGTTAGATTCTTTTAGATATCCATCCTCAAGAATGACAGCATTCCTAAACAAATTTCACCTTCATTTATTTCTCATCTAACAGTTGATTAGATTTTAGCCAAACAGTACTCAAAATTGCCAACGATTTCTATTCAAAGTGAATCAATCAGCAAGCATTTATTAGGTGCCCACTTTTAGGCAGGGGCTGACCAAGGTGCTGATTATGCAATTCCAAAAGCAGATGGCTCCTGGCTGTCTTCATAGAATATCTTATTTGCTACTGTATGAGGATGTAAACACTTTTTGAAAGTAAAGATAGGTTGTTTTGACCACTTATTTCAACAATAACACACGTTGATAAATGAAAGAAAACAAAAACAAAAATGACTGCTTCTTACTACTTATATGACTTAGTCAAGTCACTTAACCCGAGGGTTTCAAGTTTCTCATTTATAAAATATGGGGAGTCAGAGGAAGTGACTTCTAACTTCTCTTTTCAGTCTAGTTAAATGGAAAGAGTTCCAGTTGCTGTCAGGGGCTTTGAATTCAAATTACAATTTTGCCACTTATTATTAGTATGATCTTGGGTAAAACACTTATCTTCTTCCAGGCTCAGTTCCTTGATATATAAAATGAGGTGATTAGACTAGATCATTTCTAAGATTGCTTCCATCTCCACATATATGATTCCAAATACTGTTGAATCAAGAATAGCAATTACAAGCCAAAATTATCAACAAAAAGATGAAATTAGGCATTATTTCTGTTGTAATTCATTTCATTGTAATTTTTACATATTTTGGTATAACAAATTTGGAAAATCTAACAAAAAGTACTGCCCTATCCTAGTCTTTGCATGAATTGGCATGAATAGATTCTAAACTGTAGATTAAAAAAGATATTCTCATGGATTAGATTTTACCAAGACTGGAGTATTAACACTAAGTGAATAGGCTGGAAAGTTGGGCAATTATCCCCACCACTAATAGGTGAATGATAAATATATTTACTTTTTAACCAGCAAGAGATTCATGAGACTCTATTCAGATTTGTCCTCTGTGAAAAACACTTGTTATTCACTTCTGTTATAACTTCCTTTGATTTCAGAGATTGAACATCTTCTTAGATGAAGTCCACTCTCTAGATACTTCCTCTTCATTTGACTTTCCTCAGCACTAATGTATAGAATCTGCAGTTTTATTCACATATCACCTTAGCATTATTATTTACTCTTTCAAATCTCCCTATATGCCTTGCCTACTAGTCATATTACCATTTCCCCATAGCCAGAGAATCATGTCTTCCTCTTTTTTTTTCCTCTGAGGCAATTGGTACTAAATCACTTGCCCAGCATCACACAGCTAGGAAGCATTAAGTGCCTGAGGTCAGCTTTGAACTCAGGGTCTCCTTACTTCAGAGCTGGTGCTCTATACAGCAAAAAATATTCAGACATAATTTGGTGTCCAACATGTAAATACTTATGAAAATTAAATAATCACTCTTTTGAGCCAATATAAATTGACTCCAACATATTCTTAACTTTTATTAACAAACATATCTAACCCATCCATTGTGTATTACAGTCTGAATAATGGCATGCTGTTGGATGGGTAACTTCCTGAGTTAATTTATCAATAGACCTTTCTTGGACAGACATTACATATTTTCAATGAGCTGGGTTTAGAATGTAATAAGAGGAAAAGTGAAGGTAGAGTGCTTTCTTTCTTTCTTTCTTTCTTTCTTTTTTGGAAATTGGCAGCACTTTCAATAATCCTTAATGATTTCTTGATATAAAAATCTCAGTTTTCAACAAAAATAATTTGTACATCATGGAACATCATGATTGCTAAAGAGTCAAGGTCATGGGTTCCTCAAAGAGAAACAAAGAGACATATGATGATCATCATTAGGTTGTACTTAATTATTGATGATGACTATTATTATAAAGGATTAAAAAACAACAATAATAACAACATACAAGCATACAATATATAACATACAACAACATACATATGACCTGGGAAAGATAAGCCAGACAAGCTCAAATAGAATCAAAATATAATTAATGGGTACCACTAGTGTTATACTGGTATCCAGAAGATAGATATAGATGTAGATACAGATAAAAACATATGTGTACAGTACATGTTTCAATATGTATGTAAATATACATAAATGCATATATCCATGTATGTTGTATACATGTTCATATTTGTTTGTTTATAAGTACATACATACACACATCAGTAATTACATGATTGTCTCCAAAATGTTGGAGATGTCCCTAATGAAAGACTTTTGGACAGGCTTGGTTAAGAAACTGCACTATGAAAAGCTGAACAATTTGTTATTTCAAAGAATAGAAAAAGTAAATAGTATTCTCATCATCATTGCATTGCCAAAGAAAATTTCTTTACCTTGATTATTTCCCATAATCCTCATAACAACCACAAGGAGAGACTGCTATTGCTATCCCCACTTTCCAGAGGAAGAAGTTGAAGCTAACAGAGAAGGGATTTTCTCAGGATCATACAACTAATAACAATCTTAAGCCAGAATTTAAAGTTAGGTCTTCCAGACTACAAAACCACAGGTTTATTCATGCATAATATCTATCCAAGTGAAATTGCATGCAAATGAATGTGAAACAACTTATTCCTGTAAGATTAAATCTTATTAACTTACTAATCAACATTTTTTTTCTTAGATATACCAAAGGTGAGCTTTAGTTTTATCCTTATCTGAGTAATCACAAATCTCAAATTAGTAGGGTCTGTATTAATTATGACTTATTACACCATATTTTAAAGCAGGTGTGTATAGTGGGTATAAGTTGACTCCTCAGTATTTTTAAAGCTCAAAATCCTTAGCAAATCCTCTAATTACTTATCATCATGTAGTCTAGCCTTACAAAAATAATTAATTTTAAAATGCAGCATAATCCTTTGCCTCTCAACATATGCGTTTTTTATTATTCAATAAAAGTAGGGGATGGGAAGTAGTTGCCATAGTGCTTGTTGCATCCTATTTTTTAATTATCTAAGTGGATTTTCCATTGGATATACAGTGTAAGTTTTTGTTTTTTGTTGTGGCGATTACTTCACTATGGATTCCCAGATGATGCCCACTATTTTAATCCACGAAACTCAAACAATGTGGAGGCTTCCATTAGGATGTCAAATCAAGTTTCTTTCATACACAAGCATGAATTAATAAAATAACAAATAATAATATTTAACAATAAAGTTGTCAAAAATTTGTAATTTCAATTAATTATAATAAAAATGAATATGATTTAACTGAGAGACATTAGAAAGAAAGAAATCATTAATTAAAAATATCTGGCTCAGCAAATTATCCATTTACCTGGTAAAAAATATAATCACTAATCAAGATTTGTGGTTATAGAATTAATAGTGATAAGGATAGGCATTTTTATATAATTTCTCAGTCAATTTATATAATTTATCAAGCAATTAATTAGTATCTACTGGATACAGTAGATGCTGGAAGCTTAAAGAATGAAATCACACCTGTCCTCAAGGAACTTCCAGTAGCTTATGGCTATTTACATAGTGTGTGTTTTTCATAGGCAATTAAGTTGGTGAGAAAGCAAGGATGCACTTGGAGTATGATCATTTTGCCATCCATGTTTTCATCATTTTCCAACTGTCTCCCTTTGCCTGTTGTCTAATACTACAGCAAATAGATAAATGTTTAAATCAATTAAACTAGAAATATATTGCTTTAATGTGAATAAATGTATACAGATGTTTAAAAATTGAATTAAATATGAGTACAGGTTCAGAACTAGTTAAATCAATTTAATTTAACAAATATTATTCAGGCTTCTACAGTGTACAAGGCATCGTTCTTGAGCCATGATGGGAATAAAACATAAATGGAAATAGGAATGAAAAAAATTCAGATGAAGAAAGAAATCATCAAGATTGAGAGTAGGGAAGACAAGTGATTCTCTAGCTGAAGTAACAGGAAGACAGGATTGAAAAGCAAGAAGGATGGGAAATAGTTCTTTGATAGGAGTGACGATGTGCCTGTCATGTAGCATTTGGCACTTAAAATGAAAGATGATATTGGAAAGTAGAGTAGGAACAAATTTGTGAGGTAATAAGTGTTGGCTAGAGAATTTAGAGAAAGAATTTGGAGTGATGGGAAAATGAAGCTTCCAGTTATAATGTATATATAGCTTCTACCTGATTGAAATCCATGAAAAATATCTGCAACCCAAAGGAGGAGGAAAAGGAGAATATTATTAGATTTTTTTCCTTTTCCTTCACCAAAATCTTTCATCTCTAATTTGATAACATTTGATCCTTAAAAGAAGACGGTTGTATTGGAAATTATACACTTTCTAAGGATGTGATCATGGTTGGGAAAATAAACAAACACACAAACAACATAGTATAAATCTGGGGTAAGAAGTAAAATGAAAGGTTAAGAACATAAAAATTAATTATCCTTGGATATTGGTTAAATTAGATAATATTCTATTTCCAGAATTCAATCTTGGATAATTGTTGGTCTCTCAGGATGCAATAAATAAAAGTTGATATTAACTATCTATGATTTCACAAGTATTAGGTTTCTTTATAATTATGTAGACTGCAACAGGCAACAGTTTGGTAGATATTTTAGGGAAGTAAGATTTAGAGAAATTATGTGACTTACCCATAGTCATATAGTGAATGTCAGAGATGGAATTTGAATTCCCAAGTCAAAGTCTATCCACTGAATTTCTGTTGTGGAAAAACAAAATATTTATTGTATGAAATACATATGTAATATAAAATATTTCCATATGAAATTTATATTTTGTAAATAATATATTTATATTCTCTTTACACACACGTATGTATTTATGTATAATATAAAATTATATAAGTATCTATATACTCATATACATGTAATAGAGTAAATATGCCCATATATATAACAAGCATATGGGAATATATATATATATATATATATATATATATATATATATAATGTAGACAATCTCCTGTAATATCCTGGCTGGCTCTCTAGAGGATCTCAGGATTAGCCAGAGTCCTTGGTATTTTGGTAGAGAAGTGAAGGAAGCAGGAGAGCTGCCACATGGTTGGTGAAAGATTGAGTCTAGACTCTGGATCCTGAAGTCTTCTCTGTCTTGAGAGCCCTGTCCTTAAATCCTTCAGTACGAATAGCTCACCACATCACATTGAGCATACACAGCCATAAGCACCATGCTGTAATTCAAGTATACCTTTTCAGAGTTCCGACCCACTACAATATACCTTTTCAGAGTTCCCGCCCACTACAATCTCCACCAACAGAAAATAATTGACCCCTTTTTTTGTGACCAACTAGCAATGATGTTGTTTCTAGGCACTGATCACATTGTTTTAATTAAAATGCTAATTGTGTTGAAATAAAGATAGCAGTTTTTTCAGGATTATAGATGTAGACATAGATGCATCTTTAGATGCTAGCTACATACCACCTTTCCTTTAAAATCAGGTAACCATGTGATAAGAAGGTAAAGTGACTTGCCCAAAATTATCCAGTTAATGGAGGTAGAGCCAAAATTCAAGCCCAGATGTAGTGTATGCAAATTCAGTTCCCTTCCCCTGCAATATCCAAGATGTTTAAATGTGATCAGGGGCATTTCAAAGGTGTCAAGAACAGAGGTGAATAAAGAATTTAGGCAAACAGAGACAGACAGAGAGACACAGTGACACAGACACAGAGAGAGACAGATGGAAAGATATATGTGAGATATGTCTCAAGGGGAAGAAATAAACACAAATATCTTGGACATTCAGTTTGAAAAAAAAAATGGAATGAGAATAATGCTGACATTCACAAAGAAAACAAATTAGACCAAGAGACTGCTACTTCGATAAAGGTGACACTCTCAACAAATCACGCACTCTTTCATCTGTTATTCCAATTGTGACATTCATTATGTTGCTTCATTTCCACTTCATATAGGACATCCCAGAATCTACTTGTAAAACCGCTGTTCAAAGTCCATAGGAAATAATCACAACCTAAGGATTCCTCTGACCTTCCTGGTTCAAAGCAACTGAGTTCAATAACCATAGAGTAATGACAACTTCCTTTTTCTATCTCTCTATCTCTTGTCTCTCTCTATGTCTCTCCTATTTACTTCTGTCTGTTTTTGTCTCTGTCCCTTTCTCTGTCTCTGTGTGTCTCTCTGTATACTACTCTGTGTCTCTCTCTGTCTCTATCTCTATCCTTCTCTCTTTTTCTCTCCCTCTGTCTCTCTCATGCACATACACAGACACGCACCTTAAATAGAAATAAAGAAAGGGAAAAAAGTCACATTATAAGTTAGGTATCACAATAAATCTAGTACTGGCATGAAACCGGTCTGCTTTCATTAGGTCTATGTGAAGTTAGAATCAACTGAAACCACTTGTAATTGCGCTAATAATTCCCAGTCACGCTTGAAGTCAACCTTGTCCTTGGTCATTAGGATTGTTGGCAAGGAATTCATAGGTCTAGACCAGCTTGTACACAGGACATCACTTGCCAGAGTGAAAGGGGCAAAGACTGTTTTTCAACTACTTATAAATAAGATTCTTCCAGAAAAGAATGGAGAAATGGAGAGAGAGGCTAAATGGGATGACCTGATCTAGATTTGATTCCCCAAATTCATGAAGGTTGGCTACTTAACCAACAGTACGTCATTTGATCTGTTTGATTCTCAGTGTTCTAATCAATAAATTGGAGATAATACATATCAGAGGAACTGGGGCTTAAGGAAATGGGAGCCAGCTTGAATTAGGGAAAATGGGCTCAAAGCTATCCCTCGTAGCTAATGGTTAGGGGACTCCTAGGAAAACTGTTTAACCTTTAAGCAACAAGTAATTATCTAAAAATATAAGTTTTCCAGCAGATTTTTATTTATAACAGGACCCATTTTCCTTACCTAGTTTTGTTCTCTCTGACACTTTTTTATATCATTGAAATCATAAGTCCAGTCCCCAAAATAAAAACAGAAAGAAAAATGTCTCTGAGATATTACCTTATAAGGTTATCATGAGACTCATATGTGATTATGTAGGTAAAGTGGTTTATAAATCGATAAAAGTCAATTGTGTTTATGGGGGACTCAGCAGCAGGTACCTTATTTTTATAGAAAACTATTGAAATTGGGATTGTACGAGCTGGGGTATGAAAGACTAGATTGCACATTATACCTAATCTGACCCACTCAAAAAGGAGCTTCACGGGACTGAGCATTTATGACTCTGATTATGATGGACTCTTCAGATTACAATACCAGAGTGTCACTATCCATATGACTCAAGAGCTAGCGCATGGCATGGCAGGAGTGTTGGTGGTGGGGAGGCAGACAGAGAGCTGTCCCCTGATTTTATCTGAATATACCAGGGCTGGCCAAGCCTGCAGTTGCCAGAATAATCTGCTTCGGAGAGGAGACACTGAATTGTCTGGGCTGATGGTTCTCCATTCATCCAAAGTTCTTTTGACACAGTCCAAGTGCCATCTGCTGCCCACTCTGTTCGCTAGGTTTTGAACATCTCTCAAAATCTATAGATATCTTAATTGAACATTTACCACAATTCAGCCATGAAATCAAGCACTGGCAGAGGTGCCCAGAGCAAGGAGGGAGAGGAGGGGAAGGGAGGGATGTCACAGGATAGCCAAATGAAGAGTACTACTTAATGAACCTAAAGGGAATTTATTACATTTTGGCCTCCATTAATCTGGATTCACCAGAAAACATTGTATGGGAACATCACCATAGACAGATGTTTGTATTCTGATAACCTTAAGGAAGACTCAATGAGGACAGCATAAAAAGATTAAAATGATCAAAATGTAGGAGAGAAGACATAAATAAAAATAAAAGTGATTGATATTTTTGCAAGACTTGATTTGAAATATATCTGCAAGATTTCCTTAAATCTGGAGCAAAAAAATATAAATTACTATGATACCTCATTCATTATCCTAGATACTCAGAATGAATAGCTAAAAGTTCTATAATACATTAACATGTGTAGGTCACTATATAATATCATTCACTCTCTACAACAACTTTGAAAAGTTGGTGTTATTATTATCCCCATTTTTGAGATGAAGAAACTGAGACTCAAATGTTTTGCCAAAGGGATTCAGTAATAAAGTATCTGGGGCAGAATTTGAACTCAGGTCATTCTGACTCCAATACCAGCCATCTATCTAATGTATTATCTAGACTTTTGACAAGCATAATGGAGAAAACTCTACATTTGAAATAAGGAGGTAAAATGCCTCCTTAGTCACACTAACTGGATGATGCTGGAGAAGCCACTCAATATATATGAACCTCAGTTTCCTCTTCTGTAAAATGGAGCTTATAATAATAACACCCAGTTTCTTGGTCTGTTGTAAGGATCAGGTGAAGTCATGTTATGTAAGTTTGCTTTGCAAACTTAAGCACTAAAGCAATGTGAGCTATAGTGATGATGTATCCCACTTAATACAAAACTCATATAAAATAATATAAATTTACTAAGTTAATAAAGTAGAAAACATTTATTTTGAAGGAAGGAGCTTTATTTTCATTTTACAATTGTATTCCTGTAAATATGAAAAAAAAAAATCTAAGAGCATTGACTTAAAGCTGAAAGGCACCTGAGAAAACATCTAGTCCAATATATTCATTTAATAAATGAGAAAATAGAAGCTCGGTGATTTCATGTGATTTATCCACGTTCAACAAGTTTTTGGCTTATTTAAGACTTCTAGAGACTCCTTTACTTCATCCTATTATTTCAATTAGATTACTTCATTATTCTTGTTATTTTAATCCTCTTCCAAATTTCATCTCACCCCACCCCCATAAATGACATCTAATAATATCAATGGCAAAGCAGCTTTCAGAATCCACCCAAAAGTCTGCATCCTGAGGTTTGTCCCCCCCCCAAAAAAAAATAGTTGTTTATACTAGTCAGACTCTGTCTGGAATTATTCCCCCATTTCAGCAGGATATAGAGTGTGACATACTCTGTGTCCCAGAGAAGTGAGACATACATAATGCATGGGTCTTTGGGAAGATCTGAGCCTTGGAATATACAATTACTTTCTGGATTAAAATGGAAAGAGGCACATTTGCAACCATCTTAGTGTTTGCCCCTCCCGACCCTCAAAAATAAAATATTTGTTTGCCTTTCTAATTTCAATAATTAACATAGGGATTAATTTTTTTCCTCCTCTTTACCTTATCTTCCAATTCCAGGAATGAGGTCAGCACCAGACAGCTCCATGGAAAATACTATTACCGTCACTTCCAGATTCAAAGTTATGGCCTGTGGCTGCACAGGAAGCTGCTGCAGCTGCCACACCAATGGGCTTGTCCCTCTACATTGAGGGAGCTGGGCTCTTCCATCCCACTCTCTGTTCTGTGGTTCTTCAGTAAGAAGAGAGGAGGAGAGTAGAGAAGACAGGTAGTTCTTCATCAGCATAAAATGAAAAAAAAAAAAAAAAGCCCAAAGCAACTAGAACACTCTTCATTTTTTTAAACAAGTGGTTTAAGAAAGAAGGCAGCAGGTATGGGCAGCTAGGTGGTGAAGTCAACACAGCACCAGCTCTAAAGTCAGGAGGACCTGTGTTCAAATTTGATCTCAGACACTTAACATTTGCTAGCTGTGTGACCCTGGGCTAGTCACTTAACCCAAATTGCCTCAGAAACAAACAAACAAACAAACAAAAAAACAAAGAAAACAAAAAGGTAGCTCCCAAATGGGATCATAGAGAGACAGATCCCCCTGAAATGACTAACAACAGCAACAAGAGATTCTGTGTCTGGCCAAAGTTCTCACAGGTAAGTGTATTAGAATTCAAACCTAAGTCTTTGGACTTCAAATCCCATGCTCCTCCCACTGTGGGACTTCTGCCTTTCAAGGACTGTAAGGATCCTTCCAGTTTTAAACAGATTATCCTAATAGGATTTGATTAAAATAGTTCATTGTTTTTCTTTTAAACACTCTACATATAAATAGACTAATTCATTTGCTAAATAGCTTTATAAGTCTAAACTAACAGTCTGGAGTCAATCCATCTTGTTGCCCAGTACAAAGTGGGATGTCTCTGCAATAGAGAGCTTAATTAAAGATAGAAGGCACCTTAGAAATGATCTAATCTGAAATCATATACAGAAACTGAGTCCTAGAGAGATGAAATAAGTTGTCCAAAGTCATAATGTAATATGAATAAATGAATGGAAAAATTTGGCTAAGTATTGCCTAAGTACTTTCCATATGCCTGGCACCATGGCTAAGTGCTAAGGGTTCAGATGGAAAAATCACAATTGCCCTGTCCCCCAGCATCTTGTATTCTAGCAGAGTAGACAACTCATAATAAAATGAAGATCAGGGAGGGGTTTGGAACCCAGCAGTCAGAGGGATGGCTAAAATTCAATGGTGTAACTCTGATTCTCAATAATAGTTGTGTTGTATTAACAATTTTAGCTTTAATCAATAGTTAGTGTATGCATGTGTATATATATATATATATATATATATATATATATATAATATATATATAAATATATAGCATATTAATAAACTACATATGTAATATTTTTAAACATTTTATAATAACCCCATGAAATGTATCCTATCTTTCTTCCTAATTTAAAAATAAAGAAACAGAGGCAACAGGAAGATATGGGACTTGCCCATATTTATACAGTTAGTTCCTGTCTAAGGAAGGAATATAACTCGGGTGATCTGGACTCAAGTCCAACACTCTACGTACTGCATCATCTAACAGCTTTCTACTCCTAGAATAAGTGGCTTAATAGGGAAGAATGTTATATAGGGATAATAATTGTTATTGTTTTTTCACTTCCAGTCATTCTGATGAGGTTAGTAGTGATGAGGTTAGTGTCAGAGTTGTTAAAATCCCCTTTTAGTCGGTGCAGGTTCTTCATGAAACCCGAAATATTAATTGGCAAAAATGAAATCTTATTGTTAGATAGGAAGCCAGTTTTGCTAAAAGACTGACTCCTGTAGTGGCAAAGTCCTGTTAGGGAAATGAAGGTTGGCGCCAAAGCAAAATGCTTTGGACTTTCTGCAAAGTCCTGTTAGAGAAATGGAGGCTGACACTGAGAAGAGAATGCCTTCTCAGCAGCCAGGGTCCTAGAAACAAAGCAAACTGCTTTGGACCTTCTGCAAAGAGTGAGTTCAGAAACTGCCCTTTAAAGAAGAATCTTTGAGGCTCAGGTTTCAGGTTGAAAAGGAAGCCAAAGTTCCCAGGCCTAGGTGCTTATCCATATCGGACCCATAGATCTCCAATTGGAATTCAAAGGGTCTGGCATCCTCAAAAGATCAAAAGGGTGCTTTTTGATCAAGATTTCTAATTGAATAATGATGCAACTTATCTGGGGGATATGCCTTCCCTGGGAGGGCCTGAGATCAAAAGGGAACACAGTTTCAGAGTGATAATTTTAAAGGAAGCACAGTTTCCCTTCCCCGTCAATTCCAATTATTTGCAACCCCACTTGTGGTTTTCTTTGCAAAGGTCCTAAAGTAGCATGCAATTTCCTTCTCCAGTTCATTTTACAGATGGGAAACTGAGGCAAACAGGGTTCAATGACTTTCCAAGGGTCACATAAGTAGGACATGCCAGAGGCTAGGTTTGAATTCAGGTTTTCCTCCTGACTCCAGGCATAGAGATCTATCCACTGAGCTACGTGTTGCCCAGACCACATAGTAGCGTGATATAAAGATGGACTATAAGAAACAGATTGTGTAGTGGGTCTGCATCATCCTAGAAATATTGAAGGCACACCATGTATAAACCCATTCCTTCAGAGCAAGGGCCTCATGGAAGACTTACTCTCAGCCTTGAACATCCAGACACGATAATAGGAGACAGAATTTTGATTTAAACCCAGATTTCTGCTTTTAAATTCAGAACATTATTGCACTGCCTCATAAAAGGTATTCTATTCCCAAAGATACTATTTGTTTATTTTCCTATACATGGAGTTTTGAGTGAGCTCTGCCAAAAATCAGGAGAAATGTCTTAATAAAGATTAGATGGGAAAAAAATACAAATCAAAAATGGAAATAAAAATCATAGAATCAAAGATTTAAAGCTAAAGTGACCTTAGGAGTCCTTTCCATCAACAAATAAATGAAGATGGTCATGAACAAATCATAGAAATAAACTAATAATTGTGATAATATATATCACTTTTTTGTGGCAGCAAAAAATTGGAAACAAAGTAGATATCCATCGTTTGAAGAATGGCCAAGCAAATTGTAATACATGAATATAATGAAATGTTACTGTGTGTAAAATATGATGGTAGGTGATGAATACAGAGAAGCATGGAAAAATCTACATAAACTAATCCAAAGTGAATTTAATAGAGCCAAGAAAACAGTATACCCAATAGCTATACCAATGTAGCTGGAAAGAGGAAATTAAGAGTGAATATAAAAGAAACAAAAATAACATATGAAAGCTAAGCATGGCTCAGGTATAGAGATATGAGAGAATATCCCCAAGAAATAATTTCTTGAAGGAAAGAAGCACACAAGTTTTAGAAATTGCACGTTTTTGGACTTTTTCAATGTGTTATATTCAATTCTGTTGATTTTTTTCCTCTTATTTTTCTCTCTTCCTTCTTTTCTTGTTTGTCTTTTAAAAATACTATTTCTTATGTGGGATGATTCTTTGGGAGAAGGCTGAAGATTACTAGGGATAATTGAGAAGAGTTAAAAGAGAATACATCAGTAAACACTTTTTTTTTAAAGGGGGCATCAAATAAATGACCATTAAGACTCCTTCCAGGTATGATTTTATGATCTAATATCACTCATTTTATAGATGAGAAAAATCCAGTCCTGGTTATATAAAAAGATTTGTGCAAAGTTACAGATAGTAAATATTAGATCCAGAACTTGAATCTGCATCCTCTGAAAGCAAATCTAATGTCCTTTGTTATTTATCATATCAACTAATTTATGACATAAATTTATGAAAGTCTCTTGTAATTTAATGAGTCACTAAATGAGTAACTCATGGTGAAAGCATGAAGATAGAAGCACATTCATTTTACTCTTCCTCCCACATCACTGTTTAAGAGGGGCTCCACAATATTTTGGAATAAGTTTTCTGTTGATTTTCCTATGATTCTATATCATAGGAAGGATCACAGGTGTAAGTCACCACTGATGTCACAGGATCCTATGAAATTACCTCTTTCAATTAAAATTATGGAGAGGGAGAACTGATAATGGCACCTTTTCAATGTTTGTGGGACCAAATTATTATGTAAGCTATGTGCATGTGACCTGTTTAATATAAAGATCACTTAACATATGTGGTATGGATAGATATATCTGAATCAAGTTGAGAGGGAAAAGAATGTCAAGGTACCCAACATGGAAGAAAGTTTTGGAGTCCAGAAAAGCAAGAGCAAAGCCAGATTGGGAATGAAGATTGACCCCTCTTAAAATAAAAATGGAGGCCATGAGACCTGATCAATAGGAAAAAAAGGGCTGAGTCAGAAGAGGGATATTCTGGTGTGAAAAGGCCACATGGATAGTGGGATATTCCAGGATAAGGAGGCTCCAGTTCTTGAGGGAAGTACTTGAAAAAGATAGCAGCTGAAACATAATTTTAATGCTGGGATATTAGGAACAGAACTGATGAAACACCAGGTTCTGGGAGAGCATTTTGACTGTGGAAAATTTGTGAAGTTGTTATCATAGCCATGGAACCTTTTATTGTAGTAAAAGGTGCAAGGGCTGGTCAAAATGATTAAGCAGTAGTCTGTGAATGAAGGGGGGGGCATTTAAAAATCGGAGGGGAAGAGTAAGATCAGGGCTCAAAGAAGGGATTAAAGTGGAGTTACAGAGTATCCTAGTTGAGAACAAATTTGCATGCACAACTTCATGGGACAGCAGAAAATAGGGGATGCTAATACAGGACAATGAAGGAGCTTTGATGATAAGTTCTTTGTAGGGCTAGAGCATATCTAGTGTGCCTGCTTAGGACAAGGAAGAGTCCCCTATCTGGTTTGGTGAGTTGACTAAGCCATGCTGAAAAGATAAGAAATAGTCCCAGAAATTTGGCCTTCCTTTGTGTATATGATAAAGTTGTTAATGGGAACAGAATGGACTACATTAGCGTTCACATCTTCCTGACAATGACTGAACCACATCAGAACCAAGAACAAAGGTTAATATTTAGCTTACTACTACCACCTTAGCTCATTTGATAAATGTTGGAAATACAAACAACTATAATGAATAGTTAATAAAGTGATCAAAATAAGCAGTATAAGAAAGTATAAGCCAAAGAATACATAAATGTAAATGAGTTATTTGGGGAGCAAAATAATATTTCAGTCCAACCAGGGTGAGAAGTGGCAAACACATTGGAGTGGCAAATCCATTCTTAATAGTCTTTAGGGCTGAAATGATCAAGAATAAAGGAACATGACAGGACTAGTTCAAAGGAGGGTTTTTCTCTTCCCTTCAAAGATCTGTATTTTCCTCCTTGCAACCAGCTCTTTCAATGTCTTCTACATACCTCTCTCTCTCCAATAAACAATACTGGGTGTAGTTGATTCGAAAATCTCAAGTCAATTTTACACATATGCAGCAGAGTTTATGTGTCTTAGTATTGTCTTTCAAGGTGTTATTCAATCAGAATAGGAGAAGGTATTATAATTAAGACCTTTTTTCCAATATGAAAGAAAAAAAAAGAAGAGAGAGTGTGAGAAAGTGAGAGAGAGATAAATGGATGATGGATGGATGGATGGATGGATAAATTAGCAATTAAAAAAGGCTTCAGCTTTATTCAGGAAGGTAAGTATAATGAAATTTGCTCCCCGAGATCTGCATGGAGTGGGGACTTTTAAACTGCATCTGTAAAGAATGAGCATCTTGTCCTACCCTGAGCTCTGATTAGTTCACTGAGTAGCACAGGTGCGATCTCAGCTGGAATGGTGCAGTTTGGAATAGATAAGTGCTGAAATTTGTCAACAATCTGGAGACAAGTCAAGAAAGAGAAACTGAAATGCTTTGGTAATGTTAGGAATCAGATCATAAACTAAGGCAAGAGAGATAAAACAGATGCTCATCACTATAACTCCTTTCAAAAGGGGAAATAGTAAAGCTGAGTGAAGCAGTTATGTACTGTATATAGACATAAACCTTAGAATATCATGGAATAGATACTATCTGTAGGGAATAATGAAGGATTAATGTAAGCCAAAGAACAGGATTTCTCCATCAAAAATCCTGTTTACTCAGGTGGGTGTTTTGGGAGTAGGGATTGAGGGAGCTGGCATCAACCTTCCTAATGATTATTCCTTTACCACAGTGGTGTCAAACTCAAATTAAAACAGCCTATAAACCCTACATAAGGATCCTTTTCAGTTGCACATTGATTTAGAAAACAACAACAAAAATACATTATATTTTACTGTATTTTTATCTGTTTTGTTAAATATTTCCCAATTATATTTTAATCAGATTCAGGCCTCCTTTGGAAGTGTTGCTTGTATTTGATACCTCTGCTTTCCAATGTCTATATTTCAGACTCAGAAGAAGGATCTAATTCTTTCTGACCCCAAACCAAACAAATTATCAAAATAAAAAAAGGGAAAAAAAGTATTTGAACAAGATTCTCTAGGTTGTCCCATACTGATTTTTGATAAAATGAGATTCAGAGAAAATCATAAGTGATGTTTTGGTATAGTTGCATATTTAATTTTCATACTTAGACTAGTTAAGAAAACGTTACTAACATCTTACTTTCAGAAGAAGTGGAAGGGATCACTTGCCATAGTCAAGATTGAGAATAATGAGTTTAGAGTCAGAAAAACATGAGTTCAAATCTCGTCCTTGGAAGGTCAGTACTATTTAACTAGTTGGAAACGATCCATTTTAACTCTGAAGCTGAGCTTCATTTGTAAGACTACACACACACAGAGGGTATGTATGTGGATATATACGTGTATCACATCACACATATTATATTATACATATATAATATATTCTGTGTATGTGTATGTATAATCATTTACCTCATAGATTTTTCTAAGGAAATGTGATAATAAAAAAAATGCTTCTCATGTTTTAAAAGTATATAAATGACAATTATTGTTTTATTTTAAAACAAGCTAACATGAACAAGATCTTGATTAATTTAACGGCAACTTATTATTACTATTATGATTGTTGATGTTGTTATTGATACATGTTCAAGGTAAATGAACATAGGATGAAAACTCTTATTGATTTTAATCAACTGAGACAATAAGTTCAGAATAAGGTGTCAAGGAATTCTACAATAGTTTGTTCAGTGGAAATGAGTGGAGAAAATTAAAACAAGATTTAAATGGTCCCCAATTTTTCTGCTTCTAAGAATTTGATTGCTTTCCTCCAAGTATCTGGAGTACTTGGTCGATCTAAGCTTAAAGTTCCACCATTATACATTTAGAATTAGAAAAATTTCAGAAGCCTTTAGTCAATTTCCCTTGTTTTACAATTGAAAAGCAAAGCAAAACAAAACAAAACCAACTCTGAGATTTCTGACTCTGATTTTTCCTTCAGACTTTCCCCTGTCCAACAATGGAAATGTCCTTCCTCCCTTTATAACTTTCTGTGATATTTTTGTCCTTTGTTTCTCATTTTATCAATCAAAATGTCCCTTCTATCTGCTCTCCTTTATCCTAAATCTGCGTAGGTATTGACACTTTACTGAAAAGACCATTATCTGCCCTTGAATATTTCTGTGAGAATAAGATGTCCTGTTTCCCAATTGGAGCTATAACAATGGAATGATCCCATTGTCCTTCTGATCAATAAAAGTATGCAAATCAACTATTTGGTGTTATAGTCATTTTCTTTCTCCTTTATACCTTAAGATAAAAACAAGCTAGAAACTCATAGAACCATATATTTAAAGTTCACAATTTTCTATTTAAAAGCTTTCTTTTTCTTCTTCCTCCTCCTTTTTCCTCTTCGTCTTCCTCTTCCTCTTATGGAGTAATGTATTTTAGGAATAAAGCTTTTAGCAGTGTTGGGACTATACAAAGTAAAAGGGTGAGAAACTTGATTGAATGAACTGGTCTTTCATATCTGTTTTTTTTTTTCCTTTCTTTTCCTTTCCTTCTTTCTTCCTATCCCTCCTTTCCTTCCTCCTCCTCCCCCTCTCCATAGCAGATCCATTGAAACTTTATGTTCAGGAAATAACAAAGCACATTAGTGAACATAGTGATATTAAGAGATTTTTAAAAAGTCAATAATTGATAATCTTTGCACATTTATCCTTAATTTTCAATGTTACCTTTTTGATTCACATCTTAGCCTATGAAGCAGTAAAATCATTGCAGCAAAGAAGAGCATAAATGTATATGAAATTGAGTTAGACTTTTTGAAAATGAAGATTTTTTTTTAAAAGTGGGACTTGGCCAATCAAATGATAGTTTTTCATTTAAAGGTAGTTCAGACTATAATTTGGTTTTAAAGCATAAAAATATGTTTAGCAAAAAGCAATGAAAGTATCTAAAAATGACACTATATTTGGGGGGATAGGGTAGAGGAAAGTTTTTATTCCAAGTTGTCAAACTTGGAGAGTCTTGAAAAATCTTGAAGCACAATTTAGCATCTAGTCTATTACTTAAAATAAAAAATTACTGGGTATCAGGCTAAAGTGAAGACCTCTCCTACATTTGCCTCATGTCAGTTTCTTGTGATTTATGCTGCTTCACCTATTTATGCTTCTTACATGGTAAGTACCCCATCTGAATGTTAACACAAAGCTAGAGAGCCAAAAAGGAACCTAGAGTTAATTTAGTTCACACTCACAGTTTTATAACTGATATCACATAGTTAGAAATATTTCATTTTGATTTTCATATGTTACTGCTTTTATGATTTTTCTGATGTACTCACTTATCTAGTATTAAGAACAATGAATCCACATCTTTTCAGTTAGTTCATTCTCATACTTGTTGGAAAAATAACACAATAATTTAATGTTTACTTAAATTCTTTTTTATTTTTCTTTATCTGATATTTACTTTTAAAAATAAGTAAATATTCCATAGAATTCTGAACAATATAAGAAAATAAATTAAGCTACTTTAGGATGACAGCCACTCTTGTAGAAATATAAGCATTTGTTATATTGTAACCAAAATTATTACCCCAACCTAATAGCACTCTTTACTCAGTGTTAGGTGAGTACAATACAATTATCCTGGCCAGATTAGTCTCTTATTAGCTTCCAAATAATGTTGTCTGTATTTTGTGAACTTTGTGAAATATACTGACATACAGAAAACATGGAAAGAATATTGAAAGAATGCTGAATTGGTATAGCCACAGCCAATATTGTAGAATAAAAGTAGAGACTCACCCTTGTCCTCCCCCAAACCCCTCCCAATACATATAAAAATTATTTTAAATAAATTGTAAAGCATCAGAACCCACAAACAGATGGAGTGAAGCAATTTTCTAGACCAAGACAACAAAGGTGGTTATCAGGAAAGATGTGTTGAAGGATGAGAATGGAGCATAGTCCAATGCAGCTGTGTCATGAGAGCTTCAATCCTAGATAACGAAAAGTAGGTCTTAGAAGCCACTAAATTAGCAGCAGCAAGAAAGGCTTCTGGAATTCTCAATCACACAGGTGATAGGTTGAACAGCAGGTCAGAGAGAGATTGCAGGGGTCTCTTTGCTAACATTAAGACAGGATTCTGTTGTTTGCCCATATTTAGATTTAGGTCACAAACTTGGATTACAATCCCAGGGCAAGGAAGAATACTAGCACATCAAAGCTTGCAGCAGAGTGGAGCAGGAATCTTCCTCAGTTCTATGCCAGAAAAGAGTGCTTGTAGTTGGTCCCAGACCAAAGCTCACACTTCTCCATGGATCATACCACCTTGGAAGAACTTAAAAGTCTCTAGAAGAATCTCTGAAAATAGTACACAAAGCTTTGGACATTGCACCTTCCACTCTGGAGAACTCTAATTTAACAAAGAGTTAAAAACAAATAATAGGCTGGGAGAATGAACAAACAACAGAAAAAGATTCTAACCAAAGAAAGTTCCTACGGTGACAAGGAACATCAAAACATACACTCAGAAGAAAATAACCAAGTCAAAGCTCCTACATTCAAAGCCTCTAAGAAAAAGAACAATTGGTTTCAGCGCATGGAAGACCTCAAAAGGGATTTTGAAAATCAAGTTAGAGAGATAGAGGAAAATTTGGGAAGAAAATTGAGAGTAGTATAAAAGAAAATACAAAAAGTCAATGAGGAGAAGAATGTCTCAAAAAACAAAATGGAAAAGTATAAAAATTCTCTGAAGAAGATTATTCCTTAAGAAATATAATTGTGGGGGCTGCTAGGTGGTATAATAAATAGAGCACCAGCCCTGAAGTCAGGAAGACCTGAGTTCAAATCTGGCCTCAGATACCTAACACTTCTTAGCTAAGTGTGACCTTGGGCAAATCACTTGACCCCAATTGCCTCAGCAAAATATATATATATATATAATTATGCAAATGAAAGCTAATAACTTTATGAGAAATCAAGAAATAATAAAATAAAACTAAAAGAACAAAAAAAAATAGAAGATAATATGAAATACTTCATTGGAAAACAACTGACCTGGAAAATAGATCCACGAGAGATAATTTTAAAATTATTGTTTTATCTGAAAGTCAAGATAAAAAAGAAGCTGGACATCATCTTTCAAGAAACTATAAAGGAAAATCATCCCAATATTGTAGAATCAGAAGGTAAAAGAGAAATTGAAAGAATCCACCAATCACCTCCTATGAGAGATCTGAAGATGAAAAGTCCCAGAAATATTATAGCCAAATTCCAGAACTCCTAGGCCAAGGATAAAATTTTGCAAACCTCCAGCAAGAAATATTTCAAGTATAGTGGTGGCACAATTAGAATAACACATGATTTATCAGTGTCTACATTAAAGGACTGGAGGGATTGGCATTTGATATTCCTGAGAGCAAAGTATTATAATCAAAAATCACCTCCCCAAAATGAGCATAATCCTTTAGAGGGAAAATGTATATTCAATGAAATAGAGGACTTTCAAGCATTATTGATGAAAAGACAAGATATGAATAGAAAATTTGACTTTCAAAATATCATTCAAGAAAAACATGAAAAGGTAAACAAGAAAAGGAAATCATAAGGGAATTAATAAGGTTAATCTCTTTACATTCTGACATGGGAACATGATACTTGTAACTCATAAGAACTTTCTCATTATTAGAACAGTTAAAAAAAGTATATATAGACAGAGGCACAGGTGTGAATTGAATATGAAGGGGTAATATGTAATAAAAATAAAATTAAGGTGTGAAAGAAAAATGTACTATGAGAAAAGGAAAGAGAGAGGTAGAATTACATAAATTATCTTTCAGAAAAGAGACAAGAAAAAGTTTTTGCCATGGAGAAGAAGAAGGGGGAGGTGAGGGAGAATGAATGAACTCTACTCTTAACAGAATTGATTCAGAGGGACTAATATACACATTCAATTGTATATATAAATCTGTCTTACCTTACAGAAATGTAGGAGGGGAAAGAGATACAAGAAGAGGGGTAATAAAAGGGAAGGCAGATTTGTGGAGAGGGTGGTCAGAATCAAAACTCTTTTATGGAGGGACAAGATGAAAGGAGAGAGAATAGAAATAAATGGAAAATACAGTTAATAATAGTAATTGTGGAAAGAATTTTCAAGCAAGATTCTAAAATAAAGGCCTTATCTTTAAAACATATAAGGAACTGAGTCAAATTTATAAAAATAAGAACGATTTCCCAATTGATAAATAACAAAAAGATATAAAAATTCTGCATGTGAAGTAATCAAAGCTATCTATAGCCATGTAAAAATGTTCTAACTCATTATTGCTTGGAGAAATGCAAATAAAGCATTTCCAAGGTACTACCTCATACATATTAGATTGGATAATAGACCAGAAAAGGAAAATGACTAATGTTAAAGGGAATGTGGGAATAATGAGACATCAATGCACTGTTCATGGGATTGTAAACTAATTCAATCATTTTGTAGACCGATTTAGAACTATGGCCAAAGGGGTATAAAATCATAAATATCCTCTGATCTAGCAATACCATTTCTAGGTATGTATACCAGAAAAGAGGCATAAAAGAAAAGAAAGAAAAAGGATTTCCATATACAAAAATATTTATGGCAGCTCTTTTTTTGAGGAAAATAATTGGAAATTGAGAGGATATCCATCAATTGGAGAATAGCTGAAGAAACTGTGTTATGTGATCATGATTGAATACTATTGTGCTATAAGAAATGATGAGCAGGATGCTGTCACAAAAGCTTGGAAAGACTTCCATGAGCTCATACAATGTATAAAGTAACAGTAATATTCTAAGATAGTCAGCTGTGAATGACTTGGCTATTCTCAGCAATGCAATGATCCAAGACTATTCTGAAGGACTTAGGTTGAAAAATGCTATTCATACCTAAAGAAAGAACTCAGTGTATCTGAATACAGATTAAAACATGCTTTTTAAAAAGTGAGTCACTTACACACTATGAGGAGCTTTGAGAGCCTTTTCTATATGTCTAAACTCCAACAACCCTTCAGTCCTCATATATTTGCCTACTATTAATTTCCCTGCCACTAATGCAAAGAGTAATTAATTGTCTATTTGCATAGCAAATTGTGGCCAGTTTTCAAAACTCTTCTCTCATATCTTTCCCTCTTTATACAAGGAAGAGGAAGAAAAAGAAGAACGGGGGAAAAAAGTGAGAAGGAAGAGGGAAAAGAGGAAGAAAACACTATTGCTACCTGTGTTCCTACCTCTGGCCTTCTCTTCCCTTGCTCTCAGTTCCCTCCTGCTCCAAGGAAGCTTAGCTGACCCTTCAGAGGACCAAGACATTTAAAATATTTGAATTAACTGTTTTAGTAGCCTACCAGTTAAAAAAAAAACTGCTCTGGAGGACTTCTTTTTTATAACCTAACAAATGACAAAGTCAAAAATTTTACTTCTGAGGAAAAAATTTTACTAGATATGTCATGCATATATATGTATACAAATACATATACACACACACACATATATATATATACATGTACACATATACATATGTATATATGCACAAATCTTAATATATATGTCATGCTTATATATACAATACACATACACATACATATGTATATATATATGCCTGTGGATATATCTATATACATGTATTTCCACATACATACACACGTATATGACTATGTGTATGGATGTGCATATACTTTCCTGGTGACCAGCCTTTGAATGAGTATATTGATGTTATAATATGAAATTCTCCAAGGTTATTCAGGTGCTTCCAGCAGGTATCTGTTTATCCATCAGAAAGCACTTAAAGGAAAAAGGCGATGACCACATTGTGGTTTGAAATAGGAATTTGGAGAGGGGGAGGTTTCCTGAGCTTAATGGAAATTGGTACAGCTTTGCTTAGTTCATTTCACTAAAATGGCAGGTAGAATGGGTTTATTTATACTTAAGAGGGTCTCTACAAATGTAGAGAGTGGTTTTCCCAGATGAAAAAGACAATTTTTTAAAAAATGGAACATAGTATCCCCAATTGTAACAGTTGTAATGTATTTGGAGCTTTTATGTCTGAGTTCATGCCATATGCAAAATTATTATCATTATTATGTTCCATTACACAAAAAATCACATTCATGATGAAAATACTGCTCTCACACATAATGTTAGTCTCTAAAAACTTTAAAAAAAATTTCTTAATCTCAGGCAACCATTTAATATCACAAATGACAATTTAGTAAATTCAGAAAAGTACTTACCAGTGGTTTGCCATTCTTTGGAAAAGATCAGAGGGAAAAAATTAGATCATGGGAGATATAATCATATATTTAGCAATACAAGACCAACTCTCATTTTCCCAAGTCCTAGGGAGGTAAGTAACTTGTCTAGTTTCCCAAGGTTTCACTATTGGTAAATGTCTGATGAAGGAATTTAACACCACAAATCTTTGTTTGAAAAGTTTAGAGGAAGAAATGGAGACAGGGAAAGAAGAGAGAGAGAGAGAGAGAGAGAGAGAGAGAGAGAGAGAGAGAGAGAGAGAGAGAGAGAGAGAGAGAGAGAGAGAGGGGCAGGGAGGAGAGGGGGAGGGGAAGGAGGTAGAGGTGTTATAATATACTGGATACAAGATGGAACTATGATACATATTCCCAAAGCAGGCCATGGAAGAATTATCTGATTTATTTTTAGCTCATCAGTGGATTTAGAATTGTTGATAACACATTTGAAAAAGGTTTAATCTAGGCTGTAATTAAGGAAAGAGTGAAATACAGACATAAGAAATCACCTGTACACATTTGGTGATGGAATAGTGTGTGTGTTGTGGGGGGAGGGGGAGAGGGAAGTCATGTAGGTGGTACATAGTCTTCCATTGCCTTAGTTTTCTTACATCTAAATTGACGAATTGGAGTGAATGGAATGATATTTAGACTTCTTTTCTGTAATGTCTGGACTAGCTCTCTGGAGAGCTTCTGGATCAGCCCAAGTCCTTGGATTTTAGAGGGAGAAGTGAAGGAGGCAGGAGAGCCACCACTTGGCCGGTCCAAGATGGAGTCTGGAGTCTGATGTCTTCTCTGTAGCTTAGAGCTGCTGCTGAGAGAGCGTGGCCTAGAGAGAGCCCTCTATGTCTGTGACTCCTTTTAAATACTCCAGTAGGATCACCTACCTCACACAGAGCATGCCCAACCACACTTGAGCATGGGCCTACTTCAGGAGAGCCATTACATCATATTACCTTAAGTATATGTACTTGAATACATCAATGAATACATCAATACCTAGAAAATTATTATCTCATCAACTATACTGAGTCTTAAGTATACTTTTTCAGAGTTCCAGACCTCTACACTTTTCAGCATTGTTATGATGCCTACACAAATCAATCTTAAAGGTTTCTTGTTCTACCTGCACCAACCTATCAATTCAAGCATTTACTCTGTAGGGATTAAATGCAGTGATTGTTTCATTCTGAGCATATAAAAAAGGGGCAAAATGATCCTTGCCTTCAAGGAATTTCCATTGTAATGGGGGGTGTAAAATGTACGAAGAGATATACAAAGAAAAATAAAGAATGGATGAAAGGTAACTTTGGGGAAAGCACTGATACGTGGAGGGACTAGTAAAGGCCTCCAGAAAATGCCATCTGAGCAGGATTTAGGAAAAAAAGCCAGTAATTGCATCCATCACCTTCTTAACATTTGAGTTTCGGAAATAAGAGAATGGGAGCACCCCTTACCAATTTTACTTTGAGACTCCAGTTATGTGCCAGAAACCATTATCCAAAAGAAACTGTTGTTCCCAATTTTTTAAAAATGGTACTGCATATTGATTATAAAGACAATTTTTTTTCTAGAAAGATTTTGCCTTAAAGCAGTCCCAATGAAGACCAGACATTGAGCTGAAGTGCTGGGTAATATCATTTGAAAGGGAACAGGTTTCTAGCTTTGGCACCAGAATCTCCAGCTGAGGCCTATTTCTTTGACATTAATGGTAGACCATAATACACTTGCTTTGAATTCTGTCTTTAGAAATAGCCTTATCAGAATATTCTTCTAGCATCAACTTGACTACCATTTGACAGAAGATCAAATATAGAGGCAACTGATGCTGAAAATACTCTTTCTCCACAATTTTGGCATTCAAAAGGTGATGACTGACTGTGAAGTTGATGCTGACTTAAGCAGGCAAATCCTTCCCTTCTGTTTCCTTCTGCAGCTGTAAGAAATCACTCCTTGTATATAAATTTTGTCTTCAAAAAGCATAAGGACAAATATTGCAGATATCTAATTACAGGCTCAATCTAAAAACAAAAATCCCAATCATGAACATCCATGACCACTCCATAGAGCCAAAAATTAAACAAATTTGCTTTAAAATTATTCTTTGAATTTACTTAGTCCTGTTCCCTTTTCCATATGATTTAATTTAATTCAGTAACTACTGGAGATTCTGAGTGGATAGGTAATGTGCAACTTCCCTTTGAAAAATAGGATGGGCAAATCAAGGTATAGTGGAAAGACCACAAGAATTATAAATGGAAGTTATGGGTTCAAACCTAAGCGGTGTGATTTTAGGTTTCTTATTTGGACTTCTTAAGGCTCCATTTCTCCATTGGTTTAAATGAAACTATAAAAGTTTCTTTATAGAGCAATCAAATAGTATTATTACACATCTATCAAGGAAAGGCAAGTCAAGAAGTTAAGTTTATATGTGTGCGCTTTGTATTAGAGGTATAAAAGTAGGCAATGATTACATTACTGTGAACTGTTATTGCAGTTTCATTAAAAGCTCACATCATGTATTTAGAATAATCATTCTGTGATATAATTTCATTGGTGTATGGAGTTGCATGTAGGTAAGCTTATACGTTTATATATTCTGTATTCTTTGATGGCTGTGTCATTGATGTGATTTTGCCCTCCAAAGTTGCAGATTCTAAATCAAACCATTCCTTCTCATCCTGTGAGCTACTTGCTTATAAACTCCTATATATTTTCCATAAAACATGTACTCAGAATGATGGAAGCCTTCTTAAAGAGTCTTTGGCATTGGGTGTATACAAGTAACATCTCTGTGTTGTTCACTACTTAGAACTCTCTCTCCTTGTATGAATAGATCAATTTAAATTTATGGTCATATATATGTATATGTATATGTGTATATATATATATATATATATATATATATATCTTCATTGATATCATTTATACTGCTTCTTCTGTACCATTCTTCACTAGTAAAATTTTGCAACTTACCTATGTCCACCTTGCTCTTTATCCTTCTCCTTTGAGTGATTTTCTATTTTAATTCTTCAGAGGCTTTCCTGTGATATATAACCATACATTAGAAGAAAAAAATATTTAAAATCTAGCATTTGTGCACAAAATAACATAACTCTGGATGGGTGAAGTTATTATAGTAATAATACAAAAGAATCAAAAGATTACTCACAGAGACTAAAATTTAGAAGGGACCTTAGAAATAGTTAAATTCAAGAAGAGGAAATAAAATTCAATGATTTCCAGATTTTTAACTTAGATTTAAAACCCTTCCTCTGATATTTACTACTTGTGAGACTTGAAGAAGTCACCTAACATTTCTTAACTTCAGTTTCTTCATCTGGCCAAAGACAGGTTTGGGATGTATGGTTTATAAAGTTTCTTTCAGATCCAATTTTATAATCCCATAATGTGATAGGAAAGAATGCCTCAAAGTTCCCTTTTAGCTCATAATCAATTATCCTAGGATCTAAAGAAAAGGAAACATAGGTATAGGAATATATTTAGGGAAGCTTTTCATACAAATAAAATGAACTAGTAAAGGGAGGATAAAAATGCTAGTTTGTTAGCTGTATTTCTTTAATATTATGTTTTATGATGTCATTGACTTTGAAGAATGGGTATTGGCAGGGGCAGCTAGATGGCGCAGTGGATGGAGCACCAGCCCTGAAGTCAGTAAGACCTGAGTTCAAATATGACCTCAGACATTTAATGCTTCCTAACTGTGTGACCCTGAGCAAGTCACTTAACCTCAATTGCTTCAGAAAAAAAAAAAAAAACAGCATTGGTGAGCACTGAATATTGTATAAGAGAATAAGAAACCAGAACATAAGCAGCTATGGAATTGCAATGATACATTGACCTTTGGAAAGAATCTGTGACCTGATATGGATCTGTGATGTATTAAGGGTGCTGATGACTCAGTAGTTTGAATGAAGATTTAAGTTTAAATCCAATCTTAAAGATTTATTAAAAATGTGACCCTGGGCAAGTCATTTAACCCTGTTTATCTCTGGTTTATCATTTGTAAAATCAGCTGAAGAAGAGAATGGCAAACCACTCTACTATCTTTGCCAAGAAAACCCCAGATGGGGTCAGAAAAAATCAGACATGACTGAAAACAACTAAACAACAACAAGAACATGTCTAGACAGTGCACTCTTTCTCCCCTGCCAGTTTACGTACTGTTGTTAGGTCAGTCTCTCCCTAGGGGTTTCCAGCTGTAATTAGAAGGGTTAGTGATGAAGAAAAGATGCCCTATAATGACCATGTGGAACATGGAGAATGGTAATAACACTTCTGCAGTGGACATAGCAGTATTCCTCAGACTTTCAGAAGAGCAGGTCTTTAGGAGGATGTATGTTGTGTCAGGATTATTCTGGAGCACAAACTTAGGAACTAACCACACCATCACAATTTATATTCTGCTGTGATTTTAATCAATTTGACCAAATTATTCTGAACCTCCATTGCCATCTTGCCCTCCATAGTTAAGTACAGGATAATAAAATGCTCTGTCCTTTATTTCTGCTGCCCTAAAAGTTCTTTATTTGCTTCAAAGCCAAAGAAAAAGGTATTTTTTTATGGGGATTAATCCTATTCAGAACATATCCCATGAAAGTAAAATAAGTATGTAAGCATCTCACAAGTACACACTGAATTCCAAACTCTGTCCCAGGTATAGGAATGACAAAAATCAAAGAAACAATTGCTGCCTTCAAAGAGTTTATCTTGTTACAAAAGGGTCAATGTGCACACATATTTTCTTTGTGACCCCATTTGGGGTTTTCTTGGAAAAAGATATTGGTGTGGTTTGTCATTTTCTTTTTCTATGTCATTTTATAGATGAGGAAACTGAGGCAAGCAGGAATTATATGACTTGTCCAGAGTCACATTATCTAGTAAGTGTCTGAAGCCAGATTTGAATTTAGAAAAATGAGTCTGACTCTATGGAAAGACAGAGAGAGGGAGAGAGGGAGAGGGGGGGGGAGAGGGAGAGAGAGGGAGAAAGAGAGAGAATGTTAAATAATTTTTTTAGTATTTATTTTAATAACAGTGTGAAGAGAAAAAAAAAAGAAGGAAGAAGGGAAAATAGCATGTGTTCATTTTCATTCAATCTCCATAATTCTTTTTCTGGATGCAGAAAACATTTTCTGTCTAAAATCTGTTGGGATTGCCTTAGATGACTGAACCACTGAGAAGAACCAAGTCTTTCATAGTTGATGACATTCCTGCTATTATTATGTACAATGTATTCCTGGTTCTGCTTGTTTTGTTCAGCATCAGTTCATATAAATCTTTCTAGGTTTTTCTAAAATCAGTTTGTTCATATTTTTAGTAGAACAATATTATTCTATTATCTTCACAAACCACAGCTTATTCAGCCATTCCCCAATTGATGGGTATCAACTCATTTCCCAATCTAAGATTTCTTTGGGATATAGACCTAGTAATGGCACTGCTGGGTCAAAGGATAAGCAGTTTTATAGACCTTTGGGCAGAATCTCAAATTGATCTCCAAGATGGTTGGGTCAGTTCACAACTCCATCAACAATAATTCAGTGTCCCAGTTTTTCCATACCCCCTTCAACATTTGTCATTATCTTTTCCTGTCTTCTTAACCAATATGAGAGGTGTGAGGTGGTACCTTAAATTGTTTTGAATTGTATTTATCTAATTAATAATGATTTAAAGCATTTTTTCATATAACTATAGATGACTTTAATTAAATTATCTGAAAATTGCCTGTTCATATCCTTTGACCATTTATCAATTGGAGAGTGACTTGTTTTCTTATAAATTTGATGCAATTCTTAATGTATTTAAGAAATTAGACCTTTCTCAGAAACACTGACAGTAAAGATTTTTTTCTCAGCTTTGGATTTCTCTTTTAACCTTGCTTCTGCTGGTTTTGTTTGTATAAACCTTTTAAATTTAATGTAATCAAAGTTGCCTATTTTGACTTTCATAATGTTCTCTAATTATTCTTTGCTCATAAATTCCTCCATTTTCCAAAAATTTGATAGGTAAATTAACTCTAATTTTTTATGGTATCATCCTTTTTACCCAAATTATATATCATTTTGACCTTATTTTGGTGTGGTATGTGAGATGTAGGTCTATGTCCAATTTCTGATATATTATTTTCCAGTTTTCCCAGAAATTTTTTGTCAGATAGTTAGTTCTTATTCCGGAAGCTAGAGTTTGGGATTTTATTAAATACTAGATTACTATAGGTCATGATTATTGTCATGTGTATCTAATCTAGTCTACTGATCTACCACTCTATTTCTTAGCCAGCACCAACTTATCTTGAGGACTGATGTTTTTATAATAGTTTTAGGTTTGGTACTACAAAACTACCATACTTTTTCCCCCATTAATTCCCTGATATTCTCAACTGTTCTTCCAGATAAATTTTGTTATTATTTTTTTCTAGTTCTATAAAATAATTTTTTGTTACTTTGAATGGTATGGCATTGGAAAAGTAGATTGATTTAGGCAGAATTGTCATTTTTATTATATTAGCTTGGCCTACCCATGAGCAATTGATATTTTTCCATTTGTTTAGATCTAACTTTATTTGTGTGACAAATGTGTGACAAAATTGTCTTCATATAGTTCTTGAGTTTGTCTTGGCAGATAGATCCCCAAGTATTTTATTTTGTTTACAATAATTTAAAATGGAAATTCTCTTTCTATCTCTTGCTGATGGGCTTTGTCAATAATATATTTCTGTATATTTATATATTTCTCTCTCTCTCTCTCTCTCTCTATATATATATATATATATATATATATATATATATATATATATGATTTGTGAGGGTTTATATCCTGCAACTTTGCTTAAGCTGTTAATTGTTGTCAGTGGGTTTCAGGATGATTTTCTAGGTTTCTCTAAATATATCATCATATCATATGCAAAAAGTAATGTATCATATGCATTAGAGAAATTGGTCTATAATTTTCTTTCTCTATTTTGGCTCTGCCCCATTTAGGTATCTGTATCATATTTATGTATTAGAAGGAATTTGGCAGGATTCCTTCTTTATCTATTTTTCACATAGTTTACATTGTATAGGAATTAATTGTTTTTTAAATGTTTGGTAGAATTTACTTGTGAATCCATATGTCCTTGGAAGATTTTTCTTAGGGAATTCATTAATGGATTGTTTAATTTCTTTTCTCTAAAATGGGATTAAGTAATCTATTTCCTTTTCTGTTAATCTGCAAAATTTATATTTTTGTAAATACTTATCCATTTTCATTAGGTTGTCAAACGTTGTCCTATAGTTGGGCAAAATAGCTCCTAATTGTTGCTTTAATTTCTTTGTCACTGATGGTAAATTCACCTTTTTCATTTTTGATGCTATAATTTGTTTTTCTTTCCTTTTTCTAATCAAATTAACCAAAGGTTAATCTATTTTGTTGGGGTTTTTTTTTTTTCATAAAACCAGCTCTTAATTTTATTATTTTAATAGTTTTCTTAGTTTCAATTTTATTAATCTCTCCTTTGAGTTACATAATTTCTAATTTGGTATTGAATTGGGGGGTTTTGATTTGTTCTTTTTCTAGCATTTTAATTGCATTCCCAATTTATTGATCTCCTCTTTCTCTATTTTATTCATGTAGCTATTCAGAGATATTAAAATTCCCCTAAGAACTGCTTTGACTGCATCCCATGGGTTTTGGTATGTTGTCTCGTTATTGTCATTCTCTTGGATGAAATTATAGATTGTTTCTGTGATTTGTTGTTTAACCCACTAATTTTTTAGAATTAGATTATTTAATTTCAAATTGATTTTTATTTTATCTTTCCCTGGCCCTTTGTTGAGTATAATTTTATGGCATCATGGTCTGAAAAGGAAGCATTTACTATTTTTTGCCTTTCTGAATTTGATTGTAAGGTTTTTATGCCCTAATCCATGGTCAGTTTTTGTGAAGGTGCCATATACTGCCAGGAAAAAGGTATATTCCTTTCTATCCCTATTCAATTTCATCCAGAGGTCGAGCATATCTAGGTTTTCTAGGTTTAACCTCCCTGGTTTCTTTCTTGTTTATTTTGTGGTTAGATTTGTCTGATTCTGAGAGGGGAAAGATGAGGTCCCCACTAGTATAATCTTGCTGTCTATTTCTTTATGGAACTGGCTTAAAATCTTCTCTAGGAATTTGGCTGCTCTACACCTTGATGCATAAACATTTAACATGATTATTACTTCATTGTTTATAGTGCCCTTTATCAAGATATACTTTCCTTTCTCACTTCTTTTAATAAGGTCTATTTTTACTATTGCTTTATCTGAGATCAGAATTGCTAGCCCTGTTTTTTTTTTTTTTTTTTAACTTCAGGTGAAGCATGATAAATTGTGTTCCAGACTTTTACCTTTACTTTCTTTGTATGTGTCCCTGTGTGTCAAATGTATTTCTTGTAAACAACATATTTTAGGATTTCATTTTTTAATACATTCTATTTGATTCAGTTTTATGGGAGAGTTCATCCCACTAACATTAACAGTTATGATTATTATCTCTGTATTTCCCTCCATCCTATTTTCACCCCTGTAAATACTTTTGTTTTCTCCTTCCACCTTGTCCCTTAGTCCTGATTTTTTACCAACCCACCATCTACCTTATCTCTGATCACCGCCTTTCTCTTAGTAGTGTTTTTTTTTTACTCGTTCTGCCACTACTTATCTTCTATTACCCCTTTCCCCCTTTCTCTTATTTTTTTCTCCTAGTGTTTCTGTCCTCCCTTATATCCTGCGTCTTCCTTTTATTTCCTCTTTCTTCTCCTACTTCTTTATAGAGTTAGATAAATTTCTATACCCAACTTAATGATTAAATTATTCCTTCTTAGAAACAAAACAGATGAAAAAAGCTTCAGTCAATGCTCACCCCCCTTTCTTATTTTCTCAATTGAAATAGATCTTTTGTGCTAATTCATTTGAATTAATTGTCCAATTATATTTCTCCTTTCCTCTTTTTGAAGTACTGACCTTTTTCTACCTCTAAATGTTTTTTTTTTTTTCCTTTAAGGTCATTACATTAAAATCCTGTCATAACAACACCTTCAGTTCATGTGGTACCTTCCTCTGTCTGTCCCAGTGATATATACAGTTCTTAAGAGTTACGGATATCATTTCCCCATCTAGAGATGAAAACAGCTTAATCTTTAAATAATATATATACTTTCTCCTGTTTACTTTTCTATGCTTCTGTTTTTGCAGATTTAATTTTCTGTTTAGTTCTGTTTTCTTTTTTAAATAGAAATTATTAGAAGTCTCTTACTTCACTGAAGTCCCTTGTCTCCCCCAAATATGATGTTAGGTAGTTAATTCTTGGTTGTAACCCTAGGTCCTCTGCCTTCTGGAATATGGTATTCCAGGTCCTCTGATCCTTTATTGTAGAAGCTGCCAGATCCTGGGTAATTCTGACTGTGCTCCTTGATATTTGAATTGTTTTGTCTGGAAGCTTGCAGTATTTTTTAACTTGAGGTTGTAGTTCTGGAGTTTTGCAACAATGTTCCTTAAGGTTTTTCTTACGGAATCTTTTTCTAAAGGTAATTGGTGGATTCAAATACAAAGGGTCCCTTGTGTTTGGAGGGGTCACTTTGTCTGCTATTTTCAAGAAACAGCCTGTTTTCCTAGAGTTTGCCTTCTGAGCTGAAACTGGAAATTGCCCCACTGATTTAGTCCTCTATTGAGCCAGGACTGAGGGTCTTAGTTGCTGATTTGCTGTGATTAATACCCTTTCATCTCTTTCCTAGAATCTATCTGAGCTGGGCTGAACACCCTTTTCAACCCTAGTGATATTGACCTTTCTTGAACTTTTTCTAGTCTATCTTGAGTTGAAGAGTGGTTTCATTCCATCAGACTCTGTTCAGAGGCTTGGTTTAATGTGGTTTTCAAGTGAAACTCGGAGAGCTCAAGCAGTTTCCTGGCTTTACCCTGTCATCTTGGCTCCACCCCTGGAAGTCTCAAAAATCAAATATATTAAAATACATGAAAAGAATACTACTTCCTAAAAGGACCAGGAAAGACTGTGCAGAATAGAACCATTGAGATGCTTCATGGAGATGTCAGGGATTTCAAGAGACAGAGATAAGGAGGCATAGTCATCTAAGCTTGCCCCAACAGTCTATATAAAACTTTAGATACAGGAGGTGAAGTCAAGTTGATGAAGTGCAGAAAGTAGGCCATTAGGGCTGAACTGTAGACTACATGGAAAGTTGTAATATATAACAAACCTGGAAAAGTAAAAAGGAACCCATTGTGAATGGATGGATGACAAACAGAAGAATGTATTATTTGATGATGTGAAATAAGGTTTATTGAGCATATATCAGGGACTTACTAGAAGTGTAAAAAAAAAAAAAAACTGGAGTTTAACCATTCTTCAGGGGATAGGAAATGAGATAACAAAGTCAAATCTTTGCTTTAAAAAATATGTATTCAGTTGTTTGGAGATTAAATTGAGTTGAGGAAAGACTGGAGGCAGGAAGGCCAATTAAGAGTCCATTGAAATAGTAAGGCAAAGGGTGTTGAAGACCTGAACTAGAGTGGGGGTTGCATGAGTAAAGAGAAAGGGACATATGTGAGAAATACACTGGACAGATAGAAATAAATTTTGACATCCAATTGAAAACGTAGACTGGGTGAATGAGTAGTTGAAGAGGACACAGAGCTTATAACCCTGAGAAATTATACCTTGAGTGGTACCTTGAGAAAGGGATAGATTGTAAGCTCTTTGGAGGTAGGGACTATCTTTCTTTTTTCTTGATATATAATGGGCATTTTTTACTTTTTTACATCCCTGGAGTTCAACATCCTTGAAACAAGATGTTAACTCAGTGGAATTGATGAGATGATGGTTCTCTAGTTCACATATATACTTAGTACTTAGTATGGTGATATAATGGTTCTCTGGTTCACACATATTCAGTATTCTGTGATGATGCAATTGTAATAGGGTATATAAGGGCTGAGAAGGACTGGAAATGAGAAATTCCATTTTTGACCACCCTCATTGTGGCTGTCTTGCCTTCATCACATCTCCACTGAGACCAAGAATTTGGTCTGATCCCAAGGACTTCCAGAAAGCTAGCCCGAACATTACATAGTATACATAGAGGATAATAAAGTATAAGAAGATGTAAAAAAGTAGAAGGGGACCAGTATACCAAGAGTTTTAGTAGTCAAACAGAAAATTCCATATTGGATCCTGAACTTTTCTAATTCTGGATTCTATGATTCATCCCATTGGCATGTTGGACTCCTTGTAGGCAGAGATTTAGTTGGTGAGACTAAATCTTCAATCATTCCAACTTCTGCTGACTCCATTCTTGCATTCATCTGTGTATTATACTCTTGAAATCACCTGATATTCATTAAGAAATCAATTCATTGTCTACATAACCATATTATACTCTACCTCTAGAAGTCATCTGTTATCCTATTTCCCATCTCAACAACATTTCTGTTGAAGATCCTTTAATTCTCTTCTCTCACACAAGGACCCTGTCCATGGTGAACAGCTGACTTTTTAGAATATCTCCCTCTGCCCTATCACTTCAACTAGTCTAGCTTTTATAGGAACAGTTGCTTCCCAAATGCCTTTGAAAAGGCTCAGCTTGTTATCTTAGTGAATTAGGGTGGTGTTCCAGGCAGAGGAGGCCTTAGTGGAAATAGTTACACTTGGAAGAGATGCTGCTTCATAGTTCATGCAGGACATAACTATGGTATGACTGGACCTGGCAGCTCTTTCTATCCCACAATGCTAAGGAGATCGCATTATGTACTTGTAACGAGGAAATTCTCATAAATTTAGTCTTGCCATCTATACCATGCACTAGCTCCAATCCCCTGCATGCACCTGGCCTGGTCAGTTAGCCTAGAGCCTTTGCAATGACATATTTTTGGAACTTGCTATCAGTTTACCCGGACCATCATTTTTGTTTTTTTTTTTTTTTTTGTTTCCACAGTCATTTTTTTCCCCTTTTTCTTTTCTTTATTACAAAAATGACAGGAGCATTCTCCAAACAAATCTCATAATGAAGTATTTCCTGCAAAGGGTGTTAGCTTCTATTGTACTGAATGTTTATTCTACTTTGCAATTATACAATCATAGCAATTTCTTTTCACAGTTAGGGGAAAATGCAATAAAGAAAAATAAATACTGGGGAATTTGGCTGTAGCAGATACAGGAGACCTGAGCTGAAGGGAGTTAGCAAGTACTTCCAGATAGCTGGAAGGCATTTCTCTGAGGCAGGGCCTAGGGAACTTAGGCATCTGAAAAAGAAATATGACAAAGGAGCAGGGAAGAATTAGACAAGTCTCAAATAGCCTTTTCTTTTTTCTTTCTTTCCCACTCTCTTTCTTTCTCTCTCTCTCTCTTTTTTTCTCTCTTGCTTTCTGTCTCTCTTTCTTTCTGTCTCTCTCTCTTTCTCTTTCTTTCTTTTTCTTTCTTTCTTTCTGTGTCTCTCTCTTTCTTTCTTCCTTCCTTCCTTCCTTCCTTCCTTTTCTTCACTCTATTACCTGTATTACCTGGGAGGTATTATAGGTCTATAAAGGGACCCACTCCAAATTTCTATTGCCCCTGTCTTCTAATTGATCTCAAATAAATTTTGAAATAAGGTCCCCTTCTCTACTTAACTAGATTGGGAGGTTAAGCAATTTGCCTAAGGTCAGAAGGAAAGAAGGGAGAGCCAGAAATAGAACATTGTTTAGCATCTGTTAGTCCCATGTTTTCCCTGTTAGATTTCAGCTTTATGGGGATCTAGAAAGCTACTTAACACAGATTTTCCTTTTGTTTCCCATGCCACTTCCACCCCCACTCCCATCATCCCCCATCTATATAACCCTATTACTGTGGTTCCATAAATATATATCCCTAGTTCCATCTCCCTTCTCCATTCCTGCCTGAGTATAAAGATGGCCCATTACCATAAAATATAAAAGTGGGAAGCTCTAAGTTGGGGAATGAGCCTAACTGGGAGTCAGACAGTAGATCATAAGTTAAGTGGGTGTTAATGACACTATAATCAGAAAAGTGACTCTTAAAAATGATTTAATGTGAAATCCCCTGGTATTTCTCTGTTAATAATGGCTACAATAAATATATTACATTATAAATAGTATATATATATATATATATACATATATATATATATGTATATATATATATATATATATATGCTGAGTTCAAGAAAAACAAAACACATAAGCTAGTATGTGCCTGGAAAATCTTTGCTCCTCCCCTCCAGCACATATTGTCTGTGTAATCCAAAGCAAATAATTTAATATTCAGTAATTTAGGTAACTTTCTAAGATTTTATGTTTTAGAGAAGGTGATGATTTATACTAGAAGAGAAGGTTTTTCTTATCCTAGAGCTCCTTAGCTAAAGGCATTATTTCTATCCCTGCAATAATGTCACCTTTACAGGCTAAATAAATACTCTAAGTTCTCAGAAAAAAATAAAACAAACCAATGTGGATCCTGAAAAGCCTTCCTGTGTTCTCCCATCCCCAACTTCTAATATATGCTGTCTTTTTGGATCTAAGTTACTTAACACTCATCTCTTTAGGTAACCCTCTAACTGCAAGTTACAGAGAAAGTTACTATATTCACAGTCGAGTTTCCTCAAATGGAATCTCCCAGACCCACAGAAATGGTACATCCCATTTTTTGAATTTTTTTTTTTTGTTTTACTTAAAAGTTAAAAGTATACTCAAAGTCTTGGAAAGACAAAACAAGCCAGCCTGAGGTTGAAAATTTTTGTTCCCCTTCCTATCATTTTCCTCATTCAAAATCAAGATTTTGCTGAAATCATTTAGTGCAAAGGATAGGAGTGACAGAAACAAGTTCATTCTTTGCTGCCTGCCATGTTTCGGCAGTGGTAAAGGCCGTGGTTGACAAGATGCTTGTTCCTGCAAGAGACAAAGAAGAAAGTGACAGAATCCATAGAGAGTAAGAAGATGGATAGCCATGAGCAGCTGTTACCCACTCACTTTAATGACAGCACTTGTGGAGATCACAAATAAACTGTGACAGTCATAAGGTCTCAGAGAATTGTGGGAACCTGAAGGATGTTAAATGACTTACCTAAGGGTTAAGTGATGGCCAGTAAGCCTCACAGACAAAATCTGAACCTAGATCTTCATTCGTATATCAACATTCTATCCACCTGGATCATGATTTTCGAAATTGTGTTGAGGGTCCCCCAGAAGTTTCCAAGACCCTTTCAGTCTTTGAGGTCTAAATTATTTTCATTATATTACTAAAATATTATAATTTCTAATTTGATAAATAACAATAAATAGGCAATGATGTTCTAACAAAGATTTAAGAAATAGTTCTTTGTAAAAAAAAAATAAAGCAAGCAAATAAGTAAACAAGAAAATAAATGAACTGAACTGTACATATGACAGACTTTTAAAGTTGATCTTCACTATTAACATTTTCCAGAATGTTCTTGAGCCTAAAAATATTAATAAAAGAAAAAAATCAAGACCTGATTTACACATATACACATACCTACTCCACAAGAATAAGTAGATAAATGAATGAATGAATATGTATATATACATATATGTATATATAAATTTCAAGTTGTAAATACTCACACTGAAAATTTAATAGTCAGCTCTCTTGAGCCAGTTCAGTCTGACTACAGAATAGTATCACATTCACAAAGCCTTTTTACAGAAGATTTTCAAAAGTTCTTAAGTGTGTCAAGGGGTTTTGAGACTCAAAATGAGCTACTGTACTATGCTATTCTGAGGATGATAGTTCTAACCCATACCTAGACTCTTGTGGTCAGTTCTAGTCTCCATATTTAAGAAGTGACAATAATATTTTGTGAACTTTCCAAGAGAAGGCAAAAAAGATGCAAATGCGCCTCTGGTCTGTCCAAGATTATAGTTTCTGAGCCAGAGTGAGCCTTAGAGTCTGCTTAGTACAACCTATACCTGAAAAAGCATCCTCACTCTAACTTTGCCTATAAATGCTTACCTGGCTTTCCCTTGGGGACTTCTTATGATGAAAAACCCGTTCTATTATTGAATAGCTCCAATTAGGAAGAAATTTTCTGATATCAAGTCTAAATTTGGCTTTTTGTAGCTTCCACCCATGGTTCCTACTTATTCCCTCTGAGGTCAAATAAACTACCCCTCATCCTTCTTCTTGTATTTTAGATAGTTGGAAGCATAAATATGGCATAACAGAGAAGTATTCATGAGGTCAGGAAGACTTGAATTCAGTTCCTGCACAAAGACTAGTTTTGTGACCCTGAGAAATCCATTTATTCTCTGTTTTCCTCAGTTTCCTTATCTGTAAAATGGGGATCATAGTAGCACCTACCTCCCAGAATTATTGCAAGGATAAAATTAAATACTGGTAAAAACGCAGTGCAAATCTCTAAGTGCTTTATTATTTCTAGCTATTGTCATGAATGTTATTACTTCTTTTATTACTTTACAATTTATATCTCTAGCACCTTGGTACTTAGTAGGCCCTTGATAAATACTTGTTCATTGATTGGTGGATCTCTGATCCTACTCTATTTGTAGAAATAATGGAGTCTAAGACTTTTACCTTAACTCATGCTAAAAAAGCTTTTCTAGAATGTCATACACAGTCACCAAAGAAAAAGAGAAGCTTATATACATCAATATCTCTCCCTTAAAGATAAGGAGAAAAGGGGTCATATTTCTAGAATACTATTTTAGGAAGACGGTGGATGAGTTGGCATTAAGCCCTGAGTTTCAACTTCTTCTTAAGAATAAGATCAAACTGGATAAGTATGGAAGAAGTAAAAACTAGTCAAACACAGATGCTTTACAAATAGAGAATGTTTGGGATGTAATTTTCTTTGTTATCAGGTACCTTTTCAAATAATGAAAATAGCTTTTCTTTGTTTAACCAAGTATCTCAGTTCTATATTTTTCTGGGTTTTCTGTTAGATCACATGAGCATGTTCCTTTTGTTTCCTCTACGTTTGCAAACAGAAACAATCATATTTTAAAACTGATTTTTGTTTTTGTTATTTTATTTCTTTCAAAAATTCTGTCATTGATTCACCCTTGAAGTCACTCTCCATTTACAACATTCTGCTCTGAGAGGTTCCACAGAATAGAGCAGGTGGGGGTTCTGTATTCTAATGTAATGAGTTTCTGGAGGGCCACCTTGTGCCAAGCAGACTTGACTTGGGAGGAAGTGAGGGCTGCATGTCCAACCACAGAATGTTGCTTGTGTGGCAGGGGCCATTTCAACTTCTTCTTCTCTGAGCCAAAGAGAAGGAATCTGTACTGACCAACAGGTCATTGTTGTCTTCAAGAAAGAAGTAAAAAGGAAAGGGGGGGGGAAGAAGGAAGGAAGGAAGAAAGGTAAGAAGGAAGGAAGGAAGGTAGGAAGGAAGGAAAGAAGAAAGAGAGGAAGGAAAGAAGGGAGGGAGGAAAGAAGGAAGGGAGAGAGGGAGGGAAGAAGGAAAGAAGGAAGGAAGAAAGGGAGGGAGGGAGGAAGGAAGGAAGGAAGGGAGGAAGGGAGGAAGGAAGGGATGGAGGGAGGAAGGAAGGAAGGGGAAGAAAGGGAGGGAGGGAGGAAGGAAGGAAAAGAAGGAAAAGAAGGAAGGAAGGAAAAGAAGGAAAGGAAGGAAGGAAGTCCCTTACTCAAAAACGATTCCCTTTTAGGGATTTTGCTTCACTTCTGATTTACTATTTTATTGGCTCAATGTTTAATGAACTTGCTGCTTTTACATATAGTCAAAAGGGCATGACTTTATCTGAATCAGTCACAAAATACTTCCTGGGTGGTCTCCATGGCTCAATGTCCTATGTGGTCCATTCATATTGAATTATGTTTTATCCATATATTATGGTAAGGTTATGAGAAAGTTCTTTAATGTATAACTTATTCAATTGATTCACTGATTGAAATAAGAATAAACCCTATCCTTATACCAATCAATTAATTAAGAACACAGTATCCATTATAACCCTATTGCTCTGTTAATACAGCATATTGTAAAGAATGCTAGATTTAGAGTAGGAATATTTAAGTTCTAATATTGCTTACTTTTCCCAATTCTTTGCAAGTCACTGAACTGCACCATGCTTTAGTTTTCTCATCTCTAAAACCCAGGAATAATTTCTTAGAATAGAAAACTCCTGATATGGGAGCTCCTTACTCTAACAACAGCTATTATATGTATCTTCATTGTCATCATTGATATTATTGCACATTAGCTAATAATTATTATTACATGATTTGCATTCATGCATCATGTTAAGATTTGCAAAGCACTTTACAAATATTAGATCATTTTGTCCTATGCAGATTCAACTATCTCTGACAGTGTATAATTTTAGGTAGCTGTCAGAGGTACAGGGAGATTGTTTGACTTGCCCAAAAGTAAATGTCAGAGGCAGAATTTGAAACCAGGCTACAAACTCCAAGCCCATTATTTTCCTCCTTTAGTCACACTGCCTTAGGAAAGTACTAATAATATTACATTTCCATTATATAAAATTATATAATATGAATTATTATGATTGTCAGGGAAACTGATAGTTTTAATTTCATTAAGTTATTGATATTTCCTCTGCTTTTCCATCTCTTAATTTCTGCCATAAGAGAAATAGGTGTTGCTGTGTTTTGTGAACCCACAGTGGGTCATAGATTTATGATCCATAGAAAAGATCTGACATCCAGAGGATTCAAATAAATGACCCCCGGGATTTTGTGGTCCACCACAGCCTATTCCAACACCTAATTTATTGATTAGGAAACTGATGTCCAGTGATTAGGTCACTTGCTCAATGCTACACTGGTAGCATCATTACTAGCAACTGAGAGGGGGGAGGTACAGGAAGTGAGGGAATTTGCAGAGTAGCAGAAAAAATGGTCCTATAGAAGTGAAAGCATTGTGCAGAAATGGCAACCTGAGTGACCTAGAATTGCTTAAGTCCTGACAAAGTAGAGATACTTTTACAGGAGATTTTGAAAGTTCTATGAGACTGTTCTTAAATATTTGGATACTTTCTGAATATTAAGAATATTTAGTTCTTGAAATGAAACCTAAGAAGAAAGTTAGATCTTGGACTAATTTAGGAGGAATAAAGAAATAGTCTTAGAATTGTAAAGCTATAGAATCCAGCCTATATTCAATGGAGAACTCTTCCATATCCTCCCTTAAAATGATCATCCAATCTCTGCCTAGAGATTTCCAGGAATCGGGAAATGTTTTTTGGGGAGCACAAGTTGATGATGAATAGTACAAGATTTTAGGAATCCGTTGACTGCCATATAGATTTAAGATATAGTAAAGCAACAGAGATTTAGAGCAGTGAAAGAAACCTTCAAAAATCTTTTTAATTCAGCCACTTCACTTAACAGATAAGGGAACTGAGACCCAGAAAATCTTAAGTAGTTTACCAAAGATCACAGCGACAGTTAAATGGCAAAGTTAGGATTTGAACCAGAGTCTTTAACTCTGAATCTTCTGATATTGCTTCTACAGCTTCACTGGTGGTTGGGGGGTTTCACTGCAGAGCTAAAGAGTTCTACACGGTTTCTAATTTAGCATTTACTAAGTTAACTGCTATACATAAGATGCTATGTTATAGGTCATGGAAATAGAGACCAAAAAAATAACAATCCCAATTCTCAAGGACTTTATATTCATTTATACATAATGTTATCTATCTCCCTATATGACCTATTAATTGTCACCTCTATTCTATATTTTTGACATTCTTCTCTCATCTTAGTCATATACCTTAGTTCTAAATGACCCTATTTTTAACCTTAAAATCCTCTTCTGCCTATCCACTCTAGTTCAAGTACTTAATCCATTTTGAAATAGTCCCTAAACTGAGGTTTTACAAATGTATCTAGAATTGGAATGAGCTAAATTAATTCAACAAGTATTTATTGTGTGTGACACCATATAGAAAAATGCCCAATCTGGGACCTCATGGAGCTTTCAGTATAAAAGATTGACTCATCAATGGTAAGAAGGTAGTATCTAAACTCTTTCAAGTCAACTTATCATTTAAAAATATGTTTATAATTACCCATAATATCAGACAAGAAGAGCTGTGAGTGCTATATATAATGCCAAGCAATATAGAGATCCAGTGAATACCATCAGACTTACTGCATTTGAAAATAATTATTGTAATTATGATGCACATTTTCATTGATTTCTTTTTCAAAGATGAGTTAGTATGCAGAAAACATTGTCAAAAATAAGACAATGTAGTGAGTTTCAACATTTAGTATTGTGGAATCAATTTAAAAACAAAAAAAATTAGAAAAATGAATATAAAGGAGAAGACAGAAGGAAGAAGGCAATAAATTATTTCATCAACTCTGTCTGCAGAATTCATTAGGTAGAGTTTTATTGTTTTTCAATGTAACTCTGATTGGATAAAGGCCATACTAGTTAAACTTTGAAATGTCCATATTCTTAAAGCAGATTTTCTATTCCCTTGTTAATTCAATATCTGGGATTTTTAAAACAATAAATGAAAACACATGATCAAGCCAAGTTCCTCTTCCCTTATGCTCTAGACCAGCCAAATAGGTCTTCTGTCTAACACATAATGTCCCATTTCCCATTCTCTGGTCTTTCCACAGGAACATGCTTGGAATTATCTCCTTCCTTACCCTGACTTCTTGGAAACTCTGGTCTCCTCCTAACATCAGTTCCCACATTTGCTCTTATACGGAAGTTGTATTCATATCCCATCTGCTAATACTACTCAACACTTGATAGAGGATAGGTGGTGATAAATAATAGACTGATAGAGAGATGGATAGAGAGATAGAGATAGAGACAGATTCAGAAATATACATATAGAGAAATGGAAATAGAGGTATATACACACACACACACACACACACATATATATATATATATATATTTAATATTCATCTATGCCAATCTTAGCTCCCACATAGATTATAATATTACTGGGGGTAAGGACTGCTTCATGTTTGTCTTTGTTTCTCTTGGTTTAGCATAGTAGAAACTGAATAAATGCTTATTGATTGTTTATTTTTATCCAAATAAGAGGTTGTTCTGTACTTTAAAATTTTAATTCAGTTTATATTTCAAATTGTTAAGGTTTTTTTTTTAATGTGTTTGTTTATTTGCTCATTCATTCCTTTATTTTCCAGGCTTGTGGTGACAGTAGAATGCCAGGCCTCAAGTCAGGAAACTCACCTTCCTTAATTCAACCCTATCACTGTCTGTGTGACTGGGCAAGTCATTTAACTCTGTTTTCCTTAGTTTCCTTATCTGTAAAATAAGCTAGAGAAGGAAAGGGCAAACCACTCTAGTATCTTTACCAAGAAAACCCCGAAATGGGGTCACAAAGAGTTGGACGTGACTAAAAACTGATCAACAGCAACAACAATGTTTTATATTGAGAAATCCTCACTAGGAACTTTGACTACCAATATAAATCGTCTCTGCAGAGTTTACTATTAGATAGTATCCTGGAGTATTAAGAGGTAAAAGACTTGCCTTTGGGCATGTATCTATCAGTGAGAGGATGAGCTTGATCCCAGCTTTCTTGGAGACTCAGACCAGCTCTCTCAACTATACCACACTACCTCTCATTTGTACATATTTGTTATTGCTTTACTTAATGTTACAAATATAAAAGAACCACAAGCCAAAACCAAATTACAAAATACACAATTAAAGAGTCCAGTTTTGGAAGCCACATATTGGAAGGTTGGTTAGCCTTGGAATAGAAACCTGGGCAGGCTTCTGTAAGATGAAAGGAGGAGGGCTCTAATAGCTTTGTCCTGTCTGAACATTTGGAGAACAAAAGAGGACCTTTCTCTCTCCCACAATCCTGAAGATGCATCATTACTCCCCATGGAGGAGAAAAGTGAAACTGGAGATGAGTGGCTTTAAAATAGCTTCCTGATGTCTGTTTTAAGTGCAGAACAGAACTCTCTTTGGGAACGCAATCATCTCAATGCATTCAAGGGACAGAACTGGAATGTAGAGATTGCTTATTCTACTCAGAGCATTATATTCATGCTATGGGGAAGTACTAAGAAAATAAGACAAGATTTCTGTCCTGGAGGAATTCAGAGAGAATTTGGATAAGACAATAACACACACACACACACAATTTTGTGTGTATATGCATATATGTGAATGCATGTGTGTGTATAGCCCAGAGGTCATGTAATCCAACTTTCTTATTTCACACACACAAAGGAAACTGAGGAAGATAGAAGCTCAATGATTTGTGCAGCGTCACCCAGACAGAAAATACCACAGCTGGTGTTCAAATACAGGTCCTGACTCTAAGGATGGTACTTTTGTCTCTGTTCCACACAAATGAAGGAACTAGGATTAAAGCCAAATTTTCTTTTGATTCCAGTCTACTGACCCTATTGTAGATTCATCTGTAGACTCCACTAGGAAGAACCCAAATGTCCTGCAGGGATGTAGACAACTTTTAGCATCTCTTTTCGGGGCCATCTTAAATTCCTTGGGAGTCCTAGGCATTTCTCAATGAGATGCTCATCAGAGGCTTACAAACATGAGAACCAATGGCATGATTATCAGGGGAGAATATACAAATAAAGTTAAATAGATAAATGTTGCTTGAGCACTTAAGATGTTTGTGTGGACATATATATTCCCTGATGAGCCTTGAACATCATGTGTGCTCAAGCAACTTTTGTCTATTTAACGTTATTTGCATATTCTCCCCGGATAATCATGCAGTTGGTAGAAATACACACACACACACACACACACACACACACACACACACACACACATATATGGAAATGCATTTAGAAATGAATATATAATTGATAGATAATAGATATAATAAATAGTTAGATGACAGATATATAATAGATACACAGATAATAGATAGATAGATATTTAGATAGAAATAATACTGTTCTAACCATTGTAGAAAAGTCCTAGGGTTGGAGTCTGGAAGAACTGGATTAAAATCGTTGTTTTACATCTGAATACTAAAGAATAGTAATGCTACCTCTATCAGTTTCCTCTTCCTTATTTTCAACTAGACATTTACTAAACTTTCTTTTGCTTCTGTATTGGAAACTTGAGAAATCATTTAGTCCAATCCTGATATTTTATATGTCAAGCCAAGTCAATAAGAATTTATAAAGTACTTACTACATTTTAAACATTGAATTTAGTATCCAGGGTAAATATAATTGTCACCCTCAAAGGGCTCAAAATTTGCATATGAGTCCCAGAGAAATGACTATCTAAAGGTCACACAGTTAGGGCTGAGATTCCAAGTTCTTCATCAAATGGTTGAATAGGAAAACAAAGAAACAAACAAAAACCCATTAAATGATATAGTACCATATGGGACAAATTAATCCTAAATGTATTCAAATGGATTCAGAACAAAGGAATGATCATGATTGAGTAGGATCAATTACGGAATGCTTCCTGATAAAGGAAAGTATTGACCTTACTGTTGCTGTTGTCCTTTCTGACTCTTCTTGACCCCATTTGGGGTTTTCTTGAGCAAAGACACTAGAATGTTTGCTATTTCCTTTTGCAGCTTGTTTTACAAATGAAGAAACTGATGCAAATGGGGTTAGGTGACTTGCTCAGATCACATGGCTAGTAAGAGCCTGAGGCAGGATTTGGTCTAAGGTCCTATCTTATCCTAGACCCAGCAATTTATCCATTGCACCACCTAACTGCCCATAACAATTTCTGTAAAGGAAAGTGTTGATCTAGACTTTAATAGGTAGGAGATGATGGCTAGAGTTCAGCATCCATCTCTTGTTTCCAAGACACCACATTGCACAGTGCATTGCCCAGACCTGGAATCTCTTCTCACCTTAGAATCCCTGGCTTCCTTTAAAGACTGGCCCAATTGTCTATTCCTAAAGAAGGCCCTTTGTAACCCAAAGATTTCTAATTCCCCTTCACATTACATGTGCATTTTGCATAGAATTCTACATACATATATATACATATATATGTATATATACATACACATATTATCTCCTTAAATAGAGTCTAATTTCATTGAAGATAGGAGTACTTTTCTTAGTCCATGGCACATAGAAGGTACTTCATAAATACCTAATGATGGTTAGATTCATTGCAAAAAAAGTAGTAGGGGGAAAGCGTTTTATAAAAAAACATGTTATAGCCAGAAAAGTCCTGAATTTGTCATTCAAATTAATTAATTATTTAATTTAATGTAATGTAATTAAAATTCCAGTTTTCTCATTTTCTACCTGTGTAATTCTGTTTCCTCATCTGTAAAACAAGAGTGATTGATTAGATCATTGATGTCAAAGTCAAATAAAAAATAAATCCTTTTTTTTTTTTGCCCCATATTGTCTTAGAAAACCACAAATTAACATTATTTGTTTTGGATTATGTTTTTATTTATTTTATCAAATATTTCCCATTTGCATTTTAATCTCCTTTTGGCTGTACTCTGTTTTGCTGGCTGCAAATGCAGTATCTCTGGAGGAAATGATCCTAAGTTTACACAAAGAGGAAGAGAAGGAGGGAAAGTAGAGAGAGAGTTTAACCTAGGGGAAAAGCTCATTTTAAAATAATGATTGATGTATATTTTAAACCTTGTTATTATCATTTTGAAAATAAATGTCAAAAAACCTTTCTTTTGATGCTCAGCTTCATTCTCTTTTTTCCCCCCTGAATCTTCATGTTTTGAAGTAGGAGAATCTAAGTCTCCTTTCTGTGTAAATCTGATGAATACTAATTAGTGCAACTTGGGATGGGGCCTTGGACCCCTTCTCCTTTTAGGCAGTCACAGTGGAGCAGCCCCAAATGAAATGTGGGTGAGCAAACAAATCCGGTCCCTTCAGCAGTTTTCTCATGATGGGTTCCAGAAGAACTTGGGCTTTCCCTTCCTCCCAAGCCAACAGAGCGAGTGCTCACCATTGGCTAAGAACACAGACCTGCTTTGTACGCTGAGAGTGAAAGTTCCAGACACAAATATTTGTTTAAGGGAGGAAAAAAATCACCAACATTGAACACCTACTTAAAAATGTAAGGGATCATTCTGAACCTCGGTTAATGAATACACTGTGGCAAGATGTTTCCCAGAAGCCTGCTAAACTGTGTACAGACGAGGATGGGAAAGGAAGGCCAGAGAAGAGGCTGAGCAATACCTGTGAATGGCTGGGCAAATAAACACAGGCTGACCAAGGAATACAATGATGCTGCTCACCAACATTGCTACAGTGACTCTCTGATGTTTGTGAAATGCTCAAAATAGACTGTTTCCTCGGCCTCCACAATAACCTCATGAGTTGGGTGCTTAGGGAATTATTATTGTTACCATTTTACTGATGAGAAACATAAGGCTGGGAAGTGAAGGGATCGTCTCATGCTCACAGAGATGGTGGTTGTCCAGGATGGGACTTGAACCGTCTCCCTGATTCTAGGTTCATATTGCACTTCATGATAACTATTAAGTAATGAAATTCACTTTATGGAACCCTCTGGATGAATGATAAGTGGAGTCTGTTTCCTAAATTTAGCCACAGAGATAGGGAAGCCAGAGACCTGGTCTTGGAGGCAAAAGAACTGAAATAGAAACCTGCCTCTGATGCTTTTTATCTTTGGTGCTTGCGACTCATTGGATCTTCCTCACATTTTACTAATGTATGAAATGATCTATGAGGTCGGTCTTTCTCTCTCTCTCTCTCTCTCTCTCTCTCTCTCTCTCTCTCTCTCTTTCTCTCTCTCTCTCTGTCTTTCCTTCTCTCTGTCTCTTTCTCTTTCTGTCTCTTGTCTGTCTATCTCTCTCTTTCTTTGTCTCTGTCTCTGTCTCTCTTTGTCTCTGTCTGTCTGTCTTTGTTTCTATCTCTCTGCATGTATGTGTGTATGTGTCTCTCTCTCCACCTCTCTCTGTCTCTGTCTGTCTCTCTCTGTCTCTGTCTTTCCTTCTCTCTGTCTCTTTCTCTCCTCTTTATCTCTGTCTCTCTGTCTCTGTCTTTTTGTCACTCTTTATTTCTGTCTGTCTGTCTCTGTCTGTCTCTCTTGTCTCTGTCTCTATGTATCTGTCTCTGTCTTTTTCTCTGTCTCTTTCTATCTGCCTCTCTGTCTCTGTTTCTTTTCACTCTGCTTCTTTCTCTCTTTCTCTTTATGTATTTGTGTGTGTAGTATTCTGTTCAGTTGTTCCCAGTTGTGCTAGACTCTTCCTGACCCCATTTGTTTTGGGTTTGTTTGTTTTTTTGTTTTGTTTTTTTTGACAAAGATACTTTGACAAAGAAACTTGCTGTTTCTTTTCCTACTTTTACTTTACAGATGAGGAAACTGAAGTAAACAGATTTAAGTGACTTTCCCAGCATCATACAGCCAGCGTCTGAGGCTAGATTTGAATTCAAGAAAAAAAGTCTTCCTGACCTTAGAACTGGTTCTCTATCCACTGCTCTACCTGGTTGTGTGTACACACACACACACACACACACACACACACACACAAGCTCTGATCCAATGATCTCTTTAGTAAGGAATAGAGTTTTGTTTCCTGGGTTTTGCTTCATTTTGCTTTAATATCAGGACTAATTTTGAAAATAAGATTTAGACTAAATCTCAGTTCTAGAAGGACGTGTAGCTGTCTCATCTAACTGCTTTATTTTATATGCAAAAGGAAGGTTAGCATGCAATGTCATTTCAAGTAGTCTGTGCATGAATAAAACCTTATTGGCTATAGATGGGATCACTGAGGCCCAGAGAGTTTCCATGATATCTCTAACCCCCATATAGCTGCAGAGGTAGAATTCAAATCCATATCTTCTGATTCCAAATCGAGTGCCTTGCAACTGTGAGCATGCTGCCTCTGACAAGACACAGTTGCCTTAGTATCTTATACAGACTTACTTTGTCGCCCCATCCCTTTTGTCTCCTTGGTTCTTAATACTGAGCTCAGACATTTTTAAATTTTAAAATGTTAGCTCCTATTGACTTGAATGTCAAAACAAAGCTCCAAATCAATTTCCACAAACAACTGGTCAGTTCATTAAAAAAAAAAAAAATAGGTAAAACTGGCTGTCTGACTATATTGACTAATATGTTTATTAAATACATTCAAGACTTTTGTGGGTATCCAAAGGCTGTGCTCCTGGGTTAGGGGCAGGATGGCAGCTGTCTCCTAGTGGTCAGAAAGGATGAATAGACCCTTCCAACTGCTTAACCATAGTGACTGCTCTTTCCAGTCTCTTACTACAGTGTTCCCCCCCCCCTCCCAATTTTTTCTCTTACTTTGTTTTGCTTGTCAGTATAACGGGCAGCAAAATAAAGCAGCTAAGTTTTGAACTTAAATAATTCAGAGCAGTTTGGAGGCAGACTTAGCCAGCAAGCAGCTGCTAGAAGCATACCATAATGGGGCCAGTGGAAGCCTGGTAAAGCCTGCCAAGTTTTCTCACAGGGAATGAGATGTGTTCAGCTGAAGGTGTGACTGGACCTGGGCTAGGTCATAGAGGTGCAAAATAGTGTTATTTTTGATTGTTGAACAATGTTTAATTCATATGTTTCTCCTAAACATAGTCTTAGGGAGAAAAAAGAAATCTCTCCATTTGAATTGGGAGGAACATCGGTTAGACATTACAAGCTGTGTTCAAGTTACATATTATCTGAAGCTGAGTTTCCTCGTTGATAAAAATGGATAATGTTTGAGTAGTTATTGGCTCCCTCTCCCAATCAGGATACTACATCTGGCCCCCAGGATTTGGGGTGTCTTTTTCTACTGCTATCAGCTATCTTCCCTCCACTGTTAAGGTCAATAACAAGTATCCCAGCTCCATTTAATCACCTATAATCAATGAATTTTTTCCAAGGGATATTTGCTTCAGATATGTAGTGAGAACAGAGTAGAGCCATTTCCTCTAGTACTTTAGAGACATACTCTCCTCTACACTAAATCACTCTTTGGAGACTTAGCTTAATTCCTACATAACACTGGACCCAGGAAGTTCCTGTCCAGATTCATGACTGCTGAGTGGGGTACTTCTGCCAAATTACAGACTGCAATCTAATGTTGGACTGAGTTTCGTTACGGGAGGTCTCATGAACAAAATCACAGATCCTTCATGTACAGCATTTAGAAATCACATGTAGTCATGTGAAATCATATAGTTTATATTGGTTTATTCCTTCCTCAAATCTGTACAGTATTTTGTCGGTGGGAGAGGGTCAGAAATGAGTAGGAGCATTGTTGTGACACATCTTTACTTTCAATCACAGTGTAGAACAACATGAAATGTTACATAAATTGCAAGCATTTTCCTCATATCTAATACATGACATGTTCTGACATCTTTGAATGCCAGATGAAAGATATTTTACAAATTCAGTGTTTTCTACCCAGTTTGCGTATTGACTGGTGATAAGTGAATTTTAAAAGGATCAAATATTTAGTTAGGAGGACTAACCAAGTGTCATGTAAGTTCTACATCTTTTTGTCTGAGCTCTAGCTCCTGGGACAACAGTAGTTCTAAAATTTTATACACGTATAATCTCAAAGTGTCAGAGCTAAAATGGAGCTCAGAGACCCTAGAATCTAACTTATAATTGGGCAAAAATTTCTTCTGCTAGATCTCTGAAAAGTGGTTATTTATCCTTTGCTCCATGATCTCCAAGGAGGAGAAATTTACCAACTTATCAATTTCTTTTTTATTATTTTTTTCAAGAAATCAAATTCTTGGGAGCTCATTCCACTTTGAGACCACTTTTGTGGAAAATTTGCTGCATAATGAAAGAATCACCTTAGAACTACATGAATTTGTGCATTGTGTATATGTATATATGTATGTATATATCATATAGAATTATGTATCAGTAGATTTTACAATGTTCAATGTTATGTGAATGCTATATTGTATATAGCCATGTAACACACACACATATACTGAATGAATCTAGATGCTCTCTCAAGTCCCTGCTAAGTCTTCATCTGTGATTCTAGAAAAAAGCCAAAAAAAAAAATGTTGCGATGTTATTGGCTATATATCAAGTCAGCGTGTAGATAAATTGAAAAGCAGTCTGTATTTGGAATCAAAGCACCTAGGTTCAAATTTTGCTACTTTCTATAAGTGTGATGTTGGAGGAGCCACTTATATTCTCTCAGTCTCAATCTCCTTTAAAAAAAAAAAAAAAGGAAAATGTCCTATAGGACCTCTGGGACAAAATAAATGCTAATTGACTTATCTCTAAGTTCTTTCTAGACCTGAATCTATGATTCTACACTCAGTAAGTTAAATGGCATACACAGAGAAGACTGACATTATTGTACACTCTCCTATATGCCCAGCATCGTATATGAAATTTCCACATGACTTCTAAGGCTCTGAATCATTCCTACTTTGAGACTTTCCCTGCTTTACTCTCTAATCTGGACACCCTATAAGTCAGTTGTAGCAGCAATTTACTATTTCTAAAATATATTCTGCCTTTTTCATCTGGGCTTAGAATGCTCTCATCCTTATTTCCAGTTCTTTGCCTCCTCAGAGCCTCAGTTCAAATTTTCCCTTCTACATGAGGCCTTTCTAGACCCCTTCATGTAGGAGCGTTTTCCTCACTTAGATAACTCTCCATTTACTCTGTTCATACCTTGAATAGCTTAAGGTTTCCACTAGAATGGGAAGCTTAGAAGAGAAAGGACTGTGTTTTTTCCTTTATTCATATCTATCATGGTTAGCATGGATCCTGGCACATAGTTATATTTATTGACTAATAAAAGTCCTATTATTTATGCGCCTGCGAGCAGCACTTGGATTTTTAACATTGTCATATCTAAAAGCCAAGTCATTCTTCCTTGTTCTTCAAACACAAGCATGTCAGTTAACAAATAAAGGCAATTTTATACAACTTTGTGTGTATGTGTGTATGCATATGTAAATGAAGGGGGAGTAACTCATTCGACATTATTCTCTCCAGAAGTCTCAAGACTCTGTGAGGCACACAGTACTGTGATGTAATGTATTTTGAAAGAAGTCATGTTTTAATTAGTCACCTTTTGTCATCTCCTTTCAGATTTGGGTTTGCACAGATGGCTTTGCCCCGGTTGGGGAAATGACAGAAATGCATCATTTTACTTTAATAGAATTCACTCCATCTCACAGAAACACACACACACACACACACACACACACACAAACACATGCTTGCTTTACTCTCTCTGTCTCTGTTTCTCTGTCAGCCTCTGTATCTTTCTGTATCTCTATCTCTGTATCCCTGTTTCTCTGTCTCTCTCTCTCTCCATCCCTTTCTCCCTCTGACTCTCCATCTCTTTCTCTGACTCTGTATCTCTCTCTTTCTCTGTCTCTCTGTCACAACCCACACCCATATCCACATACTCATATAGCCCCACTTCTTTACAATTGCATTTTCCCCACCACACATCATTAAGCAGCTTAATAATTTAATGATTTCTCAGGAAAGTGACACATTCACCCAGTTTTGATGTAGTGCTCTTTTCGATCCGTTAACATAAATTGACTTTCAATAAACCTAAACAAAGAGGGCCCTTTGGGAAATCTGGTGACAGACAGTCTTATCTGATGATAGAGCCTCATTGGCTTTGATCCTGACCAAAGGGAGCTTGTTTCATGAGCATTTCTTGGTCTTTTTTTCCTTTTCTTTGCACACCCTCTGTGGTTAAAGACTTTTCTCTTCTGATATTGCTATTGAATTTCGCTTCACCAACAGAGGTTCCTGGTTCACTTTGGGGATATTGCTATTGACTGTTTGCAAAATTATCTCCTTGGGCCAGAAAATTCATCTGTACATAGCAACGCTTGACTTCATCCCCAGAGTGAGTCTGAAATGTCTGATGAGAAGAGAAGTGAATTAAAACAAAATGTGTCTGCATCCTGTATACACAGTGCGTGCTTTGGACTGGTGGGTACTGCGTGTGGGGATGAATGCAGAAGAAACCGGGAATCAATGTTTATGGGACAGACTGAAACGTGGAACACTTGGTGGAGGGATGGGGGAGGAATCAGTGGGAAGGACTTCCTAGAATGTGACTTTGGCTCATACAAAACCCACATTTAAAAGAAATGGTTAAGTCCAAACATGTGTCTGTTTATCAGGAAGAGGCAGCTTGGGGTAGTGAATGATGAATTGACACAGAAATCCAAAGACTTGGATTCAGGTCCCATTTCTGAAACATAGAATTCTTGTGACCCTGGGAAAATCAACATCTCAAAGCACTGAGATAATATGCTGAGGTAGTTTCAGATAAGGTTCTACAGATAAGGTACTGACATGAAGTGGTAGAAGGAGTTTCTTCACCAGGATGTATAGTCCCTGTCCAATAATAATGACATTTTCATTTTTTAAGAATGACAGTTGCAAAGACAAGCACTGATAGAATTCTGTGTGTCTGTGACATTTGCTAAGATTTTCAGATGCAATAGAACATTTTTACCCCTAAGGAAGGATGAGCCTTTAGTCCAGTGTCTACTTGGGTAATTAAGAGAATAAGTAAAGTGATTAGAACAGTGCCTAGTGGTGGACATTGATCTCTGCTTGAGCCCCATCTTTCCTTTTGTCTGGAGAATTCCTACTCTAATCAGGCCCCTCAATGCTACCCACATTCTCCCCTTTGCAGAAATGCTACCTTTGAGCAATAGTCATTGTAAAAAAAAATTTTCTTGAAGCAAGTTTCTGTGATCGAATATTGTTCTCTGGAAAATGACGAGCTGGCTGCTCTCAGGAAAAAAAAAAGCCTAGAAAGTTCTCTATGAGCAAAGTGAAATGTACTGTGTACAAAGTAATGGCAATGTTCTGGGATGACCAGCTGTAATGACTTTGTTATTCTCAGTAGTACAAGTCATCCTCATGTTCTCTGAAGGAATTATGGTTAAAAATTCTATCCATGCCTAGAGAAGGAACTGATTGAGTCTGAATATAGATGAAAACATTCTCCATTATTCTGTCTCTTTATTTTTAACTTAATTTTCTTGAGGGTTTTTATTTTCATCAGGATGGGAGATCTATGTTTTCTGTCACAACTTGACTTTTATGGAAATGTTTTGAATAACTTCACATGTGATTTCTTAATTGGATGGGGATAAGGGAGAGAACCTAGAATTCAAAAACAAATGTAAAAGCAATTGTTTTGAATGTAACTGGGGACAAATATTAAATAAATAAATTTCAAAACAAAAAATGTTAATTTTTGTTTATATATATAATATAGAAAAAAATAAAAATTAAGTGCAGCAATTCCACCTTTCTCTAGGGTACATAGAAAGTCATTCTCCTAGCATACTTCCTTTGTCCCCCTCCCTTTAAGTTCAACCTGCTCTCCCTTCTTGGTAACTCTTTCCCCCTCCAATGGGCAAAGATCCATTAAACAGTTGCCAACTTTTTTTAGAGCTGAAAATACTTCCAATGAGGATTAAAGATATGCATATAAAAGGGAATTTAAAAGGCATCAAGATAGAAGCTTGCTTTTGCCTGTGGGAAACTGAGGATCAGAGCAATTAAGTGACTTTCTCAGAATCATCAAGTTATAGTGTTTAAGTGGAGGAGAGAAAGTGTTTCTGGACTCATATTTAATTTGGTGTCAGAAGACCTGGGTTTGAAAGTTGGCTCTGCCATTTACTATCTGGGTGACTTTCTCAGAGATGACTGGGACTTGATGTTTTCTATGGTCCCTTGTTGTAATGGGCTGAGGCTTGAGTTGATGCACTGAGGTCCCAAGCACGTGAGGCTAAATAGTAATTGGATCACACTCTATTAATATATATGCTTGGAGAAAGAATGGCCCCGGCACACTCTCTGTGCAAGTCCTGATGTGTTTTATAGGAAATGACAATTTTGGTGGGTGGAGGCAAAGGGGCAGGAAGAAAGGCGGGGAGAGACTGCTGGCTGGTGTCTTGTTGTAGCTGCACACATTGCGATCATGATCCCCCTTTCACCTCTGATCCTTCTTCAACTCTACTGAGAATAAAGATTGAAGATTTTCCCTTAACCTGAATTCCTGACTCCAGCTGATTTTAAAATATGCTGTCATCACATCTTATTGTTCACTATGCTAAATACTTTATTAATATTATCTCATTTAATCCTTACAACAATTCTGGAAGGCAGATACTTTCATCCCCATTTTATAGTTGAGGAAACTAAGGCAAATAGAAATTAAATGACTTCCCCAGGATCATATAGCTAGTAGGCATCTGAAGTTGGATGTGAATTTTACCATACTACCTTGCTGCTATGTGTTCTTTAATTTTAATTGAAAGCAACATGCATGTTAAAAGTGTACCCTAACCCTAACCCTAACCCTAGTATATACAGTAGATGCTTAACAAGGGTTTGTTGACTAACTATTAGTGGAGATGGAAGGCATTTGCATCTGATAAATCAGAAAAGGCCTCTAATAGAAAGTAAACTTTGAGTTGAAATTTGAAGGAAACCAGGGAACCTAAGAGCCAGAGATGACTATAAGACCAGAGTGAACACGATCCCTTAAGAATATAGACACTAGGGCAGCTAGGTGATGCAGTGGATAGAGTACCAGCCCTGAATTCAGGAGGACCTGAGTTCAAATCTGCCCTCAGACATTTAAGACTGCCTAGCTGTGTGACCCTGGGCAAGTCACTTAACCCCAATTGCCTCAACCCCTCCTCCCCAAAAAATACACACACAGACACACTATTTGTGGCAGCCCTTTTTGTAGTGGCAAGAAATTGGAAACTGAATGGATGCTCATCAATTGGGGAATGACTGAATTAAGTTGTGGTATATGAATGCCATGGAATATTATTGTAGTATAAGAAATGATCAGCAGGATGATTTCTAAGAGGCCTGGAGAGATTGACATGGACTGATGCCAAGTGAAATGAGCAGAATCAGGAGATCATTATATATGGCAACAACAATACTATATGATGATCAATTCTGATGGACATGGCTCTCTTCAACAATGACATGTTTCAAAGCAGTTCCAATTGTTCAGTAATGAAAAGAGCCATCTACACCCAGAGAGAGGACTGTGGGAACTGTGGGAGAGGGGACTGTTGTTGTTTGCTTGCATTTTATTTTGCTTCTCTTTTTTCTTGTGTAGTATGATAATTATATAAATATGTATGCATATATTGGATTTAACATATTTCAACAATGTTTAACATATATTGGACTACTTGCCATCTAGGGGAGGGCATGGGGGAAGGGGAGGAAATTAGAACATAGGGTTTTGCAAGGACTAATGTTGAAGAATTGTCCTCGCATATGTTTTGAAAAATAAAAAGCTTTAATAAAAAGAAAATGATATAGACAGTATACTAATGACTGATTGACAGCTTTTGCCTCCTTAAAGAACTATTCACAGAGGACATAGTAATGAATTTGTATCAGAGAGAAATGCAAGTGATGTAAAGAAACTAAATGTAAGTCAAGGAAAGAAAGGATACTGGGAGCTTAGCCTGAATTAGCCATTGCCAGAACTTTTCTAGGTTCAACCAGATTCTATGGATGAAATGAAAAGACAGTTTAGAAAACAGGGATTGAAAAATCATTTTAAAGGTGTGTGTGTGTGTGTGTGTGTGTGTGTGTGTGTGTGTATGAAATTACTTTTGACTTCTTATCGGCATGAAGCAGCTCCTGTTTGTTGAGTCCTGTAGGAGGTTTTTGTCAGCATTCAGAGACATTTGGAGTCAAAGCTGAATTGCCTTCTAGTTTTCTCCATCTATTACCTAAACAAAGTCAAGACAACCCTATTACTATATTTAATTTCCACTGGCAGCTCTTTCAAAACATTTCAAAACTTTTCTTTTCCTAATTGATTCCCAGCCAACCACTCCTGTCATGTCACATATTAATTAGATGCAAGTAAATATTCACTGGCCAGATTATTTTAGACAGAGAAGTCTCTCTATTGAAAATTCCAATGTATTGGGATTAACAGGAGAAGGAAGATTACTTGGATATTTTCCTATTCAAGTTTCTGGCAAAGAGAAAAAAAAACACATTGATCTGTGGAAGCTAATATTTTAAATTTTCTTTGGAAAAGATGGTAAATCTTCTCAAAAACAGGCTTTCTTTGGGATACATCACCAAGTGCCTGGTATATAATAGATGCTTAATAAATACACATTTATAAGCTCAATGGATGAGTTCCAGTCTCAAGTCATCAAAACTTATAATTTGATTTTTAAGAGTACTATTCTCTTCTTGCTAAAGTGTAGCTCACAAGGAAGCTGGGAAGATAGAGGGTGAGATTTGATCACCTTACTAATTAGGGCATTTCTGCCATGGGCAACTAAGGATATAAATTTCAAAGAAGATAATGACTATCATTGGTAATGATAGTTTCTTTACCTGGGAACAAAGAAATGTCAAATTGCACTTTCTACATCAATCGTTCTGTAAAATATATATAGTTACACACACACACACACACACACACACATACACATGCACACACATATATATATAATATGATTTATACAATATTTGAGTATATATACATATATATTTGAATATCTATATATGTATTTATGCATATATCTGTATAGGTTGTATGTATATAAACATATATGTTTATATAATGATTATATACTTGTTTGTGTCTATGGGCTCATATACAATCTACTATCAGGAATATACAAATATATGGGCTTATAGTCACATTCATAGATATATGTATAATACATTTATATATAATTATATGTACGCATATGTGTGTATATGTGTGCATGTATGTATACACACATAAACATGCTTGGTTATATGTGACTTTATGTCTTCAAAAATTATCCCTCTTGTCTGCGTATCATTCTATCTATAGTTTTGGTATCATCAACAGGTCTAATATTCAACTCAACTTAGCAAAAAGTAAATACTTATATGCCAAAGTGAAGTGAATTTTCTGCTATTTTTTTGAAAGTCTTTTTTTAAAAAGATAAGATTCCACAAAATCCTGTTTTCTGTCCCCACATTGTGCCCCTTAGTTCACAGCACCCTCTCTTGGTTAACTCTTACCAACTGTGAGTTTCTACTGGGAGACATTGCTTTAACAGGGCTTTTCAAGCTCCCACTGCTTGTTAAATAATGAAAAGAATTTTGATGTATCAGGGGCTCCAAGCATCTAAACTCATCTTTTAATTCATAGGGTGATTTTCTTTACAATCAAATACATGACATTCATAGCAAAAACTCAATAGAATGTGTCATGTAAAAGCTACCAAAGTGAGCTAGGATGCCATGTGAACAGTACATAAAGGTGGAGCTGCTTCCAGTGTAAATTAGAGTGTAGGAAATTTCGTGTTTTAAAATATGTTTGCTCTAAGAACTTTGCTATGTGAACTTTGATTTTTTTTTCCCCAAGGGATTATGATGTTTCCAAGAAATATGTCAGGTGTTAGGAAAGTACGTATTCAAAGATTATTAATTGCCCAATCATGACTAAGTATTTTACCCTAGCTGATATTCTATGTAGCAAGCTAATGGAAGAAAACCAATAAGACTTAGCTCTGACTCTGACCTGTGATCCTATCATTGTCCTCCTATGGATAGGGTGTGTGTTTACCCATGTAAGTTATGTGTATGTCCACATGGGTTGTCTAAACATGGCTAACAGGATGTTATGAATAACTATGTCTGAGATCTCATAGAGTCCTTTTCAAGAGAGTCTTTGCTCTGTTATAGTGTAAGCTCTTTGAGGTAACAGAGTGCTTTTTCCTCTTTTTGTATTCCCAGTGTTTAATACGGTGCCATAAGCAATACATGTTTATGGATTACTCATTGATTCTTGTCAAGAGGCATACCGGATAGGGGATCATGAAGCTGATGGATCTGGGCTTCTTAGACAGGTTAATAGATTGGAATCATCTCGATCTTCAGCCCTAAATAGTGTTAGTCTAATGGAAATGATTTTTAGGTTCAAAATACTTTCCTAGTTACTACTCTTTAAAAAGGGGTCCAAAAACTATGTTCCTTTGGATGCTAATTTCACAAAAGATCATCGCAAACCATTTAGAGTTCAGGGAGTATAATCTATTCATCCAAGTTGATAAAAGACAGAAATAAGAGAAGTTACCAAGATTAGAATAATCCTGACAATAGAGAAAAGGAAGGTCATTGTTGTTGTTGTTTTTTGTTTGTTCTCAAAAGAGAATCAGTAACATTACTGAGGGTAAATTGAGCCATCTTTCCTTTCCACTCTGAATTAACTGAGACTTTAATTTAGAGAAAATGAGTAAGCTGAGAGACATACACACAGAGACAGAGACATACACACAGAGAGAGAGACAGGCAGTGAGAGAAAGAGACCAAGAGAGAGACAGTCAGAGACAGAGAGTGAGAACAAGAGAGTGAGAGAAAGAGGAGGAAAAAAAATGTTTTATGTAACTGGAAATCCATGATTACCTTTCTGCCTCAAAACCATTTTCCTTCATGGAAATCTCTCTTTGCTACTGTATTCTGCAATCTGTAACTTTTGCCAGACCATATAATGGCCAAGAAAAAGAAAAGCATTCATTTTTATTAAGAAAAAATAAATATCTTTGACTTAATGAAGTAGAGTATAGAAAGGAGTGCAGTAGAAGTAAATAATAAAATGAATAATAATAACATAGTGATAAATAATATAACAATGAAAGGTTTGTTTGTTTGTTTGTTTTTTTCAAGTTTGGGAAGAGCACCTACTTTTAGACCCCAAGGAGTTAAAGTTTGAACCTCAGTTTTGCCCCAGTTGCCTTGTGCCCCTAGCCAATGTCACTTCAGTTCTCTGAGTCTTAGTTTTCTCATAAATCAAATGAAAGAACTTTGAAGTCAGGAAGTTATTATGAAAAGAAAACTGTTTTACTTTGAGGACCTTGATCCATATCCTGCTTTGCCATTGACTCTCCATTCTTAGGTTAATTCATTTAATCTCCTTGGACCTCAGTTCCTTCTTCAGAGGACATCTAACCAAATCTTCTTATTCTACAAAAGTGGAAAGCTAAGGCCCAAGCTTTTAGGCTATTTACATCCATTGCACAATATAATTTATCAAAGATACACACATCCTTGGAGAGCACCAATTTCTGTTGTGCCATGTTCCTGCTAAATAGCTAGATAGGTGGTCCTATTATCTTGTGAACTTCTAAAGCCTTTTCAATTCTCAGTGTAAGACCCAATGATTCATTCCATTCAGATCTCCCAGCCTTGATTTTCAAGAGCTCTCTCACAGAACTTAAAAGTAATGTTGAACTTCCTGGAAAAGCTAAATGATTTCCTTGTGAAACATTGGCTTAATTTTTCATCTGATTGATTTCTTGAAATCTTTACTTTCCATTGATAACAGCCAGGGCTACATTTGTGTTCCCTTTAATTACAGTTTATGTGAAAAGGCTGATTTGTCTTTCTCAATCCCTACTGACAAATCTATTTCATCATATAAGTAAAACAATTAGAAATTCATAGAGGGCAATAACTATGAACAATGGGCATGGAATCAAAGCATGACCGGCACCTTTAAACATACTTGTTGCATTCTTGACAATTCCATTCTCTTTATATCAAAACACCTCAGTGTGAATGAACAGCACTTTTGATGCATGTTTCCCATTTTTCCCCAATGCTTTTGTCATTGAGATAGACTTTGCACCTTTGCAAATCTTTTCCCTTTCCTTTATGGGAGAATTGAGATAAACCCATGGACATGCATGTATAATGATTTAATCAAGTTGCTTTAAGAGGCTGAAAAGATTACTCTTGGAGATGAAGAGGGCTGAGTTACTAGCACTAACGAAATACAACAAAGTAGACAGTGGAGACTGATACAAAGTGAGAGATGATTAATTATCCTGTGGGGACCATTTAGAAGTGATTCACCATCTCTCTCATAGGCCCTCAGGATAAATGGGGTCAGACAAACTGTAGCTCATGTATCCCTCCTGGAGAATTATTTCAGTATGTCTAATCTGCTCTAAAGTCTACAATTCTAATTCCAGCAGTAACTGGTGAAATTTTGAAGTCAAGAAGATGATAGATCTCTTAATTACTGTCAGTCTGGCACTTAATAAAAACACTTGCTAAGCACAGGAGAGTTAAATTTTTATTTGTATCAAAGCATCTTTGAGGCTCTTCATGTCCTCATTTTTATAAGGGGAACAAAAGCAATTTTATCATGAAATATTTTCCAAACTATACACTGTGGAACTTAATGGGAAAAATTACATTCCACATATAATTAGCAAAACACTTCCACATATTTTGGTAAGTTATTTTGTTATGGAACATGAGATACGAAATATATGCTTTCTTCTTGCATTGTACCAAGAATCTGGGTTCAGATTCAGATATGTGAGGCTGGGATAATGAGGAATAAGCATCTCTGTAGTATCTACTAAGGTTACAAATATCTGAATATCCTACAAATACAACTCCTATTTGCAAGATAAGTACAGTTATTATTTACATTTTACAACTTAGCACTCTGAAGCAAGCAGAGGAGAAGAAACTTGACCAGAAATTACAAATCTCATGTCTGAGATCACAATTGAATTCAAGTCTTCCTTATGCCAGATCCAGCGCTCTATTCATTATGCCATCTACCTGCCAAATCACTGTGCACAAATCTCTGTGCACATAAATCTGTTTGAAGATATTAATGATGTTCAATTCCTAGATGAGATCATACAAGTAGGATGAGTTATAAACCCAGTCCTCTAGCCCCAGAATTATTGTACAACCCTAGTCCAAAGAGCATGACCTAAAGGTGCACATCTGTCTATGTCTAGAAGGGTTATTATTGTTTGTTTGCCTTTCTGGAAATATTTGTATGACCTTAGTCAGATTATTTTACCTAATTGTGCTTCAGTTTCTTAATATATAAAAGGATGGTGTTGAGCTACATGTTCACTGAGGTTCCTTTCTACCTCTATACCTGATCCTGTTATTCTGATGCATGCTGACAGTAAATATGAGAGGAAAATGTGCTTAATGGAATGATTTTCCTTCAAATTTATTCTTCTGGATTTTAAAAGAATGTTGCCTTGAAAGCCCAAATGAGTAACCTAGAGAAAAGAAGAATGAACTTATCTTTATGCTTTTGAGAATAAGGAGAACAGTAGATTGTAACCTATGGGTCCGTGTGGATTTCTTTCATTTGCCAACATGTTCAAGACAGGCTGCTTTTTTATCTTGGTTTGCTTGACAATATTTCTCTTAAGAGCATAACTGCCACAGGGCTAGTTTAGCCATAAGCCCATCTGTAAAGAAACTACCACAGGTCATCTGTACCCCTAGAGCTATAGAAGATGGATCATATTGGCTCATATCACATCAATTTTTATTCTATACCCAAAATTTCTCACGCAAGGGAAATCATAGGTCTAACATCCATTTTTATAGGTTATTTTATAATTCTAATATTGATGTTATTTAAGATAGCTTTCCTTTTCTAGTCCTACTTAGCCAGTATTTTTGTACCAAAGGAGTACAAAAGAAATATCTTAATCATATCTAACAGCATATATCTCATTCTCTACCTATAGTTCACCACCTGTATACTGCAAAGAAAGTGATATTCTCAATAATAAATTCCTTGGGTCATGAGAGTCAATGAATTGGTTTGGATGCAAATGTCTATTGAAGATACTTCAATATGTCTTATTTGAAATTCTTTAAAGGCTTATTATGCATAAGACATTTTACCAGGTGCTACTAAGGAAAAGGAGAGGGGGTTAAATATTTATAGAGTATCTATTATGTGCCAAGAGCTAAGTGGTTTAAAAAATATTTCAGCTAGTAATAGGAGTAGGGGATGGACCCATGATACCATTGATATATGACTTCCTTTTACCAATTGATGGTTGGCACCCATTTTAGAAACTGAGAGTTTAAATGACCTGCCATCATTCCATGGTCAGGATGTGTTAGAAGAGAAATTTGAGCAGAAGTCATTCTGACTCTGAACTCAACTCTCTATTCCCTCCACCAGGTTACTTTTATGCTGGCATACACAAAATTATTGATGATGCAAAGGCCAGATAGAGAAATTGATAGATGGGAAATGAAAGAAGCCAATAAATAAACCTATAAATAAAGATTAAATGAAATGAAAAATGTTCCCTGCCCTCAAGAAGCTCATATTCTACTGCTGGTGACCCTTTAGTTAATGTTACCTGCTATACTCAATAGTCTTTGTGTTCCATTCTGCATTAATCCCATGACTCAAGCACTCATTAGCTTGCAACAATCATCTCTCCATTGCTATCCTTTCAGACTCATGTTACTAGCTAAAATGAAAATGGAGCCCATGGGAATTCCATCCCAGAATATCATCTCTCTCTTTTTTGAAGTATACTTTTTTAATTTATTAAAGATTTTTATTTACAAAACATATGCATGGGTAATTTTTCAACACTGAAATATCATCTCTCAAAGAGAGAAGAGGCTCCTCTTAGCCTGGATAATCATTTTTGTGAAGTTGGAGACTTTAATAAGAGATTTTCTTCCAAACCACTACAGGTAATGATCCTTTATATTAAATTATATTTACAAGTTTCTAGATCTAGAAGCAATTTCAGTTCAGTGGTCATATACTCTAAAGTCCTCATTTAAGTATTTTGAAGTTGAGGCCCAAAAAGTTAATTGATTTGATGAAACTCATTCAAGTGATAAGTAACAGAGAAGAGATTTGAAACCAGAGTCTATAACTCTTTGTTCAATGTTCTTTCTACTGTACTCTCCAGTAGCAGAGACAAGGAGATCATTTATTAAAAAGAGAGAGAGAGAGAGAGAGAGAGAGAGAGAGAGAGAGAGAGAGAGAGAGAGATATGAGGGGTGATAGGAATCTTTTCTGATGAAGTAGTGCTTTAGCACTCTTATCCATATGGAAACTAAATTTTCTGAATCATAAAGGATTTGCAGGGGGAAATAGTCTTTTCTGGCAACTAAGCTGATTATTTCAAGCAATTTGGATTTTGTATCTTTAGATTCCTGTTGCCTAATCATTGATTTTGACTTTCTAAGTACCACAACATCTTCTAGCTCATCAACATTTAGAGGGGAAATAAAAACATTTACTATAAATTTTAGAAACAACACTGGGAAGCCCTGTCAGGAGAGACAGAAGTGAATTAAATCCTCTGTAAAAGAGGTAATTGAATCTCCCAAACAAATGGCTCCATCTCCATTATCAGAACTCAAAACACTCTTCCTTTCCTTCTCATTGAGTACTGTGAGAGTGAATTGCTTTTAAATATGCCATTCCCTGTTATAGTAGACCATCCAAAAGAGAGCAGATATGTATGAAAGCAGTCTCCCATGTACATATGTGTGTCTGTGTGTTGTGTTGTGTATCTAATAGAATTTCTATTTATCTTTCATGGAGCTATTTCTATGTTATTCTTTTGAAATTATTTATTTGCGGCACTAATACATGAGTCAGTGTCACTTTTCCCCTCTGTAAAACTCCAAATTGGAATAAAAAAAAATACTTTCTTTGGTGAAGATTTTCTAAATACTGGTCTCTCATTTGTATAGAGTTTTTTCCATAATTTTGTGTGAATGGACCTTGAAAAGCCATTTTCTTATCTTATTGGCTCTGTAAGAATGGATTTCAATATCTTGGAGGACAGTGACTTGCAAAGGCAAAATTGGAGAGTTATTAAAATACCAACTCTAGACTCAGAAAACCTAGGTCCAAATCTCATCTCATATACTATCTATGTGGTCATGAGGAAGTTAGAGTCTCCCTGGATCCCAATTCCCTCATCTACAAAAATGGAGAAAATAACATCCTTAGAATGCATTCTATGGAATTAATGTGAAAATTTCAGACAATATGTATAGAGTACTTTGTATTTATAGTAGCATGATTACTATTTATCCTACTATCTTAAAAGTAAATACTTTTTGTTACCTAACCCTAATCATTAAATAGCCTCTGTCACACTGTGATCTGGGAAAGACCTTACTTTATAAAGGCCAAAGTCAAGGTCTCCCACTGCATCCAGAGCCATATCCAGTCAGGTTGATCTATATCTTTCCTCTAGATTCGGAAAGTGGGGTTGGTGACTTTGCACAGCCCTTTCTCACTTAAATCCAATTCACTTGCAAGTCAAGGCATCGGCTTCCGGACATCATGGTCCCCTGAGAACAAAGGACAAAAAACAACAAAAGTTACTTTTGTTGGAAAACAAACAATATTTCTTGACTGAAACATTCAATCCATATTGAGCATGAAAAAAGAGCATCAATCAAATTCATTGTGTCAAAAACTTGGTTTCTCCCTAGAGAATTTGGGGAGGAAAAAAGGAAGGAGCTATCTCAAAAACAAAGAGAGAGAAAAAGAGCTAGGGACATAGTGAGGGAGGAGGAGGAAGAGAAGGTGGAGGAGGAGGAAGAGGAGGGAGAGAGAGAGAAAGAGAGACAGAGAGAGAGAGAAAGAGAGAGAGAGAGAGAGAGAGAGAGAAAGTAACTCAGCTTAGTGTCAAGGGATAACAGTGCTATTCAAAAGCTCTGGTGAAACTGATACTTCTGCATGTAGTCTAGTGTCCTTTACTGTCAGAATTAAGAGGATGAAGTGCTGATCAGCAGAATCTTATTTGATTAAATATATTTGGAGGGATATGGTATGGAAGAGGTACCTCTCTTGGCACATCACTTTTATTTATCATATTGATCCCCCAAATGATTTACTAAAGAGTTTTATATTCTATAGTTTATATGTTTCCATTCAGGAATCTTATAACCATCTTAACTAAGAGGCAGGAAGCATTTATGACCTCCTTTTCCCAAAGAGAAACAACAGTTAATGTTGACTTCAGTGTTTCTGTTTCCGGGCATAGGATAAAAGTACTGATTTCTTTTCTCTCTCCCTAGCCTCCAACAAAATCCTATTATCTCTTTCATTGCTGATTATTTTTAACCACCACATTTTGCATACATGGTTCTGCCCCTCCACTGAATTACAACAGAGGGCTAATGGTCATGTTAGCCAGAGTTTCTGGCAGTGGCTACTAATAAAACCATCTGTTACTGGGGAGAGTCAGAGCAGATCAGTGTTGTAATTTGGTAAGGCACATACTTCGGAGACAAGACTGTTATTAGAGAGCTAGTAGGGCCCCTGAGGCCTCTAGCAACTGTGTACATAATTATATGGAAACAGCTTCAAGGGGATATCCATTCACACTGGGTGATCATACCATGGGCTAATTCTGTTCCTAGATGAATAAACCTGAAGGGTGAAGTGAGGATACAACAAACAGATGCACTTAAGTTTTAAATACTGCTATTGTTGTGGTTATGATCATGATTCAAGTAGGTGGTAGAGTGGGATACTGATCTTGGTATAGGTAACTGATATTTTCTCAAACTCAAAGGCTTCAAGGATCACAGATATAACACTAGATGGAATACTGGAAGTCATTTAGCATAAATACTTCAACTTATTTATGAGGAAACAAGGTAACATAGGTTTTTAAAAAATTCTCTACGATGGTTAGTTCATTTTAGTCTAAATCCAGGGTTTCTACAGTTACATTAGTTTCTTTGCTAATGAAATAATAATTATGCCAATATATTAATAATAAATAAAATGGTAAATATAAATTAATTATAATTTTCATAAATAGATACTATTATCAAAGAATCTTCTACCTAAAGGTATGTATCATCAACCAGCAAAATTTAATGTCATAGAGAGGGACAATTAATTCTAAGACTGAGACCTTTTTAGGAATAATAGAAACATTCTATACCTAGTGGGCAATCCCAGGTATTGAACAGGTGAATTGATAATTAAAGAGCCAGCAAAGTAAATCTACCTGCCCACATAGCTGAGATTCCCTCTGTATACTTTTTTCCTTGCTACTCATTTACAAAATCCTAAAAAAAAATTTTGGGAAATGTATCTGAATAGACAATATCTGTTGGAGTAAGATTTCCTCATTGAAAGATACTCAGTTCCGAAGTAAGGCAGAGGAGGTTATTCCTCTCCTGCCAAGAAGCCTGGAGGAAACATAACCAGGAAAGTTTCTGTCAGTCCTGGGTTAAAGGTCTTATTCTTTTGTGTAAGAGAAAATAGCAACATTTCAACAGGAGAAGCACAGTAATTGAGCCTCAGATTGGAGACAGCAGAAATGACAACTGCCCCTCAGAAAAAGTAAGTCCAAGTGGTTCAGCAATTAATTAGCTCATCCAGCAGAGAAGCCTTCCCCTGCTAGTAGCAAACCCAGGTTAGCCACAGAATTCCTGACTCATCACTGACACCCAGCAGTAGTCTTCATAAAAAACTCTCCAGGGAGATCAAGGACATAGAAGCCATATCCTGCTGCTTGGAGCTGGGAGTTGCTTTGGGAGTTGTTTCTTATTATCACGGTACTTTAAGTCCATGTACACTCATTAAACTTAAACACCATAGTATATATTTCTGGCAAGATGAGTCCTAATTGGGTTTTTTTTTTTGGGGGGGGGTGCTGGGGGAGAGGAGAATGCTTTTATAACTTGTTCTTGCTATGTGATTTGAACAAATGTTATTCTAAGGACTAATTGAGTCTATAAGCTGATTCTTAATAAGTACACTGTTAGGTACTCATGAGCTACATCATTAATAGTGATAACTTATAAGGTTAACCCCAGAGCATGACATAGAAGCTGCACCTGCTAGTGTTAAGAGGAAGTTGTGGGAGTGAGACAAGAAAGGGCTCTAAGAATAGTTGGAACAAACTTTAGAAATATATTACAATCCTTAAATACATATGCACACACACTGTTATAACTCTTTCTTAATTGGAATTTTTTTCTATTCTCATTCCCTCTTCTTCTCATTCATCTCCTTTGTTTTTCCCATTCTTCCACACATTATTTACCTTCAAGATGTCTTTGTGATGTAGTAATGGATTTGTCCTAATTCATCTCTCTGTCTCCTTGCCTCTTTCCCTCCCCCTCTCTTTTTCTGTCTCTTTATCTCTCTTCATTTCCCTCTCCCTCTCCCTCTCTCTCTTCTTTCCCTTTCCCTCTCCCTCCCTCTCTCTGTCCTCTCCCTGTCTCTCTGTGTGTGTCTCTCGCTTTGTCTTTAATCATAAAATTGACATGTATACTATATTTCAAGGTTTTTAATTCCCCATTTAGCTCTCTTTCTTCTAGGTAAAAGTGTCAACATTTAATAAAACTGGTAAGAGCTGCATCTACATGACAACAAAGAATTCAACTAAGTTCCGCAAACATAAATTAAGCATAAATTATGTTGAGAACACTTTCATTCTGGAAATTTAAAAAAAAACCATCAATTTCTGTTCTACAACATGCAGAGAAAGAAGTAACAGCAAAATATATATTTAAAAATGAAATATAATTCCAAGGATTAAGAAGAACTAACACCTTTTGGTCAAGAAAGGCTTTCAATAGAAGATGTCATCTGCAATGTGTTTTAAAGATAGGTAGGAATTCTTAGAAGTTTTGATTTCTAGCTATAAGTGACTATTGCCTCAACAAAGAAATGAAAGGAGGAGGGAAGGTGAGATGCTAATAATAATGTGAATAATGCTGCTACTGCTAATGATGATGATGAGGATGAGGATAATGTTTAGGATTCCCTGTGTGCACCAGACCATGCTAAACACTTTTCAATATTGTCTCTTTTTATCTTAACAACTACTAATAATTGGATGTGATTTTTCAGTTGTGTTCTTCTTGATTCTACACAGTGCTCTAAACATCGTTCCATGTTTCTATACCAGATGTATGAAGCACGTATGAAGACATGAAAGTTTTCCCAGTCTATTGACTTCTGCTTTATCTTAAGAATTTGAATTGTTCCATAGTTTTGGTTCCATAGAGACACATTTTAAATGTAAGAATTCATCTCTCTGTAATGTAAGAGAACCAAGCTTCTTTGGGAGATTATATGTTCTCCTTAATTTAAAGGCATCAAGTGTAGAAGATCTAGACTCAGGGGTCCTCAAACTTTTTAAATAGGGGGCCAGTTCACTGTCTCTCAAACTGTTGGAGGGCCGGACTATAGTAAAAACAAAAACTTTGTTTTGCGGGCCTTTAAATAAAGAAACTTCATAGCCCTGGGTGAGGGTGATAATCGTCCTCAGCTGCCACATCTGGCCTGCCGGCCTTAATTTGAGGACCCCTGAATTCTAGATAAACACCCATGAGTTATTTTGAAAAGATTATTTTTCACTTTTAGGATGAATCAGATGATAATGGAGGATGATAAGTTCTGAGAGTTCTAATTGGTGAAGGTAGTGAGAGAGGGCATCAACTGTATAAAAAAACAGATTTGAGAATACTTGGAAGACTACTCCTTGAGAACAACTGAGTTAATTAAAGATTCTGCATGGAATCTCTATACCACATGCATTCATTTGTACATTACTTCTTTCATAATGGGAGTGGAACATTTTGGCACTGAGAAAAACCAAATTGTTAAGAATATATTGGTCATTAAGAATGCATTGGTCATTCATTGTTCCTTTCAAGTCTCTTTCTGAAAAAAATAAGAGATACAGAGATATTTAAACAAATTTGCCTTTTCATTTCAGATTCTTTGTAAATTGAACTCCTATGCAGAGGCATAAATGCTGTTTTCTGTATTTTCCATACTGTTGATTTAATCAGTCTATTGCCCCCTTGTGTTGTCATTGTTTTGTTTCCAGAATTACTCCAAATATTTAATCCAATTTTAGGCTTAACCAGATGAAAAGTTTCAACCTTCAATGTGTGCCTTTGGAGAGTAATTCATTCACAAATAAAACTACAACTTGGCTTTAGAATTAGAATGGGGTGTTCTTTTCCTTTGCTCAGATAACTGAAAAAAATCGCTCAACACAGGATAGCCAAATGTGACCATAAATCTCAGCAACAGGCTATAAGCAAGAATGTAAAATCTTTTTTGGAAAGAATATTTTTTTCAGTGTTATAAATGAATAAAGATAAAGTTTACCAAAAAAAAAAAATATGTTACCATAATTATGGTGTCTATGACCTAGAGGAATATAAAGTAGCTGTTCTCATAGACCAGTATATTAGTCAAGGTGTTCTTAAAAAGAACTGCAAAAGACATTTCATTTATTTAATGATGTGGAATGTCTTTGACGAGGCATCAGTGAGCAGGCAATGCACAAAATTCTCTGAGGAACTAAAAAACCAGCCCCATTTGAGCCATCGACTCTGTTTGACTTGGAACACTCAGAACCCTAGACAAGTCACTTAAGAGAGTGTTCATATCCAAAGTAGGTGAAGATATCATAATGGGGGGGGGGAGGAAAGGAGATATTTGGTACTGAGAAGTTCAAACCACCAGGCCCACATAAAATATATTTCAAAGTACTCAAAGCAAAAGGAAAAAAAAAGCACCCTGTGAATTATGAGTATTGAATCACATTCAGTGATCTTTCAACAGACAGTGATATGTGATTGGAGAAATACACACACACACAAATTTCAAAATTTCTGAAAAACAAAAGATAGTGAAATCTACAAACTATAGGCCAACATGCTTCTCTTTGATTCCATATATATGTGTGAATATATGTGTATGCATGTATGTATGTATATACATGCATTGTTTATATGTGCACAATAAATATATCTTAAATGGACTCAATACATGTGTATATTAACCCTGTGTTTATATGTATATACAATTATTAACCCTGTGTTTATATGTATATACAATCTCTATGATTTATATAGCTGATATATATACATATATTCATATAGAATATGCTATAATATATATTACAATATGAAAAAGTGGTGGATAAACAAAGGAAAGTGTTGATCTCAAAAAATCCACATGGAACTTAAAGAAAAGATCATGTGGAAAATTATATACACACGTGTATATCCATTTATTGAATGAAAAGGGGAATATCAAGTACATAATTTGCCTAGATTTTAGGAAAACATTTCATAAAGTATCTCTTAATATTTTTTTTAAAGAGATAGAAAATAGTTGGTTATTTTAGCCCAAGGAATTCTGGGATAGTTGAATGGACAAATCTGAAGTTCAAGTATTAAGGGTGCTACGTCAACTGTGAAGGTCTCTGGGAGAGTCCTCCAAGAATCTGTTTTGTCTTGTGTTGTTTAACACATATACACATATATGCCTATGTTTGTATATATGTATGCATGTATGTATAGACACTGTTGTTATCATTGTTTATTCACTTTCAGTCATGTCTGACTCTTTGTGACCTCTTTTGGGGGTTTTCTTGGCAAAGGTACAGAGTGGATTCCCATTTTCTTCTTTAACTCATTTTATAGATGAGGAAACTGAAGAAAATAAGGTGAAATGACTTGCCCAGAATCAAACAGCTAGTTACGTGTCTAAAGTTAAATTTCAACTTTAAAATATGAGTCTTCCTGATTTTCTTGTGCTGTCTCTGTCTCTGTCTCTGTCTGTCTGTCTCTCTCTCTCTCTCTCTGTCTCTATCTTTCTCTCTCTCTTGCAGCCTCTATATATAGAGTGTGTATATATATATATATATATACACACACACACACACACGCACACACACACACACACACATATATATATATATATATATATATATATATATATATATATATATATATATATATTTCTGTGTCTGTGTCTGTGTATATGTATGGAAGAGGTCATAGAGCCATTTAATAACCTGATGAAGCCCATAACACCTTCTCAGAATGATGCATTGAAAGAAATGCTTGATTTCATTTAGAGATTATTGAAAAATAAAGAGAGGTGTATACGTTTAAAAATTTAAGCTGATGGATTCTGGTTTAAGAATCAATGATCAAAAATATTGAATTGAATCAAAGAAGATGATATTTGAAAAGTATAAATGTAAAATCCTTTATTTAGATTCAAAAAGTCAGTTTTATAAGTACTAGATATAGGAGACATATCTAGACAGGTATTCATCTGAAAAAAAAATCCTGAGAGTTTTAATGGACATTTCCAAAGTTTAAGTTAGTGGGACAAGGCTAATTCTATATTAGGCTATATGAAGAGAGGCAAAGTGTTTAGAGCTAAGTAACCAGTGACCACAGGATACTCTAATTTGGCTCCACCATAACACTTTTATTTTGTTTAAATCAAGGAACTTCATATTCAGAAATAAATGGAGAATATCAAGAACATCCAAAGGTAATCTATCAGTATAAGTGAAAAGCCTTTAGGTGCTGGATGATGGAAATAACAATGCTTATCCTAGAAAAGAGACAGGTGGAATATAAAAGTTCTTCCCATGAAAGTTTTTTTTTTTTAATTTTAAGGGCTATCCTAAAGAAGAGGAACTTAACTTTAATTCTTACTTTCAAAGTATAAGTTTTCAGAAATTGAAAAATTAGTAAATTTTATTTAAGCTTGATGAAAGGAAAAAAAAAAAACATTCTCATAATTAGGAGGATAAAAAAGTGGAATAAGTCACCTTGGATACTAGTGTGTTCCCAAAGACCAGAAGTCATCAAACAAAATGTAGGTGATAATTTATTATATGTGTTTTAAGGGGGAATAATTGGTCTTAGGCCTCTTTCAGGCCTTTGATGGTAGGGCTCTCTTCTCTTCTCTAGACCTTCATTTCATCATTAGAAATATGAGCCCAGTTTTTCTCTGAGATTGTTTCTAATCCTAAAAATCTTAGACTTTATTCCTCTATTTGTAAAAGTAGCAATATAAAACATTAGACATTGTTATGGGGAATCAAATATGTTTAATCTATTAGGGAGTATTCTGCCTTTTGGAGCCAAACTGAAGAAGTCTAAATCTTTCAAAGCCATTCAAAATCTTCATTTCTCTAAGCTACACATTCCTAAGATCCTCAAAAGATTCTCTTACAACAGGCTTTTGATTTGTCTCAGTGTCCTGAATGTGCTGCACTGAACATGTTGATGTTTGTCAGTATGTTCTTCCTAAAACTTGATACCCAGAACTAAACATGTTAGTCCAGATATGATCTAACCAAGAGGGAGTATAATATAACTATAATCTCCCTTGGCTGGACACTGTTCCTCTATTAACCATGATAAATGTGAGTTAATTTCTTTGACTTGCATGTTGACTCATTGGGAGCTTGCAGTCTGCTGAAACTCCCAGTTCTTTTTCATGTGAATTTGTCCAGACAAGCCTTCCTACATGAGGTTGTCTCATTCAGGAGCATTCTAGGATATCTGATTTGCAAAATAAGAGGCATGCCTCTAGACCAATATATCACTTATGTATCAGGGGCTGCAAGGTACAGAGTACTGGCCGAGACTCTTTTCTGTGAAACATTAATTGAAAATCCAGACAATTGAACTACAATAAAAGTACTTGTCACCAAATGTTGAAATATAGGAGCACAGATTTTCATTTGGTTCTCTGTACACTATTTCAGTTTGACTAATTTCTGAATCAGAAGAGGAAAAAAATTGTTTTTCATTCTTTCTTTGTGCTTTTTTAAAAAGAAATTTTGAAAAAGCAGAAAAATTGTTGAAAATAGGTAAAGTCACTAAGAGACATTTTTAAGTTAAAAGGGAAATCACTCAGTCATTTTTTCAGTCATATCTGCCACTTCATGACCTATTTGGAGTTTTCTTGGAAAAGATATTAGAGTAGTTTGCCATTTACTTTTCCAGCTCATTTTACAGATGAGGAAACTGAGACAAACAGGGTTCAGTGACTTATCTCATATCAAACAGCTAGTAAATGTCTGACCCCTGATTTGAACTAAGGAGGATGGGTCTTCCTCGACTCCAGCCCCAGCACTCTAAGCACTAGCAGTAAATTAAAAATAATTAGATCCTTGAAATTCATTAGTCTTTCAAATGTCTAAGGAATTCTTGTATTCACCCATTTCGTCAAAAATTATTAAGCACCTACTTCATGCAAAGGAGTAAATGTGTTCTAGTTTTGTTCTAGTTTCCAGAAATTCAAAGACAACTCAGGGACCCAGTCCCTGTTCTCACAAACACAAGTATAATACAAACTAGAATGTGGTAAAGATTATTTTGATTTTGTTTTATTTGTTGATGTATGATAATGCCATTTACTTCCCCTTGTTCAATTCATTCTATCTGCATCCAGAGGGGGAAAAGACCTTATAAATAGAAGGGTATTTTACATGTATACGTACATACATACATATATATGTATGTATGTATTCTGTGTATCATCTCGGGTTGGGGAGGAGAAAAAGAAAGTTACACGATAATATATATTTAAAAGGAATAACATGTTGTACATAATCGATTTGCAGTTTCATGTCTAGTCATCTGTTTTTCCCTATCCTTGTTTTATTTCTTAAGTTCAGAATTTTTTTTTTAATGGGAAAAATAGAATATGCTAAATACCCAGTAAATATACAGGGTATCAATGAAAATTCCATAGATTTTGAGAACCTGGAGCCTAAAATGTTAGAGTGGCTACATGAGGTCCTGAAGATGGTTAGCAGCTTTAAAAAGTACTCAATAGGATGTGGTGTGGTATTCAAAAAGCAATAATACTTAGTAACTGTTTGGAAAGGATCATGGTGATGAACAAAGATGTCTAAGATAATGTCAAGGTATTAGACATGGGGGACTTAAAGAATAGTTGCTCTGGTTAAAAAAAAAATCAAGAAGCAAATTTTGGGGAGAAAATCGAGGAAGTAGGAAAAGTACGATGGGTTCAATTTAAAAAATAAACTTCAGTTACTTCCAGGATTTCTAAGTGAAGATATGCAGTTTGAGACTACAAAAGCAGAATTATCATTTGAGATAAAATTAGGGTTAGAAATAGATATTTCTGAATCATTCACATGGGGGTGATCCTTGACAATACAAATGTTCAGTAGAATAACCTGGATCAAATGATGATGATTAATTAATTGTCTCTTCAGATTCTTCTCTAAAGTTGATTGTTCTATATTGGTCATTAGTTGATTGCTCCAGTGTTGAACTCTACATGGTTATCAACAAAGAGAAATCCTATATACATCCCACAAATCTAACATTATTATGCATATTTTAAGACATTTTCAAAATATGGAAATGTGATTGGGTAACTATATGACAACATGAATACTCATTATGAACTAGCAAATAATAAACAGTATTCATCTCAAAGAAATTTTGCTTCAAAGATTTATTATTTTTTAAAATTTTCATCGTATATTTTATTAGTAGTCATTTCATCAGTACCTTTGCTGCCCTATGCTTCTTTTTACAGTTGACAAGTAGCTAGCACTAGGATTTTCTTTTTTCTTCTCTCTCACCTAAAGCTGACTTGACAAAAAAATATTTTGAGAGCCCACTGTATTTTAGTGTATCCAGATCATTTTTGTAATATCAAATTCTACTTTTGGTGTTCCATTTTAGAGAAAACCTTGACAAGTTGGAGAGCTCTTATAGAAAGACAAGGAGAAAGGAGAAGAGGGGTCTTGAGCCATATATCATTTAAGAGTGAGTTGAAGGAATTGGAAATATTTAGCTTAGGGAAGAGAGCTGTTAGGAAGGGCATGCTAATTATTATTAATATGATCTTCAAGACCCCTCCCATACAATCAAGATTATATGATTCAGTATTTTGAAGGTGGTCATATGAAAGAATTGTCAGAGTTGTTCACATGATCCTAGAAAACAGAAGCAAAAGAAACTAAGCATTAATCATCAAAAGTATTTCAGAGTCTGCTTGCATTTTCCATTGCTGAGAACAGTCAAGTTATTTGCAATTAATCATACAATATTGCTATTACCATATGCAATATTTCCCTGGTTCTGCTAACTTCACTTTGCATCAATACAAAAAAAATTAATCAATTTTGCATAAAGAAAACATTTTGGAGATAACTTTTTATCATAACAATAATACTTCGAGAATATCTCAATGGAATAATTAAGGACCAAATATGCCTTTACTTTTTTCATACTTTTAAGCTTCTCTTATTTCTTTACATTGAAGAGACTCTCTTCCAGAGGAACCTCTGTATTTCTGATTCAAAATGACTTTAAACTTTTATATTGGGGACCTTTGGGACTAATGACTTATTTTTCAACATTTTCACTCTTCATTTCCTGTAAGAACCTTAAAAAATGTAAACTATGTGCTTGTCAGTAAACAATTGGTTCAATATACATGTTTCTTCTTGCTAAAGAGAAGATGGTACATTGTATAGAGCACCCAGCCTGGAGTTAGAAGATCTGAGTTCAAACTCAGTTTCAGACATTTACTAGATGTGTAACCATGTGTGAGTCAATTAACCTCTGTTTGCCTCAGTTTTCTCATCTTTTAAATGGGGATAATAAGAGCACCTTCTTTACAGGATAGTTGTGAGGAACAAGTAAGATAATTAAAAAATACTTAATATCATGCCTGGAACATGCCGAGTATTATATGACATTGTTATTGTTGCTGCTGATGCTGCTGTTACTATTGCCAAAGGAGGTCTGCAAAATATATTCAGACCTTATGCTCAGTGGGACTCTCCTCCATAAACATTACATTGGGGAACTGTGAGTTTGTTGAAGTGAGAGTTTCCTTTTGTATTCACCAGAGCTGAGCTCAGTCCATCTGTAATATAGTATAAGAATAATTTAAGACTAAGAAAAAAAAAAAAACATGACTTGTTCCTAGTCATCCAACTAATTACTTTCAAAGATTGACCTTGAACCCATGTCTTTTGGATTCCAGGTCTAAGACTCTTAAGCATTCTTCTCTACAATCCACTTTCTATATATATATATATCAATACCATCAATATCCATGATAGCCATTAGTTCAGCACCTAGGCTAGCGCCTGGCACATGAGACACTTACTAAATGACTTCTTGATTGATTAGAAAAGAAATTTTATTTTCCTCCCTGTTCTGCACACACTTATATTTTACCTGTGTGCTGGAAGGGACCTAAATGCATTTTCAGCTACTTAATCTTGAAATGGAATATACAACCTGGCTTCAGATTCACAAACTCATCCATCAAGATTATAAAAGCCCAGTTTAATTGAGAAGCCCTTTTTGGCCAGCTAATTCAAAGCTAACCCTTTTACCTCCTGCATTTTTGAAGGATTTTGATCCCTACCCTAGACTCTTTGATGCATCTGTAGTGTGACCATATAAATACAAAAGTATTAGTTCAAAATGTACTCCAGAAGAAGAAAAAAATTAAAAGAGCAGCTCTGGGCCAAAATGAATGATCTATTTTCCCCCATATAACTATAGGTTCATTTATGTGAAGACAGAAATGTTCAAAGACACATAATATAGCTGTGGGAAGTTAAGCCTTTCTTAAAATATCTTGATTGACATATGCTTTCTTATGACAAGACTAAAAATAAGGATTCCAGACAACTCTTATGGAATTTTATTTTTTTTTTCTTATTAGACCTTATAGCCCTCTGTATGGAGTTATCAGTACTGCCAGATTAATTCAGCGGGCAATCAGTTTCTTTCATACAGGTGCTTATCAGTCTCCTATAAGAACTTTATCATTTAGTGCAGCATGGGTATTAAGAGAGAGTTACTGGGAGAAATTTCTGCTGAGAATAAAATTTAAAAAGAAAAACAGTCAGCAAAGAGGAAAAATATTTATCTGACTGCAAAACCCACAAGTTGTTTGTTTGTTTGTTTTTTTATTTTAAGGGACATCATGATCTACCTTGGGGAAAATATTCTAAAAAAAAATAGAATTTTCTCTTCTGACATCACTTTTCAACTTCAATTATTCATTTATTCATTCATTCATTTGTTTGGGGGCTAACTCTTCCCCAGAGGTTATTATTTTGTTTTTTTTTAATAATTTGCAGAAAAGACTCCAATATATATTAGTAGTTTTCTTACACACATTTCCCCATGCCAGTAACATCACACCATTCAGTCAACAAATATTTATTAAGCACCTACTGTACATTGGGCATTATACTAAGCACTAGGAATTTTTTAAAAATACAAAAACACAACTCCTTCCTTAAAGGAGCTCACATACAAACAAACTATAGACACAACAGATATACTTGAAGTAGGCTGAAACTAATCTCAAAAGGAAGACACTAACAATACATGGGATAGCTAAAGCTTCCTGTAGAATTTGAAGCAGGCAGATACTCTACAAAAATCCCAGTGGGCTTTTTTTTAATAATAGTCTTGTCTACCCACCGATTAATGTTTAATATTTAGGCTCAAACAAATTAACCATTCCACAGTGCAATCATTAAATATATATTCAAAACTTGGATAAAAATGTTTCCTCCATAGGAAGCAACAGCTGGTGTGAAAGATATACATTACAGAGAGAAGACACTTATAGGATTTCCTCTTTTAATTATAAGTGACTTTGATTTGTTTATTTTGTTTAATTCATAGATTTGTTTCCTTTAAAAAAAATCTGTGATGAATAACAGAGCAAGTATTCTCCAATGGGACTGAGCTAGTCAATAGCATTTGTCCTTGTGGGGTGCCATTGGAAAATATGAAGCAGGATGTCTATTGTGCCAATAAGACAGAATTTCTGGGTCTCTTCCTCAAAGATAGTTGGGTTATGGCCAAATTCAATAGATATTTGGAACAATTTGAAATTATACTAGAAAAATCATTGTTTTGCATACTTTCTGATTCATTCCTATCACACTGCTAATGACATACCCCCAAGGAAGTCAAAGGAAAAGAAAAAGATCCTGTAAGTGAGAAAATCAGTGAAGGGTGAGCACCAAAGTGAATAACTATCAGAAAAGTGGTGGCCAAATAAATTGTAATATATGAATCTAATGAAATATCATTTGACTGTAAGAAACAACAAAGATGGTTGGTCTACCTGCCATCTGGGGGAGAGGGTAGGGGGAAGGAGGGGAAAAATTGGAACAAAAGGTTTGGCAATTGTCAATCCTGAAAAAAAAAATGGCCATGCATAGATCTTGTAAATAAAAAGCTATATAAATAAATAAAAGTAAATTTTAAAAAACAACAAAGATGAAAAATTGAGAAAAGTTTTAGATGATTTGTATGAATCCAGGAAGAATAAATTAAACAGTTTAAACAATAGTCACAAAAGCCAATTGTCACATAAATGAGCTGAATGCAAAGCAAGACTCCCACCTAATTAGCTGAGAAGCAAAGGACTACAGGTGTACAACATCAATTTTAAAATATGGTTAGTTTGATAATTTGTTCAGGAAAGTTACTTATTTGGAGGAAGGCAAGGGCCAGAATTGTTTTGGAGGAGATGACAGTTTTTTGGAAATTTTCATTATGTTCATATATGCACACACAAACACACACACACACACACACACACACACACACACATGTGGAATATATATATATGTATGTGTGTATATATGTGAGAGAGAGACAGAGAGACAGAAAGAGAGAATACAATTAGAAAATAATTTGATCTGTCCTTTAATTGTTATAGGGCACTTCTATTGAAGAAATTGCCTTAACCATGCAAATCAATGCCAGTTCTGCAATGTATAATCTTAGAGCAATGATTCTTAATCTGTCTGTGTCTTATATGTACCATTAGCCCAATTGCCTTAAGTGGATAGTTCCTTTCTCTGAATTATAGTATTGAACTACTAAAATCACACACACACATACACGTATATATATATATGTATGTGTGTGTACATATATATGTATGTGTATATATGTACACACATATGTATATAAACTATACTCACATGTATGGATGGATATATTATGTACATGTATATATATATATATATATGCCAGAAACTATTAAATGAACATATTATATATGCATATATGTAAACACACATTCATATGTTAAGCTCATGGTGCTGTGATTTGTCTCTGATGTTGAGAAGTCAAGGTGCCAGACATTTCGTACGTATAGAAGGCAGGATTTGAATCAGGGTCTTTTTGACTCTCAGACCAGCTCTCCAGCTATTATGGCATTATGCCAACTTGCTACCAACAAATATACTTTAATTTAAAAAAAATAGAGTATCATTTTTTAAAAAGAGCATTTAAAGTTGAAACAGAAGCATTGACTGGTATCCAGAAGTGCAATGGATTATACATACTGCTAGAGAGGAAAAAGTAAAAAAAATCATGCCTCAAAGTAATGAAATAGAAAAGCAAATGTTGGATACTTTTCAGTAATTTTTAAAATTATTTTTTTCAATCTGCTATAATTAGTAAATTCCTTAAGGAAAGCCAAACATATGCCTAAAGAGAGTTTCTGTCTGAATTGGGTTATGCAAACTTAGGAGAGGGGATCTCAAGCATAAAATGATTGAACTGCTGAGGTTTGAATTGCAACTTGTGCATTTGCAGTGACTGTTTTCCAAGGAGAAAGCCTGCCATATGTCAAGAATGAAGTCCATCTGCAAATGTGATACCCAGATGCTTACTCTTTTTGCATGAGAGCTTCCCTTTAATCCACATGTACAACTTCCTTCTGTGTGTTTGCAAGATACATAGAGAAAGAGACACCTAAAGAGACAGAGACCGAAAGGAAGGGAGGGAGGATAAGGAGAGAGATGTCTGGGAAGGACAGAGAGCCAAAACAAGGGAACAGAAGGTTTAAGAAAAAACCCATTCTAACCTGGTATCTGCTTTGAGACCTGACTATAATTATTAATTATGTCAAATCATCAGCTAGATGTGCAAAGTTTGTGAATTACAAATACAATTCAGAGCTCTGCTAGAGGCCGATAGTCTTATGATGGAAGTTCAATGGTACATTGCATTTCATTTACATTTTCCTAGGGGTCTCAGGTCTCATTTAAAAAAAAATCTAATCATATAAACAAATTTATTTACTGAAGACAGACAAATGGGACTAGTTCCTAATAAAGGGAAAAACGACCATGCATGGTCTGATTCCTTGTGATAGAGATAAGTTTATTTGTAGTGATGTACTTAAAAAGAAACCTATTTGGTTTTAATGAATGTGAAAGATTTATTTTTTTTAACAGAACAGCTAAAATAATAGGCATGTATAAAAGACTATTTCTCAGAGTCACCAGAAATTATATGTGGGGATTGACTTTGGAAATTTTGTTCTGGTTTGGAAGATAAGGTTCATTTATACAAAAAAAAAAAAGCCAAAAAGAGGGGTCATTAACATAATTCTATTCTACCAGCATGGAAAAGCTTAATGTTCATAAAATTACATAGATGTAACTGGATTTTATGAATTACAAGCAAGTAAAGATATAAATAGGTTTATTCTGTCAAGTCTAATGCTGTTCTGTTCCAGAACATAGTTTCTGTACAATACAAAATATTCTGAAGTTTTGATATGGTTTGTTTCCTCACCGATGCCCTAGTACAGATTGCTTCCCAGATAAGCCACAAGCTAGAAAGAGTTATAAGATTTGAGGGTAAAATCTTTGGATTAAAATATTTCAAGTAGTTCCCACCCTAGAGACAAAAATACTGGGTTTGGTGAATCATCTGTATTTTAATATTAAAACTTCACAAAAGCAAACTTAAGTTAGAAAGGATTCTTTGGCATTTCCATTTCCCCCTCAAATCTTCCTCAAGAGTTATAAAGGTCTTGAACCAGTCAAATATTCTATCAGGCAATTAAAGGATAACACCATGATCATGACATTATCTTCTGTCATCTAATCACTTTCCTAAGAATTCTAGACAGGAATAGCATATCTTCTAGACACATCATAATTCCATTCTCATTCAATCCAAGTTTGCACAGATCAATTATTTCTTGTACCTAAGTGTTTGTTGTCATTGTTGTTGTTGTGTTAAATTGCTGAACTATGTGGAAGATTATTTGAGTTTCTGCCTTTCGGTAATTATGTACAACGTTAGGTACCCATGAGCCTTTTTTACTGTATCTCCAGAATTAATGATTTACTTCATGTGCTGGTAGATAACCATATCCCTTTCCTTTCGTTCTGAGGATGGACTCTGATGGGAAAGAAAAGTAATGGTATTCTCAACATGAGATTTTCCCTGGCATCTCAAAGAGTCTCATGCTACTAATCAAACCATAGGTGGAGAAAACATCACTGGCAGTTTGTAATAAAGAAGGCAAAATCCCACAATGGTATCTTCTCTCTGCCATCAAAATCACTCATAATTCATATTCCCCTAAAAACATTTTAGTCAAATTAAATTAGACCCCTGGTTATTTTTTGCTATTACCATCTCTCCTTTGCAATTACTTTCTTTATTTGTAATATGTTAGGAATATTTGCTTTTCTGTAGAAGAATTATATCTTCAAGTTGAATGTAAAATTCACTGGGCCCATACTGCTTTTTTAAATCACTAGCACCAAACATTGTCCTGTGCACATAGCAGGTCCTTAATAAACGATTATTGGATCAATAAATGAGGTTTAAAATATACAAAAATAAGACAACATCAAATTTGGAACTGAATGGTGAATCTTTAACATTAGACTCTTTTCCAAATTAAGCATGCAATTGCCCCAACATTTACCATTCAGAAGGCAACACTTATAGCAAAGTGAGGGGTTAAAACTAGCAATCCCAAGTTTGTTTGTCTTCTGGATGAGAGTTCAAACCAATGAATGGTGTTGTGGATTGTATAGATTCTGGGAGGCTGATATAAAACTTTTGTGCCAGACACTGTGTAGTACAAGGAATACAAAGAAAAGTGGAAGGGGTGGCAGGAACAATCTCTGTTCTCAAGAAGTTCATGGTCTAATGGAGGAGACAAAAGGTAAACAACTACACGCAGATAGAGTTCTAGGATAAATTTCACATAGGAAACACCATTAAGGAACTAGAAAAAAATGCAATGGTTAGTGGTCTACTGTGAATACTTTCTCCTATTTTGCATTTTCTATAGTATCTTCCCATTTTGAATCTATTTTGAGTAAATCCAAAGCTTGGGATTCTGCGTCACTGGTTACAAACATCTGTGGGAGAAATTAGGAATTGTGTGTGTGTGTGTGTGTGTGTGTGTGTGTGTGTATGTGTGTGTGTGATGTAAATTCATTATGTCTTTGGTGTGAAATGACAACTAGAAAAGCTAAAGTAAATTTAGACTGCATTAAGTGACATACAGTATTGGGAACAAGGAGAATGGAAGTTCCAATGTCCTTTGCCCAGGTCAGATCATATTTGGAGTGTGGTGTTCACTTCTGGGTGCCAAATTTTAAAAGAACATTCAGCAACAATTTATTAAAATTGACAAACTGGAAACCATCCAGTGGAGGGAAGTCAGAAGGGTAAAAGTACTCAAAACCATTTCACATGAGAATTTATTCAAGAAACAAGGGATAGTTAGCCTGGAAAAGAAAGAAGGCTCAGGGGAAAACTTAAGTTTTTGAAACTTTTGATATGACAGAGATTTGATTTATTCTCTTTGGCCTTGAGGGAAGAATTAAGCAAAATAGCAAAATGGTAATGTCATATTTCAAAGATCACTATAGTAAAAAAAGATCCTAATAATGATATTCCTCAGGAAAGAGTGTCAGCAGGATATTGATGTTGAGAGATAAACAGACATTGAGAATATGGGATCAGAACTCTAGGAAAAGCTGGGCAAGTCTCTTATTCCTTCTAAGTTATAAGTCCCTCATTTGTAAAATGGAATAATGTTCTATCTCCTAACTCAGAGAGTATTTGGAAGGAATCAATGAGATAAGGTGCACGAAACATTTCTGTGATCATGAAAAGTCATAACAAGATAAGGAAAGAGAAGGAAGGAAGGAAGGAAGGAAGGAAGGAAGGGAGGAAGAAAGAAGGGAGGAAGGAAGGAAGGAAGGAAGGAAGGAAGGAAGGAAGGAAGGAAGGAAGGAAGGAAGGAAGGAAGGAAGGAAGGAAGGAAGGAAAGGAGGGAGGGAGGGAAGGAAAGGAGGGAGGGAGGGAGGAAGGAAGGAAGGAAGGAAAGGAGGGAGGGAGGGAAGGAGGGAGGGAGTGAAGAAGGAAGGAAGGAAGGAAAGGAGGGAGAGAGGGAGGAAGGGAGGGAGGAAGGAAGGAAGGAAGGAAGGAAGGAAGGAAGGATACAAATGAGTCTTCATTAAGCATCTAATTTGTGCCAGCAATTGTACTAAGCAGTTTACAAATATTATACTATTTGATTCCTACAACAACCTTGGGAATTAGATAGTTATTATTTGCATTTTAAATGCAGGAATTGAGGAAACTGAGACAAATAAAAGATTAATTATTGAAAGTCTGGAGATGGATTTGATCTAAGGTTTTCTTGACTCCACATTCAGCATTCAGCTGCTTTACCTCTGACTACCTTTATTGTGACATGATCATAGTTATTTTGGATGAGTCTCTCCTAATATATAAATCAATAAAAATAAAGTTGTAGCTGCTGTAGATAGTAGTAGTAATAGTAGCAGCAGCAGCAGTAATAGTAGTAGTAGTAGTAGTAGTAGTAGTTATCATCATGTTGGTCATGGTGGTCATGGTGGTAGTACTAAGGGAGGGAGGTATGGTTATTATCAGTATTTGACAAATAGAAAATTGATTCTGAGAGAGGTTTGAGTGACATGCCTAGAATCACACAGCTAATAAGTGTCTATGTTAGAACTTGAATTTAGGTTTTCATGACTTGTCAAACAATGCACCATCTAAGACCCCCTAACAAGGATATGATTTTAATGTCTTTGCTTTCATTTGTTCTCCCATAAGGAAAATCTCACCAATATGACTAGCAGTGCTTTTACTATTATAAATTATAAATATAGTGAACAGAGATCCAGAGACAGAGTCAGATGATTTCAGTTAAAATCCTGTATCTGATATATATATATATATATAAGCTGTGTGATCTTGGGTTTGTCTCTTAACTTTTCATTGTCTCATATAATTAGCTCAGGGGTTTTTATCTAACATATGTGAACTTGGTTTTGCTGTTATTGTTTTTGGTTGTTAGCTTTCATATTTCACATAATGCTTTGTAGTATAATTTGTTTCCTTTACAAAATTTTATATTTTATTCCATACCTTTAGAAATATTATTCAGAGAAAAGATCTTTACATTTTTTCCAGATTGCCAAAGGAGTCCATGATAAATAAATGGTTAACAGTCATTGCTGTAAGAATATAAATTAAAGAATAACAGCTGATCTGCCTTGCTAAAATTTTTTTCTCACCAATATTTCCCTACAAGATAAAATTACAAGCCTGGTCTTTTTAGACCAGAAAAAAAGAAAAAAAGAAGAAAATGGATGTATTTTTCACCTGTTTGATCTGATTGGACTGATTGGACTAGAGTTCCAGCATTTGTAGGTAACAGGCTGCTTATTTTTCACCACTAAACAATGTCCATTTTGGTTATATTTCTGTGGCACTTTTCTAAACTGAGTCTCATTGCTGGGAGATCAAATTCTTAGTCTGTCTTGGTCTGTGGGCCAAAGGTCCAGTTGCAAGGACCTAACTCTGTCAGTCTGGTAAAGAGGATAAGCTTCCCAAATCCAGTCTGCCCGGATGTACATGACCTATGTGCAGCTAATAATAAAAACTAGACTTAAGCCTTGGTTTGAGGTGTCTGGCATCTGCTGCCAAGAACAGAAAAGACTCCTTAGTCATTCTCCATCCTGAATTTACACGAGATATTATTAGAACTGGGACTCATGAGGCCTTTGTACCCAATGACTTGCCCAGAAAACATTATTTAAAAGGTGTTTCTATAATAAGTTATTTTATTTCTCAGAATACCTCAGATCACACCAAAGTCACAGATCCTCCTGTTCCTGAGCTTGATTCCATATACCATCAAACAGGGTTATCTTCTTCTTTTAGTTCTCATAAAAGAGCATGAGACTTAAAAGAAGTCTTTTGTCTTAATATGTTGAAAGATCAGACATCATACATATATGAGGATTTGAGTTGTCTGTCCCTCCCAAGACAGTACACTACAAAACATCTTACTTTTACATATTATTCCTTCTCTGGGACCTATTTTCTTGTGTTTTCTTTCCCTCATTCATTTTCTCTTTTTAAAAAAGTTGTTTCTGAAGGGTAGATTAAAAACTTTCGACTCTCTAGCTAGTTCTTATTCAGTGGAATTTCACAACTGATCCTTTTTTTATTTCATTTCCCCTATCCAGCTCCAAGATCACCAAAATTGACCCACTCTTTGATCATCATTTGGTTGTTCTATTCATCTTTTATAAGATGGATATTCCTCTAATTCAAGGAAAAACAAAAACTTTCTAGCTGTGAGTTCAAGGTCACCAGATTGTATTAGGTATCCTCAAGTTAAATCCAGTCATCAGGCTTTCCATTTTGAGAAATCAGGTTTCAAAGAGTGGAGAAGATGAGAACTTTACGTGGGGTGAATAGGACAAAGCTAGTTAACAGCAGAAAGAAAGAAGAGCTCATTTAATTTTACTTCTTTTTCACTGCCAAGAAGCCTGGTCTTTGCATTAGAAATGATCCCCACCCCAAAAATAGGTTAACAGAAGTTGGTACTCAAGATAATTAAAGAAGATAAGAGTACTTGAATGTGTTTGATGTATAAAATTCTTCTGATCCAGAGTCACCCAAGAAGCTAACAGATGTGATTGTGGGGTCAGTTAGTAACAACTATAATACTGTGGAAAATGTGAATTAGCACAAACTTAAAAATAGACAAAAGTTGCCTTGAATTTTTTAAAGAAGAAAATAGAATATGCAAACTAAAAGTTTGACTTCAATTCCTGAGGAAATTTTAAAATAGATCATTAAAGAGATGGTTGGTAACATCTTAAAAGGGAAATGGTGATTATAAAGAGGCAGAATGGCTTTATCAAGAACAGTTTGTACCTGATTAATCTTGTTTCAATTTTTAACAAGATTACAAAGTGAATAGATGAAAAAAAAATTTCAGATAGGATGTAGGTAGAACTCACCACCAGGAGGGGGAAAAGAAGAAAGGTAAATGCAGAAACTTGGTATTCCAAGGCAACAGGCCATAGAAATGGTAAAATGTTCAAAAACTAGGAGGTCATGGACAAGGAGGGAAGTTTTAGGATAAGATAGCACTGGAGTTATAATTATTGAACGCCAGAAAGTCAGGAATGAGACTGGGAGGGGAATGAAGGCAGGCCAGCCTGTTCTCTTTCCAGAATGGAGGCTCACAAACAAATGAGACAATAATCCAGTTAGATGGATTCTGATTTGGATCAATGTTCAATGCCATTATGGCAGGAAGTCTCAAGTAACAATTTTTTTTGCAATGACATATAAAGGAATAGATGGAAAATTCATCAAATTTATAGATGATCCTGAGAATGAGCTAACACTTGTTGATAGAGTTAAAATCCAATGCTTTTAGTAATTGGTTAAATATTAAAAAATCAATAGGGATAAATTTAAACTCTTATATTTGAATAAAAATAATCAGTTTCACAAACAAAATGTAAGAAGCATGGACAGATAGCAGTGTATCTAGGAGTAGACTGCAAAATTAATTTGAATCAACAGTGTGACAGGCAAAGAAGATAGAATGAATTTGGACTGTATTAAAATAAATATACCTTCCAGGAATAAAGAGACAGTATTCCATGCATACTCTCCCATCAAGAAATTTCATTGGATGTACTGTGTGTATTATGGGTCCCACAATTTGGAGATCTAGCTGGAGAACATCCCAAAGAAGGCAAATGTGATGGTGAAGGCTTTAAATTCATATTATCTACAAATAATTTGATAGAACTAATGGATGATATTGAAGAGGACAAGGAGAGACAGATAGGTTAGCTGTGTGCCAGCATTTGAAAAAATTGTCATGAGGCAGTGAGGTGGTAGAGTGGATAGTGTGTCCAACCTAGAGTTAAGAAGATATCTTCCTGAGTTCACATCGAGTTTTAATAACTAATTGTGTGATGATGGACAAGTCACTTAAGTCTCTTTATGTCAGTTTTCTTATCTGTAAAATGAAATGGAGAAGGAAATGGCAAGCCATTTTAGTTATCTTTGTCATGAAAACCCAAACTGGAATCACAAAGGACCTTCACAAGTTAAAAATGATGGAACAACAATATGTGGAAGAAAAATTAGTCTTGATTTATTTGGTCCCCACAGATGGAACAATAGCTAGTCATTGTGAAGACAGGCTATTTGTCAGAAACTCTTCCTGAGAACTGTATGTATTCCCAAGTAGAATGGACAACATGAAGAGGTATTGAGTATCCCATTTTGTGGAAGTCTTCAACATCAAATGTCAACTTGTTGCGTAGGAGATACCTTTTGTGAACAGATCCAACTGGATACCTCCTTAGTCTCTTCTAAACTCTTAAATTCCATGATATTTTGTCCATACATGTTTCTACAAATACAATTTTAAACAAATGGAATCTCACAAGATTATTTTTTGCCTTTGATCTATTTCTTGTTTTGATTTATTCAAGGAAATATAGACTCAATTAAACAATTATCATTTGGAAATATTTAGCAAATTCCAAAACATTAGTCAAATATTGGGAAATTGCCTGTGTAAACTAGACACATGACATCAGACATATGGTTTTGAAATGTATTTATATATACCATTATGTGTTATTTTCTATTATATTTATTACTATATTATATTAATGTACTTTTATAGTTGGATCATAATGAACTCTTCCTAGGACTATTGTTTCAAACAATCAATCAATATAATATTTGGTAAGAACCAATATCTTCTCAGAATCCAAAGAAATCAAGGAAGGTCCCAAACACTTTGAGTGAACACCCTATAGTAAATGTATGTGGGCACATGGATAAGAGTAATATAGTCTGAACAAGGATGGATGGATTATGATTTATATTTCTGGATAGAATAGTTCAACTCAGATATGAATATGCTACCCAGCTCTGAAAGCATCAAAATGAACAAAATTTAGAGTTATATGAAAGGTAAAAATATGGAAGCTCTAATTTTATATTTGAAGAGGTTGAAGTTCAGAGAAATTAAAGGACTTTTTTTGATGTCTCACAGCTAATTAGTGGCAGTGATTAGACCAGGTTCCCAGGTTAGTGCATTATCTACTATGGAGCCTACTCTTTGATTGCAGAAAGCTAAGATTCATACCTTTCAGCTGAATATGAGGGCAATGTTATATATGATGTGTCAAATGACTAACAGGCACATTGAATTATCTAGAAATTTGGAAGGAGGGAATATGATGAATGCAAAATCTCATGGAGATAATGAAAAGGATCATGAAGATTAGGTTAAAATATGCACAGATGGAGAGAAGGGAAAAAATATTCTCTGGAGGGGAAGCAGAATGATGAAGGATGAAAGGGAAGAGAAAGGAAGGTATATTTAGGAAGCAGTGAGTACAATAACATAACTATCCTGAAGTATGCAAAACTTTAAGGCAATAGGCACGGTGGGAGCTATTAAAGAGTGCATCCCATCACTCATCATCTAGGATCCTAATCATAGTAATAGACATGCAAATATATTTTATGTATGTTCACCATCAGCGTATCCTTGATCTTATTACACTAGCAGGAAAGTGTCTTGAAAACTTTTTTCATACAGAAACATTCATAATATGGAGAGAGAGAGAGAGAGAATCAAAATAGCTAACATTTGTATAGCTCCTAATATGTGCCAGCCACTCTACTAAGTACTTTGTAATTATTATTTCATTTATTCTTCACAACTCTGGGAAATAGATGTTATTATTATTCCTATTTTACACATGAGGAAACCAAGGCAGAGATGAAAAGATTTGCACAGGATCACTCAGCTAGTGAGTATCTGAGACTGGATGATTGAGTACCATGATGGCATAGTCAGTACAGTACCAGGATCTGGATTAAAGAAGTTTGAATTCAAATCTAGCCTCAAACATTTAGCAACTGTGTGACCCTAGGCAAATCCCTAACCTGTCTTCCTCAGTTTCTTCCTCTGAAAATGGGCATAATAACAGTACCTACCTCCCAGAGTTTTTGTGAAGGTCAAATGCGATAATAAACTTAAAGCACTTACATAGTGCTTGTCATATAATAAGTGTCATATAAATGTAAGTCAATATTATTAGGTATCTAATAAATGGGTTTTTTTATATCTATACATGTAAATACAACAGAGTATAAAGAAGAATATATGATTCTTTCAAAGCACAGGAATTGTCTAGGGCAGGAATTTGATAAATTGTGGGTTGTTTGTTTTATTTTAAAATAATAATAACTAACATTTATCTAATGCTTCAAATTGTTCAATATATGTTTTATACATTTGCATCTAATAGATATCTTTAGACATAAAGAATACAGATATTAGCATTCCAATTTCAGTCAGTCCACAAGCATTCATAAAGTACCTACTATATGCTAGTCAATGTCCTAAGCACTAGAGATGCAGAATTATTCATACAAAAACTCCTTGCTCTGTAGGCATTCACAGTCTAGTGGAAGAGACAACATGCAAACAATCGTTTATAAATAGGAAAATTGGAATTAAGCAATGGAATAAATATTAAGAAAGATTGGGTAGGGAGTAAGGAAGGAAATAAGCATTTATTAAGTTTTTACTATGCACCAGGCACTGTGCTAATAGACAAAAGCTTCTTGTAGAAGAAATGATTTTAGTTGGGACTTGAAGGGATCCACAGAGGGCAAGAGATGGAGGAAGAGAACTCCAGATATGGGGTTCAACCTGTGAACATACCTAGAGATGGATTATTTTGTGCGAGGAAGAGATAGGAAACCATTGTCACTGAATCACAGAGTATATGGAATTGAGTAGTCAAATGATGAGAAATGTAGAAAAGAATCAGCTTAGACTAGCTGTTGAATGTCAGAGAATCTCACAATTAAGGAAACGGAGTTCTCAGTTAATCTCCTTGTAGTCATACATCTATTTAGTTGTCAAAAGTAGGAATTTAAACCAATCCGATGTGACTCCAAACCTATCATTGTATCCAGAATGTCACGTTGCCTTTGAATTAACGAGTGAATAAAACATCAATGTAGTACCCCTGCTTTCAACAAATAGAAGTTTCTATTGTTATCTCTCTTCTAATTTTAACCCCCTTATAGCTTGAAGCCCAACTCTTGTGTTCCATTGGCCTCCCCTCATGGATGTTGTGAATTTTGTGCTTTACTCTTCCTTTCACCTCTGGTACTGCTTCCTAGCTACATTTTTTTGACTTGACTTATCCAGTCACTAGGACTGCTTGGGTATACTGTGTTCTGTTGAAAGGATTCTGCTTTTCTTTTCTTCACTCTCCAAATAGGGGAAGATAGTCTTCATTCAGCATATAGATACTTTATTTAACAGCAAGTAAGCCAAAATTCAAAAGCTCAGGTCCCTATCCTACTGAACTGAAGTGAAAATTATTAATTGGGCCCTACATTGAAGTGGAAACTGACCAAATTTGGCCATCCTTATTTACCTCTGCTCCACCCCAACTCTGGAAAATTGATAAATCTCCTGCTATTGTTTAGCTTTGAGTGAATCTTCCACTTCCCATCCAGAATCCTATGCATTCAACGTTTGTCTCTGAGCTTGGTTTATTTCCAAGAATACATCATAAAAAAAAAAAAAAGAAGCTTTGTATGTGACAATCACAATTCTTTTTTTCTCACTTCCCATTCACCTTCATTAAAGTATACCTTCATCTTGCATTCCACATCAAATCCCCTGGGGCCAACTTAGCTAAATATAGAATCTCATGATCAGAAAGCTGACTACAAGGTAATGAGTATTTTGAGGTATAATAAACCATGGAATAGATTTAAAACAACAACAACATTGAATGGGTGATGGAATGGAATAAATTGAGTTTGGATGGGAGGAAGTAAACTGTATAGCGGTTAGATCCTTTACAAAGATTAATTAGTTTACTTGTTGTTGAGTCATTTCAATCATGTCCAACTCTTCGTGATCCCATTTGCAATTTTCTTGGAAAAGATAATGGAGTGATGAAAAAATGAAGCAAACAGGTAAAGTAGCTTGCCCAGAATCAGTTAACTAGTTTCTGAGAACAGACTAGAACTCAGGAGGATGAGTCTTCCTGACTTCTTGTTCAATACTGTATTCACTGCACCACCTAGCTGCCCTAATTTAGTTATACACTCCATTATCTTTGTCCAAGTTTACACACACTAGTGGAGAAATCAGATCATATTCATATGAATATTCTCAAATTTGGCAAATAAAACCAATAGTTAAAAAAGTTGCCACAACATGAAGGGATGACACATTCTCCTTGGAGAAATGACCATAAGAGTGGGACCAACTCATTCTGTTCTGTTTCCTGTTTGATTACCTTGCCTAAAAGCACTTCTTAAAGTGCTTAAAGCATAAAGTATATGTAAAGAGACCACTATGAAAAAAAATGACAGTTCATGAGGCAATGTGTGTGAAAGATTTAGAAAAGTAGGAAAAAAAAATTCTCTGAAGAATGTAGCAAGATAAGAAATTATAAAAATCCATGTTGGCCCCAAACAAGAGATAATAAGAAAGCAACTTTGTAGAGCTGAGGTTTCACAGGTATGAAATATTAAAAATATTCTTTTTTTTCAATGACTTTATCATAGGTGTGAGACTTCACGGTATGGAATGTAATAAATAATTTCAGAATATTTTTGGAGGCAATCAGGATTAAGTGACTTGCCCAGGATCACACAGCTAGTAAGTGACAAATGTCTGAGGCTAGGTGTCCTTCTTACTACAGGACTAGTGATCTATCCATTGTACCACGTAGCAATCCCCTCAGAATTTTTTAATGAGTTCATTGGTATTGTTCTTTTATTCCTATCTTTAAAGAGTTTTTGTTGTAATGGATTTTGGTAGTGAAGAATGGTAGGGATTTATAAGGAAATACAGCAATTATGAAAAGAAACTTTATTAATAAAGATCTTTTTTTTTAACTGTACAAAAGTTTCCAAGCTAAATCAGTATTCACCTTTATACAAAGTGGTTCCAAGGAAAAAGTAGACTAAGGGTAAAATGCTGAAAATGATATTGAAATATATGACTAATCATGAACATACAAAGTCTTGTGTTCTTCACGTAATACTCATGCCTATATAGCATGAATATATTCTTTAATAAGAGTATTCAAAGGTACTGATCATGATGAGCATTGTACAATATTAGGAAAGCTGGGCATTGGCAAACAAGTTTCTAATACTTACTGCTGGGAACACTGAAGTTGGTAGATTGTTTGGGTTTTAAATCTCTAAGGTTCAATAGGGCTCAAGGTAATTATGTGTCTTTGTTGTTATATCCAGCATGAAGTTAAGCTATTAGAAGGAGGAAGCCACTAGACTTTCCATGTAGGAGTGAGTAAGCCCAGATCAAAAATAGAGTAGGCTAAATATCTGGGAACAGGTCCATCAGTAGTAGTTACTATACTATACTATACTATACTATACTATACTATACTATACTATACTATACTATGTTATACTGTACTATACTATACCATACTATAATATCTGCTGGATAGGGATACAGAGGCACAAAAAATATAAAAATGAAACTATCTATATCCAGAGAAAGAACTGATAAATAGAAGTATACACACACACACACACACACACACACACACACATATACATACCAATTTTATACACACATATCCATGCACACATATATACCACCACACCTATTTGTTTCTAATGAGATCCATCTCTAGGATCTCAGAGGGGAGGAAAGAAAAAAAAGGGGAAAAAAAGAAATTTGCTTGTTAATTTTGTTGTTTATTTGAAAAGAACAACAAATTGAACATAGCAGATTTGCAGTTTCATGTGCAATCAACATTTTTATTATATTATCTCATGGAAATTCTGGTTTTATTTCATAAATTAAAAATAAAATAAATTAGAATAGGAAGGGGGAAATGCAGCTATGTTAATAGAATAGAGAATGAACTATTATAAACTGTAATAATTTCAGAATCAGTTATCTGTGTGCAATCAGATTATTACCTGGCTTGAACAAAAGCCAACCTAAAAAACAAACAAACAAAACAAACACCTTGATCAGAAGAAACAAATTTGAAAAGATAGTGCATGCAATTACATCAATGTGTAATTCTATCCAAAAGTAATGATTGATTATCACCCAAATAGAGGCCACAGTATATTCCACTTTGGGATAGCTCTAGTTGTTAGAGATCTTTTTTTTTTTTTTTTTTTTTTTTTTTTTATGTTCTTCCTATATTTCTCTCTGAACCTTTGACCAATCACTCACAGTTTGCTATCTGGCACCAAATAGAAAAAAGCCTAATCTTTAATCCATGCGACAGAACTTCAGATAACTAAAGATAGCTATCATCTTACTTTCTAGTTATTATTTTCTTATTACCTTCTAGCTTTTTAAAGAAGACTCAAAATGACATATGTCTCGGTATAAAGATATTAACTCTATTACCATTCCTTTGGAAAGTATAATTTATGCAAAACAGCTGTCACAATGAGCAGGTTGATTGAATTCCCAAATGACCTCAATGAGTAAATACTTTATTTTCTCACCAAAGAGAAGGGCCTAGCTATGGAAGACAATAAACATTTAGAGTATCAGTCCATTTATGAAAAATATGAAAGAGGATTATGAAGCCCATGAGCAATATAGTTTCACAGAGAAAGTAAAAGTGACTGAAGAGAGAGGTCTATATTAATTCTTATATGAGACCCAACTAAACCACATAATCTTCAAGAGTATTTACAAATGAAAATGGCAGAACAAAGAGACATGAAATAGAGTGCAACTATAAAAATCATTATATTGACATTTTTGGCTTAGAATAAATTTGTGTTGGACATAATAGTTTTAAATATTTTGAAAGATCAAGTGAATAAGTAGTTTAGGATTATTAAATATGATCTCAGAATTATAAATTCCCCAAAGATGCAAGGTGGATGGGGATGTTTCATTTGTAACATTTTTAAATAGGGTGATGCCTAAAGAGATGTAGAATATTATTAATATTGTATGAGCAGAGAGAGAATTATGTCCACCATGAACTGAGAATGAGAGATGATAGGTCCCTAGCATACTTGGCATCCTGAGATGTTGAAGGGAGGAACGAAGAAAGGGAGGGAGGGAGGGAGGGAGGGAGGAAGAAAGGAAGGAAGGAAGAGAGAGAGAGGGAGGGAAGGAGGGAGGGAAAGGTAGGGAAGGGAAGAGTAGGGTAGGGAAAGGAAAGAAGGGAAGGAAGGAAAGAGGAGAGAGGGAAAAGGGGAAGGAAGAAAGGGGAGGGAAGGAAGGAGGGAGGTAGAAGGGAGGGAGGGATAGAAGGAGGGAAGGAGGGAAGAAAGAAGATATTTGGGTAGATACAGGCAAGAATCACACCAAAGAGGAAGTCATAAGGGGGATTTGTGAATTACTTTATTGAAGGAAGTTCTTACATTAATGAAATGAATTCTCCAGATTAATGAAGTTGATATAAAATTTAAAGTATATTATTATATACAGACCCCTAATGGAGGTAAAAGGCACAGTGAGAGCTGTTAAAAGGGGCATTCTATCACTCATTATCTAAACACAACAATGAGCATGGAGAAGTATTTTATGGACAAAAAGCATATTTGTGTTCATTTCTGTCTTAAATCTTCAAATAAGGCACAGTGAAAGTAACTTGTATATGGTTTAGGGAGGCAGTAGTAGGATCTTGTAAATAGGCCATTATTAATATTTTTCCCATAAGCGATCACTTTCATCGATTCATTTTGCTGCAGGCTCAAAATTGTGTAGTCCTTTTTCCAAATGATATGTATATCAACCAGCAGAGTAGTGTTGAAATCCCACTTCTTTGACCAACATAGTTTTCTGGAGGAGAGATTTAGCTCAGCAAACTGAAACCAGCCAGGTTTGTTGTCTTTAGAAAAAGGAGAGATATTAATAGAATCTTGAGCTGCATATACTAACATACCAGACTGTACACCAGACAGGGACTTTGTTTTAGTAAAACTAGTCTTTTCATAACAATATGTTTTCTGAAGTTAGCTGACTGTTTATAAAATATTGGGCTGCCAAGATCATTTACTCACCAACTCATTTATTAATTTTGCCCAAAATGAGTCACACCTTGATAAGTTTACAGGTTTGAGGGAGGTGTACCCCGATATATTTATTTAACTGTCAAAGAAGGGAGCAGAGGGAGTACGTCCAGTGGCTAGAGAGCTGGCCTCAGAATGAAAACTACAAACTGTGTTACCCTGAGAAAGCCAGTCAAACTCTTAGTGCCCTAGGGAAATTTCTCATATTATATATACAGTGCAGATCAGAGATAATTTTAGGAGAGGTAGTTTTCTCACTCAAAATTTTCTATGCAAAAGAAAGAAGTATGAGAGGGGAGGAGGAGGAAAGGAAAAGAAGGAGGGAGGGAATTTAGGAGGGAGAGCGAAAGGAAGGAAGAAAGGAGGAAGAAAGAGGAAGGAGGAAGGAAGGAAGAAAAGGAGTGTTTTTGAATCAGTCATGCTCCTAATCAAAATCATTTCTCAGTGAGTTACCACTGAGTACAGGTGTAGACAAGCCTTAACTGATTGACTGTACAGTGAGTGGTACAGTGATTATATTACCCCTGTGAGATACCTATGAGAATGAAAATCCCTTTGTTGTTCCTGTATTTATCTACTAGCAATCTTAGGCTCTTGTAGCATCCCTGATGTATGCTTGTTGGTGAGAAAGGGGGTTTTCAGAGGAGTGAGTCAAAAGCTGGTGAGAGTCTTCTTTTTAGCCAGTGCAAAAACAAAAGTCCAGATGGGGGCTTCTTCTCAGATCTACCTTATAAACAAAAGCAAAGATAGTCCTTTCAACAAACAATACCTTCTGGATCTGAATAACTCAGGTTTTCTTTCTTTACAAATGACTTTGGATGTGTGCCCTGGATGAGCACATTCTATGTACTTGAAAGAGTCTTGAAGACAAAGTCTTGTAGATACATTATTCATTCATTCATTTATTACATGTGTGTTAGTGCCTACTGTATATAAGGTTCTCTGCTGAGTGCTTGGATTACAAATCCCAAAATCAAAAATCCCATATCAATAATTTGTTCACATTCTTCTTAGGGGATGGCTGTGCTAGGAATAATTTCTATCTGTTCAATTAGTAAAAGCCCACCTTAAAATATGCATTGTAAACATTTACACCTCCAAAATCAACAAATTCTACATATCAGGGTTTCTTCCTTCCTTCCTTCCTTCCTTCCTTCCTTCCTTCCTTCCTTCCTTTTCCTCTTTTTTTCTTGAAGATTATCTATACTTTTAAAAGTGATGGACAAAATGTTAACAATGAAGAATTAAGTTAACGATCTGTCCTGTGTCCTTTTTTTTTTTAATGTGGGCTACTATTGTTCAATAGTTTTAGTCATGTCCTACTCTTCATGACCCCATTTGGGATTTTCTTGGAAGATACTGGAGTGGTTCTTCATTTTCTTCTCCAGTTCATTGTACAGGTAAAGAAACTGAGGCAAATAGACTTAAGTGATTTACCCAGAATCACACAGCTGAGTGTTTGAGGCCAAATTTGAATGCAGGAAGATGATTCCAGGCCCAGCACTCTCTTACTGCACCACTTAGCTGTGAAAGGGGATTAATAAACATATATGATAGCATACCACAAGAAGGAATATAAAATCTGGGAAAATTGGCATGTAGGAAATGGCACCTAAGTTGTGCTTTCAAACTTGTATTCCAGATATGGGGGGCCACTTGTAATGGAAATGAAATTGAGAATTCACAATCTGACAAATTTTTTTTTTCTTTCTGGGTCTCATTGTTCTGAAAAAAATTTTGCTATATGTCTTCAAGAATATTCTTTTATCCTAGGTATGATTATCATCATTGTTTTAACTTCAGTTGCAGTGAATTCATTGATGGAGGGAATAATCCCTCACCTCCTTACCTTCCTCTCTCCACCCAAGGTATTTGGGGATGCATGTGGGAAGGATGTGAACTGAAAGCAGAGATGCCTTTTGTAAAATTTTATAAATGTTTATGGAAAAAAATAAACTCAGCACAGCATGATGAAAATGAGTTCCTGACAAAGATCAATAAATGCTGGATGCAGTTGAATGGATTTATCAAAATGCAAATGTTTTAACCAAAACAGAAGTTAACAATTGCCCTGTGAATGCCCGAATTCCCTCCAAGCCTACCGGAGACATTTTCTAGTTTACATAATGTAATTAAATTCAAGGCTGATGAATTCAAATTCATCCCAAGACATTATTGGAAACATGATCTCATGTAGTGATAAAGCTGAAGATGTGGCAGGTTTGTAGGCCGGGAGAGTATCAGAAAATCCTCTCTGAAGCGGGCACCAATTGTTTGTAAGAATCCCTGGGCCAAGCTCTTCAGGAGTGCTGTTACAAAAAGAATGCCAATCCCTGAACTTGCCATAGCCTTCAAAAGCAATCATTTTTCTGCAAAATGTTCCAAAGTAGCAAACACAATAGACAGAGGAAGAAAATCAGTTTCTGCTTTTTAAAAAAATGAAAACATTTTATGCCTAGTGTTCTTATAGGCATGAAGATCAGGGAGGCCATTATATTTATATTTATATATTTCTGCTTATATTTCTGCAACTGGGATTTATAAATTTCAAATCTACTATTTCTTTGTAGTTTTCCTATCTTTTCTTTCACAAAATGATAACAGTTTCAGTGGCAAATTTTCATTTTTAAGAATCCTGAATTATAACTCTGAAATATAAGTAGCTAGGGAATGGAATTTTGATTATTTGCTCTCCATGACTTTACTCTAGACAAATGCATCCAGAAAGGTAAACTACAATTTTTGATTTTGATTTTCCCCTACATTGGATAAGTTTCAAGGAACCATGTTTTCCTAGGTGTGCTTGCTCATTTCACTGATGAAAAAAAAAAAAAAGACACCCAATATATGCCTTAGCAGATGGTCCTTCCAAAAGGACCCTGATGTTGCTGCTTAATTGCTTTGACAATTCAGTCAATTTCCTTTTTTCTGAGGACTTAGATTCTTGATCTTTAAGAATTGGGATTGGTCATCATGACTTTTGAGGTCCTATCTAGCATTTAGGTGGTACAGTGAATAAAATGTTGGAAAGATCCGAATGCAAAACCTATCTCAGATACTTAACAGATTTGGGAATCTGACATGACATGTCCCTTGAACTCTATTGGTCTCAGTTTCCTCAACTCTAAAATGAACTTAAAAATAGCCCTTACCTTTTGGGGTTGTGAGGATCAAATGATACAATATTTGAAAAGTGTGAAGCACAATGTCTAGCATATGGTGAGTGTTTAATAGTTGTTTGTTGCTTCTTTCCCCACTTCTAATTCTGGAATCCTTTTACCTTCTGATCTAAGGACTCAAGTTAAATTATTATTCCACATGCTTTTATCTGATTATGAAAGAAAGATTGATGAGACCTTAAGTCAAAGAAACTTGGGTTCAAATCCCTCTTCAGATTGGGCAAGTTATTTAACTTTTCAAAAATCCAGTTTCCTAATCTGTAAAATGGATATAAAATGCATGTCTATCTTGTTGGATTGTTGTAAGCTTTCACTGTGGTTAGAACAAGACACTAGGTGTCCTGATATAGTTATTTTCTCTGGATATTCCCTCTATTTAGATTACTTTCCCTCTCCTTCCCTGCCTCTTGGCTTCCTTCAAGTCTTACTTAAAACCTTATCTTCTACCAAAAGTCTTTCCTGAAAGCCTTTAATTTTAATGCCTTCCCTTTGTTGTTTATTTCATATTTATCTTATTTGTACATAGGCATTTGTTGTTTAAATGTTGTTTCCTTCATTAGATTGTGAGCTCCCTGAGTACAGGAATGATCTTTATCTTTCTTTGCATCCCCTGCATTTGTCATGGTACCTGGCACAAAGTAATAATTTAATAAATGTTCATTGACTGATTGGGTTATCATCATTATCAGGTTGATAGAAGCCTTCTAAGGCACTCCCAAGACTGTTGGAAGTCACCCTTGCCTAATAAACTTTCATGAGTTCTATTTGTCAGACCATACCTCCTAAGAACTACCTACAACCATATCATGTCTTAATTCCAGCCTGGCCAGTTAAATAGTTGATCCCAGGCTTTGGATTAAAAACTACAGTGCCCTAAGAATTCTCCAACGATTTATTTGAAACAGTGTGGTGATGAACATTAGATTTAAAGTCAGAAAAACTTGAATTCAAGCCTGACTTTAGCTACTTAATTTGCTGTGTTATTATCTCTCCCAGGGTCTCCATTAACCTACCTATAAAATGGGGGATTTAGACTTACTGATCTCTAAGTTTCATTCTAATTCTGAATCGAAGATCCCAAGACATTGTGTTTGAATACATTGCCCTTGGCGTAAATGTGGTCTCCATTATGCTCAGATCCAATATTTCTTCCCAAAATATTTGTGTAAGTTCAACTTGGGAGAGGATTAAAGAATTTGGCCTAAGTCACCAGAGTTTGAATCAGCAGACATATGTTAAGCACCTGCTCTGCATAAGGTATTCTTGTGAAGTCAGGAGAAAGATAGGGCAGCCCCTAGCACATTTGGTATATCCCCTGAAGTGTACTTATGAAAGGACATGCTCAAGAGTTGTTCAGGATGGATGGGCAAGGATGTCTGTGATCCTTATCTTTGGAAAGAACATTTGAATTCCCTAAGATCACAGGTCCATTTAAATATTTGAGTGTATGAAAGTTAATGCTGTAGACTAGACATATAATATAAACATAAACCTGCCTCTGCCTTCAGGAAGTTTATGTTCTTCTGAGGGAGTAGGGGCAATATGTAAACACATAAGTAAATACTTGATAATTTGAGGAAAGCACTATTCCAACCGGAATGATAAGGATGGTTTTCCCAGATGTCTCTGAGCTGAGTTTTTAGGGAAGTATTATCTTCTAAGAGGTAGAAGAAAAGGAACAGGGCCCTGCTGGGATATTCTGGGGATGAATGATAGCCTATATCAAGAAAAAAATGCAAGCAATAAAATGTCAAGTAAGCATGAAGAAGGTAGAACAGTTTGGTTTGACTGAGAAGTGAATGACGGGGAGTTGTCCATGGTAGAAAGTATTCTCAGATTTCTACTTTCCTGGACAGGATTTGTGTCATTATCACTATAGAGGTGATCTCAATACAGATATTAGTACTAGATCCAACATCTGGCACTCAGACACTACTAGAAAAGTCTGAAGCTAATTTTTAAAATTATTAATAGAGAAAAGTCTTCATCATTGACTATCCTGCTACAATTTCTTTTATTTCATGCATCTGTTGCAGTTATTTAACTCACGTACCATTATAATAAATGATAATCAAAACCTTAGGGTGTTATAGGACCAGCTTAAAATGTATTTAGGAAATTATTAACAAAATGAAATGTAATATGACATAGATAATGTTAATTTATGCTTTTCTAAGATAACGATCCTTATGGATAATTTAATGATTTGTGCAGACAAATATACAAGAAGCTAGAGCTGACGTTCTGGGCCTGGAGAAGGGGAATGTTGCTGTGAAAGGTGATACTTGGGAGGAATCTTAAAGCAAACCATGGATTCTAAGAGGGAGAAAAGAGGGAAGAAAGCTTTCCATATCACATAGACTCAAACTTGCCATGGGATGAATAGTAATTATTATATTTTCATGGACTAGTCAATTATTTCAAGACAATTTCCAGAATGGACCCTCATGATTTTTCATTTTGACTTCTTCATAGTGTCATAATTTAAAAAAAAAAGAAGAGGAAAAATGAGAGAAAGTGAACAAAAACCACCACCTCCACCACCACTATAATATGCCATTCTAGTTGATCAACAAGACAATTTTAAAAGTCAGCTTTTTGTTGTGTGCAATTCCATTTAAAATGCCCTATTTTGTTTGACTGTGTTTGAAAGTGCCTTGTGATTCCCTTCTGGAAGAAGACATTTTAATGTGCCTTGTAACCAAGAAGAGAATCCCCATCCCAGGATGACTCAATCTGCGGCTTTTCCCACCAATATCCTCCACCTGTTTCCTCTGCTTTTAAAGACAACCAGCTCCAAGACTCACCTATTGTCTTGTTTCATTTCTCTAAATGGAATACATGAATAACTTCTTAATTTACCAATATCATATAACTGCCTTGATATCAGCAATTACTCATGCAGGTAACTAATGTGGCAAATTCTTTTATCTTTTTAAATTGCATTTTTTGAGTTGATAGTTTGTCACAGGGACATAAATTATTATTACAGTTTCAAAATCCAATAAAAATGGTGTTGGCTGAGTTACAAAATGGTATATAATGCCCCTCTCTGCATACAACATAAACCTTTTTAATAGAAATCATATATTTAAATTTGGGAGGGACTTTAGAAGCTCCCTGCTCCAACCTTCTCATTCTACAAAGGAAATCTGGGCACAAGGAATTGAAATCACTTGCTCACAGTGATGCACCCTGGAAGTTAACAAAGGGAGAGTTTCAGCCTAACTCTTCATGACTCCATATTCAATGCTCTATCCCTATCACACAATATAATACTGGTAAAAATATAAAAATTTGCCTATATGGTATATGCTGTACATTTACATATATAGGTATGTATGTATATGCAGATTGCATATGCATATATGTGTATATATGTATAGATACATGTAAATATGAATCATTTTTGATACTTATCTGGGTCACTGAAAGATTGAGTTTCCCAGGTAGATTGGATGGAGGTATACCTTTTATACATATACATATATGCATGCATTTATATGAGCACATACATATCTATAAAATTGAGGGGGAACATACACAGAAACATAAATGTGTGTGTGTGTGTGTGAATATACATATCTGTGCAATTGATTGGATGCATACACAGAAAATTATACATGATATTCACACATTTGAGAGTATTCACCCCATTTACACATCTGTCTGTCTATCCATCCATCCATCTATCCATTTATCTCCATCCATATGTGTATGTCTGTTTGTCTTTGTTTCTATCTATACACAGAGACAGGGATAAAACAGACGCAGAAATATACAGAATCAGAGACATAGAGAGAGAAAGAGATAGAGACAGAGAGAAATGGAGAGAAAGACAGACACACAGAGACAAACAGAGAAAGAGAGGGAGAGAGATAAAGAGAAACAACTCGTTCTAGTGGCATTGGGTTATCTGAAACTGAGACACTTCTGGAGTTGTAATTTAGTATAATGTGAAAGTGGTTTGGGAAATTAACTTTTCTTTCACTCCCAGTGGCCGGGGATCAAGGGTTGAAGCTGAAAAGGCATTTTGTCCAATAATAGTAAAAATCCAATAAAGAAGTAAGTCTTTCATCTCTTCCTAAAGATGGTAACACTTGGCCTCAACAGCTCTTCAGAAAGGGCAATTTCCCTAAGGCCTATGGTACTTAACTGATTACACTTTTCACTAGACCTTTCAGTTTAGCTATAGATATAACTAGGCACTTGCTAGAATAAAAGTGGAACAGAAGTCCAGATAACACATCTATCTTTGGCTCATTAAAAATGAAGATTAAATCCACAGCTTGTATCAAGTATTGGACTAGGTAAGATATACATTAATTGAACTGAGCTTGGCTGGTCCTCTTATCCATACCTTCAAGTCCTCTTAAATACTGTTCAACTAAATACAATTTTAACTCCCATTCCTTGACTTCAAGGATTGCTAGCAGTTTAACCCATCTCTATGATCTTTTCCTTCTGTTTATCTGTCTGTATTTGTGTCTGTCTCTATGTAAAATGTTTCGCTGTGTGTAAAGCACACACACTCTCACTCTCTCTCTCTCTCTCTTTCTCTCTCTCTCTATCTCTGTGTGTGAGTGTTTGTTGTCGTTTCTCCTTAGTCTTAAGACACTTTGTCTTAGGGTCTTTTTTTTTGGGGGGGGAGAATATTTTACTTTTTCTACCTCTGCAATTTATTCTGCTGTTTATGTACTCAGAATAGCCTTCCCCAATTGTTAGAAGTTTTTTTTAAAAATCTTTTTTTTTTTTTCCCACATACTATTGGGTATAAATTTCTAGCTTCCCTCCTCAATGTGCCTCCTCATGGCAGACTCAAATTCAAAACCATAACTAGGAATTTTGGCCCCTGCATTGATGAGCTCAAAACCCAACCTCAAGGGGAGTAGACATGAAGGTAGGAAAATCAATACTACCTCATATTAAGGAGATCCTATATGCCAGTGAGAAGTTATTCAACTACTTCCTGGGAAGCTGTTGTACAGGTAGGGAGCAGGATGGGAGTAAGAGGTATAAGTCAATCCTAACCTATATAACAGTTTTTTTTTTTTTTTAATTTTAACTTATCATTCTTTGTAATGATTTCCTAAATATTAGGTTCTTTACCAGTGAAAGCTTTAAAATGTTACCAGAATCCTCTAGATCTAGCACCTATATGGAAAAATCTCAGTAGCAACGTTCCCTATTCAAGGCTCTACTTTTAAGTTTTTGTAAAATAAATTTGACAAGGTTTTTGCTTTTCTTCCTGAAATGGGATATTAGGATAATAAACAGTTAATTAGCCTTTGTAACTACTATGTACCGGGAATGGTGCCAAATGCTGAGGAGAACCCCTTCCCTCAAAATAAAAAGGTGGGGGTATAGGGGTATAGGCAAATGAAAACAATTATGTAAAAACAAGATATATCTAAGTTACATTGGAGAGATTCTGAAAGAAGCAGCACTAAGGAAGATGGAGAATGACTTTTTGCAGATGGTTGTTTGAGGATTAAAGGAAACTAGGGATTACAGAGATAAGGAAGCAAAGCTTTAAAGGAATGGAGCATAGGGAAAATACCAAGATTGGGGAGATGAAGTGCCTCATTCAAGAAGTAGTAAGAAAGCTACTGTCACTGGATCACAGAATACACACATATAGGGGAATACATACAGGGGATACATACAGGGAATGGATATAGTAAAATAATTGGGACGGTAAGAAGGGCCAAGTTATAAAGACTTCAAGATTCAGGGGTTTTTCCATTCAATCCTGGATGTAATAGGGAGCCACTGGATTTTATTGAAAGGAAGTTATATGGTCAGACTTAGGTTTTAGGAAAATCAATTTAAAAACTGGAAGATGGATTGGAATAGGGAGAGAATTAGGGCAGGGAAACCAACCAGAAGGTGATGGGGGCCTCTACCAAGGATCAATTTCAAAATAAGAAGACTGACTATATGAGACTTGTCTCAAAGGGAGGACAGGATCTGAACATTGACTGATTATGAGAGATGAGGCAGAATGAGAATTCAATGATTCCATCTATATTAAGAGGCTGAGCAACTGGATAAATATTAGTGCATTTCACAGTGATAAGGAAGTCAGGAAGAGAAAAGGGTTGGAGAGAAAGATAAGTGATTCGGTTCTGGATGGATTGAGTTTAAGATGTCTATGGGACATCTAGTTCAAAATATCTAATAGGCAGTTAGAGATCTGAGACAGGAGGTTAGCAGAGAGGTTAGGGTTGGATAAATAGATTCGAGAATCATTAGCATAGAAATGATAATTGCATCCATTGAAGCTTAAGAGATCACCAAGTGGAATTGTGTAGGGAAAAGAAAAGAGAATCCTACTTGTCCTAGATGAAGACCCAGACAGATGGAAAGGAAATTTGAGAGATCACACACACACACACACACACACACACACACCCCTAGAGAAAATAAATTACCAATAAAATCTAATTGACAAGACAAATAGCTACAAAGAAGTCAAGGAGTATTCTGAAAGGCTATAAGATTTAGTGATTAAGATACCAAACTTTGGAGAGAACAATTTCAGTTGAATGATGAGATCAAAAGTTCTACTTCTGGGAATTTAAAAGAGATTGAAAGAGAGAAAAACAAAACAAAACGAGTGGGAGTATCTAATATAAACAGCCTTCTCAAGGATTTCATCAAAGAAAGGAAGGAAATATATTAGACAGTAGTTAGTGGGGATAGAAAGATTAAATGAGGGTTTTTGAGGACAAGAGACATGTGAACACATTTGAAGACTAAACAGGGAAGAAACTAGTAGACAAGAAGATATTAGAGTGAAAGTAGGAATGATAGAGGCAGTTTGCCTTAAGGAGAAGGGACAGTTGTTCAAGTGAAACTGGGGTGAGAAAGATGAGGCGGAATTCTTCTGGGGGATGTGAAATCAAAAGAAGGGTAGAATCAGCTCTTCTCAAATGGTGTCTTTTTTTTTTTTTTTTCAGTGAAATAAGAAGCAAGGTTGTCATGGGGAGGGGCAATTTACTACTTATCCCATGCTGATCAATTCATATTTAGATGATTCCTATCGTTAGAAAGTTGTTCCTTAAGAAGTTGTATTGTGTCTGCAACTTCAATGACTTTTTCACCATCATCTTCATCATTAATCAGTTTTTTTTTTTGTCCTTTAAGATTTCCAAAACCCTTTACTTTTTTTTTAACCCTTTCGATCTCTTTTGACTTATTTGCTATTCTTTCTGGATATCTTTTTTTACACTGTATACTTCATCTCTACTAAAACGAATCTGAGCGCTCTTACTCAGTTGTTTGCTTGTTTGTTTTTTTTTTTTTACTATCTTTTTAATTCCATTTAATTCAATTCAACACTAAAAAAAAAAAAAAAAAAAAAAAAAAAAAATGAATAAAAATAACCTGTCCTTACCCTCTGGTTGTTTACAATTTAGAGATACAATATACAAATGAGTAAGTTCAAAGACTATGTAAAATACCCCAAAGGGATTTTTTGAAAGAGAACCTAGTAATACCTAAGGGAATTGGTAATACTAGTACTAAGTAATCCTTGAGGCTGGAGTGGAGAGAACACCTTGTATGAGGGAGGGATCCCTGGCACTTAGGTTAGAGACAGAAGATGGGATGCTTTTACAACAGAGGGCTAAAAGAACTTTCTATCTGGAATCAAGAGTGTGGGAAAGAGAATATTCTGAAACAATATTAGAAATATATGTGGGCATTAAACTTTGATGGCCTTTAAATTCCAATCTGAGAGTGCCATATTTTATTCTAGAAGTGGTGAGACATTGCATGGTCTTGTATCTTGCTTTAGGATTGGAAAGAGCTGTTCCAATTCTACTGTCTCTGTGACCCTGAACAAGTCACATAATCTCTTAGTTATCTCCCAAAAGTCTTTAATTTATAGGTTAGGTATTAATTTTCATTGGTAGATGGGAATTTTCTCAGTGGGAGTTCCTAAAGTCTCCCTTTGTCAAAGGGAATGTCAAAAGTAAATGAAATCCTACAGGTAAGATATATAGTAAATTTTGACAAGTGTGTGTGTGGGGGGGAATTTTATGGTCAGATCTGCATTTAGGGAATATAAAATTGGGAGTCATATATGGATGAATGCTTCTAGATCTGTGCTTCTATCCCAGTTCCCGTATTCCAAATCTCACTGATGTTTCTTAGAATAAGAAGGACTATTGGACTCAATCAGGAGAACTCATATTCAAAAGTGTCTTCACATTCTCCTTGGTGTTTAACATTTGGCTTTTTTTTTAACCTTTCCTACTAAAAGGAATTTTATACAAAATAAGAAATAATCCAACCTTAAATAGAAACTGTTTTCTTTGTATTGTTTGATTCTTCCAATCTGTCTTCTTTATTTTTAGCTCTTCTCATCTGTTATCTGAACTATTGTAACAATCAATCAGTAAACTGGACATAAAAGGAAGTATTGAGATGTAAGGAAAAGGAAAAAAGAGACAGAGATTCAGAGAGAAACAGAGAGAGACAGAGAGATGGAGAGACCCACAGAGAGAGACACACACAGAGACAGAAACAGAAACAGAAAACTAGACAGAGAGACAGAGAGATACACAGAAGACAGAGAGAGACACATACACAAAGAGAGAGACAAGAGGATGGGGAAGAGGGAAAGGAAGAAATAGGATCTAAGAATCTAATGAGGGAGACAATTATAACAGTGTCACGGCTGCAATCCTTGAATCTAGGTTCTATTTTCTTCAATCTATTCTTCTTACTTCTATCAAAGCAATGGTCCTAATGTGAAATCCATCCCATCCCACTGTTATGATAGAAATATCTCCTTTTTTAGAGTTCATATTGGGTATAACCAACACCAACATAGAACTACCACAACATAGAAATTATTGAGGTAAAAACCGAGTTTTTATTATGCTTAAGCACAGGTTTAAAGAAAAATAACCCCTGAACAAAAAGGAGAAATATAACAAACCTTCTTATAACAAAAAAAAAAAAAAAATACATCAGAGTGACAAATAAATAATTATTTTGCATATTGTTATCTCATACATTATTTTAGGTTATAAGAATTTGTTTTTAAATATATATTTTTAATCCCAACCTTCTTTCAATGTCATAAAAATTGAACAAACTAAATGATATAATCTCATACCCTAGAATGACAAATCTGATTGACATATTCTCTTGGTAAACTAAGTCAAATTATGCATTAAACTAAATTTAGAATTTTCACTAAAGGATAATTGAGAGAAGAGATTTACATGTCTCCAGAGTCAGTGTCAGGGAAATTCATTCCTTAAATTAAATTCCTTGGGAAGCCTTACCTTTCTTTTGGGCTTCTTATCTGAGGAATATTTGAAGCCTTAAGTAAATTTTTGCATCCCATGGAATAAGTTTTAGCCACTTCCACAATCTCTAACTAGAAGAAATCACTCCACCCCATAATAAAAATTAGTAAAAGAAAATTAAAAAAAAATTCTTATCTTCCCTCAAAAACCCTTCATGTTTCTTCTTACTGAGATGGCAACCAAAAGGGGCTGATTCCTACCTACTTTTTAACCTCCCACTACTTTGATTCATAAGCTCTGTGTTATTGTTTTTAGTTGTTCATACGCTAATCAACTTATTCTATTCACAATTGCCACTCTCATTTTTCTTCTCAAGCCTCCATTCTCATAAAATCAGAAGGTTAAAGTCAGAAAAGATTTCAGGGACCATCTGAACTTGTGATGTCAAACTCAAAAACAGTGGCAACAAGGGCAGGTGGGTGACACAGTGGATAGAGCACTGGGTCTAGAGTCAGAATGAACTAAAATCAAGTCCAACCCCAGACATTTAGTAGCTGTGTGAACCTGGACAAGTAATTTAACACAATCACCACCGCCCCCCCTCCGCCCCACTCTCTCTCTCTCTCATTCTTTGTATAGTATATTTATGTATATATATATATATATATATATATATATATATATGTACATACACATACATAGTGACAACTAATACATATTGACTTAGAAAGCCACATGTCAGCAATTATGCTTTATTATATTTTAATTTATTAAATATTTCCCATTTACATTCTAATCAGGTTCAGTCAGAAGTGTTGTGGGACACATATAGTGTTTTGAGGCCTTTGATCTAGACCATCGGTAGTAGAAAAAGAACAGTTAGGTGACAAAAGTGAATAGAACATTGGACTTGTAATAAGGAAGACTCATCTTCATGAATTGAAATCTGGCCTCAGACACTCACTAGATGTGTGACCCTGGACAAGTAACTTAATGCTGTTCACCACAGATTCTTGTTTGTAAAATGACATGGAGAAGGAAACCACTCCACTATCTTTGCCAAGAAAAATTCAAATGGGGCCACAAAGAGTTAAACACAACTGAAAAATGTCTGAACAATATAGTAGAAAGAACCCCCCATTATCACATACCCTAAAAGTTTAGGGTTATAAATAGGATTTTTGCATAGGATTATAAATCTAGAGATGGAAGGTATCTTAAAGGATATCTCATTCAGCCTAATTATTTCAACATATGAGGAAACTAACTCTCAGAGAATAAAATAACCTTGTCTACACTCACATAGGCAAGAAACATCAAAAATGGGTTCTGAAACTATGACTTTATATACCAATTGCAACCTTTGTTCCAAGACCTGCAAGGGGGAGAAACCAACCAGCCCATTCCACTTTAGGTCTGCCCAAGTACTACAGTATGACTAATAACAATAAGCACATTCAAAGTCCTTTAGGTTTGAATACATTTTCTTTTTTTATTTTGTTTGAGTCTTCAGTTTCTAGTCCAGTCCCTGACACATAATAGATATATAACCAATATTTGTTGATTGACTGATTGATAAGTAAGATTTTTAGAAATGTTTCTCCAGAGTCAGATTACTATCGAATCCATCAATTAATCAACAAGGATTTATTAAGTGCTTATTATATGCCAGGCTCTGAGTTGCTAAATGAGGGAATTCTGGAATTCTTTAAGCACTGAGAAAGAAATAGTTCCAGATGTTCAATATTGGCTCTGATACACTCAGGCAATAACTATGAAACAGAAACAGTCTATCTATTGCAAGTCCTCTTGACCTTCCCCACAGCACTTCTAGGTACTCTCAAATGATATCCCCACTCTGATCCCCTTTTAAAAGGAAACACTCCCCAACTCCTTAGCTTGCCTTCTCTTCAAATTTTAGGGGATGGAATCTGCCTAGCAAAATGGCATAATCATAAGGAGATTTGTAATTGCCCACAGCATAAAGAATAACACTTTTTCTCCTCTCTCTTCATATTTCTGGACCATGCACTAACAATTAGACAATGAGATGACCAAATATTCACCTATATTGACTGAAAGGTCATTTCAGTTAGATACTGAACAACAATGTTTTGAATTGTTAGAATGAAGATGCTTTCAGTTGAGAGCCACTCAGAGCCCTCAAAATTCTCAAATTATGTGATTCTATATAGTTTATGCTCATAAATTCACCACATTTCATTGACTAATATGATTGAAATCATAACTCTTCTAAGATAAGCCCACTCACTCAAAACATCATTTTTGTTTCTCTGTGTTCCAATGCATGACAGGTAGAAAACCAAAACAGAATTGGGGGAGGAGAAGAGCAACAAGATACAATGCCTGGCATTCAATAATAGCAAATGTCTTGATAGAGGAATAATGAGAAAGAGGTAGACCCAGGAGATATGGAACCTTTTCCTTGGATTTATCTCTTATAAGGTCTGTATGGTACTTTTAGGATATCATTTCAGCTAATTTCTCAAGGCTAGTTTCCACTGTTATTAAGTGAAGGAAGGGTTTAGATTTATACATAATCTCTAAGGTACCTTCAGGCCTAAGTATTCTTTCATTCTTTGATCCCATAAGTATAAGCATTCCTTATATTTGAATTCATTTTGTGAGAGGCTTTCCTACTAGGGAATGATCAGCTCTGTGGTACTCCTTCATGTTACTGAATCCATTAAACATATTTTTTGCAATATATTGTTTTTAATACAATTATAATTTATTTTAACATATTTTTAAAATTTTCAGTTACAAATTTTTCCTTCCCTCTCATCTCTCACACCTTCATTGAAAAAAGCAAGAAAACGATGCCATTTATACCAGTGAAATCATGTAAAACTTATTTCAATATTAGCCATGTAACATGAAAGAAAGAAAGAAAGAAAGAAAGAAAGAAAGAAAGAAAGAAAGAAAGAAAAAAGGAAGGAAGAAAAAAAGAAAGAAAAGAGGAAGGAAGGAAAGGAGGAAAGAAAGAAAAAAGGAAGGAAGGAAAGAAGGAAAGGAAGAAAGGAGGAAAGAAAGGCAAGGAGAGAAAGGGAGGAAAGGAGGAAAGGAAAGCAAGGAGAGAAAGAAAACATATTTACTTTACTTTTCACTAAGAGTTCATCTTCTCCCTCTCTGGAGGTGGATAGCTTTTTTTGAAATCCTATGTCTTAGCTCATTGTATTGAGCAGAGTAGCCAAATCTTGGCTACAAATAAATAATCTTCAAATTATTACATATTGCTGTTATGGTGCCCAATAATTTCTTGATTCCTCTGACTTCACTTTACATCAGTTTGTGTAGGTATTGTCATTTTTTTTTCTTTCTGAAATCCCCCCCCCCTTCATCAATACCTATAACATTATAGTACTTTATCACAATCATATGCCACAACTCATTCATCCATTCCTTGATTGACAGGCATCTCCTCAGGTTTCAGTTCCTTGACATCACAAAAAGAGCTGGTATAAAGACTTTTATACATGTAGATCCTTTTCCCTTTTCATTGATCTCTTTGGAGTTCAGATCTAGAAGAAGAATTGCTGAGTCAAAGGGTATGCACAATTTTGTAACCTTTTGAACATAGTTCAAAATTGATTTCTAGAATGATTAGAATATTTCACTTCACCAACAGTTTAGTAATCTACCTATTTTTCATCATTTTCTCCAGAATTTTTCATATCTGTCGGGTGTGAAGTGTCAGACTTGTTTTAATGTGCATTTCTCTAATCTATAATGATTTAGAGCATTCCTTCATATGACTTTGAATAGTTTTGAGTTCTTCTGAAAACTACCTTTTCATATCCTTTGACCATTTATCAATTACAAAATACCTTTTATTTTTATAAATCTGATTCAGATTTCTGTTTGAAAAATGAGATCCCTTGAGATCAATAAGAGAGATGCTATAAACAGAGAAGAGAAAAAGGTTCAGGATAGGGCCCTGGGGAACACCACATCTCCTGGGCAGGAGATGGTGGATCATATAGCAAAGACCCTGAGAAGTCATCAGATAATTTTTAGCAACAAGAGACTAGAAGTAGAAAATGTGACTAGTGATATAATAAAGAGTTGGGGTTTGGCAAGCATGTGTGTATGATTCTACATGATGACCTGTGTGATTATGACTCTGAGTGTATGTATATTAAGTACATGAGTATGAGTGTATCCATTTCTCTGACTGCCCAGTACAGGGCATTTACTTCAATGGAGCATTTCTCCATTGGACAGTGGAGTTTTTACGAACTTGGTAAACCAGTTTTCATCAATAAAATAGTTTTCACATCCTAAAAAAAAAAAAAAAGAAAGAAAGAAAAAGAAAAAGAAAAATGAGATCTTTGTCAGAAAAACTCACTACGAATAATTTTTACAATTGCCTCATTCATTGTCTAGGATACTTTTTTTAAAAAAAGGAAAAAAATCAGTTTTTAATTAACTCTATTAACTAGGACTCTGAGACTTCAGATCTTTGTACAAGATTGTGATTGATATTCCTGCTGTTCCCTTTTTCTTTAAATTAAAACTAAAGCATATTAGATTCTACTCCAGCCTTTAGTATTTCAACTTTGTATGCATCTTTCTATTTCAAATATGTTTCTTATATACTTAAGTAAGAGTCAAGCATTGCCTATCCATCCTCATTTTCCCCTTGACTAATAACTCTTTCTTCTTATGTGAGAAAACTTTTTTTCCATTCTGATTTCTCCCTTTCCTAGTTGATCCCTTTTTCTCAACCCTTCTTTTTTGGGGAAGGGAGGAAGATCATTACAACATAATCAATTCACACCACTACCTTCTAACCAGGTAGTCTTTCTAACTGCCATAATAATGATAAAGTTACATGTATCATCTTCCCATATAGAAATAACAAATAGTTTAACTTCACTGAGTCCTTTATGGTTACTCTTTCATATTTACCTTTTTTATGCTTCTTTTGAAGCTTGTGTTTGAATGCAAATTTTCTATTCAGCTTTGCTATTTTCATTAAGTATGCTTGAAAGTGCTTTATTTCATTAAATAGCCAATTTTTTTTTTCCTCCTGAAGGATTTTTACTCAATTTTGTTGGGTAAATTACTTTTGGTTGTAATCCAAGCTTCTTAGCTTTCTGGGATGACATATTTTAAATCCTCCACTCGGTCAACATAGAAGCTGTTAAATCTTATATAATCCTGACTGGGCTCTAAATTTAAATTGTTTCTTTCTGGATAATTGAAATATTTTCTCATTAACCCAAAAGTTATGGAATTTGTGTCTAATATTCTTTTTTTTTTATTAAATAACTTTTTATTGACAGAATCCATGCCAGGGTAATTTTTTACAACATTATCCCTTGCACTCACTTCTGTTCCGATTTTTCCCCTCCCTCCCTCCACCCTCTCCCCAAGATGGCAAGCAGTCCTATACGTGTTAAATAGATTACAGTAGATCTTGGATACAATATATGTGTGCAGAACCGAACAGTTTTCTTGTTGCTCAGGGAGAATTGGATTTCGAAGGTGTAAATAACCTGGGAAGAAGAACAAAAATGCAAGCAGTTTACATTCATTTCCTAGTGTTCTTTCTTTGGGTGTAGCTGCTTCTGTCCATCCTTGATCAATTGAAACTAAGTTAGATCTTGTCTTTGTTGAAGAAATCCACTTCCATCAGAATATATCCTCATACAGTATCGCTGTTGAGGTATATAATGATTTCCTGGTTCTGCTCATTTCGCTCAGCATCAGTTCATGTAGGTCTCGCCAATCCTCTCTGTATTCGTCCTGCTGGTCATTTCTTCAGAACAATAATATTCCATAACATTCATATACCACAATTTACTCAACCATTCTCCAATTGATGGGCATCCATTCATTTTCCAGCTTCTGGCCACTACAAACAGGGCTGCCACAAACATTTGGGCACATACAGGTCCCTTTCCCTTTTTTAGTATCTCTTTGGGGTATAAGCACAGTAGAGACATTGCTGGATCAAAGGGTATGCACAGTTTGATAACTTTTTGGGCATAGTTCCAAATTGCTCTCCAGAATGGCTGGATGTATTCACGATTCCACCAACAATGTATCAGTGTCCCTGTTTTCCCACATCCCCTCCAACATTCTGCATTATCTTTCCCTGTCATTCTGGTCAATCTGACAGGTGTATAGTGGTATCTCAGAGTTGTCTTAATTTGCATTTCTCTGATCAATACTGATTTGGAACACTCTTTCATATGAGTAGTAATAGTTTTAATTTCATCATCTGAAAATTGTCTGTTCATGTCCTTTGTGTGTCTAATATTCTTGAGAACTTTCATTTGGGAATGTCTTTTAGGAGATGACAGGTGAATTTCTGTTTTACCCTCAGGATCTAAAATGGCAGAATAATTATCCCACACAAGTTTTTAAAATTATGAAATCTAGGTTCTTAAAATCATAACTTTCATATAATACAATAATTCTTCAATTATCTCTCCTTGATCTATTTTTCCTGTCAGGTGTTTTTTTATTAAATATTTTACTTTTTTTATTCTTTTGACTTTATTTGACTATTTCTTGCTTTTTCATAAATCGTTGGCTTCTATTTATCCAATTCTCATTTTCATGGATTTCTTTCAGTGAGATTTTATAACTCTTTTCACATTCACCTATTCTTTATTTTTAGGATTTTTTTAAGGAATTGTTTTTATCAGCAATTTTTTCTTCCCTTTTTATCATTAGATCCATTCTATTTTAAATGTTATTTTCTTCACTATTTTTTTGGCTTTCTCTTTTAACAAGTTGTTAATTCTCCTTCCATAATTTTCTTCCCTGAATCTCAATTCTTTTCAAAAATTTTCATCTACCACCCTTATCTTTTTCTTTAAAGCTTACAAGAATTCTTGTTAGGCTTGCATCCAATTCACATTGTTCTGTAAAGCTTTACTTACAGTAATTTTTTAATGCTCTAGTTCCATTTTTGTTGTTGCTTGCTCATTTTTTAAGCCTACTTCTTGACTTTGAAATTTATTTTATTTGGCTCTTTTTACCTTGGGTAGGATATCACTATCTCAAGCTTCAGGCTTTTTTGTGCTCTTGTTTTCAGAGTAGGTTCTAGGAATCTGCAAGTTTTTTTTTTTTTATGCTTCCAACATAGTATGACCTAGAGAGAGGTTATGTCATTGCTCTCCTGGTCTGTGCTCTAGTCTTTACCTAGCAAAGTAACCTGCAACCACAAGTGCTAGTATCTTTCTTGATCTTGGAAATATGTCCAGGAATACTGCTTTCTTGTGACCAAATAAAAGCACTATTTTCCATCCTGGACCTGTGGCCCACGACTACGAATAGTAGAGTTGCTCATTGGTTGCCAGAAAAGGGTCTCTTCTAATAATATAATCACTTTTGGACTGGTTGTGACTCCTTCCCCAACCTTCTTTGAGCTGAAAGTTCCTGAAGCTGGTCCTGCTTTTGCAGCCACCCCCAAGGCTCACCACTAATGGTGTTTCTGTGCTGTGGACTGCTTTCCACCCCAGTATCACAGACCTTTCTTACCAACTCCCTAAGTTGTCTTAGGTTGAGGAAAATCTCCCTCTTTCTGATCTCTAGTTGGCTCTGCTGCTCTAAAATTTTATTTTAGAAGTTATTTTAGACTGATTTGGAGGAAATGTTGGGAGAATTGAGCTGGGTTGCTGCCTGTACTCTATTATCTTCTCCATTCAATTTTTAATCTATGTTAGAGATCGAAATGTCCTGGAAACATTTATTGTGGGGTCCATAACTCATTGATAAATTAATCTATTTGGTCAGGAGTGGCTCCTGAGATATTGATTGACTCGCCTTAGATAAAGCTTTTCCTGAAGGTGACCACCCATACTGATCTAACACACACACACACACACACACACACACACACACACCTCAAGGGAAGAACCTCCTTTTTTCCAGGAAAAAAAAAGGGGTCCCAGTTACATAACTGAAAAGATGCCATGTTTTGAGTCCATATTATCCAATAAGATCATTAAAGAACATTATAAATTATTCAATTTTAAGTCTATTCTAAGGAACTTTATATTTTAAAACTATGGAAGTTTCCCAAAGTAAAAACATATCTTTATGCTTGTATTAGTTATAGCCTTTTTTCTCTCTACTCTTTCTTCCACTTTTTTTTTCCCTTGAAGGTGAAGAAAACTTTCCACTCCACTTTGATTTGAAGCATATAAAAGAACACTTGGGTGATTTTTAGTACTTTTATTGTCTTTTCAAAGTAATGACATTTTCCTGAATAGATGAAATGCTGAATGATTATCTTTTAGAGGAGAGAACAAGAAATGCGCTGGTGATTGATTAAATATGAGGCTAAGGGATCGCATCATTCTGTCTCATTACTGTGTTACTCAGTCAGACTCTGCAGGAAATGGCAAATGTTAAATATTCTACACATTCGTATTCTTTGATGATTACAAAGTAAATATATCTTCATGGCAGCTAGGTACCTTCTTTTTTAATCACTTTTTTACATATTTCTAATAATAAGTTGTACTGATGCCTTTAATTTTTATGCCATATGTTTTCTCTATCTATATTCTTCCCTACAAGTGAATTGTTCTTTTCAATGAAGGGAAACATTTCAAGAAAAACAACAACTACCACAATACAATGATTATGTGTGCCAGCAATTCAAATTTTGGCTCTAGTAGTCCCCCACTTTTCTAGTTAAAGGCAGGATGTATTTCTCATTTTTTCTCCATGATCAAGATTAGTTATCACATTTACCCAGAATCTGCTCTTTTAAAAAAAATGTTATTTAGTCCTTCAACAAGTATTTATTAAGCACTTGTGATGCTTCAAACACTATACTATCTGCTGGGAATAGAAAGAAAGACAAAAACAAAAGATTCCTTGATTGAAGACAAAATAACAACAATGTGAAGAATAATTATAAATGAATTGATGTACAAGAAATTTTCTGAACTGAGGGAGGAACAACACATATCACTTCATTAATATTGTCTTGATAATCATTCCAACTTAGCTTATCATTTCAAGATTTTTAAACTGCTTTAAAGAATAATTATTAAAATAATAATTCATTTATATAGCTCTTTACAACTGGGAAAGCACTTTCACTAAAACTTCCTTGTGATACAGGAAGAATAACAAGATTTAAACACCAATCTTTTATTTTAAATTTAGAATTGTTTCTATTACAGAAATCTATTTAATTTTATATATATTTCCTCTATGAAAAAATATATGTATATATATATATATAAATGTAGGCATGTATGCATGTATAGAGCATACATAAGAATATGATACATATACATAGGTATCTTCATATATGTGTATATACATATAAACATGTATGTGTCTATGTAAAAACATATGTGTACAATACACATATAGATATGTCCACATATATCTACATATGTGTGTGTATCATAAGTAGTCTAATTAGAATAATTAGTGAATGAGTATTATGATTAGGATAACTGCTGTTATCCTTCTTCTGCTTCTTACATAGTTGTCCAGTGATGATTAAAGCTGTCAAATTCTTTTGTTTATTATTCAGTCAATATTTATTAAGTACCTAATATGTGGTAGCAATTGTACTAATCACTGCGTATATTAAAAAAAAAAGTCAAAAGACAATTCCAACCCTTGAAATGTTCACAACCTAATAAGAGGGACAACAAGCTATTAAATGTATACCAGCAAGTTATATATGAGACAAATAGAAAATAATTAAGAGAGAGGAAGAACTAGAATGAAGAGTGACTTGGAAAGACTTTCTGTAAAAGGAAAGATTTTAGTTGGAGTTTAAAGGAAGCTAGAGAACTCAGGACACAGGGATAAGGAGAGAGAATTCAATGCATTGAGAAAGACTAGAGAAAATACCTAGAGATGGAGTGTTTTGTTCCAACGATAAAGAAGTCAGCATTCCTGAATCAAAGAATACATAGTGAGGAGTACTAAAACTAGAAAATCAATGGTGGGGTCAGTTACAAAGCAATTTGAATGCCAATCAGAGATTTTTATTTTTGATTCTCAGGATGATGGTGAGCCATTGGAGTTCTCTGATTATGAAAGTGACCTTAGCCAGACCTGCACTTTAGGGAAATCATTTTGGTAGCTGAATAGAGACTAAATTACAGTGGGGAAAGACTAGAGGTATGTAAACCAACCAGCCCATTACTGCAGTAGTACAGGCATAAGACTCTGTACCAGAATTATACCTCTGGGAGTACCAAAGAAGACTGGGTGGCAAATTGGAGAGAACTTGAAAAGCTAAAATCAACAGATCATTTCAACAGATTGGATATGAATGATAAAAGATAATGAGAAATCAAGGATTATACTTAGATTATAAACCTGGGAAATTAAGAAGGTGAGGGTTCCTTAAGTGATTTAGGGTAAAAGATAAGGATATGAGTTTGGGATATGTTAAATTTAAATTGTCTACTGGGCATCCAATTTAAGATGTCTAAAAGGCCATTGGAGATGTAAAAATTAAGATCAACAGAAAGGTTACAATAGAATAGGTACATCAGCATGGAAATAGATTTAACTAAATCTATAGCAGCTGATTTTAGACTAGTGCCTAGGAGTCTACTTCTTAGTCAAGGTAGAGTCTCATTCCTTGCAAAATCAGTACAAACTCACTTTTCTGGTCCCCACTGATTCAGATAGTTACATTCAATTTTCCAAATGGTTAGTAATTTGGGGATGAAATAGGATCTGGGATTAAGGCTAGAAGTGAGCTGACAGAATCTTAAATAGAGGGACAATGTATTTTGGGGAGGCAAATTGAGTTATAAAAATGCATCTGGGATCATCAAAGACAGTATTGGGCAAGACAACTACTGAGTCATTAAACACTGATAAATTTATGATCTGATAACTAGACATTTGACCTTTATTCCCATATATACTTAGCCCAATGACAGGTGTTCAACAGAATGTCTGTCACATTGTAAGCATTTAAAAATACATGTTGACTTGCCTAGTCTTAAAATGTACCTATGGCACCTCTTGCCCTAAATGAATTGAGCAGGCAGCCTTTGGAAACATCATCTATCAAGAGACTTCAAATATTTTGTTGGAATGGAGAACACACTGATGTGACTTGTCGATTTCTTTTAGAGGTATGTTATACAAAGTGAAAACTCAATATTTCCATTTGAAGAATTTTCAAAAAAATAGATATCTTGTATGTGGAAAAGTTAGGTAGGAATATTTGAATTATACACTATATTTATTTGGAGCTTAAACATCTTTTGCATAGAAGAATCCATCATTTTCTGAGTTTCCCAGATAAATTTTTTTTATTTTATTTTCTGCTTTAAAAATTAGAATATTACTAATAAGAGAAAAAAGCCTACATTAAAATAAAAACATTAAATTCAAGAAAAGTAGTATATATTTAAAAATATATTCAACATTTTTGAATTTGTACCCTAGAAAATATTGGGCTACTTTATGATACTACTTCTGTACTATGTTCTATGTTCTGTCATTTAGCTTCTACTTCTTTTTTTGCCCTTCATTTCAACAAGTTGATTGGCTGAAGCATCAAATTCTGATGGCCAAGAAGGGTCAAAGAACTATTCATTGGAGTTCCCATATGTATTTTACATAGGTTGAACATGATTCCATGTTTCTTCTATTTATTTATTCTTCATGTACAACTAGATGGTAATCAGTCAATTTTCATTTCAGCTTTTGTTATTCAGTTTTTCAATTGCTTTTGATTTTTCCTAGTTACCCTTCATTTCAGCTAGCATGACTTTTCTTCTCTTCCCCCACTTAATGGTATTTATTTTTTCCCCAATTACATGTAAAGCTTTCAACATACACTTTTATAAGACTGTGAGTTCCATTTTTTAAATTCCTCCCTGTCTTCCCTTCTTTCCAGATGGCAAGAAATCTGTTATAGGTTATCCATGTACAATCATATTGAACATATCTCCACATTAGTCATGTTGTGAAAGAATTAGAACAAAAGGGAAAAACCATGAGAATAAAAAAAAGTGAAAATGGAATGCTTTCATCTGTATATAGACTTTATAGTTCTTTCTCTGGATTCAAAAACATTATCCATCATGAGTCCTTTGGAATTACATGAGATCACCATATTGCTGAGGGGAGCTAAGGCTATCAAAGTTGATCGCCACACACTGTTGCTAGTGTGTAAAATGTGCTCCTGTTTCTGCTCACTTTGTTCAGCATCACTTCATATAAGTCTTTCCAGTTTTTTTTCCCTTAAATCTGCCTGCTCATCTTTTCTTATAGCACAATAGCATTCCATTACATTTATATACCACAATTTGTTCATCCGATTCTGTAACTGATGGGTATCTTCTCAATTTCCAATTCTTTGTCACTACAAAAAGGGTTGCTATAAATATTTTTGCACATGTGAGTCCTTTTCCATTTTAATGATCTCTTTAGGATATAGATCTAGTAGTGGTATTGTTAGATCAAAGGATATGTATAGTTATATAGCCCTTTGGTCATAGTTTCAAATTACTCTCCAGAATATTGGATCAGTTTACAATTCCACCAACAATGCATTAGTGTCCCAATTTTTGCCACATTTTAAAAATATTTATCATTTTCCATATGTCTCTTATTAGCAAATCTGATAGATATGAGGTGATACTTTAGAATAATTTTAATTTGCATTTCTCTAATCATTACTGATTTAGATTTTTCATATGACTATATTAGGTTTCATATGACTATAGCTAATTTCTTCATTGGAAAATTGCTTGTTCGTATTGTTTGATCATTTATCGATTGGAAAATGACATATTCTAATAAACTTGACTCAGAAATAATTTTGATTTAGAAACCAGGCCTTTATTAAGACACCAGAAATAAAAACATGCTTTCCATCTATTCCCCTAATCTTAGTTGCATTGGCTTTGTTTGTTTAAAACCTTTTTCAATTTAATATCATTAAAATTATCCATTTATATTTCACGATCTTTTCTAACTCTTGTTTGGTTATAAATTCTTCCCTTCTCCATAGATCTGACACACATAACATTGTTTGCTCTTCCAATTTACTCATGGCATCACCCTGTGTGTCTAAATTAGGTACCTTATTTTAGTGACAGTGTAAGATATTGGTCTTTGTATAAGTTAGATGCCCTTTTTTTATTGCATGCATATGTTAACCTAGGAGTAGTTAGCTGGCACAGTGGGAAGAGTTCTAGGCCTGAAATCAAGTAACACTTCCTGATTTCAAAGATAGTCTTAGACCTTTACTATCTGAGTGACACTGAGCAAGTCAGTTAACCCTGTTTTCCTTGGTGACCTCCTCTTTAAAATGAGCTATAGAAGGAAATGGCAAACCACTTTGCCAATAAAATGAAATAAAATTTGTCTTGGCCAATAAAATTCCCAATTTAGTCACAAAGAATTGGACATGATTCAACATCAAGAACAAGTTCAAGCAATCGTTTATTTAGGGAATTTACCATTTTATAAGAAATAATGGGGCAGGAGGGTTAGAGGGGTTCAAAATAAGAGTCATAAGCAGATGGGGATTAGGGAAGACTCCCAGGGGATCTAATGTAAACATTAGCTTTGGGTAGAATTTCACCTTTGTCACATTTGGGGAGGGGGAGTTTAGGTAGGACAAAGAAAAATGTTAGAAATCAAAGGGAATACTTGAGTAGCTAAACCAATTTGGTTGGGACCAAAAATATAAGAAGAAAAATAAGAGATAAGTTAGAAAAAGAAACTTGAAGAAAAGCAGTATTTTAGATTGATAGAAAGGAACCATCATAAATAGGAAAACTTGAATTCAACTTCCTCTGGCATCTATTGGTTTTGTGATTCTTGGTGCATCAATTTGACCTCCTAGTATTTCAGGAAATCAAGTCTTACCTAAAGCAACTGCTTAATAAAGTTTGCTATAAATTTCAAGGAAGTGCTCATTTGCTTTGCTGTGGGGAGGAGATAGTAATTTATTAAGTGACTACTATATGCCAGGAACCATACTAAGTGATTTACAGATATTATCTCCTTTGATTATTTAAAATTGTATCATTGATTGATAAGGAAAATTCTCTACACTGATAAAATCACAAGTCTAGTATAAATAATTAAATACACAGATAAAAGAAAGGATGGATGAATATACAAAAAATTAGGTGGGTAAACAAATGAACAAATGAATAAGTGAATAAATTAATAACTAAATGGATAGATACATGACTAAATAAGTAGGAGCCATATTGTGAAATGGCACCGAGATAAGAGGTATAGAATTTATTCATTGTTCTCTGCAAAGTTATGAAAATTTGGTGAACAGGACAGTGACTTGATCAGACACTCAAAAGCTTATTGATGGGCAGGATAGATTAAAAGAAGAATTAGAAATTGTAGGTGGGTTGACTTGTTTGTAGAACTTAATTAAAGTTATTCGATCAAGAATGGAGAAGAAATTATGGAAGTGAGCAAATACTGTAAGAGTTTTGAGTTTCAAATTCTATCTCCCCTCTCCCTGAGATGGCAAGTAATCAAATATAAGTTAGTTCTTTGTACAAGTACAAGTACAAGAAGACTCAAATAAAAGAAAATGAAAAATAGCAATCAATCTTTAGTCTGTATTCAATCAATGTCAGTTCTTTCTCTGGAAGCATATAGTATACTTCATCATTAGTCCTTTGGGATTGTTTTAGATCATGATATAACTGAGACTTGCTGTCATTCACAGTTCTGCATTGAATAACATTGTTGTTATAGAATTCATTCAATATTATCCTGTTTCTGTTCATTTCACTATGCATTAGTTCATGTAAGTTTCTTAATTTGGTCCTAATTTCCAAGTTTTCTGATATCCTGTTTGTCATTTTTCATATTCAATAATATTCTGTTACAAACATATACCATAGCTTGTTTAATCATTCCCCAATTAATGGGTATCCCTTTGACTTCTATTTCTTAACCACTACAAAAAAGAGCTTCTAAAAATATTTTTTGTACAAATAGGCTATTTTCCCTTTTTTGAATGGCATCAGTGGTATTGCTGGATCAAACATTTACAGCCTGTTGAATATAGTTCCAAAGTGCTCTTCAGAATGATTTGATCAGTTTACAAGTCCACCAACAGAATATTATTGTCACAGTTTTCCTATATACCCTCATATATTTTTCTTTTTTTCTTTTCTTTTCTTTTCTTTTTTTCTTAGGGGAGGAGGGGTCAGATTAGCTTCTCTGATAGATATGACATGGTACCTCAGAGTAGTTTTAATTTCATTTCTCTGATCAATAGATTTAGGAGATTTTTTAATATGACTATTGATAGCTCTGGTTTCTTTGTCTGAAAGCTGCTTGTTGATATCCTTTGACTATTTATGACTTGTACTTTTTAATTTGACTCCATTCTTTATATATTTGAGAAATAAGGCCTTTATCAAAGATGCTTATTGCAAAATCCTCCTCCTATCCCATGCCTTTTCTGTTTCCTTCTAACTTTAATTGCATTAGTTTTGTTTGTGCAAAACTTTTAAATTATTATTGTATCTATTTTGAGCTCATCTAGGTATGCAGTGTAGATGTTGATATATATCTAATTTACGTCATACGGTTTTCCAATTTTCCTGGCAGTCTAATCCTGTAAGATTTTGTTACAAAGGATTGGATTCTTTGGGCTTTCTATATGCTAAATTAATCTAATTATCTATTAGAATGTAATTTGTACCTAATCTATTCTAATGATCTGCCATTAAGTATTTCTTAGCCCAGGTTTCTTTGATAATTACTGTTTTATAATACAGTTTGAGATCTGGTATGGCTAGATCACCTTCTTTCACATTTTTCCATTGATTCCCTTGATATCTTTGAGCTGCTGTTCTTCAAGGTGAATTTTGTTTTTATTTTTTTACAATTCTATGAAATTATTTTTGATAGTTTAATTGATATGGCACTGAATAGCTTAATTTAGGTAGAACCATCATTTTTATTATATTGGCTTGGCTTACCCATGAGGAATTGATTTTTTTCCCCAATTCTTTAGATCTGACTTTATTTGTGTTCCTGGGTTGGTCTTTGCAAGATAGACTTGTATTTTATATTGTCTACAATTACTTTAAATGAAATTTCTCTTTCAATCTTTTGCTGCTGGACATTTTTGGTAATATATAGAAATGCTGCTGATTTTTTTTTTTTTTTTGGAGTACAATAATTTATGCAATTATTTCCACAATGTGAAAAAAATAACTTTGGAACATTTAAAAATTTACATCAATGAAAACCTAAATATTTCTCTAAAAGACTGATGAATCAAATTTCCCATCTCTTGGGGGATAGAATAAAGGATGCATGTTCAGATAAAACCAATGTGTGAATTTCTTTTCTTTAACTATTACTTTTTTTTTTTTAGTGTTTGAGTTGGGTTTTATTTTTTTAATTATAGATTTTTTTTCCAAAATATGTATGTGGATAATTTTTGACATTCACCACTACAAAATCCTATGTTCTAATTTTTTCCCTCCCTCCTACCCTCCCAGTTGGCAAGTGATCCAATATGTATGAAATGTGCAATTACTCTACACATGTTTTGTGGGTTTATTTTGTATCTAACAACTTTTCTAAGGTTATTAATAATTTCAAGTAGTTTTTTAGTTGCTTCTCTAGGATTTTCTAAACATAATATGATATCATCTGCAAAAAAGAAAAGGTAGTACTTTTGTTTCCTCATTTGACTATTTTAATTCTTTTAATTTATTGTTGCTTTCTCAACATTTCTAGCACAAGAGTTATAGCTTATTTCTCTTAAAAATCATGCTCAAAGATGGTTTTAGATAAATATTACTTATTATTTTATGATACATTCCATTGTTCTTATGCTCTCTACTGTTTTAATAGGAATGAGGGCTATATTTTTCTTATAGCTTTTCTAATATTGAACCAATCCTGAATTCCTGATATAAATCCTGCTTGGCTATAGTATATGATGCTTGTGATATATTGCTATAATTAAACTGGTCTACAATTTTCTTTCTCTGTTTAGGCTTTTCCTGGTTTGGGTATCAGCACCATATTTGTGTTGTAAAAGGTTGTTCTCCTATTTTTCCAAATATATATAGTATATTGATTTGGGATTATATAGTATTGGGATTGATTTTAAATGTTTGGCAGAATTCACTGATAAGTCTTAATGACATGAGGTGAGATCTTTCAAGACATTTGTGAAAATTGAGTGAGGCTTCATCTGTTTCAAAGTCTGAGTCGGCCTGAAGGACTTTAAGCATTAAATCAAGGGCATACTTAAGCCCCCTCCCTGCTATCCCCTAAGGGCATACTTAAGTCCTCTTCTTGTTATCCTCCCTATTTCAGTCAAATATGGGCAACTCTGGTCAAGTTATTGGTCAAGTCCAATTTCTCAGGTTGTTCCCCAGTTTAGAATGTAAGATCCTCAGCCAATAAGGATGAGGGTAAGTGGTGGGAGGGGGTATTTGCATTAGGGATTAAAAGTGTTGATTCTGCCCCTAAGGTGCCTCCTCCCTTCGATTATCTGCTCAATGGGTGGGATGCCGGATTCTCGCCAGAAAGTATAATAAACTTTGCTTTGCTTCTAGAGATCTCTCCAGCTTTTTTATTAAATGCTGTCTGAACTAAACAAATCCATTTGGTCTTGGGGACTTTTTCTTAGAAGTTTATTAATAGCATATTCAATTTCTTTTTCTAAGATTGTATTATTTAAATATCTTGTTTATATTTATATTTTTGTATAGATTCATCCATCACTTTTATATTGTCAAATTTTGTGTCATATATTTGGGCAAAATAGCTCTTAAAAATTGTCTTAATTTTCTCTTCATTGGTGGTGAATTGAATGTGGGAAGTGAGGAAGAATAGAGTCAAAAATAACTGAGGTTTTGAGCCAGGGTGAGTAGAAAAATTGTGATGTCATTAGGAGAATTTTGTCTGATCTCCTCAATCATAAATTTGACAATTTAGCCACTGTCCAAGTAAGTAGCTCAATCGGACTGACAAATTAAAATCTTTGGGCATAATATAAATACACACTATAGGAAAAATTCTGTTAATTGTTTCTAGAGTCATTCCCATCAACAAAATACAAATTAGATGAGTATGAATTCGGGTCCTTTTTTTTTTCTTCCATCTATTTGCCTTTTTAATTTAATGCAGTTTATATTTGCCTAAAGGTTCATTGAAAAGTATTCGCAGACTGGGTAATTATTTTAATTGATTGTTGATTTACCTTCCTTTTGTTCTCTAAAGTCCATATTAAATCACTTTGACCTCCTAAAATCCTAGAAATCTCTGCTCAATTCAATTCATTTCAATTCAGTTCTACTGAAACCAGTGTGATTTAGGCAACAGGAAATGCTGACTTTCTCTTGAATTGAAAATCAATACACTAAACATAACTGGAAGTTTCTTTCACAGTGTACACAACATTAGTATTCATGAAGAGGAAACAGAGGAAAAGATGACCTTTCATCTGAAATACATAATCTGTGTTTAGATTTTAAAGTAGTACCTTCTGGTAGAAACCCATCATGTGAGTTCTCCCTCTACAATACACTTAGGCTTTTTACCAATTTGTAATCTCAACTATGAAATTCTGGGGTTACCTCCCAATTAGCATCCCAGAGGTACAGCTATCAAACTGATAAAGTTTGCCTGCCTAAAGGCTCTTTCAGTGTTAAAGGTGAGTCTTTGTTTATCTCTTGAAAATTCTTTTATTGGAGGCTGTGGTAGCCATTTCCAATATGGAAAGGGCCAGTTGATCAGATAGCAGCAAAACTAATGAAAAGCCTCATGGAAGTGACAGCAAGATTAATTAAGTTCCTCTGGCTGTATTCACGTGTGGCTGTGCAGAGTTCCTTTGGGTACCACTGCAGTTAAATGGTATTCATGGTGACAAATACTGTAGATTTCCAGAACTGACACTTTTGAGTCAAGGGTAAAAAACACATTTGGTGGTTTTTATCCAGTAGAAAAGAATCAGGGATCATGTCCCTTTGGATAATTTTTTTTTTTTGTTTTTAATGATCAGAATGAAATTGAGATCAAGTAGAAAATATGCAAAATGAGAGGATTTCCTGGTAAACCTATATGCATTTGTTTTAAGTCCATTGGGAATTTTTGAATATATGTGTATATGTATGTGTACATTTATACATGCATGTGTCCACAGTACTATACATATACATGCTGATATGTGTGTACATGTATACATATATATTTCCATGTGCTGGACTTGATCCAAGACATATGATCATATATAATCAAAAACAGCCAATTACTTTTCTAAAACTTTGCTCTATGTGTCGAGCACTGCTATGGCCACAGCATATTTAAAAATGAAATGTCCGTGACCTCAAACATTCAAAATTTACTAGACCTTTACTCCATTTATCTTGAGGACTTGCTATTCTTCAAGGCAAAAGAAGAAATCCAATATAATGTTCTTTTCTTCCATTTTGTTTTCAAGTACATTTTTTCCCTTTTTGGATTCTGAAATAGCTGCCCAAGAACCATAAATGAAATTTATCTTAAGAAAAATTGGAAACCTCTGAAGTGTATGAGATCTTTCAACCAGCTATACAAGATCTATGTTATTGCATTTCCAAGTATCTTTGGTGGCATATTATTATATTTCAGCCCCCGGATAGGCTTTGAAGTTCATTTGTTAGCTCATCCATTCATTCAGCAAATATTTCTTTTGTCACCTGCAAAATAAAAGCGCAGTTCATTAGTTTGGCATTTAAGGATTTAGACGACTAGACAGTCAGAGTGGATAGAACACTGAACTTGGAGTCAGGAAGACCTGAGTTTGAATCCTGTCTCATAAACTTGCAAGTTCTTTGACTTGGGGCCATTCAATAAACCTCACTCAGGCTCGGTTTCTCTATCTGTAAAATAAGGATAATAATAGCATTTTATTCCCTGTTACTGTTACAGTTATTGTAAGACTCCAGTGAGATAAGCTTTGTAAAGTGCTTTGCAAACATAAAATTTAATATATAATGTCTAGTAATTATTATTGCTACCGCCACTACAATGGTTGGAATTGCCTATGTGGCGATTTCCATTTCCAGAACTTACCCACTGCATTCAAATTTATCCTCATGTTTTCTTCTATGTTATCATTTCATTTAAGCTAAACTGGTCTTATGATCTCCTAAATACTGACAGTCAATAAACATTTATTCAGCACATCCTATGGGTCAAGCACTGTGTTTCTCCTGCCTTCATCCTGTGAGGAGTCCCTTTATTCTGTTTATTAACTTCTACCCTTCCTTCAAGGTAGAGCTCAATATTGTCCTTTTCTATTAGCCCCAGCAATAGTCACTTCAAGCCTGGTGCTCTTTCCATTGTTCCATCTCGTTGAAAAGGACTACTACAGTCAGCCTCTCCAGTGCCCTTTATTTTAATGATCAGGAAACTAGGGCCCAGAGAATTTATATAATTACATTCCATGTCTTGCATCTTGGCTTCAACAAGGCTCTCTCTTATACTTGGATTCAGTGCAGTGGTGGAGTCCAGAGGCAAGAGTCAGAATAGCCTTACTTAGCCTCTGGGTTATTGAAGCAATAAAGAGCCACTGGTATTATCAGAATAGGGGAATAACATGATCACCCACTCTCAAAGGTTTTATTTGCATTTTAGTGTCTCTTCAACTTCATTGGCAGCTCCTTGAGTCAAAGAAGTTTTCTCATAGGTTGCTCGATCCTTGAATACCAGTTTCTTACTTCTAGTAGATACTCAGTGGATGTTTAATGATGAAGGTGATATTGATTGAAATGATGATTAATAGTCCTGCACGGTATGCAATCATATTAAAAAATAGAACAGCATATTGGCCCAGCCATTGAAGAGGCTGTTCCTTTGAAAAGAAAACATAATGAAAAAAACTAAATAGCTAGAAATATCAAACATCACAGTCCAAATTACATACAGAGTGCTGAGAGTACCAAAATTACTGAGGAGTAGCATTGGCTTGGGACAAGAGGGTACTAGAACCTATTCTTGGCATTTGAGAATTAATTGTGAAATTTTCATTGTGTAGCATTTCGAATTTATAAATTGGCAAACAATAAATTAGGGTTGAATGATTGCTTTGTTGTTGTTGTTTAAGACGTAAGAAAACAATGAAAGAAATCTTCAGAATGTATGTAGAACTTATAACTGTGTCCTACACTCATTTCCCTCTCAGTTGTCAAACATTTTCCAGCACACTCTGGTTGGGGATCACAGACTTAAAGCTAAGCAATCTCAGAACTCATCTAGTTCAAAACCCCTTATTTTGCAGAGAAACAAACTCAAGGAGAGAAAGATTAAGGAATTTTTTGAAGGTCACACAGGTAGATAATATCAGAGGAGAAATATGAACCCAGATCCTCCAAAAACAATGTGCAGTTTCAGGAAACACTTCAAAGAAGAAATTGATGTTCATTTTCTCTACTTAAAGAGGAATAAGAAAAACCAGCAAGAATGTTCAACTTATGATAACCTCATCTGTTTGCTGTCACCAACACCAGTTACCATTGAGATAGATGAAAATAAAACCATTCTAAAGAGATGATTTAGAAAAGAATGGGTCAGATATCTTGAACTATGATCTGGCCTCCCCAGGTGTCAATATTTCCAGGGTCAGAAGGTTCAATGTCCCAATGAAGTGGATGAATGGGTCCAATTGTGCAAATTGATTTACAGAACAAAACAGTATTAGAAAAAAATCAAAGATCTAGAGATAGAGACCTGGCAAATGGGGTCATATTGTATTATTGAATGCCCTTGGAGGCAGGGAAATCCCATAGGAGAGCTTCAGGAGTGTCACCATTAGTAATTTTCTTGTAGACAATTAATTTCTTGAAATATGGTCATAGAGGTCTCAGGTGTTAAGTCTCTCTGGAATAAGGGGAAAAAAAACATTTATCTTATGATTACATCTACATTACCAAAAACATCTAGACATTATGGTCCCCAAATAAATCAAATTTAAAATTTGGGATGGGATGGGATAAGATATTTTTGGAATTCTTATGTCTAGGATACATTCAGTGGCAGAGGATTGAGAAGGATCAAGATATCCTACTAGAAGAAGAGATAGTCAGTATAGCTTCTAACCCCATTGCATGGAAAATTATCCCTGATGTTCTAACCCTTAGGATTAATCAGGAGGACACAACTCTGGGAAAAGTGGGTTGTAGGAGAGGGGCACTTTGGAGAGGGGATCCTAGGGATAATGGTATGGATCTAAAGGAAGGAGGGGGGATAGTCATTTGATACAGAGTAGGCAGTCCAGTAAGTATCACCAACGGTAGCTGTCATGCAGTATATAGAATCCAGGACCTGGAGTTAGAAATAACTATGTTCAAATCTGAACTTCATCACTGAAATATGACCTTGGCCCGTCCCTTAGTCTCTGTTACCTCATTTTCCCCAGATGTAAAATGAAAGTAACAATAGCACCTATAACTCAGTGTTCTTGTGAGAACACATAAAATAGTATTTGTGAAGCACTTATTAGCACAGTACAAGCACATAAAAATCTTACCTGAGACCAATAGTCCAGGGAAATAAACCCTTCATGTTTTGCCCCAGTTACAGCTCTGGTGTTATCATACTTATGAAAGACATAGAAAAACTGTCAAAGTCTCTCTGAAGAACTTTGGAATTGATTGTGAGACTGGCATTGGACCAGCGTGCCCATATCAAAGAAGATGTTGTTCTCAATGAGTGAAGCAGAATTGCTGTAGCTCAAAAGGAACAGGAGATGCCCACATTTAGAGACATCTGGCTCCAAATGTTCATATGGACTATTTGTACCCAATCTGTGATAGAATTTTCTAAACCTATTGTCCGATTGGCCCACGATCACACACACTATACCTTGACTGTGGTCAACATAGTGATATCATTTAATCCCTCATTGAGAATGAAGAACAATAATCAATTAGCTTTGAAAGAATCATTGGATTGATTTCTTATTTCACTTCCAAGTTCACTTTTTAAGCAACTTAAAGTACATTCCTGATCCTATGTGTTTTACAGTAGGCACATAACAAGTTCATATTGTTTGCATAATTGATATCTATCAAAAATAGTCTTTATTGTACATACATCATGGACTTGCTCTAAAGTGAAAGGGAATCAATGAACACCAAAATATTTCCCTAAATAAAACTGTGATGTTAAATATTCCCATTTTCAAATGGAAATATGGATAAGTACATGCATAAATATTCTTTTATTTCATTTTATTCTTAAATCACCATGTTTCTAAAAACATGACTAACAAATGTAAAACATGAAATTCAGGGAATTCAAGCTAATTTCTTGAGGTCCAAAGAGAAGGAAATCTTGAGTTTCAGTTCTCTGACTTCAAATTGGTTGCTGAATCATTTCGATATAGGAACTGGATATTAATATGCTTTTAAAATTAAAGTATCAATAGAATACCTTGTTCATTACAATAGAGACAGAGATTTGATGGTTATGATAGATAAAGAGAAAGCTGTTCAGGTTTTTAGGAAACAGAACCGTGGGAGACAACATAATATAAACAGTAAACACCCTAGAATTGTAACTATTATGTTGTCATTTGGAAGCTAGTAGAAGATTCCTGAGAGGCCAAATCATAGAGCTTCATTTATTTTACAGATTAAAAAGCAAAACAAAACAAGCATCTAAGATCCAGGATAAGTTATATGGGCAAAGCTATACCTATTAGAAGTGACAGAAGCAGAATCTGAACTCAAATCCAATTTTCTTTCAACCCTCGTTGTTCAATCGTAACCGACTCTTTGCCATTCCAATTGGAATTTTCCTGGCAAAAATATTGGTTTCCTTCTCAAGCTCATTTTACAGATGAGGAAACTGAGGCAAATGGGTTAAATGACTTGCCCAGGGTCTCACCACTAGTAAGTGTGTGAGATATTTGAACTCAGGTCTTTCAGATTCCCAGTCAGGGCTATATCACCATACCATCCACTATGTTGGACTATTTTCCTCATCTCAAAGGGCCCAGGTTTGGATCCCAAATACCTAATGGTAATTTTGACAAGTTATTTCACCTTTCTAGGTTTCAGTTTCCCTATTAGTAAAATAAGGCAGTTCTTGAAGGTCCCTTCCTGACCCATGAACTGACCGGACCTGATAGTATTGATTTATTTGAAATACTAAACATCTAAATTTTCACCTCAGAGTCATGAAAATATTTATTACCCAGATATCCTCGCTTTTGGAATGCTTAGATAATTGCATTTCTACACATTGGTTTCCTATGTAATTCTATTTATTTTATTTTATACGGTTAAAATCATTGTTCTGGGATGGTGTTCATAGACTTTACTAGACTTTCAGAGGGGTCCATGACTTAACCCATATTAAGATTTCCTAATGTAAATAATAATCTATTAATGCTGTGTTCAGGAAATCCTAATATCCTTTCCTCTGGTGGATTTGTTGTTGCTGGAATGAGGAGAGCAGTGATTCCCTCTAAGAAAGTTCAGATCTGCAATATAAGAGGATCAGGGTATTGCATATGGGCTCCTACAGATCAAGTGTCTTGCGGGGTCACCCTGCTCTCTGAGAGTCCGAGGCAGGTGCCGAATGTGACTCTTCCTTTCTGCAAGGCCGGGATTCCAGGCTCTCTCTCTCTTGCTTTTGGATGGTCCAAATTAGAGATCCGGATTCCTGGATTAGGGGACGCTTGCGGATCTTCTCTTTCTCTTTTGTATTCTTCCAATTTAACGGAAGGGGCTGTCATCTGTGGGGTAGAGAGGGCAAACTTCTTCCTCTGGAGAGAGTATCCCATACCCAGCCAGAAGCTTGCAGGCAGTTCCCCTTTAAGGGTGAGAAGGCGCTTCAGTCTCCGTGCCCCTCCTCTTTCAAGAGGAGCACGGATTGGGAATAATCATTATTGCCAATCAGAAATTGGGGAAGTTTTTATTGCTGGATGGTTTTATTTTATTATATATATATTTTAAATTAATTGTGTTTTTTCCTCTGTGAGTTTAAAGCAGAAAAAATAGCCACCCACGAGGATGTTTGTTAGCTGTCTAACGCACCTCGGCTCCTCCCCCCTTAGATTTGGCAGGTAATTTAGAAGCGAAAACCTCAATTACCCCGTCAGTAGTGGTTTACTAATCTGTTTCCACACCAGGGAGGGTGTGTGTGTGTGTGTGTGTGTAGGTGTGCGCGTGTGTAGACAAGCACTTTAAATGCATATTCGCTAAGTGGTACACTTAAATCAGCATGTCTAATAAGGCTGCTGATTGTAGAAAGTGTTAATTCCCAGTTTTGTTCCCTCCCCTCCCCAACACACACACACACACACACACACACACTTCTTCCCACCTCCCCTCAAGAATATCCAGATTCCTTCCCTCCCCGAGTTCCCCTACCCTTCCCCTTCTCTTCCCTCCCCTACACACCCTCCCCAACCCTTCTTCTCCCTTCACTCTCCTCAACTCCCCACTCTGGCTCTCAGCTACTCCACCCAGTTGGGCAGCCCCTTGTCCTCCACTCTCCGTGCGCTAAGATCCCCGTTGACAAATCCTAATCCTAACGAGCTAAAAAGAGTGCGAACGCGCCGTTTAGTCCAGGCGGGGTGTCGGAACCCCTGGAGGAGAGGCTGTTCTGGGCGATGGGAGGAAGAGGGGGGGAGATCTGTTTGTAGTACTCCGAGTCCTGATGTCACAGGCTGAGCAAGGACATAACAAGGAGGAGTCAGATTACAGTAAGAATGGGCAGTGCAGCAGAAAGCTCCGAGTAAATGCGAAATCAGACGGGGCTCGTGGCCGGGAGAAGGAGGCGGTCTGCACAGCCCGGCACCCCGACTGCGCCCGCTCGCCCGCCCAGCCGCCTGCTCGCCCGCTCGCCCGCTCGCTCCCGCCGTCCCTGTGCCATGCCGGGGGCGCTGCCAGCTCCCGTAGCATGAAGCAGCCCCGCTCTCGGTGCCAGGCAGCCCGGCGCAGGGGGAGCTGATGCCGAGGACGCAGCGGTGGGATCCCAGCTGTATGATTAATGAGAAACATAATGTATTTTGGTAAGTGTGAACCCCCGATGATGTCATAGCGGCTGGGGCTCACCTCTGATCGGCGGAGGCAAGTCTCCGGAAGGCTTTAGCTGCCAGGGAGAAGGCAGCCAGCCAGCCGGCCATCCTTCCATCCTTCCTTCCATCCATCATCCATCTCTCTAGCTCTCTAGCTCTCCAGTATCTATCTGCGTCTACCTGTCAGTCTATTATTAGTATTATTATTTCTGTGGCAAGCACTTCCAATTGGCAAGGGTTAAATGGGTGGGGGGCGAGCGCGCTGAAGCAGCGCTCGCCTTTTGCTGGGCAGTGAATGAGCCGGCGCTGAGCTTGAAGGCTTAAAAAAAATCGAGAACTGAGTGGGGGGCTATCCCGAAGCCCCCGATCTCCCTCCATCAAGTTGCGCTGTCGTCTTTGGCAGAAACTGAAATGGCCTGGAATCACGGAAAGTTGCCGGCAAACTTAATGGGATATAGAGGGGGGAAGAAAAGTTCCCGTCTTATTTAAGATCCAGGAGGTTTGGTCAATAGTAACGTTTCATTAAACATTTGCTTTGGTGGATCCCGAGGCTGGAAGGGGGAGGGAGGGAAGGTGGGTGGGTGGGGACCCAACAAGCAGCCTCTCATTTCCAGGGCTTGAGCAGCTGAGAACGCTCCCCTGTTCAGAGAGATCCCCGGCTTCTGAGAATGCTTGGAGGCAGCACACGGCAGGACTGAGGATTCTTAAGCCTGCCACAGAGGGGTTCCTGAGCTAGTGGATTTCTAGGCAGTGGAGTTGGGCGCCTCAGCGGAAACCCCTCGGGGATTCACGGCGGAGCCGCCTCGGAGGAGCCCGGGGAAGGCTCGGCGGGGCGCAGCTCGCTCGGGGCTGGCTAGCCGGGGTCTTGCGAGGAAATGTAAAGGAATGCCGCGATTGACTGGAAACTGACTTCTGGGGAAGGAGGCAGGCTTGAGGGGGTTAGCCCAGAAGCGGAGCACTGGCATAGAGGCACTTGGCTGCGCCTGGAAGTTATGCTTTCCTACTGTAAGTCCGATTCCCCCCCCCCGGCCCCCAACCCAGAGGGGGCTAGAGCTGTTATGTACTTAATGCTGAGACGTTCGCATGTCCGACCGGAGGGAGGATGGGGAAGGATGCCAAGGGAGCTACTCCAGTGGATTTCTGGGTTGCCAGCAAATAAGAAACCCAGAGTTCACTTGGAACCGATTTCTCTTTAGAAAAGTGCTTCCTCGCTCTTGGGGTGGATTTGCCTGGCAGCAGTTTTACATAGAATTTTCCGGGGGGGGGGGGTGTTAGCATTTGCGTCTGTTGCCCATGTACTTCCTCCCCCTCTGTCTGAGGGAGAGCCTGTGGAATAGCCAGAGTTGGGGAAGCTAAAAAGCCTTCCCTTGACAGCAGCCTCGATCCCGCTGTAATTTGGCTTCTAGTAGAAAAGATGTTTGAAAAATGCCTGAACGTAACTCCGGAGAAACAGCCCCTTTTTTGTAAGCTGCTGGGCACTAGAATCGAGCTCCGGGCTCTGCCGCCTTTGCCAGACGGAGAGCGCGAGATGGTTGACTCGCAGAATTGTCATTAGCCGTATTGATCACGGGATTCTTCATTACTATTACGGTTATTATATTGTTTTGGGGGGAGGGAATAAAGGAAGGATATTCCTCCTAGCCCAAAAGGCTCTCAGTGGCCGGGATGGTGTCGTGTAGTCTGTGGTGAGACTGGGTTAGGGTTGGAACCGAACTTAGGTTTTCGGTCCCTGGCTCGGGTTTCCTATGGGATTGTAGCAGGCAAGTCTGGTTAACCAGCGAACTTCCAGGGCTTAGGAGTGCTAGCTAGAGGTCAGCCATATGCAATTGGATTAAAATGTGGCTATTATGGGAATGTTCTTGGGGCCAGATCCTGTTATTACCGTTTTGCCAATCCGGGCTGCTGGCGGGGTGGCCTGATTCGCCGGCTAATTTGTTTCATTGTGTAATGTAGGTTTTTAATAGTACAAATTGAAATGGGGTGTCCTACTTGAGAGGGAGCCATGCTCTTCGGAAGAGAGCACGGCTGAAGTTTTCCTCGGGCGTGAGGGGGCAGCACTCTGGAGGCCGAAGGGAAGGCTTACCTTCACACATGTATGTTCAGGACTGCCTCTTATTTCAGGACATTTCAGGATCCTCTCGTTTACTTTCTGGGATTCCCCACCAGAGAGCCTGCGGTCTCACCTGGTCGGGAAGAGAGCAGACCTTACAACTCATGGCAAGAGTTGATGATCATGTGATGATCAGAGTATCTAATATTAATGAATATCTAGAGCCTTTCAGCCATTTGGAGGGCAGTTCTCACTTTGCTTTAGGACTACTTAACCCTAAATGGTTTTCCTTGGCCCCAACTCCCTATCATGCTCCTACTTTATGGAAATTCATCCTGTTGCGTGTCTACTTATATCACTACACGTGTGTGAGGGAAGGGTTTGTATGTGTTAGAGGGCAGTGTTGGTCTGGGTGTGTGTAGGAGGGTGCTTAGGGAAAAATAGAGTGTACACTTGGGATTTGGGGAAGGGTCCTGGGGACTAGAAGAAAGGGGTGCCGTTGTCTTCCTTTTGTACCAGTAGGGTTCCTCATACAGCTACTTTTGGGTGAAAGGCAGGATTGGGGTAAGGAATAGGGTAAACTAGTAAGCCAATCAGACTGGAGCAGGCTCTCCTTTAACTCACTAAGCTGCATAATATTTGAGCCTTTAGAAATAGATGTGCTGTTTTCCTCCTCCCAGGAAGCTTCATGGTCCTCCGTGGGACTCTTTACAGCTCTCTGCCTTATTGGCTCTGGACCTTATCTTGCATTATTCAAAGTCAAACACACTTGGTGAAGGGAGAAGTTAAATTTCTAGTTCCCAAGAATAACTCATATTTGGAGAAAGTGGCTGTTTCAGAATTCTGTCTAATGGACCCTTTTAATGACTTAAATCTGACTCTCATTTTCTATTGAAATTTCAGTACTCCTATTTTTCAATAATGGTTCATTTGCAGTGATTTAAGAGTTTATTGTTCAGTCACTGTGGAGACTTTTCTTACTTATTCTATCGATTGTTCTTTCATTATTCTGAATTAAATACAAAGTGTGGGGGGGAAATTAAGGGGAAAAAAATCTGTCTGGCAGGAGCATCTTCCCAGGGTTTACTGTAAAACAAGTGAAAATAGTAAATACTTTTGTAGCTTTTCCCTCTCTATAAATATTTTACATTTTTAAAAAACGACATTTGCCAAGGATGAGTGACCTTTAATAATTTATCCAGAGATAAAAGAAAGGCTGTTGGGAAACTTCTCCCTTGATTAGAGGAGAGAAGCTGTGGGTGGTTGTCGGCACAAGCTACACAAAGCTGATGGAATAAAGTGCTAAGCGGATTCTGCAGCCAGTGCTAAGCAAGGTGTATGTGTTAGAATCTACAGATTATTTGCTTGGGCACATCAACTCTGCTTTATAACATTTGACATTGGGGTTGTTGCTGTGATCTAGCTCTTACTCCTAGCTCAGTGACTCCACCTTTCGTATCCTACTGGGGCTCATGCTTTCAAAGCTGAAGGAAAATGTCGTTGAGATCAGTCAGGTCAAAGGATACCTGGGACCCGTTGTGGGCCAGAGAGGTAGTGCTGGACTCATCCTTTGCCTAAGGGAGAGAAAACCAGGGCACAGATGATGGGTCTCTTTAAGTTGGTTCTGCTTGGTTGGAAACCAATAATGTGTTTTATGGTTGGAGACAGTCAAGAAAAGACTGCAGTGAGGTTGCAGTTCAGATAGGATGTGGGAAGCTTTCTAAAAATCCTACTATAATGCCTGCCCATTTACCATGAATATATGTGGTGTTCATATAATATTTACTTATTGTCTACCCACATAAAAAACATGAGCATCTGGAGGCTAGTTTCCATTCTTTTGCCCTGGCACATAGAAAGCATTTAAGAAATACTTGTTGACTGTCAACTCTCCTCAAAAAAAAAAATCTTTTTAAAAAACAGCAAAAATAAAGGATGATGGAAATATTAGTTAATGGGGTTGGGGAGGAGCGGGTTCACTTAAAAGGATGAGTGACTTACTCAAGCCGAAGCTTTTCTGTATTTAAAAATTATATATATATATCCAAGTAGCTTCCAAAAAAGTGAAGCATTGGACAACATACCTTTGCTGACAGGGAGGACTTAAGGGAAAGAGTAAGTAATAGAAAAGAACCAAAAAAAATCTTGTAGGAAAATTCCTGGAGTATACTAAAGCTTGAAACCCTGGCCACAGGAACATCATCTTCTTGCCTGTGCATCATCTATTTCCAGAAACATTTTCAGTTTCATCTCAGGACCTGAACATTATCAAGTCAGCATTTGCTCCTTATTGTCATGTGAACCACCAGGTTTCACTTCTGAGAGCAATTTAAGTGAAGGGTGGGGAAAAGATTTTTAGCAACAAAAAGATCACAGGGAAAGAAATAATGCAGGTGATAGAAAATTGCCCCCTTTCTGTTGTTTGGAGAGAAGTGTTTAGCACATCCTAATTTGGTTTTAGTTTGTGATCTTTCATGCTGATACTCAGTATCTCCTCCATTGGTTGTCAAGAGGTAGACTGATTCAGCCCCACGTTGAGGCTTAGATTCTTTAGCAAAGTTAAAGACAGATATACCAGGTTTTATTTGAGATTTATTGAGAGAGATAATTTGAGATTATTTATTTGAGAGTAAAAGAGAGGAAACTTGTTTATATACATTCTTCTTGTATTTGTTTTTGAGAAGAACCTGAGTTGTTTTGTTGTTGAGTACTTTCTTTCAGTCCTAACTCTTGATGACCGCATTTGGCATTTTCTTTAAAAAGACACTGGAATGGTTTGCCATCTCCTTTTACATTATTTTACAGATGAGGAAACTGAGGCAAATAGGATTCAGTGACTTGCTTGGGCTCACAGTTAGGAAATGTCTGTGACCAGTTTTAAACTTAGGTCTTCCTGAATGGAGGCCTAGTGCTCTATCTACTACACCCCTGAGCTGCTCTGTAGTTGACCTGTGACTTCATTGAAATAAAATGGAGAACTATGAACAAAGAAATGTCCTTAATAATTTTCTCCAAAAACTGTTTGGTAACTTATACATTGAGAGTTTCCTAGTGATACTGAGAAGTTTATTGAATTTTTTGTTGTTGTCCTTCATTCCCCAAGAGGACTAAGATATCAGGGATGTGATGCGATGCTATGGCATTCAAGCTAATTGGATTTAAATGACAGGAATGCTCAAGGTCACCTGCCTCACCTTCCCCTCCAGAGTCATCTGGGTCCAGTGGCCAGATAAAGCTCAGGAAGACTGTACATGGCCCTGGATGCAGGGGGAGACTTTGGTCTTTTTAAGTCAAGATCTATAACAGGTCTTAGTTTGACTAAGGCAACATCCATTCAGTGATTAAGGCTAGGTAAGGAATGAAGCAGAGAATGGCTTCTTTTACCTACTCAAAAAAAAAAAAATCAGTCTGAGATGGAAAGACCCTCAGGGTTTCTGGCCAAGATAGAAACAATTGCTTTTTATTTCAACTTGTCTGGGATCATAGGGATGGACTAGAATTATCTGAATTATTATTGCGACCAGTTCTTTCTGACTCAAAGGCTACTGTGCAGTGTTCTATATTCTCTATCTGTGTCTGTCTGACTTCTTCTTCTTTTTCTAACTATCCCTGTTTCTCTAGCTGAGGAAATTCCCTCTGTCATTGCAGAGATGGAGACATGGGGAGATCAAGTGGCTTGTCCAGGGTCACACAGTCAACCAGTATGTGTCAGAAACTGGGTCCTCCTGACTCTCAGACTCAATTCCCTATACCATTGCCTTTTATGTGTGTATATACACATCAACATGTATGATAAATGAATACAGGCATGCTTATTATATCCACATGCAGACATATGATTATAGCTATGAATAAACTTCACATGCCTATTTGTATATCCATGTATACATAACCAGTTTAATATAGATAACAATTCTAAATTGGATGCTCTCAAAAATACAATATTCTCCATATTAGTAATATGGAAATAGATTACTTGATCTATCTACCTATCTAACTCTGTGTGTCAAGAAATGTATAAATGGCAGGGTCAACTCTGTTGAAAATCCTCATAAAACAGGTCCCCAAATCCAAAGACACATGATTCATAAAATATTCATTTAAGTGTTTCATTCTCTAAAATTATATTAAGCTATTAAAGTTGGTTTATGATCAACTATATGTCTACTTGTAAAGATAGATATAGACATGGACTCTGAGATTCTTGGTATATTCTAAAATTCTAAGCTTTGAAATTCATTACATCTTACACCTTCCCAAAGAATACTTTCATTTAAACACACACACACACACACACACACACACATACACACACAGCACCAGTCCTTTAGTTGCTGTAATTATATGGAAATGAAGTGAGTTTATTTAAGGGATGAGTTCCCAAATCCATGAGCTAATAACGACTGACAAAGTTACCCTTTTGTGGGTGGCATAATTGTTCCAAAAAAACAAATGAAAAATTTAAATTAGAGGTTTCCTGCTTCCATTTGAGAAGATTTGGCTGCAGCTGCTGTTGACTGGAACCTCTCTTTATTGGACTTTATGTATATGTGTATGTGTATGTGTGTGTGTGTGTGTGTGTGTCTGTGTTTGTATAAGTCTATTTTTGTATTCCTGGGCATATTTTTGCACATGCTTAACTTTTGGATGTTGAATTGGGTCTACAAAGCAGATCAAAATGGCATCATTTTCACCCTTATATGTTTTTTTTTTTTCCTAATAGATTTCACTCCAATTGGTAAAACTCCTTTAGCATCATTTTAAAATACTGAAGGTAGAAACTTATTAATAGGAACATCATGGTATTTTTGTGGGCAACCGATTTAAAACTTTCACATATTACACTGTACTCTGTGTGTGTGTGTGTTATACCGAGTTTAAGAATGGTATCCCAACTCTTTCTCAATATAATGGCTAAAGAAATAATGATGGTTATGTAAACAGAAATCCACTTCACTTTGACTTGAGAAAGGAAGGTTTCCATTTGTAGTATATTGTGAACATTTCTTGAAACAACAAAGTCATGTAAGTCTCTTCCTGTTTTTATTTTAATGATTATTTCAAAAATCATTATATATGATAAACCTTTATTTTGCAGTAGATTTTCCTAGATGATTGGCGATAGTAAGAGGAAACATAACATTAGAATGGTCCAGTTTTCACCAGTTCTTGTTTGTACTGCTATACTACATGGAAACAATAATGGCTCTGACCCAATATTTTAATTCCTGAATTTCTATGAGTTGATGGCAGATATATGAAACTTTTCTTCCCAAGAACACAAATCTTCCACCAGTTAGAAACATCAAGACAAGTTCATATTGCCACACAAGTAAAGAAAATCAGGCAAGGAGACCTTAAAGAATTACGTCTTCTGTGCTTCTCGTTTGTTTGTTTTTGGCTTGACTTCAGTGGACATTTGAAAGGATAAAGAGGGTAAGAGGAAAAGGGACACTTTGAAGAATAATATAGATTAGCCACTTTAAAAACTACACACACAGATATTTGTATCTATACTAACCATATAATTAAAATAAAAATATTTTGAATTGTTTTTTATTTTTTCCTGGATTGTCCTATCTCCTATTTGTTGAAGTTGTTCTTATTCAATCATTTTGGTCATGTCTGACACTTCGTTACCTGACATGGGGTTTTCCTGGCAGAGATACTGCAGTGGTTGTCATTTTCTTCTCTCTAGATGTGAAAACTAAGATAAATGTATGTACCACCAGACACTTAAATAAATGTTTGTTCATAGAATCATATATGATTAGAGAGTTAGAGTTGGAAGAAAGACCCAGTGAGGCTAAATTCCTTGCTGAAGTTCACCCAGGCAGGAAGGGGCAGGACCAGAATCTGAATCGTTTTCCCTCTATTGCAAACCAAGGGCAATATCTGCTGCTCTGCACTGAGTTGAATTGAATTGAATGCATTTGTTTCAACTAAGTATTTGGCTCTCTTTTCCTAGACATCATGGATAGGTGAAAATAGGGAATTTAACATGCATAATTTAGCCCAGGGAATACCAGTTCATATCTTTTTTGAACCAGAACAAAAGTCTCTGATTTTGGATAAAAATATAAATGACTTTGTTTAATATGTTAACTTTGTATGTTATTGTGAACCTGTGTGCAAGTTGTCACATGGATTGAATCAACTCATTGTGACTACAATGCTGTATGTGAAAACATACCAAAAGCCATGGGGCAGTATGATTCAGTGGAATGAGAATTGCTTTTGGAGTTTGAGGACCAGGATTTGAATCCCAGTTCTACTCCATATGGTGTACTCTCAAATCTCAATTTCCTTTTCTGGAAAATGAGCCCAAGGGGATTTAATCATTTTTGTTTCATTAAACACGGGGGCAACCTGATGAGGCCTATGGATCCCTTCTCAGAAGAATATAGCAAATGCTGAAACCAAATGAAAGGAAATTCTAAATTTCAGATAGTCATTAATAAAAATAAAGATGTATTTTTTTCTATCAAAATTATTGGACCTCCTGAAATTTCCTTTTTGATCCCAGGTTAAGAACACATAGGCTAGATTTTCTCTAAGTCTTCTTCTTAGGCTTATGCTATATTTTCCATATGTCAAGGAACCAGAGTTTGCTATTTTTAGAGTTGAGAAAGAATATCTGGGTTTGTCAGATCAAAGGTTTGTCCTTTTGGAGTTTAGAAGATCACACCCAAAGTGGAGGCCTGCCAGTGCATAATTTCATTTTCATTTTATGTCATTTATTTACTTATTCATTCATTTCTTTGTTTATTTTTGGTGAAGCAATAGGAAGAACAATTTGTCTTAGGAAGAACTGAATGGAAATTTCTACATCTGTTGAAACAATTGGAAACCAGCATGTTATTCCCTGGATAGATAGGTGGCACGGCAGATAAAACATTGGATGGCTTGGAATCAGAAAGACTCATTTTTATAAGTTGAAGCAGGGCCGCAGACGATGACTAGCTGTGTGATCCTGGGCAAATCACTTAACCCTCTTTGCTTTAGTTCCTCATCTTTAAAATGAGTTGGAAAAGGAAATGACAAACCACTTTATTATCTTAGCCAAGAAGACCTTAAAATGATGTTTCAAAGAGTTGGACATGACTGAAATGACAAAACAATAATACCAATCTGATTCTCTTCTGTCCAAGATCATCCTTCTATATGGTAAAGACTAAAAGATTGCCATTTGCTTCTTTGACAAACTAGTTTACAATTTGAGAATAATCCATGTATGGAAAGAGTATCAAGATTGCTTAAGCTGGAATAGTAATAGGGGACAACTACCTCATTTTAAAGGCAAACGTTATAAATAATGAGCAGACTCTCTTTGCTTTTTTTTTTTTCCGAGTAATTTTTATGCTCACAACCCTGAATGGCATATTATATAAATACTTTCCTTTTACAGATGAGGAAACTGATGTTTGGGGATATTTTCATTTACTTATAGTCATGTGTTGTTTATCCTTTGTTTTTGAAGAGAACAAATGACATCATGAGGGTGATGACTTGGGTGAATTGATTTCAAACCAGTCAGTGAAAAAACTGGAACTTAAATTCAGATGTTTCTAATTCCTAATTCCTTTCCCTTTCCATTGTTCCCTGCTGTTTCTGGTGCAGTTTATACCACAATAAACAGTGTTCAACTTGAACTCCCATCCAATATAAATTCGGAATTGGATCACACTCTGGACCAAAATAGCTTCCTTGGGTAACCAGCAGGTGTCGATGTGGAGCGTGAGGGAAATTGGCTGACAGCTCAGTTCTTAACCTAGGAGGGATAGGGAGAGATGGAATAGATTAGGAAAAGCTACATGAATAAGTATGATCCTGGGCGGGTCATTTGGGTTCTTTGGAGTTCAATTTCATCCTGTAAAATAAAGGATTGAACTTGAGGATTCTGTGAATAGAAATGGTGTTTGGAGGGAGGAAGAAAATATCTAAAGAATTCAGCCGGAGGCTAAAGACAGGCATCTCAAATTTTAAGGATTTTTAAAAAATGTTGTTTGTTATTTAGAAACATTGAGGAAGGATACAATCACTTATTTTCTCTGGTAACTCTTTTTTTTTTCCTCTTGAAAATATTCCTTCATTTGCCTATGATATGTAACCTGTTCTTTTGTAATTTGATATTAAAAAAAAAAAGAAATCCCCATGTGTAGAAAGAAACACCCCCACACACCTGGCCAAGGGTTGCTGGCTAGTAATTTCTTTTATTTAGGATTCTAACATGGCTAGACATACTGTAAGCAACAGGAGTTTATTATTAGTGGCTTGCAAAGGGAAGAAGGATTTATTATTGATTTTTATCTATCCTTCTATTTGTGACTGTACTTTTAAAGACTGATTTTTCTGGCTGACTGAATCCATTGGCTTAAAAATTAAGGGAAAAGAAATCTTTCCCCTTCTCTGAATGGATTTATTAGCATCTTTTTCAAATGTGTCTAGAGAAGCGTGCGGGTGGTTCATAACTTACAGTACTCATGCTTGGAGGAATCATGGTTGTAATGTGGCTGCTGGGCAGCATTTACTTTCCCCTGCATGATCTAAAATGTGCCCAATCACCACAGGTATTTTAATTAAGTGCCCTAAAGAATGACAGGTTATAACTTATCGGTCCATAGGGATTTTGCATTTCATATTCCAAAGATGCTATATAGAAAGTAGATGATTCCCTTTCCCTGGTAAAGTAATGTAGGAGACTGAGGTCTTAGCTAAACACTGGAAACAGGAAATACAGGTTTTAAGGAGAATTTAAGGAGAATACAGGTTAAAGGGCTGCTTTGTTCAAATGTCCATAGCAACAGAGGAAGCTTGATAAGGTAAAAAGATCACTGGCTCTTCACTCGGGGTGCCTGAGTTCAAATCCTAGTTTGTGTAAATTTCTGATTATAATTTATTGGTTAAGTCATTTAACCTTTCTAGGTCTCAATTTCCTTATCTGTGAAATGGGATTTGTCAATTCAGTGAGCAAATATTTATTCAGCACTTAACTGTGTACTTAGGCACTGTTTGTCATAAAGTTAAAGAGAGTCATATGCTCATGGAACTCAAAGTCTATTGGGAGAAAAATCATAGAAAAGAAATTATCTACTGACAAGCTAAACTTGAAATAATAAACAAAGAGACAAGAACTAGAATAAAGCAAGTTTTAGAAAAAATTCTTAGAGAATGTAATATTTTAGTTGGGATGTGGAAATTTGGATTAAATGCCTCTTAAAGTCTTTTACTACTCTAGACCTAAGAATCTAGGTCTTTGAGGCCAGGAATGAGCTCAAATATTGCATTCAGTCATTATTGCAGAGAACTTAGAGATCATCTGGTCCAACCTGCTCCATCAGCCTATGAATAGGGAAACTGAGGCTAGAGGTTCAATGATTATTCTGGCCTATATATAGTAAATCGATAGTAGTCCAACCTAACAATCTGGTGGCTCCATCTAATGTTGCTGTTTATAAAATAGTGAATGTGGCAGTGGTGAGAAACTCAGTTCCATAGGAAGTATGTTAAATCTTCCCAAATTGCCTAATTGCTTTGAAATACATGCTGTTGGCTGGAGGGAGAATTTCTCCCTACATAAAATCTAGAATATGTTTATATGGGTGTTTTTCTCATCATTTTGTTATTGGCTTATTACGACTATTATTATTATCATCACCTTTCATTTATTTAATACTTTAAGGTTTGAAAACCTCTTGATAAATATCTCAATTTAGCCTCCCAGCAACCTTCTGAGACAGATGCCATTATTATCCTCATTTTACAAATGAGGAAACTGAGGTAGGCAGAGGTTAAATGACTTGCCCAAAGCCATACAACTAGTGAATGACTGAGGCAGAATTTGAACTCGTCTGCGATCCAGGTCCCAGAACTCTGTCCATTGTGCCATCAGCTGCTTCACTCCTACCAATAACATACTCAGTGCCTTAGACACTGCAGGGTCCTGAAGAGATGCTCAGAATTGACTCATGAATTTAGACTCACAAAATATATGAGCTGGATAGGAATTTGGAATCCAGAATACTGTTGCTGTCAGGGGCCTTAGAACAAAGCATGTTGGAGCTGGAAGTGCATGTGGAGTATTGAATGGAAGAGCAGGAAGGAGCCTTAGAACAAAGAGTATGAATTAGCTATAAGATGAAGCTATTCACCTGTGGACAGAAATGGACCCAGAATCTCCAGAAGGAAGGACATTAATAGTTTTCTTGACCTTTGCCTTGCCACTGGACCTTGATGACCCTGGAGGAGAGAGTGAGACTGCTGACTTTGCCAGACAGGCTGGACTCATATCCAATTCATGGGCAAGTCAAGACATCCCCCTCCTGATACCTGGTGCTCTTTGAGAGTGAAAAAACAACAACAGAACCTGAGACCTGTGCTTTTTCTGCAGCATTATGATTATGTCTTGACTCAGTAGAGATAGTATTACATACATACATATACATGCACACATACACACACAAAGTGTCTGTGCCGTTAATAGCAGATAAACAGCATGGTTTCTCTTAACTTTAGGATTTAAATCTCCTACTGTACCAAGTTGTAATTTTCCCTTTATTCACCACTCAGTTTGCCCTCTTCTAAACACGGATACCAATGTGGCTGCTTTCTGCTTAGAAAATTAAATTTCTGAATTCAACTCACCTTCCTTGAGATATCCTGAAGCAGTAGCTGCTATTCCGTTAAGTTTGTAAGCTATTATTTCTTCTCTGTGCATAGAAGCAATGGGGTGAGAACTGAAATTGCTAATGACTGGGCTTTCTAATTGTATGACCCATCAATGTGTTAAGAATCCTTATACATAATTTTTTAAAAATAAAAACTGAAACTTTCATTGTAAATACCTGTTGGGATGAAAGACCAAACTCTGACTCTAGCATTGCAGAGTCTGGGGCCTTTCCCACCTCTTGCAAGTCATTTTTCAAGAGACTTGAGGCTTTTTTATTATTAATAATCTAATGTTTAGGGAAGCAGTTTGAGATTGCCAATATTTGCCAATGACAGGTGATCTTCTCACCTCCTGTCAAATAATGGTCACTTAGCAGAAAGAAGCATTTAGTCTGCTGAGTATGGAACTATAATGAAGTGAGCAGAGTGCACCTTTGTTTTTCTGTTATTACTAGTAAATGGGGCTGCAAGAAGCAGCAAATTATTCAACAGTAGGGGTTACAGGAACTTGGCTTCTACTGGCTAGTAGTTTAAAGGAGAAAACAAAATGAGCTCACAAAATAGAAGCAATTCTATCTCAGTGGAAATGAGACAAAGACAAATGAATATTGTTCAGAATTGTCCAGGGATGTGTGTGTGTGTGTGTGTGTGTGTGTGTTGTATGTATGTGATGTGTAAAATGGAAATGACATTGGCTGATTGATGGTGTTCTACTGTTGTTTGCCACCAAAGAACTGTGTGGCTTTTTTTTTTTTTTTTTATTTAATAGCCTTTTATTTACAGGATATATGCATGGGTAACTTTACAGCATTAACAATTGCCAAACCTCTTGTTCCAATTTTTTACCTCTTACCCTCCCACCCCCTCCCCTAGATGGCAGGATGACCAGTAGATGTTAAATATATTAAAATATAAATTAGATACACAATAAGTATACATGACCAAAACGTTATTTTGCTGTACAAAAAGAATCAGACTCTGAAATATTGTACAATTAGCTTGTGAAGGAAATCAAAAATGCAGGTGCGCATAAATATAGGGATTGGGAATTCAATGTAATGGTTTTTAGTCATCTCCCAGAGTTCTTTTTCTGGGCATAGCTGGTTCAGTTCATTACTGCTCCATTGGAAATGATTTGGTTGATCTCGTTGCTGAGGATGGCCTGGTCCATCAGAACTGGTCATCATATAGTATTGTTGTTGAAGTATATAATGATCTCCTGGTCCTGCTCATTTCACTTAGCATCAGTTTGTGTAAGTCTCTCCAGGCCTTTCTGAAATCATCCTGTTGGTCATTTCTTACAGAACAGTAATATTCCATAATATTCATATACCACAATTTATTCAACCATTCTCCAACTGATGGACATCCATTCAGTTTCCAGTTTTTAGCCACTACAAAAAGGGCTGCCACAAACATTCGTGCACATACAGGTCCCTTTCCCTTCTTTATAATCTCTTTGGGATATAATCCCAGTAGTAACACTGCTGGGTCAAAGGGTATGCACAGTTTGATAACTTTTTGAGCATGAACTGTGTGGCTTTTGATCTTAGTTTTCTCAACTCTCACATAAAGAGACTTAAACAACGTCTGAGCTCTTCCTGAGTAAAGTTAATCAATCAACTATTATGTGCTTTAGATATTAGTGATGTGATAGGAAAAAATCTGCATTTGGATTCAGAGGATATAGCTTCAGATCCTGACCACTTGCTCCTAAATTCTTGAGCAAATTAATTAAGCTTTGTGGAACTCAGTTTTTTGCACTATAAAATGGGAGGCATTGGTCTATATGATTTTGAAGTTTCCTTTTATCTCTAAATATAAGATGCTATAACTTATTAAAATGCCATGTTATAAGCTGTTGTGTCAGGAATTTCAAGACAAAGACATTGAAAAGCCTTGTTCTCAAGAAACTTATAAATGTGAAGTTATACGCCACATGTAATAGAGATCCTCCCATGAAATGTGCAAAGTGGATGACTACTTCCAATTTTTGATGATACCCAAGAGCATAAACATATGGGCCAGAATGAAACAAGAAAACACTGGGAACGATTGTGATGTCCTAGGAAAACGAAGATGTTAGGGACACTGTGTTGTCAGCACAGCTGGTTAAGAACATAGAAAGGTATTTGAGGATGTGTTTTGGATTTGTAGACCATAGCTTAATATATAGGATTGGTTGGCTCTTGGCCAGGAATGGAATGTACTTAAGAAGGATGATAAAAACGTATGTGCCAAAGAAAGGGGAAACAAAAAAAAATTACAGGGAGAGAAGTAGAAAAATATATATTTGTATATTTACCTAGCTAAAGAATAATTAGAAAGTGTGACAAAGAATAAGAGTATTGATCCTCAGAAATTCATAGCAAATAATATTCCAAGACAGGAGTTAGCAATAAAACAAAAAACTTCAGATAGCTATAGATAAATATACAAAATGTGGGTTGTAAGAAAGGCAAACTTGTGGTATTTACATGGGGGAAATACAAGTTCCTAGATGTTGCTGAGGGGTTAAATAACTTGACAAAAAGTCACAAATCAAGTATGTGTCAAAAGGGAGACTTGAACCTGGACCTTCCTCACTTTAAAATTTAGTTTTTAACCATTATTCCATCCATGGCTAGGTCTCAGGGACTTATGGAAACTGCCTAAATTTTAAATTTGTATTATACTTAGTGATAGGCATCTGTGGCAGGGATAAGCTTACTAGGAGTTTGTTTCACTGAAGAGAGCGGATCCATTATATATCTCTATCTGTATCTATGATCTATCTATCTGTCTGTCTGTCTTTCTCTATGTCTCTCTTTCTCTTTCTATGTCTCTATTTATCTAACTGAGAATTGTAAATTATTGTTCCTGAACTATACATATGAAAATTATACCTCCAAGATCTACCTTATTCACAAGAAACAGAGAAGGCAAATGGTAGGGATAATAATTAGTATTGTATGTTAGAAAGATAAGATCATATGATGAAATCTAGGAAATTTCCTATAAGGAAAGTGAGGTAGAGAATATCAGAATGAAAATTACTAGAGGCAAAATACAGAAAGGATATTGTCATTGAATTATTCTGAATATCATTAAGAGGGGCAGCTTAACAATGGAGAGAGTGCCCAGCCTGGTCTCTTTCTAAGTTCAAATCTGGCCTCAGACACTTAATAGCTGTGTGACTCTGGGAAAGTCAATTAGTTTTGTTTACCTCAGTTTCCTTATCTGTAAAATGAACTGAAGAAAGAAAAAGCAAACCATTTCAATATCTTTGCCAAGGAACCTCCAAATAGGGTCACACAGAGTCTGATATGACTGAATATGACTGAGCAGTAACAAGAACAACATCAAGACAAAAAGAGAAAATTCATGGGCAGTTTAGGAAAGAGATCAAGAATTGACCTCTGAGCATGATATACAAACAATAAGCCATTTTTGGCCACAAACAGAATAGCCATTTTCTGACTTTTTACTCACAACTTATAAAATGTTACAGTATAGATTGAGAACTGAGGAATTGTCTGTTCTAATTTAGAATTTAAGCTAAAGAAAGTGAAGAAATTTTAGGAAACTATTCAACAAATAACTGGTATTTTTAGAGAATTTTTTTTTTAAATCTTAATATCTTTTGTCTTTGTGTGGCTCAAATTTTCCTAAGTATCCTTCCCTTTCTCTACTTCCCTAAAGAATAAATTATTACAGGAAAAAAATTGTTTAGTCAATCAATATGTCAGAAACCAGGAAAATATTCACAGTTTATCCATGGACCTCTTAATTCTGGGAAAAAATGAAGAGGAAAAGAGCTTTGTGTGCTATAATTGGAGAACAGATGTCAAAGAACAAAACCAAATAGGATTCCATGAAATAAATTTGTAAAAGGGAAACAAGTCCCAAAGGGATAAGAGGAGTATATGAATAAAATTCCAAAGGAAAAAAGAAAGAAAACTATCCAGTAAGGATCATTTTTCTATAAAGAGATTCATGACTTCATCAAAGGTGAATACAAAGTATGATCCAGTAACCACCTTGTTAAAAGTGATCAAATTTGAAATCAACTAAGTCTGGAAAGGAAAGCCAAGGACAATTGAATAAAGTATTTTGCCATATAATGGGAGAAAAGAAAGATCTGAGAAGTGATAGGATCATTGCTTAGAGTAAATAGGATGGAAAAAAAGATGATGAAAAGAACAGAGGTGCCCATCTCAAATTTTGCTTCTATTTCCTCTGAAAGGATGAATGATTTTTGGACTGAAAAGAAAAGGAAAGAATGTGTTAAGCCATTATACATGCATACAGAAATATATATATATATATATATATATATATATATATATATATATATATATATATAATATGAGAGGAGGTATAAACGAATGCCTTATGTTAACTGGTTGGCAAGCAAAGACAAATCACGTTCCTCCAAACAGGAGGATACAATCACAGAGTTATTCTCACTTGTCTTTAAAAGGCTATAGAATAGGATTTTGGGCAGCTAGATAGATGGCACAGGGGATAGTGCTCCAGGCTTAGAGTCAGGAAGACTTTTCTTCCTGAGTTCAAATCTGTCCTCAAATATTTACTAGCTATGTAACTCTGGGCAAGTCATGTAATCCTGTTTGCCTCAGTTTCCTCATCTGTAAAATGAGCAGGAGAAAGAAATAGCAGTATCTTTGACAAGAAAACTCCAAATGAGATCATGAAGAGTCAAATATGATGGAAAAATGACTGAACAATGACAAGAACAGGCCTAGGAGAAAAGTTCATCTGTGTTATCATGAAGAAAAGAAGGCAGAGTGGATATGGTTCACGTATCTAGACTAATAATGATCTTTTATTTCATTCCTGATTAGATTCTAAACTTCATTATTAAAGTACTGCCAAATTAATTTTTGACTCAGTTCTGTTGTTGTATACTATCTTCAAACAGTAGAAGGACTATACATACATAAATATCCATGTATTCATGCACATATACATATATATGTAAACAAAAGAGGAAACATTCAGTTTAACAACTTAATGAAGACACAAAACAACTTTGAGAATGTATGTGGACTTTTGAACCCAATTTATTTTTCATCTCTGCAAAAAAGGGAAGAAGCTGCATTTTCATATTACTTTTTTGGAGGCAAGTAAGTATTTATTATGTGCCAAGTATTCTCTGAAGACTCTAAGCATTCAAAAAAACGTTTTCTAGCTATCCCTCCCCTCAGGGAACTTTCCTTAGTCTTCCTCCCGCCCTTCTCCTCCCCAACCCCTGCAAGCCAGCTAACATTAGAGAAGAATGTAGTGATCACAAAAAGCCAGCTTGGCTTCATTAATAATCACTCATGCCAGATTATATTCATTTTTTGGACAGTTACTAGACTAGATGAAAAATTAACAGGACTGTTAGTTCAGATAAATGTTCTGGTATCCTATAATTATTATAGCAGAGATGAAAAGACATCGACTAGACAATAGAAACCAAAAAAATATTTATTAAATAGGTGCTAGACATTGTTCTGAATAGTTAAGGAGGAAAGTGAAAACAGCTGTTTTCCTTAAGGAGTTTATAATTAAATGGAGGAAGACAACATGTAAACAATTTATATACAAATAAGATCTTTCTCTTTCTTTCTCTCTCTCTCTATATATATATCTACCTTTCTCTCTGTCTCTGTATATAAAATATGTATATATATATATGAAAATATAGAGATATCTATATCTCTCTATATGTAAATACAGATGGATGAATTGGAGATCATCTCAGAGGAAAGCCACTAATATTAAATGAGTTAAGGCAAAAATTTCCTGGACAAGGCAGAATTATAGCTGAGACTTTAAGGAAGTCAATATTTAATACAGATTTATTTCATTAATTCATTCATTTGTTTATATATTTGCTTTTTTTTTTAATTTGGTCCTGTTATTTCATTGATGAATGGAACTCATAATCAAATTTACCATGCTGATTTGTGATAGATGATCTTTAAAATCTCTTCTAGTTCTAAAAATCTAAAAACATGTGAATAAATTCTTCTATTTAGTCAAGAATAATAATGCTTATGTTTTTGAAACAAACAGCTAATTATATCAAGGACATTTCAGTCATATTGTCTATGATTTCTAGAAATTCATTTCCTATCACAGATTAAAAAAACAACAACACTAATTTTACATTAAAATTGTATCATTACATGTTCTTGACCTTTGAACAGATGGCATCCATCTCAAGTAATTTATTAACTCTCTTATTTTATCTAGAAATTATGTTTATAAATAGAATAGATCTCTTTTTAAAATTGATTTCTGCCAGGGAACACTGTATATTGCCAGGTGCTGTCTATTATTCCTTTCAGTCTATGGCCATATCATTTTTTAAACCCATAGAATCAACCCAAGGGAATACAAAGCCCAGTTTGTGTTATTCCCTGAGAATTTTAGGGAAGAATTTTGAGTTGGTCATTTTTTGTGTACATGACTCTTTTGATTCTATGACTAATGCTGACTATTAGGTACAAGTAATTGAGAACCAAGAAAAGAAAATAGTTGGAGAAAATGGTAGAATAAAAATATAAGAAAAAAGTATAAAGCAACATACACTGAGCAGGGTTAAATCAGAATGTTTGGTATCATAAATATTAATAGTTAGATGGAAGTAAGTCACCATAGAACAGTTTTAATAGCAAATGAGGGGAAAGAAGGAAACAAATTAGATGTTCTCCATTAGAAGTAGTATTCTTTTTTAGAGAAGGCATGGTGCCTTCTTGGCCAATTTGGTTGTCATTGCTATGGACCCTGGCAATTGTTTATTGAAACACAAATAATGTTTTAAATGAAACATAAAAAATTAGTAGGAAAATATTATGCATCAATTAATTACCAAGTATTTGTTAAACATTTATTACTTGCCAATTGCCATATTAGATAATGAGGATATAAATACAAAATAAACAAACAAACAAACAAAAAGAAACACCTTACTTGAAGCAAATTTACATTCTAATAGAAGAATGATTCCAAGTGATTTTTGGATTCTAATTTTGTGCTGTCTAATAGGAAAATGAATCCCTTTTCATATTTTTTCTCCTTTAATATTTTATAATTATTTATAACAATGATTTATTTAGAGCCTACTATGTATACTTGTACATTACAAGTATTATCTCATTTGATTACAATAATAATTCTGAGAGGTAGGTGTTATTCCTACTCCCAGGTTATAAAAGAGAAAACTGAGGAAGAAGAGGTTAAGTGATTTGCCTAGGGTCACATAGCTAGTAAATGTCTGAGGCTAGATTTGAACTCTAGTCTTCCTGAGAGCAGGCTCCAAAGCTCTGTTCCTTGAATCACCTACCTGCTCATTCCTAACCATTTTCAAACCATTTGCCATGTTCCTATCTTTGTTTCATCAGAACTGAGATGTTGCCCCTGAAATTCTGAACACTAAATGTGATCTTTTGCCTTATTTTGTCTAGAAGTAGGATAGCATTCCTATATCACTGCCTGGGTGCATCCTTGATCTTCGGACCTTCATGGGGCATATCTTTACGTCTTATCTTTCTCCATTAGAACTTAAGCTCCTTGAGGAAAAAGACTGACTTGCCTATATTTGTATCTTCAGTGCTAAATGTTACATGGCACATAGTAAGCATTTAATAAATATATTTTCATCCATCCATTACTTCTTCCATTGGCTAGGGTAAATTGAAATAACATCAAAATATATGTATCAAACTTTGACTTAGTATGATGTGAGATTTTATGGTTATGTTCCCCAACTATATAACAGTATTAAAAAGTAGAGTAAATCACTCAAATTACAATTCAATCTCCATTTTGGATGTGAAAGGAAAATGTGTTTCCTATGTATTAGGAGTTTAGAATGTGGGAATTGTGTTAGAATAAGCTGGTCTATTATTCAGTGCCTTACTTTGTCTCTAAAACCCCCTTTCCTCCTCTTTCTATTTGTCTGCTGTGACTGGGAAGTCTCCAAAGCAATTAAATTTATATATCTAATTTACAGAAAGGCAACTTAATATGGTGACTAGAGGGCCAGATTTTGAATCAGTAAGACTAGTTTCTGTGACAACCACGCTAGCACCCCAGACATCCCAGAATCAGCCAGAGTCAGGATAAGCAAAAGTCCTTAGTCTTTATTCTTGGTCTTTACACGCAGGATTGAAGAGGATGGAAGAACAATCTCCACAACCACCTTCTCCCTTGTTTATTGCGCAAGAGTGACTGCCTAGTCTTACTCGACTCCCTAGTCCCTCCTACAGTCCTCTGTATAGACCAATCATTAAGCCAGCATAGGATAGTGGGAAGGACCATGTTCCAAGCATATACCCATAGAGTATTGTCCAATCGGTAGTTAGCCTCAAGTGCTCCGCAGTTCTGACCTCAGTGCATTGACTCAATAGTTTCAGCCCTCTAAAAGTTTCAGTTTTGCTTCTTATTTATACTGGTTATATGACCTTGGGCAAGCATTTTAACATCCTAATGTGTCACTCTAAGGCAGTTACAGAGGAGTTGCTTATTTACATTTGGAGAGGGAGTTCACCCAAAATGATTAAACCCCCATAGGACCAAAAGGAAATTCTATTGCACACATAATGAAAAATAAAAATTTCCTAAATAATAATTAAAAAGGAAATAAAAACTTTTGATCCCATTATTCAGGGCCATACATTGAGAATCTGGAATCAGTTGATGAATCTTTACAATTTATAACCAATTCATAACACAGTCTTGAAGAAAGAGGTAGTTTGTATGAGTCTATTAAGACATATAAATTCTACTATATAGCAAATTACTCTGGGAAATTCTTTTAGATTTATTTTCTTTCTTATCTTTCTATGTCCATGTGAAAAAAGAGCTGAAAGAAACAGGCCAACCAATTGACATTTATTTATTTTTCTTTTTAAAAATGTATTTTTTTTTCAATGATCAAGGTGCATTTTTCTTCCTCCCACTTACTGAAAAAGAAAAAAAAAGAGAATTCATGTATCATACAAGCACAGCCAAAGAAAACATTCCTATATTACTCATGCCCAAAAGTGCTTTTGTTATTCTGCATAATAGTCCATCAACTCTCTGTTGAGGCAGTATTTTTCTTTGTCATTTCTCAAGAATCACAGTTAATCATTTATTTGATCAAAGGCCTTAAATCTTTGAAAAGTAATTCATTTAAAAACATTGATGCTATGGAAATTCTTCTTTGGGTTCTGTTCATGTCACTGGATTCATACAAGTCTTTCTGTGTCTCTTTGGGTGAATATCTTGAAGTATATGAATGAAGGAGGAATCTAACTTATTTGCTTGGCTTCCAGGGGCAGAATTAGAGATAATGGGTTGAAATTTTAATAAGGAATATTAGCTTTAATATTAGGAAAAATTTTCTAATAGAGTTATCCAACAGTAGATAGTGTTGTCTCTGGAAATAATAGGTTCTCAATTGGAGGTCTTTAAAAAATTATTTATTTCTAACATACATTACTTTATGAATCATGTTGGGAGAGAAACATCAAAGCAAAATGAAAAAAACAAACATGGAAGAGAAAAAAAAACACAGAAAAAAGAAGTGAACATAGCAAGTGTTGATTTGCATTCATTCTCCTTAGTTTTTTTTTTTTTTTTTGGAAGCAGACCACATTTTCTGTCCAAGTCTATTGGGATTGCTTTGGATCACTGAACTCTCAGAAGAACCAAGTCTTTCATAGTTGATTATTGCACATTCTTGCTGTTATTGTGTACAATGTATTCCTGGTTCTGCTTGTTTCACTCAGCATCAATTCATGTTAATCTTTCTAGGACTTTCTAAAATCAGCTTGTTCATCATTTTTAATAGAAAAATTATATTCCATTGCCTTCATATACCACAACTTGTTCAACCATTCCCCAATAGATGGAAATCTGCTCATTTTTCAATTCTTTGCTACCACAAAAAGGCTGCTACAATTTTTTTTGCACATGTAGGCCTTTTCCCCTTCTTTATGATTTTTTTGGGATATAGATCCGACGGAGACACTGCTGGGTCAAAGGGTATGTACAGTTTGATAGTCCTTTGGACATAGTTCCAGATTGCTCACCAAAATGGTTAGATCATTTCACTCCACCAACAATGCATTAATGTCCCAGTCTTTGTTTGTTTTTTTTCTTTCTTTCTTCCTTTCTTTTCTTTTTATTTTCAAAACTGAGTTGTAAAATTCAAGTGAGTTCAACAAAAGTTTTTTTAAGCACCTGCTAAATTTAGTTACAATAGCAGTAACCAGTAATATGGGGAATAAAAATGTCAAGATGTCAAAGTCCTTTCCTTCTTGAAACTTACAATCTAGCCAGCACATGAGTGTATAGATAACCCTAGAGCAGTAGAGCAGAAGGTGATGTCCACCATAAGCCTCTGGTAATGGAAAAGGTTATTGATCAGCAGCATCTTGTATTCAAATCCAAACTTTTACATTTACTGTGTGATCTTAAGCAAGTCATTTAACCTCTCTTAGTCTCAGTTTCCTCATCATAAAATGGAGAGATAGTATCTAATAAAGGTATAATATGGTGAGATTAAAAAAGTATTATTTCATTTGTAGACAAAGGATTAAGTTTTTCTTTCAAATTCTGAGTCTGGCAAAGCCTACCTCAAGCAAGTCACTTAATTTCACTGGAACCCAGGCAATTCCCTAAGATTCTCAATTATAAAAGAACTGCCAATCTGCATCCGTGGAGACAGTGTCCATCAAGTCAGGAATTCTCAGGTTTGTAGACTAAAATGGACGTAAAAGAAGCAAGAAGCAGAGAAGCTTGATGAAAAGAATACACTATTCAGCTTCAAAGACTAAAATTCTAATCTAGGCTTGGTCACTAAATGAAACTTTATCATGATGAACCTAAATGACCTCTAAGATCCCTTTCATATTTAAAAATTCTATGTTTCTAAATCAATCTAGGAAAGGCAAAGAGTGGAAAGAGAATAAAACCAATTTGAGCATTTAGGCACTGTCGCCAACATCAGGTTATTCTGTGCCAAATGCTTATCAGTGAAACCCCCATCAAATATGGGAAGCTTTCCCTACTAACCCCCCTACAGACCCAGAACTAAATGGAGCCCCTAGAGGATGCTTTTTCTTTTTTTGGACAGATGCTGAGAGCAAGAAGTAACCACCAGTCAGAATACATCCTTTCTTTCTTACAACACAGAGGTCTTGTCTTGTATTAGAAAATCTAATTCCTTCCAAGTTTTATCAGTAGCAAATGTCATCACCTGAGTCAGCAGCAGCAGTTGCCTATCTTTTGTTCTTACTCTTTCCCTCCATAGTTTCCACTATCTGGCCAGTACTCTCTCCTCACCTTCTGTCTTTTTTCAAATTGCACCCTTAAAATCATCTCTGTTTCATTTTTCCTGCTTACTTGTCAACTTTAAATCTAGACTCTCTGCTGAGGATGACAGTCTAACAATGGTATACTGGGGGAAATGGAGACAAGGAATTGTGATGGAAGCCCTTTAAAGCCATTTCCAAGATGCCACAGGACTTCAAGGCTTCATCCTCCCACAGAATTTCCCCAAATTGACTGAATTACTGGAGTCCTGAGCTCATGCTGAGCCTCCTCTACTCAGAGTTGGTTTCTTGTGAAAATGACAATTTTATCATCAAAGACAGTGGAGTAGGTAGATAATCCCTCTTCACTGTGACTCAGACTTATATCTTGAATTGTCCAAAAATTACTGTAGATGGAGAAAAGTAAAGTTAATTACCAGGAAGACAGTATTTTGAAAAAATACAGTTTTAAAATCAACTAATTAACATCTAATTTTTGCTGCATTTTGCCAGCCCTTTACTTTAATTGAAAGTCCATTAATTCTTGAAGTCTTTAATTTTTTTTTAAATTTTGTGGGTTTTTTTTTCTTTTTTTAATGAACAATTATCTACTTTCCTCTTCATACTCCTTTTATTGAAGAAAAACATAGCAAAACCAAATTCAGGCACTGAGCACATCAAAAAATAATCTTTTTTATCTTGTACCCTGAGCCCATTTTTTCTCATAGGGTGAAGTGAGTACCCTAATAGTCATTTGGAATTATGGTTGGTTGTTGCATCACTTGTAAGTTTTCAAAACTAATCATAATGTTTGTCTTATTGTCTATATTATTCTTCTGGTTCTACTCAATTCACTTTGTTTCAGTTCAAGTCTTCCCAGTTTTCCTGAAATTATTCCTTTCTTATGGCACAATGGTATTCATGTATTTTCATATGCCAAAATGTATTCAGCAATTCTCCAATTGAAAGATACAATTTTTTTCAAATTTTGCCACCAAAAAACCCCAGATTATATATATTTTATGCATATGAATCCTTCCTCTTTTTCTTTTCTTTGATTTCTTTGACCAAAAGGTTGTGTCAATACTTAAGTAAAATTTAGTGACTTGGTGGTCAGAGTTACAAATTACTTTCCTGAATTTGCTCCCATCCTGCTTTTGGTGGCAAATACAAAAAGACTCACAGTCTTAGTCCATTTTTTTTTCTTTTGACCTTCACTTCTGGAAAGGAAGGAAAGGAGGGAGGGAGGGAGGAAGGAAGGAAGGAAGGAAGGAAGGAAGGAAGGAAGGAAGGAAGAAAGAAAGAAAGAAAGAAAGAAAGAAAGAAAGAAAGAAAGAAAGAAAGAAAGAAAGAAAGAAAGAAAGAAAGAAAGAAAGAGAAGGAAGGAAAAAAGAAAAAGAAGGAAGGAAGGAAAAAAGAAGGAAGGAAGGAGGGAAAGAGGAGGGAAGAGAGGGAGGGAGGGAGGAAGAAAAGAGGGTAAGAGGAGGGAAGGGAAGGAGGGAGGAAGAAAAGGGAAAGAAGAAGGCAGGGAAGGAGAGAAGGAGGAAGGAAAGGGGGAAAGAGGAAGGGAGGAAGGAAGGAAGAAAAAAAGAAAAAAAAAAGTCCTCAGAACATGAAGTACATGCAAATGTACCATGGTAAGAAATCAAAAAAGTTTCACTTGGCAACAATTTAAGATAGACAAGTATCCAGTTGAAGTTAGAACTAAATATGATTTGAAACAGCTGTCAGCTAGTAAAAATCCAGAGATCTGCTTTTAAGCTAAGAGAGGATTAGAATGATCTTTAGAAAGGTGAAAGGTAATGTTCAGATATGGTTAATGAAACCATGGAAACTAGCATTTAGATAGCCCTTAAAGGTTTGCAAATTACTTTTCAGATTTTACAGATGAGGAAATTGAAGCAGATTGATTCCTCAGAGTCACATAGTTAATAATAACAGGATTTGAACTCAGATCTTCATGGTCAAAAGCTCTATGCCTTCTGATATATAGTCGCTTAGCATCAGACAACTTCTGACAATCTCAGTATTATTCTTTCCCTTTTAAATTTACTTTGTATTCTTCTTTATATATTTCTGTTTACTTTTTCTGGATATACAAAGTCACTTACAAATAAACCATGAGGTCCTCAAAGACAAAGACTATTTGTCTTTTTATTTAGAGCCTTTCTACATGGTAAGACCTTGACACTTGTCAAATGAATTGCATTTGATCTCATCTCTAATTTTTTATTGCATGTAGTGAAATGAAGAGCCTTGACTGAGGAATAACTGGGAGGGATTTCTCTTACCTCTAATACACACTACCTATGTGACCTTGTACAAATCAGCAGATATCTCTCAAAGTCAGAGAGACTTTGCTATCCAATTTACAGTGGTGGAGGGAGTTTCCACTATGGGAGGGCGTTCTCTCTCTCTCTCTCTCTCTCTCTCTCTCTCTCTCTCTCTCTCTCTCTCTCTCTCTCTCTCTCTCTCTCTCTCTCTCTCTCTCTCTCTTCTCTCTCTCTCTCTCTCTCTGTGTCTCTCTCTCTCTCCATTTTTAGTGTGTGTATGGCCCTCTCTCTGTCTTTTTGTCTGTCTCTCTCTCTCACTGTCTCTCTGTCTCTGTCTTTCTGTATTTGTGTGTATGTATGTGGTGGTTAGTGATTGGTGATGGAGATGGGGAATATATGAAAACAGAACTAAATGTGTGGCTAAAGTTTTTGCAGGCATTTAATTGTGTGCTAAAGCAGCAAAGGGGAACAGAAAAATTTGTTTTCTCCTTGATGGTTAGCTTCCTTGGTCTTAGGCCATAATGCTACTACCATGTAGGGACAGTATTTGAACTACAAGCTACTCTTCTAGTAAAATGAGAGGAAAATACTCTGATAGGGTCAGATCTCAATCAGGAACTCTCAGCCCACTCCCCAGCTTTCACTCTGACCTCGGATTTCTTGTCACTTCCTGAAATAACACCATGCATTGGGGTCTGTTCTGATACTTACTGTTTGCCAGTGTCTTTCCTAATCATTTACTGAGGCTTTTGTAATCTAGATATAAATTGCCAGTCTTGGGAAAAGCTTGATCTATCTTAATCTGAAGGATAGCTTTTGTCTCAGTCTCTGTCTGTGTCTCTCTATCTCCATTTCTGTTTGTCTGATTCTCATGGTTTCTGTCTTTGTCTTTTTCTTGTTAAATCCAGCTCGCATATTTGCATGCATGAAACTACTTGTCCATAAAAATAGACTGAAAAACCAACGAGGAAATGTTTTAAAATAAATGAGATGACCTCTGTAACAAGATCATATTTTCTTTATTTAGATGTGTACAATCCAAAAGAGCCTCAGGGCATGAGTAAATCATTTCATTATATATAAATGATAAGCTTTATTCCTCCCTGTTGTGGAGGCTATGCAAATTCAGTTCTAAGCCATCAGGCAAGTCCAATATTGCAAACAGACACAAATCACAGTCTTGCTCTCATTTACGGAGCTGTGCCCTATATAGGGCATCATTCCTGAAAATCTTCCCTAACTATGGGAGGATCCAGTTTGTTGCTCAGGGAAATCATTACTGATTTTTTGTAAGTATCTCTGACAAAAGTCTAACAAGCTTAAAGACTGAATGAATGTCAACCTATCTCAGATAACAGCACGCTAGATTTGGCACTCTAAGAAATCATAGGGGTCACAATCCAGACTGGTCTCTAGTTTCCAATTCCCATGAGTCTCTGGTTCCATTTATAGGGATAGGGAATGTAGTTTGAATACATAATTTTCCTTAGGCTTGAGTTACTCATAGCCAAAGTTCATCTTGAAATAGATGGGCAAGGAAGAGGGGAATGAAAGGTTAGTGAGGTTTCAGGAGATCTATTCACTTGGTCCCCTCTAAGCACTAAAGTCTTACAATGATGCTTCTTCCTGGCACAGGGGTGACCAGGTCATTAATTCAAAGCTCATGCCATTAATTGAATAATAATAAATATCTGCCAAGTACCTGTTGTGTTCTGGGCACTGGGGATATAAAGAGGTAACTAAAACTGATCAGTCACCACGAGATGCTTGTCATTTTACAAATGGGACTCGGGAAGGTAGAGGATTTGAGACTTGGAGGCAGGAGAACCTGGGTTCAAATTCTGCTCGGGAATTTACAAATTTGTGTGATCAACATGGCCAAACTCCATTATCTTTATATGAGTTGGTCCTCTCTCCTAGGAATGTACTGCGGTCTAGCTACTGACTCTTACTAGTATGAATTTAAGAGTTGATTCAGGTTATTTTTTCCTACTAAGAAATTGTAAAACTTTTTAGTGCTATGTGCTCTCAGGTAGTCTAGTAAAATCTATGGACTTTAATATATATATATATATATATATATATATATATATATATGCAGTATGACAAAGTTTATGATTTTTTCTCTTGAATAAAACATAAGCTCTTTGGCTGTAGGGACTGTTTATCTTTCCTTCCTTCCTTCCTTCCTTCCTTCCTTCCTTCCTTCCTTCCTTCCTTCCTTCCTTCCTTCCTTCCTTCCTTCCCTCCCCCTTCCCTCCCTCTCTTCCTCCTTCCCTGCCTTCCTCCTTCCCATCTCTCTGAGTCTCTGTCTTATATCTGTCTGTTTCTCCCTCTCTCCCTTTCCCTCCCCATCTCTCTCTCTCTCTCTCTCTCTCTCTCTCTCTCTCTCTCTCTGACTCTGTCTCTGCCTCTCTCTGCCTCTTTGTTCCTGTCTCTGTGTCTTTCTCTGTTTGTATGTATATGTCTCTCTCTCTCTCTCTCTCTCTCTGTCTCTGTCTCTGTCTGTCTCTGTCTCTTTCTGTCTGTCCCTTTCTCTATCTCTCTTCCCCTCCCTCTTTCCCTTCATAATATCCAAACAAGATTGTTAGCAAATAGGAGCTTGAAAAATACTTTCTGTTTGAAGCTAAGGGAGAGCATGAGGTGGGGTAGACACTTTTGAATAGCGATAAAGATAACCACACTTTCTAAGGTGAAATTCTTTCCCATTGAAGATCCACAGTGAAAAGTAAAGCATTTGTTTTCAGAAAAGGGAGAATGCTTTGCATATGCTTCGTCTTTATCCATATGTCCCCAGGGTATCCAGGCACAAAGAAGAAGGAAAAGGAAAAATGGCATTTTCAAACCTCTTATCTTTTCTTTTGGGTAAGGGTTACATCCAAAGGGCTCTAGCCTGTAGTCTATAAATACTTTCTCCCAGCTGTTAGAATTCCTGATGTTTGTACTAGGACAGTGATATTTACTTTGCTTTTAATGTCTTTGAAAATGCTTATGTCAGGAAAGTTAAATATAAACACAAGTTATGTGAAAGGTTTTTTGAAATCTAAAAATGCAGAATGAGTAAGAGGTTGTTTTCAATTTTTTTTTTTCAGGAAAAATAAACGCTGACTTTCTTCAGCTCCTAGCGATGAATTTTACATTGAGAAATCTCACAGCTGTACGTCTTTCCAAAGTATAACTTGATTTTCTCAAATGTGTAGTGTGGGCTGCTCACCAAAGTCCTCCTGTTGCTTCCTCATGTTGTGGAATTGACTCTGAATTCTATAGCCTCTGGCAACAGAGCAGAAGGATCTCGAAGGGTTTCTGGTTAGAAGTACTTTCAGATTGGCATCCTAAATCAAGGATTCAAAATTCAAAAGGATTCAAAATCCTAAATCAAGATTCAAAAGTTACTCTTACTGGGCTTCTTTTTCAGCATTTCTTTTAGTATATGTCAAAACTTAGGCTCAGGATGGTGAAGGTTCTTACTGGAATCATACATGTAGTAATCAATCAATAAACATATATTCATTAAGCCCTTACTATGTTCAAAGTTTTGTGTTGGGTACTGAGGATACAAATATAAAAATGAAGCAATACCTTCCCTTAAAGATATGACCTTCCAAGCAGAGAAATAACCTTTATATCTAAGTAGATATAGATAAATTGACAGAAAGGTAGATGAATGATAGGTTGATATATAATAAAGATAATTATAGGTAGGTATGCACATATGTGGATATGTAATTAATATGTAAAATATGTAGATCCATTACATAAAATACATATATTCACTATTTATATTTTGCATAGGTGAATATGCAAAATATAAGTAACAAGGAAGTTTTAGAAAAGAGAATGGTATTCTATGGGGGAGGAATGATGGGAGCAATGAAGAAAGCCTTCCTGTAAAAGAGGGATTCTTAGTGTCATGGATCCCTTTGGCATCTAGTGAAACCTTTGAGCCCTTTTCAAAATAACTCTCTCAGAACCACTTTGTAGTGTACAAAAGAAAATAATTTCCACTACAATGGAACTATATTCAAATAAAGGTATCAAAATATTTCAAATAAAACAAATTCAGAGGTTCTGGCTTAAGAAATGCTGATAGAAATTGGTATTTGGGCTGAGTTTGAAAGGAAAGCAGAGATTCCAAGAAACAAAAGAAGGAGACCATTTTAAAGTCTGCTAAACAATTGGTGTAAAGATGCAGAAATGGGACATGGAGTTTGTTTTTTTAAGGAAAGAAAATAAATAGGTCATGGTGGCAGGACTATGGAGTGCATGGAAGATAGTGATTAAGAAGACTGGAAAACAAGCAAGTGGCCAAGTTGGGAAGGTATTAAATGCCAGAGTAGCTAATATTTGATTCTAGCGGTACTTGTGCGTCAGTAAAGTTTATTGGGAATAGGAGGGGGCAGAGGACATGATCTGATTTATACTTTATGAAAATCCCTTTGATGTCTGTATAAAGAATGGGTTGGAGTAGGAGGATACAATGCAGAGGTATCAATTAGGAGCTTATTACCATAGTCCAAATGAGGGATGATGAGAGGCTGAAATAAGCTGGTGCTGTGTGAGTATAAGGAAGAGTCAAGTGAGTTAATAAGCAACAAGTAAAACATCAACAGCGCACAGGTATTGTGGAAAAAAACAAAAGCTCAAGATAGCTCCTGCCCTCTGAAATCTCACAATCCGATAGAGGAATTGACCATAAAAACCTTAAGAAGAAGAGGGAGAAGGAGAAGGAAGAGAAAAAGGAGGAGAAAGAAGAGGAGGAGGAGGAAGAGGAAGAGGAGGAGAAGGAAGTGAAGAAGAAGAAGGAGGAGGAGAAGGAGGAGAGGGAGAAGGAGCAGGAAGAAGAGGAGGAGGAGGTGAAAGAAAAGGAGAAGGAGGAGGAAAAGAAGAGAGAGGAAGAGGAGTAGGAGGTGGAAGAGGAGGAGAAGGAGAAGGAAGGAGAGGAAAAGAGGAGGAGGTGGAGGAGGAAGTGTAATAAGAGGAGGAGGAGGAGAAAACTGAGAAGAGAGGAGGGTATATGAATCATAAAGGACTACCACTTTGGTAGGGAAAATGAGGGGTCTAATCTCTTCCTTAAACAGAGGAACTGGGAAGAAGTCTCCAATACCCTCTCCTCATTCTCCTCAGTCTGAGAGGAGACACTAGGGACAGGAGATAATGAGGAGATGTGATATTCAGGGTTGATAAGATAGTGAAGGCTCATGAATTTCTGGAGACTGTGATGTGCAGAAGAGAAGTCCTGTAGGAAATGCTGAGGAGACACATAGAGAGATATTTGTTGTTTATTTGTTTCAGTCATGTCCAACTCTTTGTGACATCATTTGGGGTTCTCTTGGCAAGGATACTAGAGTAATTTACCATTTCCTTCTTCAGCTGATTTTATAGATGATAAAACTAAGGCAAACAGAATTCAGTGACTTGCCCAGGGTCACACACAGGAAATAAGTATCTATTTGAACTCAGGAAGATTCATCTTCCTGAGTTCAAATCCAGTACTCTCTCCACGGCCTCACTAAGGTGCCCATAGTAAATATGCTAATGAACAGCAGAAGTAGAATTTGTACTCATGGTCTTCTGACTGCTATTAGTTGCTCCTACTATGTAACTTTGCAGATATGGATTGTATGTTTTATCAAAGGATTTCCCTTGATAAATCCCATGAAGCTTTATGAAAATGTTGTAGAGAGATGTTGAATATTTTTTCACCATGGCAATTAATCAAATAATCTAATGAATAAGGTATTGTGATATAATAGAAAGAATTTTTCAGGATCAATCATGGTTTCAGAGAATTACCTATAAATCATATCTCCCACCTCTCAGCAAAGAGAGATGTGTTTTATCTCTGAAGTTATCTTCAATGTATCCTGTACATTTTGTTGTACACAGTTACTTGAATGCTGTTTAACCCCATTAGATTATGAACTCTTTGAGAGCTGGGATTGTCTTTAATCTTTCTTTGTATCTCCTGTGCTAGTGGCTATGGTACAGTGGTCACTGGATAAATATCTCTTGACATTTTCCAAGGTGGGTTGAAGGTGGGAGTTTTTTACACTATTTTTTGTTATAAGAAGAAATGTGTGACATTGATATAAAAATAATATTCAATATTTTTATTTTCCCTAGTTTCATGTAAAAAAAATACATTTGATTTTTAAAACTTTGAGTTCCACATCCTCTCCCTCCTGCTGCCACTGCCATTATTGCTGCCTGCTGCCCTATTGGCACTGCTGATTCAGAGACTCCAAGGTTCACTCCTGGTTTTCTAGGGCTGGGGCTGTGCTATGTGTCTATGGCCTGCACTGAAACTCCACTTGAAACAGACCTTTCCTGCCAATCTTCTAAGTTGTCTTTGGCTGGAAAATTGTTCCACTCCATTTTGGGGGGGTTCTGATGTTCTAAAAAAGTCATTAATGGAATTTGGAGGGGTTTGGGGGAGAGCTAAGTGAGTCTCTGCCTTTACTCCACCATCTTGACTTTTCCTCCACAATATTTCTAAAGAAAGGGTTTATAGTTATGAGAAAATTTGATAAACAACACATGATTTGGTTTGAAAGGAGTGGAGGCTTAAAGTTAGAGGAGGTTCAAGAAAAATCATGAGTCTAAGCTCTACTTTTCAGGGATGAACTAACCAAAGTATACGTAGCATGGTTAAGTGATTTGACCTTGTTCATATAAGTAATAGTGGCAGAACTAGGATCATGGAACTCAAGTTAGAATTCTTGTTTGGTCACTTTTGTGCTTTTGGACAAATTATTTTAGCTTTGTAGACCTAAGGTTTCTAATCTGTATAATGAAGGGGCTTTGTCCAATGACTTCTGAGAGTTCATATAATTCTATATCTGTCAAGAACTTCTAGATCTGTGTCAAAAGCACAGACAGGATTGACCTTGATATTTGCAGGAGGAAAGGTCCCCACAAATGTGGCATTATATCCCTGAAAGTAAAAAAAAAAAAGAAAAGAAAAAAAAGAAAAAAGAAAAATACAAGGAAGGAATGAATTTTTTTTTTCTTTTCTTGCTATAATTGCATAAATTCCATTATCATGCCAGTCAGACAAGAGTATCTTGACCAAAGAAGCAAATGATGCAAAGGTCAGGAATGTCAGTAGTTAATTTAAAATAAAGATTGTACTTTAATTGAAAAATAATCAAAGGAGATGAACACAATTTTGACATGATGAAATTGAAGCCATCTGTAGTTATATGAAAAAATGCTCTAAATCACTATTGATTAGAGAAATGCAAATTAAAACAACTCTGAGGTACTACCTCACACCTCTCATATTGGCTAAGATCACAGGAAAGGATAATGATAAATGTGAAAGGAGAAGTGGGAAAACTGGGCCCCTAATGCATTATTGGTGGAGTTGTGAAATGATCCAACCTTTCTGGAGAGCAGTATAGAACTATGCCCAAAGGGCTATAATTCTTTGCATGTTCTTTGATTCAAGAGTGTTACTACTATGTCTGTATCACAGACACATCATAAAGGAGTAGAAAGGACCCACATAGGTAAAAATGTTTGTAGCAGCTCTTTTTGTGGTAGCAAAAAATTGGAAAATGAGTATATGCCCATCACTTGGGGAATGGCTGAAAAAGTTGTAGTGTATGAAGGTAATGAACTATTAATATTCTATGAAAATGATGAACAAACTGATTTTAGAAAGGCCTGGAAAGATTTACATGAACTGATGCTGAGCAAAACAAGCAGAACTAGGAATACGTTGTACACAATAACAGCAAGAATGTGTGATGATCAACCATGAAAGACTTGGTTCTTCCCAGCAGTTCAATGATCCAAAGCAATCCAAATAGACTTTGGACAGAAAATGCCATCTACATCCAGAGAAAGAACTAAGGAGACTGGAATGTAAATCAACATGTGCTATGTTCACTTCTTTTTTTTTTTTTTAACTCTCCCATGGTTTTCTCCTTTTGTTTTGATTTTTCTCTACCAGCATGATTAATAAAGCAATGTATACTAAAAAAGACTTCACTTAAATGATTTCTAATAATATTAGGCACAAAACCAGGTAGAAAGCTAAATGGTTTATAACTGCAAATAGTTTAGTAGTTTTAAGTTTTAGTAATAAATAAAGTAACCATGTATTGATGAGGTTTCTTGTGTTTGGTGTTTAGAACACTTGTTTATGGAGGTAGCAATAAAAGAAAACCATTCCTGTTTAGCAGATGATGCTAGGGCATATAGAGGTACCTATGTGATGCTGTGGCTAGTAATTTTGGTTTTGGAATTAAAGAAGAATTGAGTTCAAAATCAGTTTCAGACATTTAGCCAGGTGACTTTGGGCAAATCAGCTACTATTTTTCTCAGTCTCAGTTTCCTCATAAAATGATGACATGAATAGCACCTGCCTCAAGGTTGTTATAAGGATCAAATGAGATAATGTAATGACAATTCTTTGTTGACTGCTATGATTACTATTAGGAGAGCCATTATTATAATAATGATTATGTTATAAAATCTTTTATAATAATAATTCTAATAATAGTAATAAAACAATAACCAATATTATATTGTAATTGAAATATATCATATTATTGTTACTATTAGAGCTTTTGGTTTGACCAGGCCTTAAGCAACATAAGGCAGAGAGACAGAGTCAAGAGCATTTGGGACATTTGAAGTCTAACCCATCATGCCTAACTCTCAAGGATCCTCAGGTGAGAGTGGGATCTAACTTTCATTACTATCTCTATGTTCCTGAAAGGTCTCTGTCTGATACTATTCTAATGACTCTTGATCTTCTGCTTCTGATTGGTTCTTTTTTGCCTGAATTCACTGAAGAGCTTTGTCTCCCCATTCCTAGCAGACTCTATCCAAGTTCCTTAGTTTTTAGATCTCTTTCCTGGAGTTCAGCCCTTTCTTTGGGGTTTCTGCCTTGAAACTGTCTGAAATCATTTTCTTGGTCATAGCTGTTTTTTTTTTTTTTTATTTTTTTATTTAAAGCTTTTTGTTTTCAAAACACATGGATAGATAATTCTCAACATTCACCCTTGCAAAGCCCCAATTTTTTTCTCCCTCCCTTCCCCCCATCCTTCCCTTAGACAATAAGTGCAATTCTTCTATACATATTTTCACAAATATCATTCTGCACAAGAAAAATCAGATCAAAAAAGGGAAAAAATGAGAAAGAAAACAAAAAGCAAGCAAACAACAACAAAAATGTGGAAATGCTATTGTGATTCACACTCAGTTCCCACAGTCCTCTGTCTGGGTGCAGATGGCTCTCTTCATCACAAGACCATTGAACCTGGCCTGAATACCTCATTGTTGATGAGAGCCAAGTCCATCAGAATTGATCATCATATAATCTTCTTGTTGCCACATACAATGTTCTCTTAGTTTTATTCACTTCACTTAATCATTAGTCATAGCTCCTAAAAGCCCTTTAAAATTTTTCTTCCATTTATTTATCAATTATTATTTTTAAATATCAGTAATTTAGAATTTTTATATCCATTTTACTAAGGAAACTTTCAAACTATAAAAGAAACACCCACAATGACCACAAAATAACTTAATCTGATAGTGTATTTATGCAGAGCTCCTTACTGTTCTCTTAACAGTAAGATCTGTGTTTTTATCCTTTGATTTCAAGAATCAAATTATTTCAATAAGTGAGATTTACTTTCTTTTAGTGTTTTCACTTATATCAGTTTTTTTTTTCTCTCTGTCTCTCTCTGCCTCTGTCTCTCTGTCTCTCTCTGTCTCTGTCTCTCTTTCTCTCCTGCTAGCTCTCTCTGTCTCTGTCTCATCTGCCTCTCTCTGTTTCTCCTTCTCTCCATATATGTGTATGGGAGTGTTCTAATTTTTTTTCATTTCTAACAAGTCTTTCCATGTTTCTCTGAATTCTTAATATATACTTTTATGACACATGCATATTATATATATATATATATAACATATTTTGATGTAGCACAATTTGTTAGGACTCATTAATGAATGGGTATCTACATAGCTTTGAGTTGATGTTGTTTGCTTCCAATAAGAAATGCTACACAAACATTTCATTATACTTGAAATCTCTCTTTCATTGACTTCCTTAGGGCTTCATAGTTTCAGAGATTTATAACTGGAGGGGACAAAAGATATCAAGTAGTTCAATTGCTTGGTTTTATAGATAGGGAAACTGAATACCAGAGAAAATAAGTGATTTGTCCAAGCTTAAAAGGGTAATAAAAAGCAAAGTTGGTACTTTGGCCTAGCTACTTTAGTTCCAGACTCTGTATTTTTTGACTCCAAAGGTGGTATTCTTTTTTGTTTAATAAGATGTATATGTTTAATAGTGGAATTGCTGGATCAATAGTTTAATCAATTTTTTTTTAGTATAATGCCAGATCGATTCTCCTGTTGTTTTAATATATGTATTCAAAATCAATAAAGACTCTTAAAAGTTTTATTCATTTCACAGCAAATTTCTCTTTAGATTTAGTAAATGTGACAAAACTCCTGACTATCCATCCAAATCACAATGTAGTCATACTATGCTAAGAAATGCCTTATCTCCTGCACAGAGGTACACAAATATACACATATCCATCCACTCATAACCAACATACATAGTTTTCCAGAATAGTGGAAACAATTTATGATTCCAGTATTGCAATTTGCTGTCTTCATATAACTTCTCTAATGTTGACTATTTTAAATGTTAATTATTTTGCAGCTTGTGAGATGAATGAGATTTATTTTAATTTGCATTTCATTTATTAGATATTTAAATCCTTATTTTTCAAATAGTTGTTGATCCTTTGTATTTCTTCTTACAATCTCTAATCCTATTCTTTGACCTTATAACTATTGAAGAACGAGTTCTGATGTATATATTTGTTCCATCATCCTTTTTGATCATTTGGTTTAATATCCCTTTGTTTACTTCTTAGTTGCTTCCTATACTTGAAGCTGTAGAATGGGAGATTAGGGGAAGGAAAGAAAAAGTGAGAAGATGATAGAAAATACATTCTAAGTCCTTAAAGAGACATAATGATAGTTTTTTTTCACTGATACTCATCTCTAATTAAACAACTGTCTATTATTGTATCATCATTATTCTCAGGTTAGTATTTATATTTCTTCCTCAAATCAGAGGTTTATTAAGCTACTATCTACCATTTCTTCAAGACAATGAGTAGTTACTTGATGTTTGCATAATTTGATTTAAAAAAAAAATGTTTCCATTATCAGGAGTAAATATCTATTAATGTTGTACCTACTGCAAATCCATCCTTGGTGAGCCTGCTCTGGCTTCTAAGTGAACTCATGTGTAATCCTCTTTTTTTGACATTCTCCATTCCCTCCCCTCCAAGTTATTAGGAATGTATAGAATGGAATTTTAAGCCGTTTTTCACAGGGAGAAACTTGCTTTTTCATATTACACTGTAAAGAATAAGAACTGAGGAGCTTAAACAAAATTATTCAAGGAGACACCGTGAAGGTAAATGCATCTCAAAATTTATCTTCCTTGACAATTGCCCCACCATAATGATCCTGACATCTCAGAGTTAAGCAGCACTTACTGCAGCATGAAATATAAGTGAGCGCTTGAGTTCCCACTATACCCAGGCACTGTAAACAAGCTGACACCTGTGCAGCATTTACAGTAAATTGAACCTTTGGGTTTTTTGTTTCATGTTGAATATTTTAAAGGATATGATTTAGGAATCATGTAAATGAAGCCAACCTAAATAATGTCTATTAAAAAGAACAAGAATATTCCTGGAAAGTGTGACTTTTGACTTTCAGTTGACCTCATTGTTCTTCAATTATATCCAATAATGTTAGCAGGCTAAGCTCTTCTCAGGTTTTCAGATTACATTCTTGTCACATTAAAGGCAAGACATAAGCAACAGAGAATCCTGAACAGGCTTCCCAATTCATCTCCATGGTTGCCTATATATACATATATGTATGTATGTATACATACATATATGTAAAAGGAATAAAAAGGAGAATTGAGGTAATTAACTGAATACTTCATCCTATCAGTTGTGCAAATGTGCTTTTATTTTATTTAGTTATTTTTTTGCTTTGTTTTTTCCCTGTCTCTTCCTCGGTTATTTGGTTGATGTTACTATTTTCCATTTTACTTGGCATGTTAGGGCACTGGGCATTAAGGTTGGGGGACTCTCATTGATCAATTGTGCCCAAAATAAAGTGAGAGGGAAGATACAAAATAAACGAAGAGTGTAGAACATAGAATAAGGGAATAAGTTTTTATTAGACAGCTACTATGTGCCAGGCCTTTGCTAAGTGCTGAGGATAACATCTCTGGGTCTCAGTTTACTTATTTTAAAATGTTGTGAATTACTTCTCATGTGCCTTCCAACCCTGACACTCTGGTCCTATTGTCTCACAATCCTCTTTCATAAACTTCATTTGAAAACATATAGATAACAGTGATTTGAGAACACCCAATTACTATAATGTTGGGACCTATGCCTCTCCTTTCATTCTAATTCTAGAATTCTATAAGGAATTGCCTAGAGATAGATTTATGATATAAAATATCTTTGACTGGTTTGCAAAAGCAATACATTTTGGGTTAGGGTTCAAGAGTCATTAGCCTGGTCCTTGGTGGCCATGTACTATCAATACATCTAAATCATAGATGTAGAGCTGAAATGAACCTGAGAAGTCATCAAATTTAAAATATGAAAAAACTGAGACCCAGGGAAATCAAGTGAGTTCAAGTTACTTGTAGAACTCTTCTTGATGGATCATACTGCTTCCATTATTCATTCTTTTTCACTTTTCTTGGATAAATGTTCCATGGGAGATCAGTATCTAGTAAAATACAAATTTCTTTAGAATCAGAGAATTCAATTCCCTTTGGATGGCTTTGGTAATTGGCCCTCAAGTTGTCATTTCCAGAAGTAAGGTTGGGAGCTAATGACATTCAAGAAACAAACTAACTAAAACCTTTTCTAATGGGAATTGTTAAACTAAAACATAAGTACTTCTATCCTTACATAGTGGGAAAAGAGTAATTAGTCTGTAATGAACTCTGAATCCTCGCTAGTCCCTACTTAGTTGTTTAGGATCATCTTTCATAGTGAGTGATTCACTCTTAAGAAGTAAGTTAAATTTATGTGGAAGCAATACATGGTACAAGATAACTCTGGTATAAACATTCAAAAAAGTTCAAAGTTTCTCTTACTATCCTGAGAGTAAGTGCAGCAACTTTGACACATGGCAAGCATTATCCCAGATACCAGTGGTACATATCATGCCCTCAAATTATGGATAATAGGGATCTTGTACTTCATCCTGTGAGGCTAATCAAGACTCTGGGGTACCAGGATAAAGCTCTTAATGGGTGGGGGCAGGAAAGTAATAGTGAAGAAGAGTATGAAGGAGAAGGGGGAAACTCACCTCTACCTATCTAAAGCTAAGTTTTGTTTTCAAGAATTAGAAGTATGAGGCAAATGTGTATGAAAAGAATAGAAGCCTTTTAAATCAATGAAGAAGTCTGGTTTCTACTCACTAGTCCACTAGCTGACTCTCTGAGCCTTGAACAATTCACATGGATTCTTTGGAACTTAGCTATAAAATAGTTTTGCAAAATGATCTCTGAGACCTTTTTTTTTTTTTTTCCTAAATTTCTCTTTCTTCTTTTTTCCCCCAAATGTATTTTCTCTCTAGAGTCTACTTGAGAAAGAATTGAATACAAGATATATAAATCCCAGGTCTTTGCATTTTTAAGGTTTGCCTAATATCCTTCTGATTCAGTAGAAGAATCAATTAAGTACAAGTTTGTTAACTGTGTCATGGCAATGATTACTTCTGAAGGTCAGGACAGGTGCTCTATCCACTCTGCTCCACCTAGCTGCTCCTATCTTCATTATTTTATATTGAATATCCTTATTATAATATATGTATATATATATATGCAAAGACACAAATATACACATATCTACCTTTATATGTCTACACACACATATATATTGTTGAGAATGAATGGAGCAGTAGGCTGTAGTGGGGAGGAGCTGAGTTGAAATCTGACCACAGATACATAATACTGTATGACCCTGGACAAATCATTTAACTCTATTTCCCTCAGTTTCCTCATCCATAAAATAAACTGAAGAAGGAAACGGAAAATCACTTTAGAATTTTTGCCAAGAAAACTAGATAAAAGGGGTCATGAATAGTTAGAATGTCAACATCAACATGTGTGTATACACACCTATGAATATGTACAACATACATTCATGCCTCATTAATTAAAATTAGCTAAGCATAGAGGTACTTATTCTGCCAATATCCCATATAATAGAAAGATATTTTATTTTTTGGTGTGTTTAGTATTTTCATCATATTGCACTATTTATGAATTGTATTACAATTGTGCTTATTGCTTATTATCTGCTAATCTCTAGGAATTTTTCTCTCTCTTCACCATTTCCTAGTTCATAATGTCCATCAATTGTAGCTCCTTTCCATCTCCATTTTTCTCTAGGGCTCTGTCACTAAGATTCTGGATAGATCCCCTTTGCCTGACTATTTAAGTCAGATGAAATTGATATATTTTATATTTTCTTCTGCACTTTGAGAAATTACCCATACTACTGTTTCCTTATACTTTGTCAGATAATCACAAAGATAATAGAGAGAATCATGTTGTTATGTTGGGTGTGAAAAACCAAGAAATATTATCTATATTGTGGGAGTTAGAATAAAAATGCCAGGCAGTCAAGGAAGTATAGACACAGAGACATAAAGTTACATTCTTTGCAAAGCTGTAGGTTAATCCCACTTAGAAGTTGTGTGACTTTGTATGACATCTAACTGGATTTTATTTTTGGTATGTAATAGCATTTTATTTTTTTTCAATTGCATATAAAGAACCTAAGTGTAAAATCATGAGAAAGAAAAAAAAATAATAGTAACAAAAGTAAAGATAGTATGATTTGATCTGCATTCAGATTCCATAGTTCTTTTTCCTGGATATGGACAGCATTTTCCTTCATGAGTCCCTTAGAACTGAACTGAATTATTGCATTGTTGAGAAGAGCTATTTATCACAATTACTATATAATGTTGTCATTACTCTGTATAATGTTCTTTGTAAACTTCTCTCAGTGTCAGTTCATGTAAGTCTTTCTAGGTTCATATATATATATATATATATATATATATATATATATATATATTCTTTGGAATATAGACTTAATAGTGTTATTGCTGGATCAAAATGTAAGTATAGTTTTATTGCCTTGTGGGGACAGTTCCAAATTGCTCTCCAGAATGATTGAATCAGTTCACTACTCCACAACAATGCACCAGTGTTCCAACTTTTCCACATCTTTTCCAACATTTATAATTTTTCTTTTCTGTCATCTTAGTCAATCTGATAGATGAGAGTTGGTACCTCAGAGTCTTTTAAATTTGCATTTCTTTAATCAATTGGGACTTAGAGCATTTTTTCATATATCAACAACTTAAATTTCTTCTTCTGAAAATTACTTGTTCATATCCTTTGACCATTTATCTATTGGTGAATGACTTGTATTCTTATAATTTTGACTCCATTCTCTATATACTTTAGAAATGAAGCCTTTATCAGATACACTGTTTCTAAAAAATTGCTTCCTACCTTTCTGATTTTCTTCTAATCTTGTTGTATTGGTTTTGTTTGTCCAAAAACTATTCCAATTTAATGTAATCAAAATTATCTGTTTCATGTTTCATAATACTCTCTATGCCTTGTTTGGTCATAAATTCTTCCCTTCTCCATAGATTTGACAGGTAAACTATTCCTTGATTTCCTAATTTGCTTATGGTATCACCTTTTAAGTCTAAATCATGTATCCATTTTGATCTTATCTTGGTATACAGTGTGAGATGTTCGTCTAAGTCCAATTTCTGTCATACTATTTTCTAGTTTTCACAGCATTTTTTGTCAAATAGTGAGTTCTTATCCGAGAAGCTGAGGTCTTTGGTTTTGTCAGACAGTGGATTAATATAATCACTTATTGCTGTCACTTGTGTAACTAACTTCTTCCACTGATTCATTGCTACTCAGTTTCTTAGCCAGTATCAAACAGTTTTGAGAACAATTACTTTATAATATAATTTTAGATATGATACAGCTAGATCTTCTTCCTTTGCACATTTACATTTTTATTAATTCTCTTGATAACCTTGAACATGTGGTCTTCCAGATGAATTTTATTATTATTATTTTTCTACATCTAAAACATGATTTTTGGTAATTTGATTTATATGGCATTGAATAAGTAAATACTTTAGGTAGAATTGTCATTTTTATTATATTGACTCAGCCTACCCATGAGCAATTTATTTTTTCCAATTGTTTAGATCTGACTTTATTGTGAAAAGTGTTTTATAATTGTGTTCATATCGTTCCTAAGTTTTTCTTGGCAATTATTCTCCCAAATATATTTTGCCTCTAATTATATTAAATGAAAACTTCTCTTTCTATTTCTTGCTGCTGAGCTTTGTTGGATATATATATATATATATATATATATATAATGTATGTATGCATATGTATTATATATATGTGCTAATACTTATGTAGGTTTATTTTATATTCTGCAACTTGGATAGCATTTTAATTGTTTCAAGTAGTTTTTAGTTGATTCTCTAGGGTTGTCTAAGTATAATAGCATGCGAACTGCAAAGAATGATAGTTTTGTTTCCTCATTGCCTAATCTCGTTCCTTAAATTTCCTTTTCTTCTCTTATTGCTAAAGCTAAAATTTCCAGTATAATATTGAATCATAGTGGTGATAACAAGAGCATCTTGTTTCATTCCTAATCTTACAGGGAAGGTTTCTAGCTTATTCCCATTGCAGATAATTCTTGCTGATAGTTTTAGATAACTATTGCTTATCATTTTAAGAAAAAAACACCATTTATTCCATTGTTCTCAAATGTTTTTAATAGGAATGTCTGCTGTACATTGTCAAAAGCTTTCTTTGCATCTATTAAAATAATCACATGATCTTTATTAGTTTCTGATTGATATGGTCAGTTTTTCCTAATATTCAACCAGCCCTGCATTACTAGAATAAATCACACTTAATCATAGTGTATTATTCTGGTGATAAATTGCTATTATCTCCTTGCTACTATATTTTTAAAAATTTTTACATCAATATTCATCAGAGAAATTGTTTTATTTCTCTATTTTGGCTCAATTTATTTTAGGTACCAGCACCATATTTGTGACATAAAAAGGAATTTAGTAGAGCTCCTTCACCTATTATTTTCTAAATAGTTTATATGGGAAATTTGTAAAATTTTATTTATAATATTTACTTATAATATCTATAATATAATATAATACTTTTTTATATATATGTATTTGTAAATATCTATCTCACATAGATCATCAGATTTATTGGTATACAATTGGCAGAATAGTTCTTAATTATTGGCATAAAGTGAGTAAAAATTATTGCTTTAATTCCCCCTTTTTGGGGGGATGAATTCCCCCTTTTTATTTTTGATACTGATAATTTGATTTTCTTCTTTTTTTTCTAATTATTTTGACCAAAGGTTTCTCTACTTTTTGTGTTTTTAATAAAATTAGCTATTATTCATAACTCAGTATTTAGAAAACCAACTTATTTATAATTCAATAGTTTTGCAACTTTCCACTTTGTTAATCTTTTTTGATTTTCAGAATTTAGAATTTGTATTTAATTGGGCATTTAATTTGTTCTTTTTCTATTTGTTCCTCTTTTTCTATTTTATGCATACAAACATTTAGAGATATAAAATTTCCCGTAAGAACTGCTTTGGTTCATCCCTAAGTTTTGATATGTTATTTCATTAATGTTATTATCTTTGAGGAAAATATTGTTCATTTCTATGATTTGTTGTTTGACCCATTCTTTAGGATTAGATTATTTAGTTTCCAATTAGTTTTTCATTTACCTTTCCACATCCCTTTATTAGCTGCAGTTTTTAGTTTTTTAAACTAGTTTTAATTTTTAGTTTTTTAAAAGGCACCAGCCTTTTAAATTTACTCTTTATATATTTCTGTACTTCAGATGTGTTTCTTGTAAACAGCATGTTATAAGATTCTGGTTTTTAATTCACTTTGCTATTCATTTCTGTTTTATAAGAGTGCCCATCCTATTTATATTCAAAGTTAATTATTACTGTGTACTTTCTTTATCTTATTTTCTTCCATTTATACTTTTCTCTCTGTCCCTCCTCACCAGTGTTTTACTTCTGACTACCACCTCCCTCAATCTATCTTTGCTTCTATCAACCCCATCCCTTCCCTGCTTTCCCCTTTACCTTCTCTATACAATAAAATAAATTTCTATATTCAGCTGAATATAAAAAGTATAAAAAAACCCTGAATATTAAGAGCTGAGCTCTTTAAGCCTAATTTGATGAGTTTAAGATTCAAAAAATGTTCACTCCTTCCCTTTTCCTCTCTTGTAAAAGATCTTTTGCACCTCTTCTTTCAGAATTATTCCTTTTTTCACCCCTTATTCTCTCTCTGTCTCTGTCTCTCTGTCTCTGTCTCTGTCTCTGTCTCTCTCTCTCTCTCTCTCTCTCTGTCTCTCTCTCTCTCTCTGTCTCTCTCTGTCTCTCTTTCTGTCTCTCTCTGCCTAACTCATCACATCATAAGCATCTTATGCCCATACTGTTTTTCTTCCTATCAACCTTTTTATGCTTCTCTTGAGTCATGTATTTGAAGATTGAGTTTTCTGTTCTGGTCTGGTCATTCCATTAGGAAAATGTGAAAGTCCACTATTTCACTGAATGTTCATCTTTTCCCCAGAAAGATTATGCTTTTTTTTTTTTTTTTTTTGCTGAATAGATGATTCTTGGTTTTAATCCAAACTCCTTTTCCTTCTTAGAAGAGCATATTCTAAAACCTCTGATCCTTTAAATTGAAGCTGCTAAATTCTGTGTAATCTTGACTGTGACTCCTTGATACTTGAAGTATTTCTTTCTGGCTACTCACAGTATTTTCTGCTTGACCTGTTATGACCTGCTAAATTTGGAATTTGGCTATAATATTCCTTTTGACTACAATATTTTCATTTTGCAATCTCTTTCAGGAAAAAGACTGATGAATTCTTTCCGTTATTATTTTACCCTTTGGTTTTAGGAAATTAGGGCAATTTTCCCTGATGATTTCTTGAAAGATACTGTCCAGGTTTTTTTTTTTGATTTTTTTGATTTTTTTTTGAGGTTTTTTTTTGATGGCCTTCAGGTAGTCCAATAATGGCCAAATTTTCTCTCCTCAATCTATTTTCTAGGTCCATTGTTTTTTTCCTATGAGCTATTTTGTATGTATTTTACTTTTTTTTTATTCTTTTGATTTTATTTGATTGATTCTTGATGTCTCATAATCATTAGCTTCAATTTGCCCAATTCTAATTTTAAGACATTATTTAGGAGTGAACTGAAGAGCTTTTGTATCTCCTTTTCCATTTGACCAATTACATTTAAAAAAAAAATTGTTTTCTTCAGTCAATTTTTATGCTTCCTTTTACAAGTTCTTGACTATTTTTTTCATGGTTCTCCTGTGTGTTTCATTTCCTTCCCCAATTTTTCTTCTACCTCTCTTATTTGAGTTTTGCAATTCTTGTTGAGCTTAAGAACAATCCATACTCCCCTTTTGGGGCTTCATATGTAGGCATGTTGATATTATTGCCTTCTTCTAAGTTTGTGTTTGAACTTCCTTGCTGCCATAGTATCTTTCTATGGTCAGGGTTCTTATTTTTTTTAGCCTATACTGAGACTTTTCTTATTCCTGGGGCACACAGGGGGCACAGTCCCAAGCTTCTTATGGGGAGGGAGCAAGGTCTTGGTCATTGTCTTTCCTTGTCCTAGACTTCAGGTATTTGTGGCTTGCCTCCTATACTGGGATGGTCTGATCTGGGGCTCTGAGACACGTGATTTGCCTTTTGTTCTGCCGCTGGTATACTGAACCAGGATCAAGGGACCTGCTTACTAATTTGTGCTATGGCTAAGAGTTTCCTGTTGACTTGCCTAGACATCACCTGTGTTGGGCTACATTGCCCTTTTTTTACCGAAGTGAGACATACCTTTTCCAAAGTCCTTCTAATTTATTTTAAACTGGAAAATTGTTTCACTCCATCTTTTTGTGGATTTTGTCACTTCATAATTGGCTTAGAGGCTTAATTTAATGTTTCTGAGGGAAAATTGGGAGAGTTCAGATAACTTCCTGGCTTTTTTTCACATCTCGCTTCTACCTCTTAGCATAAAATTTGTAATCTCAGAGTGAGTCAGCTGGCCTCCAAAATCTCTTTCATCAAATTTCAGGCTTCTATGTCAGAGTCTTTTAGAGTCTAGGCTTGTATTAAATGGTGGCCACCATTACAAAACTCTCTTTTGGTACAGATGTGAAATTATGGACATCAGCAGCCGAGGGTTCTTTGACCTTTGAGATTATGTGAGCCATAGGTGCCTTTTAGGAGCAAGCACTTTCAAATGAACATATTGAGTTTAAGAAATAAAGTTAAATTGGGGATGAGTATGCTCATACTTGAAATGTTTTATTCATCAGCCATTCAGCCATTTAATAGGATTTGTTTTCTATCTTACACCCTTTTAACATAAAGTTCTGAGGGCAAGTACCAGAGGGATAAATTAAAGTAGTTTCTATCATCCTACCTATAAATTATTTAAGGTTGATAAACATGCTTCAGTGGATATCAGATTGAATCACTATTGGCCTATGTCATCCTCTACCCCATATTATGGCATAGATGTTTTACCCAAGATATTAGAAGCTCTGGTCATTTTAATAATGATGGAACTCAAACAAACAATCAAATTATGTGCCTGACATAGCACAAATAATTCTTTCATCTCTATTAAGAGAAAGGCAGGAAAAAATTACAAATTTTTAAACCCTATGTAATGTTTCTCCTTTCTTCCTTCCCTCCCTCTCTTCCTCCTGCCCTCAGTTCCTTCCTTCCTTTCTTCCTCCCTCCCTCTTTCCCTCCTTCCCTCTCTCTTTCCCTTCCTTTCTCTGTCTCTTTTTTCCTTCCTTCCTTTTTTCCCTTCTTTTTCCTTTCCTTCCTTCCTTCTTCCTTCCTTCCCTCTGTCCCTCTCTCCTTTCTTCTTTTCTCCCTTCCTCCCTCCCTCCCTCTTTCTCTGTATATGTGCAAATAGGTATGTATGAATGCAGATCACAATAATGAATGCACACAATCATGAATTATACATTCATGTAATTATAAACATAGAGTATATATGTACTTGCATATGCATTGTGAATATGCACACATGTACCTATACTTGTATTTTGTACATACACATGTATATATACACATCCATGTATTTGTATCATGACAGCTCATGTAAATGTAAAATAATGAAAGAAAAGATATTACAAGATTTTTCCAACCTTTTTTTCTTAGCCTTATGATTTTATTGATGTAGATCTCTTGGTAAGGAACTTTGTCTCTACTCATAGCTTCTCTCTTAGAATTTTTGTGAGATACATGTGGATATGAAGAAGAACCAATGAAAAGCCACAGGACTCAAAGATTCCATATTGAATTTGATCAATTTTGAGGAAAAAACACGTGTATATTTGTCATATCAAAAAAGCCCATACTCTTTCTATGTCTATCTACCTTCCTATCGCCATCTCTATTTCTGTCTATAGCCATATATTTAAGTATGCAATTAACCTAATGTATATACATGATAGACTGGCCAGAGTTGGAACTAGCATCTCTGGTTTGAGAATTGATCCTGTATCATGACCTTTTAGTATTCATTCTTGATCTTCTTAGCCACAAAATTCCTGGTGTGGAGCCTAATAGAGGATGAGGGTAGAGAGGACAAGCTCTAAGAATTGGTCAATAGCAATGCATTATACAAAAAAAACAAAACAAAACAGGGGTCCATCTGTAACTGTCTATTGTTATTTACTTTTCATCTTTCCATTATATAGAAGCAAGTAAATGTTTGGAATTAAAATCCCAGAAATTTTAAAGGAGTAACAGGAATTTCCTTTATGGAATAAATTAATAGCATCTGCAGTTTGAGTAGTGAAAATAAAAATTATTATGAGGGGCTGTAGGATCTTATGCTCTCAGGGATAGCTTGATCACTGGCTGAAGTGAGAAATACATTTCCTCTTTGGCATAGTATTGTACAGTGAAGTCTGTTATGGATATTTTATATTTGCCTCTGAAACATCTGGTGTGAGTATTGATGTTATTGCAGTTGGACGTTGAGAATCAAGACTTCTTAAGCTTTTTGTGAGTCCTTGTGAAACCTGTGGGCCCCTTTTCAAAAGGAAAAGATTAACTATATATAACAAAAATACATGAAATTTCAAAGGAAAGCACATTTATTGACATGCAGTTATCCTTATCTCTCTCTGTGTGTCTGTCTCCCTCTGTCTCTATCTCTTGATTTCTCTCTCTGTCTCTGTCTTTCTCTATCTCTGTTTCTCTCTTTCTCTCCTTTCTTTTTCTTCTTTCTCTCTCTCTTCCTCCCTTCCTCCCTTCTTCCCTCCCTCTCTCTCTCTCTCTCTCTCTCTCTCTCTCTCTCTCTCTCATCAGCATAAATTTAAAGTTCATGGACCCTAGGTTAAGAGCACCTCTTCTAGATGGGACTACCCAGTTTCAGTGCTAGACTCCTCCAGTAAACTGCCTTCTTGCTTATTTAAAACCAAATCCAAACCTACCCTCTGGAAAGCTTGATAGCAATGCATTATACTGAGATTTCTAGAGTGAGGCCATCATCTCTGGTGACACACATTTTGCAAACTGTGTTACTTCCCTGGAGGAGAATCACCTACTATTGCTGGCCTTCCTTTTGTAAGCTCTCAAATGCTCCCAGTCTCTAAAGACATTTAAAGATTGATTTAAGTAATATGAATAATGCCTCCAGGGTCTGCGGTCTCTCTAGTGTGAGTATTCCTTCCCCTGATATAGATTTCTGTTCCTCTACAATTATGGAGATGGTCTTCACAATTTATGTGACTAAAAAAAAAGAGCTGTAATAGATTAGAACAGATGTAAAGAATCAGATATACGTTTTCAGATGTTTTGTTTTGTTGAGCTTTGAAGATTTGTTACAGAGGAAGACAGAGAGAAACAGAGACAGAGAGACCCAGAGACAGAGAGAGAAACCTATAGACAGAGACACAGAGGGAGAGAGACCGACATACACAGAGATGGGAGGTGGTAATAGGTGGTATTGGTGTGATGAGTGGATAATTATAAATATATAATAAAAGGAGCATCAATAAACATTCTAAATGCACATTACAACAATAACAATAATAATACCCAGTCTTTTTTATCTTGTATTAAAGTTTGAAAAGGACTTTATAATTATCCCATTTCCTGAAAAGTGGATACTATTACTAAACCCCTTTCACAGTTAAAGAAACCAAGGAGAAATGAACAATGACTTGCTTAGGGTCACATATAATGTAAAGTTGGGGGTAACTTTGAACATTAAGTCTTTTTGACTCCAAATTCAGGGCTCTATCCACTGAGCCATTCAAATGTTAAAAGAAATATAGCCTTGAAGAGGCAAAAATAGAGCAGGCTTGTTACTCTGCTGTTGTTTCATAATAACTTCAAATTACAAACACTTTTGGGATCCCTGTGTGTGTGTGTGTGTGTGTGTGTGTGTATGTTGTAAATTATATAAAATACATATGCACACAGCTTCAGTTTCCACATCTATAAAGCAGGGATAGTAAAAGTGTTGGTGTGAATCAATGTACTTAGAAAACATATATGTCTGTAATATACCTAAATCTATCGATATATATCTAGATAAATAGGTGAAAGAGACAGAGACATATGTATATTGTGTTTATGAGAATATATATGTATTTAATTTAATGTTTTTCTTTATACAGATTATGTGCATGTATATGTAAGAATATATGTGTATAAGTCATATATTAGCTATTATTTTTCTCTTAAAATAAACAAAATAGATCATAGTTTTGTGTTTCTTTGTATTTTAAAATAATAGTTTTTCATCAAGTTGATGATTAAAAAAGAAAACTTACTTTTAGCAAACCATTAGTTTGATACTAATCTGCATTAAGGAATTGGAACAGTCATCAGGAATTTTGCATCAGAAATAGATATCACAAATGCATTAATTAGGGAAAAATATTTCCTTTTGGAGGTCTTGGGATACCCTCCTATATTGCTGGGAGGTAGAAGATTTGAGATGGAAGAAGAGTTAGCAGAAAAGTGCTAAACATGTTAGGTTTTAGCTTCTGAAGGTCTAGAAATATCACTTGTACTCTCTGAACGTGGCATTCTGGAGTGAGACCTAAATTATCACAGTCTTCTTAGAACGAATGTTCTGTTTAGAAACTCACCATCTGTTTCTAAGCTGGTCCTCAGAGGAGATAAGATCCCATCACTGATGGATTGGAGTTGAAACTTTTCTAGTTTGGAAGTTCATTCTGGAAAGGGGTCTTCCTGACCCTGAGCTCCCATGACTTACCTTTGAGGTCCATGGCCACCTTCTGATCTAGGCAACAGAAAATTATCAGAGGACAGAGGAAGCTATTAGAGATAATAATTTCACAAGTCTCTTTTGAGCATAAAAGTGATTACATTAAGCAGCTAGGATTCTGTTGCCCTTTAGGGTAGTTTTATTCATGTGCCAAACAAGTTATATTTCATCTTCTGCCTTGCAATAAGAGTACATATATCATGGGATCTAAGAGAGTTTCTCTACTACAGATTTTCCACAGCTCATAGAACCTGTCCCCAATGACACTTTCTAACTTCTCTTCCCTACTAACAAAGTTGTTCAGAGACTTCCAAAATCTTTTACATGTGCTAATAAATGTTGCAGATTAGATGATACATCCAGCTGGATGATTTGTCACTGAATATTGCCTGTTACTCATATCCTGTTGACTGTCCTTTAAGCATTTGACCAGCTTAGAGATGGGGTGGGGTTCATTAGATTTTTTTCACTATGTTTTAAAAAAAACAATCCCTTTTTGATATGAATATATAATTAAAAAAACATCCTTTAAAAATTAAATCAGTTTTTCAATTAACCATTATATATTTTTCTCTGACTCTTTCTTCCCATTATATCCTTCCACTAGAAGAAAAAATAAAAGTTAAATAAATCCTTGTAAAAATATGCTGTCAGAAAAAAATCTTATATTGATAATGTCCAAAAATGTATCTCTGAATTTTGAGAGACTCTAAGTTTCTCCTGATCTTTAGTCTAGTGCTCACACTCTTACCTTATATCATGTGGCCTTTCACAATCAATTTGTTTAAGTATTCGAGGACTCAACAATTACTAAACTACACATATCATGCTTCATCATTGATTTTCTAGTATCATGATTGGATTTTCCTCTGATCTATATCCTAAGTCTTTCAGATTGTCTTTAGAATATTACTATTGCATTAAAAAAAATTACTTCTATTCCCTTTATTTTATACCAGGTCATGGACATCTTACTAAAGTTCTCCAAAACTTTCCTTTCTTCATCTTTGTATTTTGTCTTTTCAATTTATAAAAATTCCACCATTGAAAAAAACAGGAAAAAAAACCACTTGCAATAAATATGTATAATTAAGCGAAATAAATTTCTCATATCAGCATAATCACAAATGTGTGACTCAATCTTGAACTTTGAATCCAAGGAAATGGGTAGCATATTTAATATCTGTTCTTTGAAATCAGAGCTATTCAGAATTCTTACACATTTCAAAGTATTTCTTTTTTTTCTTTATTTTCTTCTTAAATGAATACTTCTTATGGCTTTGTTCACTTCATTATTCATCAGTTCATGCAAGTCTTTCCAGGTTGTTCTGACATCGTCATTGTAATTTCTTATAATACAATAGTGTTCCATTATGTTATCCCACAACTTGTTCTGTCATTACCCAAATTATGAGCACTCCGAGTAGATCCTAGTTCTTTTCCGCCATTAAAAAGCTCCTCTGAATAATTTTTATATAAATGCAATATTTTCATCTTTCTTTCATATTTCTGCAGCATAGGACTAAGATTATTGTATATGGATCAAAAGATATGTATAATTTAGTAATTGTTGATCCCCAAGACTAAAATTCTGATTATGAAAGACTACATAATATAAGATAAGAGCAGGAGCATTGGACTTAAAGTCGAGAAAGACTTGAGTTTACATCTTGTTTTTAATATAACTCAGACATCAAGTTGGAAGAAGAATGGAGAATGGATGGCCAGGCTCCTCCCTGACTTTGTTTTTGCATTATTTTCCTTCCTTATGATATAAGGTCCCATATAACAGGATCTGTTTTTTTTATTATTTTATTTTATTTTTGAATTTATGAAATAACACAAGTATTTCCATAAAATAATTGAATAAAAATAATGATTACACATGAACACTTAGCACAGTAGCTGGGTCCTGGTAAGTATTTAACTAAATATTTGTTGCCTTACCTTGTCTCACCTTGAACAAACAGGATATTATAAACACACACACACACACACACACACACACACACACACATACACACACACAAACCCATATACTTGAGACTAAGTTTCCTGATTCATTAATCTAAAACTTATTCTATATGTCACATAGCTTTCATTCTAATTCCTACCCTGCTCCTATTTTTCCCCCTCTGGCACTTTGCTATTTCTTTGTGTGATCCAGTCACATTGACAATTTTCTTGAACTTTAGTTTTCTTATTTCTAAAATGGGAAGATTGGGGTAGATGCCCCTGAGATCTCTTCCAGCTATAGATCTGTGACCACATGATCTGATTTTTAACTTTTTTTCTGATATTAACCACAAATATGAGCTTGGGCAAACCTTTTGGACTCTATAGTCCTCAGTTTCCTACTCTGTAAAAATGAGGAGATTGGACTAAACCTTTTCTGACTCCATATATGGAATTTGGAGTCACTTTGCCTTGTTTTGTCTATAATTGTCTCTCCTGAGTTATTCTTTACCTGCCTCAGAATAGAAGGTGTACTAGATGATCTCTTGAAGCCTTTTATTTTTTGTTGTTCTACATTTCTGGATTTGTGGGAACATCCAATCAACCTTATTTTATGATCTCCAGGCACAGTTGAAATGAGGAAGCTTTAACTGATAGATTTAGCTGGAATTTCCTCATTTTGATGTTCTTTCTTCTTCAATGTAAAATATTGCTTGTGCTCTGAGTTCACCCATGACTTTATCATGTCTTATTCTTCATACTTGACTGTAACTTCCTAGAAGGAATTGCTTGATTTCTGCAGTGTTTCCCTTCTGCCCCCGCCCACCCCCCCCCCAACTATGTTTCAAAAGCTTCATTTCCTCTGAACAAAGGTTGTTTATTTTGATATTCACAGTGGAGAGATTTATTCCTAAAGATTTTGTTCTTTCCTGCAATTTGTTCACATAGTAGCTAGATTAGTGGATTTAGGATCAGGGAAACCCAAATTTAAGTCTTGCTTCAGAAACTTACTGGCTGTATAGTGTTCAGCAAGTCACTTAATCTGAGCCTATGTGAGGCTCTTCTGTAAAATGAGGTTGAGAGGGACAGCTAAGTGAATCAGTGAACAGAACACTTGGCCTGGAGCCTGGAAGCCCTGGATTTAAATCCAACTTCAGACACTAACTGCCCAAGTCACTTATTCTCTGCCTCAGTGTCCTCATATTTTAAATGGGGATAATGATAGCAAGTACCTTGCAAGGTTGTTGGGGGATAAAATGAGATAATAATTATAAAGCACTTAATATAATACTAGGCACTTAATAAGAGCAATATAAATGCTAGTAATCATTATTACAGTCATTCTCTCATTATTATAATGCTTTACTTCCAAGAACTGTTAAGCAGATCAGATAAGATAATATATTAAAATTCTTTGTAAACTTTGTAGTATTTTATATATGTGAAGATTTTAAGAAATCATTATTGAATCACTGTATATTCATAGTCTATGTTAGACACCAGGATAATAAATAATCAGCATTTGGTTCCCCTTATTGTTTAAATTAAAAGAGGCAGATATGTAGTTCTGTCCAAGATTGTTTTTAAAGAAATTCTGTGTTTTATAATAAACATGGTATCCAAATATCCGATCTTTTTATTTGTAAAGTGATTTGTCACTTGCTATCATACATATTTCCCCTACTATGCCTTGATCCCAATCTGCATTCTGATCTCCTAATTATTTAAATTAAAAGAGGCAGATATGTGGTTCTGTCCAAGAGGTTTTTTTTTTTTTTTTAAAGAAATTCTGTGTTTTGAAGTAATTGGTGGTATCCAAATATCAGATCTTTTCATTTGTAAAGTGATTTGTCTTTTGCCACCACGTATTCTTACACTATTAAGAATTGTTCCAATTTGACTACAGAATAGAAAGCTGGGTTTGACCCAGCACCAGATGGAATGGCTTCTTAGTCTAAGTAGAATATGTCACTGTTTTGCTTTGCAAAGATCATTAGACTCCTATTTAATTAAAACATTTTAAACAATTAGGGAAGCTATAGATGCTGTGAAATGATATTTATAATCTGTTACCTTCTGATATATCTTTGAAAACAGAATTTTTTTAAGTGTTAGAAGGAAGCATACATGAGTGTGTGTATTTGGATTTGGGTTTGTGTGTGTTATATGTGATTACAAACATTTCTAATTTTATACCTAGAGATACACATACCCCCATTTCAGTATAGGATACTTCCTTGTCAGTCACACAAGCAGTGTCAGCAGGTAGCCACTAGCCACAAAGATGTTGCAGATTTTTCTGCTCTTTAGGAGTTCTTGGGGACAAAAAAGGATTTATGCCTTGCTCCTTATTTTCTTAGAACATTGAACAAGAAAGAGGCTATCTAATGTCTCCCCTGCTGAGGCAAAATGGCCATGGCATCTACCCAGAATAATAAAGTTAGATGAGTTGGAGGCTTACAACATGTCTTAACATTAAAAAGGTTTTATTTTTTTTTATCTTGCTGAATATGACTTAGAAATACCTACCATCAATAGTTGGTGGATTGTTAATAAAGGTTCCCGACCTCATTGGTTTCCTGGATGGCTGGTAATGTAGCTGCTGCAAAGGATTGCCTTAAAAATTAGAATTTTATTAATAGCCATTTAAGTTTGCTGAAATAACAGAATCCATACTTGTCATTTCTCCTGCTAAGCTGCACTCTGATTTAATCTTCAATGAAGACATCCCATTGAAAGAAATTCATTGTTCTTTTCCTTTTTTTTTTTTCCTAAAGGCACTCTTGAAAAATATGACATTCTGAAGTTGGTAATATGTTCCACATTATAAGGAGGAAAAATTCTAGGAGAGTCTGTTTGTAATATAGCTTTTCTCTGATTAATAACCCTTGCAAATGTGTGCTTATTATACCATAAACATGACCTTTATAAGGACATTAGGAAATCAAAGTATGAATATACCATGTCAAAGACTTTTAAATGTCACAAAATGCATGGCTTGGAAATTGATGTGATTTCCCCCTTCCATCCCCAGTCCTTAATTGTTGAGAGTATTTGTTCATATGGTCTAAAGCTTGTATTTATTAAAGACCTTTATGGAGAATCAGTAGCTATATATAATGTATTAGAAAAGAATGTGTAAGTAAACATAAATAGAAGAAGATGATTTTTCACCACTGGTAATTTTTAAATACTTAAAGTTAAAAAAAAAATAGGGTATGCCTTTGCTTCCCTTTTTCTTTTGGTTTTCCTTTCTTTGCTGAAGACCCTTTGGAAACTCAATGTTTTTATTAAAAATTCTAGTCCTTAGATATGATAGAGACATCCTTTGTTGAAAGTCATTTGTTTAAATGTTCAAATTTAAGCTATTATTGTATAAGAAATGATGAGCAGGTGGATTTCAAAAAAAGGAAAAAAAATCCCACAAAGACTTACATGATTTGATGCTAAGTGAAGTGAGCATAACCAGGGGGACATTGTACACAATAGGAGCAACATTGCACAATGATCAACTAGGGCAGATTTAACTCTGAGATAGCAATACAGAGATCCAAGACAATTCTAAATGTTTCAAGATGGAAAATACTGTCCATATCCAGAATAAAAGCTATAGTCTGAATATAGATAAAATTATAATATTATATAAAATTATAATATTTTCAAGTTTGGGGGTTTTAACCCTTTTTTTGTGGTTCTCCCTTTTTATTCTGATTCTTCTTTCACAGAATGACTGATGTGGAAATATGTTTAACGTGATTCTCCATGAATAAACTATCGCAGATTGCTTACCGTCTTGGGGGGCAAGAGAAGGAGGGAGAACAATTGAAACTCAAAATTGTGCAAAAATAAATGTTGAGAACTATCTTTAGATGCAATTTGGAAAAAAATAAAATCAACTGCAACAAATAAAAGAAGCAAATTCTTTTAAAATGTCCATCTTTAACACTTAAAGTATGTTTTTCATTTATGAAAAGTTTTTAACCAATGACTTTTAAAAATCACAAAGGGAAAAAAAGCCTACACCTTACAACGAGTTTCCAATATGCATTGGTAGAAGAAATGTCTTCTCCAGAAATTCCCTCTGGCTTTTACATCACTGATCTGAAAAATGAAGAGGAGACAAAATTGGGGGTCAAACCCAGATACTCTGAGAGCAAAGTGTCCCTTCAAAAATGAGAGAAAGAGAAAAGCTTAGAATATGAATCCCAAGCATTCATCTCTACAATCTCAGGACCAAAAAGCTTATAAAGCATGCTCTGTTGCTTCCAGACAAGATTGCAGTTAAAGCAATTTAAATCCTTCCGGCTGCATGTTAAGCCCAATGTCTGCTTGTTCCATCTTTAGTGGAAATGGAGAACATCTGTTCCCCATCCTTCATATGTTAGCTTTTCAAAATAGTTTTAGGTGATTGTAGAGGAACCTTTCAGTCTTTCTTCTCCAGCACAAATACTTCCAATACCTCTGGCCCATTTTGCCTATTTGCCTGTCCTTTTTTTGCTTGAGTTATTCTTTTTTGTAACATTTCAGGATTCTATGCCCTGCATTTAGCACAAGTTATGGGCCCCAAATGTTCACATAATGCCTTAAGAAAGCCTTTTGAGAGTGGATGAAACATGACTTTCTTGTTTCTATGGAATGATTATCCAAACATCTCAATAATAAGCTCATTTTTGCAAAGTTATGTGCCACTCTCCCCTTGGTCAGACTACCGTCTTATCATTATGCTAGGCTTTCCTATAATCCATTTTCTTCATCTTGTTTTTCTTCAGTTTGTTTCTGCTCTCCAAAATCAAACTGATGTCATGAAAAACAATCGATTTGATTAGTGTTTTCTCTGCCTTTGGGCTTTGCATTGGCCATCTATTTCAAGCCTCCTATTCTTTTCATCTCCATGGATTATCTCTGATCTTACCACTCCTTTAAGTAAGCGTTTCAGCTAGCCAAATGTATTAATAAATCTCTTTAATAAATGTAATATTTTATTTGTGAATTTATTTACTTTATTGCTCTTAACTTAGTGCCCTTATTATATAATATCTCTCTTTGAATTTGGGGAATAGATGGAAATTTCTATTCTGCCCATTTGTTTTCCTACTGACACTTTTTATCTTTGTGTATTGCTGGCTTTCTCAGAAGGGCATCTAAACTTATTCTGGTCCTATTCCTTTGTTATCCTGTACATATTTCCTAGAAATGGGACAATTTCTTTTAAAAAGTTTCTCATCATTGGAGTCATGAATTTTGCTTTGTAATTTTAAGTCAAGTTGTTGCAAAACAGTATCAATAACATACTCTTTCATCTCAATGAGACTTGTTTCCCATAAACTATAGTGAGGAAAATCACATAATTTCCTGCAACACTATGAATTTTTTTTTTCTGGAAGAAAGACATATAAGGATCAAATTCTAATTATACTAACAATTTTTGGCTAAGAATTTTTCTGGGCAAAAGAAAAATTTGTCAAACAGACACATCAACATTCAACATCCTTGTCACAGTAGAGCATTATTACATCCCAGGAGCAATTCTGAATTAAGTTCAATATTATTCCAAGTCTTGCCTTGAGCCATAGAATGTGTCAAAAGCAGCTCTTATCAGTCAGTTGAGAATGGCATAACTGGTTAAAGGAAATTGATCAAGAAAAACAACAGCAATCTACCCTTCTAATAGCAGGGATTCAAAAAGCTCTCTGTGTCTGAAGGTTGAAAATATGAATTGTGAGTCTCTGAGAGTGAAAGAGTGGGAAAGAAGTCTGTCTGTGAGAATGAAAATTGTATGTTTTAGAGCAGAACTGTAAGTAAACTCATAATTTTACCAGAGTATATGAAATTATATAAGCCAGGATAGGAAGTATTTGCAGTCAGACCAGAGAATTTATGCTAATTCAATCCAAAGGACTAGACAGAAACTGAGGAACAAAAGTTTCAGTAGTAGTACAAACTGAAAAATTAGCACAGCATCAGTCTACTAATGTTTTAGGAGAAATGTTAGGCAAATGATTCAAGTCCTTGGCTCTGGTAGCATCCTTTCTTGTTATTATATGTTAACCTTTGCATACTCTGCTATATATGCACCACTACGGGTCTGGACTCATCATTTTCTTCTACTACTCCAAAGCTGCCACAATTAATTAGTTTCAGAATTTCCCTAGTGAATATGCCTTCCCAGCTTTATATGACATAGATAATTTTGAAAATACTGTAATAAATCATATAAGATACTCATATAAATGCATCAATGATTTTTAAGTTACATGAATGTAGGAGTCATCACCATAATTATCAGCATCATCAAAATGCAAACTTCTAGTTTGGTGTTCAAGAGATGTCTATATTTATCTTCAACCTATTAAAAAAACATGTTTCTATTGTTTTTATTTTGTTTTTATATTGCCTAGATCAAGTCTCCTTAAACTTTTTTCCACTTGAGATCTCTTTTTACCCAAGAAATTTTTATGTAACCTTGGGTATAGAGGCATAAAATAGGCAAACAAATTAAACATTCATTGATAATAGATCATAAATTCTTGACTCTTGTATTCGTTACAAGAACCAATATAGGGTTGCAACCCAGAGTTTAAGTTTAAATTCTTATTCATCTCCTTTCCTGATCTTCCTTCCAGTGTTGTTCTTTTTAACAAATACTTTACAAAGGGGAAGGAAGGAGAGAGGAAAAAAAGAAAAATCAGTAGATCTGTTAAGTAAAACGTTAAAAAAAATTGACACATGATACTCTTCCTTTTCCCCTCCCCACTCTTGTCTATCTCTGCAAAGGAGTAGAAGGAAATATCTTCTAATACCTCTTTTTAGGGACTGACCTTATTCTTAACAATTGGGTGATATGGCTTCATACTATCTTTCCCAATTAATTCCATGCTGTTCTCTGAGGTACTTTAAAGTTTAGTCAGACAGGCCTTCTTGCTGTTCCCTGTAAATGACCTCCCTTCTCTAGCCTTTGTACTAGCTGTTCCCTGTTCCTGGAATGCCATTCTTTCTCATTCCCATCACTTGGAAATCTGAGCTGCCTTCAGAGATAACTGCAGGGTTGTGTCCTACAGAAGGCCTTTCTTGATTCCTTTGCCCTGCCCCACCCATAATTTTGTATTTTGTTTTTGCATAGCATTTCTTTAGCTATGTACATTATATTCTTCCAGGGAATATAGGTTTTAGAGAGTGAGGGCTGTTTTCTTTGCATCTTTACATCAACAATTCTGGGGAAATAATAAATGATCATTGAATTGAACCATCAAATAATGTTTATTTGATTGATTGATTGGATTTTTATTTCATTATCATCTATTCCTTGTTAGTTTATAATCTAAAGAAAGATTATGTTGATGTGATATAATGGCAAATGATAAAAGGGGTAGTTTTATTGGAATAGTATAGCAACAATTGCACTTTTGAATATATAGGTATTGGTAATTTAGAGACAGAAAAGCTACTTCTACTAGTGCAAGTCAGCACTATTTTTATAATTTATAGTTCTCTAAGAGTTGAACAGAGCCCAGAGTAATTAGGGGACTTACTAAAGGTCAAATAGCCAGAGGCTATTTCATGGATGTTGAACCTGAAAAAATCCAGGCTAACTCTGTATCCATTATGCCAACCTACTTTCCTTTATTGGAATATATAGAGAAATTCATGTGGCCAAAAAAAAAAAAATGTCTATAGCTTTGCTTATTTTACCTTTACACCAAGGGTCATTTTAATGGAAATTGACACAGTTCTTTGTAGTGGTTATTAAATGATTGAATATATAGAAAGAATGTGTATAGGATCAAAAGTGCCCTTGGAAAGAAGGAAGATGAAAGGGGAAATTAATTGGAGTGACAGATACAGATAAGTAATTTTTAAAAATTGGGAAAAGAGAGGATATTGAAACAACTGAAAAAGGTGAGATGTGTAGCTTGTCTATTGGCTAATCATTGAAAAAAATCAACAGGCCCTCATTTTTAAAAATACTTTCATGCTTTCAAATCAGAGCTTAGGCAAATGAATACACATCATTACATATTCCATTATCATCTAAGACTGCATCTTAGATGCTTCAGTTGTTTGAGGATATCAAAGCTTTTTTTTGGTGAAGATTTGCATATTCAATCTGATTTGGGGGTTCATGGCTATGGTAGGAACAATATGCTTTTTTTTAAGGCCTTACCCCTAAGGCTAAGCTGCTTTTTTCTTAAATAAAACCATACTGAAAATATCCTTGAGACTTAATTGGGCCAGAGAACTCTATTTGGATTAATCCTATACCTTCCTTATTGGCCTAGATACAAAACCCAGCATAGGAAGCACATGCTCCCCAGCAAGTGGCATTGTGTTGAATGTGGAGACAAAGAAGTGATGCACAGTTGAATCAGTCCTGCAATCTTGTAGAGTGGGTTTTCTGTGCTATTCCTAAATAAATTTCTTTTTATTTACTGTAAGATGATCCAGGAGTGTCCTATTCTATTATAATCCCAAACATGAATCATTTAACTGCCTCTGGTCAATCCTGATCTATAATGGTACAAAAATCTTTGACAGCCTCATCTAGTTATGGGAAAAAAAATGTACTGAAATACACATAGAAGTCCTAAAGTGAATCAGGATGAGGGAGCATGTGAGAGTAGAAATTACATGGGATAAGGTAACTTGGGTTTGAATCTTGATTTTTTTTTTCTTTCCTACCTGGCTGTTGATGAGAAACCAACACAAATTCTCTGAGCTTCAATTTCCTTACCTGTAAAACATGGATAATAATACTTGCTCCTACCTACCTAATGTGTATGTCATCAGGAAATTCAATTCAACTCAGTTCAGTTCAGTAAGAATTTATTGAGTAGCTGTGATATGCCTGGCATTGAACTAGGGGATGGTAGGGATGGTAAAGCTGAAGGGCTATGAGAGCACAAATAAAGATGATATAGAAAGTTTGAAAGAACTTATTTCTTGTAGCATGATTCTCTTTAGAAATTTTCTTTTGGCTTGCTTTTTGGAGGGCAGAATTGAACATTTAGAGAAAGATGATTCACATCCTCTGGGGATATGACTGATGCTCTTTCCTTACTTTAGAACAGACAACTGAAAAAGTGATAATAAGCAACTGGTGACGATGTGGACAGTACCAGTGAAAATTCCATATATGAGTGTATCGAGTGATTTTTGAAAACTATATAGGGCAAGCCCTAGTAGTATAGGAGAAAAAGTAGGCCTAGATTCAATGATCCTACTTCTTGTTAAATTGCCCTCATTTTTTTCCCACTATGCTTGCTGAAAATCACTTAATTCACTTTGAGTTATTCTATCAGAAGGAAGATCTGTACCTTCAAAAGCACACAATCACCCAAATGGTTTCAAAGAAAACATGTTCAAAATGTAGCTTGATGATGCAAAAAAAGTATTAGGAATCACAAGACCTCAGCTTTTTTCAAATTTATTTTATTTAAAGAAACAGAATAAGAAAAAAGAAAAACAGAAAAGAAGTACAAAACAAAAGAGAACATTGTCATGTGCCCAATAGAATATCAGGGAGATATATTTGATATATATATATATATAGATATATAGATATATAATAGCAAATACTAGTTCAAGAAAGTATATATTTTAATAGAAGACATTATATTTATGAATACCAATCTTTTCTTTCCTTCCTTGTAAATTGTTCTTTTGTTCTCTGCTGTGCACCTTTTACTTTATTCTTCTTTTCCCCCCTCTCATCTTTCTCACCACCCCCCAGCAGACTATAGTTAAGAAAAGATATATTTATATTTACATATGTAGATATATATAGACATATACACACATATCCCCACACATAGACACACACATATATCTTCCCTATCTCTACTGACTCTTGGCTTTAATTCTGCTCCTAACTTGCCTTGCTATTACTTAACCTTCCCCTCCCCTCCTCCCCCCACAACACACATCCACCCATCTTGCCTCCCTTATGTCTGTAGATCTTAGAGGTGCTATACCCTTTATGGTGTGTGTGTGTGTGTATGTGTGTGTGTGTGTGTGTGTGTGTGTGTGTGCGCATGTAGTGTAGCATATATATATATATATAGTTGCTTATTGAACTTATTTATAAAAATATAGTGTTACACACACACACACACATACACATACACACACACATATCTACACCATGTTGCTTATTGAGCCCATTCCTGATATGAATATCTTTTCAGAACTATGAGCCCTACTCCCCCATCTACTACCTCTGTAAGACTCAGTTTTTATCCATGTATGCAACTGTTCTTTACAAGTGTAATCTTAGTCAAGAGAAACACCAACGCCCAAAACAAGTTGGCCAACATGATTTCAATGCAAACTTCTAGGGTGATTGGTGCCATAACATACACACGTTCCTCTCTGTCCCCTCACCCTTCCCACTCTTGAAGGAAAAATAGCATGAAAGAGGAGTTTTGACTTATCCATAGTTTGTGCACTCTTACATTTTATTAATTTTTCCTTGTTTTTTTTGATTTGTCATCTTCAAGAGGTACCAAGTGCACTCAGAGGATAAGGGACTTATCCCAAAATCACATTGTCCCTAGGTTTCAGAAGTGGAACTTCAATCCAGATGGTTCAGTGGATAAAGTGCTAGACCGGGAGTCAGGAAACTTTTCAGCCATTTTCAGCCATGCTTGACTCTTTGTGCCCCCGTTTGGAGGTTTTCTTGGCAGAGATACTGGAGTAGTTTGCTATTTCCTTCTCCAGCTCATTTTACACATGGGGAAACTGAGGCAAACTGGTTTAAGTGACTTATCCAGTGTCACACAGTGAGTACTGATTCCACATTTGAATTGCAGAAGATGAGTCTTCCTCACTCCAGGTCCAGTGCTCTATCTATCTATTGGACCACCTAGATGCCCTCAAATAACAATATAATATTATTCAATCATGTCTAACTCCATGAATCCATTTGAGGTCTTCTTTTCAAAGATACTTGAATGATTTGCCATTTCCTTTTCTACCTCCTTTTTGAGATGAATAAACTGAGACAAATAGGATTAAATGATTTGTCCAGGTCACATAGCTAGTTGAGTCAGGAAAAGCTGAATTCAAATGTAACTTAGAAACTTATTAGCTGTGTGATTTAAGCAAATCAATTAATGTATTCTCTTTGTTTCTTCATCTTTATAATGGGATTAACAACATCAACTATCTTTCAGGATTGTTGTACAGATTAAGTGAGATAATATTGAGGAAGTTCTTTGGAATCCCTAAAGCATTGCATAAATGTTGTTGTTGATGATGATGATGATGATGATACTGCCACTAGGTTCCCTTTGTCATTTATATAGCTATGGAATTATACAAAGTATGATGTCAGCTCTGCTCTTTGTATATCACTTCGAAAAAGTTTTCCCATGTTTCAAATATTCATATTTAATTTTCTTCATGGTGCCTTTATGTGCCATAGGCTGCTGAGCCATTCCCTAATTTCTAAGCATACAATTTGTTCTCAAATTGTTGCTTGCATAAATTATGCAGTTATGAGCATTTTTTCTACACATGGGTCTTTTTCTATCAATAATCCCTTGAGGGAATAAATCCAATAAAGTCTTGGGTCAAAGAGCATGAGCATTTTTTGTATTTTTAAAAAATTATATAACATCAAATCCTTTCAGAACAATGGGGCCAATTAACCATTATCTATTAGGAAATTAATGTATTTGTTTTCTCACATCCCCTTACACCACTAAATGTTTTCTGTCTTATCTACTTAATAGGTTTGAGGTGATTCCTCAGAGTTATTTTAATTTTTATTTGCCTAGTTATTGCTCATTTTGAGTCCTGTTTTTGGTGACTGCTAGTTTGCATTTCTGTTTTAGAGAATCGCTTGTTCATTTACCAATTAGGAGGAGCAGAAGCAAGGACTTCTTCCTGGAGCCAGAAATCCTGGCTTGGAATCTCAAGTCAGTGACTTTCATCAAGTCACTTAAACTCTTTGAGCTAAAACTATCTTATGTGTTCAATTAATAAGATGGTTCATGACCTCTAAGGTCCTTCACATTCTATCTCTGTGGTCTAAATGATGAACCAGCCTCAGAAAATATATTGACCCTATAAATAGTGGTTTCAAAAACCTTTGTGCTATCTTTGGCAGCATTGTGTTCACTCAGAGACACGGAGAGAAGCATATCGGTTACCTCTGAGCATCTTTCTATTGGACAAGAAATTTTATCAAGTGAAGATACTGAAAATGAGTTGTCATCCAAAGTCATCTTCTCTCCAGGAATCACCCAAAGGGAAGCTAAAATATCTCCCTGCAGATCTGCTTCTAGAAAAGACTAAAAATCTGCTCACGTGATTGTCTCTTCCCTAAATTCATGCTGCTGACCCAGACAAGAGTCATCTGCTGAATATTCTCTTCATCAGTGATCTACCCTAAGCGTTTATCAATTATATTCCATCTCCTGAGTATTCAAAGAGAGAAATAAAATAGTTCCTTCCCTCAAGGAGCTTATATTCCATTTGAGAAAATATTATTATACACATCTATGTGTGCAAAATGTTTTGGGTTTTGTTATTTTTGCACTGTTAGACTTTTTGTGACACCATTTGGGATTTTCTTGGCAAAGCTGTCCGAATAGTTTGTCATTTTTTCCCTCTCCAGCTCATTTTACAAATGAAGGAAAGAAGATGAGCAGGGCAAATGACTTGCCTAGTGTCACAAAGTTAGCAAGTGTATGAGGCCAGTTTGGAAGCTGCAAAATAAGTCTGCCTGATTCCAGGCCCAGTGCTTTAGGTACTGAGTCACCTTACTATCACTCAAAAAGTGTTTAAAAAGTAATTTGGGGAAGGGGGGGGGGAAGGAAGCTAGTTGGTCTGGCGGATAGAACACCAGCCTGAAGTCAGGAGGACCTGAGTTCAAATCTGGCCTCAGTCACTTAACACTTCCTGGCTGCATGAACCTGGGCAAGTCACTTAACCCCAATTGCCTGAGCAAAAAAAAGCCAAAAAAAAAAAAGTAATTTGGGGGAGGTGGCAGTAGCAATGATAAAGAATCAGGAAGGATATAAGAGAGGACACTGGAATTGAATTTTAAATGGGGGTGTACCGTAGTGCTCTATGATTGGGTTTAAGAATTTATTTCTTCTAGTGTATGAACTATTTTATTTTCTTGGTAATTTTTCAACTGATAAACTTTATAGTTAGTGCTATGTCCAAGGCACTCTGCTGAACACTGGAAGACACAAAGAAAAAACTAATAAACAAATAACTCCTGTCCTAAAGTAACTTCACATACACATACACACACCCAGAATAGTTAGAAGGTAACATTAAAGGGAAAACCGTTAGCATGTGGATGGGACGAGGAAGGCAGAATGTATGATTTGCTCTCCTGCATACTTTGTTATAAGAAAGTCACAAATATGAAGTCCTTGAAAATTTCTATCCTGTGTCACTTAGCTAACTCTGTGCCCCTCCTCCATTTCCAAGCACAAATGGCCACAGATTTGGGAATGAATCTCCATGCTCCATGATTAACTCAAGGTCTGTGCCCACAGAGGCAATTAACCTTGCTCTATTCTCCGTCTTGGACACTGGGTTGCTGTATGTCCGCAGGAGTAAATGGACAGCCATTTGATAGCTGACCTCGTCCTGGGTGGTCCCTTCATTCTTGGCACAATCCCCTGACTGGTTTTATTTGCTTTCCTTTCATTTAAGTTGAATTTTAATTCTTCCACCTAACAGTCCGTCTTTATAGAATCTTTTATTTCATACCAGTATTGATGTCTCTTTTCATGACGTGTTTTATTTTGGTTTTGACTTTATACCCTTGACTTTCTCACCAGCATTGTTAGCGGCTCCTGGCCTTGCTGGGTTCCTGCTGCTGCACTGGGCCTGCAGCCTAGGTTGGACTCTGCACAGGGAATGTGAGAACAAGAGCTCTCTCTTCAGTTGATTGAAACAGGCTTCCAGGGATTTTAGAAACCAGTGGATATTTTAGATTATGGTCATAATAGTTTTTAAACCTTAAGGGTCCTTTAGAACTCCTTGATCCAACCCCTTTTTTATATAAAAAAGGAAATTTAGACTGATCCAACTGTATTCAATCCAATTAAATAAGCATTTGTTTAAATTACTATGTACTGGGCACTGCAGATACTATGTACGATGGATACAAAGATACTTCCTGTCCTCAATGATCTTGCAACCAATCTTGATAATACAACATATACATTGCCATATAATTATATAAAAAAAACAAAAGCTAATATAATTTCTCTGGAAAGCAAAATATTAAATCTGGGATATGAATCTGATGGAAGGGTCCAGCAGGGGTCCTCAAACAACGGCCCATGGGCCAGATGTGGCAGCTGAGGATGATTATCCCCCTCACCCAGGGCTATGAAGTTTCTTTATTTAAAGGCCCACAAAACAAAGTTTTTGTTTTTACTATGGTCCGGCCCTCCAACAGTCTGAGGGACAGTGAACTGGCTCCTATTTAAAAGTTTGAGGACACCTGGTCCAGGGTTTCCAAGAGGGAAGCAAGAAGTCATTTCAGGTATGAGAAAAAGCTTGAATAAAGGCTGGAAGTTGAGAGATGGGATGTTCAGTACAGTAAATGCAAAAGAGTCTAGTTTGACTAAAACATAGAGTGCATGACAGGAAGTAAATAATGTGAAATAAGGCTGCAGAGAAATCATTGGTGGAAGTTCAAGTGTTAAAGGCTTTAAATCTAATTCTAGAAATCTGTATGTTGTCCTAGAGGCAATAGGGAGTTATAAAGCTTCTTGAATGTGGGAGCAGTGTGTTTGGACCTAAGACAGGTAAAGAGATTCAACCAGAGTTTTACATACAGATTGTAAGTGGTTTAGATGGCTTTCAAAACAAGGATCTATGGGTGATTCCTTGCTTATTGATGATTCTTCAGTAATTTCTTTTCTATGTGATAGAGGCCAAACCTATAATTTCATTAGCACTGGGGGATGGATTGTTCTCCAGATGAGAAACCTCAAAAAACAGTGAATACTGTCACCATCTTTCTACAGCAGAGACTTTTTGCCTCAATTGCTATCACTGGATGGATGTGACCTCAGACAAACAGACCTGTTGAAGACCTTAGATTAAAAAGGCCAAGTTTCCCATTGCATTCATGACTATCTCTAGTAGTCTTAATCTATATCTGGCCACTGGACCCAGGTGGCTCTGGAGGGACAGTGAGCCAGGTAACCTTGCCCAGCCCTCTCTCACCGAAATCCAATTCACTAGCACATCAGGGCATCCTCTCCTTGATGTCAGGTTCCACTTTGAGAATGAAGAACAAACCACAACAATCTCTCAACTTTACAAGAGAGCACTCTGAGAGTTTTGCAGAGCACAGGAGGTAAACAATGTGACACAGCCATGATGTCTCACAAGCTGCCCTTGAATGCAAGATTTCCTGTTTCTGTAGCCAGAAGTGAGCCAAGGCTGCCTCTCACTGTTTATGAGTGTAGGATTTTTCTCTATTACTTCCAGGACAGTTTTTGTTCTAATTATTTTACTAGACAGTTGATGGTTTTTATTGTTGTAGTAATATTATAATTTTGATAATAATTGCTTTTAGGACATCATAAATAATATTTTACTGTTAGTTATGTCTTACAGGAAGTTCAATTTAGTTGGCACAAAAGAGTCATAGAGTATAGAGAAATGGATTTAAGAGCAAAAAGACATGAGTAAAAAGGTGGCATTTGCCACTAGCTGTGCAACTTTATATGATTCATGTAATTCTCTATCAGTTTCCCCTTCTCTAAAAAGGGAAATCATGATGGCACCCGCTTCTCAGGGTTGTTGTGTGCATTCAATAAGAAAATATTTTCAAACCTTAGAAGTTACATAAATGCCAGTTATTATCATTTATTTTTAACTAAACCAGTTTTGAGATTTCTAACAACCACATGTACCATTTGTTTTTAATGCAGAACCTTTAAGCCAGAGAAATTCAATGTCTTATCTGTGGTCACAAAGATAATTGGGGGCAAAACCAAGATCTGAAGTCAAATTCTTTGATTCCACCTTCAAGATTTTTCCTAGGAACTGCAGGGAGATCAACCTGATATTGGACTATCAGTGATTTGTCTTTTGTCTTCTCCACTGAATCAACTGAGAATCTATCCTAGAAAATAATATATTATATTGTAGCATTTATCTTGCTCACAAGACAAGTAGGAGATTCACACACACACACACACACACACACACACACACACACACACATACAGAGAGAGAGAGAGAGAGAGAGAGAGAGAGAGAGAGAGACTAAAGTTTTCTATCTAATTTTAACAGAATCAAATTTGAAATTTTTGAATGGATTATCTACATATTTGGGGCAATATCACCCAGATTACTATTTAAAAAATATCTAGACCTACAAACTAATTGCTTCCATTCTCTACTCTACATTGCTAGCGGAAAGTCAGGTTGAATAGAAAGAAAAATTTGTGGTAGATACTAGCCTTTGTTTTTTGTTTTTTGTTTTTTTTTAAACTGGAGGCAATTGGAGTTAAGTGACTTGCCCAGGGTCACACAGCCAGGAAGTGTTACGTGTCTGAGACCAGATACTAGCCTTTGTTGAAGCTGTGCATCTCACTTTATGTGTTCCCTTTTTAATTAAAAAATTGGAAATATTTACTTAACTTTTTTTGTATTGTATTGTATTTGTATTGTAGCTCCCTTGCATAGTATAGGGAAGACTATAATTTCCTTTTCATAAATATGCTTTTAAATGCATAAAATAAAATAAACAAGATTACAAAGAAAAACAGTTTTATTGAAATAGTTATCAAGATATTTCTAAATTCTTAGAACCCAGTTGAAGAACTCTGTCTTGAGATGTTTATGTTCTCTTATTTACTTACAAATAACAGGTCAAGTTTCAATAACTTTTATGGAGGAATGGAGAAAAGAATGCTTTTCTGATAAAATCATAGTGTTGACAGGATCATAAGTGTAAAAGTTTAATGAGAAGTATGACCAGAAGGAATATTCCTCCATAGGTGGAGAGCCACAGCCATTTTTAAAAAAGGTGAGATGGCATAGACGTGTATCTTTGTAAGGTGATCTCAATAGCTATGAAGATGTCACTGGGGACAAGAGGGAAAGAGAGGAAGTGGAGGGGCCATTTGTGAAGTTTTTATATTTCTCCTTCTGTTTGTGGCTAAAATTCTGGAAAATGTGTCTATATTGGCTAGATTCCTTCATTTCCTCTCTTCTCATTGTCTTCTAAACACTTGGCAATCTGGTTTCCTAACTCACCATTTAAATTAAACTGCTTGAAAGTCACCAACATTCTTGAAATATTATAGTAAACCTTGGAAGTTTAATGAGGACCTGGCAATAGAATGGTACAAAAAAAGATAAAAGGGAAAGGATGTGAGTGATGTTGTGGAGGTAAAGGCAAAACAATATTTGAAAACTAATTGTGTATAGGAGGTAAGGGAGAGGGAAGAGTGAAGTTTAATAATCTGTAACATACTGAACAGAGATGCCTTCAATAGAAATAGGATCATTTGGAGGAAGGTTGGATTTAAGGAAGAAAATGATAGATTGTACTTTGGATATTTTAAAAGGGAGATGTTGATTAGATAACCACTTTGGAGCTGGCTACCAGGGACTGGTGATACAGGACTGAGTAAAGATTAGGAGAGAGGATAAAGCTGGATACTGACTTGAGAGTTGTCTGCATAAGGCTGATAATTGAACCCATGTAAATGAGATCACCAAAGGAAACAGTTTATAGAGAAAAGCAAACAGGCAAGAGTTCATGAGTATTTGTTTATTTTGTGTTTGTCATATTTATATCTAAAACATGTCAATCTAGAATGTAATCTTGTTGGATATTTAAGTGACTTTCTATTAAAAACACATGTATTTATATCTATATACACATATATGTATTTATATATAAAATACAATGCTACAAAATTTGTCAGTACCAGAATAAAATTCTTTTGTTTGTTTACTGTATGTTTTGACGCCTAAATAATCCAATTATAGCTAGGTTGGATTAGTATGTATAATGAATCCCTTGAAATAATCAACATTATAAGAATTCACATTTCCATTTCACTGGAAGCAATTTCCACATTTTACAAAATTATAATTTTGAATAGTTCTTAAGAAATACATGAGACCACTTAAAGATTTCATCGTTCATACTAATTGGGACCTAACTCTATTGGGAATATATCCTGCATGTGGTATCAAAAAAGAAAGACACAAAAACGAGTCATTTGGTCAAAGACTATCATTGTTCTCATTTTGAAGAAGTCAGTGAAATAGTGGACGGGATGTTGGTCCTGAAGTCAAGAACATCTGAGTTCAAATTCTGGCTCAGATATGGGTAAATCACTTATTTTCTCTCAACTTCAATTCTTTCATCTGCAAAATCAGGATAGTAATAACATATTGTTATTGTTCATTCGTTCGATTATGTCTAATTCTTTGTGACTCCATGGAACATTCTGTCCATGATGTTTTCTTGGCAAAGATACCAGTGTTATTTTTGTCTTTTCTTTGTCCAATAATCCCACAGGCTTCAGTTATTGTGAAAATAAAATAAGATACTTGTATATTACTTTTTCATATCTTAAAGATTTAAAGGTATGGTGGTGGTGGTGGTAGTAGTAGTGGTGATGATAGTAGAAGTAGAAGTAGTAATTTACAGATGAGGAAACTAAGACTCATTTGAAATAATTTGTTCTAGTTTACACAGTTAATAAATAGCAGATCTTGAATTCTACGTTTGGACTTCAAGTTTCAAACCTGACTCTTATCCATTGTCTCTCCCTGCTGTAGATATTAGCCTCAGATCTTCAGCTCCACCTGGAGAACATATTTCTCTTTGTGATACCTCAAGCAAAACCATGCAGGGTTCTTTTCACTTTATAGTACTCATAAGTCTTAGGAAACAAATTAATCTGGATGAGAAGGAGTTAGGAAAAATGTTGTTCTTACATGTCTGATTTTTCATGACACTACTTACAATAAGGAAGGATAAACTTGAATCCTAGCTCAAATGGGGTAAGTCACATAACCTGTCCCTGCTTCAGTTTGCTAAGTTGTAAAATGGGGATAATAGTAATAGCTTCCATTGTTGGGAAAACCATGAGATTATGCAAACTATAAAGTGTTATATGAATGTTAGCTATTTTCATTATTATGATTATTATCATCATTATCATTATTTGTTATTTTATATATACCTTCTCTGTGACTTTAGTAAAATTACTTAACGTCATTGAGACTCAGTTCTACCCATCTCCCATAAAATGCAGGGGGTAGACTAACTGGCCTCTGAGATCCCCTGCTAGCCCTCGATGGGATCCTATTTGGAACTCAAAGTTAATGTTGCTCCAAGACCCATCCAAACAGAAGGAGTTCAGAAGGGTCAGGGAGAAAGGCCATCTTCAATCCATTTTTCAGATGTACACCTCTGAGATTCTAATGAGGTTGACTTGTGCATCAGCTTCTAGGATGGTCCTTTTTTTGTGATTTTATAAGGGCTAGATGGAACATTGGCCAAGGAGATCATGTATGCAGAGCACGGCACTGTGGAAAGCTATCTGCTGAGTAATGAGAATCTGAGAATGGGAAAGCTGTAAAGGATTTTCAGAGACTCTATGATCCAACCTCCTCATTTCACAGATGAGTACACAGAGCAGAGTACACAGCCCAGAGTAGTTGGATGACTTATCCAAGGTCACGTAACTCCTTAGTAGAATGGCACAGGACATTTTCTCACCTAATTCTCTGAGTCATGTGTTGGCAAGCAGGTTTATATAATCCTTTGGAGGAGTGCTTTCTTTGGTTTTTTGTTCAATTGTCCAGATTCTCCTTTGAAAACAGCTCTTTGAAAGGGCTGCCATGCTTCCATAATTCATGAGTCAGAGAGGGGGAACCTTTGTGTCCTCTATCATTTGTCAGGAGGTTAAGTGGTTGGTCCCTAATGACCCACTGTGTTGCTGGTTCCATGGCTCTTTCTTTGCCATGTGCTGTGAGATAACATTAGAGTCAGAGCCTGCTTAGGCTATTGACAACTGGGAGAGAGATTCTGCCCTGGATTCAATTATAATCTGGCCTCTGGATGAGAAGATGGAAAGGAAGTGGGGAGAGGAGAGGAAAAGGGAGAAAATCTACATCTTTTCTACCTGAAGTCTGATAATGTTCATTTATGAGTCATTGGAGAAAATTATTATTGTTAAGGAAGCCCTTATTCTTTCCAACTCAAACAGGAATTAATCCTCTTAAAAGAAGGCACAGAGAAGATTAGGGGAAGGTATGTCAATGTTAAGTTGTCACCTATGCATCCAAAAGTCAAGTGACAGTACTGAAACTGGGGTAGAAAATGGAAGGAAAAACTGTAAGCTAGAGACAACAATGAACTAAGATTCCAAAACAGGAAAAAAAATTAAGACCAGGGAGTAGGATAACAGGCAAGGGCACCAATAACAGGGGCGATATGAATGGAAAATAGAGGCCATTGATACAGGTTACCCTCCTCATTTTGCTGAAGATGAGACATTGATCCAGAATAGTTCAGTGATTTAGGATGATAGGATCATTGATAGAGAACTAAAATGAACTCTTGGATGAAATGAACTCAGTCTAGTCATGTCACAGATGAGAAAAGTGAATCAGAGAAATAAATTACCCTGGCATTAGATTATGACCTCTTCGCAATGAGGATGGATTCATTTTTTGGACTTGTATCCCCAGAACCCAGAAGTATTTGGTTTATAATAAGATAAATTAAATACATTTATAATATAATAAAATAATAAATAAATGTATAAATAAAATAAGATAAAATAAAAATAAATACTAATTGATTGACATTCACATAGGTTAGCAAAGTGAGATATTCTGTTCCTGATTAAAAATTAAGCAGTGTTTCTTCTTTACCATGACCCTTCTAGAGGCCAAGAATTTAATGGAAATTACAATTAGTAACCTCAGAGTTTTTTTCAGAATCCAACTCTGAGGTCACAATTTAAAACAGAAATCAACTAGAGAGTATATAATGTGAATCAGTGCCCTTGTTCACATCAAGTGGCTAATGTTGAACCAACAATGCTCAAAGATTCCCTTACTCTTTTTCAAACTATTCATTTGGAGGCTTAGACAAGGTCAGAGGGTAACCGTGTTTTCATTCTACACTCAAGTTTGGATACTTTACCCAATCAACTAATCCCTGAGAGTGTGGTTCAATTGGGTGTGTCAAATGACAGTCCACCATAACATTTCCAAGTGTAACTGGAAATCAGTGTTTACTTCATGACACAATTAACTTTTTTATTTCTATTGTTCCAGAAAAACACTCATCTATTCTGTCTCAGAGCACTCTGAAGGCATCAGTATTGATTTGAACATTTTTATTGAATTTTCATTAACTTACTTTTCAATATAATTTTTATTGATCACACATGAGAATTTATCAGTAGACTATTACTATCAGTCATAAATGTTAAAAATAGTAATTGACAAATAGAGTAGTTCAGTTAAAATTAAGTCCCTACCTGTGCTAAGTCTAGAATCCTGTGTTATTTTTTTTTAAAGATAAGATTTTAGCACTTGAAATATCTTCAGAAATTATGTAAAAAATGAGGGTTGTTAACATGGCATCTAAAGAGTCCTAGATTCAGGGGGTCTATGAACTTGGATGGGAAAATAATTATTTTATTTTTCTTAATCATTAACTAAAATTGCTCATTTAAAAATATTTGAAACATTATTCTGAGAGGGATACATTATCTTCACAAGGCTACCAAAAAGGTCAGTGATATTCAAAAAGTTTAAGAGCCCTTGATCTTGGTGAATCCCTTTCTATAACAAAAGAACTAATGAGCAGAGAGATTGAAAGATTTGATTATGGTCACTTCAGTTTTTGACTTCTGAAGAATAAAAAAAGTGAAATCTAATCTTTCTTATTCCTTACCTAGCCCTACTTTACCTGAATCATTCAGTCTTTTTGAATTTTATAACCTTAAGAAAAAAATGAAGTCAGTTGTATAGTTTGAGAGTTGGGGAACTTCTCCCTAAGTCTAAGACACTTGACCTTGAAAGTATTCCTTGGCTGATTTTTTTTTCCCTAAAAATGTCCAGGGTAGTTGAAAAATTCAAAAGCATATTAGATTGATAAATACTTTCCATTTATATGCTAATAACTGGTGAACACTTCCTTCTTCCACTCAAAACTACCTACCCTTTATTTTTACCTTTTCTTTCAACTTTGTCCTTAACTCTTGTATAGTGTGTTTCAGCTCTAACAACTAAAATATACATTTTAAGTTGACTTTCTCTAGGTACTTGGCCAAGGAAAACTTTTCATACTGACACATAGCCTACAAAACTCCCCCCATGCACCTGGGGGATTAGTTTAAAATGTAATTGTGAAATATTTAACAAAGTAAATAAATGGGGAGTAGAAGAGTAGATATCTTCAATAACTTGAAAGGGCTTTTATGTGGAAGAAGGATCAGACTTGGCTCCCCAGGGAAGACCTGGAAACAGTGACTCTGGGGAGGGAGTGCACAAAGGCAGGTTCAAGACCCGGGAAAGGAAACACAAAATTCTAGAGCTATCCCAAAGTGGAATGAACTGCTTTGGGACGTTATGGCTTCCCCTCATTGGAAATCTTTGATAAAAGATTAGAAGTCCCTATGCTGGGATTGTTGGAGAGGTAGCTATTAGTCAGATTGAGACTGGGATGTAGAAGCTTTCCATGTCATCCAATTTTGAGATTTGATGATCATATGTAACTATTTTATCCATCGGGACTCTTGTTTCTTCATTTGTAAAAATTAAAAGATGAGATGAAATCATAAATTTCTTAACCTTTCAATGTTATGAGTCCCTAGGGGAATCTGCTGAAGCACATGGGCTTCTTTCAAAGAAAGAAGGGAAGAGAGAAGAGGAGAAGACAGGAGAGGAAAGGAGAGGAAAGTGTGTATTTTTTTTTTTTAGGCATAAAAGATACATAGGATTATTAAAGAAATAAACTATATTAAATCATAAATATGTTTATATGTGTACATATATATGTGCAGAAATATATGAATATGCATAAATACATGCACATGTATACATAAATACATATATGTACACATCATTTAAGTTCATAATTCTTAGTCTCTTGGTTAAGAAACCATGCACTAAATGGTTTTTTCTATCTCTAATATTTTATGGTTTTGATCTAAAAAAAGTCTAAGGAGTGACTTACATTTTTTAAACCTCAAATCTCAAACCCAGTAAATGGTTCCTTAGGGGTCACTTTTCCTTTCCCAATACAGGTCCATACAAGAGGGTTGGAGAACTGTTCCTTTATCCAAAAGGCAGGTGTCTTAGATTGTCCCAGGGTCATTGCTGCATTTCTGGATTTAAGGAATCAGAACATTTCCAGGAAAAAAAAATTAAAGCCATTAAGCTACAAATCATAAGATCATCTTGTAAGACTTTTTCTATTCCTGGACTCCATGAAATTATGCAACAGTTTTTCATGTTAAATCTTGACATGTGGGAGGTTATCTTGAGGTCCTATCTTTTGAGGAAGAATACTTTTAAAATGCTGGTCTTGCACTAGGCATAATATTATTCAAGGTGCAGTAGACAGAGCTGGGCCTGGAGTCAGGAAGATGTGTTCAAATCTGTCCTCAGATACTTATTAGCTATTTGATCTTGGATAAGTCATTTATTCAATTTGCCTCAGTTTCTTAACTGCAAAATAGGGACTAACCTTTGAGAATTATTGTGAGCACCAAATGAGATATATTATATAGCACTTAGCACATTGCCTGGAAGTAGGCACTATAATATAAATTGTTCCTTTCTCCTTCCCTCTCTCTCTTTCTCCCTCTCTCTCTTCTTCTCTTCCTTCCCTCCTTCCTTTCTTTTTCCCTTCCTTCCTTCCTTCCTTCCTTCCTTCCTTCCTTCCTTCCTTCCTTCCTTCCTTCCTTCCTTCCTTCCTTCCTTCCTTCCTTCCTTCCTTCCTTCCTTCTTTCCTTCCTTCCTTCCTTCCTGTCTCTCTGCCTTCTTTGCTCCTTCAATCCTTCTCTCCTCTCCTCTCCTCTCCTCTCCTCTCCTCTCCTCTCCTCTCCTCTCCTCTTCTCTCCTCTCTTCTCCCCTCCTTTCCTCTCCTCTCTTCTCTTCTTTTCTTCTTGCCTTCCTACCCTCCTTTCCTACTCACTAACAATGGCAATTGACTAGTGAGAAGTCTCCTTAAAAATTGCCAAGGAGACATTCTACCAATGACTGCTTTTTGCACTTTCTCTTGATGCTAAATGATTAAGAATTCTAGCCTTGGGTAGACATGAGAGTTATTCTTTTACCCTAACATTGTGACAGCACAAAAACATGGCCTTTGAGATAAGGTAATACTTGAAAATCCGAGAGAATTCCAGTTCCTAGCACTTTCCACATTATTGATTGGAGCCAGGATATTGACATCTCTGGAGCAATGCGGAGAGCCTGGATTTTGGCCCCTGGTGATGAAATGGAGTGACACAGGGGCATGGAACCTGTAGGTTAGGAAAATAAAATCTGTTAGCATTACTTTGAGTGGAACTTCAAAGCCAAGTCCAAGGGCTAGAAGGATTGATCTGCATATTAGCAGTGAAAGTAGCTGGTCACTGGAAATGAGCATCAGGGACACTTTCAACATATGGAAGCCTGCTTTGTTTTTGCCTCTGGTGTACTCTGGTCAGACTGGGGTGCTTTTGTGAGATTTCCAGGGTATTGTAGAAAAGAATAAAGAAGAACACAGGAGATAAGGTACCATATTGCTCACCTTGGCGGGGGGGGGGGGGGGTGGTGGAGTGGTGGTGGTCAGGTTTCATTCATTTTTTCTCTAGTGATATTTATTATTTGTTGCCCTGGCTACTCTAATTCCGGGGCAAGTAATGAGGAACTTTAGTGTCTGTGTTGGGGAAGAGTTGGTCTTATATGGCCCACCGTGATGTCCTATAGTGCTTGAGACCCATAGATTTAAATAAAGTTAGAAGGCATCTTAGAGGGCATCTACTGCAAACAAATGTCCCCATTTTGCAGCCAAGGAAATAGATACCTTGGGAATTTCCATACTTGTCCAAGGTTGTTCAGGTTATAAGAAGCAGAAATGGGATTGGACTCAGGTGCTCCGACTCCAGGTTTAGAAGTTTTCTCCCCTTTTCTATCTATCCAATCTAGGATTCAGAAAGCTTCCAAAGGAAGATTGGAACAATTATGCTGTGTTTTTTCCATTCATCCTCAGATGCAAGTAACTGATTTTCATGCTTGAGCTTAGGCCATCATCAGTGGGGAAGCTGTCCTGTGAGCAATAGATAATAATGTTGTTAGTCATTTCAATTATCTCTGGCTTTTTATGACCCCATTTAGGTTTTGGTTTTTGTTTTTTGGGTTTTTTTGGGCAAATACTGAAGTGATTTGCTAATCCCTGCCCCAGTTTATTTTACATATGAGGAAACTGAGAAAAATTATGTTAAATGACTTTCTTAGGGTCACAACTTCTTAATATGTGAACCTGATGCTTCTGGGAAACATTAGTAAAAGAGGTATTTTAGAGAAACTTTTCAAAATTAATGATAAATGGTTTACAGATTCTCTTGAAGCCCTCGTTCCCCTTGTTATTAACCTCACACCATTGTGAGAGGCAAAGGATGTGGTCCAGAAGTTAGAGAGTCCTTCCAGACAGGACTTTTGACAGATTTGATGGAATAGTGTACTGAAATGGTCTGACAAACAGCTGAATATAGTAGTTGGTGACAGATTGTTTTATAGCCATCAACCTGTTTCCAAATGCAGAAGAGGCTGCTTATGATTCCTATGACTTAGCAAATGAATCAACAAACCTGGCAATAAATCACCAAAGGCTCCTCATAATAATCAGTAGCACATCTTTCTATTTTTCTGTAACCTTTATAAAACGTCTTTACATATTAACTCATTTGAGATTCATGATACCTCCAAGAGGAAGGTGTTCTTAAAATGTCCATTTTTCAGCAGAGAAAACTGAGGCTTACAAAAATTAATTTGCTGATGATCACACAACTAGGACGAATCAGAAATGTAATTTGAACCCAGGCCCAGTGCTCTATTGACTATGCAAGGCTCAATCTACTTTGCACATAGATGTTTTGTTAAAATTAAAAATGATATTTTCAAAACTGTAATAGAAAACTATTTTCCTTCCTTTGGAAATTGCCCTAGGAGAGTAGCGTGAAATTTAACATTTTTTAAAGCAAATGATATTGGATCGTGTAATTTAGTCAATGACTAATAAAACATGTGCTTGGATAGTGAACGGTTCTAGAAATGTGACCTCATCGTGCTCTTTCACTAGACAACAAATAAAACAATATAATCAAATGTCATAATTTTAAACTAGGGTCTCACATACTAGGAATATACAACTGGAAATATAAAGAACAATCATGAATATTTGGCTTGTTGGCTACAGAGGCAAGGAACTATGTCAAATCTTGGGCTTTTGAAAACTGAATCTGGCAGCCATGCTCCTTTGGCCCGTTGTTCAAACATGGCGGGAGTCTGGCATGTGTCTGTGGTCGGCAAATATCAGGGATAAACAATGAACAGTGACTGATAGACTCCTCTAGAATATGAAGGCTGGGCCTGCATTTTGGCAGGGAAAGAGCCACATGGACATGTGTGGCTGTGGGAGCACTGGCTTTGTCTAACTTTCCAGGCGACTTGTGTGTTCTCACTAAATGGATTGCTTAATTAGATGGAAAGGAGGTAGCCAAGTGGATGGATTGCCTCCATTCAGCAAAGATTCTCAAATTGTTGGTTCCTCTTCTACTAGAGTTTAATAGTAATATTCATAACAACTCCATTGGGTAGCTAGATGACGCAGTCATTAGAACATTAAGACTGGAGGCAAGAAGAGTTATCATCCTGAATTCAAATCTGGCCTTAGACACTTAATAACAGTATGATCCTGGGCAATTCACATAACCCTGTTTGTCTCGGTTTCCTCATTTGTAAAATAAGTTAGGGAAAGAAATTTCAATCCCCTATAATACCTCTGCCAAAGAAAATCCCAAATAGGGGTTTTCAGATGTCACCGAAAAATGACTGAGCAAAATGCCTGTTAGGTAGACTGCACTGGCTGTATGATAAAGAGACTGAGGACAAGAGGGGTTACAGGACATTTCCAGAGTTAAAGAACTAAGTGTCTGATGTGAGATTTGAACCCATGAGTCCCAGCTCCAATTCTATTGCATTATCCTTCTTACAATGGTAGTACAGTGGATAGAAAATTGTTCCTGGACTCAAGAAGGCATGAGTTTAATTTCTAAGTCAGACATTTACTAGCTATATTGATCATAGGGAAGTCAGTTAATGTCTGTTTGCCTTAGCTGCCTCATCTGTAAAAGGCAGTAATAGGGGCAGCTAGGTGGCACAGTGGATAGAGCACCAGCCCTGAAGTCAGAAGGATCTGAGCTCAAATCTGGTCTCAAACACTTAACATTTCCTAGCTGAGTGACCCTGGGCAAATCACTTAACCTCAATTGCCTCAGCAAAAACAAACAAACGAATAAATGAATGAATGAATGAATGAATAAATAAATAAAAGGTGGCAATAATAGCAGTAATTTCTTGGGTTGTTATGAAATTTGATGAGACAAGGATTTTAAAGTCTTTATTGTAGTTCCTGGGTCATAATAAAGTTTTATATACATGTTAGCTTCTATGAAATGTTTACCACCTCTTGCCTCATATTTCCCACCTTCCTCTATCTCTCTATATACATTTGCTTTTCTTGTATTCACTATTAGGATGGTTTGATGAATAAGGTAACCAGGTTTTAGCTGCAAATTTATGGGGGCAAACAATACTTTCTCCAGAGGGACTGCTGAGGTCTGACCAACCTGGGCATTCTCTCTGATATTACTGAATTTTTCCAGCCTGTTTTGAGGACTGGATTACTCCTGATTGTATTGACAGGGGTTTTCAATCTATTTGGTGAAAGAATTAGTCTGCCCCCAAAGAGTCAGCCTAGCTATGTTTATCAGGGCTCCTCATGGGCAAGTTGGGGATGAGACAATGAAGTTCATAAGAAACAAACATTCAGTGGTGTGCAGTCTTATCGAAAGTGGCATAATGTGATTATATTCACAGGGATTTCAAACCATATGCAAACATAAACCTGTGGGTTCTTCAAATGTAAGTTGTTCTTTGTTCATTGAACAATGAAGGAAATTAATTTTAAACATATTCACATTTTTAATGTAAATGAAAAGAGGAAAGAGAATTCCACCCATTTTCCCACTGTTCCGTTTTAAGATGGGCTTATAGGAGAAGAGCTGAAAATATAGCATTTCACTTTTCTGAATGAAATAGAAGCAAAATTTGCCTATAAAGATGTAGTCTTCTGTGAACCACATCTGTTCTTATAAAAAAGGCCTGGATTGTGTATGTTCGACCATAATACAGTTAGAACAATTCAAAATGATTGAATACATTATTTACCAATTTTGTCAATGCCTTTGAACTAGAAGTAACATAAATAAATTTTATGAAATTTGGGTGATGTTAAAAGAGTTGGAAAAGATAACAAACACGTTGAAAGCCAGAGTTAAGATCCAAAAAGATACCAACCACCTAGCTCTTTGATCTGAATCTAAGAAAATAAAATTCAATATGTATAAATGTCTTAATCTTGACTCAGAAAAACAAAACAAACAAATAAACAAACAAAAAGAACAATAACACATGAACAAGATTAAGAAGGGGTGGCTGGATGTTGCATTGTCTGTAAAGGACCTGGAAATCTTAGAACACCACAACCTCAACACATACACACAGTGTAATGCAACAACAGAAAATATTAGTGAAATCTTCGACAGCACTGAAAATCCATGATGTCTGTAATTAGGGAGGAGAGAATTTCATCGTTTTCTTCCTTGATCAGCACAAATTCTGGAATTATTTCTCTACTTCTGAGTATCATGATTTAGGAAATATGGTCATATGTTAGAAGGTATCCATCCAGAAGACAGTAAACAACAGTTTGAAAGACCATTCAAAAATTGGTTGAAGGAAATGGAAATGTTAAGGCTGGAAAAAAAACAAACAGGCAAAATTAAATAAAGAACAATTCTTAAGAAACAGAAACAATAGGAAGAACTTGTCATGGGACCATATAGGTAGAGCTTAGAAAAGCATGTTTAGGAGAGCAGCCTGAAAACAGAAAGGACTTCTTCCTTCCTAATAAATATTAGATTTTCAAAAGTAGACGAGATTTCTTGGTAGGAGATGATTAAATTCTTCAAGTAAAACAACTGTCCAAATCATTCATGGACTTTATGTTGCCTTGGGCTCGATGGCCTCAGAAATCTCCACCTTGATTCTCAGCACCTACATTTCTATGGGCCTTTCATCTCTAAGACCAAGATCTTGGGAAAGGAATTGAAAAACTTCTCACATACAAGCTCCTCAGCCTTTACTATCACAGATGGAAGAAGTCTAATTCTTTTTAGATGAACACTTTGCACTTGTCTCTCAGTCATTTTATTTCTTTTCTTTTCTTTTTTTTTTTTTTGCTTATTTTTAGTACTTTCTCTAGTTCAAAGTAGAGAGAGAATGAGTGGGGTGAAAGCAAAGTAGAATTTCTAGCCAAACATTTGAAAATGTTTATTTGCTTTAAGATCCTGTAAGTGGACCAAAAGAAGTCATTCCTGTGACTTCAGTGAATGATTAGACAGTAAAACCTCAATTAGTTGAAAGCTGAATAAACTAGTTTTTCTTTTTTGAATTTTATGCAAAGAAAAACAAGTTCTCATCAGGGACTTCATTGAAATGAACACCACAAAATGAAGCAGACAGGAAAACAAACAAAAACTCTCTTTCTGACCTTATCAAAAGTTAATGTGTATATATATTCTGCCCAGAAATAGAGCAAATATTTATGATAATCCTATTTAAATTAGATTACAGTAGATGGGATAAAATATAAAAATTGTGCCCTCCAAAATGCCTATTTTAAAACATAATATTATATAAAATGTTATTTTCTCCCTCTTGCAGTATAGGAATATCACCTATTTTTTTTTTTTAAGAAGTAAGTCTTTATCTAAAGATTTAAAAAAATATATATCTCATGGGGGACAAGGGAAGAAAAAGGGATTGAAGGAGACACTACATTTTCAATATGCCACATCATCAGGGATTCCTGCTGCTTTCTTTGATAGCAATTTTTTTTTTGTTCTCTCTAATCTCTCCTACCGTTTCCATGAATCATAGATCCAAAGTTTACAATATCACAAATAGTTCACAGAGGCCACTCTTGATTACTCTCAAAATAAGACTTTTACAGTGTGGAAAGGAAAGATTAAATAATTTGTCTGGTAATATTTTGGATATAGTGGAGATGTCCTGTTTGGCTCAAGTACAGAAGTCCAAGGTTAAACATTTCTCCTAAAAGGAAAGAGTATGCAATACTGTCCAGGAATCCTTCAAAATATTGATTTACAATATTACATCATATAGCAGTACCTGCAGTTTGTACTGAAAAAGAAAGTGGAGGATTGTACCAAGATGACCTCCAGTTAGAATTATCTGAATTGATGGTCCTTGGGTCCCCAAAGGATCAGGTAATTATCTCTCTGGCTGAATGAACAACTGACTTGACAGTTATGATGGTCAAGTCATTAATTTTTTTAATCAGCCAAATTGGTTGGGAACTTATTTCATCAGTGGTCTGATGAACCCCATTGACTTAAGCAAGTTAAATTGGTTGTGCCCATTAGATACACATACCCTGCTGAATTCATTTACTTTGTTTTAAAGAGGCACATTGAGTCAGAGAATACATTCAAATTTTCATTTTATTTAAATAAAATATATGTTCCTTAATCAACTGATATTTCACATACTTGAGCAATACATATCAACTTTTGTATTTCAGAATTTACTATTTTAGAGAGAATGGGATATAGTGGATAATATGATGCGCTTGGAGTCAGGAAGACCTGAGTTCAAATGCCTCCTGGGAATCTTGCAAGTTGCATGATCATTATCAAGTTCTTCAAACTGACTGAACCTCTGTATCCTCATCTGTCAATTTAGAACAATGATATCTATTGTACATCCCTTGGAAGATTGTAAAGTCCAAGTCCAACTGAGATATGTGTGAAGTATTTTGCAGAATTCAAAGTATTATACAAATATCAACTGTCACTATTAAACTGTGCAAGTAAATCTGCTGGTTTGAACATGAAAACACCAATCAATTATGTTTAACATAGTAAGTACTTAAAACGTGATCGTTAAATATTAGAACTTAGTGTTCAAGTGACCTGTTAAGCTAGTCCAAATTCACTTATTTCATAGATGAAGAAATAAACCATTTGGCAAGGGATAGAATCAGGATTTGAACCCACATCTTTAGATCTCACATTCATGAGATACCAGATTGCTTAAAAGAAGTCAAATTAATTCACATGTCCCAAAGTCTTTGATATTAAACTACTAAAACAAGGAAATATAAAACTATTGACTGTACAAGTATAACCTCTCCCATGATAGAATACAAGTTCCTTGAGGACAAGGAGTGTTTGTTTTTCTTTCTGTCTTTAGATCTTTGTTTTTTTGGTAGCCAATGCTTGGTGCATAGTAAGTACCTAATACATGTTTGTTGACTTTATAAGGAATCTTGTAATTGCTTGAGGTTGCTTACAAATTGCTTATAAGTTAAACAATCAGTATTAGTGGGACTGAATTGAATTTACTAATGTGAGATTACTGTGTACAGTGTTTATGGTGTTCATTTCTTTCCAGTTGTGTCGGACTCTTTATTACTCCAATGGGGTTTTCTTGGCAAAGATACTGGAGTGTTTGCCATTCCCAGCTCATTTAACAACTGAGGAGACTGAGGCAAACAGGGTTAAGTGACTTGCCCAGGGTTATGCAGTTAGTATCTGAGGGCAAATATGAACTCATTTTCCTGACTTCAACCATTAACACTCTATCAACTGTTCCACCCAGTTCACCTCTGTTTACTCTATAACTTCTATATTTCCTGCTAAATCTAAGATGCTACAAAACTTTCTACTGAACTGACTATATTGTCTTTCTGTATGAATAGTAGTGTCAACATAGAGAGGGACAGAGGAATTTAGTGATATGCTCACATCAACGAAGACCTTAGAGAAAAGAGCTGGAGTGAAGTTATATGATATGAAGTTATATGATATTGGGAGGGGTGAGCAGAAAATTTTCTGGGCTGTGGGGGGAGGAAGACAAAGATTCTATTCCTTCTGGCACAAAATGTAAAATCTACTCATTGAGCTGTTTATTTTTGAATTGTCTTTATATAGTCTATTATTGGGGAATGAGATGACATATAGATAATCCCTGTGCTAAAGAGATGCAGGGTTGTCAACTAGAAATCAAAGAACTTGGCAGGAGAGTCAAGAAGATGTGAGGAAGGGTAAAGAACATTTTTCGATGACATAACTTACATGGATATGTAATACAGAGCAGAATTCACTGTTTAAACCTTTTGTTTTTGCTTGCTGAGGAATCCTTTTGGATTATTTCCTGGTTTTTGTTTGGCGTGGTGGCTGAAATTTTGGGAGATTTGGCTTTTAGCTAAATGGGTTAATGGTGTGTTCATGTGTGCGTGTGCGTGTGCACATGTGTGTGTACAAATATATATTTTCATTAAAATATCAATAATAGCTATATTCACAGTCATCTTTGCAATTTATAGTCTATTCTAAAATATTTGTCTCTCTGTCTCTGTATGTACAAATATACAAATATGTAAATGTATAAAGCTATGCATATATTTAAAAGATTTGTTTTATTTTTAGTTTAAGAAAAAAAGCAAACATTTTCATAACAGGATAATAATAAGAAAATGATAGCACATGAAACTGCAAATCTATTATATACAAGTTGCTAACACTTTTAAATATATAATAAAGTTATCATGTGTGTATATATACTTGCATACATATAAATGTTTCTTTTGCTAGAACATAAGGCCTTTGGACACAAAAATATTTCCATTTATTATCTTTCAACTCCAGCACCTAGGAGAGTTCCTGAAACACAGTCATTGCCTAATACATACTTGTTGATTGCATGATTGCTTAGATGGACTTTGAGAGCCTTACTAGTGTTGATCAGTGAGCTCATGATTTCATTTCATAGCATTGTTTTACAAGATAAGAAAACAAGTGCTCAGTGTTGAGACTTATCCAAGGCTACATTGATAATATATTACAGAACAATTTTACAGATCTCTCTTTGTCTCTTTCTCTCTATCAAGCTCTTTCTTTCTCTATATATATATTATGTACACATTATATATATATATATATATATATATATATATGCTGAAAATGCTCACTCACTGGCACAACAACAACAAGAAGATCAGATATAGTAATAGAGAAATGTAGGAGGGAACATGGTGCATTAAAAGCAGTTCTTGTTTTGGAACTGGAGGCCCTGATTTCATATTTCATTTGCCCATTAATTAACTGTATCAGAAGTTTCAAACATGTAACCCAGGTTGCATTCAGCACACAATACCATGCAGATTCCTGACTGAACCAGAAGAAATATAACTGAGAAATATAAACAAAATAAATGAAAATACAATTAAGCATAAATAATATGACATTTTAAAACTAAGTCAATATGTGGGCTGCAAGGATCATTTTATGTGGATTAGTGTACCCCATTTATATTTGGATTTGATAAGACAGGTACATGACTGAGGCTGTCTCTGTACCTAACTGAGCTAAAGTTCCTTCATCTATATAATGAGCATGTTTGACTAGGTGATCACGAAAGTCTTTTTTTCCTCTAAATTTCTGACCTTTAAATGTTTTATTTTGCCTCATGAAACACAAATGACATGATTTATTTAATCCATATCTGACTTTGCTGATTAGCTTTCCAAAGAGAGGTAATTAAAGTCACTGCAGGTTCATAAAAGCATTTTAGCATTTTGGGAGAGGTGAGGCATTAGATGCCTAAGGGATACAAAACACTTTCAGCACAAATAAAGTCAGATCTAATCAATGGGAAGAATATCAAGTGCTTATGGGTAGACTTTGGTAATATAATAAAAATGACAATTCTACCTAAAGTAATCTACTTATTCAGTGCCGTACCGGTTTTGTTTTGGAGGTTTTTGAAACTCCCAAGAAATTATTTTACAGAGCTAAAAAAAAAAAAAAATAAGAAAGTTCATCTGGAAGAACAAAAGGTCAAGAATCTCAAGAGAATTAATGAAAAAAAAATGCAAATGATGGTGGCCTAGCTGTATTAGAGCTAAACTATATTATAAAGTAGTGGTCATCAAAAGCATTTAGTACTGGCTAAGAAATAGAGTCATTGAATTGTGGAATAGGTTATGTTCATAAGACACAATGGTCAATGACTATAGTAATCTAGTGTTTGATAAAACCAAAGACCCAAGCTTCTGGAGTAAGAACTTACTATTTAACAAAACTTGCTGGGAAAATTAGAAATTAGTATGGCAAAAACTAGGCACTGACCCACACCCAACATCCTGTACCAAGATAAGGTTGAAGCAGGCTCATGATTGATACATAGTGATATTATAACCATAATAGAAGTACAAAGGATAGTCTAACTCTCAGATCCATGAAGAAGGAAGAATTTTGTGGCCAAAGAAGAACTAGAGTACATTATGGAATGTGAAATGGATAATTATGATTACACTAAGTTAAAAAGCTTTTGTACAAATAAAACCAATGCAAATAAGATTAAAAGGGAAGCAGTAAAGTGGGAAAATTTTTTTACATCTAAGGTTTCTGATAATGGCCTCATTTCTAAAATATATAGAGAACTGACTCAAATTTATAAGAATATAAGCCATTCTCCAATTGATAAAGTGAAAGAGTATGAAAAGACAGTTTTCAGATGAAGAAATTAAAACAATTTCTGGTCATTTAAAAAAGTGCCCTGAATTACTATTGATCAGAGAAATTCAAATTAAGACAACTCTTAGGTACCACTGCATACCTCTCAGATTGCCTGAAATGACAGGAAAAGATAATGATAATGTTGGAGGGGATGTGAGAAAACTGAGACATTAATACATTGTTAGTGGAGTTGTGAATTGATCCAACCATTCTGGAGAGCAATTTGGAGCTATGCCCTTTGATCTCCCAGTGTCTCTACTGGGCCTGTGTCCTAAAGATAGCATTAAAAAGGCAAATGGACCCATATGTGTAAAAATGTTTGTCACAGCCTTTTTTGTGGTGGCAAGAAACTGAAAACTGAGTGGATGCCCATAAGTTAGAGAATGTTATGGAATATTATTGTTCTATAAGAAATGATTGGCAGGATGATTTCAGAGAGGCCTGGAGAGACTTATATGAACTAATGCTGAGTGAAGCGAGTAGAACCAGCAGAACATTGTACACAGCAATCACAAGATTATACATTGATCAATTTTAACAGACTAGCTTTTTTTAACAGTGAGGTGATTCAAACCAATTCCAGTGGATCTGGTGATGGAGAGAGCCATCTGCATCCAGAGAGAGGATTGTAGACTGAGTGTGGATCACAACATTGTATTTTTATTTATTTTTGTTGTATTTTGCTTGCATTTTGTTTTCTTTCTCATTTCCTTTTTGATCTGATTTTTCTTGCAGTATGATAATTATAGAAATATGTATAGAAGAATTACACATGTTTAACATATATTGGATTACTTGCTGGATAGGGAAGTGGGGTAGAGGGGAGGGAAGGAAGAAAAAATTGCAATACAAGGTTTTCAAGGGTTAATGTTGAAAATTATCTATGCTTATATTTTGAAAATAAAAAAGATTTAATAAAAAAAGAATTCTAAAAGGAATACTATAATCACTTAGTCTCTCACCAAATCTTCTGGCAAGTGCCCTCTGTGGAAATATAACTCAAGAGTCCTTAGCTGGGTGATAGCAGGTGTGTTTAATTGTATTTTTGTAATAAATACAGATACCTGTCCCTCTTCCTTCCCCTCTTTTGGTGCCCCTCTCAAATATTGGCTATGTTATCATCTGTAAATTTTTTTTTCATGAAAATTATGGAAATAATAGATAAAAATGTGTTTGCTCATTTAGCTCTAGTTGATTTTATACCTAAAAGCAGGAGAGCTGACAGCCTAGAGCTAGTGGTTAATTAAATCTTTTGCTGTTAGTCCTCAATTACAGACATTAAATCATACTCATAGTTAGCATGTCTTTATACCAATTGGATAGATTTTGTGTATTCTTCCTGATATGTGTAGAACTTAATGAAATGATCAGGATTATGTACAAGGCATGAAATGAGGGATATTATGGTGGAGAGAGAGAGAGAGAGAGAGAGAGAGAGAGAGAGAGAGAGATTCAGAGAAAGAGAGACAGAGAGAGAGTTTCAGAGAGATAGAGACAGAGAGAGAGAGAGACAGAGAGAGAGATTCAGAGAGAGAGAGAGAGAGAGAGAGCCAGCCAGCTTGGAAGAGATTAGCACCTCAAATACAGAGATATAGCGAGAAAAGGGAAAGAAAAGAGTTCTTTAAGAGAAATTCTGAGTAATTTTTTTTAAAGCAACTCTCCCTTATGGCATCACCTTGGATTCAACTAACTTACAAAGTAAGATGGCAGTTCATATTGCAATTTAGAGTCTCTCTCATCTTGTTCTTCCACTTTTTCCTTTACTTATCTTCTTATTCTTTTTTCTTCAGAATGATCTGAGAGAAAGGTGAAAAATCCCACTGCATTTTGTTTTTCTAATGTTTCTTGGCCTCTCCCCAGTAGGATTTTTACAGTCTGCTGCCTGCCTCTCAGATTAGAAGAACACTGGCATATTTTAACAGTTTCCTAGGATTCAAACAGTCTTTAATTAACAGCAAATTGATGTTTTGGAATATAACCAAAACAGTGGAAATATTGGATGCTGAAAATGGGCTCAAGTCCTTCCAGCTTCCAGGCAATTGACTGACATGGTGTCCTGGGGAAGGGCCCCCCCCCCCCACAAAAAATTATGTTCTATTGCAAACAGGTGGCTACTGATTGGTATGCGAGGGGATATCTTCATCACCATAATAGTCCCACGGACTGCTCATTGGTAGCTCAGCTGAGGAAGTGTACTGTTGTTTATGAGGATGCTAAATTCTATCTACCCTTAAAGACAATTCATTACCCCCCCCCAAAAAAAAAAAAAAACTCTATTTGACAATTGCCCTAGCCTCCTGTAAGAGGGACTGACTTTAAGGGAATGCATCTTATCAGTCTCATTTGGTAGCAATGGATTAAAAATAGCATTTTAATTCCCCATCTACCAAGCCAGTAAGGTGGGAAGATCTGTCTTTCCTGCTAGGTTATTTCTCTGCTTACCATTGCCAGAGTTTAGAATGCTGTGAAAAGAAATCTATGGAAACCATAGCATGTAGACTATTATGAGCATTTCTGAAAGATAAGATGTGTTTTAGAGGGAGGGAGATGGGCAGGAGGGCTGCACTTGCCCTAGAAATGGAAAACCAATATGGAATCTAGTGGTCTTGAAGGCATCTTGATTGAAAATGTGATTGATAATTGAATTCCATCTGGCCGCCTGGCAGGAAATAGCCCAGAGATGCCTTCCCAGCTTTAACCATTCAATTGGAAGGTGGAAAGAGGAATCATAACTAGCTACTTCTGAACAAGAAAAAGTTCGCTGCCAGTTGATAGCAACATATTTCAAAATTGGCTTATGGATTCTTGATTTCCAGAAAACAAAACAAAACAAAAGGCTGTAATTGTTTCTAATTCTTTCTCAGGAACTTTAAATGTTTCATCAAGGTGGTTCATTCAAAGGCAAAGGATCTTGCTAACTCTTTTCTTTTCTTTTCTCTTATCCCTAGGTGGCACATGCCAGAGCCCTGCTCTCCCAGCCCTGGTGCGTCCACCTGCCCCACCTTTGCAGCCCTCGCTGGATATTAAACCATTTCTTCCGTTTCCTCTGGACACTGCAGCAGCAGTCAATCTGTTCCCCAATTTTAATGCAGTAAGTAGCAATTTGACTCTCATGGCATTAGCTAAGTGGGTTTTATATTCTGGAGAAGAGGGAAGGTCCAAGCTGTAATAATACCTGGTATTTCTTCACTCACTGTCATGATACAAGAGTCTGTGGAATAGTCCCTTCTAATGCTAACTGGACACAGCAGGCTCTCAGGTCAAGAAAAGGGTTCAGAATCAGCTCCTTGTCAAAGGAGACAAGGTCTAGATTTGGCTACATTTTTCATAATGTTTTCTCCTGACAACTTCTGTACAATGCCCGTGACCTAGTTGTTATATAGGGATGTGCTTGAAGTAAAATTGATACAGTCAAGAATATTGGAATAAATAATTTAAAGGAGGAGGCCAGTGTATGTTTATTGCTTTTATCTAGATTTTGGAATAGCAGTAGCAGCAGTAACATTAGCATCAGCAGCAGTAGTAGTAAAATATACCAATGCATCCCATTTACATTGTACAATTTCCTCTGGATAGTAATTTTTTTTCTCCCATGCCTCAAACAAATTAAAAATTATCATAATGGGATAGTTACTATTTTCCTGCCTGCTATGATTACTTGCTCCTTTTTTATCTTTAATTCCTCTTGGTCCATGCCAACAGTAGCCAAAACAATTATTCCATGGGTACTCATCTATAATCTTTGGTTACTTTTCTGAAATGGCTGCTGATTTAGCCTAGATTTCTGTACTGATTTCAGCACTGTATGGTAGGGGGGTGGGGGGGAGTCCATGTGTGAGGAGAATGGAAATTACATTTTAAAAAACTGGAACCCAGACTGAAAAATGATCCTTCTTCATTTTTTTTAACCTATTTGAGAATTCAAGATGTTCTGTCCAAGCTTGAGCAAATCAAGGCCAGGGCACGCCAGCAACAGCGTAGTGAAAGGTGTCAAGGTAGGCACTGCGTGTTGTTGGAGCAAATAAAGCTTATCTGGGTACTACAGCTGTTTGTTCTGGGCTCCAGCTTTGTTTTATTTTATTATTTCCTTTTCTTCAATTCAATCTTTATCCATCAAGAGAAAGAAGCAAAATTATGTCCTCAAGGGCCTAATCATAATGCCAAAGCAAGGGGCAGATATTGTCTAGCGTACATGTAACTGAACCTAAGTGCTATGTCAAGTTAAGTGATAGTGTCTGAGGCAATGTGATCTCAGAGATCTCAAGTGAGAGGACCTTCTTTTGCTTTCTGAATATAACCTTATTAGATATCTTACTTTGTCCTCAGAGTTCATGTCCTCCTTCTGGTGCCTTCCTAACTATGTAACCCTAGGCAAATAATTTAATCTCTCTGACAATTCCTTTCTTAATCTATAGAGTAGACATACCATCTACCTGTAGAACTCATCAGAAGTGTTTGTGAAGCTAAATTGAGAAAATGAATGAAAAGTGTTTCACATATTTGAGACATCTAGAACTTTATTAATTTATTAATTCATCTATTTATTTGTTTATTATTATTATCCCTTCTCACATTTCTATAGCATCTGTACCTTTGTAAAGTACCTCCCAAGTGTAATCTTCTTTTATCCTAATAATGACTTTGAGAGGCAGGTGCTATTATTTTCCTCAGAGAATATGTAAACAGGAAGATATAATTCTAGGCCAATAAACATGCCTAGAATTGAAAGATGGAATGTCTCATTTGAAGGATGACAGAACACAATGTCACTGTATCACAAAACACATGGGGAAGGGGACAGGAAATAGGGCAATGTTTTAAGGTGGAATATGTGTGGACTTGGGGTTTAAATGACAAATATAGGAGTTTATATTTGATCCTGAAGGTGCCAGGGAACATCAGAGTTTATTGAGTGTGGAGGGTTTTAGGGAGCTCCCTTTAAGAGCTGAGTGGGGGGTGGACTAGAAGATAAAGACCAATGAATAGATTATTGCAGTAGCCCAGATGGGAACTGATAGGGGCTTACATCTGGGAGGCGGCAGTGTCCAAGAAGAGAAGGACTTTATAAAAGTTACAAAGGTAATGTCAACAAACCATGGTAGTAGAGTGGATATAGAAGGCAAAATAAAGGGAAGAGTTGGGAATGACAGCCAAGCTTGGAATCCTGAGGACCAAGATATTGGAGATGTCCTCTACAGCAATAGTGACATTGAAAGGAGGGGAGAATCTTTGAGGAAAGATAACAAGTTCAGTTTGGGATATGTTGAATTTGAGATGTCTATATGATACTCTCTTGGAAATATGTGAGTTCCAGACAGTTGTAAAGTGCTTATTATATACTAGGTACCATGATATCTATAGCTCAGTTCTTTACTGAGGAAGAGGAAATGGGAGTATATGAGACCACGTAAGAAGTCATCGTTTACAGGGATCCCTCAGTCCCTTTGTACAATAACAGAGTTACATCTGGAAGGAATCTTAAAAGTTATATATGCAGGTTTGTTCTTATCCTGTTGTTATTAGTCCTTTGTTCTTGAAGAGGACATGACATCATGGAGGGGATCCCATGACATACAAGTGAATGGGATTTGAGTGAGAAAGGGCTATGCAAGGTCACCTCTCTCATTTCCCCTCCAGAGCCATTTGGATCTAGTGCCAAGATGTAAATCAAGATGACTGGAGATGACCCTGGATGCAGTGGGAGATCTTAGTTTTTTTTAAGCTTAGGTCTTCCACAGGTCTCAAAGGGTCAGGGGCACCTGGACAGACAGTGGGAACTGGAATTTGAATCCAACGCTTCTAAATCCAAATCCAGTATTTTTATTTTTGATTTTTTTTTTCTTTTGAGGTACTTTCTTACAATTTCATCAAAAATGCAAGACAAATTGAAGAAAACAGTTATTAACCACACAAGGCAATGTCTAAATAATTATTAAGATTCTTGATTTAACACCCTTTAAGGGAAGCCAATTCTGGTTGCTTCCATAAAAGTTGAGTATTTTCTATGCCTGACAAGTTTCTCAAATTCTTCCTTCAGGAGGTGGGATATAAGCTGAGTTTTGAAGGCGAAAGAATGATATAATGAATAGAATCAGGAATTCTCAGCTTTGAATGTCTGTTCAAGACACTTTGTCATTGTGTGATTCTGAACAAATCAATTAACCTCTGGACCTCAGTTTCCTCATATGTGGAATGAAGGAGTTGAACTAGAAGTCCTCTGAATTTCTTTTACTACCAGAACCAAGATGCTAAGCATCTTTTTGATTCTTTGCTTTCTGGTCTGTAAAATGGGAATAATACCTCTATCAAAATCACAGTGTTGTTGTGATGTTCAAATGTAGTCAAATGTTTTACATACCTGCAGAACTTAATGTAGATGCCATCTAGCGTCATCATCATAAGTAGAAAGAAAGGAAACACATAACATAGAAATAGTAAGAGAAATATTAGTCTATGAGTCCTGTGCTGTAGTGTTTAGTAATTGATAGTAGGGTCTAGTAATTAAAAATAAATTAATTCATTACCAAATATTTATGCATTAAGTACATGATTGTATATGGACATTTTTATACTGTCACCTAATTAAGATTATTAATTTAAAGTGGTTGTTAATAAATGTAACTCGGCAACAAGTAGTACCTCACATAATTTCATGGTGTTACATATTCTCTTACTTGGATGATACCAAAGGGGGAAAAAAAAACCCAAAACCAAATATAGGCATTCTGGGAACTCCTGACTGATGATTATTAACTAGATGATAGAACAAGCAGAAAAGGGTTTTATAAGTATAGGCCCTCATCTAGGTGGAGTTTGGGGTGCTACAGATTGTGTTCAGTAGAATAGAATTTGGGCATACCAGATTTACTTTCTGGTCACACATAGAGGCCTCCAGTTGATATTTCTGAATCTTCATCTTCCCATCTATAAAATGGAGTTTTGAAGGTAGACTGGTTAGTGGAGAGAGGACCAGTTTGGGCCTCAGGGAGACCTGAGATCAATTTCTCCTTTTGCCACATTTGGACAAGTCACTTAACTTTTCTGTGCCCCTGGAACAGTTGGGTTGCAGATCTTTATGGTTGTACTTCACTAATGAAATTACAGATCTGAACCTTAAAAATAATTTATTTCTTATTGCCCCCCCAAAGAAAAGTGTGTGGTGTAGTAGTAGTAGTAGTAGTAGTAGTAGTAGTAGTAGTAGTAGTAGTAGTAATATAGGGGGAAAAAATGATACTGTAGTGCACTATGTGTTCTCATTTTAATACCTAGTAGAGCCTGTAAATTATCCTCCCCCTATTGCCAGCAGTAGCTCTCTGAAGGCCGAAGTAGAAAAGCTGGAGTATGAATAGTACCTGACCATTCTTCCATTTCTTTCCAATGAGCAGAGTTTACCTAAATGCTATTCATACATCTTTCATTGCTCTTAGTGAGTCCTCGGAGAGATACAATTGTTAAAGCTGGCACTTAGCCTAGGGGAAATTTTGAGGGATGGGAAAAAAAAGTCACATGATGTCCTCAAAATAAGAGGCAGGAGGTACACCAAGGGTATAAATTTTATAAAGTAGGGAAATACAATAAATATGCTGTTATTGATTTCTGAGTGGTTTATCCTTTCTGCAAAAGATCCTGCAAAGTATTGATTTTATCATTCTTTGGATTATCTGTGTCATATTTGTAGAATAAAATCCTCTTAAGAAATTTCCCTCTTAAAATATCTTCTGTCAATGTAAATTTCATTACTTAATACGAGTACTAAAAATATGTATGCTGAGCTCAGCATGCTGATGTGAAATGTATCAATAGCATAACGTAATGTACTAATGAGCCTGGTCAATACAAACTCTTGGTCACTGTGATCTGTTGTCTGTTGTATATTGTCTGTTGTATATTTGATTTCATTACTTTGCTGATTTTTACTCACTATGTTAGCCTTACAACTCATGACCTTGAAGAAAGTAAGAGATTGAAATGATCTGCAATGTTGGCAAGATTTCTAGATATTCTATAGGCCCTTGACTCTTTCCATTTCTTAATCTTGTAACCTATCTTCCAACATAACTTTCACCATCCTATCCTATATCTATGGGGAAATTGAAGTTACTGTTCATTAATACATAATACATCGATTAGTTTGGAAAATGATGTCAACTTTTAAAAATAGAATTTCTCCAACTCTTTATATTTTTTAATTGATGTTGATGTATAAATTTCAACTATTAAGAGACACTGGGGGTCCTAGATAGAGCTTTTTATAGGGGATCAGAAGATTTCGGTTTGACTCTTTGTTCTGCTGCTACTTATCACTGGCATATTTCTGGGCAACTCACAATCTCCAGACTTCCTGTGTAAAATGACAAGGTTGTATTTACTACTTCTCAGCCATCTATCTATGCTTTAGGGTCTTTTGTTTGCTATGCTCATTAGGAAGCCTGCTGGGGGAAATGGCCAAATGTTCCATCAAAGAGTATTTTTTGTTGTTTTTGTTGTCTTTGAAAAGCCAACTATACTGCTCTATGTTCATCGTGATGGGAGATTGAGCCTTTGTTCCATGCCATAGCAGTTCAATTAAATCATCGTTAATTAAGACCCCACTATGTACAAGATTCAATCCCTATTTCTAATAATTTTTGCTTTCTTTTCTCATTTATCCTATGAAGATCAATTTTGATATGGTTCATCTTACATTAGTAAATCAACTTATTGAATATTGGACAAGGATAATAAAATAAAAATAGTAGTAATAATAATAGCAACAGTGAACATTTACATATAATGCTTTAAGGTTCTCAAAGTGCTTTACCTATATTATCCCATTTTATACTAAAAAGAACCCTAAGACAAAGGAATTTTTACTATCCTCATTTGATAAATGAAATAACAGGAACAGAGAAGTTAAGCTATTTGCCCAGATTTGTTCATCTTATAAGAGTCCAAGGCAAGATGTGAATTGTGTTCTTCCTACCTCCAATCTTGGAGTTCTCTTCATTGAACCACTTAGCTGCCTCCTTTAGTAGCCCCCCTAGTGAATATTTATAAACTTATGGTTTTGAAATTTTCTTTGTATCACTACTTTTTTTTTAACCTCTGTACCTTTATTACTGTAGAAGCTTAGGTAGTCACATAAGACTGTAGGCAGTTGTGTACTTTCCCTTATCTCAAGGGTTTTCAAAAAATTGAATTTATCACCCACTGCTTAATACACTGGCGTGAACCTCTCTGTACTGCACTAAACAATTTTTAAAAATAGATGGAATTGGTCCCTAAGACTACACACAAAAATTCCTTAGTGGTAGGTAGTATATTGGATTTGGGATCAGAAGCTCTGTTTGCAACTTCCATTTTTTTAACCACTTAGTAGGTGTCTGACTTTGGATAAATTATTTGATATCTGGAGCTTCTGTAAGATGAAGAAGTTTAGATCAAGCAATCAAAGATTTGTGCTAGAAGATCAATCCTCTAGCATTTCTGTAGCTGAAATTCCCTGGGAGTTGATTACCTTGCAGAAAGTGATGGTCTTAATTAGAAAATCAGAATGAAGAACACTCTCAGGTTGGTAAGTGACCAAATAACTAGTGTGTTTCACAGTAGAAGCATAATAATGGATATTAGCTACAGGAACTTCAAGTATCATTAAAGAAGCCAGTGCTTTTGACTTGGTAGTAAAGAACATTCCTTTTCTAACCTTGTGAAGGAACAACTCTGACCCAATCCAAGATCTTGTTCACTTAGTATTTAGATTGGATAGGCAGTGATAGGTATTTAATAATGTTTCTTGATCTACAATCTTTCCCTGCTTGTATCTTCTCTCACTCTATTCTTTTTCAATGATGGCTATCTAGGGGGAAGAATATTAATTCTGGAGTCAAAACCCTGAGGTTTAAATGACACTGCTGACATTTACTATTTGGGTCTCAGTTTCCTTATCTGTAGAATGAAATTGGACTAGATGACCTTAATATCTCTTCCAGCCAACTATGGTTAGATAAGGTAGCTTGGTGGCATAATATATATATAGCATTGAACCTGATTTCCAATCCAGCCTCAGATACTTAATAGCTCTATGACCCTGAGTCAATTGTGTGATCTCAATTTGCCTCAATTTCTTCAACTAAAATTGTTCAATAGCAATATCTAACTTTCAAGATTGTTTTGAGGGTCAAAAGGGATAATATTAATTAAACATTTACCGTAGTGTCTCCCACAAAGTAGGTACTATACAAATGCTTATTCCCTTCCCCTTCAATAATTTTTAAGACTTTTAAACTGCTGATATAAAAAAGGATCTATGATTTTATAGGTTCCCAGAAGTCCTTCCAGTCATCCAGGTCGCATCCTATCTATAGGGAGTAAGTAATCTAAAATAATTTCTTGTAGTCTTGAGATGCTTCTTTGGAATATCTATAATAAAAGAGCTAAGAAGTGTCAAATCCTGGATGTGATCTCAATTGTTCCTGAGTTTTATCTATTATATCAATTCTACTATCTCTAATATTATTTTCACATAACCAAATCAGTCCCTTCACCAAATCTATTTCACTAGAAATATTAAAAAAAACATTCTTTTTCTTTAATTATCATAGATTCTTAGAAGATATCAGAAGATAGATTATTGAATATTTTTGTTTTTGCTCTTTGTTATGACTGTCTTTTTTAGAGCTCATAGCATATGAGCTCTTTGATCTTAGAAGTGAGATGAATGAGGGGGGAGACTCATAGAGTATGAAAAGAGCATCAGTTTATTATGCCATACAGCCTTGTTGATATACATTTTTGCTAGTGTGATCAGTGTGTGAACAATAGACAATCTCCAATCACCATTCAGAGAAGCAGCTTGTGAGCTTTATATATGCATGGTATCTGCTAATGGGAGGAGAGCTGTTCTATCAATTTAACTACTCACTCAGAGACAGGAATCAAGGCATCCCTACTCATGAGCAACTAGCTGTGACCCTCAGCTTACACCCGTTCCCATGATCACAAAACATTCCTCCTTTCTCAACAAGGGTGTTTCTGCAACATGGCAGAAAACTTATTGTGCATCAAAGGTCAAGGTGGTGTCAGTACTCCCTCTGGACAAAATCCCATAATTTAGCAGTTTTTGCTAATTATTTTTCTATATGATTCCTCAGAAGTCTTTAGAAAGTTCAAAAGGCGGTGGCAATGGTTATATTTTGTATCACAGTTTTCCATTATTATATCCTCTGATGTTCATACTTCACACTGAGATAATATTATCATTATCATTTAATAACTGAGGAAACTGAAGTCTATGTTAAATGACTTACACAGAACATACAAGACAGTAAGTTTCTCTGCTTATTTACCAAATCACTTCTCACTGGAATGATCAACTAGAAAAATTTCTTTGTTTTTCTTAAATCTTGACTGGTATGGTAAAAAGTACATGGGACTAGAAATAGGTAGATTCAAATATAAGTCCTAACTTATTTTTTTGCATGACTTTGGGCAAGTCACTTGTTACCTCAGAATGCTATAATTATTACTCAATTAATGAGAAAGTCATAGTACCAAGAACTAGAAGACACCTTAGAAATGTTTTAGTTTAAGCCCCACATTTTACGATGAATAAACTGAGGCCCAAAGAGTTGAACTTATATTTCTGAAATCACCCAGCTATTTAATAAGTATTATCTCATGTCATTCAGTAACCGTTCTGGAGGTAGAGACAGACAGAGTTTAAGTAACTTGCCCAGCATCACACAGCAAGCACCTGAACACAGATTTATATTCATTCATTTGGATTTTAGCCTAAGATGTCTACAATCAAATCAAGTTATATTTGTAAAAGTTCATATTATTATTATTATAGACTTTGCTAAATGTATTTTTTGAAGTGATATACTTTTAATTCAACTGAACAAGCTCGTTGTTAGGCACAGGTAATATGAAGCCAAATCCAAATGTTTCTTTCTTTGATATTACATTAACCACATAGGGAAACAATATTCAGATAAATAAATGCTAACAATAGGAAGATGAGAATATTAATCAGGAAGAATCAAGAAAGGATTCATGATTGGGGAAGGAGGGAAGGGTAAAAACTTCATTTTTGAGGTGAAATTGAAGATTTTAAGAAATAGAAATTAAAATAAATTGTATTTCAAACATATTGAGACACTCTTCAAAGGCATGGAGGTGGGAGATAAGTTGACAAGTCAGAAAAAAAAACTGGAATATAGAGGCCAGGAAGGTCATTAATATGAAATGAGTTTTGGAAGGTAGACTGTAACAGATGTTTAAGGTTTTGTAATGAATTTTATTCTAGGAAGCCACTGATGATTATAGAACAGAGTTTTGAAATGTTCTTAGGAAGATTTTTTTTTTTTTTTGGCTGTTGTGTAAAAGATAGAATAGAGAAGAAAGAAGGAAAGAAACAAGCCTTTATAAAGCCCCTAGTATAAGCCATGCACTGTGTTAAGCTCTTTACAAGTATTATCCCATTTGTTCCTTACAATAACCCTAGAAAGGTTGGTAGAGGCAGACAGAGATAAAATGATTTATCTAAGATCACACACCTAGAAGTGTCTAAGGCTGTGTTTGGACTCATTTTCTACTGTTTCATGCAATTATCACACAGACTATAATTAGTGACATAAAATGCATTGGCTCTTTTTGTGGTATCTCTTTATTGGAGAACTCTAATGGGATTATGGTTTGGTGTATCAATTGAGGAAAGAACTCAGTGGGAACACATACTTGCCAGAACCACAAGGGGTGATGAATTTAAATGGAAAACAATGCTCCCCCAGGTCAGAGTCACAATATGTGTATTGGTTCATCACCACTCATTTTCATGGCTTTCCCTTGGAAAGAGAGCCCAGTTCTTTGTGAAACATTGAATGCATTAAGCAGACTTGGAAACCATGATACGAGGTGTGGGAAGAAAGATGGGAGCTTATTCCTACTGCTGGCAACAAAATTAGTGAGAAACTCCATTTTTGCAGCTGAGAAAGACAAACTCTTCTAAGTTACCTGAAATTTTGACTTAAACAGAAAGGCACCAGGCCTTCCTCCATGGGCATTCTGCCTATTCCATTCAACTCCAAGGATTGTTGATGATACTTTTGCCAGTGATTTCAGAATGCTTTGTGAATGAGCCTATTTTATATTTGGTTTACTTATTAAAGAAAAAAAAAAAAAAGGGAAGGGGACAATTGAATCAGTTATCTGGGTCCCTTAGCAGTCCAAAACCACTTGGACTTTGCTATCAAGATAAGTGAGACTTCAGAAGAATTTCCTTAATTTTGGAATTCTGCCTAATTCCTTGTTTTAGTGAGAGGGAGCAGAGTAGATGATCTCAGGCAAAATTCTGTCCAGTGGGTTTCTCATGTTTTGGCACTCAGCTTTTCTTTCTTCCCTCCCTCTCTCAGTCTTTTGTGCCTTTCCTCCCTCCCTCCTTCCTTCCTTCCCTCCCTCCCTCCCTCCTTCCTTCCTTCCTTTTTTCCTTCCTTCCTTCCTTCCTTCCTTCCTTCTTCCCTCCTACCCTCCCTTCCTCCCTCCCTCCCTTCCTCCCTCCTTCCCTCCTTCCTTCCTTTCTTCCTTCCCTCTTAATTTAGGTCAGAAGTAACCAGGATTAACCTAGAGAATTTTGGTCCAGGCTACTGACATTTAGTAGGCATGAAATATTTAACAAATATAATCTATGAAAGATATAAATAACTTACTCTTTTTTAGTCTGTAGAAACAACTGAACTTAGCTAACTAGATGGGATGGAGGAGTAAGGGAAGGAAGATTGCTGTGGAATGGCAAACTTGCTTCTTTTACCCACCCTAACAGCCATATCCCAAATGAGTTCCTCCTTTGCTGAGCTCCTTCTTGCTCATATTAGTCACCTCATTATATAGTTTTGTTTCTTTCTCCTTATCCATAGGGCTGAATTCAAGGCTCTCCTCTCTGTAGGGCTTTATGTGCTTTCGTTTCACCTCCTGCTTAACTGAATTTGTCTTAATCATCCTGTTTTATTAATACTGTATTATTTTCACATCACAAATTATGACTTTGATTTGATCCTGTGACTTTCTCAAGTCCCCAAATTGCTGGTTACAGATCTGTTTGCAAATGACCCTTTATAATTGACACCCTTTATATTCATGCATTCCACTCCACAGTCTAACACTTATTTAACCTAACATTGCCTCTCCTATTTCACCTAGTAAAGATGACCTTAATTCTAGAAGAGTGGCACTAGGCATGCTATTTTTACATCTCTGGAAGACCAGGTACCAATTGATGAGGTGTTACTTTATCAATTAATGTACTTTGACTAGATGAAAATCTATAGGTTCATGTATTTTTCTTATTTACATTTAAATTGACAAAACATAGAACTAAGAAAAATGAAGGTTTGATTATATGACCTTAAAAAATGTTGTGAACTCCAAATCTGGGATCATATGATCCTCTGAGACCTTGACTTTTGCTCTGTGTTTTATGTGGCATATTGATCTATAAAAACGCTGGCTTATCTATTGTTTAACATATCCAATATTAATTAAAAGAAACTAAATAAAGAAATTTTAATCTGGGAGTTTGCTTAATTGCCACTGAGGGATACCAAGAAGAACATGGTAGTTTTTTGTATAAAGGGAGTTGCAGTTGAATAAGGGTGGTAAGCCAAGCTCACTATAATGTGTATTTGAATTTAAGTGCCTAAAGGGGATAAAACAGGACATGAGATCTCTTGAAGAAGCCTCACCATTTGTGCTTATAGACATCAAAATGCTGATTTTTAAAACAAGGTTTTAAAGGCAAGTAGAAATCACAATAGGTTGTGACCAGGTAGGGATCAGAAGAGTAGAAGGGAGATTCTATGTGTTGGGAACAAGGGTGGCAAAAATAGGACAGGATAGATCCATAATTCCACAATTAATGAGTATTCCTTTTCCTTTTCTTTCCGTTTGTTTTCCTTTCTTTTAGCTTCCTTTTTTCTTTTTCTTTTCCTTTCCCTTCATCCATTACTTCTTTCCTTCCTCCCTCCCTTCCTTCTTTCCTCTCTTCCTCCCTCTCTCCCTCCCTCCCTCTCTTTCTCCTCTCCTTTCCTCTCTTCTTTTGTTCTACTTTCCTTTTCCCCCTCTTCCTCCCTCCCTCTCTTCTTCTGTTCCTCCCTTCCTCTTTCCCTCCCTCCCTCCCTCCTTCCTTCCTTCCTTCCTTCTTCCCTGCCTTCCTTCCTTCCTTGCTTCTTTCTTTCCTTCCTTGCTTCTTTCCTTCCTTCCTTCCTTTTCTCTTTCCTTCCTTGCTTCCTTCTTTCGTTTCAAAAATATAGTAAGAGGAGGAACTATCATCAGATAAACTAAGGATTTTTGAAATAAAACGATAATTATTATTAACAAAATTAAACATATATCACATCCAATGTACATACGATCATGATGTCCTCTTATAAAGCCTCATTTCAGCTTATGTGGTGGCAGGGTTCTTGTATAAATTTAACTGAGGAGAGTAGCTTATATTTCCATAACAAATTATATAATAAAAAACAGCACAGCATAATGGAAAAGAATAGACTATCTTTTATCTTTGGAATATACTAAGGTTTTATACATTTTCTTTACTGATTTGTTGAAGGGAGTCTCCTTTCATATGCAAAAACAGTGTTAGTAAGTTTGTTTTAGTAGTCCCTGAGGAATTTCTATTTCCCCCCCAATTTAACAGATAAACATACACAAAAAAATCTATGGTCTCCTGCAACAGCTTTTCTCTCCGAGAGGTTTTAAGTCATCTATGGATACAAAGTGACTTGTTTAAGGTCATATGATTAGTAAGTATCAGAGGCAAGCCTTGAGTCCTTAGACTCCATACCCAGAATTATCTTCACTAATCAACATTATCTTTCAATAACATGTACATGAATATATTTTTAAAGTTATAAAGTAGATTTGGAAAAAATGTTCCTTTGTGATTTTATTCTATTTTGTCCCTTATCCATACCCTGACTATATCCAAGAATTACTGGGCTCAAGAATCTGATAGTTCTTTGTTCATTTGGCACATTTCCTCAGGATTATAGGACCAGGACCACAAGTTTAAGGTGAAGAAGACACTGGGGGCTATCTACTCTAATCTCTTCAACATACAGATGAGAAAAATAAAATAAATAAGAAAAAATGATTTCCCTGAATATTACATAAAATTATCAGAGGCAGGATATGACTCTAAGTTTTCAGATTTTGAATACAACATGCTTCTCATTGTATAACTACACTTCCTCCATGATATAAATCCCTTTTTTGTTGTTGTTGTTAAGTCAATTTTTGTCATGTTAAACTCTTTGTGATCTCATCTGGGGCTTTCTTAGCAAAGAGACTGGAGTGATTTACCATTTCCTTCTCCAGCTCATTTTACAGATGAGCAAAACAAACCAAATGTTGCCTTACCCAGGATCACACAGCTAATAAGTGTCTGAGGCCAAATTTGAATTCAGGAAAAGGAGTCTTCCTAATTCCAGGCCTGGTACTCTATTTTACCATCCACTTGTCTTCTCTGACTCTATGTGACCAAATGGACTCTGTACATTCAGTTTTCTTGGCAAAGATAGTGAAATGGTTTGCCATTTCCTTCTCTAGTGTGTCCCCATTTTATAGATGAAGAATTGAGGCAAAAGAATGAAGAATTGAGGCAAAAGGGGGTTGACTTGCCCAGCATCACAGAGGAAATATCTAAGGTCACATTTGAATTCAGGTCATCCTTACTCCATAGTTCACTTTTCATTGTATCATATAGCTCTTTGTGAATTCTTAGATGGGAGTAATTTGGTAATTATTTGGTAAAATTATTTGGTAAATTTTCTAAACATCACAGAATCTCAAATGGAAAAATAAAGACTTTATTAAGTCCAACTCATATCTGACAAGACTCCCCATTGCAACTTCCCCCGTGAGCTGAAGTCTTTGCTTGAACCCTGTTAGTGAAAGGGAAGTCACCATCTCATAGGCACATATTTCCCCTTTTAGCATATCTCTAAGAAGAAGTTTTTGAAATATTGTGCCTTGTTTCAGCTTCTACCCATTGCTCTTTTTTGTATGTGTTTTAGATTGCTTTTGTTTTTATTAATATGCTTTACATTAGACTTGAAATCTGCAGTTTCTGAGCGTACCACTTTTGTCATGTCTAAAGAGGTACCTTTAAATGAATGTATGATGCATTCTACACTTAATGAAAATATAATACAAAGTGAAATGGATTATTTAAATATAATTTATACACATAGTAGTTATGAAAATCAGTCTCTTTTGATACAATATTCTACTTCTCTATCTTAATAAACATGATTAAGTAAAAAAAAATGATTTTTGAAGTTGCTTCCCTCAGCTACAGAGATCTGGATCTCCTCTACCCATTGCTCTTTAATGAAAGTAAAGCATGTCTATCTATGGGAAAAGAAAAATTTCTTCATTTTTATAGTTTTGCCCTTTGGGCTTTAGAGCACAAAGCCAGTCTCTGTTCCATGGAATGGCCTTTGAAATCTAGTTCTTCCAAAGGTATTGTCAGCTCTTAGGTTATCTGAGAAGTTCAGGGGTGCCCATATGTATGCCAAATAGTATTTTACAAACCCTTGGCCCCCACTCTTCTTCTTTATGTGCATATTTGTTGTTGTGTTTGTTAAAAGATCAATTGCTTTCTACCTTGATCCTGAATGAAAGCTTATAAAGCATGGTCCTGACTCAGACAGAAGAAAGCGAATTTGTCCCTTAAAAAAAATCAAATTATGCCTCCAGCCATTAAAACCCTATGCTCACTGTTCCTTGAGCATGACATGATGACTTTCTTTTAGTTTAAGAGACAAACATGCTCTTCTGAAAAACTTTTAATAAGCACACAGCCCAGGGACAAAATTGCCCACCGCACTAGGTTATTGCCATTGATCTTGGACTTCATGGTGAAGGGTCTGAGTGTAGGGAGCATAATGCACCGGGCCTGTAATGGCACACAGAGGTAGAATTGGATGGGCTTTATAGCTCTCAGAATTCTCTTTTAAAGGACCGTATATCATCAAGATTATCCTAAATTGCCTGCCGTTTACCAAGCCTTGGGAACTGTTTAGAGTCAGATTTTTTTTTCCTCTTTCACTAGCAGAGGAAAACAGGTGCCTGGGATTTGTTTTTTGGCAATCTCCCCATTTACTGCTTGCTTAGAATATTTTCAAAGTATAAACATGTTAAGTTGGTTCTGGAAGGAGTTGTAGAAATCTGGAAATGATTCCCCCCCCAAAAAAAAATCCCCCACAAAACTAAACACCTTCTAAGACTTAAAAACCCAATCAATAAACAAAACCAAGAGTCTAAGTTGACTAGACAGGCAGCATTTTAGATCAAGTTTGCAAGTAATATCTAAAAGTCCTGGGCTTAAAGCCTAATCATTCTCTCTGTATGAGGTGACATCTTTTGGGGTTGGTGGCTGGGAAGTCAAGCAGAGGGTTGGTGGTTCACCTATCAGAAGTCCAAGCTGGCTGTTGGAATGAAACATGGGTTTTGGGGAAGACAAGTTAATAATGATGACTAGAGTGGAGGTCTAGATGAACTGATCACCAGACTTGATGATATCTGCTCCTGCAGTTCAGTTGAACAAGTATTTATTAAGTACCAGCTGCGTAATCATTGTGGGAGACAATGGGAATATAGAGATAAAACCAAAGACATTCCTTATCCTCAGAGAGCTGACATCATAAAGATCAGTCAATATTGTGGCATTGTGGAAAAAACGCTGGATTGGGATTTCACCACTAGGGACAAATGCTGGTTCTTCTACTTCTCCATTTGACCTTACACAAATCAGTTGGTCTCTCTTGCCTCAGCTTCCTCAACTGTGAAACAAGCGGATTGGACTAGACGCCCTTTAGAAACATCCTAGGATTCTCTGAGACCCCCCAGATTAGTTGAGGAGTGAAGTAGATTCTTATGCTTTTGTGAAAGAACATAGAGATTTTAATATGTAAAACAGTTTTTTTTGTAAGGTCAGAGGCAAGAGAGAATACTACATTCTAATATGATAATTAAAGTGATAATAACCCACTGGGCTTCTTCCAATCACCCCTTGGCTTTTTTTCCACTCAATTGCTAATAGTGAACTTCTCACCACCTTTTTTTTTTTTTTTTTTTTAGTAGAAATGTTTTTTTCCACCATCACTTGATTTTTCTGGCCCTCAAAAATAAAAGCTGTTGTTTTAATTTCTTTGCACACCTGTCAAATATTTAAAATGACTTTAGATCATCCCATAGTCCTTCCCATTAATGGACCAGATGTCATTGACACTGAGTCACTCTACCATTTTTCTTTTCTTTTTTTTTTTTTTTGATTGTTTCAAAATTATGTTAGTGATCCTAAAGAACAAGTCTATCCCTAAAGTAACTCAGTTTACCAGCCAGCTATTTTATCTGTATAAAGTCAATCAACTAGCATAGATTTATTGAATTGTTTAATTTCTTTGCACATTTGTCCAGCAATTGAAATGACTTTAGATCATCCCATAGCCTTTTCCATTAGTGGACCCAGATGCCATTTGTAGTCTGAATAAATGTACTATTTTTCTTTTCTTTTCTTTTTTTGTTGTCTTAAAATAATGCTCATTATGTTAAAGAAAAAGTCTTAAAAAACAATTTGTCAACCAATTATTTTATTTATATGAAGCCAGTCACCCAGCATAAATTTATTGAAGGGTCTGCTCTCTCTAGTGCTATTATAGGCCCATATGAAGGAAAGAGGCAAAGAAAGCTTTACAGATTGTGATCTATCTGGGAAAATCAGGCTATTGAACAATTAGAGAATAAAGCAAAAGCCTCTAGAATTAAATGTTTTTATTTTTTACCAACATTTTCACATACCCCACCACCTTTCCTGTCCCTCTTAGCAAATGAAGATTCCAGGCATTAGTACTCCAGAGGATATCCCTCTGTTCAGATCAACATTTAATCAATTTAATGTCTATTTGAAAAGAAACAGATTTAGAGAGTAGTATGGCAAATAGATTATTAATATTTAACTGACTTGCAATTTTTGGTCACTGATTTAGTACCTGTCACTTGAATATAGGATTGTGTTTAAGATGGAAACACTATGGTATAAGTTATTTTTATTGCTGATTTTTCTTTTTATGAATTCCCAATGAATGGCATTCCTCAGCTTCTCTCCAAAACTCACCCAAAAGTCTAACCCTTCTTTCTTATTAATAATGATAATATTTATATAATGCTTACTAATGGGTTAGGCACTTTGCTGTGCACTTTATAATCATTTATTTGCTTTATCTTCATAACAACCCAGGGAGGTAAGTGCTATTATTAGTCCCATTTACTGATAAGGAAACTGAGACAAAGGGAATTTAAGTGACATGCCCAGAGTCCCATAGCTAGTAAACTTCTGAGATCACATTTGAACTTCCTGACTCCAGGTCAGGCTCTCTCTGTACTATGCCAGCTCCCAGCTTATTGTCAGGAAATGATCCTCCTTCTCATAAGGTTCACATTGATTTGTTCTGAATGTTTCCCAGTACTTATTGTGTATTGCTTTATAGTATCCTTAGCTAAGTGGGGTATGCCAGTCAACTAGACCAGCTCCCAAGGGCTGATTGTTAAATTTTCAATGGGGGTATTTAGATCTCAAATTAGCAAAGGCTACAAAAAAAAAGGATGGATTTATTGTTTGATTATCTCTCCTTATGAAAATGTTAATAATGAAATAAAATATAAAAGTGCATTTTTACAACTCCCCTTGTTAATCATTTATCTGCATAACCTTGTATGGGTCCACAAACATTGAGCTCTGCAGGAATTCAATAAGTATGAAGTTCAGATTATGTAGGTAGCCAGGATCAGACTGGAGGCTAATAAGACAATAATTGACACTTATGTAGCATTTGAAGTTTTGCAAACAACTCTAGATCTGTTATCTTACTTGGGCTTCACAACAAACCCTAGGACAATGGAAATTCCTTGAGGTCAGGGATTTTGCATCAATTAAACTTTGCCATTCCCCCACTCCTAGGACAGTGATCTGTATTTAGTAGTTTCAGTAAATGTTAAATGAGAAAAACAATACTCAGATCAGGAAATTTTTCCTTTTGACCAAAATTATAGCCTTGATAACCTAGTATTTAGGTATGTTTTATTTAGAAGGGAGAGAGGAGTCTTTGACTATGTCACACCTCCACAAATATAGTTGGACAGAATTTCCAAATATGAGGACAATTGAGAGAGGTTTTTTTGTTGTTGTTGTTTGGGGGATTTTGGGATACTCAAATCCACATTTTTTCTATCACCTCCTTAAAATTACAAAAAAAAAAATAGATATCACTGATCCTATCCTGGCTCTCTTGGGGATAAATGCCTCTTGTCTTAGATTTTGTTGGAGAAAAAAATATTTCCTGGAAGTCTCCTACATTTTACCTTGGTTTTGTCTTGCTAAAATTTTTATTTTGTTATTATTGTTTCTGAAATGCTCATTTTTGACATTTCCTTATATTCTCCAGTGCAATTTCATCCAGCAAATATTAATTAAATACATACTGTGTCCCAGACAAAATGCGATGTGATAAGAATAATAAAAGCAACATAGAAACAAAATAGTCTTTGCCTGCGTGGAGGTTTATTCTGGGGTCTGAACATTAATAGTGAAAGAATTCACCCTATGCTTCGATTCTAACGATCCTTTGTTAGCAATTAGCAAATATAAAACAGATAAACATTTTTTCTTTTACTATTGCTTTCATCTCAACCTATAAATTCATCAGTTTCATCTTTGTGATAAAACTTACACAGTAGGTGTTATATAAATGCTTACTGTTGGTGATGTTATGATCTAGATACTGTAAAAATAAGGACACAGTTAAATAGTACCTTCCCTCAAGGTTTTCTATGTTAAAAGAAATAACATGTAGAGAAAGCAATCAAGAAATTATTAATCAGTTTCTTTTTCTCCTGATATTGTACTAGAGATACCAGCATGTGTACATACACACTGCACACCTACACACAAATACACACAATAGATAAAAGATAATATGGAGTAGGGATAAAGCTATTAGCAGTTGGGGGGTTCAGAAACGACATTATATAGACTAGGCTTAAAAGAAAACCAAGGATTCTAAAGGAGTTTTGCAACCTAATCTTTGTTTATTTTAAAGAAGGGCCTCAAATACACTACATGCATATAAATATCATAAAGTAGGATATAGCATAATATAAATATATGTATATATATATATATGTATGCATACAAATATACACCAATACTTGCACATACACATATACACAAGTTTGGCAATAAAATCCAGTTATCTCTTTCTATCTAACACTTGTCCCAGAGATCGTGTGGTGAGTTAGAAAGAACTGATTCTAGGAGCTGAAGACCTCCTTTCTGGGGACTTGAGTTCCCTCAGGCTTTTTGCTTTGCATGCAAAACATCCTCATAAGTGGAATTAAATGAAGTGCTCTTCAGATTTGTCAAATCTTAATGGGAAAAATTGCTTAAAAATAAATTTTAATAAAGCATTTAAAGTAACGTTTTAATCAGCCCAAGTTTACACCATTTGTCTTAATAGCATTCATATGAAAAAGATCAATGATGATTTGCTTCTGCACAGGCTATAAAGCCGTTAATGGATGACATATAATAATATGGCACATAAAATGTACAGTTAAGTGTAGGCAGTTATTATTAACCTGTTTTTTTAAAGCTATGTTTAAAATGAAAAGTGATTGCCTTAAGAACCAATTTGATTGAACTAGCCTGAGAAATAAGAGCAAGAAACACATTTTATCACCACTAATATTTTTATGGATAAAATAAACAGATAATGAAAATAAAACAGAATGGCTATTTTTGGGATTCTACTGTGTGATTGTGTAGGATAAAAATAGCTACATTTGTCAAACTTGTCTGGGACCTGTAGTTCTTTAACAAAGAGGGGGAAGAATTTTTTTTTTTTAAATCCTTTATTACAAACAGAAGGTTTATGAAATTCCTTCCTTCCATAGTACAGTGTTGAGCCAGTCCCTTAGGCTCATAAATCGAACCACAGTCAGACGGTAAGGGGTACCCGCATTGAGTCAGTGGGTATTATGTAAAGCCAGAAACTTGAGGAGATTAACACTCCTAAGAGGAGGGAGATTTTCTTAACAGTCAGATCATATGCTCTATTTGGAGTTAAAAGACTAATTTCAAAACTCTGACCTACAACTTTAAACCTACGCTAAATCTCAGTTTCCTCATCCATCAAATAAGGGGATTGGATTAAATGACCTCTAACATCCTCTCCAACTTTAAAACTCTGAATTAATGATATATTTGGATAGAAACATTCTACATTCGGAGCCTAAGGGCACATAGCTCACTTATAAATCTGATATTTGAAACTCTGGATTCTCCCACACCTGCTGTTTGGCTTGGCTGTTCCTGCTTTCTTTTTGTTCCCTTCTTTCCTCCCTTTATTTTGCCCAGAAATCAGCTTATGTTACCAAGGTGCTAATTACCAAAAAAACAAAATCATTGTTAGCTTGGCCTGAAGGACAGATTACAGACTGATTGTAGAACAGACTCTTATTTATTCCACAATTAAATCTCAGAGTACAGAAGAACATGGGCCTAACAAAGTATTTTTCATGGGAATATCTACTGTCTAGCCACCTCTGCCAACATTCACTGCTTACTTTAGTGCTCTTTGGATAGAAAAGGCAACAAGTACTGCATAAATATTTCAGAATAGCAGGGCATTTCCATTCTGTTTTTTACTTCTTTTGAGCATGTCTGGAAGTAGGATCTCTGGCTCAAAGGCCCAATGATATTTAAAAAAAAAAAAAAATATATATATATATATATGTATATATATATATTATTCTCTGTTTTAGAAATAAAACAAGCATGGTAGAAAAAGAAAAAAATGATTACACATAAAATTGCAAATCTATTTATTATATACAACTTGCTAATCCTTTTAAATATATAATAAATTTATCATCAAACTTTCTTTCTTTCCCCATTTCCTTCTCTTTGCCCCATCCTAGAAATGGCTACCATTTGAGACACACATTCATATACTTCCCCACACATATGTGTGTAGGTGTATATGTAAATGTATATTTATATATTTATATATATATGTGTATGTATTTGTATAAAATCATAATATACATAATATACATATATATTTTATTATTTTTTTCTCTGAATGGATATAGTATTTTCCTACATATATTCTTTGTAGTTAATTTGGGTATTTATAATAGTCAAAATAACTGATCAAAGTTGTTTATAAAACAATATTGCTGTTACTGTATATAATATTCTCTTGCTTCTGCTCATTTCATTCTTTATTATTTAATGTGAGTCTATCCATGTTTTTCTATTATCATGGAACTTATCATTTCTTATAGCATAGTAGTAGTTCACTTTGATCATATACTATATCTTGTTCAGTCATTCCTCAATTTCTGAGCATCCCTACAATTTCCAGTTCTTTGCCACCACAAAGAGATCTGCTACAAATATTTTATAATATATAGATTCTTTCCCATTTTTTCTGTAATTATCTTTGGAAACAGATCTAGTAGTGACATCGCTGGATCAAAGGGTATATGCAGTTTAATAACTCTTTGGGTGTCATTACAGATTGCTCTCCAAAATAATTGAATCAGTTCCCACTTCCATCAACAGGGAATGTGTTCCAATTTTTCACATTTCCTCCAACATTTGTTTCTTTTCTCTTCAATTGTTTTTGCCAATCTGGCACATGTAAAATTATATCTAAAGGTTGTTTTAACGTGCATTTCTCTAATTAATAATAATTTATTTTCCCATGTGACTATAAATTGTTTTGTTTTGTTTTGTTTTTCCCATTGAAAAAGTGCCTGTTCACAATCTTTGATCATTTGTCAACTAAGAAATGACATATTCTTGTAGATTTGACAAAATTATATATTTTTTTGATATGAGACTTTTATCTGATAAACTGTATCTCCAGCATCCAATTTCCTGTTTTCCTTCTGTTCTTAACTACATCTTTTTTGTTTGTACAAACATTTTAAATTTAATGTAATTAAAATTATCCATTTTACATGTAACTTTGTTCTATCCTATTTATAATTGTTCATCTACCCATCAATCTGATAGATAATATACCCCATATTCTTCAAATTTTCTTATAATATTAATTTTTATATCCAGGTATCCATTTTAATCTTATCTTGGTAAATGGTATAAGAAGTTGGTCTGTGTTCAATTTCGGCTAGACACTTTCCAGTTTTTTTTAACAATTTTTACCAAATAGCGGATTATTGTCCCCAAAACTTAAATCTTTACACTTCTTAAACACAAGATAGTTACTATACACATATATGTATATATACTTGTTTATATATTTATATGCACAAATATATACATAAATATATTATTTATAACTGAAAAGTGTATGTTCACTGTGTTCCTTTGATCTACCTTTCTATTTCTTATCCAGTACCTGATAGTTTTGATAATTATTGCCTGATAGTGGAGTTTGAGATCTAATCCCACTAACATCACCTTCTTTTACTTAAAAAAAAAAATCATTGATATTATTGACATTGTGTCTTTCAAATGAATTTGTTATTATTTTTCCTATTTTGTTGTTGTTTTTGTTTTGTTGTTTTGTTTTATTTTTTTGGTTATTTAATTGAGTTAGCATTGAATATAAAAATTAGCTTAAATAAAATTGTCATTTTTATCATATTGGCTTTGCCTAACCATGAACAATTAATATATTTCCATTTTATTTATTTTTTTGTAGAAAACATTTAAAAAAATTATTTTGTTCATGTAATTCCTGGATTTATTTTGGATGTTGGACTCTACTATCTAGAGTTATTATAAATGTAGTACCTCTTCTTATTTCTTCTTGAAGGGTTTTTTAATTTTCACCACACTATTGTAGCATAATTCTAAACTGATTTCCAAAATAGTTGGACTAATTCACATTTCATCCAGCAGTGCATTAAATGTACCCCTCCAACAAACTATTCTTGTTCTCATCCTTTGTCTTCTTTGACAACTTGCCCAGGATAAGGTCCTTCCTTGTTCTGATGTGCATTTTTTTATTATTAGAGATTTGAGGCAATCATTACATAATTGTTAACAGTTTACAATTCTTTCATTGAGTAATTCTTGATTATAATCTTGATCTGCTTATCTAACCAGTGACCACTTAATTGCTAGCCAGTGACACTTTTGTCAGTTCTTATTCCACTTGACCTGTCTGTCTTATACCACACATTGACCAGAACTGCCTTCTTTTGGCTTCTGTAATGCTGTTATTTCTTTTCTTTTCTATTGTTTCTTCTTGCTTTCCTCTGCTAGATCACCTCCATTTCTCATGTAGAGTTTGAAAGACCTTGAAAAAGATCACAAATTTAGTTAAGCCATAGTGCCAGACTGACAGGGTTTAGATTCTAGTAGCAGGTCTACATTTACACAGATGTAACTCTAATGTTAAGTACTATATTATTTTTCTTTTTCTATATATTTTACTTTTATCTCTATCCCCAGTTCCCATCAATCTGATTGTTGTTGTTCTGCAGTCAGTTCTCAAATTTCTATATCTACTACTAACTCTCTCTTGAACTTTAGTCCTATAATACTAATTTACATTTCCACCAGGTATGCATACCCATCTCTATCCAGCTAATTGTTCTTTAGGAAAAAAAAAGTGTTATGAGAATAACAGAATGCCAGAAAGGCAGCCAGACTTAAGTTTTATTCCTGTTTACCATGCTAGAATTGTGTGGAAAATGAAAACAGGCTGATGAAAGACTGAAAATGTACACAGTCATATGCTTTCTTGACTAGATACAGCCTTCATGTCATTGACTGCCATGAGATGGAGAATCCGACCCATATATGAATATATGCGATGCTTCTGGTTTTTCCTCCTGAATGCATCTCTCCTATAAACTCTCCTATTTTATTTGAAGCCCTTCACAGACCCGATCTACACAGAATCCTTGGGTCATTGAGTGAATATAAACTGTACTTGGGTTTGAATTAACCTCAGATTCTTATTAGCTATGGTTCCTAGATAGATTACCAGATCTCCTAGGTAGTTCCCTATGACTCTCAGCGTTTGAATTTTTTCATCTTTAAAAAAATGGGGATAATGATAGCATTTCATAGGATTCTTGTGCGTTGTGGTTGAGTATCAAATGAGATAAAGTTCTACTATTTAAATTTCATCTAACATTATCATCTTTCACTTTTTTGTCTCCCTCATTTGCCATGTAAAATCATTGCCAAGTCTTATTTATTTCACCTCCATCGATGATCAATCCAATCTCTGGATTTCATCCAAGTCTCTTTCACAGTCACAATATTGTAGGCTCTCATATCTTTCTACTAGGTTATTTCAATAACCTCCTAATTGATCTCCCTGCCTAACCTTTCCTGGACAAGATGTCAAATTAACATTCCTAAAAGAGGATAGTCATTCTTGCATAATATGTAAAGACTGGCCTCATACTTAAAAGACTTGGATTTCTGACACACTTTTCAAGAAAGGAAGGAAGGAAGGAAGGAAAAGAGGGAGGAATAGAAGAAGGGAAGGAAGTAGAATGGGAGAAAAGGGAGTGAGAGATAGGAAGTGGGGAGAACGGGAGAAGAAACAAAGAAGGATTAGAGAAATTTCAATGGCTAACTCCAAGGTAAGAATTCTTAGTGTGGTTTCTGGGAGCTTATTTTAAAAAGGCAAAATATTGATAACTATTTCAATATAAATTAGTTTTCTTTGTGATTCTATGTATTTAATTTTATGCTATTTTAAACCATTACTCTGAGAAGTCTCATATAACCTTTACCAGATTGTCAATGGGAACCATGATGGGCTTGTCACCCCCAAAAAGGTTAACAATCCCTATTCTAGGGTAAAAGAAACTCCTCAACCTGACATTTAAAGTCGTCCAAACCTTGGCTCCAGTGTCCCTTTGCAAATTTATTTCATATTCCTCTTCTTGAACTTTACACTGGAGTCCATCACCTACCAGCTGCTATCTTCATGTCTCTAGCTTTTTATGGGCTCTATCCTTGCCTGAACCTTAGAATCTTTTGCTTGCTTCAGGTTCACTTCAAGGGCCACCTTCTGAAGGAAGCTTTGCCAAATCCCCCTGTTGTTGGTACTTTCTGCCTCCTAATGTTACTTTATGTGTACTTTTCACTTACTTGGCTCTATCCTAGTACCTGCTGGAGGGCAGAAATGGTTTGCTGTTGTTTATTTTTATGTTTATCTTTATATCTCCAGCACCTAACAAAGTGTCTTTCACATAAATATTAGATCATATTTGGTAAAATGAACTTAATCAATAGTTAGATATCTAATTCTTTTTATTTAATCTTTGTGATATGCTTAGTTCAATTTCTGTTCTCTTTTCACTTTCCCTCTCTTACTGTGGCAAGTGTTTTAATTTGCTGACAATTCAAGGTTGTTGAAAGGACAATTATAAATCTCTCTGTTCTCTGCTCTGTCTAGCTAATGGCTCTTTGGAATCAGTTGTGGTATGAGAGCAAGCACACCGAAGGGGCCAGCCAGATCCAAGTTTTGCTCCCTCTTTGCCTTTCTGAGATTATTTGAACAGTGAATACAGAGTGATGAAAAGATGCAAGTGAACATGACTGTCTGCCTTCTTGGCCAGATGCGGCTTCAGTGTCATTGATGATTGTGAAATGGAGGGTGATGTGGTGGATGAAACGGGAAATGATTGAGGAAACAAAGATCTTTGCTTCTGAGCATATTGATTTATTAAATGATGCATGATAATTGCCCAAAAAGTCAGAATCACTTGTTTTCCTCCTTCCAGCTTTAGCAGTAGAATTTGAATACAGAGGAAGATAGAAGTTTATACATAAAAAAAAAACAATTAATCAAATAAGATTAATTAATTAAAAGGCAACCATTAACAAGGATACAGAATTAGGTGATCTGATTTCTAATTGTAGGAAAGGTTAGGGACTTTTCAAGTTAGGAGGCGAAGGGCGAACAGATACAATTCCATGAATTCAGGAAAAGAAGTGTTCCACTCCACCAAGTGTCTGTGAACAGTCAAACAGATAGATCAGTATAGGATCAGTTTTCAGATAAAACATATGGGTTGCTTGAGATGTATAACTGTGAGAAAGCTCCTTGTATGAATCTTGATCTCATTAAGTCTCTGGTCAGTATAGCCTGGGTTCTTAGTTAAGGGTCTCTAAGCAGTAGGTCAGGTGGTCCAGCTTACAGGTACTGCAGGCTTAGATTCAAACAATACAATAGGGGTTTCTCCCAGTTTTCACAATTGAATACAGGTTTCTCACAAAATAGAATTTGGACTAGAGCCATAACTGAATAGAAATGGAACTGAGTTAGCTCCAACAGTGAGTCACAAGATGCAGTCAATGTGATCCACTCATTTCTTACAAGTAATCACTTGTTATCCTAATCCTCTCAGTTCCCTCAGTGGCAAATCTCAGCAACATTGAAAATCTGGATAAATAATTCATGTTGAAATCAACTTCTAAATATCATCACTTTGGTTACAGTAATAGAGATTGGGTCTGGTTTACCCAATAACTACTGTGACTTTTTACATCATTTTTACTTCATTCTTTTTTGCTTAAGAAGAAAAGGTATCCTGAACATGTATAGGTTGATAATTTTCTCATGCATGGTTTAGAAGTAGAAAAAGATTCAGATTTGGAGCCTCGGGATTTATGTTGTATCCTTTGCTCAGTAACTTACCATCAATGTAACCACTTGGGAAAGTCACTTTATCTCCCTGGACCACAATTTCCTCTTTTGAAAAAAGAAGGGGTTGGATTGGATACTGTGTATTATCCTTTCCAGCTCTAGCTCTCTGATCCCATGAACCCTAGCTAATAAGCTATCTTCATAATTGTTCATTTTTAATCATTTCCACAACTAGACTTGTTAGGAATTGGAATGGTTCGCTTTACACAATATCTCTGTAACTCAAAAGCATTTTTCATTGGTCTGTCTTCTGAGATTTTATTCATCTGTCCAGTAGGATAACAATCAAGTCCATTTTCATTTGTAGGAAGGTTAAACCAAAGCCAATTTGGTTGCTGTCTAGTGTAGGTTTAAATTCAAAACTACATTGAAAATTGGGACTTTTCCTCCTGTCCCATTTTAAAGGAAATATGAGAACAAGATTTTTCTATATTTTCCCCTTGTTTTATTCTTTCTTTGCTTTTAAATTACTCCTGAAAAATCCTCTGTGGACTATATGAATATCATTCAATTTTCAGCTGAGAATAAAAAAAAAAAATCAGTCACTTATCCTACTATCTTTTTTCTTTAGCATCCTTAATGGGATCTTAGTACTTTGAGAGACTTTTGAGAACATCTCATTCAACCTCTTCACTTTAGAGTAGAAAATTGAGGCTGGGAGGACAAGTCACCTTTGGGAACATGTTTCTCCTCCAGCTGAAATGATTTATTTTTTTTCCATGGCAAAATTAAATTCAAAGAAGAACTCTTTCTTGTTTACGGCTTTGTTTTGTTATAGCAAGAGGGAAAAGAAGTTCAGACTAATTCCTCTGTTTTAATGACACCACCTTTCATCCTCTCACTCTTATCCCCATCTATGTGACCTGCTATCCTGATGGGTCTAAACTTGGGTGACAGGGAACTCAGTGAGCAGTGGTTCAGCAGGTTCGACCATGGGACATAGGGAGTACTATAATGCCCATTGAACATTGGCATTAATTTTCAGCTTTTCTTAAGACTGTGGAGGCCCCAGAACAGCTGGGCTGTCCCTATGGTATCATTGTCTCTTCTCGAATCCCCATCCCGGATTAAAGACCCTCGGCTGTGGGCCAAGATGCATATTCAGAGGTTTGTTATTTATGCATGAATATCACCAGCTTCCTTTCCCCTAGAATTTAGGTTGCAATCTCTAGCACTAAGTTCTTCAAAGAGCCAAACTATTCCATTGTCTAGTCACATCCCTAGCATCCCAGCTGTACTTTTAGGTCCCCTTGCTGTTATACACGTTGCAAACCCAAAGGTTAATTATTTACTTATGAATATTATATTCTTCCCAATAATCCCAGCTGCAAAGTTATTACCCTCAGATGTCTTAATTACTCTGTGATTTCCTATATATCAGTAGGGAGAGCCCAGCTGCATCAAGTTCTCCTGTTACTCTTGGCCACTCTGGACTTGGCCCATGACTATAGTAGCTCTGGCTTTAGACTAATTTGGACAGCTGGTCCAGTAAATCTAACATTGTGGCTGCCAGCATGCTAAGACTCAAGGGCTGAGCCTTGGGAGTTGCATCAAATTCTAAGAGAAAATCTCTAGCTCCTTGTTTTCATGGCGAGTCCTGGCAGTTGAAGGAGGACATTAGTCAAGGGCAGGGCTGATGTGGGAAGATAGTGGTCTCTTCACTCTGCCTTTGATTCATAGTGTCACTCATAGAGAAACCCAGAGGAGCATGCTGCAGTAGCTAAAACATTGGACTTGGAGTTATGGAGACCTGAGTTCAAATTATGCCTCAGAGGCTTTCTAGCTACCCCTTTGACCTCCTAATGGAGGCATGTAGCTTGAAGAGTAGATAGATCACTGGGCCTGAAGCTCAGGAAGCCAGGTTCAAATCTGGCCTTAGATATTTATTAGCAGAGCAAGTGTCATTCTAGGCAAGTTACCTAATTTTTATCTACATCATTTTCTTAAATTATAAAATGGGCATAATAATATTACCTAACTCCCAGAGTTATGAGGAACAAGCTATTATAGATGCAAAACACTTTACCCTGTTCCTGGCATGTCTTAGGTACTTAAAAATAATTCCTTCTTTCCATTGTGCCTTGTATAGCTATGCTTGGAAATATAGGGGAATCTAAGTCTTCCTCCCTCCAAGACCCTCCTTCTGTCTAATATACTACAAATTCTCCTGATATCAAATACTGTTTCACACACACACATACCACGGTTGTTAAAAAGCCACTATAGCATTTCAGAGTTTAGAAAGAACTTTTAAGAGAATTGACTTAGTGTGACTCACAACCACAATTACAGCACATGACCAAGACCATCTATGATGATAAAGGTCAGGTGGTTATTCTCATGCCTGAGATGTGGTGACTAATTCATTAGACCACATTGTGAGGTCTAATTCCTTTTAGAAGAACAAAATAAATAAATAAATAAATAAAGCTTTTCAAATGAGCATTTTTCTTTGAAATCCTATTTATTTTGATTCTTTAGCCTATTTTCCTTTTTCTCATTTTTATGCTATAATAATATTACATTACATTTCTTTGTCACAATATATTCAGCTATCTCCCAACTGCTAAATACATAAGATACATGAGTTTTTGACATTATAAAAAAATCCTTCAAATGATTCTTTTTCTTTTTTTCCAATAATATCTTTAAGAAATTAGCTTTGTTTTTTTGTCTTTATTGCAGTAAATTTATTTATTTTTAATACACATTGCTTTATGAATGATGTTGGAAGAGAAAAATCAGAGCACAAAAGAAAAACCATGGAGGAGAATTAAAAAAAAAAAAAACATAAAAAAATAAACGTAGCATGTGTTGATTTACATTCAGTCTCCTTAGTTCTTTTTCTGGATGCATATAGCATTTTCTCTCCAAAGTCTGTGGATCACTGAACCACTGAGAAGAACCAAGCCTTTCATAGCTGATCATCACACATTTTTTTTTTTTTTTTTTTTTTTTTTTTTTTGGTGAGGCAATTGGAGTTAAGTGAGTTGCCCAGGGTCACACAGCCAGGAAGTGTTAAGTGTATGAGGTTAGATTTGAACTCAGATCCTCCTGACTTCAGGGCCAATGTTCTATCTACTGCGCCACCTAGCTACCTCTAGATCATCCTGTTATTATGTACAGTGTATTCCTGGTTCTGTTGTTTTGCTCAGCATCAGTTCATGTAAATCTTTCCAGATCTTTCTAAAATCAGCTGGTTCATCATTTTTTTAGAATAATAATATTTCCTTACCTTCATACCCTACAACTTTTTCAGTCATTCCCCAACTGATGGGCATCCACTCATTTTCCAATCCTTTGCTACCACAAAAAGAGCTGCTACAAACATGTTTGCACACATGGATTCTTTTTCCTCCTTTATGATTTCCTTGGTTTATAGAACCAGTAATGGCACACTGGGTTAAAGGGTATGCACAGTTTTTAGCCTTGTGGGCATAGTTCCTCTATCTATTTCCAATTCCTATATTAAATGAAGCCCTGAATGCATTCTGTTGATGATGGGACCAGTAGGAAAGTCTTAAATCTTCTAGATCTCACCAAAGCCCCATTTCCCAAATGTGTGTGTGTATGTCTGTCTCTCTGTGTGTATACTTATGTGTACATTTATCTATATGCTTTGCAATGATTAAATTTATTTGTATATGTGAAAAAGGGAAGTTATATTGAGCTCAAAAGTGAAGAGAATTCCAAAACAGAGTTGTGGTTATTCAGGGCTATAAGCCCTGGTGGGATGTAGAAGACTGGTACAGAGGAGGAACTTCTTAGTAGTCCTGTCACACTGTTAGTCTCTCTGAGCTCTTAACATAATGCAAAGAGGAGATTTTTAAAGACACCGACAATGGGATGAAGTGATGAAATCCATGGCACCCAGGGAATTAGAACACTCATAACTGAATTTGTAGAGAGAGAGAAAGAGAGAGAGAGAGAATATGAGAATGAGAATGAATGGCAGGGAGTGAACTTCAAGGTTTGTCTGTCTGTCTATTGCTATAATGGCTTTCAATAGGGCAGTATTCTATTGAATAAATGACATCAAATTTGAATGTTGGGAATACTGATTTACCTGATCTCTAATCTATATGTTAACAATTAAGAAAGCTGTTATAAGTTCTCAAAAGCATGTCTTCTCTAGATTTACTCAATAGAGGGACTATATTATCCCTCTTTGTAGAGGGGCTTTCTCCATTCCAATTCCCCACCTTTTTGTACTAATGATTGTGTTCTCTGATGGTTCCCATAGTACCATAGTAGATGGGAATATTTTAATATAGATGTGGTGGTGACTAACTGATTAAACCACATTGTGGGGTAGGAATCCCTGATCATTTACCTAGGGAATGGTTGATATTCTTATAATTTGTGTGTTACCAAAGTGATATTAACATATATAATTGTTAGTTAGGAAGACCTGAATTCAAGTCTTATCTCAGAAACTTGCTGTGTGATTATGGGCTGGTCATTTAAGTTGCTCTGTTTCCTCATCTGTAAAATGGAGATATTAATAGCACTACCTCAGATGATTTTTGAAATCAAATAATACATAATGCACTTGGAAAACATTGAAACTTTATATAGATGCTAACTTTTTTTTTAAATTGGTGATGATACCTCTAACAAACTTTTGACTCAGCTGATTATTTAAAAAGCCTATAAATTATTTGCCACTTTACTTAAAATCACTGATCAAGGCCTCATGTGTAGACAGCCTCAGGCATTTGGTCTTTTGGATTTGAGATAGAAGATCATTTTGATCTTTATGAGCTTGTGCTCTTGGGGAAAAAACAAAAAACAAACAAAAAAACCAAAACAGATTCCTCTAGTTCCTATTATAGGTACCACTACTAAGCATCTTGAGATCAGGAATTACTTTCTGTTTTCCTTCCCTTTTCTCTGCTTCTAATACAAGATGGCTCTGAGATCCTGATCTAGTCATTTAACATCTAAGTGTTCCAAAACAATTCTATGAGACTATGAAGTAAAGACAAGGTTTCATTTTGTACTGGAAAAGGAAGAAATTCTCCATATCATGGAAATCATAAGATAGGCCTGTATTTATATCACTTTTCTTTCTGTATTCATAACGTCTGACATTGTGCTTTGAATATAGTTGAAAATTAATATCTTATTGAATTAAATATAATCTGCAACTCAGAGATAGAATTGGGCTCAGTAATTGGCAATTGCTATTACTTGGGAAAATGAGGAAAATCAACAGATCCAGGAACTATGCTAAAAACACTTTACAAATATTTTCTCATTGGATCCTCATAACAATTCTATTATCTTTCACTTTTTATCATAAAGGAAACTGAGACAAACATCTGTTAATTAAGTTGCCCAGAGTCACAACTGGAGTATTAAAAAAAAGAGAAAATCACCAGTCGGGCCAAGTCATTTGTCTATGTTTAAACAATTTAGAAAATGTAGCTTGTTGATAAATCCAGATTCTTGTTGGAGGTGACATGAAGGGAGGGAGAAGATTAAGAGGGATAAAGAGGTATTTGCAATTAATGGGGCGTGTGTTTAAATTGGATGAAGGTATAGCAACAAGTTGTTCCTTTTCACCTTATGTTCATGGCCATGGCCATTCTGGTTTTGTCAGGGGAATGACATGGATTGCAAAGACCATTATGTGTTGTCCTGAATCACCAGGACACTTGACTAGATGCTTGTAAGAAACTGTAGCATGCATGGCAGCCACATCATGGTAAACTTTCTTGGCAGATGGGCAAACAAGGCTGAAAATAACAATTCCTAACCCTGTCAATGAGTTAGGGGGTATCTACCTCAAGCGTGATGTGGGTGAATGGGAAGATAAGAACAATTTGTCCCAAGAGCCACAAAGGCAGGTAGAGCAAGCTCTGTGGAGTGTTTAGAGCTTGGTCATACATGGAAGGTGGTAAGGTCATCCACTGAATCCTTGGCCATTGTCAGTGTCTTGACTTTTGTCCTGTCACTGGACTTTAAGCACTCTGGAACAGAGAGAGAGGTTGATAAATTTGTGCAATTTCACCTCACTTAAATCCAATTCACATACAAGTCAAGAAATCAATATTGGTCCTCTTTGAAAAAGAAAGAGAAACAGCATCAAACTCTCAGGACCTACTGACCTGACCTGTGACCATGGGCCTCTTTCTGGACCACTATGATACCAGATTTCTGACTGAAATGATTCTCTTCTGTTTATGGAACCCTGTAGAAAAGAAAGCGAATCCCCTCTTTTGTAGCCCCCAAATTATCCAATGACGCAAATATTGCCCTTCTGAAAAAAAAAAAAGAAGAAACAAAAGCAAAACAAAATAAAACAAACAAACAAACAAAAATAAACAGATTCCATCTCTTTGCCTGCTTAACAAAGCCCACATTTTTTTTCTCTGGATTTTCCTGGTCAGGTTTGAACTTTTAATCATGGTTATTACTATCTCTATTTTTAAAGCACTACGATTAATTTATAAAAAGAATAGAATAGATTTCATTCCATAAGAATTGACTTTAATTTTGTATACTTTGATATAAATGGGATTTCTAAGAAAAAGTTTCACAAGATCATTATTGTATCATATTTGGACATAATTTTGTATACTTTGATATAATTGGGATTTCTAAGAAAAAGTTTCACAAGATTATTATTGTATCATATTGTATCATTGTTTTTCTTTTTTTTTTCTTTTGTTACCCTTCCTAACTTAGTATAGATCCAAATGGCAAGAGGGGAAAACATAAATGTTGTTTTTATATTTGCCTCAGTTTCCTCATAAGAGGAACATAATACTTATGCTTTTTACCTGATAAAAGTTTTTGGTGAGAAAGTATAATATATTGCATTTATTATTGTTGTCATGTACTTATCATTTAGGTCTCCAAATGTGTTTTTGTTAGTGTAGGGCATTTGCTTCTAAACTTTTCTGATTTTGTATGCCTGTCATAAAAAAGAAAATTAAATCTGAGCATCCCCTGTGTATATAGATGATGTATATATTCATATACATATGTGTGTGTAAGAAAGAATGACCTGATGTCCATAAATTTCCACTTATCTTGTATAAATAGTCAACTGACTAAAAACCAAATGATGTTAATTCTCTGACCATGGGAAGGGAACAACAAGTGAGAGATAATTTTATATAAGTCCCCATCCCATGGTCATTGGAGGCTGATGTAATGGGGTGAGAAACTCTCTCTCTTTCTCTCTCTCTATATATAAATGCTAAGGTAACACTTGAAACATATGATATATTCATATATATTATAATAATAGAATATTATGTATCTAATGCATATGTATGTATATATTAAATATGTATTTAATAATAGATACAACATAACATTATATAAAAGAGAATTATAAAGGACAGGACAAAAATGAAATAATATTTGATTCTAGAAGTAATAGGGCCTCTGGAATTCACTGAGGTTGAGGCATTGAATGGCCAGACTTGTACTTTAGAAAAATCTCTTTGGTAGCTCTACGGATGATAAAGGGCAAAAGAGACTTTGTGGCAAAGAGGTGAATTAGAATACTATTGCAGTAGTTTCGTAAACATGGTAAGTTCTGTAGTAAGGAAGTAGCTCTATGAAAAGAGGAAAAAAGGATTTATGGAAGAAAGATTATAGAAGTAAAAATGATTTGGAAACTGATTGGCTCTCTTGAGTTGAGTGAAAGTAGGGAATCAGGTATGATGAAAACTGAAGTTGTAAATTTGGGTTAGAATAGAGGGCAGAGAAAATAGAGGAATTCAGAAGGGGGAGTGTTGGGAGTGTGTGTGTGTGTGTGTGTGTGTGTGTGTGTTAGAATTCTATTTTGATTGGGTTCAGTTTGAGATACCTATGGGGCACCAGCTTTGGAATGGCCAATAGGCAATGGGTGCTGTGGATATAGCCCCCTGGAGGAAGGACTTTAGAAGTACATTTATGGATCTGAGAGTTATCAGAGGAGAACTAATAATTAAATCTCTGAGAACATCATCTCCATAATAAAGTTGCCTACATTTTCATGATGTTTTAGGATTTTAAAAAATGCTTTACAATCATCAGTTATCTCCTTGGATGCTCACAGTAGCTTTGCCAGATATATAGTCTGAATATATATGTGTGGATGGATATGTATGTTTTTATTTGTATACATATTTATCACCAAATCTGTAGTTTAGACTAGTGGGCACTTATGATGCTGTCTAACTTTAAACTTCTTTGAGTTCAAGTACAATTAAAAAAATACAATTAAATAAGTAGAGATTAATTAATAAATTCCAGTCATTGAGGACTGTTGCATTTGCATATAAATATCTGAGTGTTCTCACTATTTTGGATCCCTAAGAATAAATACATTTCTATTTCTCCCAATACTCAGAAAAGAAGATGAAGGCTATGGACATGGCAAGTAGAGACAACAATAATTCTGCTATGTTGACAAAAATTTTGCCCCGCTCCTTCCTCACATAGCACCATAGGTGTCCAAATTGAGAAAACCATTTGGTACCCAAACTGCCCATATGCTCTTCTCTCACTTCGCCAAAGACTTCTCTTTTATTCAGATAGACACAGTTTATGACATCTCCTATTTATTGAACTATCAGGGTGATGAAAAGATAAATCCATGGAACATCTTATTTTGGTTTTCCTTTAACTGTTCCATTTTTCAGATATACTTAATTCATCCCATTCAGAGGTTTATATTTTTCATAAAATGTCAAAAGAAAACATTGAAGTGGAAATATATCAAAATTGCTATAATTACTAGAAACACATTGGAATACATTAGTAGATATGATATGCCAGAATTAATATACCATAATATAAACATGGGTTTCAATACGTGTGATTTTTCATGGACAACTTCCCCCAACTTTACATTCCCTCATCTAACCTTATCCCGCTAGAGCATTTTTGGACCACAGAAGTAATAATGGCTTTTGTTATGGAAATCACTTTTCTCCGAACAGCACTTCTAAGAATGAGAATAGTGTGCCTTTAGTCCCTCTTCCACTTTACAGATGAGGAAACTTAGGCTCAGAAAAGTTAAGTGAGTTAACATCAATATTTCAAACCTGGATTTTAAGCCTAGATTTTTTATTTCAAGGTCAGGGCTATTCGCAATTGTGTGTGTGTGTGTGTGAGAGAGAGAGAGACAGAGAGAGAGAGAGACAGAGAGAGACAGAGGAAAAAAGAGAAGGAAAGGGAGAGGGAGAGGGAGAAGAAGAAGGAAAGGGAGAGGGAGAAGAAGAAGAAAAGGGATAGGAAATGGATAGAGGGCAAGTCAACCCTTTTGATACACTTTGACCTTTCCCCTTCACTTCATATTCTTAATAAGTTGCCTGAGAAGTTCAATGGTTTCCTTGGGGTCAGACAAATGTTATGAATCAGAGACAAAACTTGAACCTATTTATTTCTGATTTCAAGTCCCATTCTTTATTCATTGTTCATCTGTTTCTATCTCACTGTGTTCATTAGCATTATGTTTAATTCTATTTTATTGTTTTTGTTTGCGTCTGTCCTTCTTTGTCTTTATGTATATTTGTGTATTTTGGTGTGAGAGAAGACTGCTTCCTGAGAAGAAAGAGGGAGACTTTTATGAGACGTTCACTGTTTAAGTACATGAAGTTTCTACCTAAATAGGAAATATTATACTTGGAGTAGAGAATGAAGCCACGAGTGGGCTGAGAACTGATAGTGTTACAGGAAAGCAGAAAGCCACCAGACTAAGGCATAAAAATAGTTTAGGGGCATGAAATGCTTGAAAGTTGGCCCATGGTCTCTGAAAACTTGAGGTCACCCCAGAATGAGGGAAGGTGGGGGGGAGCATCTGTTAACAGCTGCTTATATCCATTACAGATGACTGTTCCAACTTCCTCCCCATGCCATATCTGAAAAGTTCTATATAATCCACTGAAGGTTTCCTTCTAGTGCTCTAGATATACACACATACACACGTACACACACACACTCACCGTTTCCTCCTACAACTACATGTAGTGTATCTCACACCCCCACCCCCACACACAAACACCCTCCATCCTCTCCCTTTATCTCTGAAAGGCTTTGTAAGTTCCCTGTAGGTTAAGCATTTTTCTGTGAATATTTTCTAGAATAACATTCGTAGTCAAAGCAAGAAGAAATACCCCATAGTGTCTTGGTTACGGCATAAACCAGAGGCTGAGCTGCCCAGTTCGGAGGCAACTAATGGCTTACTCAAAAGAATGAATATCTACCCTTTCCACAGTCCTTCATTCCAACTGAAGTCTCCTAGCTTTTGTGAAACAGCAGGGTCAGAAATGTTTAAACTTCAAACGCCAGTCATGTAGCCATGTTCTAAGGCGGAGATATCAAAAGTGGTCCAGATTTTCCTTTCAGTTTGATGTTGGTATTCTAAGGTACTCTAGGATCTTAGGAAAATCTCCATAGTGTCCAGTCCATTAGTGTTCATAGCCAATGGTTGTCAGCAGCATGACATGGGAGAAAGAGCACAGGGTTGGCAATCAGTGGCCATGAGATTAAATACTGGCTGTGCCCTGGATGAATGCCAGAATCTTGAGTAAGACTTTTTAACTTTTCTAAACCTTGGTTTTCTCTTCTTTAAAAATGAAAAGATGGCTTCTCTTTCCAAAAGTGTAAAATCCTATGATCTATGTTCTCACTCTGGTTTTGTCACTAACATGTGATTTTAAGTAAGCTGTACACTATGTCAGTACATTAATTACTCTAGTTACTGAGTTGATATGAATTTTGTAAAAAAGAATGATCTAATGTTCCTAAATTTCCACTTATCTTGTATAAATAGTCAACTGACTAAAAACAAAATGATGTTAATTCTCTGACCATGGGAAGGGAACAGCGAGTGAGAGATAATTTTATATAAGTCCCCATCCCATCGTCATTGGAGGCTGATGTAATGGGGTGAGAAAATCCCATACTGTCCTAAGTAGAAAGAAATGCTGAGGAGGCCACTGCATACAAGCATAGCCTATTGGCCATACTACCCAAAGCAGGAAAAGCAAGAAGTAAGTTTCTAGGGGGAATTAGTAATGATATTATCTGCTATTTAGATACAGCTTTAAAATTTACTGAAAAGCTTTATAAACATCATCTAATTTTTAAGTGGCAGTCTATAGATCATTAGAAAGATGTGGATTCAGGAATTTGAATACTGGAATTTAAATCCAGCCTCAGATATTTACTAACTGTGTAATCTCATTTACCTTATCTCTAAAATGGGGAGAATATTAACACCTACCTCCCAGTGTTGTTGTGAAGGGAAAAATAAAAGCTATAATATGCTTAATTGGCATTTTGTGGTTCATATTATTAGCACTATTACTTGTGCTTTATAAATCTGTATTAATTAAGCATTATGGGTATCATCCATAGTTCATGGATAAGTAAGCTGAGGCTCAGAGAATTTACCCAAGGACATAGAGCTAGGGCAGTACACTTTGGACCTAGTTCTCTCTTGGTACCAAATTCTAAAACTTCAGGCTGCCTACCTACAATATTCCATGGACTCAATGCCTGGGTTATTTTCCATCCCCATATAGAAAATATCTAAGGCATGGATAATTCTGTGCTACCATTGGAAGGATAGAGTGCTGGTTATCAAGGTGGGCAAAGTCAGTGCCTCCTTTACTCTGACTAAAGTGACATCAAGTTGCAAATAAAGGCAATTATCTTTCTCTTAATTCTAGAGAATGTCTGTTTCTCAACCCCATGAAAAAACATAAGGTTACATATGAATTTGTGGTGCTAGGATTGAATTATCAGTTAATAGATGGATATTTATTAAACATCTACTATGTACTCAATGATATGCTAGTTTCTGGTGATTCAGAGATAAAAATAAGTGTTGAATATAATGTTAGTGATAATATTAATAATAATGAAGAAAAAGAAAGGAAAGAAGGAAGAGATGAAGGAAGAAAAGAAAGAAGAGAGGGAAAAGTAAGGAAGAAAGCAAGGAAGGAGGGAAGAAGGAAGAGATACTTACATAGTACCTTCTATATACTAAACACTATGCCATGTATTTTAGAAATATTATCTCACTTGACCCCTACAAAAAATTGGGAAGTAGGTTGTTAATATTATCCTCACATCACAGTTAAGGAAACCAAGGCAGACAGAGCTTAAATGATTGGATCAGGTATTATAGCTAGTAAGTGTCTGAGGTGAGATTTGAATCCAGGCTTCCTGACTCTAGGTCTGCTCTATCTTTCCATAGGAAAATGGACACACATATTAAGTGACTTGCCCAAAATCACTTATGTAATAGGCAGGAGGGTAGAGATTAAGCCTTTGTCTTCTGATTGTAAATTTATGCCTTCTCACCACTTAACCCTTCATAAATTTTTAAGATCCCTGAGTCTCAAGTCTTTACAACTTCAGGCAACCTCTTGGGATTTTTTTCCTCATCTGTACAATAAGAGGCCTGGACAAGAGGGTGCCCAAGGTCCCTTCCAATGGTAGAGCTTGGTTCTGTGATCTTTCCCAGTTCAAACCTGCCATTTTTCACATGACAAACCTGATCCTGAAAGACTCTGAATTTGTCCTTTAATTTCCTGCCTTTTAGATCAGCATGTTTTTTCTATCTACTTTTCAAACACAGCTATCCCTTCCACATCATGACTTGTAGTCTCAATATATCACAGGTCTGTATAAGAAATTAAATGGTAATTTGGGGGAGTTTTGTGGAAGCTACAGATGAAATATGAAGGCCTGCAGAGAGCATAGAAAACAAATTCAAAAACTCAGAAATTCATAAAATATATGTATGGTATAACATAATAACATATTTTATCTTTTAATAACAGAAATATGCCCACACTTTACAAGAAGGTACTGTAAACACCCCATAAAAGAGGGAAAAAATAGATTTCTTCTCTGGTATGAAGGGAGGGCCAAAAAATGTATGTGTATTTTTCAAATCACTAGCGCATGTCCCCAAATCCTGTGGTATAGAAGGGATAACTGTTCATTGCTTCCAGGATTCTATCCTACCCCCTTCCAACTCCTTTATATCATTTGCCAATAAAATGTTGCCTTAAGGGATCTTTTCAATCCTCCATTGTCACATGGCATTTTCCTATCTCACTGCTGTGTCTTCTTTGTAATTCTTAGTTTTCTGTCACTGTACATGCTTTCCAAAACTCCAAAATACCCCTTTGTTGTGGCTCAACTGGTTCAGTCACGTCTGACTGTGACCTCATTTGGGGTTATCTGAGCAGAGATCTTGGAGTAGCTTGTCTTTTCCTTTTCTACCTCATTTTACAGAAGAGGAAACTGAGGCAAAATGGAGTCAAATGACCTGCCCAGGGATCACACAGCAAGTGTCTGAGACCATATTTTAACTTTCCTAACTCCAGGTCTGGTACTCTTTCTACTATTCTATCTTGCTGTCCTAGCATTGTCATGAAATAATGTTAACTGGACCTAGCTAGCTAGAGTGTTAAACTTGAGATTGAGAAGATCAGAGTTTGGACCTTTACCAGCTGTATGGCCCTATGCAAGTCATTTTACCTCTGCAAGTCTCATTTTTCCTCATCTGTAAAATAGGAATAGTAAAATTTTGCAGACCTAGAATCACTACATAAATGTTAGCTATTATATAAGATTAAGTGAGGACTTTAAAAAGGAGGAAGAAGTGATTTATTGGTAACAATAAAATCCTTAATTTAATTATTCTATCTCCCTCCCCCCTATAAATCATGTATTAACAAATTACAAGCATACCTCAGAGATATTGTGGGTTTGGTTCCAGACCACTACAATAAAGCGAATATTACAATAAAACCAGTCTTATGAATTTTTTGGTTTCCTAGTGCATATAAAACTTGTGTTTATACTATGGTTTATTAAATGTTCAATAGTATCATATCCAAAAAATGTGCATGTCGTAATAAAAAATATTGCTAGAAAATGTTAACCATCATCTAAGCCTTCAATAAGCCATATTTTTTGTGAGTGGGGAGTCTCGCCTCAACGTTGATGGCCGCTGTCTGTCTGGTCAGGATCGTGGTTGCTGAAGGTTGGGATGGCTGTGGCAAGTTATTAAAATAAGATAGCAATAGACTTTGCCACATTGACACAGCATTTATTGATTAAGTTTGCCAATTTATGTGGACATAGTTTGGGACTCCCCAAAATTATTACAGTATTAACATCAAAGATTACTCATCTTGGATCACCACAACAGATATAATAATAATAATGAAAAAGTTTGAAATATTATGAGAGTTATCCAGATGTGTCCCAGAGACATAATGTTAACACATGCTGTTGAAAAAAATGGCACTGATGGACACGGGGTGCCTATAAACCTTTAATTTGTAAATAAACAAACAAACAAAAAAGCTACAATACCTGTGAAGAGCAATTAAAGTGAAATGCAGTAAAACAAAGTATTCCTGTATCCCCACCTCCATTTTCTTACTTTAAAAATCTATATATACTTGGGATCATTTGACTTGTATGCATGAAAATGTCTTCTGTTTTGCATTTCCCCATCTTGGAAACTGTATCCAGCTGCTTAGATAGTATGGAAACCGGGGCACAAATTGCCCACTTCTCACAGAATTGCTTAGTGGTCCAAGTGTCATGGTAGGGAGTTAACTTGATGAGTAACAAATAATGTCCCTGTCTCCTCCAAGGGCATCCTCCAAGGGTACTTTAAACCATGAAAATCTCTTGGCACCCACAACCTCCTCCTCCATAGGTGATCTCCAGTGCACCAAGTGCACACACTCCCAGTATCTTCCTCAGAAATAGAATTACACCCTGTGCTCTTGCAGCACTTCCTAAAACAGCTGGGATCAGCTGTTCCAGGCTTGTCGCCCCCATGCCTGCCATATCCTGACTGTGGCAGCCCACACTTTGAAAGGCATCCACCTGAAAGGGAGAGAAACCTCAGGATGTTGGGGGAGGGAGAACTCTTGGCTGATGACCAGAGTGAGGAGACTGGGAATCTGCTCCTTTGTATATTTGGACTCATCCAAGGGTCTTCATTGCTTCTTTCTGTTCCTGAAATAGGTGCATCTTATCTGGCTTTATTTCTCCACTATCTCTGTCTCTCCCCTCCCTGTAATTATCTCTTCTTCATAATCTCTTTTCTCTTCTCTCCTTTCCCTTCCCCATCCTTCTCTCTCCCTTCCCCTCTCCAGTCTTCTTTATCTTCTCCTCTCCCTTTGTTTGTCCTTTCTCTGCTCTGCTCTTTACTTCTCTCTTTTCTTCTCCCCCCTCTCCTCCTTTTCCCTCCCCAATCCTCCTCTCCTTTCTCTGTGTTTCTGCCTCCTATCAAGCGATCCCTCCATATAATGCACCCTGAGTCCCAGAAAAAGGTCAAGGAAGGTGACATATATGGCATTCTGCAGATTCCCTCTCCCCCCACCAAATATTTACTGCTGACTAGCCCAGGTCAAAATTACACCACTGAATATAGCCTTGTAGAAGGAAGGAAGTAAGGAGCTTGAAGTGGGGCTCTGTGTTGGAGGAAGCAGGGGAGCCCTATCCCATTTCCCTTAGAGGGGGAAAAGGGTGAGAGGCTCTGACTCTCAGGTCATTGAAAAAGAACATATCCTCCAGCCATCTCTTGGAGAAAGACCACCTTCTTGAAATGAACCCCCAAATATTCAGCATCTGGGAGCTTTATGGTGGAGCCTTCACATTTGCTTAGCACCTTATGGGCTCTCTGCAATCGAATGGAATGTGTGTGTATCTATGTATGTGTGTGTGTGTGTGTGTATATATGCACACACATACACATATATATATATACGTATATACACACGTATATACATATGCATTTGTGTATACATATATACACAGTATATATACATGCATGTATGTGGGTGCACATATGTATGCATATATAGTATGTGCTATTTATGCTATACATACATATAAACATATACACAAGTATTTGTGTCTAGATGCATCTATAATGTGTACTATACACATACAACACACACACATATCTATACACACAATGCCTTTGTATATACATATATCTATGTATATACACATGTATTTGTATAGATATATGTATATACATATAAAGCATACTATATATACATATACCACACACATACATACATACACATATATTTGTATATAAACACATATACATACACACATCTGTGTATATATACACACACCCACATACATGCATATATACATGCGAGATTCTAAAATTGACTTTTTTTTTTTGAGTCAATTGCCCAGGGTCACACCTGCAGGAAGTATGAAACTGACTTTTGTTCCCTCTTTACATTTTTGCCCTCTAGATTTGAAGAATTAATTTTTCTTAGTTTTGTTTACTAGGAGAGTCCTTGCATTTGATGATAATGACATCCCCTTTTGGTCTTAGCTGGGCGACTTTACCTCCCCAAGTCTCATTTTTCTCCTCTGTAGGTTGAACTACATGAACCTCTGAGTTCACTTCTATATTTAGATCTATGATGTTAAAATTATAATAACAAAACCTTTATTTAGTGCCTGGAAGTTTACAAAGTACTTTATGCTGTGATTGTTCAGCGTTCAGTTATGTCTGACTCTTCCTGATCCTTTTTAGGGTTTTCTTGGCAAAGATACTGGAGTAGGACCATTATTTTCTCTAGGTTAATTGAAAAGTGAGGAAACTGAGGCAAACAAGATTAAGTGACTTGCCCAGGATCACACGGTTATTAAGTTTCTGAGGTTAGATTTTAATTTAAGTCTACCTGACTCTGAACCTGCTCCTCTATCTGTGGAGCCAATAATGAATTCACAACAGCCCGTGAGAGAAGTACGTTTATTATCATCCATATTTTAAGGATTAAGAAAGTGAAATTAAGAAATCAGTGGCTTTCCTCTGGTCATATTTCTGGTAAGTGTGAGAGATGGGACTTGACCCTATATATTCCTAACTTTTGATACTGATCTCCAGCCAGTGAAGGAAGAATATACAAAAACAAGGTAATTAAAAATGTGTTTAAAAAGAAACTCCCCCTTTCCAATCTGGGGGATAACTTTTTAACTTTTCCTTTTGAGGCTTGGTCCCCTAAATCTAGTTCAGTCCTATTCTCTAGACCAGGTGGTCCAGATTCTTCATGTCTGAACCATGGGAATGTTTTCTCCATTGACACATTTTGATGTAAAGAAATGCCCCTACCCCCAAGATAATACAATTAATAAATAGAAGAATTAAGATTGGAACTCAGCTCATTGTGGCTCATTCTACAAACCCAGATTCTATCTGGACCAAACAGGAAACCTGATAAGTAAAAGTATTCAGTCTTCCAATCACACTGGTTAACTAAGATATCTCTGGTTCTTCTGGTCAAGAAAGGGGAAAAAAGGAATAGTGCACAGAATTAAAATGTTCCCCTATCACCCCTATCATAGCATGCTACTCCATCCATCAGTATAAGACAAGTTGACCTTATAGGAAAGTCATCAAGAAAAAGGACACTTAAATGTGGGAGCAAGCACACATCTTCATTCTGACCTCTAAGACAACAGTTTCTTTCCCGAAGTGACATGAACTGGACTCTTTAATTAATCATCTAGACCCAAATTACCTCAATCAGAGACACAGAGACATGTTATACTGAGGAGCCAATTTAGCCTTTAAAGTTAGTGCATTACACACACACACACACACACACACACACACACGTTCAATATGCTAAAGAGAAATAAGATTGGGAGCTAGAAAGCCTACTTTCTAACATTAGCTCTAGTCTGACTAGATGACTTAGGAAAATTCCAATGATATCTGTCCCCATGCTTCAGTTTCTCTAGCTGTGAAATGGGGTGAAATGAGTTTCTTCTCTATTCTGCTTCTGAAATCCTATTTTTGAGGATAAATGAAATAACCCTTCAGATGAAATGTACTATATAAACCTCAAGCCTTGTTATTCCATCAATAGTGTGTTTCTAAGGCTTTTCTTGCCAAAATAAATTGAAATTGGTACTCCAGCTTGGGATTTCTATTCACGAAGTTGTGGTTGATCCTGTTATTTTCATTTGGTGGATGTTGTAAGAAGAAAGCAAGTTGAAGGATGAAAGGGGAAAATGATATTGATAAATATTCTTTCATGGCAATCTCAAATTAGGGCAAAGTTTAAAAGAGGGATTTTTTTTCTTCTTCTTATCCTATGCTAATTTTACAAACTAATAGTACACAATCTCTTTGAATACACGTGTTCCTCAGAATCTCAGTATGCTTGGGTTAATCTTTTAGTTAGGTTAGTAAGAAATGGCATGGAATAGTAGAGTTAAACTTATCCCGGAGTCAGCAAGTGGTTCTAAATCTCCTCTAATACCTTCTGTCTGACCCTAAGAATTTCCCCTAACTACTCAATGTAAGATGCAGTCCTCTAAGGCTATATGCTAGAAAGAAGTTGCTGTTGTATATTCGTGGAAGGTTTGGGCCTTTCCACAACGAATGAAATCACAGGTCTCACCCAAAAGGTGCTAATTGCCAGTAGGAAAAAATGCCCCCAAATACCTATGACCTGCATATTTATAACCCAGCAGCCAGAAGGTAAGTGGGCTTGGCAAATATTTCTCCACCATAGCCCTTTTGCTTCCTCCACTGCTATCAAGATTGTAATGATCAGATAGTTGAATTATAGTTTTTCATTCATATGGCATGTTAGTTTTCCTTTTATAAAGTTTTAGGGCTTCTTCAAAAGCCCAATAACAAAATATAATAAATATGCAAACAATATTTAAATTATGATCTCTTGTTAATGATTTATCTTTATGGGTTTTTTATGATTGTTGATGTCATAGGTAATGAATGAGAGATGGTTGTGGTCAGGAAATTATTTTTAAATTTTTTTTTCTTCCCTTTGTGACAATGGCCAGGAGTAAATGAAGTCTTTCAAAGTATAACCTCTATGGAGACTTAATCATTCATGCTAAAACTTAATAGGATAGGACAGAAGGCTTGGTAGAAAGTGTAAAGTGATATGGAAACTTTTGATATCTACTTGACTTATTCAAACTTGATGTTTATCTCCAAGAACACAAATACCTGATATCTATTTTATGACTACTGGGAAATTATATATTCATTGTTCTTCAAATGTGAGTATGTAGAAAAAGTCTTGTAAGCATTCTTCAGAGTAAGAAGTTTCTTACTCTGAAGAGCAATCATTGGATTACGTAATTGACGTAACGTGATTTAGGACTATGCACATGGATGAATTAAAATAGAAAAAAGGTATTTGTATGGCATAATAAAAAAGAGGATCAGGGAAATGGAGCTTAAAGTTTGCCTCTGATATTACCTATGTCAGCTTGGACAAATCACTTACCCCATGTGACTTTTTGTTTTGTTTTGTTTTGTTTATGTCTACAAAGAGAGACTGGACTAAAAGGCATTTCAGGTCCATTCCTGACCTACATCTCTGATTCTATAATCTGGATTCAGATCCTGCCATGACTCTTTCTACTTGTATATCCTCAGACAAATTAGTTCACTTCTCTTTGACTTGTTTCCCCATTTGTAAAATACAATTTGTAAAAATTTGTAAAAATGTAATATAATCCTTAATATATCTTACATGTCTAAAGCTCTGTCCATAAAACTTAGGCTTTGTATTAGAATTCTTTTCTGTACACTACCTATTCAGTATCTTTCTACTATTCAGTATTTAACCAGGGTCCATAAGCACAGAGGATAATAGATGGAGAATAGGAGGGACTTTTGACTTCATAGTGAACAACTTTGTCATCTTAGAGATGAGTGAACTCTTGATGTTAAATAACTTATCCAGAATAAAGTGATTAGTGAGTGTTTGAGATAAATTTTTGACCTGCTTCTTTCTGATACTTAATCCAGTGTCTTACTTGGATGTTAGTTCTCAAAAACATATACAAACATCTGAATATACTCAATGGACAGTCATCAACCTTTTCATAAATATTTATCTGACTTTCAGTAGATTTTAGGTATTTTTTAGTTTTTATTTTGCTTCCAAGTTACTTGCTTTCCTTTGATACCTGGTTTGGTTGTCAGACTGATTTGTTTTCCTGGACAGCTTATACATTAAAATTGGAAAATATGCATAGAGGATCCTCACTACTCCAGCAGTGAGTGGAAGGACCAGTTGTCAACCTGGGAGGTATCAAAAGGAGATAGAAATGTTGTTTTTTTTTTTCTCAAAACTGTTTTATTTCAGCAACAACACAAAACTTTATGAATTGAGGCAATTTTCATAATAACCCCATTGATTGGAAAAACTATGCTTATTGATATATGTAGAGAAAACAAAACAACATGCCATTTCAATGTGTCTGTTCCATTTTGACAAGATTTAAGGGTTCACCTAATGTTAAACTTGGGAAATGGACCATTAGAAGTTGTCTCAAATTTTGTCTTGTCATTGAACTTTAGTGACTCTTTGTCTTTGTGTAACTGTTCACTAAATCCAATTAACTCAGGAGTCAAGACACCAACCAATGATATAATTTGTCTTCTTGAAAATCAAGGACATGGCAAGAACTTGGGAGAAAAACAAGTCAGAAATCCTCTTATTCCCTCAGAATAGCCTAAACAGCAATTTCTAGCCCTTGACATCTTTTTTCCCCACTTCTTTGACTTCAAGCTCATTGTCATTTGTAATTTTGAACTTGTTTCTTCCAGGGCTCCATTGTAGACAGGATGAGTGAAACAAAGAAAGATGGGTATCTTTTTAACAGTCATTTGACCCACATAAATCATCAGCATTTTTATATATTATTGACAAAGTCCATCAACAAGAGACAGAAGGAGAAATTCCATTTAAAATTACTGTAGGCAAAATAAAATACTTGGAAATTTACTTGCCAAGACAAATTCCAGAACTCTATGAACACAATTACAAAACATTTCTCACACAAAGTCAGATCTAAACATCAATTACTCATGGGTAGATCCAAATAATATAATAAAAATAATAATTCTGCCTAAATTGGTCTACTTCCCCAGTGCCATACCAATTGAACTGCCAAAAATTACTTTGTAGAACTAGAAAATCATTTTTTCTGGTAACAAAAACCATTTAGAAGAATAAAAGGTCAAAAAATGTCAAGTGAATTAATGAAAAATAAACATCTGAGGACCTGAGTTTAATTCTGGTCTCAGACACTTAACACTTCCTAGCTGTGTGACCCTGGGAAAGTCACTTAACCTCAATTGCTTCAGCAAAAATAAATAAATAAATATTAAAAAAAAGTAATACAATAATGGATCAGTAGGATAGATTAGATATACATGATACAATAATCAAGACCTAGAGTAATCTAATATTTGATAAAACCCCAAATTCCAGATTCTGAAATAAGAACTCACTCTTCAATAAAAAATTCTGGGAAAACTGGAAAATGATATGTCAAAAACTTGGCATAGGCCTACATCTCACACTCCATACCAAAATAAAGTCAATGGGTATATGATCTGGGGATAAAGAATGATACCATAAGCAAATGAGGAGATCAAAGCATAATTTCCTTAGATCTTCAAAGAATACAGGAATTTAAGATGAAAGAAAAACTAGAGAATATTATGAAAGGCAAAATGGACTTTGATTACATTAAATTAAACAGGAAAAAAAAGAAAACCAACAAAAACAAGATTAAAAGGGAAGTTCAAAGCTGGGGAAAAAATAACTAGTATTTCTGATAAAGCTCTCATTTCTAAAATATATGAAGAACTGTGTCAAATTTATAAGAATATAATCCATTCCCCAATTTATAAATGGTCAAAAGATATGAACAGACCATTGCCAGATGATGAAATTAAAACCATCTACAGTCATATAAAAATGCTCTAAAATGCTATTGAATAGAGCAGTTGTCTTCAAACTTTTGTTCTCAATATCTTTATCCTATTAAAAATGATTGAGGATCTGTCCAAAGAGTTTTTGTTTATGTGGTTTATAGTTATAGATATTGATCACATTAAAAATAACAACTAACTATAAATTTGTAGACTCTCTGAAAGGATTTCAGAGATTTTCAGGATGCTCTGGACCAGACTTTGAGAACCACTGGAATAGAGAAATGCAAATTTAAAGAACTCTGAGATACCATTTCATTCTTCTCAGATTGACTAAGATGACAGGAAAAAATGATGATACATGTTGATGAGGAAGTGGGAAAACTGCATCGTTGGTAGAGTTGTGAAATGATCCAAACATCCTGAAGAACAATCTGGAACTAGGCCTAAAGGGCTATAAAAAGGTGAATACCGTTTGTGTACCAGCCGTGCCATTACTGAGTCTGTATCCCAAGGAAATCATAAAGGAGGGAAAAGGACCCACATGTGCAAAAATGTTTATAGCAGCTTTTTTTGTGGTGGCAAAGAATTGGAAAATGAGTAGATGCCCATCAAGTGGGGGATCGCTGAACAAGTTGTAGTGTATGAAGGTAATGGAATATTATTGTTCTATAAAGAAGAAGCTGAAGAAGCTGACTTTAAAAAGGCCTGGAATGATTTATATGAACTGATGCTGATAGAAACAGCCAAAACTAGAACTACATTGTACAAAATTAGAGCAAGAATGTGTGGTAATCAACTATGAAAGACTCGGTTCTCGGTGTTTCATTGATCCAAAGTAATACAATAGACTTTAGATAGAATATTCCATCTACATCCAGGAAAAGAACTATGGAGACTAATGTAAATCAACCGATGCTACATTCATGTCTTTATTATTATTTTTTAAATCTCTTCCATTTTTTCCCTTTTGGTCTGATTTTTCTCTCTCAAAATGATTCACAAAACAAAAAATATATTAAAAAAACAGTCATCTGAGACAGCTGATCTACTTCAAAGATGGTAAACTGCAATTCATTGCTACAATGTGATAATTATACAATTATGAATATGGTATCATTTGTTTTTGATGTGTTTCAAATACCTATCTTGATATTCTCCTACACTTAATGTGCTATTTACTCTTGGATTTCTGGATAAAACAGCTACTTTTTTAGTTCAATAAAAATATTAGAATATAAAGTTATTGTTTATATGAATCCTCTCTATAACTTTAATATGAAGCAGGTCAAGAGTAATGATCTGTATCTCATCTTGTCCCCACATATCTTTGATGTCCTCTACTAAATCTCTATCTTTTGAAAACCTTTCATTCTATTATATTGAGAGTTTGAATATTTAGTGTGGTAACAACTAAAATTGTTGTTATCACTATTATTAATTTGTTCAGATCATATTGTTGTTGTTTTCTTTCTGTCAATCAACTATCCAACCAATTAACAAATACTTATTAAAAGTTTACTATTTGCCAGGAGTGCAAGAAAACAATGAGGGAGGAATTGTCTTCAAACAATGTAGTTTTTTTGGAGGGGGGAAAGTGAATATTAAAGAATTAAATTTAATTAATTTTTTTCTAAAAAATTTCAGAGGAATATATAGCATGCAAGCCAAATGGATGGCTTTTCTACTAATTCAGAGAGAAAGGGAGAGGAAGAAGGAGAGAACTAAGGTAAAGGAGAGGAAGAGAGAGAAAGGGAGGGAAAGAGAAAGGGAGAGAGAGAGAAAGGGACTACTTTTTTTTTCAAGGAGCTCACAATTTAATTTAAAGAAATAATGTGCAAATCACTACATTTTGATAAAAAGTAATTTGGATATAATTATAAATCAAAGGCAATATCATGAGGAAGGACTAGGGAGAGGTTTAGAAGATGAGATTTTAGCTGAAGCTCTGAGAAAACCAGGAAGACATGAGAGAAAATTCCAGGCACAGGGCACAATCAGTAAAAATCCACAGCTTGTAACTGGAGTCTTCATTTAAGAAAAAGCAAGTACAGTCATTGAAATGTAAAATACTTGGACATAAGGTGATTTTTTGCTATTGTTCATTTATTTCAGTATTATCTGTCTCTTTGTGATCATATTTGAGATTTTCTTGGCTGTAATAATTTTCTTCTTCAGTTTATTTTACAGATGAGGAAGCTAAGGCAAAAACAAGGATAAATGACTTGCTCAGCGTCACATAGCTAGTAAATGTCTCAGGCTAGATTTGAACCCATTTTGATTCCAAACCCAGTGTTCTATCCACTGTGCCACTTAGCTGCCTATATATAGTTATAAAAGACTTACAAGGCAGGAAGGGGTCAGATTATGAAGGGCTTTAAAAAGACAGCTGGGGGACTGCATATTGTATTCTGGAGAAAATAAAAAGCACTGGAATTTAATGATGGGAGACAGAGATGTGACATGATCAAATCTATGTTTTATGAAGATAACTTGGATAGCTGAAAGAAGGATGAAGTGCAGGGGAGAGAGCCTTATTGCCTGGATGCCAGCCAGATGGCTCTTGTAATTGTATAGTCATGGGGTAATGAGGGTTTGCATCAGAGCTGGGCCAGGTCATATTAGGGTGTTTATATGAGATACGTTCAAAGGCAGAATTGGCCAAACTTGGCAACAATTAGATGGCAGGGGGAGAAAGAAAGAGAGGAGTCAGGGATGTCACCTCGATTGTGAACTACGATGTCTGGGAGAGAGCGGTGTGGAGGTTTCTTAGGGAAAGAAGTTCACTTTCATCATGTTAAGCTTTGAGATCCTATAAGCTATCATTTATGACTCCAATTAAAGAAAGTACCAAAATATATTTACACTTTTCCCCCTTAATAAAGGAGGAGGAAATCATTCAACAGAAGTTAATAAACATATAGGACAGCTAGCCAAAGGTTATTAACATCTTGGTCATCATTCTCTAAAAAACATGACCCATTCATTATTAAAGGAGTCAGTTGAAAGAGAAGTCCACACTGAGATGTGTGACCCAAATTATCAGGGAAAAGACTAGATTTGGAATAACTGGGACATTTTTCCCTCCTATCACCTACTGTCGCCCCTCCATCATTCATGATATCTTACAGCACTGCTATTGACCCAGTAAGCATCTCATAACTTATCAGGTAGCAGGCTCAAGGACTTTAGTAGACATCTCTGAGTAAAGTAACTTTTTTTTAGTCATGATAATAGCCATCTGTGATCATGAGTTGGATTATAGAGAGATCCAGACTCAGAAAGTCCAATCGAAACCCAGGGGAATACCATAAGGAAGCCAAGATAAAGGAAAATAAGTCAAAGTTCTTTGGCAATAGTTGAAGTTACTTGGGTCACCCATAATCCCTAAGTGTATACCACTCTTTTTGCTTATTCTCTATGTGTACCCACTCTTCAAAATGAAACTATGTGTAGCTGAGGGAGTGCTAGCCCTGTGTTTATTGGAGAAATATTTTGTAGAAATATAATTGCAATGCCAACTCATTAAATATCTTTAATTCAAATTTATTTTAGTTACTACCTGAATGTTAAAGGTAAGTATTCCCATAGGGAGTCATGAGCTATAGTTTTAAGAGAATGAATCTATAGAATAACTTGAAACTAGGACTATTTACTCCTTCGTATTATACATCCACATTAAAATGTCCAATATACCCTTGGAGATTTGAGATTTATAAAAGACAAATCTTAATAATTTAATCCCAAATAATAATAAAACTAATGGCACAGTTCTCTAAATCTTCTGAACCCTCTGGTATGTGCTACTTCTGTATTTTCCTTTATATCAGAGATTTTACTAAAAAGAGAGAAACAAAATTACATAAAAATTCAGAATTAAACTGAGATTAGCAACTTCCCCAGGAAATAGAAGGCTTAAATTTTAGGTGTTATTTTTTTGAACTTTAAAATGCAAAAGTTAGGGCAGCTAATTGATGTAATAGGACCAGTCCTGAAATCAGGAGGACCTGAGCTCAAATCTGGTCTCAGGTACTTAACACTTCCTAGCTGTGTGACCCTGAACAAGTCATTTAATGCCAATTGCCTCATCAAAATAAAAATACAAAAGTTACATTTTTGAATCCCCTTCTCTAACAATTATACTTCTAGAAAAAATATACATATGTGTGCATATACACATAATCACACACATACACGTACATACTATATATATATATGCTATATGAGTATATACATATATAAATACATACATATATTTTAGACATGTATATAGTACATTCATATGCATTCACAATAAGCATGCACATGTGTGTATACATGTATGTATATGTGTGCACATGTGTGCATTTTGTATTTATATAGGGATAATGATTAGAAAAGGGAGTTAAAAATATAAACTTTTGCTTTTTTAAAAAAATTAAAACCAAAACCACCTAAATGTATAGCTATGATCACAATGGAGTGGTTTCTTTCCAGGCAAGTGCTACTACAAATATAACTTTAAAACAATGAGGTAAGTCAAGAGTATTTATAGTAAAGGTAACTCCAATGCCTAATTTCAGATTTAAATTTTGTTATAGATTTCTGGCATTTGATATGATGATACTGATTCAATAGCAAGAAGATAAATTTGTCTAAAAAATCATTTGTGATACATTAAGGCAAATGAAAAATAAAAGAATGAAAAAGAAAAATGGCAGATGCTGTACACCAGAGGTAAAGAACTAATAGAAACCCTTAAAATTAATGCCAGACTTGGAGATACAGGATAATCATAATCAAGGCAGGAACCTTTTGATGAAGCAGTAAACTGGCATGATTACCTCCAAAGATAACACTCTGGGTTCATTCTCTTTTGCAGGCTAATTTAACTCTCTTGTTTTATTGCTCACTTTCCCTGGTCCTTGTATTATTAGCTGAAACCAACATTTCCCACAAAAGTTCATCCTCAGTGGTTATCAGTTATAGATGCATAAAATAAATGTCTTTCCATAAATGATTTTACTGATTACCACTTTCTTGCTTGCTGCTGAGAGGGTCCCTGCTGTAGTATTTGTAATAGCAGTATCTAGTCCCTGGCCTATAGTTGTCATTTTACAGTGAGAACTGAGCTACTGTTTTAAGATGAGGAAACTGAGCCACAGAGGTCAATCAATCAGCAAGCATTTATTTACCTCCTACCCTGTAATAAGTAGCAGCTAAGTGGTACAGAGGGTAGAGCATTTAGTTTGGAATCTGAATCAATAAATGAGTTCAAATCCAGCCTCAGAATCTTATTACTTGGGTGACCCTGGGCAAATCATTTCACTGTTTGCCTCAGTTTCCTCATCTGTATAAAGATATGAAGAAGGAAATGGCAAATCACTCTGTTATGTTTGATAAGAAAACCCTAAAAGTGATCATGAAGAGTCAGATATGACTAAACACTAATGTAACTAATGTAACTAAACAATATAACTAAAGTAAAAAGACAAAATAACAAATGAAACAAGCATGGTACTAAGTACTTGGATGCAAATGAAGGTAATTTCTACCCACAAGGAGTTTATTCAAGTAACTTAAATAAGTGGATGAATGAATGAATGTATTACTTGAATGGATGAATGAATGAATGAAAAAATATTTATTATGTGTTTATTTTATTGCCAGCATTGGATATAGAAATACAAAAGCAAAGTCAGTTCCTAATTTCATGGAGAGGAGATTCAAATAGGAAGGGAACATACGTAAGCCATTACCCTCTTTTGAATGGTGAATGGACTTGCCTAATGTTGAGCTACAGAATCAAGATTTGAATCCAGGTCCTTTGCCTCCAGATTCAGCTTCCTTCCTACCAGTCAGCCAGGGTGAGGCATATTATAAGTTTTAGCGTTGTTGCTTCTGGATTGAAATTTCCACCCCCACCCCGCCTCACAACAAACTGTTCTTTACAGAAAAATGTTAATTAGTAACTGATAGATATAAAGATTGCCAGGGACAGTCCATTAATTCCATTTACCTTAATAGCACTCAGATCTTAGCTTGCACTACAGCTGTATTCATCCTGGATTATAAATGTAATTTTTTGCATCATTAACTTTCCTGATTAATCTTAGACAGCAAAAGCATAATTATAGGGGGAAAGTACAGTCCTTGCAGGACTCCTGCTTAAACATGTGCCTCTGTAGGCTTCAGATTTGCATCATTTTTAAGTAAAAACAGCCCTGAGAGGAAAACTGTGACTGTCCATTGGTTACTGGTTAACTCATATTATCTACTGCTTTAAATAAGACATCCCTAGTCTGTGGAGGATGCTGGGTAGTGAACATAAATTGGCAAATGTTCTGGGCTAAAATCTTGCTTGCAAAATTTCCTAGCTATGGGGTGGTGGGCAATTCATTTAACCTCATTAAGCTTCAATATTTTCTTTTGTAAAATGGCATAATAATGCCAGTAAAGCCTGACTCACAGGATTGTGGTAATGTGATAATGTATACAAAGTATTTTATTTAAAAAGCCCTAAAACCTATGTAAATGTCAGCTGGTACAGCTAATGATTTAGTGAGCTGAAATGGGTATATTTGCATAATAATTAAAGATTACTAAGAATACTTAGAAGCTGATTTCTCCAAGATAGAATACTATCTCATTGCCTTTTTTTCCCCCCTCAGAGGCAATTGGGCTTAAGTAACTTGTCTAGCTAGGAAGTGTTAAGTGTCTGAGGTCAAATTTGAACTCGGGTCCTCCTGACTTCAGGGCTGGTCCTCTGTCCACTGCACCACCACTGCACCAGCTGCCCCCTCATTGCCTTTTACTATCCTTCTCTACAAATTATTTCCTTAGCAAGTATTCTGATTTTCACTCTTATTGGCAGAAGGTATCATTGTAATTTTTTGTCATGTTGACCATAAACTCTCATTGGGCATGTTATGAAGAAATCAGCAAATTGAACCAAGCATTCATTTAGAATCAAATTAATTAATATCATAACAGATATGAAGAGACAATTGGACAATTGTGTGGATGATGCAAATGAAAATTCACTGTTGCTGATACCATTACTAGATCTGTGTCCCAAAAAGATCAGAAAAAAAAGATCCATATGGACAAAAATATTTATAGCAACTCTTTTTGTGGTGGCAAAGAATTAGAAATTAAGGGGAAACCCATCAGTTGGGGAATGGCTGAACAAGTTGTGGTATATGATTGTAATGGAATGCTGTTGTGCTATAAGAAAAAAACAAGCAGGTAGATTTCAGTTAAAACAAAACAAAACAAAACAACAACAACAACACAAAATAAAACTAGAAATACTTGCATGAACCGATGCCTGGTGAAGTTATTAGAATCTGGAGAACATAGTATATGGAAACAGCAATATTGGGAGATGATCAGCTATAACAGATTTAACTCTTCTCAACAATACAATGGTCTAAGACAATTATAAAAGACTTGAGATGGAAAATGTTATCCACATTCAAAGAAAGAAATATGGAGTTTGAATAAAGATCCAAGCATACTATTTTCCTTTTTGTGTGTGTTGTTATTTTTATTTGTTTTTCTTTTCTTTCTCATTTTTTGTTATTTTTTTTTTACATGACCAATCTGGAAATATGTTGACTATGATTTTACATGTATAACCAATATCATATTGCTTACTGTCTTAGGGATGGGGGTAGAGAAGGAGGGAAGGAGAAAAATTTGAAATTCAAAATCTCATAAAAACGAATGTCAAAAACTATCTTTACATATAATTGGAAAAAAATAGAATACAACTAAGTGGGGAGAGGAAGAAAATTTAAGAATGCTGGCTATAACATTCTTTCTTTAATTTTTATAAAACCATTGATGATTAAAAACAGATCAGAAAACTGAGGGGGAAAAAAAGGTGGAACACTAGACTTTTATCATTAGAATAGTCTGACTACGTGGAATCTATCTAATTATGTATGGTTTATCAGCAGTCAATATCAAATCATGAGGAAATAAAATCCTATTCATCAAGTACAAGTATATCTAGCCTATCCCCATCTTATTGTATCCTAAGCAACCAGTTTTTATCTTCCTACCCATTGATTTAAATAGAAATTTTAGAAGGTATCAGTCAACAGAATATTCTTAAGAACCTAAAGCTAAACATTATGATAAATATTAGGGACAGCAAGCCAAAAATGAAGTGTTTCCTATTTTTAAAGAGCTTATATTTATTTGCGAGAAATAAAAAGCGTACACAAAAGGTAATGATGTTAAAAAAAAAAAAAAAAAACAGTAAGGCAGGTGAAATCAGGATGTTCCCCAATCTTCATACTTAACTTAAAACTGACACTGTAGTTTGATATTTTGTAATAAAATTTAGGAAGTGTATTAGGAGAGATGGTCATGAGATTATGTAAAATGCACAAAGGATATTGGCTTTGTGTTTTTGTTTTTGTTTAATACGAAGTATCAATATAACTAAGAATTTTGGGCCTGGAGTTTGGAAGACTTGAGTTCAATTTTAGATTGGACAAGTCACTTAATTTATGAATCCATTTAATCCAGTAAAACTACTGGATCAAAGGACCAGGGTTTGTTTGGCTTGTTTATTTTTTTACTCATTGTACTCTTTTATTTAGCAATCATTCCAGCAACATTATCTGTAAATATTCTCTCCTTAGTTTGGGTTGAATCCTAACTGAACCATGCTACAGTAGGAGGCACTTAATAAACCTTTGGTGAAGGAAAAGATACCTTTCCCCTTCTCCCATCTGCAAAGTTACAGATAATGGTTATTACATGTTGCTGGATTGTACAGAATCTTCTTCCTCCTTTTTATGTCACATAATAATATGATAATTTTTATTATGCTTAGCACAATATCTGGCACATTGTAGTTTTTTTATGTAACACAAAGTGGGGAGGGAAAGAGAAGAAAATGCTCATTACATAGCAACAACTATGTGACAGTCACTGTGATTTAAGTCAACTCATATCATGCCAACTAAAATTTAGAAATAGACAAACACATCATGTAGACCTTAATTTATGGTTTTCTTGATTGCCCAGAGTATGAAAATAAAAACGTTAAGTAAAATTAGGTGTATCATATGTATGTGTATATCTATGTATTTATATATTCATATTTGTATATGTGTGTGTGTTTGGTGAGCCAGTTGTTAAACATTTCAAACATAACATTGTCTATAATTGTGGAATACATAATGTTATACTTTAGTTGTTTTCAGTTGGGTTTGACTCTTTATGACCACATTTGAGGTATTATTTTTAAAGACACTAATATGGTAAGGCAGCTAGTTGGTTCAGTGGATAGAGTGCTGACCCTAGAATCAGAAGGACCTAAATTAGACATTACATTTAGGAGCTGTGTGCCCTGGGTAGATTATGTAACCCAATAGCCCCCCCACCCCGCCCCACACACCCCATAATGGCTTATCATTTCTTTCTCCAGCTCATTTTACAGATGAGAAAACTGAGGTAAACAAAGTGAAATTACTTACTCAGTGTCACATGGCTAATAATTGAGCCTGGATTTGAACTCATGTTGAGTCTTCCTGTCTCCAAACCCAAAGCTTATCCCCATATGCCACCTATTCGTTAGAAGACATAACAAGGATCTTAAGATCACATAACTTTACATATATGCATATATACAAGCATACACATATTTACATATAATAGCCATTTCTAGATTGGGAAGATGAAGAAAAAAAAGGAAAAAAATTTAGATGAAAATTTTGTGGTATATTTAAAATAATAGCAAGTTGTATATAGCAGATTTGCAGTTTTGTGCACAATCATCTTTTTATTTTATTTTGTACTACATTATGGAAATGCTTGTTTTATTCCATAAATTAGAAATAACTTAAAATAAATTTAAAAAAAAAGAAAGAAGAATCAAAAGATTTAAATGTTAGTCCTAGCAATTCAAATTCATATATATATATATGCTTAACATTTTTTTTAAATCATAGTATCAAGGAATTAAAGGAGGAAAAATTGAAATAATATGAATAATCAAAATGACATTTTTATAACTATGCAGATTAACAAACTATAACTCAGATAACTTTATTGCTAGATTATGATTTCCTTGCAAATAACTTATTTTTAGTATGTACACTTCCTATACCTATACCTAGCGTATAGCTGATGAACACTTATTGTATGAGCTATAGTATTATTATTATTATTATTGCTTTTTGCAGAGGCAATTGGGGTTAAGTGACTTGCCCAATGTCACACAGCTAGGACATGTTAAGAGTCTGAGGCCACATATGAACTCAGGTCCTCCTGACTTCAGGGCTGATGCTCCATTCACTACACCACCTAGATGCCTCTCTCTATTAGTTTTTAAAAATAAATTTTAATTACTATTTTGTTTTTATATTACCTAAATTTCACCCTGTTTCTCCTCACTTCCCTGTCTCAGAGAATCCTTCCATATAACAACCATGTTTTTAAAGAGGGAGGAGAAGGAAAAATCAGCTAAATAAATATTTAAATTAATAATAAAAAATCTGACTATGTATACAATTGTCGACATTTGTGAAAAAACCCTCCCTCCACACACACATCGGCAAAGGAAGGGGAAAGTTGTCTTTTCCTATCTTTTCTTTGGGGACAATGCATATGTTTATAGGATCTGATAGACAAGGAGAGATCATATATTAATCCATTGGTGTCTGTCTCTCCATGGGGAAAATGTAAAATGGGTTTATTTTAAGTTTAATTAGCATTATTAAATTCTCTCCATTATTTTCTTGAGATTAGACAATCAAGAAAACAACAAATCAAATCCTGATGCATAGTTTTTGCTGATTTCCAAGGTGTAGATGCTCAACTGAAAATTTAATAAAAGTTAATATGAACCAGCTCCAGCACACTTGTCTGGCTCTGGCTCCTTTTCTATCTACATCTATCTGTATATATGATTGATCTATAATATCTATCTATCTGTCTCTCTGTATCTGTCTGTCTATTTTAAAAGTGAGGTGATTGCTAGTGCAAGATGTCAATATTAACAGGAGTATATGGAAGCAAAGGCATAAGTAAAGAACTAGCTTGACTGAGGGCTATTGGACAGTTTTTTTTTTTTAAATCTAAAGTACATTAGAGTGCTAAGAAGTTTTTAAGAATGAGGGGAAAGAGTTCACTGAGATCAGACTGGCTGATGTCAATTATTTTATTGAAATAGGAATCAAAATCATCTGCTGTTAAGTAGTAGGATGTGGGTGTTGATGAGAGAAGGAAATGTTTCCAGTGCTCACTTTAGAATATGATGTAGCTCATTAGAACATACTCTATCTTGTATTTGTATATTGTTGCTCTAAATGTCAACTATACAAATTCGATAACAGACTCTCTGAAGGCAGCTACTATCATTTTTCAACCTTCAGTCAATGATATAATGCAACAATGTTTCTAAAGAGAATTCAATTGACTGGAAATCAATTGAATTGGATATATATATATATATATATATATATATATATATATATATATATATATGGATATATATATATATATATATATATATATATATATATATATTCTAGAATCAGAATCTGAGAAAGCTTTGGAGATCATCTAATACATTTCACTCGATGCAGAAAATTGTTGTCTCAGGATGAAACGGGTAAAACTCAGAGACTGAGAAGGAACCAACTTGAATATGACCTTGACTGCAGCTGCATAGCTGTGAAATCTTTTGTTGCTGTTCACTCAATTGCGTCCGACTCTTTTGTGACCCTGTGAACTACAGCTGTCCATGGGGTTTTCTTGGCAAAGAGTGAAACCTTCTGAAGGTCATTTTATTCATCTGGTCTTCAAAAGATTAATGTTGAGGTTTCTTTTAAGTCCAAAATGTGAACTTTTTTTTTTTTTTTTTATGAAGAGGTTCTTCTGACCTGAGAAGTAAGTGAAAACAGTTCTTCTTTTAATCTATATAAACATTTCTCATATATCTCATGAATACTTTCACAAGTGTCCTCCTGATTTAGTAATGAGTCTTCTAGTCACATTAGTCTCTAGAACACAAGGACACCCCCACAAATCATGAAAGAGCTTCCTCAGCTCCAGAAAAGTGACCAGAAAATCTGCCTACCTGTGTACTTAGACACGTGTACTTTCTTCCTTTGGCCTTTACTTAAAATCTTATTGACTATGATTTAACATGTAATCTTTAACAAACAGGGTTATCTGGTTTTTCAGATACTAGCTCTTAGAGGCAGGCAAAATGACATCAGGAAACATGCTATCAGGCAGGAGGCCAAGAGGAGAAGCAGATTCAGAACTGTTAAGATTTCATGGCAGAACTGATTTTAAATTTTAAGTACAGATAAATAGACATTGAATTGGTTGTATTTAAAGTTCATGACATCATGAGTAATTTTTGAAAAAGGATTTTCCTAATGATAAGACTAAGTCATGAAGAACGGCCTACATCTTGTTATAATATCTTACAACAAAATATCTTTTCCATCACTATGAAGCTGGGTGTGCATATATACACCTGTACATACATACATGTATGTGTTTACACATGTGTAGATTGTGCATTTATTTATATATAGCATCTACATGTATGTATATTTATTTATATGTATGTATACATTATTTATGTGTGTATGGGTATATAGCATACATACATGTATGTATATGTTTATTTAGGTGTGTAGATTATGCATTATGTGTATATGGCATAGATATACATGTATGTGTCCTTACACACATGTGTATGCAGAGTGTAAATGCATGTATGTGTATGTTTATTATGCATGTATAAGTATGCAGATTATGCATTTATATGTGTGTATTGTATATATATATATGCATGTATATGTTTATGTGTGTGGATTATGTATTTATGTATGTGTATATAGTGTATGTACATGTAAATGTATGTTTATTTACTCATATATGTGTGTAGATCATATCTTTATGCATGTGTATAGTATCTATACATGTAGCTGTGTGTTCATTTACACATATATATGTGAGTAGATGATGTGTTTATGTATATGCATATGTATATTTAGTATATATATTTGTGTATCTATTTCTTTATATCTGTGTGTCTATCAAATGGGGGAAATGTCCAAGCAATACCCAAGACAAGGCTTAGCTCTGCAAGAGGCCATCTTGCTTGAAATCTTCAAAAGCAAAGAAAGAAGAGCCAGGCAAACAATGACAAGCAGGATATAATTAAAAGCAATATTAAAAAGTAAATGAACTGTACTTCAAGGCAATAATGAACGAAGACAGAGGATAGCTATGTAGTTAGATTTGCCTCCTTCCTTTCTCCAGGTTGAGAAGGGACTGCAGATGTCATGTCTTGCAAATGTTTTTCAGATATAGTTGTAATTTTGGTGAGATTTACTTAACAATTTCTGGTACCAAGAGAAGGCTGATCAGAAAGAGGAGGTCTGCAAAAATGTTTAGTTTGTGTGAATGAATGAATGAATGAAGCAAACACATCAATAAAACAAATAAAATTGAAATAAATTTAAAATGTAATCAATGATATTGAAAACTATATTTGTGTAGAGGAGATCATTCCCATTCCTTGAGTAGCCAAATAAAGGAGACTGTTTTACAAACTCTTTTCCCCTTTATAACATAAATGTAAATGTCATTCTTACCCCGGACTATCAAGTTAGAAGATATTAACTGAAAGAGAATAGAACAACAGCTCTGAACTCAGGAGGACTTATGTTAAAATCCAGTTTTAGACATTTACCAGCTATGTCATTTAATCTGGTTTGTCTCTATTTTGTCATCTGTAAAATGGGTTGGAAAAGGAAATGGCAAACTATCTCAGTTTCTTTGCCAAGAAAACACCCAATGGAGTAATGAAGAATCAGACATGACTAATGAACTAAACCAATCACAAATGTATCATGGGATATTAGTAATATTGCTAAAAATAGAATGAGGGGGTGGAGTCAAGATGGTGGAAAGTAGATAGGTCTTTGTCTGAGTTCTTCCTGGCTTGCTTCAGATCAACACAAAATCAAGCCTCTGAAGAGATTTTGGAATGACAGACCCCACAAATATTTGGAGTGTAACAACTTTCCAGCAGAAGACATTTTGGAACAACTTCAGGAAAGGCTTGTCTCAATTGGGAAGAGGCAGCCTAGCTCAGGTGCAGGGCAGGAACCCAGGGGGATGAAACCTTTCTGAGCTGGGGGAGTCTACTATGAGGCTTTTAGCTAAAATAACAGCAGCATTAATATTCTGTCCTGGTTCAGAAGCCATTGGATCAGTACACTAGCTCTGAGACATCCAACCCAACTGCAGAAGGCAAATAGTGAGCCAGCATAATGTGGAATTTGATTATGTCAACCAGCATAGGAAGGAAGCTGGCAGCACTGGCCCAAGGCAGGTAAAGCCACTGTTGCAGGGGAAATGAGACCTCAAACTCAGAGGACATTAAAGGCAAAACTTCTTCAGATGAAGCTTCAACAGGTGATATGAATTGGTCTCCAATTCAAAAGGCTTTATTGGAAAAATTCAAAAAAGGACCTTAAAAGAAAATTAAAGAAAAATGGGGAAAGGAAATGAGAGCTTTGCAGGAGAGTCTGCAAAAGGAAACAGAAATTATCTGAAGAAAACTATCTAAAAATAAATTTGACAAAATGGAAAAATAAAACAACTTCTTGAAAAACAGAATTGGTGAAATGGTGAAATGGAAAAAGGAGAACAACTCCCTAAAAAAAATAGAATGGGTGAAATGGAAAAAAAAAATCCAATGAGCAAAACAACTCATTTAAAAGTTCACTTGACCAGAGGCAAAAGAAGATAAAAAATCTAACAGAAGAAAATAATTCACTAAAAATTAGAATTGAACAAAAGCGAGTGAATGACTCAATGAGACATCAAGAATAAGTCAAACAAAATTTTAAGAAAGGGAAAAGTAGAAGACAATGTAAAATGCCTCATTGGAAAAACAACTGAACTAGAAAATAGAGGAGAGACAATGTAAGAATTATTGTAACCATGAAGATAAAAAAGCTTAGATAACATCTTTTAAGAAATCAACAAGGAAAGTGGCTTTGATGTCCTGAAATCAGATGGTAATATGGCCATTGAGAGAATTAACCAATCACCTCCTGAAAGAGACCCCAAAATTAAAACTCCAAGGAGTATTGTAGTTAAATTCAGAATTAACTGATCCAGGAGAAAATATTGCAAGCCGGAAGAAAGAAACAATTCAAATATTGAAAAGCCACAATCAGGATTACTTAGGAATAGTACCAGCTTCCACTTTAAAGGATCAAAGGGCCTGAAATATGCTATTTCAGAGGGCAAAGGAACTTGAATGCAGCCAAGAATCAACTATCTGGTAAAAATTAAGCATTATCTTTCAGGAGAAAAGACAGACATTCAATGGAATATGGAAATTTCATTTATTTTTGATGAAAAGACCATAAATGAAGAGAAAATCTGATCTTCAAATACAGAACTCCTGAGAAGCACACACACAAAAAAAAAATTAAAAGGGGAGGAAAAATACTTTTCTTTGGAAAAGTGAAAAACTTTATATCCCTATATGGGAAGATGATATGTTTAACTCTTGAGAATTGTATCTTTAGTAGGGGTATAAAAGGGGAGGTAAAATGGATTAAATTAATCACATGAAGAGGCAAAAACAAAAAGACCTATTGCACTTGAAGGAAGGAAGGGAGGGAGGTGGATGAGCATTGCATGAAACTTAATGTCATCAGATTTGGCTCAAAAAAGGAATACAAATAGAAACTTGTCTCATCCTATAGGGAAATAGGAGGGGAAAGGGGAAAGAAAAGGAGAAGGCTAATAGAAGGGAGAACAGAAGTAGAAAGGGAAAGCAATAAGAAAAGTGGGAGGATCTATAAAATGGAAGAGGTGATTGAGGAAGGTGGTGAGGAGAAGGGAAAGGAGGAAAGGAAAGAGAAAAGTATAATTTGGGAAAAATAAGATGGTGGGAAATACAGAGTTAGTAATTTTAACTGTAAATATGAATGTGATGAACTCTCCTATCAAATGAAAGTATATAGCAGACTGAATTAAAAGCCAGAATCCTAAATTACACTATTTACAAAAAATACATTTAAAGCTGAGTGATACATACAAAGTAAAAGTAAAATGCTTGAGCAGAATCTATTATGCATTAGCTGAAATAAAAAAAAAAAAGCAGGAGTAGCAAACCTGGTCTCAGATCAAGCAAAAGTAAAATTGGATCTGATTAAAAGAGATAAGAAAGAAAACTACATTTTGATAAAGGGTACCATAGATAATGAAGTAATATTATGAATCAATGAATCGATACTAAATATATATGCATTAAGTGGCATAGCAATCAAATTTCTAGAGGAGATGTTAAGAGAGCTATAAGAAGAAATAGACAGGAAAACTGTACTAGTTGAGGATCTCAACCTTGTTCTATCTGAACTAAATAAACTTAGCTACAAAATAAATAAGAAAAAGATAAGGAGGTAAATATAATTCTAGAAAAGTTAGTTATAGACCTTTGGAGAAAATTGAATGGGGACAGAAAGGAATATACTTTTTTTCTCAGTGGTGCATAGAACGACTGAGAAAATTGTATTAGGGCATAAAAACTTCAAAATAAAATGCAAAAAGGCAAAAATAGTAAATGCATCTTTATCAAATCATGATGCAATAAAAATTATATGGAATAAAGGACCAGGGGGAAATAGACCAAAAAATAATTGATCTATGGCATGCTCAGAGAATCCTAGAGAATCAACTAAATAACAATAAAAAAAATTAGAAATAACTCATAACTTTAGCAAGGTTGCAGGTCATCAGCATTTCTATATGTTACCAATAAAGTCTAACAGCAAAAGATACATAGAGAAATTCCATTTAAAATAACTACAGATAATATAAAATATTTGGGAGTCTACCTGCAAAGACAAAGTCAGGAACTACATGAAAATAATTACAAAACACTTTCCACACAAACTGAGATCTAAACAATTGGAAGAATATTAAGTGCTCATGGGTAGGTTGAGCTAATATGATAAAAATGATAGGCTCTCTTCATTACTTAACAATTGAAATTGGCCTGAATCTATTTATTCAATGCCATACCAATCAAACTCCCAAGAAATTACTCTACAGAGTTAGAAAAAATAATAACAAAGTTCATCTGGAAGAATAAAAGTTCAAGAACTTCAATGTAACTAATTGGAAAAGTGGAAATGAAGGTGCCCTAGAAGTCCCAAATCTACAACTATATTTTAAAGCAGCAGTGATCAAAACCATTTGGTATTAGCAAAGAAATAAAAGTAGCTGCTCAATGGAATAGGTTATGTTCACAAGATGCAGTAGTAAATAATGATATCTATCTAATCTTTGATAAACTCATAGAACTCAGCTTCTGGGATAAGAACTCACTATTTGACAAATTTCTGGAAAAACTGAAAATTAATATGACAGAAACTAGACATTGACTAACACCTAAATCATGGGTTCATGATTTAGACATAAATAGTGAGATTTTATGCAAATCATAAGCATAAAAGATACTCTACCTCTCAAATCTATGGAGAAGGAAGGGATGTGTGGACAAAAAAAGCACTAGAATAAATTATGAAATGCAAAATGGATAATTTCAATTACGCTAGTGAAAGTTTTTGTACAAAAATAAACCAATGCCGACAATTTTAGAAGGGAGGCAAAAAAAAAACCAAAAAACTGGGGGAAATTTTTTACATTCAAGGGTTCTGACAAAAGGTTCATTTCTATAATATATAAGAATTGATTCACATTTATAATACAAGCCCTTCTCTAATTGAAAAATGACCAAAGGTTTTTTTTTTTATTTTAATTTTTTTTTGTAGCTTTTTATTTACAAAACATATGCATGGGTAATTTTTCAACACTGACCCTTGCAAAACCTACTGTTCCAATTTCTCCCCTCCTTGCCCCCACCCCCTGCCCTAGATGGCAGGTATTCCAATACATGTTAAAATATATGTTAAGCCCAAAATATGAATATATATCCAAACAGTTATCTTGCTGCACCAAAAAAAAAATGGATCTTAAAAGAAAAAAAAAGAGAAGGAAAACAAAAATGCAAGCAAACAACATCAGAAAGAGTGAAAATGCTATGTTGTGGTCCCCACTCAGTTCCCACAGTCCTCTCTCTGGTGTAGATGGCTCTCCTCATCACTGAACAAGTGCAACTGGTTTGAATCATCTCAATGTTGAAGAGAGCCACATCAATCAGAATTGATCATTGTATAGTCTTGTTGTTGCCATGTATAATGATCTCCTGGTTCTGTTTGTTTCACTTAGCATCAGTTCATGTAAGTTTCTCTAGGCCTCTCTGAAATCATCCTGTTGGTCATTTTTTACAGAACAATAATATTCCATAACATCCATATACCACAATTTATTAAGCTGTTCTCCAACTGATGGTCATCTACTCAGTTTCCAGTTTCTAGCCACTACAAAGAAGGCTGCCACAAACATTTTTGCATACATGGATCCCTTTCCCTTCTTTAAAATATTTTTGGGGTATAAGCCCAGTAGAAACACTGCTGGATCAAAGGGTATGCACAGTTAAATAAAGGATATTAACAGATAATTTTTAGATGAAGAAATGAAAAACATTTCTAATCATATGAAAAAATACTCTAAATTATTAATCACTGAAATGGAAACGAAGACAATTCTGATTGTCTTCACAACACACTACACACCTCTCAAACTGGCCAAGATGACAAGAAAATATAATGAAGAAGACAAGAAATAAATGTTGGAGGGGGTGTGGGAAAATTGACACTATCTTGTGGGTGGAGTTATGAACTGATCCATCCATTTTGGAAAGCAGTATGGAACTCTGCCCAAAGGCCTATCAAACTGTGCATACCCTTTGATAGAACAATGTCTTTGATAGAACATGTCAATAGAACCAAGAATATTGGTCCTATATCCCAAAGAGATCATAAAAAAGGGAAAATGACCCACATTTGCAAAAATGTTTGTGGCAGCCCTTTTTATAGTGGCAAGGAACTAGAAACTGAGTGGATGCCCATCAGTTAGAGAATGGCTGAATTCCATCAGTTATGAATATTATTGTTCTATAAGAAATGATGAGCATAATGATTTCTGAAAGACCTGAAGAGACTTATCTCAATTGATGCTAAGTGAATGGAATAGAACTAAGAGGATATTATGCAGAGCAACAACAAGATTATGCAATGATCAGGATGTTTTTTTCAACAAGGAGGTGATTCAAACTAATTCCAATAGACTTGTGATAGAGCAAGCCATCTGCATCCATAAAGAGAGCTGGGGGAACTGAATATGGATCACAACATAGTACTTTCACTTTTTTATTGTTGTTTGCTTGCTTTTTGTTTTTTCTTATTTTTTTTTCCTTTTTGAATGATTTTTCTTGTCCGTCATGATAAATGTGGAAATAAGTATAGGAGAATTGCACATGTTTAACATTTATTGGATTACTTATTGTCTAAGAGGGGTAAGGGGAAGGAAGGGAGAAAAAATTTGGAACATAAATTTTGCAAGGATGAATGTTGAAAACTATGCATATATTTTGAATATAAAAAGCTAAATATAATAAAAATTAATTTGAACTCCCCCCCCCCAAAAAAAAAGAAAGAAAAGAAAAGAAAACTAGGAAAAAATGGATCTGATTTATATTTATGCCATCCTGGAAAAGTCACATAAATGAGTATCATAGAATGTTATAGCAGAAAAATCTTTTAGAGATAATCTAGTTCAGCTCACTTGTCCAGCTGCAGAAATAAGTTTCTGGGGAGACAATGACTGGGAAGTCTGGGGTACCAGATCATATAAGCAGTAAGTGCAAAGCTGAGATTTGAATGTTAATCATTTGAGTCTAAAGTTCAGTTCTTTGCACTTTACTGCATATAATCACAATCTCAGTTTCCACATCTGCAAAGTGAGACTAATAACATTCACAGCATTTGCTTCACAAGGTTATACTGAGAAAACTACTTTACTAGCTAGCAGTGATATGTACTTGTGAGATTGCTGTTTAATTATTTGTCATATAAAATCTAAGTGATTATTTTTTTTAAATGATACCTCTCTCCAGCATTACACTGAATATCTGGGGTGGGTTCTATACATTTAGTTTATATTACCCAATAAACAGAGACCCTTGGAATATTAGAAGATGAAGATTTCAAAAGTTACATTGGTCATCAATGTGTATTAAAACCAAACAATTTTTAGAAAGTTGTTTCTGTATTTCTGTATGATTAGAGAATGAGAGATTTAATTCAATCCAACAAATTTTTATTGTGTTCTCCTAGTAATAGGTAATTGGAATAGAAAAACAAAATAAAACAGTAGTCTCTGATGTCAGTGTATTTAACATTTGAATTGAAGAAATAAAATTTGCTCACAAATAAGTAAATCAGATGAAAACATAGCAAGAAATCCTCAGTTAGATGAGGAAAGGCTTTGAATAGAAAGGAATGCCTTCTATTTTCAAAGAAGGCAGGAATTCCAAGAGGCAAACGTGAGGAGAGAGTACATTCCAGGAATACGGCCAATTCATGGGGGTGGACATGGAATGCCTAGTTAGTTAGGAAATGGAATTACCAATAAGTAAATCAGTGGGTTGAAAATATAGAATGCATGAGGAAGAGCAGTGTGAAATGTTAGGAAACGAATGCTACAAAGGAGATTTTGTTTTTTAGTTGTTCAGTTTGCCTGACTCTTCCTGACCCCATTTGGAATTTTCTTGGCAAAAATGATGGAATGGTTTGCCCTTTCCTTCTCCAGCTTATTTTATAGGTGAGGAAACTGAAACAGGGTTAAGTGACTTGCCCAGGGTCATACAAGTAGTAAGTATCTGAGGCTCAATTTAAATCGAAGAAGATAAATTTTGCTGACTCTAGGCTCAGAAACTGTATCCATTTTATTGCCTAGCTGCCCAGAAAAAGAATTTAGGGAAAACCAATTTCCATCATCTCATTTTGCATAATGGTATAGAGAGGATAAATGTATAGTTCAGTACCACATCACGAGTAGTGGTCAATCCAAGAGGACATCAAAAGTCTTTTTAGTCTTGTGTTTTTTCCTACTATAACAGATTATTGTCTTAATCTAAAAAACAATAATTTTCAATGCATTTTCTATGCATTGTCATACATGACACCTTCTAAATTTAAAATAAAGAAAAAAGATTCTCAAAAAAGAAAAGAAGAGAAAAGAAAAATAAGGAGTAGAAAATGAAAAGAAAGATGTAACTTAAAAAAAAAAGGAGTACTTTGGTTAGAGAGACAGAAGAGGATCAAATGAATAATGAAGATGACCTGAGAGTAAATCCAAAGAATATGGTAGTATATAACTAAACTGTAGCTCATTATCAGGGAGACCATGAATACAAGAAAGGCCCTTAAAACAGCAGTAAGTCATTTTATCATCAAAAGAATAATGAATTTGGTGTGTTAGGGCTTGGATTCAAATCCTGGATGAACTGTTATTAGATGCTCAACACTGGGCAAATTCCTTCTTTTTTTTTTTTTTTTTGATTTTAGATTCCTTATCTCAAAATGTTGGGGGTGAATAAAATGAACTTGGACAGTCCTTTCCAGCCAGCTCTAAATCTATGATTCTATTATATATAAAAGGAAAGGGCACTGGAATCAACAGCACTTCCATTTCTAGCAGCTGAATTCAAATAACTGTCTGCCTTAAATCATTTTTATATTCCCAAACAGAAGTTCCACATGTTATACTCACCCTGTATTGATCATTTCTGTCTTAAAATTGTAAATTAAAATTATGGAAAAATATAGGAAAGTATAACTTGCAGATCATATTAGGACCTGACTTGTATAGAAAGACAAAGCCTGGAATAAATGAACCACAGTTAGTCAGAGACAATCTATGATACCCTAAGTAGAAAAAAAAAAAAGAAAAGAAAAGAAAAGTGGAATGCTCTTGAGTGGCAATTAGGAGAAAATGAGACTTTTTCAAACTAGTCGTTGTTAGTGGGATTCAGAGATGTTTCTCAAATATGCAAGAGTGAAGCTGCCAACTTGCCTGAAGTCTGAATATGAATCAATGTGTATCTCTCTTTCTTCGCTTATTTAGCATGATATTGGAAGACACTCCATCCTTTCTTAGAAACTCTTCTTGCAAAGAAATTGATTTTCTGATAGGAGGTACTGAAGGATATCTTTAGCACCAGTCAAGGAACAACTAATTTAGCATTATCAGTGAGTCAGTTGGCTGCATCTTTCCCAGCAGTAAACAAGAATTAAGTTGTTCCTTAGGCTGTTTCCATTACCCAAAGTCCTTTGCAGGACTGTAGTATGATTCATCATTTCAAGGCCAAATTCACAATTGCTCTGAACTTATGTTTTCACTAGCATCAGTTATAATGTTTTGAGAGATCACAGACTTTATTATATGAGTTAGAATAAGTTTATCTATATGTATGTCCTTGTAGGGAGCAGGGGTAGGTATGAATTTGGGTGCTTATTAGCACAGGGACCTCCCAGGGGAGAAAATTTTATTTAGTAGTGCAGGTTTGACCCTTCTATGCAATATTTAGTTTTAGAGAGTTGTCTGAGGCACTGGGACTTTAAATGAATTCCCAAGTGTCACACAGCTAATATAAGTCAGAGGTAAGATTTGAATCCAGATCTTCCTGGCTTCCAATCTGATTCTAGCCATTATTACACAATGTTCTTCATTTATATATGAGTGTAAGCACACATGAACCTATACATACAAGCACATCCACATGCATATATACATGCATGTTTGAATTCAATTCTTCTGCCACTTCCCCCCAACATCACAAATAGGTCACCCTCAGTAGTTTGTTTTATCTTGTTTACAGAAAAAATTTGATAGTTTCCCAGTTTAATGAAATACATCAAACTAAGGTGACTGATTAGGAATTTTAAAATAATTTCCCCCATTACTCATTAGTTCTGATTGCTCCTTCAGAAAGTTGCTCATTAAATATACTAGTGAAATCAGCCTCCCAAGGATTTTTTCCTTTTCCCTAATTTAGCATCTACCAGTTTCCCCTCTTAAAAAGTATTTCAAAGTCTCTCTTTTTGTCTTTCAGCCCTCCCAATCCTCTTCAAACTTTTTAGTCTACCCCATACTGTTGGTATCCCAAAGAATCAGAATGAAGTGAAGGTTAAAGATAATGTAGATTGGATAGATTTAAGAGTGTTTTGCCTGAAAACTGAACTTTACCATGATTTAAAAAAAAAATGGTTTCAGTTCATCAGTCATGTAGGGAGCCATGGATAGTAGAGGTTGGATGTCATAGAAAATAAACTTGACAACCATTTGCTAAGCCAAGCTAGGGAACTAGAAACCAGAGAAGAACAGGCACATCAAAAGTAGTTTGGAATAACATATTTGTTGCCTGCAGATCTGTAGAAGTATTCTGTGAGATTGGGTCGACGTGGCTTCCATGTGGGGAGTTCACTCTTTCCATTGATAATATATGTGCATTTTTTGGGATAGTACACTCTAGTTTTAGAGAATTTTCTGTTGTGACTATTTAAGTGACCAGAGAAGAATAGATTTAGATCTAGAGAGAACCTCAATGGCCAATGTGCCCAACATCCTCATTTCAGTGATAAGGAAACAGGTGCTTTTTGGTGACTTGCAATAAATTTCAGAGGTGGGATTAGAATCCTGAGCATCTTACAACAGGAGTAAATACTCTCTGTACCATTCAGGATGACATGTATTAAATTTATAATAAAAAAATCTGGGTGCAGATTCTGACTATGTTACCTTCTACTTGGGTACCTTTGGGGAAGTTATTGGCCCTTAATTATCTTAACTATATAACTATCAGATTGGAGTAAATAATCTTCAAGGTGCCTCAGGTCCCTATTTCTATAATCATGGGAATCCATATTACACTATTTTGATTTCATTGATACTTTGGCTTGGAACCAATTATGATCTTTGCTGAGTAGTAAAAGAAATCCCATTCCCTGATACTCATGAGCTATGGTTGTTTTAATAAAAGCCCAAACTCACAAATCACCTAGCTCACAGATAGCATAATTTCTCTGGAGGTACTAGGAACTCTTAAAGTTGTCCCTTTACTAAAGTGTAAGCTTTAGGAGAACAGGGGAAGTATGTCTTGCCTAAATTTATTTCTCCCATAACCTTGCATGGTATTCTGTACATGATAGGTACTTTCTGGATACAAGGGATGAGTATGCTGAGAATAAAGTGTGCCACTTTTCTGACAAAGCATACTTCTCCCCTCAACTTCACTCTCAGAATCTTCACTTTGTTCCAGCCCTGATTCATTTACTATCTTCTGTATTTTAAGAAACACATGCTATGTATTTACACAAGTGAGGAGCAAGGTTACAAGAAAACATTCAAGAGGAATAGGAAGTTTTTTTTTTAATAGATTTAGTCTCATTTAATGGCATCAGCATTTTAAATGATGTTGGGGGAACATTATATCTATGTTTGTAAATAAGATACACAAATGCCCAGCTCATTTAGTGGCCCATAAAAATCCTACCATAATTTCCTTAAATTAATCAGACCATTTGTGGATATATACTGATTAGATGCCATAGCTAATTAATTTAGCTCTTTCCTTTTACATATTTTATGCTTTTTAAAAATAATGGAAGCACGTAATTAAAATGGATTATCTTGAATTTAAAATGTATTCATAAATGGTCTGATAAATGGAAATGAGTAAAGGCTTTTTTGTCCATTCATCAAGTGTGGCCCAAGAGTTGCTGGACAAGCAATTTAGCCCTATGATATGACTGTGATGATATCTTACATTTGCAATTCATTATTCTGCTTCCCACATGATTTAATTTGATCCTCACAACAATCTTAGGAAGTAAGTAGTGTAGATGATAGCATAAGAGGTAGTATGGTACCATGGAGGGAGGACTGGCTTTGGAGCCAATGAACCATTGTTCCTTTTCTTCCTTATTTCCTTTTGTTTCTTTTTGTTTTCCCATTTGTTACTTATTTCTTCTGAATGAGGTGTTTGGCCTAGATAACTTTTAGGGTCATTTCTAATTTCAAAACTGTTACCTGTTAATATTGATTTTAACCAATAAGGATCATAGATAGATTCTATGGTGGAAAAGACTGTGGTGATCCCTAACCTAAGCATGTCAGGTTCACATATAAGAAGGTCACTGATTTAGATAATAAGTAGCAAAAACATGATGTCATCTGTGCTCAGATCACATCTCAGTACTGTCTCAGATCAGATCACTACTCTATGTCTTAACATACTGCTAAGCACTAGAGATACCAAGAAGGGCAATAGAAATGTTCTCTCTCTTTTGAGTATTCTTTGCAAATACTTTGTCACGCATGCATGTGTGTGTGTATATGTGTGTGTGCATGTTTGTGTGTGTGTTTGTATCTATGTATGCATACAAAGCCTCGGATACTTATGGAATAATCCTGGGCAAGTCACAATCCATTTGCCTTAGTTTCCCTATCTATAAAATGAGTTGGAAAAGGAAATCACTCAACACTTCAGTTATCTCTTAAAAGAAAACCCCAAATAAAGTAACGATAAATCAGACACAACTGAAAAATGACTCAACCACTAAAACAAAAATATATGTTGTACAATCATATTGAGGTATAAATTCTTTCAGGGCAGATAATCAGTTGATGAAGAATGATTTTAGCATTTGATGAAGTGTCCTTACTTAAGACCAGACAAGGTATATACTTTTGATGAAACTTGTCTTTAAATTAACATGTGGAACTTGCTGAGGACTAGGTATATTTCTATAAACTGGTTCTCACTTTTTTATTATTATTTTCAAAATACATGCAAAGTTAATTTTCAGCATTCACTCTTGCAAAACCTTGTGTTTCAGTTTTGTGTTTCTTCTTTTCCTCCACTCTCTTCCCCCAGACAGCAAGTAATCCAATGTATGGTAAATGTGCCATTCTTCTATACATATTTTCACATTTATCATGTTGCACAAGAAAAATCAGATCAAAAAGGAAAAAAATGAAAAAGAAAACATCAAATAAACAACAACAACCAGATAAGAATATTATGATGGGATCCACCGTCCCCACAGTCCTCTCTTTGGGTGCAGATGGCTCTCTCCAGCACAAGTCTATTGGAACTGGCCTGAATCACCTCATTGTTGAAATGAGCCATGTCTTTCAGTTGAACATCACATAATCTTGTTGTTGTCATGTACAGTGTTCTCTTTGTTCTACTTACTTCACTTAGGATCAGTTCATATAAGTCTCTCCAGACTTTTCTGAAATCATCCCATTGATTATTTCTTTAAGAACAAGACTATTCCATTACATTCAAAAGTCATAACTTATTCAGCCATTCTTCAACTAATGGGCATCTATTTACTTTCCAGTTCCTCGCCACTAGCCACTACAAAAAGGGTTGCCACAAACATTTTCTTGCACATGTGGGTCCCTTTCCCTTCTTTATGATCTCTTTGGGATATTAGCCCAGGAGAGAAACTGTTTGGGGATAGTTCCAAATAGTTCTCCAGGACGGTTGCTGATCCTCACTTCTTAAGAGACAGCCGTGAATATCACTTTATTGATGATGAATACATATGGCATCTGTGGAAAGTATTGTCAGAAGAAATATAATGGAATGGTAAGAGCTCCTATAAAAGGAGGGATTTAAACTGAGTTTTGAAGTAAACCAGAAGAGGGAGATGAAATGAAAGCATTCCTACCATACAGGATAGTCATTGAAAAGTCACAGAATCTGGAGATGGAGTGACATGTAAGAATGATGTAATCATAGCATAGGAAAGTCACAGTGACAGCTCCATGGAAGATTTACTTCATGGAAAGATATTGAGGCTAGGATAAAATCCAAAAGTCTATTGATAATCTAAGATAATGAGAACCTGCATTGTAGTAGTGACTATGTGAGTAGTTGAGAGGAGAAAAGAGAACATTATATAAGAGATAGTGAAGCTAAAAATAAGAAGTCTTGATTATGTGTTGCATAATGAATGCATAGTGAATAAATGAAAAAAATAAGAATGTCAATGGGTTTGAAAGGTTGGATTGACAGAGGGATTGGTGGTACCCTCAACAGTAATAAGAAAGTTTGGAAGAAGTAGTATTTGGGGAGAAAACAGTTCTGTTTGAGACATGTTGAATTTAGTATGACTATAAGACATTTTAATTGAGACATCCTAAAAGCAATTTTGATACCTCAAGCTCAGTAGAAAAGTTAGGGCTGAATGTATAGTTCTGGGAACTATTTGCATCAAAATAATAATTAACTCATGGGAGCTGAAACAAGATAAAATACATGGAGTAGATAAAAAAATCCAGGATAGAGTCTTGGGAATGCCCATGCTTAATGAAGAGATGAAGATTTATCAAAGGATATTGCACAGGAAGGAAGAGAACCAGAAGAAAGAAACATCAGGGAAGAGAATCAGCGAGAGACCAATAAGCTGACCTTAATTACTTAGTTCAGTGTCTAATGCTCCCACTGTACCAAGGGACCCAACACAATTTTGGTTTCCATTTGGGTCAGATCACCTGACCTTGCTCTGTGGCTACAAATTACCTTTCTCAAAGTTGGCAATATATGATATTGCAAATTCATACTGAGAATGAAATCAAGGGGGAACCAGGTGAGAGAAAGGAGAAGGGTCACCACAAATGAATGTTTTCACCATTCTTGGAGAGACACTCCAAGTATAAACTCTGCTGTGAATTGGCCAGGAGTATTTTTTTTATTTAAATGAAGAACAGTATTATTATTTCATATTGGAAACTTAATTTTCTCAGACTTACGATCAAAAGCTTTTATGAATCTATTTTTTTTCTTTTCCTGAGTGGCTGAAGGCTCATTAAAAAAAATTCAGGCATAAAGCAAAAGAAGAAAATGGGAATGTAGATCATGATGGCTCTGCTGAGTTGAAAATTTCACAACTGATTGGGGACTGGCTTCGAATCTTTATTTTGTAATAATTACAGTTGACATTTACCTAGTACTTTCAGATTTGCAAAGTGCTTTTCCTCACATTATTCCATCCGATTCTCAGAGCTATATTCTAAGATAGGTACTACAGAATTTATAAGCCCCATTATATAGCTGGGAGAACTAAGGTTTTCAAGTGATTAAATGATTTGTTCCAAGTCCCAGTTATTAAGTGTAGAGACTAGGATTCAAACAGTATTTTTTCCTGATACTAAGTCATAGGTCTTAGGTGCTACCACCTACCCTCTATTTTTTGAGGTAGGGGAAGATGGAAAGATTTGGAAGGGTTATTATTTCCATAGCTAATTTGCAGTATGAATATGTTTGGTTACCACTCTACCACTCTGCATTTTTTTTTTTTTTTGGTGGGGTAGCTAGGTGTTGCCATAAATAGAATTGGAACTACAGTCAGGAATATTCCTCTTTCTAAGTTTGAATTTGGCCTAAGATACTTGTTAGCTATGTGATCCTAGTCAAGTCATTTAACCTTGCTTGCATCAGGTTCCTCATCTGTAAAATTAGCTAAAGGAAAAAAAAAGGCAAAATTTCAGTATCTTCACCAATAAACCCTTAAAGGTGATCAAGAGTCAGACAAGAATGAAAAATGACTGAATTATAATATCTCCCTGTATCTATATCTACATATATAGTTATGTGAATATATTCATGCATATATGTGTATATAGGTACATGTATATGTCCATATATACATGTATATGTGTTTGTACATGTTACATATAATACTTTGTTAATCTTGCCTTCTATTTCACAATTTTTACTTATTTTATAGCTATTAATTGCTATAAATATGATGATAATTATTGTTGTTATTTTAAATAGCGTGTTCAGAAAGCTATAATTCTATGATAATTAATGATCAAAATTTTAATCCCAAGACACCCTGTGGTGCCTTTACTACTAAGGGAAGATAGATTATATTTAAAACTGAGATGAGAGCTAGAAGAGGCCCTGGAGCCCATCCAGTAGAAATCTCTTCATTTTCCAGATAAATAAATTGCAACCAGGAAATGGAAGTAAATTGTCAAGGTCAGACAGATAGTTAACTGTCTGAAACTACATCCTCTGAGACTAAGTCCAGATCTTTCTTCACGATAATATACTCTTTTACTACACTAATTTTTTAGAGCTTCAGAAACTTCTTATTCTAATTATGTTAACCAAATTATTTGATCTTTCCTACTTATAAGTTTTACTTGATTCTCTTCTTTTTGATTTTGAAAAAATTATTTTCAATGAAAGAGTTTACTTGCAACTCCTCCAAATCCTCAGTTAGAATAATACTTAATACCTAGGCAGAAGTTACATTCTATACCTAACCTTATATTTAATATGTGTCTATCTCTTTCTGGTTAAGGCAAGTTTAATTTATTGTGAATCTTTGGGTAATCAAACAACATGTTGTAATATATTGTATATTATATTATGTTATTTTATATTACATTTTATTAAATTCTGCATTGTATTATATCACATAACATCATATAATATTATATCATGTTATATTATTTGTAGATATGAACTAAGAGAATAAGTTGGGGAATAAATTATGTATTATATCACATGGCATCATATATTATTATATCATGTTATATTATTTATAGATATGAACTAAGAAAATAAGTTGGGGAAAGAACTTACTTTTTCTTGATCCTTCCAATAGCCTGAAATCTTCCCCTCTTGTATCTCCCTTCTTTACCATATCCCTTTTCTCCACATATGCTCCAACCTGGAATCCAGATGTTCAGAATACCTTTTCCCTGGTTTTAATCAGCTTCACCCATTTATACAACTTGCTTAGGTCCTGCTTATCTTGTATAATGGCTTTCATTGATTCGGACAGGTACGTAAGCCTGATATATTCTCAGTTATGATTGACTAATCCAATCAAAAAGCATATTTGCTTATTCTAGTCATCAGAGTTATTTGGGGTGGTTTCAACTCTGTTCTTACATATGTGCCCAAACCACTTTAACTGAATCCAATGCCTCTTTTTCTTAATATAGTTCATGATAATAATAGTACAAAAAAGCCTTAGACTGGAAGAAGTAAAGAGGCCTTCTTTCCCTTTCCATTTTATTATTTCAGTTCCAGAATGGTTTCTGATTTATTATTTATTATGTGTATCAATACTTTTGGGTACTTAAACTTTCAGTCTCCATTGTATTATCTGTTTATTTGGGATATTAAAATGAATTGACATTTGACAAAGATGTATGAATGTACAAGATGGTAGATCTACTTTAATAATAGCACATGCTTCTACGGTTTGTACCAAAAGTTTCAGTGTAATTTTAAGCTATCAAAACTATTAAAGATTAAGACTATTATAAACCTCTTTTGGATATACTGGATGTTAAGATATGCAAAGAATTTCATATATGCAATTTAATTTTATCTTTACACCAACCATTTGAATTAGGTCAGATTATCTTTGCTATTTTACAGATGAGAAAATTGAGAATAAGAGAAAGTAAGGGATTTTTACAACCTCACATATTTACTAAGTATCCAAGGCAAGATTCAAACTCAACTTTTCCTAATTCCCCATCTAGTCTTCTATGCACTATGACCCTTAACTTCTGTGTTTATTCGAATCTATACCTCATATCTAACATTTCTTCTTGATCACAATTAGGTGATTCTAAACATTTAATTTTCTGTCATTTTCATATACACAATATCATGTCAATAAGTGTTGTTAAAGATACTTTGAGAAAGATTTTCATTTATATGATGAAATTTTTCAAGTCATTTGGTTATCGTTCAAGCATGCATTAAGTATGAAAAAAGGAGTCTTCAATATTATTATATTGAAATTAGTTTTAAAATTTGTAAATAGATTCCAAAGGTATTAAATTAACAAACATTTATTATTCCCTATAATATTTGCTATTCTTTTGCTTTTCCTTTATCATTAAATATTAAATTTAATTAATTAAGTTAAAATAAATTAAATTAAATATAATTTTCCAATTAATAAAAAGCCTTTTTTTCTCCTTATCAACACTTTCCATTGAAAAGGAAAGAAAAAAATCAGACCCTTGTATTAAATATGCATAGGTAAAGAAAACAAGTTCCCTTATTAGCTATGCAATCCATCATGAGCATTCTAAAATCATGGTTAACCAATTGTGTTGATTAGAAATTTTTAATATGTCAAAATTTATTGTCTTTACAGTTAGTACTATTGAATAAATAGGTCTTCTGCTTCTGCAAAATTTACTCTATATCAGTTCATATAAGTCTTTCCAGATTTCTCTTAAATGGATTCTTCAATTATTGCTTTTTTTTTTTTTTTACAAAACAATTCACAATTATAGAACATAATTTGTTGTCATTTTCCAATTGAAGAGTATACCTTAGTATCAAATTCTTTATAACCCACCCCCACATATACACACAACAACTCTATATTTATATTTATGACTCTTTTTGTTCTTTCTTTGATCTCGTTAGGAACTTAGATTCAGTTATGGTATTACTGGGTCAAAAGCTATGCACAGCTTGATAATTGTTTGAGGGGAGTAGTGTTTCAAGTTACTTTCCTAAATGACTAGATAAGTCATAGCTCTATTAGTGCATTCATTTATCTATGTTCTCACAACTCCTACAAATTTGTCATTTTCCTTTCTTTCAGTTTTGCTAATGTGTCTGAAAGAGAACTTCAGAGTTGCTTTCATTTTCATTTCTCTAATTATTAATAATTTGAAACATTTTAAATAAATACTAATAGCTTGGATATCTCTACCTGAAAACTGCTTGTTCATATCTTTTGACCATTTATCAAGTGGAAAATTGCTCTCAACCTTATGAATTTGAATTGCTTCTGTATATCTTAGAAATTAGACTTTCATCAGAGAACCTCTATTGCTATTCCTTTACAAATCAGTTACAAAGCTACAAGATGCAAAACATCTGATGGAAAGTAAAGAATTAATTAGACTTAATCAAGTTGTGGGGTCATTTCACTTTCTATACTGAACTGACATTTGATTTTAGCCAATATTAAATTGCATTTTCCTTAAACAATACCTTATATCTTAAACTGCCCTGTTTTCCTTACATTCTGTATTTCCTTACTAAAGGTTTGTATTTTACATGGGTAAAACCTTTGTCAATCATCCCATCCTTTCTATTGTCATTGTCATCATACATCCTATCCAACTTGATTATTGTCATAGCATTTTTAATGATCTACTTATCTCCAATTCTCTACTTGTCTTCATTACTGCTACTAGTAGAAACATTTTAATAAAGAGGACTGGCCATTTCACTCCTACTCAAAAGTCACTGGGGTCTCCCTGTTACCTGCTCAGCAACATTTATTGTGGTGCAGTAGAAAGAGCTCCATCTCTGGAGGATGAGGACCTTTGGGACTTTGTGAGAAGTCATTTAACTTCTCCAATCCTGATTTTTCTCCATCTACAAGTTAAGGAGGTTGATTAGATAGCCTTCTGTTTCTAACATTATGACTCCACAAGGAATGCCAAGATTCCACAATCTGGTGCTATATTTGCTCCATTTCAGATTCCCCCCCACCCCGCAAACTCTATTTTAAAAACAAACAACATTTCTTTCTGCCCCATTCCTAACACGTTCTGTCCTTTCATACCTTTCCTATACTTTATGCTTCTATCTTTCTTAGCTTGAATTCATCTTCATCTTTAAAACTCAATTTAAATGATCCTGCAGGAAGTCTCACTAGATGGCCTGGTGAATTGTTTCTTCCCTTTTTGAACAGTCACTTTCTTGTATCATATGCCTCACAGGACATTAAAATTATCTCTCTTCTCTCTGTGTCTCTTTCTATCTTGTCTTTGTTTCTTTGTCTTTCTCTCTGTGTGTCTGTCTCTCTGTCTGTCTGTCCCTTTCTGCTAGAGGGTAATCTCCAAGAGGGCAGAGACTGTTTGAACTAGCTTTTTATCTCCCTCAGAATCTAGGATGAGGTTCTACATACAGCAGGTACAATAAAAACTTGTTTTTTTTTTATAATTGGAGAGTCATTAATACTGCGGGATAGGGAAGTAACTCAATAATTTTCCTGATGAAGACCTGAATACTTACTTATATAAATGATTTGATATTGAGTTACTTTTTCCAACTAATTATCTTAAACAGTAGGTGGAAAGTGAACCGTTATACTAATTCAAATGCACAAACACTTTTTAGATGGCTAATGAAAATTCTTAGGACCCTTTTCTTAGGAGAGAAGGTTAAACTTTATCATATGCCTCTCAAACGCCTCATCTTCCAATAGTTTCCCTTCCCCTAACACACCAATTTGGAAGGATCAGCCTCCAGGACCCAGAGCTGTGACTTGATATAGATTTCTCCTTGGTAAAGCTTTATACTAATCCATTTGAAGTATTTATGCAAATAAACCAGCACAAAAAGATTCATTAACTTTTGGGACAAAAAAATCTTTTCTTCAGGATTCTTTTTATTTATTCAGATGAAGTAGTGGGAAAGCCATATGATCAATTTCCTCAAAGATGAGCCCTTTGGGTTTTTCTTTTTCTTCTTTTCAGCTGTAAGTACATGAAGAGGACCAAAAACCCCTGTCTGATTGAGTCTCAAGCTTTTACCTTCCAAATTAAGACATCTGAGGGCCTATTAGGAGGAAAACCTGATCTGAATTGGAGCCTCCTTTTGAAAATGCAACCAAGTAATCTGGAATTCATAGAGGATTCTTGCAATTATAGAAGGAAATTCTGAGAAACATTGTTGCCCCTCTTCTATTGAGTTACTGTCCCCAAACCCTTGGATGTTATAGTTCTTCAGCAAATAATTGATTAAAAAATGATATAGATACAGTATGGAATTCGGAAAAAGATCCCAAAACTGCCTTCAGAAAGACCTGAATTTCATATTTTCCCCAAACATTTATTAGCAGTGTGACCCTGTGCAAGCCACCTAACTGCTTTGCCTCAGTTCTTTAAATCTGTAACCTGTGAGGGTTGTCCCCTATAGCTTTTTTCAGCTTTAAATGTATGGTCATTAAAGCCAGAAAGGGTGAGTGTGAACCAACATGTTGAAGATCTTAGAATCCATATGAAGAATTTATAGGAACACGAAATATTTTCCCAAGGTACATGAAGGGCTGCTGTCTGAAAGAGATATTAGCCTTGTTCTGTTTGAGTCTATCACACAAAACTAAGAACAAGGGATGAAGATGATAAAGAAGCAGTTTTGCTGTCTGGATAAACTCATTAACACTTAAATCTGCTCAAAAGAAGTCTAGAATGTCCCCAGAGGTTGGGAGATCTCTCTCATTGGAGGTCTTCAGATAGAGGCTGGATGGTTACTTGTAAAGAATGTCATATTGCACTTCCTTTCCCTGTATGGCTTTAGACTAGCTGGCTATGAGAATTTCTTCAAACTCCAGAATTCCATGATTTTATTATAATAATAAATGAATCCCATTCTTGGGGAGTTCCATTGTCTATCTCTTTTCACAGAAGTTAATTGTGTAAGTGCCACTCTGACACATGGTAGGTGACTCTTAGCAAGTCACCTAATCTCTCCAGGCTTTTGTTTCCTCATCTGAAAAAAAGAAAAGGTTGGAATATGACTTCTATTATCTAAATCTGTGATACTCTATGATCTATTGCAGGAGTGAAATTGGTAAGATATGGCAATTGATTCAGATATGGGATGTTTAGATCTGAAAAATCAAGGATGACTCAAAGGTTAAAATTCTTTTTTTTTTCTTTCCCAAGGCAATTGGGGTTAAGTTACTTGCCCAGGGTCACACAGCCAGGAAGTGTTAAGTGTCTGAGGCCAGAAATTTTTTAAACAAATTGTAGAGATATAGTATTTGATTGTAAGCAATTCTCATAATGCTTACAAGTAATAAAAAAAAATGTAAACAACAGAGAGGATTCCAATTATTCCTAGGCAGACCAAGATGAGACAATGGCCTCAAACATTCTGCTACAATTAAATAATCATTCCTGAAATGATCTAATCACTTTTTGAAATACCTATAATATTTTGTGATACTTTAGTCCCCAAATCTGTTCTCCTTATCACCTCACATTTTCCATTCAGCATTCCTCAGGGTAAGACATTCTGTTAAGTAATCATGTTATTATAATTAAAGTTCAGGGGAGCAGGATGTGCTAACCTCTCACAGACTCAATGAGATCTACCAAGCCCTGACCCGTTCCTCAGGCATGTCCTGGCTCCCAGTAGAATGGGTTACTAACCTCTTCTGTCTCTGTAATTGTACATTGTAAGCATCGAACCATGACCAAAAAACTTCAGCTGATATAAGACAACCAAGATATTGGATTGTGGCCAATAGCTCCAAACAAAAGAATGGCTAATTTGGAATATTCGATTATACATTTATTGTAGCAACTGAATCAAATCAACTACAGGAAGTTTCTGGCTGAATTATGGAATCTGCTGTTAATGGCAGATGGGTGAGTGAAAGAAGTTGGTGATTTGGGGTTAATCTGGTCTTCATAAAAGATGTAGCTCTGCAATACCATGAAAGGGAAAACATGAAACCTAGGAGACTTAAGACTGTTTCTATTTCTATTCCTATTTTTCAGTTTCATTAAAATAACTTCCTTTCACCTGATTTCTTCTTAAAAATCATTTGGTTGGTCAAGCCTTAAGTTTGGAAGCCTAGAATATTGAGGATGGCTAATTAAAGATGATTTATTGTTTGAAATTCTGTTGTATTGTAGCATGGTAGAATGAGCACTGAATTAAAAGTCACAGGCTCTGGTTTTGAATCTAGGACATGCTACCCAGTGCTTGTGTGATAAAGTAAGTCATTTAATTATCCTCCCTCAATTACCTCATCCTGTGACTTAAATTCTGAGGAGTTCATATTCTTCATCTCTAAAATTAAAGGGTCAAAGTGATGACTTCTGATGCTCGTTCCACTTCTACATCTGGAATCCTATGAAATGACTGAGGTTGCCTTAGAAATAATTAATAGGCCTATTTTTATTATTATTAATTAAAAATTACCTTGAACCATTTTAGAAGAATACTTCATGAGGCATTAATCAATGTATATTTGGCCAATAAAAATTTGGGATCCTGATAATTCAACTGAACAAGGTGCTTCCTATGTGTAGAGACCACTCACTGCCTTATGCAGTGAGGAAGATAAAGAGTTACATTAAATATGAGCCTTGCTTTCAAATTATTGATCATCTAGTGAAGAAGAAATTAGACATATATGAACAAAGAGTGCACCATTCTCAGTATATTGATCATTGGCAATGATAGACTTTGGTTGCTTCTCTGGAATCATTCCTGTTTGTTGAGTTAGCAATTCTGTTTTAAAATTTGGAGTTTTAAAATTACCTGGATACATAGAAGAGGCCTTGTGGTGTCATTGGGTGTTTTGTATTGTAATTAGAATGATTTTTTTCAGCGCACCTAAATATATATTCGTTAATCTGTTTTTTGTTTGTTTTTAACATACCAAATGCCTAATTTACATTGCATACTGAAACAGTCTCTTTAGACATAGAGTGACTCTTGGGTACTTTGCTCCCCTCAGGATCTAATTCTTTTTAAGTTACAAGGGCTTCATCCTCACACACAACCCTCTCCCCCACCCAATCAAGTTTTTGACTGCAAACATCCCGATGTCCATAAGTGTTTAAATGAAACTACTATTATTGAATACCAGTGACACTATTGGGTCCAGTTTTCCATGGTTTATTATTTTTTTTCACATATGTGCAATTCCACTGGGGCTATATTACATAACTCTTATGTAGAGGAGCCAGTCTTTTCTTAATGGCTTAGTTAGAAAATGAAGTTAATGGGTTTTTGTTTTGTTTTGTATTTTTTTTTTAAGTTTTGTTCTTATTGTTAACATCTTAGTTTCTTAGAGGCAGTGTAGCATAGTCATCATGCTGAAATTTGAGTCTAGAGATATTAGAATCCTGCAATAACTGTGATCATGGAACCATCAACTGAGAATTGAAATGAATGTTGTCAATCATTCAATTAACATATATTTATGAAAGCTTTACCAATTTCCAATCCTTGTTTTAGGATATAGCAACACAAGGGCAAAACTAAAAACAATCCCTGATCTAAAGTGACTCCTATTCTACCAGTAGAGACAATTTTATATACATAAGTATATACTAAAAAGAAAAAAGAAAAGAATGAAAAGAAGAAATCAAGAACTTAATGTAATAGAGGTGGGATGGGGGAAGAAGGGCACATGTACAAAGTCTGTCATTATAGACTTTCCAAAGATTAGTGACAGAGATGATAAGACAAACCCACTTATTGGCAAAATAAAGAATCTGAGACCTAGAGAGGAAGGTCAAATTTCTTGCTAAGAACACAATTATTTGGCCACTCTTTGGAGCTCCAGTTTACTCATCAGTGAAATATAGATAATACCAAGACTATTTACTTGTAAAAGCTATTATGAAATCAAGAAACACATTTACAGCATTAAATACTTTAGAAATGAGAATTACTCTGTGGGTGGGCTTATTTTATTTAATTATCTAATAAAATTTTACAATATTTAATAATATCACTTTATTCAGCTAAGTATATTTTTCCACTTTTAGAACTGAAAAGGAACAAATGATTAGTCCTTGTTTTGCTTATACATTTATCAAAAATATCATGATTAAATCAATTAATGTTATACTTACCAATGTCTTTGCTAAGAGACTTTCCTTAAGGCTGGCAGATAATACATTATTATGTAAAATAATAGAAGTTTTAAGAATTCTGCTCAATTCTGCCTCCCTTTGAATATGATCCTGGATATACAGAAGGAAGGGAACTGAGAAGCCATCTTGCTCAGCTCTTCATTTTTACAAATAAGAAACTAAGGCCAGTTCTGGGCACATGATTTGTCCAAAGTAAAATATGTAGCAATTTTCTGGGTCAAGAACTGAATGTACAGTTGCCTGGGTTCCAAGTCCAATGATCTATCCATTATAAGACATTTCTTATTGACATTTCATTAATGGCTCTCCTAATATATCCTAGTGAGATTCAAATTAATTCTCACTAAGATCATTGCATGAACCTTTAAATCAACTTCACTGATTCAAATTTCTCTTCTAGTACATTCTAAACAGTGTTGTCAGTTACTAGAGTACATCTCTCATAGCATTATTTCCCTGCTTGAACTGGTTTAGGGGGTTCCCTATTGCCTACTAAACAAAATGCTAATTTCTTATGCTAGTATTCAAAGCCCTCTATCCTGAGCTGGCCCTGATCTTCCTTTTCTAGTCATTTGTCATTTATCTTTTAATATGTATCCTACTTTCCCATACTACTAGAATACTTAAGCATGCCTCCTACTTTCTTTTCTCTATACTTTCATTTGGACCATTGAAAGTGTCTATAATTACTGTCTCAGTACCCATCTCCCATCTGTTGAATTCTGGTCCACTCTTTAAGGCCCGTTTCCCATGACTACAGTACTGTGAAGGTTCTGTTTTCTCATTTCAGGAGTGATCTCTCCCACCTCCAAATTCACAGAACTCCTTAAGCATATCTCTCTAACAACACATTCTGCCTTATAGTTATTTGGACATGTCTTTTATCTTCTTGACTAGATTATAAACTCATGAGCCTGCCAGCTCATTTGTTTTTGAATTCCCAACAATGCCCCAGCATAGCGTCTCACATGGAATAGATGGGAAATAGATATCTGTTAAGTAAACGTATGAATTTGTAAGAGGTTTGTTTATCTGGGGGGAAAAGTATGACTTATTAAAAGAGTATAAATATGAATCACCTTTCCCTTTTCCCTATATTACTTGGAAATGGAGCTTCAAAGAAATAGACTCTCCTGGGAAAGAAAATCAAGACCTGAGTTGAGTTAAGCTTCAGGGTGACTTACTTAGGTTTATATAAGAAGGCCTACTTGTGCTCACTCATTAAGGAGACAAGCTATTTTGACAGACTGATTTAGATTCTGGTGTTGAAATAAACTGTGGCTTCATTTGCAGGGTATAGTTTATTAAACAAAGGACTCAATTTCTGGCATTAAGGTGTGGCTGCTGTTCAGAAAAGACTTAATAAAAACACGAGCATACATGCTAATGTTAGGTTTCAGTATGAACTGTGAGAGTGATGAGAAAGGTGACCTTAGGAAAGAGTTGAGAGAGGAAATTTGATTCAACTAAGACAGAGAGTGAAACAATCAATGGGTTTTAGGATTTGGATTCTTTCATGGCTTGGGTTACACTTGTCACCCTTGAAACCAGGGTGGGGGACATCCAGTCCAGCATAATTTTGTCCCATGAAATCATTTGGCCTGGTCCCACCAAGGCAACTGAAGGAGACAACCACTTCCACTGCTTGACTTCATTATGTTGAGATTTTTGTATGGCTCCCAAATGATGTTATAAATATCCAAATGGCTTTTGGCAGAGAAAAAGGTCTCCCACCCTTGCTGTAGACCCAAGATCACTTTTCTCATATGAAAAACAAGAGGATTTGATTAGCTCCAACTTCCAAAGACCTTTCTAGTTTTCAAAGTATGAAAGAAAATACTTCATATTTACAGAATATTATGCTAGGCTTTGGGATAGAAAGAAGCCAATCAGCCCAGCCTTTTTTAGGAGTTTATCTTGTAATGAGGGTGCAAAGTTGTCAAAATTCATGGAATATAAACAGATTTGCAAACAACACAATGTGTGTGTATGTATATATACTTATATGCACATATATACATATATATGTATGTATATACATATGAATGTTATAGTCAAGCCTGGAGTCAAAAGGACTATTCTTCAAATTTTATCTCAGATAATTATTATGACTGAATCCTATTTGCCTCAGTTTCCTTATCTGTAAAAATGAGCTAGAGAAGCAAATGGCAAATCACTCCAGTGTCTTTCCCAAGAAAACTCCAAATGAAGTCATAAAGCATAGGATGCAGCTGAAATGATTCAACAACAACAATTATGTTATATATACACACACATATACATACACACAAATGTATACATATGTGTATTTATGTATGTATAATATATACACAAATATATATGTGTATGTGTGTGTGTAAATAAATATGCATACATATGTGTGATATTCTCACTCAAAAAAGGCAACACAAAGAAACTCAAAAGAGACAAAACTGAGAATTGTGAGAGGGAAGGTTAGGAAAGATCCTGTATAAGTGCTGTGCTTTGTAAAATGCTAGGAATTCTAAGAAATAGGAGCAGGGGAGTGCATTACAGACAAGAGAGGCAGCTAAGTGATGTGGTGAACAAAACTCTGCATTGGAAGTCAAGAAGCTCTGAGTTCAAATTCTGTCCAAACATTTAATAGTTTGACTTTGATAAGTCACGGATCATCTCAGACTCAGTTTCCTCATCTCTAAAATAAAAGTATTGACCTGATGACCTCTAAGAGAATGTCCACCTTTAAATCTATGGTGAGATAGAATTTCATGTACATTAGTAGAACAATCTGATTAAATATGAGCACAAAGGGATATAAGAAGAAATAATATAGACATTTAACTATCCTTAGAATAGTTGAAGAGATCCCTTGCATCTTTACCACCCCCAAAGTGTTCTTATCTTACATTAGATATTTTAATTAGTTATGAATGAGACTTGAGGGAGAATTCAAAAATGGAATGACTCCATGAATTTCCATGAGATCCACAGTGTGGCCCAGTAGGAAGAGAGATATCTTAAAAGTCAATTCCAGCTCTTCAACTCATTACCCATAAAAGCTTGGAAAATTGGCTAACATCTCTAGCTCTCATTTTCCTTATCTGTGCAAAAAGTGGAAGTTTTATTAGATAACTTCTAAATTCTCCTTCAAATTTAAAGACCTTTATCTTGTGATAAGTGAATGACAGAGTGGAGAACATAAATCCCAGGAAGTTGAAATGTATTAAAATATAGAGGGATATGCATTATGACACTATTCATCATTCTTCTTCCCCAATCATCTTTCCAAACTTCTTTCCTTTTTCTCCTTATCTCTTCAACACAATCTCTTCTGTTTTAAAAAATAATTTTATTCTGACCTATTCTTAGTCTTTTGAGGGAAGATATACATCTTTCTCTCACTTGGAAGGGAGGAAAAGAGTGAAATTGTGATATGAGAGCTGCTATTCTTACTCCAAATCTAAGACCTGGATGTAAAGAAACACACAAAGGAAACACACACATACACATGTACATGCACACATACACATAGAGTACCACTTTGTTTTTTTTTTTTTTCCTTCAACCATCCAACTCAAGATAAAGAAATCATGGGATTTATTAAAAAGATAAAGAGTAGACTTCTGAGATATCCATGCTCCTTTCATACCATGATGGGATCTACTGGGAATGCTTAAGAAATATTAATTGTGGCAAAATGATACTCCCCCAAGATTCATAATTTCTTCTTATCCAGAGCTTCACTAACCTTGCCATAACAGAATAGCATCATTTATGCTGCTCTAATCTCATCTTTGCTTTGTAATTTTATTTATGCTTTTAATTTTGTTCTAAAATTGTTTAAGTACCTTTCATCAAAAGTAAAGACAGTGAGTGGTATTCTATTGCTTCCTTGCTTTTTATTTTAACTGGAACTCATTTGCCACAGTGAAGGGTGACTTCTTTTGCTTTCCTGTGTTTGTTATATTTCCAGATGCTTTCTTTTTGCTGCCGCTGCTATTTATTTTTTCTTATCTCCAAAGGGATATTGTAGAAATTGTAATGGTTTATTCATTAAAATGACTTTTTTTTTTTTTAGTATCTATTTATTTGGTATGGCTCAGATTCAACCAGAAGTTGCCACTTCTTGAAATTAAGGCATTTAAAAAAATTATCTACTTTTGTTTCATTACTTTGTAATCTACATGATTTATATTAAAATGTTAGGATGGAGCAGATATCAAATTATATATATATATATATATATATATATATATATATATAACATGTATATATATATATAACATGTATATATATACATCATATATACATTTTCAACATGTTTACCATATCTATCTATCTATCTTTTTATATGATGAATATGAGATCCATCAATTGGAAAGTTCCATCTATCCACAGAGATCATAGCCTATTCTGGGTAATGTTCTCATATATTTATTAAAGGGGGAGATACCCAATCTATCAGGGACTTTCCTTGACTTCCCTGTTAACTTGAGGGCACTCCTGAAGCATTCTGGCTGTTCTCCTGCCATCCCTGATCCTTCCCATTCCATTTTTTTTCCTTTTATGTTTTTGTTTCATAACTCTTGTTGATGTTTTAACTTCTCAATCATGTCGATGTGTTTAGAGTACTGAACATGGAGTTAGGAAAATGAGTGAGTCCTGCCTTAAAAACAGCTTCTTTTGACTCTGGGAAAATCACCTAATCTCTCAGCCTGTTTGCTCATCTGTAAAATTAGGATAATAATAGAAACTACTTTTCAAGGTTGTTGTGAGGATTATATAACATTTGTAAAATCATTTAGCAAGTCTTAAGGAGCTCTGCGATTGCTGTGTAGCTATGATTATTTTTATCAGTACACATTTCTATATAAATCTATGTACTGAAAACTACCACCTCTAGAAAATGATGAAAAACCAAGGATTAGAGAGAAATGGAGACTGCAACAGATTTCCATGTATCGAGATTACTCACTGAGTAGAGCTCCAGGTCTAGAATCAGAAAGACTTGGCTGAAAATTTGCCCCCAGGCATTTGCTAGCTGTGTGGCCTTGAGCAAGTTTTTTATGCTCTACCTCAGTTCCCTGTTTAATAAAATGGGTATGATAATAACAATGCCTACTACTCAGAGTTTCATGAAGATAAAATGAGATCATTTTTAAAGGTATTTTGAAAACCTAATGTGTTCTCTGAATGTTATTATGGTGATGATGTTTTTCATCTATTTTATCTCTCCTTTATCAGTCTAACCATTGTTCTATCCATCCATCATCATCCTAGCATCCACCCTCCCTCCTTTCTTTTTTCCCCTCCTTCCTTCCCTCTCTATTTCCCTTCCTCCTACATTCCTTACCTTTCTCCTTCCTTCTCTTCCTCTTTCCCCCTCTCCCTTCCTTTTTCTCCCTCCCTGTCCCCACTTGCATCCTTCCCTTCTTTCTTTCTTCCTTCCTTCCTTTCTTCCTTCCTTCCTTCCTTTTTTCTATGAATAGATGTGGGTCATTACAAATATTTTACCTCCCTTCAGCTGACTCTTTGCTTCTTTCTCTTGTAAGACCAGGAGCTTTCTATTTGCAGAGTGTTTGTTTCATTCAGGTAGTTTTAGCATCCCTTTTGCTGACAAAAAATCTTCTCTATCACTAAAATGTGGTTCAAGTGAGAATAGAGTGAATTCTTTTAGACAGAATATACATCACTGCTGTTCAGATTTTGTCTAACATTAGTTCTTTGCTGAGGCTAGAAGTGAAAATTATAAAGTGTAAAGAAATTAGAATAGGGAGAATTGCATACTTTCAATTTTCAGAATTGTTCTGAAGTTCAGTTGTGTTCGTAGCACAGGATTTATTCTCTATTGATTTCTGTTTTCATATTTATCTAGAAATCCAATTTACATGCATTTATGAAGTGGAAAATCAGTGAAGACTTAACATCCTATTCATGCATATGTAAATTAATATTAAGAATATTCAAAGTAAATTCAAGGTGATGTGGGAGCCTGGACCAGAAGATTATCAGACCAGAGTAGACCTGGTGAATGGACGGAGAATGATGTAGGACTTGCTAGATAAATCTAAGTCTAAATGTAGTAAAGGGGAATATTAAGGAGAAATCCTTCTTTTGCTGACCCACTGATAGGGGTTTGGGAAAGTGAGACAAGATGAATTCAGTTTTGGAGAGGTATGCATATACGTGACAGATGTGTTACTTGAGGAAATGGGTTTCTTTTGAAAGAAAATGGAAGATATTCCAAGAAGATGAGTTCTGATATGAATGGGGAAACAATTGAAGAAGAAAGAGTAGGATGAATATTCTGTCAGGGTCAGGAACAGATTAATAGCTGAAAAGGCAGTTTTGACCTGTTGTTATTTAACCTTCATTCTTGAAGAGGATCAAGACTTCAGGAAGGAGATGCCATGCCATGCAAGTGAGTTGGATTTGAGTGAGGGAGGACTGTGCAAGGTCACCAGCCCCTGCAGAGTCATCTGGGTTAAATGGCCAGATTAAGATCAACTCCACTGGTGATTGCCCTGGATATAATAGGAAACTTGTCTTTTTAAATCTAAGATCCCCGTTTGACTGAGGCAACACCCATTCAATGACTGGCTTATAGCTCTCAATGATGAAAAATCAAGGGAAGTGAAGGGATTTGGCTAACCAGTTTTAAAAAAAAATGATTTTCGTAACCTTCTTTGACTTTGTTTCACTTAAAACTTGTTTCTCTATCATAAAAAATGACCTCTTTTCCCTACTCCTAATAATTTCATAAATTAATTTATTGATTAATATAACAAAAATGAATTATTTGGCAATAGGATCTCATGTGTGTCCTTGTTGACTTTATTGCCCTTCCTGCTGCTAGGACTCTAGGTCAAACCTTCATCCAGATGGCTAAGGGCCAGGTATCATTTTTGAGTTTCCTTTTCAAATAGAAGTCTTAGCCACTGTTAATTTCCCTTTTCCTACTTTCTTCCAAGACAGAGGTTTTTAACCTTCTGACATGAACATTTTTGGAAGTGTGTTAAAGCCTATGAACCTCTTCTCAGAATATTGTTTTTATTAAGTACATACAATAAAGACAAAAAATTAGAAAGGAAATCAATTACATTAAAATGAAGTTGTCATTTTAAAATATTTTTATTTGATATTTAAATCATTAAGTATTTATTTTTGATGAGACAATTGGGATTAAGTGATTTGCCCACGGTAACCCAAGCATTATGTGTCTGAGGCCAAATATGAACTCAGAGTCTCCTGACTGAAGGGCTGGTGATCTATCTACTGGGCTACCCTCCCACCCCCATTTTTAAATGGAAAGATATCTGTTAAGACTATTTCCTGACCTGAGTTCAAATTCCTGCTTCAGATATTTAATACTTCCTAGTTTGTATGGCCCTTGGCAAGTCACTTAACCCCAACTGCCAGAGAAAAAAACAAACAAACAAACAAGAATATCTCCTAAGGAACTAAAGTTACTTGGATAATTTGACAAGATTCATATCATAAAGGGTCAAAATGTGAAGGCCCGAAATCATACTAAATATCAGATGATTCAGTTGTTATTCACTCATTTCAGTCACATCTAACACTTTGTGTTGTGATTTGGGGTTTTGCTAGCAAAGATATTAGACTGGCTTGCCATTTCCTTCTCTAGCTCATTTTACAGATGAAAAAATTGAGGCAAATAGGTTTAAATTACTTTCTCAGAATCACACAACTAATAAGTATCTGAGGCCTAATTGGAACTCAGGTCTTCTTAATTCTAGGCCTAGTACCCTATCTAGTGCTCACCTAGGCACTCATAATCAATCTGTCTATCTGTCTATGGGGTGTGTGTGTGTATACACACACACACACACACACACACACACACATATACATATGTCTCAAGAATCTTGGGTAATATAAATGATATCTTAATAATATAACATATATTAATAAACATAATAAATAATATCTTAAAATTTTCCAATTTCCCACATGCAATCTTGTAATCTAGATTTATTTGAAACTTCTTTTTACCTTTTGACTTTATCAAGAGAGAGAATGACAATAGGGACATCTGTCTCTATAGGTAGACTATACTCTATCAACTCCATCACTGGGCAAAGATTATGCAAAAAGGGTAACCATTTTTCATTAATTTAGTAATTTAGGACTAAGAGCTCTCTGATTCTTTATATTTATTCTTCCATACTTCCAATGTCAGTGTAAGAGTAGAAACTGTCTACAAAGCCCCGAGTAGTCATGCTTTGTCTATGAAAAAATTGAGAACATTATAAAAATGACTTCTAAGGCATTTTTCAGTCTAGTCTATGACCCTATCATCAATTTCTTGGGTCACTATGACCAAAACAGAGAGGGCCGGTTTGAGATGATTAACCTTTCTAGATAGAAGACAGCCTTTCATCAGGCACATATTTAAAGACCAGAAATGGGATTTCATTGGAATATTGTTTGAACATTTTCATGCTTAATAAGATGAATAGGACCCCGACAAAAAGACCCCAACAAGATTGGGTTTTTGGAGCTATGTGGGTTATAAGAAGCGAAATTAGCAGGAGCAGGAGAGAATCTGAAAGCCAAGCTGCTCCCTACTCTGAAAGATCTGGGATCTTATTCACCTCCCATCATGTTTATGTGAGGCAGTGGAGTTGGATCATTGTCAGGTCACATAGTGGTTGAAATATGGGGGCAAATTCGAATAATAAATTATATCTAATTTATCAAATATTAGCATGATCATTTTCTTCCTACTAATTTAGCTTAAATAGTTCATAGAACCTATTAATTTACTTGGCTTGTTTTGTCATGTGGCAAACTTAACTGAACCTACTTACTTTCTAACATTGTACTGTTTCCTATCATTGAAAATAATGAATTGAGTCTAAAACTAGAGTTCATTTGTATATCATTCTTGTAGAATTCATTATGACAGTAAGGTTAAGATAAGTAAGATGAAGAATGATCCCACAATGAGAATTCACCTTTTTGTTTGATTTATATCAAGAATGGCTTCTGAATAGGTCTTGCATTTGTGACCACTTTTCTCTATCAGAAATTTTTAATATAGATTGACGCTACCTAACGCCTCTCATCTAAGAAGAAAGAGAAATTGGATTTGCATTAAAAATGTCAAACTGTTAATAGTTTCTTTGGTGGTTTTTTTTAATTCCTCAAAATTAAATTTAATGCAGTAATTATCTTTTTTTCTCTCATGTAGAAAAAAAATACCAAAAGGCTAATGAGAAAATATAAACTAAATTATAGAGAATAAAACAAGAGAAAATAATGGGAAAAAACTAAAGATAAGAAAAATTAAATAATACTTGATACAATGATTAGGTTGTTCTACTCCATTTAGGATGATTTCCTATTTCAAAAGCAATAGTCTCAAAAATGTACATACGGTCCAAAAATGTCACTATTTAATATGAGAATTGTGTGACTGATGAATCTGTACTCCAGAGCATATATCAGAAGGTGTTTTTAAAGATGCAGTTCTTGTTCTCATTCCCATGCCTTAATCCTAGTTGTTGCCCAGTTAATCTCTGTCTTCCTCATTATCTCTTGGAATCCTGAGTTTCCTTGAAGAATCACTTCAAATGCCACCATCTTCAGAAAACCTTTTCCAGTCACCTTGGCTGCTGGAGCCATCACCTGTGAGATTTTCTTCCATTCCATATATATTGTATATACCTAATAAATTACTACAATTTATTTATTATTTAGTAATACATTACTAAAAAATTGTCTCCTCCTCAAAATGTAAGCTACCTGAGGGTAGGAAGTACTTTTGTCTTTATATCCTTAGAATTTAGCATGGTACCTGTCATCTAATAAACTCTGATATTTATCCATTGGTTGATTGATAAAGAGTTATCATCAAGGAGCCTCTTGTATCCTGTTCCTAAGACTTTAGGCAGCTTAATGAAAACCTCCCTAAGCCTTCTTGTTTACCCTCCTGTCAATGTATTCAGTGCTATACAGGTTCCAATTTAGGCAACATTAAATTCTAAGAGCCTTGTGTTTATATCCTGCCAGTGCACAGCCCTGGGATGATGGAGATGTTAATGTTTTCTTTAGGTGTCTTGGCAACCATCCTCTTCCTGCTCCACCTTCTTGACTACTTATCTCCCTGGTTAAGGTCACAAGCAGAAAAATAAGTGGATTGCACAGAAATCAAGTATAGATGCTTTATGGAAAGCAGCATGTCTAGAAGGTGATGAAAAAAGCATATCAGGGATGCTAGACTGCCAAGGAGAATATACAGGAGTGATATAGAAAGCAATTTGATTGACAGTTCTGTCTTTCCTTCCCAGACAGAGCTATCCTATGACCCTGTCATTCAGTCTTTTATTGAGTATCTCTTCTATTATATTCTGTCAATCTTTTACTTTGTACAATGGCTCTTTAAGACTGAAGCTTAGTTACAAAAGCTCTATAAATGGCAGTCTCATTGAAAAATCTAAGTAACATTTTCAGGAATCATATTTTTTCCCTTCTATTTTCTATATAGTTAAAAATTTTACTTGAACACATTTATAGAAATAATTTTCATGGTCATTTTATTGGTTGATTGTTTTATTTCAAAATTGTTTTAGTCTTAAATTGTAATTAATAGCTATTTTATTCCTAATTGAGGAGGGCAATAGGGCCTAAATAATGCATGACAAAATTAAACTTATAAACTAATATGAATATATGACATATTTACTGAGATCAAATAAAAACTTGCATTTTAAGAAAAATATTAACAACAGGACTATAACCCCCTGATTATTATGATGGATAAGAATGAGGAAGAGGAGGAGGAAGAGAGGGTCCTTCTATCTTGCCCATCTGGACGTAGAGGAATCACTCTTTGGCTTTAAGCCCATTACTGACTTATGGGGAAGATTTGATCTCCCTTTTTGACCTATTTAGGCAATATTGTCCCTTCCTTACCCTTGTGCCTGTGTCTCCAGGGCTTTTTAATGTTAGTATATGTCTTAATGTAAACACCCAATTAGCTTCATTCTACTGAAGTTTATAACTCTGGGAACTGTCAACATCTTCAGAAGCAGAAAATATAGTTATTTGCCACCATGCAGATCAACCTTTTATTTTCCATATCACTTAATTCTGATCTACATGATCAGAGAAGTTGCAAGTTTGAAAGAACTTCAGTCACCTTTCCATATGTGAAGAAGAATCTTCTCTAATGCATACTTGCCAAATACCCACCAAGTCTTTGCTTGAAGTTTCCCACCATGAAGGGGAATCCAAAATTTCCTACAGCAATCTATTCTATTTATCAACAGACTAAATAGATTATCCTGACATCAGTTTAAATTTGACTCTTTCCAACTTTTCTATTTTTTTTTCCCAAGGACCAAGCAAAGTTCTTTATGGGATAGCCCTTCAAATACTTGAAGGCAGCTATTATACCTTTATCCTCTTCTATTCCCTCCTGTCCTAAGACTTCTCTTCTTCAAGCTAAATATTTTAAGTTCCTTAAAACAATCCTTTCATATATAGCATGAATTTCAGAATCCTTCCATATTTTGGCTAACTTCCTCTGAATCCTCCCTTGTCTATAAGTATCCTTCTTAGAATAAAGTAATCTAGACTAAATGTAATACCATCGATATTATCTAGTTGAGACACAGCACAGAAGAGCTATAACTACCTGATTTCTGGAAGCTCTGCCTGGTCTTATACAGCTCTAGACCATATTGTACCACTATCTCATTTTGGGTGTGGAGTCCTTTGCAACCCAGAGATTTTTTTTTTTTTTTTTGCAAATTTCTCTCTAATCAAGTCTTCCCTATCTCGATCAATTTCTTTGTTTTGTATCTAATACTTTTGGTATACTTCTATTTCTTTCTTTCTTTTCTTTTTATTTTGTCCAATGTTCTAGCCCATTAAGATTCTTTTGGATCCTGATTCCTTTCTGTATTTCATCAATAAATTCCTTCACCAGTTTTGCAAGATCTGAACATTGGATGAGTGTCATCTATGCCTTAATTAATTTAAGAATCTCTATGTTTGACTTCTTTGTCAGAAAAAAACCCAACAATTAGGAGAATTTCATGTTAATTTTACTTCTTTTCAGTGCACTTTTAGAAAATATATTAATCCACTTTTAGGTCACTAATAATTTTATTTAAAAATTAGGTTTTAGATTCTTGCTCTCCCTCTAGTTTCTTCCCTATCCATTGAGAAAACAAATAATGATACCTACTAAACATGTAAAATTATATATCCATATAAACCATGTTGCCAAAAGAAAGCAAGAAAGATAAAATAACAAAAACATGTTTCAATAGACACTTCAGGTCTATCAGTTCTCTCTCTGGAGATGGACAGCATTTTTCATCTTGAGTCCTTTGAATTTTCATGGATCATTGTTTTGTTCAAACTAGCTTTGTCTTTCACCATTGCTTTTCTTTATATTATTGCTGTTATAGTGTCCAATATTATATATCTATTCACTTCACTTTGCATCAGTTGATGTCTTCCCAAGATTTTCTGAAACCACATGTCTCAATGAATAATTAATTCAACAATTGGGAAAAATGAGTTTGAATTTTGAAATGAAATATAGAATTATAGATTTAGAGATGGAGGCTTTGTAGTGAAATCGCTTTATTTTATTCATGGGAAAAAAAACAAACAAACCTGAAGTTCTAATGAACTGAAATAATTTGCCCAAGATGAATTAGGAGCTAAAAACAGGAAGAATTAGAACACAAGTCCACAAACTCCAGATTCAGTGGGCATCCCCATGTATACAGATGTACATATGTAGATTTGTGTGTGTAAGCACATTACAATAAATGTGTGCTTTGAGTAAATTACGCATTTTTAAATAAGGCACAGACTTTGTTAAGGGATTCAGAAATTCTTCAATTAAAAATAGCAGGAGTGACTTATCAGATCTCCTTTCAATCTTTTTCTGGAAATTTAAGAACATAAAGTAGTCAGTGTGGGTATGCAAATATCTGTATCTCTAAAAGATCTTGAAAGGAAGAAGCTGATGAACTGAAAGTCATCAGAAATTTTCTAATTAACTGAAAAGTGACAAGGGCCTGTGGGATAGACCCTAATTAATATAATTGAACAGAATTAAATAGAAAAAAAGGAAGGAAAAATACCTTGCTTTAAATATTACAACTTTTCCCAGAGATTCCCAAAATGTTTGTCAGATCTAGAAATGAATGACCAAAGGAACTCAGAGAATTTCCTTCCATAAAAATCTTAGGGGAAAAATGACAGATATAATTGGTCAGAATAATTGAAAGGCAGAAATGAGGCAGATCATCTTTTATGACTTATGAGATCACAGGTTATAACCTATTATTCTAAGCCCCCATGATTTCATGAACTAATAGCATATTGTTGTTCAGTCTTTTTTTAGTTGTATCCAACTCTTTGTGACTTGATTTGGGTTTTTCTTCAACAAGATACTATAATGGTTTGTCATTTCCTTCCCCAGCTCATTTTACAGATGAGTAAAGTGAGATAAACATGGTTAGATGATTTTTTTTCAGGTTAACATAGCTAGTAAGTGTTTTAACATGGATTTGAACTCAGACTTTCCTATCTCCAAGTCTGGTGCCCTATCCACTGTATCACCTTGCTCCCCTGATAATGTACTTGCTATATTATTATTTAGTAAAGGCTAAAGGCACCAAAAAATCCTTGAGGAACAAAATCCTTACGGAATCATGATTTTTTAAAAAAATTATTTATTGATTTTTAATTGTAATTTTTTTAATTGACAGAACATATGCCTGGGTAATTTTTTACAACACTATCCCTTGCCTCACTTCTGTTCTGACTTTTCCCTTCCCTCCTTCCACCCCCTCCTCTAGATGGCAAGCAGTCTTATTATACATGTTAAATATGTTATAATATATTCTAGATACAATATATGTGTGCAGAACTAAAGAGTTCTCTTGTTGCACAGGAAGAATTGAATTCAGAAGGTAAAACTAATCTGGGAACAAAAACAAAAATGCAAACAGTTTACACTCATTTCCCAATGTTCTTTCTTTGGGTGTAGCTGCTTCTGTCCATCATTGATCAGTTGAAACTGAATTAGATCTTCTCTTTGTCGAAGAAATCCACTTCCATCAGAATACATCCTCATACAGTATCATTGTGGCCATATATAATGATCTCCTGGTTCTGCTTATTTTATTTAGCATCAGTTCATGTAAGTCTCTCCAAGCCTCCTGTATTCATCCTGCTGGTCATTTCTTACAGAACAATAATATTACATAACATTCATATACTACAATTTACCCAACCATTCTCCAAATGATGGGCATCCATTCATTTTCCAGTTTCTAGCCACTACAAAGAGGGCCGCCACAAACATTTTGGCACATACAGGTCCATTTCTCTTCTTTAGTATTTCTTTGGGATATAAGACCAGCAGTAGCACTGCTGGATCAAAGAGTATGCACATTTTGATAACTTTTTGGGCATAATTCCAGATTGCTCTCCAGAATGGTTGGATTCATTCACAACTTCACCAACAATGCATCAATGTCCCAGTTTTCCCGCATCCCCTCCAACAGGAAATCATCATTTTAAAGCAAAAAGAGAACCAAATTTGGAATCAAGGAGCCTGGGTTCAAATCCTGGCTTTATTACTTTCTATCCTGGTAACCTTTGTCAAGTCACCTGCCTTCTGATATCTAATATGCAACACTTGGACTCAATAATTTCTGTGTTTCTTTTGACCTCCAACTTTCTGGCTCACCTCACATTTGTTAATGGGATTCATGATTTGGATAAGCATTGGATTATATGACCTGCTGTCTATGATACCTTATTTTCTGGAAATGGCCCTCATAATTCAATTCCATGTAGCCATGAAATGTTAATACCCTTTCCATGGTTCCTATTTTCATAACAGTGTGATCAATTTCATCATGTTATTGCATATTTTGTAGAAAAAAAATAAAACAAGAAAATAACAAGATAAAATTTAGAGGGGAAGAAGCTTTAGCAGCATAAAACTTGATGTGTCAAATTAGCAAATAAAAATGATTTAAGGTTAAAAGGAAAAAGTAAACCACTCAAAGATATGTCAGAGATCCAGTGTACTGTGTTTATAGTCTATTCAGTGGTGCCAGAGAAGTTAATGAATGACATTTCCCAGATGTGATACTGAAATTGCCTCTTGAAGTCATAATAGTATACTGGTGGGGTGAGAGAAGGGTGGGCTTTTATGATAACAACTTCCCATCTGTGAGCATCTTTGTATTAAATGCTGTTTATTCTGAATAAGTCTATTTTTTTAGTATATCCCATCTAATGCTGATTGCATATGAAAATACAGAAAAAAATAATGTTTTTCTGTTCTCAACTGCATTTTTGGGGGGAAGGAGGCATAGCATTTATATTTAAAAGCTTATCATTGCATCTGCAAAGTGAAAGGGAGAGTTGGAATAGCATTTTTTTTGAGTCAAAGTAAAAATTTTGATTTAATTTCAATATTTGACTATTTCATCTGAAAGTGACTTGGGGCCAATGCTATCAAGATCAGATAAGTGTCTTGAAAGATGTCTAGTAAAGGAATTATTATTTAGGCAGTCAGTGACCTCTTTCTGTAGAGGATCCTCAAATTTCTGCCCTCTGCCCTGACCTCGCTTTGGTGATTCCGTCTCTTCTCATATCTGCTTACTAGCTCTACCCATGGTCTCATTTGGACCTGTTACCTCAACTTAATTCATCATTGCTCCCATAATACCTGTTTTGGGTCTGTGCTCTGCATTTCTGTTACTGTTACCTTCATTTTCCTAGATATTCAAGTTAAAAATCTTGGAGTTATCCTTACATTTTATTTTCCTAAAATCTGTTTTCCATATCATGTCTTCCTACTTGACCTCACTCAATGAACTTTGATGGCTTTCCACTTTCTATGGGAAAAACTACAAACTCTTTAGCTTGATATGTGATGCCCTTCACAGATAAGTGCATGCCTAATTTCATCTTCTCTACTTATTTTATAATATGCCTTTTTCCTGCCAAAGTAGTCCTAGTCATTGTTCCATATGTATAATCCATTCATTTGGCCGTGTGGCCAAAAGTATGGAATGCCTTCTCAACTATTAAAGTCTATTGTTTTCTTTAAATATCTACTCAACTAAAATTCCTTGAATATCTAATTATAAATGAATCAAATGACCTTACCATTTTCAACAACTGGTCAAGATCTAAGGACTTGACAGTGCTGGCTTTAGCTCCTTTCATGGCCACTGGAAAAATATCATTTCATCTGCTCATTCTACTAGGGGAAATGTTCTCATGCTTGAAATAGACACTCCCCTAACGCACTGATGGATTTGAGGCTTGTCAGATACCCTCAAACCAGTTTAGCCCACCTGCTGAGATAGTTTTACTGGAGTGTGACCACACTTCTAGGAGTCACAGGTAAGAGTTGGGTGACTAGTTGGACACCAAAGGTAGATGAACTGTCCTGGAAAAGATCTGGCAAGTCTTTACATAAGAGGTGCTAATCTTCCCTTAACACTTCCCAGACTCCCCAAAACATGCCTTCTTTCTCTGTTTTCTCATACATAGTGGATGATGAACAGGTTTTTAAAATAAGAATGATGCACTTTAATTCTTCCCTCTCCAATCTTCTGTTTCCAAATTTTGGCCTTTGCTGGGTAGAAGAAACCATTCCAATTCTAAACTTATCTTCATAAAAATTTTTAAGTTCCACATTGTGTCATCCAGAACTCCCTATCTGCTCGTCAATTAAACTGATTCAATGGACTCCAATGAGGCTTTTGGCTAAATACTGTATTATAACAAATTGAAAACATTCTCAAAATCGACTTAGTGAAGCCATTATCAGGGATGTTCAGGATCAGCATCAGAACCAGGGTGTCGTTCAAGGCTCACAGTGTCAAGTTAGAAGATTGTGGCAACACTTGTAGTGTTTAGTTGCAGAAATGTAATTAAAGTAAGAAATGAGTATGGACTTGGGATCAGGGATAAGCGAGGCAAAATCTGGTATGAGGCAACTACTAATTGCATGATTTTGAGAAGTCATTTTACCCTTATTAAATTGAATTTTAATGGATTCTGACTTGATGCTTCCAAATTCACTGCCAGAACTAAATTCATGATCCCGTGTGAGAGTCCCATGTCCCTCTAAGACATTCCCAAAACAAGGTTTGTGTCATAGAAGTCTATATCTCTCCCCTCTGGGGTGATTGCCCTCACATAACCCCAAACTGAGAGTTCAACTCATGCTGCTGGATCCAGTATCAGTTGGTGTGACTGATTTATGGTTGCCCATGACCTACCTTTGAATTTCTCTGATTTAGCCAAATGAAACTAGGCAAAGCCAACTTAACTTCATCATTTTGCAGCCTTGCAAGGTAAAATGAAAACAGGAGTTGGAATAGCATGGTGTTGCATGTAGTATATGTTCTTTCCTGTGAGGGGAACGTAAAATCCGGTTTGTATTTTGACATCCGATGCATGTTATGTTTTCCTTGAGAGTGCAGATCTCTACCCCAGAAACACTCAGCCACATTATTTTCCCGGGCAATTAGCTGACTGCACAGCTAGAATAGCTATCATTGATTGAATACTGAGAATGCCTTTGAAGTTTCTGCCTTTCACCATCTTTGTCAGGTTAACCTTGTAAGGAAGAAACTTGTTATGAAAAGGTCTGGGGAATTTTGTGCTATATACTCATTTGCAAGGAGTCTTTTTAAACTGCAAACTGACTCCTGAAACAGAGAGGAAGAGACAAAAGCAATTCTTTGTTGATTCTTTATGAGCAATGGAAGCAATTACAGACCAGAAGAATGGGAGCCTAAGTCAATCAATTAACTAGTATTTACTTCTAGGGATACAAAGATGAAAAACTAAAATATTACCTGTCCTCAAGGAACTTATATTCTAATGGAGACAACAGGGACACATACACACACACACACACACACACACACACATATACATATATATGTGCAGGCAAATATAATCATTCCATATTTACACCATACATATGGAATAAATAGAAGTATATGTAAATAGTTAAGAAGCTAGGGGCATAGTATGTTGGGCTTGGAATCATAAAGAAACATCTTGGATTCAAATCTGGCTTCACACACTTATTAGCTGTATGGCCCTAAGCAAGTTAGTAAAGCCTTCTTGCCTTCTTTTCCTCCTCTATAAAATGAGCTGGAGAAGAAAATAGCAAAACATGCCCAGTATCTCTGCCACCAATACCCCAAATGAGGTCATGAAGAGTTGGACAAGATTGAAAAATGAATAACATTATAAAATAGTGAAATACTTGTGGTCCATAAAGACAGGGCAGCTATATCTTAAAATAAGAGAGGGATCTGTTAAGAGATATTCTATCAGATTTCAGAGCAAATGACATGTGTTACTCAGATATTTCTCTTGAAGACAAAATGCTTTGTTAAAAGAAATGACACAAGTGGTGACTTTTTTAATTCTTACATTCCAGTAACCGTTATTTGGTATAAAAGACACATGGCAAACTTTCACCTCATATATCATTTATTCAGTTTTTTTTCCCTTGAGTACAAACTTTGGGGGAACCAGTGCTATTTTTCTACTAATTTATATACTCACAGATTAGACCAGAAATAGACCAGAAATGGAAAGCAACCCTTTGGGGCTACCATAGACTCCAAGAATTTGAGAGTTGGAAGGAATAGCAGAGCTAATGGAGAGTATAAAAAATAAATATCCTAAAACACAGTGTTGTAAATAATACATTAAAATAAGCACTCTCATGTTTAATGAATGCCATCATATAGCATGTGTCAACTTACTATAACTATCTCCAGCTGCACTACATTTAGGGGGAAAAAAAGTGCCCAAGTTTATGTGTCTACTAAGTATGTATCTAATGTTTTGAAAAAGAACAATAGTTTTCATCTCCAAATCTGAAAAGATTTCTGAGTATATGCTTACTATCTGACCTTTGCTTTTACTAGCTAACTTTCTTACTGTGCTATTTATCAGTTTATGCCCCTGAGTACTTAACTCTAAGTCCTACTAAACTGCTAATGTTTTAAAAGCAGTAATCTTTTCTTTCTTTTCATTTCACTTTTTTTTTTCATTTTCAGTAGTATTTTATTTTTCCAGCAATATGCAAAGATAGTTCTCAGAATTCATCTTTGTAGGATTTTGAGTTCAATTTTTTTCTCCCTCCCTTCCTTACTTCCCCCACCCCAACATAGCAAGTAATATGATATAGATTCAATATGAACAATTCTTCTAAACATATTTCCATATTTTTCATGTTGTGAAAGAAAATGGAACAAAAGGTAAAAACATTCTTGAGAAACAAAAAGCAAGCAAACAAACAACAACAATAACAAAGAGGTGAAAACAGTATGGTTTGATTTGTGTTCAGTTTCGATTGTTCTGAGAGAGAGAGAATGAATATGGATCTGAGTCCATTATATGATAATTTATTACCTGACCTGTAACCTGAACTTAAACCTAGCTTCCTTAATTTCCACGTCTTTGTTCTTTCCACTTTGTCACAAGGACTGGAATATTCATTACCTGTTTGAAAGTAATCCATACTTACGACTTAAAGTCATAAATGTTTAGCTTCCTAGGACCTAAAGACTTCCATTTAAAAACAAAAAGTTTCATTTACATATTCTAGTTTATAATTATGTAACTATTTTCCTTCTGGCTGGATTTATGAAGCTCTATATAGTTCTTAGAGAGTAAGCAATGTTCATTCTAGGAGGATATGATCTGTTTGTTTTTATCAGATTAGAAGTTTCAAATATCTATCCTGCTGAGAAAGTCCAAATTTTCTTTAAATCTGCTATATTTCTTTAATCTAATTCATAGCTCTCTTCAAACATTACAGTATGTATTACTCAAGAAAACAGACAGATACATTTAATTGCATATAGTCTTTTTGTAGCAATAAGGCAATACACATGAACACATATCAGAAATACATTTAAACATAGTGTGCTACATAGTATACCATCAGAATCCAAACAGTGAGCAACAGAGGGTTGAGCTGGGGCCTATTAGATGTTTTATTATTGATCTTCCAAGCTGGACATGGAATTAACTACTAGGGACTAGAGTTGATGGAAAAATAGAATAATAAAAATTTGATACAAAGCAGGCTATGTATGGATTAGCACTTTCCATAGTACCTAGCAAAGAGTAAGTGCTTAATAAATGTTTCTTGGTTTGACTTGACTTCTGTGTATGTGGAGGTGGGTGAAAAGGGTGTCAGTTCTTTATAAATAACTTTAAAAAGCCATGCGTGCAATTGCTATGCTTCTGAAGCATTTGGGAGGACCACTGAACTAAATTCCTCAAAAGCATGGCAATATTCAAATATTTGGTGGGCTTTCTGGTGGAAAAGTGACTGACTTCTTCTTGAATACTTTTGCAAAATGTAAGGAACAGAGGGAGAAAGGAAAGGGTTTAGAATTCATGTTAGGGAAAATAAAAAACAGACAAGTTACTAAGCAATACTAAGAAGTGTCTAAGGCTACCTTGAGATATAGTTAGGACCCTATCACTGGAGGGCTTCAGACAAAAAACAGAGCATCACTTGTTGGAAGTATTAAAGATGGGATTCTTTTATAGGAGTGGGTGCATTCAATGCTTTCCTTCCAACTTGGAAATCCTGTAATTTAGTCAGACAAATAGAACTCTCCATTGTTCTTGAAAATGTTTGTTACTACAGTTATGATGGGAAACAACAGACTGTGATCAGAGCAAGAAGCACCTGGCTTATGCTCTCTGTGCACGCTTAAATATGCAGCTAACTCTTCAGGAGGATATCAAAGTCTGTGGATAGCTAATTTCTTCAAAGAAAAGGTTAGGAAGTTCAGAAAGCATTCAGAATTATTCCTTAAAGGAACTTCATTTCCCCCCCTTTTCTCTTGGAATTGCTGAGGTATAGAACACAGTATGGCCTTCTGGGGAGGAAAGGATGAGGGAAGGTCTAGATTGTATATTTGCCTTGTTCTCTTCCTTCCTTCCTTCCTTCCTTCCTTCCTTCCTTCCTTCCTTCCTTCCTTCCTTCCTTCCTTCCTTCCCTCCCTCCTCCCTCCCTCCCTCCCTTCCCTTCCCTTCCTTCCTTCCCTTCCCTTCCCTTCCCTTCCCTTCCCTTCCCTTTCCTTTCCTTTCCTTTCCTTTCCTTCCCTTTCCCTCCCTCCCTCCCTCCCTTTCCTCCCTCCCTCCCTCCCTTTCCTCCCTCCCTTCCTTCCCTTCCTTCCTTCCTTCCCTTCCTTCCTTCCCTTCCCTCCTTCCTTCCCTCCTTTCCCTCCTTCCCTTCCCTTCCTTCCTTCCTTTCCTTCCCTCCTTCCTTCCCTTCCTTCCTTCCTTCCCTTCCTTCCTTTCCTTCCTTCCTTCCTTCCTTCCTTCCCTTCCCTCCTTCCTTCCCTTCCTTCCCTTCCTTCCCTTCCCTTTCTTCCCTTTCCTTCCCTTCCTTCCCTTCCTTCCCTTCCTTCCTTCCCTTCCTTCCTTTCCTTCCCTTCCTTCCTTCCCTTCCTTCCTTCCTTCCTTCCCTTCCTTCCTTCCTTCCTTCCTCCTTCCTTCCTTCCTTCCCTTCCCTTCCTTCCTTCCCTTCCCTTCCCTTCCTTCCTCTTCCCTTCCTTCCTTCCTTCCTTCCCTTCCTTCCCTTCTTCCTTCTTCCTTTCCTTTCCTCTTCCTCTTCCTTTCCTTCTTCCTTCTTCCTCTTCCCTTCTCCTTCTTCCTCCCTCCCTCCCTTCCTTTCCTCCCTTCCCTCCTCCTTTCTCCCTCCCTTCCTTCCTTCCTTCCTTCCCTTCCTTCCTTCCCTTCCCTCCTTCCTTCCCTCCTTTCCCTCCTTCCCTTCCTTCCTTCCTTCCTTTTCCTTCTCTCCTTCCTTCCTTCCTTCCCTTCCTTCCCTTCCTTCCTTCCTTCCCTTCCTTCCTTCCTTCCTTCCCTTCCTTCCTTCCTTCCTTCCTCCCTTCCTTCCCTTCCTTCCCTTCCTTCCCTTCCTTCCCTTCCCTTCCCTTCCTTCCTTCCCTTCCCTTCTTCCTTCCTTCCTCCTCTTCCTTCCTTCCTTCCTTCCTTCCTTCCTTCCTTCCTTCCTTCCTTCCTTCCCTCCCTCCCTCCCTTCCTTCCTTCCTTCCCTTCCCTTTCCTTTCCTTTCCTTCCCTTTCCCTCCCCTCCCTCCCTTCCTCCCTCCCTTCCTTCCTTCCTTCCTTCCCTTCCTTCCTTCCCTTCCCTCCTTCCTTCCCTCCTTTCCCTCCTTCCCTTCCCTTCCTTCCTTCCTTTCCTTCCTTCCTTTCCTTCCCTCCTTCCTTCCCTTCCTTCCTTCTTCCTTCCTTCCCTCCCTTCCTTCCTTCCTTCCTTCCTTCCTTCCTTCCTTCTCCTTATTCAACTTCACCTTACCTCCTTCATCCCTTACCTTCCTTCCTCCTTCACTTCCTTCCTATCCTTCCCTATGCTTCCTTCACTTTCATTCCCTCAACCTTCTCCTTCCTTCCTTCCTTTCCTTCCTTCCCTTCCTTCCTTCCTTCCTTCCTTCCTATTGTTATAAGCCAGGCTTTGTTTATCTATAGAGAAAGGTAGATGATAAGCTGTTCTGTTTGCTAATGACTGAATAGGGGGATAAACACACACACACACACACACACACACACACACACACACATACACATACCAGAGGCAGATTATATAACCATTCTGCACCATGATCTCTGGGAAAATTTCAAATTGGATTAAGGATTTCTGTGCTAAGGTTTAGCTTTAAGTGCCACTTCATGTGATATTCACATGGAAGAGAGTTAGTTATGGAAGATGCAAAGAATAAACCAGGGTATTTTTTTTTTTTATTCCAAGACTGTCTGGTTTTCTCTCCAATATGCCGTGCCCCTTTGTAGCCCAACTAAATTCAAAGGGTAGCAAAATTTATTATAAAAGAAATATTGGAGGTAAGTCTCTATGGCAAAGGAATTCCTTCCTAACATACCATCTTAAGTGGCAGTGAGGCTCACTCTACTATCCAATGTTAAGAAGAATTCAGGAAAATCCATTAACATGTTGATGGACCACTCCATTCTCCATCCCTAATGCCCTGATCCTGAAGTGTTAACTAAGTGAGGGTTTTATGGGATAGGCTAGAAGTAATAGAATTTCGAATCCACATTTTAAATTAAATATCCATCCCAATGACTACACAAGGATACATTTGATGTGTTCATACATTTGAGAACTTGATATCTTCCTGGTACACAATGGGCACTTGATAAAAATCAATGTAAGCTACCTGAGGGTAGGAAGTGCTTTTGTCTTTATATCCTTAGAATTTAGCATGATACCTGTCATCTAATAAGCTCTTATATTTATCCATTGATTGAGTGATACAGAGTCATCATCAAGGAGCCTTTTCTTGTATCCTGTTCCTAAGACTTTAGGCAGCTTAACGAAAGCCTCCCTAAGATTTCTTGTTTACCCTCCTGTCAATGTATTCATGCTATACGGGTTCCAATTTAGGCAACATTAAATTCTAAGAGCCCTGTGTTTATATCCTGCCAGTGCACAGCCTTGGGATGGTGGGGATGTTAATGTTTTCTTTAGGAGTATTGGCAACCATCCTCTTCCTGCTCCGCCTTCTTGACTACTTGATAAGTATATCTCCCTGGTTAAGGTCACAAAAGCAGAAAAATAAGTGGATTGCATAGCACAGAAATCAAGTATAGATGCTTTATGGAAAGCATCATCTTCCTTCCTCCCTTCCTTTCCTTCCTTCCTTCCTTCCTTCCTTCCTTCCTTCCTTCCTTCCTTCCTTCCTTCCTTCCTTCCTTCCTTCCTTCCTCTCCCTTCCTTCCTTCCTTCCTCTCTCCCTTCCTTCCTCTCTCCCTTCCTTCCCTTATGGAGTACACTTTACATAAAAGTCCATTTTCTGTGAGCTTTTCCCAATTGCCTTTAATGTTAATTCCTTTCCTCTATTATTTCTGGTTTCTCCTCTATATATCATGTTTACATGTAATTGCTTGTATCTTCATCACAAAGACTGTCTTTCTTTGCATCCTCAGCATTTAGCACCACACGTGGAACATACTAGGTATTCAATAAATGTTTATTGACAGCCTTTTCCAAAATGCCTGAAAATTCTGCTTTACTATATGAAGATTAAGTTTGCTCAGTGAAGAAGGCAAGGAAAACACTGCCTCTATATCTCCTCCCCTCCTTGATTAGCCTTTATTTATTTAATCTTCTCCAGTTTCAAAGGTTCAGCCTTATCATCCTAGCTTCCTCTTGTTCTTCACTCTGAAGGTGCAGACTCTCAGGTGCCCTTGAATTAAATCTCTAATTGCCTTGGCTACTCACACACAGTATTATTTCATAACAGCCTATGATTTTGCTTTTAAAAATATTTTAAAAACCCAACTTTGAAAATCTGACTTAAGTGCTTTTTTTTGGTCTTTGGTTTTCTCATCTATAAAATAGTGAGTTTGTATGTAATGCTCTCTAAATCTTCCCTGTTCTAATAGCCTAGGGTTTTATTTGGGTCACTTTATTTTTTCACTCATTTATCAGTATTGCACACAGAGAGACCTGAGGACTTCCCATATATTTAATAGTAACAGGTCCCACATTTCTGGTGAATAACACTGTAAATTGGCAACAACTTTTCCCCATAAAAATGAGACCTTATCATTTGATCCACTCATGCTCTCGCCTCCCCTTTCCATCTTCCTTCTTTGCTTCATCGTCATTAGTATGCTGCTTTATGGAGCTATAATATTCAGGCAGATAGCCATATTCAAAGTTCTTGGCAGGGGAAAGTTTCTTACATTTAGACACGTTCTAACTATTTTGGCAAGCATCCAAATATTTTGGTTTCTAGAAGCTTAGGCATTCATTTTTCAGAATAGTGTCAGGTTCTAAATGAGAATGAGGATGTAGTAGACATTAGGCTGAATTCTGGAAGATGCCCCAGTGAAGGTAATCCCTATTCATGTGTGCAGGTATAGATGAAAAGGGGCCAGCAGCCAGTCCCAAAAGGCATATCCATCCATCCCTGACTGTGCGTTTCTAGCAGCAGCTACTATTTATAATTCCTAGCAATAGTGGTGACAGGAGATTTTAATATCATTCCCCCATATACATTTACCTACCCAAATCCCCTCCCCCTTCTTTGCAATGGTGTCTCCTTATTCTTAGCAATCTGCCTCATTGAGAGCCATCTGTTTTTACTTCCTTTTTCCACTACTTGTCTTACCTTTCCCTGTTCCCTCCATCTCTAATTTATTAAGCAGCAGTTGTTGGAGTATCCCAGGAGCCTCCATTTTGTGCATAATGGGTTTGATGGAATTAAGCAATCAGTAATGTGAAATTGTATGTGTCCTGTTTATCCCTTAGTTGATTCTGTTTGTGATTAAATATAAAGAATGGTATAGGTGACATATATGTGATTGCACAAACATCAGACTCAATGGCAGATATAAGTTGCTCCACAAAATATATTACGATATATTTTTGAAAACTAATCACATTATTGGCTTCTCTTGCAATTTCTGTGGCACCAAATATTGATAGATATATATTTATAAACCGTTGGTTTACATAAATATTTAGGTAATGATCTAAATTATCTGTTTCTACTCCTGTGCTTTAGATTTAGTCTTGGATTAGTTAATCGATTAACAAGCATATATTTGGTACCTATTATGTTCCAGGCATTGTGTTAGGTTCAAGAACTGAGGGTGGAAAGAAAAAGGAATTAAAACTATCCCTATGCTTAAGATGCTTATATTCTGTTGTAGAAAACTATCTATCTAAAACACATACACATACATACACACTCATAAACCATATATGTATATATATTAATATATGCATGAATATATAATATATATGGAGGTATGTATATGTGTGTGTGTGTGTGTGTACACAGACACACACACAGAGAAATCTCTTTCATGATTCTTTTCTTAATCCTCCCAGATGCTAGTACCTCCCCCTTAAAAAAAAAAGTCCTTTTAATATAGTGAATATTCGCCATATGGTGAATATAGTGAACATTCATAGTGAATATGGCAAATATATTCTATATTCATGATATATACATGAACTATACACACATATGGTGAATATTCTCTGTCTATGTACATGTATTCTATGTTCATTTTATATATATATACACATACTATATACATATGTGGTAAATATTCACTCTATATTTATGATAAATAGATATGGTGAATATTTACTATATTTATTCTATGTTCTCTATGTATCTTATATTCCCATTATACAAATATATATAATGAACATTACTAAATATTCTCTTTCCCTCTTTTTTCTTTTATCCCTTCCTCTCTCTCCCTTTCCTTCTCTCTATTTCTTTCTGTGTACACACACACACACACACACACACACACACACACTCAGACACACATATATATATTTACTATATATGAAGCAAATATTTTTTTTTGAAAGGGAAGGCACTAACATCTGGGAGGATTAAGAAAAGCCTCATGTAAAAGATATTTCTTTCATGAATCTTTAAAGGGGGGAATGATTCTAAGTGTTAACTACAGAGTGTTTTGTAGGCATTGGTGATGATCAGTCCATAAGCATGGAAGTGGGAGATGGAAAATTCAGGGAGAGGAACAGCAAGACCATTTTAATATTGGGTAATAATAAGCCTGACAAAGTGTCTAATCTCCCAGATGTCACGTTGCCTTTCTAATATGCATTTCTGTTAATTTGTTCATTCAGAGTTGGAACGTGTGGCAGTTGGGTAGATGGTTAGAGTTCAGTGACCCACTGGTTTTGTTAGCTCTAATCTGCTGTTGCAAATCTCTGGGCATAGGCTTTCTCAGCCTCTGGCTGCTACTCAAACAATGTCTGTATGACATTAGACTAGAGTAAAGACTGGCTCTCCAAAGTGATCCTTGTTCATTTGTGTTTGTGTGTGTGTCCCAGAGAAAGGGCTGCATGGGTGTGAATTGTGTGAGTTTCAGTATAGGGCATTTGAAACTCAATATGGCCTGTTCATATTGGTCTGGGATGAAAGTACGTGGAATAGATTCAACTTCTCAGGTTGATTTCTGTAATCTTGGATAAATCTCTACCTTTCTAGGTATAGTTTCTGCACCTTTCAAATTAAGGGGATAGCAGTAGGGGGTGCCTCCTCAGGGCTTTTTTAGGTCAGGCTCTAATTTTTTTTTCTATTCTTTTTATTACTAGTGCTTGGCTCATCTCATGAGATACACAGTTAGAGAAGCTACCCCACACATTCATAAGGACTATTTGTGTCCAACCTGTGGCAGAGCATCCCAAGTTCAATTTGTAATTGACAATTGTAACTCCACTCTAAATTAATGAGGTCATTTTAGTACTCTTCAAGAACAAAGGACAACAACCAACCAGCTAATCAGTGCTTAGCATTACTAGTGACATGTAATAAGAACATGAATAGATATATACTGACTAAATGATTAGTCATGAAACTTTGCTTAAAGACCTTCAGTGCAGAGAAGTTGATTATTATCTGGTTCAGAATTCTTAGAGTTTATACACTTAAGTTAGAGGCAACCAGTGGTACAGTGGATTGAGAGTTAAGTCTAGAATCCGAAAAAAATTGAGTTCAAATTTGACCTCAGACTGTCATAAATTCTATAACTCTAGGCAAGGGTATTTAATCTTTGTATGCTTTAGTTTTCTCAACTGTTAATGAGGAAATACTAATATTTACCTTCCAGTGTTGTTAAAAGGATCAAATAAGATAATAGTTAAAAAACCATCAGTGAAATGCCTAACACATAATAGGTGTGATATAAATATTTAATTTCTCTCACCCTTCATGGTATTATTATTCTTTCTCAAATTTGTGGGCTAAGATGAATGATATCACACAGTGTGAAAGCAATAGTTCAAAAAGCATATTGCCTATTGCTATATGAAAATTCCTGAGTGAATTTTGAAGCAGGAAAAAATAAAAATAAACAAAAAGTCCAGTTGGTTGAACAGATAGTTTCAAGATTCTTCTTTGCCATGCTATTAAAAGTCTAATTTTCCAAGGATTCAACTTTGATTTTTTTTTTAAAAATGAGATTGATGATTACAGCAATAATAATAGCAAGATGACAAGTATACTGGGGAAGTAGAAATAGATCCCTAATAAGTAAATCTCTTCTTTGATAGAAAATGAAAGAAAGAAAATGGATATCCTTGGGAAGAAAACCTTGCTCTGCACTTTTTGACTTCAGGCTTGTCTTTGGTAACCCCCTTTACAAATTATTTTAGCAGAAAACTCAAATAGGATTTAAGGAGGAAACAGTCAGAGTTCAGTCTGAATCTGATGATCCATTTGCCCCAAATTAAGCAAAACATATTCATTTGGGATTAAGAAAGGTCATAGGTTGAATCTGGAAATGAATTCAAACATATAAATAGGCAAAATAGCAGCAGTAGCTGTGGAAAATAAGAGGATGAAATGAATTATTTTTATATTCAAAATTTGTTGAACACTAAATAATTAGCTGATTAAATAAATAGTTTGGGGGTATCTATTTATATCAATAATCTCTCCTCCCTCCCTCACATCTTTAAGCATATACTGCAAAGATCATTTGTTTAAGATTCTGACAACTCAGTTTCACTTAATTTTTATTACTTAATGTAGCTACCTTCCCATGAAAGGTTAAAGAATCACGTTGTTATACTGTAGTAAATACATCTATTTATTTCCTTTTTTAATATATTGTAATTTTAAGATCATAGCTGTATTCAGAATGGTTTAACTGCTTTGTTTTGTTTGTTTTTACCGTTCTTGAATTGAGCTTTCAGTGGAGTAAAAAACAAAAAGTGGCCAGAATTGAAGAAAGCAGAATTTTTTTGGCTAACTATACTAGTTCTTGACTACATATAATCCTTCATTCTTTCAAAATAGTTGAACTCTTGATCATAAGATCATGGATTTAAAACTGGAAGAAGACTCCATGTTAATATTGCCCAAATCTCTTTTATTACTTTTTAAAGATGAGGAAACTGAGGTCCAGATAGGTCCACTGAGTTGGCCACAGTCCCATAAGTAAGTAATAATAGCAGATTTTGAACTTGGCTCATCTGATTACAGCTTCTCTTCTCCTAAAGTAATAGCACTAGTTTACTTTCCCCTTTATCTTTTACAATACTCTTTTTAGAACATATTTTAATGTTTGTGCAATTTGTCAAGGTTTGATGGGAAAGCTTATTCAACTTCTTCTTCCTTATCCTTCATCTTCTTCCTCCTCTTTTTCTCCTCTTTCTCTGCCTCTTCTATTCTTACTTATATGACTATTTTCTGAATGATTGAATTACTAAAATCATACCTTGAGCATGAATATTACATTAACATGCAATGTCACATTTAGCATATTTCTTCACACATAACAGTTGTTTGTTGATTGATGCTGACAATTTCAGAACACTTGAATGTGAAATTTCATTTAAAAATTATTTCAAGAGTCTTTAATAAGGGAATCTTTTTTTCCCTATGGGTTCTGGTATATTCATATCATTTTTCATGGGAATTAAACCCTTTTTATTCACAGTACCACTATCACCCAGAATATACTATAGCATTTACTGTCATTTCTATGACTTCTCTTCTGAGACAGCCTCTGCTTTCCAATTTATGTATCAGCTGGTGGATTGAGATCTGATTATTTCCGATGTCCTTGGTGGCTGTGGGAAAGAAGCCTTAGGATGCTATTTTTAATATGGCCTAAAATGACTCCTGGATCTATTTTCCAGTACAGTTGTTTTTCTAAGGAGGTATTTCACATTTTCTTTTGTTTATTTATTCATCTTATTTTGTATTGTTTCTTGATGTCTCATAAAGTCATTAGCTTCTACTTGTCCAGTCTTATTTTTGAGTTCCAAATATTTTCTCTCTCTATCCCTTACCTCCCTCTCCTGAAGACAGGGAGCAATCTGATATAGGTTATACATGTACAATCATTTTAAACATTTCTATATTAGTTGTGCTGTGAAAGAAAACTGAAAACAAAAGGGAAAAACCACCAGAAAGAAAACAAACAAACAAAGAAAAATATGAGAACATTACGCTTTGATCTGCATTCAGTCTTTATAGTCTTTTTGGATGCAGATAACATTTTCCATCCCAAGTTTATTGGGATTTTCTTGGATCACTGAATTCTGAGAAGAGATAAGTTTATTAAAGTTTATCAACATCACATCATATTGCTGTTACTGCTGTTCACTGTCCTCCTGGTTCTGCTCATTTCACTCAGCATCAGCTTATAGGACTCTTTGAAATCAGACTGCTCACTACTTCTTATACAACAATAATATTCCATAATATTCATATGCCATAACTTATTCAAGTGATTCCCCAATTGATGGCCATCTACTCAATTTCTAATTCCTTGTCACCACACAAAGAGCCATGACAAACATTTTTGCATGTGGATCTTTCCCCCTCTTTTATGATCTCTTTGGGATGAAGATACAGAAATGAGACTGGTGAATCAAAGGGTATCCACAGTTTAATAAACCTTTGGGCATAGGTCCAAACTGCTCTCCAGAATGTCTGATCAGTTCACAACTCCACAAATAACACATCAGTGTTTCAGTTTCCTCCTATCACCTCCAACATTGATTATCCAATTTTGTTTCTAAGGAATTTTTTTTTCAGTGAGCTTGTGTTGCTCCTTTTTCCTTGGCCAATTAATTCTTCTTTTTAAGTTCTTTTCTATAATGAATTTTTCCACTCTTTTTTTTCGATTTAAACTATTCTGCATTTTAAGGCATTCTTTCCTAATTAGATTTTTATGCCTTTAAAAAAAATTTGGACTGTTCCATTTTAAGGCATTTCTATCGGTAATTTTTTGCCTTCTTTACCAGCTGTTGACCCTTTTTTTGCGTGTGATTTTCTTGCATCACTTTCATTCTCTTCCCAATTTTCCCCTTTCATTCTTATTTGACTTTTATAATTCTTTTTGAGTTCGTCTATGGACTGAGACTAATTTGTATTTTTCTTTGAGGCTTTTGTAACTTCTCTATATTATAAGCAAGAAGAAATTAAAAGCAAATATAGTCATATAAGAAGCTCTAAATCACTATTTATTAGAGAAATGCAAGTTAAAATAACTCTGACGTACTACCTCGAATCTGTCAAAATGGTTAATATAACAGAAAAGAAATATAAGTATTGAAGAGGCTATGGGAAGACTGAAACACCAGTACAATTGTCAGTGGAATTGTGAACCCACCTTGACCCAACAATTCCTCTCCTAGGTCTATGTTTCAAAGAAATCATTAAAAATGGGAAAGGACTCATGTGTAAACAGCTCTCTTTTTAGTGATAAAGAATTGTAAATTGAGTGGTATGCCTATCAGTTGGGGAATGGTTGAACAAATTGTGGTTAATATATATAATGAAATTCTCTTGTCCTATAAGAAATGATGAGCAGGCAGATTTCAGAGGAAAAAAAAAAAAACTTTTGGAAAGACTTACACGAACTGATGCTTAGTGAAGTGAGAAATGTACATAGTAATAGAAAGATTATGTGGTTAACTTTGAAAGACTTTGCCCTTCTCAGCAACATGATCTAAAATAATTTTATAAGACTCAGGATGAAAAATGCCAAGAAAATCCAGAGAAAGAATTACAAAGTCTTAATGGTGATTGAAGTATATTATTTTCACTATTTTTTGCTGTTTCTTTTTCCTTTTCATGGTTTTTCCCTTTTGTTCTGATTCTTTTTTTCACAACATGACTAATGGAGGTATTTTTAAAATTAACTTTTCCATAGACAGGATTTTTTCCTGCTTTTTGCTCATTTTTCCCAGCTAATTTTTTGACTTTTAACTCTTTGATAATGTAGAACTCTCCTTCTGGAGTAAAGGGAGCACTGTCCCAAGTTTCTAAATTTTTGTGCATCTGTTTTCAAGGATAATTCTGGGGACTTGTCAATTTTGAGTTCTTCCAACTTGGTATGATCTAGGGAGAGTTATGTTTACTACTTTCCTGATATGTACTCTGGTCTGTGACAAATCACAAGCATTCTTTTCCTTAATGAAAATGTGACCAATCTCAAGCCTGATGTGCTGCCACTCCTCTCACCTTGACACTGAGATCCAGGACTGTTACCCAGATCCAAGTATGGGCAATGCAACAAGAGTCCTGCCCCTGGTGCCAGCAAGGGGACTCCTGTAATCTTCTTGTGATTCCTTTACTGTCTGTGGGCTGAGCAGTCTAGAAACCACCCCTGCCACCACTGATTCAGTTATCCCTTAGGCCTGCCTCTGGTTTGTTGGTGACCATCTTGTGCTGGATTATACTCCATCTTTACCTTAGTGCAAAAGACTTTTTCTGCTGACCTTCTAAGTTGCCTTGGTCTAGGAATAGCTTGTTTATCCTCTTGTGGGTTCTTCCACTGCAGAATTTGATTTGAGGCATTATTTGTGATTGTTTGGAGTTTTGGGGAGAGTTCAAACAATTTCTTGTCTTTTCTTCACCATCTTGCTTCTGTAGCTCCAAGTCTCTTCCCCCCACTCCTTGCTTTTAGTTTTAGATTAAATGCTACTTATCATTTGAGAAAGGTTCCATTCATTCATATGCTTTCTAATATTGTTATTTAATCATAATGAGTATTGTATTTTGTCAAATACTTTTTCTTTCTATCTATTGATATATTCATGATTTTTTATTTCTTATTGTTCGATTATACTGATAGTTTTCCTGATATTGAATCAACCCTACATTTATGGAATAATTCCCACCTGATCATAGTGTATGATCTTTGTGACACATTGCTGTAATCTTGCTAGTGTTTTATTTAAATTTTTTTTGCACAATATTCATGATGGACATTGATCTATAGTTTTCTTTCTCTGGTTTTGTTCTCCCTATCTTAGGCATTAAAATCATATTTGTATCATTAAAGGAATTTGGAAAGATTCTTTCTTTAACTATTTTTTTCAAAAATCTGTATAGTATTGAGATTAATTGTTCTTTAAATGTTTAATAGAATTCGCTTATGAACCTGTTTGGTCCTGGGATTTTTTAAGGTAGTTCATTGATTTATTCAATTTGTTTTTTCTAAGATAATGGTTATTTAAATATTCTATTTCCTCTTCTGTTAATGTGGGCAAATTTTTTTTTTGGTAAATATTCATCTGTTTCATTATTTTGTCAGCTTTACTGGCATATGATGGGCAAAATAATTCCCAATAGTTAGTTTAATCTTTTTTGGTGCTACATTCACTTTTAATTTTTTGATGCTAGCAATTTGGTTTTTTCTTTCTTTTTTAAAAATCAAATTTACCAATTTTAAAATTTTATTTTATTGATTTTCTTTCATAAAACCTGTCCTTAGTTTTATTTGTTAATTTTAGTTTTTATTTTTCAAAATCCTTCAATTTTCAAGATTTCCATTTTGGGGTTTAATTGAGGATTTTAATTTTTTGTTAAATTTTTATTTTTAGTTCCCAATTCATCAATCTGTTCCTCCTCTCTTTCACTGATATATGTATTTAGGATTACACATTTCCCTATAATTACTGCATTGACTGAATACCACACATTTTAGACTGTTCTCTCATTTTTATCATTCTCTTTAATGAAATTAAGGATTGTTTTTCTGATTTGTCCTTTAACCCCCTCATTCTTTAGAATTAGATTATTTTCCAATTAGCATTTAATATGTGCATCCATGTTTCTTCATTGAATACAATTTTTATTGCATTATCACATGATAATGATACACTTACTATTTCTGCTTTTTTGCATTTGGATGAAGATTCACCAATCGTCTTTTTTTTTTTTTTTTAATGTGCCATATCCAACGAGAAAAAAATTATCCTCCTTTCTATTCTTTTTCCATTTTCTTTAGCTATCTATCATATCTAACTTTTCCAAGATTGTATTCATCTTCTTGATTTCTTTATCATTTGGGGCTTTTCTGTTAGATCTGTCTAGTTCTTGGGGGGTGGCATTTGAGGTCTATTATGAATATAGTTTTACTGTCTATTTTTTCTTGTAATTAATTTAACTTTTTCTTTAAGAATTTGGATGCTTTGTCATTTAGTGCATATATGTTTAGTAATTATTTTAGCAGTATGTAGCTTCCATGCTTATCCCTAGAGCAAGAAGATTCATTTTCATGAATCCAAATCCATCCTCAGACACTTATTAGTTGTGTGATTCTGGACAAGTTACTTAATCTTTGTTTGCCCTGAAGACAGGTAGATGGATTAGTGTCTAGGGTCACACTGCTAATAAGTGTTTGGGGCTGGATTTGGACTCACAAAGATGAGTGTTTCTGACTACAGGACCAATACTCTGAGTATTATGGACTAATAAAGGTGCGATATTTACAATAGCTGAGTTGATCAATTCTGTGTACTGATGTAGTTTTTTATATAGCTGCTATATAGACACAGATTAAGTATATAACCAGTGACTGCATTTGACAAAAAAAAAAAGTTCTTGTGACATTTCAATTATTTATTTATGGTGATAAAACAACATAATCAATGAACCCTGAATTAGAAATGGATTGCTGTGAAAGATGTGATAGTCATTTATTATATTTTATCATCCTGAGCTTGGGGTTTATTGTGCCCTAGTTTTCCTGAAAAATTGAAAACTAATCCCTCCAAATTAAAAAAAAAAAAGGTTTTTTAATCATAAACTATGGATTAGAGCTGGTCAGATTGCCTATTTAATAAAGTAGGAAGAATTCCAATAGAACTGACAACTTTTATTTCTATTTTTTTTCTTGTTACAGATGGACCCAATTCAGAAAGCAGTAATAAATCATACATTTGGGGTTCCTCTTCCTCATCGAAGAAAGCAAATTATATCGTGCAACATTTGCCAGTTGAGATTTAATTCTGATGTAAGTTCATTATTTGTTATTCACTATAAAAATTCATTATCTTTTTCTAATCAGAAAGGAAAAGAGCTTCCTTAAATATTCTTCCATAACTGAAAAAGTCTATAGTTGTTATTGTATTGAAACTTTATTAATCTATGGTGTGCCCTTTTGGAAGCCTGCTTATTTTTTTGATAAGGAAAAACAGTGCATGTACTATGTTTTGAATGTATAACTTATTGGTACTTTAACACCATTGCTTAGTGCATATAGAAATGGTACATGGCCTGGGGTTACTTGGTGTCCAGTCAGATTCTCAGCCACAGAGTCCCATTGGAGGCCCATTGACTTGAGCTGTATGTGCAGGGTTAACCCTTAACAAAGTTGTGCAATGGATGATATTTGTGCTTTCTACATTTACCCTCTACATTCACTCAATCTTATGTTTCCATCTTGGCCCAGATTACTGTTAACTAGTCACCTGACTCACCCTAAGACATTCCCCTTGTATTGATGTAGTTGTCAAGGGGTGCTTAAAAATTTACTTTAAGGAATGAGATTTCCTTGAGAGAATTTAAGGCAAAAACTGCTCCATAGGGAATGCCCAAGAGTCTGAATACAATATGAGAATTTTCCTGATACAGACCTTCAAGTCTTCCCACCCTAGCAAGAGCATCCTTCTTGCTGCCATCACCTGCCAAGAATGCTGTCAATGTTTTCTGTTGACAGTATTCCTGTGTGGTTTTGACTGTAAGGCTGAATATCACTCATGTGACTAATTCTGAATAAAGATGATGCTGGGATCAATATATTTTTCTTCCTTTGGGGCAGCCTACTTTTTGAGCCTTGGAAACTCTGCTGTTTGGGGCAGCCAAGCAAAAAAGGGGATAGAATTTGCATCCCTGTCTAGTGAATTAAGAGGTCATAGAGCATGCAGAACTAAATTATTCTCTATTTTTATCCTTTCATTGCATGAAGAAATCAGTGATTTTTTTTGTTGCTATTTTTGATGTTGTCAATTGGCTGATTTGGTTTCTTGCTGCACCTGCCTTAAAATATAACTGTGTCTAGTCCTTTATGTTTTCAGATTCTTTATAGCTATGATCTATGAAAATTCACTTGTACGAGACAAAAAAAAATTCTTCTTTATGCATTAATACTCTCTCTCAGTGATGAGTTAATTTTAGAAAGTTCAGTTTTACTATTTTTAAAATATGTGGGAAGATTCCCTTTGTTGATCTCATACAAGATATGACCATTTCAGGAATAAAACAGTAGGTGTGTAGAACCCTGGCTATGCAGTCAAAGTGCTTGGGTTCGAATTCTATCTCTAAACTGGGCTTTAAAGCAGACAAGTTAAGTTCCCAAGGCCTCAATGCCTTTATCTGTACAATGAATAGGTTGGATAAAATGTATCCTAAGATCCTTTGAAACTGAAAATAAAACCATTTTTCTATGTAGAAACTGTCACAAATTTAAAATCTTTCTTGAATATTTAATAGGTAAATAAAAACTACAATATTTGGAGATATTAAGCAGATAGTTGGTTTTTAACTTTCACAAATCAAAAAAAAGTAGTAAACTACAATTACCAAGAGCAATTAGGAAACTGGGTAATGCTTCCTATATAATATGTCAGATATCATTATTGCATCTTTCTCTTCCCCTTCTTTTCCTCTTATTCTCTTTTTCTTATATTTTTCTTCCATTCTGCGGCTTCTATTCCTTCCCCTCTCCTTTTCCCATTGTTCTCTTTCCCTTATATTTCTTCCTTTTAATTTCTTCATTCTCCTTTTCCTCCCATTCCTCTTCCTATATTTTGTCTTACTCCTTTTGTCTTCTTCCTTTGGAGTTCAGGTAGAAAAAGTTTTGGTATAAGTTGCTATCACACTTATGTTTAATACTCTGTTTATTATTGCATAGGAAGAGAAAATCAATGCTTTTTAAGGTGAATAAAATATGAGGGTGCAAAATTATCCTCCTTTATAACCCTCCAGCATATTCATGTCTTTCTTAAGCCATAGTGGCAAAATTGAGCTCAGTGTCTTAGCCGACACTTTTGATGAAGGAATTCACCGACATCCTCTGATTCCAAATGCTGTGCACTTTACGCTATATAACATTGATTTTGCATATATAAATATTCAAGTATATCCAAACACATGACTCCCATTTATACATATAGTGTGTATCTATTTTAAAAAATAACTGTAGTTTTCTTTTAGTTGTTGTTGGACATTCCCTTTAAATGAAAAGTTCAACCTTCTATGAAACCTGTTTTTCTATGGGTAAATGTCTTCTGCTACTTTCCAAAACTGTCAGGTTATTTGGCTCCCCATCTCAACTAGATGAGTGTATCACTGGTGCTATTTCCCCTTCAAAAGCAGTCCTTTGGCATAATCATTTACTTTCACAAAAAGAACAGGGAACTCTGTTGAGATACCTTTGTTTTGTGGTTAAGTGACCTTGAGTCCAAAGGAGGTCATCTCTGCAGAGTTTGATGGTCACACAAGCTTCTCATAGAATCAGAAGATAATGAGCAATGTCCTTTGAAGGGCCAGTTCTTGCCTAGTATGTGTAGCAGAGAAGCAGCATGTCCATCAGTGTTGTCTGTGAACCTCTTCTAGCTTTGAGTTTGAACTTTGGAGATAATCCCTAACAAAGAAAATCCAATGGATGCATCATGAAAGAAAATGTTGTCCAAACTCCCACAGATTTCAAAATCCAAAGAAAAATCAGGTGGGCACAGAGAAACAATTGTGCCTGAAAATAACAAAAGGATTTTTAAAGAGATATGAATCCTTTAGAGGAGTTTATAATCTCTTATTTGAAAATTTGATAACCATCCATTTTAAGCATTTAAAAATGTTATTCTGAGAAGGGGTCCTTAGATTTAACCAGACTACTAAAAGTTGTTAACTATAATGGCTAATGATTCCTGCTTAAAATGAAATTTTTAATAGTGGTAACTGGAGTGATGGTGGTAACACATTTAACATGTGTTCATTTAGATTTTACTATATACAAGGATCTGGAGTTATAAAGCTTAAAATAAAATAACCCTTACTCTTAAGAAATTAACAATCTACAGAAGGATCCATAAAGGTCCATGGTCAATCAAAGACTCTGAGAAGGCTGGGCTGATTTTATTCAAATAAAAATCAGTTAAGTGAGATATATCATTTTCTAAGCAGAAAATCAGTTATTGTAGGAAGAATCATTCTCAGCCTATGACTTGCTTAGAAAAGGCAGATTATGAACAGTTTACACATCAATTTTTTTGGAAAGATAAGAATAGAGAATTAAGTGAAGATAACTGAATTATAGAATTTAGTTCAGAGATATAAATAATCTCTGCAGATTTCTAGTACAATTCATAATAGAAAATATTCCCCATTAAATGATACACATTCAAATCTTTGCTTGAAGAACTCCAAGGACCAGATATCTATTTTCTTCCAAGGCAGCCCATCTCATTTTGGGGTAGTCTAATTGTTAGGATGTTTTGGTGTGGTAGGAGTGGGAATGTTTTCATTTTACTATTTTCTTTCTTAAAAGCTGCCTCCAAAAAGGGTCCAGGAGGCAGTTGGTGATGAAGGACTGGGTCTCGGGACAGAGATTACATAAAGAGTGGAAGAACAAAGTTTGGTCAGGATATAGAAGTATATAGATGCACAAGGAAGTGATTGGCCCACCAATTGATTGGTCAAGGTCTCCAAAGGAGGAGTAAACTACTCTATAGCCAGTTTTCATCACTAACTTCTAAGCAGACTAAAGTGTTATGATATATTGTAGCAGCAAAATGGATATAGAAACAGAAGACACAGTCAAAAGTGTCAAGTTCACCAATGAGGGTTTTGGAATGTGTGGGCCATTTTTATGAATGGATGGATACATTTTCCCCAGCCAGGAACACATTCAGGTGTGACTTAATTTCAAGGAAGTTGCTTGAGTTTTGGAAAAAAAAAATCTTGTGTTCAGATCTGAGAATACTAGTATCCTATAGGGACATTTTAAATTCTAGGGTTTCTCAAAGGGCAGAAGTCAAACTTTTTACTTATATGTCTCTTCTATAGGAATAGTTCAAAGTACAAAAATGATTTCATTACATAGCAAAGGAAGTGGACATCCAAGAAAAACTTCTACTTTGAGAGCCATGAAATAGTTTGTCTGCTGAAAGATCCAAGATCCGCTAAGAAACTGTATGAGATACTGTTTTAATTTGAATTTAATTACTTTTTCTCTCTTTATGTAATTATATACATATCTCAAAAGAGCTTTTGGATGTTACTAAAATCCAAAAAAAAAAAATTAAAATTTACCAAATCAGCATTGTTATCTAAAAATTGTTAAGTGTTGAAAGGTATCTTTAGATTATTTGTTTATTTGTTTGTTTTTTTACTGGAGATGATATTTGCTATTGATGATCATTCATTGATTTGTTTTATCCTTATTAATGTCTTTTGTTTTTACATCACTTTTATTTCCAAATATATCTTTCATACTTTCTTTTCAAAAGCATTATCCCTTGTAGCAAAGAATGGAAAGAGAAAAGATAAAACCCATTCATCAAAATTAACCAACATGGCAGCCAGTTCTGATAGTATATATGATCTGGTGATCATAGTACTTCACCTATATAAAGAAGAGGTCAGGGTTAGCAGCAGATTTTCTTCCACCATTTTCAGGCCAAACCTGATCTCAATAAATCTCAGATTTTTGTTGTGATATTTTTTCTGTTCATATTTCTAGGATGCACCCACTGTCGTTGAGTATATAGAAAATGGGATATACATACTTCTCTCTCCACTATATAAACATAATAATTTCTACTAGATTTATTGCTGGTGAAGTCTGTCCTTTAATTAGGCAAAGGATGACCCTTGATTCTCATACTCATGAGCTCATTAAAATCTCCTGCTCTGGTATCTTGGGACCTATCTAAGTTTGGGGCATTAGTTTAGGTCACATTAAAAGTGGATGTGTAGGATGGAGAAACTTGATGTACAATAGAAATTTAGTAATGAATTGGAAACATACACCAAATGCAATGTTAACCATGTAAAGACCCATGATGCATAACAACAGAGTAATTAAAATAGGATTAACCAGTTTAATTCACAATTTCTAGTAATTATGATTGGAAGGCTAATATTCAAGCTTCACTGAGACAAAATATGGTTTTCAAGACTGTTAATTATCCATTTTTATATTTTACCTTCTTTTATACTCTTTGACTAATACTCAAGTAAAAATCTGCAGGCAAACCCATTCAGTTGGACCAATCTTTTCATCCAGTTGGGCCTTTCCTCGACATTCTCCCTTTCTCTGCCACCCATCAATGCCCCTTCAGGAAGCTTCACTGGCCCCTCTGTGTAACTGGGCTTTACATCATGTCAGGAGGGCAAAGTCATTGCTGCTTCTGAAGAATTCCAGACCTTTGAAAATGACAAGGTCATTTATTTAAGTAAAAGAAAGACAAAAGAAGGGCAGCCTCATCCCGGGAAGAGATAGTTGCACATGCTGACATCTGTATACTCCTGGGTATAAGCTAAGTCAGATTCTCTGACTCACTCTGAATCCCTGGAAGCATCCCTAAAGGACTCTGATACTTTATAATGGAATGGCTCATTCCTTCATACATTCACTGGGTTATGGCCCAGAAGCCTATTAGGGGATTTTGTGGCATCTCCTGAGTCTTCCAGTTTAACAACCATTTAGGAACTTTATCACCAAACAGGGCAAATCTCTTAGCATTAAGCATATGGGAATTATTCCCCACTCCACCCCCTACTCTCTACCCCCTGTATGTAGTTACTTAGAACTAGGAATGGTCAGCTGGACATACACCATGTGGGATTTTGTTGCATATTGCTTTGTTGTTATTTTTGTCTGTTTCAACTGTGTCCAGTTCTTGGTGATCCCATTTGAGATTGTTTTTGGCAAAAATAATGAAGTGGTTTGACATTTCCTTCTCTAGCTCATGTTGAAGATGAGGAACTGAGGCAAACAGGGTTAAGTGACCTGTCCAGGACCACACAGATAGCAAGGGTCTGAGGTTAGATTTGAGCTCAGGTCTTCCCAAGTCCAGAACCAAGTGCTTACATATTATTATAATTATTATGTTTATTTGTTTCCTGATTCCATTTATTTTACTTTGCATTAATTCATACTCAAATGAGATGATATTTGTAAAGTGCTTTCACACAATTAAGGCATATTAACATAGGCAATTAACAAATATTTGTCTCTTTCTATCCTTCCTTCATAAAATATGGTTTTTTATCCTTCATAATTGTCATTTATTATACTTCTATAATATCATATTACATTCTTATTCCACAATTTGTTTAGTCAATGATTTCCTGCATTTTGTCCATTTTCCCTTCAATTACTGTATGTGCTGCTTTAAATATTTTAATTATATCTTTTTTTTTCAATTTTTCACTTCTTTGAAGTGTGTGCCTGCCAGTGAAACCTCTGGATCAATGAACTCTTGTATGGATAATTCTTTAACATAATTCCACTTTTTTTTGGGAGGGGGGAGTAATGAGTGTGTGGGTGAGGGGTCATAATTCCAAACTGCTTTTTAAAAATTATCTCCATTCATATTGGTGTTAAGTAGTCATCACTGTTCCTCTCATCAATTTGAAAAAATAATTTTTCTTGATATCTTTCAATTTCATATGACCTGCAATTCTCAATGTATCTCCTTCCACTCTTCCTCTGGAGAGTCATCATTTATAATAATGGGAAAAAGGAATAGAAAAAAAATGAGCAAAAACAACAAAAAACACATTATTTGTGTAACCTTCAGTCTCATCTCAGCAGGGAAACCCATCAAGGCTAACTATGGGCATAGCATTCTATTTTTTTTTCTTTTTTATTGTAGTAAGTTTATTTTTAATACACAGTGCTTTATGAATCATGTTGGGAGAGAAAAATCAGAGCAAAAGGGAAAAACTATAGGAGAGAGAGAGAAAAAAGAAGTGAATATTGCATGTGTTGATTTACATTCAGTCTCCTTAGATCTTTTTCTGGATACAAATGGCATTTTCTGTCCAAAGTCTATTAGGATTGCCTTGGATCACTGAACCACTGAGAAGAACTAAGTCTTTCATAGTTGATCATCTCACATTCTTGCTGTTACTGTGTACAATGTATTCCTGGTTCTGCTTGTTTTGCTCAGCGTCAGTTCGTGTAAATCTTAATCAGCTTGTTCATCATTTTTTATAAAACAATATCGCATTGCCTTCATGTATCACAACTTGTTAAGTCCAATTGATGGGTATCCACTCCTTTTCCAATTCTTTTCTACCACAAAAAGAGCTGCTACAAACATTTTTGTACATGTGGGTCCTTTTTCCCTCCTTTATTATTTCTTTGGGATACAGACTTAGGAATGACACTGCTAGGTCAAAGGGTATGCACAGTTTTATAGCTCTGGTCATATTTTCAGACTGCTCTCCAGAATGGTTGGATCATTTCACACCAATAATGCATTAGTGTCCCAGTTTTCCCACATCCCCTCCAATATTTCTATTATCTTTTCCTGTCCTCTTAGTCAGTCTGAGACACGTGTAGTGGTACCTGAGAGTTTATTTTAATTTGCATTTCTCTAATCTAATAGTGATTTAGAGGATTTTTAAAAAAATATAATTATAAAAGGCTTTACTTTTGTCATCTGAAAATCTTCTGTTAATATCCTTTGACCATTTATCAATTGGATGGCATTCTATTTTAATTCATTTCTTGTTATTGGTCTTGCATGTTTATTTTTGTAATAATTCATTATATCATTTTCCCATTTACTTTTCATCAGTTCAGAAGAATCTTTATATGCTTTCCTGCACTCATAACATTCATAATTTCTTGAAGCACTTATCACTACTCCTTAGCCCATTAGTGTAAATTTCTGCATGAAATTAAATTCATGCACCATGCAGAATAGAAAGGGAAGTAGGAGAGGAGTGAGTGTGTCTATGAATTAGAGCTCCACAGGGAGGAGGCATGGATATGATAATTAAGACATTTCCTCTAAGCCTTTGTTCTTTGCATTTGATTATCATTTGTAGCCTGTAATATTATTCTTTTCTTATTCAATACAACTTACATTGCTTTTCTTATAAATGATGTCCATTCTCTGTTTTAATTACAAACCTTGAAATGAAATGGACTAGAATTTGCCCTAAATTCCAATATTTTCAAGACTTTAATTTTGTTTAAATGAGAGGAAAGAAACGATGTATTTGACCTGACCATTTCAGGATCAATGAGATCATAACAATTTATGTATTGATGACAATTGACAATATGATGAAAATATGATTGAGAGTTACAAGGGCCTTATGAAAATAAGATTACAGGTTTAAAACTAGAAGAAACTTTACAGTCATATATCCAGCATCTTCATTTCTCTACTTCTGCACATTTCTAGTACCATAGGTTTGGAAGACATCTTCCCCATGGTAATTTAGGTAGTAAGTGCCAGCCATACAATTTTATCCCTTGTAATCCCAATCCCATGCTTTATGTTTATAGTAAAGGAGCCAAATAAAATAAAATAAAATAGTACAAGGAACAGTCTAAATACCATAATTAAACACAATTAATATTAAAGTTAGATCAGAATCACAGAATTTGAGAGTTGGAAGGTCTCAGGGGTCATGTAATATAACACATGTGTAAAAGAAATCCTTACTCTCACATACCAGACAAATTGTCATCTATCATCAGTTCTGAGACTTCCAAGGAAAGGGAGTTCATAAGCTCTCAAGGCAGCCCATTCCATTCTTGGATAGCTCTACCTATTAGGAAGAGAAAGTTTTTTTTTTTTTTGGTGTTGAAAACTAACACTCTAGAGGCACGAAAAACTTTTCCAGTCAAGTGGATCATTTTTGTTCTATTTTAGTGATGTCTGCACAGTGTGACCACTGTCTGAGAATCACTGCACCAAATCCTTGAGCACAGATACACTTTGTTTGCAGATTCTTGAAACCTTATTTGACGCACCAAATGTAGACTGGGAAAGTGCCTGTGGGATATGTTGTCTCTGTCCGAATTTATGTTTTGGTTTAAATTGAAATGAATATTGGTAAAGTTACAGCAATCATAGTGAAGCCAGTTCTTATCATGGGGGAATTGAAAATGACCAATGGAAGTATGCTCATCATAAGTTTTATGTGTTTAAATACATGTGTGAGTTTTAATTGTAAGTACCATGAATCATGTACACATACAGTGTACCTAAGCTGAGCGTGGACATGGACTAAATGTATCTATAACATATTCCACATGGTTTGCATTTTAAGATATAAATGAACTGATTCTTTCCATCTGTAGAGATTAAAGCAAAGAAATTTACCCTTAGCTGGTACATACTATATTAGATCTCTGGGTAAGAAATGAAGCCTTTTCTCAGTTTCCTTATAAATATGCTTTCAGAAGCCAGGCTCTGAACAGGTTTTATCCATTTCCAGAGCATTGCTTATTTTCTCCACATCAGTGAACTTGTCATGATAATCAACTTTTTTTTGTCCCAGCCATCAATCACTCTTGATTACAGCTGGGTAGAAGTTCTGTTCTGTTGATCAGCTCATCAGTGCACACAATATTACACCTGGAGGCCACTGACAACCACCCCTCCTTGGAAAGAATCATTTTCCTCCAAGACTTTGTGATGCAGCTCTTTTATTTGCATTTGTGTCTCATAGTATTGTCACTTTTTTGACTTTGTCATTTCTTTTATTGAAATGATCTTTTTGAAATGTCCTTTCAAAGGTGGCTTGATTTCTTCTTTGAGGGGAGGGAGAATGGAGAATTATGTCTTTCTAGAATTGTATGTTTCCATTTTGCCTCCCCTCTCACATCCTTTTTTTTTAAACATTTAAAAATTAACAGTGAACTTCTTTCACCTCACTGTAGTTACTCAAGAAATTAAAATTGCATGAGTTCTAAATTAAATGAATATTCAGTATTTTAGAAGGGGAGATTTTAGCATAAGTTTTCATAAAATGTTTGTGAGACAAATTTTGTCCATTTTTATTGGCTTTCTTAGTTAAATTTTCTAGCTTAAACTGGGAAGCATTTATCTTTAATGTGTTTTTTATTTTAAGAGTCTTTTAACAAACTTTCTACATGCTTAACATCTTAAAAATAAGCATTTCTTTAGTTTTTCAAAGGCAGTCTGTCATTACTGTGAATCATTGCACTATTGTAGCTTGGCTTACTGGTGGCAGGGCCTGTTTTGGAGTTAGGAGGACCTTGTTTTACATCTTACCTCTATTGAAGCCAAATTGTGTGACCCGGACCAATTATTTAATCTCTACTTGACATGGACAACTGTAATACAGGAAGTTTTGTGTGTATGTGTGTGTGTGTGTGAAAGAGAGAGAGAGAGAGACAGAGACAGAGATAGACAAAAAGAGAGACAGACAGAAAGAGACAGAGAGAGACAGAAAGACATACAGAAACAAAGAAAGAGAGAGAGAGAGAGAGAGTGAGTATGAGTGCGTAAGTGTGTGTGTCAGTCAGTCAGTCAGTCAGTCAGAGAGATCCCATAGGCAATCTGGTAAAGCCAATGAGCACTTTCTCAGAATACTATTTTTAGATCCAAAAACAAAATACTCCAGATCACAAAGAATAACAATTATATTGAAATGTGATATGTATGTGTATGTGTATGTGTGTACAAATACATATCATACATAAATCCTTGCTCTATGACTCAATACCAAATGTATCATGTGAAGGGTTTGTCATTACTAAGAGTCTACACACACACGATAAATTTATCATTTCTTCCTTCCCCCAGTGGTGCATAACAGGTAAAAAAAAAAATGCCTTTATATCTAAGCTGTTTTGTTGTTGTTGTTGTTCTTAATAGTTGTTCTTGATGTAGTTGATTATGCCATGACCATTTTTTAATATCTGATTTCCTAAAGTGCTTATATAAATACCCTTTAATAATTCTTTACTCTCCCATCAAGCTAGCCAGATCATTTCTCTCCTCTACTTTATTGTGTGTTATGTTTATTTTTTAAATAATCACACAAAGTTGAAAATAACTTAAAAGGTTCTAGAAACATGAAATTTTAAAAGAGAACATTATAAATGGAACTCAAATACAAAATAAGGAAACTGAATAATAATTTGATTAAAAACTAGAATTTTGCATAAAAAAACTTCAGTAATAGAAGCTTATTTTTTGTCTTTTCTTCCCATTTTTAGGACAATAATGTGTTATTTTCTTTGGATTAAGGTGAGCCAACAAGGAAGAGTTATGTTTCCTTCGTCTATGGACACTGAGACATGATTGGATATTATTTTAATCTACATAGTGTGAAGTCCAAATTAGCTCACTGGAGGCCTCAGAATTAGCCGGAGTCAGGATAAGCAAAAGTCCTTGGTCTTTAGGAGGAGAAGTGAAGGGGATTGACAAAATTGCCACAAGCTCTCCACCAATCTCCTTTCTCCTCATCCTCCTCCAAAGTGACTCTGGCTTGTCTTACTCCACCCCCTAATCCCTCCTATGATTATCTGTATACACCAAAAGATTTGAGCCAGCACAGAATAGTGAGAAGGGCCATTTTCCAAGCATATGCTAATAGAGTATTGTCCAATAGGTAATTAGCCTTAAGTGCTTGGTTATCTGATTTCAGTGCACATATTCAGAGTTTCAGCCCTTTACACATAGTAACAAAATTCCTGGAAAAATGATATTCCTTAGTGGACAATAATTAGATATAATATTTTTAAAATTCCTAAGCAATCATTAGGATTTTGTTTTCAAAAATAATATGAAGGATAAATGGAAAATCAGATATTTCCAACTGGTTTTCTTAAGTTTGATCTTTCTCAATTTTATGTCCATGTGCCAGATTTGATTATAGTTCAGTCTATCCTTCCTGGTCCCCTTTTCCTTTTCTTCTACCCCTTTTACTTTGCATCTGTACATAACTATTTCTATGTACATACGCTTATATGTTCATATATAGCATGTGTGTGTTGTTATCAGAGAGTATAAATTAATATGAGCATCTTATGTAATTCTTATTTTTATAGACCTATCATTCATCTGTCTATATATTTTTCACTTTAAATTAGCACTTTGATGAGAATCACACCTAACAGGAGAATACAAATCTCAACTGTCTTAAATAGTGACATTTTAGTGAGACAATGCCAACCAGAAATATGCTACTTTTTTTTCAACTTAAGCCACAATTTCCTTTTTCCTCCTTATAAACAATGACTATAACTTTAAAAGATGACTCCAGAGGCTGATTTAATAAAGATCTTTTATCAGCAAACCAGGTGATCTGTAGTTTATACACAGAGATGTGTAAGTTTATAGGATATATAGAACAGGATAGAATAGTTGTTCCATCACTTTTCCAATTTGAAATGTTAGCACTACTGCATTGTGCCTAGAGCACTAGACCTGAAGCTAAGAAAGACTCGGCTTCTTTCCTCAGACACCTATTAGTTTAATGACCTGGGAAAGTCATTTTAACTTCCTGACTTATTTTTTAAATCTATAAAATGGTAACACTCACTCCCATGTCTCCCCCCACCCCCCAGGTCTAAATAAATAAAAATTGATCTTTTTTTCTAGTTCTAGTGTTCTAGAACATATTTAGTTGCAACAAACCTTTAAAGTCTTTAGACTATGTAAGCATTGGAAAATAGAGAAGAAAATCCTTCAGAAGGATCCAGGTGCTGCTGGGATGGAAAATTTGAGTGGACACTCCATGTAGGAGAGCATTAAGAGAGAGACATTTGCTGCTGCCTGTGCCTGGCCAATCTGTAAAGACCATTAAGTCAATTGGAGACTTTTTGCAAGCCAGCTCTCATTGACTCTCACTCTCATCACTCTCAACAACATCATTTTTTGTATTTTGTGTTCTATTTTTATTGAAATGTCTGAAAGCTAAAAGGAGAGAAATTAAGTTTTCATTACTTGCTTTACATGCTCTTGTAATATATAGATATGCATACATAAACATACACATATGTGTATATATGTCTGTGTATAGACGCACATACATATATATATATATATATATATATATACATACATACACAAGTATGAAATATCTCGAGAGATGCTTTGACAGTCTTTGCACCCCAGCTTACAAAGTCCTGTATTGCAATTTGAATGAATGATGAAACATTTTTAAAGCATTTACTAAGTAGAAAGCCTGCACATCGAAATAGAAAATTCACAACATTCTCTACTCCCCCAAAACTCTCATTCTAATAGGAGAAAATGACACATATAAGGGATTGCTACTGGATGGCCAATAGGAAGCCTGAAGTTAGACAGAGGTTGGACAAAGACAGAGACAGAGACAGACAGACAGATAGAGAGACAGAGACTTTGAGAGCAAAAGACAGAGAGAGAGAGAGAGAGAGAGAGAGAGAGAGAGAGAGAGAGAGAGAGAGAGAGGAGAGAGGAAGAGAAGAGAGGGGAGAGAGGGAGGTGAGAGAGAGAGTGCATGTGCAAGTGTTCTCTGTACAGCACCACCTATATTATAAGTTTTGTCTGGAATCTCATTACATGGGGAATTCCCACCATCTCTGCTCTTACTGATCAGTCTGAAATGTTAATTTTGCATCCCAGAAGACAGTATCTTTGATATATATGCAGAAAAATCCCTGGACAAATTTTAGAGGTCAGAAGCCTCTGATGAAGGCACATGAAATTCTCATTGTCAGAAGCCATATCATTAAGAATCAAAAGTGACACATCTTAAGATGAAAAAGAGACAATTAATCTGAATCTCCAGATAAAAAGTACATAGCCATATGTTGAAATTATATAATAAATTCAATGGGCAATATCTGCTTTTAAACCAAGTAGTGAGTGACTAGGGGTTCTGTTATGGCAACCAGAAGTTGTTGGGACAAGTGACTTAGTATGATGGTGTCATTGCCATCTGGCAATGTCTGGAGATAGCTTGGACTAAGGAGAAAGGTGAATTGTGCTTATACTCTCCAAATTTCTTTCTGTGGTAAAATTTTGAGTGCCCTGTCTTTAGCTATGGAAATCAACCACTTGCATGTGTCATAGAGAAGGAGAAGGGACTTGCTATTATGGGAAAGTAAGAACCTTAATTCCAAGGATAGACTTAAAATTAGAGAAATAAAATGGCACATTAATATAAAGGCTCAAGACAGCGAGGTTCAATAGGGTTCCTCTTGAACTTTTACTCCAGCACTACATTTACTCTTAATAGACCACAACTTTCCCAAAGCACTTTGGGAACTTTTTGTACATCTTTATATTTCTCATATATATATATATATATATATATATATATATATATAATCAGAAAGTGACAAAGTCTAGATTTTAAACTCATCCAGAGTCAACATTAGAATTTTTCTGGAACCACAATTTCAAACTCTATCTTTTCCTTCAATCCTGAGTTCATGCAGATTAGGACCAGATTTGCATTTTGATTTTTTTTTTTCTTACCAGATGCTATAAGTTAACTTGGCTGTGAATTAAGATTTGGGATTTGATAACCTCCCAGCAATGACCATAAAATTTGTTATGGAACATCAGAAAAAAAGAAGATATTTCCGCAGCCCAGCTGTTATGTCTTTGCTCATCAAACAGAGAAGTGGAAGCAGAGTCATAATCAAGATGGAGAAATTGGGACAATGACCCAGGGTGATGACATTTTAAAATTATTAAGAGCACTAGTACCATCAGCAGATAAGAAAAACTGAGTTTATGTCTGAGATACAGAAAATACTTAGTGAAATTAGCAAGCGCCAGATTGGATCCATTTCCAGTCATACCCTAGGTGAGTAGTTATATTCTAGCCTGATTCCCAGTTATTCCATTTCACAGTGGCATCTACTACAGCAGCTTTAAAATGTTCCAGAATCTCTTCCTCAACCCCCTACTGGCTGATGTCTCTCCCTTTGGAGCCTTAAGTTCCAAGTTGCAAGTTCTTCCCAAGGTATTTCTCCCTTTTGCTATCCATCTTCCAAAGTTGACTGGGAAAATTGATTTGATGCCCAACCTTTCCATCTATTTTCTACAGGAACCAGAATTGTTAATAATGGTTCTACTTAGAAGCACAAACAAAAGCATTCCTCCCACATAATCAACTTCTCTTTTTCTAATAAGCTACCTGACAATAAAATCTAACTTACAACTTTACCCCTACAAGATAGTTTATTCCTACTATCTCTGCTGTCACTGCTCATGTCTGAAATATTAATTTCGCATCCCGGAAGACCGTATCTCTGCCACATGTGCAGAAAAATCCCTAGACAAATTTTAGAGGTCAGAAGCCTCTGATGAAGGCACTTGAAATTCTCAGAAGCCATATCATTAAGAATCAAAAGTGACACATCTTTAGATGAAGAGGAGAGAAGATATTTAGATTGGACAGGATGATCTTTAAGTTCTCTCCACATACCAGATTGTATAGAGCAAGGAAAAGCAGATGGTAGGCATCAGTCTACTTACTGATGGTTGATAGGTGGTAAGAAGCCTAGATTCCCTAAAGAATTATCACTCTTATAAGTGTCTACCAGTGTCAGATCTGGTTTGTCAGAATGGTTCATTGTCTTCAAACCATTTTAGAGTCTGAGTGGTAAAGAGTCAGTTATACCATTGTTTCATCTTTGTCTGAAGGTATTTTCAGGTTATTTTGTTTAATATTCATCTTCAATTGTTCCTCTGCTTTCTATGCTTAGCTCAGAAAACCATGCTGGTGTTCAAATCAACATGGGGATGCAATGTGGGTAGTATAGTGAAATGAACTCAGCCTCATGAGTCAGAGGACCTATAGAAACACTCAGCAATTTATAGTACTTTAGAGTTTTCTACAATGCTGAAGATCAAGTGAATTGATAGTGTGTGTCATTGGTAGGAACTGACTCTAGGTTTTTCTGACTGAGTTTAGTTCTCTAACTTTTATAAGTCACTATCTCTCTATTTCCATTGACCTAATAAATTCAATAGAACTCTGATTCCCTGGCTACTAGTGATCCTTTTTTTTTTTTTTTTTTCTGGAGCAAATGTGGTTCCTCATTCAATAGCTGGTCTTTGAAATTTAGCATCTATTTGCCATTCTAATCTAACAAGTGGCCCAACAAGACAAGGGTTTAAAAAAATAGTCTCAGCTAATTCTTGCAGTGAATTAGACATTTTTAAATGGAAATTTTGGATTTGGGTTCCTTGATTTTCCTTTTGTGTCATAATGTGTATAATATAGTCCTGACTATATCTGTATCTGTATCTCTATCTATCTGTCTTTCTTTCTATCTATCTATCTATCACTGAGGCAATTGGGATCAAGTGAATTGCCCAGGTTCACACAGCTAGGAAGTATTAAATGTCTGAGACCCAGATTTGAACTCAGGTTCTTGTGACTTTGGGGCTGGTACTCTATCTAGCACCACCTAGTTGCCCCCTATCCATATATTTTTTAAGAAATTGTACATATATAATGTCCAGGCTAGCTCCCTGGAGGGTCTCAAGATCAGTCAGAGTCAGGATCAATCAAAGTCCTTGGTCTTTAGGGGGAGACGTGAAGGAGGCAGACAAGCTGCCACACAGCTTACCAAAGATGCATCCTGGATTCTGGAGTCCGGAGTCTTCAGCCTCTCTCCTCTTCATCCTGTAGCCAAGTGAACCTGACCTCTCTCCCACAACCCTCTAATCCTTGCCTATGATTACCTCACCTCCACACATTCAGCAAGAATCAATTGTGAGAAGAGCCATCACATTACCATATTATCTAAGTATATGCTTATAGAGCCATCAACTCACATGGAATAAATAATTAGCCTTAAGTGCTCTGCTGTTTGATTCAAGCACACCTTTCCAGAGTTTCAGCCCTCTATATACAAGGTTCTGGTTGCTAGAATTGCCAGATATCCAAGAGGATATCTCTTAAGTTGAAGAAAGAAAGGAAGTCTCCTTGTAAATAATATCCCAACTTTTGAGTTTTCTTAAAATTTGTTTCTATTGGGACAAACAAGGGAAATCCAGGTTTCCAAAGAATAGTATACCACAACATGAATTTCTTGCAAAAGTAAGGTAGTACTTGTTACAGAGTGCTAAGGATTGTAAGACCCTGCTAGTGTTTGATGAATTAATACTTGATGATCTTGGTAAAAGAAAGTATTTCCATTTTTCTTAGACTAGTAACCTACAAAAAACTAAGAACACTGGAATTTTTTTTTTCTTCATGTTAAATGATGAATTACTTTTTCATTAAGTCTCTCTATAGAGTAGAAAAGTTTCAGATCCAAGACTGTAAGGTAGTAGTTACCTAAGAACTGAAAAAATAAACTATGCCCATCAATTGGGAAATGACTGAAAAAAGTGATGACAGGATTGCAAAATAATACTACTGTGCTAGAAGAAGATGAAGATGGTTTCTGAGAAACCAGGATATATATATATATATATACATACATACATATATATATACATACATACATATATATATATCAATATTATGAAATTAATAATTTTAATGACTTAAAATTCTGATAAAAATGAAAACAAATTATTATTCCACAAGGTCATCCACAAGATGAAGAATTCTAGGTGATGGGAGGACTGCACAGAATGACAGAATTTTTATATACCCACTATGGATATTCATTGTGCTTAAATATGAATACTATTACATGTTTTTTTCTTCTGTTTTATACTCAGTGAAGGGAAAATTATAGAGATTATGGAAAAAAAATCAAGGAAAAAGATTATAGTAAGGAAAAAGCTATACATATGCACAGACATTTCTGTATGTGTATATGTAAATTTTATATATGTATATAATTGTGTGTATGTATATATGTATATGTAATACTTATACAACCATGTATATATGCATATATATGTATATCCTTTGACAAATTTTACATATAATATTCATATAATATGTATAGCTTCTTGTCAATCCAAAACACTAAAAATTTCAGTAAAATAAATTATGAAATGCAGCTCATACTTATTCTTTAGCTCCTGTTACTCCTTTCATTATACTAGGGGAATTTGCTTAGACACTATCAATTAGCAATATAAATTGGCCTTATATTTTTATTTGTCATTGGGAATTTGAAGTTTTACTTCTTAAACAATAACAGCAATCCTAGTGATCAATCATTCCCACATCTAGGATTAACACAACAGGAGGTTTCCACAATACACAGTTTCCTATGACAATGGAATGAGAAAATTTTATAGAGAAGAGATCCAACCCTGAGGCTCTGAATATTTTAGAAAATATATTTTATAACTCCTTTAATAAACTTTAATTCCTTTTCAATCCAATGCATTTTATTTTATGCATTTTACTGTTCCAAGAAGGGATCCATATGCTTCATTAAATGACCCAAGGAATCCACGAATAGAAAAGTTTATGAATCCCTGATGTGTAAATGTAGATCATCTTAGCACCATTCACGACTTAAATTAAAAACTTAATTTAAAAACTAATTAAATGTCTGACCATTTAAAATAGCTAATTCATAATTCTAATGTAGTTTGTTAGAATAACAATTATTTTCTTTTTTCTTCTTAAAAATTGTCAATGGTATTTTATTTTCCAAATATATGTAAAGGTACTTTTCAACATTCATTTTTTAAGACTTTGTGTTACAAATTTTTGTCCCACCTTTCCTTACCTCCCTCAAGACAGTAAGTAATCTGATAAGGTTAGAAATGTGCAATTCTTTTAAACACATTTCCCTATTTATCATGTTGCATAAGAAAAAAAAAAAAGGACCAAAAGTGGAAAAAAAGAGAGAAACACAAATAACAGTGAAAATATTATGCTTCATTCCATCTTCAGGCTCATAACTCTCTTCTCTGCATATGGATGGCATATTCCATCCCAAATATATTGGAATTTCCTTGAATCATTACATAATTGTGAAGAACCAAGTTCATCATCAACAAGATTATCACATATTCTTGTTACTGTGTAGAATGTTCTCCTAGTTCTATTCCCTTCGCTCAGCCTCAATTCCTACAAGACTTTCTAAAAGGCTTTTCAAAAATCAGCCTGCTCATCATTTCTTAAAGAACAATTATATTTAGTCACATCCATAAACAACCATATTTGGCCATTACCCAATTCATGGCCATCCACTCAATTTTCAGTTCTTTACCATTACAAAAAGGGCTGCCACAAACATTTTGCATTTGGGATACAGACTCAGTAGTGGCACTGCAAGATCAAAAGGTGTACACAGTTTTATAACTCTTTGGGCACAATACCAAATTGTTCTCTAGAATGTTTGGATTATTACATAACTACACCAACAATATATTTTTTATTATAGCTTTTTATTTACAAGATATATGCATGGGTAATATTTCAGCATTGACAATTGCAGAACTTTTTGTTCCAACTTTTCCCCTCCTTCCTCCCACCCCCTCCCCAGATGGCTGGTTGACCAATACATGTTAAATATGTTAAAGTATATGTAAAATACAATATATGTATACATGTCCATACAGTTATTTTGGGGTACAAAAAGAATCAGAGTTTGAAATAGTGTACAATTAGCCTGTATATGAAATAAAAAATGCAGGCAGACAAAAATAGAGGGATTGAGAATTCTATGTAGTGGTTTATAGTCATCTCCCAGAGTTCTTTCACTGGGTGTACCTGGTTCAGTTCATTACTGCTCTATTGGAACTGATTGGTTCATCTCATATTTGAAGATGGGCACGTCCATCAGAATTGATCATCATATAGTATTGTTGTTGAAGTATATAATGATCTCCTGATCCTGCTCATTTCACTCAGCATCCGTTCGTGTAAGTCTCTCCAGGCCTTTCTGGAATCATCCTGCTGGTCATTTCTTACAGAACAATAATATTCCATAACATTCATATACCATAATTTATTCAGCCATTCTCCAATTGATGGGCATCCACTCAGTTTCCAGTTTTTGGCCACTACAAAGAGGGCTGCCATAAATATTTTTGCACATACAGGTCCCTTTCCCTTCTTTAAAATCTCTTTGAGATATAAGCCCAGTAGTAGCACTGCTGGATCAAAGGGTATGCACAGTTTGATAACTTTTTGAGTATAATTCCAAATTGCTCTCCAGAATGTTTGGATTTGTTCACAATTCCACCAATAATGTATCAGTGTCTCAGTTTTCCCAATCCCCTCCAACATTCAGCATTATCTTTTCCTGTCATTCTAGCCAGTCTGACAGGTATATAGTGATATCTCAGAGTTCTCTTAATTTGTATTTCTCTGATTAATAACAACTTGGAACATTTTTTCATATGGCTAGAAATAATTTCAATTTCTTCATCTGAGAATTTTTTGTTCATATTCTTTGACCATTTGTCAATTGGAGAATGGTTTGAGTTCTTATAAATTAGAGTCAATTCTCTATATATTTTGGTAATGAGGCCTTTATCAGAACCTTTGACTGTAAAAATGTTTTCACAGTTTATTACTTCCCTTCTAATCTTACCAAAAATATATTAATATCCCAATTTTGGCTCATCCCCTCCAACATTTCTCATTTATGTTTCCTGTCATCTTAGACAATCTGAAAGATGTTAAGTGCTATCTCAGAATGTCTTAATTTTTGTTTTTCTAATTAATAATGATTTAGAACATGTTTCATATGAACGGAAATGGTTAATTTCTCTAACTGAAAATTGTACTTATTCTTTGACCATTTATTAATTGGTAAATGCCTTATGTTCTTATAAATTTGACTCCATTCTCTATATATTTTAGAAATGAGGACTTTATCAAAAACACTGGCTGTAATTTTTTTTCCTCAGCTTTCTGCTTCCCTTCTAATCTTGATTGTATCATTTTTTTTGCAAAACCTTTTTAATTTAATGTAATCAAAATTATTCATTTTGCATTTCATAATGTTTTCTAATTCTTCTTTTGTCATAAATTTCTCCCTTCTTCAAAGATCTGAGAGGCAAATTGTCCCTTTCTCTCCTAATTTACTTATAATATCACCTTTTATGCTCAAATCATGTACCCACTTCATCTTATTTTGGTATGGGGTGTGAGATATAAGTCTAAGCTGACTTTCTGGCATACTATTATCCAGTGTTCCTAGAAATTTTTGTCAAAAAGTGAGTTCTTATGCCAGAAGTTGCAGTATTTTTGTTTATCAAATACTAGATTACTATAGTCATTGACTGACTATTCATAACTTTATTTCTTAGCTACTACCAAATGGTTTTAGGTCTGGTATAACTAGGCCACCTTCTTTTGAAATTTTTTCACTAATCCCCTTGATATTTTTGACTTTTTGTTCACCCGGATAAATTTTATAACAACTATTTTCCAGGTCAATTTATTTTTATTAGTGATTTTTAAAGCTGATCATAAAATTAACTTTCATTGATTTAATGTGTACTAATTGATATAATGGAAGGAGGAGGGAGCTGGGAACTCTAGAAGTAGCAGAGGTCCTCAAACTTTTTAAATAGGGGGCCAGTTTACTGTCCCTCAGACTGTTGGAGGGCCAGACTATAGTCAAAACAAAAACTTTCTTTTGTGGGCCTTTAAATAAAGAAACTTCATAGCCCTGGGTGAGGGGGATAAATGTCCTTAGCTGCTGAATTTGGCGCACGGGCCATAGTTTGAGGACCCCTGCAAGGATTCCCTGATCATTTCATAAAGCAGAATTTACAAATGTGGATAATTAAATGTTTCAATTCTAAAATAATTCTGGAAATGCCAAATAAAGCTAAACATGTTTGAATTAACAAAACATGTTAGGTGATATCACTTTCTAAGCATTCCCTATAAAGCAGAGAATTTAAATCACGGTCTAGAAACCTAAAAACTTCTAATTTTTTTTTTAAGGAGTTCACCTACTTTAAGCTTCCCCTCCCCCCCTTTTTTTTAAATAAATAACCTACAGAAATAGCAGATCAGACCTTGGTTTCATCTTGAAGGCTTTCCCATTCTGCTAAACTCTATGTCCTAAAAGTTAATCATTCTGTTGGTAAACAGGGATGGAATGCCCTTCACTTGGTAATCTACCTTCTAACCCTTTGGTTGGGCAGTGTTTCGTTCCCTAAATTTTTAAAGACCTCATGAGTCACATAGTATGTATCCAGACTAGGTGTATCTTTAACTGTTATGGGAAAAGACATAGTTTATTTGTGACAATATTTTTATGTTATTTCTCTTCTGGAGAGGACCTCGAAGAATGTTCCTAGGTCCAGAAATCTCAATGCAGAGAAGACTGGGACTCAGCAAATATAAATCAATAATTAAAAGTGGAAAATATGGAATTTGGTACCTAAGAGTTTATTTTCTCTATGCCTGATACATACTGGTTGTGGGATTCTGGAAAAGCCAGTAACCTCTGGATTCTCCATAAGTTCTCTAAGATTATAGTAAAAAACTAAAGACTAGAAAGGAATTATTGATTATCCAGAGAACTGATGGTAAAGCATATTATCTTCTCTTAATGGAGATATTATGTACTACAGGTGTAAGAAAAAATGTTTTTTGGCGAAGTTAAATGTATGAGTTTGCATTGCTTGATTATGATTATTATTTCAAGGATTGTATTTTTCTTATATTGGAAATAGAATATTTAAGCCAGATGAGGCAAGAAGCAGAACTACAAATAGTGTTGATTTCTCTCACTCTCTCCCCAAATTAAGAAAAATTCTCAACAACAACAACAACCAAAAATTTAATGCTCATAAAAGAACAAAAGACAATTTAGAAGGAAAAAAAAGTGGGATAGCTTTGAAAATAGTATAATGACTTTAACATATTTAACATGTATTGGTCAACCTGTCATCTGGGGGAGGGAGTGGGGAGAAGGAGGGGAAAAGTTGGAACAAAAGGTTTTGCAACTGTCAATGCTGAAAAATTACCCATACATATATCTTGTAAATAAAAAGCTATAAAATAAAAAAAAGAAAGTAGTATAATGAACTTATATATTTTTAAAGGTTATTGGTCATGTTCATGTTATTTCCTACACAAATGAATTATTCCCTATTCTTTTCTTTCTGTTTCTAACTTTTTAGAGAATTACTACCTCTAATAGCTAGAACAGACACTTGGAATCAAGATCTTCATATTTTGTCATGCTCTCCAGTGTGCTATTTCTTTTTAACTTAATTCATAAAAAGCAGTAATTCTACCTATTTCCAGCAGTTATAGTGGGTGTTTGCAGCGGTATTCAAATATATAGATTTTAAAAAATCAAGGAACATTCAAAGATTCAAAATACCATCTCTCTATTATTGTTGTTCTACTTTGAAAAAGTCTCTTGGAAGGTAAATATTTTTAAAAATCCCTCTAGGTCATCCATGACATGGCTGATCTGAGAGGAAGGCTAAAAAACAAGCAGAAAACCAAAGTGTGACTATAGATTTTGATGAAACCTGAAAAAAAAATATTATTTAATTTTGAAGTACATCATTGAATTTTTTGAGTATTATAAACTCTTAATCTTTGATTTAATTTAGGGGAAGCAAGAGAATTATTCCCACCACCCCCTTGGGGATTAAGATCAAAATTCTAAGGTCATTCAATTGGAATTCAACTCAATACCATTATAAAAAGACTTGAAGAACTGAAATTTGATGAAGAATTGAGAACATGTTCCAAGGTCAAAGTTTTCATTAAATGTCAAATATATGAATGTCTTAAACACAAGATATAATGTTGTGTAATGAATAATGCTCTAGACTTGAAGTACAGAGAACTTGAGTTTGAATTCTGTTCCTAATTCATACTAGGTGCTTACTTTCTGGATGAGTACAGCCAAGTCACAACTTCTTTGACATTTGCTTGACTCACTGAAAAAGGACTTAATAATAGCATTTTCTGAGATAATGGATGTTAAGTGCTTTATCAACCTTAAAGTACCATGTAATTGTAAGGTGAGGGCCAATATCCATGATTACATTGATGGAAGAAAATGCTGAATGAGGAAGCTACTTCTACCAATGAAGGTTAGTATCTTCTACTTTTGGTAGCCTTAGAGATTTTGGAGGCAATGAGAAGTTAAGATACTTCTCAGAATCACACAGAATCATGCATTGTCAGTGATAGAGATTCCTAGATGTCCTGCTCTCTTTCTAACATGCTCTATATCCTCTCATAAATTTGAGCTATTATGTTATTATTAATAATATGTTTTAGCTGCTTTAGGAACTGAATATATAGATACACTGGGTAAAAAATGGACACCATAAATTATAACTGAGAAAAAGGACTAGCATCTCTTAGATAAAGAATGAGATATGGAATATTTTTGGTGGATTAGTGACTTCGTAAAAATGCCTTCTTGAGTAGTCTGTGGGAAGAGGGGAGAGAACTGATGCTTGCATTAAAAATGTTATTTTGTCTAGCAGTTGATAAGAACTTATACATCCAGCTTTCACACAGTTTAAAGGAAAAAAAACACTTGATTTAAAAAAAAAAACACTTTAAATATTGGCTGCTATTTAATATCAATGTGACTTGAACAAGGTCATTACTCTTCTGAAACTAATGTGAAGTAGTTGTGGTTAGATGATTGAATTAGATCATTAATCATAGAGTAAAGGTGGAAGAGACCTCAGAAGCTATCTAGTCAGGCCCTCATATTACAAAAAAGGAAACTGAGTCCTGGAGGAGTGAACTGATATACTCAATGTTGCAGTGGTTGTTAGTTACTGAGGTAGGATAATTTGAACTAAGGTCCTCTGATTCCAAATTTCAGGATCTTTTAACTGAGTGGCATTGCATCTCTGATAACTACTAAGATTCATTTAACCTATAAACTCTAGGATCTAAGTATCTCTGTTTTGTTTTTATTACTATAATTATTTTATTCTGTAGGCTTAGCAATTTCTGGAAGCCTTTCTCTTTTTCTTTTTTGATTCTTGGGAGATAACATTGTGGACAAGGGTTAAGGAGATTGACATAGAAAAGAGCTAGAAACATTCCCCATCAAAAATAGCGGATTAGAGGTAGTAGCCCAGCTGAAGTTTTTCAACATTCTCCTATAAACAACTTTATAATAACTCCTGAACTCAAATTATGGAGCAGCAGAGCTAACAGAAGATCAAGGGGAGATTCCTTTTCCAGTGTAAGACAATTTAGGAGGTCATCAGGATAGAGCTATGGTCCTGAGGAGAACTGTCCCAAGCACACACACATCACAAGATCCACAGTGGCGATAACAGCTTCAGGATGCTGAACAAGTTATAGAATATGGTTTTGAAGTAGAACTATTGTTAGAAATGATGAGGGGGAAGAATTCGGAGAAACCTAAGAAAATCTAGATGAACTAATATAATGTGCAGTGAAGAGAACCAGATCATGCTACATAGCAACAGCAATATTATGATAACGCTCAAATGTAAAAGACTTGGCTACTCTGATTAATGCAGTGATACAACACAATTCCAAAGGACTGATAATGAAAAAATGCTATCTATCATCAGAGAGACAGCTGGCAAAACTTGAGTTCAATTTGAAGTATAATTTTCCCTTTTTTTTCGGAAATATAGCTAATATGAAAATATGTTTTACATGATTTCACATGCATAATTTATATCATTGCTTGCTTTTTCAGTGAATATATAATAGGGCGGGAGGGCCTGAGATTATTTTGAACTCAAAAAATAAAAAGAAAAGAATTCTAATGAATAAATAAGTAATAGATAAAAAAATAAACGTGCATAGTCCAGAGGGAAAAATAAGAAAAAGAAATAGTCCTATCTACAGGGAAATGATATAAAAGACTAGTTCAGAAAGATTGAGGCAAAGGTGGATCATATGGGTGCTCTAGTTCTAATAATCAATGGAAAATTGAAAAATAAAATAATTGATTGTTGAAGTTCTTATAGTAAATTACCAAATAGTTATATTAATTAATTAAAATGGTATTAAATTGTTGAATAATAGAGTTTATTTGGATTTAGACTTTGGGAGAATTTGTGATCTATTTTGTAAGAACACTGTTGCTGATGACTGGTAAAGGTTGCTTACAAATAGAGTTAATGATAGAGAAAATGTCTCCTTGGAATCAATTTAATTCAATTCCACAAAATATTTATTATGTACTTGCTATGTGCAGGGTATTTATCTAGTTGCTAAAATACAAAGATGAAAAATTATAAAATCCTTGCTTTAAGAGGAAGTAAAGTTTTAAAAAATATAGATTTAAAATTACAGATTCTGAGTTCAAATTATGCTTTAACTCTCGTGGGACCTTGAGAAAGGTACCTATCTTCTCCATACCTTAGTTTCATTGTCATTGAAATGTGATGAAGTAGAATAGTGCTATTAAAGTCCCTCTCAGATGGAGATTCCATGATTCTGTGATGGATGTTAAGAGCAAAGGATATCAAGATATACAAAAAGATGATACAAAAAATTTAATGCATACAATGAGGAGGTCAGTCACATTTCACTGAGGGGAATCAACAAAGATTTCATGTAGGAAACCATTCCTGAGACAGATTAAAGAAAACATAAGCCTTCATCATGGGGAACAGGAAGTGACAATGCGTAGTTGTGGGGAAATGCAATACATACTGGGGAATGAATGGTAGAGTATGTTGAAATTGAGGAGTATGGGTAGGAAAATTTGGTAAACTCAGGCTAAAAAGGTAGACTAGATCCAATGGAAAAGCTTTGAATGCCTTTCAATAAAAATTTAAATTCCTCCAACATGCTCAGAATCTTGACATAGATAATCCCTATGTGGAAATTATGTTTCTGCTATTATTCACATAGAGTTTTTATTTTCAAAATAAATATCTCTTCATGCTAACCAGGTAGGCCAGTGTCTATTATTTTTGTCTAAACAGATGGAGAACATTGTTCTTTGGGGGTGTATATGTGTGAAGAAATGAAAATGTAAAGACTGGAAGAATTCATGTTGGTTTCCTAAAGGAAACCAGTAAAATTGCTGTAAGCAAAACTATTAAATGCTTCAAATTTTCATTTCATTGCTTATGCTAAAATAGCCATGGTCTCTTACTGAGAGACAACCACCATCTTGAGTGATTTTTAAAGAACCATTTGTCATCATTAAAAAGAATACATTTAACCTAATTTCTGAATGTTCTTAGGATGGAAATGTAGCCCCAGTTGTGCTATATCTGCATTTGTGTAGGCATCAAATGGGAAATGTAATTAAGACATTAAAATATTAAAAAAATTACGTATGATAAAATGTGCAAGACAACTTGGTTTGACTCTGGATTTATCATTAGTTAAGTGTATAAGCTGGAATTAGTTATTTATCCTTTTTGAGAATCAGCCTCCTCATCTGTAAAACATGGATAAAAATAACAGTCACTGAAAAGTAGACAAAGTTCCTTCCACAATCTACCAACCTTTGCAAATGATATCTCTCTTCCCAAATATGTAGAATCTTAATACTATCCTGTCAGTTTTATGCTAAAAAAAAAAAAAGAAGAAGAAGAAGAAAAGAAGGAGGAAGGAAAGGAAGAAGAGGAGAAAGAGGGAAGGAAAAAGGGAGTGGGGGAAGAAGGAGGAAAAAAAGCTCTCAAAATATAGTGATTTCAATGCACTTTATACATATTGTCATTTTTATTCCCACCAAATCCTGGAGATGTGGGTGAAAGTATTAATCCTATTTTACAGATGTGGAAACTAAGGTACAAACCAGCTACATGAGATACCCAGGGTATGCTGAATTTGAAATGAGGAATTATTGACTTCAACTCCATTTCCTCTATTATCTGTCACTTGGATGTTTAAAAAAATCCTGGGACTTATTTATATTCCTTTCCCTATCAAATTTTTTCAGTTCTGTTCCATTCTTTTGGACTCCCATTGTGTGCTATTTGATTGTTATGTAATAACACAACCTTGCTTTGCTACCTCAAAGATCCAGGATTTCTTTTAGATCCTTAAAACTCTGTAAATGAATGATTATAGGTGAAAATAATTCACCATATCTTGTGATGAGGCTCTTCAAATTTAGCTAGAATAAACCCCAATGGGTTTATCACTGATACTAGATTTATAGGTTTTTAAAATAGGTTGAAAGTGAAAGAACTTGTCTCTACCAACATAACCTTTGAGAATCTCTGATAATTTCCTTTACTGCTTGGGATCTCAAAAAGTAATCACATAAGCTGGATGGTACAGCGAATAGTACACCACCAGCCATGGAGTCAGGAATTCCTGAGTTCAAATCTGGTCTCAAACACTTAGTAGCTGCATGACTCTAAGCAAATCCCTAACTCCTATTTGTCTCAGTTTACTCATCCATAAATGAGCTGGAGGAAAAAAAATGGCATATCACTTCAATACCTTTGCTAAAAAACAAAAATAAAAACAAAAAACCCAAATGTGGTCAGGAAAAATCAATCACAACGAAAAATGACAACACATTCTATGTTACAGTGTGCCTCTACCTTCCAGTGTTATCTATATGTCTATTTGGGATTTTTCTTTGATTCCATATCTGTAGTTCTTCCGATCTCAGCACTCTTTCTCTCTTTGTATGTGCTCTTCCTCCTCTAATTAATTTGAATCCATTCATTTTTTTTTCTTTTCTTTTTGGAGGAAACTGGAGTTAAATGACTTGTCCAGGACCACACAACTACTGTCTAAGAGCAGATTTGAATTCGGGTCCTCCTGGCTCCAAAGTTTGTGGAACCCCTTCCACTCTGTCCCAGTCTATATCTTTCCTGTTGCCATTGGACCCAGATGACTCCAGAGGAGAGACTAAGTCTTTTGACTTTGCACAGCCCTCCCTCACTTAGATCCAATTCACATTTAAGTTATGACATCACATCCTTGATGTCATGATCCTCTTCAGATTCCTGAATGAAACGCAAATAACAATCTATGAGTAGGAAAAGCTGCCCTACTGAGGACCCAACTGTGTGGTTCCAATTGAGAAACACAACTTTTTCCTTCTTTCCTTCCTTCCTTCCTTCCTTCCTTCCTTCCTTCCTTCCTTCCTTCCTTCCTTCCTTCCTTCCTCCACTCTTCCTTTTTCTTCCTTTATTTCTTGCTTCTTTCTTTCTTTTTTCCTTTTCTTCCTCTTTTCTCCCTGTGTCTACATAGGGAATCATACCCTAATCTGCAGATGCTCTGCCCAAAGAAATATAAAGTTTGATCACAGAAACCTCACAAGACATCTTTGTGTTTACAGGCCATATTTCTTTTATTATATATATATATGCCTTAAACTCAAATCACTCTAGCTTTCTTTCATTGGTCTAAAATACAGCCCATGCCAAACTAAGATCAGTCATTGTGCTATGATGGAGTGAGCCTTAGTAGAATTTTCCCCCTGTTTTGGCCAGAAACCCTGGCTTATTGTCCTATTGTTCAGGGTTGGATTTTCTTTTCTTTTTTAAATTAGGTAAAAGAGGCCATTTTTTGCCTCATTATTTAACTACTTGTTGGGTATTGCCTCAATCAAAATGAGCCCTAGGAAAGATCTTGGTATAAAAGGCCAAGATGTCTCACTGAATCTCTAGTCATCCTGATCTATATCTGGCTTTTGGACCCAGACGGCTCTGGAAAAGGAAGTGAGCCATTCTTCACTTAAATCCCATTCCCATGCAAGTCATGGCATCTCCCTGATGTGGTCCGTTTTGAGAATGAAGGACAAAAATTAATAACCACTGTGTGTCTATGTGTCTCTATCAATTCTTGTAACTCTCTATCTTTCATCCTCTCTCTCTATCCTTCTACTTATTTTTAAATAAGTTTTGTGGAAACTTACTTATTTGTGGGCACCAATGAGTTGAAAGGGGCTTTTAAAAATTAATTGTAGTTCATATCCCAATGTAGATGTATGTAGGCCTGTCATAGGTTAAAATAACCATTTGCTAATCAGTTTCCCCATTGAGCTGGAGTCAGAATGGCCTCAAATCAGTAAGGGATTGTTGGAATAATTCCTCAAATGTAATGGTCATTTTTATCTTGGTTGTCATGTATCTTGGAGACTCAGAGCTGGCAGCTCATTCTTGAAGTTATTTTGTTGTTTTAACACATTGAATTATCTTATTATTGCTGAATATGTAGTGAAAAATAGCATCTGTTTACTCTGTAATAATATAAAAATTACTTACCAGTAACAGAATAAAGAGTAATTTGCAAAAGCTAATCATATTTGTGCACTTGTCTGCGAAAAAGTAAATTGTTAATACAGACCCAGGGGGGCAACACTTGCTGATTTAAGCAGTTTGCAGCAACATTAACAGTCATTTATTACATAAGGAGTGTATTTAAGACCATTACCAAAACGGTGAAGGCTAATATCAATAAGCATAGATATATTGAAGTTATATTATTGTATTTCAAAATATTTTGGACTTCAAAGTGGCCAGCAGTCGTGAGAGAACCTAGACAGGCAGGTACTTTGCTATGAGTTTCTCTTAATTTCTAATCCAAAAGGATAACAAGGATAACAATGCTATTAAAATTTGTATGGCCTACAGAGGGTTATTGTGAGATTACAGCATGATGGTTAATATGTAAGTTCTAGGTAGTTATCTGGGCCCAGAGGGAAGAAATAAGTTGTACAGGATTAGTGGATGTTTGGTGTGGGGGTTAAATCTAAGTCTTCCTAAGTATAAACCCAGTACTCAATACTCCCGGAAAATAATTATAAGACATGTAATACATGTAACACAGATTGGAAATATAAATCTCAAAATGTGTGTTTTTGTTGTAATTATTAATAATGTTTTTGGTTTTACTATTATGGTATTAAATGATAATAATATTTGTGGCATTAAAATGCCTCCTTGCAGATTCTAGGTTCTCCAAAACTTTATCAAAATAAAAGCTCCTTCAAGAATTCCTCCTCTGCTTGAAGTCTTCCAGTAATAGTACACTCACTACTCAATGAGACAACATATTTCATTGTGAGACCACTGTAAATGGAAAAAAATTAAGCATGAGCCCAGGGATGGATTGTATACACATAGTCATGTTTACCATTCCTAAGGTAGTCATTGTCCTGGGCTGTTTTTAAGATACCCATTTTAGGAAGACAAAATAAATAAATCCCCAATGATAGATTTTTTGATGGGGAGGAAATAATGTGATTTTTTAGTGGCTTGTTAATTCTCAAGTTGCAGTTGGCTGGAGATCTGTTCATGTCTGTCTCCATAGTTAAGTGCCTCTATGAGTTTATAGGAAATTCTTTAGAATCGAGTTAATGTCCCTCATTTACTGTTGCCTCCTCCTGAAGTTTCAAGGCTATTCTTCCTACATCATCAACAAATCATAAGGTACTCACTACATTTGTTTACCATTTCGTTATATTGAAGGAAATGATATTACAATATTTCAGTAACTGAAACAGGTACTACTACTACAACAACAACATTTATATAGCGCTTAACATGTACCAGATAGCGTGCTAAATGTTTTACAGTTATCTCATGTCAGCCTCATAACTACTTGGGAGGTAGATGCCATTATTTTTTCCATTTTAGAGTTAGGGAAACTAAGACAAACAAAGCTTGAGGAACATGCCTAGGGTCACACAGCTAGTAAGAATCTGAAACCACATTTGAACCCACCTTCTTGAGTCCAAGCCCAGTATTTTGTCCCTTCTTTCAACCATGGTCCCCAGTACATAAAGCAAAGGAAAGATTCTTTTTTTTTTTAAATAACTTTTTATTGACAGAACCCATGCCAGGGTAATTTTTTACAACATTATTCCTTGCTCTCATTTCTGTTCTGATTTTTCCCCTCCCTCCCTCCACCCCCTCCCCCAGATGGCAAGCAGTCCTGTACATGTTAAATAGGTTAAAGTAGATCTTAGATACAATATATGTGTGCAGAACCGAACAATTCTCTTGTTGCTCAGGAAGAATTAGATTTAGAAGGTATAAATAACCAGGAAGAAAAACAAAAATGCAAACAGTTTACATTCATTTAAAGGAGAGATTCTTAAAGCTAAAACCAAAAGGTCTGAGTTTGAGTCAGTGAATCAGTAAAGAAATATTTATTAAACTCTTATAATTTGCCAAGAATTGTGCCAAATGCTGGAGATACAAAGAAAGGGGAGGTAAGTTTTTCTTCTCAAGGAGCTTACTCTCTAATTGGAAAGTCTATATGGAGACAAGTATAGACACACAAATTATATACCAAATAAATTGGAGATAGCCAACAGTGTCCCATTTATTCACTCTATAATATCTTGTAAATCACTTCAACTCTCTGAGCTTCAATTTTTATAATTCTTTCCTATACAATATTCTCGTAACAACTAAGACTTTTCATGAGGATCAGAAGAATCAATGTACATGAGAGTATTTTGAAATAAAATGATCCAACATTATTCATGTTAAGTTTATATAGTGAAGAATAGTCTGCATCATGATGGATATTTTGCCAACTATTGCAGATGCTTGTTCCTTTACAACCCGACAGGTGATGAGTTTCCCAAAGTTTTTCAAGGTTAGTCTACCTTGGATCCAGGACTTGAGAGAGCATTTGTTCTGCCATCATATTCTTCAAAAATGGGGGTCATTTCCTCATAGTATGATTCTGGAGAATACTAAATAAATCACATATTAGCATTATCCATAAAGTTTAGATGAGTGAGTTCCCATCTATGGAACATAACTGATGATTTCAAAGTATGTTATATGCATTTTGGTTTGAACCATACTAAGGATTACAGCAGTATAGGGCAGAGTCATGTGGGAGCTACCTCTCCAAAGGCTCTTGCACCTCCTTCACAACTTAAATAGTTCTAGAGAGTTGCCTATTATTTCATTTTTATAACTAAATTCTAGATAAACGCTCCTTACAATTCCTCACATGAGGGATTTCATGTTCTTCCTCCTCATATTTTTATTGACTGACAGTGAATTTGGGGGAATTCAGAATTTCTGGATGATGCATTTTCAAATAATTAATTATAGCTAGCAAATAATAAATTGAGGTCAGTGACCCTCCCGGTAGGTCAAAAGAACCCCCCCTCCCATCATCCCAGAACATTCAATGAATTTCAGAGTGTTTGTGAATTTTCTTTCTAAATATATTCTGATAACTGTATTTCAATTAAATTGTTTTCCTTTGTAATCCTAAATATTTTATTTTATTCATTTTAAAATGTTATTCTCAGAGAAGGTTCATAGACTTCTCCCAAATTAAAAAAAAAAAAAAAGGTTCAGAATCTCTAAGATTTGAAGAGTTGCTTAGAAAAATGAAAGGCTAAATGACTCTTCAGTGTCGTACAGTGGGGATTTGTCCAACCAGAAGCTGTCAGCTAGATTTTTCTTAAACCCTTTTTACTGAAGGAGCATTACTCCCTTTCAAGGTAATTCCTATCACTTTTAGATATTACTAAGAGTGAAGAAGATTTTTTTTTCTTAAATCAAACTAAAATTGACCTCTTTTTTTTAACTTCCATCCCTTGCCAGCAGTTCTGTTTTTGCAGTCTTCTTCCATGTGACAATCCATTAGATAATTGATGACAGTTACCATGTCCCCAATGAGTCTTCTTTTCTCAGCTCATCCTTTCCCAGTTCCTTCAAGTGACTCTTATGAAGTTCCCAAGGTTCTTTACCATAATGCTTACTCCTCACTGATTGTTTATGTGTCAGAAATCAATTGGATTAAAATCAATTTTTCTTTTAAGGTATCTTTAGAAACTATTTTAGACAGTTTTAAATATTCTATGTTCCAAATAAACATTGGGTATCCCTACATTAGAGGATCAAATGACCATTTCTTCTATTAAATTAACAACTGATTTATTAGCAAGTGATAGTTTATTGATTTTTATCTTCTTGTTATTCTTTAAGCAGCGTACTCTTAAATATAATCCATACTAGTAACCCTGACCAACAAGCAACATGATAAGAGAAATGTCAATTTAAAAAAAAAATCTAGGTTGAGTGATTAGTTTAAGCAAACTTAACTAATTACTAATTACAATGTCAGGGGACTCGACATGAAGATTATTTATGTGCACACACACACACTCACACACACACACGCACACGCACACACAAACTTGCACACATGAAAACATGAATACCAATCCATTTGCTATGCAGATCAAGTCCATATAGGATAGTATTTCCCAAACTCTAGAATATTGAGTTCTTTCCCCTCATAATTAACTGTTGTCTTTGTAGGATGGGGGACGATTTTTCATCCTGTATCACACTATTCTTCCTGTCCGCTCAGAGGACATCAGGGAAATTTCATGGTGCTTAGCACTGGCAAGGCAGCTGGTAGGGATGTAAATCATTATTTGTAGGCTGTGATGAAGTTCAGTAACAAAGGTATTTTTTAACAACTGCAGTTCTCTGGGACAGATTTATTAATAGAATAATCAGCCTACTCATGAATTGAAGGCCAAGCAGGGAAAAAAACATCAAAAGGAAGATTGCTAAAGGTTTATATAGAAGTGGCAGGTCTTGATTTCCTTTCTTAATAGAAAGTGTTTTCTCTACTAAAACTTTGGAGGATGAATTTTCAGTGAATAGTCAGTAGAAGAAATTATCTAATGATGTGTAAAAGTTGTTTTCCCTTGATTTTTATGAATAACTTTAATTTGGGAAGCTGACTTTTAAAGTAAAAATAGGTGGGTATTTCAAGGGCTAGGCCATTGGGAATGGGAATTAGGAAGACATATATTCATTTTTTTTTATTATAGCTTTTTATTTACAAAACATGCATGGGTAATTTTTCAACATTGACTCTTGCAAAACCTTCTGTTCCAACTTTTTCCTTCCTTCCTCCCACCCCTTCCCCTAGATGGAAGGTAATCCAATACATATTAAATATGTTAAATCCAATATATGTATACATATTTATACAGTTATCTTGCTGCACAAGAAAAATCAGATCTAGAAAGAAAGAAAAAAACCTGAAAAGGAAAACAGAAATGCAAGCAAATAACAGAAAGAGTGGAAATGCTATGTTGTGCTCCACACTCATTTCCCATAGTTCTCTCTCTGGGTGTAGCTGATTCTCTTCTTTACTGAACAATTGGAACTGGCTTCAATTATCTCATTGTTGAAGAGAGCCACATCCATCAGAGTTGATCATTGTATAATCTTGTTGCCATGTATAATGATCAGTTCACTTAGCATCAGTTCATGTAAGTCTCTACAGGCCTCCTTGAAATCATCCTGCTGGTCCTTTCTTACAGAACAATAATATGAGGACATGCATTCAAATCTAGCCTCAGAAATTTGTGATCCTTAGTGGGTCCCTCAATGTCTGCCTGCCCAAGTTTACTCTATGATAAAATCCATATGTAATACTTAAAACTCTCATGGGTGTTGTACAAAAAAAGAAGAGATACTTGTAAAGTACTTTATAAACCTTATAGCGCCATATAAATGCTTGTTATTATGAATAATAATTATTAACATGAATAACAGTGTTACTTGTGAAACAATAGTTCATAGGATTTTTGGAGATTCAAATATAAAAGCAGATACAATGTAGTTTATTAGTCATTCAAAGGCACCATGAAATAGTAAATCAGTAAGCATTCGCTGAGTCCTGTTTGTGTACCTGGTACAGTGCTAAGTGATAGCAAAAACATGATCCTTACCCTCAAAGAGTTCACATTCTAATTGAGACAATAATAAGTAGATATCTAGGTCTATATAAAATAGTATGATTCTGAGGAAATGGAAAGAAATTTCACTGGGGATGATACAAGCAGCTGGTGACTGGGAAAGGCCTCTGCAGGAAATGGGATTTGAGACAAGTGTTGAAGGAAGCCAGAGAATCTAAGAATCAGGGGTCAGAGAAAAATTATTCCAAGCATAAGGACATTATATCCTAAGACACATAGCCATCTTGTCTACATTACAGAGTAGGAAGGAGGGGAGTTATATGATGAATTTGATGAGTCTCAGCATGTCAACATAAAACTTGATAATGATGTCAATGTGAAACAAAGCCAAAGGGAGAAGTTAAATTTTGTTTTAAAATATAGTTTAAAGATCAAGAAATAAATGAAAAGACACACATAATTAATCATAACCCAAATTTGTATAGGAGAAACACACTTAAAATTATTTTTCAATTAAAATGTGTTTTCCCTTCTCCTACTATCGATCCTTAAGGGAAAAGAGGAAAAATTTATTGTACAAATATGAAGCCAAGCAAAACAAATCCAATTTTTGCTGAATTCCACCAAAAAAAAAATCAGTGTTTTATTCTGTGCTCTGAGTGCCTCACCTCTCAGACGTCCTAAAGCAACCTTCACAACTTGGCCCTTTCCTCCCTTTCCAGCCTTCTTAGACTTTATCTCTTTCTAATACAGGCATTCCTCATTTTATTAGACTTTACTTAATTGTGCCTCATGAGTTTGTTTTATTTTTGTTTGTCTTTATAAATTGTAAGTTTGTGGCAACTTTGGGTCAAGCAACTACCCAACTATCAGATTTTGGTAATCCTCACAATATTTCAGATTTGTTCATTATTATTTTGTCTGTTATTATGATCTGTGATTAGTGATCTTTGATGCTACTATTGCCATTGTTTTGGGGACTGCCATAAAATGTGCCCTTATAAAATGGAAAACTTAATCAATAAAGGTTGGGTATGTTTTGACTGCTTCACCCACCTGCTATTTCTCAGTTTCTCTCTCTCTTTGAGCTTTCCCATTCCCTATTAAACAACAATTTTGAAGTAGGCCATTTAATAATACTACAATGACCTTTAAGTGTTCAAGTAAAATGAAGAGTCAGTCAGTGTGATAAACTTCATTGTTGTGTTATTTCAAGAAATTTCCATAGACAACCCAGTCTTCCATCACCATCACCTTGATCAGCCAGAAGCCATCAACACTGAAGTGAGACACTCCACCAGAGGAAAGATAATATTTCATTGGAGATGCAGATGATGGTTAGCGATTTTTTTTTTAGCAATAAAGTATTTTAAATTAGGGTATGTACATTTTTAGACAAAATACCACTGTACACTTAAAAGACATTATAGTGAAAATATAACTTTTATATTTACTAGGAAACAAAAAAATTCACGTGATTTGCTTTATTGTAATATTTGTTTTGCCAAAGTGTTCTGGCAGCAAACCCTCAATAGCTTTGAACTCTCCAAGCTCAATAGCTCTGTACTCTGAATAGTACAATTCAATGTACTGAATACAATAGAGTATTCCTGTACTCTACTATCCAGCTATACTGTGCTCCTTGTTGTTTCCTTGTTTCCATCAGTCCTTCTCCCTTTGTACTAGCTGACTTCCATCCCTGGATTCTCTGTCCATTATCTCTGTTGCTTGGTTACCCTAGCTTTCTTCAGGATTTAACTAAAAGCCCCACTTCTGTAAATCTTTTCTGATCCCTGAACTGCTAATACCTCTTAATTTTAAAATCAGATCCAAATACTTTCAGTGGATCTAGATATTTATATTTTTGTATTTCCCATTAGAATCTATACTCCCAGAGAGGACACATTGTGTTTTTGGTTTTCTTCTTCTCTTCTCCTTTGCTCTTCTGTCCTTTTCTCTCCTCTTCTCTCCTCATCTCTTTGCTTCTTTTCTCTTCATCACATCTCCTACTTCTTAGCTTAACATACAACCTGACACAAAATTGTAACTTAAATACTTGATGAATGACTGATATGAATGAACATTATGGATGATAATATAAACTTATGAAAAAATTACAACACAAAATCACTAAAATTATGAATGTTGGCTACTCTGCCATGATGCTGACCAAATATAATTTTGTTCTGGCACATTGGAAAAGAATAAATAATTGTTTTTTAGTTGCACACAGTTTATTTTTCTTCTGAAAGATTTTGCTGATTTCTTTTGGATTAAGTGTCTTATTTCTAGAAAAAAATAGTATCTTATTTCTTCTTGTCCCTTGCAGAAAGCCATTCTTATAATAAAATAATAAAGAGAAGGGAAAACCAATTCCACAAAATCAAGACCATATTTAAAAAATATTGCATGGTATGCAGTCTTCTACATCATTTGTCCCTTCACCTTTGCAAAGAAGTGAGAAGGAAGTAGTTCCTCTCATATTTTCTTTGGAGTCAAACCCAACAGTTATAATTTTGCAATATTTATTTTGATTACATTGTTGTTCTTTCTGTTTGCATTGTTGTTGCATATATTGTCTTTTTTATTATGATTACTTCACTTTCCTCAGATCATAATTCTTCTCATGCTTCTCTATATTCATTTTCCTCCACATGATAATAGATTCATAACTGCAAAGGATCTTAGGATACATTTATCTATTCACACACTTCACTATTTATCAAATAAGGAAACTGAGGCACAATGCCAGACATATAAGTAACAAATATTTAAGGTAGAATTGAATCTAAATCCTTCTGAATTTATTCAGTGTTCTAACCATGATTCTTTGGTGCTTCTCACATTCACTTTTACAACACAATATTCCATTGCCTTCATATACCACGATTTACACAGGTGTTCTTCAGTTGAAGGACATCTACTTTGTTTTTTGTTCTTTATCAACATAAAAATGCTTCTATAAATAGTATAGTTTTTAAAAATTCATCCTTTGCAATTACTTTGTTTTTAGCCTTGACCTCTCTATCTTACATACTTCTAAGTGAATCTGATGAGTATGGAGTGTGAGACAATTTCAAATGTTTTATTTAATGTGAGAACAATCAATGTAATTTTATGTGATAGTACTGCCTAAGAGGGGGGATTTGTGTTCCCCATAAAAAAGGTTTAACAAAAATATTTTTAAGTTAAAAAAAGAAACAGCTTTTGACTGGTTGGTCACAAGCATATTCACACAGTATTTTATCATTAATACCATTGCTAGCAATAAGAAAGAGGGGAAATATTTAGGCCAAGTCTTTTAAAAACTAATGTTCTTGTTTATGTCAATTCCATCTTGGCCAATATTTCACATTTTTTAATGCTTTGTTTTCACTTAGCTGTATCAATTTGTATTCACTTATATAAGGAAATGAAAGTTTCTGGAATATGCCTATATTTTGTTAATGACTAGAAAAGGAATAAATAGACTTTTCTTCATCAATTCCTGGATAAAATGTTGCCTTCATAGACTCATAGACTGTCAGTATTTGAAAGGATATTAAATCTTACTTATACTTGAGCTATAAACTTCACAACGTCCTTGATAAGTAGTCTTCTGTCCTTTGCTTGAAGGCTTCTAATAATGGCACACTCATTACACAAGGAAGCAATATAATTCAACTGTGGAACCACTAAATTTGTTAGGAAATATTTTTCTAATTTCAAGGTCTGGCTCTCTAAAACTTTTACCTATTGATACTTCTATGACATGGGTTCAAGAAAAAAATGAATTCAAATGAAAAAAGTATATATTTTATATCCATTTGACAGCCCCAAGTATTCCCTTCTCCAGACTAAGTATCTCCTATTCCTTTCACTGATCCTTGGAAGGCACAATGCACCAAGTCTATCAGTCAGTCAATTCAAAAGATTATTTATGACTTTATTCTAAATTTTGTGGATAAAATGATAGGCAAAACCATCCTCTGCCCACAAGGCATTTAAGTTCTATTGGGGATGACAAAGTATATAAACAAATAGACTACTTATATAGACATTGTAGGAAGTAATCTTTAAAGAAGAAGGTTCTAGTTTTTCTAGTGAAAAGTTTGTACCTACTGTTCTCTGGGCTTCCACTTGATAATTTCCTAGAATGTGAATCTCAGAACTGAATATAACATTTCAACTGTTTTCTGACCAGGAATGAGTTAAGGGAAGAAGAAAATTTCTCAACCTGGCAAATCCACACTATAGTCAGGGCTTGCTTTAGTTTTTTTCAAGCCCCTATGTCATGTTCTTGACTTCTATTGGGTTTCCAATCCATTTGTTACACTGATTATAGATACTGGCTACCCTACATCCATATTCTAGTAGTTGGAAAATATATTTAGTTGTGCCTGAATTTTTAAGAAAAATATTTTATGGATCTGACCCGAAGCAGTAATTTATAGTTTATGTTGTACTTGTGGCCTAAGAGAATTAAATTTTTTTTTTGTAAAACCAATTCCTTATATATGTGCTAATAGAGCTCTTCAATTTTTATGAACTGGCATTTTAAAAATACAGTTATTATAAGAATAAGTCATTATTTTCCTGCTTTCCAAAGGAAATTCTATTATTTATTAAAATGAAAAAAAATAAACCTCCGTATTATTCCTTTGACAAATTTGACCTAAAGCAAGCTTCTTTCTGTAAGTAGAACCATTTGCTTTTAATGATAAGCTTCATTAAAGCACCAAAACAATGGTTTGTGTTTGTGTCAGATGCTTTAAGAACCATAAAAAAAAAATTCCCTGAAGTAGTTTTGACAGACCAAAAAGAACTGCCAAGAAATGCCACCATAGAGTAAAATTGAACTCAACACACATTCTGATTCCATAGGTGATTCCAGATATCATTACATGCACTAATATGAATGATGAAAAATAACATTTTTCCACTAAGAAAGGCATTCCCGAAGGAGCTTTTAATTTAGGAGAGTATTACTATGGAAGCAGTATTTGGATTTTCTCCTCAATTCAGTTCGACAGGCATTTATTGAGCAAATATCATGTGCCAAGAGTAGTATTGGTGGTAGGAACACAATAATAGAAAGACAATATTGCCTGTTCTTAAGGAGTTTGCATTCTATTGCTTAATAGAAGCAATTATGGAGTTCAGTGAGGATTTATTACTTGTCCCATTTCGTGGAGAACGAGATCAAGGACATGAGAGGATAAATTCCTTATATGTAATCACACCATTTATTAAGACCACCTCTTTTATTATTATTTTTATAGAACCAAACAGAGTGAATAATGAGACCTCAAGAATTCTGTCTCTTGTATGTGTTAGTAATATAAGATCATTTAGTACAGGCATTGTTTAATTTTTATTCTTGTATCCCTATCCACTAACACAGATAACAAACCTGGTTGGTATTAAATAAATGCTTTTTTGATAGAATCTCTGGAATTTAAAACAACTTTGTTTCTTCTACTGCCCAAACTTTCCCAAAGCTAATCAATTCATAACTGTTTTCATTCTTTTTATTAGTTAGCACTCAGTCACACTTTTCCAAAATCAACTTTCCAGTTTTTCTTTTCTTATTTTTTAAAAATAAATTTATGTCCCAATCAGAGTTCCCCTATCTAGTTCTCAATGGGACAGCTGTTTGGAAGGTACTTCAATATCACAGGTTTCCTTGGCAACAAGGATCAGGTGAAAACACTCCAATTAGCCTGTCTCAATCACTCAAGTTCCCTCACTTTATCAATGCACAGAAGACACCTTATATAATGTAATGCTTCATCATGGGCACTCTGAAATATATAGGTGGTCAGCGTTGCTTTGGGCAGGTGAGTACCCATGCTTGCTCCTATCCAGCTGGGGCAAGCTCAGTGGGGAAGAGTCTTAATATTTTGCACTGTCAAATTTGGAAATATCTGTTTTAAAAGAAATATTCAGATTATCTTCTTGCTTGGCAGAGACCATGGGTTGCATCATTTTTTGAACCTAGTAACATTTGTGTTTGTTGGAAGTCTCTATTCTTTATTTCATTGTTGGTTCTTAATAAATGTTTATTAGTTGATGGGAGGTAGATTTTTTTCTTGAGTCCATGCATTTAATGTCCTGAGGCAAACAAAGACATATCCAAAATGAATCACCCATCATTGGTCTTGGAAAGATCATTCTTAATTGAATGTTATTTGCCATGGGGAATAGCTGAAATTGGTGAAAGTTTCCAGTTTTCATCACTCTTGGGTCATCTAATTACATGCTGGCTTCCCAAGCTGAAACAGGTTATTATGCATGGGTTGTGCTATAGCAGGATGCAAAATGTGAAAAGGGTAATTAACTTATCGAATTCATGACTGTTTCCCTTTGCTTAACCCAGATCCATGGGTTTAAAATGTTAAAGCTTTTACCAGTGGAGGCAAGTTACTTAAAACTATGGTACTCTAAATGTTTGAATTTCTTTTACTGAATGGGGTGGAACAAAAAGAAAAAAAAAGATATTGCTTTGTTTATGAGAATGGAACTTCAAATTAACTTGACTTATCTGCCAGATGAGGTTCCTTTTATAAGCTTTAAGGAGACACCCAATTTTGAATAGAAAGAACAAAAGTCTATATGCCTAGAAATCAGTTTCATGCAGCTGCAGTTAATGGATTAGATGCCCTTCAGCTCTAGTAAATTTTATATGGTGTGGATGAAATATTAGTTATTTTCTTTTGTACTATTCCTTCCCCCTTTCGAGTTTATCGCATCTCATTCATAAGCAATGGAATACCATAACAGGTAAACAGAAGAATTGGTTTGTTGAAGTCAGTCTTAAATTTAAAAATAAGATGATGAAGAGTATCATACTCCTTTAATCCTTTAATAATAAAAAAAAAGATCAGTCTTTATTTTAACCATGAAATTTCATGGACTCTCCCCATAAGTGGGTTCACAATCACATTTATGAAATATGTTTAATTGTTCCTGAGGGAAACTAGTAAATTTGCTTAGGATTATAGCTTTAAATTACTTAGGATCACAAAAATTATAATTTCAAATTTAGTTTGAAGTAATTTAAATCTTCAGATACCAAAAATGTGTTTGTGAATTAAGATACTCTATTATGTTAAGTGAATAGAAAATAAAGCCTATTTTAAAAAATAAAACATATTAGTAGTGAAAAACAAAACAGATATTCTATCCCTGGTACAAGCTTGAAGAAAAAATGGGGTGAAAGGAAGATGTTTTAAAAAATATTTGGGCATTATTCTCTGTATTTCTTAAAGTATAATATATAGTAAGTTTGTTTTTTTAAAACTAGTTGAGGTTTCCTGAATACAGTATCATGTTTCATCAGTTTCATTTCCTCCCCAGAATCTCCCAAAGAATACCAATGAATACCAACTCACACTAAGAGAGGTAATTCTTATATTTTGTGAGATTCTAATCTTTAACTAATATAATTCATATGTGGCCTATACTTATATTACATGATGGATAAATATAACATTCATTTTTTATATAAAATGCTTACATTTTGACTAATAGAAATTGTTTATAGTGAAATTAGCCCCACTTCAAACTTTTTTGTTGAAGGATTATTTCTAGATATAATCCTATTTTCAACCAATGTATTCCATCATTATATTTCTAGAAGAAAAAGAAGTGGTCATATATCTACCTTCAATTGCTTGCTGTCTGATTTTTGTCTTCATGTACTGTTGTTTTTTACATCGGTCAATTTGTATGATATCACCAGCAACCATTACCTTTTTAATTTTGTATTCACGTGACAATCAAACAAATTAATATCAGAAATGCTGTGAGTATCCTGTAATTCTATTTTTAAAAGGTCCTCAAAACATCACATACAGAGTTAAATCAAAACTGTGTTATGATTTTAGAATATTGTAGCTGGCCCCACTAGATAGCAATGATTCAGAAAGAAATTCTTGACTTGAAAGATAAGGACAAATGAACTAGTTCTGGATGGATATATTTAACCTTTAGTTGAGTTTGAGTTCCAATTTGCTTAAACTAGAATTATTTCCTAAAAATTGCAGCCAATATTCAAGATATTAAAAATCAGATTAGACTATTGACACATGACCTAAAGGGAAATTGTAAAAGACTCATATTTCACAGGGGTCTATGAGAAAATGCAGTGTTGTTCCTTGCCTTGCAGCTATTATTTGTTTTGCTTTATATTTTCATTTGAAAGTTAAGGTCAGTTAGAGTGACCTTTTCTTATTCACTGACTTATTTTCTTTGGGTTGAAAACATTAAATTCTTCTTTATTCTATTCTTATAATCATGATGTAATTACTGCAGCCATTTGATTAGATATTAGTTTTTTTTTTTCAGAAGAGGAATCCCTAAAATTTATTTTAATAGATTGGAGGGTTCCCCCCACTCTCTTTTCCTTTAAAATATACATGCAGATATATGCATATACATGGATCTAAGAGCATATATTTCTAAATGGACATATACACACATTTTTTTTTTTTATGGAATGGTTCCCAGCTTTCCAGGAAGACCTTGAAAGAAAACCGGTTAATAAAGCACAGGAAATGATCCTTGGAAACATAGACCAGTGACATTCCACTTTGGTTCCTTCTGTCTTCCCCAAAATATAAAAATTGTTTAAGCCAGGGAAGATGCTTCTCCTGAGTTATTGCTTTTATAACTTCACAGCAGGAGCCATACTTGGGCTGAGACTTTTTTTATGGCCACAGCAGGATCAGATGTGATTGAAAGATTTAGTCTATCTAATTCACTGTGGCTTGTTCAGATGATCTTGAAAGACATGAGATGATATTTCTTGATCTCTCCTTTTGGAATTTTACAGTGAATTCATCAGAAGCTTTATCACATACAATTCTACTCATCAAAGCATGACTTATGACTTCTGAAACCAGGTTACTTAGAGAACTGAAACAACTATTTGGATAATACAAGTGAACTATTGGTATAAGCTAGTTTAGCTATTTTCCATCTGGGGCAAAGCTAGTAGGAAAAGCTCACTACAGTATAGACAACAGTCTGACTGGGGTGGATGGGTAATTCAGTTCCATGGACTGGGGGTTAATGAGTAAGGAAAGCCCAGAAGAAGGATTATTGGGTGCCAGTAATGCTGTGTGGTCATAAGGGTTGTAGAGAGTCAAGAAATGAGCTATGGGTGAGGAAGTCACTTTAGAGAACTTTTTCCCAAAAGAAATAGTCTGCCCTTATGTTGAAACTTTGAAATAAAGTCCTATTTGCCCCTGATAGTGACATCATTGGTATAGGGATAATACTCTACTAATATCCTGCCCAGTTCCTTAGGGAAAAAAATGGCCCCAGATTTTCAATAACCAGGCCAGTGTAATATGAATTCTAGTAGGCTCTAGTATTTCTGAAATAAGTTGGGAAATAAACAAATGATAAGTTGTAGGAAAACAAAAAATAATTGCATAATGTCTGCCCTCAAGGAGCTCCAGTTCTAATGGGGAAGGCAACAGACAACAGACAACTAGGTATATACAAGATAAATATGTGTAAAATAGAAAGGAATCTCAGAAAGAAGACAGGTAGGGGAGAGAGTGTATGGGAAAGATTTCTTGCAGAAGGAAAGTCTTTGTGATCAGAGCCAGTGGAGGACTTTCCTGTAAGTATCAGTCCAGTTGCATCTGCAAAAACTCAATGTCAGATTGGATAACACATATTTTGTAATAGAGATTACTAAAAAAAAAAAACAACAAAAAAAAACAAAAACAAAAACAAAAAAAAATAACATTACTAAGGTATAAAAAGGAAGGCAGCCTACATCAGTTGATATAGGGAGGGCTGTCACTATGGAAATCATAGCTCCCTATAATTGAAATTTTCCTGTAAAATAAAGATAGCCTAGAAGTCTACAAGATCTGGGTTGTTTGCTATTGTTGTTAAACAAATTTATTGGATCAGTACTTAGCATTCTCTTTAATTCTTTTCCTGTATTCTCAATCACACTGATTCCTTAATTGAATCCACAATGACCTTCTTGAGTTTCATTGGACAATTTTTTTTAGAGCATACTTCAATTGATGTTCTCCAATTTAGTTTTTGAGTTCACAGCTCAGGAAGGTGAGAATTTATTTAGGACCATCATTTTAGAATTAGGTTTTCTCTATTCATTTTATTTATAAACTGGCTTACTCCCTAGATCCACTAGAGATAAATTCATACCTGGTCCTTGAAAGGATTTTTATATATGGTTGTCATTGAGGAGGTAGAGAGTTGAAAATTTTAAAGATGGTAAGATGTCTGAAATTTGACTATCTCACTTGGAACCCTAGGAAGTTACTCTTAGTCATGTCTAGTCCTCTATGACCCTATTTGGGATTTCTTGGCAAAGATTCTATAGGGATTTTTCATTTCCTTCTCCAGCTAATTTTATAGATAAGATAACTGAGGCAAATAGGGTTAAATGCTTGCCCAAGATCATATAGCTAGTAAATATCTAAGGCCAGATTTGAATTCAGGTCTTTCTGACTCCTAGCTTGGTCTTCTATTCACTGTACCTTCTAATTTGCCAATAAAGATATTAACATAAATCTCATTTTATGTATCATTTCACATATGAATTCATGTTATGTCTTTCTTATTTGTATGTTATAATATACTAATTTAAATGAGTAAATTAGATCCCAAACAGGATTTTTCCATATTGATTAAATTACTTTTCAGTATCTGTCATCACGCCTTCTCCCTAATCTTAGAATGCTAAAAATTTCTCTCCTGGAGACCGGGGAAAAATGGAGTAGGTGGTGCTTAAGTTTTAAAGATGAAAATGTAGCTTATAAAACACTTTTAGTTATCAAATAATTTAATTGAATTGATATAATTGCCCTTGAAAAGCTTGATTAATTTGAAAACAAACTTAAAAAAAATTCACAACAACTTTGAGTAACTAAGTAATTTTGACTATTATAAATATCCAAATAAACTATAAAAGATATATGAGGGAAGATATATCCAGAGAAAGAACTGCTAAATAGTAGTATGTACAGTATGATTTTATACACACTCACACATACACACAGAGATATAGATATAGATCCATATTTGTGTCTATTGGTAACCATTTTTACAATGGGGGAGGGGGAGAAGAAAGGAAAAAAGGGAAAAAGTTACAAGATATATTTATTATATATTTAAAAACAGTTTAAAAGTTGTACATAATAAATTTACAGGCATATATTCAATTCCTCTCTATTCTATCAAGTAATAGATGTTTTTTTTTAAAGGTTCAGAATAAAAACTTGACCAATGGGGCATGGTGACAAATGCTTGTATAAATCTTTATCCCTGCTATCAGAGAGAACAAGGTTGGTGGGTTGCTTAAGTTTAGAAGTTCTGAGCTATAGTAAAGCTAAATGTAATCATATCTCTGAACTAAGTCTAGCAAAAATATGGTTAACTCCTAAGAGTAGGGAACATCAGGCTGCTCAAAAAAGGGTAAACAAGCCATAGGGTAGAAACAGAGCAGATCAGAATAAATATGCTTAGCAATAGTGGGATCAGGCTTGTAAATGGATACTATACTTTCAGTGTTGGTGGGATAGAGACATCCAAGATCAAAAAAAAAAAAAAAAAGAAAGAAAGAAATAATATTTTAAAAGAATAACATTAAAATAAATGTTTATTACTTGGTGGGAATGGCAAAAAATTATATCCAATGGAAATATTTTATATCACATGATCATGCTAATATGACATTGTTTCTTTAACTGTAGCATTTCTTAACTTCTTGTTTTTGGCTTTTAGTATGTCTCAGTGTTATGTGTCCTTGAAAATGTGTAAATGATGCATGACTGTGCTATCTGTTTAAGTTGTTTCTAATAAATAACTTCACTGTCCAGTGTTCTTTCAATAAGGGTACCTGGTACTTATATTTTAAAATCTCATGTTTTAGCCAGTCAGAATGATGCACCTTAAATAAATTGATAAATTTTAAAATTGGTTAATACATTTAAAAATTACTAAATACACTTTTTGAGTAGCTAGATGAAAAGAGTGATTTCTGAATGTTTATTAGCATAGATTTTAGTTTAAAAACTCATTCCTTAAAGTTGGGTCATTATTTTTTACTAATTTTCCCTACTACTAGCTCAATTCAATTCAACATTAAACTCTACTCTGTGCAAGATAATAGAGATGCTGATAAGTGTTTACTTTCTCATGAATGTTCAGTGATCAATGAGATTTCAAAATGGTAGGGCACAATGGCCTTTTCCATCATCAGTAGGTTTTGTGATCTGTTAAGTCCTAAGAGCTGATTTGTCTCAATCATTTCTATTTCAAGCCTTGTACAAAGTTAGTTTTTCTCTTGGCCTTCAAGGATGAATGAATGGAATAGAGAAAGAGGAAGTAATGCAAAGGAGAAGAATAAAACAAATTTTAAAAGAGAATTATATCTTCCACAAAAAAGTGATACAATTTGCTTAACGTATATCACAGGCTCCCAAACATAGGTTTTCAATTCTTGGGGAAATATTTCTCCATTAGATATTGATTAGTAGAATGTGAAGGTTTAAGAATTTCAGATATTTCAGCAAATCATTATAGAAATGGACACAAACAATACTTAATGTAGCCTATTATTCCAACCTATACTCCTAGCTCTATGTTCTTGATCTTCTTTAAAGAATGGGAGAAAAGTAGGATGAAAAGAAGGATTTATCTTTTTTTAAAGGCCCTCTTAATATATACTTATATTAATAAATTAAAAGGGAAATACATGTATTATCAAAAAAAGTCTAAAGAATGGGAAAATCTCTGCAGAAGCATTGGTAAAAGACACTGTTACCATCAGTTTCACTTGCTAGTCAGAACACATCGGGAGCTCTTGGCAATAGGTCAGAGTCTCTGAGGTTCATGATTTGAAAGAACATCCTTAGTCTTGAATTTTACTGGCTTCCTTCAGGCGGGAGCAGGATAAACTGACCCTTCCTTTTAAAGCCAGAAAGTTAAACAGCTTTCCCAAATATTAGAATGTAGGCACCATATTTCCTCCTAAACTCTCTCACCCGACTATGTATCTGTAGAGTAGCCCCTTCCCTTGTTAGTTATGAGCTCCTACACATAAATAGTTTTGGCAACGCCTGTTAGTAATACATTCAGTGATTGCATTGGACACATTTTTGAACAAATGAGCCAGATGGACAATTCATTAGTCTCCTTGTTTAAATCTTAGGGAGACAAGCAATATGGTAGAATGAAGGCAGCATTCCAATGTGCCAAAGTGAAATTCTTTACACCACCAAAAAATATTCAGTGATGTGTCAAGTTTTTATTTTTTTTAGGTTTTATCCAATTCGATCCTTTCTGCCTTGGGATTCTTATGCCCCCAACTCTGTTCATATTCCGGCATCATTCTGAAGCATGCTAGCCATTTGATCATTGTCAGGAAGAGCATGGATGGTACCCATTATTGAAAGGTCATCTGTATTTGTACTAATACAGAGAATGCCAGTTTAGAAATGAGCCTGATTGCATGGTTCATTTTGTTCTCCTTTGTAGAGCCAGGCTGCGGCCCACTACAAAGGCACTAAACATGCCAAGAAGCTCAAAGCACTGGAAGCCATGAAAAATAAACAGAAATCTGTACCTGCCAAGGACAGCGCAAAGACTACCTTCACCTCCATCACTACCAATGCCATCAATACCAGCTCTGACAAAACAGGTTATGAGATAATCTTTGTTGTTGTCATTGTTTCCGTTCTGGGGGTTGCATTTTCACATCTCCCTGCTCTGTTGGGTTCTGTTCTCACCACGCCAGCATCACTCTGGAGCCATTTTTATGTCCAGTGGTGAATTCCTTCTCCGTTCCTTTCCTTTTCACCATCCCTGAGAGGTTCAGATAATTCCCAGATACAATGTGAGCTTTCCATATGTGAAAGGGATTGGAGCCATTTTTCTGTTCAGTGGTGAATTCCCTTCCCCACTCCTTTCCCCTTCAGTATCCCTGAGAGGTTCAGATAATTCCCAGGTAGTACATTGTAAGTTTTCCATATTTGAAAGGGGTTTTGACTTTTGAGAGATTCAGTGCTTGTAAATGATTAAATCTAGGTTTCCTGAATTGATACAGTTAAGTGTTCTGTGGGACCCAGGATTTGGTTTGCAGTTTGAAGGCAGCACTTAACTCTTTACAGTGATTGATATACAATTTGATTTCGTGATAAATTCTCTCCCAGACTTTCCATCTTCATTTTATGAAGGAACCTTCAATAAAGACCTCATTAGGGATAGTCTTTGTCTCATCAATTCCATTCACTTCATTGTTTAAAGTACCTATGTTGTGATTCTTTACTTATTATGGGTGCATAGCCTGTACTTTACATATACAGGTAAGTGTTATTGATGCTAATTACTCTTAACAGAGTCTTTGAGCTGAAGTAACGGGCATTAAATTGTCAGTTAGAACAATTCTTGCAAATAAAAGCCTAATGAGCATCAGGTAAATCCAGTGGGATCTGCCTAAACAGATATTTTAAACATCATGACACCATCTGAAAGTTGAGAGGAAAACTAAAACTTATGCTCTGGTAATTATATTATCCTGATAAAGGCCTTTGGCTGTGCTTCTGAAGGTACATCTCAGTTGTGTTGTAAAAGTATATACAAAGAGAGAATAAATATTAAGAAACTCTCCCATTGTTATTTAAGACAATTCCTTGCCTAGAATGGATTGCTCTTTTATTCAACTTTCTTTGGAAAGATAAAGTGGCCATGACCATTTGAGATGGACAGAATTTTTACTGTTAATGTGTGGCTGTGTCATGATTCATTCTCTCTCTCTCTCTCTCTCAATATATATCTGTAGATTTATAAACATACACATAATATCTTGCCCTTGAATTTATCTCTTGGGCAACACATAACACATACACTACAAGGTGGTTAGGGGGATCTCTTTGGATCTTAATATTATCATTTGAAGAATGATGGATAGAATTAAATGAGATTTCAAGTTCATTCTTTTAAACTCTACTAGAGTTCTGTTCTCTAAGGGAAAAATCAAAACCAAAACCAAAAAATATCCCTCTGCACCTCAAAAACAAAACAAAAACAAACAAACAAAAAGCTTTTCTATGTTCTCTGCCATTTAGGGACAGTGAACTGGGCATAGTGAAGTGGGCATAGTGAACAAGATCAAAGTTGCAAGCAGATAATTGTTAAAAGAACAGAAGACTAAACATGTATGGAAAGACATTAATTAGTCTTGGGAATTCATTGGCAGTTCCATTATCCAGATCTTATCCTAGCTTCTAAGGTATAATAACATTTGTTATATCTACACACAAGAGAGCTGTCTGGAACTGGAGATTAGAAGTGCCCTTGCCCACAACAGGTTCTATGAGTAAGGTTAAATGATCTTTAGGCAAGAAACTGGGAAAGTAGGGATCTGGAGCTGTGACTATCTAGTGAGTCATGGTCTAAAACTCTGTTATCCAAGGGGATAAGGTAAGAGCTACCCACTAGGGAATTACAGGAGCTAAAAACAGACTTAAAATGTCATGGGATTTATTTTGAGATCATTTTGCAAATGAGGTAACAGAAGCTTAGGATGTAATTTGTTCAAGGGCACACAAACAGAAAACAGGTAAACCTAGATTCTAAATGGGGTTCTCTTGATCTAAATGTAGTGCCTTTTTTTTACTTCTAGTATCTTCCTTATTTGGGGAAGTAGGGAGCAGATAGCCAGTCTGAAGTTTTACCCAAAATTCTTGGATGATTTAGACAAACTAGAATGAGGTTTCCTGGGAGCTAATTCTCCCAGTTTGCAGATATGAAAAAGTTTGGGATTTGAAACACAGTCAGTGCAGGGTTCTCAGGCTTATAGTTGTCTAATGGCAGGTCATACTGTTTGCCCTGAAGTTCAGATACAAGTGTAAAACAGAATAGTGACTGGCCCATTCCTTGAACAAAGTGACAAGGATAAATGAAATGCATAATTTGACGAGTAACAGGAAGGCTTTCCTGTGTTATATAAGTATTTTTATCCTTAACTTCCTTGTACACCTATATCTATATTCTTGTCACCCAAAATTCCTGTGGGTTGATTAGCATCCTCTTTTAAAATATAAATTCTTCTGAATGAGTCACACAGGAAAAATCTGTCATTCTTATCTAAATACAATTTATTTTAATCTGATTTCTTTACTCCTAAGTGTAAAGATCAAGTGGAATAAGAATATGGGCATTTTGAGGGGAATGGATAAGGAGAATAAATTCTGGATCATGAAATATTTTAGGGTAGAGGTGTCAAGCCTTGGCCTGTCAACAAGTAAAATTCCTAAATGCTACCAGGAACCAGATTAAAATATAATTGGGAAATGTCTAACAAAACTGAGAAAATCCAGGACAACGTTGATTAAATTAACGTATCATTTTTTAAGTTGCTATGTAGCCAAACAGGTTATTCCTTTGAGTTTGATACTGTTTTGGGTTAGGCAAGGAAAGACCCTAGAAGGGTTTGCTGCATGGATTTATAATGTTAGGGACTTCAAAGGTTATCTGGCTCAATGTCCCCTTTCTCTTAATGAGGAAGCTTCTTATTGCTTAATGGACTGTTATTTTCAGATTTTGGGAGGGCCTGCTGTGCTATGGTCCATCAGGTCACAAAGATACGGACACAACTGAATTGCTGTTCAGTCCTCTCTTTCCTTTTTTGTAGGGATATACTAAACCTGTGGTGTGATCTTATTGGTTGATATAGAAAACTTCCTCTCTCAGCAAAGATGGACCCCTGCTTTGACACTGATAGATTTAGAGAATGACCTGGGGCACTGTTAAATGACTTGCCTATACTCACAAAACTAGCATGTGTCAGGAGTTTTTATTTGAACCCAGGTTTTATGGGCTTAGAGGTTCATTTTTTATCTATTATACCATATTGCCTTATATGAATGTTGCTTAGAATTCTGCTGTTTTCTGTCTTGGATTCTGAGTTTTGTATGGACTTCTAATTAACTCTCTGCATAATGATTCAAGAAGAATCTGAAGGATGCCCAAACTAACCAGACCCTTAAAAGAAAATCCAGTTCAATATCTTCATTTTGCTTATGAGTAAGTGAGAAATAAAGTGGCATATCTAGCCACGGACCAAGGGAGGAGAAGGGAAGAGATCAGTAGTCAAATTTCATTAGTTTCAGTTCAGGTATTCCTGCTTCTAGGTATTCCCTATCTCTCTCAAGTTAAATTTGATTGAGAAAAAGAGATAAATGGATATTAATACAAAAGAAAGAAACATATTTTTAGTATAAAATAATAGGAATATAAGATACAGAGGATGAGAAAAATTTTAATAAAGAAGCAGGATCTTTTGTGACTTTGGAACAATATATTATTTTAAGGAAGGAGATAAAATAAATCAATTATAGATTGAAATTGAAAAATAATCTGATAACAGTAAAAGAATTAAGTAACTGGAAAAATTGACTCAATTCAGAAATAAGGAACAATAATGCATGATTTGGACCAGAAGGGCAACATTAGCAAGGTAACATCATCATGTGAGATACCATATATAATATTTTATAAATCTGATAACTGATATGTAATATTTTATATAATAACTGATGAGATAACTGATATATAATATTTTAGAAATCTAAAAATATTACATTATTATTATAATCATCATCATTAATAACATCATCAACATCATCATCTTTGAGGGATAGCATATGGTGTATCTTCAGGAGATGAGAGAAGTAGAAATAGAATCATACCAAAGTTAAGTTCACTCACTTTGCAATTTTGAGTGCCTAGGAACCCTGCCCCAACTTTTATTTCCATTGCTTAGATGGGGGAAAAAAAGTACTATCATACAAAAGCTAAGTTTGGCTTCCTCATTTTGTGCTTTTGTGATCAGCTCATCTCATATTTTTTTTTTACTAGTGTTATAAATTCTTGTCACATAGTATCATCCTCATGTTCCCTTCTTGGCCAAATGCCATGCCATTCTGGAATGGCAGCTATAAAGAAAGGTGGGTGAATCATCTTTTTAAAATCTAAATTTAAATTTAAATTTAAAAATTTTCATCCAGAAAAAATCCCTTCTCTCTCCTTTTTACCTGTTAATTTATCCCATTTGAGTACTTACTGCAAATATTGAAGAATAAAAGAAGGCACACAAGATATCACTGATTTCTTAAAATTCAAATATTTACTTGAGTCAATTTTAGGATACATACAGAAATATATCTGTATATTATATATATATATATATGCAAACATAAATATATTATGTGTGTATATTACATGTATAACTACCCCACATATACAATACACACAGCACATATAATATACATATTTATGTACACATACAAGCATATCTATATCTAACTATATCTAACAGTGATCATGACCTTGGTGGTTAATAAGTGGGGCTAGACATCTACTCATGGGAATGAATATCAGCAAGACTAAAATGATGACATAATTGTAAAATTTAGTGTTGGGATAATTGTTTGTGCCAACATTGACATGCACAATGTTTTTCATTGACTAACTGAACTTAAGAGTTGGAGGGTTGGGGTCATCTACTGCAATTTCTATACACCTCTTTTGAATACTTTGACTTTTCTAGGTTGCCAGGTAGCCTGAAGTCATTTTTGATACAACAGTGCTGAGCTAAAATTTATGTGTTCATTCTTCCTTATGAACTTCTTAATATTTTTCCAAATTCTAACCTAGTTGGTGAAAAATCCATTGTATCAAAAGAATTGCTGACCTTTCCTAAGGCAGCTAAAGGGCAGCATGGATAGAGTGCCAGGCCTGGAGCAGAAAGACCTGAATTTAAAATCTGGATTGACACTAGCTGTGTGAGTCTGGATAAGTCACTTAAGCCTGTTTGCCTTAGTTTCCTCATCTGTAAAATGGATTGGAGCAGCAAATTGCAAACTGTTCTAGTATTTTTGTCAAAAAAAAAAAAATTAGAGTCAAAAAGACTGAAATGACTGAATAAAAATAATCTTTGTCCTAAGGATATAACCATCTGAATAAACAAATCCCCAAATCCAGATGTTCTAAACATTATATACTGGAGTGAAATAGTAGATTTAGGATCAGAAGCCCCAAACCATTAACTATATACGTGACCAGTTGTGACAGAGGTTTCCTTCTCTCTAAAATAAGATCATTAAAGTGTAAGAGTTACAAAATCTACTCCAACTGTAATAAGATTAAAATCTAACAGCTTTGAATCTGTGATTCTAAGTTTTTCTTCTCAAGTTCTCTAGAAATCCCTATTTTACCTGCCCCAACATTTAACTGTGCAATGATTTGTAAAGGCGGTCAAGGGCTACTTTAAGGATAGAGAAACTAGAAGCAGGTATACACAGAGAATATTCATTTAATCTTAGAGTAAACCTGTTTGTGTCCTACAAGTGAAAACAGAATCCAGATGGGGAGAGAAGTCAAAGGGAAACAATAGAATTTTACTTAACTCCTACGGATGTCTTACATGGGATTTAAGTCATTGGAAGGAAGATAAGAGATCCAATGATCTTTTGAGTAAACCTTCTAAAGTCTTAATTTGCAACTTGAAAAACAGCAAACCTTTGTAAATGTTAGAGATGAGGAAGGAGAGAGGTAAAAAAACTGCTAGAAAGAACACAAGGAAATGTGGGCTACTTTAGAACTCTGGATCTTGAGTTCAAATTTGACCCCAGATACTGTGTGTCCCTTGTCAAGTGACCTAACCTCTTCCTCAGTTTCCTCAAATGTAAAATGAAAAGCATAAATAGCACTTTCCTCCTAGGGTTATCATGCAAATCAAAAATAAATAAATAAAAACCGTAATGCAGAATTTTAAATACCATCATTACACCCATAGGATCCTAGGTTTAGAGGAGGCAGGAACTTTAGAGACCCATCTTTTCTATAGTCACCCTTTTCATTCTTCTGTCTGATTTGTTGATGAGCTTTTTGTAGCCTAGAGAAGGTCAATGTCCTTCCTAAGGTCATACATTTAGTGTGTGGAGCCAAGATACAAATTTGATTTCCATGACTTCAAATTCAGTTGTTTTTTGTTGTTGTTGTTGTTGTTGTTTTTGACTGTTTATGGATTTTGTTTTTGTTCTCTCCCCATATCCTCAGTGCTCTACTGACTAAGGAGAATTCAGCAAAAGTCTTTCCCCCTAATATAGAGCATATTGAAGACATTCTTGGTTTAACTCTATCTCCAATTATGTTCTCAGTAGAAATAGGATGGGAATTATCTTTCAATTATCCATTACTATCCCTCAAATTAAATAACATGGCAAAATAGAGTCCAGGGCTTAGATCTATAGAATTCTGGGTTCAAATCCTCTCCAAGATACCTTGTGACCTCAGGAAATGGCTATGACTTTGGAAAGTTTGTTAACCTCATGGATCCAATAATTGCCTAGGATTCATTACTTCAAATCTTGATTTATGCATAGCATTCCCATGTGGAAACATTCTACAATGCTGAAGTCATAATTCCTTTGGGTATTTCTAAAAATAAAGTGTACGTATTCTCCTTTGGTCAACATATTTCTTAATCATCCTTGGGTACCTCTGCAAATCAAGAAGATGGCAGGAAACCTAGTGTACCCTGAGATCTTTGTTAGGATAAGTGCTTAGAATCCAAGTAGATAGAAACTATGCTTTTTATTTGTAATAGTTTTTTTTCAATTATATATAAAGACAATCTTAGCATTAATTTTTATGAAATTTTAAGTTCCATTTTTTTTCTTTTTTACTCCCTTCCCTAAAACAGTAAGCAAGTTGATATAGTTTATGTATGTACAATCTTGTAAAACATATTTCCACTTTAGTCTTAATTTTAATTAAAAGAAGAAAAGGCCAAAAGAAAAAAAAATAGAAAAAGTGCTTCAATCTGTATTCAACATTCATTAGTTCTTTCTCTGGCTATGGATAGAATTTTCCATCATAAGTCTTTTGCAATTGTCCTGGATTATTATATTGCTAAGAAGAGCTAAGTCAATCATGGTTGATCATCCACAATACTGCTATTACTGTGTACACTATTTTGGTTCTGTTCATATAACTTTTCATTAATTCACATAAGTCTTTCCAGGATTTTCTGAAATCCACTCATTCCTCATTTCTTACAGCACAAGTAGTATTCCATTCCATTCACATACCATGATTTGTTCAGTCATTTCCCAAATGATATCCTCCTCAATTTTCATTTTTTCTACTACAAAAAGGCTGCTATAAATAATTTTGCCCATAAGGTCCTTTCCCCCTTTTTATGATCTCTCGGGGATACAGACCTACTAGTGGTATTGCTGGATCAAAGGGTATAAACAATTTGATTGTCTTTTGGGACATAGTTCCCAATTGCTCCAGAGTGTTTGGATCAGTTCACAACTCTACCAACAATTCATTAGTGAGACCATGCTTTTGATAGTTGGTCTTACTTTGTTTACAAAAACCAAAACCCCATGTATTTCACAAAGGAACTTTTATAATTATTATCTGCAAATTTTCTTTAGAAGAAAAGAAATGGTTCTCTCTGAAATCAATAGGAAGGAAACTAAGTTCTCTTCACTACTGATAAATCACATACTGTGGTACTTAAATAGTGTATTGCATGCCATTCCCAACATCCTGGGAATAAGTGTTTCATCTACTTCTCTATCTTCTTTCTCTATTCTTCCAAACCAAGTGTTACCTTGACAATAAATGTGCAGGGGTTGGTGTGGGGGCAGGGGTCAGCATGGAGGAAGTAAGATCACATCCCTCGTGTAGGAGTTGGGAGTGCCCTTGTGATGTTACTTATCCCCAACTAGATTTTTCTTTTATCAAATTTGACCTATCAAATTTATCTATAGGATAGAAAATAGATGCAATCATGTGCAATAGTTTGTACATTTTAAAGCCATTTTAATTATAAAGTATAAGCAGTTAAGGGAGATCATGAAACTAGATACAACTTGTTTAAAAGTGAGGAAGAGAAAGAGAGAGAAAGTTCTTTACAGATACTAAGTTTTGGAGAGAAGCTATTGAACCAGTATTCAAGAGACAGAGAATCACAGACATAAAGTTTTTATTGAACAAGTAAATTATTTGGAGTAGTATTGTCATTTATTCTATTGAATAAATCTACCTTTGATAATATTTTTCTAATTATTTAGTTCTTTATTAGCATAGAGTATTTTATAGATTTTTCTTTTATATCATTCCTCTTTAAATTTTGAGAATAGATCTCATTCATAATATACTGACTTTAAATGGAATTTCTCTGCAGCAATGGGGCTAGAGACTGCTGTGTTTAATGGAGAGTCAGCATTTCTATGCCCGTGCTGCCTTGTACGACATCATCAGGTGTGCTCCCATCTCTATACCACCTTGTAGGACAATCTGTGTCTCACAAAGAACCCTCAACTCCCCAGCCCTGAGCCAGTGTCTCACAAAGAACCCTCAACTCCCCAGCCCTGAGCCAGCTCCCAACAGGGTATCACCTATTCAAAGAATAAGAAAAGGAAGGAAAAAATTAAATGGTTCCTAAGCCAATCAACGGATCAACTAAGCTTGATATTATGCAATGTTCCATACTTATAATTTCCAACTTCTATAAAGAAGGGAGGGGGGTATGTTTTTTTTCTCAGTTCTTCACCATGACCAAAATGCTTTGCATTTATAGTTGAATAACAATCAGTTGCATTGTTTTATTGTTGTTAAAAAAAATTAAAGAGAAAAAAAGCAGATCTGACTAAAATCATACCAAATGAATTTAAGGAGAAACTTGAAGGATGGTAAACCAAAGAAAAATGGAAAAGAATTGTAAAAGATTTTTTGTAACAAACTTTTCACTCTCAAGGACAGTTAAGTCATCACTTATGAGATCTAAAATTAGATGTTCTATATGAGCAACTGGAAGTGGTATGGAAGAAAACAAAAATGGAAAGAGCTTACCAAGTATATACAGGGGAGGTCCATGTGGAAAATGAAATGATTTGGAAGGTATTGAAATAGTAATTTTCAAATACCAAGTACAATGAAAAAAAAATTCAAACTTGATTACCAAGAAGAAAAAGGTCACCAAGAAAACATCACCAGCTATCTATTTGCCCACTCTCAACAATATAACAATTTTATTAAAAATAATCTATGTCCTATCCATGCCATTCTTTATAAAGTTATGAGAATGAAACAGATGAGATTTCACAGCAGACTATGTCTTTAGTCATAGGGAAGATATAAGGAATACAGAATTTTACATACTTATTTTTTTCTTGACTATTACATTTTTTTTAATCTGTAAAGCAAAACACTTTAAAAGGCTCTTCAAGAATGATTTTTATGTTCATGTTAAAGTCATGAGAGTCTTTGAAACATGTAGCAATAAAGAACTTTGCTCAACCCACTGTTAATTAAAATCAAACAAGACATAAGTGTTTTTAATATTCCTGTTTTACAGCTGAAGAAACTGAGGCAGGGAAAGTTCAAGTGACTTGTCTACAGCTACATAATAAGTTTCTGAGGTCAAATTTGAACTTAGCCTAGATCTAGTGCTCTATCCACTGTGTCAACTAATTTCTCCCAGCAAAAAAAACAAAGTCACAAAAAAAACTCAGGAAAGGTAGAAAAGTGAAATTCTATTTGTATGTATGCACAAAGAGGGAAAGACATGAGGGAGACAAAGAGCTACCTTTTATTTAATGCCTTTAATTTCCAATTCATAAAAGCATTTTCTAAATGTCTGCATAGGTCATTGTTATGGTCTTTCCAGTATGGTGTGCCTGCCTGCTAATGGCACCAAGTACTGCATAGAAAGGCACTCTTGTGCTCCTTTTTTTTTTTTTTTTTTTTTTTTTTTTTATAGCCTTTTATTTACAGGATATATACATGGGTAACTTTACAGCATTAACAATTGCCAAACCTCTTGTTCCAATTTTTCACCTCTTACCCCCCCCACCCCCTCCCCTAAATGGCAGGATGACCAGTAGATGTTAAATATATTAAAATATAACTTAGATACACAATAAGTATACATGACCAAAACATTATTTTGCTGTACAAAAGAATCAGACTCTGAATTTTGTACAATTGGCTTGTGAAGGAAATCAAAAATGCAGGTGGGCATAAATATAGGGTTTGAATTCAATGTAATGGTTTTAGTCATCTCCCAGAGTTCTTTTCTGGTATAGCTAGTTCAGTTCATTACTGCTCCATTAGAAATGATTTGGTTGATCCGTTGCTGAGGATGGCCTGGTCCATCAGAATTGGTCATCATCTAGTATTGTTGTTGAAGTATATAATGATCTCCTTGTCCTGCTCATTTCACTCCGCATCAGTTGGTGTAAGTCTCTCCAGGCCTTTCTGAAATCATCCTGTTGGTCATTTCTTACAGCACAGTAATATTCCATAATTTTCATATACCACAATTTATTCAGCCATTCTCCAACTGATGGACATCCATTCAGTTTCAGTTTCTAGCCACTACAAAAGGGCTGCCACAAACATTGTGCACATACAGGTCCCTTTCCCTTCTTTTATAATCTCTTTGGGATATAATCCCAGTAGTAACATACTGGATCAAAGGGTATCACAGTTTGATAACTTTTTGAGCATAGTTCCAAACTACTTCTCCAAAATGGTTGGATTGTTACAACTCCACCAACAATGCATCAATGTCCCAGTTTTCCCAATCCCCTCCAACAATCATCATTATTTTTCCTGTCATTTAGCCAATCTGACAGGTGTGTAGTGGTATCTTAGGTTGTCTTAATTTGCATTCTCTGATTAATAATGACTTGGAGCATCTTTTCATATGACTAGAAATAGTTTCAATTTCTTCATCTGAGAATTGTCTGTTCATATCCTTTGACCATTTTCAATTGGAGAATGCTTGATTTTTATAAATTAGAGTTAATTCTCTATATATTTGGAAATGAGGCCTTTATCAGAACCTTTGACTTAAAAATATTTTCCCAGTTTATTGCTTCCCTTCTAATCTTGTCTGCATTAGTTTTGTTTGTACAAAACTTTTCAGTTTGGTATAATCGAAATTTTCTATTTTGTGATCAGTAATGATCTCTAGTTCTCTTTGGTCATAAAGACCTTCCCTTCCACAGGTCTGAGAGGTAAACTATCCTATGTTCCTCTAATTTATTAATAATTTAATTTTTATCCTAGGTCCATGAACCCATTTTGACCTTATCTTGGTGTCGGTAGTTAAGTATGGATCAATGCCTAGTTTCTGCCATATTAGTTTCAATTTTCCCAACAATTTTTATCAAACAGTAAGTTCTTATCCCAAGCTGGGATCTTTGGGTTTGTCAAAGACTAGGTTGCTATATTTTTGACTGTTTATCCTTGAACCCAATCTATTCCACTGATCAACTAATTCTATTCCTTACCAATACAAATAGTTTTGGTAACTGCTGCTCTATAATATAATTTTAGATCTGGTACAGCTAACCACCATCATTTGATTTTTTTTTCATTAATTCCCTTGAAATTTCTTGACCTTTTGTTTTCCATATGAACTTTGTTGTTATTTTTCTAGGTCATTAAAATAGTTTTTGGGAGTCTGATTGGTATAGGCTAAATAAATAAATTAGTTTAGGTAAAATTTCATCTTTATTATATTTCTAAGCCTAATCAAGAGCATTTAATATTTTTCCAATTGGTTAGATCAGACTTAATTTGTGTGAAAAGTGGCGTAATTTTCTCATAAAGTTTCTGATTTTCCCTTGGCAGATAGATTCCTAAATATTTTATATTATCAGTAGTTACTTTAAATGGAATTTCTCTTTGTAACTCTGACTGTTGGATTTTGTTAGTGATATATAAGAATGCTGATGACTTATGTGGGTTTTTTTATAACCAGCAACTTTGCTAAAGTTGTGGATTATTTCTAATAACTTTTTTAGGCAGAATCTCTGGGGTTCTCTAAGTATACCATCATGTCATGGCAAAGAGTGATAATTTGGCTTCCTCATTGCCTATTCTTATTCCTTTAATCTCTTTCTCAGCTCTTTTGCTTAGCTAGCGTTTCTAATACAATATTAAATAATGCTTGGTGATAGTGGGCAACCTTGTTTCACTCCAGATCTTATTGGGAATGGTTGCGGTTTGTCTCCATTACAATGATGCTTACTGATGGTTTTAAATAGATGCTGCTGATTATTTTAAGGAAAAGTCCATTTATTCCTATACTCTCAAGTGTTTTTTAATAGGAATGGATGTTGGATTTTATCAAATCTTTTTCTGCATCTATTGAGATGATCATTGGTTTTTGTTAATTTGGTTATTAACATGGCCAATTATATTGATAGTTTTCCTAATATTGAACCAGCCCTGCATTCCTGGTATAAATCCTACTTGATCATAGTGTATTATCTTGGAGATGATTTTTCTGTAGTCTTTTTGCTAATATCTTATTTAAGATTTTAGCATCAATATTCATTAGGGAGATTGGTCTATAATTTTCTTTCTCTGTTTTCAGCCTACCTGGTTTAGGTATCAGTACCATGTCTGTGTCATAGAAGAATTTGGTAGGACTCCTTCATTCCCTATTTTATCAAATAATTTATAGCATTGGGGCCAATTGTTCTTTAAATGTTTGGTAAAATTCACATGTAAATCCATCTGGTCCTGGGGATTTTTTCTTAGGGAGTTGTTTAATTGCCTGTTCTATTTCTTTTTCACTCTTGTGCTCCTTGACCTCAATTTCAAATCTGAATATTAAACTCAGAACACACCCACCTTCCATAGTAACATGTTGCAAATCTTTCCAGGATGTATCTAAGCCCCATAAATTTATTTCTATTTCCCATCTGAGCCACCTCATAGGCTAATGAGTTCTCTAAATCTAATATATTCTGTGTAAACATGTTTTTCTATAATTATCTTCTTTCAAGTTTTCAGGGGTGCTCTTTGGTGAAGTATTCTGGGATTTCGTGAATGCCTTTCTTCTGTCTACCACTTTTTGTGATTTTTATAAACTTGGATCATATAATTTCTCACCCGCCATATTTTCAGGATAAAAAGTACTGCTTTTTTTTTCTCTCTTATATTTTACTTCTTGCTTTTTCTTGAAAAAAAAAAAATGACCGATCTTGTACCAGCTGTGCTCCCAGATGTAGACAGCTGGAAGGAATATTCAAAATGAACAAACTCTTCTGGGCTCTGCCTAACTGGGCTCAAGGTCAGAAGCAGAATGCCTCCTTATCTAAAGCAAGTAATTTGCAGCTGGCCAGATTATAGAGACCAGCTGGTCCAACATCCTCATTTTACCAAAAGGGAAACAGAGTCCCAGAGAGGGGTAGTGACTTCCCCAAGATAACAGAACTAAGTGATATAGCTGAATTTCCGGCTCAGGATCTCTGCTTCCAAATTAAGTATTTGTTCCATCATAACCATGCTGTTTCCAAAAATAGCCAGTTGTGTCCTTGACACCCTTGTAAGCAAGAGGCATTGTTGTAGCCCATGTGGGAAAAGAAGCTTTATTCAGTACAATGCGGGTTGCCTACTTACTTGATTCCTGCTCCAGCATTATCTCAAGTCCCAGGTCTTCTGACCAGATAAAATGGTTCATCAGGCAGGGAGTGAGAGGTCATTTAGGGCAGTAGCAGATGTTGAATTTTTGATACCTAGTTATTTTATTTTCCTCTTGCACTACTCCTTCTACACTCCCACCCCCAATATGCTTAGATCACCTTAATTTCTGAGAAAAACAATTACAAGGAATTTCTTTCCCTGTACATTGAAGATGAGGTTTCTTTTAAATGCACTGACTTCTAGAAAGCTATATTATTTTTTCATCTTTGTGCATATTATGTTTTTTTCTTAGTAAATTTACTTAAACTATACTGAAATGTACAGTAATTATAAAAATTTATATAATAATGCTCATTTGATTACTACAATGAAGGCAGATCTGGATGAAACATACCAATTCATATACGTATATATGTGTGTGTATTTAATCCAGATTTAGGTGTTTCATATGTGTATACATACATATACACACACACATATATAAATATATTTGCATATATGTGTGTATTTAAATAATTCAAGTATTGTATATAGATTAACTTGGTACTAAGAATGGGGGGTCAGTAAGTTGGGCAGAAGCGATAATGGTCTACTCTAATCAAGGGAGATAATTTCTCCTTCATTATAATTAATTAATAAATATTTATTAGTTTTATCTTTAATAAATATTTTATTTCATTAAATATTTAAATATATATATATATATATATATTTTAAAAATTAACATTTGTCTTTTTAAATTTTGACTTCCAAATGTTTTCCTTCTTCCCATCTCTCTACTATTCCTTGAGAAGGCAATAAGTATGATATTGATTATATATGTGAAATCATGTAAACATTTCCATATTAGTCACTGATAAATATTAGGCAATTACCACATGACAGGCACTATATATTAAACTCTGAGAGCCCCCAAAAAGAAAAAATATACAGTTCCTGATCTCAAGGAACTCACATTCTAATGGAAGAGGCAACATGCAAAAAGATCAAACAGACAAGTACTATGGCAGTAGAATATTATATCGTAAGGAAGGCTGTAATGTTCTCTCTAAAATGTAATGTTCTCTGTTGAGTTTTTCTTGGGGTCTCTGGAGGCAGCCTTTCAATTCAGTAATCACCACATGAGTAGCCGGGGGTTAAAGTCCAAATCCTTTATTATCTCTTCCAAAGTCTTGTCTCTTTCCTGGGGCCCAGTTAGCTTTCTTAGGGGCCTATCTCTCTCCTTGATTGCAAGAGCTTTAGCTCCCACTTGCCTTCTCTGGCTTCTGAATCTCCCCAAATCCAAACGTTTGTGCTCCAGCCTCCAGCCACCACAAAAGTGGATGATGGAACGAATCCGTCTCAACCTTTGAGAGCTTCTAGTGCCCTTGTCTTTTCTGGTCCTGAAAGCTTCTTGCTTATATGTCCCATACTAGTATACACCAATCATTATATCATGAAGAAACCATTATTTGTTGTAGCATTAAATCAATGCTAAACTAGATTTAACCATTGTCTCCTCAACTCCACTTAGTACCTTATTTCAAGTTCTGGCCCATAACATCTCCCACTTTCTTTTGTTTTTAGAACATAGGTGGTCATGACTTCCCTGATTTCTCAAGGAGGTGCAAATCCCTAAAAGGAAATGACCACACCTTCCCTGACTCCTGAAAAAAGGGGTGAAAATACCATAAAAGGAGGTGATCACGCTCTCCCTGATATCTCCGGAAGGGAGATAAAAACACCAAAGGAAATGGGAAATCAAATCAGATTAGCGGGTTTCTGAAGGGTCTCATTTGAAACAGGTCTACATAAGTCCATCAATATGAGAGGCATTACACATAATTACATAAATTACATAAGCACATAGTAACACAGGCTAGTAATGATGTAACAATAACGTGAATCAACATGAGGATTTATACATGTATATAAGTCTTAGAAATAGTCCAAAACCAATCTATTGTCCATTACTTCACATGTGTAGGGAATCCAATGATTCCTGCAAGTTTTGAAATCCTGCAATAGTCTTATCATGGTGCCCCACATTGGGTGCCAAAATGTAATGTTCTCTCTAAAATGTAATATTCTCTGTTGAGATTTTCTTGAGGTCTCCGGGAACAGCCTTTGTTTCAGTTCAGTAATCACCACACGAGTAGCCAGGTATTAAAGTCCAAATCCTTTATTATCTCTTTCAAAGTCTTGTCTCTTTTCCTGGGGCCCAGTTAATATTCTTAGAGGCCTATCTCTCTCCTTGGTTTTGAGAGCTTGAGCTCCTGCCACAAGTTCTTTGTCTTCTCTGCTTCTGAATCTCCCTGAATTCAAAGGTTTGTGCTTCAGTCTCCAGCCACCACAAAAGTGGACAATGGAATGAATATCTCAGCCTCCAAGAGCATCTAGTGTGTTTGTCTTTTTTGGCCCTGAGACCTTCTAGTTTATATGCTCTACATTGAGTATAAACCAATCATTATATCACTAGGAAACCATTATTTGTTGTAGGATTAAATCAATGCTAAACTAGATTTAACCACTGCCTCCTCGATTCTGCTTAGTACCTTGCTTCAAGTTCTGGCCCATAATAGAAGGCCTTAATAGCTGGGAAGAAAACAGGTCAGAAAGGTTTCCTCCAGAAGGTGACATTTGAGCTGAGTCTTGAAGGAAGGTAAAGAAACCAAGAGGCAGAAGACAAGAGGAAGAGCACTGTAAGACTGAAGGACAGATGGTGAAAAAGTTTGTAGAGAACATAAAAATTGGTGTTACTAGTTGTAGAGTACACAGAGTGGGGAGTAAAGGTTGAGTTGTAATCCAACAGGAAGGTTAGGAAGGGGCCAGTCTGTAAAGGGCTTTATAAGATAATTAGAAGGTTTTCTATTAGATCCTAGAGATAATGAGAGTCTCTAGGGTCTGGCTAGTTTATGATTTGTGGGATATGCTGTAGAGAAATTCTTTGGAATTCTTAGTTGGATTAGGTGGCTGCCAAGATCCCTTCCTCTCTACAGTTCTGCAGTTCTCTATTTGACCCAGTCCAGCCTACAATCTGTTCTTTCTGTAAAGTTAGTGTAAAACCGGTAGGCAAAGTGTCATAAGCACAAAAATCATTGCTATTGCTAATTTTTCGATTATAAATGGTTGTGTTCTTACTCATAATATTTGATTTCTATCATTTAAGCTGCTACTGTAAGCAATGAAAAAGAAATCAGAAATGCCATACGGAGCCGGATTGTTCTCTCTCAACCAAAATTTAGCCTGACAGGGATTCAATATCAAAGATTGTTTTTGAAAATGTATCTACAAATTTCAAGTAGTAAAATCTTCCACAAAATAGTGAATAAATGGAATAGGTTAGGGATAGTCATCAGTGACTATAGTAATCTACTGTTTGATAAACCCAAAGACTTCAGCTCCTAGGGTAAGAACTCACTAGTTTAGACAATAAAAGTCAAAGTAAGGCACTATTTGACTAGAAAAACTAGTTGTCATTGATCAACATCGTATACCATGTACCATGATAAAGTAAAAGTGGGTACATGATTTAAATATAAATTATGATACTATAAACAGATTAGGAGAACAAGGATTAGTTCACCTGTTAGATCATTATGAAATGAAAAATGGATTATTTTGATTATAGTAAAAGTTTTTCATAAAGCCCATGCAACCAAGATTGGAAGGAAATCAGAAAGTTGAAAAAGAATTTTCATTGCCAGTATATCTGACAAAGATTTCATTTCTAAAATATGTATTCAAGTCACATTTATAAGAATGTAAGTTGTTCACAAATTGATAAATGATCAAGGGATATAAACAGGCAGGTTTCAGATGAATAAATTAAAGCTATCTATAGGAATATGAAAAAAATATTGTACACCATTACATTATATCATCAAATTTAAAATATTCAATCGTACCACCCCATGCCTATCAGATTGGCTAATATGATAGAAAAGGAAAATAATAAATGTTGGAGAAGATGTGATAAAATTGGACCACTAATACCACTAATGCATCATTGGTGGAGTTGTGAACTAATCCAACTGCTCTAGAGAGCAATTTGGAACTGTACCCAAAGGGCTATAAGACTTTGTATATCCTTTGATCTAGCAAAGTCCGTTTCTCAAAGAGATCCTAAAAAAGGGAAAAGAACCCACTTGTATAACAATTTTTATAGCAGTCCTTTGTGTGGTGGCAAAGAATTGGAAATCAAGAGGACATGATTAATTGGGGAATGGGTAAACAAATTACGATATATGAATGTAATGGAATATTATTGTGCTATAAGAAATGGCAAGCAGGTAGATTTCAGAAAACCCTAAAAAAATTTACATGAACTGATGTGAGTGAAGTGAGCAGAACCAAAAGAACATTATAGACAATATCAGCAACATGCAGAAAAAGGACTGTGGACTCTGAATGCAAATAGAAGCATAGTATTTTCATTTTTTTTTTTTTTGGTTTTTGTTTTTCTTTTTCCTGATTTTCCCCTTTTGTTCTCATTCTTCTTTCACAACATGACTAATTGGAAATATGTTTAATATGAGTATATAAATGTAATTGATATTTAGAGTGCTTGCTATCTTGGGGAGAGGAGGGAGGTAGAAAAAATATTTGGAACTCAAAATCTTATAAAAATGAATGTTGAAAACTACATGTAATAGGGAGGAAAAAACTCCTCCAGGACTGTGATAATGGGTAACTCAACCAGCTGACTTGACAAACCAATTTTCTAGGGACCCAGCTGTCTAGGGGATCACCTTAATAACAATCCTGCACCTTTATGATGGAGTTCATCAATCTTCTTCAATTTGACAGCAGATGACGCACTAGAGTATACCAAACAGCTTCCTATGAGATTCAGGGTGGTAGTGTCACTTGGCTTGCTGAGATAGAGAAAAGCATCGGTTTATTCCTCTTCAGTCTTCCTGTTTGGCTCCTTAGCCTTCTTTATTCAGATATAAGAGCATGTTATATTTCTTGTAACTATGGGATAAGAGACTTATAGAGAGTAATAACAAATCTTGACTCTTTTGATTAAAGTTGCCTTTGGAAGACTTGAGACAGCCTTGTTAGTAAGATTAGAGTTTGAAAGTATAAGGTCATACTATGATACACATGGTAGGAATTCATAATATCACACACATCTATTTATTTTTACATATAAATCTCTTCCTCCTTTCCCATCTCCCTCTCTGTTTCTGCCTTTCTGCATCTCTATCTCTATCTTTCTCTGTATGTGTCTGTCTCTGTCTCCATCTCTGTCTCCATTTCTGTCTCTTGTCTGTCTGTCTCTCTGTCTCTGTCTCTCTCACATGCATGCATGCACACACACACACACACACACACACACACACAGAGAGAGAGAGAGAGAGAGAGAGAAAGAGAGAGAGAGAGAGAGAGAGAGAAGGGACCTATTTGATTTTATAATATGTCCAGATTCTCACAAACTTCTCAGAGGAAATATACCTGAATCCACAAATGTAGGCTATATTGTTTGCATTGGATACTCTATTATTTGCTTAAGCAAATGTGCAGCATAAACCACACAAATAATGAGCTAGGATTTCTATAACCATGTGTACATTATATCATTTTTGCCTTCCAATGACGCTCAACCACAATGCTCAATGGGATGGATTGTCACAATTTATGAGAAAACTGTGACCCCAGGAAGTACAAACATTTTCCCATTCCTGAGCTTTTACTGTTTATGTTAGAGACAAGACTTGAACTCCGAGTCCCTACTGACTTCAAGTCCAGTATATTTCCTTCTACTCCATGGTGCTTCAATTTCACTGTCCTACACCCACCAAATATGGAGTTAGAAACTAAATACTTGTTAGGGTTTAGGAACTTTCAAGAGGTGTGTCTGACGATCCTTCTGGGATTTCTTTTTAGTCTGAATTTACTCCATGTCCCATCACCACTTTCCTTCTCCTTGCCACTAAATTGGTTGGCAGTTGTTTTTCTTGCTGTTTGTCTGTGGTACCAAAAATGTGAGTTATGGCTCTGGTATTTCTTCACGAATGGCTATGATTGTGAAGTGATGTAACTTTCAAACAATTGCATAGCAATAGCAAGGAAGAAAAACCAAATGGCCAGATTCAAGTACTTTGTACCTGCCTGACTCCATACTCCCTTTAGGAATAGTTGAATTGAGTGTCTTCAGGAAAGGTAGAAAGTAAGCTAAGTAAGAACACCAGCTCTTTAGCAAATTTCTATCAAGCATTATTCAGTTAATGAACTGTGCTTTCAGTCAATCATTTAAACAAGATATCACTGCAAGCTTGCCAATTAAACAAAAAAATTTTTCTCTGCTGTTTTGAAATATTCTGTTGGTTACAATGGAGAATCAAGAAAAAGGCAGAAAAGAAATTAAGCAATGCTTATGATTAGAATAAACTGACAAAAAGAAATAAATCTACCTCTATATGACTAAAGTAGAAACAAAGAGAAAATCCATGTTCTTATTCATGTCTCTAGCATGTTCAGATTGATTTAAAAATGTTGCCACCCAACTTTTCCATTTAGTCTTTGAGGGTATATATAGTTAAATATCAGTCTCTTAAACTACAATAGATAACACAATTAAAAAGTAAAATTTCTCAGGCTATTGTCCAAATGTTTCTAAATATATAGCTATCTTGTGATATTATTAAGGTAAAGCTAGACGAAGACAAATGTATCAAAGATTATGGTTAAAATGGAAAGAAGGGGTAGCTTTCAGAAGGTTTATAGCTCTCAGAGAATAATAATAAACATGTATGGAACTTTTAAGTTTGTAGAGCACTTTGTTCAACCTAACTCTGTGAGAGAAGATGCTGACCTTCATTGGTAGTAAGCATTTTCAGAGATCTCTATTTTAATGAAATAAAAGAAATAATTACAAGCCTACCTCTCTTTTCTCTCTCATCCCTCTTTCTTTCCCATAACTCTGTTGTAGTTATTACTCAGTCATGTCTGCTTATTTGTGATCCTTAGGATTGTAGCCTGCCAGGCCCTTCTTCACTATGCCTTGAAGTCTGAAAATCTCATATTCATTGCTTCCATGACATCTAAACATCTAATGTTCTACTGGTCTCTTCTTATTATGTCTTCAGTCTTTCCCCAGGTCAGTCTTTTCCAATAAGTCCCTTCTTCTCACTGTGTGGCCAAAATATTCAAGCTTTGACATTTGACCTTCCAATGAGTAGTCAGAATTCCTTTAAGTTTGACTGTTTTAACCCATTTGCTGTTTCAAGGACTCCCAAAAGTCTTCTCCAGCACCACAACTTGAAAACATTGATTTTGACTTGTAGTCCAAGTATCATAGCCATACATTGCTACTTGAAAAGCCATAGCTTTAACTGTATGAGCCTTTGTCAACAAGGTCTAGATTTGCCATCACTTTCCTTGCAAGAAGCAAGCATATTTTAATTTTGTGAATGCAATTTGCCATGATCTTTGAGCCAAAGAATATAAAAATAGCACTACTTCCATTTCTTTTCCCTCCATTTGCTAGGAAGTGATAAGACTGGTTGCCATGATCTTAGTGGGTTTTTTTTAAATATTTATCTTCAAGTCAGCTAGTATACTTATCTTTTACCCTCATCAAGAGACTTCTTAATTCTTCTTTACTTTCTGCCACCAGAGTGGCATCTCTGAGATTGCTGATATTTTTCCTGGCCACCTTAACATCAGCTATTCTTTCATTCAGTCTGACTTTTTACATGATGTACTCTGTATATAAGTTAAATAAGATGACAACATATGGCCTTGTTATATTCCTTTCCCACTCTTAAACTAATCAGTTATTCCATGTTCAGTTTAACTGTTGCTTCTTGACCTGCGTACAGATTCCTCAGGCGTCAATTAAAAATGATCTGGTTTTCTCATCTCTTTGAAGACTAACAAAATTTTTTTTTGACCCATATGGTCAAAGTCTTTAGTGTAGCCAATGAAGTAGAAGTAGATGTTTCTCCTCCAAAGTATGAGTATTATTAACTCTCATGTTTTTTTTTTCATTTTTTTTCCTGAGTCTAATCCTTTCAGTCTTTCCATCCCCATTGCTTTCTTGAATGTCATGAGTCTATAACTAACTGGGTAAGCCAAATCCAAGAAATTTGAATGGTAGAGGAAAAGAATGGTCCCACACATCTATTTTATTGGGGAAATGCAGGTAATTGTATCAGAATAGTGAAAACATACAGTTTGGGAAACAGTCAGGAATCAAGATAGGCAGGAAAATCAATACAAGGCACAGGTCAATGATGAGGTAAACTTGGTACTAAGAAAAGATCCCTGTCCCATTATGAACTGCTTTTGCTTTCTGATGAGACAGGATCCAACCTCTAGTCATGAAGAAGCCTAAGGAAGTCAGGTGAGAGGGCATTCGTATTGGAGGAATTCTTGACAGGACATAAGAACTGGACTTTAATTCTGGCCTTCCTATTTATTGCCTGGTTGGCTTTAAGTCTGATTGCTTCTCTTAGATCTCAGTGTTATTTGCTAGATGAAAAACTTCATCTAAATACTTCCTATTGCTCCTTTTTAGCTTTAAATCCTCCAATCTAACTCAATATATCTGACTTTTTTTTAAAATGGATTCTAGGAACAGTAGTTGAAAGCACATCCTGACATGTAACAAAAATAAAATAAAATAAAGAAATGACTTAATAGAATACTAGAGTATAGAGCTCAAAGGATATTTGAGTCATCTGGGCTGACCCATTCATCCTACAATTAGAGGAACTAAAGCTCAGAGAAGGACAAGCCATTGTTCTAGGTGATAAAAGCAGTTCTTCAGACTCAGAAAATTCAATGTTTTTTGGGCTATACAATACTGTGTGCCACAGAACAAATTTTCACTTCATGAATAGATGAATAAATGGAGAAATGCAAGACAACTAAATGCACCTACAAATAGTAAATGAGACCTAGAGAAACAGAATTACCATTGTCAGACAGGATGCCCCACTACTTGAACCCTCAATCCATAATTTTCAATAGACTAAGATGGTAGGATAAAAAGATTTAAGACTGGGAGAGACCTTAATCTCTAATCATATATTAATCATGTACTAATTCCATATTTTACACATGAAAAAATTGAGGTATAAAGAGATCAAGCAATTTAACAGGGTTACCCAGCTAGTAGCATAAATGATTATATTTCAATGTCCAGTTATGTCTCTTCTCTACTTAATAATTGAGAATAGCTACTTTTGCCCTCTGAGATACAATTGAGGTACAATTTGAACTTTGTGTAATACATAGCATGGGATTTGAACTCGGGTCTTCCCAGATGAAAATACAGTGTATCTTGAATCAAATAAATAGTCAGTTTGGTACCATGTTGACACAGCTTCCATCAAATTCTACGAATAGACTCTAAACAACACATCTGGGGCACAACAAAGTTGCAGAAAGTCTTTAAAACTTCATTTTCGTACTTCTTTCATTTTTGTGCACAATAAGCCATTCTCTTCCTTCAGAGCCCCCGAAAGAGCACTTCAGTGCATCTACCTTGTAACGAGAGTCCTGAGACATCTGTTGTGTCATTTGAATCTCTTCCTTCACTACACCCAGCTTTCATTATTTGTGGACGAAATGTGTCTATTTTTTGCTCCACTGGTTTAATAGCTCTAAGCAAAGTTGACAGTAGAACTGCAGAAGTTCCACCAGTGAATTCTTGCTGCAGATGGCCATCTTTTCCCTCTTTGCCAAGGTCCCTGAAGTCTTCTTGGTTTCCAACTGGCCCTAGACTCTTCTATTCTAATTCTCCACTTTTTCCTTCTTTGGATGAAAATCATATCATCTATTATAGCATTTCTGACATTTTTTTTGTTCCCATGTTTTATTTTTTCTTTTCTACTTCTCATCTAGGTCGATGCCATTCTTGCTGCTATTAATATTTAGTGGCATTTTAGGAAGCTTTAGTTCATTTAAAGCAAGAAAATAAAATAAATGTATTTCTGTAGCTTTTAACCACCGTGCTTATTCCTGTTAGTTTATTAATAGACTCTGAAGGCAAATGGCCTTGTTACCCACCAGGACTTAAGACTATATCTCAAGCTGCAGAAGTATCCTCTGGGACTCAAAATCCAATTCCAAGTTCTTCCTTGAACTAACACTGTTCAGCGGCTTTAAAGAGATTAAACAAATAAATGCAAAAAAAAAATCCCTTTTCCAAGAGCCGATGCCAACTGGAGATTGTCATGCACTAAAAACCCTCCAATAAGAAGGTGAATCAAAGGAGTAGAGTCAACAAGACATGTGGCACAGGCTGGTTCTTGTTGTTACCTCAGCATCATTTCTTCCCCATTTTAATGGAACATCCACTGTCATATTTGGTGCAAACTTAACTTGGGTTAGCTTCTACTTTGTGTCTGTGTGAAATGAGCCTTTTGCTTGCAATCACCTAGCAGAGAAGACATCATTTCAGGATGGCTATTATAGAACTGGAAGAAATATTGCAGGCATTTTCAGTCTTATATATTTGGGAGTGCATTTATCATGTTTTGATAACATGCCATAATCCTCAAAAGAATGGACAGCATGTACTTTGTAATCAGGATGGCAGGCTGTGACATGATTGGTTGGGGCCCCTTTTTTTTCCCTATTATCTTCTCAAAGATGAATCCAAATTTGTGTGTATCCATTGTCAGATTTGTGTGTGTGTGTGTGTATAGACACATGAACGATTGTGTTTATCTATATGAGTAATATATCATATATATATATATATATATATATATATATATATATATATATATATATATATATATATATATATGGGACTATCTCCAGAAAAAGACAAAAGAACCCTAGTTTCTGTCCTCAAAGAACTTACATTCTATTTGAGTCAAAAAATTCTAAAAGGTACAAATGAGGAGAGAGATCATATACATATGCATGTGCATACACACACACATACACACACACACACATACACACACAGCCCTTCTGTGACTGCCAAGGAAACCCACTATAAATTAGGTTAGGAAACAACTCTCATTATTTACTACTACTTCATTTTAACCTTTTCCTTCCTCCCCAGAAGTCATTTAGTCTCTTCTTCCTAGATCCCTCAGCTTTGATAGGTCAGCTATTATCTTATCTTGTTGAGATACAGGCCTCCCCATACTGTATGTCAGTACAGCGCCTCCCCTTTTCTACCTCCATTTTATATGTTGTTTTGCTCATTAGATTGTCAGTTTCTTAAGACAAAAAAACTAATATGTATAGGTGGAGAGAAAAAGAAAGAGAGAAAAGGGAGAGAGACAGAAACAAGGCAGAGACAGAGAAGGAGAACAGGAGGGAATGAGGGAGGGAAGGAGAGAGAGAGAGAGAGAGAGAGAGAGAGAGAGAGAGTGAGTGAGAGTGTGTGTGTGTGTGTGTGTGTGTGTGTGTGTGTGTGTTAGAGTTAGAGAAAACAAACTATTCCACATCTCTAAGTAGGGGAAATGCCTTGATTTTATTTTTTCCGTTTGAACCACACGTTAAGTGTTCCTTCAACTTCTCAGAATTCCTTCTGATGATCCCAGTGGATCCCATAATGTATTTAGAGGCAGGAAAACCTGAATTCAAATTCTGCTTTACCCATACTAGCTGCTTGACCTTGGACAAGTAATTTAATCTCTATGTGTGTTTATTTTCTTAAATAAAAAATGGGATGATAATCAATTTAAAACCATATTGGGTGGATTAAATTGGATAGTACATACTAAATACTTTCCAAATCATAAATCACCATGTAAATGTGAAGTATTAACCCTCTCTCACCCTCCTTCTTTACCCATCATGACAAAACATGACCCTGAGCAGCTAAGCCCTGGGGCTCCAGTCATATAGGTCAACAGAGATTTATTTCCACCCAGTGCTTCTCACAGTGCCTGGCACATGGCAAGTACTTAATAAATGCTGGTTGCCTTGACTTGATTTGACCCTACTGTCTTTGGAGACAACTCAGTAGGGGTGTTGGACAGGTCAGAACTGATTCAGAAGCTAGCTCTCTCACAGTGAAAAAGGCTCCAGGCTGGCTTCTCTTTGTGGAAATAAATTAGGCTCAATAGAGTCCTTGACTGAAAGGTCAAAAAAAAAAAAAAAAAAAAAAAAACAGGATGGGTCTGGCTGGGGCAGAACTGATAAAGCCTGACAGTTTGAAAGGAATTCCCCTTGGGGCAAGGTTCATAGGACTTAGAGTTGTAAAGGACTTTGAAAATTATCTGTCCAAACCCCTCATTTTACAAATGAGGAAACTGAGATTCTGAGATTATTTTACTTGTGATAGTAAGTGGCAAAGCTCCATTGAATCCCAGTTTTCTGATCAGTTTCAGTGCTCTTTCCATTCAGGATTTATGGCTTGAGAAGGTATTGTCCTATTTATTGGAGAAGCTTAACAAAGTGTCTTGATGTTAATAGGGAGAACCAGAAAGTGAAAAAAAAAAAATGCTGCAAAATGCCACAGGAGAATCCCAAATAAGAGAAGATCAGGGGTCATGATAGCTGACTTTGGATATATTAAGAGCTGCCTTAGGAAGGAGGGATTGGACAGTCTATTGTTGGGCACCTGGGAGAGCTAGAAGTCAGGTATCAAATCTTCAAAGAAATAGTTTTAGGTTTGATGTAAGGAAACACTTTTATTAATTAGAACTGGTCGAAAGTAGAACGGCTTCCCTCTGGAGTAATAAGTTTCCTCTCACTGAAGATCTTCAAAATAGTTGACCACAGCTTCCGTTGGAGAGAAAATTCTTGCTCAGGTAAAGATTGGACTTCCAACACAAGAGATTCTATGATTCCTGTTCTTTAGATCAAAGAGCCTAAAGAGGAAATAGTAATGTAATAAAGTTAACTCCTCTGTTGTTCAGTATGTAAGCTAAAAGTACAGATCAGTCAAAGAATCTGGGGGTGAAATTGACAATTAAGGAGTCATTTTATGTAATAAGAAAAATTGAAAGGTATTTGCTTAGAACACCCTTGAGCAATTTATGCAATTGGTGAAATTAGAGTTCATGGTTCTATAAGGGGAAAAAAATTACCTTGCTCAAGTGCTGTCATCATGTTTGAAATGTCAAGGATTCCAAAATCAAATATATTCTTCAATCATTCTAGACTGTCTATTGCTTTGGGGCTTCTTTGTTTCTCTCAATTAATATGAATAAGTCAGACCTAAATAAAAGTTACATTTTTTTAAGGACAGGAAGGTAGCTAATCCAGTCACTTCAATCATTAGAGAGAATCTGAGGATCGAAGTGTTTAAGTAATCTGGTTAAGGTCATCTATCTTCCAATTCTGTGCATTTCCTGGATATTAACCAATCCTGGAATTCTCTCCTTCCCCATCTCTACCTACTGGCTTCCTCCAGGTCTCAGTTAAAATCCCATTTTGGCCACATTGCTAGGATTTTTCTTTGTTGATTATCTTCAATTTATCCTCTTATAAATAAACTAATATTTCCCTGATATTGCTTCTCCCCAAACCAACTTTAACATACAGAGGTTTTCCCCTTTTCTCCTAATCCTCAGGGATTATCTTTCCATAAAAGGAGACAGACAAGCATAAAAATCCCAACCATATAGAGTAGAGGAACTTCATATTTGCTGGATTTCTGAGAACAGTCAAGTCACTGTCTTTCACCATAATCTATCCTGTTGACTTGACTCATTTCAATGGATACCAAAATAGCTAAAGACTAAGGTATTTTGTTTGCATATTTGTGTTCCTGTTAACGATCCAATTAATTCCAATTGCCTCATTTTGTTCCAACAATGAGACTGAACTAAAAAAGTACTAGCATTAAAATTAACTCCAATATTATTTAATTATTGTTTATACAAAGTGATTTTACATCTCTCAGATTGGCTATATGACAGATAGAAAATGATAAATGTCAGAGAAATGTGGAAAAACATGGACACTAATGTGCTGTTGGTTCATTTGTGAACTGATCCTGTAATGCCAGAGAAACTGAGGCAAGATAGAGACTAGAGAGTTTTAAATATTTTATTTGAAAGGGAGAGATTTGCTGGGACCAAATGGATCCATGGTTTGGTCCCAGGGCTATCATCTCCAAGAATCTGGCAAACAATGTGAGTTCTCAATGACATATTTATATATTTATATATATGTCATTAAGAACTCACGTGTGTGTGTGTGTGTGTGTATGTGTGTGTGTGTGTGTGTGTGTGTGTGTGTCTCAGCTACAGGGGTAGACTGAGGCAGGGGTGGAGTCAGATCTCTGAGAGTGGGAAGAGGACTATCAATCTGGTTCTGTCAGGGTGAGGGGAAGCATGGGACATTCTGATAAACTGGGATTATAGAATGGGGAGAGGTAGGGGACATTCTAAGATATAATATCTTTATCCTATCAAACATTCTGATGATGTCATGATTAGGGGAGAAGGGTGGTATTACAGGATTGAGCATCACAATTAGGAACTGAGGCAGAACAATTTAAGGAAACTGAGTCAAGACAATTAGGGAAACTGAATCAGGACAATAAAAGGGAACTGTGGTATAACAATCCAACCATCCTAGAGAGCAAGTTGGAATTATGCCCAAAGGATTACAAAATTCTGCATGTTCTTTGATCCAGCAATATCAATGGTAGATTCATATCCCAGAGAGATAACAAAAAAAGAGAAAAAAGGACCTACTTGTACAAAACTATTTATATCAACTCTTTTGTAGTGGCAAAGAATTAGAAATCAGGATGTCCATTAATTGGGAATGGCCAAACAAGTTAACTATAAATGTAATGTATTGTGTTATAAGAAATGATGAGCAGGCAGAATTCAGAAAACCTCAAAAGATTTACATGAATCAATATTGAGTGAAATGAGCAGAACCAAAACATTGTACACAGTAATAACAACACTGCATGATGATCAACTAGGACAGACTTAGCTCTTCTGAGCAATGCAATGACCTAAGACAATTCCAAAAGACTCATAATGGAAAATTTCCTCCACATCCAGAGAAAGAAATATGGAGTCTGAACTCAGATCAAAGCATACTATTTTTTACTTATTAAAATTTGCTTTTTGTTTTCTTTCTCATGATTTTTCACTTTTGTTCTGATTCTTCTGTCACAACATGACTAATATGGAAATACATTAAAATGATTTTTACCTGTATAGCCTATGTCAGATTGATTAATGTTTTGGGGAGGGTGGAGAGAAAGGAGACATGGAGAAAAAATAGGAACTCAAAAGCTTACAAAAAAGAATGTTGAAAGCTACCTTTACTTGTAATTAGAAAATAAATAAAATGGTATTAAGTGAAAAATAAAAGTGATTTTTGAGATATTTAAGTGGTAGAGTGAACAGGACTCAGGGAGACCCATCTTCATGAGTTCAAATCTAGCTTTAGTCTCTTAATAGTTGTATGACCCTGGGCAAGTCATTTAATCCTGTTTACCTCATTTTCTTCTTTGGTAAAATGAGCTGGAGAAGGAGATAACAAACCATTCTAGTATCTTGAACAAAAAAACCCCAAATAGGTTTATTAATAGTTGGATAGAACTGAAAAAAAAAAAAAAACAGTAAGTTCCTTTTCATGTTTTCATCTATATAGACTATGATCTCTTTGAGATCAGGAAATATTTTTTTGCTTTTTTTGTACTGCACTCAGTACAAAGTAATATATTCAGGGCTTGACTTGACACACAATAAGTATTAAAGACAGAATTTGTTTCTAAGATCACTGACTCATTTTCCAGGGCTGTTGCTGCCCCATTGTGTGATCAGATTACATATAAAGATATGTAGATATTGTGACCAACAAAATATGCATCTGGTTTCTAAAACAATTTCTTATGTGGGAACTAGACATGAAAATTAAAATGATTTTTTCAGAGAGACAGACTTCTTTATCCAGGAACTAGCAAAGCTATTGAAAATAGTTAGTCAGGGGAGGAAAAAAGTTGGTGAAGAAATCACTTCATGAGCAGAGTCCATAATGACCTCCTGAAGAGATGGAAGGACACAGGAAAGAGTTTTCTCCAGAGTTCATGGCAACAGAAGGACCATAGTCTTCCAAACAGAAAAATTTATAAGCAGACTAGAATTGATATGGGAGAATAGGATAAGTAGCTCCTTATATCACTGAATCCTACTTAATATTGTGCTTTAGTAAAGTCAATTGGGCATTTCCCCATACCTTTCCAAACACCAAATCCTCCTAATCCTGTAGTGAGCAAGTCAGTAATTTTTGTATACCTTTACAAGCCTTCCACAAACAAATAGACACTTTTGGAGATCCCACAAGGCTTATTGCTCCCTTTAACTCAATTTCCTGGGGTTCCTTCCAGGGACTTAAGATATGAACCTGAGATAACATCAGACTTCTGAGGTTCCTTATTGTTACCCAAATCAAAGTATGATTTATTTCTATTTACTTGTTTGTTTATTTTTTTATATTGACAATTTAAATTTTATCAAAAATTTTGCCCACCCCTGTGTACGTACTTTTTTTTTGGAGCAACAGGGGATGGGGAACTGTGATATAGTGCATAGAGCCTTAGTTTTGTATTTAGAGGACATGAATTTAAATGCCTAATCTTCTATTAAAATCTGTAAGACCTTAAACAATTTGTAAATCTCTCTTGGTCTCAGTTCCTTCGTCTGGAAAATGAAGGAGTTGAATTAAATGATTTCCATACTCCCTTCTAGATCTAGGATCCCAAGGGGTCAGCAAGAATCCTTCTAAGGATAATCGTACATCTTAGTCTGTGCTTCTTCTTCTTCTTCTTTTTTTTTTCTTCTTCTTCTTCTTCTTTTTTTTTTTTTAAACACGTTGGGTCCATTGTCCAAATGTTGCAAACTTTGTACTGTTTCTTAAAATAACAAAATAAAAAGTCAGAAAGGCATAATCTGTGTGTTTAAATAGCAATAATTGCCATAGGTTCTGTCTGCATTAATACTGTCTGAGTACATTATAAAGCATTTGTTATAGCTAATGCATTCCTGTCAAATCAAGCAATATTAGAAGGGGACTTTTGTAATGAATATTAATGTAAGAGACAGCCATAAGTGAAGTAAATTATAGAGGCATGTAAATGTAATATTAGCTGCTATAGCAAAGTAGTCTTTCACTGTAAATTAATTTCTTCCTATGATGTTAATAAAAAATTAAGGTACTTGGTAGTCATCAGAAGCCTGCTGAACACTGATAGGAGTTTTTAAAGTAGTTTTCTTATGTTCCTAATGCTAATTCAGAATGAGTTGTCATAAAAAGAACATTCATATGTCTAATTTCTTTTTTAATCCTGTAAAGAAACCTTAAGTTTAAGTTGTTAAGCCTTCTCTTCAGAGAAGCTTAGCCATATCAAGGCAAGCACAGATGCTGAAATGTCACGTTAGAAATGAAATATTAACTAAATCAAGGAATTTGAATTACATGGCTAAAGAGGTCATAAAATCAATGATTATCATCACATTATTGTATGCATATGGCAATCAAGTACTCAAGAGAATCAGATAAAAATTGAAATTTTGTCATAAAAATTGGGTAAAATAATAATGCAAATCCTTTTATCAAACGACACAGTAGGCAAACTTCTGGGTAGGCAAATGTATTTCTATATTAATACTAGTCTGGAATCATCAACTAGTAGAAGAGTAAGTGAAGTCTCCTTCCAAGTATATGAATGCTTTTAGGCAAGCTGCTAATTTGACTGTTACTTTTTAAAAGTTAGTACAATTCTTGAACTCCAAAGCTATATTATCTTTCCCAAAATCTGTTTTTTCCATGTCTAATCTTTAACTTGATGCCTCCTTCTGTACTTTGTTCTTTTTGATAAAAAATCCGACCACCACAAAAGGTCAACAATAGCATAAAGTGTGTGCTTTCCTCTCTGCTTGTTACCCAGTTGACCAGTTTTCCATGGTATCACTGGGTATTCTCCTATGTGGGAGCCTCATTATTCAATCAAGTTAATTAGTATTCAAAAGAGAATCACTGAATTTGGAGCAAGAAGAAATTTAGAAAAGGTCTGAGTCTAGGAATTCAATTTTTTTTTAATTTGCCTAAGAGAAAACAGAGTCCCAGAGAAACAAAATAACTTGGTTTTCCCTCATAGAGTATTACTGGTAGAATTGAGAGCAGGTCCCAGATCTTTTGACTTCCAGCACAATGCTCATTGTATAAGGGAACCTTTCTACATAAGTATCCAATACTCAATTCTGTGGTGTACTAACGTGCTATGAGGTAAGAGAAAAGAAATATTTAGAATATTAAGAGTAGGGAAAAGCCTAAGGAATCATTTAGTATTATTAGTATTATACATTATCAGTCTTATGTTTCTATATGAAGACTTCCAGTGAGGGAGCATCCCTTCTTCCCAACAAAAACAATCCAACTTTGGGAAGCAGGAACACTTAAGTGTTGCAGTAGTTAAAGTACTGGACTGGAGACAGGAAGAGGAGTTCAAATGCAGTCTCAGGCATTTGCTAGCTGTGTGATCCTACACAAATCATTTAACTTCTATTTGTCTCTGTTTCCTCATGTGTAAATGGTGATGATGATGATAATAGACTTAACTACCAGGATCATTGTGAGGATCAAATGAGATTTGCAAACTGTATAGTTTAGCACAATACCTGGCACATATAGAAATGTTTTAGCTATTTAAAAATTTTCTTTATTATTGTTGACATCTTATAGTTAGACAGTTATCCCGTGTATTGAATTAAAATCTACCTTTTGCAATTTCCATTCATTGTTTCTACTTTTGTCCCTTGGAATCAACTTCATTAACTGTAATCCTTCTTTCATTTAAAAAAAAAAGAACCAAAAAACAAATATTTGAAAACAGCTATCATGTTCTTTCTAACTACTCTTACATTTGGTCCAATAATTCTTATAACTTAGCTTCATATGGGATGTACTCTAGTCCCTCATAGTACTTATCTTCCCTCATCTTCACATATTTCAGTTTATGAATATTGTTTATAAATTTGGTTACCCCAAATACTCTGCTTATGTGGTATAAAATAAAATGGACACATTGGAATCCTAATCCCCTTTGTTCTAGAAATTGTGTCAACTAATGTTGCTTAGGATAGAATTCATTTATCAGTGACCATCTCACCTTATAACTCACTGAATTTCAGTCTGTGAAGTCCCATCGCCATTTGATTTTCCTTCTTTCTTTCAGCTTGGTCAATATGCACTAAGCTGTTTTAATCTACTAAAATCCACCATTGCATGGGGATCTTGGTAGGTCAGAATAATCAGGGATTGCTTTCTAGAGAAATGGGAATCTAAGGATGAAGGAGGCTAAAGGACTTAGCTGAGGTCACCCAGATAAGTACTAGAGCTGGGTCCCTAACCCATCATGAGAGAAGAATGAAATACTACTTCCGTGTTTTTTAAAGAGTATGATATAAAAGCTACAACAGAATAAATTGCATTGAAAGTAATGGAGTGAGACTGACCACCCCATTACCCTATCCACCATTACTTTCAGCTCAGGCTTGTTGCCAGGAACATCCACCAGTCATTGAGTTCAATGGTTCAGATGTTTTATTTTTTGTAAGTTGATAGAATAGACTACATAGTAAGGGCTCTCTGAGGCTCATGTTTACCTCAGTCTAGCAAGAAAACAATGTCAGACCTATTTTTATGAAATCATTTTCTTCTCCTTTCCCAATCCAACCAACTCAATTTTTATGTACTCACACTCAAATTGATGATGGTAATTGCCTCTTCATCACAAAACCCTTTTTCTCATCATCTCAGTTATGTCACTTTTGTTTTCTCAAAAAGAACCTCTGGCAAATCTTAAAAAGCTTCGTAAATATTGGTGATTGTCATGGTCTAATTACTCAGAATAACTCACATTACTTGCCCTCAAAGAGCTTATATTCTATTAAGGGAAGGTAACAGTACATAGCTGTCAATATAAAAAGGATACAAGGCATACTCTTTGATTTTTATCTTAAATATCCTCCTCTTTAAAGTAAAGATATGACATTTTCTATTCTCTCATCCTCTGAAGTAATTTCAAAAGATATAAATCACTTAGTAGTTAGGGAGGAATGAGAAAAAGCTGAGCCATACTTGAAGTGGGGGAAGGAGAAGAGAGAAAGGATGGGGGAAAGAGTGGGAAGGGGAAGAGAGACAATGAGGAAGAAAGAAAAAGCTATAGTTGAGGTGGGAGGAGGACAGAGAAGAAAGAAAGGATGGGGGAAATGAGGGAGGGGAAAGGGGGAGAGAGAAAAGGAGGAAGGGATAAAAAAGTGGGAAGAGAACAGAGAGTATGGAATGGCAGAGAGAAGTCAGTCCAAAGAGCATTGAGGCAGGAGGTGGAGTGGGATATATATATATGGATGTGGGAAGTAGTCCAGTTGGAAGGATACACAGGGTAATCTCCTTAAGGGCACATGCTATTTTGCTTTTGTCTTGATTTCTCTTGGTCCTAGCACAAATCTTGCACATAGGCAGTGCTTAATAAATATTTTGAGATTGAGTTATTGAAAATCTTCAGATAATTAGATGGGTAAATTCAGTTGTACCACAAGATATTGCATTTTATTGATAGTAGTTTGATTATGATGGGATGTTTTTAATAGTGTAATGATGTAATCATCTAGCTGCATACATAGAGGTAACAATGTGATGAAAACTGGAATTTTTTTAAAGTGTCAGGTTGCTCTTGCCTCATTTGGGGAGGTGGGGGGGGGGGGACTGCAACTGCAGGGAGAGATAATCAAAGAGCAGGGAGGGAGCCACGGATTGCTCACAGGTAAGCGTGCCATGAGTTATTTCTGGTGTAACAACAAGCTCAGACGTGGTTTCAGGGTCAGATCTCCTGAGAGGAAGATGGAGCAGAAGTACAAGAAAGGGAGTATGAGGGAAAATGAAGAATCTGCTAATGAATGAGGCTAAATAATTTGGCTTAGCTCACACAAATAAGTATTAGAACTGGTTCTCTAATCCATAGTAAGAGAAGAATGAAATGTTTCTTCCATGTCCCATGTGACTGGCCTTTCTTGCCTTGGAAGGAATTAAGAATAACCTCGATGAGATTAGGGAGCATTTTCCCTTTGGGAAAACACTTTTAGCAGGGCACATGTGAATTCCCTGGTTTACATAAGGATTTTTCTTTTCCTGTCCAGAACCACTGAGATATCTCTATTCAAGTGTCAAGGTTAAAGTTGCCTGAGAGGGCTTGTTGGGAATAGAGAGAAAATGCTATCAATGCAGAATGAAAGGACCCCTTCCTAGTTAGTGCAACTCACACCTACCCCCAAGACCACTGTCTTACTCCATAATGGGACCTTTAATTATTCTGTGGACTTCACCATCCTTATTTGTATTTAGTATGTCATATTTGACTGAGATGTCTGCATTTATTTTCTCAAAGGCAACTCACAAATTCTGCAAGTTTGATAGAACAAGTAGTAGACTTTTACACCTTGAATGAAAAATAGTTAATATAATAGGAAGGCAACATTTCAGAGATAAAGAAATTCGGGCCAGATAAATCAAGTGATATGTCCATGCTGACATAGCTAATACGTGGAAGAACAAAGATCAGAATATAGAGTTTCTCACATCTTAGCTCAATGCTCATCCCCTTTATCATGTCTTTACATAGTGGTGGTTCTTGGTGCTGGGAGGGGAGAATTGAACTCAACATATTTATTGCTTCACTTAAAATTTTTGACATAGGTGAATTAGGAATATTGGATAAGTAATATGTTTGGTCACTGTCCCTTTGAAACCCTTTTCTTTTATAAAATGTTCTGCCCAAGTGATGTTCCGAGCAATCTTTTAGGGACCTAGTTAAAGATTAGATTAAAGAATGATCTTTCATAGGCAGAAATACTGTTTAAATAGACACTGGGGTCATGATGAGAATGGGAATGGGTGAGATGTTCTATATTTAATCTCTAGACATTACAAACAACAAATAACATGGCCACAACACACTTCATCATAGCTGGCAGTTTCTTTGTCCAAGTCATTCTCAACTGGAACAACTTAATGTTATATGTCAAATCAGTGATGTATTTATCAGCCAAGGGAGAACATCTAGATGATATCTCTGTTTCTATTATGCTCCTAACCAGCATTTATCAAGAAATAGGTTTTGTGTGTGTATGTGTGTGTATGTGTGTGTGTGTATGTGTGTATGACTGTGTGTGACTGAGGACAATTTACAGAATGTATGAAATACTTGGAAACAATGAGAAATAACGGGTAATAATAGCTAATATTTATATAGCGCTTTAAAGTTTGCAAAATATTATACGAATATTAATTCAATCCTTATAACCATCATGAGAAGTTGGTTTTATAACTGTTATCCCCATCTTACAGAAGAGGAAACTAAGGCAGGCAGCAGTTAAGTAACTTGCTCAAAGTCACACAGGTAGTAAAGTGCCTAAGGTTGGCTTAAGATTCAAGTCTTCCCAACCCCAGGCCCACTATTTTATGCATCGCCCCATCTTGTAGCCTGTAATAGAAAGACAACACCTCCCTATGAATCATGAAGGACTAAGTTTGAGACCTTACCGTTACATCTGGTCCTGTGACCCTCAGACCAATTCTTTCATTCCTTAGTGCCTATGAGCAACCATCCAAGACTTCCATTCATTGGGCAGGGTAGGTCTTAATTTTTTCAGGCAGAGAAAGAAACTTTGATGAGATTTATCACCTATGCCAATGAAATAAAAGTTTGGTCCAAAATTAAGTACAATCACAAACACATGATATTTCTCTATGAAGGTGAGAGATCCAGGATTTTTCTTTTTATTCTTGAGATCTCCCACCATAGAAACTCTTTTCATCAATGTAAATTTGTAAATCTAGGCAAGAAATCTAGAATCTAGAATTAAGAAAAATTGGGAAGTTTCCTGTAGAAAAGGGATTTTAGTTTTTATTTGAACCTTAGTTGCCTAGAGATACTGAGAGGTTAAGTAATTAATTCAATATCTCATGGCTGCTAAGTGTTGGTGACAAGCTTTAACTTAGATATTTCTAATTCCAAGGCCACTTTTTTATTTGCTCTGCTTGATTTCTTTGCAAGTTGCCCACAAAAGCGGGAGAGCGGGGTAGGGATCATCTTCTGAAAAAAGTCACACATTGTAAATGGTTTTATATCAGACCATAAAGACCAAGAGATAAGGCAATATTTTTTTTTTCCTTGAGTGTTCCAATGGATTCTATGTTAAACTTAAATTTAGAGGCCTGTAAAATTTAATCTTGATCCCTCCCTTATATTTGCTCTCCTCAGAAGCAGTAATACATTAAATGTTCCCCTGGAGGCCAAGACAAATTCGAAGAGCATTTTTTTTAAAAGAAAACAGTGACTTTGGTATAGAATATGATACCTTGTAATTCAAAATGCTATTACCAGAGGACATATATGTCATAACATTATAAAGTCCTAGTCCTGGGGAAACTTTTTTTTTTATTCTTTTTTAATGTTCTAACCAGCAACTGGTCAGACACTTATTTGGGTTTTTTTTAAAACACACTTGTAACTCTGTTTTAAAACTCTTAATTTTTGTTTCCAGTATTTTTTGAAAGTTCTTTTTCAAACGAGAGGGCCATGTGAGGCTATATCTATGTAGGGTCCTATGGCAAAGAGTGTAAAAGCTGATTGAATATGGCATTTTTAAAAAGACCCTTTGATGATCTGTTTTTGTAGACCCTTGGAAGCATCCCATTTCAAGTAAAGAGAGGAAACAAGTTTCTCCTTCTGTTATAATGTAGATGTGTTTGGACTAATGATGCTATTGATTACAAACCCCCAAATCCTGTCTCTTTTCAATGCAGTAGGATAAGATTACATCCTAATACCCTGATCAGGTTGTTATAGCCTTTTAAAACTTGGTATAAAATCAACTACTGCACAATTCTCCTTTAGCTCTCTTAATTTTATATTTGTTTTACATAGCTATCTCTCTATGTATGTGTATTCCATGTATGTACATATAGACACATACATATACACATATGTGTATATTTGTGTGCATATACATACATATCTCTATATTTATATACTACATAAGTTATTTTCCCCATTTGAATACAAGCTCTTGGGGAATCAGAATTATTGCATTTTTTTTTGTCTTTCTTTCTCGTACCTGGCACAGAGCAGGCACCCAATAGTCAGATAATTAGCATGGGGCATGTCCTAAGCACTATATTAAGCACTGGGGTTATAAAAAGAGGCAGAGTGCAGTTTCTACCGTCAAGGAGCTCATAATCTAATGAGGATGTTAGTAAACATAGAAATGTGTACAAATAAGCAGGACAAATAGGAATTAATTGAAAAAAGAGACAGAATTAAGAAAAATTGGGAAGTTTCCTGTAGAAAAGGAATTTTACTTCATATTTGAAAAAAGTTAAGTATGCCGGGGGTAAAGGTAAGGGGTCAGGGAGAATTTCAAAAATGGAGATCATCCAGAGAAGATAATTATTGGAGCTGAGAGATGGATTTTCTTGTTTGTGGAAGAGCAAGGAGATACTTAATCAATTGATCATTTCTCCCTCTTTTTCTTGATTTCCTTATTTCACCATGAATTAGTTCACCCTTTAGGTTTTCTCGTGCTTCTAACCATCATAGTTATAGTTTGAAAGACACTTTACACAGGTGACCTCATTTGGTCTCTATGATAACCCTGAGAGGGAAGTGGTCTTGTCTCTTACAGATGTAGACACTGAGACTGAGAAAGTTTAAATAACTTGTCCAGACATTTACTCATTGTGTCATCTTGGGCAAGTCGCTTAAATTTTCTCAGTCTCAGTGTCTACATCTGTAAAATTCAAGTGATCCTGACTCCTTGTCCATTGCCTTGTCTATTGCAATCCCTGGTCATTATTCCTTATAGTACAGTCAGGCTTCCCAACATCCATGTAGCACAACTTCTTTATCCATTCCCAAATGATGGGTATTCACTTAATTTCTAGTTTACTTTCAGTCTCTTTTCTCATCCTCCTCATTAGTGGGGTCCAGCCTTTCTCATCTTTGATTTTCATAAGATCTTAGTTATAGAACTGGAAGGTGCCTCAGAAACCATTTAATCCCAAATCCCACTTCACACAGGGTCATCTGAGGCTCAGGGTAAGCAACCAGTTTACAAACAAGAGAAAAGTTGCATTTAAAAAAAAAAAACACCAAAGTGTGAACTGTTTTAATCTACCATTTAGGATGACAATAAGAATAACTAGCCCTTCTATTAACACAGAATATAATTACAAATTCTGCAAAGCAATTTAGCAAATGTAATATTTCCCCCCCTAGAACCTGGGAATTTAATGAAATTGAGAGGAATAATTATTCTAATTTAAATTTCTTGCCAAGGGGAAGAAACAGCAAATAATAATTGATTTTTTTTGTTGTTGATCTTTCTCAGAATTTCATGCTCAAAATTTCCCTGACAGATCTTTATAATCATGCAAAGAAATAAGTTATTTTTCTAATTGTTTCAGGACTAAAGAGTCTGAGGGGAGATATTACTGCACCATCTCAAAGCCCTATCAAATAAGAAACAACCAGTTTTAATTAAAATATTGGATGTTTTAACTTGCAGGGTGGGGGAATGATTTGCTTCACTCTGTCCTCTAGGGAGCTATTTGATCATTATGGGACCATATTTTATAGATGAATTGAACACTGGCAAATAGTTTTGGTTCCCTCATACATAATAGCAGCAATTAAGAAACAGCATTTAAAAACTGACATATTATTGGAGAGGAGGGAACATTTCTTAGACTCTTTAATGTAATATTGACACTGATTTTGATTTCCTATAAAGGTTCAACCATTGTAAGAGACAGCAAACCAGGACTTGAAGCTGTGTATGAAGTTAATTTAATAAGAGGAATATATTTATTATATATATTATTCATGTATATATATATGTGTATGTGTGTGTGTATGGGTTATAACTTCTGAAGAAGTGATGATATGAATAAAATTGGTTGATATTTGTTTGGTTTTTCTGGGTGAAGGTTAACTGTAAATTACAGGAAGAAAAAGAAAAGAAAATAATGTCTAATAAGAAGTATCATGGTATAGTTTAAATTACTATAATTTAAATAAACCAGGATGCAGCTACTGTGCTGGACTGAATCTCAATGCATTTCAACTTCAAAGTTCTTCATTTTAAAGATGAAAATTAAAGTCCAAGGGAGTTTGATTGCCTTGGCCAAAGTCACACAGGTACCAAATTTCAAAGATGGGATTTGAACCATGCTGTTCTGACTTTACAACAAGGTTTTTATTTTCTCCCCACCCTTATCCCCTACTACACTGGATCCCTAGCTCTTATCTAGCTATGTAATAGCTAGATTTGTTTGAATAATAAAGAACCACCATTTTTCTTGGATTCAATGAATGGCTACCAACTTGTCTAAAGATTCCTAGGGGATGGGAACATGGGGGGATCCAAGTGATGACTAGATGTTCTTGAATTCCCATACATAAAATGCTGTCACCATGATGTTTGTATCCCAGAATTAAAAGATGAAGGGTCGTTTTCACTTAGCTAGTTTAATGAAATTAGCCTCATTTTGCATATGGAAATAGGCCCAGAAAAATGATAAATGACCAACCTCAAGTTCTACTTCTGGTAAGAATCAAAAGCAGATTTTTGAATCCAGGTTCTCTTTCTCTATACGACTGGGCACGTTGTTCCACACTGACACATTTTATTGAACTATGGCAAATTGGAATTATGTCACAATATAATATGTGAGCATGCCTTTTACGAGTTGAGTAAAATACAAATTCATATAAAAAGAGCTTTCCATGAAAGGAAACTTACCCAGTTGGGTTTTGGCATGGCATCATAAATTTAGAATTGGAAGTATTTCAGCCTTACCTCCTAATTTTGGAGAAAACTGAATCCCAGAGAGCTTAATTGAGTTATTTGGGGTCAGCTAGGTCATAAATGGCAGACCTTACATTCAAATCCTACATATCCAACTCCATTCCTTCTAACATGCTGCTTCCCTGTTTTCTCTGATAACAAACATCCATGTAACCACTAACTATATGGGCCTACTTTTGATTACTTTCTCTTTTTTTGATAATAAACATGGTCATGATTACTTAAAAAAAAAAGTTGGAAATGATTTGACTAGTTGATTTATGGGATCTCTCTAGGTTTGATGTTTTTGCAATGCTCTGAAAGGGAGGACTGCTCTCACTGACTGCAAGTAATTTTAGTTCACTTTTGATAGCAAAATTGAGTTAGAAACTGGTTAAACTATGTTTTCTATTTTTCTAACATAGATTCTATCCTAGCAACAAAACCCTATCATGTAAAAGAATTATAACCACCACCTGGGAATTTTTCAGGCTGAAGATCAGTGGGTTTACATGTGGATCTACAAGTGACTTAAAGTTGGAAATGTCCTTGCAAAACCAGGTGTAAAAGAGGAGAAAACTCCTCCTGGAACTTTTCATTATTGTGAATTGGATTTAATTGGATTTATTCCACCTCTTTGCTCAATTCCAGATGGTAGTATGCTGACCATGAGAAAAATTTTGAAACTTTGGATCTTATCTCCATTGTTGAAAATTGGGAGAATGTCTTTAATCAAAAACTAATGGAATCTTTCATTGTTTTATTCCTTTTAAGAAACAAAACATTGAATTTAATATCCTTTTCCCCCCAAACACATTTTCTTCTTTTTGGTCAGTTCCCAATTTATTTTCAATGTTCTTTTGACAAGCCTCTGTAAAGATTCACTAACTTTTGAAAAAAATATTTATATTTTCTAAAATTGAATTTGAGTTTATGTTATTCAATCATCCTGTGGCTTAGTCTCCTCATTTGTGAAAAAGAGTAAACTTGATGGAGAGGGTAAACAGGTTGACCTTTAGATTTCTTCCAGTCCTAGATCTATAATCCTATAAAACTGAGTTATTCTTAAGTCTAGAGTCCAACTCATTCATTGCCATCCTTCAGGAAGAGTTGATATTTATGTCCTGGGGGGAGCAGCGGTTGCCAATATTTCTAATCAGTCTATTGACCATTCTACTTCTTTTTGAATTTTATAAGCAAAATGAAAATATTATGAATATTGAGATTCTAAAAATATTCTTAACTTGCATATGTAGAATCTAGTATAGTGTCTTGCACATAATAAGCATTTCAGCCACCTGAAAGCACCATATGAAAATAGAAAAAGTCTGAATCTCTAAGAGAGAATGTGGCTATTCTTTCCACTATTTTTTTAGATCTTAATTTCAAAAGAAGGAAGAGGAAAACTTACAAAAGAAACCTATTTATGGCAAAATGGTCCATCTTTAAATGTCTTTTGTTTGTATTTTTCCTTCTATGATAGGTGTATGGGGGGGAGACTTTGACAAAGTCTCGTGAAACTTGATAAAACTATTTGGTACAGATGTTAAAATGCTAGGTCACAATCACTGAGTTACAAGTTGTATGATAGTAATTCCCTCATAATTTTAAAGATACTGTGGTTCTTTTGTACTCAGTAAAGTATTTTAATATCTAAGCAGACTTATCAAATACACAATCTGCAGGCAGCCCAAACTATGTGACTATGAAGCTGGGAAATATGTGAGAAAAATAAATAAAAATACAATATAATTGTATTATTATTAAGATTAACATATGGTTTTCTAAGTTAGAATGTGGTTTGCAGAGATTCTGCAAATGTATATGAAAATGTAATTGTTTCTATTTGCATTTTAACCGCTGATATTGAGGATTATTTGAGCTCTTTCCCCATTCTGTCACATTCTGTGACTCTTGTTGTCAATACTTGGGTGACCTTGGCAACTATTAGAATAGAAGGAGTTGTGTGTTTAGTAAATAAATCTTTACTAAACACACTTGATCACTGCATAAAGGCTAAAGGATAATTCAAGAGACATAAAATACATCTTGTATCTTCTGAAGTAGATGGTAATAACAATAGCCAGCATTTAAATAATATCTTAAGTTTTACAAAGGGCTTTACAAATTTGATATCAATCTTCACAACAAACTGAATACTAGATACTATTAACTATCATCCCCATTTTGTAGATGAGGATACTGAGGCAATCTAGTAAAGTAGCTTGCCCAGGGTTACAAAGCTAGTAAGTGTCTGAAACTGAATTAGAATCCAGGTCTTACTGATTCAACAATATATTCTTGTATGGCAAAAACTCAAAGGAAAAATCAGCATATTTTATCAAATTTAGGATTTATGTCATCCATCCATTATTAGATTCTTTGTCTTTTTACTTTAAGTCACCTGACCAATTGATGTTTGACAAAATAAGAGGTTGCTTTAGCTCCTTGAAATGTTTCCGCAGACTTTTAAAGCAATAAATAAGAAATATCAGTTTGTTTTTTTTGATTAATTAAGACATTTCCCTCACATAATTATTTTAACATTTTATTACCTACTTAAGGCTATTGAAGCTTTAGTTTATAATTTCATTTTGAAGAGAGAAATTGAAATAAAATTTGATTTTCTAGGCATTGAAATTAATATATATTTTTACATATCCTATTGATTAATCAATTTATTTATGCTTTAAAAGTCAGCTTGAAGCATTCTGTGGATGTTAAAATATTTCACAGGAAACTTAAAATGAGAATTTACTTTGGATAATAATACCTTTGAATTATGGGACATTTACTTAATGTACATATATGTCAGGAGAAAGTTATTTCCACTCATTTTTCTACTTCCTGCTTTTATTCCAAAAAGAATATTAAAAGAAGAACAGAGGTTTATAATATTTGTGCATTCTTCAGAGTAAGAAATCAAAGGAATTAGTAGGAAAATACTTTCAAGCTGACCTGTAGGGTAGCCATTTAAATTATTATATTTTCAGACCTTTGGAAGTCTTTGAGTTTCCTCATCAGCACTAAGAAATCTAAGATATATTTATATTTTAACTAATTTGTATGTGCACCCATTTATGCATACATGTAAGATATGTGCACATATATACATAAGTATGTATATGTACATTATACATACACATTAATATATACATACATGTATACATATGTGTGTATCTATGTATGTGCACGTACGCATATATTTACATATATATATGTATTATACTTTAATTTTGTACATTGATGCATTTGTAACCTTACTGATGTTCATAGTCCTTCTACTGATACCATACCTTCTCATTTTGTTTAGTTCCCCTTAAAAGGCTCTTCTTACACATTGGTGGCTCTGCTTTGTTTAGTTCCTGTAATATATGAGGGGTATTGATACAATACTTGATTAGTTGATCTATATTCTGTAACAGGACCACCTCCCCCAACCTTTTTCAGATACAACTCATAATTGGTCATATGTCACAGACTATCAGGCCACATATGTTTAATTAATTTTCCCGAGATCATGACGTTCCATGATTTACAGCAATGGAAGAATTTCAATGTTTCAAAAAAAAAAAAAAAAGAAGAAAGAAAAAGGCCTTTGGCAGCAACCAGCACTTTAGGGTCATTTCAAGCTCAACACAATTTCCCAAATAAAATCCAGCTTGTTCTCCTCCTTTCTGTTCAGTTCTGAGCCAATTTCACCATCCATCTGTAATTCATATCCAAGATATATTAATGTACGTGCTTCCCAGCAATGGCGTGTTGTAGTCTAAAACAAAATGTATTCATCTCTTTGGTACTGAGCACATTGTGAAGCAAAGTTATCTCTATAGCTAAATTACATGGAATTTAACAGTCAGAGAATCCTTGTTTGAGGAAGTATTTTAAGGCTATATTTTGTTCTAGCAGAAGAAAAAAAAAATAGCATTTATTTGGAATCAACAAATAGATGCTTTGATCTTTTATATTTGCTACACTATTCAGGCAGTTCACTGATTCTGAAGATATGATCTACTACTAAAAAATAAATGGTATGTAAAAGATTCATTTTCATTTTCTTGTGTCATTCATGGATGTTTTCTTAGATGTGTACAAAAATGTTCTTAATGTTTTCATGAATGTTCTTTTTGCCTTGGTATTTGCTGCCATCTTTTTGCTCACATTTCAAATGTGTAAATCTCCTACCTATGATCCTTTCCCCCTATTCTTTTGGAATTTTTAATTCATTGAGATATCTTAGAAAATAATCTTTCCTATAATGCCTTGATATTGTGTTTCCTATAAAATGAATTTCTTTCATATATAATATATATATATATATATATATTCAGATCCACTTGTTATTCTGGATTTTATTTTTATTAAAGGACATATTTTTATTAAGTGATATGTATGTGTATGTGTGTTTGTTAATCTAGAATGAAGCTGGAAATATCCAAGTGGGGAGCTTATGTTCTCCTTGTTGATAAGCATATATCATAGAAATGCTAACAGATATTTTTCATTTTAAATCTTTTTTGTTACCTTCCTCTAATTTTAACTATAAATGCTCTTAGAATTGTATAACGTAATTGGATACCACACCAAGCTATTTTTTCCTCTCAACAATATTTACCCCCTATTTTGTGACTTGTTAGTACTCACAATCTCTCATCCTTCTCAAAAATTATATAAAATAATTTGAACCCATTATTATCCTTGGCTGCCATGTTTTTCAGCTTGGTAGATAGTATCAAGTTTTTCAAGAAGGAAGAAAATTGTGGAGATTCTTTTATCTTGTTAAGAAAGTCATCTTGCCTTAGCTATATTTATCTAATGCCATTAATAACAACTGCATTTGCTTTTGTTTTGTACCCATTATTAAGGAGCAGTAGCTTGTTCAGACATATTGGTTTGAGACTAATCTATTTAAATGGAACATTATGTTTTCAAGACAAAAGAGACATATTGGATAGAAAACTGGATCTGTACTTTCAGGAGATCTGATGAGTTCTGATACAGCCTTTGGCATTTCCCTTTGACATTATATGACCATTCTTAAAACATTCAATCTATCTTTTGTCTCGAGCAATTTTCTAAGGCTATAATTATGGAAGTATTATGATCTCTGTTATTGATGTTTCCTTTTTCATCTTTATCATACTGACCTAAATTGAAATTTGCTGTGATTAGGATTTCACTGCTATAGATTCCTGTTGATCAAATGTTTATTGTGTATCAAATGATAATTGTGTATCTTTTAAAATACACTCAGTCCTATTTTAGAGGGATTTTCTTATTGTTTATTTTCAGTTCCCCTTTAGCAGGAGAAAAAAAAGCATATTCTACTTAATTCCTGAAATATATCTTACATGCTTCCTTGTGTCCAGCAGTTTCATTCAGGTTACAAATCATTGCAAAAATATTAATGACTTATTTGGGAGGATCTGTCTTAAATTTTCTCTACTGCTTTATTTTCTTCAGAAGAATTTGGCACAAAAATAGTGATCAACTTAATTCTCCCTTTCTGCCTCATTATTTATCACTACTCACTGAATATTTTGGTCTAGCTCAATTGTTCATCTTGCTGCTCCTCATATATCTCCTATCTCCCATCTCCATGCTTTGTTCTCTCTGTGTCTCATACCCAGGATGTTTTCTTCACCCTTACCTTAGAATCTTAGAATTTCTTGTTTCCTTCAGGATTTATCTTATATATCAGATTCTACGTGAAGCTTTTTTTTTTAACTTGCCTCCACACCCTAGCTACTAATACCTTCTCATGCTCAAAAATTATTTTGGGTAAAACCATCATATTCTTATATATGTACATGCTGTCTCAAACAATATTAGCTAAGTTCCCTGAGGAGAGGAATTATTTCCTGGTTTCATTTTAGCAAGAGCATCAAGCATAGTGCCTGACCCATAGTAATCATAAAATGCATATATGCTGATAATTTAATCGATTACTGATACTTTATTTACTTATATTTATGAATACTTTAAGGCAAGATAAAGCTTTTATATATATATATTCTTATTAGGTTCCACAAGTAAGCAAGATAGTTCCCACCTTTAGGGAGCTTAAGTGGAAAAAAACAACAAAAACACATGGAGGTGACATAGTAGGGTAAAAGATAAGACAAGATAGAAGGAGTATATGCTAGCATCATGGTGAGATGGCTAGGAATTGGTGTGAAATCCTCACTTTGGACAGGATGAGGCAGAGAATCACCTATCTGATCCCAATGTTCCAGGGATGGAGTCTAAGGTTTTACAACAGGAAATATGGGATTGATGGTGAAAGGGTCAACTGACTATTGTGGAGATAAGTAAGTGTCCCATGAAATGATATTCCTTATTGTCATTTAATAAGTGAAGGATATTAATCTGTAAATTCTTTACTTTGTTTTTTATGTAAGAAAGAACCCTTGAGCTGGACTTCCATTTGACTCCAGCTACTTCTTGTCTTTTGGTTCCATTTTTGTTACAGCAAGAAGCTCAATGTGACTTTGGTTCAATTTCTCAAATAGTTTATTGATTACCTGGCCTTTGGACAATTTCACTGGTCTGATACTTCTCCCTATTTCCAGTTCTACACTTAATATAACTGATCCCCCTTTTCTTTTCTTTTTTTATTATTTTTTCCCTAAGACACAGGAATGCAGAGGAAGAAAAAAAGGTCATTTTGTTTTCTTGTTTGCTTTTTAGAAAAATTCACAAAATAAATACCAAGTATTGTCTTAAGATGGGCCATCAAGCCCTGGAAATTTGAAGTATTTCATTTAGTAAAAACTGTTTCTGAGCTGTCTCATTGTATTTATTTTTATTCACGCTTTTCTTACTTTATTTGCATCCTTATAGTCGTTTCCCCCCCCCCAGTGAATTTATTTTTAATATACATTATTGATAATATTGGGAGAGAAAAATCAGAGCAAAGGGTGAAAATCATGGAAGAGATTTAAAAAAATAGAGAAAAGAAGTGAACATAGCTTGTATGGATTTACATTCAATCTCCTTAGTTCTTTTTCTGGATACAGGTGGCATTTTCTATCCAAAATCCCTATTGGGATTGCCTTGGGTCACTGAACCACCGAGAAGAACCAAGTCTTTCATTGTTGATCATCACACATTCTTGTTGTTATTGCGTATAATGTATTCCAGGTTCTGCTTGCATCCATTTGGTCTTAAATCTGACAGTTGAAAGTAGTTTCATTTTGTTGTTGCTCTTTATTTCTCTGCATAGGAAAATACCACCAATATCTATTGATTAGATCTGTCTGTTAGGAGTTCAGCCCACAAACAAATCCAGAAGTTGGCTAGTCCTTTTGTGAGTTTGTAGAGAGGCTTCCTGGCATTATTCCTATATCTGAGGTAGGACAAGGGATATGAGTAGTATCATTAAAAGAAATGACTCCCTCCAGGAGGAATTAGGGAGGAAAATCTCTCAAAAAATAAAAGAAGCAGCTTTGTAAATAGAAAAGAAAAAAGATAAATTTGTGTATCCTCATTAACCTAGTAACCACTAGATTATGTGCATTATAGAGCTTCTGAATTTCAAGATGCAATAGCAATAATATTATTGTCCCAAGTCCCAAAGAGACAGCAAATCACTGTAGTCCAGAAGTAAAATCAAATTTTATTTCATTCATGCTAACATTGTGGGAGATCAATTAACCCTTCTAACCTTAAGTTTCTTCATGTATAAAATGAGGGAGTTGGACTTCCTGGTTCCTAAGAAACCCATTCAGCTTGAGTGTTATATAATTTTTTATTAAAGCTTTTTATTTTCAAAACATATGCAAAGATAGTTTTCAACATTCACCCTTGCAAAACCTTGTGTTCCAATTTTTTTTCCATTCCTTCCCAAATTCCTCCCCAGATCGTAAGTTATCCAAAATATGTGCAATTATTTTATACATATTTCTACAATTATGCTGCATGAGAGAAATCAGATCAAAAAGAAAAACAAAATGCAAGCAAACAATAAGAAAGTGAAAATACTATGTTGTGATCCCCATAGTCCTGTCTCTTGGTTCTCTCCATTACAGGTCCATTAGAACTGTCCTGAATAACCTCTCAGTTGAAAAGATCCTTGTCCATCAGAATTGATCATTGATTAACAAATAATCTTGTTGCTGTGTAAAATGTTCTCCTGGTTCTACTCCCTTCATCCTGCTGGTTATTTCTTATAGAACAATAATATTCCATTATTCACATTCACATTCACATGGCATTCACATACCATAACTTATTCAGCCATTTTTCAACTAATGGCATCCATTCAGTTTCCAGTTTCTTGCCACAAACATTTTTGCACATGCTGGTACTTTCCCCTTTTTTATGATTTTTTTTTTGAGATAGAAGTCTAGTAAAGACATTGCTGGATCAAAGGATATGCCTAGTTTGATAGCCATTATTACACTCCAGAATGGTTGGATTAGTCCATAACTCTACCAATAATGTTTTAATATCCCAGTTTTCTCACATTTCTTCCAACAATTCCTATAATCTTCTAAAAATCTGAGCTGTGCATCCTACTGCTGGCTCTAATGATTGCCAGATCTGGGCCTCAATGGCCTAATGGATTGGATGTGGTCTTTAACTCAGGAAGTCCTGATTCAAATTCTACTTTTGATCCCTAGGCAAGTTTTCTAACCTTCTAATTCCTCAGTTTTCTTCTAACGTAAATGGAATTATTTGAACTTGATGTTTTCTCAGGTTTGATCTGGCTCCAAATCTATTTTCTTATAAAACTAATTATTCAAGTGGCTATGAGTGCCATTCCTCAGTACTGCTGGGAAAATAATGATCATAAGATCATAAAAATGAGGAATCCAGCAGCTCTTTCTTTCCTTTTGATAGCAGGAAAGTTTTATTTTACATTCTTGCAAGAATGGGCACCTAGGTTAGTAGACACACCTTTGAAACTCAAAGTTTCATTTTATTTCCTATCCTGAAGTACAAGTCTCTCCTCAGATTTGCCATTAATTGGATGTTACAGAAGTTACACAACCTGAATCTCCATCTCTCATTACATAGCCAGACCCTGCCCCAAAGGAGCTTTCATTCTAGAAGAGTAAAGATAATAGAGGAGGGCTAAGGACAGAGAAGAAAAGGATTATTTTCAAATTCAGGTCACTGTCTCTGATTATAAAAATCAGTCCTGCCCCCATGCAGCTTACTTTCTTTTGGGGAAAGATAACTAATCTCCATCCTTGTTTATTCTTTGATATCCTTGTGAATTTCAGTTTTCTAATTTAAGTTTCATTTCTCCAAATTAATTTTCTGTGGAAACTAAGCAAATGTTCATCCATTTCTCACAACCCACCCCCTTTTTAATAATTTGATTTCCACATTATTTTTAATCCCTCAAATTTAGCTAATACTTTTTTATATCCCATGTCATAAAAGTTTATTAACTCCGACACAGATTTTCTTACACAGGATGGATAATTAATCTCTCAATTCTCTAATTCTTTTGACAGGGCTGTTCTAGAAGTGAAACTACCCCCAGTTGTAACATATGTTCCTCCTTTTTGCCATTAACTTTTCTAGAGTCATTCTATTTTCCCATGCCTTCTCCTTATAGCATTAGATGCTAGTGCCATCTAATTATTCACAACAGCTCTTTCTACTAATGTATGAGGAGATTGTAAAGAAATGCTAAGTCCTATTATATGAATAACATTATTATTAATTGTTGCTGTGAAAAGAGTGCTAGATCTGGCCTGGGAATACTTTGGTTCAGATCATATCTCTGCCATACTCTTAGTTTAAAGCACTCACTTAATTCCTCCAGACCTCAGTTTGCTCATCTGTAAATTAAAAGATGTGGAGGTGAATCTATATTTCTATTCATCATTAATTCTTCTGAAAAAAAAGTACTGTTGATTAATAACCTATGGCCATATATAACATGATCGTTGAATGTAGACATTAGACTTCAGATGGCAAAGAATGCCCATACATGGCATAACTGATATCTAAGTATCCTTCAGTGAGTTAGTATGGACTAATTTAAGGAAGAAACACTGAGAAATGAGAAATTCAATCACATTTATACAATTTCAAGATAAGTTAAGTCAAAGTTTTGACATGAAGGATCAATGAATTATCAACAAATCCGTCACTGAAATGAAGTGGATGGCAAACGTTGGGATCATAATCATCTCTTTTGTTTCTTTCCTTAACATTAAACTCAATTAAAGGTTAAACTCGATATCTAAAGATGGGATAAATCCCTTTCTCCCTTTTGGTGATTTCTGTTGTCATTATTCAGACTTGGGATTCCAGGAGCTTGCATATATAGAAAATCCCTCTCCTGATAAGTTCAGTTTTAGAAATTAAGTGCAGGTTTTGCTGACCTCCATACTAATTCTTTATTCCAGACTGCTGCCTGTTTGCCTCAATTTTTGAAAATCATTTTTGTACTGAACAAATAAATTTGTATATTATGAAGAATTTGTCAAGGGAAGAGATAGAATCATGTAGAAACAAAATTGATAAAAATCAAAGACAATTGTAAAAAGTAATAAAGTTTTCAGTTAGACATAACGTTTTCTTGATGATATCAAAACATCAATCTACAGCAAAATAAGAGAAACATAACTTCAAAAATTACTATAACAATATAACAATAAAAATTACTATAACAGAGCATGAGATAAAACTACTGTACAGACAAAGTGAGGGAAAACATTTTCCCAGGGAGAATGAATAACTTTTGATGACTTCTTTGAGATTTTAGGGTCAGAAGCTACTGGTGATTGGCAGAGCCGGGGTCCTCTTTCCCTTTTTCAGAGCATGTCCCTTCTTTACCAAATCCCTTGAATGTTATTACTAAACTCTTTTAAGTAATGAGCCTCTAGGATTCTAAGATATGAGAGAGATAAGAAAACCAAGGAACATTGGGTTCAGTCTCCATACTAAATATTTAAAGAAACATTTTCTCTGGACTCTATGGAGGAAAAAAAAAGAGGAAGTTGCGACCATTCTTATACTTTATAAGAAGCTAGCTAACTGACACTCAGTGTCCATTTGGTGGTCTGTGTTTAACTAATTTTGATATTGTGGAAAGGTCATTTTTTGAAAGGCACAGTTCTGAGAAATTAGTTTCTTTTCAAACAAAAAGCTTAAATAATCAGATCAAATAATAACTTGGAACCTAAGGAAAGTGGAAAGATACTTCAAAGATGAGCACCAAGTTGACCACATATGAATAAGACATGGACCTTCGAGAAAGCAAAGGAGAAATATAAAGGAAGTTGGAGAGGTTTTTTGTTTTTTGTTTTTCCCCCATAAAGTGTGCTCCCTGCATGAGAATATATCCACTCAAATAAAAGCAGGTCAAAGAAAGAAATGTAACATAAAAGTGTTTGATGTGAAGGATGGTGATTTTGTTGAATTTCTTTTAAAAAACAAGATGAGAAAATTTCTATAGGAGAGAAAAACTTATTTGAAGATAATTATGCATTTAATAGAAATTAAATTTATGACATCTTAGTAGCACAATCTTTGGCAAGTAGTTTGATCTTAGGGCAGTCTAATTAATTGACTTAAATTCTTTTCCCTTCTCCTACTGAGAAGAGGAGAGAGGCTGCACTTTGTTGAACTGTAATCAGGTACTATCTCATTTTTCTATGTTCTATTTCAGGGAACATTTTAATGTGCTACACATCTGTTTTCTGGACTCATGTATTCTTTCCAAAAAATGCACTAAAATTATTGCAAGACTCAAGTGCTATTTTTCTTTTGAGACAATTTATGTTCTACTGGACTCAAATATTTGTGGGTGTCTTGCCATTTTTTTGGCGGCTACAAGTTGAAAACATAGTACACGTTAGCTTTGGAGTTCAGCTTATAATGTGTGTGTGTGAGTGCGTGTGTGTATTTGTTTTGATGGACTTTTTTGGAATTTAAACTATTTAAAGAATTGTCCATTATACCTAAATCTGAGAAGTAATTTGCAATAAATAAATAAATAGGAGCAAGGATTTCTTTATTCAAATATGATTTTTTCAATGTTCTTTAAAAATACACATCTTCTGGTCAAGGCAATTATATCATAGATCAGGATTAGCCGATTCTGTAATTGAGGTTAAGGAAAAAAATAATTACATAATATCACCTAAAAGAAAGCAATAATAGTATCAAGGTGGAAATAAGAAAATTTACATCTTTAAAGTATTTAAAGATTTTATCCTTTAGTCTATTAAAAATATAACCTCTGTTTAGGAAAAGAAAGTTGTCTTCTGGAGCCTCTAAAACTTCTTTCTTGAAGTCCTATTTTATTGTTTAGAATTTGTTTTCATTAAATAGTTTCTTTCCAGGGGATGTAGCATTGTGTGTGTGTGTGTGTACGTGTGTGCGCGCGTGTGTGTGTGTGTGTAGACACACACATATATACATACACTATAGATACACACAGACATATACATACACACATATGTGTATCACTATCTATCTATGTATTGTTAGGAATAAAATACATTTCCAATCTTCATGCCTTGTTGAATACACATTGTCAGATCATAGATTTAAAATCAGAAAGAAATTTTAAGATTCGCCCCATTCCTTGCCATTATTTCCCAGGTGGCATCACTTGGGCCTAGAGAAGTGAAATTGCTTATCCAAGGACACACAGATAATAAATGAGTGAACAAGGAGATTTAAGTACAGGACTTCTGGGTGAAATCCAGGAGGCTTTCCTGTATCTCCTGCCATATAATATCTATCACTATTGAATTAAAATAGCTTCACTGATTTACTTCAGTCTTGCATATAATCAATGTATACATATAATCAATTTTTTGAAGAGTGAGATAGAATAGATAATGTTTTCCTCTGTGAATAAAGATACTGAAATATTCCTGGAGTATCTTCCCATTAGAGCTCTATAAATCACTGGCAAAATTCCTAATAGACATCATGGTGCCATAAGACAGTGGATCTGGAGGAAAGGAATTTTAAAGATCATCTAATCTAATCTCTTCATTTTATAATTGAGGGAACTGAGGCCCAGAAATATTAAATGACTTTCTTAAACTCACACTGGTAACAACTGGCAAAATGCAACACAGAAATACGTAAACATTATGTAAAGAAATTAAACCATGAAGCAAAACACAGTTCTACCCACTATCCTATAGGGCAATTCCACCAAGAATGACGTGCTGTGAATTGTAGCATTGTTTTGCTACATCATCATTCAACATTCATGGTAAGGGTGATAAGTCTCAAAGTACCATTTCATTTACATCTTCCTTTGGTCTACAGCCTGCTTTGTTGACAGCTTGCTGAATGGGGGCTCTCACCAGGAGGAGGGAGAAAAGACCCAAGCCAAGCTCCGGTCCCTCATGGACAATAGAATAGGATAAAGCGAATGATTTAAAAGTTGGCAACTCTTCCTAAAAATATATCCCAGAAACTGCCTAATATCCTATTTATGGGAAATCCACTTTAACAAGTCAACAGTCATGGGAAAGGGAAAAGAATGTGGGCGATTTTCACTTTCTAAAGAGGACTAGGTGTGAAACAGTATTATGGATTTGGAATCAAATGATTTAAATTGAAATATAAAATCTGGAGCTAAACTGTTTATGTGATGAGAAACATTTCACTTATATTCTCTAGGACTCAGTTTCCTCATCTATAAATATCTAAATGCATCTAGAATTCTGAAGTCCCTTCCAGATCATAATCTTTTGATTTTAGTATGCAAATCTGATTGCTTTCCCAGTCCCTAACTTAGCTTGGAGCACTTGCAGGGCGGGACAACCCTGGAATGGGTGATTTCGCCAGAAACCTAAGGACTTCTGGGAAGGAAAGAAAGGAAACAAGTATATGGGGTAGTATCAAAGTGAAACCATTCTAAAATAGGGCTTTGCCTATCCTCTCTTTTACTTCCAGAAGCTAAACATTTAATGTAACTAGATCCTAGTGACCTGTTTGCGCTTCTCGGGCCTTGGTCTATCTGGAATGGCAAGGTGTGAATAAAACAAACCAACCAAAATAGGGTCAGGAATAAATCCTTGATCAGCTGTGCATAGTGTACAGGGGAGCACAGTAGGAAGGGAGATTATTGGCTTTTTACCCTTTGGTTTATATACAGTTTCTGAAGTTCGTTTTGAATTCCCATCTGCCTTTCAAATCCATGTAATTTTATTTTTTCCTTTCTCCTTCCTGCCCTTCATTTATCGGTTTTCCTTCCTGATTTATTCCTTCTGAGACATTACTGATAAAGTTTTTGCTGTTAAGCATTTTTAGCTTTTGTTTCCCCAAAGGTATTCATATTTAATAGGATAATCCAAAAGCTTTTGACTCCTGAGCCTTTCATTCTTAGTCTCTAAGTAGTATGGAGCCTAAGACTGGGGTGGGTGGGATAGAGTGGGGTAGTATGCTGAGATATTCCTATAAGATGTTCTAGTGCTCAAAAGTAACCTTTCCCTTCTTTGCCACTTTCCTTCACTCCCTCATCATGCATCCTCCCAGTGATATTTTAAGTGACTAAATATGAATGGAAACTTGGCAGGCTATCTACCTTGGAAACCTTGGTTATTCCCATTTTAGTATTGAGTGACATTTTTAAAGCACATCTGTTCCCCTACTTCTTCCCCTCAATAAACTCCAATGACTCCCTATTATTTCTAGGACCAAATACTAACTTGTCTGTTTACATTTAATGACTTTTAGAATTTGATCCTAACCTTAGTATATAACTCCCTTTCATAGATACTTTGGTTCCAGTGAACTCTCTTCTTGTTGTTCCTCTAAGACATTAACCTGTCTTTCTTATCTCTGTCTTTGCACAAGTTGTCCACCACGCTTATGCTCTATGTTTCATGCAATGTACTCAATCTTCACACTCTACCATTAGAAGCCCTAGATTTCCTTTCCACTGCAGCTCAAATAAGAAGCATTTCCTGACAACATACCTGCTAGTGTCTCAACCACCAATCCCAAAATGGAAAGAAAAATAAATCTTTTGTTTTTATTTTGTATGTTGTGTACATGCTGCTTCTCCAATAGAATGTAGGCTTTTTCAGAGTAAAGATTGTTTCACTTTTGTCCTTGTATCTCTAGAGCTTAGCACAATGTAGGGAGCATAGAAAATTTTTAAGGGTTGCTCATTGAATGTACTGTGAACTGGAAACAAAAATGAAATAGTCTTTGTCCTTAAGGAGTTACATTTTGTTGGGGAAAGTGGGGAAGGGAACATGTACATATATAAGATACAATACACAATATATACAAAAAGAATCCAAGGCAGTTACTGGAAAGAGTTCATTAGCAGCCAGGGGAATAAGAAAAGCTTGTATTAAGAAATAGTACTGGAACTACATTTCAAAGGGATTCTAAAATACAAAGGTGAGAGAGCGTAGGGGATAATTAGTGCAAAACCATGGAGTCTAGAGATGGAGCTTGGACGTGTAAAATAATAAATAGGTCAGTATGATTGGACGAAAGGAAAGAAAATAAGAAACCTGCCAAGGAAAGAAGGGTTTGGGATGTGAATAGAGGACCTTATATCTGTTTTTATAAGTCCATTGAGCTGGAGCAGGTGACATGGTAGAACTGTACTTTATGAAAAGCTCTTTGGTGGTTGTATGGCTGATGGATTGGAGTGGGAGAGAATTGAGGCATGAAGGCCAATTAGTAGGCTACTGCTATTGTCTAAGTGAGGGGTACCCAACAAATATATTCAGTGTTTAATAAATTCATGTTATATGTGATTGATTGATGTAACTCAAGAGATTTATAAAGGAAATCATTTTATTCAATCATAGAAAAAAAATTGCCTTCAAGCATTGTCCCCCAGATGCTTCTCAATTATTGTGAGTAAAATTGATAAAGGCTGAGGCAACTAAATCATAGTGTATCAATTTATTAGCAAGCATTCAGTAGTATGATAAATCAAATCTAAGGCCCCTCAGGAGACACAAGAATCTTATTTACCAGTTAACAAAGCTTTCACATAGTCAATAATGAGGAACCAATCAACTTACAGAATCTTGAGCAATATTAGGGTTCTTTCTTTCTGATCATCCAACAATTTATAGATCTTATGTTATTACAAGAATATCCTGGTACATTCTGTGGTTTTTGCAAAAATGTACCACAAGATGTACAGAATGTTTTGTGGTCGGCACCTGCTGCCCCATTTCCCAGAATCCTATCAACATTTACATTTTTTTCATAATCATATGATTTGCAGCAAAGCAAGGCATAACTCTCAAAATAAATGATAATCACAATATGAAAAGAATCAACTTGTAGTAAATTTTTGAAATTTAAAGTTTCCCGAGCTTTGGAAAACTTGTTCCCCATGAATGACTTATCCAATGTCAATTATCTAAGTTTCCCCATATAGTATCATCAGTGTTTTGAATTATCATCAGATTATTAGGAATGTTTTCCTAGGTTAAGAGCAGATAGTAAGTGAAATGTGAAGTAGAAGTAATTAAAAAGGGGGAAAAAAACAATCTTCAAGATTGTTAATCTATTATTTTAATGGGGTTACTTGAAGCTGTTAGGGTCATCATAATGCTGAAAGCTCCAGATTGTGTGATATTCAAAAAAATTCATTTTGTGATTGTCCTCCATTTAATAAACAAACATAGTTTGATGTAAAGCCAAGAAGAAAAATTATACTTTTGATTACGTGAAATTAAAAAGCTTTGGCACACATAAAATTAATGCAGCCAATTTTTTTTTTTCAAAATTGTCTTAGGTCATTGCCTTGGTCAGAGTAGCACAATGCTACAACTTTCTCAGCTATTCCTCAATTGATAAGCATTTCTTTGATTTCTAATTATTTTTCACCACAAAAGAGCTGTTACAAATATTGGGGCAGCTAAATGAAACAGCAGACAGAGTGCTATTCCTAAAGTCTAGGGAATCTGAGTTCAAATCTGGATTCCAAGATGTACTAGTTATGCAACCTTGAGTAAGTCAATCCTGTTTACTTCAGATTCCTCCTCTGTGAAATGGAATGGAAAAAGAAATGCTAAACAATTTCAGTATTTTTGCAAAACAACAACAACAACAACAACAACAACAAAACAAACAAACAACAATAACAACAAAACTCAAATCAGGTCATGAAGAGTCAGGCACAAATAATCAACAAAACAACAATAAATATTTTCTGTAAATGGATCGATCCTTTCCTCTTTTCACCGATATCTTGGGATATAGTAATAGGATTGATGGATCAAAGTATGTACTCAGTTTCATAGTCTTGTGGGGATGTTTGTAATTATTCTTCAGAGTTGTTGGACTAGTTTACAACTTCACCAACAGTGTATAAGTGTCCCAAGTTTTCTACATTCCTCCAGCATTTGACATTTTCCTTTTTGTTTGCCATGTTAACTGATCTGATGGTTGTGAAGTAGTATTTTGGCATTGTTTATTTTGCATTTCTCTAACCAGTAGTGATTTTGAGCACTTTTTTATGTGACTATGAAAAAACTTTAATTTCTTCTTGAAAAAAAAAAGGCTATGTATGCATATCCTTTGACCATTTATCAACTGAGTAATAGCTCTATTTTTTAAAAAATAAATTTGGTTCAGTTCTCTATATATTTAAGAATGAGAAACTTTATCAGAGAAATACTTTATATTATCCCCAATTTTCTATTGTCCTTCTAATTTTGGCTGCATTGATTGTATTTGTGCCAAAGCTTTTTAATTTCATGTAATCAAGAGTATCCAGTTTTCATCTTGGCTTTCCATCACACTATGCTTGCATTTTGTTTTGTTTTGTTTTTTTCCCCAAATAAGTCACGAAGGAATTGAATAGTTCATTTTGACTAGAGAATGGAGGAACAAGCCTAATTTTCATAGATTATTTGCATGAGCATTACCCAGAAGACCTGTATTAATCAACTACCCTTATCACACATGCTCCAGCTTGATGAGGTCTTTTAGTGACTTATCATTCATGGCTGACATTTGTGAAGTTTATACTTCTTACAACATATGCTAAAATAAAAAAAAATGAAAGCTTATGTCTTAAATTTCTATAAGTATCTCCAGAGAAATTAGAATATAGCTGCAAGGTTCACTCTTTGTTCTAAGTGCATTTTATTGTCTGACTTCCTGAACACAAAGGTTTTGTCTTATATTCTGTGCCTTTGCTCCCTGGTACCTAGAGGTTTAAAAAATATAACAATGGGCTAGAATTATTTATACAATAGAAATTAAGATAAGATACCAAGTTCAGAATAACTGAACACAGCTGGTTGAATGTTAAGCAAATAAATTTCTTTTCACATAGTATCTGATGGTCACTGAGACTAAGCTTTATTTTATTTATTTTGTTACCATATATCATGTGTTGTTGTTAAAATTAATATAATATAATACAATTAATATATTATAATCATTTAGATTCCACATGAAGCAGAAAAAGCTTAAAGTAAAAGACAACTGGTCAGTAAACAAAAGGAGGAGACCAGAGTACTTTAGGTACTCATATCACATATGCTTGCCTACTTATACATAAAAATGGATTGCAAAGTATTTTAAAGGTCACACATTCAGTATACTCTCAATTCATAAATCATTGCTATGACATCCTATTTCTGCCTTAATTTTTCTATGGATGAAGAACTTGTTCCTTTTCTAGGTAACATTCCATTTCAGAGAGCTCTAACTCTAGGGAAGTCATTGTTTATATTTAATAAAAATCATGTGTCCTTTTCCCTTCTTCCATACATCTTAGATCTATCCTCTGTAGCAGCTTAGAATACTTCTAATTCCTTTTTCAAATGATTGTCCTTCAGATTTTTGAAGACTCCTTCAAAATCTTCTCTCCTATTAGCTAATCATCTCCATTTACTTCAGGTATTCCTCAAATCTCACGGTTCATAAAGCTTTCACCATCTAATTCTTTTTTTCTCTAGATAAGTTGGTAATGAAATTACCATTGTAAAATGTGGCATTGGAATTAAACAAACCAAATGTGGTCTCACCAATGTAGGTAGTAATAGGAAATTTAGGTCCTCTTTTGTAGAAACTCTAAATCATTTCATGAAGCCTTTGATCACATAAACATTATTGATAATCACTCACAACCACAGTATCCCCAATCATTTTTTCAATATTAATGTATACTAAGCCATTTTTTTTTTCTAATTCTGTCCCTGTGTGACTAAATTCAATGTCTTACATGGGTCATCATTAAGGTTAATATTGTTGCATTTTTTTGTTATCTTAATTACATCATAATTCTGTCATCCAACATATTTAATAAAAATGCTTTACAATTTTTCAGGCCAATTACAAACATGTTGAATGGGACAGAGCTATGTAGAGAGACCTGGACTCCACTAAGGACCTCCTTCCACTGATTCATTAGTCAATATCCTTTTTTCAATACTTTCCCCACTGGACATGAATCTATTTAATTGTGACATGATCTACTCCAAATTTCTCTAATAAACAATAAATTAAAACATAAATTATGTATTATATAACATGATATTATAATTTATAAACTCATATAAACCTACAAGTGATGCTCATAGATATTTATTCTTATTTACTGCCTCATCTTTAGGAGACATTTTGGTACTCCAACCAAAGTATATTACTTCTGCAGCACTATCCTTGTACTTTTAACAGAAAGAAAGAAACAAGATGAATTTAATGAAACATTTCTAATGAATTCAAATTAACTCAGAGTGACTTCCTTTCTTCAGCATCTAGTATCTGTATAATAATCATTCTACATTTTACTTGAGTATCAATGCAAAAGTTCCCAATCTGTTGTTTTCCCTTTTCTGAGAACTGGTACATTCCCCAGCCCCATCTTCAGTGTACTCATCCTCAGTGTTCTGGCACTCACCTATTCACTATCTAACTCCTTAATACTTCTTGACAGTGATTTAATTTCCAATTTTGCATATTCTTACTGAACTCTGGGAATTAATTCAAAACTAAGGCAAACAGAGGTTAAGTGACTTGGTATGATTATACAGACAGGAAATATCTGAGGCTGGATTTGACCTCAGCTCTTGCTGATTCAGGCCCAGCACTCTATTTGCTGGACCATTTAGATGCCAGATGAGGCAGAAAAAGCTTAAGTACCTGGTCAGTAAACAAAAAGAGGAGACCAGAGTGACTGTTCAATGAAGAAACCATTCCTAGATTGTGGAAGATCAGTATATCATGATATCCTTTGAGACCCTGATCAAAGATAGCTTTTTCAGATAGTCCTATATTCCTAGGATAGTAAATTTAGAATAGGACAAAATTCTAGAAATGAAGAAAAGCCAGAGGAATGTAATTGTATTCATTTCTTACAAAATTATTATATGATATTCATATATTTCAAAGTACACATGAAAATAAAATTTTCAAAGAAATATTTTGTAACTATTATTACCTTGGTCTTCTCATTGTTCAAGGAGATTTTCTATCACATTGTAAAAGAATTGGAAACAAAATCTCTAGCTGTCAGGTTTCTATGAAGACTGTTACTGTTACCTAGTGATTGATTTGGCTGTTTCACATAAATCATTGTCCAGATCTTGGTGCCAGTTTTCATTGTCAACCACAAATTCATTTGCACTTTATTGCAACTGATCCTGTCTCACTGTGGGCTTGAATGATCCTTGAAAAACTTGACTTTTACTATACCAAAAACCTATCTCTAACAGTCAGTGAAATGTGCTCTGTAAAGTACGAGCTGCAATCTTCTTTTTTTTTTTTTCTCTTGGAGTAACATCCATTTTCAAAAACCACAAAATTTAAAGCAAAACAAGAGTGCAATAAAAGGCAAAAAAAAAAAAAAAAAAAAGATAGATAGATAGATACACACAGAGACAGACATATAAAATGTATTTTGGAACTCAACTGATAGAGAACTAAGGAAATATGGTAAACCAACTCAATCCAGTTTTGTCCAGTAAGGATTAGCTATGTTGTGTGAGCATATTGTCAGTAAAGTACTTTTGCTTGACTAATGTTATCATATAATGAAAATGTATCAATGGTGTTATTATCTATTTTCAGTTGTTTTCAATTCTTTGATAGCCCATGTAGGATTTTCTTAGCAAAGATGTTGAGTGATTTCCCATTTCTTTCTTCAGCTCACTTTACAGATGAGGAAACTAAAGCAAACAAGTGTAGTGACTCGATCAGGGTCATATAGTGACCTAAAGTTGGATTTGAACTTAGATCTTCCAGATTCCAGACATGGTGCTCTATTCACCATACCATTTAGATACTATAAACAAATCAACATCTTATCCCCAATAATTTGCACACACGTGAAACATCTTGAAAAACGTATGAACATATAAACCAAAACTATTTTTGTTATTCCAAAGGAATTTATGCAAAGAATACAAAGGAAAAACTAAATCTACTCAATTCCCTGTAAGAAATTTTATCCTAGCAGTGTGTGTTAAGTGGAATTTTAAGGGGAAATCTAACATTTGCACATAAAAGTTTAAGGTAATTAAAGAGGGAAAGAGCACAATACTTGGCACTTAGAGTTAGTCCTTAATACTGCTTGTTCATTTATTGCAGTTATTAGGGGAACTGAATTAGCTTCCTACAGGTATTAGCATTTGAGGTCAGCCTTGAAAAAAGCTTGGGATTTTAAGAGGTGAAGAGGAGAAGAGAATATTTCAAGAATTCCAGACAACTTGGGTGATGGTACAGAAATGGAGCATAAATTTCCAAGTTCAGAGCCAATCAAGAATTATTAGTTTCATTTAAATAAAAAATGCATGAAGGCTGCCCTCTTGAGCAGCAAACTACTAGCTAGTAAATTGTACCATCATCTGCATCCCTGATAAATTAAAATGAAATTATAACTGAAAATGTGTTTAATCCAAATTTTATGAACAAATAAAAGAAAATACATTGGTTGTTGTTATATGTGTATTAGATTTTGCATAGAGATGACAGGCAGGTTTAGAAAACAGGAATTTGCAGATATGGAACATGCACACCTGTCAGAAGATTAGCAAACTCCTGTCAAATGAGTATTGAAAATTTACTGCTAACGAATGGTTGATAGTTTGTTCTTAACTGGCTCGAGGCCCAATTAGTTGCTGTGCAAATTTGGAGGTAATTAGGATCCTATTTAACATTTGGCCCTACATGAATAATTTGAATTTTTAATTTGAAATGCATTTGCCAAGATTATTCCCTTAAAATATTCTGTTTCACAGCTAATTTCAAAAACAAATTTTAACTCTAAAAGGAGTCAAATAAGATATGTGAATTCTTATATACAACATTATTTTCAGAGAATTTTTCGTTTTTTGGGTTTTTTTTTTGCTTTTGCTTCTACCTTTCTCCTTCTCAAACTCCTGCTCTACTTTCTGTTCCCTGAATTTAACTCTCAATTCAAAAGAAGGCAGTCAATTTAACAATCAACTAAACAATCAAAAATTAATCTTTCAGAGACCAACTATAAATGTAGCTAGTGCAAGTACAGTTTATACCAAGAATGATTTATGTACTGTGTCTGTGGGAAATCCATTTTAAACTAAGAATTCTGGATTTTAAAATATAGTTAATCTTTAAACAAAATCACTGTACCTCTTTCCCTTATAATATTCAAGGGATTAGGAAATGACATGTAACATGTCTTTCTTTTGTTATTTGAGTGTTCATTAAATTAAAATACAAAAATGCTCACCATTAGATTATTTATAATAGTTCTACAATTTTATGCACCAAATTAAACTGAATTTTGTTACACAATGTCATGTTCTAAGTAGCAATGGAATTGCTCCATCCTCATGATCTGCATTCATTTTCCAGAGTCAGTCAATTGTTGTGGATTATGGACAAGCTTCAAATCACTTGGCCTGTGCAGAGTCAAACGGTTAATATACACTCTCAGTAAATGGCTGTCTGGCTTTCTGCACATTATGTGTGTCACATGTGATCTGCCTTCTTGGAAACAATCAAACACATCAAGCATTAGACTCGGGAACTTGACTTTTATTTGTATATCAGAAACAAAAGCAATCTGCTTCCCATGGGAATCAATGGTTCATGCAAGGAAGGGCATAAGATATGCAAAAAGGTATTTCGATTACATTTTTCTCAAGCATGAGTTAGAAAAATGGTGAAATGACTAAAGCATCATCTGTGTGTGAAACGAAGGTTAATCTGTATTCTCCCAGGGAATTCTTATGAAAGAAACTAAAAAATATACAAGCAAAAAAGGATGGGTTTTGTTCTTGGAAAAAATTGAGTGGTATTCACTCAATAGAACAAATGATTCAATACCTGTTGATGATATTGGTGACAGGGCCAATGCTCATGAAGATCCAAAGTATGAAACAAGATCAATGAGGCTTGACAGTTGTTATATAGTAAAGCACAGAAGCAAAATTTCAGGAATCTGACTCTACACTTTAGCATTTTTCAAGATCACAAGATAGGAATTCTTAGCAATTTAGGTATGGGCCCTCTCAAAGGAAATGTTAAATTTCATTTAAACTTTAGTGGGAAATACACACACACACACACACACACACACACACAAATATTCCCATCCAAATTCATGGACTCTCCCTAGTTGAGCACCTCTATTGTACAGGCTTGCACTTGTAAACTAGAGTCCAAAGGAAGTAGTAGCATGTAATAGGAATTCCAATTATTATGGTTTTGTACAGTGATTAATAGAATCATATTTTATTTCTTTATCCCTACCAATGTTTCAAGGACAACAGTTTGTCCCATGGTGATAATTAGAGAAATAAATTTACCTCAAACTTTCCATAAAATAATAATAATAATAATCAGTTTTCAAGTAATTTCAACATCCCCTACATATTGCCCATGTTGCATTGCATCTGAAATCTGGGAGTGATATGCAGAATGATAAAGTCAAGATCACCAAAGCTCTTCACAACTTGGAATGTTGAATTGAAACCTAATAAAATTAAATTTATTAGGAATAAATATGAATTTTAGACAGCATTAAAAAAAAAAAAAAAGAAGAATGGATATTCCCATACATACATACATATGTATGGGGAGAATGAGGGGAGGAAGTATGGAGAGGCCATTTTTTTCAAGCCAAAGGGGATTCACATTGATTGAAGAATATCTAAATAAAATATGGTGTGATACTGTACTAGAACTGTGCTTTTTAGGAAATAATGAATATGAAAAGTTTAGAGAAACTTGGGAAGTTTTATTTGTTGATACAGAGCAAAGTAAGCAGAACCGGGAGAACAATTTCTTTGGCGACCATAATAATGTAAAGCAAAGGAAAGTGGAAATGTTTCATGACACTGGTTGATGTAATATCTAATCATTAATTTAGATGGCTGATGATAGAATCTCTCCCACTTTTTGGAAGTGAGTTAGAGGGTTAGGAATGTAGAACAAACCATACATTTTCAGATATGGACAATGTATTTACTTGTTTTGTTTGATTATTACAAGGGTTGATGTTTTTTGTTTGTTTGTTTGTTTATTTGTTTTTTACTAGCAAGAGAGCTATTGAAAAGTGGAAATACTGTTGTTTTTTAAGAAGGAACATTAATAAAACATTTTAAAAAGATAAAGAAAAAAGTGGAGTGTCTAGAATATCACACCAAAGGTTATGTGGGATACATTTAGATTTATTTTGGTTTTCTTCCCAATGAAGAAGAATCCATAGAAATTTCAGAGACAAAAATTCAATTTAACAAAGTGGGAGAGGGGAGAGAAATAATTATAAAAAATTATAAAAAAACAAAAATGAAAACGAAAACTTTCTCTAAATCTCAAAAATCAATTAATTCCATTTTCAGTAAAGTTCTTCAAAGTCCAGATGACCACTTCTTGGGAATAGAATAAATGTGATTTTTCTTTAAGTTTTGTTGTTATTTATTTGTTTTAGTTTTGCTTTTTTGAGAGACAACTGAGGTAAAAGTGATTTGCCCCCAGTGTTAAATATCTGAGCTGGATTTGAATGCAGGTCCTCCTGACTCCAGGACTGGTGTTCTTTGTACTGTGCCATGTAGCTGCCCCCATTTTTCTTCACATCTTGATACTAATGACTTCTGAGGCTTCTTCCAACTTTCAGATTGTTTTTCTGTGAAAAGAGTCAAAAGTTTAGCCTAGAGCAAATTATTTACTCTAGTCATGACTTTGCTGAAAGGAAGGAATGGTCATATTATTTTATATTTAGTAGTATGCTTGAAATTCCTGTAAGCTACTTTTAGACAGAAAAAGTTGGCTAGATAAATTTACATATTAATATATTTTTCTGGGGAGAAAGGATGCTATTTACATATGATTTCACTTCTGTTAAATATTCCTTATGAGGAAAGTTTTTGTACCTATGTAGATATTTCATGATTTTTAAGTCTAAGTGGAAACTGAAAAATTAAATAACTTGTACAGAGTGACATAACCCATACATGTGAGAAGACCAACTTGAACCTCATTCTTGATTCCCAAACTGACTCACTATTGCCTATGAGGATGTACATATCAGTACAAAAATGTATGCAAAAAGAACAAGACTTAAGGAACTTAAAGTACTTAGTATTTGGGCACAATGAAGCAATTTTCTTAAGGGATTTTCACAAATATATCTATTCATATTTTCCCATACAATTAAAAAAAATAAAACTTATAATTCTCACCCAAAATAATTACATCAAAAGCCCCTATTTACAAAAAAGTTTGTACATACTTTCCCAGAAACTGGAGTTAAATTCAACTTCATTCTCTGTCCATGAGCAACTAGATATTGCAGTGCATAGAATACCAATTTTACAATCAGAAGAACTCATTTTCATGATACTTTACTAGCTATGTAACCCTGGACAAGTCACCTAACTCTGCCTCAGTTCCTCATCTGTAAAATAAGCTAGAGAAGGAAATGTCAGTATCTTTGCCAAGAAAATCCCAAATGAGATCAGGAAGAGTTGGACACAAGTGAGATGATGCAACAATGATAAGCTCTTTCTAACTGTTCTTCACACACACACACAAGTTACCTTCAAACTCAAACTAAAGCAATATTCCAGAGCCTTTTCTTCAGAGTTAAATCTCTCTCCTCTGCATTGATCAATAATAAAAGATATGCACACTTACAGACAGAAAAGCAATATGGCTTTAGACTTAGAAGATTTTAATAATGGATCGGATCTTTAGAGACCATCTAGTGGAACCCTGCTTGGAAGCATTAATCTTCTTTTCAATATATTTTCATGTAGCATGAGTTTTCTAATCAGGGAATGATATTCAATTCAGTATTAAATGATATGAATAAGAGATTCTTGGTAAGCCCTCTACAAACTTGGCTCTTTACCCTTTAAAGCAGGAACTTATGTCATAGCTAATTGGTATTTAATACTTAAATTTACTCATGGCCCACTGCCTTAGAAGCTGTGCAAATTTTGCAACTTAGATTTCAATAAAGCCCAAGTCTATTTTTCATGTATTTTAAAGTTTTGAGAGACTGGGGAGCACACATTGTCTATCTCGCTTTTAAAAGACACTATTCCTCCTTCCCCCAAAGAGTTTTTACTTACATATGCTTCATAGTTTCAGAGTGCTTTCATGTGCATTATTTTATTTTGTCTTCACATTATTATACAGGAATTAATGCAGTATTCTTACCTCATTTTGCAGAAGTTCAGACAAATTGAATTTTCCAAATATCAAATATTAATTAAAAGAGTGCTTTGATGTATTACTCTAGGTCCTTAATTTTGTTCAGTTTCTTCAGTGGTATCCTGATCTTTATGACCCCATTTGGGGTTTTCTTAGCAAAGATATTGGAATGGTTTGTGATTTATTTCTCCAGACCATTTTACAGACGAAGAAATTGAGGCAAAGAGAGTTCAGAAACATCCACAGCTAATGAGTATCTAAGATTGAATTTGAACTCAGGTCTTCCTGATCCCAGGCCTGACACTCTAGTAATGCTTCATTTAGCCACCCCCATTTTATTATCATAAAAATAATTTTTTTAAGCTGTCAATATCGTTAAACGTTCCATATAGGCCAATAGTAGCAAAATATATTTTCTCTATCTTACATAGGGAGACTAAGAAGATAGTATACATATTAAGTTTTTTTTTTAATGGTTGGAAAAAGTCAATTATCACATCACCCATAAGAAAAAAGAAATTCTTAATATAATTTTTAAATGATATACTCTAAATTCTCAAATGGATTTGTCATCTCTTTGACATCCAACCGATTCATTAATCCTCCAAATGGTATCCTCCTTCAACATAACCTGTAAGAGATTGTCAGAGGAAAACAATTAGAATGCCCCATTCATTTCCTTCTTTTCACAGGGATGTAATAAAGTCTAAAGATTCCACTTGATCAAAATATTATGTTATAATCTTTTAGGTACTATTTATTTAGGGTTTTTTGCTTCTATATTCAGTAATGAAATTGGTCTATCATTTTCTTTCTCTACTTTTATTCTTCTTAGTTTAGATATCTGTATCATATTTGTTTCACAAAAGTAGTTTTCTGAGATCTATTCTTCACCTATTATTCCAAGTAATTTATTTAATATTGGAATTAGTTGATCTTGACATGCTTTATAAAGTTTATTTGTAAATAAATCTGGTTCTGGTGGGGGTTTTTTAATCTTAGAAAGTTCATTTATGGCGTCTTCAATTTCTTTGTCTAAAATGCTTGTATTTTGGTGTTTTCAATTTTTGCTACTTTAGGCAATTTAGATTTTTGTAGATATTCTTTCATTTTACTTAAATTGGTCAATATGTTGGTATATAAATGGGCAGAATAATTCCTTAAGTTGTTTTAATTTCATCTTTGTTAATGTTATTTATTTTTTTTGTTTCATCTTTTAATTTTACAATTTTATAAGATGTTTTCATCTTTTAATATTAGTTATTTGGTTTTCTTTATTTTAAAAAATAAGCAAACCCAATGGCTTATTTTTTTCATAAAACAAAACTCTTTATTTATTAATTAATTCAACATTACTACTGTTTTTGTTTGAGATCAATTTTGCTTATCTCACCTTAATTTTTTTAGGATTTCCTAATTAATGCTTAAGGAATTTTAGTTTGTTATTAATATAATTTTTTTTCCTAATTGCACATCCAATTCATCAGTCTGTGTATTCTCTATAAATTTATATTTATCATTTTTTTCTGATTACTATTTTTTGCTATATCCTATAGATTTTGACATGCTATTTCTTGTCATCATCTTTGATGATATTATTGATTGTTTCTGTGATTTGTTCTTTAACCTACTCATTCATTTTGAAGAGTAATCTGGAATTATGCCCAAAGAGTTATTAAATTGCCTATATACTTTGATCCAGCAATATCACTACTACAATTTATTTTCAAAGATGATTAGGGAAAAAGTGAAAGAACCTATCTGTTCTAAAAATATCTTTAAAAGATTGCTTTGTGATAGCAAAGAACTAGAAACTGTGGGGATACTGGTCAATAGGGGAATGGTTGAATAATTTGAAGCATATAATCAAGATGGAATAGTATTGTGCAATAAGAAAATGGAACATATGGATAGACTTGCATGAAGTACCAAAGTGTGAAATGAACATAACCAAGAGAATGTTGTTGCATACAGTAACAACAAAACATTTTTAAGCACAACTTTGAGCAAATTGGTTATTTTGAATATCATAAATACCCAAATTATCTTCAAAAGATATGAGTGTATGATGTATATATGTATATATTTTGTAAATAAATATATATGATATACATATGTGTGTATATATATACATATGTGTGTGTGTGTATATACACACACACACACACACCTATAAAGACACTATCTACATTTAGAGAAAGAACTGATAAATGGAAATATGTATAGAATGGTTCTATATACAAATACATACATACATACACATTTGTGGTTAATGACAGCTATTTCTAAAGGCAGGAAGAGGGAAAAGGGGAAAAAAGAAAATTACATGTTAACTATTTTATATATTTAAAAGGAATAGCATGTTGTAAATAATAGATTTGCAGTTTCATGTACAATCATCTCTGCCCCCATCTATTTGGTTATACAAATGATTGTTTTATTTCTTTAGTTCAGAATAAAATAAACATTTTTTTAAAAGTATGTAGATTTTACAACTGGCTAGAAGGGATTAAAGACTAAAACTAAAGGGATGTAAAAACTGAAAAGGAAGAAATGCTTGTGTATGATTGACACCCTCAGGATGCATATGCTTTATGATATCATTCAATTGGAATGGACACCCTCAGGATGCATATGCTTTATGATATCATTCAATTGGAATGGACTAGATTGCCTAGTCTTTGTTAAGCAGATATTGGGTAATGTACTATAGAAGAACTGGGAGTTTTTTGAATACTATATAGCCACTTGTATACTTATTTTCCATCCTTCTTGACTTCTAGGACTTATGGTCTTTGAGAGTCAGACTGGAGTAGTGGATAGGAATAGGATCTAGGTAGCACAGTGGATAGAGCATTAAATTTGCAATCAAAAAACCTGAGAGGTGCTGGGCAAATCATTTAAATCCTCTCTCTGCCACAGTTTCCTCATCTGTAAAATGGAAATAATAACATCACCTACCTTTGAGGGTTGCTGTGAAGATCAAATGAGATAGTATATTTAAAGTACTTAGCACAATGCTTGAGACATGGATACTTAATAAATATATTCTTTCATCTTTCCTCTCTTTCATTTCCCCTCTATCCCTTCATTGGCCAAAAGACCTAGATTTGAATTCTGCCACTGAAAAATTCTGACTATGTGAATCAGAGCAATTGACTTAATTTTGCAATTTTATGGCAGAGTTGTCAAAGATTTGTCCTACATCACTCCTGAATGGAGCCAAAACCAAGTTAAAATGTAATTGGGGAGTGTTTAATAAAATAATTAAATTATAATAAACCATCTGCAATATTAGATTTTGATGCTAAGCCAATATGTGGCCCTCAGGATTCACCTGGATAATGTAGTGTTCCTTATTTCTATTCAAATTTGTCACCACTGCTCTAGGCAACTCTAAGGTTAGAAACTTCAGAAAAGCTATGGCCCTGCTTTGGTGGAAAGAGTTTCTTTAATTCAGAGATCTTTTTTTTTTTTTTTTTTTTAACCAGGGAAATTATGTATCTTGTCCCTGTCCATATTCTGATTAGTTAATCAGCACTTATTTATCAAGAACTGTATAGGTGTGAGACATTGTGTTAAAAAGTAGGGATAAAAAGTTAAAGCAAAAAACACCCTATGAATTGCAGCAAGTTGTATTCTATAGGAGAGAAATCCTAAAGAGAAAATTATCTATATCTATCTATCTATCTATCTGTCTGTCTATTTATCTGTCTATATATCTATCTATTTATCTATCTGTCTATCTATCATCTTATATACTATATATAGTATTTTTTCTATTTATGTATCTATTTGTCTATGTCCATCATCTAATCTATCTAAACATCTCTCCATCCATCCATCTATCCATTCATCTATATATCTATATCTATCTTTCCATCTATCTGTCCATCTACCCATTCATCTATCTATTAATTCATACATCTATTAATTAATCCATCCATCCATCTATCCATTTATTTATTATTGAATAACTTGCCAAGAATTGACTTTGAAATGAATCAGGATTGAGGACAATAGGATGCTAGTGCTGGTCTGGTCACTTCCCATCTTGCAATCTTAAATAAGTCATTTATCTTATTTGAGGTTCATTCTCCAGTACAAAATAAAGATAAAATTGTTTTATTTTTCATTTTCCCTTCTACTTCTGTCCTTTTGCTAAGGTTTAAAACACCTTCTAGAACTTTAAGCAACACTGTCAAAATTAATACCAACGTAATGATTCTTTTAAATTCACTCACATTTATTCAGCTTGACTTATTTAAATTCCAGGTTTGAAAGAAAATTCATTAGTTGTGATCAAAGAATTAGCAACAGAGAAGAAATAATTATCTACTCAGGAGTCATATTAAGGATATCATGTCACAGTGTACATCTCACTAAATGTTGGGGTTAAAAAAAGACAATAGGTTCAGAAGAATGCCAACATTTCATTGCTCAAAATGTTTTGAGTTGTAAGAAAAATCATTGATGTGAAAGGCCTGTTTCTGTCTGATGAGCATATTTTTGAACAATTATTGAAAAAGACTAGTCTTAGATTTTAGGGGAAATTATATCTTGTATGGGAGTTTTCTGTGAAGTTATCTGTTAACCTCTGCTTGAAGACTTTTGCATAAGAGCTCATGACTTCTAAGAGAGCCCAGCCTAGTTGTTGTTTTTTTTTTTTCCTAAACATATTTCCTCATTTATCATGCCGCACAAGATCAAAGGAAAAAATGAGAAAGCAAGCAAACGACAACAAAAAGGTTAAAATATTATGTTGTGATCTACATTCAGTCTCCATAGACCTCCATCTGGATGCAGATGGCTCTCTCCATTACAAGTCTATTGAAATTGGCCTGAATCACCTCATTGTTGAAAAGATCCATGTCCATCATAGTTGATCATCACATAATCTTGTTGTTGTTGTTGTATACAATGTTCTCTTGGTTCTACTCACTTCACTCGGCATCCATTCATGGAAGTCTCTCCAGGCCTTTCTGAAATCAATCTGCTTGACTATTCCATTATATTAATATACCATAATTCATTTAGCCATTCCCCAACTGATGGGCATCCATTAAATTTCCAGTTCCTTACCACTACAAAAAGGACTGCTAAAAATATTTTTGTACGTGTGGTCGTTTGCCTTTTTTATGATCTTATTGGCATAGAGAACTAGTAGAGACACTGCCGGATCAAAGGACATGCACAGTTTGAGAGCCTTTTGAACAAAGTTCCATATTGCTCTCCAGAATGGTTGGATCAGTTCACAATTCCACCGACAATTTATTAGTATCCAGTTTTCCTATATCCCCTCCAACATTTATCATTATCTTTCCTTATCATTTAGCCAATCTAAGAAGTGTGAAATAGCACCTCAGAGTTGTCTTAATTTGTATTTCTCTGATCAATAGTGATTTAGAGCATATTTTTATATGACTAGAAATGGCTTTAATTTCTTCATCTGAAAACTGTCTACTTCATTTGGCTGTCAATTGGGGAATTGCTTGTATTCTTATAAATTTGAGGCACTTCTCTATTTGGAAATGAGGCTTTTATCAGAAACACTGGAAATAAAATTTCCCCCCAGTTTTCAGCTTCCCTTATAATCTTAGACAGCCCTAATTATTAGGACAGTTTCCCATCACTGGACTTAAAATTGCATCTCTTCAAATTTCAGCTGTTTTTCTTGTTCTTCATGTACAAACGAACCAGAACAAGTCCAATTTCCTTTCTACCTAACAGCCCTGCAAATATTTGAAAACAGCTAGTATTCTCTTCCACTTACCTTGCATCCCTATTATTTCTACCTCATCCTTATATGGCATGAGCTTGAAGTCCTCCACTGATTTGGTTGTGTTATAAGAGACACTCTAGTATAACCTATATTGAATTACTTGACTTTTCAATGATGGGTATAAGAAAGGAGAAGGGAGAGAATTTGGAACTCAAATTAAAAAATAATGTTAAAAATTGTTTTTACATGTAACTGGGAAAAATAAAATACTAAATAAATGGGAAAAAATACAAAAAAAAATGGCATCAAGGACAAAATATGTTACATTCAATATAGTCTGACCAGGACAGAATTCAAGAGGACTAATTTCTTTTTTATGGCAGATACTGTGAATTTTAATAGCGCTCAACATCCCATTGACCTTTTTCATATCACATTGTTAACTCTATCTCAGCATAAACATGCGTGTTGTCTCCCATTAAATGTGAGCTTGCTGAGAGACAAAGACTGTTTCGCCTTTCTTTGAACCCTCGTCTCTTAGTTCAGTGTCTGGCATCTAGTAAATTAATAAATGCTTGTCAATTGACTAACATTATTAACTAGCCAATTTAGTGGGCAGGTCCTTTCATTCATTTTATCAAAAGGTTGAGTGCAATAATTGGACTATTCTTCCCTATTGTCAGATGATTGCTCTTTTGGTCATATTTGCCCTTGATTAATGCAATTAGACAAATGTTTCTTAATAACCAGCACTGATTTCCATTGTAATATAACTAGCTTGCTAACTGTTCCCTGTGTATGATGTTCTATAACCCGTCTCTTTGTCTTTAAATTGACTGTTGCTCTCAACTCTTGGATACAGGTTTTCTAGCTTCCTTTGATGGACAGCTCAGGTACCATTTCTTACTTGAGGCCTTTTCTGAACCTACTCTACAACTTGCTTATTATTAGTCTACTAATTACCTTGCTATTATTAGTTATTAATGGACTACTCCCCTTGAAATTACTTTAGAAAAAAATTATAATTATTTTTTTCTGTGCACACATTTTCTTTCCCTTGTCCTCCATGCTCTCTCATGGTAGAATGTAAGTTTTCTGAGATCAAACTGGGTGATTGTTCTCCAGACTGAATATTCCATTGCCCATCTCTGTAACTTCATATAGGGTGATCCCCAGATTTGAAATTTACTACTTCTTCACATCTGCCTCTTAGAAACTTCAGCCAATGTTTCTGATCTTACAGGAAGTGTTCACTGAGTATTCACTTTTTTCTTTAACATTCTATTCTTTATTCTCAAAATATTTTGTGAGTAATTCTCTGCTTATATGTTGAATTCATGTAACAAAATATAAGCTTATTAAGAGTAAGGCACTTTTAAAATTCATTTTTTGTAGTGCCAGATGTAGTAGAATAACTTGACCATAATAGGAATATAAGAAATAAACGTTTTACTACTCATTACATCCAAGTAAGGGAGAAGGACCTATTCATAGGACCTGTGGAGTAAGGATTGTGTAAAAAAGCAGATTGTAACTCACGGGAGATATGTGTTAGGACTTAAGCATTAGCTCAGATGATTGCTAATCATCCATTTCACATCATGGACAACTGAAATAGATGATAATATACTGGGATCTTATATTATCACAGTTAGTTTGGGCAGCATGTGTAGTAATGACAGTGCTGTCAAAAGAATTTTGTTGGTACAAATATTTTTTTTGGCAAATATACTTGTATTTAGTCAGTCCTTACCTTATCACAAAGTAAGGCTCATTAAGCTAGAATCACTAAGAAACTGGTATTCTTTTAAGTATGGGAATGTGTTAGGGATTCCGTCCTGGAGATGAGTGAGATGGGAATTCTGTTCTAGTACTCTTTGCTTAAATTCAACCCTGTCATACAATATTTCTGCTCATGCTCTCTCTTGGTTACAGGGCAGTCAGTGGGAGAAAGACGAAAAGAATCCCCATAATTTTGAAGGGGAGCTTTACAATCCCCTATCCCTTTGGGAAAAAAATCTGAACCATGATAAAGTTTGTTCACTGTGGGAGAAACATTCTAAAAGATACCTTTACTTTTTTTTTGTGGGGGGGGGGGCGGTAGTGAGAGATTTACTGAGAAAAGCCTATTTGCTTATGGAAAGCCCAATAAAAATACAGTAGAATCATTTACCTATGAACAAATATGGCTACTTATTTTAATTTAGAGTATGGTAGTTATAGTGAAAAGTAATAAAATTAGCTGTAACATTAAACAGCTGTTCAAAAAAGGGTCTTGTTTCATTTCATTATTTTTATTAAACTAAAATATGTGCTATTTTTTAAGGTTTGGAGTCAGATTTATAAAAGAAGCCTCTTTTAAACTTGTTTTATTTTTAACAATAATGAAGTAACTGCAACCTCATTACTTTCTAATAGGCCTTAGTTCTGTGCCCCATATCTGCTGAAGAAACTTAATTTCATACTGGGAAGAGTCATATGGCAATGTCAGTATACAACTACTTCTGAGAGGTCAGTTCCCACTAGACCATATTCTCATCCCCTGTGACTGAAAAAAAAAAATCCTCACACCATGCACAGCTACAGAGATAACTGGGTAGGAAAAAGCTCAACACCAATGTATTTTTAAACTGATTTCCATTATAAATGATACTTTTATATCCTTATTTTTATATATGGATACACACATAAGTTTCCTCTTAAAAAACACTTTGTATTGATTTCAGTCTTGGGAATTCTTCTGTTAGCCAATAGGAAGAATTTGTATTTATAGGTATTCAAAATCACAATAAACAGGATCTATATCTAAACAATTCATTAACTGAGTTTAAAAAAAAAAAAAAGAAAAGAAGGGAAGCTGATTGATGTTATAAGCACCTTTGGAGATCTGAAATAGCCACTGGAATAGATTACTTCTGAATAGGTTGCACTGGTTGTACAAAGGTACAAAATGCAACAGTAGTGGCTTCCACCTGTTTGCTTGGCTATCAAAAAGAGAGCATTATTCTTTTTCTTCTGTACTTTCCATGTGTCATACTCAATCCCTTGGCTTTAGGACCTTTTGGTAAATAAAAGAGGAAACAGTGGCAATTCTGGCTTATTTTGTGTTTGCTTATTGTAATTTTTTTAATGGTGAAAACACCATTAGAATATGTCTATATAATAGTGGAATACATGGTTAGAAAGTAAATAAAAAAGAAAAAAAATGTTAGTGGTTTAGTATACATGAAATCCCTTCAAGGTTTATTGCCCTATCTACTTTTGTCCCCTCATACACACATTGAATTAACAAGTTTTGTTTTTTTTTTATAATGACACAACAACTCATTGAAGTCAGAAGCTTATTGATTTCAGGAAAGCTGATGATAGAACAAGGACTTGACTTCTAAATGTTCCTCCTTAGTGTTCCTAGGAGACAGGGTATGTTTTTTCATGTTTCTCTTTATATGCCTTTGTGCCTAGCACAATGCTTTGTTCTTCTGTTGCTATTGTTGGACTTTTTGTGGGCTATAGGGGAAAATAGATCCTGATTTCATTGGTGTATGAAATCTCACTGCAAATGTGGAGCGAGCAAGTACTTTGTAACTGAAGACGTGAAAGAGTTATCTGGGCACTGAGAAGTGTCCAGTCAATAGACAGAAAGCATTTATTAAACATTTACTCGGTGACAGGCACTGGGCTAAGCACTGTAGCTACAAAGAAAAGCAAAAACACAACAGTCCTCGCCCTTATCGAGCTGACCTTCTCACTGGGGAGACAACTATGTACATATAAGATATTGTCAAGTGGATGAGAGGTAATCTTAGAGGTAAAGATCAATCTGTTGGAGAGGTTGGGGTGGGGGAAGGAGGCTGGAAAGAGCTTCCTTTCCAAGATTGTGCTTGAGATCAGTTTTGGGAGAATCCAGAAGGTAGAGGTAAGGGCACAGAGCATTTCAAACATGGCAGACACTCAGTGAAAAAAATGTAAAGGTCAAAATATTGCATGCTGTGGACAGCCAAGTAGGCCAGTATTTCTAGAAAAGAAGGTAACTCCTTCAAATGTAAGAAAATGAATATACAGGCTCACTCCTAAATTATCCTCATGCCAAATAATCTATAGCAATACTACTCAAAGTATTGCACTCTTATTCACCTCTATTTATGTATCTATGTATCTATGTCTGTCTATCATCTATCTATCTATCTATCTATTTGTCTATCTAAGTATCTATCTACCTGTCTATCTAAGTATCTATCTACATATCTAAGAATTTGTCTTTCTGTCTATCTATCTAAGTATCTATCTACCTGTCTACCTATTTATCTACCTAGCAATCTATTTACCTATCTATATAAAATCAATAACAATCTTAACAATTAGAAAATGAATTTTTGTCATGAAGATAGCTTAACAGATTTGTTGTTACTGTGTTTTTCTTTTTCCTTTTCACTTGGTCCTGAGTTACATGATTTTATTGTCCACACAATTCAAGTCCGTCATCCATTTAAAAGTTGCCTACTTTCTTCCTCATCTGTAGCCAGCAGTAATTCATACTATCATTTATCTTTACCAATCAGCTTTCATCAAAGTGATGTTGTAAAGGAGTTATACACTTAGGTAAAGCTAATACTTGCATTTGACCCTCAAGAGTATGGCCCAAGGAAGAAGAGAATTCTGTGATCTTTATTAACTGGGAGAGGAGACCCCAAAGCAAACAAGAGCCTATATCACCTCCATGCACTAACACTTTGTTGAGCTTTAAATTGGATTTTCTCAGGACACAGGTCTTATTAATTAAGTGGGAAACTGTAACTGCAGACATTCTTTCACCCAAAGCCCCTTGAGCAAGGGAACTTTCATTCATAGATTTTTTAAAGCGTTTTTTTTTTTTTCCCCTTTTCCTCTGCCTCCCTGAGAAGAAATCTATATTATAAGCCTGAAAAGACAGCTCCCAAATCTAGTTGCAACTAAGTTACTTAAAATAGCTTTGGAATAAATTGATTTTCTTTCCCCTCTCTTTCTTGCCATTTTTGCAATATTTATCAGAAAGTTCCAAAATTTAGACAAGACCTCACTCATATTCTCCTCCTGGTTCTTTCCCAAAGGTCTTTAACCTCCAGCTGTTCCACTGCAAGCTTCATTCAATTAATTATGATGGGAAGATAGTCACCCTGTATTTTAGTTATCAGTTTCTTTTTGGGAAGAGACTGCTCATAAATAAAGAATACCAATTCCTTGAGAAAATTATAACACGCAGTATAAGGAGAAGAGAGAGGGTATCCTCCTATTGAACAAAATTGGGTTCAACTGTATCTTGGAAGGGCATTAAAGGCCCCATAACCTTGTTCTTTATTTCTAAGAACTGAACATGTCATTCTTATCACAAAAGGACATGTGAAATAATTTGAGTGCTGCATGCTTGTCTCAGGAGAAATATTGGTTTCAATAGTAGCTGAATTTTTTTTTCCTAATCACATGTTAATCAAAGATTTAGTTGACTTCCCAGCTGAGACCAGTTAACCTAAATCAGGACTTGATTGGCAGAGTAGTTAAAGATAATATGGTAATTTTCTATTTAAGAAGATTCCTGGTGTCTTAGGTCTTTAATCACCTATTTTTTGAAAATTCCATTTATTCATTGAACTAACGAACACCAAGGGCTTACTAAGCAGCTGTTCTGTTCCTGCCTTGGGTTTAGTACAGAGACTAGCCATAAATGTTTGTGGTTTTGATTTGACTTGTTGATATAGGGAATGGTATTGGGGAAATGGAGGCAAATGTACAGCATGTTCTACCCTCAGGGAGCTTATATTCAGGGAAAGAGTATAAAGTATAAAGTAAATATAAGATAATTTGGGAGAGAGGAAGGGCATTAATAACTGGGATAAGGGAGAGGGAGATCTGACAAGGTCTTATATAGATTGGAGAACTTCACAGAAAGCTAAGAAATAGTGATGAGACAGAGAGACTTTATATCAATCACGAGGGACTTCCTGTACAAAGGAGAAGTGTAGCAAGGACAAATTGAGAGTTAATGCAGCTTCCCTTTATAAGTCATGAGAATATCATCTGGATGCAGAAAATTTTAAGTAGGTTTGAGATACAATCTTCATAAGATCAGAGTTATAGATTCCTCCCTCTAAGGAGGGAGTCTAGAGATCATCTCATATAATCCTTTATAGATGAAGGAACCGAGGCTCAGAAGTAAATGACAATACCAAGATCATGTCTTATCTATGATTCAAACCTATATCATATGATTTAAAACTTCACATGATTTTATAAGTGTGTCCTTATTTATAATGAAAAGTGGCATGAGAACTATACTTAACTTTGGTAAAAAAAAAAAAAAAAATCTCTACTTGAAAGACTACATTTTCCTAGTCTTGATTTAAAACTTTGCAATGTTCAAACACAGCCAGGGCAACATTTCTTAGTATCTCATGTCTGGTTTAAGATTAATACTTTCACCCTGAATAGGGATTGAAACCCCAAAGTTCAAATTAATCAAATAAAAATGAGCCTACTAGTCATAAGCCATGGAAATTCATCCCCTTTGTTAGCAACCTCCAATACAGTCAGGTTCCATGGTCTTGTTCACCTTAGTCCATCCATTTCTCCTTCCTTCTGGCCAATCATTCTCTTTCTTTATTTTTGGACTAGGGAGTTCAGAAATGTATTGTTTTGGGATGTCAGTAATATATAACTTTCTCTTTGATTGGTATCATTAAATATGGAGAGCTATAACGCTATGATGACTGGTTAGGGTTACACTACCAGTGAATTTCAAAGCAGGATTTGAATTGAAGTCTTTGGGACTCCTATTTAAACACATCGCTGTGATTTAATCTCTTCAAACTCTTTTACCGATCCATAATGTAAACTACTTTAAGAATGAGCAGCTGTTCTGCCCATCAGCAAGTACCTCTGGATGAGACTTATGTTCTTAAAGTATTAGTGAAAATGAATCAGCTATAATTTCTTAATTCTTCAATACAAAGAAAAACCATAATGAGCATCTGTGGAATAAATTAATCCTATATATCTCATGAAGAAATACTTCATAGCTTAATTGGCTATTTTCCCCTTGCTATGGGGAATTAGGATCATAAATCTATTTTTGGAAAGGAACTTAGAGACCATCCAGTCCGAATTCTGTATTTTACAGATAAGGACACTGAGTCACAGAGGCATTAAGTAACATACAGGAAGTTAGTCTCAAATACAGAATAAATCTTATGTGTACAATTTTTTTAATATAATTTTTTTAAATTATGATAATTCCAATCACCCTGGTCTTGTGAACAGAATCCCAGTTTTTGGAGTCAGAGGACCTGGATTTAAGATCACTCTCAGCTATAAACTCCCTAAGTGAAAGTGAACAACTCACTGTCTCTTCTTTCTCCCAGACAATCCTTCCAACCTTTAAATAATAGACATTAATTTGCATCTGTGTTCAAACTTTCCCCACCAGAAAATATCCTACACAAAGAATTTATAGATCTAACTCCCTCATCCTCAAAAAAAAAAAAAAAATCCCAAAAGTATTTTTAATCTTATGGAATTCTTAAATAGTTGCACTGGGGTTACATTGAAATGAGAGAAACAAATGGCCTATTGTGAATGTGGAACTTTCTTTTTCAGTCTGTAACATGTTCCACTGAGTACTAGCAAGCTGTTTCCAAGTCAAAGCCAAACAGTGACAGTTGCAATAAAGGCTCTTTGCTGCTGGCAGTTGGCATCCGAACAGCTCCAAACTGCAAACCTGCCTTATCTCTGGACCTTCTTCCACCAGCTGCACCATGACCTTCACTTCAGGCTCCCAGCCACTCTCTCCTTGGGGTCATTATGGTACATTGTCCTGAGAGCTAAATTGGGAGACAGGCAATACTCCAAAAAATGAATCATTCTTCTGTTGTTCCACCTTTTTTTGGGTAATGCAATGGTCCCAAGATCCTGATTTGAATATCCTTACATAGACAGGACAGCTCAATGGCACGGGGAGAGACGCAGGCCTGGAATGGGAATACCTGAGTTCAATTTTGGCCTCAGACACATATTAGCTGCATGACCCTAGACAAGTTATTTAACTCTGATCTCAGTTTCCTCATTTGTAAAATGAACTGGAAAAGGAACTCACAAATCATTCTGAAATCTTTGCCAAGAAATAAGATCACAAGATTCAGACACAGCTGAAAGTGACTAAAAAATAACAACATTATATGGGCAGAGCCCACAAACTCTATAATCATATTCATTCATAGTTTTTTTTTTTTTCCAGAACTGCTTCTAACTTCACATCTTAAGGTTTTCCTGATAACTCTACTTTGTTCTTGGCTAAAATGACTCTTTCTGGATCTGTTAATGACTATTTCCTTTGGGACTAAAATGTTTACATAGGTCATAGGGTAATTTATGACTTTCACAAAAATGAATAGCTCCCAACAAATGAAATACACTTACTCAATATAAGACATTGCTAAGAAGAAAACAGAAGTGGATGATTATGCATGGCTATATGTTGTTCATTCATCTCAGCCATGTCCCACTTTTCATGATCCCCATAGTAAGTGTCTAATGAAGTTACATTTAAACCCAGGTCTTCCTGATTCCAAATCTTATATTCTATCTACTGAGGCAATTAGGGTTGAATGTACTTGCTGACATTATTATGTGTCTTAACATACACCAGAGTTTCTTGATGTGTGGGTATGGATGTGGATGTGGTGTGGACGTGTGTAACTGTGACTGTGATAACCTGTGGACCTATTCTCAGAATAATACTTTTAAAAGCAAAACACAATGCATATTATGAAGAAGGCTGAATATATGGAAACAGTCATCAAAATATATATTTATCAAAAGTCAATTTTTGTGCTTCACATTTAGAATCCTTGTTATGAATTATGAGTTAGACAACCTATTCTGCTTATCCATTACTTTATGGGTAGACAGTGCAAGTCAATAATGAATTGGGCCCAAAATTAAATGGAAAAATTAAAGGGCTGAGATAGAGAGGCAGCATTTATTTAACATCTGCTATATGCACTGAATTAAGTGCTTAACAAATATCTCATTTGATAAAGGAGGATAAATTGTCTTTGAAAAATAGTAAAGTTCTTAAATGATCTCAACCTTCTTCCTGAAACAAAGAGGCAGTGATCCTAATTCTAGTCTTCTTTTAGTGATTTTAAGTAGAGTCTAATAAAGTGATGATCTGGACAGATTTATATTAGGGAAGAAAATTTAAGTACATATAATTCCATTTCTCTCATTTCCCTGATGAGGAAACTGGCTACATAAAGTTGAAACGATACATTCAAACTCTCACAGCAAACAAACATCAGAAGCAGAATTTGAACTAAGTTCCTTTGCCTCCAAAAGCAGAATTCTTTCCAAAGAACGACTTTGAGCATCAAAGGGCAGTAGAGAGCATCAAAGGGCAAACTTGCAAAAAAGAGTTACAAAATAATCCGGCAATTTATTGTGACCAATTAAGTCACAAGGAATGACAAGGAGATATACAAATGAAGTGACATAGGAAATGTCAATGTCACAGAAGAGATGAATGACTCCATTAGATGGTCATGTGGTCATAATGAGGAATGGGCAGCTTAATCAATTAGTAATCTTGCAATCGGAGAGAACTTCTGGGAGCTAGGGAGAAAAGGAACCCAAGTTGGGCAGGCTGGGATGGATTGTTCCTTACATCGTTGAAAGAAATAGCTCTGTCACTGTCATTGTATATCCATTAGAGCATTAGAGAATTCTTAAGGACATAAATAATAAATAATAAAACTTCATCAAGGTTACTAACTGTGACTCTGGCCAGCCAAATAGGGAAATGTCTGAGTTTTAATTTTTTAAGAATGCAATTTTGTTACTTTTAAAATTCATGTCAACTAAGTATTATCAAAGGGAAGCCATCCTTTAATAAATAGGGAGGCAATATAGCATAATAAGTAGAAAGTTGACCTCTGAGTCTGGAAAAATTGGGTTCAAGTCACAGCTTTCAATTATAAAACACTTCACAACCTCCTGGCCCCAAACTATCTTTCTCGCCTCATTGTAAATTCTTTTCCACACTCAAAATCTAAGCAAATCTTGTTTCTCACTATTCCTTGTGCATTGTACACCAGCTCTTGGATTCATCCCCCATGCCTCTTCAACTCAAAATTGTGCTCGCTCGCGCTCTCTCTCTCTCTCTCTCTCTCTCTCTCTCTCTCTTCTCTTTTACTCTCTCACATTCTTTCTTTTTCTTCTCTCTTTCTCTCTCCCTCCCTCCCTTCCTCCCTCCCCCTCTTCCTCCCTCCCTCCCTCCTCTCACCCTACCTCCCTTTCATCAAGGATTACCATCTTTCATCTCCCTTAATTGCCAAAGTTTTAATGTCTTCACTCCCTAACTAACTTGTATTTCATTACTCACTAATATTTTTCTATTTGTTATTCTATTCTGTTCATGTTTATCTATAAAATTGCTTTCTCTCCCATTAGAATGTAAGCCCCTTAAAACTTAAGTACTGTTTCATTCTTAAAACCTGCTGTACCCAGCACATTGCCTGGCACAGAGTAGGTGTTTATTAAATGCCTGATTGGCACACACTGTGTGATGCTGGGCCAGTTACTTTACTTTTTATGCCTAGGAATTATCTAAGATTATATTTTGCAGACCAGATGAAGATAAGCATTGGAAGAAGTCATTATCACAATTCCACTCCCACCCCACTGCAAGAATTATTTATAAATGCCAAAACAAATAACTAAAAAAAGTTGCATCATGTTCAATGGTGTGTCCTTGAAAACAATTGGTTCCCTCAAAAGGGGAAATATTGCCCTTAATTTGTTTCCACTATTTAGAAATAACATTGCCAGAACCAAGAAAATTCAGCTTCAACCCTGTGGTTTAAATGATCACAAATTCTAATTCTGTGAACCTTAATTAATGAGATTCTATTACATAGTCAAAATTAGACACAAATAAGAGAATAGAAGATATTTTTTTCTAATTTCCTTGGCACTTCAAACACTGCATTTATGAAACGTGGCACAGTTCTGTGAGAAGCTTAGTGGTCAGAAATATGATAGAAGGTAAAGTAGAAGAATTTAAGCTTTTGGATATTAAGCCCTTTAAGCTCATCACCTACATGGAGCTTGCCATAAGAAATGCTGATGCTTTGCTAAGCTATAAGCATAGTGATCCAGGTGTCTCTAATCTAACATAGCTTTTGGTGTAAACGTACAATATCCTATAAGATTGGGAAAGATACAGACTTAGCTGTCACTGGAAACACAAGATAGGTGTGTTTTGTTTATTCTGAACCATGTTAAGGTCTTTCATTGTTAAAAAAAAAAAAGAGAGAGAGAGAGAGAGAGATTTTCTGAGCTCACAATAACTTATGCCATATGGAGTTTATGGTTCAAGACATAAATACTCAAAGCTCAGAGGAGAGACTGCCAGGAGCAGACCTATGTCAAAGATAAAATGACTGGCGCAGATATCACGGGAGAGACTGCTCAGAGGAATGAAGATGATCTAGCAACACTTTCTCTTGATTTCTTAGCCCGGAGTCCCTTTCAGTGTAATGCCTGCATTAAAAATGACCATTCTTCACAAATCTGCCTGTGGGATAATTGGTCACTTCCAGTGGCTTGATTGCAAAATATCACAGACCCGTAATGGAATCTCTGTAAAATTCTAAGAAATTCTAGGTGACCTTGGAAGAAAGTCTAGATTTCAACAGCTATTTGCCTTTCTCAGAGGGTTTATTTTCTAGAAAGAATGGATGCCTTTCTGTTACAAACATTTCACCTAAAATATAAGACTTTTTAGGCATATGTATTCTAGTTGGCCAGATGTGGGATGGGGATTGATGGTTTGATTTATTGTACATCAGTCGCTTAATTCAATGTCATCTTTAAATGCCAAATATGGTGGCTTCAAGTGAAATCCAATGTTTTTTTACAGGATGTTCACATTAATATTTACATTTTAGGTTTAGTATTTTTCATAATAATTAGAGAAAAGGGGACATTTCTAGAAAATACAGTTTAAAAGTTTCACAAAGTACTAAAAGAGAAAGGAGAGAGAAAATGAAATATGGACTTCAAATTTGGAGTGACTTCAGATTTTGATTCTTCTGCCTCCCACTTATGTGTCACTTAGCCTCTCTGTGTCTCAGTTTCCATATCTGTAAAATGAGAGCACTCTTTTCACCTTCAGATTTATGACCCATATATTTCAGGGCTTTGCAACTGTTAAAGGACTGAGCTGCAATTTCATTGACATGGGGAACTCCACTTTTTTCCAGATCAGAGCTTTCTTTACAATTTAAAGATTTAGTGAATTGCCCATTTTGGTGAAAGCTGTAGTTGATCACTTCTGTGCAATTTCCTAAGGAAACTCTACCTAGTGACATTAAATTCTGGATAAATAGACTTTCATAATTTTTGATGTTGATTATATGGTTCTTCCCTCTATTTGTTGTTCAGTTGTTTTGGTCTTCAATTATTTGTGATCTGATTTGAAGATTTTAGGTTTTTTGTTTGTTTGTTTGTTTGTTTTGGCAAAGATATTAGAGAGGTCTGCCATTGCCTTCTTCAGCTCATTTTACAGATGAGGAAACTGAGGCTAACAGGGTTAATGATTTTGCCCAGGGTCACATAGCTACATATGCTCTAGAACCAGGGATGTCATTCAAAATTCAGAGGAGGGAGCCAATAAGGCTGAGCAGGTCATGTCTGGGAAGTTATGACTTATGTATTTCTGAAGTTAATGGTCTCTATACTGCCTTCATTTATTATAAATGCTACATCCCCAGGTAAAGGGAGCTAGAAATTTTGTGGCAGAATTTTACCTGACCAAATGTAAAACATTCTCTGTCTTTCTGTGTCTGTGTATGTGTCTGTCTCTGACTCTCTCTCTGTCTTTGTGTGTGTGTGTGTCTGTCTGTCTCTTTCTCTGTCTCTCTCTTTTGTCTCTCTGTCTCTCTCTCCCCCCCCACTCCCCTCTCACACACAAACATATACACATATACATTTGCAATGTATATATCAAATAGTATAATATATGAAGTTATCTATTTGGGTATATGTATAAAGCAATTTTTGTAGAATAAAAGATGGAGATCTGCCTTAGAACTGGTAATATTTGAGTTCAAATCCTGCTTCTGATATATGGACACCATGACTCTGGGCAAGTCGCTTACATGTTCCATGCCTCAGGAGACACCTTAAGATCTTATATTGTAGAGGAAATACCAATCTGCATAGACAGAAGGAGTTCCTTGTTCATGAGCTTTTTATATAAATAAAATATGACTGGTTCAAAAAATATACAAAAATTAATAGATGGAAAGTATAACATTAGCAAGAGTGAACATTTGTAAATTACCTAGTACACGCAGGCACTGTGGTAAGAGCTTTACAAACTTTATCTCTTGATCTTCACAATAACTCTGGAAAGTAGATGCTATCATTGATCCCATTTTACAGATAAGGAAAATGAGGCAGACAGCAGGTAAGGGAGCCATCAAGTTCAGAGAAATAGTAAGTATCTGAACCTGGATTTGGACTCAGATCTTCCTGAACTTAGGTCTAGTGCTCTATGTCTTATAATACATAGATATAAATAGAGATACCTATAGACACTATGTTTATATAGCAGAAAATTGATATTACATAGATATTGCATAGACAAATACTTAATAGTTTTAGAACTGCTTATTTACATAATGGGATATTATATCTATCTCCTATTATTGCCTGTATATACCTGGAAAGGAACCAGAATCTATTTCTTAATTTAAAAAACAAAACATAAAAAATAAAAAAATAAAGTTATGATATTAGAGGAAGGCAGGAGGGAAGGGCAGAGAGAAGTAAGAACAAAATAATCTTTTAAAAAATCAGGTAGATGAGTCAAGAATAAGACAAGCCTTTATTTTCCTATTGTATTATTCTCCTTTTTTTTTTCTTGTGTTTGTGTCAACACATCAAAAGTACTTGTCAAGAGCATTATTTTTAACCATGATACAACTTCCAGGAAAAAATCAAACGCATAGATTCACTTGGAGAATCTATTATGGTTGCTACCCCTACACCACGCACATGTGTATGTGAATGTAAGCATGTCCTTGTCCATGTGTGTGCATACGTGTGTGTGTGCATCCATCCATTTCCCTCCCCCCATTCCCAGTGATCATCTGGTTTTTATATTGTATTATAGAGTTGTAGGACAGTATCTCCAGACAAAGCTAGAAAGCACTAATTCTACCCCCCCTTGATTTTGGTTATTTTAACTGCAGACAGTACCGCAGGGACACCAGCAATATCAACAACAACCACCACCGTGGAAATTCGAAAGAGCAGCATTATGACAACAGAGATCACCTCAAAAGTGGAAAAGACCCCCACCATCGCCACCCCCGGCAACAACAGCACATGTCCTTCTGCGGAGACTGAGGAAGAGAAGGCCAAACGGCTCCTGTATTGTTCGCTATGCAAGGTTGCTGTCAACTCGGCCTCCCAGCTGGAGGCACATAACAGCGGTGAGATGTGGCAATTTCTGTTCTGTCTCAACAGCTCTGCAATTATCTTTCTCAGAATAGATTAGGTCCTTTGGTGGCAGGGGACAGAAAGGTGGCAGAAAACTGGCAATTACAGAGGATTGATTAACCATTAAAGAATAAAAATGACAAGAGGGATGTTACATATGCAAAGGATACTGGTGCTTTGCTATATTGTTGTTGTTATTGCTGTTGCATTGTTTTTGTTTTTTGCATCTAATTCAACTTTTGGAGGTGGTGCGTCATAAAAAGTTAGCTTTATGTCCTGCACCAACCTGAAAGTGTTCTTAAAGGTGTCTTTCTCTTAGGATAACCTCCTGATTTTGGGGAAAACTAACCATGCTTCTTTCTGAATTGTTGGCTATTTATCTTAGGCTGGGTATATATGGCTTAGAAGAATTATTTAAAAAGCTCATCTATATTAATTTAGTTTTTTGGGGGGGAGAATTGATGAGTAATATGTAAATGTTAAGGAGACTCTCAACCTTGTACCTTAAGACAATCTAAAATCAGTGTGTCTCAATATATAGATAAGGATAGAAAGATCATGCACCCATATTGCAGGAATATGTCAAATGGAATCATTCTACCATATAATAATAGGGACAGAGTGGTGTCTCTCCCCTTTCCAGTCCCCCAAAACAAAATTATAATGTAAGTTTATCAGTGTTATGCAAAAAAGAAATCATGTTGATTTAATTCATACTGCTATGTGGTTGACTGATAGTTTCCTCAACATCTCCCAGAATCATAGAATCCAGATCAGGAGTGTGGAGAGAGCACAGAGGCCATTTAACTCAACCCTGTCATTTTTAGCAGATGAGAAGACAGAGACAAATGAGATTATTTACCAAAGATCACATAGATAGCCAGCCTGAGCATTGAGATTTTCACCCATATTCCCCAACTCCAGAACTAGCAATTTTTCCATTGGAAGGCACTACAAAAATGAGTCTTGGTTCATCTAAATGAATCTGTAGTCAGGGCAGTGTGACATGCAAAAGAACAAATGTAGGCAGTATGGAGGAATATACTTTTTTTCAGCATGATGATGATGATTACTTGGGAGAAATCACGAGTACAGTGTTTGTTGTGGTGGTTCAATCATTTCAGTTTGTCCAACTTTTATGACCCTATTTGGGATTTTCTTGGCAGAGATATTGGAGTGATTTGCCTCTTCTCCAGCTCATATTATATAAATGAGGAAACTGAGGCAAGCAGGATTAAGTGACTTGCCCAGGGTTATACAGCTAGGACATATTTGAATACAGATTTGAACTCAGGAAGATGAGTCTTTCAGGTTACAGAACTGCTGTTCTATCCACTGCACGACTTAGCTACCTCGTATAGTAGACAATGCCCCACTATAATGCTAAATGTTTTGAATATGGAATCGTAGGAACTGGATTGCAATCATTGCTCTTCTATATATCTAACAAGTCACTTCCCATCTCCTAATCTTAACTTGTTTATCTTTATAATGAGAGAGTTAGACAAAATGGCTTCTATCTCTGAATCAAAAATCCCATAGTCTAATGTGATATTTTACTTCCATATCATTCCACCATAGTCATTTAGAACTGCCCCACATTGTGATCTTGAGCAAGTTTTTCATCTCTTTTGGCTATAGTTCTCCCATATATAAGGTGGTGACAGATTAGGTGACCTTTGAGTTTCCCCTAAATTTCAATCCATTATTCTGTATTTCTTCCTAATATTTTTCCCTATTCCATTCTAAAATAATCATGTAGCATTTTGCCTTAAATTGTGAGACGAAATCTTTCCAGGCAGCACATTTTCTGCATTATCATATAAAGGCTGGGATTTGTTGGCTATAATTACAACGAGAAAGGGATCCTCGATGATGGTGGTATAAACCCAAGATTTAATAGAACAACTTTATTCCTGAAAGAAAGGTGCCAAGCCCATCGGCATATACCAGCTATTGACTTTGAAAATCTAACACAGTTAATTGCCCAGGGAGACCAATTCTTTTAGCCCTTATCTGCCTTCTACATGTGAAGTTCTATTAGAATTCACTGAGAGTTCATGGGTTCAGGAGCAGAGATGCACAGAGAAAATTTGGCCCTGAGTCAAAATCTATACTCTACAGATGCATGGTATACATTCTTGTTGCACCAAAGAAACTGGAAGATAAAAAAAAAATTGGAATTTCAATTATTGTTCAAGAAGACTGAACCATTCACTACTCCAACATGCTAACATTAATTTTAGGGAGAAGATCAATTCACCCAGCCATATTCTGAGCAGATAAATAAATTGTGTTCTTTGGACCTGAAGTTAATTTCTAAAGGAAATAGGACTCAATCTCCAATTTTCCTCTGCAAAATGTGATTCAGAAACAAATAAGGGAAGCCAGTTGCTTTGGCTCTGGCTCTTAAGACTGAGGGAGCTTAAGATGGGAACTGAATTTGGCTTAGGAGACTCTGGGTGAGGAAACTACTGTTAATGGAGTTCAGCAATTAAGGCTTAGAGTTATGATTTGAATCCTGGCAAGTTAAGTTGGGCATATAGGCAGCAGGGATAGGAGATGAGGTCAGATTTTCCTGACTCTAAGGATACTATTCCATCAATTCCTCAAGCTGTTCTGGGTGAGAAATGAGGATATTTCAGAGTTGTTCTTGAAGATATATTACTGACTTTGTTTCCTTATCCTCAAAAGAGAGATCAATTCATGAATGAACAAGCATTTGTTAAGTACCCACTCTGTACCATGCATTACACTTAGCATTAGGAATACACACTAAAAAATTGAGACTTCCTGCCCGCAAACAGCTTTTACTCAACAAGGATAATAATATATTCTTGAATTTCTTCCACAGGTTTTCAGAAATGATGAAAGCCATTTTTTCATATTATAGCTAAAACAATAACACTGTATCAGGTCTACTTCCTTCATTCTCATGGATTCCATATGTTTTGTTAATATTTCTTTTATTGCCATTCATTTCAAACTGAAAGGAGACCTCATTAATTTGGGCTGCAGGAAATTGTTTTCTGGCGTAAACGTGGGCAAAATCTTGATTGAAATAGCTTTAGCATCTTATCTGTGAAGAAAGCTTTGCTAAGCAAACTAATGGAATAAGTAACAAGTAACAAGGAGAACTGCAAAGAACAGAGAACAAACTGTTTTCAAGTGTTTAAGGAAACCTTTTGTTTATTTGTCAATAGATATAGTCAATAAGACCCAAATTCAAATCATGTCTTCTAGATTGATTATGTGACCCTGGATGTGTCATTCAATCTTTCAGTCTCAGTTTCTTCATTTAGTAAAATGAAAATAATAAAAGCACCTAGGCCTAGGGTTATTGTAAGAATCAAGTAAGATAATATATGGAAAATATTTTGTAAATTTAAAGTGCTATGAAAATAATAGCTATTATATGCTAATTGTAAGCCATTTTTGTTTTCTTTAAAGGAATGCCTTTTCTCCCTTCCCTTTCCCCCGAAAAGTATGTTTTCCTTCACACCTGGAAGACATTTCCTGCTTTTTTTAATGGCTGAAATTCTTTTCTATTTCCAAGCCTTCTTTTCCCCCAACAATAAAACTTATTGAAATTTCCCCAAGAGTGACCTTTCCCTCTTTGATTTCTTCTGGACTTCTCCTTTGTCCCATACCATTCCACTTTGTATTATAATTTATCTATCCACATATGATCCCTTCTATTGGATTATAAATTTCTTGAGATCAGGGTCTATCATTTTTCATCAGTGCACAGAGTACTCAGTCTATCTCAATGAACATAGTAGGCGCTTCATAAATACTGATTGTTGCTTAATAAATATTTGTTGAAGTTTAAGATTCATGTTATTATGGATGCAGACAATTCCCAGAAGTGTACTTAACCAGCTAATAGACATTCATTAGATGCCTGCATTGTGCCAGGCACTGTTCTACAGGACACAAGGCTAAGCAAAATATTTCCTGACTTCAAGGAGCTTTCATTCTGTGAGCAACAAAATAATCTCAACATCTATAAACACATATAAGACACATGCAAAACCAAAGGATTTAACCTTTTTTGGAAAGGCATTATAAGCTGAGGAGACTGGGAAAGCCTGTTTGCAAAGGCTGGCATTTAAAATGAATCTTGAAAGAAGCTAGTTTTATTTTTTTTTTAAGAGGCACCATGAAGAAGAGAAAATATCCCAGACAGGGGAGATAAATATGGATGGACATCAAGAGGAGAGATGTTGTTGAGGTCTAGATTTGGGGTACCTAAATGAAATTAGGGTTTAGTTAAGGTCTAATGGTAGGTTTGGGGTACAGGAAGTCAAGCAAAGCTCCCCTGTAACCCCCTTGGATTTGGCGCAAGGATATGGTGGTAAATGAGGTCTAGTAGCGATGCGAGTCCCCAATAAAAGGATTTATTAGCCTGAGAGCTAGATTGATAAAAGAGGTTTATTATTGAATTTAGAAGTAGGAGATAAGTGAAGGTAGAGATAAGGAGGACACTGGACAGAGGGTCCAGTGGACAGAGGGTCCTCACATGGCTGGCATGTTTGGAATCTCTGCAAAGAGGGGTTCCCAGCGTGGCCCTTTTAAGTCGGAGACTTAGCTCGAGGGGTTTTGGGGTGTAGCCCCAAAGTTGGCTCATATCCAGGTGGGGCTGGGACAGGTCCCGATCTTCTATTGGAATTCAAAGGGACCAGGATTTGTGAGTCAAAGGGTAATTTACATTAACTAGGGGGGGTTGGGAATCAAAGATTGGAATCTTTCCCACATCAATATCATACAATGCAGGGGAAAGATAGCACCCATATTGCAGGAATATGTCAAATGAAATCATTCTACCATACAATAATAGAGATGGAGTGGTGTCTTCTTTCTGGTGACAATAGACCAAGTAAGTGGGAGGGAGAAAGAAGACTTTGTCCCTCCTACTTCTAATACAGTCAGCTCCTGACTTTCCAAATTACTTTTCCACCTTTACTTTGTGTAACCCACAACATCATATGCTTTCTTCTCCCTTCAGAAGCTCCTTGACACAGACCTAGCTTTCCTTTTATTTGTATTTATATTTCCAGTGGTTAGCACAATTATAATATAAGTATTTATTTTTTTAATCTAATATATAATGTAATGTTCCCCTCCCATCGATTGTTTTAGCATTTTGTTTTAGGAGGCATTCTGAAATACTAAAGTTTGTCATGAATACTTTAACATCTCCCTTTCTACATTAACTCTAATATTGCTGTTGTAATAGTAAGTAAATTATGAATAGTGTAATAAGTACATTATTAATATTGAAATTATACTATAATACATAATAGTTTACTCATCACACAATTCACATTTATAAAGCACTTAAAGATTTGCAAAGCAATCTCCTCCTCTCAAGTTAGGTAGTTAAAATGTTATTATCCTCTTCTTCCTAGAGATGAGAATATAGAAGCATAGCTGATTTTAAGTAATTTGTCCACACTCACAATCAAGAGCCTCTCTGCCTCTTGTGGAACACAATGGTCAGAGTTCCAAGTTGTGAGGCAAAAAAGTATCTGTTACCTCTAGAGTTAAATGATAACTCCCCTTCCTTCACTTCTTAGACAATATTAATGAGAACTACTCTAATTCCAGGACATTGGAACAGAAGAGCCCAATATTTGAATTCCGGCTTTGCTATTTCATGCCAGTGACTAATTTATTTGTTCTAGAGTCCTCATTTATTAAATGACAGCACTGGACTAGAGGTTCTTGAAGGTTCTCTTTTAGCACACATGGTACATAGAGCATTGGTGGCCCTGAGTCAGGAGATTGTGAGTTCAGATATAGCCTTGGACACTTATCAACTGTTTAATCCTGAGAAAGCCATGTGACCTCTTTCTTCCTCAATGTCCTCATCTACCACCCAAAAGTACTATGAGAATAAAATGAGCTAATATTTATAAAGTATTTGGAAACCTTAAAGCATTAATGGTAGTGATCATTATAGTAATTATTGTTGCTATTGTTGTTTTACTTTGTTTGGTATAGTGATTAGCATACAGCTTGAAAGGCAGGTAGATATGGATTCTGATTCTACTACCCATACTAAGTCTCTGAATATCTCAAGTAAATTCTTTTTTTTTTCCCCTGAGACAATTAGGGTTAAGTGACTTGCCCAGGGGTCACTCAGCTAGGAAGTATTAAGTGTCTGAGGACAGATTTGAACTCAGATCCTCCTGACTTCAGGGCTGGTGCTCTATCCACCGTGCCACCTCGCTGCCCCTCAAGTAAATTCTTAGGACTTAAAAGATTCAATTTGATGAACATTTATTAAGGGCCAATGATATAAGCCCTGTGACTACAAAAGCAAAATTGAAAAAAAAAATAATAAAGGAGTTTACAAATCTAAGTAATACATAGATTTTGATCAGCAGCAGCAAAAGGATTTCCCATGCTTGGATTTCCCCAATGCTGCCGACATCCCAGTTCTTTCCCTGTTCTTTGTGTTTGACTTCTGCCTTTTTTGTCCCACTGAGACAAAACAGCATCTGATCCTGTGTCATGTACACAGAGCAGGAATAAAGACATTTTTCTAAAGGATAAAGCAGAGAAAAATGGAAGCTCGTCAATAGATCGAAGCTAAGCAGTAGGAAAGGCCAGAACCTCTCATCCCGAGCACAGAGTGACACTGTCCAGCCTTGGTCTATCTTTTTGCCTGTATCCTTGGCAGAGACTCAGCAACCATTGCCACCCTGATTGATGATGTTCCAGAATGTCAGGGAAATCACTTTTGCCCAATGTTTAGGTGGAAAACCTCTTTGGACTATTTCCCCCCACTGAAGTGTGGGTTTTAAACTCCCTTACAGTAGATGGGATGGAAAGGAAGGCAGTGGAGATCAGTAACTTCAGTAAAATCCTTTTGTCTTCCCCAGGCTTTTGAGAATCACTCTTTTAATGCCTTAGTATGTCCTTGGAATCTGCCCATGTGCTCCCTTTTAGAAATAATCGGTTTGGGGAATTAGATATCAGAGTGATTTGGAGTCGGTTAACTTCATTGAAAGTCACTCTCTGCACTCACAGTCTGAACACAGATGAGTTATGGCACATTATTTCTTTAACTCGGTGTTTGTGTTTCTGTCATGTTGTGATAGATGGGGTCATCTCGGTGCACTTTCAGAGACAGAGTGTGTTTTCTTCTTGAGGTCATAGTGATGCTTTGTGCGTCCTCCTCTTTCCCTTGGCTGGTGAGAGAGGAAATTAGTATTTAGACAGAAATGTTGACAGAAAACCTAGAAACTCATCAGACATAGGGAGGTCTGCCTGACTCCCAGGCCAACAGTATATACATTATGTCTCCTTGTTGTCCCTAAATGGGAAAGTGAGAAAGGATGCTATACTCAGGCATTTAAGTCAGAGAGTTGTAGTAGGGGTGTCCATCCAGGGAAACGAGCAGACGTGATGTCATACTTTGAATGAGTAAAACTCTGAGGACCAAAGAGAGTTGAGGAAATAATGAAAAGGGAAAGACTTAAGGTTGAACATCACCATCATTGTCACTAACCGTTATATAAATAAATACTACTTTGTGCCAGGCACTGTACTAATTCACTTTGTAATTATTAATGGGAGCTAGATGTGTGAATGTTATAGTTTTATTATAGTACAGCACTATTGCTATTGCAGTCAATTTTATAATGAAGGAAACTGAGACCAAGGTTAAATAATGTAGCTAGTATCACACAGCTAGTACTTAATTGTCTGAGGCTGAATGAATTGAGACTCAGTGATAGATCCACTATACTAAGCCCCTTCTTAACTCTTAACAAGTAGCTCAACTCAAAGGAAGTTGATCTAATTTCACAGGGTCGAGGACCAAATTATGAGCTTTAGAGCTTAAATCAGTCCTTGATTTCTCCTTGTAGTTGGGCTAATAATGTGAACATCTAGTCTATATTATAGACATTATAGTTTAGATGGTTGGAAATTGAAGAATATGTTCTATTAAAATATTGTTTTTTAAAAGTTTTCAATTTCCCTGATCAAGCCACTAAGGCCATTAACCCACTGTGCAACTAAACTACAGTACTGTTTTTTAATGTATAAAATGAGTGAGGAGATGCACTTGAAGACCTTTGGAGTCCATGATCACAATAATCTATGCATGCTACTTGATTTTTTCCCCTATGTTGCTCTTTTAGAGATTTATTTTCTAATGTCCACTCCTCCCTAAATAACCAAGCAGACACAGCACATCAGATATAATCTTCGCGTGCTCAACTCTTCTCTGATGAACTGGCCAATAAGAACAAATAGAATCTTTCCATCCTCAGCTCATTTCAGCTACTGCTCTCCATTGCCAGATACTCACTTCTTTTATCTTTTACCCTTATTTCTGGGACTGCAATCTTGGGGATGCTTAAAAAAGCATCGGGTTAATCTCGGGATCACCAAAATTAGATTGTTTATGAGGAACAAATGACATGGGCTGAAAATGGTTTAAGATTTCAGAGAACAAGAGGTCAATGGTCAGTGAATCTTCATGGGTGAGATAAGATTTCAGTTGGGGCTTGATTAATGCTTATTATACCCATTGAGTATACAAACCGAGGAGAATTTTGCTTTCTCAGAACACATGGTATGAATCCAACACCATATATTGAATAAGACCTTTCCAATGTGCTATTTATAGAAAAAGCACTTTTCCTGATCGTTTATTTAAAGTTAAGTAGGCTGAACTTGTACTAAATAAGCAATTAGAATAGATGTTTGGGGAATGGCAGGAGTTTTCTAAGGGCTTATTTGAATACATTAAAACATCAGTTAGTCAGTAGTCAAGTACCTAGAACCATTGGGAAATTGGCTTTTTTCTCCCTTTGAAAAGTCAGAAATAGAAATTAAAAAAAAAAAATCAAGGAGACTCAAGGTCACGCCAAACCTCCAAGTTTCCATCTTTAGAAAATGTCTAATGGAAAACAAAAGGCAAAAGCTTTAGAGACTAGCTGTACAAATCTTCATGTGTAAAACCTAGCCAGTATGAGGCATAAAGCTGGATATTTAAGACCTTCTTAGAGAGCCTGTAGGAACGAAAGTTTGAATATGACTCCTTTGCCAAAGGAAAAATGAAAAACCAAATAGAATCAAACCAGAGAAGAAGTCCTTGTCATAACATGATCTCAAGGGAATTTCAGAAAAAAAAACTTTGCAGAAAAGTATCATTCAAAGTGAGTTCAACTTGAAGCACATAATCCAAGGAAATATAACCCCTCAACTCTCCAGGGTTGCCAAAAAGAGAAGTTCCCTAGTTTTGCTTTGTTTTCTTTTAAGGGGAGAAGAGTAGCCCAATGAGGTTGCATAGATCTAGATGACTAGGATGACTAGTTTATCTTATTGTCATTGGCTCTAGAGAAAATGGCACTTCTGCAACTGTATTTCTGCAACTCTCAGCATAATACTTTCTCACTTAATCAGAAAATCCCATTTTTTAAACATGCCGAGTTTTGCTGTATAATTATTACTAAGGCTCAAATTTCTCATGGTGCTTGTATAAATATCCTTTGGTAGCATCCTTTTTTTTTCATGATGAGGCACAGGTAATCTACTTTTTTTTTCATAGCCAATCCCTTATACATCAGAATGATTCATTATAATTCCAATGTAAAAATGAGGCAGAATATAAGGAAGGAATTCATTTTGATGTTATTTTATTCCTGTAGAATACAAGTAAGTTCTTTAAATGTGAGGACCATTACTTTTTGTTTGCTTGTTTTCATAGTCCCTGAGCCTAATATAAGTGCCTTTCAAAATTATTGACAATTTATACTTCTTGTATGGATGAATATTGAAACAAATTGGGCTCATAGAAATGAAAATAATAAAAGAATTCTCCTAGGTCATGGCTCAGATATGTCTTTATCATTCCTAAAAGGAAAAATGAAATGGCTGTTCCTGCCTATGCTTTCTATCCTGGGGAGGAGGAAAAAATATATATATAGATAATTGAGCTACTAAAAGACTATTAACCAAGGGCTGATGGCATTAGAATTGTTTCCTATTTAATATGGTGGATCTAAAGCAGAGCTTAACTGAGATCTTCTTTCTTAGAATTGGTTCCTGCAAATTAGCATAAATGGAAAATATGCTAATTTCCTACTGACATACAGTTTCATTTTATTCATTTTATACATTTATTTTCAAACATAAATTTTCACTTATATCATGCTTAATTTTGACTCCACAGCACAATTGTTACTTTAGAAATTATAACACCATCATAATCAAACATTTATAAAGCCTTTGAAAGTTTGCAAAGTGATTTACAAAGACTATTCATTTTATCTTCACAAGAACCCTTGAAGTTAGGATTGGTATTATTCCCATTTTATAGATGAGGAAACAGAAGCAAACAAAGTCTAATATGCCCAGGGTTAAACATGAGGTATCTAAGACAAGATTTTTAACTCGCATCTTTTTGAATCCATATCCAATTCTTCCCCCTTTCTGTCTCTTATAAAATAAAAGTATCAAGTTTACAAAAGACAGTCAGAAATAATAGGTAACACATTGCATGAGAGTTAGGATTCAGAAAAAGCTCTTAGTAGGCTGGGATATTGAACTTAATGTAAGTAAATGAATTATATTGAGGATAATGTCAAATCTTATATTTGGATGTCAAAAATCACCTTCCCAAGTACAAGATGGAGAAGAAATCAGTAGTTTGCCTGGAAATAAATTCTTAGGAGGGGAAGAGATCAACAGTGTTGCTATAAATAAGAAATGTAATACAGCCAGGATGCACCGAGAGAGTTAATGTTCAGAACAAGGTGGATAATCGCTCCACTGTATCCTGCCTTAATATGACCACATCTAGGGGATGATAGTTGGTACTAGGAATCCTATTTTAGATGCAATAATCAATATCCAGAGAGAAAGTAAAAGGATACAAAAAAGAGCTCCAGATCATAGCACATGATCAATGGCAGAATAGAAGATGGTGAGAAAGCTGTCTTCAAGTAGTTCGGGAACTGTTATGTGAGAGAAGGATTGGATTTGTTCTGCTTGGCACCAGAGGCCAAAATGAAGAGCAAAGGGCAGATGCTGCAGAGAGAGAGATTAGATTTGATGCAAGGAAAACGCAACAACTTCCTAGTAATTAAATCTATCTTAAGTGGAAAGAATGAATGTCTGGAAGAAGTAGTGAGTTCCCCAGTCAAATTCAATTCAAAGAGCATTTAGTGAAGGTCTGCCCTGTTCAAGCTTTTGTGATAAAATCTATTGGGATCATTCGGGCAGCCACTCATGTGTATTGTGGTGGGTATTTATTTTTGTATGTGAATTCGACTAACCTCTACGTAGGTTCATTTCCACTCTGATTCTGAGATTCAAGGCCAGCTCTGATTTCAACAGGGCATAGTTGTGACTTACACATATACATACATGCATGTATATATATGTACATATATTCATACATACAGAGAAGGATCTAGAGATACATAGAGAGGTAGAACTAGATATACATAAAACATATATTTATCTATCTTTTTTTAAAGGGAGAGATCTTTAATTTCATTGGTATGGCAAGTTTCCAGTAAGGAAAGTCTCTTTACCAGTGCAAATTGGAATGTCTTTTGTAATGTGTATAGCCTTAAAGAGCTGCCTGAAGCACTGAGAAATTAAGTGACTAGGTCAGGATCATACAGTCAATATGAGTCAATGGTGAGACTCAAATCTAGGGTCTTCTGACTCTGAAGTCAGTCCATATCCATTAAGCCATGCTACTTCTTTAGAGTTAAATTTAAGACAAAATTATAAGGTCTGTTATAATTGCAGCCTATTAAATGCACATCTATATTTAATAAGAGAAAAAATTCATTCAGAACTGCTTTTATTTTTGATACATATTGTGTGCTACCCTACTGAAACATTTGCACATTGTCATAAGCCAAAGCCTGAAGTTAAGACTCCTCTGTAGCCATAGGTTTTTGAATAACCCATCAAAAGTAATGATACTGTACTGTACAGGAAAGGACACTAGAGAAAAGATAAATTTAAAAGAAAGGTCAAAATAAAGTCAAATCTAAGAAGAGGTTGTTTCTCTCAGTATGGAATTCAACTTTAGGAAGATATCACTAGTTGAAGGACAGTAGCCAATGTATTGAATGGTTGCCAAAATGTGATAAGGTAAATTGATATATTTAATCAGTGTCAAGAGTCAGTTGGATCCATGATTTCTTATTGCTGTGATTCTGTCCTTCTTACAAAATTGGAACTCATTCTCCTAACTGCTGGGAACCTCTCACTGATTTTTTTGTCCATTTCCTCCCAAAAATCATCCACAAAACATTGCTCCTAGAATACCTAATACTTCCCATCATCAAGGGAGAAATATGTCTTGTCATCAAATTGTATGAAATTGCCATGGTAAAGCAAATATCCTTTTAATCTGTGGATTAAAAATGATTAAATACTTCACATTTTTAAAAAAGAGTCTACTATTGCTTTCTCCAAAGAAAATAGTTGTCTAGCTCTATAACCTATTGTGGAGGCAATTATAGTGGGTGTACCCTTCCCTCACCATGTGGTTTCAATGACTTTATGTTAAAATTAGCATCTCATTGGGAGGAATAAGATTGCCCTGTTTAGGCTATCCAGAAAGAACCTGTAAGAAGCTTGAGCTTCTTTCTTTGTTTTTGGGATTCCTTCTACACAAGAGTATGAATATATATTCAATGTGAGCTTGGAGAACTATTAATCTCACATGATAACATGTTATGTAGTTCATTTTGACCTTTTCTAAGAAGATAGAAATTACTTCTCTAGGACCTCTTTAAGGACAGAGTTCCTCTTCCTTTTCAAATACCAACTAACCAGCAGGAGACAAAGAAATAAGACTTAAGGAAATAAAGTCATACCCATTTAATTTTACCTCAGCACACTTTCATTGAGTCAGGTTTGTTTTAAACACAGAATACACTCTCTCTCTCTCTCTCTCTCTCTCTCTCTCTCTCTCTCTCTCGTGTGTGTGTCACACAGAGAGAGAGAGAGATAGACACACACACACAGAGAAACAGAGAGAGACACACAGAGAGAAATAGAGAGTGAAACAGAGAGAGAGAGTGAAGAGGGAAGGGAGGGAATTAGGGAGAGGGAGATGGGGGCAGAGCATTACTATTCCAAAATTCCCATATATTGCAGTGACCCTCCATGAAAAATGAAAATCTCTAATGTTTGTTTTGTACAGAGATAGGAAGAGGAACCTGACTAGCTGTGATATATATTTTTTTCTTCTATGATCCCATTTCTTTCTTTTTCCTTAAATTTATATTTCAGGGACTAAGCACAAAACCATGCTGGAAGCCCGAAATGGGAGTGGGACTATTAAGGCATTTCCTCGAGCAGGAGTAAAAGGCAAAGGGCCGATCAACAAGGGGAACACGGGCCTGCAAAACAAGACATTTCACTGTGAAATCTGTGACGTGCATGTAAATTCAGAGACACAACTTAAACAGGTGGGTAGCTCCAATATGAGATCAAGAACCTTTTGTCTCCTTATATGCCACAGGAAAGCAGATTGTTCCTTTGCACTTTTAACTATTTATTGAGAATTTGCAGGAGTTTTAGCAGCCTGATTCTCTGAAAAAGAAGTTCAGTGCCCTTCTGGGGCTAACAGATGTCCAATCTGATGTAGAAAAGCCACTTTATGCGGTTGGGCTATTGGCCAGTAAACTTTCGAGGTCAGATTTACCAGCCAACCAAATAAGATTTTATTTAAAGGGTAAATTTCTCAAGTCATTGCTAAGTTCCTTACTAAAACTAGCGATATTGATCCATTAATCCATCAACTCTGCCTCAAGCTCTATGCTAGTAGCATGGAGGATACAGTTGAAATGTGAAAATGTTTGACGTAAGGAGTTTATATTTGTAGTAACTGATCTTATGGTGATTTTTCAAAGCATTAAATAGAAATAGAGAAATATCTTTTAAGATAACCCGGGAACACAGCCTTCAGGTTAAAATTTATTTTATACACCAGTGATATAACCTAAGAACATAATCTTTCGATTATAATCAATTTTGCAGGCTTCAGGACAATATTTTAGTCAGAGTTCTAATTCACTGAAATCTTATTTGCTTTTTGGATTTATTAGGTTGAAAGTGAGTTATACATCCAGAAGGATAAACATTAGTATGGAAATAAATTCATCTCTACCTGGCACATGGTTTTATTTACCCATAAAATTTCCTCAACAATATTCTTTCTCTTATGAGCCACCTTCCATAAAAGAGATTTGGGCCATAGGAAAATAATAGCACATCTATTAATTTTTGTAACTAACACCCAAATAGATATAACTCTTTACAAGTACATGTGTGTTTTGATTCTTTTCCTTCAATCGTATTTTTGATGGAGGGAGGAGAATCTAAATCCATGCCTTTTGTTCTCTGGTGCTTTCATAAAATAACTAAATAAAAATGCCAGGTGTTTTTTAAACATATACTGTATACAAGGCAATATTGGATATCCAGTACAATAAAAGATTGGAAGAAAAATGTGACCTTAAATTTTTGAGATAGAAAACAAGATTGAGCATGGACTTGATGATTTACTAGGATTTGGCACATCACTGTGGCTCTCCAGAACTCACTTTTCACGTAATTAGGAGATCTAAATAGAAAATATCAGAGTTCTCCTATAAATTAAAATCCTGGGAATGATGGTTCCATGAATGGTGTAGGAGTTGAAGAGTTTAAGTAAACTTAGTGAATATTCCAAGTTCAGCACATTATTGAAATCTCCTAGTATAAAAGGCAATATTTCCAAGTATTCCTATTGTCATGTTATAGAAGTTTCTTTCTTTCTTTCTTTCTTTTTTTTTTTTTTTTTTTTTATATTTAATAGCACATCAGCAGTAGAAGGCACAAAGACAGAGCTGCTGGGAAACCCCCCAAACCTAAATACAGTCCCTATAACAAACTTCAGAAGGGAGCACATCCACTTGGGGTGAGTATAATTTTCACTTCCCTCCAAATATGTTGCATTTGAAAATGGTTTTTCACTTTAAAATGAGCTGATGAATCCTGGAGCGATAGTATTTGAGATAATGGTTGTATCTACAAAGCATACAAGTATTTGATCTATCCAATAAACAATTGAATCAAGTCAGTCTGGGGAAATTACCAGCATCTAAACTAATATTTTGCCATTGAATAGATGCAGCTGTTATCCCTAACACTCTTCATGTATCTTTTCATTGAACTCCCTATTTGTCAGTGAATCTAGGAAGAAAAGAGAAAGCAATAAGAAGAGGGCAGTATGGTTCACTTACTGTATATTTCTGGTATTGATTTCAAAGGCAGAACCCTCTTGGAAACAAAGGGTAGGAAAAGCAAAACACTTCAGCTACTTCTTTTGAGGGACTAATGAGTAATACAGATAAGTCAAAGTAAACTAGGATGTTTTAAGCCTGAGTGGCTTGGGAGTCTTAACCCAATCGATGTTTTGATTTGAGCATATTTCTTTTTCCCTTTGCATTTTTGTGATCCTATAAAATCCCACCTTTTCATTTTGTGAGTCCTACCTTTGCAAAATATATACTCCCTCCCTCTGTGTCTGTTTGTCTCTTCCCTCAGTTACACATACACACACACTCACACTCATTCACACAGATACACACACACTCTCTCTCTCTCTCTCTCTCTCTTTCTTTCTCTCTCTCAGATCCTAAAATAGATTGAGACCCCCAAAGTCAAATGCAATAAGAAAATGTAATGTGGTAATGTAGGAATTGCCAGGTTAAAAAGAGAAATTGATTACCTTTTAATTGTGTGTATATTTATTATATATACCTACACATGTATATATAATATATATCTATATAACATATATTATTATTTATTATAATTTAATTAAATATAATTTTAGTATTCATTATACATACATGTATTTGTTAGATAAGTGTCCAGTTGTAATATTCTATATGTAAGGATTTATATTTTAAAAATAGTTTTAAATTTAGAAATCATCAGTTTATTATTAATTATTTTAAATATATTATATATTATTATATATTGTTATTATATTATATATATATGATGTTATATATAATATAATTAATTATTAATCCTAAAAAATCATTTTCCCAGTGGATGAAGATTTTTTTTTTGTATTAATTTTTTTTTTTATTTGTGTCCTTGATTATTTCACTCCCAGTTTTCTCTGGTATCTTCCTGTATCAATCATTATATCTTTATTTTCACTTGGTCCTTCTCCAATGGCTTCTTTCCTTTTGCCTACAAACTTGGTTGATTTTTTTATCCAAATATCTCTACATCAGTTGATTTATCTGTCTCTTATGAAGAGATATACACACACACACACACACACACACACACAGAGAGCGAGAGAGAGAGAGAGAGAGAGAATGAACTCTTTCCTCAATTCTACTGCCTTCTTGTGGCTACACCCTCATTTTCACTCTTTATTCTCTAGAAAAAGTAATTTACCCTCAGTATCTACACTTCTTTACCATCAACTGATTTCCTAATGTTTTTCAATCTTTGCCATTCCTGAAACTTTTTTCAACCCTCAGAATCCGGGACATCACCTTTCCATAATCACATTCTCCCTTATATACAATATAAGTGTTTGAATTTATAGTTTACTCTTAAATTAGATTGTAAGCTATGTACGACCAGTGCTCTGTCTTTCACCTTTGTTCCCTTGGTGCTTAGCTTGGTGCCTTGCCCCTTGATGGTCCTTAAGAAACTTGAATCCTCTAGAATTAAATTGTAGTCTTCCATGAGTTCTCAGGGTAGGACAAAACAATTCATTTCATAGCATGACTCTCTTGTTATTCAAATGAAATGGCTCCCTTCATTTATTTATTTATTTATTTATTCATTCATTCAGCCATTTATTTATTTTGGCTTAGAAATAATTGTAACAGCAACATAAAATTAGAAATGCTCATCTGGATTGCTGTTGTTTTTGTTACCTTAATAATCCTGGCTTTATCCTACCTTTAATAAGTATTATGTAATTAATAAGTATTAATAAGTTTTAATTTAATAAGTGTTAATAAGCAAGTATTAAAATAAATTTAATAAGTATTAAATAGCCAAAGTAAATATTCCCTAAAGATGAAGAGTAATACTTTTAAAACAGTCATATTAATTTAAAACACTTAACAAACCTTACCACAGTATTACTATTTCTGTAACTGGAAATCATCCTCAGAGCTGCCATTTTACTGATGCTTCTGACAGGAAGTCCAAGCTAGTTATTTAGATCCAAGTTGGGAGGACACAGATCTTTTTGAAATGATGATGAAACAGAACTTGTTTAACTTGTTAGAGGTAAGATCTTTCCCTTTAAGAAAAGCTTTTGTTTTTCTCAAGTTTCTTCCATGAGCTCAAATGAGAGTGAAATTCTCTGTGGCCTATTTGACAAGACTGGATTGTCAGATGACAGCTGTCTATCTGAGGGATAATGAATCTCTCGCCCTCTCTCTCATTTTATTTTGTTTGTTCTGAATCTCTCTGGGTAATTTTCTTAAAATGTCCTCCTCCTAGAGATTTGATGTGCCCATCACTGTCTCATTTACATTTTTCAGCCCTTGCAGTTCTATTTGGATGAGAGTTGTGGAATTCAAAGGGACCTCAGAAACTAGTATAAATCCCACATTTTAAAGATGAAGTTGAAGTCCTGAGAGATGAATTGACTGGATCACAGGATTGAGGTTCTAAAACTAGACAGAACCTAGATGTTATCTTGTCCAAACTTCTTGTTATAAAACCGAGATTCAGAAATGTTGTTAGGAGTTCATACATTTGGAGTTGAAGGGCCCCCATAAAGCCATCTAAACTAACTCTTCCATTTTACAAATAAGGGAAATGAGACCCAGAGAATAACTTGCTTAAGATCAGGCAGTCAGTGGTGGAGCCAAGATTTTGTGACTGCAGTGATGTCACTTACTCCATGTTCAACATTACCAAGTTTGGTGCACGTTCGCCTGCGTATTTATTAGTCACTTACTGTCTTTGGCAAATGGAAGGCTTGCTGGTTATGTTTCTAATAGGAACACACTAGCATGAATGAATGAAGGTGGGGGAGTGGGGAAGGTAATTTTTTTTCTCTCTCTTTTTTTTTTTTTTTTTTTTTTTTACTGAGGCAATTAAGTGACTTACCCAGGGTCACATAGCTAGGAAGTATTAAGTGTCTGAGGTCACATTTGAACTCAGGTCCTCCTGAATTCACTGTGCCACCTAGCTGCCCCAGGGAAGGTAATTTTCAAGTGCTTCCAGTGTGCACTAGGCTACACATAATAGAAATAAGATAGGTCCTGGCCTCCAGGACCTTACAATCTCATAGGAGTTATCAGCACATAAATCCATATAATGTCTCTTAACAGATTAATCGAGTTATCAGCCAGGTTTTCCTTTGAAAAGATATTTAAAATTATCTAATTATGTTATTATCTAATATATGTATTATTGGAAGGGTAAGCCTACCTTTCTTATGAATTGTCCCTTGGAATTTTAAAGCTGTCAAATTTGGAGCCTCTTGGGAAAGAATATATCTCCAAATTATGTTCCGTTTCTCTCCTGCCCTCTTTCTCTCTCCATTACAGGTCAAATTAGTATTTTCTAAGGAACCTTCCAAGCCATTGGCTCCACGGATCCTCCCCAACCCACTGGCAGCGGCAGCAGCTGCTGCCGCTGTGGCAGTGAATTCACCCTTCAGTCTCCGAACAGCTCCAGCAGCCACCCTCTTCCAGCCATCTGCACTTCCTCCAGCACTCCTCCGGCCTGCTCCAGGGCCCATACGGACCACCCATACTCCTGTGCTGTTTGCTCCTTACTGAACTCCAACTGGGAGTTATTGTACTGCAATAATTTTTTTTTTCAAAAAACAAAGAAAACAAAAAAAAAATGAACTATGCAGTGTTTATTTATAGTTTAAAGTCTATCTGAAGAGCCAGGACTTTTGATAGTGAATTGAAAAGATTCTAAAAGGGGATGGGAGGGAGGGGAAGGGGGCAGCATTTTCTCCACATAAGAGCATTCCTCTTGAATATTGACTGTTTTAGAAGTGATCTCCAGCATTGACTCATAGTGATATCTAGAACTTACAAAACCTTTGTGACCGTGCTTTTGGGCACCTATTTTCCCCTGCATTGTCTTTCCTGCTTTATGAAACAACTATACATTTGTCTAAGGGCATTAAGTGGTTCCAATGTATATTCAGTACTTTATTCTGTAGATTAACAAGAAGAAGAATGAAAAGAAGCAGAAACACTGTGAATAGTAGACCCCTTACTGATCCTCCTGCCATGTCAACAGTCACTGGGTATTTATCAGAACAAAATTAGATGCAGTAGTTGTCTTGTAAAACAAGTAGCCATGTCTCAATTTAATGCCTTTAGGGTATCACTGAATCACAAAAGGTAGAATGACCAGCCAGATCCCGTAAGTAGCCAAAATAATGGACACCGATGATATTGTTGGGGAGGCCTTCCAATCAATAATCTTGCTCTCCTACTCGACTTGAGACAAATGCAGTATTCAGAGATTTTGCATAGTGGAGTCATGCTTTGGGGTAAACCCTTCCCCCAAAATAATCAGAAAAAAGAAAAGCGATTTCTTGCAATGTTCTGAGTACCCAGAAACAACAAATATCCGTGTTGGGAAATAGGGATGGGTAAGCATCGGGGGAAAACATGTGCCATGGGTATAGAGAAAATAGATGGCAGGCAGCCCACCTGCTCAGTTTCTGTGAGCTAGGGATGGCCATAACCTTGAGCTATAGTGCCAAGAGAAGTGCTGGGTAGGAAATCCATGGTCATCCCTACCTCATAAAAAAGGGAGCATATTATACCTCTGTAAAACACCCCCTTTATATCATGCCAGTGGTACTGTGTCTGTAGGTAGAATGCTTTTGTTTGCAGTACAATGGTAGATAGAACTTAACTGTTGATTTTTTAGGTCTCCTACTGACATGATATAAATGTTTATACGTAAAGGTTAGTAGCAGCAAGGAAAAAATGCAGACGAGTTAACTGCACACCATGGATATGGAGTGGAGAAAAACACCTGAAAGGTTTGACCGTACCTTCAGTTCTGTCGTTGACTTCTGCGTATTGGAAGCCTTATGTGATCAATGCAAGGCTTTGAAGGGTTGACAGTGTCCCTTTAAAATAAGATTTATCAGGGGTATATATAAGTATATATATTATATATATTGTATATATGTTAGAAAGATTAAGAAAATAACTTATAAACAGAAAATCTACTATATGAAATAAATATATAACCATCCAACTTCACACTTTATCATCAAAGTGGTAAATAGCAAACGGCATTAAAAATAGCTATGCCTTTGATTTGTGATTAACGTGATTGGCTTTTGCCCTCAGAGAGCTAAAAGTTATCTTATCTACCTGCTGGGGGAGGATGCAGCCGCATTGCTCCATGGCTGAGACACATGCCACTCTTACACTTAGAACAAGAATAAAAACCACAACTTAGGTTTAGGGAGAAAAAAAAAAATATTTTTTTGAAAAGATTTTGTAAAGGCTATTTAATGGCAAGGGACAGGGAGGCACATATATGACCTTCCTGAAATTGCTTTTAGTAACAAATACAAATAAAACAGAGGAAATTAGCAGCTATTTGAGAGATGTTAAGAATCCATGATAAAATACTTTTGAACTGCGGATGTTTCATGTTTGACTGTCGCCGCCATATTTAAAAACACCCACTACAAGTTCAGCGCTCAGAGTTGAGCATGATCTTGAGCTTTCTTATCCACAATCTAGCCATAGTCTGTGGTGCTCATCCCTTGAAAAATTGTGTGCTTAAATATATACATATATATTTGTGTGTATATATATGTATGTATGTATATATACATATATATTTTTAAGCAAAAGAAGAAATGTGTTTTGTGTATTTTGTGGGGCAAGGAACTCAGAAGATTCCCTTGGATATTTATTTAAATTATCTCCTCAAATTGCTATTTTGATTGTTGGTTATTTTACACTTCCTAATATCTGTATTGTTTGGTCTTAATGGTTTGTCCCACTTTCACCTACAATCAAATTTGTAATCCATCTGTTAGCCAAGTGAGAGGTAGCTCAGAGTGGTTTGGGAACCCCTCTGCAAGGATAATACTGTTTGACCATAGAAAGGAAGATGACCCACTTCCTGCCCATAGAATGGCCAGATGTGGCTGGTTTAACAGGTACTTTGGAGTCTGACTTTGGTTCAATCTTTCTATTAGACAAAACACTTTGTTTTTTCCCAACAGTCAACCAATGTCACCATTTGGGGGGAAAAAATCCTATAAGGGGGAATTAAAACAAAGCTAAACATCTCCTCTGAATTGCTAGTATATAATAACATGCTAGTGTTTTTCCAAATTCTCCAATTTTATAGGAGTTGACACTTCTGTCTCTTTAGGAAGCAAGACCTGGGTTACGTGGGTTATTCTAGGAATATAGGATTACTTAAAGGATTGCCGAAAGCAAACAGTATCATGTGCAAACCCGTGCATATCCTATGCAGTTTCTGAATCTCTTTTGCCTCCATGCTCTGTGGAACAGTTTTGGTTCAAATGGCCGCTCTTAAATTTGACCTGTAAACATCGATTGTCTCTTACTACCTAATAAAGGATGAAGCCTAATCATTAGGTCTTATAGTGAATTTTCTATGATTTTATTTTTATTTTCTTTACCCAGAACATAACTGTTTGGAAAAAAAACCTAGGAATCATTCAAATCCAGACTACTAGAATGGTCCATCTTGTTCCTTATGGAATACTCTTTCAGAAGTGAAGATGGATAGATTGGCTCTGTCAGCAGAAGGGAATAGTCCCTTAAGTGATCAAGACTGCAGCATATCGATGCCTAAGCATGCTATGAAACTCTTAATATATCAGTGATTTGCATATTAAATGGTTTTGTTTTACTTATTAAATATTTTCCCTAGTTACATTAATTTATTTTTTTTGCATTTGTTTCTAAAAATTTTGAGTTCTAGGATCTTTCCCTTATCCCCACCCACAATTAAGAAACCATGTATGTATGGAGAGAGAGAGAGAGAGAGAGAGAGAACGAACAGGTATTCAGTTTGTATTCAGACATAATTAGTTTATTCTCTGGGCATGGACAGGATTTTTCCTCATAAATCTTTCCAAGTAGTCAGACAATTGTACTGAGAATAACAAAATCATTCACAAGTGGTCATCCTGGAACACTGTATTACTTTGTATACAGTACCTTTCACTTTATTTGAGTTCGTGGAGGACTTTCCAGGTTTTTTTTTTTTTTCTTCCTGAGAGCATCCTGCTCATCATATCCCATAGAAAAATAATATTCCTTCATAAACATACACAAAGTTTATTGAGCCATTCCCTAAATAATGGGTATCCCCTCAATTAGATTTGGTATTAAATGAAAGACTTATTTGATAAACAAAATAGCTGAAAATATTATTGGGCTTATAAGTGGAGTCCAAATACAGAACCAATATATGGGAAAGGGAACAATAAATGTCAGAATTAGCTTAATCAATCCTTACAAAGAAACACCTTAGTGGCTCTGTAGATAAGAAGCTAATGGCTCAGGGGATAGAGTACTAGGTTGGAGTCAAGAAGACCCGAGTTCAAATTCTGCCTCACATATTTACTGGATGTGACCTGGACAAATCACTCTATTTACTGTAATTCACTGGAGAAGAAAATGGCAAAGCATTCCAGCATCTTTGCCAGAAAAACCCCATGGATGACATGGCATGCTCCATGAAGTCACAAAGAGAGCAGATTGAATAATTTATTAAGAACAATTTGTATAGAATTTCAGCTTCGTCATACAAGACAAACCACAAAGTTGGAAGAAAACTCACATGGTCCCATATTACAAGCAACTGGAATAAAGACAAACACCAAGATATTGTTTAACACAGGACATAAAATGGATGGCTTTATATAGTTATAAAAGTTACCTTATCTGAAGTAATTATGACAATAGAAAGAATATGAACAGTCTGATTAAGAATCAGGAGTATTAAGGGAGAGAGACAGATTGACAGAAAGACAGACAGACACAGACAAAGACACAAAAAGAGAGACAGATGAACACAGAGAGAGAGAGACAGAGACAGAGAGAGTCAGAGATTGGAGATGAGATTCAAGGAATAGGTTTTAATTTTTGCTCTATTGCTCTTGTTACTATTTAATCACTAGTATGCAGTTATTAAATGCCTATCATGTGCCGGACACTCGGCTATGTCCTGGAAATACAAAAAGAAGCAAAAATCAGTCCCTGACTTCAAGAAGCTTGTCATCTAATGAAGGAATCTAATATTTCTTTCTCTAGGCCTTTTCTAGAGGAATTCTCTGTAAGTAATTTTGTATCTATCTTTCCTGAATTATGTTTTAGATTTTCTGTTATCATTAATGTTGCCATTATTACTATGAATTCAAGGCATTAAGTAGCCATGCCATTCATTCTTCAATACATATTCAGTATACATCATATCCCGAGAGTAAATTTTACATATCTTTCCTTTCCCTTTATTTCTACAGATGGTTTTCATTTTTTTTTTAATAGAAGATTTTTATTCTCTAGAGTCTCACCTGGTTTTTTGCTATCTGCTTACAGAAGAAGGAAAGGGGTGTATGGATAGATGAATAAACCCTTTATAGGACAGGTCCCCCCAAATTCACTGGCATGTCATAGTAATGGGGAGAATCCTAGGGCTTCCAATTATCTTGAAGTTCACTAGTTGGCAGTTCCAAGTTTTCTTCTAATGTTGACTGTCCAAAAAATAGACTTATTGTCATCTAGAATAATAAGTTATGGCAAAAATAAATTAAAAGTCCAAGTATTCCCTTTAAGTCTCCTATGTTTTTGATTTGCAAATATTTCCAATTTTATTAAATGCAATGAAGTTTTCTAGATAGTCTGTGATAGGCTGTCAAATCTGACTTTCACAAGATAATATCCAAATATAAGAGGTCAAAAGACTGACATTCTAATTAGCCCTTGGTAGTCTTTGAAATCTTTTCAGATTTCACAAATTTTAATTCTTTAAAATTCATTTTTTGACAACTGAGGTCAAGACTGGCCTATTATATGCTGGGTGAACAATTTTAGTTAAATTTAGGAAAAGACAATTATAAAAGTCAATTAACTTTAATTGTTAATTAGATTGTGAAGAAATGTTCACTTTTAAAAAATCACAAATCCAATACTTTTTTTTTTTTTTTTTTAGTAGTTAACAAACATATATTTAAGCACCTAGGGCTAGTCACTGTGCTATGTACCGGAATAGAAAGAAGGTAAAAATAAAGAAAGTACTCTCAAGGAGCTCATTGTTTAGTGTTAGAAGCAACATGTAAACCATTCTGTAGAAACAAATTATATCTGGGATAAAATGGAAAGTATCACCAGAGGGAAGATTCTAGAATTGGAGAAGCATCAGAAAAAATATTTCTTCTAGAAGGTGGGATTTTAGCTGTGAATTAAAACAAGTAAGGAAACCAGGAAATAGGCAGAGCTGAGGAGGAAGAGCAGGGTGACAGCCAGTGAAAATACTGAGAGTTGGGAGCTGGAGTAGTGTACACAGAGCTAAGCTACTAATGGGGCTGGTTTTATTCATATCTAAAACTGGCAGATAAAGCAGATGATCAAAAAAAGATTATGCCATTCAGGAAGGGAATATGAGTTAGATATGTGATTTCCCCGGTTTAGGGAACAAACTCCCTGGGGAGGAAATCGTCTCTGCCAGAGAGGCTCAGGCCCTTCTCTACAACTTAAAATCTTAGAAAGATGTCTAACACTGCGAGATGAGATGACTTGCCCAGAATCATAGCTAGACTGAATCATACATAGAATGTATACCCAAGTTTTCTTGAATTTAAGCTTGGCTCTATTCAATTTATCTTCCTGCTGCTTTAGCACCATTTGGAGTTAAAAAATGTAACTGAAGCAATGATATTTTATTAAATGGCCCATATGCTCATTCTGAAGACCAAAGATGATTGAATTGAGGGTCGCATTTTCCAAATAAGCTTAGAGTTTCTCATAAGAACCGTTTTGATGAATATTCAATAGAAACAAAAAGTATTTCCTAGCTCACTCCAATGTTCCAGGCCCTCTGTTTTTGTTCTTGTTCAATTGTTTCAATTGTGTCTGATTCTTCATAATCCCATTTGGGGCTTTCTTGGCTAAGATATTGACATGGTTTGCCATTTCCTTTTCCAGATCATTCATACATACATATATATATATATATATATATATATATATATATATATATATAAAACATTATATATTTATATATATATATATATATATATACATATCACACACACACATATAGATAGATAGATATATCATATATAGATGAGGAAATGGGGACAGGATTAAATGATTTGCCCAGGGTCACAATCTGCTAAGTATTGGAGGCTGAATTTGAATTTAGGTCTTCCTAACTCCAAGCTTGATATTCTATCCACTGTGCCACCTAGCTTACAAAAGGAAAACTAATTTGAAAAAAAAAAATCAATATGTTTTTAACAATACTTCTTCCTTTATACTGACAAAGTTGCTTTTGCCATCAACTTTTTACAAGATTAGGGCTGTTTTTTTTAATGTGGGTGTTATCCTTCAAGTTCCTTCAGGTAAGTTTTATACAGGTTATTTAATAGAGAGCATGGTGACCGGACACTCCATCCAATATCTTGTCTCTTTGAAACAGTTCATTTTGGGAAGTAGAACTTCTGGTAATGATTACTCTTTCCCACTTCTATGTCTGTTAGTAATGAGAACCATGTTAGATTTTGCCTAATGAAAGTCACCAATGCATAAAAAGAGAGAAAATGTCTCTGAAGTCCCACTGCACTTTCCTTCTTTTTTATTGTTTTATTGTTTTCTGGTTATTCATTTATATTAACTTTTTTTTTTTTTTTTTTTTTTTGTTTTGCTGAGGCAAATTGGGGTTAAGTGACTTGTCCAGGATCACGCAGCTAGGAAGTAGTGTCCGAGGCCAGATTTGAACTCAGGTCCTCCTGACTTCAAGGCTGGTGCTCTATCCACTGTGCCACCTAGCTGCCCCATATTAACTTTTTAAATAAATATTTCATTATGAATCATGTTGGGAGATAAAAATCAGAACAAAAGGGTAAAACCACAAGAGAAAACAAAACAGAAAGAAATGAATATAGTATGTGTTGATTTACATTCAATCTCCATTGTTCTTTATCTGGATGTAGATGGCATCTTCTATCCAAAGTCTATTGGGATTGCCCTTGATCACTGAACCACTGAGAAGAACCAAGCCTTTGACAGTCAATCACTTGCATTCTTACTGTTGTGTACAATGTGTTCCTGATTCTGCTTGTTTTGCTCAGCATCAGTTCATGTACATCTTTCCGGGCCTTTCTAAAACCAGCTTGTTCATCATTTTTTTATAGAATAATAATATTCCATCATCTTTATGTACTACAACTTGTTCAACCATTCTCCAGATGATGGGAATCTCCTCATTTTCCAATTCTTTGCTACCATAAAAATAGCAGCTACAAACATTTTTGTACATGAGTTCTTTTCCCTCCTTTATGATTTCCTGGCATAAAGGTTATGCACAGTTTTGTAGCCCTTTGGGCATAGTTCCAAATTGCTCCCCAGAATGATTGGACCTTCCTTCAATTATACCACAGAATGTTGCAGACTTATGCTTCAATGAGAAGTGATGTTCAAAGATTGTATCTCATTGGTTCTTCATGAATAATTATCAAATTAGTTTGCATACTTTCATTCGGTATTGTGTGAGCATGCCTATTTTGCTATGACTTTAGTCATTTCTTTGCTAGAGTGAAGGAATAAGTTTTCCCACCCCAGCTTTGGAGTTTATCTTATCATGGGTGTTAAGATTCTTACAAGGTGCTAAGTAAGTGGAATTGAGGAGACAGTGGTTAAATCTAGTTTAGCATTGATTTAATCCTACAACAAACAATGGTTTCCTAGTGATATAATGATTGGTGTATACTCAGTATGGGGCATAGAAGGAGGAGCTGTCAGGGCCAGAAAGGACAAGTGCACTAGAAGCTTTCTGAGTCCGAGACAGATTCATTCCATCTTCCACCTTTGTGCTGGCTGGAGGCTGAAGTATAAACCTTTGGATTTGGAAACATTTGGAGGAAGCTAGAGGCAGAAGCTGGCAGAGGCAAAGGACTAGCGGCAGGAGCTCTCGGAACCAAGGAGAGAGATAGGCCTCGACGAAAGCCAACCGGGACCCAGGAAAAGAGACAAGATGTTGAAGGAGACAATAAAGGATTTGGACTTTAACTTCTGGCTGCATTTGGGATAATTACACTGAAATGAAACTAAGGCTGCTCCCAGAAGCCCTCCAAGAAACCTGCTCCCAGAGAACATTATATTTTAGAGAAGAACATTATAATGGATATCTTCACCTTGACAAAAGCTCTATCATTATAGAACTAGTTAGGTTTAAGGAAGGTGACTTTTTTTATCATCAAATTTAAGTGGATCATGTCCTTAAACCTAAAGACAGCAACAATCAAAAGGAACAAGACTGAAGAATTTAAATGTAAATAATGAAATAGTAGAAGCAGTTAGATTGAGCCATGACATCTCAAAGACTTGTGTTCGAACCTAGCTTCAGTCACTCAAGTCACATAATTCTATTTGCCTTAGGTATCTCAACTATAAAATGAGCTGGAGAAGGAGAGGACAAATCATGTTAGGACCTTTGCCAAGAAAAATCTAAAAGGCATCACAAAGGATGGGACAAAACTGAAAAACAAAACAATACTTGGAAATGATAAGGAATAAATGATAAAGTCCAAAGAAGTATCATGGCAGAGTGGATAGAGCATTGTATTTGAAGTCAAGAAAACCTGGTTTGAAATGTTTCTTCAGAAATTTACTAGCTTTGTGGTCTTTGATGAATCACCCAATTGCCCTCTGCCTCAATTTCCTGTTTCTTTGCCGTTGTAAAATGAGGCAGACTGCATGACTTCAGAGTTCATTTCTAATTTTAAATTTCTGAATCTGTCATCCTATGGTTCCCACAAAGGCGTCATTCCCATTAAGAGTAGACACTTAAAAGTATCTGCTAAATCTTTGAAACATATTGCAAATTACTTAAAATTCAGGAAACTGTTTATGGACTGAGAAGAAATGAATTCTCTTAGTATCTGATTGTTAACGGAATTGATTCTGGAAAACGATCTGAATGGATTTGGTATTAAGAAAGGGCTTGTGGACAAATGATCTAAAGACAAAGTCCAGAATGGAATACCAAGAGTATATAATGCTGGTTTTCTGCCTCTGCTCTTAATTTCCAGTGAGAAAATTGGGCCAATCCCCTTGATGTTTTGGGTTTTTTTTCTTTTGTCAAATGGGGACAGCTAAGCTGGCCTACTTTGAAAGGATGATAGGAAAAACTCATTTAGAAGAAAGTTAACTTGAATTTAAAAATTAGACCAAACATCTATATGTATTCTATTAAATTCCTCTTCCAATAGCATATTTTTAATGAAGTCTGTATTTCTAGTGTTTTAATATTCCTCCTTTTCCTGATTTTTTCTGAAGACTAAAATAAAAACCATATAGATGAACAGATATGTGATTCAATGCATTTTCCCTAAAATATTCTGAAAATAATTTTTTTTATGTTTTTTAGAAATAATTTTAAAGTACAATCCATCTTCACTCATGAAAACTGATCACCCCAAAAGCATAAATACCTTACTTGAGTTAATGTCTGTAATTGCAGGATAATTGGCAAAAAAAAAAAAAAAAAAAAAAACCTAATGAGAACCATTTTTGCAAGCTTTGTCAACTCTAATTATTTCAATTGTAGCCTCTTTATTTTATATTTGAAGTCAGAGGGTCTGTAATCAAATCCTGCCTCTGCCTCTTATTACATGTATGAATTTGGGGAAATCATTTAAATTTTCTCAGCTTCATATTCATCATTTGTAAAATGAGGGAAGTAGTTCTCTATAGTCCATTTCAACTCTGCACATGAGATCTTGTAGCCCTATCATTAATGTCCATCAGTAAGAATCACTGTCTGTGATTTTCAAAGCTGTATATGAAATATATATTATCCAATATCAGGAAAATTGGATATTATTTTCCCATAGAATAGTAGAGGTTTTACTTAAATTAACAAATATTTACTCCTAACAGAATTATAATTAGGAACATACTCTATTTACTGAAATCACCCCGTTTGATTTTGTTTTGTTTTGTTTTTGTTAGAAAATTTATTAATCAGTGAAACATAACATAATTTCAATATCTAATAGATTAATTCACACTGATATCTATAGTATTAAAGATCCAGTTGGAAACTTTGGGATTTTAAAATTGAAAATATCTGGTAAAATGTTTTACAAGTTTTGAAGATATCTGATGTCCTCCCAGGATTAGCAAAGATATAATTCCCTGTTACTAGGCAAAATTAATATAATGGATATTGGGATTCAGAGTTAGGAGGACCTGGCTTCCAAGTACTACCTCCGAGATTTCCTGGGTGTGTAATGCTGAGTAAGTCATTTTACTTCTCTAGTCAACTCTCTAAGACTATATTGTCTGTACACTCCAATTCCCTCTGCCAATGAAATCATAGATAAAATTTCTAACAATACCATGGGGAAACATCGTGTGTGTGTGTGTGTGTGTGTGTGTGTGTGTGTAGGAAGAGCAGAATAGGAGAAGAAAAGGTCATCTGAATTCTTATCTATTATATAATTCAGTTTTTTCATTTTGTTCTTCTAATAACCATTTAAAGAAATATGTTTTATAGATGCAATGAGACTTTAGCTTGCTATCCCCATTCCTCTAAACTCTTATCTATTCTTTGGGAGAACTGAATTCTAGAAATACTTTTTGTTTCTTTTCCTTTGGAAAGAGAGAATATGCTCTTCATTTCACCCTGCAGTGGATTCTCTCATTTGGAAGACTTTCTGGAATCTTTTCACTTGGTGACTTCAGTAACAAGAACCTTATCCACTTCAATGTACAGTAGATCTCCATCTCTTCTTTTTGTCAGTTTGTCTTGTCATTCAACTCCATCATCACAAGTAACATTTGGATGAATTGAAGCAGATGCAGGCAGGGCACCAATGAACTTTGAAGGTTAGGGAAAACAAATTACCCTTGAAATACTCATGCTTACATATATGAACAACAATTTTATTGCGGTATTTTCCATTCCAAATACACCCAAAAGGTGTGGGCTTTGTAGGATTGCCCCTAGCTAATCTCCAGGTAAAAATGTTAGATCCAAAGGTTGGATCTAGCTCACTTCATCATTATTATAATTTCTTATTTTATTTACTACCATATATGGAATTTTCAAAATGGTATATCTGTCTAATGATATGGACAGAAAAATTGAGGATGATCATATCTCCCTTGTTTTTTATCTCGACCTAATCTAATTGAGCATGTGTGTGTGTGTGTGTGTTTCTGTGTGTGTGTGTAGTTAGATAGATATAGGTATAAAGAAATTTCTTGGAACTTTTTTCAGTGAAAGAAAGGAGTAAGATCATCATGTTATGAAATCTCATGTTTGAGAGCCTCCCCCTGTGTACCATGTCCTAACTGAAGACACTAAAATTGTCTAAGTAAATGTAACTCCCACATTTCAAGGAAACTGGTCCCTTTATGTTTTCATACAATGATGTTCCATTGGCTCATGAAAAAAAATGTCATTTTTCCCATGTATGAGAATTCATAAAATTCAGGGATTCTTTCCCCATCTTTGTTTTCATATTAAAATATTTAGGTCAAAAAGATATTCTCTGTCTCTCTCTCTCTCTCTCATTCTCTCTCGGCATATGTGTATACATATACTCTTCAATGTTGGTCTTTTATAATATAAACCTCTGATTCTAGGCAGCTCTGATTATTTTGCCTTGTCTGTAATATTCTGACATGGTGAAAAAGTACTTTTAACCTACCATATCAATTGCTTGGAGTGCCAGAAAAATCTCATCGAATCATAAACCATGTATTTATTCATTGTCTCTCCAAAGAAATGAGTTGTTAGAAAGAATAATAAATAAGTAAATTATTTTGATTTTAATTAGCACTGAATTGATGCTTTTTCCATTGTCCATATTTTAAAAAGCAAAACCAAAAAACAATCCCCATCTTCAATCCAAAGGGTGCTATGCAAGCACCCAGCACCTTTCAGAATGACACCAGCCAGAGCCCAATCTCTACAGCTGTTGGAAAGATGCTGCTTCCCTTCTTAGCTGATGTTTTCATAGAATTTGCTTTTTTTTTAATGAGTGCTATACACTCTGCTATTGGCTGGTCTTCAGGGAAATTCTCCCTTTAGCTGATTCTTATGGAACTCATCTGCAGAACAGTTTTCTTTCACCTCCCTCTTTTTCAAGTCAAAGCTAGAAAAAGGGAGGTGTCTTGGTTTTGACCATTTTGTTTTATTTGTTTGCTTTTTGTTTTGGGGTGTGTGTGTGTATGCATGTGTGTGCGTGTGCGCACGCACATGTGTATGAAGCCTGTCTCTCTTGATCTGATGTGTGGTAATGGTCCTGGGAGTGTGGGTGGGAAAGTTCTTTTGTCAGATTTTTATAGCTGCAAGTATTTTGTTGAGGTTGCTTATAAATATTTCAGATTGTAAAACAATACTGGTAGTAGCATCAGCTTTGAATATGAAAGATGGGACTCTCTCTTTTGGCCTTTCCTTCTCCTCTTTCTCTGAATTGAATGTGTTCTGTAAAGAAATGAATGCTAATGTTGATCAGTACACTGTGTCTCTTGAACATGTTTTAGAGATTATGTGTGTGTAATATATATATACATACACACATACATACATATGTATGTATGTATATATACATAGATACATATATATGTATACATACATATGTGTGTATAGTTATCCATGTATAAAAATGACTATAAGAAAGGAATGAAACCAAAGAAAAATAATTAATGGTTCTTCCATTCCTTTTCTCCCCAAGGAATTTCACTAGTGTAAAGAACCAGACGATATTAACAACTTAACAAAGCTTAGATTTTCAATATGCCTACCCCACCCTCTTTTGGAAAGGAACATAGACATAAAATACTCACATGGACAGAATCAGCTTTTACTGATTTATTTTTTTTTTCCGTTGAGGCATGTGATTCAATTGTGTGCAGGACTCCTGGTTTGAAAACTTCCCCCTCCTTATCAGACTAACAATTTGTCTGTGATTTACTCTTTTAGAGAGTTACTTTTAATGTATATTTTTTTTTTATTTAAAAGGCTTGCCCATAATGTAGCAGAGGCAAAAGAGGAAATTAGTCTATTTGGGTTTTTCTTCTTCTAATCTAACTCATGAAATGATGTGGGTGCGACCCAGCTTAGCCTAACTCCAAAGCTGGTACACCTATGGGCATAGTAATACTGCCTATTTTTTCTATTGCTAATTAATGCATGGCTGGTGGTGATTGCTAATTATCATTAGTCCTAGTGATCACTTCTAGGTTTGCAGATATACACCAGTTGTAAAAGATGATCTTGGAATATGTGTTTGCATATCCTGGCATGGAACAAAGATTTCAAGTAGAGAACTCACGATTGACATCTATCTGACTGTTGTCCCAGAATCAGTCTAAATAAATTCCATGAGTTTCATCCTTAAAGTGGTCAAGGTACAATTTATTTCTTCCTGTCACAGCAGCCCTTCAAATCTACGAAATACTACCAGCCGGGCATTCTTTGTTGGGAGTAGAGAGAATCACAGAATCTTGAAATATTAAATAAACTCATAACCTGCAAGAGACTGTGATATAGAGGGCAGAGAACTGTGCTGGTTTTTAGAAAGCCATGCTTCTGATGGATACATACTGGTTTTATGACACTAAGAAAAGTCTCGAGGCTTTAGGGAACTCTCTAAGATTACACATTGTGAATGTTATGGGTAGAAAAAAGCCTCTCCCTAGAAATTCCTTGCACTAATGAAGCCACAGGTCTGAACAACAACAACAACATAATATTAACCCCATATAAGCCCGTGGGCCAGTTACTTCATGGGCAATCATGATTCATGGAATTCTATATGGTTTAATGTAAAAGTGAAATCCCTGTTCTTTTTCTTTTAATTAACCTGAGTTTGGTTATTAAAATAGAATTCTTAAGTCCTTGAAGAAGCTAGTGAAAGTATATGCCCAAAAGGCTAAAATAAATCCAAAAGTGAAGCAGTGAAAACAATTAACAAATTCATCCAGCAATCCTCTGCTAATGTAGCATTTCAAAAGGGAAAATGTTAGCTTTACTTATGTTGTAAATGTTTACATTTAGGGATGTTTTCAGACATTTCCATTGTTCAGCTTTCTGGTGTGTAAGACTTGAAATTTGAACCATAATTTATTGATGTTCTTTAATAGTTTATAATCAAGATCTTATGAAATAAATAAGCTGTAGCATAAACAAATACTTGATGGTTTAAAGTAGGAATAAGAAATATTTGTAGGTTTGCTAAGTTTTTCCCCTTCTATAGACAGTATCCAACAACCTTTACACTGGATTACATTTTTTCATTTATTTATTTTTATAAGGATGAGGTTCATTTAATCCATTCTTGTCTTGGGTCTTTCTACTAATTGAATTTCTGAAATTGTGATATTTTAGCTCAGGTTTGAATGAAAGAATGACTGAAAAAGCCATTTATTAAGTCATAGTACATTCTAATTGATGAATTGCTGAAAATATCAAGACCTACAAGTGAGTCAATTATGACTTTTCAAAATTCTGTTTCTACAAACTTTCCTTAAAATTCAACTCATAGCTGCTTTTTACCAATACCTTATTGAAGTCACTTATTCAAATGTTTCATTACTTATAAATGAATGAATGGATAAATAAAAATATCCTTAAGCCATAAAAATAAAAATATGAAAAAGAGTAAATAAAAAAAAATTCTTAGAAATTTCTAAGTGCAGGATCATCCACCCAAAACTATCTAATTTCCATATTGCTTAATTATACTGATAGTTTTATGCTAAAACAATAAAAGAACCTGGTAGATGAAGTATCCAGAAACTAATATATATATATATATATATATATATATATATATATATATATATATATATATATATATATATGAGTTCCAGGGTTCAAATAATATTACATAGATTCATAGATATTGAGCTGCATGTGACTTTCAAGGCCCTATACTCCAAATCCCTCATTTTGCAGATAAATGAAGTGAGATCCAAATGGAGAAAATGACCAGGTGTAGATATGAGATTTGATCTCAAGTGGTCTAATGTGAAGGTCAATAACTACTTTTTTACCATCCTGCCTACAAAAGATCCATACTGTTAGTTCATCACACATTCAGCATAAGGAAAATGATCCAAACTAGTTTAAAGATCACCAAAATCCTATAGGAATGGGACAATACTCCAGAAATTACATACTCAGCAGTTCAAGAGTTGCATATTTAAGCTCTGATGATTGATTGACACTTTTGATCTTTTATTCAACCATGTTTCCATCTGTGTGAATTCTGCCTTCACGTCTGCACATCTGTGCAGACCACAATTCTTCTACAATACATTCTTCTTCCAATTCAATACTCTTTCTTTCCACCATTCTTCATAAATCGTTTATTATACTCCTCCTTGAAAAAAAAAAAAAAAGTGATTTCCTTTCTTTCTCTTAATATCTTGCGGAATATCAGTAAACTATTTACGTTGTCAATTTAATTACAAGATTAAATTTTCTTTGCTACCCTGCTCACACCACATGGTTGTTTGCAAATGATTTTCTTTTCTAGCCACCAATTCACATTGGTATGTGAATGACATTCAATCATTCTCTGTTTCTGTCTCTGTCTCTCTATCTTTCTCTTTCTGTCTCTATATCTCCAACACTGTCTCTATCACTCTGTCTCTCTGTGTCTCTGTCTCTTTCTCTGTCTCTATCCTCTGTCTCTCTGTCTCTGTCTCTCTGATTTTCTGTCTCTGTTTCTCTCTGTCTCTGTCTGTCTCTCTGTCCCTCCCTCTGTCTCTCTCTGTCTCTTTGTTTCTGTCTCTCTGTCTCTCTCTCTTTCTCTCTCTCAGTCTCTCTCTCTTCCATTTCTGTCTCTCTGTCCCTCCATCCCTTTTCTCTCTTCTCTTCTTCTCCCCCATTTCTAAACTCCTTTCACCCTGCTTTCAATTTTCATCAGACTGGCAATGTGAAACCTCCACGATTGATGTTAGAAGAGCCATCATTTATTCACCAGCTATAATTATCTCAATGAATTCCTCATTAGCAATCAGGCATCATAGAATTCAAAGAGCTCTTGAGAAGCCCTTCCCCTCTCCCCTCCCCCTACCTCCCATCCTCCTCCCTTGAGGCAGGGCCGCACATAATCTAAAGCAAAGTGCCCCGTTTGCCATAGAATTAAATGTTTGAAAATCAGGACAAAGAAAAGGAAGACCTCAAGTTTGCCTTAGGGGATACAGCAAAATGAGATCTGGGAATCATCTGCAACTTCAACCTCTTTAATCCTTCCAAGTTAACATATGGTTATTACCTTGCTTTGCTTTCAGAACAGAAATACTGTCAAAAGACTGAGTGTGAAGGGTGAGGTTGTAGCCAGGATGGTCCAGAAGAGGCAATCACTCTCCTGAGATCTCCTTCAAATCCCTCTGAATACCTTTAAAGAATTCTGTATTCCGTAAAATAATGCCTGAATCAGAAGAACCCACAAAAGGATGGGTGAACAATTTTCCATCCCAGGAAAATGTAGGTCAGAAGGAAAGTTCCATTGCACTAAAGTATTAGTAAGCACAGTCCAACACATGCCACACCATTGCCGAACTGGTCCTAGCAATCCAGTGGGAGCTATTGAATCAGCAGTGACAGTGACTGCTTCCAGATCTCTGAGCCCACTGAAAATAATGAGGCCAAAAAACAAACAAACAAACAAAAAAAAAAAAAAAAAAAAACAGACAGAAGGAAACTTCAAGGTTTCTTTGCCAGCACTGAGGCAGGACTGTTGTTTTGTCCATACTCAAATACAAGTCACAGTCCTGTGTGTCCCAGGACAAGCAGAAACACTACTTAACACCAGAGCTTGGAGCCACAGTGGAGCAAGGACCCTTCTCATAATTCCAGGGCTGAAAAGAATGCTTGTTGTTACTCACAGATCAGAACACAAGTCAAAAAAGTAGTAAACACAACAATCCTTAGATCATACCACCTTGGAAAAAAAATGAAAAGTTACAGGTTCCTTGAAGTATCTCTGAAAACAACTGCAGAAAACCCCTGAGTTTTGGGACAGTTCACCCTCCACCCTGGAGGCAGGGCCCTATTTTAAGAAAGAATTAAAAGTCAAATAAAGAGGCTGAGATATGAGAAAACAACAGAATTCTGACCACAGAAAGTTATTATGGTGACAAGGAACATCAAAACACACTCAGAAGATAACAAAGTCAAAGCATGTATACATAAAGCCTTCAAGAAAAATATGAATTGTTTTCAGGCCATGGAAGAGCCCAAAAAGGATTTTGTAAATAACATAAGAGACTTGTAGGAAAAGTTGAGAGGAGAAATGAGAATGAATCAAGAAAATAATAAAAAAGCAATTCAACAAGTTGGCAAAGGATACCCACACACCCATACCCATACCCACATTCGCACACAAATACAGAAGAAAATCACATCTTGATAATGTACTAAGCCCAGTGGTGAAGGATGTATAAAAAGCCAATGAAGAGAACAAAGCTTTAAAAAGCAAAATTGGTCAAATGGAAAAAGGCACAAAAATTTATGGAAGAAAATGACTCTTTTAAATGTAGAATTGAAAAAAACAAAAAAGAAGATACCAAAGCTCACTGAAGAAAATAATTCTTTAAAAATTAGAATTGAGCAAATGGAAGCAAATGACTTTATGAGAAATCAAAAAGAAAATAAAACAAACCAAAAGAATGAAAAAAAAAATAGAAGATGATTGAAATATCTCAATGGAAAAAAGCAACTAATCTAGAAAATAGGTTCAGGAAAGAAAAATTAAAAGTGATTAGAACCTGAATAAAATAGATGAATATTTACAAAAAAAAAAAAAAAAGAAAAGAAAAGAAAAAAAAAAGAAAAGAAAGAAAGAAATTGTATTCGACAAAAGACTGCGGAAAAAAAATTAAATTAGAGACCAAAAGATTCTAAAAAGTTGGCACCTCACTGAAAGAAGAGATAATCCAATTAAAGATAATGACAATGTAACAACATACCAAATTGTGATGGTCACAGAAGCTTTTAATAGAAACTTTATACCTCTAAACATTTTCATCCTCAAAAGACAAATAATATATCAATGAAATAAGTGTATAGATTAAGAATTCCAACACCAAAATAGAAATTCTTAAAATCAAAGAAGAAACTAATGAAAGTGAAATTCAGTTAAGAATTAAGATAAATCTAGTTCAAAATTGAGTTTAACCCAGTTTTTTGTGTGAATTATGTTGTATGTGTTATTGCAGAATTTGTTTTAATATATGGGTAATTTGAGTAATCATAGTCAATATCTAAGTGGAGGGGATTTAAGCTGGATTTTATTGGCTTTAAGTTGAGCCTTCCATATGCTAATTTAGACTGCCTTTCACTTCCATTTTGTAGGTGAGGTAAGTGGAGATGAAAAAGCTTAAGTGGCTTGTCCATAGTCACATATGTATTTTCAAGGGTAGAATTTTTAACATGGGTGTCTCATTGTTCCAAATCTAGCACTCATTCTAGACATATAAACCAGTGTTCTTCCATTATTCCCTATATAAAAAAAGTTCTAGTTTTGTTAGGAACCATACCTAATATAAAGCAATCTAAATTTTACACTAGCATTATCAAAGGGTGGGGGTGATGGGGAATCCAAATTTCACTGGGCAACATTGAAATTACATTCACAGTTCATCCAAGGAATTCAAGAGCTTATACTTTTAGGGATATATGCTAGAACTAAAAAACAAAACAAAACAAAACAAAACAAAAAACAACAACAACAACAACAACAATAAACCCCCAACAACTTTGAAGTTTATCTAGTATCCTCATCTTATTTTAACAATGTCCAAAAGGCCACAGACTTTGTGAAATATATAAAGTCATATAGCAGAGAAATCCAGGACTAGAAAACAGGTTTCCTGCTTTCCAAGCCAATTGCCCTTTCCAAAACATACATTAATGCAGAGAATACTAGAAGAATTAAAAGTTAGGGGTTATGTGTTCTTGTCATAGTTCTTCTACTAATTAGTCAAGTCAAGTGGGTAGATCCCTTGACACATGTTTGAGTGTTTTCTTCCCCCCCTCCCCCATCTATTCCTATTCATAATGACTTCCAGCTCCAAAAGCCTATATGGAACCTTAAACTATAAACATTCTGTGTTTATAACTTCTAGCCAAGGCAGTTTTTATGGCTGTATGCTCCTTCTTATATGCATTCTGACTTCTGACTATGCATATCTACCTTAATTAATTCAATCAGATCCTATTCATCAGAGATCTCAGTAGAATCAGGTATATGACACCTGGCAGAGAATGGTAAACTAGCAAACCTTTGATGTGATCACTTATGGATAGTTAGGTGGCTCAATGAATGCAGTATTGGATCTGAAATCTTTGCAAGTTCAATTCTGTCTTCAAACCCTGAACAAATCCTTTAACCCTCTTTGCCTCAGTTTACTATCTATAAAATGAGCTGAAGAAGGAAATGGCAAATTAATATCTTAACCATGAAAAATCCCAAATAGAGTGACAGAGAGTCAAACACACTGAAAGCACTAAGTAATAATCAAAGTGTAGAAAGGGACTGTGGTGAGAAGGGAAACAAAATAGAGAGCTCCAACCTCTTCTTCCCCAGTACTTCTCCAAAAGACACTTTCATTTCTACCAGGAGGGAGAGTTGGAGATTAGGGCAGGAGGCCACATTCTGTTCCTCTAAAAGTAAGGGAGAACCAGACTAAGGACATGTCTATCTACTCTGTGAGTGAAAATGTTCCAGATCATTTCTGATACTTTAAATACTTTTGGGAGAAAGGAAGCCCCAAGCTATATATCTAAGGCTTTATCCCTTTCCCACATAATACCAGTTTCACAATGAACACACATAGTGAATAGCAAAGAAACTCATTCATGAAAATTGTAGCAAAACAAAAATCAGTAAAGGTGTACATAAGAAGTATACTTTCTCATGGAGAGAGTGATAACTCAGCTAGATCCCACTCAAAGGGAAAAATCTCAAAAGTCTCTAGAGTAGCAAACTGGGAATCAGGGCATAATGGAAACTGACATCTCCTCTTGTGTCTCTTCCCAGCCATTTTTTTTTCCAGCAACCTGAAATGGAGTTACCCTATTCCATTTTCTTTCTCAAAGGTGGGAGTAAGGATTACTCAAAGTGACTTAATGATCAAAGAAGATGATGTTTGACCAGTTCCAAAGTATAGGAATGGGCCTGAAAAATCCCAAATTGGGGATTCAAAGAAAGCTGGCCTGACTAGTCTTGAAGACTGTCTCCCAAATGAAGAGTTCCAAAAGAAGGAACTGCTCACATGGGGTATCCCAAAAAGATTGGATGAGGACTGAAGTTCTTTGTTTGCCAACTCTACTCTGCTCTCACAGAGAATGGGGAATTGATCTCCAACAATAAGAAGGTATTTCTATATCAATGGGATATACATTTTGGGATACGTACAATTTGGGATAGGGATTACATATTAAATAAATGCTATCTTGCTGGTAGGAAGGAGAAGAGGATGGTCTGTCACTAAGTCCAAAAAAAAATTACTTTCCATTATCGAGGCACTCTTGGTTCCTTTTAGAGATGGTAAATATCCTACTAAGTGACAGTTATTGGTTGAGATACCAACGCTTCCACTTTAGATTTAGTTATTAACAGATGTATTAAATACAAGTATGATCGTGCCATTTCCCTGATTAAGAATGTTCAATATTTTTTATTGTCTCACAAATAAACTACAATACAGTATTTTGGCATTTAAAATTCTTCCCAAACCGGATTTTGTCTTTTTTTTTTCTAAGTTTAACTTTTCTATTCACTCTACTTTGTAATCAGGATAGTCTATTTGATGAATTTAAAATCCAACACACTATCTCTGCCCACCATTCCTTTTCCCTGACTATATAAGCTATATAGAAGGGAGGAGCATCTATTTACATGGAATTCAAACCAAGCAGAGCAGCAGATGGAAAAATGGAGAATGAGGAAAGTCATGTCCTTCCCTATACAAAGGAAAACCTTTTGAAGAAGTTCAGTGCTCCTCCCCCCAGCTGTCCAATTAGAGGGAAAAGGAGGCTGAGAACATCTGGAAGGTGTTCAATATTCATCTTTTATAGTATCTGTAATACTATGTTCAATTTTCTGCACCATTTTTTAAGAACGATTTGGTAGGAATCATTTTTAAAGTGATTAGTAAATTCCATGTTCCATATAGTAAGTTCCATGCATCCATGGAACTGGATAGATCTCCAATGAAAAATTTCAAGAAAAATATAGGCAAAGATTACTTAGGATGACTAGATGAATGTGGTTGTTGTATAGAGATGGAAGATTACAATCATCTTTAGTGTAGAATTGAACTTTCACAGACCCACTGCTAAAAAGACATCTCAGAAGTGATTTAATCCAGGTTTCTCATTAAATTAATCACAGAAAGGACTATATATAGAAAGCTAGGTGATACATTTGACAGAGTACTGGATCTGGATTCAGGTACAGTGCAACTGAAGCAGCCTCACATCACTCACATCACTGTAACCCTGGGCAAGTAATTTAATTTGTTTCTACCTCAAGGGCTTCAGCTGTGAAATGGGGGTGGTGATTAACACCTACCTCTAAGGTTATGAAAATAAAAAAGATCATATTTGCAAAGTATTTCACAAACCTAAAAATGCTATATAAATGTAAGCTGTAGAGGACAGCTATATGTTTACTGAGTGATTTTTAAGGAGCAGGATTAATTTAAAAGGATAGAACTTAGAGCAAGGAAGAGATTTCAATTCAGTATAAAGAAATTCCAAAACATAATGATATCAGAAAATAGAACAGGTTTTCTCTTGTGATAATGAGTTTCCTCATAATAGAGACTTGGAGCCAGAAGAGACCTTAGAAACATCTACTTCAAACACCCCTTGCCTCCAATTTAATAATTGAGTAACCCGAGGCTTAAAGACATTGAATGTTTTGCCTAGGTAAATCATGCAGGTAGTAAGTGACAGAACTTGGTTTCAAATCCCAAGTCTTCCAACTTGTAACCCAATAATCTTTCCATTATATTGTGCTGCCTACCAACTAAAAGGATGACCATATGTCAGGAAACATGAATAAACAATCAAATAGAGCAGTAGTCTATATAAGAGGTGTCTAACTCAGAGCCCATGGAACCTTTTTTCCAGAACCAAATTAAAATGTAATTGGGAAATGTCTAACAAAATAAACAGAAATGCAATAAAAATTTAGAAAAATATAAAATTATGCTTTTTAAAATTAATATACAGACAGCAGGCATCTTTTTTAAATTATTATTTGAGCTTGATAACAGTGGACTAGATAACAACAACTAGATAAAAAGAAAAATATTTGGCCATGGAGTCAGAGAAATTAGGCTAAATTTCTTTATTTGTCACTATCTGTATGACTGGACAAATCATTCAATCTCTTTAAACTGAATTTTATTAATTTATAAAATAATCAGGTTGGACAAGATGTCCTCCAAGGCCCCTCCAAACCTTAAAACTATGATTATATGACTATAAAAGTCTTTTCTAATTCTGAATAAATGATTCCATGAAAAATTGAGACTCTTGTGAATTGATAATATGTCTCCAATCAGTGGCAAAGGCTCATCATGTAACAGTAGAGGAAACAATCGTTGACTAAGACTTGTATACAATACATCACCTTGCTTTTGATGCTTAAACTTATTTTATGATTATGATGACAAAGAAAATATATTTACTAGGAAGCCATAAGATTTTTGCATGTCTGTGGAAATTCAAGATTTGGATCTATCTAAACAAAACTCTTGTTCCTAATATTGCTTTACTACAGACTCTGGAGAACTTCAGCCAACAGTGTTTTCCCACTCTCTGAAAACTGAAGGATGTTCCAGTTGTGATAATAATTTGCAAAGGAGAGGGAAGTATGTGTGCTTTTTGGATTTCAGACAGGAAAACAAAGAGTTTAGAGCAATCCTTAGTGTATGAAGGTATTTGGAAAACTATATTTATTAAAAGTGTGCAGATTGCTTGGATACAAATTTACAACAGGCAGAGCAACATTTATAAAGTTACTGATCCCTCTGAAGAACCAGTTGTGAATTATGGCAGGTTGTTCAAATTCAAGATAGAAACAAATCTGGCCAGGGACAGTGGAAATATCAGAATGTTAATCAACCCCTTGCATTTGAGGTGGGTCTAATGAAATTCATAATTATTTGGGATTCCTAAGGATTTTTGTTTAAAACAAAAAAAAAAGGCTTGTCACTTTGTCTGGTTTCTGAAGATGACCAGGGATTCCTAAACTTAAAAAAATATATATCCTGGATCTTTTGTCCATAGACAAACACCTTCTCAAAAGGGGTTTAATATTTTTATTATTATCATAATTATTATAATTTATAAAATAAAATACCCTAATTATTAAGGAAACCTATTATATTGAAATCTAATAATCAAATTTTTTTTTGAAACACAAGTTTGTAGATCCTGGATTAAGAATCCCTTAGACTTTATAAATGATAATTAATACTAGAATACATACATGTGTGTGTGTGTGTATGTGTGTGTGTGTGTGTGTGTAAGATAAAATGAGCAAATGGTATTGGCGAAGCTGAAAAGTGATGAAAACCAAGTTTCTTGCCTTAGTTTGCGTGTATAACTTGTGTTCATTCTCTATCCCTCCAAATTCTATCTCTGGAGGTTTACTCTGGTGTGGTAATGATTTTGGATTTGAGAACAATAGAGGACAGTTTTGGAAAGCTTTCTAACCTGAAAAGCTTTAGTTCAACTCAACTCAATAGGTTTGTTCAAAAGGTCATGGGTTAGAAACAGAAAGGGATGGTTTTATATTATGTGGACAAAGAAAATACATTTATGATCTCTTATATAATATATAAAATTATATGTATTATTTTAAATATAAATTATTCACATATACATATTTCATTTTAGTGATGAGGAAACAAATCCATAGAGGGAAAATGACTTGCTTAACTTCAGATACTTAGTAAGGAAGAAATGGGATTCAAATCCAGATCCTTTAACTCCTAGGGTATTGCTCATCACCACATCACATGTATTAATCACCTGCTGCTTGCCAGGTATTGTACAAGGCCCTGGAGATATCAAAATAATAAAGAAACTGAAATGACCCTTGAGCCTCTTACATTCAGGAAGGGAGAGGGAATAATCAGACATGGGAGAATCCAGGAGGGCTTTATAGAAGAAGGATCCTTAAAAGAAACCCAAGGGATCCAAAAGAAAGAAATAGGAGAGAACATTGTAAGCATGGGAGAAGATACAGTTGACACAAGAGAATGGAAGTGGGAGATGGGAAAAGGAAAAACAAGTAAAAGTTGTGAATTTTAGTGACTAAAAGGATTGTAGTATTATTAGAAACAGGGAAGTTCGTATGAGCCTAGATTTGGAGCTGGAAGCAACTCTGGAGAACAACAGATTTATCATCATCATCATCATCAATCATCATCATTTATATAGACCTTACTATGTGTCAGACAATATGCTAAGCATTTTATAAATATTATCTCATTTAAGACTTACAACAACTGAAAGAAGTACTATTATTATCCCTCTTTAATATCTAAGGAAACTGAAGGGAACAGGATTAAGTGATTTTGCTCACAGTCACACAGTAAGTAAGTTTCTAAGGCTGAATTTAAACTTAGGTCTTATTGATTCAGGCCCAGCATTCTATCCACTGTCCAAAAAACTATTCTTAATCTGAACTCCTTCATTTAAAGATGAGAATTTGAGGTTCATGTAAGTATTCATTTTGACCAAGATTACACAAACTATAAATAGCAGAATTTGAATCCTCTTGCTCTTTCTACTGAGTCTTGTGGTTTCAGGATAAACTCTGAATAGCAAATTGTGTGAAAACATTAGCTAAGAAGGGAAGCAGGATCTTCCTAACAGCTGTAGAGATTGGGCTCTGGATGATGTCATTCTGACTGGTACTGGGTGCTTACAATTCAAAGGTACTCCCTTTGGATTGAGGATGGGGAGTGTTTTTACTTTTGCTGTTTTTAATATGACAATGGAAAAGGCATCAATTCAGTGCTGAGTAAAATAAAAAGAATTTACTAATTTATCCTTTTTTCAAACAACACATTATTTTGGAGAGATAGCCCAAGAAATACCTAGATTAAGTTAGGAGTGGTTTCATCATCAGACAAGCTACAGAGTAGCAGGGTTTTTTATATATGTTTGTTTTGTTGTGTTTGTTTTTGCCATGGCATTTAACAGACTATCTATCCTGAAAAGAATCAGGATAAAAGAGATCAAAATCTACATTGGTGGAAAAATTTAATTCTCTACTTCATCCCACCCCCAGACACACACATTGCAAAGTCTTTGAAATATAAGATTACTGAGGGTTGGGTTTAGTTCTGCTTCTACTTTTTTTTTTTTTTTTAATACTCTGGATAGGCAATCTTTGGTATAATGAAGTGTTCTAATCAATTGAACTAACCTTAATTCTAATCATTTATGGCACAGAAAAGGCTTCTGAGGTATAATTTGCCTTTAGGGTTATCTCTGTTCATACCATCATTCATTCAGAGCTATCATTGCTTTGCAACTTAATAAAAAGAAAAGCTTTCTTACAATTACAGGTTTTCAGAGATTAAAAGAGCTGTTTGGGAGGTAATGAGCTCCCATTAACCTCCAAGTTTTTATGGAAAAAATGAACATGTTCCTGACTACTTGTCAGAGATAATGTCGATATCTTGTGAGATATGGGTGGATAAGATGAACATTAAGATTCCTTTTAGCTTATGGAAATCTATACTAATAGCCAGCATCTATATAACATATCAAGATTTGCAATGCAAATTACAAATATAGTCTCATTTTAATTTCACAGCAATTCTGAGAGAGATATTAGTATTTATTATTATTATTTATTGTTATTATTCTGAGAGGGAGATATTTTTATTTCCATTTTGCAGATATAGAAACTGAGGCAGAAAGGTCAAGGGAAAGTGAATTGTCTGTAGTTATATAAGTAGTTGTAGTGCTGGGCTTATATCCCAAAGAGATTATAAAGAAGGGAAAGGGACCTGTATGTGCACGAATGTTTGTGGCAGCCCTTTTTGTGGTGGCTAGAAACTGGAAACTGAATGGATGCCCATCAGTTGGAGAATGGCTGAATAAATTGTAGTATATGAATATTATGGAATATTATTGTTCTGTAAGAAATGACCAACAGGATGATTTCAGAAAGGCCTGGAGAGACTTACACGAACTGATGCTGAGTGAAATGAGCAGGACCAGGAGATCATTATATACTTCAACAACAATACTATATGATGACCAGTTCTGATGGACCTGGCCATCCTCAGCAACGAGATCAACCAAATCATTTCCAATGGAGCAGTAATGAACTGAACCAGCTACGTCCAGAGAAAGAACTCTGGGAGATGACTAAAAACCATTACATTGAACTCCCAGTCCCTATATTTATGCCCATTTTTTATTTCCTTCACAAGCTAATTGTACCATATTTCAGAGTCTGATTCTTTTTGTACAGCAAAATAACGGTTTGGTCATGTATACTTATTATGTATCTAATTTATATTTTAATATATTTAACATCCACTGGTCATCCTGCCATCTGGGGGAGGGGGTGGGGGGTAAGAGGTGAAAAATTGGAACAAGAGGTTTGGCAGTTGTTAATGCTGTAAAGTTACCCATGCATATAACCTGTAAATAAAAGGCTATTAAATAAAAAATAAATAAATAAAAAGTAGTTGTAGTGTGTGTGTGTGTGTGTGTGTGTGTGTGTAGTTATATAAGTAGCAGAAATGGGATTTTAATCAGTTCATGTGTGTTAGTTGGTTCTCTGAATTGAAAGTTTTCAAGCCAAGTCTATATGACCATTTGATGCATATGTGAGAGATAGGGATGGGAAGTTTGGTAAGGAGTTTGAGTAGAATTCTACTAAATTACCTTGAAATTTTGAAGTTACATGTTTTTGTTTTCAAACTAATTTCTTCTTCTATTTTGTCACATTACCACTTTATGACTGACTTCAGATTTATTTTTCTTAAGCTGACCCTGCTGTGTACTATCAGTGGTTCTCAAATGTTTTGGTCTCAAGATCACTCAAAATTCATTGAGAACTATTCCAAAAGCTTTTCTTTATGTGGATTATAGTTACCATATTCAAAATGAAAATATCTTAATATTATGATATAAATAATTTGATCTTACAGGAGCTATTGAAGAGTCTCAAGGACTTCAAAGGGAACCTGGGCCACATTTAGAGAGTCTCTACTCCACAGTCTAACTTTCTCATTTTATAGATTTTGATACTACAAGATGTAAAAGTGATTGCACAAGATCATATCCATAGTATGAGTCAGAATTAAAATGCAAATTCCAAGTCCTCATGCTGTCAATCTAGTAGAGTTCCTAGAACACAGTACTGCCTAACTTTTAAGAAGATTTTTCCTTTTAAAGGGGATGCAAAAGAAAACTTACCACTAACAAGACTTCTCAAATTCCTTAGCTTTCTTCAAAGCACAGTTTAGACATTATCTTTCTAGTTTTGTTCTTGCCTTCTTTAGAATCACCTTGTGGTTACTTTGAATATATTTTCTATGTTTATATGTAGTTTTCTTGGTAGAAGACAAACTTCTTTGAAACTATTTCTAGCCATATGAAAAGATGCTCCAGAGAGAGGACTGGGGTGGGGTGGGGCTGAGTGTGGATCAAAACCTAGTGTTTCTTTTTTGTTGTTGTTTGCTTGTTTTTTCTTTCTCACTTTTCCCCTTTTTGATCTGATTTTGTGTGTGTGTTTGTGTGTGTTTGTGTGTGTGTGTGTGTGCAGTATGATTAATGTGGAAATAAGTGAGAAGAATTGTACATGTTTAACCTATATTGGATTGTTTGCTATTTAGGGGAGGGATGGGGAAGGGAGAGAGAAAAATTTAAAACACAACGGTTTGCAAGGTTGAATGTTGAAAACTATCTTTGCATATATTTTGAAAGTAGCTATTATCAAAATTTTTAAAAGTAAAATAAAAAAAAAGAATAGAAAATTTTTGAGGGGAGGGACCATTTCATTTTTGATTTTGTTTTCCCAAAACCTAGCACTGTGTCTGGTACATAGTGGGCATTTAATAAGTGTTTTTTTGTTGATTTTCTGATAACAGCTTTAAAAGTAAATTGAGGTTCAAAAACTAAGTCAGAGAACATCAGACTAATGGGCTGGAACATCACAAACCACATAATCTTTTCCAATGATGATAACATTCCTGGAGCCAAAAGGAGGCTGATACCATACCTCATAAGCAAAATAAAGACTCAAATGCCAATGTTATTTATGAACTCTGAATGTTTTCTGTTTACTTCTTAGATTAAAGTTTGTATGAATCCAGTCCCCTTTATGTCTTGAGGGAAAGTGGACAACTTTCCAAGGAGCGCTAATGGTTCACAAACACAAGAAGACAGAAAGAGAAAATGTAAGGGCTGGGAGCAGCACACACTTGAGTTTAGGCTGTCACTAATGTGGCTATTAACTTTTCATGTTCGGATTTATTAGGCTGTCATTACTGCAATTTTCTGTGCTGATGTATCAAACTGCTATTACATATTTGTTGGCATCTCATCTATTTAAGGGAAACAAGTGATTACATGTTGCCAAGGAAACTAATCAGTACTGTGCAAGGAATGGACAGGCATGATGGCTGGTAGGAAGAAATTGGAGTTTTATTTTCAAGGAAATGATAATCTATTAGGTAGAAGACACTTTTCCCCAACCTATACCCATCCTTTTGACCTTAGTCAAATAATTCACATGGAGACATATATTTTCAATGCTGGGATGGAAAGGAAATAGAAAAAATTAAAGATTTTGGAAAATAACTCCTTTCATATAGATTTTCTTAGGAAGAAAAATCACTTAAGGGAGTTAGAGAGGTTTTATTAATTCTAAGCAGAACCTAGATCCCAGGTTTGATGAAGGGCTTCCTAAAGTGAAATGCAAACTGATTACTGGAAATTAAAGGACTACACAATCTGTTAATTACCTAAATGTTTTTACCAACAGCTTTGATCAATTCTGGATAGAAAAATTCCTAATTGCTTAAGAGGTTCATAGAGCTAGAACTGGCAGGGATGTTCATCTAGTCAAATTTCCTTATTTTAGGGATGACATGCCTCAGGTTACATAGGCAATACATATTTAAGGTGGGATTTGAACTCACATCTTCTGATGCTAGTGTCAATATCATAGTGATATGTAACTTGATTTGCATTGCCCACATTTTCAAAGAATATCAACAAATTTGATCTTTTTTAATACCCATAAAAAGTATTACACTTTATTGATTTTTTAAATGTGAAAAATCAATTTCACAAAATCATGATGAAGGAGCGATAACTAGATTACATTTTTTTTCTTTAAAAAAATAATCTGGACAACAAAGCCCAACAGAAAGAGATAGAAAGGAAAATTCCATTCAAAATAACTGTGAACATTACAAAATATTTAGGAATCTACCTGCCAAGACAAACCCAGGAATAACATGAACAAAATTACAAAACACTTTTCACACAATTAAAGTCAGATCTAAACAATAGCAAAAACACCAATTGCTCATGAATGGTCTGGGCCTATATAATAAAAATGACAATTCTGCCTAAACTAATTTAGTTATTCAGGGTCCTACTAATCAAAGTACCAAAAAAGTCCTACCTGATAGAGATAGAACAACACAAAATTCACCTAGAAAAACAAAAGATCAAGAAAATTAAAGGACTTAGTTAAAACAAAAACACAAAGGAAGGTGCCTAGCAATAACAGATTTCAAATGATATAAAACAGTAATCATCAAAACTATCTGATACTAACTAAGAAACAGAGTGGTGGACCAGTGCAATGGTCTTGGTATACAAGACACAGCAGTCAATGACCATAGTAACCAGGGTTTGATAAACCCAAAGACCCCAACCTTTGGAATGAGAACTCGCTATTTGATAAAAACTGGGAAAACTGGAAAATAAAAAGACACAAACAAGGTGTAGACCACCATTTCACATCCTATACAAAGACAAAGACAAGGTCAAAATGGGTGCATGACTTAGACATGAAGGGTGACACCATAGACAAATTAGAAGAGCAAGGAATAATCTGCCTAGCAGATCTATGGGAAGAAGAAAAAATGACGACCAAACAAAAGACAGAGAGAGCATTATAAGGTGCAAAATAGATAATTTCATCTATATTAAATTACAAAACGTTTGTACAAATAAAACCAATGGAATGAAGATCAGAAGGAAAGCAGAAAGCTAAGAAACAATTTTTAAAGCAATTGCCTATGATAAAAGTTTTATTTTCCAAAGATAGAGTGAACTGAATCAAATTTATAAACAAACATGTCCTTCTACAATTTACAAATTATCAGAGGATATGAATATGAGTATGCTGATGAAAAACCAAAGCTATCAATAGGCATATGAAGAAGCACTCTAAATTACTTTTGATTAGAAAAATCCAAATTAAAACAATTCTCATGAATCACCTCACACCTATCAGATTGGTAGACATGACAAAAAAAAAGAAAGTGATAAATTTTGACAAGAATCTGGGAACATTGATCTACTAATCTACTGTTGATGGAGTTGTGGATTGATCCAACCATTTTTGTGTGCAATTTGGAACTAAGTCCAAAGGGTAACCAAACTATGCATACCCTTTGTCCCAGTAATTCAGATGTCAGAAAAACCTGAAATGATTTGTATGAACTGATATAAAGTGAAATGAGCAGAACTAGAAAAACATTGTATACAGTATCTACAACACAGTTTGATAATCAACTATTTTTGATTCAGCTCTTCTAAGCAATGACCTGAGACAAGTACAAAGAACCCAGGATGGAAAATGCTATCCATAACCAGATAAAAATCTGGCGGACTCTGAATGCAGACAAAGCATTTTTTAACTTACCTTATTTTTAAAAAAATTTTTTTCTAAATCAGTTTCATCTTTAATATGTATGTTTTACATGATAACACATATATAAACTATATTAAACCACCTTCAGAAAATGGGAGGTGTTGGAAAGAAGGAAATATTTGGAACTCAAAACCTGTAAAAATGAATGTTAAAAATTTTGGAATTTTTTTTTATTTTTAAAAATTAAATTAAAAAATTATTCAGGGGTATTGTATACCATAATCTCAGTACAATCACAGGCAGAATTGCAAATCATAATTCCTAAGACTAGGAATTCTTGTCTATTCCTGTTGCATTTTGTCAAGACCAGGTACCATTTAGAATGTTATGTTCCATCCTGAGTGCCACACTTGGGAAAGACTGACAAATTGTACCCATGTATATATCCTGTAAATAAAAGGCTATTAAATTAAAAAAAAAAAAAAAGACTGACAAATTGGAGAAAGTTCACAGTAGAGTGAACAGCACAGTGAAGGGCCTATGGTCTATGCCATATAAAAATCAATCAAAGGAAAGAGGAACATATAGCCTGGAGAAAAGAAGACACAGGAGAAATGAAAGCTTTCTTAAAATCATTGTTAATGGGTTCCAAAAGTAGGACCAACAAAGAAAATTTTCATAAAACTAGATCTTTACCTCATGAAAGGTGGGAAAAACAAAATAACAATCCCTCCCCCCAAAAAATAACTTTCCAATAAATTTAATTTTTTTAAACTGAACTGGGCTTTTTTGGAAAATCTAGTATTCCCATTCATTGGAAATCTTCAATTTTTCTATGTATATTTTAGAGGTTATTGCTGGGAAGTGGGTGGACTATGACAATTCAAATGGAAGTGATTCAGTTTCCTGGAATGGCACTGGTGTTCTACTCAAGTTTCATAGGCATATAACAATGAGGTCAGCACAATGGCTCTGTAGACATACAGTTTAGTAGTGCATCTGATATTTCCTGTCTCCCACACTGTCCTTCAAAGTTTCCCAAACACTGAACTAGCTCTGTCAATAAAGGTATATGTCTCATCATTAATGTGCACATCCTGTGAAGTATACAGCCAAGGTAAGTGAAGTTGCACACAGTATTCAAAACATCTTTGTTTGCTGTAACCAATGGATCAGCAAATGGACAGTGTGGTGCTGGCTAATGGGGCACCTGTGTTTTTTTGGCACCTAATCGCCTTGGTAGTGTTTCCTCAATCAGAAGTTCCATGATTCATTGAAAATATGGGTATAGAACAAAACCTATCAAGAAAACAAATATAAAAATATATCATTTAAAATGCACTTTCATTACAACAATGCCTTGTAGAATATCAGTTTTCCTTTAAGAAGAAAAACTTTCATTTTTTATTTCTGATGATTATTAGTTCACAAATCTAGAGCTAAAAAGGATATTAGAGACCATTTAAGCTAATACTCTCTTATTATATATGAGAGAAGTAGCTTAAGGTTCCTTAAGAGATAAGCATTATCTGCAGGGCTGGTTCAATATTAGGAAAACTATCAATATAATTGGCCAAATTAACCAAATTAATTACCAAATTAACAAAAACCATATGATCATCTCAATAGATGCAGAAAAAGCATTTGACAAAATCCAACATCCATTCCTATTAAAAACACTTGAGAGTATAGGAATAAATGTAGATAAATAATCTTAATTAATAATCTTAAAATAATCAGCAGCATCTATTTAAAACCATCAGTAAGCATCATATGTAATGGAGACAAACTGCAACCATTCCCAATAAGATCTGGAGTGAAACAAGGTTGCCCACTATCACCGTTACTATTTAATATTGTATTAGAAACGTTAGCTTTGGCAATAAGAGCTGAGAAAGAGATTAAAGGAATAAAAATAGGCAATGAGGAAACCAAATTATCACTCTTTGCTGACGATATGATGGTATACTTAAAGAACCCCAGAGATTCTACTAAAAAGTTATTAGAAATAATCCACAACTTTAGCAAAGTTGCTGGTTATAAAATAAACCCACATAAGTCATCAGCATTCTTATATATCACTAACAAAATCCAACAGTCAGAGTTACAAAGAGAAATTCCATTTAAAGTAACTACTGATAATATAAAATATTTAGGAATCTATCTGCCAAGGGAAAATCAGAAACTTTATGAGCAAAATTACAGACCACTTTTCACACAAATTAAGTCTGATCTAACCAATTGGAAAAATATTAAATGCTCTTGGATAGGGCGAGCAAATATAATAAAGATGACAATATTACCTAAACTAATCTATTTATTTAGCACTATACCAATCAGACTTCCAAAAAACTATTTTAATGACCTAGAAAAAATAACAACAAAATTCATATGGAAAAACAAAAGGTCAAGAATTTCAAGGGAATTAATGAAAAAAAAATCAAATGAAGGTGGCTTAGCTGTACCAGATCTAAAATTATATTATAGAGCAGCAGTTACCAAAACCATTTGGTATTGGCTAAGGAATAGATTAGTTGATCAGTGGAATAGGTTAGGTTCAAGGGACAAAACAGTCAACAACTATAGCAACCTAGTCTTTGACAAACCCAAAGACCCCAGCTTTTGGGATAAGAACTTACTGTTTGACAAAAATTGCTGGGAAAATTGGAAACTAATATGGCAGAAACTAAGCATTGATCCACACTTAACACCGTATACCAAGATAAGGTCAAAATGGGTTCATGACCTAGGCATAAAGAATGAAATTATTAATAAATTAGAGGAACACAGGATAGTTTACCTCTCAGACCTGTGGAAGGGGAAGGAATTTATGACCAAAGAAGAACTAGAGATCATTACTGATCACAAAATAGAGAATTTCGACTATACCAAACTGAAAAGTTTTTGTACAAACAAAACTAATGCAGACAAGATTAGAAGGGAAGCAATAAACTGGGAAAATATTTTTACAGTCAAAGGTTCTGATAAAGGCCTCATTTCCAAAATATATAGAGAATTAACTCTAATTTATAAAATATCAAGCCATTCTCCAATTGAAAAATGGTCAAAGGATATGAACAGACAATTCTCAGATGAAGAAATTGAAACTATTTCTAGTCATATGAAAAGATGCTCCAAGTCATTATTAATCAGAGAAATGCAAATTAAGACAACTCTAAGATACCACTACACACCTGTCAGATTGGCTAAGATGACAGGAAAAAATAATGATGATTGTTGGAGGGGATGCGGGAAAACTGAACATTGATGCATTGTTGGTGGAGTTGTGAACGAATCCAACCATTCTGGAGAGTAGTTTGAAACTATGCTCAAAAAGTTATCAAACTGTGCATACTCTTTGATCCAGCAGTGTTACTACTGAGCTTATATCCCAAAGAGATACTAAAGAAGGGAAAGGGACCTGTATGTGCACGAATGTTTGTGGCAGCCCTCTTTGTAGTGGCTAGAAACTGGAAACTGAGTGGATGCCCATCAGTTGGAGAATGGCTGAATAAATTGTGGTATATGAATATTATGGAATATTACTGTTCTGTAAGAAATGACCAACAGGATGATTTCAGAAAGGCCTGGAGAGACTTACACGAACTGATGCTGAGTGAAACGAGCAGGACCAGGAGATCATTATATACTTCAACAACAATACTATATGATGACCAGTTCTGATGGACCAGGCCATCCTCAGCAAGGAGATCAACCAAATCATTTCCAGTGGAGCAGTAATGAACTGAACCAACTACACCCAGAGAAAGACCTCTGGGAGATGACTAAAAACCATTACATTGAATTCCTAATCCCTATATTCATGCCCACCTGCATTTTTGATTTCCTTCACAAGCTAATTGTACAATATTTCAGAGTCTGATTCTTTTTGTACAGCAAAATAACAGTTTGGTCATGAATACTTATTATGTATCTAATTTATATATTAATATATTTAACATCTACTGGTCATCCTGCCATCTGGGGGAGGGGGTGGGGGGGTAAGAGGTGAAAAATTGGAACAACAGGTTTGGCAATTGTTAATGCTGTAAAGTTACCCTTACATATAACCTGTAAATAAAAAGCTATTAAATAAAAAAAAAAAAAATGGAAAAAAAAAAAAAAGAGATAAGCATTATCAGTGGGATTTGAACTTAAGTCTCCTGACTTCATAACCAATATTTTTTCTTTGAATTTTAATATATTCCTTCACAGAGCATCACCTCTTTATTATTGTCATAAATATTGAATATGATATCCATGCTAGTATATGCTTTCTAGACCCCTGAAAGTTCAAAGGCATGTTTATATATGTACACACACACACACACACACACACACACACACATATCTCTGATGTGTAACACATCCCACCAAGTAGATTCCTATGGAAGCTAAATGTCTCATAAAAAGGACAGTAGAACTCAGATAAGGAAATCTGTGGGTTGCAAATTGTTCAAGGAAGAGTCACTGGGATTGAAATTAGCATCGTGAAAGAATTCAGAAACCAATTACAGCAAAATCAGAACACAGGAGTTAAAAGCATTAATCAAAGACAATAACTGCTGGATGATTTCATGTCAATCAATCAGACTCCAGGCCAAGGAAGAGAGACACAGTAAGTTTAGCTCCATATTAAAAAATTAAATTACATAGTAGCTCAGACAACTATTTCTGGGTTGTATAAGCAGAAAGGAGTCCATAATTTCCCCCTGTGGAATAAAGATGTGAATTTCAAAGGATCCCTCCTGGCTAAGAGCATTTTACATAAATGCATAATGCAAAAGTATAAGCCACAGGCAGAAACATTCCAGTGATATTCAAAGGGAAAATTAGGTGTTATTTGAAGAACTACATCTATCTGTGAGATGTTGTTTAATTCTTCAATCTCAAATCAAAACCAATTGCCTCTGTGACTGACTATCAGTAGAAGCAACCTTACTTATCTATTTTTGGCAGTTATGGAAGCCAAGAAAAGTTAGATTTCCCATCTGTCCAGCCCATGGGGCAAATAGCACTCAATACTTTCTTACTTCTGCTCTAATGAATGTTCAAGACTCTCTCTCCCCCATCTAATTTAAAGATAAATACCAATTTTCAGACCCAATAAAGTGTTCTCCAAGCACCTTTCTTTCACTCTGGTTGAGAAATGTTAGCCCTGTTACTTCACATCAATCATTCAAGAGTCAATGAGGACTCAAGAAAAAGGAGTTGGAGAATAGCAAAGAATGGGAGGGGTGTGTGTGTGTGTGTGTGTGTGTGTGTGTGTGTCTTTTATAAAATTTTCTGCTTCTATCCACTCTAAGTGTATTCTGCTATTAATTGAACAACTGTGATAATATTTGGAAAGCAGTTAGCACAGTACTTGGCACTTAATATATATATTATTACTATTTCCTAAATACTACTACTATTACTAAATACAACTACTATTTCCTGAAAGAAATTTTCCAAATTATTTTTTTTCTTTAATCTTCAGTTCCCTTATTTGTAAAATGAAATAGATTGGACAAGAAGAAAATTAAATCCCTTCTTGCTCTAAGTCTCCCATTCCAATGTTCAGGACAATTGTAGCTCTTTACAGAGAGAATCTATTAAAGCATCTAAAAAAAAAAAAATCATGGCAAACTCACCCATTTGAGGAATGAGGAAAATGAAGTCTGGAGAGGTTGAGTGATTGACAAAGATCTTAAAGGCAGAAAATAGCAAAATGGAAATTTAAGTGCAAGTCTCTTCACAAGAAATTACTTATTTGTGATTATTATAAATATGGGATATGATAACAATCGCAGCAAATGCTTTCTATCTATGTATCTATCTAGTTATGGATTTTTAGGAGCCTCGAAAATATTTCTTACAACTGACATCATCCAGTGGCATGAGTATGTCTATTGTGTGTGTGTTTATAGATACATATACACACCATATACATATATATGAATAAGTGAATATACATACAGACATACACGTGTATCAAGATAAAACAATATATTGCTTTTTTCTTCAACTCAGAACCTAAAGAAAACTAGAGCTAAGTTTTCATTTTTGTTTTTGTTTTTTTCCAGTAAGTTGCATGTTTATCCAATGGCTTGAGAAATACACTGGTTTCCCCTCTTGCTCAGGATCAGATGACCTCTTCTTCTAAGGTTGTGAACCTTTGCTCCCAAGCTCTAGTTTAATGTAAGAACTGTCAGATTTTACCAAGTTGGAAAAGACTTTAATAATGAAGTCTTGGCAGCTGACTGGGCCTGAATCCTAAGGATTAGATGAGAAAAATACTGACATGCTCTCTTTTACTAAACTGGCCACTAAGTGATAGATTATTTATTTGGCTAAGGAAACTGATAAAACATCAAAAAATTTAAAGGGACACTTAGACCTGATTCCTTTCCACTTCTGTATTGGTGGTGGCAAAAATAAGTCTTTAATAATAATAATTATAGAGGAGGCAGAGCCAAGATGGCCCAGTAAAGGCAGGAACTCACCCAATTTCTCCCCCAAACTGCTCCAAATTCAATGACTTGAAACAAATTTTAGGACATCAGAACACAAAAAAGACAGAATAGAACATTTTCCAGCTAACTTAGAAGGTCAGCAAAAAAGTTCTGTGACACTAGGGTGGGAGTCTAACTTGCAATTCTGGAGCAGGCCTTTTCAGCATAGACCCAGCCTCAACTCCTACTGTCTCAAGCCCTACACCAGGAAAACAGAAATGGTTATGAGGACTTCTGAATCAGCAGCAGGACTGGTGACATGCAGACCTCTCAGCCCAGAGACACCAAAGAGGACCTGAAAATCAAAGGAGAGGGTCTGTGGCAACAGGGTGGGAGTCAGGGTACAATCCCTGCACAGCCCACAGCAACAAACCATGACCCGTATTTTAAAATCAGCCGGAGTCAGGAATTCAGGTAAGGGGAAAATCGTCAATCTTTATTCTCAGTGAAGAAAGATCGGAGGTGGAAGGGAATCGGCAATAGCAATGTGTGCAGCTGAGTCAAGAAGCTAGCTAGACTAGCAGCCACATGACCAGCAGCTAGGAGCATAGAACCCAGGCCAATCTCTTCCCGCCTCTCTTCCTGTCTCTCTGCCTCCACCCACCAAAATCGTTATTTCCCATACAACACATCAGGACTTGCATAGAGAGTGGGCGGGGGCCATTCTTTCTCCAATCATGTATATTAATAGGGTATAGTCCAATTACTATTTAGCCTCACTTGCTTGTGACCTCAGTGTATCAACTCAAGTCTCAGCCCATTACACCAGCCCTGGCCCCAGCATCAGCAAATCAGGACTCTGTTGCTTTAGCACCCTAGATTTTACATGTACAGTGGGGCAAGGATACTCCTAACAGTTCTAAGGCATAAAAGAGTGCTTGTGGTCAGGTCCCTGGAAAAATCTTTGAAAACAGCTGCATAAAATCCCTGAAGCTTCAGACAGTGCATCCTCCACCCTGGAAACAAAGTCCTACTTTAAGAAAGAGTTAAAAGCCAAATAATAGGCTAGGAAAATGAGCAGATAACAAAAGAAGTTTCTGGCAATAGAAAGTTAGTATGGTGACAAGGAAGATTAAAACATGCACTTAGAAGAAGATAACAAAGTCAAAGCCTTAATATTCAAAGCTTCCGAGAAAAATAAGAATTGGGTTCAAGCCATAGAAGAGCACAAAAAGGATTTTGAAAATCAAATAAGAAAGATAGAAGAAAAAATAGGAAAAAATTGAGAGTTGTGCAAAAGGAAATACAAAAAGCTAATGAGGAGAATGTGTTAAAAAACAGATTTGGTCAAATGGGAAAGGAGATACAAAAGCTCATTAAGTAAAATAAGGTAATGTCTTTATGAGAAAGCGAGATAAAATAAAGCAAAACAAAAAAAAAATAGAAAAAAATAGCAAATAAATATAAATATCTCATTAGAAAAATAACTGACCTGGAAAATAGATCCAGGAAAGATAATTGAAAAATTATTGGTCTACCTGAAAATCATTATAAAAAATATAAGAGCCTGGACATTTTTTGTGGTAGCAAAGAATTAGAAAATAAGTAGATAGTCCATCAATTGGGGAATGGCTGATAAGTTGTGGTATATGAAGGTGATGGAATATTATTGTTCTATAAAAAATGATGAACAAGCTGGTTTTAGAAAGGCCTGGAAAGATTTTATATGATCTGATGCTGAACAAAACAAGGAGAACTAGGAATACATTATAGGCAGGAATAGTAAGATTGTGCGATGACCAAATAGGAAGGACTTGTGTGGTTCAGTGATTTAAGAAAATTCCAATATACTTTAGATAGAAAATGCTATCTTCTGATTCAAACCAATTCCAATTGTTCGGTGATGAAGAGAGCCATTTACACGCAGAGAGAGGACTGTGAGAACTGAATGTGGTTCACAATATAGCATTTTTACTCTTTTCACTGTTGCTTGCTTGCATTTTCTTGTTCTTCTTCTCCTCCTTCTCCTTCCTTCTCCTTCTCCTTCTCTTTCTTCTTCATTTCTTTTTTATGTTTTTTCTCCCGCAGTTTTTCCTTTTTGTTCTGATTTTTTTCTCCCAAAATGATTGATAAAGAAAAATATATTTACAAAGTTAATGTATATGTATAATAAAAAATAATAAAACAATAACAAAAACGATCCTGAACATCATCTTTCAAGAAATTATCAAGGAAAACTGTCTTGATATTCTAGGACCAGAGAGTAAACAAAATTGAAAGAATCTACTCATTATCTCCTGAAAGAGATCCCAAAATGAAAATTCTAGGAATCTTATAGCCAAATTCTGGAACACTTAAGACAAGAAGAAAATATTGCAAGCATCCAGAAAGAAACAATTCAAGTATAATGGAACCACAGTCAGGATCACACAAGATTTAGCTGCTTCTCTATTAAATGATTAGAGGGTTTGGAATATGATATTCCAGTGAGCCATGGAACTAAGACTACAGCCAAAAATCACTTACCCAGCAAAACTGAGCATGATCCTTCAGAGAAAAAGTGGCTATTCAATGAAATAGAGAGTTTTCAAGCATTCTTGATGAAAAAAGCAGAGGTGAATAGAAAATCTGATTTTCAAATCCAGGACTCTGGAGAAGCATAAGCATAAATTGTGGTATGTGATTGCCATGCAATATTCTTGTTCCATGGAAAATGATAAGTAGGATGCTCTCAGGAAAAAAAAAAAAAAAACAAAACTGGAAAGTCCTCCATGAATTCAAGCAAAGTGCAATTTACTGTATCCAAAGTAATAGCAATGTTCTGGAATGAATGGCTGTAAATAACTTTGCTACTTTCAACAATACAATGACCCATTCTAATTTTAGTCTATTTGAAGAGCATTTAGTGAGAAGCCCAACTAAACAAAGTTACTCAAAGTCATTTAATGGTGGAAATAGAAGAAAGACAATAACAAAAAAGTTAACTCTTAAAGACTTATGTTGAAAAATCTTATCCATATTTAGAGAAGAAACTGATTATGACTGAAGATTGAAGCGCTCTCTCTCTCTCTCTCTCTGTCTCTCTGTCTCTCTCTTAACTTTATTTTTATTTAGTTTTTTTTATTAGTGTGGGAGATTTGTTTTCTTTCACAACATGACTTTTATGGAAATATTTTATAAAACTTTTCTTGTGGCTTCTTAATGGGGACTGATGGTAGGGATGAGGAAGAGAATCTGCAATTCAAAAGTTTTAAAAACAAATGTAAACAAATGTTTTAAATGTAACTGGGGAAACAAGTAAAGTTGAATATTAATAAGGAGGATGATGATGGTGATGATAGCTCCTACTACATATTAGGTACCACAATATTTTACTACTTTGATCTCATTTGATCTTCATGAAAAATCTGAGAAGTAGGTTTTATAGTTTTCTCCATTTTAAAAATGAAAAAATTAATCTGTAGAGAAATGAAGTAACTTGCCCAGGGTCACACAGTCAGTAAATGTCTACAAATATTAATTTAGCTATTGACACTTTCAATGAAACAGACATCTCAAGGAAAGGCAAAAAGTCACTTCAAGGGTTATTTGTTTACTTTAGTATCATTCATGGTAAGCTTTTTTCAAAAAGTTCACCACAGAAATTATTTGATTTTACGTGCCAATTTCTGTTGCAGAGAATAAAGAAATATATTTTTTAATAATTTGACAAGATCCTTCCTAATAAATCAAAACATACGTTGCTACTCAGTGATTTGAATGCAAAATAGAAATAGGTAAAGAAAATTTTAAAATATGTGGAAAAAGTGATTCAGGTTTGATGAATGAGAAGCCAAAGACTTATAGACTATATAGCAGCCTTGCATTTATGCATCATGAATACTTTCTCTGAGAAAATATTTTGAAGATGAATCAGATAACAATGCAAAAATGAAATTGATCATATTTTAATTCTCAGAAAATTGTTCATTACTCATGTGAAATTCAAACTTGAATCAGGTATCTGCATATAATTGAATCACCAAATTGTAAGTAAAAAAAAAAAATACAAATTTATAAAAAGTCCCTTCCCCCCAAAAAGCAAAAATTAGAGGAAAAAAGAAATATATTGTTCAAATTAAATAGTTTCAACCTCTTATATTTAAAGAAGCTATGGGTGTTTAAAAATGGGAAATGGATGAAGGAAAGGATGATATCTATTATAATTAGCTATATATATATATATATATATATAGTTAGATATATATATATATATAGTTAGCTATATATATAGTTAATTAGGACACCAAAAGAGTGAAAATCCTCTGAGACAAGAAACACTTATAAAAGATACAAGACTTAGTGATTTAGAATATAAACTCTTCTATAAAATCTTAAAGAGTATGGTGATGAAAGATAATAACCATTAGAATTTTAATCAATTTGAAGAGCACCTATTAAGAAGCCCAACTAAATAAAGTTACCCAAAGTCATTTAATGATGAAAATGGAAGGAATACAATATCCAAAAAAAAAAAAAAGGCAATTTTTTTTTATGACAAGCTCCCTCTCTCTCTCTGTCTGTCTCTCTCTGTCTTTCTCTCTCTCTGTGTCTCTCTCTCTTTTTTTTTTTTTTACTATCAAAGCCATATATAAACTCTAATATCACAGCTTCAACTATTATTTATGGAAACAACACTGAAGAAAATAAAGATCAGGTGAAAATGTATGTGGATTATAGCAAGGATTTACAGAAGAAGTTCATGTTGAAGGTGAAACAATTTTGAAACATTTGAGCATTTTTTTTTTTTTTTTAATGTATCTGAAAGGAAAAAGATAATAAATGCATAGAAAAATAAAGAAGTTATTACTACCAAAAAAATAGAGACAGCTAAGAAAACATAATTATCCACCAAAGTACAAATGCACTTTCACACTAATGTATAAATTTTAGAAGAACAATTCACACACCCATCAAGGCTATCCTTTATAATCTTATTTACAAGTAACAAGCAGAGACTTTTCTGCATTACATTTTACAGTTAACAATATATATATATATATATTTTTTAACCATAATTGACTATTACATATTAGTTGGTATATCATATATAGAAAATGCAAGATTCAATTATTTCAGTTTAGATTTTCTCATAACAATGTGTTATGAACTAACTTCCTGAAGCCGCAGCAGAAATATAACCAATATTTCAAAAGGAGCCCTCTGTTGGAGGTAGTGTCAGGATACTACTTAAGGGAAAACAAAGACTCCAAAATATAGCATGTAAGTCTTATAAGCTACTGATTATCACTTATTATTTGTCATATATACAATTGGCCACGATGATAATAGGAAATACATGACAGGAAATTACATCCCAAAATTATCTTTAAAAAAATAAAGAATGAGGTTCTAGGGTTCTGTATTTATCCAACATGTTCACAAATATTAATATCCTATTGTCTTTGTTTTTTAAATATAGATGACATTATTTTCATTACATGAACTTCAAAATGCATTTACTGAATTCCATTTCAGCAGAAAGACCTCAGTTCTATCTTACCAAAAGGGCACATAGATAATGGAGAATGATAATGGAAAAGATATCCATAGTAGCCTATGCTACTTATTATAATGTGACTGCTTGTATAATTACAAGATAAAGTGAGGGGATTTGATCAGATTATATGTTGAAATGATGAGGTCCTGGGTAACCAGGTTTGATTATAATGTACCCTGAGGCAATCAGGGAAGGGAATTGATGGGGATTAACTCAGTTTTACAGTCCCACCCCTCTGGATATCTTGGGTAACTCTACTTTACTGGATCTAATCCAATCCAACTCTATAGCTCTATCCATGGCCTATGTCATCTTTACTGAATCCCCTTGGGTTAGTCTGCTACAGCATTTCTACCTCATGATGATTTTCTTCCCATCCTTCCTCCATGTCTCATGGTATCTTTCCTCTCATTCCCTCCCCCTCCCCATGTTTCATGGCGTCTTTCTCCTTGGTATAGCTAACTACATCTTTTAGGGTATTAAATGCCTCTATGTATTTAGCCCATCAGTAAATGGCATACTCCCACCTCATGGTGTATTCTCTTTCTCCTGATTAAATGTCTTTTCCATTGTTAATTGCTAAAATCCCTTTCCTTGCTAATTATATGTTCTCCCAAATCTATTTCATATTTATCATTCCTGGTGTTTATTTTACCTCTTTATTTGTCTGAAACCTCTTCTCATAAATAAATACCTTTTGGCAATGAGAAAACCATTATGAATTCTTTACATGTATTGCTACCAAACTCCATCATTTGGTGCTGAATCTCAATCTCATTAAAAAAGGCTCCTTGGGAAAGGGACTCACATGTGCAAAAATGTTTATGGCAACCCTTTTTATAGTGGCAAGAAATTGGAAGCTGAGTGGTTGCTCATTGGTTGGAGAATGGCTGAATAAGTTATGGTATATGGGTGTTATGGGATATTATTGTTCTGTAAGAAATGATTAGGAGGATGATTTCAGTGATGCCTGGAGAGACTTATATGAACTGATGCTAAGTGAAATGAACAGAACCAAGAGATCATGATACATGGCAACAAGACTATACGATGATCAATTCTGATGGAGGTGGCTCTTTCCAACAATGAGGTGATTCAGAGCAGTTGCAATGGTCTTGTGATGGGAACTGAGTGTGGACTACAGCATAGAATTTTCACTCTTTCTGTTGTTGTTTGCTTGACTTGTTTTCTTTCTTAGTTTTTTTTTTTTCCTTCTTGATCTGATTTTTCTTTGTGTAGCAAGATAACTATAAATGTGTATTCATATATTGGATTTAACATATATTTTAACATATATAACATATTGCTGGTTACTATCTGTCATCTAGGGGAAAGGGTGGGGGGAAGGAGGGGAAAATTTGGAACAAAAGGTTTGGCAAGGGTCAATGTTACAAAATTACCCATGCATATGTTTTGTAAATAAAAAGCTTTAATTTAAAAATAGAAAAAAAAAACTGATTTTTTCCCCCAGTGACAAGGAAAATGGACATCTCACATGGAGACTGGGTGTTTTAAATGGCTTTATTCTGGACTGTGTCTACAATGTATGCTTTTGCTGAATTATCTGCCTTGCTTTGATAAGTAGTGTACTTAAAGATTAACATAATAAAGCTGATAAGACTATCTTGAATTTATACAATGATGGGTGTTAAAAACAGATGACCTTTTTTTCCTAAGAAACTTAAGCATTTTTGCATAAACAGTATTATCTCTTCTTATCCTCCCTAGATACATAGAAGTTTTATATTATTATCTCTATTCTATTGACACAAAATCTGAGGCACAAGAAGTTTAAGTGTCACATTATTAGACAGAGTCAGTAGAAATAACACCCAGAGAAATATGAATAAACTATAGGAGGAATAGAATTCTTTTTGATTCCAAAAATTCATCTGTAAGGCAGTTGTTTGGCATTTAAATTGAATTTTCCTATTTCTCTGGAGGGGAGCTAGATTCTCAGGCCAAGCCACAAAAGTCTTCTTAACTCAAAGTAGAGTTGAACTATGGCATTAGACTGAGTTCTAGGTCCTGGGAAAAGAAGTACAGGCAGTTCCTGAGGGGGGAAAAAAGACTAACACAAAGGAATAGTTTCTCCACCCTCTTTCCTTGGCATCTCCAATCACAGGCAAATTTTAAAATCAGTAGAGAACTTCTTTTTCTGTGCCATGCATTTCCTTTCCCATCATCACCTTTATCCCCAGGCCAAAAGTTGCCAATTGTAACATTTTCCAAACTTCCCTATACTATCCCAAAACCAAAGCTTCCCACTCTGAAATTACCTCTGCTCTCTAATCAACACTGCCATTAATTCAATCTAGCTCTTTCCTTTTGCAGAGAATGAGAAAATCCATTGAACCAACATATGATTGTAGAACAACCTATCCCAAAATCCTTTCTAGACATATTTACATGTTTAAAAAGAGAATGCTCCCTACTTTAAATGAAATTCTAATTGATGGAATTGTTTCAGGTCATTTAATAAAGCAGATCCTCTGTTTTAATTCATAACTATAGTGAAATTAGAGACAAGAAGAGAAAGGATAGATAGGCCAAAAACTCATTTCCATTTATAGTTCATTTTTATTCTTAAGTTATAAGCCTGGTTTTTATAATTTGGGCCTGCCTCATTGAACTTCTTTAGACTTAAGGCTTCTCTTCTTTGCCTCCCCCCATATGGTAAGGCTTTAGTACACAAATCGTACCTACCTTTGACTCACTTTCAATAGCAATATTTAATATTTATATAGATTATCAAGGTTTGGAAAGGGATATCTCTTGTATTCCAATGAATTCTTATGAAAACCCTGTCACAACAACTATGTGACCTATATACCAAAATCCCTGTGATGACTGCGAATTTTAAAATCAGCCGGAGTCAGGAATTCAGGTTAAGGGAAAATCTTCAATCTTTATTCTCAGTAGAGGTGAAGAAGGATCAGAGGTGAAGGGGGGATCATGATTGCAATGTGTGCGCTGCAACAGGAAACCAGCCAGCAGTGTCTCCCCAAGTCTCTTCCTGCCCCTCTGCCTCCACCCACCAAAATCTTCATTTCCTATACAACACATTAGGACTTGCACAAAGAGTGGGCAGGGGACATTTTTTCTCCAAGAATATATATTAATAGAGTATGGTGTAATTACTATTTAGCCTCACGTGCTTGGAACCTCAGTGCATCAACTCGAGCTTCAGCCCATTACAATCCCAGACAAAATTTTGATGTCTTCTGATTCGAATCTAATAACCAATCTACTATACCACATTGCCTCTTTATTATGAGCGAAATAGTCTCTGTTGCTATAGGTCCAAGAATGAGCAAAGAATTTTCACATACTGATTTATCTCACCCCTATTTGAATGCTAGCATTTGTACTCAACAAGATTATTATCAAATTTTGTCATAAAAATTGAGTGAGGGTTTCCATAACTAACAAAGGAAAATATAGATGTCCAATTGTTGATGAATGGCTAAATAAACAGGAGTACCAAATATATGGGAATGCTACTTTTCTGTAAGAAACAATGAATATGGCAGATATAGAGAAGTGTGATTTACATGAATTGATGCAAATTGAAATAAGCCAAAAAAGGAAAATTACATATACGCGAGCACAAAAATGCAAGTGGAAAGAACAATCAATACAAAGCAAAACAAAATGAAGGTTGCCAAAAAAAAAAAAAAAAAAAAAAAGGTTGGCCTCCTGTAATGGGCTGAAAACTGAGCAGATACACTGAGGTCAGAGCACTTAAGGCCAGTTACCAATTGGACAATACTCTATCAGTATATGCTTGGAGAAAGAATGGACCTGCCCACTATGCTACAGGCTTGATCTGTTGTATAGGAGATTGTGTGGAGGATTTGATGAGTGGAGTGAGAAAACCAGTCACTCTTGGCAGATTCCTGTTGTGATTGTTCTCACTTCATATAGCCATTCCATTCATCCCCATAAAGAATAAAGATCAAGGTCCTTTGCCTAGAGTTTGAAAATTGTTGTCAGGATCCTTCTGATCCTGACTCTGGCTGATTCTAAAGTACCCAGGGTGCTAACTCAGTCATCACAATCCTCCAAAAAGAAATATGAGAAAAAACTGACTCACTCCATTGGAAAAGTTGACTATGGGTATGCAATATTGCAGATATTATGTCAATTTGTTTTTAATGAACTTGTCAATGTTTTGAGTTTGTATATTTCTCTATTTTTCTCTTTTGTGTAATAAGGGATTATTATAACAACATATGTGTAAAAGCAAAGGATATCAATAAAATTTTATTAAATATAAAAAAAAAAACTCATCAAAAAAGAGAAATCACTTTGGTTGCAGCTAAGTGATACAATGATTAGAGCACTCCAAAGTCAGGAAGACCCGAGTACAAATCCAGCCTCCAGTATTTAATTGCTATGTGATCCAGGGCAATCCACATCCCCAATTGCTTCCAAAATAAACCACTTTGTCAGCCTTAAGTAGAGAATAAACTGGTTTTTAGAAAGTCTTGAAGCAGGAAAGTTATTGAAATATTTTAGGAGTGATATAATGAAATTCTGTATCCTTATGATGGTTACCTAAGTGGAGAGAAGGGAATGTTTAAAGAAATGTTATAAATGAAGAAATGACAAGGGTCAGCAACAGGACAGGTTGAATAATTTGATCATTATAGTTATTGTGAAAAGAAAATTCAGAAAAATATTTATATTTCCAGTCTGGAAAACACTGAGATTGACAGTACTCTTGATGATAAAAAGAGAAGTTTGAAAAAGTTTTCCTTTAGATATGTTGATTTGAAGTTGACTATGGAAATCCGGTTTCAGATATCTAAAAGATGATAGGATTCAGGGTTACAGTTAGATATAAAGAGCTGAGATTCAGTTGTATAAAGGTTCTCATTATACCCATGAATGCTGAGATCACTTCATGAAATAATAAAGAAAGAGAAGGAAGTCTCAGAGCAACAATTTTCAAACTCTAGGCAAAGGACCTTCTAAGAATCTTTCATAGACTCTACAAAGTCAATGCTATGTTAGTATAATATTAAGATATCATTTGTCCTTTACACTCTCCTTTTCTGAGAAGTGCATATACTGAAAATTTCCAGGGTCTACATGACCTATGAATCAAAGATTTAGCTGGAAACATGAGAAGGAATTAATATCTCATATTCAGAATTATACTGTTGTCTCATGAATTAGGGAATATATAAATATGTCTAGACTTATCATTTTGCTCGAATTCATCTGGTACCAAAATCAAATAATAATGCAAGAAGAATTATTGTGTAGATGCTTGGAAACAAACACAAATGATCCTGACATAAAGTATTTCAGGGATATTTTTGAAACTCGTATTTTATGTGGGTTGACTTTTGCATGATTGGTGCAAACGGTTGATAAAATAACTAGTAACTTAGTATCATTCAAGATAGTAGCACTACATCATGTCAGTAGTCACTGGATTTTTTAACTACTATGTGCTTCTAGTTTTTTAAAAAAAGTAACAGGTTCACCTTAAAATAGCCTATATGGAACAGTAAAATATTAAATTTGTGAAATAAGGAACCTTGAATACATATATATTTAATATGCTTTGTGATGACATGAGAATTATGTATGAAGCTTCTGTTGTATATTGAAGTACAATGGATGTGTTGTGGAAAAAAGTACCTTTACAGTTGTTTGATTTCTGAGGTCAATTAACTACATTTTTTTGGTTGGAACTTTTTTTTTTTTACTCGAAAGAACAATCGACACACTACAGTTATTCAGCCTTGTGCATTTGCCAGATATTTTTCCAAATTAAAGGAAGTGACCTAATCACTTCAAGGATGATAACGGACAGATTTGTAGTCAGTGATGTATTTTAAACTTTCAGGTAGAAAATAAGTATTTTGAAGGAACCCAGAATCTGCCATTGGGAGCTTGACAATTGTCAATAATTTAAGACTTTTCAGATAAGATTGGCAATAATATTAACTAATGTAATTATCTGATATCATATAATGAAATATGTCAGCACAGTAGCTCCATAACTTAGTGAATCACTTTTTCCTAATGAACAATGCAAAATGTTATGAAAGCATAGAGAGTAAAAAAAATTCATTCAAAGTACAAAAGGCCAATGGAATGTCATATAACAGAGTATGAAATTATGCATGTACATGTAATTTCATGCTTTGTATGTATATATTTATACGTATATAAATGCATATGTGTGCAGACATATATACACATATACATACATATATTAGAGTTCACATTACCACTAAGCTTTAAGAAACTATCAATTGTGAAGTTTGGGAGTTATATCATAAAAGATTGTGTACAAACGTTTATCTGAATAGGTCATTAAAATACTTTTTCCCTTTTCTAACTCTTATGTGTGAAGCCAGACTTTCTTCAGTATATTGCAACAAATTGAATGCAGAAGTCTTTTAATAAGCAAGACACTAAAGGGATTTAGAAAAATACAAAACAATGCCATTATTATCCCTAATAGTTTTTGTTTCAGAAAAATAATTATTTTAATGAAATGTCCCTCCATGCAGAAAATAAATATCTGTTTTAAGTTTATCAATGTTAATTTTGATATGTCAAAAAATTTAATATGTCAATTATGCACATATGTAATGCATATTAAAAGGAAAGCTCTATGGAGTTCTTTTTTAAAGTCATTTTTTAAGAATGACAAGACTGTTGAGACCTAAAAGTCTGAAAAGAGCTGCGTTAGTGGATACTTGTAGTTATTGTGTATGAATTGGTTGAAAATGCAGGAAAGGAGAATGAGAAAAGAAAGAGAGAAAAAAAAAAAGCAAGGGCAACAATGTCATGAAAAAGAAGAGAAAGCATTCAAGAGGTTAAGAAAAGTGAGCATTGGGAAAAGACTATTAAACTTGGAAATGGAAAGATTATTGGCAACTTTAAAAAGCAGTTTCTGTTGAGTGACTAGTTTAAAAGCCAGAGTTCCAAAAATTTAGAATGAAGTGAGAAAAATAGTAACATTTTGAATGGAATTTTCACAAGAAAAACCAAGAATAGAAGGAAATGCAAATTAATTGTTAGCAGAGATGGTAAGATCCAATAAAATACAAAAATGTATTTTAAAAGTAAGAGATAAGGGTAACTTATTAGGGAAAAAAAGAGTTAGTAGATTGAAAGAGATTAAAGTTTGGTGAAAGAATTGGGGTTGATGATAGAAAATATGGGAAGGAATGGGATTGTACTTTGAAAATGACAAGATATAACTTTCTTAGAGACAGGAGCTAAGAGAATAGATATCTGAGTGATATGCAATGATGAAGAGAGAAGAAGTTTCCATTTTTTTGATGAAAATTTCAACAAAAAAGGTTTGGAGAAAAGTTTGGATGAGAGGTTTCAGTTGGAATGAAAAGATATTAAATAACCTGGGAGAGTGAATGATTTTTAGGGTGTTAAAAGAAGAGTAGAATGAAATGATGCAGTGTAAAGTAGGCAGAGAGAAGAAATTTGATCATAAGACAACATTAATACAAAAGAAAAAAAAATTTGAGACCGTAAGAATTATAATGCAGATGAAGACTTCAGAGAATTGAAGGATGGATTATAACTGTAGAATGGGCCATATATTATCAGAAAGGGCCAATGTGTAACGTACTGCCTTATTCTTAGGTGGGAAGGCTCAAAAATGTCACTTGGAAATACAAAAATATTTTAAAAGGATTATTGATGAAACATTTTGAATTGTTCCTTAGTTTTTCAACATATTCCACTCAATCTTTGAGAATTTATTTCTTAAATACTCTCAAAATATATACCTTGCAGTGAAAGGTGATTTAAGGTTTTGTTGTGTTTGCTGTGTTAAAAATTTCATATGTTTATTTTTTAAAATACTGTTTATATTTAAAAATATATACTATTTCATCTCTTAGCTATTTTTTTTTCTTTTTCAAGGAAAAACTGAATCCATAAAACACTAGAACAATACATTGGAAAGAATAGCATATGCGTAGCATCTTATCATTTATATGTGTGTGTGTGTGTGTGTGTGTATTTGTAGTGTAGTGTGATATTAGTAGATCAGCTAGCTGTTTTGACTGACTTTTCCACTCTTTCATTTTGTTTTGTTGCTATGTAGACACAACATGAATAACTCAGCATTTTCCAGGACTTGTTTTCCATTCTTGTGGGCAAGATAACAGAAGTAGTGGAGAAAAGGTCTTGGCTGAATAGGAAATATTAAATAGCAGCTCCAAAGCCAACAGACAAGACCAGCATGGTCCTTTTTCTGTCCAAAACTAGATTATTCTCACAGTGAATAATAACTGATTAATAATCTAAATAAATAATCTTAGTGCTTTCAGTGAATTTGTGTCATGTGTTCATATCCTAATACTTGTATTCAATTATAAAAAAATAATTGTTTTAGCCAAATGAAAAGATCCATAGAATATTAATTTTTAAAAGTCTGTAGAGTATTAAACATGAGAGAATGATAGAATAATAACCTGTACCAAGTTTCTTTTTTTCCATTTGAATCTGATCAACAAGATGGTAATGAGATACTAATAACTATCCTACATAAGTTTTTTGAAATGTTTAATAACTAAATCTTTTTAAATCACTAAATAACTAATTTTTTTCTCATTCTAAGCCTGTAAATTAGTTAAGACAGGTGTGATCATATCCATTTTATAATTAAGGAAATTGTGACTCCATGTTTTTAAGTAATTATAAAAACAATAATTATAGCTAGCATTTATATAGTGCCGATTATGTTCCAGGCACAATGCTGTATACTTTATAAGTATTATTTGATTTGATTTGATAAATGAATTTACCTCTGATAATGACAATTTCATTAGCAATATTAAAAATGTTACTGACTGACAAAAGTTAAAAGGTTAAGAATATCCATTTCTGATAAAAGAGAAACCTATCATAATTTAGTTGTTTTTGGCTTAAAATGCTTGACTTATGGTGTCATATATTGTGTGGATGGGGGGAGAAACTATAATTTCTTTATTATGAAGGACTATATGATAAGGAAACTCTCTACTAAAGTATTATTATTATTATTATTATTTGTAATTTAGAGTGTTACTTTTAGAGAATTGTCTAGAACAGTGGGGTTAAATTACTTTCCTTGGATCCCAGCCATTAAGTGTCAGAAGCAAGGCTTAATCTTAGTCTTTCTGGCCTCTATCCCCTATAAATTGTTGATTTTTTTGTTTGTTTCTTTTTTTTTTAAAGAACCACTTAATATGTGATTATTCTGGGGTTAGGATCACAGCAGAGTTCAAAATGCTTAGCTCTTGCCATATTTCCACATCTCTCTTGGAAGAACAGCTGTTTTGGAGACAGTATGGTCTCCAGAGGAAACTTTCTATTTCCTTTGAGCTAATAGCTCAACTTTCTTGTTTCATCTGCCATTCAGTCTGGAAATGAAAACAGAAAAGATGTCCCTTTGCAGTAGTGCAAGAGTTGTGTGCCAGGAGGAGAAAGAGAGGTCAACAGACACAGGAAGTCTATGAACATAAAACCATCCTTTTCTTTTCAAGGTTTAATCAGGAACATTTTCATTTGGGCACAGTCTATTGTTACCTTTAATTGTTTCTGGTTCAAACAAGCAAGTAAAACTAATGTATTAGGGCTAAGGGTACACATAATTTCTTTCCCTTCTCTCCAATCCTCCACACAGGTTTACACACAAACCTCAAATATAGAAAACCAAAAATTCTAGGGACCATCCCCAAATCTGATCAAATGAAAAACAATAAGCTACTCATAAATTTCATGATGATTAATATGATTGATTTTCACATATTTTTATTAGCAGTGGAATGACACAAAAGAACCAATGATATGAGCATTATTGTGAGTTGCACCCACAAATCTCATGAAGAAAACTATGTAAATCCTGCCATTAAAGACACTTTTCAATGTCTAGGTGAATTCCATAATTTTTTCTGCATGTAGACCAACACTTGGTAGATTTTTTGATAAGATTATTTTGAAGATCCAAAGAAGAAAATGTGGAATAATTGAAATATTATAACTTCTGTAGTTAGAAGTCTTGGGTTCAAACCTGCTGTGCTACTTCTTACCTGTATGATATTAGGTCATTTGACTCTTGTGGGTCTTGATTTCCTAATTCATAAAGAAGGTATTCAATTTAAAGTAATTCAAGAAGTATTTATTAACCACTTACTGTATATTAGAGGCTGTAATAAATGATAAGAATACAATGACAAAGAAAATCCCTGACTTCAAGAAGCTTATTTTATGCTTGGAGGAAACACCATACACATAAATAAATACCAAATATGTGCAAAATAACTACAAAGTAATGGGGGGAGAGGGAGACTTTGGAGGAATATCTGAGAAATCTTCATGTAGTATGGAGGTTAATTTCAGCTTCTTCATCTGCAAAATGGGAAATTTGGATAAGAAGTCTTTTATAGACCCTTCCAGAAGGCAGAGATATAAAGCAAAAACATTTTAAGCAATGAAAATGTATAGACAATGAAGTGTGGTGTCCCTAAAACAGAAAGTGGACAAATTTGGCTAGAATGCAGGAGTCATGTAAAAGCAGTTTAAAGAGAGATTGTTAAAGTAGTCATATTATAGTTATATTGTTGAAATCCCAAACAGTTTGCATTTTAACTTGACATAATAGGAAGTTCCATTATATATATATATATATATATATATATATATATATATATATATATATATAGTCACGGGGGTGGGTGGGGAGGAGAGAATGGCAGCTGTATTTCCAATTTAGGAATATCAAATTGATGACAGTTGTGATTGGTGGATTGGTGAGAAGAAAGATTGGAGGCAGGGACAGCAATTAGAAGACCTACACTAACAGAGAGAGGATGAGATCCTGAACTAAGATGATGGGTGTATGAGGCAAAGAAATGATCAAGTATTCAACCACTTTTGATTCCATAGGTCTCATATGTATGTATGTTTGCAGGGACCAAGAAGCTAAATTTTATTATGATTTTGATGCGGCGACATTTTTCTCAATTGAAATCATTCAAGTTTCTCTAGATATATGATTGCGGACAAGTCATATTTTCTAAGACCTTTTCTTAGTCTATAAAAGAATATTAATAGGAACTTAGATAAAAGCAGGAGTAATGAATGCATTTTTTACTCACATTGATGTCCTTTGCATTCTTCCAAAGGTAAAAGTAGATTGGAAGAACAATTATTCTGCACTTCTCATTGACCAAAACAGAAAAGCTGAAAGATAAAGACAAGATGAGAAAGCCCCTTGGAGAATAGTGAGTATTCCAGCTTAGAGTTTGTGACTGATAAGGAAGAAAAAGGCAAATACAATTTCATATGAACTTTAAATTTGATGGAAATCGATTTCAAAGCATTCTGACAAATGACAGGTAGTGTCCTATGTCTAAAAATTCTGTACTACAAGCATGAGAAATGAGAAAATTCCCATAACATGAACACAAATGGTTTCAATGAGGAAGAAAATAGGAATTTTTCTGATGTTCCTTATGTGGTAGAGGGTACACTTTGTACAACTTCATTTTGAAAACGCTGTATACACAAGATGGGAGCAATGGCAGTTAAATTAAGACAAATACAAAAAACCCAGAAAAGTCCTATAAGGAGAATGCTCAGCAGTACTAAAACTCAGGATGAATTGAGATTGGAGATGAATGCCATAGACAGCAAATGAAGCCTTTTTAAAAATCTATTTTGGGGCAAGAAGAAAATGAAGAGAAGAAAAGGACTGATACTAGGAACAGATTACATATAAAAATGGATGGCGGAGAAACAAGACAGAGCTACTCAGCTTTTTTGCTGTGTTTTTTTTTTCTCAACAAACAAATAAACAAAAGAAACAAAAAACAAACAAACAAACAAAAAACCCCAACAATTTGAACTGGGAAAGACATAAGGCAGAAAAGGTGGCCAAGATAATTGAGGAGGTGGTAAAAGGACAATTCAATATACACAATATTATTAAAGCAGTAGGCCTTCAAACCTACATCCCTTAAGAAGGAAGGTAAATTTAGGGAGAAGGAAGATTGACAAATTTATTTAATTTTTAGTCAACCAATCACTTTACTGTCATCAAGGATCAGCATTTTGGGATGTGTCTTATTTGTTTAAAATCAAGGGAATTAAAATCAAGGGAACCTTGAATAGTAGTTATCCTTATTTCCTGATTTCTTAATTAAACAGCATTACAAATTGATTAAATCTCATTAGCTCAAAATTTGGCTTGTACATAATATTAATTTCAATGAGACAACAGATTTTCAAAGACCCCAAGGTTCTTAAATTCAACTAATCTTTTTAAAGTTTTTTTTCTGGGTACTACCCCCATTTCTCACTGAATTCTTACTAAAAAATATTACCCTGACACTTACATCTAAGCTGAATATAAATAGTGTATCTGGAGGTGAAGACAACAGGTATTTTTTGAACACTTACTATGAATCCAGTGCTATACGGTATCTGGGAATGGGAAACAATTGGGGTCAGATTAAATTTTTATCTTGAAGTATTTTACAATCTCATGTGAGAATTAAATTGCATTTTTTTGAGATCTCTTAAAACTCATAAGTATAAGAATGGGGTGGTCTGGTTAGTAGACTCAAGTCTCAAAATCATTAGACAATTTGAAGTGGTAGTAAAATCAATTTATTGTAATCTTTGACAGAATGAAGAGAAATATTGACTAGAAATGGGGGAGTGGTAGTCCTATTGTACTAAACTCATCTGGACCATAGTACTCAGAGTTGAGGACCATAGTTTAAAGACATACACAAGTTTGAATTCATCCAGAGAAAGGTAATTTTTAGTATACTTTAGGTCCTTGAGTCTATGTCATATTAGAATTGATTGAAGGAACAATGCATGATATCTGCGATCAAATATTTAAAAGATGGTTATGGGGAGAATGGTTAGGCACATTACATTTGACTTAAAAGGATAGGGCAGAACCACAGAAATTCCAGAAAACAATTACCTCTTAATGTCAGGGGGAAAAAACAAAAACAAAAACAAAAAACCTTTCTAATGAGATTTCTTTCAATGTGGAATATTGGCTGCTTTAATAGGTAATCGATTCCTAATCTTTAGAGATCTTCAAGAATAAACTGAATTACCAATTTCATGTAGAGTTTGGATTGCAATGCTGCAATGGAGGCTTCTACTGTTTAAATTCTGAGAAAGGGATGAAATTATGAGAATAAATATAGAAATTTCTCCCTCAGGCCCACTCTATTGATCATAAATTTATTAACATTTGTCAAATGTCTATATATGTTGATCACATGTGTGACAAATATTTCTAAAAGTTGATAGCCATTGGGAATATCTAGAAGACAAGATATTATCAATGGAGATAGAATCTGAAATCACATCATTGTATGGCTGTAACTGTGAGGATACTACCCTAATCTGCCTTTTTTTATCGTATATATTTTCTTTCTTTTCCCCTGAGGCAGTTGGGTGAAGTGACTTGATCAGGGTGTCACAGCTAGGAAGTGTTGTGTTAATTATCTGAGGACAGATTTGAACTCAGGTCCTAGTTACTTCAGAGATGGTGCTCAAACCACTGCACCACCTAGCTGCCACTATCCTATGTATTTTCAAACAGACTTTGTTGTCTTATGGTTATTGATTTTCTGACCAAAGAATAAGCTCAGAATATGTCTCCAATTTTTAGGCCTCCATTTTCTTTCTTTCTTTCCTTTTTTTGAAAAAAAAATATCACTTTTAACCTCAACTAAATGGTTTGATTGGGATGAATTTGTAGATGGATAATTTTCTTCTTAAAAAAAATATTTTTTCATTACTTACCTTTCCCAGAATATTTCTAATTTCCCCCCTTCCCAGAGAATGATTATTTATTTACTTTTAGTTCTAAAAGGGCAACTAGATAGTACAGTTAATAAAGCACTGGTCCTAGAGTCAGGAGGGCTTGAATTCAAATTCAAATTAAGACACAACACTTACTAGCTGTGCGACTCTGGACAAATCACTTAACCCCAGTTGCCTTGCCAAAAAAAAAAAAAAAAAATCAAAAGAGGGAGAAAAAGACTTCAAGAAACTGATCACACATTAACCAATTTTCACCTTATCATCAGTGTTCCAGAGCCATAGTTCTCTCCCCTTGCAGAATAAAGGAGATTCATTCTTGTATTTCTTCTCTGAGGCCCAACTTGGTCATTCTAATTTCATAGTATTCAATTTTGGTGATTTGTTGTTGTTCTTTCCATTTAGATATTTGCAGACACTGTATAAACTGTTTTCCTGTAATTTCTTACAAAACAATAGTACTCTATCATGAGCATCTGCTTTGTTCCCAGTTTTTGTCATTGCCGTCATCATTACAGTTTTTCCCCTTTGGTACGACAAAAAAATGATGTTATAAAATTTTGATGAATCAATTAACTTTTTTGGGGTATATGCAAAACAATTTGATTTTTGTATCAAGGTGGTTTAGCCATTTTTAGTTTTTTTTTTTTAGCTTAATTCCAAATTGGTTTCTAAAATGGTTGAACCAATCTTTAGTATTATTATATCATATATAATGTGATTATTACATTAATAATAAATATCTTTAGATAATCCCATAAAACAGTGACAATTATCATTTTTCCCATTTTAATAGTTTAATGCACATTGAATGAAACTAGAGTTGTTTCTATCTGCATTTCTCTTTTACTAGTGTTTTGGAGCATTCTTTCATATGGTTGTAAATAATTTGCCTTTCTTTTTAGGGCAATGGTTTTTGGTCATGTAATTTGGTCATTAGTTGCTTTTATATCTTGAATATCAGATCCTTATCAGAGATGTATCATGCACATAAATTCTTCCCCAGTTAATATCTCCACTTCTTATCCTACTAGGATTATTCAAAAGTTTTTCAGTGTCATGTTACAATTGGCTTGAATAAGAATCCTTTGCCACATCTACAAAAAGAACCCAGGTTCTAATTGTTTTTAACATTATGATAGGGCTTTATAATGGTTAGAGAGCTGGCCTTGGAGCCAGGAAGAATTGATATCTGTCTCTCATTTTTCCTTTGTTTGCGACTCTGGATATATTAACTATTTTTTTTTTTTTTCAGTTGTGTAAGCAGTTTCTAAGACTGGGGTACAGAAAAGGTATCAGGTTGCATTGCTAGAGGGAATTTCCTTATTTGAGAATCCCTTATACCAAAGAAATTATAGGTCTAGTCCCTAAACTTTGACATTGAATATTAAAGGAACACAGTTGGAATGGGGCAGATAGGTAATGAAGTGAATAAAATGCTGACCCTATAGTCAAGAACATCTGAGCTGGCCTCAGATGCTTCCTATCTGTGTAACTCCAGGTAAGTCACTGGACCCTCATGTTACTCATCTGTGAAATGAGCTGGAGGTAGAAATGAAGACAACTCCAGAGTCTTTGCCAAGAAAACTAGAAACGGAGTCACAGAGTTGGGCACAATTGAAAAATAATTCAAGCAGATGCAATAGTTAATTTAATACATCTTGTTAAAAGCAGACTGGGCTGATAGCTAAAAATAAAGGGAAAACAAGCATTTATTAACAACTACTAGGTGCCAGGTACTATGATAAGCAATTTAGAAATAGTCTCTCTCTAATAATAATAATAATAAAAAGACATAGTCTCTTATTTGATCCCCCTACTGGTTGTGAGAGGGATGTGTTGTTATTGAACCCCATTACCAGTTGAGGAAACTGAAGCAAACAAAAATTAATTGATAGCCAAGAGTCACAAAACTAGTACGTATCTCAGATTACATTTGAGTTCAAATCTTCTGGACTCCAAGCTCAGTGCCACGTACTTGCTAATAGGTCTTAATTCCATAGCATCCTACTCTATTTTCAACTTATTTTTTCTATACTCCATGTGAATTTTGGACTTCTTTCTGTTATTTGGAGTGAGGATTCAGTCATGAGGATGTGTCTTTCTTTTGGACAATCTTACTGTCACAATTTGGTTCCGATTTTACAAGAATTATGTGCAATACTAGAACCATTTACTCATGGAAGGGACTTGTCAATATTTAGCATGTTGTTACAGATACATGTCTTTATACATATATGCATACATGCATTAATATGCCACTATACCCCTGGACTATCTAGATGTTTGGGTGATAGAGTGTATAAAGTTTGGGATCTAAAGTCAAAAAATTCTAAATTCAAATGTAACCTCAGATACTTACTAGTTACAGGCTCCTTGACAAATAATTTAACTTCTGTCTTCCTAAACTTCCTTCCCTGTAAGATGGGAATAAAAAAAGTATCCAATTACCAGGGTGTTGTAAGGATAAAACTTTTAAAATATCTTGCAAGCTTTAAAGTGCTTTATAAATACTAAGTATCCTCCTCCTCCTCTTCCTCCTCATCATCATCAGTATCCAGAAATATTTTTTATTCTTTCTAAATACAAGAAAGATTTTTGAATAAAGTGTCTGATTCCTGGGTAGTAATTTCTAGTGTAGCAGGAAGAAATTGATTTTCAATATCCCTAGCCTTCCGTTTGTTGCTTTTCAGCTTCCCAATTCAAGGGTGCAGGGCCTTTATCCTTCTCTCTTTTTTCCTCCATCGGATTTTCCTTGAGTAAAAGCACCTCTGCCAGCCATTCTCACTTTAGTGGGAATTTAATGCTATTGTATTATCAGATCTAGTCACATCTTCAATCTTAGTTCTAATTGCAGAGTTAAAACATATGCCCTTTGTTCAAGGCCTTTATTGCATAAGGAAGAAAATGTAGGACACTCTGGAAGGAGTCTAGGAAGCATTTTCTTCATGCTATGTATGCAAATTGCTATGCTTCCCATGAGTTGAAGAGTGTGCAGATCCTGAGAGAAATCAACTCTCTTTGAATTTGAATTTCTTCATGCCTTTCACTCTGACTGTGACAATGAATCCCTCTACTTCTCTGCTTAATTATCTGCATCATTCAGAAATGCCATGTAATTTCCCCTCATTCATCATACCAAGGGCTATAAATGTCACATTGTCTAGGGTGTATTAATTAGTGTTCCTTTTATTTGTGTTAATTAGGTTAAACATCAGGCCATGACACAACTCAAAAACCACACACATTATTTTGAAAGAATTCTCCATTTCTTGAATGGGTTGAAATGATCAATTTATTATATCCCAGTTACAGAAGAATGATCTCTTTTCTTGTCTTCAGTCCCCAACACTTCCGCACAGAGTTTAGATTCAGACCATTTCCAAATGTGAATATGTTTAATTTCAAATGATCATTTTTTCGTATAAGTTTTTGGTATAAATAGCTAATTGCAATGTAAGTAACTTGAAGATAAACACTCAGTCTTCTGTTCATTTGTTATGATTTCCTTTCCCATCAAGGCCGAGAATCCACTTCTATAGATTATACAGCTTGGTAAAAATGGCTCTCATTCCCTTTGTTCTTAAGTGGTTCCACCTGCCTACCTTACTCTCTCTTTTGGAACAAGAGTATTTGCTTCTTCCATACTCATTCATCTGACATTTTGCATATTTCTTCTACTGTCTTAAAGAAAAATTATCATTTAACTTTCTCCTATGTGTTTTTTCTCCCCAAGTAGTTTATAAAATTCTGAAGGACAAGGAACCTCTCCTATCCTTTACTTGTATTCCCTTCAGTACCTAGAACACTGCTTAATTAATAATAGATTCTCAATAAATACGTGTTGAATGAATGAATAAATGAATGAAAGAATGAATGAGCAGATTGATGAATGAGGTGATGTCTGAATGAATGAATGAATAAATAAATCACTGAATGAATTTATGAGTAATTTAATGAATGAATCATACTATTTGAGAACTATGCCTTCAGTATTGTAGTATTTTGGGAAGATGTGGAGTGTTAAGTGCTGCTAAACATTTCATTTATTTTTTTTCTCTTTCCAAATGATATTTTACTTCCCCCAATTTTATGTTAAAGTGATTTATTAAGTTTTCTTTTTTTTAGAGTTTTGAAGTCTAAATTCTATCTCTCCATCCTTTTCCTCCCTGTCCTCTTTTCACCTTACTGATTCAGTCAATACAGTTTTTACAATCAAGTAAGACATTTCCATTAAATATTATTTTAAAAGGCAAAAGGGAACATAGGATGAATGGAAAATGGAGCCCAAATTTAAGCTCTGTCCATGCTGCCTTGTAAATGAAATGCCTATCCCCTTCTACTTACCACTCCTGTGAGTATAATAAGTCTTTCACCTGTCTAAGCCTCAGTTTGCTCATCTTTAAATTGAGGGAATTAAATTAGATATTTCCAAGATTTCTCCTAACTCTAAATCTTATGATGTTAAACACCCAAAAGCTATATATCCAGATCTAATCTTTCTACTGAGGTCTAATCCTGTATGACCAACTGCCTTTAGAATATCTTAAATGGGAAGTACCATTAACATCTCAAAATCAACATGCCCAAAAGAAAACACACTTTTTCTCTGCAAATCATCCACTCTTCTATGCATTTTCCCCACTATTGATGGTATTATCATCTGCTTAGTCCTCCACAAGTCTTCAAATTCTCCCTATTTATTCAATCTGCTGTCAAACATTGTCTGTACCTTCTCAATGTATATAAGATAAATCTTCCTCTCTCCACCCATGCAGCCATCACCTTGTTGGAGTCTTTGCTCTTAGACTAGTGAAGTAGTCTGGTTGCTATATGGTCTTCCTTCCTCAAGTTTCTCCCCACTCCAAGCTCCACTCTGCTGCCAAAGTGATCTTCCTAATGTATAGCTCTAAGCATGTCAAATCTCCTCTTTGCCTGCTTTTGTATCCTGAGTCTTTAGTATAACTCTTGCTATATAACAAAAACTTAATGAATACTGGCTAAGTAACAACTATAATTCATTAAAACTTGTTGTATGAATAAATTAGTGAATGTTATCCATTGTGAAAGAAAGTCCTTCACCTGTTTTTGCCAGGATTTAGTGTAGTTCCTTCATTATTACTGCTAATGACAACCTAACTATGCCATTTCATTCTGTGCCATTTTTCATGTTTTTTTCCCTTTATTATTTTTTTTCTTAATAGCATTTGATTTTTTCCAATTACATGTAAAGATCGTTTCCAATATTCATTTCTTAAGATTTTGAGTTCTAAATGTCTTTTTCAATTCCTCTCTTACCTCTTCTCCCAAGATAGTAAGCAATCTGCTTTAGTTTATATATGTATAATCACTTTAAAGATAATGATCATTTTAAATATATTTCCTTAGTCATTTTGTGAAAGAAAAAATCAGAAGAAAAGGGAAAAAACTATAAGAAAGAAAAAGTAAACTAAGAAATGGTGAAAATAGTATGCTTCAATCTGCATTCAATTCCCATAGTTCTTTTTTTGAATGTGCATGACATTTTCCATCTGAAATCTACTAGAATTGTCTTGGTCCACTGTATTGCTGAGAAGAGTAATCATAATTGATCATCATACAATGTTGCTGTTACTGTGTGCAATGTTCTCCTGGTTCTGCTTACTTCTTTGAGCATCAGTTCATGTAAGTCTTTCCAGGACATCACATTTTGGCAGTTGAAGAGAGCTAGTTTGATTCACATATGGAAAAGATGTTTCTTAAAGCCTTACTTAGATTTGAGTCATGATACAAACTTAGAAGTAGAGGTGAATTAAGAATATTAAGCAACTTCAGAAGATAAAAGTGAAAAAAAAATCCACTTATTTTTAGGAAGCTTATATTTCATTTATTTATTTTTTTTTAATTAAAGCTTTTTATTCACAAAGCATATGCATGGGTAATTTTTCCAAAACTGACCCCTGCATAACCTCCTGCCACAAATTTTCTCCTTCTTCCCCCCAAACCATCCCCCACCTGGCAGGAAGTCCAATACATGCCAAATATGCCAAAATACATGCCAGATTCAATATGTGTTTACATACTCACACAGCCATCCGGTTGCACAAGAAAAATCAGATCAAGAAGGAAGAAAAAGAAAAACTGAGAAAAAAGAAACAAAACACAAGCAAATAATAACAGAGGGAGTGAGAATGCTGTGCTGTGTTCTACCTTCTATTTCCACTATCCTCTCACTGGGTGAAGTTGGCTCTCTTCATCACTGCACAAGTAGAACTGGTCCAAATCATCTCAATTTTGAAGAGGGCCATGTCCATCAGAATTGATCATCATATAGTATTGTTGTTGAAGTATATAATGATCTCCTGGTCCTGCTCATTTCACTCAGCATCAATTCATGTAAGTCTCTCCAGGCCTTTCTGAAATCATCTTGCTGGTCATTTCTTACAGAACAATAATGTTCCATAACATTCATATAGCATAACTTATTCAGCCATTCTCTAACTGATGGGCATCCACTCAGTTTCCAGTTTCTTGCTTCTACAAAGAGGGCTGCCACAAACATTTTTGCACATGTGGGTCCCTTTTCTTCCTTTAAGATCTCTTTGGGATATAAACCCAATAGAAACACTGCTGGATCAAAGAGTAAGCACAGTTTGATAACTTTTTGAGCATCATTCCAAAAATTGTTCTCCAGAATGGTTGGAGCCGTTCACAATTCCACCAACAATGTATCAGTGTCCCAGTTTTTCCACATCCCCTCCAACATTTGTCATTATCTTTTTCCTGTCATCTTAGACAATCTAACAGGTATGTAGTGACAGCTCAGAGTTGCCTTAATTTGCATTTCTCTGATCAATAGTGATTTGGAACACCTTTTCGTGTGGCTGCAAATACTTCCAATTTCTTCATCTGAAAATTGTGTGTTCATATTCTTTGATCATTTATCAATTGGAGAATGACTTGAACTATTATGAATTTGAGTCAATTCTCTATATATTTTAGAAATGAAGCCTTTATTAGATCCTTTGAATGTAAAAAATGTTTTCCCTGTTTATTGCATAAAGCTTATATTTTAAAAGCAACAATTATGTGTACAATGTATTATTATTTTTTTTAATAGCCTTTTATTTACAGGATATATACATGGGTAACTTTACAGCATTAACAATTGCCAGACTTCTTGTTCCAATTTTTCACCTCTTACCCCCCCCCCTCCCCTAGATGGCAGGATGACCAGTAGATGTTAAATATATTAAAATATAAATTAGATACACAATAAGTATATATGACCAAAACGTTATTTTGCTGTACAAAAAGAATCAGACTCTGAAATATTGGTGTACAATGTATTTTAACCCTCTGGGCCTCAATTTTCCATCTGAGAATGTGGAGACAAGATAAAAATACCCCTAAAGTCCTTCCACAGGAAGTTCTATGACTTTCTGAAGTCAAGGAGAATGAAGATCAGATTTGGAAGAGCCTGTGGCCATAGAGATCTAGAGATTGTAGAAGGTAATTACAAGGTTCCATATAGAATGGTCTGAAGACAAGTATTTATGGGGGAAATCTTTTAGGACCAGATTCAGAACATAGAGAAAGTAATGGTAGCCAGAAAATGGAATGAAAACAAATGGGACAACTTTGGGCCCATAACAATCAGAAATACTAAGAGCTCCAGATCCCTTGGACTTGATAGTTTCATTACATAGTTTCAATTTGGTACCTATCCTATTCAGAATTGAGAATGAAGGGTAGGACTGAGGTTGGTCACCTTCTGTTAATTGACTTAGAGGTGGCTAATTTGATTTGATTGGCTTATCAAGAAATAAGCATATGTATGTAGACCACTTATATCCAATTTTATTAAAGACTGCAAAGTTAATTGCATCATGAAAATAAGGCTTGAGACACCATACTATTTTTCACTGTAGACTGCATTTCCCAGGAGAGTACTTAATGACCCATTTAGCATGTTGGAAGGTGATGGAGTGTTATATTCTTTAGTAAACTGCTGCCATCTATCTAAGTTGATAGAGTACCAGGCTTAGAAAGCCTCATCTTCCTGAGATCTAATCCAGCCTTAGACACTTACAAGCTGAGTGACCCTAGGCAAGTCATTAGATACTATCTTCCTCAGTTTCTCATTTGTAAAATGAGCTCAAGAAGGGAATACCAAATCACACCAGTATCTTTGCCAAGAAAACCTCAAATTTGGATGCAAAAAGTTGGACATTGTTGAAAGAAATGACAGAACAAATAACAAATAGATAATAAAAGAACTAGAATTTGAACTCATGTCCTTTCATTCTAAATCTGGTATCTTTACCACTGAACTTTACAGCTCTACCCCCAGATCCTTCTTATAAGTCAAAAACTAGAAACTCCTTAAATTCATTTGTTGGACTGGAATTATGGAATGGCATTGTGGAAAGAGTGGAAGCTATGTGGTGCAGTGGATAGAATGCTGGACCAGGAAGATCCAAGTCCATATTTGGCCTTAGGCAGTTATGAGCTGTGTAACCCTGGGAAAATTATGTAACTTTATTTACCTCAGTTTTCCTCTCTGAAAAATGAACTGGAAAAACAAATGGCAAATCATTGCAGTAACTTTCCTAAGAAAATCCCAAATGGGTTTTTGAAGATTTAGACATGACTGAAAACAACTGAACAACCACAATGAAAATCATATCAAGAAATCTAGGCTTGAATTTGAGAACTGTGGTTCCATTTAACATTTCAAGGAGAAGGAAGATCCTATGGTTGATTATCTTGTCTCCGTACTTCAGTTTCTCCATCTGTAATACAGAAATTCTTGTACTAATTCTCAAGGATGGGTGAGACAAGCCCTATTAATCCTTCAAAATTCCAACAGATAATTTTTGGGCTGGTCCAGTATAGGGAAAGTCTCCTAATGCAGATCAGCAGTTGAAAAAGCTATAATTGCCAGTGGGCACTGAGATGTTAAATGAATGACTTGTGCAGAATCACACAGTCATTATGTGTCATAGATGGGTCCAGAACCAATAGCTTCTTGATTTCAAGGTCAAATTTTTATCCATATTTTTTTCCCTTTATCCATATTTTTTCTCCTTACTTATGTGTCAGGCTCTCTCAACTCACTGCTCCCACTGCCCCCCCAATCTTCTAACCTTCTCCATTTATTTATCTATTTAATCTATTTATTTAATAATTCATTCATTTATCCATTTTCTTTTGAGGGGTACCACAATGATTTTAGTTTATGTACCATTAATCTCTACTTCCTTATTACCTTTCAACCATCCTTTCTTCCTTACCCTGACTTCCTCCATATATCCTGTAAGTCACTGCTTATTGGTGTTTCTATTTCCACAGCATGCCTTAAGTCCCCCTTCTTATCTCCATATACTCTACTCATATTTATCACAGTTCCCCTGCTTTATATCAGTAGCTACTCATTGGTTTCTCAAATTCAAGTAGCTTCTCATTCAAATCCATCTTACCTACAGTTCCTGAATTAAGTAAATGATAGATTTAACCACTACTCAATAAATTCTAGTGACTCTCTATTACCTCTAGGAGTATTTGGTATTTTAAACCTCAATCTGTATTTCAAGGCTAAATTATATACATGAGTATATCTAGCTAATCTATCTATCTACATATAAATAGATAGATATAATATATTTATACCCTTTGAAAATTATATACCCCAACCAGAGTGACCATCTTATTGTTCTTCCCAAAAAACACTATATTTTCTATCTCCAGTATCTTTCTTTAAAACTAGAATGTGGTGTTTCTGCCTCTCACCCTCTTAAATTCATTAGTTTCCTTCAAGACTTAGCTCAAGTTGTACTTTTTATGTGATTTGTTGTTTGACTAATTCGTTCTTTAGAATTTAGAATTAAATTGTTTAATTTCTAATTGGTTTTTAGTCTACCTTTCCCTGATCCTTTAAGGAATATAATTTTTATTGCATTGAATATCTGAAAAGGTTTTAAAAGGCATCATTGGGGGCGTCGCCAAGATGGCGGAGAAGACACACGCGACTTTCTAAGCTCTTCTCTTACCCTCTTTATCAATATTATATCGAGCCTCAAAAATAGTCTTGACTGCTACAATTCGTAAAGATAAGATAGAACTCCCACGGCCGAAGAAAATCTGCAGTCTCGCCAAAAGGTTGGTTCTGGGGCAGGGGAGATCGAGGCGCAGACGGGAGAGAATTAGGTTCGAGGAGAGTCTCAAACCGAGGGTGAAGGCACAGATCTCAGCACAAGCCAGCAGCCCCAACCCTGATCTGGGCTTTCCTTGAGGCAGTTGTGATCCTGCACAGCAGGAGGGCCATGCCAGGTTAGCTTCAATCTGCACAGTGGGGAGCTCGGCTTGGGGCCATAGACTTTTCAGGGCGATTTGCATCAGGCAGAGACTCTGGGCAGAGTTTGTGGCGGTCTGCGGTCTGCTGTCAGCTGCTAATACTCACAGTCCCACAAGAGGCTCCGGCCTGGGGCGGTGACACTTTCACCACTTAGTCTCTAGCCTAGGGCAATCGATAATCCACTCAGCCCTACTAAGCAGTTTGATAGCTCGGCCAGTCAGAATCCACTTCCTGTTGGGGGAAGGAAAACTCTCACCCAGAGCACTCCCATACCGGGCGAAATCGGTTTACATCTTTCCCTGCTCTGCAGAGGAAGCTGGTAACCCTCTGCCTAGGAGACCTACCTAAAGGCTTTAAAACATGAATAAAAAGATGAAAAGAAGCGATCCACAGCTTCTATGCAGAAAAAGAGCAGGTCACAAACCTGAAGAGACCCTCAAACAGCAAAAATGCATCAGACTGTCCTCCTTTACATGATGCTCTCATAGAAGAGGCCATTAAAGTCTCAAAGAGAGTTAGAAGATAAATGGGAAAGGAAGAAAGCCTTACAAAGAGAGCAACAACTTCCTGAAATACGAATTGGAAAAATAAAGAATTCACTACAAAGTAGGATTTGTGATTTGGAAAAGACAAAGAACTGCAAGAAAGTAGGATCCATGAATTGGAAAAGACAAAAGAACACGCAAGAAAGTAGGATCAGTGAATTGGAAAAGAAAATAATTCACTAAAAAAAAATTAGTGAAATGGAAAAAAATTCCACAGACCAAAACAATACATTCAAAAACTCAATTGGACATATACAGAAAGAAGTAAAAAAGCTAATGAAGAAAATAATTCTTTAAAAAATTAGAACTGAACATATTGAAACTAATGATTCATTGAGACAGCAAGAATCAGTCAAGCAAAAACAAAATAATGACAAACTGGAAAAAACCACTAATTATCTACTTGCAAAAACGACAGACTTGGAAAATAGATCTAGGAGAGATAATCTGAGGATTATTGGACTTTCTGAAAACTATGATGAAAAAAGAGCCTAGATACTATTTTACAAGAAATCATCAAAGAGAACTGCCCAGATGTAATAGAATCAGAAGGTAAAATAGGCATTGAAAGAATTCATCGAACACCTTCTGAAAGAAACCCTAAAATAAAAACCCCAAGGAATATTGTGGCAAAATTTCAGAACTATAAGATTAAGGAAAAATTTTACAAGCAGCCAAAAAAAAACCATTTAAATACCGAGGTGCCACAATAAGGATCACCCAAGATCTGCTGCTCTACATTAAAGGAAAGAAGGGCCTGGAATATGATATCAAAGGCACAAGAACTTGAGATGCAGCCAAGAATAAACTACCCAGCTAAGCTGAGCATTTTCTTCCAGGGAAGAAGATGGACATTTAATGAAACAAATGAATTCCATTTGTTTCTGAAGAAAAACACAGAACTAAACAAAAATTTGATCTCCAAGAATAGAACTCAAGAGATGCAGAAAAGGTAAAAATAACTCTTGAGAATTATATTTCTGTTGATGGATATCAAAAAGAATACATGTATAATTTGATTGTACTGATATAACATAAAAAGGGAAGTAGATATGGAAAAGGGATGATGGCAGAATAAGGTGGGAAGGAGGGATAAAAGGGAAACCATATCCCACAAAGAGGCTAAGAAACTTATCATATCTGAGGGAATTTAGAGAGGGGAGGAACATTGTGTGAATCTTACCTCATCAGAGTTGCTCAAAGAAAAATAACTGACATTTGTTTTAGAGAAAATTCTCTCTCGCCTCATTAAAACGGGGAGGAAAAGGAAAAGAAAAGAGTAATAAGGGAAGGAAGGGGGAAAGACTCAAAGGGGAGGAGGGATTATAAAGAGGATAAGTATCATGATACAAAGAGGGTACATAAGTTTAAAAGGGGAAAGAGGGTTGGGGAGGCAAGAATAAGTAAAGCACAATCTGGGGGTTATTAGGATGGCAGGAAATACAGATTTAGTAATTCTAACCAGTAAATGTAAATGGGATGAACTCCCCATAAAGAGGAGGCAGATAGCAGACTGGATCAAAAGTCAGAACCCTACAATATGTTTGTTTACAAGAAACATATTTAAAGCAGAGGGATACATATAGAGTAAAGGTAAAAGGCTGGAGCAAAATCTATTATGCTTCAGGTGAAGTCAAAAAAGCAGGGTAGCCATCCTTATCTCAGATCAAGCAAAAGTAAAATTGATCTAATTAAAGAGATAAGGAAGGTAACTCACATCCTGCTAAAGGGTACATAAACAACGAAGCAAATCAATATTAAACATATATGCACCAAGTGGTATGGCACTCATCTTCCCTAAAGGAGAAGTTAAAGAGAGGTGCAAGAAGACTTAGACAACAAAACTTTAATAGTGGGAAATTTCAACCTTGCACTCTCAGAATTGACAAATCAAACCACAAAACAAATAAGAAAGAAATTAAAGAGGTAAATAGAATATTAGAAAAATTAGGTATATTAGATCTTTGGAGAAAATTGAATGGAGATAGAAGGAATATACTTTCTTCTCAGCAGTTCATGGAACCTATTCAAAATTGACCATATATTAGACATAAAGACCTCAAAATTAAATGCAAGAAAGCAGAAATAGTAAATGCTTTCTTTTCAGATCATGATGCAATAAAAACTACATTCAACAAAAAGTTAGGGAAATAGACCAAAAAGTAATTGGAAACTAAACAATGTCATCTTAAAGAATGATTGGGTGAAGCAGCAAATTATAGATACAATTAATAATTTCACTCAAGATAATGACAATGATGAGACATCATACCAAAATTTGTAGGATGCAGCCAAAGCGGTAATAAGAGAATTTTATATCCTTAGAGGCTTACTTGAATAAAACAAGAAAGAAACGATTAATGAATTGGGCTTGCAACTAAAAAAACTAAAAAGACCAAATTAAAAACCCCAATCAAATACTAAATTGGAAATTCTAAAATTAAAAGGAGAAATTAAAAATATTGATAGCAAAAAAACTATTGAACTAATTAATAAAACTAAGAGTTGGTTCTATGAAAAAGCCAATAAAATAGATTAAGCCTTTGTAAATCTGATTAGAAAAAGGAGAAAGGAAAATGAAATTAGTATCTTAAAAATGAAAAGGGAGAACTTTCCACCAATGAAGAGAAATTAGAGAAATAATAAGATTATTTTGCTCAACTTTTGCAATAAATTTGATAACCTAATGAAATGGATGACTACCTCCAAAAATACAGACTTCCCAGACTAACAGAGGAAGAAGTAAATTGCTTGAATAGTCCCATTTCAGAAAAAAGAAATAGAACAGGCAATTAAACAACTCCCTAAGAAAAAATCCCCAGGACCAGATGGATTTACATGTGAATTTTACCAAACATTTAAAGAACAATTGGCCCAATGCTATATAAATTATTTGATAAAATAGGAAATGAAGGAGTCCTACCAAATTCCTTCTATGACACAGACATGGTACTGATACCTAAACCAGGTAGGCTGAAAACAGAAAAAAAAATTATAGACCAATCTCCTAATGATATTGATGCTAAAATCTTAAATAAGATATTAGCTAAAAGACTACAGAAAATCAACTCCAAGATAATACACTATGATCAAGCAGGATTTATACCAGGAATGCAGGGCTGCTTCAATATTAGGAAAACTATCAATATAATTAGCCATAATAACCAAATTAACAAAAACCATATGATCATCTCAATAGATGCAGAAAAAGCATTTGATAAAATCCAACATCCATTCCTATTAAAAACACTTGAGAGTATAGGAATAAATGGACTTTTCCTTAAAATAATCAGCAGCATCTATTTAAAACCATCAGTAAGCATCATATGTAATGGAGACAAACTACAACCATTCCCAATAAGATCTGGAGTGAAACAAGGTTGCCCACTATCACCGTTACTATTTAAATTGTATTAGAAACGCTATTAGCAATAAGAGCTGAGAAAAGTTAAAGAATAAGAATAGGCAAATGAGGAAGCCAAATTATCACTCTTTGCTGATGACATGATGGTATACTTAGAGAACCCCAGAGATTCTGCTAAAAAGTTATTAGAAATAATCCACAATTTTAGCAAAGTTGCTGGTTATAAAATAAACCCACATAAGTCATCAGCATTCTTATACATCACTAACAAAATCCAACAGTCAGAGTTACAAAGAGAAATTCCATTTAAAGTAACTACTGATAATATAAAATATTTAGAATCCTATCTGCCAAGGGAAAATCAGAAACTTATGAGCAAAATTACAGACCACTTTTCACACAAATTAAGTCTGATCTAACCAATTGGAAAAATATTAAATGCTCTTGGATAGGGCGAGCAAATATAATAAAGATGACAATATTACCTAAACTAATCTATTTATTTAGTGCTATACCAATCAGACTCCCAAAAAACTATTTTAATGACCTAGAAAAAATAACAACAAAGTTCATATGGAAAAAAAAGGTCAAGAATTTCAAGGGAATTAAGGGAAAAAAATCAAATGAAGGTGGCTTAACTTACCAGATCTAAAATATATATAGAGCAGCAGTTACCAAAACTATTTGGTATTGGCTAAGGAATAGATTAGTTGATCAGTGGAATAGATTAGGTTCAAGGGATAAAACAGTCCAACAAAATAGAACCTAGTCTTTGACAAACCCAAAAGATCCCAGCTTTTGGTATAAGAACTTACTGTTTGATAAAATTGCTGGGAAAAATTGGAAACTAATGGCAGAAACTAGGCATTGATCCATACTTAACGCCGTACACCAAGATAAGGTCAAAATGGGTTCATGACCTAGGCATAAAGAATGAAATTATTATAAAATTAGAGGAACATAGGATAGTTTACCTCTCAGACCTGTGGAAGGGAAGGTCTTTATGACCAAAGCAGAACTGAGATCATTACTGATCACAAAATAGAAAATTTCGATTATACCAAACTGAAAAGTTTTTGTACAAAACAAAACTAATGCAGACAAGATTAGAAGGAAGCAATAAACTGGGAAAATATTTTTACAGTCAAAGGTTCTGATAAAGGCCTCATTTCCAAAATATATGAGAATTAACTCTAATTTATAAAAAAAAATCAAGCCATTCTCCAATTGAAAAATGGTCAAAGGATATGAACAGACAATTCTCAGATGAAGAAATTGAAACTATTTCTAGTCATATGAAAGATGCTCCAAGTCATTATTAATCAGAGAAATGCAAATTAAGACAACTCTAAGATACCACTACACACCTGTCAGATTGGCTAAGATGACAGCAAAAAATAATGATGATTGTTGGAGGGGATGTGGGAAAACTGGGACATTGATTCATTGTTGGTGGAGTGTGAACGAATCCAACCATTTTGGAGAGTAGTTTGGAACTATACTCAAAAAGTTATCAAACTGTGCATACACTTGATCCAACAGTGTTATTACTGGGATTATATCCCAAAGAGATTATAAAGAAGGGAAAGGGACCTGTATGTGCACGGAATGTTTGTGCAGCCTTTTTGTATGGCTGAAACTGGAAACTGAATGGATGTCCATCAGTTGGAGAATGAGCTTAGAATAAATTGTGGTATATGAAAATTATGGAATATTACTGTTCTGTAAGAAATGACCCAACAGGATGATTTCAGAAAGGCCTGGAGAGACTTCTCGAACTGATGCTGAGTGAAATGAGCAGGACCAGGAGTGTCATATATACTTCAACAACTTAATCTAGATGATGACCAGTTCTGATGGATCAGGCCATCCTAGCAACATTGAGGATCAACCAAATCATTTCTAATGGAGCAGTAATGAACTGAACTAACTATACCCAGAAAAAGAACTCTGGGAGATGACTAAAACCATTACATTGAATTCACAGTCCCTATATTTTGCCACCTGCATTTTTGATTTCCTTCAAGCTAATTGTACAATAATTCAGAGTCTGATTCTTTTTGTACAGCAAAAATAATGTTTTGGTCATCATACTTATTTGTATCTAAGTTATATTTTAATAATATTTAACATCTACTGGTCATCCTGCCATTTAGGGAGGGGTGGGGGGTAAGAGGTGAAAAATTGGATACAAGAAGGTTTGGCAATTTTAATGCTGTAAAGTTACCCATGTATATATCCTGTAAATAAAGGCTATTAAATTAAAAAAAAGCAGCATTAAAGACATATTAATTGCCATTATCTGCATTGATCTCTAGGTATTTAAAGCATTTCGAATAAATGGCAATCTTTGTGTAAGGGCTTATGTATGCTAAGAATAAATGGTACTTCTTTCTGTCTCTAATTTTCTCTCAGTAAGCATCTATTATTTTGGATCCATGTAACCTTCCTAGTTTCTATTGCTTCTTCACTTCTTCCTTACTATTTAATATTTTTTTTTTGTTAGATTTCTGTAGTCTGAGAGATAATGATTGAGAATCCTACTAGGAAATAATTATCATGTCTATTTATTCTGTGTAATTGCTTAAAATCTCCTAGAATTTGTAAACACATTTAGTATTGTTATACTTCATTATTTACAGTCCTTTATCAAGAATAACTCTAGTCATCACTTATCTCTTTTACTAACATCTATTGCTTAAACTTTACGAGATTCAATTGCTACCTACTTTTTTTTTTATCTATCAGCTGATAGCATAATAAATTCTGTTCCAGCCTTTTGCCTTTATTCTGTATGTGTCTCTCTATGTCAAATGTGTTTCCTGTAAACAACATATTATAGAATTCTTTTTTTTTAATTTGCTATTCTATTCACTTCTATTTTATGGGAGAATTCATCCTATCTGGGAAGCCTTTCCAAATAGCTCCCTGATATTGCTCTCTCCCATCAAATCACCTTGTCAATATTACACATCTCTTTTATAGCTAATATACATGTACATGTCATTTCTCCAGGATAGAATAAAAGGTCTTAGAAGGCAGGAACTGCTTTCTTTTTGTCTTTGGGTACCTAGTACCTAGTACAGTATCAGACAGCCATCATTCAATAAATGTTTGTGGATTAACTGATCTGCTTAACACACACATTATATGGACATTATTATTTTTTAAGGAAATACATTGTAAACTGGATTTAGAAATTATATACATACACATATGTGCATGTGCATATATATATATATATATGCATCCATATATATACATGCATCCCTATTCATACGCATATATGTATATAAATCATTGGTTACAAGAACATTTGTTATAATGGATATCATTCATATAACTTATTTGTGAGGTCTGTTGCAAAATTAAGATGTTATTTCCATGTACTGTACAAAGAGTTCAGTTGGAAGTAACTGGGCCCAATGTTTTCTTTTTAAAAAAAACATACAAAAGGCAATTTGAGTGTGAAAATACAATGGAAAAAAATAAGCTATCTCCCACAAACTAAGGATATTTATTTTGTGATAATGAAGAATGCCATATACTTCCAATTTCATTCAAGCCAGTGATAAAAATGTTAGTTTTCTTCATGGGAAAAAAGGTGCATAAAAAGGGAAAATGAAAAGAATGAAAGCATGCTATAAGGCTAGTCTATTACTGCATAGCATTTGCAAAAATAGCATTAGTGCTTTAAAATATATAATGGGAGAAGGAACCAAAATTGGTCTCAAAATGTAGAAAGCCGAAGCATCTAATATAAAAAAATGAGGCAAGAATAGAAGCCACAATAACACATCAAAGCCTCATTCCCTCTGGATTCCTAGCCTTCCAAAAGGATCCCTGGGTTGCTATTTCTTCATCCTTGGGACTGCAGACATAGGATATTTTAATCCCTTCCATTCCTCATTTGCATGTGCATTTCAGAGGCAAACAGAAGATGACTATTTCAGTCACCTAGGCCTGTCATAGCTTATGTCATTTGACAGCTTCAGAATGTGATTCCCTTTGAAAAAAGGAGCAGTTAAAGAGATGTCACATTGGCCAGTCAATCAAAATTAAACAGCATCTGAGGGATGTTGGGGTAAAGTCATTTAAATGAGGCAGAGGCTTATAGTCTCCTGTTACAGATTTTTGGGAAACCATCATACTTTTGATCTGACTCCTTTCAACTCTATTATTCCTGGGGCCTTTACATACATAACCTCAGAGATAGTGCATAAAAGGAGGTAAGGGTCAGAAGGAAGATCACCTAAATTGTCTAGCAGGAAATAGACCTTGGTTGCTGTCACTCTGCTTATACGTATTCTATTAAAATACATTGATTTTTCTCAGACCCGTGGCTCAATTGCCGTGGCTCACCTATAATGTATTAATGGCATTGATTTTTTTTAAGAATACAAATGTAATACTTTATTCCTATTCCAATTAAATTTCTTCTCATTAGATTCAGTCCAGTGTTTTAGTCATTTTAATATCCTGACACTGCCATCCAATATGTTACATAACTCTCCAAGCTTTGTGTCATCTGCAAATGTGATCTGCAAGTTACCTATCTTTAGGGAGTTACTGATAAGAATATTAAATTGTATCTGGGAAACTCTGGGAAACAAATTGACCCCCTCCCAAATTATCATTAAATTCTTAAGGATTATTTTCTGAACCAAATCATTTAACAGTTTTTTTTTAATCCACCTCATCCTGTGAAAATTTAGTCCAAATGGTTCCTTGTTATCCAAAAGGATGTCATAAAAGACTTGTCAAATGATTTGCTGAAAGTTGTGGAGAAAAAGTATTTATAGCACTACACTGATCTGTTAGTCAGGTAATCCTTTCAAAAAGGAAATTAGTTTAATTTGTCTTGACTATTTCTTACTGAAGCTATACTGGCTTTTTGTGATTATTGCTTTCTGTTCTTGCCATTCACAAATCATCCTTTTTAATAATGCATTTCAGAATTTTGCCAGAAACCAAATTTCAGCTCTCTGAGGTTGCAGACTCCATTCCCTTTCCCTGGAAAATTTAGATATATGTTTTATTTCATTCTTCCCATTTCTATTTTCCAAGGTCTTTCAGAGATCAAAAGCAGTGGCTTAGCAATCATATTTGTCACTTCCTTAAATAGAATAGAATGTTCTTCTAAAAAGAGTTGCCCATTTATTTTGGGGTTTTAATAATCTATTAAACATTGTTGCTTTGTCCTTCCTGTTCAAGTTTAGTCAACAAACTTTCTTTTCTTTTGTGTTTTTCAAAAACACAGAAATAAATAAGAGTTCAATTCTGTATCCATTATTATAACTGAACCCATCCCTAAGGAGCAGTCTTATTACTTCTTTGAGTCTTTTCTTTTGCCCATTATAATTGGAGGGGGATTGAGATATATTTTGCTGACCACAACTACAACGTTATAGCAATCAGTTGTTGTTGTTATTGTTTTTTTAATTAAAGCTTCTTATTTGCAAAACATATGCATGGGTCATTTTTCAACATTAACCCTTGCAAAGCCTTCTGTTCCAAATTATCCCCTCCTTCCCACTACCTCTCCTCTAGATGGCAGGTAGTCCAATACATGCTAAATATGTTAAAATATATATTAAATCCAATATATGTATACATATTTATATAGTTATCTTGATGCACAAGAAAAATCGGATCAAGAAGGAAAAAAAACTGGGAAAGAAAACAAAATGCAAGCAAATAACAAGGGAGAGAGTGAGAATGCTCTTTTTGCTTCACACTCATCTCCCACGGTCCTCTCTCTGGGTGTAGATGTCTCTCTTCATCACTGAACACTTGGAACTGTTCTGAATCATTTCATTGTTGAAGAGAGCCACATCTATCACAGTTGATCCTCACATAATCTTGTGGTTGTTGTATACAGTAATCTCCTGGTTCTGTTCCTTTCACTCAGCATCAGTTCCTGTAAGTCTCTCCGGGCCTCTCTGAAATCATCCTGCTGATTGTTTCTTATAGAGCAATAATATTCTATTCCATATTCACATTCATATATCATAATTTATTCAGCCATTCCCCAACTGATGGGCATGCAGTCAGTTCCCATTTTCTTGCCACCTCAAAAAGGGCTGCCACAAACATTTTTTGCACATGTATTACATCTTGTTTAACCAATTGATGAGCATCTTTTTTATTTCTAGCTCTTAGACACCACAAACACACACACACACAAAGAGCTGCTATAAATATTTTGGTAAAAACAAATTCTTTCATTCCATTTAAAAATATATATATTTTTGGGATACAGACCTCGTAGTGGTATTGCTGCAGCAAAGGCTGTGCACAGTTTTACATCCTTTAGGGCAGAGTTCCAAATGGCTTGCCAGAATGGTTGGATCCGTTCACAGCTCTACCAACAATACATTAGTGTGCCAGTTTTCCTACATTCCCTCCAATATCCAACATCTTTAAAATTACTTCTGGATTTGGTATGTGTTGATCCCAGTGATCTGAGGTCCCTTCAAACTATAAGCTACTGAAATTCAGGAATATGGGCTTGATTCTTAGTGGATTCATCCCCATATCATGTTGCAAAGTCCAATATCTTCCATTTGCTCATTCTATGCTCTCTTTATACAATGAACGTTATTAAAATGACACACTTTTTGCTTCTCTGTTTTTTTCTTTTCTTCTTTTTTATATATCCCATTCCATGCTTCTTACCTGTTTTGCTCCCTATTCTAGGTTATGGTTCTCTAGCTTTTTAAGAGTAATTAAGTAATTTTTAAGAGTAATTAAGTAATTAAGAATAAGCCTTCATGATCATTCAGAGGGTCAATCCTGGTGACAGGATTTTAAATGATGTTATAAAAGAGGCAGGTGTGGTTCACATTGCCACTCTAGAATAATTCCTAGGGAAAAACAGAAAGAACATAGTGTCAGCAATGCTTTAGGAAAAAAAAAGTTGGCTTTAAATTAAGTAGATCATTATCTGTTTGGCTCCTTGTGTATATGGCAGCTCTTCCCAAATCTAAATAATTTAAATATTTTAGAATTTGTTTTTCTCCTCTTAATAATTCTCAATTAAAAAAGAATACCTGTCACAATGCTTTGCACAAAATAGGTGCTTAATAAATAAATTCTTGCTGAATTAAATGCCTTTAGAAATTACTCAAGTCAATAAGCCAGGAAATGTCATTTGGTAAACAGTTTTATGCACGTTTTCATCTCTGTTAACATGTACTGTCTTTGTTAGGAAAAATAAGTGGCTCCAAAGATGAATTTGTCCACTCCGGAAAGTAATACAGTGCTCACCATCTCTGGTCATAAATGATCCAGATTATATACAATCTTTGATCAATGGCAGTTGACTCTATATAATGAAATGAAGACAGGACCTGCAAGATAGAAGCAGGCCTAGGAACAAAACATTGAATCCTGACAGTTAAAGGGAAGGGTTTTCACTATAATCACTATTCTACCTGAGAATTATTCCAGGAAGGGGTGAAAAGTGAATTGTTTAAGCCTATTTCAGCTTTGGCCACCATTAAGCAGGTTCTGCCAGGCCATTGGCACAAAAAATTCAAGACTTATTTATTTTGAAAACAACCTAAAAAAAGACTGACTTTCTGAATCCCCTCATGGCCAGCGATGCTTGTGTAAAGATGTTCAGCCATTTGTTTGATCAATAAGAAAACAGAAAAGGAAAAGCAAAATTACTCTTTAACAAACAACAATGTGTATTGAGTGGCAGGGAAGTATAATGTTTTGAGCGATCAATGTAGAAAGACTTATGGTCCAATTCTGTCTCAGAATAAATGATGTTAAAAATGGGAATAATGATAACTTTAGAATATTTAACTTCTACAAATCAGAGAATCAAATGAGGTAATGTAAAGTCTTATATAGGTGCCAGATATTATTTAGCATCTACTATGTGCCAGATACTGAACTAAGAAGAAGTTTAGGATGACCCAGCCACAAATACATACGCAAAAGTATTTTACCATTTGGCTACGGTAGCTAATTCATTTTATCTGCAGTTGCAGACATTTTTAAAGTCTGGCCTATATGGGGGTCACTTGAACATGAACCTGAAAATGGCTAAATTATTTCTGTCAAAATTGCAGGCAAGAATCCCCACTCTGGAACTCCAGAAGTCAGGATCTTTAACAACTGGTCTAGGTCCAAAAAATCTGTTTCAAGTATGGCAAGAGCCATTTGCTTTCACATATAATTGCAGGTGTAAATAGCAATCTAGTTATGCAGGTGGACATGGGAACATTCAGTTTCCCATTTTATGCATCTGACTCTCCATGGCTTGGGTGACTTTGCCAATGTAGCTACAAAGGCCAGGAATTGCAGTCCCTAGCTCCATGCAAACACACACACACACACACACACACACACACACACACACACACAGATAGATATAGAGACATAGATATATAGATATAAATTTTGTTGCTCTTATTATTGTATAGTTGTACAGTTAAGTCTGATTCTTCATGATCTCATGGACTTCATCACTCCAAGTCATGCTATTCTCCACTGGTCTGTCCAAGCTCATGCTTGTTGCTTCCATGACTTCCATGACATTATCTATCTCATCCTCCGCTGCTTTTCTTTTCTTTTTGTCTTCATTCTTTTCCAAGGTCAGAGTCTTGTATAATGAGTCAAGTCTTCTCATTATTTGGTCAAAATATTTAAGTTTCAGTTGGAGTGTTTGACCTTTCAGTAAACAATCTGAATTAATTTCTTTAAGTGACTGATTTTATCTCCTTGATGTCCAGGGAATATGCAAAGCTCTTGTCTAGCACCACAATTCACAAATGTTGATTCTGTGGCACTCAACTTTCCTCACGGTTTAACTCTCACATTCAAGCATTGCTTTTGGAATAACCAAAGCATTGACTCTACAAAGTTTTGTTGGCAAAATGATATCTGTGCTTTTCAATATGCTGTCCAGTTTTGTCATGGTGTTCCTTCCAAGAAACAAGAATCATTTAATTTCATGGTTGGAATCACAATCTGCTGTGATCTCTGAGCCCAAGAATATAAAATCTGGTACTGTTTCAATTTCTTCTTTCTCTATTTGACAGGAAGTGATAGGATCAGTTATCAAGATCTTAGTTGTATGTATATGTATGTATTTATGTTAAGTTTGAAGCGAATTGACACTCTCCACTTTTAGTTTCATCAAAAGACTTCTTAATTCCTCTTCTTCCTTTTATGCCATCAGAGTAGCATCATATACTTGTTTCAGATTGTTGATATTTCTTCCAGCATCTTAATTCCAGATTTTGATTCCTCTAGCCTGGCATCTTGCATGATATTCTATGCCTATAATAAGTTGACAATATACCAATTTACACTTTTGTTGTATTCCTTTTCCAATCTTAAACCCATTGGTTGTTCCATGTTCAGGGTTAACTGTTGGCTTCATGAGCCACAAACTTCCTTATTGGAATTGGATGATTTGGTACTCCCATCTCTTTGAGCATTTGACACAATTTTTGGTTATTGTGATCCACACAGTTAAAAGCTTTAGTGTAGTCAATGAAGCAGAAGTATTTTTTTCCTGAAACTACATTTTTTCATAATTCATCAACATTGACAAGTTGGTCTCTAGTTCCTGAGGCTCTCTGAAAACCAACCTGATATTCTTCTGATAATTCTTGGTTTACATGTTGCTGAAGCCTAGCTTGCAGAATTTTAAGTATAACCTTCCTGGCATATGACATGAATGCAGTTGTTCAACAATTTAAACATTCTTACATATTGGCATTTTTGAGGATAAGGAAGTAAAATTATCATTTCCAAACTTGAGTCTTCCAAATTTGCTGGAATATCAAGTGCAGAATTTTAACAGTATTTTTTATTATTATTTTTAAAAATTTTTTTAATCACATTGCTTTATGAATAATATTAGGAGAGAAAAATCAGAGCAAAAAAAAAAAAAAGCATGGGAGAGATTAAAAAAAGAAAAAAGAAGTGAACATAGCATGTGTTGATTTATATTTGGTCTCCATAGTTCTTTTTCTGGATGCAGATGCCTGTTTTGTCCAAAGCCTATTGGGTTTGTTTTAGATCACTGAACCACTGGAAAAAAACAAGTCTTTCATAGTTAATCATCACACATTCTTGCTGTTGTTGTGTACAATATATTCCTGGTTCTGATTGTTTTGCTCAGTATCAGTTCATGTAAATCTTCCCAGGCCTTTCTAAAATCAGCTTATTCATCATTTTTTTTATAGAACAATAATATTCCATTACCTTTATATAACACAACTTGTTCAGCCATTCCCCAATGGATGAGCATCTACTCATTTTTCCAATTTCTATGTAACAACATTATCTTTTAGAATGTTACACAGTTTAGTTATGATTTTGCCACTTTCATTGGCCTTATTGACCACAGTGCTTTCTAACGACTGCATCCTCTAGGATATCTGCCACATCATTGTGTTACTGGTGATGTTATAACTGTCTTGTATAGTTCTGTGTACTCTTGCCCTTCTTTTCTTAATTTCTTCTCTAAAATTTCTACAATTTTTGTCTATTATCATTCCAATTTTTACATGAAATGTTGCCCTAATGTCTCTAATTTTCTTGGAAATTTCATGAAAAACTTAAGATATATCTTAATTTTCTTGTTCTAATGTTCTTTTTCTTTTCCATTTCTTTGTATTGCTCATTTGAGAACATTTTATTTCTCCTTACTATTCTCTGGAATTCTACATTTAGTTGGGCATATCTTTCCCTTTCTCCTTTTCCCCTTACTTTATTTGTTTCCTCAACTGCTTGTAAAACTTCATCAGATAATACTTTGCTTTCTTGTTCTTCTTTTTCTTTGGAACGTTTTTGTTGTTGTCTTCTGAACAATATTGTGAACTTTTGTCCAGATTTTTTCAGCCATTTAATCCACCAGATCTAATTCTCTGTCTATTCTCTACTTTCATTTCATTTTTACAAGGTTATATTTAGTCTGATGATTTTCCCTACTTCCTATATGGTCTGATAATTTTCCCTATTTCCTTCAATTTCATTCTGAATTTTTCAACCAGAAGCTAGTGATCTGAGCCATAATCAGTTCCACATCTTGTTTTAATTCACTGTAAAAACTGCAAATTATAAAATCAGTCATTTCTCCATTAGCCATTTGGTGATGTCTATGTCTTGAGTTGCCTTTTGGGTTGTTGAAAAAGAGTACTTGCTGGATAACCATCAGTTGGAGAATGGCTTAATAAGTTATTGGATATGAATATTATGGAATATTATTTTTCTATAAGAAACGATCAGCAGGATGATTTCAGAAAGGCCTGGACAGACTTACATTAACTGATGCTGAGTGAAATGAGCAGAACCAGTAGATCACTATACACTGCAACAACAAGATTTATTTAATGATCAATTCTGGTGGACATGGCTCTTTTCAACAATGAGATGATTCAGACCAGTTCCAATGATCCTGTGATGGAGAGAGGCATCTACACCCAGAGAGATGACTGTGGGAACTGAATGTGGATGACAATATAGCATTTTTAATCTTTTTTTGTTGTTATTTGCTTGCATTTTGTTTTCTTTCATATTTTTTTCCTTCTTGATTTGAATTTTCTTGTGCAGTAAGATAATTGTAGAAATATGTATAGAAGAATTGCATGTACTGAACATATATTGATTACTTGCCACCTAGGGAAGGAGATTCCTACACAATACTGATTTTTTTTTAACAACATTGGACTTTCCTTTTGTCACCAAATATATCCACAGTTAGCCCATCAATACAGGAACTATTTCTACTTGTTCTCCACTCTTCCCCAGGAGCAATCTGAGAGTTCATTTTCTGGCATTGTATCTTTTGTCATTGATGTCCATGGAGTTTTCTTGGTAAAGATCCTGGAGTGGTTTGCCATTTCCTTCTTTTGTGGATCCACTTTTGTCAGAATTCCCTTTCAAGACTGGCTCATCTTGGGTAATGCTATACAGCATAGTTCATGGTTTCATTGAGCTAAAACCCCCTTTGCTATTCACACACACATGTATGTGAATGCATGTGCATGTGTGTATACATACAAACACAAATACACTCATATTCAAATGTATACACACATATCATTCAATATCATAGAGTTTAAATTCTAATCTCATTTCTCAATTTTACTGGAAAGGACACTGCGGTCCAAAGAATAGGTATAACTTGCTTTGTAATACACAGAAAATAAACAATAATGTTGGGATTCCCCATATTGCCTCCAACTAGAATTAGCTAGAGAGTATATAAGTGCCTGGCATATTGCAGGCACTTAACACATGCTCCTTGACATAACTTGTTCAGAATCTCAGAATCTGACAGTAGTACGAGACCTTGGCAACCATCCAACCCAACCCAGACAGCAAGGGAATCTCTTCTATAGGATTTACAGCTAATCGAGTTCCAACCTCTGTTTGAAAGGGATCATTGTAGCTAAATAAATGATATATCTTTGTTAGGAGAAAACATAAGCAGAATCACCATAACTGTCAGAAAGAAAAAAGCTGAAGGGCAATAAAGCTAACAATTTTTTTTCCTCTCATTTACTATTGGACAACGTCTGCAAAGTATGCCTAATAAGTTCCCAGATTGCAAGGACTCTGGACAGTAGCTTTGTGCCATCCCTGATGGTTTTAATAGATATTTGGTGGACTGGATAAAAGCTTCATGCAGGCCTTTAGATACCAAGGCTTAGAAGGCTTAGAAAGAGAAGTGGGCTAGAACTCAAGGGAAAATTTGGAGTTCTAGGTTATGGAAGATAGATACAAAAATATGATGTTTGAAGCCATGATATAGTGTCTTCTCTTTGGCAGATTTAAAATGAATTTCCATCTTTTTCTAAATCTACTAAATAATTTACCCAGTATCCTTTCCTAATCATTATATGTGATCGAGTGTGACTTTTACTGTTCAGGGATACATTGGTATGAAAGCAAATCATTAAATCAAAATATTTAGTAAGCACCTACTATGTGCCAATCACCAAAGACTCAAATGCAGATAAAAGACAATACCAGATATTCTATTATGATTTTAATGAGAATATGTCAGAGTCATAGGCATCATAGAGAAGAATCTCCATAACTTAAAATAATGACTGGCACATAGTAGGTGCTTGAGAAATGCTTGTTGATAGAGTAGATAGAATGCTGGACTTAGATTCTTGAGGATATGGCATCACTCTCTACTTCTGACCTAAGAAAGGTAAGCAGAGGGAAAAATCATTTAACCACATATGTCTATGTTCTCTTTGTCTAAGATTAAAATTTATATGCTACTTGTAATCTGCATAGGGAAAAGAGTCCCTAAACCCATGAAGGGAAGAATATTTGATATACAAATGTTAATATACTGACATAGTAATACAGATCAGACCCAGATACAGCTCCTGAAGGAATTTTGTATGTAACTTTGTACCTTAATGTTTGGATGCTTTGAGTGCAAAGCTGGAAAAAAAGTTAAATGAATGATTTTTAAAAGAACATTTATTAAGTACTTACTATGTGAAAAGTGTTTAGAAAAAATAAAATTAGTAAGATAACCCCTACTCTCAGAGTTCATATCCTAAAAGGCATCAGGAGACTTCACAGTAAATTGAATTGTAAAGGCTGAGTTACTCACACCCCTGAAAATCTAAATATCCATTCATGGCTCATTGAATACTGACTTCCCAGAAGTACAATGGTACATGTGCAAAAATGTTTCTAGCAGCCCTTTTTGTAGTGGTGGGAAACTGGAAACTGAGCGGATGTCCATCAGGTGGAGAATGACTGAATAAATTATGGTATATGAATGTTACTGAATATTATTGGTCTATAAGAAATGACCAACAGGATGATTTCAGAGAGACCTGGAGAGACTTACAGAAAATGATGCTAAGTGAAATGAGCAGAACCAGGAGATCATTATACACTTCACACAATGATCAATTCAGATGGATGTGGTTCTCTTCAACAATGAGATGATCCAGGCCAATTCCAATCATCTTGTGATGGAGAGAGCCATCTGTATCCAGAGAGAGCACTGGGGGGGACTGTGTGTGGAACACAACATAGCATTTATAATCTTTTTGTTGTTGTTTGCTTGCATTTTGTTTTCTTTCACAGTTTTTTTTTTTTTTCCCCACCAGAAGCTCTGTATTCAGATCTTTGGGCAAGTCATGATTTCTGCAAGGCTCCATTCCATATCTGTAAAATAAGGACATTATATTCTGGCTTCCAAGGTCCTTTCCAACACCAAGTATATGTTTCCCTGATGTCACGTAGGTGAAAAGTCTTTTAAAAACCTTAATACACATAAAAGGAGAGAATTAGTAAATTGGATAATTGGAAGGAACTTCTCCAGCCTTTTATCATAATTTATACATAAAAGCTCTCATATAAAGAATTTCCCATTATAAAATAGCTAACAAGTGGTCAACCAGTCTATGCTTTATGACCTTCAAGAAGTAAAAAGCTTGAGCAGAATATTATACTAAGGATCAGCTACTTTCAGTGGGAAAACTTCTCAACTTCAAGACTTATTGGGCTTCTTTGCAACTCTTATCCTTTGTTCCTTCTTGGGCCCCCAATATCAAACAGAACAGGTTTATTCACTCCTGCCTTGCTCACCTTTAAATCCTTAAAGCCAACTATCTTGCTTTTTGTCCCATTACCCACACATTCATATATTCACACACACACACACACACACACACACACACACCCCTCCCCACACTTAAGTGTGTCTTTTTGTACATTTTGTACCTGTCCAGTTTGCACAATCCATCCTATATGACATTGAAGGGCTCAAGTTCCTTTGCCATCCTGGCTGTTTGTCTCTAAACTTGCTCTAGTTCATTAGTGTAATTTTCACAATATGGTGTTCATAATTGAATATAATTCTCCATGTGCACTCTAGTCAAGAAGGAATATATTGGGATTATAACATTCCTGTTTCTGGAAACTATGCTTCTTAATATAGCCCAAGATTGTATTAGACTTGAGTAAATTGCCTTATAATCTTTGTTGACTCATTTTGGACTTGTATTTCCCAAAACTCTTTTGCAGAAAACCTGAGACCCAAACTTGCCTTCTTTAGCTATGTTCTTATGAAATTAATTTTTGGATTCAAATATAAAAAATTATATTTAAACTTACCGAATTTAAATAATGATAATATTAATGATAGCTAGCATATATATCCATATCCATAGCTATGTCTATCTCTATTATCTACATGTGTGTGTATTGCACTGTCATGTTATTCCAACATTTTGAGGCAGATGTTATATTATCCCATTTTTTTTTTCAGATAATAAGAGTGAGTTTAAGAAAAGTCAATTTGCTTGCCCAGGATCATTCAGTTCAAAACTGTGTGATGCGGGATTTGCACAGTGGCCTTCTTTTCTCCAAGTCCCCCTCTCTATCCACTGTACTACTCAACTCCCTATATTCAATTTCACCTCATAGTCTATGCTGACATGGTTCATTTGTGTGTTAATTCTGCCATACTTTGTATTAATTATCTGTCCTAGCTTTATGTCACCTGCAAATACAATGAAATCTATGTCTTTGTCCAAGTCATTGATAAAAACATCAAACATTACCGAGTCCAGCACGGATTTTTGGGTTACTATACTGCAGACTTATTGACCCATTGGTTTTGAAGCATTATGAATAACTCTTTGAGTTGGTCCATCAAATCAATTTTGAATCATTTCAAATGCATTATTGTCTAATCTTTATTTCTCCATATTATACACAGGAATAGTCAATCTTTATCTTTATTCCTTTCCTGGATAATAATCATTTCTCTTTCTCTTTGTATTTATTGTATTTAAAAGTTCTGCCCCAGACCTTTCTCTCTATATATATATGTATCAGTTGTCAAACATGTGGTTGATTCATTGACCCAAAACACTCCCTAATGTAGCCCACACCAGATTAAAATGTAATTGGGAAATACTTAAATATAATTTTTAAATTATAGAAAAAAATAAAATATGGTTTTCTAAGTCAGCATGTAACTCAGAGATCTTTATGTGTGGTTTGACTTTGACATTTATTTGAGTTTGACATCACTTTCTACATATTGTGTTTTTTTGTTTTTTTTTTTGAAATGGCCATCCCACACATTGAAACTCATTCAATCCTTACTGGTCCTTCAATCACTCCCTTCTTAACTTAAGATGTAGCTCAGACACCATCTTCTATATGAAACCTTCCTTCATCGCTTTGTTCCCCATCTCCCAAACTGATAAGATTCTTTCTCCCTAGCTACTTTGTGTTCATTTAGCTTCTGTATATTGCTTATTAGTTCTACCAGCATGCTGTATATGTTGTTTCTATATACGTCTTGTTTCTGGCCTTACCTTCGCCTCTCCCAGGTATGACTGTAAGCTCATTTCACTTAAGGATTTTCATTCTTAGTATCCTCAGTCACTAGCATATTACCTTGCATTTAATAAGTACTTTATATGTGCTGCTGATTGTAGTGTCAGGAACATCACATTTGAATCACAGTACCCTTGTGATTGGCCAAACCATCTTGGATGAACTGTGGGAGAGAAAACTATTTTCCACAGCTATTTTTCTTCATTATTAGGTAGTAGCCTTGGGAAAGGAATCAATTATCTACATCAGGGGCTCCCCATCACTTCAAAGGCATTGCTGATCGATAAACTCTCTTTTTAGGTAATGGTAAGAGCTAGAGGTAAAAAAAAATAAAATAAAAATGAAAAAAGCTAAGACCTGGCTGCAGCAGAGATGCTAAATAAAAACCAAAGGATCTGTCTATTATCTTTCTAGGACTCTGTTCAACTTAATCCAAGATTTTTGGTGGTGACTGACAGACTCTTATGAATACCTTATTTACCTTCTAGCTCTGACCCATATCTTTCAGTCACCTCTTAGGTAATTTTTCAGTCCCATCTTTAGGATCTTGCTTCCTGAAGGAAACAAAATGAACGTTCGAAGTAGAGAGGGGCACAAGACATTGCAGCTCAGGCTGAAGGGAGAGAATGATAGGCTTAGAAAGGCCCTTGTCTTTGGTTCAGAGGTATCATCCTCTAAACCAGGTTAATATGTCAATTAATTATAAGGGGAGGATGAAAAGCCATCTCAGCATTTTTAGAAAGTGGAATAGAAAGACTTCAACAATATCAACCCCATTGGGAGTAGTCCAGCTAAAGCTGCCCACCTCATTACTTCTAGCCGACTCTTCCTGATGTCTCTGAACTCGTTATTTAGTTCACCGGTTCAAAATTGTATATTTGCATCTTGAGAAGACAATACAGTTTTGTTTTCTCTCCTACCTTCTCCCCCATACATACATATATTATATCTTACCATACAAATATAAATTGGAAACAATTGGTTTAGAATTGACATCAAAGGAGAAAATTTAAATTCAATACTAATCTTATTAATCGGCTATGTAACCCTGGGTAAATCACTTAATCTTTCTGTTTCTTAGTTTCTTCATCTATAAAATAAAGGGGTTCACCTAGATAATTTCTAAGGTAAATTATAATTATAAAATTCTGTGATTAAATCAATTTTAAGTTCATTAATATATTGAAATCAGCAACCTTTGTTGAATCTGTATATTATCTATCACCTATCAATCTATTCTATCTATCCTTCTCTCTCTCTTTTCTCTACCTGTTTATCTGTCTTATCTCTATATGAAATAATAATATGAAATAAATATGAGATAATGGTTTTAACATATGGCTGGAAAATCACTCATTATGACTTAATAACTATTCTATAGAAAATTTTACAAATATAGGGAAGTCTAATTTTCTGTTCTATAGTTCCATAGGTTTAGAGCCAAAACAGATTTCAGAGAAGATCTGATTCAATCCCCTCATTTTACAAATGAGATAATTAAGGAGAAGAGGGGAGTTAAGTTATTTGCCCCAAAATATGTAGTAATAAGTGATAGGGACAGAATTGGAATCTATTTCTTCTAATTTAAAACCAACATCATTTTTCATTAAAATATACTATCAACTGAAACACATCTTCAAATTATAAACAAAGAGGATGCTGGGTAATTACTACATGATTTTTTTTTTTTTTTTTTTACTTTCATAAGGTATTGTGATGGGGAAAAAACAAAGGAATGAAACCTTGACTGAGTAGAATGTGGGCTCAAAACCTAACTCTGATATTTGCTTCCTATTTGATTTTAGGTAAACTTCTGAGACTCAGTTTTCTCATTTATAAAGAGAAAGGGTTGGGATAAATTTCACTATTCCTTCCAATTCTGAATGCTTTATCTCAATGGATATTATAATAAAGTTGGACATAACTCTACAAAATACCACATGAAAAGTTAATTTCTTTTTCTTTTATTATCCTCAAGTCCACAATGTAATTAGTCTCTACATCTGTAAAATGAGAGGGATGAATATGACTATTTCTAAGACTCCTTCCATAATTTAAATCTAAAAAGTTTATTATCCTAGAGTAGGAGAGAACTATTCACATCCTTGCCAGAAAATTCAATGATAAATAATAACTAAATTTCTTTTAGTGATGCTTGACAGATCATTGATAAATTGCCTGGGCTTGAACTTCAAATTTAGAAATAAATGCCTCCAAGAGTGTTCATAGCTATTTCCTTTTGAAAAAATGATTTGCAAACATTCTTTTAAAATGTTTAATATTTTCCCTCAGTTACATTTAAAATAGTCTTTTTATATTTGTTTTTAAAAGTTTTGAGTCCCAGATTCTCTCCCTTATCCCCATTCCCATCCTCCATTAAGAAACCACATGTAAAGTTATGCAAAACATTTCCATTCATATGAAAGAAAACACAAATATCCCACTCTGATAAAGAAACCCCTCAAGAAAAATAAAGTTTAGAGAAACAGAGAGAGAGAGAGAAAGAAGAGAGACAGAGACAAAGACAGGAACAGAAAAGAGAGAAAGAGAGAGAGAGAGAGAGAGAGAGAAAGGGGAATCAGAGAGATGGAGAGAGGGACAGAGAGAAAGGAAGGAAGAGAAACTATGTTAATCTGTATTCAGACTCAATCAGTTTTATCTCTGGGTATGGATAGGATTTTTCATCATAAATCCTTCAAAGTAGTTGTGGATGTTTGTATTGATGAGCATAGGAAAATCATTTACATATGATTTTTCCAGATTATGGCCATTACTCTGTATATAATATATTTTGCTTTGTCCCAGGTTTTTTTTTTTTTTTGAAGAGCATCCTGCTCATAATTTCCCATAGAATAACAATATTCCATGACAATCACATACCACAATTTATTCAATATTCCTCAATTGATGGGCACCACTTCATTTCCAACTGTTTTGCCTTGAGTAAAGAGCTGCTGCAAATATTTTCCATGTAGAAATCCTTTTCCTTTTTTAAAAATAAAATTTTTAATATTCATGCCTAGTAGAGGTATTGTTAGGTCAGATGATATGCATGAATTTATAGCCCTTTGGGCATAGATCATATCTTTTGATCATTTATCAACTGGGGCATGGCTCTTATTTTTTATAATTTGACTCAATGACTTTAGTTTGAGAAATAAGTTCTTATTAGAAAAATTTGCTTCAAAATTCTTTTTACAATTACTATTGCAAACTGTATTTCCTCCTATTGTACTCTCTTTCTCCTTTCATGCTGCATCTTCTCAAAAGTGTTTTGCTATTGACACCTCCATCTCCCAACATGTCCTCTCTTTCATTATCCTTTCCCTTCCTGTAACCCATCCTACTTCCATTTTCCTGTAGGGGGAAATGAATTTCTATACTCATATTGAGTGGGTATGTTATTTTTTCTTTGAGCCAGTTCTTATGAGAATTCATTTCACTCACTTCTCCTCTCCTCCTCCTCCTCTTCCCTTTCACTGTAAAAACTTTTCCTTCTTTTTATGACAGATAATTTGCACCATTTCATTTCTCCCTTTTTCTTTCTTCCAATACATTCTTCTTTCACTCATTAATTTCATCATTTTTTTAGATATCATCCCTTCATATTCAATTCACACCTATGCTCTCTATCTATCTATATTCCTGCAAACTTCCATGATACAGAGAACATTCTAAATTACAAGTATCATCCTCCCATATTGGAATGTAAACAGACAACCTAATTAAGCCCCTTATGATATCATTTTCCTAATTATCCCCTTATGCTTCTCCTGAGTCCTATGTTTGAAAATAAAATTTTCCATTCACCTCTGGTCTTTTCACCATGAATGTCTACAAATCCTCTATTTCACTGAATGTATACCTTTTCCTCTGAAGAATTATATTCGTTCTACTGAGTAGGTGATTCTTAGTAGTAATCCTAGCTCCATTGTTCTCCAGCATAGCATATTCCAAGTCCTCTAGTCCTTTAATGTAGAAGCTGGTAAATCTTGTGTTATCTTGACTGTGGTTCCACTATAATTGGATTATTTCTTTCTGAATGCTTGCAATAATTTCTTTTTAATCTGGGATTTTTTGCATTTGGTTATACTATTTCTGGGAGTTTTGAGTTTGAGATATCTTTCAAGAAGTGATCTATAGATTCTTTCAGTTTCTGTTTTATCTTCTGGTTCTAGAATGTCAGGACAGTTTTCCTTGATAATTTCTTGAAAGTTGATGTTGAGCTTCTTTTTTTTATCATGATTTTCAATAATTTTTAAATTATCTCTATTGGATCTATTTTCCAGGTCAGTTGCTTTTCCAATGAGATATATCACATTTTCTTCCATTTTTTTTTCATTTTTGTTTTGCATTATTGTATTTTGATTTCTCATAAAGTCATTAGCTTCCTTTTGCTAAATTCTAATTTTTATTTTTTAAATTTTATTTATTTGTTTGTTTGTCTTTGCTGAGGCAATTGGGGTGAAGTGACTTGCCCATGGTCACACAGCCAGGGAGTGTTAAGTGTCTGAGTCCAGATTTGAACTCAGGTCCTCCTGACTTCAGGGCTGGTGCTCTATCCATTGTGTCACCTAGCTGGTCCTCAATTCTAATTTTTACAGAATTATTTTCCTCAGGGAGCTTTTGTACCTCGTTTCCCAATTGGCCAATTTTGCTTTTTGAGGCATTCTCTTCATTTGTTTTCTGTATTTCCTTTCACATCTCTCCTAACTCTTAATTTTTCTTCTATCTCTCTTCCTTGATTTTCAAAATCCCTTTTGAGCTCTTCCATAGCCTGAGAAAAATTTTTATTTTTCTGAGAGGCTTTGGTTGTAGGAGTTTTGACTTTGTTATCATCATCTGAGTATGTGTTTTGATCTTCTTTGTCATCATAAGAACTTCCTATGGCCAGAATATTTTTCTATTGTCTGCTCATTTTCCTAGCCTACTACTTGTCATTTAACTTTTTGTTAAAGTAGGACTCTGTTTCCATGGCAGAAGGTGCACTGTCTCAAGCTTCAGGAATTTTATGCAGCTATTTTCAGAAATCCTTCCAGGGACTTGATCATAAGCATTCTAGTCTGCCCTGGAACTGTTAGAAGTGTCCCTGTCTCTCTATAATTGTAAGATCTAGTGAACTAAAATGATCTCTGCTTTGCTGATGCTGGGGCCAGGGCTAGGACTGGAACATGTGCTGGTGTGGCCTGCAGTAGTATTGGAGACTGGACTCCTGGTGCCTGGTGCCACAGACCTTTTCTTCTGACCATCTAAGTTGCCTTTGCCTGGAAAAAAAAAATTATTCCATCTTTTGGAATGTTTGGATGATCTAGAATTTGTTTACAGCATTATTTAAAGGAAATTGGAATGATTTGGGGGAGGGTTGTATCTGTATAGGACTTTCTTTCTCGTTCATCCCCTGATGCCAAATCATGGAATATATTTAGGAATTTAAGCACGTAGAGAACTTTTGGTGAACAGACTCCTTCCAGGACAAATTAGTTCTACAACTAACAGTCTTAATGAACATTCTGAGATACTGCAAAGGCAATTGGCTTCCTAATGTAAGCCATCCTAAATTTAAGAAACAACATTTGAACCCTGGTTTTCCTGAATCCAAAGCCAAGTCTCTATCTATTACTCTATTTTACTTTTCTAGATATATATGATTGGAAAAATGAGGCATACACTACTGAGTCTGCATCTCAAAGAGATTACAAAAGAGGAAAAGGGATCCACATGTACAAAAATGTTTGTAGTAATCCTTTTTGTAGTGGCAGGAAACCGGAAACTGAGTGGATGCCTATCAGTTGGGTAATGGTTGAATAAGTTCTGGTCTATGAATGTCATGGGATATTATTGTTCTACAAAAAATGATAAACATGCTGATTTTAGAAAAGCCTGGAAAGATTTACATCAACTAATGATGAGCAGAACCAGAAAGACATTGTCTATAGCAACAGCAAGATTGTCTGATGATAAACTCTGATAGACTTGGTTCTTCTCAGCAATGCAGTGATCTGAGGCAATTCCAGTAAACTTTGGATGGAAAAATGTGATCCACACTCAAGGAGAACTATGGAGATTGAATGTGGATCATTACATGTTATTTTTACCTTTTTTCCTTCTCTTTTGTGGATTTTTTCCCTTTTATTCTGATTTTTCCCAACATGATTCATATGGGAATAGGTTAAAAAAAAAAAAAAAGAATGAATGTCCATGTATAACTTAAAAAGAAAGAGGAAGAAAGAAAGATATAAAGCATGTTATTTTTTTCATATAGAAAGAAGGAAGAATAATTGATGGAAAAGAAAGTCTTTAGCTTTTGTCCAGAGAATATTAAGAAACCTAAAAAAAAAAATTAATACTTTGGAAGATCTTTTATGGACAATTTGTGAAAAAGTTTGGAGATGAATCATCCAGAATGAGGAACAGAATGTTGTAAACACTCCCACCAGAAAAGTTTCCATATTGATTAGATCAATGATCCAGTAAAATGCAAATTTTTCATTATTTCAAAATTTTGAATGATCTAGACATCATGCATAGGAGCAGGAAAACCTTGATGCAGCACTTCTGAAAGAACAAACTGCAGGATAAAAGGAGAATTCGCTTTTCTTACTGAGAAAATATGATGCTTCTAGATATGGACTTTTGAAAATTTGGAACTGTTGGGTGTCTTGTAGAGAAAGTAAATGAAAAAGGATAAGCAAATCCTCTCATTTTGCACATGAGAAAATAGAGAAACTAAGTGACTTCTCCAATGTCACATTGAAAGTAAGACAAAGAGATAGTATTTGAAGATAGGTCTTCTGACTCAAACTTTAGCATTTTTTTCCCATAACATTACACTATAAATATGTTCAGATTAAGACAGACCACCATAGTCATCCTGGCAAATGGCTCATAGTTATACAACAATCCTACTCTGCCACACCTCCATGGCCTTAAGTGACATCTATCTCTTAAGGAGACAAATGTAACCTTTTTAATTTAAAGTTCAATGTTAGCTGTATTTCTATAAGTTTTAAGCCTCTCAAATAAATATCACATCTCTACACTTAAAATATTTCTTTTTTTCTTCTCTTTGATTCTTGATTTTTCTTCTCCCCTCTTTACCCCCCTCCATCTTTTTTCTTTTTTCTTTCACTGTCTCTTTCCTATTCTCTTTTATGCAAAAATTTATTTGGAACACTCCTAGAATTCAAATTTTATTGTCATAGTCTCCTTTTTATTAAAACCTATTATTTTTAAAAATATGCATAGATAATTTCCAACATTCATCCTTGCAAAACTTTGTGTTTGAATTTTTTCCTTCCCTTCCCCTTACCCTTTCTCCTAGACAGCAAGTAATTCAATTATGTTAAAACATGTACATAGTATTCAAATTTTAAAAATAAAATCTGGAAACTGAATATGATTGTTAAAATTCTTACAAGGTGCTAAGTCAGTGAAATTGAGGAGACGATGGTTAAATCTAATTTAGCATTGATTTAATCCTACAACAAATAATGGTTTCCTAGTGATGTAATGATTGGAGTATACTCAGTGTACAGCATATAAGCAAGAAGCTCTCAGGGGCAAAGAGCACTCTGGGAGATTGAGAAGCCAGGATTCAGTTGGGCAGAACGAAGGGAGACAGAGAAGAGGTGGCAGGCTGTCCTATGGAGAACACTGAAACCAAGATCCGGAAGGCCTCCAGAAAGCTAGCCGAGCTCCATGTGAAGGAAAGAGAAAATAAAGGATCTGGACATTTTAACAGGTGGCTTCATTTGAGGTGATTATTGAACTGAACTGAAACTAAGGCTGCCTCCAGAAACCCCTCAAGAAACTTGCTCTCAGAGAACGATTATATTTTAGAGAAGAGAACATTACACGTGATGAAGAAAAAATGTTGCATCATTCTCACCTTCTTCTAAACCCTTATTCTCTTATAAATTCTCTGTGGCAAGTCCCACTAGATCCCTTTCTGCCCCATGTGCACTCATCACGCTCATAAAAAACAAAGACACTTTTTGCTGATGAAGGCAGAATCCAGTTTTAACGTACCTCATCTAGGTCACATTGGAATTTTCCAACATGTGGTCCATCAATCAAGACCATCACTAATATAATTTGATTTAATTTGGATCTGACTTAAAACTATCCATCAAAAAAAAAAAAAAAGAAAACAAACAAACAAAAAGCTTTGGGAATGAAAGGGATGTGACTAATGACCATAAATATAAGAGAATTAAATTTAGAAATAGACAGAAGTTATTCAGTGCTGGCTGCCTGGCTGAGATATGCCTTGGGAAATGAAATAAAGGAAAATTACTAAGAGGTCCAGTTCATCTGGAAGATATGCTGTTTTTCTGTATTTGAAGTACTAGATAGTCTTACAATCAGAAAACTAAAAAAATACAGAGAGTTTTAGAGGTGGAAGGACTATTAAAGATCATCTAATTCAATATCTATAGTCAACATATATAGACTTAGAGTAGATCAACCAGCTTTTTGTCCCAAGGTGCTCATATCAGGAAAGAGGGGCATACTTCATTTGGGATACTCCTATTTCCTCCTACCACTATTTAGCAAGTGTTCTTTCTATATCATGAGATCTCTGCTGGTCTAGGTTATGTAGCACAAGCCTGTTCCTTTAACTCCTTCTGAATCACTTTTCCCAGGATCCCATCATTGTTGCACCATCTCTTTTCTTTTCATCCCTCTGGGAGTGCAGGCCAGATTCTCTGAGTGACAGATAATTACCTAGCCTGACGTGACTGTAAAACAAGTTAGATTACTCTCTCTTCTTCCACTGACTCTTCTCCATTCTCCATTCTTCTTTTCCTTTATACTCTCTTTCTCCCCCTCCAAGTTTTGCCCTAGGTAAAACAAATCTTCATGGTGGCTATGTAAATCTTATATTACATAAAGGAAATGGAGATCCATGAAAAGTCACTTGGTGCAACATAAAAGTTACTTCTATATAAAGAAAAGAGGGTTGATTTTGGAATGAAAGAACTGGATCTGTTTCCTCATCTTCCACATACTACTAGTGCAAACTTGGATAAGTCTGGAATCTCTCTGTATCCCAGTTTTACTCAACTTTCAATAAGATTGGATTTGATGGCTTCTAAGGCCTTTGCCAGTTCAAAGTCTATGATCTTTGACTGGATCTACCTAAAGACATGTGACTGCACATATTCTTTCTGCATACTCTTGCTCTTTCAAGGTCCATTCTACCTCAATACTTCTAGATGTCACGAGACTTAACCCAGACCCTCTTGACTCTAAAGTTAGTCTTCTCAGTGCTCTGCCATACTGTCTTTCATAATATAACATATAATATCACACCACATCAACAAATCATGAAACAATATAGCACGATATAATATTACACAATACCATATCACATAACACTATACACCATATAACACGATATATATAGCATGTCATAACACAGAATACTGTAACAAAACACAACATAACACAATGCAACATAAAAACATCATCATAACACAATAGGGTATAACATGGCTAACATTCATATATAACTTTAAGATTTCCAAAGTTCTTCATGTGTAAATGCTGCTCATTTTATCTTTACAACAGTTATATGAGGAAGATGCAATTATTGATCTCATTTTGTATGCGGGACTGAGACTGAGGAAACTTAATTTCCCATGGTCACACAGATAGTAAGTGCCAGAGGCAAGATTTGTACCTGTATCTTCTTTTTTTTCCCCAAATAATAGCTTTTTTGTTTTTCAAAATACATGCAAAGATAGTTTTCAACATCCAATATTTTCAAAACCTTGTGTTCCAAATTTTCATCTCCTCCTCCCACCTGCTCTGTACTCTAGACAGTGAGTAATCCAACGTAGGTCAAATATGTATAATTCTTCCAAACATATTTCCACATTTTCCATGCTGATCAAGAACAATCAGATCAAAAGGGGGAAAAAGAGAAAGGAAAACAAACAAACAAACAAACAGATAAACAACAAAAGGGTAAAGATACTATGTTGTCATCTGTATCTCTCTGAAGGCAAATGGCTCTTCACATCACAAGTCTATTGGAATTGCCTTGAATTACTTCATTGATAAAAAGAGCCAAGTCTATCACAGCTGATATATGACATAATCAGATAATCTTGTTGCAATGTACAGTGTTTTCTTCATTCTACTCACTTCATTTAGCATCAGTTCATGTAAGTCTTTCCAGGCTTTTCTGAAATCAGCCTTCTCATCATTTTGTATTACATTCATATACTATCATTTATTCAGTCATTCCCCAACTGAGGGACATCCACTAAGTTTCCAGTTCCTTGCCATTACAAAAAGGGCTGCTACAAATATTTTTTGGTAATGTGGGTCCTTTTCCCATTTTTATGATCTCTTTAGGATACAGCCCCAGTAGAGATACTGCTAGATCAAAGAGTATGCACAGTTTGATAACCTTTTGAGTATAGTTTAAAATGCTCTTCAGAATGGTTGAGTTAATTTATAACTCCATAAACAATGTATTAATGTCCCAGTTTTCTCACATTCCCTCCAACATTTGTCATTTTCTTTTTCTATCATCTTAGCCAATCTTAAAGGAAAGAAGTGATACCTCTGAGTTGTCTTAATGCTAATCAATAGTGTTTTAGAGCATTTTTTTCATATATGACTAGAAATATCTTTAACATTTTAACCTCAAAATTGTCTATTCATACATATCCCTTGACCATTTATCAATTGGGAAATGGCTTCTATTCTTATAAATTTGAGTCAGTCCTCTCTACCTTAGGTATGAGGTCTTTATCAGAAATATTGGATGTAAATCTTTTTTTCCCATGTCCTGCTTTTCTTCTAATCTTGCCTGCATTGCTTTTGTTTTGTACCTGTATTTTAACACCAACTCCAACAACATTATATCCATTGTTACACTTTCATGACCAACTGATGTTGGTGTTTTAACTAGAGCCAGAACAAACAAACAAACAAAAACAAGGTTTCTGGATGGGAAAGTTTATGTCCCAGAATGCAAGAAGCTGGGGTCTAGTACAAATTCCTTTACTAATTGTGAAGTGACTTCAACAAATTATTATTTCTCTGAGTCTCAGATTTATTATTTTTTTTCTAAATAATCTCTAAGTCTTCTCTTAGCTCAAGAGTTTTATTATCTCTCACCTTTGTTTCTCTGGTCAGTGACCTCAAGATGATTTCCACCACCTCTGAGTGAATGAATAAATATGTATATTGTGCAATTATGTATGTATCAAGTACTTACTTTATTAGTTGCTGTGTATCATGTGAAAACTTCACTTTCTTGCCATTCCTCCCGACACATACATGTGGAATGTTTTCCCTCCTTTCTTCTGTCTCTCAGAATATCTAATTTTCTTCAAGGCACAATTTAAATGTTACCTCCTTCATGACGGTTTTCATGATCCCTTCAGATACTAGTATCCTTGCTCTTCCCAATTCCCATAATTTCATGTTTCTTTTGTATATGCCTATATATTTATATGTCTTCTCTCCTGGCTATTATATGAGATGCTTGAAGGTCCTGAATATCTTTACTTTTGCCTCTGTCTTCTTAGTACTTCATGTATATTTGCTAGAGAATAGGAAATGAATAAATATTGCTGATGAAATCACCTGGCCCCCTGTCAATGAGAGAACACATCACTGGAGGCTTCCTTTCATACTTTAATGGAGTCCTTTCTCTTGAGTAGCATATGGTTTAAAAAGCATTTTAAATCTTAAAGGAGAGCTACCAAGGTAGTAAATATGGGAAATAAGAATAACTAGAGCTGAGAAACTGGAGAAAAAAACATAGAGAATTAATATATTAAAATTAGTAAGAATTTAGAGGTAGTGAATTTAAAAGGTGATAAGATTCTTTTTTATAACAGAATTAAGAAACTTTTCATTTTACACTATTTAAAGATACTAATATAAATGACTATATAGAAATATTAATAAACAATAAAGTTCAAAAGACCATTTAGTTTTTGAACTTCTTTGTTGTTTACCAACATTTACTAACAACTGAATAGTAAAGCAAAAAATGTAAAGCAGAAAGTGTGTCACAATTATGCCATCAGGATTTTTCTCTGAAGTGAATAAAATTAATTTGAAAAAAAGAGCTCTAAACAATGTACCTTTTTCCTGAATTAAAATAATCAGATGGTGATTTCCAAGCCTAAAAATTCATTCAAAAATCACAATTCATTTGCTCCTAAAGATTAAAAAAAATTCTTTTCAAATACCATATTTCTTATATATCATCTACCCTTCCATCCCTTACATTTTACAAATAAAGAAATAGAGAATGAAATATGCAGGGGAATGCCCTAACTTATATACTACTGTGTATTAAGGCTAACACTTGTATCTTGACTTCTTAAATTCTGACCCAGGGTTCATTTCCTGGAATGAAAGACAAATCCATTAGATGAAAAGTGTTATACTTTCCCCCGATTAATGGAGATCCTAGTATCCTACTTCACTAAATGGAATCCTTTTTCATCTCTTATTAATGGGGGTGGGATCAGGGTTTCCCTATTGTTGTTTGTAGAACAACTACTTTGGAGTATCATGTTTGTGGCTAGTCTTTGTTTTTAGCCCTGGAACAAGTATAGCGTATGATTCTCTTTAACTTTTTTCTGACCATGTCTTTAAAGAAGATGCATCACCTTTTGGAGGACACTCCAACAAATCTATTTCCTTTCATAGGGCAAGGCAACCAGAGAGTGTTCTGACTAGACTTTATTGAGAGTCTGCTCTCTTTGAACACATCATGACCTCCAGTCCCTCGATCCCTCAGCCTTCTCCCAGTTTATCACTCCTACATTAGACACAACTTTCCATCAGTTCCACACTGTCCTTTTCTCTTGAGTCTTTTTTCCCTTCATCATATGACCAGTTTTTCCCTGCCAAAGCTTAGCCTTGGATTGCTGTCATCTTCCATTTTCAATCCTACACATATGCTGCTGAACAGATATAGAGAAAACCACACAAGAGTTCTGAGTGTATCCACTGAAAATGTATATTATATAAGCTCATCTGGGCCTTTTTTGATGGTAGGTTATTGTTTCACACCTCCCTAATCAGTCTACTATTTCAGAGATTCATTCAAATCTTTCCCTCACTCCTTGAGCCTCCCATCATCTCAACTGAATATTTTATCATATTTTAGAGACAATGCCAATCCTTTTTCTCTGGTAAATTGGTTTCTCTATCATCTCCACTCTTTCATTTTAGCTTTTTCTAATCTGGTTACTTACTTCTATCTACAAATATGCCTCTGCCTTTTCTTTCCTCAAAAAAACAAACAAACAAACAAACAAAAAAGCTCCACAAACAAACAACTCTGACTTCTTTCCTCTATCAAGTGATATCTCTTCTGTCCTTTGTAACTAAGTTCCTTGAGAAAACTTTTCAAAGATGCCTCTTCTTTCTCTTCCTCTTCTTAACTCTACTCTGGCTTCATCATTCAGCCAAATCTCTTCTCTCCAAACTTCCTAGTGCTCTCTGAACTGCCAAATCTCAGGGCCTTTATTCAATTATTCTCCTTCTTCATCTGTCTACAACCTTTGCCACTATCAATCTTCAGGGGTCCTCAAACTACGGCCTGTGGACCAGATGCAGCAGCTGAGGACGTTTATCCCCCTCCCCCAGGGCTATGAAGTTTCTTTATTTAAAGACCCACAAAACAAAGTTTTTGTTTTTACTGTAGTCCGGCCCTCCAACAGTCTAAGGGACAGTGAACTGGCCCCCTATTTAAAAAGTTTGAGGACCCCTGCTCTAGATATTCTCTTTACCTCCAATTGTTGGAATATTCTTCTCTTGATTCTTTTCCTACCTATCTGGCCATTTTTCATACTCACTTTATGTCTAACTATGAGTGTCCCACTGGACCCTGCTCTGGGCCCTCTTTTCTTCTCCCTTTATACTATTTTAATTCATTTTCTCCTGAGGTTCCATGAATTTAATTATTTCTATGCTAATGATTCTCAGACATACTTATCTATCCCTGATCTCTCTGATGACCTCTACTCTTATTCCTCCAACTGCTTATTAAATATTCTAAATTGGGATATCCATATTTTAAACTCAATATATTCTAAATTGAAACAACTTCCCCCCATGTCCTCCTCTCTCCAAATTTATTATTATGAAGGGAATCTTCTTAGTCACTGAGGATCACAATCAAGGAGTTATCCTTGATTCCTCATTCTTTCTCACACTCCAGCAATGGACATTTGGTTGCTAAGGAACTGTCAAGTTTACTTTTGCAGCATCTCTCAAATATTGCCTTCTCTGATGCTGTCACTTATCCGCCTTCTGGTTGAGACACTCATTTCTCCATTCTTGGTCTATTACTTGCTTCATTTCCTTTCTCCAAGTCTCTCCCCACTCTATCCCATTCTATATTCACTTACCAAAATGATTTTCCCAAAGCGCAGGTTTATCTATGTCATATATACTCTCCAACTTCCACCTCACTTTATTGCAGGGGTCCTCAAACTAAGACCTGTAGGCTAGATGCAGCAGCTGAGGATGATTACCCCCCTCACCCAGGGCTATGAAGTTTCTTTATTTAAAGGCCCCCAAAACAAAGTTTTTGTTTTTACTATAGTCCGGCCCTCCAACAGTCTAAGGGACAGTGAACTGGCCCCCTATTTAAAAAGTTTGAGGACCCCTGTAACTAGAATCTAGACTAGTCTTCTTCTCAACCAAAGTATCAAATATTAAATCTTCTGGTATTCAATATCCTTCATACATTTGCCCCTCCTCTCTACCCTTCCTGCTCTCTTATACTTTTCTCTCTCTCCATCTTATATAAACTCTAACTAAATAAGATTGACCTATTTATATGCTCTTCCTTAAACAAGATAATTCATTTCTTGACTGGGCATTTCCATTGGTTGTAATACATGCCTAAAATGTTCTCCCTTCTCATTTTGCCTCCAACTTCATTAGTTTTCTTTAAATCCAAGCGAATAGCAGCCTGCCTTCCACAAGAAGCCTTTTCTGATCTTTCTTAAGTCTTGTTCCTTCCTTCTGTTGTTATTCCCTATTTATACTATATAAAGCTTGCTTGTATTGCATGCATATTGTTTCCTCCCATTACACTGTGACCTCCATGAGGGAAGGGACTGCATATTTTCCCCTTTCTTTGTATCCCTGGTACTCAGCACAATTTCTGACATTTACTAAGTCTTCAACAAATGCTTATTGATCCACTAACTGAGTGATTCCAGGGATAACCCTGAGATTTTATGGTTTCAGTATTGTTGGCTCTGAGCCCTCCTTTATGTATTCCCAATAAACAAATCAATAGTCATGTCTAATAACTTTTTGGAAAAGGGGTTTTAAAGAATATCTGAATAATACACTTGGCAGAAAACATTCCTCTCAAAACCTGGAATATATTCTTCCACAAATACCACATGGTATCCATAGAGGAAATAGAGTCACATTTAAGATAAAATGGTTCTGAGGTACTTACACAGAGAACAAATGTGACAGAAGTGACCTCTGTATCCAACCCTCAACCATCCTTGTCTTTCCTGGAGGGCTCACTAAATTTTCCTTAGGTATCACTCTGTTGCTGGCCTCCTGGAATCAATGATTTTCTGGAGACCACAGCTGGTATTTCTCCCTTATGAAGGACCATACTCTGTAAAGCTAGGTGTTCTCACAATCAGTCCTATTCTTTTTGCTAACTTTCCCTTCAGCTTCAGATGTCCATAGGACCTCTGATGGAGTCTCTATAACTTCAAAACTTACAACTTTATTGAAAATTCAAGGTTTGAACTCTCCAATCAAAGAACTTTTTTCACTTAAGATAAAAAGAAGCAATGATAGAATTGATCAGGTACCCACAGACATTATGACAAGATGAAAGAAAGGGCCCCATCCCTTCAGGATTATCCCTAAGCAATCTTGTATTCTCAAAACCAAAAAATAAAAGAGAAAACCAGTGACAGAGCAACTCTTTGTCTACCTAGGTAGTAATAATCAGCTGTGTTTGTTTTGTACTGTTTTGTTTTTTTCCTAGCTCTGGAGAAAATTAAAAATCTTTCCATTAACCACACAATACAAAACTCTTTTATGGACAAAAACCCAATTTCTTAAATCCTCTGTGATTCCTCAGACCACAAGCAGATAGGCAATATTTACAAATACTCAAAGGGCTCACCCTCACCTTCATAGGGCAACCCACTGTTAAACGCACACACACACACACACATATTCAAATCTAAGAGAAAATCTTTCATTTGAGTTTTTAGTGACCAGGCTGTTACATAGACAATAGTTTAATCATACAGACAAGAAAGAACATTAAAAAAAATTGATGCGTTAAATCATTTGGAATGATTCTCCCCTCCCACCTTTTCCAGAGTTCTAAGAAAAGATTGTAAAAACCATTTCAAACTCAAGTGCTTTACACTCCTTTATTTTGTAGATCTAGGAAGAAATCTGATTTCACACTTATTTATACAAGGGCTGGAGTTGGGAGGGGGGAGAAGGACACTTCTGCTTCCTTTCCCTGTCATTGTTTTTAAATTTATTTAAGATCAGGAGATTTTGAGAATTTGAGAATTCTGTTTCTAAAGTTAGCTTCCTTGGTCTAATTCAGATTTCAAAAGGGAAGGGAGGAGCTGAGCTATGTCATGAACACTCTGGAATTTGGCAAAACATAGACAATAAAATAAAGTTGCAAATGGTAGTGGTGACTTGAAAGTTATGAGGCTCTGAAATGCCAAGATGAGTAAGGGTGTTTGCAGTAGAAGGGGCTGCTATTAGCCAATTTGCAGAATGTCAACTCAATGTCCAAAAATCACTCATTGGATTTTTCCATTATATGTGCTCTAAATTTATTTTGGACTCAATTTGAGATTTATATTTAGGTAATATTCCGACTTTTTAAAAACTCAAAACCAGAAAGAAAATTCCTGCTTCTAAGACATTCACAGAAGTACCTGTAATAGTAAAAAGAAGAGGAGGAACAATAAGAACAAGAACAAGAAGAAAAAAAAAAGAAAGAAATAAAAAAGAAAGAAGAAAATGAAGAAGAAGAAAGTAGAAATAAAATGGGATCTCTATAGATTAAGGCATGTATAAATAAATTATTGCACATTATTGGAATGGAATGTTATTGTGACATGATAAATCCAGGGATATGTGGACAGAATTATAAGACCTGAAGTAAAGTGAAGTATGTAGAACCAAGAATGCTATGCTATCAGACTCCACCGATATATTGGTCAGCTTGGTTAAAATGATTTTTTTTTTTTTAGAGACACTGTGGAGAAATACATTTGAAAATGAAAGCAACATTTTAAAAAGAAGGCAATTCTGTCTCTGTCTCTCTCTCTCTCTTTCTCTCTGTTAAGGAAATGCTAGCAGGAGCTGATATGGTCTCTTGCTTATGTGCTAAAAGCATCTCTCAATCAGCTCCTGTAAGAGGAAGATGACTTGGGATTACCTCTCTTATGCCCCTCAATCCAACAATTATATTTTGTGAATATGATGTACCAAATTTTAGATTAGGTCCTGGGAATACAAAAGAAAAGTAAAATAGTACTTATCCTCAGGAAGCTTATATTGTATCAGGGAGATACAATATAGTTATAAATATGTAAATTCAAAATATATTTATTTATTTATTTTATTATTATTTTTGCTGAGGCATTTGGGTTTAAGTTTTAGACTTGCCCAGGGTCACACAGGTAGGAAGTGTTAAGTGCCTGAGACCAAATTTAAACTCAGGTTCTCCTGAATTCAGGACTGGTGCTCTATCCACTGTGCCACCTAGCTGCCCCAAAATTTATTTTAAAAAATCCATTGTAATTTGTGGGAAGTGGGAAGGAGTGCTAACACTAATAGAATTGAATGGCCAGTGTGAAATAGAACTGACAGATTTTGTTAGAGATCTCTTACTTCCTTCATCTGGGAGAGCAGAGAGTTAGTATATGTAAAATGGAGCTCATGATGGCCTCCAACTACATAAAAGAAAACAAGTAATAGGAGGATTCTGGATTCCAATGGAATTGTCACTGCAAGATGAAGAAGATAAAGCAATAAAAGCCTTGGCTGTCTCACTTGCATATCTTTTGTTCTCACAACAGTGAGGGAGGAAAATGGGATACTCATTCACATGAGACTTTAAAGAACCATCAAATGCACAAAGCTTGCTGTTAGTCTGTACCTGCTAACTCTATTTCTTCAGATGTTTGCCCCTTCCTTTGTTTCTCACTGTTGCTAGAAACTGCTTGTGGAAAGCTCACCAATAACTTCCTGATCAAACGAGCATTTTTTCCCCTGCTAAATCTCTGAGGAAGTATGCTGTATCGGATTGAACACAGAACCAATAGCCAAGGGACCTAATTTTGAGGCTCCTTTTTAATGCTTACCTTGATAAAACCAATCCTACTCTCTGTCTTATTTCCATCTATAAAATGAAAAGAGTGCATTGAATCACCTCTGAGGTCATTATTAGCCCTATTTAAAAAAAAAAATTACGTGAGGATGGGTTGTATATTTTGGAGAATTATAAGAAAAACATGGCATTTCTTTCCACTTTTACAGTCATACTACATACTTGAAAAAAAATTCGATCTATGTGCTTCAAAGTAATAGAGCAGTTGCTATTTCAAGATTCAATAATTTCTCTTGCCATTTATAAAGTCATGCCCCTGCTGCTTCTGCCTTTCCCCAAACCCCTAAAATTAACTGCTATGTATTTATTATATATCTTCTATTTACTTATAAATTTATTCCTCCAGTAGTAGGAATAGAAAGATTCTTAAAAGAAGAGATTGTTTCCTTCATTATAATTATGTGCCTGGCCCATGGTACAGAGTCTGACACATACTTGGTGCTTAATAAATGCTTACTGATTGATTTGATTAATGTAAGAGACCCAAAAAACTTACAGAAAGCAAATAATTTTATATGGCCACAGTTATTTGATATTTTAACCCCTGAAACAGGGGCTAATTTAATTGAATAGCAGCTAACTAGTAGTTTCTGATAAATAATAACTCAATAAATTCTTATTGTTTAATGAGTAACTTGAAAGAAAAAAATTCAGTATATTAGATTATTCACAGTCACTAGATACTGATAATACTAATAATAGCTAACATTTATATAACATTTGTTATGTGCCAGGCATATTACTACTATTACCTCAACTCGGGCATAGGTGGATAAGTAGGGACAATTATTATCCCATCTTACAGCTCAGGAAAATGAGGCATAGAAAGGTTGAATGGATTACATAGCTAGTGTGTATCTGAGGTCACATTTGAACTCAGATCTTCCTAACTCCAAGGTCATTGTTCTCTCTATTTTGCATTCTTTCTATTTTAAAGGTTAGCCAATAGATTGGAAGTGGATGACATCTATGTTGAATTTTTCACTAACATGATGCTGAAACATTAATAACTATTTTCTCAGCAGTACGTGAACTATGTACTAAATTACTTATCTCCAAAATTTCATCTAGGTATCAGTTATGAAAGTGATTCAGAACTGAACTTGAGTAAGTGAAATAAAGAAGAGCTTTGGATATCTCTGAGCCAGTTGTGGTTCTTAATGAAGGTACAATAGTATTCATCCCAAGGAATTCAGATTTTCTGAATGTTTTAGGATTTGTTGTATTTTCTTTTATAACATGGCTAATATAGAACTATGTTTTGCATGACTATATACACATATAATCTATATCAATTTGTTTGCCTTTTTCTGGAGGGGTAAAGAAAGGAAGGGAAAGCTAGAATTTGGAACTTGAAATTTAGAAAAAGTTTAAAATTATTTTATTGAATTGAAATTGGAAAAAAATATTAAAATGATGTGTTCTATTTTGGATATATTGAATTTAGGATATCTCTGTGATACATAGTTTGAGATATATAATAGGAAATTGAAGATGTAAGAATTACCTATATAGAGATGACAATAGAATTATTGAGAACTGAAGGGGGCAAAGCGTAGAGTTATAGGAGTTACACAGCATGATCTAATTGAAGATAAAGCAAAGGAGACCAAGAAGGAACAATCAGATAGGTAGGAAGAGAACAAAGAGAAAGTAGTCTTTAAATATCACAAAGAAAGGAAAAGCAAATGATAAACAGTATCTAAGGCTGTGGAGAAGTCAAAAAAGATAAGGTCTAAGAAAAGACCATGAGATTTACTGATTAAGAAATCATTTGTTACTTTGGAAACATTTGATGAGATTAGAAGCTAAATTGCAGGGAATTAAGAAGAAAATGAGAGGAAGCAAAGTAAAAATGTTAATTGTAGATGGCCTTCTCAAGGAGTTCAACCCCACCAAAAAAGAGAGAGAGAGAGAGAGAGAGAGAGAGAGAGAGAACAGAGAGAGAGAGAGAGAGAGAGAAACAGAGAGAGAGAGAGAGAGAGATAGAATGATAACAAGCAGGAATGGATGAATCCATGGAGACAGTTTTTGTTTTTGTTTTTTGAGGATGTAAGAGATAGGAATATGTTCATAGACTATAGTGAAACAACCTATGTGCATTAAATTCTATAAAACGTGTATTAATTGTAATCTTTTAGATTAGAATTTAATGGTATAATGTTTTTCCCATGAGAGGAGTTGAGACCCATGCTGTTATCCTACCCTGATCCCACAGCAAGCATTCTTTTGCTATCCTATTTTAAATAGCTTAAACTTTGAACCTGGATTTGGAGTATGAAGCTGATGGTCATTTATAAATTGAATATAACTGGCATTTAAAAAAACCTGTTTATTTTTCAAAAAAGAGAAATTAAGGAAGTTGAAATCATTTTCAAAAAGTCAATTGAAAAAATAAAGAGAATTTCTTGTTATTGTTGCTTGTTAATTCAGTTATTTCAGTCATGTGCAATTTGCCGGGACATTATATAGGATTTTCTTGGGAAAGATACTGGAATGCTTTGCCAATTCTTTTAAGCAAACAAAATTAAGTAATTTGCTCAGGGACACAGCTAGCAAGTGTTTAAGGCCAAATTTGAAGTCAGGAGGAAAAGTCTTCTTGATTTCAGGACCAGTGTTGTATTAGCTGTAATCATCTAGATGACTCAAAGAAAACTCTAGAGAAGATAATACATAGTTGAGGTCGGGAGGAGGAGGAAGAAGAGGCAGATCACTTCTTATTTTTTAGGAGGCAGATCAGATGTAATAATGATTTAATATGTTTATTGAATTCATTCTTATTTTGACTGCTGCTATCTCTAGCCTTTCCTTTACTAAATTGAATGATAGGAAGTGATCTTTATCCTTTAGGAATGTGTATGTAAAAAGGAAAATGAAACTTCTGGAGTATATATGTGCCCAGCTTACCAATCTACCATGCTAGAAAGCTACAAGATGCACCACCTGCACATCTCCCCAAACCCAACAAATTCAACAATAAAAAGTTCCTTCCCATTGACACACTGTTCTAGTAACTTATGTGAAACCAGAATGGAAAATCCAACTAATCAATAGCAAAAGCTTTGCCTATGGATTTTTCACAGAGCAGTGTGGATATATAATGTGGATAATTCAGCCCATTAACCAGGTAAAGAGGACATGATCGCATTGAACCGGTACATGAGTCAATTTTAAACTCAGACATGATGATTCCAAGAAAGATGAGGATGAGTGTTCGAATCATCACTCTCTTATTGTTGACAGCTTTTATTTCCATTGCATGAGAGTTCTATTATTTTTGTGCTATGTAATGAGGCTTTACTAGGCAAGTCTTCTGGCTGCAAGCACAGTCCATGAAAGGAAGAAAAAAGAAAGTCATTTATCAATACACTTGTCACCCTCTTCTGAGCCTTAATTAGAATTAATCTCTGTCCCAAGCTGACTTTTTTTTTAACCTCTCTCTCTGAGGAAGAAAAATATGTTCATGAACTTTCAAATATAGCACTTATTTCAGATTTTTTTTTTCCCTGCTGGTCTATTTTGAGTAGTACTTCTTGTATGCAGAGCCCTTGGCACCATGAAGAATCATTACCTTGAATGTAAGGCCACATGTGTAAGAATGCTGCCCAGAAAAAGAGAGTTTTGGAATACCAAATTTGGTTGGGAGAAAACATTAGGGTATGAAGAAGAAGGAAATCCAAATCACTCATTTTTTTAGGCAAAATAAAAATTCAATGATATGATCAGGGGTAGTTTTGCATGAAGAATGCCATAAATACATTATTGATTACATGTGTGTAAAGAAGGCAGACAAGTCATGTATCCTGCCACAAAGATAGCACATAAATAATCAGATTACTCCATTGGTACATACAGGATAGAAAATAGATGAGAAAAAGATCTCCAGGGCCTGACATGGATGTTAGAGGGTCCCATAAAAAGATCACTAATAGCCTTTGACTTTTATCTTTCTGACTTTAAGCAAATCACTTCATTGTAGTCCTCACTTTCTTCATGTATTAAAAAAAAGATGAGCTTGACCTTGATAATTCCTAATGTCCTTTCCAATTCCAAAATTCATGAAAACCATGAATAGAAATGCAAAAGACAAAGAACAGCTGCAATTTGCATCAGTAATATAATACTCACACTTAAGAAACTTGGATCCATGAGATCATCAACTGAGAATTAGCTGGGACTTTAGTGGTAACATACACAAACATCTTCATTTTGCAGATGAAGAAACTGAGATCCAGAGATCAGAAAGTAGTATTTTACCAAGATCACACAGTTTGTTTATAGATCAAGCCAGGTTCACTGACCTTAAATATAGCTCTTTCACTTGGGCCATGCTACCTCATGATCAAAGTAAAGCAGAGATCCATAAATCCTTATGATTTCCAAATGTGTTCCATCATTTGTTCTGTTTATCATTGATCAAGAAGCCATTTAAGAAAAGGAAGTGTTGAAATATGAATTTCAACACTTTGCATGACATTGGAGAATTCTCTTTGCTGATATGAGACTTGTCATTACTGGTAAGTTGAAGCAAAGACACTAACATAATCTCTAAGTGTTCTTTCTGTCTAACTCTACAATTCTCTGACTCCATCTTTTTTTTTTTTTTAATTTTTTTATTTAATAGCCTTTTATTTACAGGTTATATGTATAGGTAACTTTACAACATTGACAATTGCCAAACCTCTTGTTCCAATTTTTCTCCTCCTTCCCCCACCCCCTCCCCCAGATGGCAGGATGACCAGTAAATGTTAAATATATTAAAATATAAATTAAATACACAATAAGTATACATGACCAAACTGTTATTTTGCTGTACAAAAAGAATCGGATTCTCAAATATTGTACAATTAGCCTGTGAAGGAAATCCAAAATACAGGTGGGCAAAAATATAGGGATTGGGAATTCAATGTAATGTTTTTTTGACTCCATCATTCTACTGAAACCTCTCAAATGACCCTTAACTGCTAAATCCAAAAGCCTTTTTTTTTTCCCAGTCTTACTCTTTCATCTCTTCAGGTGTCAGTATTGCCAACTCTCATCGTTCTCTTTTCTCCCTTGATTTCTCTGACACTAATTTTTTACTGCCTTTCCTCCTACCTGCCTAACTACTCCTCAGTCCCTTTCACCTTCTCTTAGAATACTTAGTTTCCTTTGAAAGCGAATAAAATGTCTTATAATATTCAAGAATTTGTCCCAACCTTCAGCCATTAGTATTCTATCCCTCAATTAATTTTAAAATTAAACATTATTTTAACTCTTCCTTCCTCCTTAGCCCTCTCTAATATCGTCAGCTGCTAAGTCCTGTCATTTCTACCTTCAAATCATCCCTTATATTAATTCCATTCTTCCATTTATACTACCCATACATTATAGAATGCATTATCATCTTGCCAGATCTGCTATAACAACCTCCAAAGTAGTATCTCTCTGTCCAGTCTCTCTACTCTCCAATTCTGCTATATATTTGTTAATATTATCTAGCTAAGGTTCAAGTCTAATTTTATCGATCAAAAGCTTCAGTGACTCCTATTTCTCTGTAGATTATAATGCAAATTTCTTAGATTAAGATTTAAGACCTTGCACAATTCATTTCTAATCTATTGTTCTTGCTTTGTTTCCCCTTTATGTTCCATGCAGCAGGATTTGAACAGGATCTGCTGTTGTTACCAGCAATTTCCAATTGTGTACAAAAAAGTAGAGGAAAGCAGACATACTAAGGGCAATAGATATTAAAGTAGGTGATAAATAATGTATTTAACTCTCTGGAAGCAGGACAAAGCAAAGTTGGAAAATGGAAGGGAATGGGGAGTACAGAGCCACATAGCTCAAGATATATCAACTATGCTTTTGGAGAATTTCTCATGTGATCCACAGACTAACATGTTATCTAATATTTGGAGAATGGAAACAAGCTTTCCCCTAGGGTAGTAATAATGGGGAAGAAAGAGATAAATATAATTCTACTCTATATATAATATTTCCTATTTTGGGGGGACAAGTAGCCAGCTATAATCGTTGATACTACTATCTGCACAGGAATCATGCCTTAGAAAGAGATATTTAATATTCTATATGATTAGTACATTGTCGTCTTTTGTACTCGAAGAGGACCAAAATGACTTCCCTATGTTAGAGTCTAGTTATAATTGCCTGACTGTGGTTGATCAGAATGTTCTACCACATGATTGACAGAAATAGTGCTTATGAACATTTGGGTAGCTTCTCTAATTTTGCGCATTTCACATATCCTTTGGGTTAATTCAAAAGAAAGACATTCAGAAAGAGAGAGACAGAAAGGCACAGAGAGACAGACACACAGAGAGAGAGACAGAAAGAAAAGCAGAAAGACAGAGAAAGAGAGATAGAGAGGGACAGAGAGAGACAGAAAGGGAGAGGGGGAGAGAGAGAGCGAAAGAGACAGAGAGACAGGTAGACAGAGGAAGATAGAAGTAGACAGAGGTAGACAGAGGTAGACAGAGGTAGACAGAGGTAGACAGAGGTAGACAGAGGTAGACAGAGATAGACAGAGATAGACAGAGAGGTAAATAAAGACAGAGATATTACAGAGACAGACAGAGATGGACTGAGCTAGAGACAGAGAAAGATTAAAAATGGCAGAAAAGTCCAAGAAAATCAATAGAATAGTTATATGGGGATAGAATCACAAAAAAAGAGATAGAATTGAATAAATGGTAAATTTAAGTAATGGCATCAACAGGGAAAAAAAACCCACTTTTTTTTTTTTTTTATTCAGGGAATACTCATTTCCATCTCTTGTAGACTGCTGAGTCTCAACTATCATTGATGATACTGCTATCATATATCCACTTCAGGGATAAAGTAAATAAGATGAAGTAGAAGCAATGTGTGTAGATGCATCAAGAGGGATTTTTGGACCATTTCCCTTCTCTTCACACCAGATTTCCATCTGATGATAAAAAAAACCCTATAAAACAAGAATATCAGTTATTTTTCTTACAAATTCCAATTCTTATCCATTCTTGATGTTATGATTGCCACATGCTCATATTGTGGGTAAAAAATCTTCATGCATGAATCCTTTTACAAACTCATTCTATGTCTTACCAAATGGTTGAGAGTTTTCCAGGGGATTCTTACATATTCGTGTTAGGTATTCCTGGATCTGCCCTATAAATCCTACTTTGGAATGGATGTGAGGCACATATAATAGGCCAAGAAAAATAAGTCATGGTCTTAAAAGACAAAAATCTTCAATGATTTACAGGTTTGGCACTGGTTTGTATTCATCAGTACTGAAAGTATTTGTGCTACAAAGAGAAGGAGCAAACCTTAATGTCTGATCAAAGACATTTGAGACTAATAATTAGGTTTTGGACTAATTTGTTAGAGAACCAAATGTCAGGTTTTTTAAAGTAAACCTTCCAGGAGATAAAATAGAAAAATAAGGGAGAAGATTCTCAATGGCAAAATGCCCACAAAAACACCATAATGATACACAGATAATGATTAAAGGTGTTTTATCCCTATGAAGTATTTTGGTCTATATTCAAGATGTTCCCTAGCTATGAATGTTTTGTGGTTCATTGTAGAAATTGGAATGATTAGAAAGACCTAATCAAGTGTTTGAAGATTCGACATCTTATAGATACTTTTGAAAGAATTCATTTTTTTTTTTATTCTGCTCTGTTTACATCTGAGGTAAATGGCTTTGCAATTAAACCTTTTTTCAAAGCGTTGACTTTGTGGGTGATTCTGTTTGTTGGTGCTTGGCTTGGCAAGAAATTAGTTTGGTCTTTATATCTGCCAGACAATTTGAGGGTTGGCAAGTTACTCCATGTGGAATAGAATGAGTATACTTGCTGTGGCCAGATAGCATCGTCGTCATCAGCAATAAGAGTTGACATTTATATTATGGATATTTATATTATTTATAATAGTATTTCCATTGCATAATGCAGTGGGAATAGTTCTGATTTAGGAGTCAAAAAGACTGGATTAAAACCTACACTCTTGTCTTTAGTATCTTTATGACTTAAGACAAATCAATTCCCTTTGGTTATCTTTTCACAAAAAGTAATAGGTGATCTTAAAGGTCCCTTTCATCTTTAAATCTATGCTCATATTTTCTGTCTTAGATCCCTTTATATGTGTATATTAACTCATATGAGACTTACAACAACTCTGTGAGGTAGATATTATCATAAATGTTAATATCCTCATTTGGCAAATATAGAAACTAAGAAGTTAAATGTTTTGCCTTTGGTTATACAGTTAGTAAATATCAAGGGTAGTATATGAATCCAAGTCTCTGTTGACTCCAATGTTCTTAATTAATTCCATTTTGTCTCATCCATGAACAACAGACTGTTGTTGATGGAGAAAATACAGAAACAGAGAAAATACAGAAAAATAGGATATATTCCATATGCTGAGAAACAAACTTGAAGGAAGAAAAAAAGTAGAACAACAATATGAAGTAGTATATGCTAAGCACTCAATAAATGATATAGACAGTACGTATCACAGGAGGCCAGAGATGACAAAGCTCTGAATGCTAGATTGGATAAGACATCTAACTTGAAATTATACCGCGGTTTTCCCCTTTTGGTCCAATTTTTCTTGCACAAAATGACGAATATGGAAATTTGTTTAAAAACATTCTACATATTTTATCTATGATTGCTAAATTTAGAATAATTGCACACATTTAACCTATATCAGATTGCTTGCTGCCTTAAGGAGGAGAGAGATACAAGAGGGAAGGAGAAAAATTTAGAACACAAAATCTTACAAAAATAAATGTCGAAAACTATATATATATTTGGAAAATTGCAATACTATTGGGAAAAAAAGAAGCTGGAATTAGGAAGAAGTAGGTCTAAATCCTTTTTCAGATAATTACTGCCTATGTGATCCTAAACAAATTACTTAGTCTTTTTGTGCCTCAGTTTCCTCATGTATAAAATGGAGGCATAATCTCAATCACCTTTCAGGTTTCTTCTATCTGTAAAGTCATTCAGTGAACACAATCAGGAAAAAATCTCAGAGGAAATTTGACATGATAGAAGAATGGGTAGAATTTAGAGAAACAGAATAAAACAAAATGAAGATAGCATATATATGCATACATATATATGTATATATGTTGATTTTTACAATTTTAATATATATTTTATATGTATATTTATTTTATATGTAATTTTCTGCTTATATATTGTCTTTCCTTAAAAAAATGTAAGCTCCTTGAGGAAAAAGTTTGTTTGTTATTGGTGTTTGTCCCTCACATCTAGCAGTGCTTGGTATGCATTATGATCTTGAATGCTTGTTTGAGTTTAAAATATTTAGGTGCATCTTTGTCAATACGTAATTTTGTGAGGGAAAAAATTTTATTTTGGTCCAATAATTAATTAGATGATAAGAATAATAACTCATATTTATATAATGCTTACTATGCGCCAAATACTATACTAAGCATTTTATAATCTAACTTGATCTTCACAATAACCTGGGAGATAGTTGCTATTATTATCTCCATTTTACAAATGAGGAAAGTGAGCTTTGGTGATCACACAGTCAATGTTTGAGGTAAAATTTTGGACTCAGGTCCTTCTGACTGCAGCCCCAGTGGTGGTCTATGTTACTACCTAGATACTTAACATTTACAATTTCCCAGAAAGATATGTACCTTCTATTGTATTAGTATTTCTGTGTCTCGGGGCCTTACTATACACAAATACTGAATAATTCTGTTGTGTCTATCATTTCCAAAAATGCTCCACCAGCTCCTCTCCCCCCATCCCCCCCAAAAAAAGAATACATTTTCTAGGTAATTCAGACCACAACAATTTTTGCATGTTTGGCATTTTCCATAATTAAAGATTTGTTTCACATTCCCCTCCCCTTTGAATTACTGAGTTAATTGAAGTTATGTCATAACAATATAGAAAAACAGCCAAAGGAGCTCTTTTAACGAACTTACTCAAAATCCTAAAAGGTTTTAGAAAATAAATTATGAAAAATTCCTGAAATAAGGCTCCTACATCAATAACTAAAATTTCCCAGGCATGGTAACCACCATACTGTAGGGGCTTTTGAAAAAAAAAAAAAAAAGAAGAAGAATAAAGAGCAGAAAGCAATTTTCTGACAATAAAATATTGGTAAAGACAACTGGAATAATTTCTAGCTATGCCAATTTGGTGAGATGCTTTCAGAGCCTGGCACTGCTCACTTCCTAATTAGGAAAAGATCTCTTTCTTTTTAAAAAAAAAAAATAAAAATGATTCAATATGCCCTGCGTGTTAGATCTGAATTTGGCTTGACAGAAGTGCATTTCTGGATTTTATCACTCAAGGAAGAAATTTGAAGATGATTATAGATGCCAGGCTAATTCCATAATAAGCTTGGAATGGTGCCTAGGAATATCCTTTTCCCATTATTCAATCATTTTCACCAAAAGATTATTTAACAAAGTTTGTTTGGGAAGCAACCAATACTTAGTAAGTCAGAGGCTAAATGAACATAATAACCTTAATCAGCGATTTGCTATTGCACAAGTAGATTCAGCCCATCTCCCTGTAAGGAGCTAAGGAATTTTGATGATGCTATATATCCATAAAGAGTATTAGTGGGCTAGGGCCTAAAGAGGGAAGGAATATTGAAAGAGACGTTCTTCTGATCCAATATGGAGGCCACTCGGCTATATTGAGAAACACCTAATAATCAATGCTCAATCAACAATCAACTTAGACTGTATAAATCTCACATTGGCTGAAAAGTACTGGTATAGATGTAATAATCAAAGGCTTCAGTCTCAAATCATTGAAAAGTTACAGGATTATAGAATGGATGTGTAGGACAGGCAAATAGCACATGCATTTATTCTTTTATGTTGTCTTTTTTATATTCTCCCACTCCCCTCCTCCCCACTCTTTTACTCTTTCCTTCCATAGGAATTACATATATTACCTAGTGGCTGAATCTTAAAATGTACCCCTAGTTACATATGATGGGAATCCTCTATAATGCATGACTACTAAGAAGGTGACCTAAACCATAACTCAGGAGTGTCTAGAAAAGAAGTTCTTGTGAAAGGGAATCATTTGTGGCTTCAGTTGAGTAGCCGTTGTGTAATCTTGTAAATCAAAGAATTGTAGAATTGTAAAAGACTTCAGATAACACCTGAACTGGAATCCTATCTGCACCATCATTCTAAGGTATCTCCATCTTTTACTAGAATACCTACCACAGTGGACAACCTCCTACCTCCAGAAACTGTTCATTTCACCAAGAGAAAACTTTAATGACTAAAATGGTTTTATTTTATTTTTTGGAGTCAAAATCTGCCTTCCTGAAACTTTGACCCTTTATTCCTACTTTTACTCTTTAGGCTAAAGCAAAATAAAACAATTTCTTGTCCTATGATTATCTTTCAATTAATTAAAGACAGTGGCTATTCCATTCTACCCCAACTCCTTCCTCTAGGTATCTTTTCCTCTCTCAAGTAAATATGTTGAATTCATTCAGTGAATTCTAACATGACCATTTTCAGGAGCTCTTAACCTCAGTTCTCTGATCTCTCTGGTGGTTCAGTCTAATGGATTCCAATGGGTTTAATAGGTTAGAGAACTTCTGGTTATTGGTTTATATATGGGATCCAATGATTCAGTAGGGAGTAATAGGATTCAGGGATGAGGACTGAGTGCCAGACAGAAGGCAGATTTCCTTATGATTCACTAAACTGTCAAATTATCCATGATCTCAAAAAAGGTTAAAAAGCTCTCATCTAAATTTTCCCCCCTCTGGAATTATTCCAACTTGACTATTAAATGTGGTCCCCAAATCTGAAAATAACTTACTCTTACAAACATTTATTAAGCACTTATTATATGGATGGTGCTGGGATAAGCAATGGGCCTACAAAGACCAAAGCAAAGAATCTACTAGAACAATCTAGATTAGTAATGATCATTGGAGAGGATCAAGACTAACTACAGATTTAATCTGTCTATAACAGAGTACCCTCTACCACCTCTCTTTTCAAGAGCACTCTGCTTTTATTAATTCTCTTAAGATCAAATTAACTTATATTATACTATTTACTTAGATCAAGCTTATAGACTTCAAAAACTCCAGGACTTTCCTTTCTCAACTATCTTCTAGCTATATATTTCACTGTGCTGAATGTGTCCTAAATCCCCACTTGTGTACGACTTCATGATTGATTCCTATTGGATTTTTTTTCCTTTTAAAGACAACCTATCTGTATACCCTGACAGATTGATTGGGGCTCCAGAAGCCCTTGTTTTATTCTCAAAATATCTCTCCAGTCTTTGGCATTCCTCTTCAATTACCTGCTTTCTCTTTTGTCTTCAGTACTTGTCTTTTAAATGCCTAAATTGGTTGGTGCACTCTCTTTTCCATTCAATTCAATTCAATACATGTTTATTAAGCACCTTTTCTGTGCTAGACATTATGCCAAGTTCTGGAAATAAAAAAGAGGCAAAAGTCCATAAGTATCACACATAAGGACTTTGGACCATATGTGAATTCCTGCTTACTCTTCAGTGACAATAAGTCGCCAGGAGGATATTCAAGCTTTGAGTGTCTCTATCCTAGTCTTTAACCTCTTGAGGCAGCTGTTGACATTCTATTGGGATATATTTCTCAGGTTTTCTCTCTTTCAAGAGTGAAAATGGAAAAGCTTAGGTTTTGCTGTTGCTGCTGCAGTTTTTCCTCCCTTATTTGTAAAAAGGTATTTTATCTAATTGTATCTAATTTTGTCATTTGGGTGCATAAGCCTTTAAACATTGTAAGTGAGATGCTCAATAAACAAGCATTTATTAAATAAACATTTACTATATGACAGGCATTGGTCCACACATTGGTGATAAAAAGAAATGGCAAAAACATGGGTCTTATTTTCAAGTGCTTACATTCTAATAGGGGAGATGAGTAAACAAGTATGTACATATAAGATACATAAAGCACAAATGGAAGATAATCTCAAATGTGAATTATCTGCAGCTGATGGAGGGGATGAGGGATGCGGGAGAAATAAAAAGAATGGCCTAGACACAAGGTAATCTTTGAGATGCATTTTTAAAAAGCCCCAGCTGCTAAGTAGGGTAGCTGGTAGGGTAGAGAGAGAACACTGGGCTTGGAATCAAGAAGACTCATCTTTATGAGTTCAAATCCAGCCTCAGAGAGTAATGCTGGAGTAGTCACATAATCCTGTTTGCCTCAGTTTTCTCATCTGTACAATGAACTGGAAAGAAATGGCAAACTCCTTCAATGTATCTGCTGAGGAAAACCCAAATGGGGTGACAAAATGTCCATTTTGTTTTTTGAATTAAAATAAACTAAAAAACAATTTGGTATAGTGAATGTATTTGACTTGAATAAAGAAGGACTTCTTGCTTCAAATACATAATGATTTTGTGACCTTGAACAACACATATGTACATATAAATGCACATATACATCTATACACACATCATATACTCAAATGTGTATATCATATACATATAATGCATGTAAACCACACAGAGATACACATTATTTAAATGAATTTATGTATACCCATGCACATGTAGCATGCATACAGCTACAGGTATAATGCAACATATGCCTGTACATGGGTACATGGGTATATGTTTGTGTATACATGTGTATATATGTAATATACATGCATGTGTATGTATATTCTGTATACACACATATGTATATGTGTGGTATATGCAAAAACACATACAGATATATTGCAATCATACATGCATACACACATGCACACCCATATATATATATATATATGTTTTATGCATTGCATTGAGCAATACATGTGTGCATATATAAGTATGGATATTTACCTATGTTTATACTTATATACAAATGCATTCTTATTATTTTCATTCATTGAAGTTCTGAGTCTTTTTGTTAGTTTTTGTGCTCAACAGGATAGAATATTTGAAACCTACACTAAACTAGAAAATTTATGATATATGTTGTAATATCTGTAATTCTTTTATTCACTAAACATGAGAGTACACTCCTCCTATTTGTTTAGTACAAACTTCCCCATTAACCTACTCTGCTTCATCTTGTGAAGAAGTTGATACTAAAAGCCAAACAGAAAAATCTTAGGAAAGAGAAAAATATCAATTTCAAATATATAATGCCTATATAGTATATGTGCTAAGTGCTGGGTCTTTCCAAAGTGTAAGTAGATTTAGACAAGGAAAGACCAGGAGAAACCAAATGTTCATAAGGGCTATGACCATGAGTGTGTACAATAGAGACAATTCTCTGAGAAGAGAGCTTTGTTGAAATTATCTTCCTTTTTACGTTAAACAGAGATATAAGGAAAAAGAAGGCTGATCTTGATGTCATAGGACATGAATGGGTATATCACTTCTAACCTGTATAACTTTGGGCAAATTATTTATCTCTCTGTGCCTGAGTTTCCTCATCTGTAAGAGAGAGCTGGACTAGAAAATGGATCCTCTATGTTCTACTCAGTAGCATCAGACTCAAATAGAAATGGGTCCCTTTGGAAAGCAGATTGTCTTGGAAAATTACAAAGTAACACTATGTTCAATAAAACATTATTTGTATTTATTTTACTATTATTTATTATTTATATTTATTTATTGTTATTATTATTTTATTAAACATTTCCCAATATGTTTCAGCTGTAATAAGGTGTTTTGTTTATTCTAAGTGACTGATGGGTTCAAATTTTGACACCTCTGCACTAGATCTAGATTTCTTTGATACCATTGCTACTACATCTGAGAGAATGTTCCTTTGGTCACTTGATCAGAAAGCATTCATTGATTAATATCACTTTGAAGATGATTGGTTGAGTTATTTAATTTAAGAATAATTGATTTCTGGATAATATGCAGCTGAACTTGGATTTCGTCTTTCAAATGGAGAGTAGATGGATATGTAGATAAATGAGGAGAGACTACAATTAATGATGGTGATGTAGCATGCTAGAAAAAGCCAGGGCTCTGGAACATGAAGACTAAATCCTTGTGATTAAAGCCTATGTTATCTTGAGCCACTAACTTAATATCCTTGGATCAACTTTGTCATCAGTCAAATGAGGGTGTTGGACTAGGCAGCTTCAAAGTTTCCGTCCAGATCTATTTCTATTATCATGCAAAGTGTTTCAAAAACCATTCAAAATTTAGAGATAGATAAGAAATACAGAAATAAAAGGCAGAGAAGGAGGAGGAAGACAGAAAGGGAAAAAGAGAGATAAAGACACAGAGAAACAGAAAATGAGAGGGAGAAAAGAAAGAGAAGAGGAAAATGAATAGATAGCATCTTTGGGTACTTAAGTCTTTGATACCTGCCAAAGTGGAAAGAAATCCTACATATACATAAAGATAATCTCACAATGTTGTCTCTGGTCTCAAGAGATGAGGTCTGGGAAGACGTAGTCACAGAAAGTCCTAGAAAAGGAATTACCCAACAGAACAATTCCTAGACTAAACCTTCTTTTTTTTCAGTTTAAAAAAAAAGATTTATTTAGGCAACAGCAAGAGAGAACTGTAAAATACTGAGGATACTTTGAGTTGATTTAGCTTAATGAAGCTTTCTTGCCTGAGTTATCAATTATAATCTACCAGCCAATGATAAGAGCAATATCCCTAGGGCCCCTTGTGGTTGTTTATATTCTGGCAGTGAGGACATGTTTTTAGACCCCCAAGTCAATCATTTTTTTTTCTTTTTTTTTTTTTAATTTTTAATAGCTTTTTTATTTACAAGTTATATGCATGGGTAATTTTACAGCATTGACAATTGCCAACCTTTTGTTCCAATTTTTCCCCTCCTTCCTCCCACCCTCTCCCCTAGATGTCAGGATGACCAATATATGTTATATATGTTAAAGCATAAATTAAATACAAAATAAGTATACATTAGACTAAACCTTCTGAAGAGAAAAGGAATGAAGAGGTGGAATCAGTGACATAGTAGGGTTGGAATCAGGAAGATCTAGATTCAAAATCATCTCTGACACTTGCTGATTGTATAATTGTAGGCAGTCACATCATGATCAAATCTAATTAATATTTTCAGATTTATAAACATTTTATTTTAACATTTACAAATACTGGCTCAATTTATTCCTACAACATCATATAAAGTCCCATTACAATTTCCAGTTTACAGATGAAAAAAACAGTGCAGAGAGAGGTTAAATGTCTTCCCCAGGATCACATATTATAACAACTACTAGACTGTATTTGAACCCAGAACTTGCTGATTAAATCTTCTGTACCACTTACAGCTTGCTGCATTATCTATAATATGAGAAGATTAAGCTTGATGTCCAGAAGATCCCTTAAAGTTCTAATTAAATCTAAGATCCAATGAAGTTCTACTATCAATAGAGGGTAATCTGAACAAAGAATATGGAAGTACAGAGGCTTCCTTAAAGAAACCTATACTTTCTCTTTAATGAGAACTGAGACTTAAAATGAGATTGATTCTCTTGCAACTCCTTTCTTTTGCCTATGAAGGAGGCATAATCTTCAAATAGTGTCTGTATGTCAATGTGCTTAAGTTGAAAGACCTAAAAAGATTTGTTGAGATTTCTGGGGCAGATAGTGTTGACTGAAGTCTGAAGGAGACTTGTTTTGAATGTTTATAAACTTAGAGGTGTGCCATTTATATTTTTATAGGATATCCTTTTACAATTCACAGCCTTTTACCTTTTCTGTGAAGACTTAGATAAGAACTATATGGACTACCTTGCACAAGCAAATAATAGGTATCTATTACTAAGGAGGTACATTTATTCACTAAAAGGATGATTTAGATGGAGGCTAGCAACAGCTCAATTCATCTTCAAAATCACACGACTCAATAAATAATTTTCAATGTGTGGTCAATAGAATCCCACACTGATGTGATGTGATATGACAATATCATGTAATCATCTAGACCTAAAATGACTTTAGAAATCAAGTCCAAAGTTGTCATTTTACAAATGGGGAATTGGAGACCAGGAGATTTGAAGTAATTTGTCTAGCATGATACTGCTAGTAAATATGGGACATGTTTTCCGGATTCCATAATCCCTATTCTATCTGTTATCTGGTGGTTCTCAAACTTTTTTTACTCAACATCTCTATATTACTAAAAATTTTTGAGGATCTTTCCAGATAATTTTTTTTTGTTTATGTGGGTTATATTTATAGATATTTACCATATAGAAATAAAAAAAAAACTAATTTTGAATTTCTAGACTCGAAGGATTTTGGAAAACCTTGGGATCCTCTGGACTACACTTTGAGAATCATTGCATTCTTCTCTCTTTTTCTACATTGTTCATATTCTTCAAGTAAAAGTGGACATTGGAAAAATTCATACCCTTTTTAGGAACTGGCCTTCACCAAAATCCTTATCCTTTATTCTTTTCAGTCTTGTTCAGAAACTATTTTATCACATCCCCTACATAACAGTCAGGCACATCCTGTATCTGCTTTACTTCACTTCATGAAAGAGAATTATTTCACATCTGACATAGTTGATAAAACTATTTAATAAAATAGGAGAAAAGAATTTTAAAAACTCTAAATAAATAAAAGGAGAGGAAAAAAAAGAAAACAATGAAAAGAACGCCTCAAACAATTCAGGTTTCCATTAGTAAATAAAAACAGTGACAACAAACCAAAAAAAAAAAAAAACAATTAAAAAACGGGAGAATTCTGGGAAGATGGAGTAGGTCAGTAAATTTTAAGCTCTACTGATTTCCCACAAACAAATTTGTGCCTCAAGGCAAACATAGACTGATGAAAAATCAAGAAGACTTGAGGGCAGAACAGGGGTCCTCCTGGGACAGCCTAAGACTATCCAAAGAAAGCCCCCAGGCCAGGGATTAACCTGTATTCAGTGAAAATACCCCCAGGCTAACTCTGCAGAAATACCAAGAGCAGACTCCCTAGGGCAAGCTGGGTATGACTAGAACCTCAGGTGAAACCATAAGAACTTTCACCTCTAGGACAGCATCTAGGTATGGCAGTGTAGGCAGACTGAGGAAGCCTCTGCTGATTAGAAATGCCAAGGACAGTTGTGCTGCAGAGATGAAGCCCTGGGTGAGAAGGACCCAGCACAATGGGAGTGTATGAGCAGGGGAGCAGGCACTCTGCTAAGCTGTGGGCACTGGCAGGAGCTAAGAGCTTTTGATTTGGGGTTCTAAGTCAGAGAGGAGAGTTGAAGTGAAGTTAGAGGTACCACATCCCCCCATGAGTAGAAGGGCTTACACTAGTAGCTCTCAAATTATCAAAGAAGAAAGACCTCAATCTTACTAGGGAACAGGGAAGACCAGGGTTCATCTTCAGATGAGAATATTTAAGTAAAAAAAAAAAATCTTCTATCTCAAAGATTAATATATACAATCCAAGAAAAACAAGATTAAGAAAAAAAAAAGCTAACCATCTAGAAAAGGAGATACAGATGCTTAAAGATGAAAATAGCTTTTTAAAAAATTAGAATTAGGCAAAGGGAAGCCAGTAAAGTTATAAGAGATCAAGAAATAACAAGTAAAATATAAAGATTTAAAAATAGAACAGAATGTGAAATATAAGAAAAAACAACAGATTTGGAGGACAAATCAAGAAAAGAAAATAGAAGAATATTTGAATTATCTGAAAGCTGCAACCAAAAAAGAACCTTAATACAATAATGTAAGAAATAATCCAAGAAAATAAAGCATAAGAATAGAGTAGAAATAGAAAAAAAAAAAAAAATCCACTGATCACTACCTTAAAGAAATCCTTTGTGGAAAACACATAGGAAGATTGTTGCCAAATTTTGAAATCCCCAGATCAAAAGGAAAATTTTGCAAGAAATAAGAAAAAACCACAAATTTAATATGCTAGAGCTATAATTTAAAATATTTGGGATTTACCTGTTGTGCTATCAGGAGCCACCTGACTCTGGCTGCTGGAGATCCAACCCAGACTTGCAGAACGGATCTCCTCTTGTGAGAGGATGATACAAGGAGATTGAGAGGCTATTGCTGTTCTCTGACTTCTCTGACTGAGAGGCTGTTGTGTTGTCTGACCTCTCTTCTCTTCCCTCTGCCTCCAATTTATCTCATTCCCAGTTCACAACACCTGTGTCAGCAAAGGCTACCTTGCAACTCTTTCAGATGTTATGATCCACAGTTGTGGAGGTTCTCAGAGAATTGACCTGTCCCTTAACACTTAGCAGACAATATTAATTAATTAATTTATATTAACATATACTTTATACATACATTTTTACTTATTAATATATTTATGTGCCATTGACACAGTCACATTTAAGGTAGATAAGAGCCTCAGAAAATAGAGGACTGGAACCAAATACAAGAAGATGGCTGGAGATTCATCCTCAGACACTTACTATCTAGGTGGCCCTGAGAAAAATACTTAACCACTATCTGCCTCAGTTTCCTCATCTTTAAAAGGAGGATAATGACAGCATCTCCATCTCAGGTTGGAAAATAAAATGTATTTGTGAAGTGGTATGCAAACCTTAATGTGCTGTAAAAATTGCTAGCTAGGTAGCAGTAGCAGAAATTATCCTTTTTCATGTTCATTTTTGTTCTGTTTCAGTCATGCATTTATATGTAGTTGAATTCCTCTTTTTTATGCCATTTGAAGCTTTCTTGGCAAAAATATTGAAGTGGTTTTTCATTTCCTTATTCAGCTCATTTTTCAGCTAGGGAAACTGAGGCAAACAATGTCAAATGACTGATGCAGGGACACTTAGTAATTGTCTTAGGCCAAATGTGAAATCTTGAAAATGGACCCTCCTTACTGTAGGCCTAGTGGTCAATTCACCAAACCACTTAGGTGCCCCATGATAATCTTTTCTAAGTGATTTCTCTTGGGAGAAGTAAAAAGATAATGAACAATGAACAGAATTCATACTTCCAGAAACAAAAAAATGGACACTTATTAAGCATCTATTACAATAAAAATAGATATTTAACAAGCATTTATTGAATTAAGGACATTGACTAGGTTCAAAATTTAGATATCATTGTCTCTTATTATAAAGTTTCTATTAAAACTAAATGATATGATTCTTGAAAATTTTGAAAGAATTCCCAAATTTGTTGATAATTAAAAAACAATTTCTAAAAAGCTTGGTGGAGTAGCCAAGGTGATAATGAATATGTGATATTGTAAATAGTGATAATGTAAAATGGGGAAAAATAGAGAAGATTAAAAAAAAAGAAATTAAGGTTGAGGAAGATGTCACATGAGAATGCTTCACGCAAATAAGGTATTAGAAGAAGAATACTAGGCTCAGGATAGCTGGACATAAAGTCTTCAATTAAGGTTTGGTTAGATTCCTATTTATAAACAATAATTATTTAAGAATGTCTTAAGCCTTCCTTTCTTATCAATCTCAAGACATGAAAATATTTCCTGAATATAAATAACTACAAAGAAAAATAACAATTTATGATATTCAAGCAGATGTATGGAAATTTGGCTTCATTTTCATTTGCTTGTTCTTCCTAATGACTTTAATCAAAAGAGACTATATTATTTAAACTTATAATTGATTAGTCTTTGTAAAAAGAAACAAAACATAAAGAGGGTATTAACTTGTTTATCTGGCTCTTGCCATTCCCTGTTGCAGATATTATTTGATATTCAACTATATATATGCATGATTATATTTATGTGTTGTACATATGTGTGTGCATTGTGTATATACATGTGTGTATATATGCATATATGTATCTATGTGTGTGTGTAAGTATGTGCATATTAATGCCAAACACTGTTCAAAGAAAAACTTATCCATCCCTTTAAAAATATTTAATAGAATTTTCCTGGTTTTTGCTTATACTACACATTCCTTGAGATGAATGCATTCAGTATGGCAGAATTTCCTAACAGACGTTTGGTTTTATAAACCTTTCATTGAAAACTTTAGTTATTTCTCTTCTTAATTTTGCTTAGTTATAATCATGATTGGTTTGATTCTACTTAACTCCCCACATTTTAGGGATATTCTCTGAACTTTCAGGGCTTTAGACTCTACAGAACTACACTGAAAAACACAGAAAATGGTCTTGGAGTAAATGCTAGGGATCCAAAAAGAAAAACAAAATAGTTTCTACTCTAGGGAAACTTACATTCAAATGGGGGAAAATACATCTTGATGTTTCACTGTCAAAGAAAAAAGACCATTTTCCATGGATAAACCTCAAAGTTTTTTATGTTGAATCATTCTTCCACAAATATACACTGGATTCATGAGGAGACATGAAACACACTTAAGATGTAAAATATGAAAAATACGTGTAGAGAAGAGGCAACTCATAATTCCTAGTTATTGGAAGTTTATTTTCCTCTTCATGGACTCCTGCTTAGGTGTAATTTCTCCAAAGGCTGCTATTTTTATGAAATCATAGCTAGAATTTCTCTCTCAAGAATCCCACTATCGCTTTCCTCCATATGATTTTTTCTAAATCTGTGTCTTTCCCCATGTTTGTCTTAGGGATTGACACCAAATGTCTTTATAAATCTTGTTGCTTTCACTTCCACAATATCCCTTAGATAAATCCCCTTCTCTTCTATCATACACCCACCACACTGGTTCAATCCCATATTATTTATGATTTCAACTAATGTGATGGCAAGTATCAGAAGGTCTTTCTTCCTCAAATCTCCCTCCATTCCAATAAATCTATTCATACTTCAAAATGATTATTGTAAAGTACAGATATGATCATTTTACTCCTTTATCCAACAAACTTCCGTGGTTCCCTATTACCTCTAGGAACAAATGTCAATTCTGTGCTAAAAAGCCTTCCATCACTTTGTTCCTTCCTACCTTTTCCAGTTATTCCTTTCCAATTTCTTTACTTAAAAGTAATATCATAGTAGATCATTTGCTGTTCCCCACTCACAACCCTCCATCTTTCATTTCTTTATTTTTGCATCATATATCTTTCATGGATGAAATACTTGCCCTTCATCCTTCCATGTCTTGCCATCCCTGATGTGCTTCAAGAATAAGTTCAAGTTGGAACCTTCTATAATTTTTTTTCCTGATTCCCTCAGCTGTGAGAGTCCTCCTACCTAAGGTAATTCTTCTAACATATATAGCTATGTTTGAGATGTCTCCCAAAATAGAATATAAATTTGTGGAGGAAAGAACCATAATTTTATTTTCTTTGTATATTCAGAACAATAACAAATAAAAATAAATCTTTGTTAAGTGAATAAATTATAGATACCTAACCCATTAAAGGAATCCATATTTTAATAACTGTGTGTTATTCTTATGAGTATATAATTTGGAGAACTATATTCTAGTCTCTAAAATTCAAACTATTGTCCAATTGATTCACATATGCATGTCATCCCCAGTGTTCTTCTCATCCTTGCTATGAACAACAGTGTAAGATATTTTTCAAATATTTAAGAACTACATATATCTAGCAAATGTAGACAATTGTAATAAACAATCACTTTGAGAAATTTGGTTAAGAGAGATATATAATATAATAACTTGAGGGAATAGAGTGGTGTGAAAGTTTTATTTTTTTTAAGATAGTGGAGAATTAGACATATTTGAAGGCAGCCATGCAAGAACCAGTGGAAAAATATTTAGGATTCAAGACTAAGAGGGAGTGATTGACAAGGTAATAAAATGAAGACAATAGAAGAAGATAGGATCAAGGGTACATATAGAGGATTTAGCCTTGCCAAGAAAGGTCATATCTTTGTCAGAGACTGGGGAAAAAAGAGGGGGAAATGATAAATAATAATGTTAAGGGATTTTGAGGTGACAGGAATGAACAGATTACATTATATATGATTACATATTACACTGTTATGAATTTACCATCGGTGTGGTAGTTGATTTGATGCTATATTTGTCCTCATTGGAGGCATTTGACAACATGGCTAAAACATCATTTTATAAAACATGGGACCAAGCACCCAGCCTTCTTTCACTCAACTGGAGACTGAGAAAGCTCAAGAGCACTGTCCATTGTCCAGAACCTGGGCAGGCATCCCATCATGAAATTGATGTACTAGGCTGATGAACTTTTCTGGGCAACCATATTTTGACATAATTTTCCATATGTCATGACTGACAGCATCACAGGCCTTGGTCATATTTAGAAATGTTCTATATAGAACTCTGTTCTGTTCCTGGCATTTCTCCTGGAGTTGCTGGGCAGCAAACACCTATTGACTGTGCCCCAGCCCCTTCTGAAGCCATACTGACTCTCAGGTAGATGATTTTCTTCCAGATGTAGGATCAGTTTATTAAGGAGGATTCTGGCAAGTATCTTGCTGGCCATGACTAAGAGAGGAGGGACTCCCCTATGATTGTCACAGGACTTGAAAAAGGTAGAAGCCAAAACTAAAGGGACTTTTAGTGTATAATTTTTTTTACTTACAGATGATTGTGCACTTAATGTAGTCTTCAAAGCAAAGATGCAGCAAAGTATGGGGCTATTTTCTGCTGATTGCAATAATTTTGGCTGAATAATTAACACCAAGAAAACACAGGTCCTCCACCATCCAGCACTACATCATCCATAGGTGGAACCTTCAGTGACAGCAAATAGAGAAGCTTTGAATGTTGTGCATAAGTTCACTTATTTTGCCTTACACTTACATTTTCAGGAATGTCTATATTAATAATGACATTGAAACCCACATTGCCAGAGCTATTTTAGTGTTTAGTAAGCTCCAAAGAAAAGTGTGGGAGAGGAAAAGTATTAGACTGACCACCAAACTGAAGTTCTACAGAGTCATTATGCTGACATCATTGTTGTACGCCTGTGAAAATTGGACAGGATACCAAAATTGTGCCGGGAAATGGAATCACTTCCATTTGAAGTGTTTTGAAATGATTTTGATGATCACCTGACAGGATAAGATATTAAATACTGAGATACTTTCTTATTCTTTCCTTGTTTATGTATGTATTTATTTATTCATTCATCCATCCATTTATTTATTTATTCACTTAATCATTCATTTATTTATTTTATTTCAAGCCTTTTCAAGTTGCTTTATGAATCATATTGGGAGAGAAAAATCAGAGCAAAAGGGAAAAACCGTGGGAGAGAGAAAATAATTGTACATAGAATGTGTTGATTTAAATTTAGTCTCCTTAGTTCTTTTTCTAGATGCAGATGGCATTTTCTGTCCAAAGTATACTGGGATTGCTTTGAATCACTGAACCACTGAGAAGAACCAAGTCTTTCATAGTTGATTGAGGTTCTTTCTCAAATTAAACTGCCAAGCATTCAAACTCTATTGCAGAGAGCACAACTCCATTGGTCTGGCCATATTGTTCAAATGCCAAATGTACACTTTCCAAAAAGACTATTTTAGGAAGAACTCACACAGAGCAAGTTCTCAGAAGGTGGTCAGAAAAAGCAATGCAAGGACACTCTCAAGGTTATCTCTTAATTTTAGAACTGATTGTATGAGATGGGAAACACTGGTACAGGACCACCCAGCATGATGTGCCCTCATCAGAGAAGGGGCTGTCTACGAGCAAAGAAATGTGAGATACACAAAGTTAGAGAACCCTCCCCCCAAATTTTTATAGGGACTATTTGTGTCCGACCTGTGGCAGAGCATTCTGAGCTCATATGGGTCTGATCATTCACAGTTGGACACACTAACTTGATTCTAACATTGTGATGTCATTTTGGTCCTCTCCCAGGAATGAAGGACAACAACTAACCACCATGTCAGTAATAAAATTGTTCATATATTATATTTATATAAATTATTTATATATACTAATATAAATACATTGCAATACAATATACATGTGACTATCATATTAGATATAATACATTATATATGCATGTGTTTATATATATGTATGAATATTACAAAATCATGAGCAGTCAGAATGGGTCATAATTTATGCTCTTATTTCAATGACAAAATTGAGCCCATTTGATATGAACACTTTCTTCCATTGTTCTATTATTTATGATAATCTTTCAAGGTAGATAATATGAGTTTTACTCATTCCCTTTTACAGATAAGGAAACTGAAGTTCCAAGAAGTCATATGATTGGCACATACTTGTGTCTGATTTTTGATGTTATACTTAGCTCAGGATTGTTTAAGAACCTATTTATTAAAGTATTTTATATATTTTATAGCCAAAAAGCTATATAGCCATATCATAATCATTGTTTTCAATATTAACCATTACTAATGTTCTCAATAATTATGATAATGACCCCAGTTGGGTGGAACTTTCTCAAATAAATTTCCACACATCTTTAATGATGGCTGAGTATCAACAAAGACCTCCAAATGGAAATTGTGTTAAAAAATGTGAGAGAAACATAAATTCCGACTGTGATAGGGCTAAGGGGCAAAGAAAAGGACAGTACATAAATCAAAAAATACAAGTCCTAATGTTATTGTAAAGTCTTAAGAAAAGCCACTCGACAATGACTTGTATCTATTAGAGAGAATATTATTATTCCCCAAATATCACTTGGTCTGAAGAGGTCGTTTTGGATGTACAGAAGGCTGTGCCAGTATTCTTACTCTGTCTGGATGAAGTCAATTGTTCTAGAGCTAAGTGAATTATTTTACCCCATTGGTGTCTATTACCTACCTGGCATAGACTCAAAACTAAATATTCCACCAAGGATAATTGAAATCCAGTTGATCCTCTATCCAATCCTGTTTCCCTGATTCTCCATTTGAAAAAGAAAAAAAAATAATGGAAATAAGTGGCTTAGGGAATGATGAAATAGGATGTTTTCTGCAAGAATCACTTGTGTTTCTGGAGAAGGAAAACATGGCCTTACTCTTTAATGGGGAACTTAGATTATTCTTTCCTTGGTGATTCTTAGCTACTCACTACCACTTAACAGGCAAACATGGTGCCATCCAAATCAATGTTGCCACACAGTCAGGTTTTTTAAAGCAAATCTATCTCACATTGTATACTTTGTTTTGCAACCAGATTTAAACATATTAAACAAACAAACAAAAAGAACTGCACCCCTGTAGTTGATGAACTAAAGAGCTTTCCATGAAATGTTCTATGCTTTTTTGTGAAGGAATAATTGAGTCATTCCAAATTAGGTTTTTTTAAGCACCTGCTATCTTCCCAGCAATGTGCCAGATTTTAGGAACAAAGATGAAATGATCCCTGCCTTTGAGGAACTATAAGATAAAATGAATTCCCCAAAACCCAAAGCAAAGACCCATTTTATGAGATCAAATGGCATTCAAAAATTTAATCTGGTGAATGACTTTCTTACACACTGGGATTTGTAGGGTTGACTACAAGTAAATTATAAAATAGATAAATTTAATTTTTAATTTCCTCAAAGAAATTGCCTTTGCCTTCTCCCCCTTCCCTTCTCTTCCCTGCCTAGTGAATAATATCAACCATATGCTTTCTTCTGTTTGCCCAGGACCCTTCAACAATTTCTCTCATTTTCCAGGCTTCCGTGCTGCATAGTCTGAGATGTGCTGGTGTGATATCTCCAGTGAGCATCACAACCTCTTTTTAACTGAGAATCTGTTTTGTTTAATGAATTGTTGTAAATGAAATATCCATCACCCCAGAGACAATCTTTTGGTGTGCCTCTCAGGATCCTTTTAATTTGGAACTCTGACATTTGGAATCAAGGTCCTTCATTTCATAATTAGGCATCAAAGTAAAATTTTGGAAGACCCTGAACTGGTTAGATCAAATACTGATTTTTAAATTGAGGCCTTAGATCTTATAAGACTTGAATGGTTGTAACAGAACATATTGTGGTGGCTCTTAAATAAATTATTACTGGAGTCACTCAAATCTTTATCACAAACTAGATAGGTGATCAATCAACAGGCCAGTAAGTATATTTTAGATTCTTACATATGTCAGATTATAAATGAAGTAAGCACTGAAATTCTAGGTAAGACAAAGCAATCTCTAACCTCCATAGGCTAGCATTTTATAGTTGTAGATGTCATTTTCATTGTTGCTGTTGAGTTATTTTAGCCATGTCTGACTCTCAGAGACACCACTTGAAGTTTGCTTGACACAGATACTACAACTGTTTGTAATTTCTTTTCCAATACATTTCACAGATGAGGAAACTGAGGCAAACAGGTTTAAGTGACTTACCAGGGGTCACACAGCTAGTAAGTGTCTAAGGCTGGATTCGAATTTAGATCTTCTTGATTCTCTCCATTATGCAACTCAACTGCCCATTTTAGGATTATGGACTTTCAAAGGATCCCCAACTCTTGAGTGAGTTTAGGTGGTGTTCTGGAGTAGGTATTATAAACAGACTTTGCATTTATTTCTTTATGAACATGTCATATTCTAGTTGAATATAAGACTGATGAGGACTTTTTTATTTTTGTGCCTCTTAAATGCAATTGGCTCTTAATAGATGCTTCCTTATATGAGGTAATGTGAAGTGCGGTGAGACAAATCTTAAGGAAGAAAAGCTCCATAAATATGCTGAGCAAGTTGGATTTGATTTTTTTTAAACTGACTGGAGCAAGAAATCAATGTTCTTCATTATCATGGATCTTCATGTAGAATACAGGAAGGAATAGAATGCACAATGATAAAATGTGATATCTTTATTAAAAATGTACCTAACATAAAAGCTTTCCCATGGAGAATCAGATACATCTTCCTACTTCCAGTCATCCTCTCCTAGGTAAAGTAGTAGACTTAGTGTCAATGGCCTTGGAATACTTGAGATGGATGTGCCAGACCAATCAGGAGGAGCTCCAAATTTCATATGATGCTTACAGTAATTTGAAAGACCCCATGAAGATTATGCATGGAACGATAACTTTTGGTTGGAAAACTAAATGTTTATACAATCCGAAATGATTACTATTCCACTAGGAAAAAAATATAGAAAATATTCTATATCCCCCAAATGCTATCAGATTGAATTTATAACACATGCTTCATATGACACTCTCAATATGTTCCTTTCCATTAGATCTGTTACTAGGATGGGACAACTGGGTCTATGATTCAGTACACACACACACACACACACACACACCAAAAAAAACCCCACAAAAAACACCAAAAAGGTTACCAAGAACACTTGTAATCTTCATTGAGAGAGAACCATTGAGCTTAACATTTAGCAAGAATAGTTCAAATAGTAATATACCAGAGAGTGACCTTTCCTCTCTGATGTCTCTACCAATTTATCAATTTATCATGATATCCCAGGTTATTCCTTGACCCATATCCTTTCTGCCACTCATTAGAATTTGCTTTCAAAAACTGATTTGAGGGTTTTTTTTATGTAATTGGCAATGGGTAAAAAAAAAAAATACTCATTGAGTATCACTTAGATGCATCATTATGAGATTCACTAACAGTACATGTGCACCAAACACTATAATAGCTCTTTACCATGGTTACTTTTATTTGTTTGTTCATTGGGCTGGAAGTATAAAAAAGGGAAAAGAAAACTGAGTCAATAGAGTTTGATTCAAATTCTCCTTATGAGGCTCACTAGCTAGGTGATTTTGGGAAAGTTATCTAAATTTTCTCAACCTCAATTTCTGTGTCTTTAAAATGAAAGATCCAGGCTCAAAGGCAGAGGTTTCTTTCAGTTCTACATTCACAACCTATTTATTTAAAAAATTAATGACTTGTGGTATATAATTCAATGTACTTTTCCTTAGTGGTTTTGATTGTCAGGGGTCCACTGGGTTCTTGTTACCAGATCTATGAATGAAATGCATGGTTAGCAATTTTACCCCACTTTGTCTTTTTGAAGAGATCCACAGATTTCTTTTACAGTCACTCTTACTGAGCCAAGGGGGAAACAAGTGACAATCCAAGCCAATTTCATTTTGCAGATGGAGAAATTATACCCAGAGAGGTGAATTAAATACCCCAAGGTACTACACACACATATTGTATGTATGGATAGATACTTAGATACAGATATATGCATACACACACACATATATATATATATATATATACACATATACATGCATACATACATATATATGTACATATATACATACACCTGTGATATGCATTTTATATATACATATATACAATACATATCTATATCTATCTATAAACATATAAGAAATTGATAAGATCTTCTCCTTTCATGTCTCATTTCACTATACCATTCCATCTCTCCTGCTGGTCCAATGCTAGATACATCCCACATCTTCTTGTCCTCTATTAGTAAAATAAGGCCACTGCCTCAAGTATACTAAGATATATTACTAAGAACTAATCCACAGCATGGACTTTATACCTGCTGTAGGTACTTGGGAAGAGACACGGTCAGGATCCTATCAGGCATTTGTTGAAAGAGGAACTCAATTCATTGCCCTTTTGCTCCTCCATGCTGATTTTCCTTTGTATAAATGGTGTCCAGTTGCACCTGCTCCCAGGAAGCATTTTCAAGAAGAGGGTGAAAGTGATTTTATTTGGCAGCTGGATGAGGGTCTTTTGGCAATGCCAGCAAACCAAGCATAGCCATGGGAACAAAAGAACTGCTGATTAGTCTTTCCAGCAATGCAGAACACGCCACGTGTCTACACATGGGTCACCATTTAGAAATGATGATTTGACATGAACTTAGTCAGTAAGGAAGGAGGGAGTTTTTTCTTCTTTATGAGGGATTGTTATGGGTAGAAGAATGTATTGTTTTCTCTCTTCTCTGTTGTTTTTCAAGAGGCCTAATTGAGCACAGCTGTGAAATGACGAGGAACTAAAACAGGAAATGAGTGTTTCGATAATTTCACATTTCTAAAGCACCTCTTAAATGTCGTGTGTGAAAATACCAGCCACAATACCTTCGGAGAGTAACAATGGAAGGCCAGATTTATTACACCAAACTGTTTCCAGAATACATTTAGAGAACTCTATTTTCAAAGAGATTCTGAAAAGGATCCTACCTTCCCTGAGCTGCTATAGAATGCTCATGGCTTAATTAGTCTTGTTTTTTAGGGGCTGTTTGAAATCCATCAGCTCACATACAATAGACCCTCCCTGTGAGCTCTCTGCTTTTTAGCATCTTCCCATCTCCTTACTGAATCTTTCAATAGCCTAATTTTCCCTGCTGCCCCATGACTGATGGAGAGTGATCTCTTGGTGATGTCCCAATGAATCTAGGCCTACAATTTAAAGGTCAGAAAAAGTTTATATGTCTGCAAAATATTCCATGTAAATACTCTGTGTAAAATCCATTGATTTTGTGTATTTCTTGGAGGTAGTCTTGTGGGGAGCAACAAACTGCCAACTATTAAAGTAGAAAGAACAGTAAGTGTAATATGACTTGCATGGGGAAAGTATTGAGAACAGCATCTTTCAGGATTGTGGTTAAATTCCGTTTCTTCTCTTTCTGTTGCCTGAGAGGTAGCACCCCAAAGGCCCAGCATTAAGAAATTAAGACTTAAGGGTGGTATCAATGAATATGTTATGGGTTATAAAATTAGGGTTTGTGAATGTAATTAATGAATATAGTCTAAACCTTGCAATTTAAGGTTAGACACATATTACATTGTGCATCCTTCTCTTTGCTGTAAGATACAATCATTTTTCCCTGAAAGTTTGTTCAACTTTTGTCTCTCTGAACATTTCTCCTCAGTCTTCTTTATTCAATCTTCATGGATACTAATCAAGGTCTCCTATTTCCCCTCTATAATATCTTATTTGATGATGTCATCAGCCCCAATGGGTTCAAATATGTCTTTGCTGATGATTCCCAGATCTATATATCTATCCTTAATCTTTCTCTTGAGCTTTGAGTTTAAATTACAAACTTCCTCTTGCACATCTGTTTTGGATGTCATAATCAGATCAAACTCAACATATACAAAATAAGTCATCATCTTTCCCCCTTTGGGGGAAATACTTCCTTCTTCCTATTACCATTTGTTGTTGAGTAACTCGCTAGAATCCAGTTATCCAGGCTCATAATTCTAGGGTGATCCTCAATCACTTACTTTTAATTATCCCAAATAACTAGTATTATCCAGTCTTGTCATTTCTACCTTCAAAATATCATTCTCTATTCCCCCTTTTCTCTACAACCCCAGTACCTGCACTCATCAATTCATACCTTAATGACTATACTGTCTAACTGTTCTTCTTGCCTCAAGTCTCTCCCTACTCCAGCCCATCCTCCACACTTGCCCTAAAATATAAGTCTGACAGTGTCTTCCTTCATACCTCATTCTGTGGGCTTCAATGGTTCCCTATATAAAATTTCCTGTATGGCATTTTAATCCTTCACAACCTGGTGTTTCACAAGCTTTCCAACTTCTTAACTTTTTACAATCCAATGTCCTCTATGCATCATCCTACAATATAAGCAAACTTGATTTTTTTTGACAATGTTACCTCATCTCCCAGCTGTGTCTTTGCCCTGGCTCTCTCTCATGTCTTAAATGCTAACCTTCCTTATATCTGACTTCTACATTCTCTGGATTCCTTAAGAATTAGCTCCAATCTCACCCTTTGTAAGAGGTCTTTCTCATTCCTTGAAAAACAACTTTTTAACATAAATACATAGTTCACATTAATGTGTAAAAAATCTTTAGTGGCCCCATATTTCCCCTAGTATGAAATGCAAGTATTTAGCCAGTCTATGCCTTCCAAAGAATGGCTTCTGCTTATTTTTTCAAATCGTTTTTTTTTCTCCAAAATTACTCTCTGTTCCAGTAAAAGTGGATGGCTAATTATTCACTTATATTACATAAATTATGCTGTATTCTATCTCCCTCCATGGTGCCTTTGCAATGGAATAGAGTATGAGCCAGTTGGGCAGACACACTAATGGTTTTTGTTCCCCTTTTTGCCACTTACCTGAGGGAAAAGTGCAATAGGAAATGGTTTCTCAGAGAAAAAGGTGACTGGCCAGTGGCAATGTAATTATAAGTGTTCCAGTACACGTGGCCCACCTTCTACGTGTGATTATCACCTTCCCCCTCTCCCTACAATTGTGGGATTGCTTCCCCTGCCTAACGCTGTCATATATAGTAGAACTATCCCCTTCACATGCCATTTTATATGCAAAGACTTTGCTGGAACAGTGAACTGCTCCTGGAATCAGCAAGAACTGAATTCAAATCTGAATTCAGATATTTCCTAGTGGTATGATCCTGGGCAAGTCAGCTAACACTGTTTCCCTCAATGTCTTTCTCTGTAAAATGAATTGGAGAAGGAAATGGGAAACCATGACAGTAGCCTTGCCAAGAAAACACCAATGGGGTCACAAAGAGTCAGACATGATTGAAATGACTAAATAATGACAAGAGTACTGAGAGTTCTTCCCTCAAAATAAGTTTTTATTGTTTTGTGTATATTTTCTATCTATTAAGACATGTTATTTCCTCTATGTAGAATGTAAGGTAGGTGAGGGTAGAGGGTATTTAATTTTCATTTTGTATCCCCAGATTTGCATGTAACAATTGCTTAATAAATATTTGCTGAATTGATTGACTTGTATGCAGATGCAGAATGATTATTAATGTGATTGGTCACTTTTATTCATGAATGGTAGAAATATCACCACTTTATTCCTGCTTCTCCCTTAGAACTGAGAATTAAAAATAAATTCTTCTCTTTATGCCCGTAGCTATCAGGAATAATTAGAAATTTTTCGCCCTTGGAGTCAGGAATAAGAAAGTTATCCTCATTTGAGTTGTGGGGAAAATGGTGAAAAGGAGGATATGGCAGATTCAGGCTTTTGGTTGAGACCACAGGAAATTAGAAAAAAGAACAAAGAAAGATTTGTAAAGATTGTACTTCAGTGAGCTTAAGTGAATTACTAAATAGATTTACATTGCCCTGCAAATTCAGCACCCTAAGGCAAAACCCAACTCACCAAACCATAGTTAGACTATATTCTGGTTCTCTTAAAAAAAAAAAAAAAAAAAAAAAGGAGAGAGATCTCTCTAGGAGTCCACCAATCAACTAAAGCATTAATATGACTGCAAGGTTTGTTTTTTGTTTGATTTGTTTTTGTCTTGTTTTGTTTTAATTAACATTATAGCCTTTGGAATCAGAAAGTAACTACCAAATTCTGTGGAGCAGTTGATTTATCTTTAGGGAGTAGATATTTGCTAATACAATTCTCTTCCCTTGATTAAACTGAGCCAGTGTTTCCTGTGACATTCAAGCACATAAGCTTTCTTCTTCTAGGATGGGTCGATAAAGTATAATCTTCTCTAGTGGGTGATACTTTCAGCTCCTTCCCTTCCCTGCACAGGACAGCAATCTCTCTCTGAATCTACAATTGGATGACTCTATGCATTATTCGTGGCAAACAGGGATGCTGAATCATTTAGAGTTCACCTAGTCTTAGATTCAACACAATGATACACTACCTAAAACACACAGAAGATCAGACTGAATACATCATTGTGAGTCTATCGAATACACATTTACTTCAAATGCTAGAGTCTCCAAATCTCATTAAGTCATTTAAATGCCCTTTCTCCCTACATGGTGCTAGGAATGCTAACATGAATAAAGCATAGAAAATGAAAGTCCCAGAGAAAATAATGTTGCTTTATATTCAAACTCAGATAAATAAAAGGGTGAGAATAGAGGAATTCAGTTAAAATAGATTTATAAAGGGATCTGGGAGGGAATCTAGTCGAAACCCCTAATTTTATGGAGGAGGAGGCTGAAGGTCAGAGAAGAGAAAAAAGTTCTTCCAAGTAGGAATTTGAACTTGCATCCTCTGTTTTCAGGGTTGACGAGCTTTCCTATTCCATGCTGGATTATAGATTTAGAACTAAAAGAGACATCAGAGATCATCTAGTTCAATCCCTTAATTTTCAAGTTGAGGAAGAGATTTCCCAGTTGAGGAAGGTTGTAACACAGGTTACATGTATTTTTTCCTCTAAGTTCATGAGTTTCACAGAAAGATAGGATTATTTCAGGGGGGAATATGAAAGGACCGTCTGCCATTCTTGAGCTGTGTCATTATATTTGGACATACCTCATTCAGAAGCATTCCTGTGCACGCTAGATGACCTAGGACAGAAAAAGCTGCTGCTGATTTTCAGAAGGAAATGGAGGAAGAAGAGCAGGAGAATAATCAATAATAATTAAACAATGGAAAATATTAATACAACACAAGGGAAATCACTGTTAAGACACTTCTAGAAAGATGAGTACTTTCACAACTACAAAAACAAAGAACTAATAGATATTCGCAAATCATATGATAAATAGGCTCAAATATATAGAAATAGTTCTGAAATAAATAGGCACCATTTTATAGAGGAAGAGCAAACTGATAATGGATATGTATTAATAGACTTACCAAAGGTAACCAATATCTATTTACCTCCAGGTGGAGTTTATGAAATAGCAAACATTTAAGTTTAGTACCAAAAGACTTTATGAGTGCCATCCACATGAAATCAATCAACCGATAACATGTAGAGACAAAAGGTTAAGTCATGTGGACTTGTTTTTCAAAATGTACATATTTCTGAGATCAATATAAAACTATGTTATTGCCACAAGACATTATAGAAAGGTCATCGTTATTAAAGAGACTGGACTTTATGATTGACCCTTACCACAATGTGGTAGAAACTATGCTACATATCGCTACAGGTTAAAACAGTTATTATCTAAATATATTAAATAGCTAAATACTGCCTTCATGTTGGTTCCCTTTCTCCTCCCATCCTCTATTGCAGTATCCTATATGTATTATCTTCCTCTAGTAGAATGTAAGCTCCTTCGAGACAGGACTATCTATAGTGTCTGACACAGTGAGTATGCAATAAATGGCTTTATTGTTATCTATAACTAATCAATTTCACTATATGTAAATATATTCACAAACATGCATACATATATATATGTGTATATATACACACCTACACATTCATGCACATACAAATACACAAATTACCTACTTCTCAGAGTTGTGAACATCAAATATATTAGTAAAGCCCATTGCAGATCTTTAAGCATTATATAATTGCTAGTTGTTATTATTGTCATTGTTGCTGTTCCACTCTCACTCTGGTTGGACAGATCTTTCCTGACAATCTTCTAAGTTTTCTTCTTCTGTAAAATTCTTCCAATAAAGTGAATTCTACCACTCTAGAATTTGATTAAAATCACTATTTAAAGGTATTCAAAGAAGTCTGGGGAAGAACTTGGGCAATTCCTGCCTTTACTGTGCCATTTTGGTTCTATTTGCTGCAGCTATTTCATTGAAAAAAAAATCGTGTCCAGAATTATAAACCAAAAAATCACTATCTTGAATAAACTAACAGACTCCAAGTCCTCCTATGATAAATACAACTTCAAAATATTGACAAAGTTCAAAAACATATGTAATGTATAATATCTATGGACCTGTGGCTCCCATGGATGGGTAGGAGGGGCATCCTCTCATAACATATCATATCTCATATTATATTTGAATCATGCTTGATAATTAAAATTCAACTTTGAATTGTTTGCATGTGATCTAAAGAGATGCCTTTGCAAAGCTGTTCCCATTTTTTTGTGGGTCATTTTTTATGCACTGGTAATTGCAGGCAATAGTCTATTAATTTATTTGACCAAGTTAGTTAACAGTGGGTTTTAGTGTAACAAAAAAGTCCCGAACCAATTAAAAAGTCCTTGAAAACCACTGAAACTGATGTCAAACACGACACTGTTCAGATTGGTTGAGAAAGCCTGAGGGTGTGAAGTCAAATCTGAAGTTAGTAATTCAGTATATAATGATTTATACTCTAGCCAAGCCTCTAAGAAAGAATAGTTTAGGGTTGTATTAAGAAGAACCTTAAACTCAACCTTCATTCCAGTCTTCTCCCCACCCTCTGCCAACAGGAAGACTGTGAACTGAGGGGAAAGGATGTCAGAGAATTTGGACTTTTTTTGTAGGTTTCCTAGCATCCTTGGTACAACTGACACCAGTGTCTACATAAGGAATCAGAGAAACATTAGATGTGATAAGAAAAAAAAACATATTTAAGTGCCTACAAGATCCTGGAAGAAAAAATACATTATAACATAGAGGGTTATCTTAAGGATTCTAGTAAAAAGATTTTAGCAGATGTGACTTGCCCCTTTTGCCATGTTATCTAATCTATTAGATTAGATATCTAGTATCTAGAATCTCCAGATTCTCTATCTGCCATGTGTGTCAAAACTTTTGGGGTTTATTTTGTTCTTGTTATTTTTACTCTACCACATTAATAAATATCCTTTTCTAAAAGTTAATCAAGACTGGGTGACTGATATCAACAAATGTCATGGGGAAAGCACAATGGTGGGGGCTCATGAGCATTAGAAGGGGCACTCTCCCAGGAATCCTTCACACCCTAAGGAGAGAGGTAGTAGCTGAGCTCTGGGGACTCAACCAGCCAAGGGGAAAGCAGCCCCAGAACATTTGTTATCTCTTTATAGAAAGAAAGAAAATGAGACAGATTAAATGATTTGTTTAAAGTAAATATAACTAGTGAGCAATAGACAAATGACTGACGCTTTGGTCTCCCTCACTCCAGGTCACGCATTTGATCCATTAAGTCAAGCTTCCTTTGGACTTTATACACAGACAGTCAGAATTATTCGATGTCCTTGAAAATGAAAGAACACTTTGTATCATTGGTTGCTTTGTTGTTCTGGCTAGTCTGATTCACAGAGGGAAAAGAGAAAATTAGGAGGGATAAGAAGTGAGGACCTGGATATCTTCAACAAATAGCATAGGCTAAGTCTCAAGATCTCTTGAATCACTCTAAAACAAAGGACTGAAAGAAGACAAGCCCTTGTGTTTTGGAGCTTACTTTACCCCAGCAGGCAAGTCAGAGCCTTCTGGGATGAGACCACAAGAGTAACTTCATCAGCTAAACTAAAGAGATTGTAATTGTAACCTTGGAGGAGGGGTATCCAGAAGGACGGTCAATACTCGATTAGAACTGCAATTTGGACATTGGAAGAACATCTTTGCTCTCAGATGCATACTTGTCTGTGTTTTCCCTGATAAAGTCATAGTTAAGTGCTTGTCAAAATCTTTTTGGAGCCCATTAAACCCAAGGTAAAATTGTACAGTGAATATTGATTTCTGTTTTTCCTGTGTATCATCTAGTCTGTGCCATGGATTTGTTTAGTCCTGCAGGTTTTCTTTATCACAAATTCTCCAAGCAATTCTCAGGCTCAGAGGGTGATTAGTCAATTTGGGGGGGATGCTACAGACCCGTTTCTCCATCTACTCCCTTTGTTGCCTTGCTCCCAATAATTTTGTTTTCTCACTAGCAACAACCTCAAGTGAAATAAAGTCAAAATAATAAGCATTTATTAAATGTTTTCGATGAGAACTCTGTAGGGAGAATAAACAAAAACATAATTAAGATTAATCCATATTGGTTTGTGATGAAGGGTTAGATAAAGACTAAAGTAAAAATTATCAGATGTGTTGAGCTCTTACAAATTGTTTATCCAGGATCTCCTTGTCACTTAAAGCATATAAAGATACTTTATATAACTAATAATTTTATTTTTAATAATTTTCCTTTAATTTCACATACCCTCCAGTGAATATATGAGCTTGCAAATTTTGTGATTGAGAATAATTAAAAAGAAAACAAATCAGGCAATTCATGACAATTGCAGGGCTGGGAGTGGAATAGAAGTCATAAAAGAGATTTTATTTAAGTTTAAGGATTAATGGGAGGGAGTAAAATCTACATTTTCTACAAATTATTAAAATGAATAGAGCAGCAGATGGAAGGCACAGAGGTAAATATTAATGTGATGCAAGGAATGGCTTCCTCCCAATTACAGCTATTCAAAAATCAAAGGGGATGCAATGGGAGATCATGAATTGCCCCTCAATAGCAGTATTCAGGATTAAACTAGCTAACTGGGGTATATTATAAAAGGGATCATTAGTCAGATGTGGAAGATCTTTAAGATTTTAAGTTTTAATGAATTGTTCTAGCTCTTAAAGTATTTCTGGGCAAAACAACCAAGAGAAACATCTCTCTAGCATCACCTTCAAAAAGAATAAATTTCTGATTCTGTGAAAAAGAAATCAAAACTGGAGGAGAAAAATAACTTAGCTAACATTCACACATTAAAGATGTAGTCTTTCCAATGAACATTTATAACTCCCATCTGTCTTAAATTTTATTATATCAAGTGAATAATGTTCAATAAATTATTGACTGAAATTCTCATTCATCCACTTCAGTCTTGTGTCAGAGAAGGATAGGTCCCTGCAGTACCTTCCTCTGAGTTGTTGTTAGGTAATGTGGGTTTTTTAGGACATTTTAAAATGACTCACATAATGGTGCTTATGTGTCCTCCAGAAGAAATAATCATAACTCTCCAATTGCCCAATGTTGAATACTATGTACATCTATTCATTTTATAATAAACATCTTTCTTGGATTTAGTGATTTCTTGGATGGGTAGGGAGACAATTGGTATTGAAGATATTTGCTTCTGACTAGCTAAAGCTTTTTTTTAAATCTCTTTTCTTAAGTTTTGGTATATATTCAGTAATAGTGGTCTATGTTTATTACATCAGCTTCTAAGTTGCTAAAACACTCTGGGTTCAAGTCCCTTCCAATGTAAAACTCTAGACAAAAGCGATCTCAAAGGTCCTTTCCTGTACAAACGATTGATGACTCTTTATAGCTCATTATAGTTTACAAAGTACTGCCCTTGCAATAGACATATGATGGATTTTGTGACATCACACAATAAACATGTTATAGACATTGAAGTTCTGATTCCAGCGTAAGATTATACAGATATTATTTGGCAGGTCTGGGACTTGTACACAGGCTGACTGATTCCAGGCTCTAAGATCCTTCTCCTTCTAGTATTTCATGCTACTTCCCATCCTATTTTCATTTTAGAAATCAAATGTGTTAGTAAGATCTTAAGGCCTGCCTCAAACAAGCCAAAAGGCAGGCAAAAAAAAATGCCCAGATTTAAAAAAGAATAAGATATTTAGCTCTTCTAAAAATAATAGTTCATCTTTACAGTAGGCAATGAAGACTGCATTAGAATACAGGTATTCTGACCCCACGTTCCACATTCTTCAATACTCTGTGATGCTCAAGATTTTGCCTTTACTTTTACTTGGTCAATAGTAACAAACATGGATTAAGCACTTGCTGCATAATGCATAGTAACTACACTGGGTTACTAACAAAAGGCATTTTAAGTCAGTATCAGCGAGGGATTAAGTATACTCACATCATCTCCCTCACAGAATCATGGGATTCCAGAGTCAGAGAAATTTCAGCTACCTGCTTCAACTTGTGCCTGAAAATAATGTTCTCTAGGGGGGCTTTTAAGGACAGAAGTTCTCAAATTTGAAAACCCAGAGAAGTAAATTTCAGTGATAGTCACTAGAAATAATAATATGCTCATAATATCAATATATTGCAATATAAGTAATATACAAATAATTTATAATAACCACTGTACACTACATGTTGCTATTGTTATCAAGGATAGGGATAAGAATAGAATCTGTGACTTCACTGATATCAGGAACTTCCAGGTGATGAAATACCCTACTCCAATGAAGATGACTAAGTATTTTGCCATATGTATTCTGAAAAAAAGTATAATAGAAATTTAAGTGAATTGCCAAGTATATGTCAGCACCGGGAGAGAGGGCAGCTCTTGCTGACTTCTAGGCTGAAGTTCTATTTACTGCACTATTCTTTCTCTGCCATAGTGATAATTATTTTTATTAACAGTGGTATCTCTTGGGTAGCATGTTACAAGTAATGTTAGGTATGGAAAGCTCTGAAATGGAAAGTTAAAAAAACTGCATAAGGTAAAAATGAATGAAGTGTTTACTGAGCATCATGTTGAGAAAAGAATCTTTGTTCTTGTTTGTTTTATGGTATTTTTTTTTCAAATGTATTTCACTTCTCCAAATGAAAGAGAAGAGAACCTTTTAAAAGGAAGTAAAAATAAAAGTATATTTAATAAAATAAATGTAGAAAAGATGTGTTTCACTTTTTTATCCCTAGCATTGGAGACAGATGGTGAAGCTCTTGATATTAAACAATGGGGTGTGTGTGTGTGTGTGTGTGTGTGTAAGAATAAGGAAGCTGCAGGGGCTGCTGTGACTGGAGTTTGTAAAAGGCAATAATGAGTAGGATGTCTAGAAAGGTAGGAAGCAGCCAGGTTGTGAACATCTTTAAATGCCAATATTTGATTTTACAAGTAATAGGGAGCCACTGAAGTTTACTGAGTTGGGGCAGTGATGTAATCAGACATGCATTTTAGTGCCATCACTCTGGTAGAAATGTGGACTATGAATTGGAGTGAAAGGACCTGAGGCAATGAAATAACTATAACAATGATCTAAGTGAGATTGTATTTGAAAACATTTGTATTGCTATAGCAATAGAATTATATTTATATTTATAATTGTAATGGGAATTTCTATACTGTCGAACACTTCCATTGCCATAATGCCTAGAATCAGGCTGGCATCAAGACTGTTCCAGATGGGATTGTCCCCTCGAGGTGGCTGAGGACTAGACAAGTCTATTTTCAAATGAACAAGATTTGCCTCTATCTAAATTGACTTGGGGACTATCACTCCATGTGGCTCCCTCTGAAATTTCTTGGACAGATAATCTGGGTAAAGATTTCTCAGGAGAAGTTTGGACTCATCTAAATTCCATTTCCAATGAATTATGTCTCTTTGACAGTGTTATTATGTAACACTAAGTATTTACCAAATGTTTCATTGTCATTTTTATTCTCTGAGACTTGGATGACTTTATTAGCCTAAGATAAACCCCAGATTACTATGTAAATTAAGCCCTGAAAATGTTGAAGTCTAACCCCTGCAAGGCCTTCTGGGAAATGAATGATGATAGGAAAAATGAAGTCAGATGTCAGAAATAGGATGTGAACAGCCTCATTGGTGTAGCAGTTTGTTAAATTACTCTGAATTTCCCTAGAGCTCTTTTTTTGCAATTACTTTACACAGCTCTGTGATCCTATCTACATGTCAAGAAATATCACAAAATCTTTCCTTTTGTATCTCTGGTGGGGTTCCTGCTGTTCCTACACTCCTAAAAGAAGACCTTCCATTCTTGGGTCCGAATAGGTTACAAAGTGTTTGCCTGGAAATACTCCCTCTGACATTTAGAGAATGGGGGGCTTATTGAACTATTACTGTAAAGGAGACCCTTAAATCAGCATTGGAGAAAGGGAATGGTTCAGAAAGAACACAAAGAACTGAAGACCATAATTAAACCAGTAAGTAGCTCAAGAACCCTGAGACTTTGGCCCATAATTGAATTTAGAGTATATTGAAAATGCTTTCAGCTTTTCATAAAGAAGACACAATGGAGTTTACCTCTTAAGATGACAAGAAATATTAGTTAAAAGGTGAGGTTTCCAGAGGATAAGGTCTCCCCCTGACTGAGGCTGGCCTTTCTTTCTTTCTTTCTTTCTTTCTTTCTTTCTTTCTTTCTTTCTTTCTTTCTTTCTCTTTCTTTCTTTCTTTCTTGTTAAGTGACTTGCACAGGGTAACACAGATAGGAGGTGTTAGGCCAGATTGGAAGTCAGATCCTCCTGAATTCAGGGCTGGTGCTCTATGCCCTGCACCACCTAGCTGTCTCTAGACTGGACCTTCTCAAATCCCTCCTGACCACTTTCTTTATCCTAAGAGTTGTCTGAGATTTCTCTTCAGGACAAAGGGGTGAGCAAGGCAGTGATGAGAGAGATGTGTTTCTACTACTTTCCTTGTACATGCTATGGACTAGCCCAGTCACAAAATTCTAATTAGTAAGTGCTCTGGCTATGATAATAACATTGCAATCATTCAGACTATCACAGAGATAGCAGGTCTGTCATGAAAATAGCACTTGATGAAATTCCCAAAGCCAAAGAATTAATAACTAAAAGATATTTTAAAATAATGTTTACAAAGCTTATGAGGGAGTCATCATTTGCCTAGAATTATTTTAGATTGGCAGTATAGTACGTAGAATAAGGATAGGAGAAAGACAAAAAAACGAGTTCAAATTCTAGTTTCATTACTTCTGTGATCAAAAGGAAGTCACTTCATATCATATAATTCACCCTCCTCATTGGGAAAGCTTAATGATCTTGAAGACTTCTTCCATTTCTGAATTCTATAGCCCAAAGGTTGTTATTTAAGGGAAATAAAGTGTCACTTGACAAGTTTTCAAAGAAAACTTTCAAAAATTAAGATGTAGTAAAAATTAATTTCAATGAATTGACAACTAAACAAATTAATATAATTGTAAAATTACAAGGATAAGCTTACAAAATGACATTAAGTAGTCACACATATAGTACCAGCAGTATTAATTAATAGTGAAGAATTTAAATAATAGCAAGACATGAAGTGTTTTTTTTACTACAAAATAGTCTAATTTTTGATAGCACAAAACATGCAATATCTGCTTATATTTGCTTATTATTTATAATTGCTTGCTAATTCAGTGATTACTCACTCTCTCTCTTTCATTGATACAAGCATTTAAAACCACAAAATTTCCTTTAAAAAATTGCTTTGATTACACTCAACAAATCTTGGTGTATTATCTTGTTATATTCATTTTTATTAATGAAGTTATTGATTGTTTCTAGATTTGTTCTTTGCCCCATTCATTAAGATTAAATTATTGAATACAGTTCAATCTGGGTGTGGGATATATATGCCCCAACACCTGGTCAATTTCTCTGAATATATCATCTATAGAGAAAAAGAAAAATATATTTACTCTTTTCTATTCTCATTCAATTTTCTCCAGAGGGCTATAACATCTATTTTTTTTCTAAATTTGTTGTCTCCATAACTAGTATTGAAAGAAGAAAGTTGCAGTCTATTTCTTCTTGAAATTATTTTGATTTTCCTTGAAGAATTTGAAGACTACACTCATTTGGTGTACATATATATAGTCTTAATATTATTTCATTTTCTATGGTATCTTTTAGAAAGATGTAGTTTATTCATTATTTCCTTTATTCATTTTTTTTGCTTTGTCTGAGATTATGATTTCTAGTCTTTTTTTTTTTTAACCTCACTTGAATCATAATATATTCTCTTCCAAACCCTTATTTTTACCATATTTTACCATATTTGTCTTTCTAAACAATATGTCATTGGATTCTGGTTTTTAATCCATTATACTATCTGCTTCCATTTTATAGATGAGTTCATGCCATTCAAATTCATAATTTATAAATGTGTATTTCCTCCATACTATTTTTTCTCCATTTATCTTTCTGTCTCTCTTTTTAGTCTAGTCTTTTTTAAAAGTCTGTTTTGGTTTTAACCAATGCCTCCCTTAATCAGGAATCTCTTCCGTCTCCTCCCTTCTTTTATCCTGTCCGCTAGTAGTTCTCTGTAGTGCAAGATAGAATTCTGTACCCAGCTAAGTGTATATGTTTTTCCCTCTGAGGCAATTCCAATCAGAATAAAGATCAAGCATTGTCTATCACTCTTCATCCCTTCATCCCTGTAAAAACTCTTTTTATGTCTCATTTATGTGAAATAATTCCCTCATTTTTCTTTTTTCTTCCCCCTTAAGTGCATCTATCTTTCTATTTCTTTTTAAGTCATCCTATCATACCCATGTCCTTTATCTATGTATATTCCTTCTAACTGTCCTAATAGTGAAAAAAAAATCTTAGGCTTAGTTACAAGCATGATCTTTTCATATAAGAATGTGCAGTTTAATGTTATCGGATCCCCTATGACTTCTATTTCACGTTTACCTTTAAATGCTTCTCTTGAGTTTTGTATTTGAATATCAAATTTTCTGTTAAACTTCAGTCTTTTCACCAGAGAAGTCCTCTGTTTCATTAAATATCTATTTTCCACATCCATCCTGGAAGAGTAACACTTAGCTTTGTGGGATAAAGTATTCTTGGTAATACTCCTAACTTCTTTACCTTTCTGTAATTCCAAGATATTTAAATAATTTCTTTCTGACTGCTTAAAGCATATTCTCTTTGACCTAGAAATTCTCAAATTTGATTATAATATTTTAAAAAGTTTTCATTTTGGGATTTCTTTCAGGAAGTGATCAGTAGGTTCTTTCCATTTCTATTTTACACTCTGGATCCAAGATATTGAGGCAGTTTTCTTGATAATTTCTTTGAATATGATATTTGCCTTCTCTTTTATCATGGCTTCTAGGTAGTCCAAAAATTCTTGAATTATATCTCTTCAATTTATTTTCTCAGCTAATTGTTTTTTTTTTCTGATGATAAGAGTTTACATTTTATTCTATTTTTTGTTGTTTTTTTGTTTTGATATTATTATTTCTTCAGTGAGATTTTATATCTCTTTTTCCATTTGGCCAATTTTACTTTGTAAGGAGGTTTTTTTGCTTTTTCCCTCAGTAAATTTTCCTTTTTCATTTGGCCTACTCTGCTTTTTAAGGAATTCTTTTCTCTAGTGCATTATTGTCCCTCTTTTACTGTTAAGCCAATTCTTTTTTTAATGCTATTTTCTTCAGTAGTTTTATCTCTTTTATCAAATTATTTTTCTTATTACAATTTTCTTTGATCATTCTCATTTCTTTCTCTAATTATTCCTGTACTACTCTCATCTCTTCATTAACTCTTCAAAGATTACTTATTGAGTTTGCATTTAATTAACATTTTTCTTTGAGACTTTGTTATACTGTTTTGATACTATGGTCTATTTCTGAGTTTTTATCTTGTTCTTTATTGTTGCTTGTTCATTTTCCAGCCTATTTTTTGACTTTGAACTTTGTGTTAATGTTAGGTTCTGCAGACACTCTGCCATAAGCTTTAGTATTTTTTTTTTGTTTTTTTGTTTTTTTCATGATGTTCTTTTTCATTGCTAGCTAGTTCTGAGAATCTGCAAGCTTTAGGTGCATTCAAGATGATGTATTCCTGGGAGAGGTATGGTCTCTCCTTGTTCTCCTTGTGTTCTGATATTTTTCAAGGAAGGGCCCCTGATCCTTTGTAGCTGTAAGTGATAATGCTCCCTTTTGTCTTGTGATGGACTTCCAGGACGTCTCTTCACCCTAGAACCCCAAACTGAGTTTAAGTAATAGAGTTGCCAGTCAGAACCAGTTGTACCCAATACCAGCAAAGGAACCCTGTAATTTCTTTCTGGCCAATTATCCAATGCTTTTACTACTTCTGTCCTGATAATTGCAAAGGCTATTTCTGTTGCTGCTCCTACTATGGTTGCAGTTACCACCATTGCCTATTTCTGATCTTGACAGACCTCCACCCTAATAACATCAAGGTTTCCTGTTAATATCTTAAGTTTTCTTAGGCTAGAAAATTGATTCACCTCATCTTTTGTTGGCTTTTCTCCAAAATTTGACTTAAGTCAATATTTGGAGGGAACATAGAGTTCAATTGGCTGGCTACCTCAATCTATCATCTCTTTCCCAAGTCTTCTGTTTTTTTTTTTTTTATTTTATTTTCTTCTACATAAATCTATTGAAGTTTCTCAAGAAAATATTGATTCTTTATCCTATATTAGATCACTTCCAACTGGGAGAGGGGTTGGGGGAAGAGAAGGAAAAATTAGAACACAGGGTTTTGTAGAGGTGAATTAAAAACTATCCATGTATATATTTTCAAAATCAAAAGCTTTAATTAAAAAAAAGAAAATGTTAATTCTTACCTCCTAACTACCCAAACAATGACTTTTCCTCAATCATCACTATCCTTAATCCCTCTGTAGCACTTCATTCCTTAGTTTCTTTTTTCCTTAATTTTCCTTAGATTGTTCTTTCTCTGGGTGAAATAATCACATTCTTGATGATTCTATCCACCCCCATGCTTTCTACTATCACTTCCAGGCACTTGTGTTCCCACACTTCAATTTCCTTCTCATCCTAATTCATCACATCTCTTCCCCCCCCCATTATCCCCTTTATCTTACATTGAGAAGTTTTAAACAGTATTACTCCTACACCAAAATTTAGTCTTCAGTGTTCTTGTTGCCCATTGAATTAAGCCCATCCTCCTTACACCACATAGAAAATTCTACAATCTACTTCTAACCTCCATATTTAGCTTCTCCTTTTAGATGCTGATTGGTGAACATGATGACTTGTCTACAAACACATTCTTGTACTACGAAATGATTGTTTGACCATAATCCCTTGTTCACGATCCTCCCCCATTCCCTCCCTCCTATTGAATCTGCCCTTTGTCCAAACACATTCTTTCTACATTTCTTTCTCTTCACCTGTGCTGTTATCCATGCATAAAAGGCTTCTTGGCACCCAATTTTTGCCTCAGTATACTAGCCGTCCTTCAAGATTTATATGACTTATTGGCTCTTCTATAAAATTATCCCTTGTAATTCTAAATAGAAACAGTTTCTTTCTACTTTCCTCTCATAGTTTTTTTTCCTATTCTTTGTAAACATTTATTATATAATATTATATATGATGTTAATCTCTGCACATTCATCCCTATTACATTATACATCCTTCTTTGGACAAAACTATTTTATGTATTATTGTTTTGTCTGCAATGTCTGACACTTCATTCCACATAGTAGGCACTTAATAAATGTTGAATTAATAATTGCAGTGAATCATCAAGCCATAGACATGTAATAGCATCTCAGGAGTAGAATAGCTATGGAATAGGATATTAGTCATATACACTTTACTGCATGGGTCCCTGTCACATGGGAAGCACATAGTGAATGCTCATTTATTTTCTGGTGTCCTTACATATAAATCTTAAGTTCAATCTTAGTACCCAAACATTAACTTGACATTACCTTGACCCACTTCTTACAACACCTGCATCTTTGGGAAACTATGTCTTTTTTAGGTTATCAGTCCTATCTCACTACCCATTTAATGTTCCTTCAGAATGTTTATCTGACTAAAAAAATAAAATGTGGAGTCAATTCCTGCTAAAAATGGAAGAAGAAGACTGGGAAAATTTGATCTTTCTACCCAACAACAGGTAGGGGAAGATTCAAATGCACATATTAAAAAACGGACATTTCTTTTCCAAATCAGCCCTTGCAAAAGAGAAATATAATATTGAGAATTAAGAGAGCTACACTTAGAATTCGCAGGATCTAGATTTACTTCCTACCTCTAATTCATATTGCCTTTATGTACTTTTTGGTCTCACACTTTAATTCTCTACTCAACCCTAATCAATCCATTTCACTGGCTTGCTCATCTCCTAAAGTTTAACAATTCTACTGGATAAAGTCTTCAGTGATATTCTATCCCCTAGTGAAAAACATCTAAACTCACCTTGATTAAAAGAATTTGGGTGCAAGTGTTAGAATGAGGGTCAGGTTGGAATAACACATGGACATTTTGAGAATGATTTTTTTTAAAATTTACCATGTAGATAGATCTGACCTTCAAGGGTCTCCAAGATCTGACTTCAGCCTCACCCCACCACTCTATATTTATCTCATCCTCCTTCTTTCACATGTTGAATGTTACAGCTGAACTGAACTGCTTGTTCACATACATACATAGTACACACACACATACATATGTGTGTATATGTATATATTTATATATATATATATATTCACAGTTACACTTTAATTGTGAAATGCTTATCTGACAAAATCCTCTACCTCTCCTCATTCTCTCACTCCTTTTAAATCTATCATTGATCAGGGCAGCCACATAGTACAATGGATAGAACATCAGCCTTGGACTCGGGAGAATCTGATTTCAAATCTGACCTCAGACATTTAACACTGTGTTAAGTGTCTAACTCTGGATGACACTTAAATCCAATTGCCTTGCAAATGAGAAAGAAAATCTTTCCTTGCTCAAAACAGATTTTTTTTCAGTTATTCATTTCTTTTTCTTGACTTATGCTCTTCGCTGTCTAGAATTTTTCTCAGCTAGAAGGCACACCAGACTATAAGATGTTGCACAAGTCATTTAACTTTTCAGTGCCCTAAAAACTATCCTATCCTTTAAGTTTCAGAGAGGGCAAAGACTTGCTTTGGAAAAGATAATTCTGGGAGTGATGTGTGCCACATGTATGTATATAACAATGAATGTTTGTGTGTGTATGTGTAGAATATATTTTGCAATATACTTTGGATGCCAAAATTACAAAGCATCTTTTCCATATTTAAATAGAAATCTTTTGTCCAAAAAAACAGGAAAAATGTCAAGCACTGGACCTTTATACTTCTAAGTCAGTCTCAAATAGAGACACTTAAGTTTGTATATATGTAATTATATCCTTTCCTCTGAATCTGCCAATTCTCTGAGTTCCAGTGCTGTCTCCAGACAGTCTTCCGTTTTTACATTTCCTTAAGTGCCTTTATATTAGTCTGGCCAATTTCTTTCTGCCAAATCTCCCAGACTGCTGCACATTTGATGGCCTCTTTATTGGGGTTATGGGCTTTTTGCTGACATGGATGAGAACTATAGCACATTGTCAGAAATAGTTCTGTATAATTCATGCATCAATGGCATTTCCTTGAATTGACAATTTTATTTGTTGTTTTGATTACCTCATCTCAAGATGTGTCATGGGATTTCATCTTTTTAAAACAAAAATCAGTTTGGGACAAGTCTTGAGGCTATGGATTCCTTTTCCAAACTAGATTCCATCTCACATGTTTTTATTAATCTCTCATCCCATAAGGTTATCTTCCTGTCCCCAACACCATTGCATTCTACTTCTCTCATTGATTTTTGGGTTTTTATCTTCGTCTATTTGTTTTCATCTCTTTAGTCACAGAATCTGAGAATTGGAGGAGACTTTCAGAAGCATTTCATAAAGCCAGAACATTCACAAAAATTCTTACAATGGTGTAGCTTATAATTAGTGATTCAAATTCTTCTTGAAATCTGCTGAGTCCAGGCGTGTTTAGATAAATGTTTAACAACCATCTCTCTGAAAATGCAGCACATACTTTAAAGGGAAATCTGTATTATTATTTTCTCAATCACATTATAAAATCTATATCATAAATATAATAAATCAAGATTTGATCTGTAGCATTTGCCAAATTATGAATTATAAATGCTCAGGCTAAAACTTAACTAGCTATAGATGGGAAAATTCCCTGCCTCCCAAGGTAATCTATTTCACTTTTGAATACTCTCATGTTGGATAAAATTTTCTTGTGTCAAGCAATAAACAAACACTGATTAAATATTATATCACTGTCAGTCAGATACTGTACTGGGAATCCAAATACAAAGAATAAAACTATTTATACCCTTAAGCACTTTCAATTATAAGAAAAGACATACCAAAATGTATTAAAGTAGATAACAAAATTTTTTTCATTTATTTAGTATTTTATTTTCCCCACTTACAAGGACAAGACATTTTTAACATTCATTTTTAAAACACTGAGTTCCAGATTCTCTCCTTTCCTCCCTTACATTTTCCTCATTGAGAAGGCAAGCAATTCCATGTAAGCTATATATGTATATTCATGCAAAATATTTTGATAATAGTAAGACTATAAAAGCAAAGATACTCAAAAAAACTCAAGAAAAAAAATTTTAAAGTTTTTTTTTTAAAGTATGCTTCAATTTGTAATCAGAAACTATCAGTTTTCTCCCTGAGTATGGATGACATTTTTCATTATAAATATTTAGGAACTGTCTTTGATCATTGTATTGCAGAGATCTACCATCCCACAATATGCTATTGTACATTTCATTTTGCATCAGCTCAAGGAAGTCTTTCCAGGTTTTTCTGAGATCATCTTGCTCATCACTTCTTATAGCACAATAGTATTCTGTTATAATTACATACCACAGTTTGTTCAGCCATTCCCCAATTGAGTTGTATTCCCTCAATTTCCAATTCTTTGCCACCAAAAAGAGAGTTGCTTTAAATAATTTTGTGCATGCAGGTCCTTTTACTTTTTGTTTTGTATCTCTTTTGGGAAATAGGTCTAGCAGTGATGTTGATAGGTCAAAAGATATTTAACCTTTGAATGTAAAAAAAATCCCTTCCAATTTTATCTCTATTGGTTTTTGTTTGTACAAAAACTTTTAAACTTAATATGATCAAAATTATCCATTTTGCATTCAAGAATGTACTCAAGTTCTTCTTTGAGCACAAATTCCTTCCTATACTATGTAATAGAGCTCTTCCTCAGTAATAGCAAAGAAACCCCTAAAAAGACCCCTACATTTCCTTCTGTCCACGTGTTCAACCACCTTATTATGTGTGGGCTCAGAACTCTAGAAGCAGCTGCTGCCATTGCTGATCCTGTGGCTCCCAAGACCTGCTAATACCAATGCCAGGTCTATATTGGAATGGCCTTTACTGCAATACACTCCACCTTCACCCTGGCCCAACAGACCTTTCCTACTGACCTACAAATTCTTGGGCTGGAACATTGTTGCACTCCATCTTTTTGTGGGTTCCACCACTCTGGAATTGTTTAGAGACAATAATAAAAAATCTTTGGAAGGGTTTGAAAATGAGTTTAGGTGAGCCCCCGACTTTAATGTGCCATCTTGGCTCTACCTCTCAGAATAAATATTAAGAATAAAAACATTGAATAAACATAAGGTAGTGTGAATATATTAACTTAAAAGGGAGAGCACTTTCATTGGGCTACCAGGAAAGAGTTTGGACAGAAAGGGTGGTCTTAGTCCCCACTGAAAACTTTCTAAAACTGAATATTGCATCCTAGGCTCCAGGTTCATCCAGTTTATAATTCCAGGCATCCATTACACCTGTAAAATAATGGGCCCATTCCTATGTACGAGTATGCATTTATGACTCCATATACATTTCAAACCAAATGTGCCTCTTTGCAATTTCATCCCATGATTCTTAATTTATGCACTCTAAGCTAAGCAGAGCACATTTAATCCTTTTTTCATGTGATAATGTTTAAGACAGTAACATGCCTTTAAACATTCTCCTATTTTCCAAAATGATCTCATACAGCATGATCTAAAGCCCCTCTCTTCTGGAAGTTTTCCAGTTCATCAGTATTTTCCTAAAACGTGTCATTTAGAATTGAAAACTTTAATTTTGATGTGGTTTGATTAAGGCACAACTCTTACTATGAAAGTCAGCCTAGCATGAAGGATCAAACACTGAATCTCGAACTAGGAAAAAATATAGATTCAAAAACTCATATTTTTATTTTTTTAATTTGTATTAATTGTTTTATTTTTCTGGTTATACATGGATATTAACTTTTTAAAAACATATTTTTTATGAATTATGTTGGGAGAGAAAAATTAGAACAAAAAGGAAAAACCTTATTAGAGAAAAAAACAAAAAAAAAGAGAAGTGAACATAGCATGTCTTGATTTATATTCAATGTCCATAGTTTTTTTTTTTTTTTTTTCTGAATGAAGATGACATTTTCTATCCACAGTCCATTGGGATTGCTTTGGATCATTGAAGCACTGAAAAGAACCAAGTCTTTCCTAGTTGACCATCGCATATTCTTGCTGTTATTGTGTACAATGTATTCCTGGTTCTCCTTGTTTTGCTCAGCATCAGTTCATGCAAATCTTTTCAGGGCTTTCTATAATCAACTTGTTCATCATTTTTTTTATAGAACAATAATGTTTCATGACCTTTATATACCACAATTTGTTCAGCCAGTCCTCAGTTAATGGGCATCTATTTATTTTCCAATTCTTTGCTATCACAAAAAGAGCTGCTACAAACATTTTTACACAGGTGGGTTCTTTTCCCTCCTTTATGATTTCTTTGGGATACAGACCCAGTAGAGGCACTTCAGTATGCATAGTATGATAGCCCTTTGGGCATAGTTACAGATTGCTCTCCAGAATGGTGGGATCATTTTACAACTCTACCAACAATATATTAGTGTTCTAGTTTTCCTGCATCCCTCCCACCATTTTTTTTTCTATCATCTTAACCAATTTGAGAGATGTGAGGTAGTACCTCAGAGTTGTTTTCATTTGCATTTCTCTAATCATTATTGATTTAAAGCATCTTTTCATATGACTATAGATGGCTTTAATTTCTTCATCTGAAAATTGTCTGTTCATATCCTTTGACTATTTATCAAGTGGGGAATGACTGGTATTCTTACAAATTTGACACAGTGCTTTATATATTTTAGAAAAGAGACCTTTATCAGAAACCCTGGATGTAAAGGGTTTTTCTCAGCTCTGTACTTCCCTTTTATCTTGTTTCTGTTGGTTTTGTTTGTGCAAAACCTTTTTTAATTTAATGTAGTCAAACCTGTCCATTTTGCCTTTCATAATGTTCTCTGTTCTTTGGTCATAAATTCTTCCCTTCTCCAAAGATCTGAAAAGTAAATTATCACTTCCTCTTCTAATGTGCTTATGTTAGCATGCCCCCATTTTGATCTTATTTTGTTAGGGGTTGTGAGATGTAAGGTTTTGCTGAGTTTCTGACTTATTATTTTTCAGTTTTCCCAGAAATTTTTGTCAAGTAGTGTCTTCTTATTCCAGAAGCTGGAGTTTGGGAGGTTATCAAATATTAGAATACTATAGGCTTTAATTATTGTGCATGTGTATTTAATCTATTCCCCTGGTCAACCACTCTATTTCTTAGCCTGTACTAAATGGTTTTGATGACTGCTAATTTATAATATACTTTTAGGTCTGGTACTGCTAAGCTACCATATATTGTATTTTTTTTCTTCATTAAATTTCTTGATATTATTGAACTTTTGTTCTTCAAGGTGAATTTTGTTATTATTTTTTCAGTTCTATAAAATATTTTTGGTAGTTTGATTGGCATAGCACTGAACAAGGAGACTGATTTAGGCACAGTTATTATTATTATTTTTTATTTTATTAGCTCAGTCTACTCATGAGCATCTGTATTTTCCCAGTTGTTTAGATCTGACTTTATTTGTGTGAGTAATGTTTTGTAATTGTTTTCATATAGTTTCTGAGTTTGTCTTGACAGGTAGACACCCAAATATTTTATTTTGTCTACAGTCATTTTAAATGGAATTTCTCTTTTAGTCTCATGCAGCTGGGCTTTGTCACTAATATATAGAAATGCTGATGATTTGTGTGGGTTTATTTTATATCCTGCAACTTTGCAAAAGCTGTTAATTGTTTCAAGTACATTTTTGGATGATTTTTTAGGATTCTCTAAATATACCATCTGCAACACAGTGATAGTTTTATTTTCTCATTGACAATTCTATTTCTTTTCATTTCTTTTTTTCTTATTGATAAAACCAAAATTTCTAATACAAGGCTGACTAATAGTGGTGATAATGGGCATACTTTTTTTTTTTTTATCCCTGATCTTAATAGGAATGCATATGGCTTCTCTCCATTACAGATAATGCTTGCTGTTGGTTTTAGATAAATACTGCATATTATTTTAGGGAATGCTCCCTTTATCCCTATGGTCTGTAGTTTTTTTTTTTTTTTTTAAATAGGAATGGGTGCTGTATTTTGTCAGATGACTTTTCTGTATCTATTGAAATTATCACATGAAGCTCCCTTTTTTTTTCTAGTTTGTGTGACTTTGGGTAAATCACTTAAATCCTCAGTTTTCTTATCTGTAAAATAAAGGGATTGTATTTCCTTGCCTCTAACATCCATTTTCAAGCTCTAAATATATAAATCTCTTTATTGCTATATGTTACACTTCTCTTAATGAATGCTAAGACTATGTAAATAGTTTTTTATGTCTATATCACTTTTATGACTCACATTCAGCTTGTTGTCCATTAAAATTCCAGATCATATCTCCTCCTTATTTCAGACTGTTATAAGCTCAAATTCTCTATTTTGACTTACTACCCATTTGGTAAGATAGAAGGAACAACAAAAACAAAGACAACAGCAACAGCATTTATGAAGCATCTTGGGACATCATGATAAACATTGGGAATGCACATACACATACATCACCCTCAAGAAGTACACATACTATTATTGGGATTAGGACAAGAAAAAAGACTGATATGATACAAGACAGAATTTGATGAAGCTAAAATAGTCAAGAAAACTTTGAGAGGAAAACACTTTAAACTGGAAGGAGCAAGCAAGGCTTGATAGAGAAAAATACACTTTAGTTGATTTAGAAGGAAGAAGATTCTGAATTTTGCACATAAGAAAAGAGTACAAGCCAAGTGCTGAGTGTGGTCTGTGCAAATGGGAAGAACAGATAGCAATCCATTTGGATTGGAATGTAAAGTTCATGAAAGAGTAAGACATAAATAGAGAAAGAAGAGTTGGAAACAAATTATGAAGATGCTTACAGATCAGTAAGACTGATTTTTATCCTAAAAGAAATAGAGAGCCTTTGAAGAATTTTTGGGAAGAATGATATGGTCATATATGCACCTTAAGAATTTAACTTTAAACTTGTTGATAAAGGAGATGGAACAGTCAAAAATGATTAAAAGGAAACATCACAAGGAAGTAGTTAACAATTTCTATTCTGTTCTTTCACTTTACAAGCTATGTGACCTTGTTTAACCTCTTTGGTTTTAAACCATCATCTGATGACTTGAAGGGCAAATACTAAGATTAAACAATCTCTCGAAATTCCTTTCAATTCTATGATCCTACTTATAGCTTCCTCCTTGTTCTTCTTGAATAAGCCATTATCAAAAAGCAAGGGAAAAGTTATTCAAAGAAATTATTGAAAATAAATTTTACCAGATCTCTGGAACAAACTGAAATAGTTAAGATACAATTAATTTAATATTTAATCTTTCCTGATTAATTATTCAAAATCAATTTAATCTACTCAAGGTCATTAAAAAAAAACCAGAATGCGCCAAAAATCTGTATTATTCTCTAGGAATTCTCTTCATAGAATATATCTAAACATGATAAAATATTTCCATAAGTTTCACAAACTGTGATTAAACATAATAATTCTGCTTAAAATACTATCTAGATTAAATATACATAATGTTATATATTTTCAAGATATTGAGGAAATACATTTAAAATTATAATAGTAAGAGCCATTTCCAATATGATAAAAGGATATGAAATGACAGTTTTCAGAGGAAAAATAAATATAAGTGATTAATAGCCATATGAAAATTTTATAATTAACCAATTATATACAAATAGAATAAAAAGAAAAAGAAATAGAAATTCTACAGAAAGAATTCTGAGCTTCTACCTCACAACCTTCAGAATATTGACAAGGTTGACAAAAAGGGAAACTGAGAAATACTGACTATGGGGAATGATTAATAAACTGTAGGTAGAGATGTGAATAGCTTTAGTCATTCTAGAGAACAATTCAGAACTTTGCCCCAACAAATTATCTTTGACCCATTTAATATCATTGCTAGACTAGACATTAAGGAGAGCAAAAATTGAATAAAATAATCCATTTGCATGATAAAATAGCAGGGCTATTGTGTCAAAAAACTAGAAACAAATCATCAACTGTGGAATGATTAAACAAATCACTGTATATGAATGTATTCTATAGCTGTACATTACTGTATTATAAAAAATGATAAAAGGGATGGTTATAAAGAAACCTACTCAAACTTGTATGGACTGATGCAAAATGAAATGAGTAGAATAAGGAGAAAAAAATAGCATTGTAAAGAAATTTCCTTTTAGAAGTCTTAAGAACTCTAATTAATGCAATCATGAAATACAATGAAATGTGTTATTTACAACCTGATAAAGTGATATAGACTTAAGATGGAGATGGAGACATCCACTTTCATTCATGTGCACTATAGAGCCAAACCCAGGTGGAATCATGTGGGGATATATATGCAAGAGATTTCTAGATTTCTGTATTTATTTTAGCTATGTACACACATATATATATATATATATATATATATATATATATATATATATATATCATGGAAAACTACATATATTTGTTGAAAAGATTTTTTTTTTTATTAAATGGAAAGGCGTGGAGAGATAAAGTAAATTTTAACTTAGAAATTAAAAGTAAGTTAAAAATAAAAAAAAGAAATATCTTTGTAATGTAAATGCTCAGTTCATTAAACTCTTCTTGAAGTCTTAAGCTGAAAAATTTAAACAATATAATTTTTATGCAATTAAGAAATAAACATTCAACATTCAAAAATGTTAAAGATACATTCTCTTTCTAAACTTGTTTACATACAAGATAGTTTGAAAAAGTGCTGTTCTTTGAGTCAGGAAGAGTGGAGTTCTAATTTAGGAGAGTGCTAATAAATATTTAACAACACAGTTTTAATCTGCATTGTTAACATTTTCTTGATCTTTCTTTATTCTTAAATTTAGGTGCAATAAATAAAATATTAATTTGTATCATATACAGTTTCCAAAGTGCAAATGCTCATTCTGCAAATTTAACAACCACCCCTTTAATCAGCTGAAATTTACTCCAGGATGCACCTATATCTTGTCTTTGACATTGACCAACTAAGTAATCCATACTTATCTTTTTGTGTCAGACAACTGAGATTGATCTAGTCAAGAGGAATTGCCATCTGCACTAGTGAAGGAAGCTTCTACTTTGAGTCTCTCATTGATACTTTGTGTTTAATATCCACATCTGTATTTCAACATGAAAGATTTTCTGAGCAATGAAATTCTACTTCCAAACCAGTGATTGAAGAGACAATATTTTTAAAAATTCTCATCCATTTGTTTTTAGAAAGTTTTCAAAGTTGAAATATTCCAATCAACCCCAATTGGGGTGAGGGTAGTCCCTAAGTGGGTAACTTTCTCATTGAGTTTATGCAAAGGAAGTAATATCTGGAGCAAGGTCAGAACCATGTAATTCTCCATAGGACAAGTTGTGTGTAGGCAGTGGAGGGATTAATTATACTTGAATCTGAGAAAAAGACCAAGGTCAATCACTATTTCAGTTATTTAACCCCAGAGAATTATCATAGTCTCAGATAATTCAAGAAACTCATTAAAGGACCAAGAGGATTGCTCTCATCTCAATTTTTAGATGGAATAATTCACTAACAAGAAGTAGGGGTGACAGGAAAAAACCTCTAATTACAGGGATTGTTTCCATGTTTGGAACGAGAGAATTGATTTTGAAATTGTTGTCTTATTAACCATAAGAACTAGATGAAATAGGTTTCCCTTCCTAAATATGAAGTCAAAAAAGAATATTCAGTCAAAATTCTCATCTGCTTTAATAAAGATTTGGGAAGTCACTGATACTGACCCTGGGTAGAGAGATTGAACAGTGTACAGTAATCACCAGTTAGTCCTCTTCATTTTCCACTGAATTCCAACCATAATATAATTTGTGAGAGAGTAGAACTTGTTTTAAGATGAGAGTCCTTCTTTTACTCAATAAAATAGAATCACAGAACTTTATACTCTTGGATATGGAAGGTACCTCATAGTTCATCTTGACAAATCTTGTCATTTTACATTTGAGAAAATCTACGTCTATATAAGATATATGCATATATATATGATATAAGATATGTATATATATATACATACACATTTATATGATATAAGATATAAGGTGAGTTGCCAAGATCAATGTGGATGTGGGCAGAACTCTCACTGGAAGCTAAATCTCCTGACAACCAATCTACTGCTTTTCACTCTACTATACTACAAAATGAAATAATTTAATTCTAAAGAGGATTCAACTTTAAGAATCATCTTAATCATGGTGATCATGTCAGCTGAAATTTATGCAGGCTTTCCCAGTTTGCAAAGCACCATATCTTTATTTCAATCACTTAATACATGCTTTGTATCTTTTAAAGAATACAATGGAATCTCAGTTAAATTATTAGATTTGGCAAAAAAACAGTCTCTAAAAAATGAAAGTGTGGTGAGGAAAGGAGAATTTCCCAATCAATTATTCAATAAACAAACATTTATGAAGCACCTTCTGAATGCTAAGCACCATGCTAAAATCTGGGTATACAAAAACCAAATAAAAAGAAAGTTTTTTGTACTCAAGGAACTTACTCTCTAATAGAGGAAATCAACCTGAATCAACTGGTCCCAAAGTGTAGAACTAAGAAAAATTGTACATACTACAGAGGAATTAATTGGAAGGAAAACAACAACAATAGCAATAACAACAACATCCTAACAATTAAAACCAATCAAAAAAGGAATGGGTTACTTTTAGAGATGATGAATTCCTTCACACCCTTACTTGAGATCTTCAAGCCAAGAATAGATGGTTATTTGTTGGAGAAGATATAACAAGGATTCTTATTATACTATAGACTGCCCTGTAGGGTCCCTTCCAATTCTGAGATTTTGTGTTTCTGAGTCATTCCTAATGTTTGTTTCTGGGAAAGAAACTTTAAAGAAAAAAGTCTTTGAAAACAATATTTGAAATCCATTTTAATTCTATAAATATCAGTTGAGGAATACAATATGAGATATGTTGGTGGGTAGTAGGTTTTCCCTCAATATGAGTCTTTAAGCAAAGACTAATAATTTTATGGATGTTAAAGGAGAGAAAGAAGGGAAGGAAGGAAAGAAGGAAGGAAGAGAGAAAGGAAAGGAAGGGAGGGGGGAAGGAAGGAAGGAAGGAAGGAAGGAAGGAAGGAAGGAAGGAAGGAAAGAAGTAACGAAGGAACGAAAGTAGAGCAAGACAAGACAGACACAGGAACCATAAATAATCAAACATGAAGTTATTTCCAAATTAGTTGTGTGCTTTATCAGATGAGTTTAAGGAGTGGACAATACTGCTAAGGGCTAGAGGAGAAAATGAAAGCTTGATGAGGAAGGTAGATCTTAAACAAGGCATTGAAGAAAGAGTAATATCTTTGATAAAACTTGTAATTTCTGATTATATAGGATACTGACTAAGTCGAGTACTAGAAAATCCAAATAATAAAAGGCAAGGCAAATAAAGCAATGAACATTCAGAATGTTGAAGAAACATAATAAAAGCCCAACATAGCCAATGTTGGAGGTAATGTGGGGAGATACAAACATTTGTGGAGGAGCAGTGGTTTAATCTGGCTATTATGTGATATAATTTGCTCTTTTTTAAGAACAGTTATTGTACTGTTCTGACCTTTATACTTAGTAATCACACTATGATCATGAATCCTGAGATTTAAAAAAAAAAACATATCTCATATGTACCAAAATCATGAATAAAGTGTATGTATCTATATCTATTTATAAAATAACATACAATATTGTAAATGAAAACAATTGTATTGATAAAAACAGTTCAATAATTGAACTCTGATTTTTTTTTATGATGACCAAGTTCAGTCCTGGAGAACAAATTAGAAAGCATTTAATTCCCTTCGGTAGAAAAATAAGGAACTTTGTGTACTGGGTGTAATATATACTTTTAGACACAGTCACTGTATCAGTTTTGTTTAGCTAATTTTCTCCTTGCTAATATTGTTTTCACAAAGAAGGGCTTAATGGGGAAGGGATGTACCAGGAAATGAATGCTGTGATATTAAAAATGAAAAGAACTAAAAAAAAAAATGACATTAAAATCAAGAAGAAGAAGCATGATTTAGAAGAGCTAAAATAGAAAGGGTTTGAGCAAAACATTTAGAGAAGATCGCATGCTCATAAATACTAAACAACAAAGGACCTTAGAAGTCATCTAGCTCACCCCCTTATTTTCCACATGAGAAAATCAAGGCCCACTGTAATGGGCTGAGGCTTGAGTTGATGCACTGAGGTCCCAAGCACGTGAGGCTAAATAGTAATTGGACTATACTCTATTAATATATATGCTTGGAGAAAGAATGGCCCCCATCCACTCTCTGTGCAAGTCCTGATGTGTTGTATAGGAAATGATGATTTTGGTGGGTGGAGGCAGCGAGACAGGAAGAGAGATGGAAAGAAATTGCTGGCTGGGTTCGATTCTGGTGGCTGCTGGTCTCATGGCTTCTGGTCTGGCTAACTTCTTGACTCAGCTGCACACATTGCTATTGCCGATTCCCTTCTACCTCCAATTTTTCTTCATTTCTACTGAGAATAAAGATTGATGATTTTCCCCTAACCTGAATTCCTGACTCTGGCTGATTTTAAAATATGTAGTCATTATAGCCCACAGAGTTTGAGTGATTTGCCTCATGTCCCACAGACAATAATCAACAGAAGTAAAATTTGAACACAGGCCCTCAGGCTCTGAAATCATTGCATTGCATTGAAAACATTGCCTCTTAGATAAGACTAAATAAAGTGAGTCTGAGATCCCAAAAAGAGACCTGCAGTGAGAAGGAGATCCAGGATAGAAATGTAGGTTGCATCTGGATTGGAACTACCTTTGGGTTCCATGCTTGGCCACCATAATCTTTTACACAATAGTGTGCTATGGAAGAGTTTTGATCTGGTTAGAGTAATAGGATGAAAATTGTATTTTAAGAAGGTTCATTTATACAGCAACAGCATCCAAGAAAGAAGGAATAGAGGCAGAGATAAATAACAGATTAAGAAAGTTTTTATAAGGTATCTAGCTTCTGACCTGGAAGGATGTCTTTCTGAATTAAAATGAAACATGGATATGAGGGTCATTGCATAAGCTGAATGAGCAGTTCTGATAACTTCCTAAACACTGGGGCGAGTAGAGAAGAGATGAAGGACGCCTACTTGAAGACGACTTTGAAATGTCCGAGATATTAGGAGAAAGGTGGTAGGTTAGGGTAGAAATAGGGAAATCAGACTGGTTGTAATATGGTAAACAGGTCACTATTAAATAGCATTATTAATGTAATCCAGAGCCAGTGTTCACACCATTGGGACATCCCACATCACTTTCAGAAGCAAAGAAGAGACCCAGAATTCCAACACCATCTCAAAACTCCTCTACAAAATCAGCAAGTGAAATCTGGGACAGAGAGGGATCAAACCACCTGGATGAAATCCCAGATGAATTTGAAGTGATGAGTTGTCATTTTAATGTTTTACCTACCATAGAAGATTTGAGAATTCAAGGTAAAATTAGAAAAAAGCCAAAACAAAATCAGAAATGATACCCACATAAAGAGATGTACCAAAATCAACTAAAGCATCATGGCTCTGACCGGCAGGATTAGCACAGGGCATGGAAAAGTCACTTTTATGCAGGGCTTCCTATTTTTTTTTCCCTAACACAGAGTCTAAAGAATCACCTTCAGGTCATTCTGGATTTGTCCCTATAGAGCCATAAGCTCTAGTTTTCCCGACATCATGATTGACACTAGGAAAAGCTAGCTCAAAGCTGAGCCTTGATGGGATGGGCTGGATTGAGGGCCTTTTCTTTGCATGTGTGTGCTCCAGAGCTTCTCATGGACCACTTGAAGATGCTAAAAATACACAATACAAAAAGTTGACTTGGCTATTGCAAGTTAGGGTTATTGCCAGCTGGAAGGATTTGTTGTAGAAAGGAAGAGGAGCCTTTTAGATGACTAGCAGTTCTGGTAGGAGGTGTTTCACACGCTCAGCAGTGATTCAAAGGTTCCTTAGATTGACCATAGGGAGAACATTGTTACGGGCAATGCTCGTAGAATGCCTTAGTGATTAGAAGCTCCTCAGATTCCCCTCCACTTTGGTCAGGATATCTGGTCATCCAAGGGAGCTTTGACACATTCATTTGTGTGGTTATAGCTGGCAACAACAGAATCAAAAGTCTTATATGTGTAAGGGCCCAAAGAATCTTGTAGAATGCAGAAGAAACAAGAAATGAAATAAAAACTGATTTCATTGCTAAAATTATACTTTCTTTACAGTACTCATTCTCAGAGTATGGGTCTAGTAAGAAACTGTATTTTTGCTGATATTGAGCTTCCTTATCTCATCACCAGCTGAGTCCCCTGGAGATACCCAGCGGCAATTCAGAAACACCTTCTATTGAGTCAAAGAGAGATTTCAATTGTTATTATGGTATACAGTATGGGTTTTCATATTTAACTGTTTTTCTTAGCTTCTGTTTTCTTTTGGCAGAGTCCTGGTGGTGGTAGTGATGATAGACTTATCTTTTCCCTTCTCTTCTCCTCTCTCTCTCTCTCTCTCTTCCCCTCTCCCCCCCTCCCCTCTTTGTCTCTCCTCTCCCTGTCTCTTCCCTCTCCTCTCCTCTCCTCTCCTTGTCTTTTCCCTCTCTCCTCTCCTCTCCTCTTCTCTCCTCTCCTATCCTCCCCTCTTCTCTCCTCTCCTCTCCTCTTTGCTCCTCTCCTCTCTGTTCCCCCCTTCTTTCTCTGTCTGTCTCTGTCTCTTTCTGTGTCTTTCTCTGTCTCTGTCTTCTCTGTCTCTCTGTCTCTCTGTCTGTCTCTGTCTTTCCTCTCCTCTCCTCTTCTCCCCTGTCTCTCTGTCCCCTCCTCCCCTTCTTTCTCTCTCTGTCTCTGTCTGTCTCTGTCTCTTTCTGTGTCTCTCTCTATCTTTGTCTTCTCTGTCTCTGTGTGTGTGTGTCTCTGTGTATGTCTCTGTCTTCTCTCTGTGTCTCTGTCTCTGTCTTTGTCTCTGTATCTCTCTCTTCCCTTCTCTTAGACTAAATGTTCTGGGAAGGTCACACACTTATCCATATTATAATGATATCTACTCTTCAATTTATTAGTTAGAGGCTTATTTGGAACATTAAAATATCAAACAATTTCCCCAGGCAGTATATGTGTGTGTGTGTGTGTGTGTGTATGTGTTAGTGTTGGGATTTTAATTCAGATCTGTCTGCATATAAAGCTATCTTTATATATATTATGTCATATTGCCTCAATTTTTAAAACAATAATTTATTTTATTAATAATACATTAATTAATATATTAAATATTTAATTTAAAAGTTAAAAAATATTTTAATATATCATCAGCTCACATTCTTTTAGCCCTGTACAGTTTACAAAGTACATTTTTTCATACCTACCCCATCCCAGAAGACTAAGTGTTGCAGGTACTATTATATTCTTGTTAGACATAAGGAATCTGAGGCTGAGATTTCAGTGATTTGACATGAGCATATGGCTAGTAATGGTTTGTACCCACATTCAAACCCAGGTCTCTTAATCAAAGTTCAATATTCCCCTTCCTTTTGGCACTTTTTCTTTAGTAATTACAACCAAACTTTGAATAAAATGAACTTATTCACTAGAGTAACTAGTAGAGGATTTGGAGATCTCCTGCTTGTTCAAAAATACTGTATGCTTGAGATCTGCATTGACTAAGGCCCTAGGTAATGCCTCCATTTAATTTGTCTTACAACCACGTGGTTCTATATAAAAGGCTGCATACTTTTTTTATTTAGTGTGAAAGCAAAACATTGGTATTTCTATGTAGAAAATCAGGAAGAAAAGGGGGGGAAAGCCAGGAAGCTATAAATTCAAATTTCAATTCTCTGAGCTATGTAACTTCCTGCCTGGGGGTTTGGAGCATTCATCAATATACATAATATGTATATATTACATAAGACATATAATGTTGGCGTACATAGACATTAACTCCATGAATCAAGACCACTAAAACTACTTCCTCTAGCAGATCATCACCATTACGGATACCTTAATCCCCAACTCACGAGAGATCAGCAACCCGCCATCTGAAGATACAATATCCTTCAGAGCAAGCCCATAACTTGTGGATGAACCTTCTTTCCCATGACTGGCTACTGGTTGTTACTTCAGGCCCATTCGTTCCTATTTCAGCTAAACCATGCTTTTCGTCGAGGCATTTGTGATGGTAACAATGCTGTTTAGCCTCATATCGCGGCATCTCCAGTGATCATTACGGCATTAGGTAGTTTTTAATTTGGGGGTGGTTTATCAGCAGGGCGGGAGCCTGGGGGACACCATTAAAAATGCAGACTTACATAACAAGACCAACGACATTTCAAACGGACATCACTTGAGAACTCTTTCCGGACACGCGATTATTTCCATTATGGTGTTAATATATGAATGATGATTAGACATTATATTGATAAAAGGCAAGATGAATATATATTGTTTAGATATTAAGATATATAATAGATATCAATTAATTTACGCATATAATCAATGATCAATAGACATACTATATAACAACCTCATTAGACATGAGTTTATATTTCCCCCAATATTTCACTTTCGACTAAAATAGTACAGTCAGAGGAGTTTTTGTATAGGTAGGCGTGTGTGTATGTGTATGTATGTGTGTATGTATGTGTGTATGTGTATGTATGTGTATGTGTGTATGTGTATGTGTGTGTGTGTATGTGTGTGTGTGTATGTGTGTGTATGTGTGTGTGTGTATGTGTGTGTATGTGTGTGTGTGTATGTGTGTGCGCGTGTGTGTTTAAGACAACAACAAATACAAATATATTTATAAAAGTTTTCTACCACTAAACCCCCCTACCCCCCTTACTAAATTTTATCGCTTCCGTCAAACCCCAAAACCGGATGATAGTCCTCTAGTATGGTAACTAAATACCTCAGAGAAATAGGCTTTAAAAACACATAAGTAACAACTGGGCCTGACTAAATCTAACCCGCCACTACTCATTGTCAAACTTCTACTTATATAAATTCTTCAACAATACCTCCCAATATTCTATAAATCACACATACAACCGTTTTCTATTCCAAATTTTAATTTTATAAAAAAAAAACGAAAAAAACCTAAAATAAATTTAATACTGACATAGTATACAAACTTAAAATTTTCAAAAATTTCTGATAAATTTTAAAATTCATAACTCACTGTTTGTGTAGCTTAACGCAAAGCAAAGCACTGAAAATGCTTAGATGGACTTTAATCAGTTCCACAAGCACAGAGGCTTGGTCTGCCTTACTGTTAATTTTATTAGACCTACACATGCAAGTTTCCCAACCAGTGGTATGCCCTTTTAACTCCATTAAAAGTATAAGGAGCGTATCAGGCACACTAAAACAGCCCATGACACCTTGTTTACCCACCCCACGGGTTACAGCAGACTAATATTGAGCTATAAACGAAAGTTTGACTAAATCATAATAAATAAGGGTTGGTAAATCTAAATTCACCACACAGCATCCTGATTAACAAATTAACAAAACCGGCGTAAAAGGGTGTTTAAGCACGCAACCAAACAAATAAAGCTAAAATTCAATTATGTTCGCCCTAGTTGATACTAAAATACACAACTTCGTGACTTTACTAAGGCTGAAGACACTAAACTAAGGTACAAACTGGGATTAGAACCCCACTATGCTAACCGTAAACCTAGGTAATTAAATAACAAAAATTACTGCAGAGAACTACTAGCAACCGCTTAAAACTCAAAGGACTTGGCGGTGCCTAGACCCTCCTAGAGGACCTGTTCTATAATCGATAAACGATATACCTCACCCTTCTGCTCAACAGTCTATACACGCCATCGTCCAGCTCACCCCAATAGGGCCCAAAGTGAGCAAAATCATCAAATCATAAAAGCGTTAGGTCAGGTGTAGCATATGAAGGGAAGTAATGGGCTCATTTTCTATACTAGAACATAACAATTGTCAACTGAAACAAAGACATGAAGGAGGATTTAGTAGTAAATTAAGAATAGAGCTTAATTGAAATAGGCAATAAGTGCGTACACAGCCGTCACCCTCCTCAATAAAGTAACTTTTAATACCTAATTATAATACCAAAAGGAGGAAAAATGAACATGGTAAGTGTACTGGAAAGTGTACTTGGATAACCAAAATGTAGCTTAACTAAAGCATTTAGCTTACACCTAAAAGATTTCAGCTAATCCTGACCATTTTGAGCTAGACCTAGTCCTACAAACAACATTTAAACTATTTATTACACCCACAAACATTTATCAGCCTAGTATAGGCGATAGAACGAACAAATATATAGGCACAATAGAGAGATACGTGAGGAACGTTGAAAAGACTTATCCTACAAGCAATAAAAAGCAAAGTTTTCACCTTTTACCTTTTGCATAATGATTTAGCTAGTCAAACCGGACAAAACGAATTGAAGCCCGCCTCCCCGAAATTAAGTGAGCTATTGTAGAACAGTTGACAGAACGAACTCGTCTGTGTAGCAAAACAGTGAGATGATTTTTACAATGAGGTGAAAACCTATCGAACTTAATGATGGCTGGTTGTCAAAAATGAATTTAAGTTCAACTTTAATTTAATTCAAGTACCATAAACATCATTTAAATTTAAATGTTACTCAAAAGAGGGACAACTCTTTTGATATGTAGACAAACTTTCATAGAGGATAATGAAATCAACACAAAACATTGTAGGCCTAAAAGCACATCAATTAAGAAAGCGTTAAAGCTCAAACTTATCCAATACTTAATTCCATATTTAATCAAAATCCCTTATTTATATTGGATAATTCTATTCTTATTTAGAAATATAATGCTAATATGAGTAACCTGAATTATTCTCCTTGCCAACATATATCGACCGGAACAAGCTTACACTTAACCAAACAAATAATCATAACTACATACAGTACCTTATTATATACTTTTTACAAGGTGCATATAAAGGAAGATTAAAAAGGAGTAAAAGGAACTGGCAAATCAACCCGCCTGTTTACCAAAAACATCACCTCTAGCACTTACCAGTATAGAGGCATTGCCTGCCAGTAGTCATGACTTTACGCGGTATCCTGACCGTGCAAAGGTAGCATAATCACTTGTCTCTTTTGGGGACTAGTATGAATGGCACCACGAGGTTCAACTGTCTCTTACTCCCAATCAGTGAAATTGACCTTCCGTGCAGAAGGGGATAATTATACAAGGCGAGAAGACCCTGTGGAGCTTAATTAGTATAACTCAACAAATACTAATATTTAACCTATTGGAATAACATGTATAATCTATGAGTTATAGTCTTTGGTTGGGGTGACCTCGGGCAAAAGAACCTCCGAATGAATAAAACCAAGATTAACAAATCTAAGTGTAATATTACCAGTAATTGACCCATATTTTGATCAGCGGAACAATTCAGGGATAACAGCGCAATCCTATTTGGAGCCCATATCGAAACGGGTTTACGACCTCGATGTTGGTCAGGACATCCAAATGGTTGCAACGCTATTAAAGTTGTTTGTTCAACGATTAAAGGTCCCTCGTGATCTGAGTTCAGACCGGAGAAATCCAGGTCGGTTTCTATCTGTAAATTCATTTCTCCAGTACGAAGGACAAGAAATGGGCCAATATCCATAATAAGCCTAGAATTAATTATGTTTATCTAAATATACTAAATCAACCCATATCCCCACAAGAACAGGGCTATTAAGATGGCAGAGCTGGTAATTGCATAAAGCTTAGCCTTTACTCCCAGAGGTTCAAACCTCTTCTTAGATGTTTACAATCAACCTACTTTATATTATCCAATTCTTCTAGCAGTGCTTTCCTTACCTTAGACGAAAGTACTAGGTTATTCAATTCCGAAAAGGCCCCTAAATCGTAGGACCTTTGGCCTCTTTTCAACCATTCGCAGATGCAGTAAAACTATTTACTAAAGAACCACTCCACCACTAACCTCATCTACCTCAATATTTATTAACCCCATCCTAGCCCTCTCCAGCTTAACAATCGAACTCCCTCCCTACCTAACACCTACTGAACCTAAATCTAGGACTTATCTTTATCCTCCTCTATCCAGGCCTATCAGTCTATTCTATCCTATGGTCAGGATGAGCTTCAACTCAAAATATGCCTTAATTGGAGCATTACGAGGCAGTAGCACAGACTATCTCGTGTAAGTCTCCCTATTATTCTCCTATCTATTATATTAATCCGGATCCTTCACATTAAAAACAATATCAATCACCCAAAAAACTTCTGACTTATCATTTCAACTGACCTCTAGCTATAATATGATATATCTCTACACTAGCAGAAACAAATCGGCACCATTTGATTTAACTGAAGGGAGAATCCGAACTAGTATCTGGTTTTAATGTAGAATCCGCTGACCCCAGCTATATTCTTTCTGCGAATATCAAATATTATTCCATAAGCAATTACAACTATTCTATTTCTGGGACCATCCCTCATACCTAATTTATCTCACTAAACACAATATCATTTCAAAACACTCCTTCTCACCATAGCTTTTTATGGTCGGCATCATACCCTCGTTCGCTGTCAACTTCATCTACTATGAAAATTTCCCCAATAACTCTGCAATAGCCTGAGTTTATCTCACTACCTATTGCTCTATCCTGCATTACCACAATATGAAATATGTCTGACAAAAGATTATCTTGATAGGATAAATAATAGAGTTCAAGCCCTATTTCTAGGACCAATGGGCGAACCTACAAGAACTCAAAATCCTTTTGCTTATTACACCCATCCTAGTAAGGTCAGCTAAATAAGCTATCGGGCCCCTCCGAAAATGTTGGTTTACACCCTTCCATACTAATGTCCCCTATGTATACTATTTTTAACACTAAGTCTTTTATCGGAACCCCTAACTATTTTAAGGAGCACTGATTCACAGCCTGAATAGGATTGAAATCACACATTAGCTATCATTCCAAAATAACAACCCCCAAAATCCACGAGCCACTGAGGCTGCCACAAAATTTTCCTCACACAATCTACTGCCTCCATAGTAATAATATTTGTTATTTCAGCGATCAACAAACCAATGAACCTTAATTCAACTTTCAGATAATTGAGCCTCCATCGCAATAACCTTAGCTCTGGCTATCAAATTAGGTCTTGCCCCTTCCACTTCTGGTGCCAGAAGTAACACAAGAATTCCACTACTAACAGGAATAATTCTTTTAACATGGCAAAACTTGCTCCCTGCTATTCTCTTCCAAATCGCCCCCTCCTAAACATAAAAATCCTAATTATACTAGCGATCCTATCTACCTTAGTGGGAGGTTGAGGAGGCCTTAACCAAACCCACCTACGAAGATTCTAGCTTACTCCTCCATTGCTCACATAGGCTGAATAATATTATTGTACAAATCAACCCTACTCTAACCATCCTATCACTTACTATTTATATCATAGCTACCCTAACCATATTCTGACACTAACCTATCAAACGTTACCAAAATTAAATCCTTAGGAGTCTATGAAATAAATCCGCCACAACAACCATCATCATCCCTACCTCTTCTTCCTTAGGGAGGCCTACCTCCCTCACCGGTTTCCTTTAAATGACTTATTTTCAAGAACAATCAATTAACAACATCATGGCCTACACTAATAGCCCTATCCGCCCTACTAAACCTTTTCTTCTACATACGACTTATCTATGCATCCAGCCTCACTATATTTCCATCTACCAACAACTCTAAAATACAATGATACAACAACTCAATACAAATCACCATGCTAATCCCAACAGCAACAGTAATCTCCAGCCTCTTACTCCCTCTTACTCCACTATTTATTACACTCTCCTAACTAAGAACTACAAGACTTTATCCTGCATCAATCGAATGCAAATCGAACACTTTAATTAAGCTAAGTTCTCTATATAAGCCCCAGCAGCACTTAAGCTACTTCTCCAATTTGCAATTCAACGTAATCAATACTTTAGAGCTACTAAAGGCTTAGGTTCAATAAGACCAAAGGCCTTCAAAGCCTTAAGCAGGTGTAAAATCCTAGCCTTTAGAAGCCATCCAGGACTCCCATATAGAAAAAAAAGGGGGAGTCCGAAATAATCTTAATAAACCCTTTTCCTCTAAACCGGAAGGTTTTATCCTACTATTTCTTAATTAACAGCTAAGCGCCTTAACATTTGGCTTCAGTTTATGCTGGCAAAGAGATCCTATCTCTGTCTTTTGAATTTACAGTTCAATGCACACTCAGCCATTTTACCTATTTCATTCTCATGACTTTTCTCTACTAATCATAAAACACCGGAACTCTTTATTTACTATTTGGTGCATGAGCAGGAATAGTTGGCACAGCTTTAAGTCTCTTAATCCGAGCAGAACTAGGTCAACCAGGCACCCTATCGGAGCGATCAGATCTACAATGTAATACGTAACTGCCACGCTTTCTTATAATTTTTTTCATGGTTATGCCTATTATAATTGGAGGTTTTGAACTGATTAGTTCCCCTAATAATTGGAGCCCCTGACATAGCATTTCCTCGAATAAATAATATAAGCTTCTGACTCTACCTCCCTCTTCCTTCTTCTCCTTGCATCTTGACCGTTGGGCGGAGCTGGGGCGGATGAACAGTTTATCCCCCCTTGGGTAACCTAGCTCAGAGGGAGCCTCTGATTTGCTATTTTTCACTTCACTGGCGGTATTTCATCCATTCTAGGTTGCTATCAACTTTATTAAATTATTAACATAAAACCCTGCTATATCTCAATATCAAACACCACTATTTGTCTGATCAGTAATGATTAAGCAGTGCTCCTTCTACTTTCATTACCCCAGTGCTGGCGGCATTAAATGCTACTAACAGACCGTAATCTAAATACAACATTCTTTGATCTGCTGGAGGAGGAGACCCTTTTATACAACATTTTCTGATTTTTGGTCACCCTGAAGTTTATATTCTAATTTTACCAGGCTTGAATAATCTCTATTGTTACATACTACGGGTAAAAAGAACCTTTGAGTTATATAGGCATAGTCTGAGCAATAATATCTATTGCTTCTAGGCTTTTTATGAGCTCATCACATATTCACCGTGAGTTTAGACTTGACACACAGAATTTCACACAATGAGTTATTGCCATTCCTACAGGCGTAAAAGTATTTAGCTGATTAGCTACATTGCACGGAGGTAATATTAAATGGTCCCCAGCAATATTATGAGCCCTAGGCTTTATTTTTCTCTTTACAATTGGAGGCCTGACAGGAATCGTATTAGCTAACTCATCCTTAGATATTGTTCTCCATGATACATATTACGTAGTAGCTCACTTCCACTACGTCTTATCTATGGGTGCTGTCTTTGCTATCATAGGAGGCTTTGTCCACTGATTCCCTTTATTCACAGGCTATATACTAAATGACACCTGAGCAAAAATTCACTTCTCTATTATATTTGTGGGTGTCAATATAACCTTTTTCCCACAACACTTCCTAGGACTCTCAGGAATACCTCGACGATACTCAGACTACCCAGATGCTTATACAGCATGAAATATCTTATCCTCAATCGGCTCCTTCATCTCTCTTACAGCCGTAATTCTCATAGTATTCATTATCTGAGAAGCATTCGCATCCAAACGAGAGGTGTCTTCTGTAGAATTAACTACTACTAATATTGAATGGCTCTATGGTTGCCCCCCTCCATATCACACATTTGAACAACCAGTTTTCATTAAAGCTTAAACAAACAAGAAAGGAAGGAATCGAACCCCCAAAAGTTGATTTCAAGTCAACCCCATAACCATTATGACTTTCTCCGAAAGATATTAGTAATAATAATTACATAACTTTGCCATAGTTAAATTACAGGTTTTACCCCTGTATATCTTAGCATGCCATATCCTATACAGCTAGGCTTTCAAGATGCTACTTCCCCCATTATAGAAGAACTTATATACTTCCATGATCATACACTAATAATCGTCTTAATTGGTTCTTTGGTGCTACATTAATTTAATATTAACAACAAAACTAGCATACTAGTACTATAAGCGCTCAAGAATAGAAACCATTTGAACAATCCTCAATTATTCTAGTCCCTAATCCTTCCTTCCCTACGCATTCTCTATATAATAGATGAAATCTTTAACCCCTATCTCACAGTTAAAGCTATAGGTCATCAATGATACTGAAGCTACGAATATACTGACTATGAAGACCTTTCTTTTGACTCATACATGGTACCAACTCAAGACTTAAATCCAGGACAGCTGCGACTACTAGAAGTTGACAACCGAGTAGTTCTTCCTATAGAATTACCAATTCGAATATTAATCTCATCAGAAGATGTTCTACACGCATGAACAGTACCTTCTTTAGGACTAAAAGCAGATGCTGTTCCTGGACGATTAAACCAAGCCACCCTGACCTCTACACGCCCTGGGGTCTATTTCGGTCAATGCTCAGAGATTTGTGGTTCTAATCACAGCTTTATACCCATCGTACTAGAAATATCTACTCTAAAATATTTTGAAAATTGATCACACATAATACAAACATCTTTGAAAAATCATAATAATACTTGGGTATTTATAGGGTTTAACGCCCTCTCAAAGCTATGCCTCAATTAGAAACATCAGCATGATTTCACGTTGCCGGCTTAACTATCATTAATATCTCCCTGATTTTGATTCTCCCTTATTAGCAAAAAAAAAAAAAAAAAAAAAAAAAATACCCAGAAGGATGGACTTCCTCCATTCTCCCTAGCCACCCACTATATTCTCCATGCTTTCCAAGGCATCATCCCTATTAAAGGGAAGAATGGACTGACCACCCACAAAAGTTATTTTTCCATTATTATTTGCATCCCTAAGGCAACAAGCAGCTGCAAATCCCCTCAACTTACTCATTTTTTAAAAAACATTCACAGCATCATTTCACATGAGTCTAGACAACAAAGTAGCCTTCAAAGACTCCTGGGATTATGTGCTCTGTATTTCCCACCCCCATTCAACCTCTGACCATTTCTGTTTAGAGATAGTGATACCAGGGATTTTCTAAAGAAAATCATCATATATTGAGTAAGAATCATAATTTAAAAATCACCAAGTCCAACTTTTCACTATGTAAATGAAAAAATAAGTGGTAGAGATGAAATTTTGTGGTGAAACATTTCAAAATTCTTTCCTCATTCTTCTGGATAGCATTTTTATATTTTAATAATGAATTTTTCTAGAATAATTCAAAGGATAGGAAATAGAGATACCACAACTAGGCAGTCAATAAACATGTATTAAATACTTACAATCTGTCAGATACTGTGCTAAGTGCTGAGGAAGCAAAGAAAGGTACCTCCAAGGAATTCACACTCTAGTGGGAGAGATAATGCAGAAGATATTCAGGCAAGATATATACAGAGTGGTTGGAAGGTAGTCTCTTACTGCTTTGGCTGCATCCCACACATTTTGGTATGACGTCTCATTATTGTCATTTCCTTGGATGAAGTTATTAATTATGTCTATGATTTGCTGTTTCAGCCAATCATTCTTTAGTATGAGATTATTTAGTTTCCAATTATTTTTTTGGTCTACTTTCCCCTGGATTTTTATTGAATGTAATTTTCATTGTATCCTGGTCTGAAAAGTAAAAAAAAAAGTAAATGAAGAAAATAATTTACTAAAATTAAGAATTGAAAAAAATGGAAACAAATGGCTCAATGAGACAACAAAAATCAAAACCAAAACAAATAGAAAAAAATGTAAATTACCTAATTGGGAAAACAACCAACGTGGAAAATAGATCTTGGAGACACAACCTAAGGATTACTGGACTTCCTGAAATACATGATGAAAAAAGAGCCCAGACACTATCTTTCATGAAATAATCAAAGAGAACTGCCCAGATATCATAGAAACAGAAGGTAAAATGACCATTGAAAGAATTCACTGAATGTCTCTTGAAAGAGACCCCCAAATTAAAACCCCAAGGAATATTGTGGCTAAATTTAAGAACTATTGGATCAAGGAAAAATATAATAAGCAGCCAGAAAGAAACAATTCAAGAACCAAGGAGCCACAATAAGGATTCCTCAGGACCTAGCAGCTTCTACAGTAAAGGATCAAAGGGCCTGGACTCTGATATTCCGAAAGATGAAGGCACTTGGAATGCAGGCAAGAATAAATTACCCTGCGACACTGAGCATTTTCTTTCAGGGAAGAATATGGACATTTAGTGAAACTGGTGAATTCCATTTATTTTTGACAAAAATACCAGAGCTAAACAAAAAATGTGACCTCCAAATATAGAACTCAAGAGGAGCATAAAAAGGTAAAAAGAAAAAAAAAAACAACTCTTGAGAACTGTATTTCCATTATGCATATACATAGAGAGTAGATGCATAATATGCTTTTGCTGTTATAATATAACAAAAAAACTACAGATCGAAAGGGGATTGTAAAAGGAAAAAAGGGAAAAGGGGAGGTAAAATGAGGGAAATTACATTTCAGGGAGAGACAAAGAAAACATCATAATTGAGGGAAAGAAGGGAGGGTGACAAATATTGTGTGAATATTACTCTCATCAGATTTGGCCAAAAGAAATAATATTAGATATATTCGATTTCACCAAAAAACATCTCTTATCTTATAGAAAAGTGGGAGGGCAAAGGGAAAAGGGAAGGGGTATGCTAAATAGAAGGGAAAAGAGAAATAGTAGGAGAAAGGTGTAGGAAAGGGGAGGGTCTCTAAAGGATGAGGACTGTTTGAGGCAAGTAGTGCTCCTAAGTAAAATACTGGGGAGGAGGGAAAGGGGAAAAGGAAGAAGAAAAGATGGCAGGAAATACAGAATTAATAGTTTTAACTGTAAATGTGAATGGGGTGAACTCTCCCATAAAACGTAAGGAGATAGCAGAATGGATCAAAAGCCAGAATCCTACTGTATGGTGTTTACAAGAAAGACATTTAAAGCAGAGCAATACATACAGAGTAAAGGGAAAAGGCTGGAGCAGAATCTACTATGCTTCAGATAAAGTAAAAAAAAAAAAAAAGCAGGAGTAGCCATCCTGATCTCAGATCAAGCAAAAGCAAAAATAGATCTAATTAAAAGAGATAGGAAAGGAAACTATATCTTGCTAAAAGGTACCATAGATAATGAAGCAATATCAATATTAAACACATATGTACCAAATGGTATAGCATCTAATTTCCTAAAGGAGAAGTTAAGAGAGTTGCAAGAAGAAATAGATAGCAAAACTATAATAGTGGGAGATCTCAACCTTACTCTCTCAGAACTAGATAAATCAACTGACAAAATAAATAAGAAATAAATTAAAAAGCTAAATAGAATACTAGAAAAACTAGATATAATAAATCTTTGGAGAAAATTGAATGGGGGAAGGAAGGAGTATACTTTCTTCTCAGCCGTTCATGGAATCTATATAAAAACTGACTAAATATTAGGACATAAAGACCTCAAAATAAAATGCAGAAAGGCAAAAATAGTAAATGCATTTTTTCCTGATCACTATGCAATAAAAGTTACATTCAGTAAAGGGCAAGGGGAAAATACACCAAAAAGAAATTGGAAAATAAACATCTCATTTTAAAGAATGAAGGGGTGAAACAGCAAATCATAGACACAATTAATAATTTAATCCAAGAGAATGACAACAATAAGACCACATACCAAAATTTGTGGGATGCACCCAAAATGGTAATAAAGGGAAATTTTATTCTATAGAGGCTTACTTGAATAAAATAGAGAAAGAGAAGATCAGTGAATTGGTCTTGCAACTTAAAAAGCAAAAAAAAAAAGACCAAATTAAAAACCCCCAATCAAATACTAAATTTGAAATTCTAAAATTAAAAGGAGAAATTGATAAAATTGAAAGTAAAAAAACCTATTGAATTAATAAATAAAATTAGGAGTTGGTTTTTATAAAAAAATCAATAAAATAGATAAACCTTTCTTAAATCTGATTAGAAAAAGGAAAGAGGAAAATCAAATTGTTAGTCTTAAAAATGAAAAGGGAGCACTTTCCACCAATGAAGAGAGAAATTAGACCAATAAATAGGAGTTACTTTGCTCAATTTTATGCCAATAACTTTGATAATCTAAGTGAAATGGATTATTACCTTCAAAAATATAGACTTCCCAGATTAACAGAGGAGGAAGTTAATTGCTTAAATAATCCCATTTTAGAAAAAGAAATAGAACAAGCTATTAATCAACTACCTAAGAAAAAATCCTCTGGATAAGATGGATTTAAATGTGAATTCTACCAAACATTTAAAGAACAATTAACTCCAATGTTATATAAACTATTTGAAAAAAATAGGGAATGAAGGACTCTTAACAAACTCTGTTGATCCCACAGACATGGTACTGATACCTAAACCAGATAGGTTGAAAACAGAGAAAGAAAATTATAGACCAATCTCCTTGTTGAATATTGATGTTAAAATCTTAAATAAAATATTAACAAAAAATTACAGAAAATTATCCCCAGGATAATGCACCATGACCAAGTAGGATTTATACCAGGAATTCAGGGCTGGTTCAATATTAGGAAAACTTTTAGCATAATTGTCTATATTAACAACCAAATTAACAAAAAACATATGATCATCTCAGTAGATGCAGAAAAAGCATTTGTTAAAATCCAACATTCATTCCTATAAAAACACTTGAGAGGACAGGAATAAAAAATGGACTTTTCCTTAAAATAATAAGTAGCATCTATTTAAAACCATCAGTAAGCATCATATGTAATGGGGAAAAACTAGAACCATTCCCAATAAGATCAGGCGTGAAGCAAGGTTGCCCACTATCACCATTACTATTAAATATTGTATTAGGAACAATAGCTTTGGCAATAAGAGTTGAGAAAGAGATTAAAGGAATTAGAGTAGGTAATGAGGAAACCAAATTATCACTGTTTGCAGATGATATGATAGTACTTAGAGAATCCCAGAGATTCTACTAAACAGCAATTAGAAATAATCCACACCTTTAGCAAAGTTGCAGGATACAAAATAAACCCAAATAAGTCATTAGCATTCTTATATATCACTAACCAAATCCAACAGTTAGAGTTAAAAAGAGAAATTCCATTTAAAGTAACTGTCGATAGTATAAAATATGTGGCAATCTATTTGCCAAGGAAAAGTCAGGAACTATATGAGCAAAACTATAAAACACTTTCCACCCAAATAAAGTCAGATCTAACGAATTAAAAAAATATTAAGTGTTCTTGGATAGGTCAAATAAATATAATAAAGATGATAATACTACCTAAACTAATCTATTTATTTAATGTTATCCCAATCAGATTCAAAACAAAAACAAAAACAAAAAAAAAACTATTTTCTATTTTAATGACCTAGAAAAAATAATAACAAAATTCATCTGGAAGAACAAAAGGTCAAAACTATCAAGAGAAGTAATGAAAAAAAATCAAATGAAGATGGCCTAGCTGTACCAGATCAAAACCTACATTATAAAACAGAGGTTACCAAAACCATTTGGTATTGGCTAAGAAATAGACTAGTTGATCAGTGGAATAGATTAGGTTCAAAGGACAAAACAGTCAATAACTTTAATAATCTAGTATTTGACAAACCCAATGGCGATAAGAATTCACTGTTGGATAAAAACTGTTGGGAAAATTGGAAATTAGTATGGCAGAAACGAGGCATTGACCCATACTTAACACCATACACCAACATAAGGTCAAAATGGGTTCATGATTTATGCATAAAGAATCAGATTATAAATAAATTAGAAGAACATAGCATAGTTTACCTCTCAGACCTGTGGAGGAGGATGGAATTTGTGACCAAAAAGGAACTAGAGATCATTATTCATCACAAAATAGAAAATTTTGATTATATCAAATTGAAAAGTTTTTGTACAAACAAAACTAATGTAGACAAGATTAGAAGGGAAGCAATAAATTGGGAGAACATTTTTACAGTCAAAGATTCTGATAAAGGTCTCATTAAGAAATCAAGCCATTCTCCATTTGATAAATGGTCAAAGGATATGAACAGACAATTCTCAGATGAAGAAATTGAACCTATTTCTAGCATATGAAAAGATGCTCCAAGTCATTATTAATCAGAGAAATGCAAATTAAGACAACTCTGAGATGGTACTACACACTTCTGAGATTGGCTAAGATGGCTAGAAAAGCTAATGCTGAATGTTGGAATACTACATGATGACAAAAACTGGGACACTGATATATTGTTGGTGGAATTGTGAATAAATCCAGCCATTCTGAAGAGCAATTTGGAACTATGCTTAAAAAGTTATCAAACTGTGCATATCCTTTGATCCAGCAGTGTTACTACTGGACTTATATCCCAAAAGAGATCTTAAAGAAGTGAAAGGGACCTATATGTGTTGGTGTTTTTTCTTCTTTAAATAATAAGAGTTCTCTCTGGGAGAAAGCAGGTTTCTTGGGGAGGTTTTCTGGAGGCAGCTTTAATTTCAATTACAAGTAAATAATCACCCAAAATCACAGCCAGCTGGTAAAAATGCAAACGTTTATTTTCTCCTTCCAAAATAGCCCGGTTAGTTGAGGCCTATCTCTCTGCTTGGTTCCAAGAGCTCTTGCAGCTTTATCCTTGGCTTCTGCCTCTGCTTTCTTCAGCCTCCAGCCAGCACCAAGGTGGGAGATGCAATGAATCTCTCCTGCCTCGGAGAGAGGGTTTGTAGTCTTCCTCCCAGAGTGCTCCTCTCTGACCCCTGGGAATGTTCCCAAGTAAAAACTCTCTGGCTCACTGGAGCTGTATTTATGCTGCTTCTCTGAGAGTGGGATTGTGGGATATCTCCCAGCGTGCCCTCTGACCCTAAAAGCTTCAAGGGAGGTGTGAATTCAGATATCTCTTTCTAAACCCTGAAATCTCCCAAACATGTGAACTCCAATGAGTACTTAAATATTTCTTGCTTCTATGAGCTCTCTAAAGGTGTGAACACAAGCATCGTTTCTATCAGTTGTACTTAGTACCTTGTTTCAAGTTCTGGCCCAAAATATCTCCTTCTAAGATCAAATCAATCATATTGAACCATGCTAAATTAGATAATTATTCTCTCTATCAACTCTAATGGCTTAACACTTTGTAAAGATTCCAACATGTATGTGTAAGAATGCTTGTGGCAGCTCTCTTTGTGTGGCCAGAAACTGGAAACTGAGTGGATGTCCATCAATTGGAAAATGGCTTAATAAATTGTGGTATATGAATGTTATGGAATATTATTGTTCTGTAAGAAATGACCAGCAGGATGATTTCAGAAAGGCCTGGAGAGACTTACATAAACTGATGCTGAGTGATATGAGCAGGACCAGGAGATCAGTATATACTTCAACAACAATACTACATGATGACAAATTCCAGTGGACGTGGCTCTCTTCAACAATTAGATGAATCAAATCAGTTCCATTTGTTTCATAATGATCAGAATCAGATACACCCAGTGAGAACTCTGGGAAATGAATGTGAATCACTACATAGCACTTCCAATCTCTCTGTTTTTGTCTGCTTACCTTTTTGATTCCTTTCACAGGTTAATTGTACATTATTTCAAAGTCTGATTCTTCTTGTGCAGCAAAATAATTGTTGGGATATGTATACATATATTGTATTTAACGTATACTTTAACATATTTAACATGTATTGGTTTACCTGCCATTGTGGGGAGAGGATGGAGGGGACAGAGGGGAAAATTTGAACAAAAGGTTTCCCAATTGTCAATGCTAAAAAATTGGCCATGCATATATCTTGTAAATAAAAAGCTATAATTAAAAAAAAAAAAACAGAAATTTGGGGAGAAAATTGCCTATCAGATCTACAGATTGGAGAAAATTTCAGGATCAAAAAAGGAATAAAAGGACCACAGAAGAGTAAGTGAATAATATCAATTAAGTCAAATATAAATGATTTTGCATAAGTAAATCCAATTAAACTAGAATTAAGGAAATTATTAGCTTGAAAAAGCATTTGTAGCAAAACTTTGTAAAATAAAGCCTCATTTCCAAAATAAAAAATATTTAATATATTTAATCTGCATTATTAACATATTCTTCATCACTTTATTAATGATCAATAAAATAATAATTCAATACCATGTTTGTAACCTTGGTTGATTTCTGGGATATAAATGCTCACTCTGAAAATTTAATAATTTGCTAGTATGAACTAAGTTTAAAACATTCATCCCTTAAAGATCATTTAGACTAATTGTCTCATTTTACAGATGATAAAACTGAGGCTGACATATGTGCAATAATTAATGAAGCAAAAAATCAGGATAAGTTGGAAAGTCAGATCTTATAATTCCACATTCCCATTCTTTCTATTATGTACTGCTTTTATAATATACTTCTTATATGGTTTTATCTTTTCAATAGACTTATATACTCCTCAAGGTCAAGTATCATGCTGGGTGATTAAGTCTTACTGGAGATCCTTTTAATCTGACTCTTTTGGGGAGCTTCCAGAGACTGCAATGCTGAACCAAGTGGTAGTAGTTTTATTATACTGTGATTTCCCTAATCTGGGAGATTCTCCAGCCAAATGTCAGATCCTCTATTTGTTCTTAATTCAATTCTCTGTTCTTTCTCTGGTTTCTTCCCCTGGGTGAACTCCAAGCCTTTCCAGGGAAGAGGAGAATGTTTAGCCTCTTTCTGCCCATCCATCATTATTAGAGCAGGTGAAATAAAAATGTCCAGTCTGTGCTAAATTTGATACCAGCATGACTTCAGGCTGAGAAGTTGTTGGTCACCAGCGTTCCACTGCATTAGTGCCATCAAATCCACTTCATTAAGAGATGTGCTTACCTTATGAGCTCTGCCCCTGTGGAAGAAGACCTGTTAGATGCTGAGTGCCACTTAACCCCTTCCTCTACACCAAGATGCCATGCCCAAAACTGACCCCCTTTCCCAGAATGCATACATCAGAGCCTCTTGTAAAACTAGAAGGTCTTAGAGCTAGGTTTTCATGGGAAAGGGAGCCAGGAGTCTGTGTCAGCTTGTGTACAGATGAGCAGAGTAGGTAGGGAATTGTGTGATGACTTCAGATGGAGGATGATTGATAGGGCTTTGAACAGACATAATTCTTCACAATAGTGCTGCAACAATGCATCGGCTTGCTTGGGAATATTAACATCTGGCAAAGTAAAAAAAAAATGCTGTGAGATTTACCAATAGACCCTAAGTCAAAGGCTTATGGTCAAAAGAAATGATACACACTTAACCATTTCTAGGTACATCCATTCACAGATAATAGAAGTATCACCTTATATCCCTATCCCTGCTACCACAGATTTCATGTAATTTTTCATTGCTTTAAACCACTTGTCCTGCACCCCCTCAAAATAAAAACACGATTAGCAAACTGAAAACCTATTTTTTCATCTGATAGTTTAATTCTTAGGCTACTGGAAAAGCAATATGATAATTTTAAAAGTATCATCTTGTACAGCCCACTTAATTCTCTTAGCCTCAGTTTTCCCATCTGTAAAATATGAAGTTGGACTATGTGAACACTTAAGTCAATTCCAGCGCTAAATGCTATCTACCTGGTCTGTATGGGGAGAGACGGAGGGAAATAATTAGGAAGAATCTGTGCCACTTCAATTAGGAATTCTGAAGTGATGAGGAGATAAACTGAACCAAACAGTTTATGGGATAGAATTTCAGGGGTTAAGACTGAAATGGATTTCATTTGCCAAGATACACTGGCATTAGTAGGATTCTGATAACTGCATTTTTCTGAGAATTTTCTTGGAAAGGGCAACAAAGTAATCCAATGTTTAACAAAATTCATGGGTTTTTTTTTGAGGTACAAAGAGTGAGTAGCCCAGTAACACATTGACAGACAAAGGCACACGTAGATTGAACCTTGTGAAACAAGTCATTGGAAAGGTGGCAAATCCACAGGAAAGTCCCATATTACCCATAAGTAGTTCAAGGCTGAGGTAATGAAATGTCCTGATCCAAAAGGATTTGGTCTCTTTGGAGTTGCCTTCACAAGTATTATTTCCTCTGCCTTATTTTTCTTGCTTGGTGCAAACTGGGATATGGCTTCTCCATATTTCAGAAAATGATCATGGGTTTTTCAGCACAATTATGCAAGCCAAGCTTTCTCATGATTTCAATAAAGTAGTTACAGCACAGGTTTGTGGGATATTTCGATGCATAAGGGACCTTGAGGTCAGTTGGTTCAACTTCCACTACATTTTTTTCAAATAGGAAAACTGAGATTCTCCAAAGTGAAATGGTTTACTTAATGTTGCAAGTCTATGAAAGAAAAGAGTCAGGATTTGAATCCATGTGTTCCTTTCCAGATCCATAACTATCAAGGAGTGATCAGGACTTTAAGCCAAGACACTGACATCTGTGTGATATTACTCCCTCGCCTCATTGATTATACTCTTCCTGACTTACCCCACAGTCCTTTGGCAATGTAGAAGAATAAATAACCCTATTTTGGTTCAACTGTAGCCAAGGTGGGAGTATCCTGTACAAATTCTCCCTCTTTCCTTTCAGGTGAACTGGTCCCAAGTTGTTATACTTCTCTGTTCATTTCCAAACTAATAACTATTTCTTAAGTAGATATTGGTCCACTAATTTCCAATATCTTCATACACATACACAAAGGTGTATTGCTCTGATGGTGATTACATCTTAAAAGCGTATATTTGTTTATTCCTTGGACAAATGATCATTGAATTCTTACCAGGCATGTGCCAGGAAAAAAAATGATGTTTGTTCTCAAGACTAAAGAATATTGAGGAACTTAGAGATGGATGGGAGAAATGATGAAAAACAAAGCCAAAATCAAATCACATTTAAAACATCTTTCATTTCATTTCCAGTATTTGGAAAACACTAGTAAAGGGATAGGGGAAGAATGAATTGCGAAAGAGGGTTGACATCTGTTGTGGACAGTGATTCTGTTATTTTAAAATCACAAGTGAAAATGTCTTAATTGATCTTCTATCCTATATGCTTGTCAGTTGTTGAATATGAGTTTGTGCATCATCTCACTTGCACTGAATTTGCAATTATCTGATTATGTGTGTTCATGCCCAAAGAGTCAACCAGGAGGAGGAATATCATCTACTTGCAATCCTTGATAGAGAGTTTGACTCTGTGAGAATAAATGAGGTTGTCAGTTCTTATAAGACAAGGATTATGTCTTATGCTTCCTTTGCCCAAAGCAATAGAAACAAACATTTATGAAGTGTTTGTTGCAAGGTCCTGTGTTCCATAACAGAGATATAGAATTTAATAAGACATTAGCCCTGTCTTCAAGAAGCTTGCAATCTTCAAAGAGATCCATAAAGATGGATATAAAAAATAACTATTGACTATTCAAATATTCCAATCTGTATTGGCTGCATTTATAATTGTAAAGGTTTGTGTTTTGTATATTTATTTGTAAAGGTTGAAATCAGGCTATCTCAACCTCAGGTGCTGCACTTATTAGGAGAAAACAAGGTTTCTTTACCTCCCCAAGAATGATAGGAAATCTGTTTAGATTGACTAAGACTTAGTCCCCTCTTCTGGAGCATGTATCAAAAGAGGGAGTAGGTTGGAAAAAGAGATTTGAGTACCTTACAACAAGGAGAATAACTGGCAAGATGGGTTTCTTGGGGAGGGGAGGGAAAAAGAGAGCTTCTGTCTCACCCTTCTCCCATCATCAAGGGCCTTGTAAAATTCAGAAAATCAGAATTTAGATGTTTTATTGATGTCCTAACAAGCCCCTGAGACTATGGGGACTGACAACACTTTGTTTCAGACGCCAAGGAAAGAATGGAAAAAGAAATCAAACCTCTACAAAGAGCATAGTAGAAACACACACACACACACACACACACACACACACACACACACACCCCATAGCCAGAGGGAATATCTTGGGACTCCAGCAAAGGAGCTATCAGGAGTTTTGTTACTCCTTTGTTTGCTAAACTTCAGTGGACTTTTCTCTGATTTCTATATGTTTTTGTTGAAAAGTATGTCACAGTTATATGGCCGTGGGAGGGTTATACCAACAAAAGTACCTTAGTAAAGATCTCTTTCTAAAAGCTAAAGATCTGTTTGACAGATTGTTGGTTCCTGATAATCACAGTGGGGAAAACTATCAGTGTGAGCTTGTGAACTATAGCACTTATTATTGAATCATTTTTCAAACATATTCATCTCTTGATAACCCTATCTGGGGTTTTCTTGGCAAAGATATCGGAGTGATTTGCCATTTCCTTCTCTAACTCATTTTATAGTTGAGGAAACTGAGGAAACAGATGCAAGTAGCTTGCCAGGGTCAAGGGATTAGTAGGTTTCTGAGGCCAGTTTTAAATTCCCAGGAAGATGAATCTTCTTGACTCTAGGTCTGGTACTCTACTCACTGGACTACCTGGCTGCCCAGCTATATAGCACAAGCAAATTAAAAAGAAATCAATCTCAGCAGCTCAGGGTTATCACTAGATGCTGAGAAATCTAGTAATCCTCTTGGTCTGAGGACTCAACTGCCAGTGTGAGTGAAAACTGAAAGGATTCCAGAACATTATTCACATATTGGGTTTATATTGGTTCTGCATAAATTTATACAAGACATTTCAAACATCTTAATTAATTAATGAAATCTTAAGATCAAAGATTAAAGCTTAAAACCATTTTAAGACTTTGGAAACACCACATGTCATTCTTTTTTTTCCCCCTCCATTAGAATGTAAGTATTTTGCTAATAGGAATTGTTTCATGTTTCATTCTTTACATTTCTGTCTTTAGTGCCTACCACATAGTAAATATGAAATGAATATATATTAATTAGCAAGTTGATTTGTGTTCTCATCAAAGTTCGTTCCCTTAATGATTCAGAGTACAGTATTTCTATGCCCTCTTATCCAGTAGCTCTTTCTTTTTAAATATTTTTTCCAGTTACATGTAGAATTTTTTTGTACTCATTTTTAAAATTTTGAGTTCCAGATTCTTTCCATTCTTCCCTCCATAGTCCCCACCTTCACTGAGAAGGCACGTGCATAGTTATGCAAAACTTTTCAAAAAAATCATCAGTCTCCTCCTCCAAAACAAACAAACAAAAAAATCTTAAAAATAAAATAAGAAAAATTTCAATCTGTATTCAGACACAATCAGTTCTTTTTCTGGGCATGGATAGCAATTTTCATCATAAATTCTTTATAGTTGTCTTGGATCATTGCATTTCTGAGAATAACAAAGTCATCCATAGCTGATCATCCCACAGTATTGCTATTACTTTGTACACAGTTCAATTCATTTGGCATGAGTTCATGGAGGACTTTCCAAGTTTTTTGAGAGTATCCTTATCATTTTTTACAGAACAATAGCATTTTATCGTAATCACCTACCATAATTTATTCAGCTATTTCCCAATGGATGGGGATCCTCTCAATTTTAAATTCTTTATCCTGAGAAAAGAGCTGATAAAAATATTTTTCTACATATAAGTCTTTTTCCTTTATTTTTTTAATTTGCTTTTGGGGTTCATGCCCAGTAATGGTATTATAAAGTCAAAGGATATGCATGACTTTATAACGCTTTGGACATAGATCATACACTCTGATCATTTATCAATAGGGAATGACTTGTTTTTTACAAGTTTGACTCAGTTCCCTATACATATAAAATATGAGGTCTTCATCAGAGAAACTTTCTTCAAAATTATTTTCACAATGACTATTGTTATACAGTATTTCTCTTGTTCTGCAACGTCATTTTTTAAATTCACCTGAATATTTTTCTTTTCAAAAATATTATTTTTGTTACATTTAAGACATTTTTTTTATATTTTAAACTTTTCAGTTCCAGATGCTCTTTCTTAATCCTACCTACAGCTCCCATTAAGCAACTACATGTTGAGAGAATTCTAATAACTTCTCTCTATGTTTGAGAAATAAGGTCTTAACAGAAAAATTTGCTTCAAAATTTTTAAAAAATTACTATTGACAATAATAATTCCCCTCGTTTATTCTATTTGTTTTCCTTTCACCTTGTCTCTTCTCAAATGTATTTTGCTACCGACCACTCCTTCTGCTGACATGCTCTCTTTTATCACCCTCCCCTCTTCCCATATTCAGTTCCCTTCCTACTTTCCTAAAGGTTAAGATAAATTTCTATACCTGTATTGAGTGTGTATGTTATTTATTCTTTGAGTCAATTCTGAAGAGTGAGGTTCACTTACTGCCTTTCCCTTCTTGGTTTTAATCCTAGCTCCTTGCTCTCCAGCAATCACTCCAAGCCCTCTGGTCCTTTAATATAGACACTGCAAAATCTTGTGTTATTCTAAATGTGGCTCCACTATACTTATTTTTTTTTCCCCCTGGATGCTTGAGATAGTTTCTCCTTGACCTGGGAGTTCCAGAATTTGGCCATAACATTCCTGAGAGTTTCCATTTTGGGATCTCTTTGAAGAGGTGATCAGTGAATTCTTTTCATTTCTATTTTATCTTTTGGTTCTCGAATATCAGGACATTTTTCCTTGACAATTTCTTGAAAGATGATGTTCAGACTCTTTTTTTTAATCATGACTTTCAGGCAGACCATTAATTTTTAAATCATTTCTGATGGATCAATTTTCTTGGTCTATTGTTCTTCCATGAAACATTTTCTTTTTTTTTTTCATTTTTTGGTTTTGTTTTATTGTATTTTGATGTCTCATAAAGTTGTTAGCTTGTATTTACTTAGCTCTAATTATTAATTTTTTAAATTTATTTTATTTGAAAACACAGTAAGAAAAAAAGAAAAGCAGAAAATGAAACAAAATAAAGCAAACAAAAGTGTCCACCACAATATCAGGGAGGATCCAAATTATATAACAACAAATTACCAGGTCAATAAAGTGTGTATATATATATATATATATATATATATATATATATATATATATATATAAATGTCCATTTTTTTCTTTATTTCCTTGTAAATTGTTCTTTGGTTCTCTATTGTGCACCTTATTTAGTTGATTCTTTTTTTTTCCCCTTTCATAACTAAACAACTACAATTAAGAATAGGCTTTTATGTATCATAAATTCAGTCCACAATCCCAAAGCAATGTTCTGCCCCCTGTTTGCACCAGAGGGTGTTGTTTTCTTTTCTCCCAGGGCCACATTTCAGCAGCACAGCTGGGCCTGGAGTTCAAAATCAGTCAAAGTTCACTCAATCTTCCTGGACTAAAACTCTGACTCTCTAATCCAGGAGGTGAAAATCTCTGTGGTTCCTGTCCAGGCTCCAGCCACACCCAGTTAGCCCCAGGTTCCTCACTTGGTGTTTCTGCAGAGCTAGCCTGGAGTTGTCTGTACTTCAGACAAGTTTTGTTTTTTTTGTTTTTTGTTTTTTTTTTTTGTTTTTATTTGTTCAAAATTTTTTTTATTTTTATTTTTATTTTATTTAACAAATATGGAGGGAAATTTGGTTAAAATTGCCAAACCTCTTGTTCCAATTTTTCACCTCTTACCCCCCCCCTCCCTAGATGGAGGATGACCAGTAGATGTTAAATATATAAAAATATAAATTAGATACACAATAAGTATACATGACCAAAAGTTATTTTGCTGTACAAAAAGAATCAGACTCTAAATATTGTACAATTAAAAGGGAAATCAAAATGCGGTGTGCAAAAAAAGGGTTAAATTCAATGTAATGGTTTTATCATCTCCCAGAGTTCTTTCTGGGCATAGCTGTTCAGTTCATTACTGCTCCATTGGAAATTATGGTTATCTCATTGTGAGGATCCTGGTCCATCGAACTGATCCCATATGTATTTTGTTAAGTATAATGATCTCCTGGTCCTGCTCATTTCACTCACATCAGTTTGGAAGTCTCTCCAGGCCTTTCTGAAATCATCTTTGGTCATTTTTTACAGAACGAAATTCCATGATTCATATACCCTATTTATTACCATTCCAACTAGGACATCCATTCAGTTTCCAGTTTTGCCACTACAAAAGGCTCCACAAACATTGTCACTTTCCTTTCCTTCTTTATAACTTTGGGATATAATCTCAGTAGTAACACTGCTGGATAAAATATCCCAGTTTGTAACTTTTAGCATAGTTCCAAACTACTCTCCAAAAAGGTGGATTGGTTTTCACAACCCACCAACAATGCATCAATTCCTATTTTCCCACCCTCCAACAATCATATTTTTTTCCTGTCATCTTAGCCAATCTGACAGGTGGTGTGGTATCTTAGGTTGTCTTAATTTGCATTTCTCAATAATAATGACTTGGAATCTTTCATAGACTAAAAAGTTTTCAATTTTTCATCTGAAATTGTTTTCATATCCTTTGACCATTTTCAATTGGAGAATGGCGATTTTTTATAAATTAGGTTTTCTATAATTTTTGGGAATGGGCCTTTATCAGAACCTTTGACTGTAAAAAATATTTTCCCAGTTTATTGCTTCCCTTCTAATCTTGTCTGCATTAGTTTTGTTTGTACAAAAACTTTTCAGTTTGGTATAATTACTTCAGACAAGTTAATTCCCAGTAAGGGATCATTTAGATCTTCTCCATTCTCTCAGCAGAACTTCTGCTTTGCCCCAAATCTTGATTTTTCACTGGTCTATGTTCAACCTGGAGTGCAAAATTATTCTATTTGTGGGGGAAATTGGGAGATTTTGAAAGTTATCAATCTACTCCATCATCTTTCCAGAATTATCCTCAATTCTATTTTTTTTAAAAATGATTTTCCTCAGGGAGTTTTTATACCTCCTTTCCCAATTGGCCACTTTTGTTTTTTAAAGCATTCTCTTCATTGGCTGTTTGTATATCTTTTAATAGCACTCTCAATTCTTTTTCTATTTTTTCTCTGTATCATATCTGATTTTCAGCAACCCTTTTGAGCTCTTCTATGGCTTAAGCCTGATTCTTATTTTTCTTGGAGGCTTTGGATATAGCAGCTTTGACTTTGTTATCATCTACAGAGTATGTGTTTTGTTCATCCTTATGATCAAAGTAACCTTCTATGGTCAGAAACTTTTTTTCTTTTTGCTCATTTTCTTAGCCTATTATTTGACTTTTAACTTTTTTGTCTGTCAGAGATCTGTTTCCAGGTCCTTCGAGGGACCTGACCACAAGCACTTTTTTCTGCTCCAGGACTGTTGGAAGTATCCACACCCTGCTGTAGACATAAGATCTAGTGTGCTAAAGAACCAAGGTCCTGCTTTGTGACTGCCAAGGCCAGGGCTAGAGCTGGGATTGTGCTGATACAACCTGCATTGGGACTGTGACTTCCACCCCATTGCCAAGACCCTCTCCACTGACTTTCCAAGGCCTCCCTAATGTCACTGGGCTGAGAGATCCAGAAGTCATCAGCAGGAGTTTGCCTGATGCTGTGACCAGCCCAGGGCCAGGGTCAGTGCTGGTAAGACATGTGCTGGGACAGTACACTGAATTCCCACTCTTGTGTCACAGATTGTTTCTGCGAGTTTCTAAGTTGCCTTCAACTGGAATCAACTGATGCTATATTTGTGAGTGTTCTGAGGCTCTAAAAAATTATTTAAAGTATTTAAAGGAGTTTAGAGTGATTTGGGGAAAAGGTTGGGCATGTTTCTGCCTTTATTTTACCATCTTGGCCCTACCTTTCCAAAATCATTCCTATGAGCTCTTACATCAATGATCATGCAAATGGCAGGCTAAGGAGTTTGGATTTTATTCAGGGATAACTGGGAGCCCCTGAAAAAAAAATTTTGAGTAGTGGAGTGTTATATTTATATACACCATAAAGACATGTTTGGTAGAGGAGAGTGAAAAGAGTGGATGGGAGGCTCATTATAATAATTACAATTATTATATTATATATGATTATATTACATATATTTTATATATAATACAAATATAATAATTACAAGAAATAATGAAGACCTAAACTTGGATGGTGATAGACAGAATGAATGCAAAGAATGACACAGGTATAAATAATACAATGGAGTATTTATCACAATATTACTTCTTATACCATGAGCCCAATATAACTAGTATGATTACAGAGTAATAAGAACAATGAGTCCAGGGAAAACAGGGTCATTACTTCCTAGCTATAGCTCTGGTCTTAATGCCCTTTGTCCAGCCTATAGTAAGTGCTTTTTAAAGCTCTTTTGTATTGACTTCCCTTTTCTGCTACTAAATCCTAACTCATACCCTTCTCAATTTGTATTTTTTTCAAAATCAAAAAAAAAATTCACTCAACTTTTCCGTCTGTTTTTTGAATCTTAATTTTATGTTCCAGCTTTTGTTATTATCATTATTAACTATCTTTGGCTCATGCCAGGTGCAAATCCCAGCCTCTACAGAATGGCTGCAGATGTTTTATGTCATTCACTTTGTGGATGTCATATTCCATATGCTCACTTTCATTTCTATTACATTTCGCGTAATTCTGCCTCAATCTCCCATTAAGTCCCAATTTAAATGTTTTACGTGACATCTCTTGGGTTTTTAACTTCCTTTCAGTTTGAAACGCTTAAGATTTTTTGTTTGGAGTTTTTGTGAATCATTTTTGGTGTGATGGCGACAAAAGATGAGGGAAAGAATAAAAAAAAGGAGAGAAGGAAGAAAGGAAGGAAGAAAGGTATGAGGGTAGGAAAGAAGGAGGGTAGGAAGGAAGGAAGGAGAGGAGAGAGGGAGGGAAGGAGAAAGGAAGAGAGCTGTGTTGTCCCCCTGGAACTGGCCGGTTGGGTCCCCAGTGGGGCAGATACTAGTACTGAAACTTGTAAAAGTTGCAGTTTGTCCTTTGTTCTTGAAGAGCGCCATGACATCTGGAAGATGATGTTATAGCTTGAAAGTGAATTAGATGTAAGTAAGGGAGGGCTATGTAAAGCCACCAAACTCACTTTCTCCTCCAGAGCCATCTAGCATCACAATAATTGAAGATGAACAAGATGCAATAAGAATACTTGGCCTTTTAAAGTTAAGGTCTTCATTTTGTAGTGGCTAAGAAATAAAGTAAATCATCAGTGGAATAATAACTTCATAAGACATAATAGTCAATGTCTATAGTAATCTAGTGTTTGATAGACCCAAAGACTCCACCTTCTGGGATAAGAACTCACCAGCTGGCAATGGAAAAATTGGAAAATAATATGGCAGAAAGTAGGCATTGACCAACATTTGATACTTTATACCAAGATATGGTCAATATGGGCTCATGATTTAGACATAAAGAGTGATACTATAAGCAAATTAGAAGAACCAGAATACATTATGAAATGCAAAGTGGATAATTTTGATTATATTAAATTTAAAAAGTTTTTCTACAAATACAACCAATGTAGACAAGATTAGAAGGCAAGCAGAAAACTGGGGAAAATTTATATCCAGGAATTCTGATAAAGGCCTCATTTCTAAAATATATAATTAACTGAAATGTAAAAGAATAAAAGGCATTCTCAGACTGATATATGGTCACAGTATATGAACAGACAATTTTCAGGAAGGGCTGAATAAGTTATGGTATATAAATATTATGGAATATTATTGTTCTGTAAGAAACAACCAGCAAGATGATTTCAGAGAAGCCTAGAGAGACTTATAGGAACTGATGCTGAGTGAAGAGAGTAGGACCAAGAGATTACTGTACACAGTAACAAGACTGTACAATGATCAGTTCTGAATTTTGTGGCTCTTTTCAACAGTGAGGTGATTAAGGCCAGTTCCAATGGTTTTGTGATGAAGAGAGCAATCTACACTCAGAGAGGACTGTGGGAACTAATTGTGGATCACAACAGTGTTTTCACTTTTTTGTTGTTTTGCTTGCTTTTTGTTTTCTTTCTCATTTTTTCATTTTGATTTGATTTTGTCTTGTGCAGCCTGAAAAATGTGGAAATATGTATAAAAGAACTGCACATGTTTAACATATATTGGATTATTGCCATCTAGGGAAGGGTTGAGAGGAAGGGAAAGAGAAAAAATTGGAACACAATGTTTTGCAAGGATGAATGTTGAAAACTATCTTTGCACATATGTTGACAATAAAAAAGTGATTTTTTTAAAAATCTAAGTTCTTTCTCAGGTCTCAATTTGTCTGAGGCAATGCCCATTTAATGACTAAAGCTAGCTTAAAGAAAATAAGACAAAAATGGCCTTTTTTGCTTACTCAGGAAAATTAAATAAGATCAATTTGAGAGAGGAAGGCCCTTAGGATTTCTGGGCAAAACAGAAACAATTGCTAGTTATACTAACTCTGAATCATCAGAATCCTCCCTCCCCCCCAAAAAAATGATCAAGTGAGTCTTGGTTTGGAACCTATTCTGGGGCAATGAGAGTCAGAGATTTTTGGATTTAAGGCATGGTCCTTAAAAGAAATCTAGCCTGTAAACTCAAAGATATCTTTCTAGGTTTCAGGTATCTAAATTTATATTACTTTGGTCAGAAACTTTGCAGATGTTATGATTCCCTATGTAGACAGAGGGAGAGGAGAGAGAGGAAAGAGAAGGAGAAGGAAGGGAGGAAGGGATGGATGAGAAGGAAGGAAGGAAAGAAAGAAGGAAGAAAGAAACAAAGGAAGTTTGTCATGTGCTAAATGCCATGCTGAGTGATGAGGATATAAATAAATTAAAAGAATAGTTAAGTCAATCCCTGTTCTCAAAAAGTTCACATTCTAATAAGGGAGACTATACATATGACAGCTTTTATCTGAAAGATTGATGGTCACTGGGGACAATGAAAAAGCTGATGGTAATTGTTGATGTTATTCAGTCATGTTCAAATTTTCCTGACCTCATTGGGGATATTTTCTTCTACAGATCAGTTTATAGAGGAGAAAACTGAAGCAAATAGAGTTAAGTGACTTTCCAAGGGTCAAATAATGTCTCAAGCTATATTTACACTCAGGAAGATGAATCTTGATGACTCCAGACTCAACATTTTATCTACTCTGTCATTTTGCTATCCCTGCTTCTTTTTAAATGTCATTCCTGCTGATAAAATAATTTTTAATAATTGCATTTGGCAGTTTAACAATGCCAGGGATTCAGGTGACAAGATTTTTTTTTCTTCTAGGCTTCCAGGAGTTTAAGCTTCTGAGGGCATTTGGCATACCATTTTTATTTATTCCAAAGGCTCTTGGGTTAAGATGTCACCATCAAGGTCTGAAGGGAAACAGTGGTCAAGGTGGTGGTGGTCAGCCTTGAACAGCACACAGTGTCTCTCACAAACCATCTGTCTCTCAGGATACTGGGGGAATTTCACTTTGAGAGCTCTTGTACCATCTTTCTATTGGTAAGAGCTGGTTAGCAGTTGGTGGAGCTGGTCATGACTTAGATGGGTCATTTCTCCACAATGAATGTTCTCCTTAAGGATTGTTGTAAGGTTTGAACAATAAGTAGATCTGATGGTTTCCAGGAGATTTGATCAAGATGGTAATGTACCTAGGTAACTTGTAAGAAATAATTTTTCAACAAAAAAAAATCTCATGTCACTATATTTTGGGGAAAAAGTCTAAATATAATAAATATAATGTACTTTTTTGAGTTCCAAGTAATCAGAACTCATCTTTATTTTATCTTAAATGATTATCTATCTGTCCATCTCTCTCTCTTTTTCTCTGTGTTACTGTTTCTCACTCTCTGCATTTATCTATCTTCTATCTAACTATAATCTGTTGTTTTTAAAGTGTCTTTGGGTTAATTACATAATTTAATATATGTCAGTTAAAACTACAAGTATTAAAATTTTATAACCAACTGCAAAGTAATCAGTGTCCTTGTCTACTTAAATTAAAATGATCATGTGTCAAGTAACTAATTCAATCACCCGGATATTTCTAAAGATCTACATTAAACTCAACATAGATGATTTTCTGACCAATTACTTCTTCATCGTCCTTTTTTAAAAATTTAAATACTCTACTGATGTAGACAGAGACAACCTATTCTCTCTCTCTCTCTCTCTCTCTCTCTCTCTCTCTCTCTCTTTCTCTCTCTCTCTCTCATCTTTGTGTCTCTCTATGTTTCTGTGTATGTGTATCTGTCTCTGTCACTATCTCTGTCTCTGTAAATCTCGGTCTTTGTCTTTCTCTGTTTCTCTTTGTCTCTACCTTGGTCTCTGTCTCTGTGTCTGTCTCTGTTTCTCTCTGAATGTCTCTCTGTCTCTATCTCTCTCACTCTCTCTTTCTCTGCGTGTCTCTTTACCTTTCTCTGTTTCTCTTTCTTTGTCTTTATGCTCTCATCTTTGCAATTGCTTTCTCTTAATTAAAAAAAAGTCTGGAAAATTGAATAATATTTAAATTTAGTCACTGAACATTTTTTATAACTTATTTCATGAGACACTCTGATAACTGGATTAGGCACAAAAATAAAGGAAAATATTCATCTCTGTTCTGAAGGAATTTAAATTCAAATTTGGAGACTACATGCAAAATTATACGAATTTTCATGTTTTCTTTCTAAATGCAATTTTTTTGAGGAATATACCTATTATTTCCCTTTCTTTTTATTAAGTATATGGTATATATTTTTATATATTGTATATATTACTTTATGATAGATAGAAAGTTAATTTCTACTCTTTTTGTGCTATTTAAATAGTACTTTGCAAATTACACAAAATGTTATATAGTGTTCATTCTGATACTAAAAGTTTGAGACATTAAATAACTCTCCTAAGTCTTGCAACTAATAAGTGGATGATTCAGGTTCTTTAACTCCACTTTTACTGTTTGTAATACTCTGGAGTTGAAATAGACTTCTGGTATTTACTAGCTACAAATATACACAATTTAACTTCTTAGAGTTACTGTAGAACTACATGTTTCCACATCCTACATACCTACACACACACACACACACACACACACACACACACAGTAAATGGAAGGCAATCCCAGAGAGTAGACACTAACACTGGAGGTAAAATAGAAGTTCCTACAAAAGGTGGAATTTTTTTTTTAGTCTGAAAAGGAGCCAGGAATCCAAGGGTGAATGCATTCTAGGCAAGGGGCGCACTCAGTAAGAAGACATGGAGTTGAGAGATTGATTATCATGTGTGAGGAACAGTAAAGAGACCACGATTGCTGGGCCATAAATTATATGGAGGGGAGTGAAGTATAAGAAGAGTGGAAGGATAGAAAAAGGCCAGGTTGTGAAGGAATTTAAAAGTCAAACATAGAAGCTCATTTAGGTAGAACATATTTTTAAAAAATAGGATGATACAGAGAAAATTCATAGGGTGTATGAGGATTACATTCAAATTTATGAAGCTTTCTCTATTTAAAAAAGGAAGAAAAATCTGTTCTTTTAAATTAAACTTATAAATCATGAAGAAGAATCATTTAAAAAATAAGTGGGATTTATTAATTATAAGAAATAATACAATGAACTTAGACAAAAGACCAAAAAGGATTTTTTTGCATGATTGTCAATATTTTCTCCAAAGTTAGAGATTACAATAAATATGTACCCAATGCTGGTTTTTGCTTGATTTATGATCCATGATCTCCCATAAATCTTTTATATAAATATCTGTGAACCATGTGTACAAGGTCAATAAATTTCAACACCAAGCCTTGGAAGAGTAATAAAAAATGCTATCTTAGTTTGCATTAAGCTAAAATTAAAGCTGATTGTTTCACCCTTCTTTGTTATTCCTTGATAGGACCAATTCTGGAAAACAGCAAGTGACAGCAAGTGAAAGGAAAAAAGAGAAAGAAAACAAAATGCAAGAAAACAAGAACAAAAAGAGTGAAAATAGTATGTTGTGATCTACATTCAGTCCCCACAATACTCTCCCTGGGTGCAGATGGCTCTACCACAAGCCTATTGGAACTGTTCTGAATTCCTTCATTGTTCAAAAGAGCTACATCTATCTGAATTGATCACTGAATAATGTTGTTGTTGTTGTGTACAATGTTCTCTTGGTCCTATTCAGTTCACTTAGTATCAGTTCATCTAAGTCTCCCCAGGCCTCTCTGAAGTCATCTTGCTGATTATTTCTTATAGAACAATAATATTCCATAATATTCATATATCATAACTTATTTAGCCATTTCCAACTGATGGGCATCCACTCAGTTTCCAGTTTCTTGCCTCTATAAAAAGGGATGCAAGAAACATTTTTTGCATGTGTGGATCCTTTCCCCTCTCATGATCTCTTTGGAATACGGGTTCAATAGGGACTCTGCTGGATCAAAGAGTATGCACAGTTTGATAGCCCTTTGCACACAGTTTTAAATTGAGGAGCAAATTTAATAAATACTTTAAAAATTCTTAAAAACTAAAACTCTCTATAGTGAACTATTCAAATAATTAAAAAAATGGAGATGAAGGGACCTCAGTAATCATTTAGTCCAAACGAAAGAACTACTACACACATGCACATCCAACTACTATTTCCTTCCGGGATTATCCTCATTAAATAATGAACCAGTCCATGTGTGAAGACTTTTAATGAAAAATCAATCATTCCATCATATGATGACTCATTCTGATTTTAGAAGATACTGGTTGAAAAGTTTTGTTTTGTTCTGTTTTCCTAAAATAAAATTGAAATCTCCCTCTCTGTGACTTCCCTTCATTGTTCCTGCCTATACATTTTGGAAACAACCAGAAAAATTACCAATTGAATACTCCTCTCAATCCTCCTTCAACCCTGCCCTTCTCCAGGCTAAAAATCATGTGTCCACTCATCCAAAGCACTCCTTCTTTTCCTGTCTCCCCATACTGCTTGCTTTTATACATATTCTAGACTATATGTCTCCATTCTCCTCCAGGCTTCACTCCTGGCTTTATAGACTTTTTTCAACTTGCCACAGAAGACTCCTAATAATATATTTTAAATTGCCCCCCATCCCTCACACTGGAAAATACTGTCTATCATGTAAACCCATTCTTCTTATTGAGTAGTTCCTACAAAATCTCCAGTATAAGAAAAAAATTCAGGCCAGCCCATGTTTCCTTTTCTCTTCATATTCCACTTTTAATTCTCCATACTTTCTCAGTTTATTCTTTCAATGATTCTCTGGTTCTAGGATATCAGTGCAATTTCCTTGAAGATTGCCTGATAGATGCTGTAGAGATTTTTTTCTTTCTTTGTGGCTTTCATATAGTCCAATAATTCTTAGATAATTTCTCCTGGATCTATTTTCCACCTGAGTCATTTTTCCAATGAAGTATTTCATATTATCTAATTTTTTTTGTGTTATTTGAATGATTCTTTATTTCTCATTTAATCATTCACTTCCATTATCCAATACTAATTTTTATTGAATTATTTTCTTCAGTTAACTTTTACCTCAGTTTGTAATTTGTTCAGTTGTAATCTTGAAGGACTTTTATTTTGTTCATTGGATTTTTTTCCATTTCACCAATTCTACTTTTTAAAGAGTTATTCTCTTTTTCCATTTTGACAATTTTTTCAAGAAATTGTTTTTTTCTCTATTTCAGCAAATCTAATTTTTAAGAAGTTGTTTTCTTCATCTTTTTTTTCTATTTCACCAAATATATTTTTAAGGAGTTGAATTCTTAAATCAATTTCTGTTTCCTTTTCCAAACTCTCTTGCAAAATTCTTACTTCTTTTCCCTCAGTTATCTTCTAGCTTTCTTTTAAGATTCTTTTTAACTCTTCTATGTGAGCCTTTTAAGCTTGAGACCAGTTTATGTCCTGCTTTGAGACTTCACCTGGAAGTGTTTTGTCTTTGGTTTTCTCTTTTGGAGTTGTTTTCTCTCTATGGTTCTGTATGGTTAGAGCTCATTTTGCTTTTTTGCTTATTTTAAAGAGTAACGTTTGTTCCTGGGGTACAGGAGAAATTGTCCTGAGTTTCCTCAATAGAGTGATAGGGGTTTCTCACTACAGGAGCCATGGTGCTTCAGGCTTCCCCACTATGTTGGGCAGGCCTGGCCAAGTCCCACCTATTATGCTGGAGTTCGTGGGCTTACTATTTGTCTTCTGCAATTGCATTGAAAGTCCCACAATTGGTCTACTAATGTACTAGCCTTCTGAACAGCACAGAGTAGCCAGTGCTGCTTTATTTTGGCTAAAAGTCTCATACTAGATTCCTCACACCTGGATTCTTCTCCCTGGGTCTCCAGCATCAAACCTTTGATGGGTCATTTTCCCCATTGCCCAATTGAGACAGCTCTTTCCTGCAGTTTTTGCAAGATCTCTTATGCTGCAAAATTATTACACTTCAATTATTTTTAGGTTCTATCATTCCAAAGTCAGTTCAGAAACTTGATCTAAGTGTTGATTCTGAGGGAAGCCAGGAAGAGCTCAGAAAGAATTCTATTTGCTTTCCATCATCTTGGCTCTGCCCCAACTCCACACTATCTCTACCATCCCACAACTCATATTCTTCTCACTACCCTCCCAAATATTGTGCTTCCTTTTATTTGTTACCTTTCCCCTTTAGATTGTTACTTTCTTGAAGAACAGGCTGTCTTAATATCTGCTGGCATTTGGATTCTCAGAATTTAACACAGTCTCTGGCTTGGAAGCACTCAAACAATACTTGTTGATTTGACTTTTAAAATATGGTATCTATAACTAAATGTCATGCTTCAGAAATAGTCATACTAGAGGATAGGGCAGAGAATAGTAAGACAGTTATCTACTACTGGAGCTCTTATGTCAAGAAGGGCTAAAAGGGAAAGTGCTGGGACAGAATAGCTAAATGTAATTTTAAAACAAAAAGAGCAACAAAACAAATCAAGCCAAACCAACTTATTTTGAGTGTGGAGTAGAAAAGAGTAGCTAGCAGATCAATGAAATGTTACAGATATAATGTATTTTGTTTTCAGGAAAGCATTTAACTAAATCTCTCTATAGTTATGGGTAAGATGGAGACACAATTTTTTGAGATGAAAGATGTATATTTCATTTTCAGTTCTTCAGAAGACAGAGGAATAGATAAGGGTTAGAGGGAAAGAAGAGAGGACAGAGACCAAGGAAAAGAGAGAAGAAAAGAGAAGAGAAGACAAGAGAACAAGAGAGTTAAATTAATCTGATTTTTGATGTTGCTTTTATTTAGTTTAAGAAATGGCAAATCACTCCAGTAATTTTGCCAAGAAAACCCCAAATGGGGTCACAAAGTGTCAAACGACTGAACAACCAAAAACAACAACAACAATGAGAACATTTTTTTTAAATTTCATCTTCTTCCCATATTTGGTTATGACTTTTCCTCTTAGTTTAGCTATATAGATGCTTCTTTCAAATATCTTCTCTTTTTAAAATGGAGTTTCCATTTATATTGAAAATACAATTAGAGTTTACTATGTATCTTATAATTGGCATAGAGTTGATAGGTAGATAGATATACACACATATACACAATGCCTCTGGTTCTCCTTACTTTTCTCTCTATCATTTCAAATAAGTCTTGTCATGTTTCTCTGAATTCTTTAGATATGGCACAATAATACTCCATTAAATTCACTTCAAAATCATTATTGATTTCTGGTTATTGCATCACTACATTTTCCAATTTTAGTTTCAAATATTTTACTATTACTATTGTTGCTTCTATTACAGTTGTGTTGTCACTACATTGCCACTGGCTCCACTTCATTTTCTATTAGTCCTTATAAGGCTACTCAGGTTTCTCTGAATCTATTTGTGTGTGTTTTGTTTTGTTTTGTTTTGCCAGCAATTGGAGTTAAGGTATTTGCCCAGGAACACACAACTACTAAGTGTTAAGTGGCTGAGACCAAATTTGAACTCAGGTTCTCTTGATTTCAGGACCAGTGTTCCATCCACTGAACTCTCCAATCTGCTGCCCCAATCTATTATTTCTTTAAGCACAATAAATATCCCACAATATCTCTGTACCTTAACATCTTTATCCATTCTTCAACCAGTGGGTATCTCTTTTGTTTCAAAGTCTTTGGTATTACAAGAAATACTTTCATGAATCTTTCAATTTTGTTTTCAGTCATTAACATCTTTTAGGCATATGCCTCTGTATCAAAAGGATATCTGGTCACTTTCTTAGTATAATTCCTGGTTATGTTGCAAAATGTTTAGAAAAACTGATAGTTCATCAGCATTCCATTATAATATATGTATATGTACTTATGTATACCTCTACCTTTCAGTATTGGTTAATCTTATCTTTATCATCTTTGTCAATTTGTTGAGTTCCATTAGGATCATTTTTGTGGTTCTGGTTCTGTTTTCAGATTTTACCAATGTGAAGAAATCCTAACACTGAACAGTCATTTATCACAATATCATTCCAATCCTATTTAAACAGTGTTCATGTCTTAAAATTTATTCTGCTATTTCCTAATTGATGGTAATTGAATTTGTTTTCAAGATTTTTTTTGCTATTACAAAAGCATTACTATGAAATATAGATATATTTATAGATAGATAGACAAAGAGATAGACAGATAATCATATACATACTACTTTCTTTAACAACTTTAGTGCAATAGCTGGAACCCTAAGTTAGCAAAAACTAATAAAAAAAAAGTCTGGTGATTGTTGCACTATTTCAAAGTGTTTTCCATAATAGCTAGACAACCTATCTTCCCATCACCCCTCCAACATTTATTACATATATATTTAAAAATCATTATGCCCACTTTGAAGTGGATGAAATAGAATGCCAGAGTTGTTTTAATTTGCATTTCTTTTATAAGTGATTTAGATCAGTTTTCAAATTTTTTAAAAATAATTTCCAATTGTTTTTGAAAACTATTTGCTCATATCTTTTTATATCTCATTTATTACAGAATGGCTCCTGAGCTTATGGATTTGTATCAGTTAGCAATATTTTAATATTAATTTTGTCAGAAATATTTTGTGTAAAGATTTTCCCCCACTTTATACTTTTATTTGGGCAACAAACTCCTTAATTTTGCCTAACTAAAATAATTAATTAGTTAATTTTTATATCGGGCAGCTAGATGGCACAACAGATAGAAAAATTAGTCAGAAAGACTCATCTTTGTGAATTCAAATCTGGCCCCAGACACTTATTACCTGTGTGAAGCTGGGCAAGTGTTTTAAATTTATTTGTCTCAGTTTCCTTATCTGTAAAATTATCTGGAGAAAGAAATGGCAAATCACTCCAGTAATTTTGCCAAGAAAACCCCAAATGGGGTCACAAAGTGTCAAACAACTGAACAACCAAAAAAACAACAATGAGAACATATTTTTAAATTTCATCTTCTTCCCATATTTGGTTATGACTTTTCCTCTTAGTTTAGCTGTATAGCTGCTTCTTTCAAATATCTTCTCTTTTTAAAATGGAGTTTCCATTTATATTGAAAATACAATTAGAGTTTACTATGTATCTTATAATTGGCATCCTTCAAAAAGTTCATTTTCTTATATAATTTTCCTGCCAGTTCTTATCAAATCAGGTATCCTTTCCCAGAACTTTGAATTCTTAATTTTATTGAAAATTAGAATATTGCTCCAATTGTTTCAGATTATTATTTATACAATGTGTTCTGATACTCTACTTTTCTAGGTTTAACATTCATCAAATAATTTTAATGATTTCTACTTTATATAACAATGTGAGACAGGTTGATGTTACCCTTCAGTTCTGCTATTAATCTTTATTTCCTTTAAGATTCTTGACCTTTTCTTTCTCCAAAATTCTCTAAATTTTTAATTATTTTATTCCATAATATTCTATAATTCTATAAAATAATCTTGCTATAGCCAAAACTACATCTTTATTTAAAAACATAATATATTTCATTATATTAGTATGTCCTAATTATAAACATTGTTTCTCTTGCCAATTATTTAAGACTTTTGTTCTTTTTGTGACGAGTATGTATGTTAACAGTTAAATGTGATTCTGATTTTTTTATGTGGTTTCAAATTGTTTTTTGGAATAGTAGATTAATTCCCAACTCTATCAACAGCATGGAATGTGCCTACTTTGCAGACCCCTCCTACCAATGAATTCATTAATCAACATTTATTAACTATCTACTCTGTACTAGACACTATACTAAACATTGGGGATGAAAAAGAGACAAAAGATAATCCCTGAACTCATGGAGCTTATAGAATAATGCAGGAGACAATATACAAACTAGATTTATACTGGATAAATAATAGATAACTACTGTGACTATTTCTATTTTGAGTCATGTGTCACATAGAGGGCAAACAATGAAAAGTCAGTTATTGGAGGACAGGAGGTAGAGTGGAAAATGGAGAGCTTTCTAGGCATGGCAAAGAGCCAGAGAAAGGGCCCAGAGTTAAGGGATGGAGTGTCTTGTCAACAGAACAGCCAGGAGCCAATTTCACTGAAATGAATAGCTTATGTTATGGAATAAGGTGGCCTTCTGACATATTTTCCTCAATGATGACTTAAGCAAGCCACTTGAACCTCTAAACAACACAGCCTTCATTGAAATTTTCAGAGTTTTTTTTTTTTCAAAATGATCTATCTCATTAGAAATGCTACTTTTAACTTAATATATCTCATTTCCTTTGTTCTTTATTTTATATTAAGATGTTTAAATATGGATATTCCCAGAGGTGAAGATTTAATGAGTAAACTTATATTGAGTAGAAAAGCAAAACTTCACCATGAACATCTATTAATAGGCATTTCATTTTTTTCTGACTATAGTATATGTGTTACTGTGTGTGTATGTGTGTGTGTGTGTGTGTGTGTGTGTTTGTAGAATCTGGAAAGCCATATGTATGGAAGACAGAAAATTTCACAGCTTGAAAAAGCAACACTTGAGTGTTTTTCAAAGGCAAACAGTTTTCACAATTAACCCTGCTGATCTGTTTATAAAATTTCAGATGTGTAAGTACACACAGTTGTTTTCATTAATTCTTGATAAGCAATAAGTATTAAAAATTATTTCACTTCAAAGAATCAGTATCAGATTTGGGATTCAATGGGAGGCATATGCTATGACATATGATTTTCCATCTTGCTGTAATGAGTGAACATGACTGGCATCCAAAAGAAGGTCTGAACTAAATATTCACATTTCGTTGGCTGGGCCCTGAATTGTCGAACCTTTAGGATTTTTCAAATACAGTATTAATGTGAAGAACTTCCAATACATACATAATGACTGGATGCTGGGGATTTCTTCATTCATACAGGATGAATTAATAAAGAATTTCCAAATATTACACTGATAACAACAACAGGCAACATGATGTGGTTAGAAAACTGGTCTTGGGATCCAGAAGGCCTATGTTCAAATCCTACTGACACCTTGCCATAGGAATCTTAATTTTAATTATCATAGGAAATTCAGTTACAGAAACATTACCCATATTCATCACTGGATAAAGTTGCCATGCTAGGATTTCTGAGCAATGATAAAATAACCAGTCTAGAGCAAATATCACTATTTTTTGGTAATACTACTTCTGCTGCTAGTAAAAGATAATCTTCATGATGATAAGGAATATTTATATAACATTTTAAGTAGCAAAGATATTTCACATAGAATATTTCTTTTGATTTTCATGACAACAAAGTATGGTAGGTACTATAAGTAGCATTTTATATCTTTTATAAGGGAAGAAACTGAGGCTTACAATATCTGATTGATTTAGAATCATTGAAATAGTAATAGCCAATGTGAGTCTTTCATTGAAAAGGCTATACTGTTGATAATATTATATGATGGGAAAAACAAAAACAAAACACTGTACTAATGTTTTAGAAACCTGGGGTCAAATCCCAATTCTGCCATTTATTAGTTAATAGCAGAACAAATTTAATCTTCCCTCATTATATATCTATATCTATATCTATATGTGTGTGTGTGTGTGTATCTGTGTATACCATATGTAATATATAGAAAATATATCTTATGTTTAATGTATACACAATTTAATCTTCTATATAAATATATAATATATTTGGTATATATTATATATGTGTGTATATGAATATTTATATATAGATATAAGTATATATATATAATAGTAAGTCATTTACATATGAATAATAACTCCCTTTCTTGTAATCTCAGTCACTGAGCTTTACAGTACAACAGAAGGACCTGGGAAACTGAAAAGAGGCAACATAAGCCAGATGAGGTAAATCCCAATCACCACTTTGACAACAATCTCCCCTCGAATTTGGAAGAAAATATCAAGTACACAACCACTGATAGTCTTGGGAAAAGTATTGTTCTCTAAGTCACTGGACCTGCTTCTGTGTCACCCATCTCTGCTATCATTGAGAGCAAAAATCAATTTTGAGAAGGGGCTCACCTTCCTCGCCATCAACAACAACAGCTGAACAGCTGCTGGCAAAATGGCCACCAATGATAGGGAACCCTAGCCATGGAAACAACACCTCCCAAAACAAGCAAACAAACAAAACAGAAGGTTCTGCTTCCGTCCCAGATTTCACAATCACTATCAAGAGGGGTAAACTCCTTAGAGGAGAGGCCAGTCAACCTTACCAACTGCTAACCAACTCCCATTTAGAGGTCAGTCAAGTCAACTTAGCTGAAGCAATAGCATCCCTTGAGGGGGAGATGGAAAACAATTTGAACCATTGTCACCATCTCCCTTGATGGTCAAGTTATTTCCCCTTGAACCTGAATAGAGACAACCCAGGATCTTCAAACCAAGAGCCTTGAAGATGGAAATATTTTTTGATTCACTGCCCTTGGCTATCATCCTAGGCCATAATCACTGTAGAAATATAGCATTCAAATGCTCCTATAGGTGCTATAGTTACTGCTCCTAAAGACTCAGAATTTCTTATCCACAAACTCCTTGGCTCTGCCAAATGGTAATATCAGAAACTAATAGGATAACTTTAGTGAAAATGACATTAAAAAGTCATTACCATTTCCTTTGCTGTTGCTCCCTAAGGACCACCAGAATTTCTATCTGCCTTGTAGCTGAAATGTTCAATTGGCTCCTCATCACAAGGTGAGCTCCTTGAGGGCAGGGAAGGTCTTTCTATTTGTATCTCCAGCTTTTGCACATAGGAATTGTTTAATAAGTATTTCAATATTTCATTCAGTCTACCTAGAATAGTCTATGATTTGATGGTCATATTCTGAAGAATGCAACATAGATTGCATTGTGGTCAGAGCAACAGACTGGAGTCAGAAAGATTCATCTTCCTTAGTTTAAATCTAGCCTCAGGCATTCCATAACTTTCTAACCCTGAAGAAGTCATTTAACTGTGTTTGTCTCAGTTTCCTCATGTGTAAAATGAGTAAGAGAAGGAAATGGCAAACATCTCCACTGTCTTTGCCAAGAAAACCCCAAATGTGTTCTCAGAGTCAGACACGACTGAAAAATGACTGCTTTAAAAAATAATAACATTATAAGTTACATGACAAATTTTCTCTCTTTTCTGCCATGCCCAGTATGGTAATCTATTATGAAGAACAAAAGGTTCTTTATAAATGTTTGTTATTGAATCATACTGAATTTATATGAATTTATATATATATATATATATATATATATGTATATATGTGTGTGTGCATAAATACTTATATATATTTCCTTCCAATTATCAGGCCTATACCTGATTCCATAAAGTTTCCATTCATTTTTTTTTCTGATTTTACCTTCTAGAGCCAAATAAAGTAAGTATAATCCTCCTAACCTGCATATGATAACACCTGAAGTAGTTAAAGAGAGCCATTATACTATAACTCACTCCTTCAGCCTTTCCTCCATTCCATCATCTAATTGCTTCTTGCCATAGAGGATCATAGATTTAAAGTCAGGCAAGGTCTTTCTTTCTCCACTCTTCATCATATATAAATATACATTCTTGTGTTCAATCCAAATCCTTTGCAGGTGTTGCTGGTATTTGCACCGTTGTATATATTTTGTATATTGTCAGCCTTGACAGTACCATCCCAGAACATAAACTAAAAAACGTAGGGAGCTGAGCTGTCTGACTTTGCTTTGTACTTTGGTACATGGAGCTAAGGTAATGTCTTGATGATGATAATGGTGATAATGATAGTTAAGAACAGCATCTCTCAAAGTAATTAGCCCATCTGTATGAAGACTCCAAGCCTAAACTTGCTTGCTGAAATATCACGTTTATCACATTCAAACCTGACTATTCTTTTGACAGGAGGACCAAATTTAGATAAACATATTGTCTCACCTGTCAAAGCAAGAAAAGCAAAAATCAGCTGACTCTTCAGCACAATTTAAAGGTTATGACTTTGTCCAGATGTTATCCATCCTGAAAGGCAATGAATGATCTAGACAGAATCTTTACCATAAACAGAATAAGCACCTCTCAATCAACAAGCATTAATCCCTACCACATATTAATAAATAATAAAGCATTGTGATAAATGCTAGATACATATCTCCATGCAGCATACATTCATATATATACCTATACATACATACAGTTTATACACACATATATAATATATATATATATATATATATATATATATAGAGAGAGAGAGAGAGAGAGAGAGAGAGAGAGAGAGGTGTCTCAGGGGATAGTATCAGACAGTCAGGGAGATAAATTTTTCAGAGTTCAGTTCTGGCCTCAGATACTCATTAACTGTATGATCCTGAGCAAATCACTTAACTCTCTTTACCTCGGTTTCTTCATCTGTAAAATGAGCTAAAGAAGGAAATGGCAAACCAGTCCAGTATTTTTGTCAAGAAAACCCCAAAGGGGGTAATGAATAATCAAACATGACTTAAAAGAGAAAATAATATGTACATGTATATGCAAATATGTAGGTATGCATGAATTTATGTGTATAAAACAATCCCTTTGCTTTCAAGGTACTTATATTGTAATTGGGAACACCTATAGGTGAGGGATGATCAGATGGGGAAGTAATGAGTTAAGGGTTCTAGGACAGGTAGTTGGTAAGATGGCTAGATACCTGGAAGAGATACAAAGATGTAGTATGAGTTCATTTTAGAACCAGCTAATAGATTTGAAAGCATGGGCTAGTCTGCACAAGGTCAATTGGCAACCTATTGGATTAGGCTCAGCTGTGAAGCTGAAAAAAATAACTTCTCCAGGGTCTGAGGCCTGGACTCCACAGTAGTGTAGAGGTCCAGATCTCAGGTGGACACTGGTCTAGGGATGGAGGAACAGATCATAGGAAAATGGGCAAGATGGATAAAGCTGAAACATGGCACTAGTTACAGTGCTATGTTCTAGAAATACAAATGCAAAAATGAGAAATGTCTTGCCCTCCAAAAGCTTAGATTCTTCTTTGTTCAAAGTGCTATGCCGAGTGCTTCTAATAAAAAGACAAACATGAAACAATTTGTACCCTAAAGCCATACAATACAACTCACCTTCATGAATGAAGGGACTGAGTCTCTTGGAAATTCAGTGCTCAGTATGAATGAATCTGAGATGACAATGTATACAAAGAACAGTGAAGAACCCAGCAGAGGAGGGAAAATGAAATCATATAATCACTTTTCTTTTAATCTCTGAATGATGTTTTCTGCCACACTTTCAAAAGGAGCATGAGATAATATATGAAGCACTTTGCAAATCTCAAAACACTATTTAAATTTTAGCTGTTCTATAATGTCAGGTAAAAAGCTGGGTCATCCACTAGATCCTTAAAAGTAAATGAACCCCCCTTTTCTTGAAGATTTACTTTGTGGGACAACAGAAATGACTTTAATAGAATTCATTCATCCTCACTCTGGGAAGCACTTGGCTAGAGGGGACCTCATGGGAACTCCTTGGAGAGATGCATTTTTAGTGGTGCACTCAAATAGCATGGTGCTTCTCTTTGAAATCACCTTCATGAGCCATTAGCAAGGGGAGCTGTGGGAAACTTGCTGCCCTCCATTAATGTGATTCCCAACCAAAGGTTTTAAAATCTCTCTTCCCGCATGGAAATCATTAGCTTCTCCCCCCACCATCACTTTAACACAGGATTTGGTTGCAATGAAACATCATTAAAACCTTGGGATTCAGAATGGATGAAAGAAAAAAAATTCTCAAAAGCTAGCTTATACATATAAATATATGCATTATACATGTGTGTGTATTTCCTCCTTTTCCTCTTTCTCCCAAACCAATTTATTTCCAACCAGATGGATTCAATGTCCCCCCAACCCAAATACACACTCACACGTGCATGCACACACATACACATACACACACTCACACATATACACATACTCCATTGGCCTGTAAAATAATATTGTACAATATTTCTCTTATTTCATGGTAGGATTTTTATTAGCCAGGCTTTGAAGCAGGGACATTTCTTTACTTTGGCACCTGGGAGTTTAACAGAGCTCTAGAGAGCAGCCATCTCCATCATCACAAACAAGCCTTCACTGAGCATTGGAACTGGAGTGCCCCCAAACTGGGTACTATGGGATGGAGGTAATTTGAGTTGACCTCATTCTACATAAATGGTTTGCAATAAACTAGTGTAATGCTTTTTAATGACTGAACTTTGGACAAATCGAGGTGATGGTGGTGACTTTGGAAATGTCTTCTTGTCTTGAGTCAGTATAAACTAGGTTATTGTTCCTTAGAAGATTCCTCATCACCCATGGGACTACTCAAAGAAAGCACCAGAGAGTTCTTGCCAAAATAACACACTGCCAGTTTGTTTCTTTTATATTACTCATAGGGCAGGTTTACAATTTACATACCTTGCTAAAACTCTGTCTTTTGTTTTAAGGGGGGAAAGAGGGCAGGGATCCAATCCTTTTTCTGATCTTTTTCAGTCATCCTGTCATCCTCTGTTACTCCCTGTTGGAGCAATGAGTCAAACTAGCTTTCTAAACGTTATATTTCTTCAATCTTCAAAAAAGTTTACAATGATTTTCCTTTGATCAGAAGCCAAAGGAATAACCCCTGAATTTTCAGTGCAAGGTTTTTGATTAATATCTACCCCTTTCTCTACCCCAATTGTTATAAAACAGAGATAATAAGGCAGAAGAGAAAAAAATGTGGTGAGGTGAAACAAGAAAGTCAGCTACAGAATTAGTCTTAAGTCTTCTGCTTGACCCTCAATGTAAAAACTGGGAAGAATGGTTGCAAGTTGTAAAGAAAAACAGAGATCAGTTTTATGTAAGAAAAAAATGCCATAACGTAGCTCTCTTCAATAGTGAGAAGATTCATACCAGTTCCAATGATTCTGTGATGAAGAGAGCCATTTGCACCCAGAAAGGGGATTGTGAGTACTGAGTGTGGATCACAACATAGCATTTTTACTTTTTTTGTTGTTGTTTGCTCACATTTTGTTTTCTTTCTCATTTTTCCAGTCTGATTTGATTTTCCTTGTGCAACATGATAATTGTGTAAATATGTATACATATATTGGATTTAACATATATTTCTACCATATTTAACATATATTGGACTACTTGCCATCTAGGGGAGAGGGTAGGGAAAGTTGGGGAAAATTGGAACACAAGGTTTTACAAGGGTTAATGTTGCAGAATTATCAATGTGTATGTTTTGACAAATAAAAAGCTTTATTAAAAAAGAAAAAAATGCTATAGTGATTAGTACTCATTGAAAATAAAATATGCTTCCTTCCAGATGATTTCTCATTAATACATATGTTCAAATGAAGGCTGAATTATCATATGTTGATAATTTGGTGGAGAAAATTCTTTTATATAGGTAAGTCAGATCAGTTCTTAGGATCATGGATGTAGACCTCAAAACCACCTCCAAATTTAATTAAAAAAGCAGTTATTATGCATCAGCTCCATTCAAAGACTTTGCTCTGACACTGGGAATACTAAGAGAAACCTGATTTAGACTTTTTAAGTTAGTTTCTTTTAAAGAATAGAACAGTATCAAAATAAGCAAAATGAATGATGAGCTAAAGGTGTCTCTTACCTATTCCCAAGCTGATTGTTGAATTTTTAGCGTAAAATCTGTAAAGGCTATAAATCACACCTTGACTTATTATTTTTATGATTATCTAGGCTTAGGAGAGTGATGGAGAAAATGTGAACAATTAATATCAAATGTTTAAACTTGTCACTAACATTTTATGCTTTTGGAAAGCTGATTGTTAAATAGTTATCCACCAATACCCCCCATACATTCCCCTGTGGAGAATACTAGCAAAAATACTAGAGAAAGTTGGTAAGGTTTTGTGTATGAGCTGAATGTACTTAGATATTAAAGAAAGATATTAAGACACAGAGCTGAGGAGGGAATGCATCACAGTCCCTGAAGACAGTTTGTACAAATGAATGGACATGGTAGAGAAAATGACATTTGTATCTAGCAGCTAGAGGGCCAGTTAGAGTGAAATAGAGAGCTGGTTTCTGAGGCTTCCTCTGACTAAGATTCTAAGGCTCTCCTGCTTTGTCTCACCCTCCCCAGCCTTCCTTTTGTGGTGCTAGCCTCTAGGTTACAATGGCAAAGTAACATCCTGACAATTCTCCTGAGCCTGAGCGTATGAAGGATGGATGAGAGCTCCATGTGTGAAAAATAGCTCTGTGGTGAGCTGAAATGGGGTCACCATAGACAGGATTGGTAGAAGAAACATTTGAAGGAGACATGGAAGTACAATGACAAATGAAACAACAGAAAAATTGCAGTGACAGACAAAGTAGCCTGCTTCCTGGCTGGTGAGAATTAAGCCACTCTTTCTTTCAAAGCTGAGGCAGGAGACGGTCTACCATATCAAGAGGCAAAGAAACAATGGTAGACAGGGAAAATGACAGCTGTAGTCCTAAACTACAGACAAGAAGGAAGGGAAGTGGGACCACTCCTAAGTAGAACTCATATTTGGCTCACAAATGTCTCTTCAGTCACAAGAGGAATAGCTAAGAGGTATAGCAAAGAATGATTTCAAATCCAGCCTGATATTTACTACCTCTGTGATTCTGAGCAAGTGACTAAAATCCTTTGTCCCTCAGATCCTTCAACTAAAAAGATAGATAATTCATACATAAAAGCATACATAATTCAGAGGGCTATAATGATCAATTGAGATAATGTACCATTAACTCTTCTTTGCTAATTTATTATTGTTGTTGCTTACATGCCTATGGTCACACAGCCTCAAAAGTCATGTCTGAGTACATAAGACAGCAAAATGATGGAAAAAGAAATTATAACATAGAGCCAAGGAACAACTGAAATCAGCTAAAATACAGCCTCTATTTTCCCCCTGAATACCCATCTGAGAGGCCTGGTCTATGACTTAAAATTGCCCTTTGAGAAGAGCATGAATCTAATTTAAACATGACTGAAACAAAATCAACCCTCTGGAAACATGTATTTCTTCAGATAACACTATAATAATTCATTTCGGTTCCACCGAGGAGTTTATTGGCCTGAAGGAAATCAGATGCAAGCTGACACTGACACACTAAAACGGGATGAGTATATTACCTGCAAAACAAAAGAACTTGCCTTGACTTTCCACATTCGCCTCCCATATTTATTCAGTGCCTTCTATTCATTCATTTGGAAAGAATTTATAAAAGGTCATGTGATTAAGACTGGATCATACTCCTTGAGGTAGTTCAATATATGCCCTCAGGAGACTGCAATCTAATCAGAGTGACTGAATCATATTACTTTTTAGGGACATTATTGCATAAAGGAAAGAATGCTGAATGGGAAGTCACAAAGAATTGAATTAAAATCTAGACTGTAACACTTACCATTTCATGACTGAACTATTTCTTCATCTATTAAATTAAAGGATTGCTTCTTGAAGTCGGTTGTGGATCTATGATCCTACCATTATATTTATTCTGTACACTCAATATTGATTTATCTGCCTACATGTGACCTCTTCCCTTCCCCATTAGAATGTAACATCCTAGAGCACAGCAACTATTTCATTTTAGCTCTGTATCTTCAGAACCTAGAACAATTTGGGACACAAAATTAATAACCACTTAATATATATTACAGACTATAAATGGATCAATGAAGATTTTTTTAAAAACTTATTCTAAGTTGGCTTCTTTCTGATCACAGGGGGATGGAAAGATCCCATTCCATCCAGTTTTTTACCATCATTCTCCTGTCATGTCTTGCCTTTGAAGAAAGGAGAAAAATGTTATTCCATCAGTTTCTTTCAGTGCTTCCCTCACCTGAGTTGCCAGAACACAATCTGAGTCCAAGAATCTAGGGATGAGAACAACCTATCTAAACCCATTTCTCAATAATTAACAATCTCCCAATCAGTCATACCTTCCCCATTCCACTGATTATGAATCCTTGGCTATTATTATTCATTAATCAAAATATTCTCTTTCCCCCACTGCCCAATTCCTATATCTCAACCTACCTCCACCCATTGTCCCACACTGCAATTTACTCCTTTCACTTTAAAATATTCTTGGTCTATTTCATAATAAACTTGACTTCATATTAAATTATATTCTTTTCTCACTCCTTTCCTCTTTTGGTTTTTACTGAGATCTGGTTCCTGCTAATGAAATCTACATGAATCAATGCAAAGTAAAATTAGCAGAACCAGGGGACATTGTAAACAGTAAGAGCAATATTGTGTGGTGATTAACTGTGAATTAATTATGATTAACCATTCTCAGCAATATGATCATCCATGACTATTATGAAGATATTGAATGAGAAATGCTATCTGCCTCCAGGGGAGGGGGGAACTGATGGAATCTGAATGTAGATTGGAGCAAACAAAAAAAAATAAAAATTATTTTTAAAAATTATTATTCTATATTAGTACTGTAGTGCTTGTTTTTAGGAGGGGGACTTTTTGCAACATGACTAAGATGAAAATTTTTTCTTCACTATTTCACATGCTTACCTCTAACAAATTTCTTGGCTTCACAAGGGGTGAGGAGGTGAAAGGGACAGAAGGAAAGATATATAACTCAATTTTTAAAAATGAATGTTAAAAATTATTTACATGAAACTGAGAAAATATAAAAGTTAAATGTAAAACCAAAAAAAAATAAATAAAAGTTGTATTCCACAATATTTGGTATATATCAATTCCTTAATAAATAGTTCTCCCTTAAACATTCAAAAAAGGAGGTGTTTCTCTTCCTCAGATGTCTTTAATCTGAGGCTGGACCACCACTTGATTGATATCATAATAAAATAATTGAGGACTGCTTTGAAGGTATAGATTTCTGAGGTCCCTTAAAATTTTCAAAATCTGGGATTTTGTGATTCTGCATAAGAATAATTGGATGAGGAGATGAAATAGTTATATAAATACTGACAAATTAGAGATGGATGGTCCAAGCATTACATTAGTACCCATAGAATGCTGAAAACAAAACTAAACTAAAAGAAACATTGAAAGAGTCCCATTACATGCTGCATGGATAGCTTATGGAAGATTTAAAGAAAAAGCATGGTAAAGAAACTCACAGGGTGAGAAAGTAGACATACATTGTGGTTGCAGGGAATAGTCACTTGAATGAAATTATTGATTCCTTGACGAATTCATATGCTGTTTGTACACATGGAGTATATATGAGCATTTATGATCATTGATATAATGACCTTTCAATAAGGAACTGAGTCATAACTTCTCATATCACCAATCTAGCTCACATTAATACATTTTTTTATTTATGCTAATTAGTTAACAGATTAGTAGTAATTGAATTCAATGAACATGTACTGATGGTCCTGGGTATGTTTAATCTATAGAAAAGAAGACTTAAAAGAAATGATATCTCTCTTTCATCATCTGAAGGACTGTGATACAGAGAAGTGATTAGGTTTGTTCTGTTTAGTCCTAGAAGATAAAGGAATGAAAAATAGTCAAAAATTTCAGAGAAGCAGATTTCTGTTTTATATAAGTATTGTACCCAGTGGCCTTTTCACTTAGCTCCCAGATAGCTACTCTACTAGGTTTAACATACTTTATTAGTCAGCTTCTACTTAAAAATCACAATTCATGAACACCCCCCCCCCCCACTGTGGTGTTTACTTTTTATCTATTAAACCAAGAAACATTAGTTCAAAACCAAAGAGTTTAATGAGATGTCATGACACCGTAAGAGACAAGAAAAACCCCCAATACAAATAGGGATATACTTTTCTACTGATGACCATAATATCAATCAAGGACACAAGATTCATACACAAAAATGACTCATACATGGAAAATGTGAATGGAAAATACTTTTGTAAATATCAAGGTATGCTTCTACAAAGTGATCTCCAACAGTATCATCTCTTCATGGAAACCCCTTTTCAGTGTTAACCATCAGTGAGATCACCTTCACCGAGTTTCTTTTGTTGCTATCTAGCCAGAATATCTGCTCTCTTTTGGGCAAATCTATTGTACTGCTGGTACTACTGTTTTCTACTGCCATCTGTTGGTCTTTGCCGCTGAGCTGCTATTCTTAGCTTCCTTGGTCTTCAGCTGGAATTCAAATTCCTTATGGCTCACTATGGTTTGATTTCTACCATTGCATCCATTCCATTGGCTTAAGAATCTTATCCTCATCTTAAAATTCTTCTTTTGATTTTTTTTTTATCTTTATGATACTCATTCTAAGCTATACCTTATCCATGACCCAAAATTTATTTTAAATCCTATTATATCCTTGTGATTTTAGTCTAGGTCACCAAGTGACTCTCTTTGACAAAACTTAAAAAAAAAATACTAGATGAACTATAGTGAAATGATTCCTTTAGTCCTCATGAGGTACCATTTAAACCAAACATAAAAGGGGAAAAACATGAATAAAGGATGTATGGAGATGAAGAATGGCTTTTGTGCTACCTCCCCTTAGTAACCAAAAGCACTGCCCTTCCAATACAAGCAAAAAATTCTTAAACAGTTAGACCTGTGCAAAAATATGATATATTCTCTTAGGATCGGGTTGTCCCTTCAAGAGATCTTCAATCAAAGGCTGAATAATGACTTGCCTAGCAATATTGAAGAAGAGATCCTTGTTCAGATCTGGATTAGATTGGATAGCCTCAGAAAACTTCTAAACAGGAAGGTTCTGTGATTCTCTGAAGTGCTAAGAAATATACATACCTACATATGTGTACTTTGAACAAGACTGTCCTGTTTTGGGATTGTTTTCTTACATATTCATTTGTTTCTAATGGCCCTTAGCTGCTAATCTGCATCACTTCCAAAGATGTTCCCTTCTTTTTTTAAAGAATACTTTCCGCACTGACTAAGGTAATACAGTCTCGATTCGCTATAACACAGTTCTTGTATTTGATAAGCTTTTCATCTAATCAGAATGATAAAATACAACTTCAATCAATCAAATCAGCAGATATTTATTAAGCTCCTATCAGGTGACAAACATTGTGCCAGGAACACAAAGTCAACATTAAATAATCCCTGTCTTCAAGGGGACCACACACACATACTTACACAGAGTAAGTATTATGTGAATATTGCTGTTGTTCAGTCAATTCACTCATGTCACATTCTTTATGACCTAATTTGGACTTTTCTTGGCAAAAAACAGTGGAATTATTTATCATTTCCTGACTTTAAGCCTAGTAAGTACTCTTATTATTGAGCCACATAGCTATCCCATATAACTATTTTGATTGTCATAAAGTTGAAAAAGTAACTAAGCTAGAGTAAAACCATATAGGGAACCTTGCTTGGCAGAATAAGGAAGTAATAGCTCAAAGTATAGAATCATAGAAAATTACAGCTTCAGGGTATTTTAGGATTAATTAGTATAAATTATTTAATTTTGCAGGTGAAAAAATTGAGGTCTAGACAAAGAAGATAGTCTACTTCAGATTATCCAATTTACTGGTGACCAAACCTAGATTAAAACATCGAATTCTGGTTGAATGTTTTTTTTTTCCATGTTTTGGGAGACATCGTGGTATGATAAATTTGGATTTTGATTCAAACCTTGGTTTAAAAAAATTCCAGTTTCAGGTAAAGTTGTTGTTTTTAATTAATCTATAAAATGAAGATAAAATATTTGTGTATATAACTCACAAAGTTTTTAATAAGGAAACATTTTTGCTTTACCTAAATTTAGACTTTAGGCTTCTCTAAATATGAGATTTGACTTAAATTAAACCTTAAATTATATCTATGTATATATAATTTAAGGTATATATATATATATATATATATACACAAATATATGAATTATTGATATTTCCTAAACCATCTCTCTAGATGGAATTTTTCTTTATTATATTGAATATATTATTGTATTTTTTCTGAGGCCCATTTTCACCCATAACAGGATGCCTTAATGAGAATTGGTACAATGTCAGTGGCACATTTATTAAGTAACTGCAGTATACTAGGTATTAGTCTGGGTATCACAGATATAAAGACAAAAGTGACACAATCCAAAGAGATACCTAACTACCTAAAAGGTAAATATGTAAATATACCAAAATATGTGAGTCAAACTTGGACCTTAGAAAAATTGCTTAGGTAGCTCAATGGACAATAGATTGAAATAGAGAGAGACTAAAGGCCTCAGACACAGCTTGTATGAGTATGGGCAACTCATAACCTCTGTTTGTCTCAGCTTCTTTATCTATAAAATGTGGACAAAAGTTGAATTTACCTTCCAGGGTTTTTGAAGATCAAATGAGATATTCAAGTTAAAGTACTTAGCATAGTACCTGACAAATGCTATATAAATAGTTAGTTATCATTATTGACTTTCTTGTGGGCATTTAACAGGAAGCATAAGAGCTGCAACTCCAAGACTAATCCTTGTCATCCCGACCTTGAGATGTGTTTTTCCAGGGTCAACCTGGATAGTATCCAAGAAAAGATGGCTTCCACTGAGCTATGATTTAAAATGGTCTAATGAAGGCAACCCTGCCCAAAGCATGACCTGCACAACCTAACTTTAAACTAAAAGATTTATTTTGTGGATTCTGAGCTTTCTGATCTATTAAACAAGAAATGTTATGATCAAGAGGATGATTTCAAAGAGGCCTGGACTTATATGAACTGATGCTGAGTGAAATGAGTAGAACCAGGAGAACATTGTACATGGCATCAATAAGATTATATGATGATCGATTCTGATGGACATGGCTCTTTTCAAAAGTAAAGTAATTCAGGCCAGTTTCAGTAGCCTTGTGATAAAGAGAGTTATTTGAACACAGAGAGAGAACTGAGGGAACTGAGTATGGATCACAACATAGTATTTTCATATTTTATTGTTGTTTGCTTACATTTTATTTTCTTTCTCATTTCTTTTTCCTTTTTATTTTGAATTTGCTTATACAGCATGATAATTGTAGAACTATGTATAGAAGAGTTATACATGTTTAATATATATTGAATTGCTTGCCTTCTGGAGACAAGGTGGGGGAAAAGAAAGGAGAAAAAAATTAGAATATAAGGTTTTGCAAGGGTGAATGATGAAAATAATCTATTCATATGTTTTGAAAATAAAAAAGCTTTAATTAAAACAAATAAAAAAAATCCCTTGGTTGTAATAAATCTAAAAATAAGGGGACCCAAAAAATAAATCAATTTAGTACCTTTAAAAAATAGAAATGTTTTTAGACAGGTATGCTTTCTGGTCTGATAAAAGAATTAACAGGTCCTGTTGACATGCCAAATATGGCTTTGCTAACTAATGACATTCTCACTGTTATTCTCCTCTTTATTTTATCATTCTATTTGTGTTCCTCTGTATGGATTCAATCTTAAGCTAATATACCATTCCCAAGAACTGTCATAGGATAAAGATACACAGCTTACTTGAGACCAAAGTCAAGTAATGGATTTTTTTTTTTGATATTCAATAAACCTTAAAATAATTTAATTATTTTGAAATCTTTCAATATGCAATAGGCCCCTATGATGTTCTTGGTTAGGTTTTCTGGGGGTCTCTGGGGAAGCATTCTTTTCATTTGAGTAATCACCAAAGAATAGCCAGGTGTTAAAGTTCAAAAGTCTTTATTGTCTCCTTCTGGTGCTCAGCTAACTTTCTTAGAGACCTTCTGGAGTCTTGGTTTCAGTGGAGAAGTGCAGGAGGCCCGGCCAGCTACCAGGAGCCTGACTGAAGGTGGAAAATGAATCTCTCTCCTTGGCTTTGACCCTGGCATATATACTCTATACTGAGGATAAACCAATCATTATATCTCTAGGAAACCATTATTTGTTGTAAGATTAACTCAATCATACTGAACTTAGAGAACTATTAAGCACCATGCTAAACTAGATAACCATTGTCCCATCAATTCCACTGACTTAACATCTTGTAAGAATCCTTGTTTCAGAGTTTTGGCCCATAACTGTTTAAGTCCAAGCTAGCTCCCTGGAGACCTCAGGATCAGCCAGAGCCAGAATAAGTAAAAATTCTTGGTCTTTAGGGGGAGAAGTGAAAGAAGCAGGCAAACTGCCAGGAGTTTTGCCAAAGATCTTTTCTCACTTATCAAGTCCAAAGTCACCAACCTCTCTACTCATCCTGCTGCCAAGTGACTCTGGCTTGTCTCACCCCACTCTCTAATCCTTGCCTACTATTATCTTAACACTAAACATTCAGGCAGCATCAACTGTGAGAAGAGCCATTTATCCAAACATATGCTAATAGAGCCATTGTCTCACATCCAATAGGTAATTAGCCTTAAGAGCTCATCAGTTGTCTGATTCAAGTACCCTTTTACATAGTTTCAGCCCTTTACACATAACATCTGCTTTTTTTTTTGTTTTAGAACATAAGGTGGTCATACTCTCCCTGATTTCTCAAGGAGGTTAGAACCCCAATAAAGGAGGAGATTACACCTTCCCTGCCTCCTCAAAAAAGGGGTGAAAACACTAAAAAAGGAGGTGATCACGCCATCCCTGACATCGCAGGAAGGGAGATGAAAACCATAGGAAAATGGGGAATCAAACCAAATTAGCGGGTCTCTGAAGGGTCTCACCTGAAACAGGTATACATAAATCCATCAACATGGGAGGTATTACAAACCAACAACATGAATCAACATGAGGAATTATACATGTCTATAAGTCCCAGAAACAGTCCAAAACCAATCTATTGTCTATACTTCATGTATCTGAGAATCCAATGATTCCTGCAAGTTTTGAAGTCCTGTAATAGTCTCATCTTGTGTTAGGGAATCCAATCATTCCTGTAGTTTTTGAAGTCCTGTATCAGTCTTATTATGTCTCAAGGAATCCAATGATTCCTGTGGGTTTTTAAGTTTTGTAATAATCTCATTATCAGCCATGCTCTTTCAGTGTCAGATGCTTCTTAGGTCTTCTCCTTTGTTTTGAGGTTTTTTCTCTTTTTTTCTGTCTCTCTCCAGGTGCTTGTTGGCACCCATCTGATTCCTTCTCCATTTGTAGAAATACAAGCAAACTCTTTCTCCCAACCAGTTAACCTATCTAGTCCCTTCCATTTATCACTTTCTAGATTTCTCCTCATCACCTGGTAATTACATTGGAGCTGCTCACACTGGACACTGCCCTTCTGTTGGGTTAAAAAGCCTGCATTCTCCCCAATTGTTTTCCCTTTCTGCTATCCGATTGCTTTTTGGGTGATTGATCATAACTCTTTGGGTGTAATCTCAGCTGCCATCATGGCCCACTTGTTTTTTGTTTGAGGTTTTGGAGCCGGGCCCTGCCTCTCATTTCCCTGGATCAATCTACATTCTGAGGCCTGGTGGAAGCCTCATTGCATTTTGGACATAGGGTTTTAGGCCTTCTCTCACCATCTTCTCACTCTTTCTCTATGCCTACATTGAGCTTTCAAATGCCCAACTTTACCACACTGAAAGCATCAATGAGTCTCTCTGGAAGTCCCTTGCCAAGAAGGATCCTGTCTTCCCATGTTCTGCATTATAGCCTGGGTATAAAAGGCATTTATGCCCACTGTGGCACAGCATCTTATGATGTCCTTTAAAGGAGCATCCTTGTGTAGTCCCCTTATTATTCTTCTACAAACCTCATTAGAATTTTCCTTAGCCAGTTGTCTTATCATAATTCTTGTAACTGCATTTCTCCAATGGTTCTTGTGACAGCTGTTTGCAGATGTCCCACAAAATCAGCAAAGGGTTCATTTGGACCTTGCTCTATTTTCATGAAGGTTTCCCCTCCATCTTTTCCTGGGAGGTAGCCCCATGCTTTGATTGCCCCAGTAGCAATTTGTTCATACACTGTTATGGGGTAATTAATCTGTGCTGAAAGGTCTGCATACTGACCTTTACCTGCTAGTTGGTTAAAGGTGATTTGTATATTAACTCCAGTTTGCCTATTTTGTTGGGCTTGTATCCTACAGAGTTCGCTATACTCCAAAAGCCACAACAAGTTTTGTCCAGGTTCTAAACATGTCCTTGCTACAGATTTCCAATCACTAGGGGTTAAAATTTCATAAGCCAAATTCTCTAATACCATCTTAACATAAGAAGATATAGCCCCATAAAGAATGCAACTCTTTTTCATATCTTTGATTTTTTCCAGATCAAAAGCAGTGTATCTTCTCCTTTGTTGACCTGAAGAATCAAGTTCTTCAATTACAGGGTATGCTTCTATTAAATAAGATATCTCCCGTCCTTCTTTTTAGCTTTAATTAGTGACTTTTGTAATCTTGCTATAGGCTGCTTCATAGGTGATGCTGATTTTGTCACTGCTCCTGATCCTCCTCCTTCTCCCTCTACCCATGAAAGGTTCATTGAGGGGAGTAGGTCAGAGGTTGGGAAATACCCTAATGGCTCCTGCTGTGAAGGACCACACCCCATAATTTCACTGGAATTGTACTTAATTCCATTCTTGTCTAATTCTTCATCATTTTCACCTAGTTTGTTGGTATCGTCCCCCCTCTTGCACTTTCTTTTTATTCCTTATTCTAATATATGTATAATTTACTAAAGCCAATTGTATCAAGTTATATGTATAAAATGTTTCTTTAGGAATTGAGTCAGGGCCATTATCACTGTAGGATGCACATAGTTGCTCTCCTACTAATTTCCACTCATCTGGATCTAATTCTTTTTTCCTTAGAGAACTAAGGAGATGTGTATTTCAATAGTTTGAAGAGTTCAATGATCTGCATCCAAGTTACAATTAAGCCTTGGTTTTTTTTATCAGTTTAACCAAGCTTTTGACACATTTTCCTTGAGTTGGAAAAGAAGGCTCCTTTCTAAACATTTGTCCCATTTCAGCTGAAGCACTAGTTTAGCCCTTTACAAAGTTTCCTTTTTTTCTATTTTTGTATTTACCTTAATTTTTGGGTCACAGATTCAGGTTCTTCGTCCCACATTCAGGCGCCAAAATGTAATGTTCTTGGTGGTCTTCTGAAGGTCTCTGGACAGCCTTCATTTCAGTTCAGTAAACACCACAAGAGTAGCCAGAGGTTAAAGTCCAAATCTTTTATTATCTCTTTCAGAGTCTTGTCTTCTTTCCTGGGGCCCAGTTAGCTTTCTTCAAGGCCTTCCAGAGTCTTGGTTTCAGTGGAGAAAATGTAGGAGGACATGCCTGTAACCACAGGGTATGAGATGGGATGAATGAATCTGAGTCCAAGGGCTTGTGCCTCAGCCTCCAGTCCACTTGTCTTCCCCAGCTTTGAATCCAAACTCTCTCAGTCCCCCAGGAAAGCCTCCAAGGGGGTAGAAAATGAATCTCTCCTTGGCTTCGACCCTGGCTTATATACTTTATACTGAGTATAAAACAATCATTATATTACTAGGAAACCATTACTTGTTGTGAGATTAACTCAATCATACTGAACTTAGAGAACTGTTAAGCACCATGCTAAACTAGATAACCATTGTATCATCAATCCCACTGACTTAACACCTTGTAAGAATCCTTGTTTCAGAGTTCTGGTCTATAACAGGCCCCCTTTTTGCTGACTGCTGTTGACTGCTGCTGATTATTGTTAACTGCTGCTTCTGAGTATGACTGCTGACTGTTGTGGACTGCTGCTAATGATGATTAATACTGACTACTGCTGCTGACTGCTGCTGACTACTGCTGCTGATAGCTGTTGACTACTCTTGTAGCTGCTGTTGACTGCTGCTCATTGTTGTTGACTACTATTGACTACTTCTACTGACTGCTGTTGACTGCTGCTGACTATTGTTGACTATTTGCTGTTGGCTACTGTTGCTGCTAACTGATGTTGATTACTGCCACTGTTATTTGCATACTATTGTTGCTGGTGATTGCTGTTGACTTCTGCTGCTGACTATTGCTGCTGATTGTTTCTACTGATTGATGTTGACTCCTGCTGATGACTTATTGATTACTGCTGTTGATGCTGCTGACTTGCTGTTGACTGCTCTTGACTTCTGCTATCTGTAGACTGCTGTTGACTATTGCTGCTGATTGTTATTGTTGATAGCTGCTGCTGCAGCTAACTGCTACTGTTGCTGACTACTGCTGCTACTTCTGACTGATGTTGATTACTGCTGTTGACTGCTGCTGCTGACTGCTTCTACTGATTGATGTTGACTGCTGCTGCTGACTGCTGCTGCTGACTACTGCTGCTGATTGATATTGACTACTGCTGCTGTTGACTGCTGCCAATGCTGACTGCTGATGCTGACTACTGCTGCTGACTGAAGGAAAATGAACAAATAGAAAGTTTTTTGCCTAAATCCATTGATCTCACATGATTTTAACACATTTTTAATACCTCATCAGAAACTTCATTTATCACATTTTTTTAAGTGTCTTTATTATTTATAGGTTAAGTATATTTACTGGTTTCAGTCATGTCTGAATCTTTGAATCTCTTGGGGTTTTCTTGGCAAAGAGACAAGGGTGGTTTACTATTTCTTCCTCTGGCTCATTTTTTACAGATGAGGTATTAAGGCAATCAGAGTGCAGTGACAAGCCCAGGGTCACATGGGTTTTGTATTTGAGGCTTTATTTGAATTCATGCATATATGTTTTTTTTGATTCTAAGCCAAAGCTCTATCCACAGTACCATCTAGCTGCAAATGGTCTATTTTTTTTTCTTTTTCTAGCATTGATTAACTTGGTAAACTTCCATTCTTCCCTTTCTAAATTGAATTGTATTTGTTTTTCATATGATTCATATATGCCTATATAAATGCTCACTTTCCACCCACCATTAGAATGTAAGCTTCTAGAGGTCAGGGAATTTTGTACAGAGTAGTGTCAAACTGGGAATGCTTACAAAATAGTCATTTTGCAATGACTGATATGACAAATAAAATTTGTCATATAATTGATACTAATTGATTAGTAGGAGTATGAACATCTAAGTATGAAAGGGATCTTTAAAAGGGGAAACTTAAAAGTTTGACTCATTTAACCCCTTCATTTTACAAATAGGAACACTGAGGCCCAGACAATCCACATAAGTTATCTAAGGTCACACAAATAATTAGTGCCAGAAAAGGCTCCAAGCCCAGAATTTGTGATAACTAAATCAGTGTTCTTTCCAGTGCAAAACAGTGTTTTGCTTTAAATATAACACTCAATGTCATCCATCATAAAAGTTAAACCAGAATCCAACATTTCTCTCCACAAGTCTAATTTTTGTATCAGGCTGTTCTGAGCTTGCTTTTGAGGGGTATTCTGTGATTCAGTTACTTAGCCATAACTATAGACATTTCTGTGTGCCAACATGACTCCCACCCCCAGTCTCAGTCTATTTTTGGTTATAGTAGCTCAACCAGTCAGTTCTTACTCTATTTCCATATTTAACAAAACACACACTAACAACCATAGAATAATATCTTAAGTTCAATTGGTTTATTTGGCTTGACTTTGGATTATGAAAAACAACTTCCAGAATTCTAGAATGCCAGTTAATTCTCTATTTAATTCTAATTGTCGATGTTCTTCTGCTGAGCCCTAAAAAGTATAAATACATTTATTGTAGTTGTTGAAGATTTGTTTCCTATATGCTAAGGGTTGAGTAGGTAAACAACTTTCTCAGGATTTCACCTAGAAGGGTCAGCCAGTTCCTATTGGCTTATTGGACTATGGGAAAATGCTGGGGTTTCCTTTCATGCACATGAGTGTGAATTTGTGGAATTTGCCTCTTGTTCAATCAGTATTTCTCCTGCAAGGTAGAAGAGGGCCCTAGGGGGCTGTTTATCCAATCTATTGGCCAGGCGCTTTGTATGTCACATGTGAAGCAGTGTGAAAGTAAAACAATAACCACAAAGGCTAGGGACCTGTGATATATGGACTTCACCTGCTCTGGAACCAAAGGCTATAATAAAGTTTACAGTTTATAAAACACTGTCTTAAATATTTATGCGCTCTGTAGGAACATGGGGTCTGGTTTGCAACTCTGCATATAATAAGGTTGTAGAAAGAGGGCTGATCTTTAAAAGGAAACCTTATGTCTTGTACAAAGCTGGGCAATACAGTACTTTCTATTTCCAATTTGACTTACGGCTTGGAGATGGCAGGAATGGAAAAAAAAGAAAGAAAGAAAGGAGAGCCTTTGCGAAGAGATTTCCCAAAACATAAGAAAGATATGGGTTAGTCCTAAAGATGATCCATTATGAAGTTAGGGATTATTTTTAACATATATTTTGAAGAGAAATTTTATACATACATAGAAAGTACACAGATATGTATGAGTTTGGGCACATAAGAAAAGTATAAAGAGAAATGCCTCATGGAGGCATTGTGTATCTCCAGATCATCTTCTTTTGGATATTTTCAGACATCTATTTATGTATCTATCATTTATATATGTATCTCTCTACAGTTATATCATTAATATATATGCACATATATATGTATAAATATATATATTTGAAAGTATATTTAATATACTTAATAAATATTCACTTAATACAAGTTAATTTGATATAGCATTATATATTTCTATATTTTTATATGTATAGATATATACATTTTAGAGATATCTTTATCATATACATAAATATGGATATAGATAGATAATATATTTGAGTTATTTTCATGTGGGTGTGTGCATCTATCATATATAGATAAATATATGAAAATATTCAAGGAAAATAATATTGAGATACACAAAAATTCATAATGAAGAAACATACATACATACATACATATGCTTTATATGTGTTCTTTAAAAGAACAGAACATAAGAAATCAACAGAATTCACTGGCACCTATTCTGTCCAGTGGAAGGAAAAATGGCTCATGATTTCTTCTGTGAAAAACTCAGAGAAATAATGGCATGTCAGCAAATGAAATGCAAGGACATTATTTATGTAACGGAGACATCTGATTCTCATAAATTAACAAATTATAAATAGATGTCAACCTGTTGGATGTTCCTGGGGCTGTGCTCTTTCCCTTTATCAACTTTATCTATGATTTATAAAGGCAGAGGCATCAGATTGAAAAATGATAAGGAGAATGTGACTTGACTAAAAAGCAAATCCGAAGATAATTCAGATTTAATTTTTAAAATATTATAAATCTAGTGCCAAGACCACTAAAACACCACATATATATGCATATATATAATATATGTAAGAGCTACACAAAATTATTGTAAATTGTTATATTTATTCAGGACTCATACTTTTCAACATTTTTTTGAATATAATTAATTCAACAAATGTTTAAGTTTATTTAAAAATATAAGGTTAAGTGATAAACACCAGCTATACGAATACAAATAAAGCAATACCTTCTGCTCAAGGTCCTTATAATTAAATAGAGAGGAAAAATAGTGAATAAAAAAATAAAACAAAATTAAAATGGTGTGAGATTTGTTAGAGAGGTCCAGGGAAAATGTTGTGGGAAATCTAAAGAAAGAAAATATTCTGTTAAACTAGAGAATTGGGGGGGGGGGCAGAGAATTATGGAAAACTTCATTTCAGAAGTGATATTAGAATTGATCCTGAAGAAAGGGAAGGATTTCAATGAAGGAGGGAGAATGACATTAACAAGGATATGGAAATGGGAGAGAGGAGAAGAAAACTGAAAGATGAAGAATACATTTAAATGATTGGAGTATATGAAGCAGAGAGGTGATGAGTTCAAACAGTTGGTGAGCTGCTCTCAGTTTAGGAAGAGCTAGATTAAGTCGTATCTTTGACACTCTCTGTGTGAATTATAGTAAATCACTTCTCAGTGTCTCCAAGTTATGTCAAGTGATCCAGGAGTATAAGGAGAGAGGAGTTTTTAAAATGGATCTGGTCATTAGAAGATCACTAGTGATCATACTGACAATTGCTGTGAGTTGAGTGACAGGGATAGAAGCCAGATTGAAGAGGGAATGAACATGGAATCTTCTTTTGAAAGGTTTGGCAATTAAAAGAAGAGAGAGTTGAGAGTGTAATCAATCAATCATCAACAAACATTTTTTAAAGCATTTACTGGGAATACAAATACAAAAAGAAGTCCATCCTGGTTCTCAAGGAGATTATATTCTAGTATGGAGATATAAAATGTTAATAGATAAATGAAGATACAATATGCAAAAAATATCTAAGCAAGGGAACATTTGGGTTGATTTGTTCATTCTTATGCCAATTGTTCATGATAGGTAAAGACAAACTTGGGTTCTAGAAAGATGATATGAAAGGAAAGTCTACTCGAGCAGCTTTAACAAAGCCAAAATTTTCAGAATGGCTAATTATGATCTAAGGAACAGTCTAACTCATTTCAGAGAAACTTTATCACCAATATGACAAAAAAGAGGAGAGGAACGTATTTCTCCAAAGATTCCTGAAGCCACGTATAAAGGAGTTACAACTGTAACAGAGGAGGTATACATATTTTTTTTTAAAGTCACAGATATGTGAAGCCCTGAAAGATGGTATAGGAGTATCTCAGGATGCTCGAAGGAAGAAACCAGCTGAAAAGAAAGAATTGAAGATCTGTGGGGCTATGAAAATGTTTGTCTTTTCTTTTAAATTACCATTTTCCAAATGAACAAACTGAAACAGAGAAATTAAATGACTTCAATGATTCAGAATCCAGTGAAACCAGAGCTTTGGTAATTAGGTCCTAAATACATTACAGATGTTATAAACACTTTACATTGTGTATAGAATACTGCATTAGAGCCAAACTAAAGATCAACACTGTATTTACACAGTGGGGATGCCCACAGTATAGTCAAAAGATCATGGGATTTGGTCTTAGGAGAACTTGATTCAAGTACCGACTTCCTCATTTAGTAATTATAAACTGAAGAGAAGATATTTCAACACTCTAAAAGGCTATTTTTTATTTTAAAAAATATTGATAATAACACTAATTCTACTAAGCAGGAGCTGCCTACTCAAGTATCTATAACAAGGTAAAAACCTAGAGGAACGTTCATTCTCTATGTAGGATATATAGGAGTTCATAAACAAAGGTTGTCATTTGTAAGAGTGAAGGAAATACCCATCCCTGAGGTAATAGATCTATTTAAATAAATACCATCATTATCACATAAGGTCTCTCAATAAGTCATTGTGGAGAATCCAGCCCTTCTGGATTCTGTTATAAAATGTAAACCATTGTATCATAGCTTTAGCACTGCAAACGATTTTAAAACTTTCTAGTCTCACCTTCTTCCATTTTAATGGTGAGGAAACTCAGTCCCAAAAAGTTAAAATGTCTTTTCCAAAATCTCATAGAATATCAAACTGGAATCTGAATCAACTCTTCCTGATTCTTATTCCTACAATTTACCTTTTATACCAAGTATTTCTCCTCAAGCACTCTTTCCCTTCTGGTCACATTTTCTCCTTGTAAGAATTTTGAATTTTACTTGTTATTAGGTAATGTCCATAAATACAAGATAAATTAGAAATCAGATGCTAGTCATTATTAATAAATATTAAGTCCCTACTATTTGTCAAACATTCTGTTAAGTGCTAGAGACATTTGCTATTCTCCAAGTAATGGAAGTAAAGGGGCAATAGCTACAAAATACACATACACACAGTGAAAAAAAAGTCTAAATACTCCTCAATTTTCTACCTTTGATTATGTAGTCCATTTCCAAAAGTCTTAAGAACAATAATTAACTAATTAAAATGAAAATTAAAGAGTCAAACCAATTTATCAAAAAAAAACTTATTAAACATATATTGTCTATAAGGCACTTTGTTGAACTTTTTAAGAATACAAAGACAAAAAAAGAGGATATAGTCAGGTCAGCACCTTTTAGACATAAAAATCCCATATGGATGAGGCACTGTGACCAAACTGGGAAAGAGAGTGAGCAGTGTTCTTCTCCAACTTTTCATCTTCTTTTGTTCATAGATTTCTAAAAATATACAATAAAAAAGGGAGTCAGGCAATCTTCAGGGACCAATTAAGTCATCTGAAAGTAAATATGCACCTCATGAAAAATCAGTCGTTGGTCTGCTTTTGTGGGTGTTTCAGGCTATTAGGCTTTTAGAGGATATTTTCATTTTGACCAGGTGCAGATCTCTATTATTCTTTCACATATTGACTATATTGACTTTTTTTTTTCTCTTTCAGTTCATAGGAGGTAGAAAGCTGTCGCAGAGAAGCTCAATGTTTCATTGAATAGAGAGCATGGCCTGAAGTCAGGAAGACCCATCTTCAGGAGTTCACATCTGGCCTCAAGTACTTAGCATCTTTGTAATCTGGGGTAAGTAATTCAACCCTATTTGCCTCAATTTCTCATTTGTAAAATTAGTTGAAGAAGAAAATAACAAACCATTCCAGCATCCTTGTCAAGAAAACCTGAAATGGGATCATGGAAAGTCAGTCAGACATGATTTTTTCAAAGACTGAACAACAAGAAAGATTTACAGAAACAATTTGATGGGTAAGAAATTTTTCTGAAACCTAAAAGTTGTGTTTAAATAACTCATCTACCACATAACAGTCAATCTGATAGAATGTGAAATCTTTCATACATTTTGGTGGTTTTCTGAATTACCTTACTTAATTGGTGTATAGATGGAATACTGATTTCAAAAGTTATGGGCCAAAAGTTATTCACAAGGTTTTTATTTATTTTATGTATATTTTCTTGTTTATATGTTTAAGAGCATTTAATTTCTCCTCTACCTCTTAAAGAAAAGGTAATGCATATATCCAGGCAAAACAAATTTCCACATTGAGTATGTCCAAAGGTTAAGTCTCACTCTTCAGTTGGAGTCTCTCACTTCTTTGTCAGTTGGTGAAGAATATGCATCATCATTGGTAGAGTTGTGGTTGGTTATTGCGTGGAACAGAATTGCTAAGTCTTTCCAAATTGTTTTTATAATGTTGTTGAAATTGTATAAATTGTTCTCCTAGTTCTATGCTTTTTATTCTGAATCAATTCATACAAATGAATTATTTCCTATGATTTCCCCCAGATTTCTCTGAAACATTTTCCATTAGCTATTTCATTTTATAGTGTATTTTTTTTTGCTTGATTTATTCTAGCTTGCCTGCTAATCTTTATAGCCAAAGCATCATTTTTTGAGGCTCTACTTAGTTGTTGAATTTTCTTTGGACACCTTCAGTCCAAAATATTTCTTCATCGTGCATAGTGTTGTAGGGTTTTTGTTTGATTCCTTTTCTGTTTGGTCATATTCCTGGCCTTAACATATGGATTGAGTGCTTAAACTCATGTCCAACTTGACTTCCATTCTTCTGGGTGGCATGGGGTAACCCATGCTTGACCTTGAGCTCACTAGCTATGGTGAGGATTTGCCTTGTTCAGAATTTTGCTGGCTTCTATGTCTGGGCCCATAATGGCTTTATGATGGATTGGACATGGGCTGCCTGATTCCTCAGTTAGCTATAGGCTTTCCATAGGAAGCTATAGGCTTTCCAGACATAGTTCTGTCATTTTTCTTCCTGTAGAATGAGCCCCAGGATGACCCTGTTCTGGATGCTGGTCTGACCCAGCCTCCTGCCTTGGATGGCAGTAGAGAATCTGTGTTGTTTGTGTATGTTGAATGCTGTTCTGGTTTTCTCTCCTGCTAGGAGACAAGCTTTCTTAACTTTATATTCCATCTATCACAACACTTCTTCCCTCTATACAGCATCAAGATTCTGAGGTTTTCTGTAGAAGTCTCTACTGGATGGTGGCGTTTATATCTTACTCTCTTTGGTTTCTTTATCAATGTCTATGCTGGTGCAGTTTTAGACTTTATTATATTTGTAAGGGATTGAGTCTCTTCTAAGTCCTGATTTACTCCCCATCGTCCCAAAATCTGCAAAATTTTGTCTAAACCCTCAAGGAATTTTCCCTATTTACAGGTGCACAATGACAAGTGTCACTGGAGAAAGTTAGTTAGAAAGTCAAGTCTGGAGTTAGAACATGGTGCTAGAATCAAAAAGACCTGTGTAAGAATCCATTCTCAAACACTTACTAGCTGTGTGACTTTAAGCAAGTCATTTAACCTCTGTCTAGTTTCCTCAGTTTAAAAATGGCAATAGTAACATCATCTGCTTCCAAAGTGGGTGTAGGCAATCAGAGGAATGGAATAAACATTTATATAACACCTACTATTTTCAAGGCATTATACTAAGGGCTTTTCAAAAAGATTCTCATTTTATCTCAAGGCTAGAAAATATTCTCTAGGTAAAAATCAAATGAAATAATATATGTAAAGCAATCTACAATGTGTCTAGAATATAAAAGGTGTTTAATAAATGTTTGGGTTATCATGACTTCAAGTCCACCTCTCTAGTCCATATACCACCAAGGAACAAGTGAATGGCCAATGATGACAAACCAGTCCGAGAAGCAGGATTTGAATCCCAGTCTTCTTGACTTTTTATTGGTTTTATTATTTTGGCACATTGTCAGGGTGGTTTAGACTTTAAAAGAGAGTGCAGTCTAGTTAGTGGTGACTCGCTAAGTGCAAACTAACTTCATTGACCCAATATATCAACTTGCTAACTCAATTCACCAGAGCAATTTTCACCTTCCCTTCCATAAATAACTAACTACCCTTCTCCCAAGATTATCTTGCCATCTACATGAGACAACACCCTCAGCACCAGGCCTGGACCTCTAGAAAGTCTGCTTCTTTTTATTTTAATGCAGAGGTAGCTGCCCATCCATATATATATATATATATATATATATATATATATATATATATATATATATATATATATATATAGATAGAGAGAGAGAGAGAGAGAGAGAGAGAGAGAGATACACATACATGCATATAGTATGTATATATATAAAGAAAGAGGAGGGAAGGGAGGGAGGGAAGGAGAGAGAGAAAGAGGGAGAGGAGAGGGAGAGGAGAGAGAGGTATTAGATATATTATAGTTTAGTGGAAAGAACAGTATTTTGAGGTCAGGGAATTTGGGTTTGAATAGAACCCTGAAATTCACTGGCTAAGTGGGGCAAGTCAGTTATTCTCTCTGAGCTCCAGTAACTTCAAATGTAAAATGAGCCAAATAATGCAGTATCCCTTCAGCAATTCAGCTGTGGATTGGAGTGGGAATTTCTTGATAAGTAATCCTTCATTTCAATAGTTTCATCCCTGCTTGGAGATGAGTTGTGCGGAGCAGAGTCATGCAATGGGAGAAGCCCTAAATTTAGAATCATGCCATTTCTATTGATGTGAACTTGAGACATTCATTTCCCCTCTATGGGTCTTGATACATTCAGTTGTTCAATGATGGAATGAGACTAGTTAGTTGCTTCTAGCTCTAAATCCTCTGATCCATGATTCCTTTGTCAGAGGGACTGGAACTCCTTCCTGTGACTTCATCTGCAGGAATGTTAACTTTTATCTCCTGTGTCTATTTTTTTTAAGCTGCTTGTAGCAACACATTCTCAACTTATTTCTCTTGAGTATTAAAAAAAGTGCTTTACTATAAACATGAGATTTTATAAATGGCGGGGAGGAATGGTAAGAAATGAGAAGCACCTAGAAGCCAAGAAGATGTGATTGATTTGCCTTTGTTCAATTTGCAATAAAGAGAAAGAAGAAAGAAAGAAAAAGAGTGAAAGAAAGAGAGAAAAAGAGTAAGAAAGAAAGAAAAAAGGCAAGAAAGAAAGGAAAGAAAGATATTTAGAGATATAAAACAAATATATAAAAGACATATATCACACATATATAACTCATCAATGCCCTCATATACCATGTACTTATACATATGTGTATAGGTTTCTATATTATTTAGGATTTAGGAATACATATGTATGCATATATGTTTGTGTGCAAACATATGTTTATATGTGTGTCAAAGCTCATAAGTGCACTAAGACTTTTGGGGACTCTGTGTGTGTGTCTGTGTGCGTGTGTGTATGTGTGTAATATAGATATGTATATGCATACCACACCATACATACCCACACACACACCATATGTATATACATATCTATATATCACACACATATCTACACATACATATATGGTACACATGCATATATTTGGATTTCTGTCTGACTTTATAAATTCAACATATTCTGGACTCATGTTTCTCTCTTCCTCTTTCATCATGCTCTTTTCCCACTAGATATCTGAGATGAGTAGCAGCTGATATACTATTCTTACTATTTTAACAACAATTAGCTAAATATATTAACATGTTAAGTAACCATCCAACATAGGTACAGAAAATCTTTCAGTCTGACCATATGAAAAAGACACCTTTTTTTTTCCTAGTATAAAAAAAATAAGAGACAAAATTTCCGATTTATGGTTCTTTATAATATGCTGGTTGAGTCTGTAAGCACTAGATACAAACTTACTAAAAGAGATGTTTGGGGTAATGTTAAAGAGTGAGTTAGATGCACGGGGTTATGTAGAAGTCAAATACAAAATGCCCCCAATAAGTCTTTAGCTCACAGGTAGTTCCAAGCAGGTGTTTTATATTCAGACAAAGGAGCACAGTGTTAAAATAAAGTGATATTATTCATTTTGAGTTTCTTATAGCTTTTGAATTCTTGCAAGCATCTATGAATATATACATGTAAATAGATAGATTTCAAAGATTTGAAACTAGTAGGGACCTAAGAGGTCATTTAGTCTAACCCATCTACAAATACTGTTTAGATTAATAAATTAAAGGAGTCAAAGGAACAACAACAGCATTCCATGATTCTAGGTTCAGCACTCAATACCGGCTTTCCTTTATTGGCAACATATTTATGTATCTTGAGCAAATACAACAAATGAAAAAATCCTTTGTTCATGATTGAATAGAGAGAAAGCAGTTGGGAATGCTGTGAAGAAAATTCAATATTTTCAGTTTTTCAATAAGTCCTCTTGTAGCCAAGTGTGGTGGTACAAGCTCGAAGTCCCTGCCACTAGGACTGCTGAAACTGGTCGATCATTTGAGCAGAAGCAGTAGAGCCAGAGCTAAGTAGGTGTCTGTGCTAATTTGGGGCCCAATATGGCTAATCCTAAGGTTCAGGGGTCCACCAAGTCATAAGGTGGTGGTAGAGAGGCTGGCCCAGGTCATAGCTAAAGCTGTCAGAACTTCTATGACAATTAGCAGAGGGATCAAGCCCATATGCAGTGATTGAAGATTCATCTTGAGTGAAATGGGAAGGCATAAAGTAAATAATAAAAAATAATGATGATAATTATAGTCATGATGATAATAATAACGATTCCATACTGCTCCTTGGTTCAAAATCTCATCTGTTCAACAACTAAATTCACCCAGTGATTCTGTCTGATAGGGAAGCAAGGCAGGCCATTATCTTAGAACAATCAAAATTGCTGTTGATACAAAGCACAGTGGAGAGGAAGATTCTACCCATAAGCATGTGAAACATTGTAAATGAAAAAAAGTGATAGTTCATATGCACACGGTCCTTGAAACTTTGCAGAGCTCATTAGATACATTTTTTCCTTTGATTCTCACAACAAAATTTACAGCATAGAGATATAATGTAGATATTACAAAATCCATGAGTAGTATATTGTCCTTCTTCCTTATATTGGACCAAGTGATGTCTTTTTGTATAAAAGGTCTGGATTCTGGAAAAGTATACTTGAATCAAGGACAGCAGTGGAAACATCCTGGTAACCCATTTTGGCCAATGGGCTAAAGCAGACTGAGAGTAACCAATAGGCTTCAGACATTTTGATAAGTTAGGATGGTTTCTATGCCATCCATATGTAGACTTCTCTGGAAGAAACATAGATATGAACAATTTGTTCCAAAAAGTAATGAAAGCAGCAAAAACAGGCACTGTGGAGCTTGAGTAGTCATTAAAGACACCAAGGTCATCTATTGTATCTTGAGGAGTGCCAGTCATCTTGTCTTTGATCTTGACATTGGACTCTGCTGAGTCTGGAAGAGAGATAGGTAGCTGATAATTTTGTGCAATTCTGCCTCACTTAAATCCAATTTATATGTGAGTCAAAAGATATAACCGTATCATTTTACTATTTATTGTTTTACTCTTAGATGATTTATTTTGCCACTTAACTCTTTTGCTGTTTTATTATTTTACTGTTTTACATATCTTCAAATCTTGTGTTAATAGGCTAACAAAGTAACAGGTGCTGGTACACTGGAAGCTGTACCCACAACCTTACACATAAAGTACCCAGGATATAGGGCTGTCTTCTCACTTGACTGAAGCAGAAATAGGATTTAGCAGCGCTTTGGGAGTTAGAGCAGCCTTTTTAAAGAACAGCATTATTCACCTATTGAGGTGAAGGGGCTAAAAGTTTTACCCTAAAAATTGTCTACTTCACCTAATCCTAGCCTGCTTACCACAACAGGGATCCCACCCTGTGGTTGAAGTGTACATGCACAAAAATGGGCAAAAACTTTTGCAAAGATGATTCTACTCACTATAGCTTGTGTAGAGTGTATTCATGTTACGGACAGCATGAATACCAGTAGAACTGAAAAACAAGCAATCCTGTTGTGGCAAGGACTCAGCAGGTATTGCATCCATATAACAGCCCTGAGTGAAACAAGTTAAAAAAAATGAAGATCAGCTTACTTCAGTGGGAACTGGAGAGACAGTTTCTTTTTTGTTTTTGTTTTTTTTTTTCTTTTTTTAATTTTTTGGCTGAGGCAATTGGGGTTAAGTGACTTGCCCAGGGTTATGCAGCTAGGAAGTATTAAGTGTCTGAGTCTGGATTTGAACTCAGGGCCTCCTGACTTCAGGGCTGGTGCTCCATCAACTGCACCACCTACCTGCTCCTGGATACACTTTTTTGCACTTTTCAACAGGTTTTCTTTTTTTAAAGCTTTTTATTTTTAAAACATATGCACAGACACTTTTGACAGTTCTTGCGTAGCCTTGTATTTCAGATATTCCCTTCCTTTCTCCCACCCTCTCCCCTAGATGACAAGCAATCCATTATATGCTATACATGTTAAAATATATGTTAAATCCAATATATGGATACACATTTTTCTAAAGCATTTGTCATCATGAGAAGCTGGTACAAGCAACCAGCTGGTATGTCTACCAAAGGCACTTAACGCCAGGTTCATGACATACAAATCTCACTTGCAGGAAAGTACCATGCCACCATCATCACAGTGGTTGATCCCACTATGACAGAGACTGATGAGGTCAAAGAAAATTCTATGAAGACCTAGAAACCCTCAGCATCAAGTAGCTAAAATAGGACACACATTATATTTCTGAGTGACTGTAATACCAGAAAAGGCAAAGATTAATAGAAATAGCAACAAGTCATTGGGAAGAACTGAATCAGAAATAGCAACAGCAAGAACAGCAAGTCACTAACTACTGAAGACTTGTGGATCTTATGATCTCATCACTAACACTGTTCTTCTGTTTAACTAAATACAATAACACTTTGTTGATACACCTTTGCAGCAAACATTGGCATTTAATAGACTATTTCAGTTTAAGAAGAAGAGACAGGATGTGAGAATGGCAAAGGCAATGGGTGGCACAATGGGTGGTCAGATCATAGACATCCTCTCCATGTTAAACATTCACATTAAAAAAAAAAAAAAGAAATGGTGGCCTCAAGGTAAAATGGCTATTAAAAAGCTTAATGTCAACAGATCAAAATGGTTCTCCATGCATGAATAGTTTGTTGCTGATTTGGAGGAAAAAAAATGAAGCAATACATAGTTGGCAAAACGAACAAAAGGAGTGGGCAAGTTTCAGAGATCTGGTATATAACCTCACATTTTTTTTTTCATTTCAGCTAGAACACTCACAGACATAAGGGTTGGTTTGATGGAAATGATTGTGAAATTTAGAAGCTATTAAATTAAAAAAAAAAAAACTCCACAAGGTTTACCAAAAGGATAGCTTGTCTGTTTTCAAGAGTAAAGTGCAAGAGAAGTTTAGAGAGAAGCAAGATTCGTGAATCAGTAAAAAGGCAACTGAAATTTAGTTTTATATAGAGAGTAAAAATCCAAAGATTTTTAGGATACCCGGAAGGTTATTTATCAGCAAAAGACTTATGGTGTAACTGAGATACTCAGTGTTGATAAAGCCACACTGATTGGTGATAAAGAATTTTTCCTAGGGAGATGGGCTGAACACCTCTATAGTGTCCTTAGAAGACCATCAATTAATAATGAAGGCATTGACTATTTATCTCAGGTTGTAGTCAATATCTCTCCACTTGAACTTCCAATTGAAGAAGAGGTTTTGGATGCCATTAAATTCTTCTTGTGTGGCAAAGAGCCTGGTGCTGATTCTATTCTAGTAGAAATCTACAAGACAGAAGTCTAAAGTTGATTGAAATCTGGGTTACATGAGAAGAAAACATTATGCCCCAGGAAATCAGATGACTAACAGAAACAGAAAAGGAAATAGGTTGTCCTGTGATGATCTCTCTCTCTCTCTCTCTCTTGCTTAGTTGTTCCCTACAAGATTTTTTCCCATAGTCCTTTTTAATTAGCTGATCCTTTACCTGGAAGATTGTCATCTACCTGAGAGTCAGTTTGACTTCAGAAAGTTCCAAGGAAAAGTTGATTTGGTGTTTTCTATCTGGCATTTCCTGGAAAAATGTCAAGAATAAAACAGAAGTCTGTAAAATTGTTCATCAATTTAACCAAAACCTTTGATATTGTCAGTTGTGAGGGCTTATGGGAAATTACGTCTAAATTTGATTGCTGGGAGAAATTCACTAGTATTGTATTCAGTTTCATGACATATGCCTGCGTGGATTCTGGCTAATAGATGGTGTTCTTCTGCATTGCCAGTCACCAATACAAATGAAACAAGGCTGCATACTTGTTTCCATGACTGTGCAGATTGCGTATTTTTAAATCAGCAGGAGTCAGGAATTCAGGTTAGGGGAAAATCGTCAGTCTTTATTCTCGGTGAAGAAGGATCGGAGGTGGAAGAGAATGGGCAATAGCAATGTGTGTAGCTGAGTCAAGAAGCTAGCTAGACCAGCAGCCACATGACCAGCAGCTAGGAGTCTCGAACCCAGGACAATCTCTTCCAGCTTCTCTTCCTGTCTCTCTGCCTCCACCCACCAAAATCCTCATTTCCTATACAACACATCAGGACTTGCACTGAGAGTGGGCAGGGACCATTCTTTATCCAATCATGTATATTAATGTAGTATAGCCCAATTACTATTTAGCCTCACATAATTGGGACCTCAGTGCATCAACTCAAACCTCAGCCCATTACACACAACCATTAGTATACGTTTTCAGTGAAGTTGTCAGAGTCAATGCTTTCAACAAGGGAAAAAATGTCATCAAGATCAGCTACAATACAGACATATTTAACTTTAAAAGGCTACAAGCCAAGACTAAAGGAGAGGGAAGGTCGGTACAATGCTTTTTGTTCTTGGTTGGTTAATGCCCTTGATACAACCTCAGAGGCTTAAATGCAAGAACATGGACTGATTCCTTGCTTTGACCTGACAAGTAACACAACAAAACAAATTCCCTACCAGTCAGCACCACCCTATCCATCCATGAAATAATCAGTTACAGCAAATGGAGAAGAATTCAACTTTTGTGGATAAGTTTGTTACCTTGGAAGTGTACTTTTCACTGATCTTTTCCTAGATTATGAGGTTGACTCATGTATTGTCAGAACTGGCTCATTAGGGAGGCTCTGAAAGAAAGTATGGGAAATGAAGAGGTAATAGATGGCTTCCAAACTGAAGGTCTGCACAATCATTGCAGTGACTCATTTTTTGTATGGCTATGAAATCTGCACAATATATCAGTACTATGCCAGGAAACTAAAACACTTCCTTTTGAATTGTCTTAGGAAAATTCTGAAACTCGCTGGGCAAGATAAGGTACCAGATACTCAGGCTCTTTCTTTTTTTTTTTTTTTTTTTTTATTTTATTTAATAGCCTTTAATTTACAGGATATATACATGGGTAACTTTACAGCATTAACAATTGCCAAACCTCTTGTTCCAATTTTTCACCTCTTACCCCCCCCCCACCCCCTCCCCTAAATGGCAGGATGACCAGTAGATGTTAAATATATTAAAATATAACTTAGATACACAATAAGTATACATGACCAAAACATTATTTTGCTGTACAAAAAGAATCAGACTCTGAATTATTGTACAATTAGCTTGTGGAGGAAATCAAAGATGCAGGTGTGTATAAATATAGGGACTGGGAATTCAATGTAATGGTTTTTAGTCATCTCCCAGAGTTCTTTTTCTGGGTATAGTTAGTTCAGTTCATTACTGCTCCATTAGAAATGATTTGGTTGATCTTGTTGCTGAGGATGGCCTGATCCATCAGGACTGGTCATCATCTAGTATTGTTGTTGAAGTATATAATGATCTCCTGGTCCTGCTCATTTCACTTAGCATCAGTTCGTGTAAGTCTCTCCAGGCCTTTCTGAAATCATCCTGTTGGTCATTTCTTACAGAACAGTAATATTCCATAATTTTCATATACCACAATTTATTCAGCCATTCTCCAACTGATGGACATCCATTCAGTTTCCAGTTTCTAGCCACTACAAAAGGGCTGCCACAAACGTTCGTGACATACAGGTCCCTTTCCTTCTTTATAATCTCTTTGGGATATAATCCCAGTAGTAACACTGCTGGGTCAAAGGGTATGCACAGTTTGATAACTTTTGAGCATAGTTCCAAACTACTTCTCAAAATGGTTGGATTCGTTCACAACTCCACCAACAATGAATCAATGTCCCAGTTTTCCCGCATCCCCTCCAACAATCATCATTATTTTTTCCTGTCATCTTAGCCAATCTGACAGGTGTGTAGTGGTATCTTAGAGTTGTCTTAATTTGCATTTCTCTGATTAATAATGACTTGGAGCATCTTTTCATATGACTAGAAATAGTTTCAATGTCTTCATCTGAGAATTGTCTGTTCATATCCTTTGACCATTTTTCAATTGGAGAATGGCTTGATTTTTTATAAATTAGAGTTAATTCTCTATATATTTTGGAAATGAGGCCTTTATCAGAACCTTTGACTGTAAAAATATTTTCCCAGTTTATTGCTCTCAGGCTCTTTCTCAAACTGAACTGCCAAGCATTCGAATCTTACTTAAAGTGCAATTCTAGTGATCTGGCCTTGTTGTTTAAATGCCAAACATATGTTTTCCCAAAAGACTATTTTACAGAGACTCATATAATGAAAGTGCTCTTGGAGGTCAGAAAAAGTGATACAAAGATACTCAAGATTTCATTATAGAACTTTGGGATTTATTGTGAAGTATGGAAAAGACTGGCACAGGACTGTCTAGCATAGTATGCCCACATCAGAGAAAGTCCTGAGCATTATGAGCAAAGCAGATAAGCTATTACAATATCTTTGCTAAGAAAATCCAAAATAGACACATGAAGAGTAGGACAAGACTGAAAAACAACTGAACATACATATATGTGTACATATGTATAAATGTGGCTTATTTTTAAATTTATGATACAAATTATGATTTGATACTTTTTTGCTTTGAATCATTATTTTTTAAAAGCTTTTGATTTTCAACATATGCATGAATCATTTTTAACATTGATACTTGCAAAACCTTGTTTTCCAAATCCCGCCCCCCTTCCTCCATGCCCTTCCCTAGATGGCAAATAATCCAATATATGTTAAACATGTTAAAATATATGTTAACTCCAATATATGTATACATATTTATAAAATTATCTTGCTCCACAAGAAAAATCAGAGCAGAAAGGAAAACAACTGAGAAAGAAAACAAAATACAAGCAAACAACCACAGAAAGAGTGAAACACTCAGTTCCCACAGTCCTCTCTCTGGGTGTAGATGGCTCTCTTTATCATCTGATACTTTTGTCAGAACAATATATGCTTTCCTAGAATGACTGCATATGTATTTCATTCATCATTCTTCCTCAAATGCCTCTTTTCTCTGCTATAAGGTGACAGTCTAGGATCACTGAACAAACATGAATAGAAATATGCTCCGAGATCTGTCATTCTAAATTTTAAATGTCATTCTTTATCACATCACTACCAGACTATTCATTCATCTACCAGATGCTGGGAATAATAGCATGTTACTTTAGAAATTAGCTTATAGCTAAAAAATTTTCCTTTCATCATTTTATTTATCTATTTATGTTGTGGGGGGAGCTTCTTTTTACTCAAGATAATGTTTAACATGGGTATTTCCCTCCTAGGACATTGTAAGTCCAGAAAATACCCAAAAGTTGTATGGATACCCTACAATACTCTGTTCCTTTGCTTAAATATCATTCTACTTGATGTGAATCTCAATAACAAAGCCTTTCTTTACCAAGAGCTTTAATAACCCAAATCATTTATACTAAAATGGTGCCCTTTTGTTGACACATCCTATGCTCACAAATTCTTTTCTGTGAAAGAGAAGTTTAGCATTACCACCTCTGAGAGTTTTTATTGTTTGACATTCAATACTCTGGAAGCAAAGGTTGCATTTTTCATCCTCTTCTACCCACACATTTATGGGGCTCCAGGCTTTCATGCCTGAAATAAATTTGGCATTCTCTCTGTTTCCTCCATAGTTGACATCTACACAAAAAATAGCCTGCTTCTGGGGGAAATGGCTATGCTAAAAAGGTTTCCTCTTTTCTAATAAAATGAGCATTTCCTTATGAAAAAGAAGAAAAACTGAGATTTCAAAATTCTTAGTACAATGTCACTTAAAATTAAAATTAAATAAAAATAAAAATAAATTAAAAACTTAAATTAATTAAAATAATATTTTTTCATGTGTAAATTTGAAGCAGTCAGATGCTCAATGAAGAATGCATTTTAGACCTATATAACTTTGAAAGTTTTATTGCCATAAATTAAGCACATACAAATGTGACCCTAATATTTTTCCTTTTTAAGAATTTGTAAAATGTTTTACTAAAAGGCAATATGGTTAGTGGGTAGAGACAATCTTGAATCTTGAGAACTGGGATCAAACACATCTCTAACATTTATTGACTATCTGATCCAGGCTAAAGCATTTACTTTTTCAGTGATCTAGGGAGCTTGCTAAGAATGACTACTAGAGAAACTGTTGACTTACATTGGTAGAGGCCATTAGTTGTCTTACCTGAGAATTTCCAACACCAAGGAAATCATAAGTCAACTTCCTACTTGGTGGCACAGTGGATAGAGCACCAGCTCTGAAGTCAGGAGGACCTGAGTCCAAATCTGACCTCAGACACTTAACACTTCCTAACTGTGTCACTCTGGGCAAGGCACTTAACCCCAATTGCCTCAAGACAAAGAAAATAAATAAATAAAAAACAAAAATAAAACATTAAATATCAATAATGATAAATAAACTTACTAAGTAACTTAATTTTAACATAAAATTATAGTAACTTTTTCATTCACTACAAGTCTCAAATAGAGTATTATTTGTCTATTCATTCTCATTCACTTTTCTTCATAAAATAATAATTATTCTATATTCATGTATATGGTTGATTCATATCAACTTTCCATAAATTTTATTTTTCTAATTATCTTGATATTTTTCACCCTTATGAGACTTAATGTCATGATAATATTCTCATCCTTTAGAAATTAATAAAATTATACTTATAAAACAATTTATTTATTTCAATATTATCAATCTAGATATTTCAGATTTTATACACACGCACATATACAATGTTGCTGTGAAAATTTTTCAACAAATTGCTTTTTTTGCTTCAGATAATATTTTAGGAATGTTATGGTGAAAATCCATTCTATTAAAATTCACAAATATGTCAGTATAAAGTTTTATTCCATACCTTTTCTATAAGCCCTAGCAGGAAGAAACAACTTTGGAGAAAACTATCTCTGACAGGCAAGCAGGCTTCTGAATATGTACTGTTTTTCATAAGTACTTACAATATACAGAAAAGACATATCCATGTCTGGTTCAAACTAGGCAATGACTAGCCTTGGGGAAGGGAAAGTGATATTCCATCTAATGTTGCGGTCCATCTAGAGATCTAAGCCATGGTAGATTCATTCATTTAATTAATCTTTCAAATTATTGGCATAAAAGAAGATAGCACATGAGAACTAGGTGTAACTCACCATTGCCACCACATGAAGCTATTCCCTTTCTTTTCAACTGTGGAAATAGAAGTGTCATTTATCAAAGGATATGCCAATTGAGTTTAAGCATGGATCTGTTCCACAAAGATGGAAGTGTTTTATCATAATATCATTAATCTAGAGCTAAAAAGAAACTTAGGAGCCTACTAGGTTGAATTTCCCATATGAAAGACAAGAAAACTGTCAAGGGAAGTCTCAGAGGAAGTGAGTATGGAAAAAAAAAAACTGTCTCAATGTTACAATGATTTGCTTTTCTAAGTAGGGAGAAAGATTTGTTAATGTTTAACACAAGGTGATGATTTTTGGCCATGATGAAAGACAGACAACATTCCTCAGTCCTTAGTAGTTATAGCAGAATAGTGGAAAAGGAAGTTGAGAGTCCTACAGATCATTGAGTTTGTAAACCATCTACAAATATGAAATTAACTCTAGGTATGTAGTCCAGCATTCAACAATAATCTATTGGACTTTCCTGTGTCCTTTTTGGAAATTTCAGTATAAATGAAACCAGAATAAACAAGGAAATTGCAGATAAATGGAAAAGATGCTTCATCATCTGCCGTTGAAACAAATGAATCAGTTGGTTGAATAAATTCCATCCTTGGATAAGTACTGGAGATTCAAAGAGAAAAATGAAACAGTCCTTGCTTGCAAGGACAGTGAAATATTAGTTCAAGTCATCTCATCTCATCTTGCAGTAATCACAGTGAGCAAAAGTATATATTGAACTCAATATGTTGGTTCAACAGCTGCCTCACTTGTCTCTTCTACCCCTTGAAATAGCCATCTTATATTTGCTGTGTTTTTTTTAATGTTTCATTGATCCTTAATTGTCCCTTCCCTTCCCTTCCTTTTATTGTCTCTCCATTTTTCTTCTGCTTTAGGATTTCTTTAAAGGTACTTCAAAGAGGAAGAAGATTCCAACCTAAGAATGAAATCACAGACAGTATTTTTTTTTTTTTACCAAAAAACACAAAAAATTTAGAAGTAACCTCAAGGTTACTTTAGGTGTTTGGCACAGGGGAATTAAAAAAAAATCACTTTATCAATTTCTCTCAGACAAGATCTACTTCACAAAGATTTTAAAATCATATAAGATCCTTGGAGAGATATGACCCCAGTAATAAGTCTGTTGAAAGACATATGTGTGTGTGTTGTATACACGCATACATATTCTCACATAAGGTACTCATTTTGAATAACATATGGTATAAAGTCCAAATATAAGAAAGTTTTCATACTCATTTTAAATGCTTACAAATACTGTTATTTCTCAGTAACAGTGTGATTACACCAAGCTCTGGCATACTATCAAATCTTCTCAGAGAGAAAAATTAAATCAAGTTAAACATTCATTATGGAAAAGCACAATGTATAAAAATGTATATGACATGCATTGCAGTATAGTTGGCATAAATGTGTTTTGAGATATTTCATCAATGCATAGACAAATATAAAAAACAGCCCTCATATTAAAGTACTTGGATTCTATAAAAGAAAGTTATGAGAGAATCCACAGGAAAAGACAGAATGAGTTGAGTTAAACAAAGAAAAAGAAGGTAAATGGAAAGATGATGTAGAGGTTTGGGATTTGTAGGGAAAATACAGAAGAAGGTGTTTGAGGAGGTAAAACATAAAAGAATTTAGAGCAAGGTTGAGATTGACAAGATAAAGGTAGAGTAAGATTCGATGTGAAAGCAGAAAAGAGTTGAGGAAACAGGCCTAAAGAAAAATTCTAGAAGAAAGAAATGGTAGTTGCTAAAGAAAGCTAAATAAGAAAAAGCATGTAAGCCATTTTTTAAAAAAGTATTATCCCTATATCCCTCGAGTTGTCCAATAATTCCCTCCCTCAAATCCTTCCCAGAGAGTCAATCCTTAATATAATAATAAAGAAGGGAAAAAAGGTCAGCAAAACTACCCATTAAATTAAACAAGTGTACAAAGTTCCACACCAGCACACTCCCATTTCTGCAAAGTATCTGGAGGAGGAATTCTTCTCATCTCTATTCTTTGGGGCCACGTTTCACATCAGTGTAATTTTGCAGCAATTGGGTTTTATTATTTTGTTATAATTGTTCTTTCCATTTCCATTGTGGTAATAATTGTGTTTACTGTTTTCTCCATTCTTCTCAGCAAAACCAATTCTCGAATAGGTAAGAATTTAGTGAGAAGGAAGGTGTCATTATAAAATGTTTAAGGAGTGATTAAAAGGAGATCAAGATAATGAAGATGTAGATGAGTAAAGGTATTAAATGGGAGACCGAGGACAAGAGGGGGTGAGTAAAGAGGAGATAAAAGAATGTAATTTATCAGTAAGAATGACAAGCAGAAAAAAAAATTCCTCTGATGTGTTTTTAGATGCATATTTAATAGAATGTCATTTGTGAATAAAATACAGGCTGGCTTGGTACCAGTTCAAAAATAGTGTTGAGATTCATATGTTTTTTTTTTCCCTTCAAATATTTAGTGATCCTTCTTCCCTGCCCATTCTATGTGAGTGATGGTCTTTCATTCTTTTAAGTATCACTAAATAGTATCACTTTTTTAAAAAATATGCTTTTCAGTCTTCAGCATAACAGTGAGTAAATTTGGCATTAAATAAGAATATCCAGATTATACATATACTTATCTCTATGTATGTCTTGACATATCTATCTATAAATAGATAAATATAGATATATACATATAGATATGGATAACTAGATATAGATTGATAGACAAATCATGTGTATATGCATATATACACATATATCACTAGCATATGTTTGTGTGTTTATGTGTGTATGTATATACATAAATGTATCTGAGGAGATTGGATTGAGTTGCATGTAAAGAATTTTATATCCCTTTAAATGACTCAAATATCCTCACTGTTACATTTACTTACTCATCATTTAATTGCTGATGTTATCGCAGTGATGTGTAATCTGAGGTTCAGGCCTAGGTTTATGTGACAAGAATCTTCTCATTGGAATAAAGAAAAATGACTTGATGAATTTGGTGTGTTTAAGGGAAAGAACTGGTGAAAGCTTTGGAGAAAAGAGATTCTTCTCCAGGCTGTTGGCTTTAAAAAAATTATCCATAAGGTTTCAGACTTTCTTTAGAGAAGTTTCAAGAAGAAAAGAGAAACTATGGGAATAAGACAATACATAGAGGAGGTGGCACCTTGAACATGTCACTATTTACAAAGTTCTACACTAGAGACTTAGGATCATTATGGATTCTCTGTATCCTTTGAGTTGAGATAGCTCATTTCCAGTGGGGGACCTCTTTCATATGTATATTTTATGCTCTATCTTAATCTGTATACAGCTCTAATTTTTGTTGGTCATTTTCTTGGAAAAATGAGTTTATTTTCAGTACTTTATTTAATTGGCACTTTGTGGGAAAGGGATCAAGTCTTGGCACAGTCAAAAAGATCAAGAGACATATCCAAAGTCATGTGAACAATAAAAGTAGAACTAGCATTCAAATACCCATCCATTGACTCCATATTTTTTATCCTTTCCACCAAATATAATTATTAGTTTTTTCATACTCTAAGGTTCTATGATTTTTCAAGTGTAGATTGAAATATTCTTCTCATTAAAAGATTACAACCAAAAAACTAGCTTGACTTAAAAAAAATTGTCCTATACTAACAAAATTTAAAGAAGATAGAAATAATTCTTATCCAGTATCCTTTCTGGAAGAAACCAGAGCAGGGCAGCTTTATCATCCTAATTTCCTATTCCTCTATAAGCAGAAATCCAACCTTTCCCTTGGAGAAGATTCCAGAGATATCTTCTATTTGTTCTTTCCTGAAAACTATATTTAGATAGTCCCACGTAGACATAGGCATAACTTACATGATCAACACACACACACACACACACACACACACACACACACACAAGACAGAAGGTATCTGGCTGTAGATAATGAAATTTTACAATATCACAAATTCTAAATTCTAGTTTATACTAGGCTTTTTGACCTTAGAATAGTTGCTTGGAAACTCTACTGTGGAATCCACCAGATCTGATTTTTACTTTATCCTATGAATAAAATTAAGTTAGCACTATGCAGTCTTGTCTAAGTCAAATTTTACCAGTGGAATAAGCAACAAATACTTTAAGGGTGATTCCCTTTCAGAATGAACGGCTTCTGTTTCCCTCCCAGCACCTCCCATTACTACTTCTGACTATAATACCAGGATTATGAATAGTATTAAAATTTTATCTGAGTCAGATTGGGGTATGGGCGAGGTTGGGAGTGTGGATAATACAGCACACAGTCTGACTATGATAGTATTATTAATAGAAGTTAACATATTAAGAGAAAAGTGCTGATGATTTCTTGGGGCACGGAAGAAGTTGGGAATATGGATAATACAGCACATAGTTTGACTCTGACAGTATTATTGATAGAAGTTAACATATTAAGAGAAAAATGTTGGTGATTTCTTGGGGTTTGATGAAATCAAGAGCATATGGCCAAAAGAAAATTAGAAATATAGCCCTGGAGAGAATATCTGAGATCAACATTTCTGAGAACTTAAGACTCTTCTGGTGAATCTGTTTATAAAGCATGGTCCTTATACTAAATGGGACTGGAGAAATCCATCAATCCACCTGAGAGAACAAGAATGAGCCTACTTTGGAAACGATCTAATAAAGTAAGTAAAAGTGAAAATACAATTCTTGGTGAAAATCCATTATGGGATTTTAAACACATTTGAAGAGACTCAGTGGATGGTTTCCAAAAATGTTATTAATGTGAAAGAACTCTTCCCCCCTTCTTGGCTCCACGCTAAGTGTTCAGGATGCATTTGGCCAAGGGATACTTAAAAGTTCAATGAATGACTTCATTATAGAGAATAGGTAATGAGTCTGAGTGTGCTGAATTGTCAGCATCAACAAGAGACATTTCTGCATTAGATAAGAACTCTCATCCAACAGCTTGCTGGATGTCTTTTCTCCTGCAGTTTTCTGGTGATTGAAGCTTCAAAGGCAAAAAGAGACATCATCCTCAACCCCAACCTAATTACCAAACACCTAAAATTGCACAGGGAAGTTTTTTTTTTTTTAATTCTTCCTTTTCAGTCAGTGAAACCATTATCTCTGCCTTCTAATTAACTTTTAACAATACTCAAGTTTGATTAACTTTCAGCAAGATTGAGGTTCAGACATTTTATCAAATGTGCTTCTAAAGCTGTATTACCATCCTAGTGTGTTGACCTTGAGCCCTTCAATTGACCCTGTCACTGTGATGTAATTGTTGTTCTGCATTTGCACAAGCCCTTCAGGGAGTGTGATTTCAAAATGGTAAGGCCATGTTAGTATCCTTGGAGAGTGCCTAGTTGCCATGGAAGATAATGAAATTGACAGCAGTTAAGCTAAGGAGATCAGTAAAAGTGGGAGGGCAGGTCTGGATAACCAAGAAAAAGCTGAAAAAATCACCAACATTGACAGAATGAAGAGCATAGACAATTGATATTCTCTTTGTCTGGCTCAGGATCCTGTAGTGTGTGTGGATTGTCTGGATTTCTGATCCCTAAACCCATTAGTCCTTTAGGTCTTGGATTTTTGTAAGTCACATAATGGCCAGGATTGGGTTTTTCTTTCTTTGTATTCCATGCATTTAGCAAAATGCCTGGCACATAATAAGCACTTAATAAATGCTTATTGATTGACATTGATCGTTACTTTGGTCTTATGATATATTCTTCCAATTCTGCTTTTGCTCCTGGACCTTCCAGCTCTGCCATTTATAAACAGTCTTGACTTAAAATTTAGTTGCTGCTACCACCTTCTTTTCTCTTTTTAGAACTATGTTGCCAGCTGCCAATTGATGTTGATTTATATCCTTTGGTGCTGACCCTCTACATCTTATTGCTCAGGCACACATATACACGCGTACACACACACACACACACACACACACACACACTGCTGGACTTTCCAAAGCAGGAAAGCTTTAAACAACTTTACAGGACCCATAGAGCTGTAGTCCCTAACAGATGTTCACATAAATCTGCCTTATCCCAAGAATAGAGAACTGTCTAACTCCCTGAGGTCTCAGTTTCCTTATCTGTACCATAATTGGGTAAAACAGCATTTCTAGTTCTAAACCTGTAACATTGAATTATCCTACAGTGTCAATAATTAGCTGAAAATTTGAGAAGGAAAAAAAATTCAACATAAAATTAATCACAACTGAAATATTGAAATATGCAGCATCCCCTGAAAGTACTAATGACTGTTTTGAAAAGAGCTTATACCACTCTCAGAGAGCATTCCTGATAATGTATATGAGTCTTGCTCATGTCTCTCTCATGCAAAATTATTGCTGTTGCTTTGTTATCTATTTGCATTTACTTTATATACTTATGTCCCATTTTTGCTACCACAAAAAGAATAGCTACAAACATTTTGCACATGTGAGTCCTTTTCCTTCTTTTATAATTTTCTTGGGATACAGATGCAGTTGTGATGTTGCTGGACCAAAGGTTATGCACAGTTTTCTAGCCGTTGGGGCACAGTTCCAAATTGCTCTCCAGAATGGTTGGATCATTTCACAATTCCACCAACAATGCATTAATATGCAGTTTTTCCATATCCTCTGCAACATTAACCATTATCTTTTTTCTGTCATCTTAGCCAACTTGAAAGGTGTGAGGGAGTATCTAAGCTGTTTTAATTTGCATTTCTCTGAGCAATAGTAATTTAGAGCATTTCAATGACTATAGATGGTTTTAATTCCATCACCTGAAAATTGTCTGTTTATATCCTTTGACCATTTATTAGCTGGGGAAATGATTTGTATTTTTATGAATCTGACACAGTTCTTTATATATTTTAGAAAGGAGACCTTTATCAGAAACACTAACTGTAAAATTTTTTTCCCCAGTTTTATGCTTCCCTTTTAATCTTGTTTCTGTTGGGTTTGCTTGTGTGAAAAACTTTTTAATTTATTGTAATCAACGTCATCCATTTTGCTTTTCAAAATGTTCTTTAATTCTTCTTTGGTCATGTTTCTCCCTTCTCCAAAGATCTGATAGGTAGATTATCCCTTTCTCTCTTGATTTGCTTATGGTATCACCTTATATACCCAAATCATGTACACATTTTAACCTTATTTTAGTATGGAGTGTGAGATGTAGGTCTATATAGAGTTTCTAACTTTCCAGTTTTCCCAGCAATTTTTATGAAACTATGAGTTCTTATCCCAGCAGTTGAAATTTGGGGGTTTATCAAATACTAGATTATTATAGTTTTTGATTATTGTGTCCTTTGTATCTGACCTGTTCCACTGATACACCACTCTACATCTTTGCCAGTACCAAATGGTTGTGATAACTGATGCTTTATAATATAAATTTAGGCTGGTAATGCTAAGTCACCATCTTTTGCTTTTAAATTAATTCCCTTGATATTCTTGATCTTTTGTTCTCCCAAGTGAATTGTGTTATTTTTTTCTATTCTAGAAAATAATTTTTGGCAGTTTGATTAGTTGGAATTGTAGACACATTTAAGCACAATTCTCATTTTTATCACATTAGCTCAGCCTGATCTGACTTTGTGGGATCTGAATTGAGATCAATTACTTTTGTAATTGTGTTCATAGCTCCCAGATATGTCTTAACAGGTAGATGCCCAAGTATTTTATTTTTTCTACAATTATCTTAAATAGAATTTCTCTATCTCTTGCTAGTTGGCTTTGTCAGTGATATATAGAAATGCTAATGATTTGTGTGGGTTTATTTTATATGTTGCAATTTTGTTAAAGCTGTTAATTGTTTCCAATAGGGTTTTGGATGATTTTCTAGGTTTTTCTAAGTATATCATTACATCTGCAAAGAGTGATCATTTTATTTCCTCCTTGTCTATTCTAATTCCTTTAATTTCTTTTCCTTTCTGATTACAAAAGTCAACATTTCCACTACAATACTGAATAACAGTGGTGATAATGGGTATCCTTATTTCATCCTGTTCTTATTGGGGATGCATCCAGCTTCTCTCCATTACAAATAATGATTGCTGTTAGTTTTACATAGATACTGTTTATTATTTTAAGGAAAGTTCTCTTTATCTCTGTGCTCTCTAGTGTTTTCTAATTGGAATGGGTACTATATTTTGTCTAAAGATTTTTTTTTTTTTGGCAGTTTTTGGGATTATCATATGATTTCTTTTGATTTTGTTATTGATATCGTCAATTAGGGTAATAGTTTTTCTGATATTGAACTAATCCTATATTCCTGATATAAATCCCACTTGGTCATAGTGTATTAGCATGCTGATTAGTTGCAGTAATCTCTTTGCTCGTATTTCATTTAGAAATATTGCATCAATGATCATTAGGGAGATTGTTCTGTGATTTTCTCTCTCTGTTTTGGCTTTACTAATTTAGGTATCAGTGCCATATTTGTGTCATAGGAGAAATTTGACAGGACTCCTTCTTTAACTATTTTTCCAAATAGTTTACATAGTATTGGAATTAATTTTTCTTTAAATGTTTGGTAGAATTTACTTGTAAATCCTGGAGAGTTTTTCTTAGGAAGTTCATTGATGACATCCAAATTCCTTTTCTAAAATGGGACCATTTAAGTAACTTACTTCCTCTTCTGTCAATCTTGGCAATTTATATTTTTGTAAATATTCATTCATTCTGGTTAGATTGTCAGATTTGCTGCCATACATTTGGGCAAAATTGCTTCTAATTATTGTTTTAATTTCTTCTTCATTGGGGAAATGTCATAAGTTCACCCCTTTTTATTTTTGATGCTGGTAATTTGTTTTTTTCCCTTTCCTTTTTCTAATCAAATTAATCAAAGGTTGATCTATTTTTTTTCATAAAACCAACTCTTAGTTTTATTGATTCAATAGTTTTCTCAGTTTCAATTTTATTAATTTCTCCTTTGAGTTTCAGAATTTCTAATTTTGTATTTATTGAGAATTTTTAAAATTTGTACTTTTTAAAAACATTTTAATTGCATGCCAAATTCATTCTTTTCTTTATGTAGTATTTAAAGATATAAAATTTCCCATAAGAACTGCTTTGGCTGAGTCCTATAGCTTTTGGTATGCTGTCTCATCATTGTCATTCTCTTGGATGAAATTACGGATTGTTTCTGTGTGATTTGTTGTTTGACCCCCTCATTCTTTAGAATTAGATTATTTAATTTTCAAGTGGTTTATAATCTATCATTTACTAACCCTTTTTTGAATATAATTTTTATTTCATCATGGTCTGGAAAGGAAGCATTCCCTATGCTTGCCTTTCTATTTGATTGTAAGATTTTTATGCCCTAATACGTGGTCATGTACTGCTGAGAAAAAAGTGTATTCCTTTCTGTACCTCTTCAATGTTCTCCAGAGAAAATGGGTCTATCTAGGTTTTTTTGGATTCTATTAATATTCCTAGTTTCTTTCTTGTTTATTTTGTGGTAAGATTTATCTGATTGTGAGGGGAGGTTGAGGTCCCATACATATAATTTTGTTGTCTATGTCTTCCTGTAAGTGGTTTAATATCTTTTCGAATTTGTATGTTCTAACACTTAGTGCAAACATATTTAGTCCTGTTACTACTTCATTGTTTATGGTACCCTTTATCAAGATATATTTTCCTTCCTCATTTCTTTCAATAGGATCTACATTTACTTTTGCTTTATCTGAAATCAAAATTGCTACCCCTACTTTTTTTTTTAACTTCAGCTAAAGCATTCTGCTCCAGCCTTTTATCTTCACTCTGTAAGTGTCTCTCTCTTACATGTGTTTCTCGTAAACAACATATTGTAGCATTCTGCTTTTTGATATACTCTGCTATTCCCTTCTGCTTTATGGGAGAGTTCATCTCTTTCACATTATCAGTTTTGATTACCAGCTCTGTATTTCTCTACATCTTACTTTCTCCCCTATATACTTTTGTTCTCTCTTTCCATCATATCCTTAGTAGTGTTTTGTTTTGTTTTTTAATCCAACTCACCCACTACCTTTTCTTCTATCATCCCTTCCCACCTTTCTCTTACCTTTTCCCCCAGTGTTTCTACCCTTCCTTTTATCCTGGCCCTCCCTTTTTTTTCCTCTTTCTCCTCCTATTTCTTTATCAGATTAGATAAATTTCTACATTCAACTTAATGATTAAATTCTTCTCTCCTAGAACCAAAACCAATGAGATCAAGCTTCAGACAATGCTCATCCTTGTCCCTTATTTTCCTGAATTGTATTGTCTTTTGCACCTCTTCAAGTGAACAAATTGGCCTATTATACCTTCCCTATTCCTCTTTTTCAAGTGCAGAACTTTTTCTGCCCCTTAATGTCTTTTTCTTTAATATCATCACATCAGAGTTCATTCACAACCACACCCTTCATCCATGTGATGGCCCACTCTGTGGGCATATAACATATAATTCTCAAGAGTTACAGATATCATTTTCCCATTTAGGGATGTAAACAGTTTAACCTTTAAACAATATATACTTTTGCTCTGTTTACTTTCTATGCTTCTCTTGAGTCCTATGTTTGTAAATTAAATTTTTTGTTTAGATCTGCATTTTTCAATGGAAAGAAAAAAAAATGGAAAGTCTCTTACTTCATTGAAGAACTTTCATCTACCCTGAAAAATGATGCTCAGTCTCACTGAATAGTTAATTCTTGGCTGAATAATTTTTCATTTGTCTCTTCTGGATGTATTTTCTAGGTTGGCTATTTTTCCATAAGACATTTTCCATTTTTTTCCATTTTTCCCATTCTTTTTAGTTTTTTTGACTCATTCTTGATGTCTCAGAGTTATTGGTTTTCATTTGCCCCCTTCTAGTTTTTAATGCGTGATTTTCTTGGTAGCTTTTTCATCTCTTTTTCCATTTGATTAATTCCACTTTCAAAAGTTTTTTCTTGAGTGGATTTTTTTTTGCATTTGTCTAATTGTATTTTTAAAGGAATTGCCCTCCTTTATCAAAGTTGTTGACTCTCTCTTGCATCTCTCTCATTTCTTTTGTCATTTTTTCCCTACCTCTTTTATTTACCTTTCAAAGTCTTTTATGAGCACTTCTAAGAAGTCTCTTTGGACTTGAGACCAATTCATATAATTCTTTGAGATTTCCTCTGAGGATATTTTGTCTTCATCTGAGTTGGTGTTTTAATCTTTCCTTTCTATGGTCAAAGTTCTTTTCTGTTTCTTGCTCATTTTCTTTCCTTTCTTGTGGTATTTCTTCTTATTTCAGTTTTATGGTCAAGTTCTGCTGCTGGGGTAAAGAGGATGCTGTCCCAAGCTTCAAAGACTCTTATTCAGATCTGAGCCTTGGTTTTGAGAACAGGAGCCCCTTGTCTTTGCAGGGGGTAGCTTTATTTACTCTTTCCATGAAAAAGTGGTTTCCCAGAATTCACCTTCTGATCTGGGACTGAAGGCTGCCCCACTGAGCCAAGGCTGAGGGTCTCAGTTACTGATCTGCTATGAGTAAAACCCTCTCAATGGCTTTCCCTGTCTAAGCTGGGCTGAATACCCTTTTCACCCCAATGAGACTGATTGACCTTTTTAAAAATTTTTCCAGTCTATCTTGAATTGAAAAATGGTTTGATTCCATCAGACTCTGTTCAGAAGCTTGCTGTCCTGGGACTTTTCTAAGGAAACTGTGAGTTTGAGTAGCTTCCTGGCTTAAGTCTGCCATCCTGGCTTCACCCCCAAAAGTCCTACAATTCACATGTTTCTGACTTCAATTTTTGTTATCTATGTACCATAGTGTACTTCATCATTTTAAGAGTATATTATATTTAGTATAATTATCCCCAAGAGACCAGACTACTCAACTGAAACAGTCAGAGACGATAACTAGACCTAAACATCTTTGTTGAATCAATCCATCAATCAACAAACTTAAATTAAATGCAAAAAGTCAATCAATCACTTCAGAAGTCTTTTGAATGCCATTGGATAATTGAAAGAATAGTGCATAGGAAATACATTCAAAATTGATTGAGGAGATGTGGTTGTGCATCTCCTCCAATCCCCAGATTTTTGTATAAAAGTACAAGCCAATTTCGAATCCAAATCTTGCGACATCTGGAAAATAAATGGTAAAAGTCAATAAGTCAGATTTATGAAAAAGAAACCCTTGGGAATAAAAGGGAATAAGAATGTGAGAACTCTGATTTGGGGGTCATATTACTCTCTTCTCCCCATATCCATCTTCCTCCCATTGTTCAGAGGAAGACCTTGTAAAACACAATTGGTTAGGGGATTTTGGACATCCCACTGGTGTCATAATCTAAGCAAATTCACTTGTTGCTTGAAGTAATAGCTTGATGTAATGTCTATATCATGGATCAAGAAGAAATTTAACATACTCAGGGGAGGTAGCATCAAAGAATCATACAGCAAGTTAAGCAGAAATCAAGAACTTGTATACTTAGGAAAAATTAATAAATATCCCATAAATGGAAGAAAAAAATTCCAGAAATGAGAAGCTATGAGTTACCCTTTTGGTTCTTATGCTCTCTAAACATGACCCACTTTTTCATGGACTCCACATGTAAGCAAGATAATAAGTTGCTTGGTATGTGCTGGGCACTATGCTACATATCAGTAATACAAATCTAAACAAAAAGCAAGATAGCCCCTGTATTCCCAGGGATAAATTCTCATGAGGGTCAACAACTCATGAAAGATAATTGAAAGGGAGGAAGGAGGCAGATGAAGATGGTCTCATCTTCCCACAAAATGTTAATTCATAGATGAATTTACTACTGGGAGAATGGAGCCAAAATAGTGGAGAAATAATACATTGTCTAAAGGTCACACAATTAGATGCATAATTATTTCAGATAAGGAGAACCCAAGCAATAAGGGAACTTTCACAATGAAGCTGAAGGTGAAACATGGGTTAAAATACAGAATTTCAGAAACAAAACCAGGAAAGTAGTAAGGATTAAAAAAACTAGGTTCTTCTCCAAAATTAATAGCCCAGTAGGGAAAGTAGCTGGAATTGGTGAAAGATGTTCTTCTGTGAGAAGGATGCAGAGTTGAATGGATCTTTTAGCATGAAGAGGCAAATTTTATATGTACTGATAGAACACAAACTTTTGGGAGAATATTTTATATCAACTGTTTTTACTATACAGCTTAGTAAATACTCCCTTGCAAAAAGCTAATTGTCTTACTGATTAATTGATATTAACTGGTGATCAGAGAGGCAGCACTTGGGGGGCTCATAAGTTTCCATATTACAGAGACACCTTCCCCTCATCCCCTCAGGAGATCCATTTGGGAATGCAGTTTGCAATCAGCAAGTTTAAATAGTAAGTTTAGAGCATGTGAGATCAAAGTAAACTAACAAAAATAGCCATTAACTGTTCCAAGCTTTATTAAATGAAGTTTCATGAATAATAATAGATAAGAGATCTTTCACCAATAAAAGGGGCCTTATGAGAATATTACCAAGCTAGGTGACATTACACAATTCTTTCTATCATATATGTCGTGTGTAGTATAAAAATAATCTGGAATCAGAGTAACTAAGTTCAAACCCGAACCCTGAGTTGTATTATTTATGAGACCTTAGATGAGTCACTTGGCCATTATATGTCCCTTTTTCCTCAACTGTAAAATTAGATCAGACTTGAAAGCATGTATAGTATCCTCCAGCAATAGCTCTATGATTATAGTATATGCTTAATTCCCTTAATGGAGTTCTGTGGGATTCCTAGTGAAGTGGGGTGAGAGCCCTACTGCTAGAGATGAATTATTCTCCACTCTACCATCGATACCATCAAGAATTACAATCAGTGTCTCTGTTTCCTTTTCTCTCACTGTTTTATCTCTGCAATTTGGCTTCAGGTTGGACTCCCTTCAAAGTTCCCAATAATCTCATAATTGCCCAATCTAATAGACTTTTCTCAGTTCACCTATTTCTAGGCCTCTTTCTAGCTTTTCACCCTCAATAATCGGCTTCTCCTTTATATTCTCTTCTCTCTCTGTTTCTATGACATTACTTTATTCCTGCTAAACTTTCTATTTCCCCCAAGTTTGGGACTTGGGGGAAAAATGCATTGCACCACACAAAAAAGTCGAGAGGAACATTCCAAAAGAAAGAAAGTTGATAGAAGATAGGGTTGATTTCATTTGGGTCTTTATATTTCTAGTGCTACTAGACATTCCAGAACATTATATAATTAAGTTTTGTTCATTGATCATCAGGTCAATGGCAGCAACTGTCAAATCGGTTCTTTTGTTGTTGTGTAGACATTTCATTCAGACATGACTCTTTGTGATCCCATTTCTTGACAAAGATATTAGAATGGTTTACTATTTACTTCTCTAGCTCATTTTACAATCGAAGAAACTGAGTAAAATAGGATTAATTGACTTGTGCAGACTCACACAATAATTGTCTGAGGCTGACTTTGGACTCATCTTCCTGACTCCAGGCTGCTCTGCACCACTTAGCTTTCCAAATTGGATTTACCAAAAGAATATTGATTTGTTTTCATGCTAGTTTCAAGTGCCTGGTCTTTGGCGTGGGTTTTCAACCCAAAGTCAGAGTTTTATACCCTTCTGCCCTGCAGGATATAATGTGGTCTAGCTAAAGTGATCTGTTATGCCTATCAATGGAAAGTTTATACAATCCATGTGTCTTTTAGATAGCCTACGCTGTTTATGGGAGAATATGGGTATTCCCTCCTACATATTCACTTCAGCTTTCAACAGCCCAAAGGCATGGCTAACAAACACCATGGTGCCTTTTTTTCCCACCCAGGTAATATTTAGTATTCAAAGCCAACAAACAAGTTAATTCCATCTTTTCTTGTAAATAAATTAAGATCACAGAACTGGATATAAAACACATATTTATTTAAATCAGCATATAAAAAGTAATTTGCTGGGCAAAGTGATTGCAAAAAAACTTCAATGAAACATAAGCATCATATCATTAAAATTATGCTGTGAATGACTTTTAGAATACTGAAATTTCATTTCCTAATCTTGATTCTATTAGCAATAAATGACCAGTTACACTCTTATACTTTCACTAATCCATTAAAGCTAATATTGTAAATGTACTTGTAAGGAAATGTTGGTAAGTAATATAATAAAATACTATATTGTAGCTATAACATTTTGGAGTGTAATTACTATTCTTATAAAAATCTAAATGATCATGGTTAGCAATTCACTTGAAATCTAATTAACTTGCCCTAGTTATCTTGCTCAATGCCTGCAATACCCAAATAATCTTTCCAAAGTTAACGTATTAATAAGAATGTGATTATGCATTTTCCTCTGTTTAATTTTGATTTAATTACATTACCAAATTTAGTTTGTCTCCCAGCCAAGTATCAAATGTCAATTCTGTAAGTGCTTCATTAATAGATACTGAATCATCAGCATTTAAAAAAGAAGAAAATGCAATAAGAAAACAGACCATGTCATTAATTTTGTGCAAATTATTAAATATGTTGATTCTTAGTTTTCCATATTCTAGTTTGCTGCCAAACTGCACAACAAATGAAGTAATTCTTTGAAAGATTTCTCATCCAGGAAAATAAACTTTTATGTGGGTAGAGAAGGGCTGCTTCACTAGCTCTCTCTAGGAAGAGGAGCAGGAGGTGGGAGGGGCTCAGAGCTCTCTTATCTCCTTATCCTCTGTCTCTGGGAAGAAATTTTTTCCTAGATAAAATAAAAAAATGGAAGGCAGTCCAGAAAGAGGATTCTAAAGTATGAAGTAAATCCATCTGAATGCAATTGAAATTTAGGAAAAGCAAGTAAGGTAGGAAAGAAAACAATTTGGTAGGTTGAATGTTTTATACTGATTAGAAAGCTGATAAGTTTGGGACTTGAAATGACTTTTTCATCAAACTCACAGATAAGCTCAAAGCTTATCTTCATAATTGTTACCAGCTTTCCAAACTTCCAGTAGTGTCTATGAATAGACAGGTAATGTGTGTGATTTAGTAATGGATTTCAGCTTAAACCATTACTTTTCAAATTGTTTTTTTAAAACTCCCAGAAACTCAGGAGGAGGTCTAAGAGGCCAGAGTATGAAGTGGGCAATATACCAGAGGGGCACAAGGGCTTACTAATGGGAACAGAGAAATAGGTGATTTTCAAATTTACCCTGCCAAGTCCTATCCTTGGATGACCCCCCATAACTTTTTCTTTCATTCATGTGTTATTGATTGAAGCTGGAAAAAAATTGTTTTAAGAAATCCATGATAAATTGATCTAATCCAAGTTAATGTAACATAATCTTAACTGGGTCCTCTGCAGCAAGGCAACCTTTTATTCATCTCTCATTGAGTCACTATCTCACTCACTAGGCTGTTTTTTCTAAACCTTTTCATTCTTCTTCAAATTTTCCATAACTTCTCCTTACCCAGCCATCTCAAATGAGACCTTCACTTCTTGTTTCAATGAAAAAAAAATTAGGCCATTAAAAAAGATCTCTCTCTCTTATCTCCTCCATTGCAAAATACGTTGTTTTCCTTCCCTACTATCTTGTCCCTTTGTCTTATATGAAGAGATAGCCCTTTTCATTACGAAAGCAAACTACTACATGTACAAATAATCCACTTTCATCCCTTCTTCTATAACTGATTGGCCCTTCCCTCTATTATTACTATTCTCTCCTTAATTTTCAATTTCTTTTTGTCAACTGGTTGCTTCCTTGAGATCTAGACATGTGTCCTTGGTTTCCTCCAAATTAAAAGGGAAAAAAAAATCTCACTTAATCCATTCATCTCCTCTCATTATCTTTTTTATTTTATATTTCTTTGCACTTTCTTGGGTAATTTTGAGAACTACAATCAGTGTCCCAGCTTCCTTTCCTCTCACTGTCTTATCTCTTCAATTTGGCTTTAGGTTGGACACTCTCCAAAGATCCCAATAATCTCATAAATTGCCCAATCTAATAGACTTTTCTCAGTTCACATACTTTTAGGGCTCTTTCTTGTTTTTCACCCTCAATTATCATCTTCTCCTTTATATTCTCTTCTCTCTATGTTTCTATGACATTACTTTATCCTACTAAACTTTCAATCTATTAAGCTACTCTTCTGCATCTTTTGATAGATTTTTACTCAAAACATGACCATTAACTATGAGTATTACAAAATGCTCTGCTCTAGGTCCTATTTTATTCTGCCAATATTATTTTGTATGGTGAATCCATCAGCTCCCATGGATTCAATTGTCATTTTTAAACAGATGATTCTCAGATCTATGTATCCAGTTCTAATTTCCCTTCTTACCTTCATTCACTTCTGTTTATCAAATATCTCACACTGGATATCCCGTATCTTAAAATCATCATGTCCAAAATGTCATTATCCTTCCTCTACAACTCTTCTCTTCATACATTTCCTGTGACTGCTGAGCAGTGACTATTTTTCTAATCCCTCAAGTTTGCAATTTGTGCCATCCTTCACTACTTACAATCTATCACAAAACCTCTCCACCTCTAGACCTCCTATCCATGAAATCCAACCTGTAGCCAAGCCCTATGAATTCTTTCTCAATATTTCTCATAATCTTATTGATTGTTCATCCTGCCACAAATCTGTCCCCAAACCATTCCAGCATCCACTCCGCTACAGTACATATCTGATCAAGTCATCCTATTCAATCCACTCAAAGGCCTCCCTGTTATCTCTAGGATCAAATAGGGACCCCTTTATTTGGCTTTTCAAGCCCTTCATACCTTTGCAGTCTGATTAGACCCTGATTCCCTTAAAGTACTATTCCCTTAAAGTACTATCTAGTATTATTGAGCCCCTTTATATTACTAGAAAAAACAAACAAAATGAAATAAAAACTCCATCTTTAGGATGAGAGCATTTTCCTTGACTATCCTTCTACTCTCTTCATCTCTACTTCTTGGCTTCATTTAAATCTCACTGTCTCTGGGAAACCTTTCCAAACCCTTTAAATTAGTGTCTTCTCTCCAAGATAATCTTCAATTTATGCAAAGAAATGTTGTGAATGAAAAAAATGACATAAATTGACCCCTGACTGTGGAAGATGAAGAAAAAGGAAGACAAAAGAGTGACTCTGTGTGTCTGGGGGACTAGAATAATTTTGATGTCATTTATAGAAATAAGGAAGGTGGTAAGAGGGGTGTCTTGTGGTAGTTGGTGGAGAGGGAGAAATTGTTTTAGACATATTGAGTTTTGAATACTACTGAAATATAGAAAAAAAGGATGGCAACTGAAGAATGGGGAAAAGCATTTGGAGAGAAGGTGAAATAGCTCCCAAAAATCAGGGAGTTCCCATATTTCAGGAGCTAAAAATTTCTAGGAAGAATAATCCCTGAATTGGCATTCAGAGATCTCAGAAGACTTAAAGATGTGACAGGGAAAAGTCCTAAGGCAAATACCATGAAACCATGCTATGCAGCTATGGATCCTCTTGCTACAAAGTCATTTACTTTAGCATTATATGGTTTGATCTCAACAGACCATAACTAATACAATTACATTTCATTTTAAATTTATTTCTACCTGGGATTTTGTCAGGGATGACAAAAGTTGCTTTTTTTAAATTTTTGGTAAATTGCTTTTATTTATTTATTTATTTTGTATATTCTTTGACTTTTCTTATATGTGTAAGTGTTGTTTCTCCTTCTAAAATGTAAGCTCCATGAGGGAGGGGACATTTTTATTTATGTCTTTGTATCTCTAGCATCAAGCATAGTTTTAGGTAATGTCAGCCATTTAATAATCATTTATTACATGTTTACTATATGTGAGTGACAGTAAATTTTAACTTTATATTTGAAGATTCAGCCTGTCCCAAAGAAGTGAATTTGGAATGCAAGATCTCAAACATGACCCCAATAGAACCTGAAATCTAGGACAAGCAAACAAAGGAAGAAACCTAAAAGAATATGTCTTTTCAATTCGTGTCAGTCACAATACTAAAAGAAACTTTGAAGATCAACAGCCCAACTTATCTATTTTACATTTGAGCCAACTACATCTTAGAGAATTGAAGTGATTTCTGATCACAGATATGACAAGGAGAAAGGCTTGGATTTGAACCTTGGCCCTCTTCTCCAAATTCCAAGTGCACTTCTTTTCAAAAATACTTTCTACAAAGTCATTTACTTTAGCATTATATGGTTTGATCTCAACAGACCATAACTAATACAATTACATTTCATTTTAAATTTATTTCTACCTGGGCATCACTTAGCTTTATTGCTTCCCCCATCATCCTTATTTCCCCCTTTCAGGATGAAATTTAAAAATTCTATGTGTGCTTGGAGAATAGCTTTGCAGATATGGCATAAGATCGATTTGTTTGTTATACCCATTTCTTGTTTATGAGGCTAAAGGGCAGCAGGGACTCATTTGATTGCTGGGTAGTGTGCTGAGATAAACAGTGGAGACCTGTAGGGATGGAGAAATTAAGCTAGAGCAGTAGAGTACAAAACAATTTGAGAAACTTATGGCAGTTAATTCCAAAATCAGCATTTTAAGAAGACAGCTGGAATACTTTGCTCAATGTGAAGCAATTACATGTCTAAAGAAATAGAAAGTCATGTAAAAAAAAAAATTTAAGATGGAAGCCATTGAAATTCTTTTCCTAAAGAACCAATCTGAGCCTGCCACTTTCTTGCCCAAGAAGAGAAAAAGGGATGAGAAGATAAAAGATTGTGAGTTGGAAGAGACCTAAACAACCATCAAATCCAACTCTCCCATTTTCCATCTGAGAAAACTCAGGAGTCATAGGACTAGTAAGTGTGGTGGGATTTAATCCAGTTTTTCAGATTTCAAATCCAGCATTCAATAAAATAAAGATTTTTCTGTTAGGTAATTCTTGTTTTTGCAATCTTACTATATCTTTCCATTATTATCACATCGGACATTACTATTTTTCATGCACTGAATTTCCAGACAAATTGACTTCTTGTTTTTCTCCCTGGATCCAGTAGACTTCCCATCTCCTGCCTTCATGCCCTCATATAAGCTATTCCTCATGCCAAGAATACACATATCTACATATGAATCTCAGGAAATCCCTAGTTTCTTTCAAAACTCAGGTCAATTTTATGGAAATATTTTATGTAACTTCATATATGTCTTCTCAATGGAGTGGGGGAAGAAGAAGGCAAATAATTTGGAACTCAAAGTTTTAAAAACAAATATTAAAAATATTTTATGTGTAACTGGAGAAAATAAAATATTAAATAAGAAATAAAAAAAAAAGTAAACCTCAGGTCAAGTGTCATCTTCCCCTAAGTTGCCATTTTCTCTCTTCTCTACCCAGGAAACAATTGAAAACAACAATTTGTTTTGACAATGAGAACAGAAAAATTCTTTGTATATAACTTTGTATTTATTTATCTGTCTTCATGTGGTAGGTACTTTAGGAGGAAGAGACCTAAAATTAGAAAAACCTGAGTTCAAATCCAGTCTCAAGTACTTACTGGCCATATAACTCAGGCAAATCATTTAACTTCTGTTTGCCTTTGTTTTCTCAATTGTAAAATTAGGGCAATGCTCAGACCTACTTCCCATGGCTCTTGTGATGATCAAATGAAATAATATTTTTAAAGCACTTGGAACAGTCTGGCATTTTTATTGTTGTTCAGTTGCCTCAATTTTGCCTTTGGGACTCATTTTGGGTTTTCTTGGCAAAGATATTTGGTATGGTTTGCCATTTCCTTCTCCAGTTCACTTTATCAATGAGGAAATGGAAATAATTAGGGTCCAGCGACTTGTCTAGGGTCACATAGTAAGTATCTAAGAACAGAGTTCACAAAGTTAGTAAATATCTAAGAACAGATGAATGAGTCTTCCTGACTTCAGTGCTGGAATTTTATCCACTTGTATCAGCCACCTGCACAAAGTGAGCATTAAATAAACCTATCTTCCTTCCTTCCTCCCTTTATTTCTTATTTCCTTCTTTCCTCCCCTGTTCTCCTCACACATACCTTTAATCCCTCAAAATCCTTCAAAAGAATCTATACTCCTTGTGAGCTAGGACTTCAGCATTTTGTTCTTGTTTGCTCAATATCTAGCACAGTGCCATATACATAGCTGGCACTAAAAAATGCTTGTTTAATGAATGAATCGTACTTTAAAATGAAGGTAGATCATCTCCAGACTCCAGCTGTGGGAACAAATATCAGCATCTGTTCACCATCACAACATGGATTTTGGCTGCCCTCTCTCTGGGCATGATTTACCAGCTGGTGGACGCAAATTCCAATCTGCCTTAACTTCCTACCCAAAGGACTCTAGGCCAATGTTCAACTTTCTCTTTCTGGAAACCAAACAGACCACTTCAGATCTCTGAAACTCTGACTAGGATAAGGCCCCAAGGCTTCATGGGCAGATACTCTGCCAAATGAGCTGAATGGAAAACTTCTCATTGGGTGAGCCAAGAAGAACAGGGATCAACTTTGCTACAGCCGAGTGATACTCTTAGAACATTCGTTATTCCAAATGAAACTTTAGACAGTACAATGGCAAAAAGTAGGGTCTTCGGTTCAACCCAGAAAGATTTGTCCAGGGTCCTTCTTTGGTAACCATGGGGCCAAAGGGTCAAAAACATGACCCAGGTAATCGAGTAGTGTAAGATAAATTTTAGCTGAATGGGACTTCCCTTTCCCCTTGATTTACATTAAGACTGAATAATACATTTTTATGTTTGTAGTCAGAGTAGAAAGTGGGTGTGTAAAGCAATATAAATATATAAATACATAAATGCACACACACACACACACACCTACACACACACACACACACACACACACATGCACATAAAGTAAGAAGAGCCTTCCAGAGAATCATCTCAGCAAATATAGCATTACTGCTATTTTTGTCCCTTGCTGATACATACTCGAGTTGGTGCAACATATTTCAATGTTGCTGACATGCAGAAATGCAATGTGTAAGATTGAGCTTTTTCATCTGCCTCCCTTCTCTTTTCCTATTTGCCTGAAGGCAAAGCGTGCCACATATTTCACTCCAAATGTTCCCCATATTCTTTTGATTATTCTATAGTCAGATGATGTCCATACTTGGTACTGGAACAGGCGTTTCAGAATCCTCAATAGTCTTTCAAAAAGAAACTCAACATTAGGAAATAATCAGGCTAAGATGTAACTTCCAGCCAACCTTTTGGAGATTTGAAATCCTTTCTGAAAAGATGATGAAGAGCAGGTCCTTCTATCTCAGTACTGCTATTCTCAGTGCCAGCCAGATGTTTGGAGGAGCCGGACCTCTGGCTTGGGCTTTGCCAAGAGGCTTTGGGAAGTGGGAGAAAAGAGAAGAAATATAATACATGAAAATTGTGTTTCTGCCTCAGTCTCTAGGACAGAGAAGAATGGGGGAGAGGAAGGAAAAGGAGGACAAAGGAAGGAAAAATCAGCAGAGTAGGGTAGAACAAGGAATTTTAGGCTAGGATGCTGGTAGAACTAGGAACTTTTTATTGTATTTTATGGTAGGAATTTTATTTATTTTTAATCAATATTGCAGTATGAATCATGTTGGGAAAGAAAAATCAAAGCAAAAGGAAAAAAATGGGAGAAATTAAAAAGAAAAAAACAAGTGAACAAACATAGCATGTGTTAATTTATATTGTTTCCTTACTTCTTTCTCTGGATAGAGATGGCATTTTCTATCCAAAGTCTATTGGGATTGTCTTTGGATCACTGAACCACTGAGAAGAACCATGTTTTTCATAGTTGATCATCACATTCTTGCTGTTATTGTTTATAATGTATTCCTGGTTCTGCTTATTTAGCTCAGCATCAGTTCGGGTAAATCTTTCCAGGCCTTTCTATAATCATGTTGTTCATCATTTTTATAGAACAATTATATTCCATTACCTTCAAATACCAGAACTTGTTCAGCCATGTCCCAATTCATGGGCATCTACTCATTTTCCAATTCTTTGCTACCTCAAAAAGAGCTGCTACAAACATTTTTGCACATATGGGTCCTTTTCCCTCCTTTATGATTTCCTTGGGATACAGACCCAGTAATGGCACTGTTGGGTCAAAGGATATACACAGTTTTGTAGCTCTTTGGGCATAGTTCAGATTGCTCTCCAGAATGGTTGGATCATTTTGACAATTCCACCAACAATGAACTAGTGTCCTAGTTTTCCCACATCCCCTCCAACATTTATCAGTACCTTTTCCTGTCATCTTAGCCAATATGAGAGGTGTGAGGTGATATCTCAGAGTTGTTTTCCTTGTCACTTCTCTAATGGTGATTTAAGCATTTTTTTCATATAACTATAAATGGCTTTAATTTCGTCATCTGAAATTTATCTGTTCATATGCTTTGACCATTTATCAGTTGGGGAATGACTTATATTCTTATAGGTTTGACACAATTCTTTATATAATTTAGAAATGAGAGCTTTATTAGAAATATTAGCTGTAAAGATTTTTTTTTCTAGCTTTGTACTTCCATTTTAATCTTTCTGTTGGTTTTGTTTGTACAAAAACTTTTTGATTTAATGTGATCAAAGTTGTTCAGTTTGCCTTTACTTCTTTGGTCATAAATTCTTCCCTTCTCCAAAGATATGATAGGTATATTATCCCTTGTTCTCCTAATTTGTTTATGGTATCATCCTTTATCTCTAGGGCTTGATTATTGTGTCACATGTATCTAAAATATTCCACTGATTTGCCACTTTATTTCTTTCCAGTACCAAATGATTTTGATAACTACTGTTTTATAATATAGTTTTAGGTTAGGTACTGCAAAGCCATCATCCTTTGTATTTTTTTTCCATTAATTTCATTGATATTATTGACCTTTTGTTCTTCCAGATGAATTTTGTTATAATTTTTTCTCATTCTATGAGAGAATTTTTGGCAGTTTTATAGGTATGGCACTGAACAAGTAGACCAATTTAAGCAGAATTGTCATTTTTATTATATTAGCTTGGCCTGGCCACGGACAATATCTATATTTGCATTTGTTTAGATCTGATTTTATTTGGGTGAGAAGTGTTTTGTAAATGAGTAAATATAGTTCCTGGGTTTGTCTTGTTAGATAGACCCTCACGTATTTTGTGTTGTCTATAATAATTTTAAATGGAATTTCTTTTTCTATCTCTTGCTGCTGAACTTTGTCAGTAATATGTGCAAATGCTGATGATTTGTGTGGAACTGCGAACTTTTGACAACCATGCACAATCCCAACTTGGTTTTCAGCCTGCATTCTCATGAGTAAAGAAGCTGTGGTGCAGACCTGGAGCTGTTTAAGTTAAGTTGGGCTTCATGTGGACTGCCTTGGAACTCAGATATGAAGCTTCTGGGAAAAGTTAATATTAAAAGCATTAGATATTAGAAGTACCTGTCATTCCAAGGAACTAAGACTGAGTAAGGCTAAAAGCACCTAGCAGATAGAGAGCTAGGCTTAGAATCAAAATGACCTGAACTCAAATCTGACATCAATTATTTATTAGCTGCATGAACCTGGATAAGTCATTTAATTCTGCTTAATTCAGTTTCTTCATCTGTAAAATAAGCTGGAGAAAGAAATAGCAAAACGCTCTAGTATCTTCCAAGAAAATACCAAAAATAGAGAGTCTGACATGACTGCAAAATGATTAAACAACAAGGCTAAGGGACTCGTCCATACTTAGCAGGAGTGGGAGCAAAGCACCATGCTAGTTATGCTGATTCACAGATTGTGTGAAGGAGAATAGCAGATTAAAAAGCTGGTGAGATTGGTATCTAGCTCTTCCCCCTATTTCATCCTTCATGAGCCTTCTGGATGACTGGACAGCTACTGTGATAAACAGATATGTGCAGTGAATATCTATATATTCATTTATTCATTTACTTACATCCTACAGAGCAATATATTCAGGGATCAATCTCTGGCCATCTTTATTCCTGTCATGAGCTAGACTAACACAGCATGTATAGCACTAGACTGGTGGTCAGAAAAAAACATTGGTTCAAATGTTTCCATAGATGTTGATGGTGGTGGTGATCCTTTGTTCTCAGAGGACCAATAGCATCTAACATTGCTGTAAATATTCATTCCATTTATAACTGTAGACAAGTCAGGAATTCTCCAAATGGGTCAACAATCCTAAAACACTATTTTAATGCCAGCTAATCAAAATCCTCAAACATTTACCATTTTTGCTTGGTTGAGTTTATTCATACCCAAAAGTTGAACAGGAGAACTAGGGATAATTCAGGCCAAAACACTGACTGCCTTCTCTCTTAGTTGGATATTTCAGGAAAAGAGATCTTCGACAATTTTAATTTAAATTGAGGTTGCACTCTTTTTACTTTTCTCTGTGTATAGATAAGCACAGTCTTTGAAAGCAGGAGTCAAGTAAGGTTGGAGAAATTTTGGGGAAAAAAGGCACCAAAAATAGTCAAGGATTTTCCTTTTGTGTATGTGAAAGTTTAAAAGTGAAATATTGAATAACAAATTAAGCTTTGGCACATCTTCAATTTTGAAAAAATCCTAAAGTTTCCCCCAAACCCATGTTTTCTCAAACTCCCTGCTAATTACCCAATATACAGTGGGTGGCTGTTGACATCTGAAATCAGCCAGGCAAAACAGATAGACTTAGGCATACATACTCACAGCTAAAATGGGACAGGAGGAAGTCATCTTTCAGATTTAAGTGAAAACAGAGAAAACAAAGCCTGGAGGGAGGATAAATGTGGAGGGGGGACAAGGGAGCTCTGGGAAACCAACTAGTGCCTTAAGCAGATGTCTGCTAAGAGAGTGCTTTTAATGCAGTCCTTTTCACCCTTGCTTTTCCAGACTTGTGTGATAGCTGTAATTCAAAGAAGCAATGGTACAATGTGAAGAGTAACAGACAAGGAGACAACCAATCTAGATTCAAATCTTTGTTCTTTCATTTTTCTAGTTCTGAGCCCAAGAGCAAGACACTTAAAAAGGGACAGCTGGAAGGGGATCGTAGGAGCCATTAAGTCCAACACCTTCATTTTATAGATGAAAAAGAAGTAGCAAAACTTCATGTCATCTTCCTTACTCAATGTTCACCTATAAATAAATTTATAAATACACATGTATTGATGAATGTATACATATGTGTGTATATATATATATATATGTTTATTCAGAGAATTTTATTTGATAAAATATTACAAAAGTCAGGGTGGGCTTATATGTTGGCTCTTGCCATTTTAACAGTGAAGAAATGGAGAAAGTTTTCATTTGAAACATCCAATATACTTAATGTACAATGATTTCTAAAATATTTTCTTGATCAACACTTATTAATCCTAGATATAGAAAATGTATTATTTGTTTTTAGTGTTTCCAAGCCAGTGTATCCCAGAACTACTGCCCTCACTTCTTAACAAACATTGATAGTAAAATTCTACCTCTATTTGAAACATCTCTGAATCTCAATTTTGAGGAAATAAATCATGAGTTGCCAACCAGTTAGATAACAAATTTAATCATGTGACTGGGCTTGATATGCCCAAATCTGTACTAAACTTCAAGAAGGAAAATGCTTGTCATAGATACGTCCCTGTGGTTTTTCATTCTATTACTCCTCACCTCCCCCTAGCTAAAAGATGGATGGGAAAGAGATATCAGTAGTCTCTCTTCTAGTTTGGTCCAGGTATTGACACTGCCTGACTGAGTTGGTGCTGGGACAGTGGAGACAGCAGATTCTGGGATTTATCATACTGTGTACATGCATATATCTGCATACATTCATATGGGGGTGTTGGAGAGAAAAGTGCAACAAGGGATATTTTATTATATTATTTTTTTAGCACCAATTTCTCACCTAACTGGGTCAAAGAGCTGTGTCACTGTGCCTATATGCACAGAGGCATGTAGTTTGGACCACGTTCAGTACTTGGAGGGACCTGGCCTTCAATTAGGGGGAGATAATGTCTGCTATTATACTTATTGGTTTCAAAGGTTTCTCATCAAGCAGCCCAAGGAACATTTATTTAAGGTTTAGGTTATGCCTTGTGTCTAAATCTCCATTAAGTAAGGAGTAAAGAGCTAGCTACCCAATACCCAATAATTATCAATTACATATGGGACAAGTAACTTATTCCTACATACAAAAGTAATACTAAATACAGAATATTCCTAAACAGTCACTGACAGAAAGAATTAAACAAGATGTAACAACAATCATGACAAATACTTAAACTCATGAGAACAAAATGAAGTACTGCTAACTAAGCACTTAATTTTTTCACCTCTGTTTAACACTGTCCTTTATAAATCTGTTCATAAAATGGCCAGGTTTGGGTCATTCTTATTTCTGGCCATTATTTCTGATAATGCTGGAAGAGCTTTCAAGGAATTGCCTTCCCCCATCTCCATTAAGTGTTGATGAACCTCAAAAACTCTACAAGTTGCTTCCAATCTTATATACATTTGTGTCAAGATAGTTAATCACCTAAGATTAGGAAAGAATCTAGGCATTTTCTTTAATTTTGTCTCATGCCTAGAACATTCTCCCTCCTCTGCTCCTGGACTACTAATATGCCTGGTTTTATTTAAATTTTTAATAAAATCCTATCTTTTAGTAGAAAACTTCCCCAACCTCTTTTGATTCTAGTTCCTTATATTAGTTATTTCTTACTTATCTCTTATGTTTCTTGTTTATACATTATATAACTTGCTGTGCATTTATGTGTTTTCCATATTGTTTCCCTCATTAGATTGTGAATTCCTTGAGGGAAGGAACTACCTTTTGCCTATCTATGAATCCTCAGGGTTTACATATTAATTTTCACATAATAGGTTCTTGATATATATTTATCAATCAAGCAATTGATATTATTTTCCATATAATGATACTATTTGTAAAGGGCTGAAACTCTTGAGTTAATGCACTTGAGGTTGGACAACGGAACACTTAAGGCTAATTACTGATTGGACAATTCTCTATAAGCATATGCTTGGAAAATGGTCCTTTCCACTATTCTGTGCTGGCTAGATAACTAGTGTATACAGAAAATTGTATCCTGACTTTGGCTGATTCTAAGGTATCCAGGGTGCTAACTCAGTCTTCACACTATTTATATTTTTTCCATACAGGATTTTTTTTTTTTTTTGCTTCTATTCTCTCCCCCTTTTACTCCATATCTCAAATAATCCTTGCTCTATATAAATCTAACCATATCACTTTTCAGAAATCATTAGAATCTCCCTCTATACTGCCTGCTCAATAAAATGTAAACTTCTCTACTAAGTATCAAAGGCATTCCATAATCTGACAGCATCCTCATTTTACACCATCCTCCCACTTTTTCTTGGATCAAATTGGATATCATATGTTCATTGATAAAAGCTTTTCACAACCTCATCCTACCTCTCTGTTGTCCTTACACATGACTCAGTCTTTGATCCTCAAACTAGACTACTTACTATTCTTTAAAAGCATATTATAGCTCCTATCTTTCCACATTTGTACAGGTTCTCCCTTATGCCTAGATTTTTCTCCTTCTTTACTTAAGCCTCTTAGTTCCCCCATTTTTCTTCAAGACTCAGTTAAACTTTTCAAATGCTCAATTCAAATATCTTTCCCATTCACTTGTGCTAGGTTTCCTTCAATATAAAATTACTTACCATCAGTCAGGAAATAAGCATTTTAAAGCACCTTTTAATACTAGGCATTATGCTAACTTTGGGTGTTAACACTGTACAGCAAAAGATAGCCCTGGTCTCAGTTGACTCATATCTAATGGGGGAAACAATAAGCAAAACAAATATGCACATGCAAGTTATATACAAGAGAAATAGCAAATAATAAAAGGAAAGCACTAGAATGAAGAAGCATTGGGAAAGTTTTATTTGGTAGAAGAAGGGATTTTAGCTGGGATTTTTAAAGGGATCCAGGGAAGCTAGTAGGTAGAGATGAAGAGGGAAAACATTGAAGGCATGAGGGACAGCCACAAAAAAAATGCTAGAACTGAAAGATATTATCCCATTGGCATTCTATGGATCTTTAATCAATTAACATACATGTTTTATTCTCCATGATATAATATAGGGTGACTGAGAACAAGAATCATGTTTATTTTTTAAATTATTTTTGTATTCTTGGTGCTAAGCACAATGGCTGCCATGTAGAAAACATGAAATACTTATTGATGAATCTCATTACTTGGTTTCCTCCCTAGTACTGAAGAAGGGACCCCAAAACTCTAAAACTCCATGAAGGAGAAAATCTCCTTCAACTCTGCCTCAGTGAGAGACAGTCCCAGGGAATCAGATAAAGTGGTTTATCTAGGTGGGGTTGGTTCAGTCCTGAGCAAAAGAATTCCAACCCCATTCAATTAACAAAAACTCATTCAATTCTATTCAAATTAAGCTCAAGCTGAAACCCAGCTTGTAGTCAAACTGCTATTATAAAAGAGCCAATCTAAGAGGATTCTCTCTTTGCAGAGGTTCTAGACATGCCAGCTATGCCATGCTTGCTATGCCAAGGAGGCCTCTGCCCACTGGATAATATTCTTTTCCAGTGTTACCCTCTCTTTATCCTCACCTATTTCCCTAATGAGACTTTATGCCTCTCTGTCAGGATTTCTAACCTTACTTCCCAATCCCTATAATAAACCTCTTTTATCAATCTAGGTTTTAGGGTTTGGAAATTCCTTTACAGAGAATCTCTGTGCCACCAAAAGGGGGTTCCCCAAAATTCCCTACCCTTGCGCTGAATCCTAAGGGGGTGTAGGGGAGCCAAACCTCTCCATTTGGTTCCCCATATAATGCAGGAGAAACTGAACAAGATAGACATTAGAGAACAATTTAATAATTTATTAAAATGGGAGAGATTTACTGGGTCCAAATGGATCCATGGTTTGGTCCCAGGGCTGAAGGAGACTAGTCTCAAAGAATCCAGCAATGACTGTCAAATACAAGATTCTTTTACAGGTTAACAAGAACAATGACATAATGGGAAAGGTACACGAATGGGGATGACATAATGGGGGGAGGCACCTAGGATGACATAATGGGAGCTACTGGAGAGGCTCCTGATATTCTAATGATATCTCAAATGAATCCCATTTACTATTAAACATTAAGAGGGAATAAGTATAGCCTAAAGTCTAAAACAGGGGTCCTCAAACTACAGCCTGTGGGCCAAATGCGTCAGCTGAGGACAATTATCCCCCCACCCAGGGCTATCAAGTTTCTTTATTTAAAGGCCCACAAAAGAAAGTTTTTGTTTTTACTATAGTCCGACCCTCCAACAGTCTGAGGGACAGTGAACTGGCCTCCATTTAAAAAGTTTGAGCACCCCCAGTCTAAGATATAAGAACTTTATCCTATCAAAAATTGAGAGAATAGTTATCACCTGAGGCAGAGTAACTAAATAGGACAATTAGGGAAACTGGGTCAGGACATTAAAAGAGAACTGTGGCACAACACCTAAACCTGCCACTAGATCTTATCATTTAACTCCCTGACACCAGAAATCCTAATCTCATTTTCGTTCCCTAAATCTAGACCTCATCATTTGGTTCCCTGAAAAGGGAACCCCAAAACTTAAACCTTGTCAGTACCACCCATTCCCCTTATAAGCAAATATGTACCCTTTCACTCCATGACTTTTGCTCAAGGACTGAACTTGGAGTCTTAAAACCTGGGTTCCAATACAAGATTTTGCTACTTGAATATTGTTAGGTATCTCACTTAATATCTTTGGGCTCAGGTTTCCTTTCTAAGATAAAGGGTTTGGTTAGATGCCCTTTAAGTTGGTTTCCTGTTCTAGATAACTAAGTAGGCAAACTTATGGTCATCCCTTGACATTCACTGTGCTCTGTTGATTACTTTGTTATGGTCCTTCCCTAGGGCCTAGAAGGGTCTTCTCTATTCATTCATGGAATCCTTATCTAACAACCATTTCAAATGACACCTCTGATAAAGCTCTTCTACTTGGTAATGATCCTGAGACAATACACAGCGTTAAGTTTAATACATTTATCAGGATCTTGTGTATCACAGTATCTCTGTGTTTTCTACTATATTTTAAAATTTGTGAAGGTAGGGAATATTTAAAAAAACACTTAAAACATTTCCTAACACATACCCTATGGTTTTGCATACAGTAGGTACTTAATAATTGTTGAATTGTATTGCATTGTGAATTTTATGCAAAAGTTTAAATTCATCAATCCAGTCATTTAATTCCAAAGTAAATGTCAAGAGAAAGAGTTTGCAAGTAGTCTTTCCACAGGGAGGGCTGTAGATGAAATATGTCTAAGGAAAATACCAAACAGAGAATTAAAACTCAAAAAACTCAAAAAAATTAAAGGACAAAAAGTTTGTCCTACTCATTCATCCTGAAAAGTCAGTGGAACTTCACATCAGTATCTACATTTCCTTATGCCAAGCCATTTTTAGAGTTCAAAAATGTCCTTACCATTGACAGATGCTTACTCCAGAAAAGCATATTCCATTAAGCAGCCTATTTCCAAAGTGAATGATGACCTCTGCTTTCTTATTTCAGTTACAGACCTTGCTAATGCTCATGTATGTCTTTCAAGGGCACTTGAATGAACATTTAAGAACATATCTTTCCCTTCTGACAAATGTGACCTTTCATAATTGCACCATTTCAAAACTTTCTGAAATGTTTTGATTTGTACTTGACTTTTCATTCTGCTATATCTTTTTTTTTTCTTTTTTAGTCCTCATGAAGAAATAAACATAGATCTAAAAAGCAGAAACTAAACTTAAAATTTCTATTTGAATCTCTGTCAGAATGAGAATCTTTAAGCTTTTTCCCTTCCCTACCATTGTAGAATATGTGGTTCTTAAGTTTATTTAAGTATTTAAGTTCGCTAAATAATAGTTATATCTCTATGAAAACAAAAAGATGATCAGAGGCAGTATAGTTTAGAGTTTAAGGAGCAGGTCTTAATGTAAGAAAAATCTTGTTCTATCTATCTATCTCTGACACAAATTGGGTCTGTCCCCATGGACACAATCTCTCAGTACTTAGTACCAGCAGACCAGCTCTAAATTACAATCAATTAATCCATAAACATTTCTAAAACACTTACTATGTGTGAGATACTACACTCAGTGTTGGGGTTACAAAAAGATACAAATGGGAGTGCCAGCCTTCAAAGAGCTTAAAATCTAATGGGAGAGAGAATATGCAAGCCCATATATAAAGAGTAATCACATTGAAAGCAAGGGACAGTCTTTTGCTTCTTTTTGCAATAAATCAGTCATGAGGTGATGAAGTTCTTCACTAAAGCAAGAAAATCATCAGGATAGAGAAGGGGACACATTTAGGAGATGTTGACAAGGGGAAATCAATAGGTTTTGGCAACAGGTAGTCTATGGGTATGGAAAAATAATGAGAAGTCCTCAAAGCCTCCTGGTGGTAAGCATAAAGGATTCACTGGCCCAATCTCTGTTGATCTCCTATCTCACATTTCCAATTACCTTTCAGGCATCTTGAAGTAGATGTCTAGTAGACACCTTAAAATCAATATATTCAAAAAATCTTCTTTAACCCTTTAAACACTTTCTGCACTCCATTTGTTGATCTCTTGTTCTATGCCCTTTGTAATTTCAGCTCTATTGTAACCCAATTCTCTAAATCCATGACTTTTTTTATATTATTTTTTATACCTCTTGCCTCAATGGAATATCATTTCTTCCCTCATAACACTTCCCAGTGGAAGATACTCCCTTTCCTATTCGTTCTTCCCAACTCATAGGGCAAGGTGGAATGGTTGATGGAATAGTTCATCCATCATCTCTCATGTAGTCCTCTTCCTTTTTTTGCATTCTGTCTGTTCTCTCTTGATCTCTAAGCCCTTCTGCCATGTTCTTAGATGATTTCAGCTCCTGATTCAAGGTCTTCTTTTCTACCATGGTCTCAAACTGAACTACTTTAGTATCCACTTGATAAAGTGTCCATTTCTCTGGTTTCATGGGTTAATTAATTGACTATCTCATCCTCAGTTATCTTGAACTGAGTTATCTTGGATGAACAAAAGTCTAAACATTTTAGTAGGGTTTGGGAAATATATAAATCATTCTACCTTGCCCAATGAGTTAAGAAAAAGGAATAGGAAAGGGAGTATCTTCCACTGGAAAGTGTTATTAATTGCCATGTTGGCCATAGTTCAGACATGTTGCTTATTCTGAATATTTAATCCATCATCCCTCAGTCAGAAGTTAGATAATGTTCTTTATTACTGACTATTTGGATGATGATTGGTCCTTGCTTTGATCAGCATTATTATTTTTTAACGCTTTTATAATGTTGTTATTATATTATAAATTCTAAACTTAGCCTTGATCTTTATAATGATAAGTTAACATTTCCATAATAATTTATTTAATGTTTGCAAATCATTTTATACATATATATATATATATATATATATATATATATATATATATAATATTACTTTCGTTGAACCTCATAACAGCCTTGTTCTTATTTTAGAGATGATGAAACTTAGGATGAGAATGATTTTCCCAGTCACACAACTAGTGTCTGAACTTATATATAAACTGATACATTTCTGAGTATGCATCAATCATGATGTATTAATACTTATCACACCTTTTAGTCAGTTTTTCACTTTCCATTCCATCCAACATTATTGATCTTGCCTTCACTTTCTCAAGGTAAAAGTAAAGGCCTGACCAAGAAAAAGTGAAGGCAAGATCTCCAGTTTTATAACCAATAATTTCAAAGACATTATTAATAACCCAGAATCCTTAAAACTATGGAGTCCATTAAAGAACTCTGTTCAATTTGGTCCAGTGTAAAAACTATTAGACCTGTGTTCAAATATCAGCTAAATTGTTCACTTTTTATGTGACCATGGGCAAGCAATTTGATACATCTTAGCTTTAGTTTCCTCCTGAGTGAAATGAAAAGTTTGGAATAAAAGATATCCAATGGCTTTTAATTTTAGATTTTTTAAGATCTTAAGAAATATTCCATATATATTACATCAAAATACACTTCAGAACCTAATGTTTTAAAATTAATGTTTTGATGAAGCACATTTCAAGCTAGGTCTATAAACCTTAACACTCATGTCCATTATGCATAGTATATTATTTTTCAAATCTTCATTAGAGTGAAAATAAATGATTTTTTAAAAGAACTGCCACATCATGCAAGTATAGTATGTGATTATTATTTAACTTATGGCAATTGATACTGGAATGAGATTAGATAAGAGAAAGATACAAGAAATTTCTTTGACCTGAATAGATATTGAATTAATTATTTCAATTTTATATTATGTGTACCTACTATGTGCACATTGATAAACTTTACAAATATATTCTGTTCTGTGGACAGGGTGGTTCTTTATTTCCTCTAGAATCAAATATAAAGTTGTCCATTTTGTATTCGAGCTCTTCATAACCTGTCTTATCCTATTACCAATGAAAAGACATTGATGCTTTTGAGTAGAGAAATAGAAAATATAACTAGAGTTGTTTCAAGATTATTCTGATAACAGAACAAGTTATGAAATGATAAGCTGAGAGTCTAGAGCTAGGAAGTTAATTTGGGAATGGTCAGATCCTTAATCTGATCACCTTTGTTGCACTAGATTAAAGCCTAGTTGCCACTGTTTAGGAAATATACCTAATATTTGACATCCTGAAAACTATATAGGAAAGGGCAAAAATGATGATGAAAGACCTCAGATCTATCCATGCTATGTTAAGATAAATTGGGGGATTTTAGCATATTTAACCTGAGGAAGAGAAGGCTGAGAGGAGAGATGATAGCTATCTACAAGTATTTAAAGGAATGTCATTTGAAAAAGGAATTTGAATTATTGTGTTTGGTTCACGAAAGAAGAATCAAAAACAATAGATAGAAGTTCAAAAAAGACAAATGTAGATGGCTTGGTGAAGTAAAGGAAGGGAAGGAGAATAAATAAAGGGCAGCAGCAACAACACAGCTTCCTAACATTCAGAGCAATTCCAAAATAGAATAGGCTGCCTTGGAAACTAGTGTAATACCTTTCTCTTGGAAATCTTCACAAAAACTGGGTGGGGGTAGGAGACCATTAGCCATGATTGTACCTTGTATAGGGTATCTGTGTGGGTGTCTAAATTAGATTATATGACTATTGAAGTTTTTTCCAACTTAAAATTCTGTGATTAGAATTAACTACAATTTGATTAATGATAGATGGAAATATTGGTCAGGAATGATAAATGCATGGGAGTAGAGGGAAGCAGTGGGAACAGGGGAAAGAAAGGATGGATGGGAGAGACATTACACAAAGTAATCCAACCAAGAGCCCAACATACCATTGGCAGGCTGATTCCATAATAAATATTTTTCCTTCATTTTTTTTTTTGAAAAGAGGATTTTTTTTGGACCAAGCATTTTATAAGCTGTTTATTGAAGGCAAAAACTAATATTATGGAGAGCTCAGTATGGGGCAGTGAAAGTTTCATAAATCCAACTTTGCAAAAAGAAAACCTAGAAAGAATCTTCCTAAAGGAAAATTATTCATAAGGGGAAAATGTAGTATATCAGTTGCTCTATGAAACCTTTTTGATGAGTTGATATCATTCAAGTGTCATGTTTCTAGGGTTGAATCCATCATAATCTCGTAGGATTTGAGGTCTGATCCTTTTAGAAAATAGAAAAAAGGCTTTGGGTCTAGTGGGAGAAGGGAAGCAGAGATAGAGGAGGAGATTAAGTAACAGGTTTCATATTCCTTCCAGAAGTCCCCTGATGAGGGTTGTTACAAGTCATAGACAATGAAAACACATTGGGACCTGAGAGCAAGTAGAAACTCCCAAAGACTTATAAAAATGTATTCTCCTTATGGTCTACAGTTATTTGGCATTTATTCAAAAATAACATAATGATACAGTGCAAACAATCCTCATTTCTTTGTAAACATGGAGGAGAGCTTCATAGCAGCACAGATAATTTAATGTAGTATGCTCAGTTTTCCATATCAGTTCTAATCCCTGTTTCTGAAGGAATGACTGGGGGAGTGAAGAGGAACTAGGGAGTTTAGCCCCACTTGCATGTTTCAGTACTTATTCTCATTCACCATGTCCTTCTCACATGACTATGTCCAAATTCATACCATGAACCATGAGAGAAAATAAAGCAAAGCTAATTCAATATAAATTTTCAAATGTTTTTGAGGTTTGTTTTTTTTTTTTTGAAATCATCTTTATATAATGATTAAAAGTTTGCAAAGCTCTTTATATCCCATTTGGCTCTCATAATAGTCTTGTGGAACAGATGTCTGAGCTACTACTATTTCCATTTTGCACATGAAGGGAAAGGGAAAAGAAAAATCATGTATTAAGCACCTACTATATGCCAGGCACTATCCTAAGTACTTTGCAAATACAAAGTACTTTACAATCTTTTGAAGTAGGTGCTAACATCATCTCTATCTTACAGTTGAGGAAACTGAAAAAGAGGACAGGTAAGTGATTTTAGGGAAACAAGGTTCACAGAAGTTGGATGATATGCTCAGTTTCATCTAACTAATATCTAAGGTAGGATTCAAATTCTAGTCTTCCTGGCTTTAGTCTTGTTGTTTAATTGTTAATCAATGAAATCTGACTGCCATTTTATTTGGGGTTTTCTTGGCAAAGATGGGTGTGTTTTGCCATTATCTTCTCTAGCCCATTTTAGAAATGAGAAACTGAAACTAGTAGAATTAGCTGAATTTCGCAGGATCACACAGCTAATAAGCCTTTGGGATCAGGATGGTCATCCCCAGGAGGATGCCTTCTTAACTCTAGATACAACACTCTATCCACTGCGTCACCCAGCTGCCTACTCTCTCTATTCATTATACCATATTCTTCTAGTTATTGCTTATATGGGGAAAAAAATCTTGGCAGATAAAAACAATGTGCTGAATTTGTTAAGATACAATTTGATAGGGCTACTTGTGAATAGGTCAACTGGGTAGTGTAGAACAGATAGGTAGCACAATGAATAGAATGCTTCACCTGGAGTAAGGTAATCTCAAGTTAAAATCTGATCTCAGATGCTCACTAGCTATGTTTTCCTGGGTAAGTCACAACCCTATTTCCCTCAATTTCTTCTTCTGCAAAATGAGCATAGAAGGAAATGGAAAACCACTCCAGTATCTTGCTAAGAAAATCACAAATAGGGTCACAAAGAGTCAGACTGAAATGATTGAATAACCACAACACTTGTGAATAAATTCTTAGATTACATCATGAGTACAAAATGTTTAGATAGTAATTTGTCTGAAGATGATTTTAGGATCTTTAGAGGACTGAAAACTCCTTTTAAGCCAACATGTAGCCACATTTAGAGGACCTTGATAAGCTAAGGAATGACTTAAAAAGGTCAAACAATACAATAAAGGGTCTTGAGTCTGTTATGTGAGGGCCATTTCTTGATGTTTAGCCTGAAGAAAAAAGATTTCAAGAGGTAGATGATATTCATGATCAAGTCCTGGGTGTCCCAAAAGTCTTAGTATAATTTTCAGCTATTAAAGCCTAATACTTTGCATTTGTACTTTCATGTCATGACATCACCTCCATGATGTCATGATTCTCTTTGAGAACGATGGACAAACAACAATGGTTACCTCCATAGCATGAAGAATCATAAGAGAAAAACAAGTGTAAGAATATGACAACAGGTGACATTTATAAAGCATAAAGTAGAGCCCACAAATTATTTTCTTGGAGTTCTGCAATAAGTTGTGAGATTGCAAATGCAGGTATTATTATATGAATTGCTTAGATAAGGAAACTAAGGCCTTGAGGGAATTATAAGATTATAGGATCATAGCTGTAGAAGGAAAGTCATTAGAAGTTTGAAGGCTTGAGTTGAAGGAAAGGCTTCCTGCAGAAAGCAGTATTTGTGTAATATCTTGAAGAAAGCCTGGGATGAATGGCAGCAGGCAGAAGTAAGGAGGGAGAGCAATTCATACACTAGGAACAGCCAGTGCAAATAGATTGAATATCATGGATCAGTCTTGCAAAAGCAGTGAATACATACAGAAGGAAAAAGAAAAGTGATCATAATGAAAACATTTAGAACTTCTCCCAACATTCAGCACAATATGAATATTATTCAGCAGTTCATCTTGCAGGACTGTGAGGACCATAAATGAATCACCAAGCAAAATATTTGGTATGATGGGGTTGGCTGGTTCATCATTCATGGGCTGATTTCATTCTCTCCAAGCTACTTTTGATAGATGGATGTGCAACTTACCCTTGAATATTTTCATAGAATTTGATGGCATAACATAATTTACATATAATCCCATCACTCATGGCTACCGTTCTCTCTTGATTTAATATCTAGGATAGAGAAGGTTGGGGAAAGGTAGCAGGTCACATTTTAGAATCATGACTGGAAAGAAAGGGGATCAGCTTCTCTTATAGAGAAGCAACAGGAACAGATTCTAAGGCAGTGTTGAGATAGCCATGCCTCTTCCTATTAAATTTTAAAAGTTGTGTCCAAAAGAATAAAATTAGCAAGGGGGAAACACTGTCTCAAAGGAGACAGAAGCCAAAAGAAGATCTGTGTTGGTCAAAAGAAATATATCCTACAAAATCAAATGTTGGAAGAATGAGGGAAGAAGAGGGAACTAGGGCTGGTTATTCCAAAAAAGAAAACATTTGAGGGAGAAAGAATAATGACTTTCAAATGTTTCAGAGGCCACCTGATCAAAGATGGATTAGAATTTTTCTGCCTAGATTCAGAAAAAAAAATTAGCAATGATGGATTTGGAGACAGAAGAATTTTAATTTAAATTCTGCCTCTCCCTCTTATTAATTATGGGACATTATATTACTTTCTAGGCCTCAGTTTCCTCATCTGTAAAACTGAAGTGAAAGAGCACAGCTCTATCATGTTTTACAAGAGTTTTTGAGAATTAAATGAGATAATGGATGAGACATGTTTTGAAACTAAAAAATGCTAAGTAAACATAAACTAAAGAAAAATTCTTGAAAACAGCTTATTTACATTTATCTTGTCCTGCTTGCTATTCTTTGTTTATGATCTGAGATTAGTAGAAAGAAAGTAGATTTAAGGATGACATCAGAAAAAAAAATCAGACAAGGAGAGTTGTCCAAAAGAATAATGAATAGCCTTTGGAGATTTCCCTTCACTAGGTATCTTCAAGCAAAGACTGTGGTAAAAGGATTAGGATGGGACGTGATGGTCTAGTGATATTTCCAACTATGACAGCCTGTGATATTGTGAAATCATGTTGCAGTTCTCTGGATGCCTTTAATACTAATGTAATAATAAAGAGCTTTTACATGCCTCTCTTTCCTTTATCTCCTTTTACCTGTCTTTCCCTTTGTTATCTACTACCCACCACTCTGCCACATGAGAATGAGGATAAGGTTTTCATGGCTATAATCCCTCCATGGAAACAAGCAGGATTTCTTCATCCCATTTCTCCTCTTCTATCTCAAACACCATCATATATGAAGAAAGTTATACACCAAGAAGTATAAATGAGGAGAATATTATAGGAATGAGGAAAAGAGGTCAAGAGAGTACAGATGAAAGAGATCAACGAGGAAAAATGACATATATACAACAATATTAAGGATAGCTTTTTTGTGATGGCAAAAAAAAAATAGAAATTTCCATTGAAAACTGGCTGAACAATTTTTGGTATATGAATATGATGACATACTCTTGTGTCGTAAGAAATAATGAAGTAAATGGGTCCAGAGAAATATGAGATATATAAATCTCATATTTGTATAAACTTATATAGAATAAAATGAGTAAAATTAGGAAAACAATGTCTATAACAACAGCATTGTAAAGACAAATAACTTTGAAAGATTTAAGAACTCTGATCAATGCAATTATCAATCATAATTCTAAAGGAATGATAATGAAGCATACTAATAATCTCTTGCAAGAAGGTGATAGACTCAGGGTGCAAATATTATTGAACATGGCTACTGTGGGAATTCAATTTGTTTGACTATGAATGTTTGATAAACTGGATTTTCCCCGTTTGTTTTTAATAGAAAGAAGAAACTGAAAAGAGAAAAATTAATTTTCATTCATGGGAAGAAATACATTTCAAGAAGAGGACAGATAAAAGAAAAGTAGAAGAAAAGTGAAGGGGGAACAAATACATATAGATTGGTGAAGTAGGTAATAGAATCAGACAGAATTAGAAGGAACTTTTAGAAATTATGAAATTCAACCCCCTCATTTTACAGATGAAGAAACTGAGTTCCAAAGATTTTCAATGATTTGTCCAATGTCACATAGTTTCACATCCAGGGCTCAAATGTTAATGTACACATAATAGAGTATGAGTGAGGATAAAATTATTATAAGTAAAGCACTGATTACTTTAAAAAGAAAAGAAAAAGTCTAACCTTAAAATGATGCTGTTCAGAGAAATAACCATAGAAACTTCTTCCAGGTCCTACTGAGAAATAAGCACACAGTCAAGATTTTTCAAAGAGAAATCCTTTACAATTAAAATAATGACATTTAATTTAAGAAAAAAAAACAAGAATAAAAACAGTAATCATTTTGTGCATCAACAGATTTTCTGGAAAGAGAACTTGAAGTCCATCTTGCCAGGTATTCCATTCCTTTCGGATTAGTAATTCTTGGTTCATCACCTCTAGTGTCATGTGAGTAGTAAGAGTAAGAGAGAGGATTAGAACACAGGTTTCCCTGACTCCCAAACAAGCAAATTGTCTACTAGCATACATTAAATCTTTGGTGTATAAAAACAAAATGCTGTTCAATAGGTTTTCAAACATGATCAACTAAGGTTTTCTGGGCAAAATACTAGAGTGTTTTGACATTTTCTTCTCCAGGTAATTTTACAAATGAGGAAACTACGTCAAATAAGGTTAAGTTATTTGCTCGGGGTCACATCATAAGTTTCTGAGAACAGATCTTAATTCAGGAAGATGAGTCTTCTTGATTCAAGACCATGTACTCTTCACTGTGTCATGTAGTTACATAGTATAAAGACTCAAAATATAGGGAAGGTTTTAAATACCAGAGAGATTAAATTTTAAACTTATGCATAGATGCCTTGTATGTGCCAAGTTATTTTTATGTTAGAAAGTGACTGCCTTGATGGCAATAAAAATAGTTGTTTGTTTTTCCATTCTCCAACACTCCAGCACAGTACCTGGAACCTATCAAGTGCTTAATAAATGCCTATTGGCTGCTAGACAGGCTTTCATTTTTACTTCTTAATGGATTACATTCATTTAATTGTTTAACTGTTAATGTTTTCAAGCCTCTCTCTGAATTAAATTCAGTGGGGGCATAGCCAAGATGATAGGGGGAAGCAGCCAGTAGTCTAAGCTATCCCCCAAAATGTTCCAAAAACCTTTAAATAATAGCATAAAACAATTCCTGTAGCATAACCCACAAATGGACTCAAAACAAATTTTCAGCTAAAGACAATTTAGAATTTTGGCAGGAAAAGTCTGTTGTACCATAGTGAGGATAGAACATGGTTTAGCACAGGCCATACCAGAACCAATCAGGCCCCAGAAAAACAGAAGCATTCCATGGGAGCCATTGGATTAGCAGTGACAGTGGTTGCTTCTGGGAGTCTCAGCCCAGGGACAGTAAGAAAGTTAACTACTCATTAGAAGGAGATTACAGGGGTCTTTTTGCTAACTCTAAGGAGGGACTCTATTGCTCTGCCTTACTGGGTCACAGTCTTATGGAGCAGTCCCATGGTGAGGAGGAGCACTGGTACACTAGAGTTTGTATCCTCAATGGAACAGAGACTGTCATGATTCCTAGACAGAAAAAAAAAAGGACTTGTGGTCATTTACAAACCAGAACAAGAGGCCAAGTTAGCAGTAAATCCCCCAGCTCCTTAGATCATACAAACTTGGAAAAACTGAAAACTTGCAGGTCCAAAAAAATATCTATAAAAACATCTTTCTGAGAAGCAGAGCTCTATTTTAACAAAAATTTTTAATTCAAGAAACAGTCTGGGAAGTGAGCAAACAATAGAAAATAATTCTGACCATAAAAAGTCATTATGGTGACAAGGAAGGTCAAAACATACTCAGAAGGTCACCAATTCAAAACTCCTACATAAATCCTCCAAGAAAAAATACACATTAAGGAAAAGAGGTGGAGAGCAGACATTCTGTGACCTTCTCTAATCTTCTCTTAAACCAACATCAGATTAAGCCTCTAAACTGATCTTAGAGTCAAAGAACCCACACATATTTGGAGTACATCACATTCCCAGAAGAAAATAACTTGGAAGAACTTCAGGTCAGGTCTGTTTCAATTACAAAGAGGGGCAATCTGCAAAGCCAGATTGCAGCACAGGGAGACTGGGGCAAGAAGCTGAGGCAGGGAGTCAGAGCTTTGCAGCTTCCATGCACCTGGGAACCTTCTGTGATCTGCTTTACTACTCTAACCTGGTTACAAGCAGGTGATTTGGCAGATTTGCTATAAAAGGCAAATTATAAACCACTGAATCACACAAAATCTAGCCATGATTACCCATCACTGGAAATCAATCAGCAGAACTGCCCCAGGGCAAACTGAAGCAGGCGTCATTCCTTTTCATTAAGAGCAGACTTCAAGTCTTAAAAAATGAGCAAAAACAAAAAACAAAACAACAAAAAAAAAAAAAACCTCTTAGCATAGACAGCTTCTATGAAGAGAGAGAAGAGTAGACCTCAAATCCTGATGTTAATAAAAGCAAATCAACTCCAGAAGAAGCTCCAAAGAAAGACATGAGCTGGTCCCCATTTCACAAGGCTTTCTTGGAAGATTGCATAAAGGATCTTAAAAGAGAGAAGAAAATGGGGAAAGGAAATGAGATCTTTGAAAGAAGGGATGGGAAAAGCATATAATTCCCTACAAAATAGATTTGATGAAATGGAAAAGACATATAACATCTTATAAAATAGACATGAAAAAGATACCAATTCTTTTAAAAAAATTTGTGAAATGGAAAAAAAATGCAATGAACAAAACAATTCAATTGGTCAATTACAAAAGGAGCTAAAAAAAGATAAACAGAAGAAAGTAATACACTAAAAATTAAATTTGAACAAATGGAAGTGAATAACTCAATAAGACTTCAAGAATCGGTCAAACAAACAAACAACAACAACAAAAAAATGAGAAAGTACATGAAAATATGAAATACAACTAGGAAAAACAACTGACCTGGAAAATAGATCTAGGAGAGACAATTTAAGAATTATTGGACTTCTTGAAAGCCATCATGAAAAAAAGAGTCTACACTTTATCTTACAGAAAATCATAAAGGAAAACTTCCCTGATATCTTAGAATCAGAAGGTAAAAAAGCCATCGAAAGAATTCACCAATTACCTCCTGAAAGAGACGCCAAAATTAAAACCCCAAGATAGATCATAGCTAAATTTTCCACCAAGGAAAAAATATTGCAAGCAGCCAGAAAGAAACAATTTAAATACCAAGGAGCCACAATTAGGATTACCTAAGACTTAGCAACTTCCACCTGAAAGGAACAAAAGACCTGGAATCTGATATTCCAAAAGGCAAAGGAACTTGGATTACAGACAAGAATAAGCTGCCCAGCTGAAATGGAGCATTCTTTCAGGGGAAAAGATGATATTCAATGATATAGATGAATTTCACCTATTTCTAATGAAAAGACCAGAACTAAACAAAATATGTGCTCTCCAAACACAGAACTTAAGAGAAATATGAAAAGGTAAAAAAGGAAGAATTCTTGAGAACTATATTTCTGTTATGGGTATACTTAGAGAGTGCATATATAATTTGATTTTATTATGACAATTTGAAAAAGAAACTAGAGGTAAAAAGGGGATCATACTGGTAAAAGAAGAAAAAAGAGGTAAAATAAGGAAAATATCTCATGAAGAGGCAAAGACCTATTATAATTAAGTTAAAGAAGGGAGGTAGATGAGCATTGTATGACTCTTATTCTCATCAAATTCTGTTCTAAGGGAGAATATCAGACATATTTGGTTTTACAGAGAAACTTCTCTCAGCTTATAGGGAAGTAGGAGGGAAAGGGGGAAAAGAAAGAGAAAGACTAATAGAAAGGAAAACAGAAGTATTAGGGGAAAGGTACAAAAGAGGAGCTCCAAAGGGGGAGGGCTGTTTGAGGGAGGTGGTAATCAAAAGCAAAATACTGGGGAGGAATGAAAGGGGAAAGGAAAAAAAAAAAAGCTTAACTTAGAATAAATAAGATGGCAGGAAATATAGAATTAGTTATTTTAACTGTGAATGTGAATGGGATGAATTCTCCCATGAAACAGAAACAGATAGAAGATTAGATTAAAAGCCAGAATCCTATAATATGTTATTTACAAGAAACCCATTTAAAGCATAATGATACATAGAGAGTTAAGATAAAGGGCTGGAGCAGAATCTATTATGCTTCAGGTGAAGTTAAAAAAAAAAAAAGCAAGGGTAGCAATTCTGAATTATATATTACCAACAAAGTCCAGCAGCAAGAGATATAAAAAGACATTCCATTCAAAATAACTATCAATAGTATAAAATATTTGGGAATCTATCTGCCAAAGGAAAGTCAGGAACTATATGAACACAATTACAAACACTTTACATCCAAATAAAGTCAGATATAATTAGTTGGAAAAATATCAAGTGCTTATGGGTAAGCCAAACAAATATAATAATAATATTAACACTACCTAAATTAATATACTTATTTAGTATCATGTCAATCAAACTACCAAGAAATTATTTTACAGATCTAAGAAAAAAAATAACAAAGTTCATCTGGAAGGACAAAAGATCAAGAATTTCAAGGGAATTAATCAAAAAAATGCAAATGAAGTGGCCTAGCCATACCATATCTAAAACTATATTACAAAGCCATGGACATCAACATCATTTGGTACTGTTAAGAAATAGAGTAGTTCACACCTGTCAGATTGGCTAAGATGACAGGAAAAAATAATGATGATTGTTGGAGGGGATGCGGGAAAACTGGGACATTGATGCATTGTTGGTGGAGTTGTGAACGAATCCAACCATTTTGGAGAGTAGTTTGGAACTATGCTCAAAAAGTGATCAAACTGTGCATACCCTTTGATCCAGCAGTGTTACTACTGGGCTTATATCCCAAAGAGATCATAAAGAAGGGAAAGGGACCTGTATGTGCACGAATGTTTGTGGCAGCCCTCTTTGTAGTGGCTAGAAACTGGAAACTGAGTCGATGCCCATCAGTTGGAGAATGGCTGAATAAATTGTGGTATATGAATATTATGGAATATTATTGTTCTGTAAGAAATGACCAACAGGATGATTTCAGAAAGGCCTGGAGAGACTTACACGAACTGATGCTGAGTGAAATGAGCAGGACCAGGAGATCATTATATACTTCAACAACAATACTATATGATGACCAGTTCTGATGGGCCTGGCCATCCTCAGCAATGAGATCAACCAAATCATTTCCAATGGAGCAGCAATGAACTGAACCAGCTATACCCAGATAAAGAACTCTGGGAGATGACTAAAAACCATTACATTGAATTCCAAATCCCTATATTTATGCCCACCTGCATTTTTGATTTCCTTCACAAGCTAATTGTACAATATTTCAGAGTCTGATTCTTTTTGTACAGCAAAATAACAGTTGGGTCATGTATGCTTATTGTGTATCTAATTTATATTTTAATATATTTAACATCTCCTGGTCATCCTGCCATCTGGGGGAGGGGGTGGGAGGGTAAAAGGTGAAAAATTGGAACAAGAGGTTTGGCAATTGTTAATGCTGTAAAGTTACCCATACATATAACTTGTAAATAAAAGGCTATTAAATCAAAAAAAAAAAAAGAAAGAAAGAAAGAAAGAAAGAAATAGAGTAGTTGATCAGGGGAATAGGTTAGATTTACAGGAGAAAATAGTCAATAACTATAGCAATCTAGTGTTTGACAAACACAAAGACCCCAGCTTTTTGGATAAGAATTCAGTAGTTGACAAATACTGTTGGGAAAATTGGAAACTACTATGGCAGAAACTAGGCACTGACCCACACCTAATAAAATGGGTTCATGATTTAGACAGAAAGAGTGATATTATAAGCAAATTAAAAGAACATAGGGTAGTTTATCTCTCAGATCTGTGGAGAAGGAAGGAATTCATGTCCAAAGAAGAACTGGAACTCATTATTGAATACTAAATAAATATGTTTGATTATATTAAGTTAAAGAAAATTATACAAATAAAACTAATGCAGACAAGATTAGAAAGGAAGCAATAAATTAGAAAGATCTTTTTTATATTTAAGGGTTCTAAAAAGACCTCATTCCTAAAATATATAAAGAATTGACTCAAATTTGTAAGAATTCAAGCCATTATTCTCTTGATAAATGGGCAAAGGATATGAACAGACAATTTTCAAATGAGGGAAATTTAAACAATTTCTAGTCATATGAGAAGGTGCTCTAAATCACTATTGATCAGAGAAATGCAAATTAAGACAACTCTGAAATACCAGTACACCCCTCTCAGATTGGCTAAGATGAGAGGAAAAGATAATGACAAATGTTAGAGGGAATGTGGGAAAAGTGGGACACTGATACATTGCTGATGGAACTGTGAATGGATACAACCATTCTGGAGAACAATTTGGAACTATGCTAAAAAAAGTTATCAAACTAAGCATATCCTTTGATCCCACAGTATTTGTATTGGGCCTATATCCCAAGAAGATCTTAAAGGAAGAAAAAAGACCCACATGTGCGAAAAAATGTTTGTGGCAGCTCTTTTCATAATGGCAATAAGTTGAAAATGGAGTGGATGCCCATTAGTTGGAGAATGGCTGAATAAGTTATGGTATGTGAATGTTATGGAATATTATTGTTCTATTTTTTTAAAAAATCAGGAAGAGGATTTTAGAGAGGCAAGACTTACATGAACTGATGCTGAGTGAAATGAGCAGAACCAGGAGATCATTGTACATGGCAATATCAATATTAAGTGATTATGAATTCTGATGAACATGACTCCAACAATAAGATGATTGACACCAGTCCCAATGATCTTATGAATAAAAAAGCCATCTACACCCAGAGAGAGAACTGTGGGAACTGAATGTAGATCACAACATAACATTCTCATTCTTTTTGTTTTTATTAGCTTGTATTTTATTTTCTTACTCATTTACTTTCCTTTTTCATATGATTTTTCTTGTGCAGCAAGAGAATTGTAAAAATATCTTTATACATATTGGATGTAACATATATTTTAACACATAAAAAAGAAAACTATGTATTAATCTTAGGCTCTGGAAAAACTCAAAAATAATTTCAAATATCAAGTAAGGGAAATAAAAGAAAAACTGGGAAGAGAAATGAGAGAGTGATGCAAGAAAATTATGAAAAACAAGTTAACATCTTCGTAAAGAAGACATAAAAAATTACTGACAAAATAACACTTTAAAAAAAAGACTTGGCTAAATGCTGAAAGAGCTACAAATAAATATCCAGTGATGAGAAGAATGCCTTACAAAGCAGAATTGGCTAATTTGAGGAGGGGAGAAGCACAAAAATTCTCTGAAGAAAAAAAAATCTCATTAAAAAATAGCATTGGACAAATGGAAAAGAAAGCAGAAAAACTCACTGAAGCAATCCTCCAAATTCAGAATTGAGGAAATGAAAGCTAATGATCTTATGAGAAATCAAGAAACATAAAACAAAATAAAAAGAATGGGAGAAAAGAAGATAATATGAAATACTTCATTGGAAAAACAACTGACCTAGAAAATAGATTCATAAGAGAGAATTTTTAAATGATTAGACTACTTGAAAGCCATGATCACCAAAAAAAGGAGCCTAGAAATCATTTTTTCAAGAAATTATTAAAGAAAACAGCCTTGATATTCAAGAATCAGAGGGTGGAATAGAAATCAAGAGAATTACTAATCACCCAAATAAAAATTCCCAGGACTATTATACTCAAATTCCAGAGCTCCTATATCAAGAGAAAATGTTGAAAGCATCCAGAAAGTAAACAATTCAATTATCAGGGAGCCTCAATCAGAGTAACTGGAATATGATATTCTGGAGAAATACAGCCAAGAATCAGCTGCCCCACAAAACTGAATGTAATCCTACAAGGGAAAAATCAATATTCAATGGAAAAGAGAACTTTCTAGCATTCTTAATAAAAAGAGCAAAAGTGAATGGAAAATTTGATTTTCAAATACAAAACTTAAAAGTAGAAGTGAAAATAAAATAAAAAGTAAAAAAGTAAAAAGAAAAGGGAAATAATAAAGGACTGAATAAGGTTAAATTGTTTGCATTCCTACATGGGTCGATAATATTTGTAATCCATAAGAAATTTTTCATTAATAGGAGAATTAGAAAGATGAAACAATGTAGACATAAGGCACAAGTGTGAAATGATTATAAAGGAAAGATATTTAAAAAAACATAAAACTAGGGTGAGAGAAAAATGTACTGGGAGAAAAAGGAGGGGAGAGATAGAATGGGTAAAATTATTTCATATAATAAAGAGGCAAGAAAAAGTTTTAATAGTGGAAGGAAAAAGGTAGGAGGTGACGGGAGTGAGTAAACCTTACTTTAATCAGAAATGGCTCAAAAAGGGATCACATACATACTTAGATAGGTACAGAGATGTGTTTTATACCACAGGAAAATAGGAGGGGAAGGGGCTAAGAGAAGCTAAGGGTAAAAGGAGGAAGGACAGATTAGAGGAGGAGATAGTCAGAAAAAAAAAAAAAACAACAACAATTTTGAGAAGAGACCTGGTCAAAGGAGAAGGAGAAAGAGAGAGCGAGAGAAAGAGAGAAAGGGAGGGGGAGACGAGAGGGAAAGGGAGGAGAGAATAGAATAAATAGGGAGTGAGAATAGGATAAAAAATACAGTTAACAACAATAAAAAAAAACATTTTTTAAATAAAGGCTTCATTTCTCAAATATGTAGAGAACTGAGTCAAATTTATTTTTTAAAGTGATTCCTCAATTGGTAAATATCAAAAGATGCTGATAATTTTCAGATGAAGTAATCAACACAGTCTATAACCATATGGGAAAAAAGCTCTAACTCACTATCAATAAAAGAAATTCTAATTAAAACAATTGGATTGTCTAATATGACAGAAAAGGAAAATGACAAATATTGGAGGGGATGTGGGAAAATTAAATTTAGTGCCCAGTTCAGTATTGTGAACTGATTCAACCATTCTATAGAGCATTTTGGACCTATCCCCAATTTGTTATAAAACCATCTCCTTTGACCTAGCAATGCCATAGCTAGGTCTATATCCTAAAAGAGTTTAAAAAAAAAGGAAAAGACCTATATGAAAGAAAATATTCATAACTTTTCTGATGTCAAATTATTAGAAATTGAGGAAATACCCATTAAGTAATGACAGAGCAAGTTGTGGTATATGAATGTAACAATATACTATTTTTTGTATAAGAAAGGATGAGCAGAAAGATTTCAGAAAACCTGGACTTACATGAACTGATGCTAAATGAAATAAGCTGAACCAGGAGAACATTGTACATAATAACAAGGATTAACATCAGCAATTTTCCCTCGTTATCCCCTTCCTATTAATTTATCCCTAATCCTGTTCTAAATCCCCCCCTTATCCTGTTCCATCACCTTTTTTTCTTTATAAATTTAGAAGATTTCTATACCCTTCTAAATGTATATGTTGTTTGCTCTTTAACCTATATAACTCTCTTTAATTCCAATTCTTTTGCTCTTTAATACAGCCTGCAGTTTATTTTGTTGTTGTTGTCATTGTTGTTTTTAGTGTAGATTCTGCTAATTCTTCTGTGATTCTAATATGTTGGAATTTTTTCCCCTTGGTATACATAATATTTTCTCCTTAACCTGGGGTTTGGGGCATTTGGCTATGATACTCCTGTAGATTTTCATCCTAATATCTCTTGTAAGTGTTGATATGTGAATTTGTTCTTTATTTCCACTTTCTCTTCTTGTTCTAAAACTTCAAGACAATTTTCTTTATTTCTTGTATCATTATATTTATTTTTATTGTAGTTTTCATGTAACACTATTGTTTTTACCTTTTCTCCTCTTGATCTGTTCTCCAGGCCAGTTTTTTTTTTTTTATGAGATATCTCACATTCTTTTCAATATTTTCATTCTATTTTATTTTATTTTTTCTTTATCTCTTATATTATAAACTTCACTGACTTTTTTCCTCAACCAATTCTAGTTTTCAAGGAATTGTTTTCTTCCTTAATATTCTGGATCTTCTTTTTCTAGTTTATTGATTTTATCTTAATAATCTTCTTGGTTTTCTTGGATTGTTCCTATTTTTTTTTTTTATTTTTCCTAAATTTTTGTTATTTGTTTGTTAAAGTTTTTTTTTTTTTTAATTCTAAAAACCCTTTTTGGGCAGTTGACCATTTTATTTTCCTCTTTGGGATAATAAAGTTTTGTTTTGTTTTGTTTTTGCTTCAGTATCCTCCTAGACAAACCTAGATATTTTCTATTCACATAGTGACTTTTAGTGGTTGGATTTAGTGTCCATTGGTTGCTCATTTTTGTTTTTGTTTTTGTTTTTTTAGTTTTAGCAGCTTGTTTATAATAATCATCTCTCTTTTGGAGTGTGGAAGGATGGTGTTTTTGGCTCTAGGCCTTCTTACCGTTATTTTTTAAGTTTTGTCCTGGGCCCAATCTTTACACTCATTTCTCCCTCTGAACCACAGCTAGAGCCTTTAGCTGCTAAAAATGTTCTTCCTAACTGAGGACATTCCAGTAGCTATAACTTTCAACTCTGCTCTGTCCTGTATCCACAACAAAGAACTCAGCACTTCTGAAAGTACCCACAGCCAATACTTTTATCTTTTAATGACAATAAAATATTATCACAATACTAGCCTCAGACTCCTGTGTTTGTGGGTTCCTTCTCACTCAGAACCAGGATCACATCTCAGTTGCACAGCTGGGATTGGGCTTGGAAACAAAGGTTCCCTTAATTTTCACACACTCCCCACTCAACATCTGAAATGAAAAATCCTTATGACCAATCTCCCAACTCAACTGCTCTCAGGGCTCACTGCTTGCTGTTTCAATGAAGTTAGCATGGAGATGTTTATACTTCACTTTTTTATCTGAACTTCTGTTCTAGGATCTTTGCTTCTTCTCCTGTTGTTCCATGAGAATATCTATTCTGTCCTCTCTCGTTTATTTTTGTTTCTCTATATTTCTCTACATTCTTGCTGAGGTTATTTTGTCTTGTTTGTGGAGGAAATTTGAAAATCTTAGAATTTTCTGACTACTTCACCATTTTCCCAGATTCCTCTTATGTAATTATGATGGAATCTTAATGCATCAGATGAAATAATGAGCAAGATTCTCAGAAAAACTTGGAAAGGCTTATTTGAACTGATACAAAGTAAAGTACACTGTGTAGAAAGTAACAGCAATATTGTAAGATAGGCAGCTATGAATGACTTAGCTATTTTCAGAAATACAAGTATTCAAGACAACTCTGAATGACTTAATTCAAAAACATGCTGCCTATCCACAGAAAAAGAACTAATGGTGTCTGAATACAGATTGAAATATACTTTTTAATTTTCATTATTTTTATTGAGGGCTTTTTTGTGGGGGTCTTTTTTGCCACATGACTCATACAGGAATATTTTGCCTTATTATGCATGTATAACCTAAATGTAGCTGCTTGCCTTTACAATGAGGAGTGTTGGGAGGGACAAAGGAAGAGAATTTGGAACTCAAAGTTTCAAAAAATAATGTTAAAATTGTTTTTATGTGTAACTGAGGAAAATAAAATATTCAATAACTTAAAATAAATAAATGAAGTCAAAAGGTAACTCAAATAATAACTACACTTGGCCAACTTATAGTTAAGGCCTGGTGTGGGACCAAATACCAGGCCTGCTTAGCTTGTCACAACATAGCTCTAAAGTATTCTGTGCTCATTATTCTTTATTCAACTATATAGAAATTCCATTTCATCTAAATCCCTCTAGTTCCCCTTTGAGATGAGAAACTGAATTCAATGGCTCACTGCAGTCAGGATGTACTGCCTTTCCTTAATCCATTGCACTTGTTATCCTATCAAAGAAATACATTGTCTTTATATATGGTACTTTTATTCTCCCTCTGTTCTTTAGTATCAGGAGAGATATTGCTCTAGATGACAAGTGTGCAAAATAAAAATGTGTTCGGCTATTGTGATAATATTTTATTGTCATTAAAAGATAATACCTGCAAGTTGGACTAGTGCCATCTCTAGTACAGCAAGAAGCATTTACAGAATTTTTTTCTGAGTTTTTATTTTACTCTTGGGAAAATTTGTATTCTAGTGGATAGTGCATTGGTCTTGATCAAAGGAATGGCTTTCCTATTTAGCTTAGCCATGATCTTTAGCAACTCATAGGGCATCTTGGAAACTGCTTTCCTCATCTAATAACTAAAAATATTAATATTTACATCACATATCTCATGATATGGACACTGTTAGCAAAGTGATCTTGCTGAATTAGTACAGAGTACAACACAATATATAAACTCCTGAAGGACAGGGACCATTTCATTTTTTTTGTCTTTATATCCCAAGCAACTAGCACAGTTCCTGGCAAAGAAGTAGTTGCTTAATAATGCTTGTTTATTTATTATCTAAGGAAGGGGATCCATGTCAGCAATATCCTACTTAAAGTAGGCAAAAAGTAAGATACTGCTTGACTAAATCAATCAAAATGGGTGGAAGAGGATTCTGGAAAGATGGCAGAGTAATTCAGAAAAAGCCAAGCTCTCCAGATCTCCCCAACAAACAAGACAAAATAATGCTTTGAGGCAAATGGAGAGTGATTAAAAACAAATAAGAATTAGGGCAAAAAAGTAGTCTTCCTGGGATAAATGGAGACGATCCAAAGAAAGACACAAAGACAGAGTTAAGGCCTCCAAGAAGTATAAATACCATCAGGCTAGTTTCCCTGAAATAGGTAGTAGCAAGCCCTGGGGCTAGTTGGGTTAGGAGGTGGCCCTGTCCCAGCAACAGGAATTTTTATCTCTACATGGGAAGTCTGTTGGACAGCATCAGAAATCTAAGATTACTGAGAACATCTGCTGATGGGGATGTCAGGCCCAGCTGTGCTACTTAGACTGGACCCTGAGCAAGAAGGAACCAACACACACCCAGTGATTGTAGAAACAGTGGGACTGTGATGTTGCTAGCTATGGTCACATAGAGGAATTCAGAGTATTTAGTTTCAGTGCCAGGCCAGAGGGGAAAAAACCTAAAGGAGGTCTCAGATTAGGGAGATTATCCCCCATACCCAGGACTAGAGGTCATTACATTAATAAGCACTTATAAATTTAAAAAAAAAATGAGCAGGCAAAAGAAAAAGAACCCAAAAAGAAAGTCACTGTGGAAATAGAAAAGACTAGGGTTCATCTTCAGAAAAGGATACTGAAGTTATTTTTTAACCTTCCCACACTAAAGAGTAATGTCAACTGGTCACCTGCTAAAAAAGTTTTTTTTTTTTTTTAGAACTGAAAAAAGACTCTAAAAATCAAATGGGAGAAATTAAGAAAAAAAATTAAACAAATAACTATCCCAGAAAATCAAGATTATGAAGAGAAAGTCAAAATCAACTAGAAAAACAAATTCAAAATCTTAAGGATGAAAATGACTTCTTGAAAGCTAAAATTGGGCACAAGGAAGCCAAAAAAGTTATAAAAGAACCAAGAAATAATTAAATAAAATATAAAAAATAAAAAAGAAGATATGAAACTCCCATAAGAAAAAGAACTGATCTGAAGTGCAGCTCAAAAAAAGAAAAAGAAAGAAAGAAAGAAAGAAAATGTATTAATAATAGGACTATCTGAAAGCTATGATTTAAAAAAAAAAGAATATTTATACAAGAAATAAAGAAAATCACCCTGAGAAAGGAAAATAGAAATAGGAAAAAATATATATCAGTCATCACCAGGGAGAATTTAGAATGAAACTCTACAGGAATTGTAGCCAAAACTGTGAAACCCCTAGGTCAAGGAGACAATATTATGAGCTACAACAAGAACAACAACAACACCAACAACAACAAAAAAATCAGAACCACAATTAGAATTACAGAAGACTTAGCAGCAGCTACATTAAAATCACAGGTCTTCAAATACTGTATATCAAAGAGCAAAAGAAATGGCGTTGCAGGCAAAAATGCCTTACCTAGCAAAGTTAAACATAATTCTGAGTTTAAAAAATGGATATTCAATGAATTGCCAGACTTTGGGGATTTTGTTGTGAAAAGATCTGAATTTAACAGAAAATTTGACATATAAGATCCAAGAAATAAGGTAAACATCAAAAGCTAATTACAAGGTACTCAATAAAGGCAAGCTGTTCATGTTTTACTGGTGGAAATTAAAACCATATGTTTGATTGTCATTTGTAATTTGGTAGTTCAAAAGAAAGATTGGTGTAAAGCTGAGTATGATGTGATTCAAAAAAGTAAAACCTTATAGGAAACAAAGATGAATTAGATGGGAGGGGAGGACTGGTAGTTCTGAAACCTTATTCTCATAAGGAATGGGTTAAAGAGGGAACAATACATATATATTTAGAAGAATGTGAAAGTCTAAATTCAAAAAGAATAAGGTAAGTGTATATGAAGTGGTAGGAGGGTCAAGGATGAGGGTAAGGAGGGACAGGAATAAGATAAGATTGTAGATTAATGGGATAAAAGAAGGAAAAGAGTTGGGGGGGGGGGGAGAAAGGATAAGGAAGAGATCCTTGGAGGGGGAAGGTTAAGTAATAGCAAGATAAAATAGTAGGTAGAAGTGAAGCAAAGGAGACAACAGGGATAAGAAATAAGAGTTACATAAACATAGTAAGATCAGGAGTAGAATTTATTAGGAAAAAAGAAGGGATTATAATCATTGATCTCAAGCAATGTTAAAGCTAAAATAGATTTAATCAGAAAAGATAAAATTGAGAAACTACACTGTATATCAGCCATGTTAATTAATACTGTTTTAGAATATTAAAAAAAAACTAGATAGCATAAGGTTGGAATATTGCTGGTATAGTAAATATTATGATATAGTAAATGAGGAGTTGGTGGAATTAGAAAAATATGGAGACTTAGACTTATGTTCTCTACCTTCAGAGAAAGAGAGGACAAACAAGCATATAGACTTACATATATGTATATGAATGTATATGCATATATATGTCTATGTATATCTATGTATATGCATGTGTGTATTTATATGTATATATGTACATGTACATATGGATTTTATTTATAAATATATCCATGCTTAATTGTAGCCTTGTTGGGGAAGGGGCGGGTGAGTAAAGGAGGGAAAAGAATCAAGTAAAATAATCCTCAGCAGAGAACAAAAGGAAACTTCCAACGAAGCAAAGAAAACATAGGTAACTCTCAACACAATGTGTAGTATCTACTTTCTTGAAATATAAATTTATTGTTTAATATTTTGGATCCTCTTATATTCTATTATATACATGGCAATGTTTTTCTTTGCTTTTTCTGTTTTTCTACTTATTATTTCATTACTTTATTTTTTCTACTTATTAGTTTCAAATTTTAAAAAATGGATATGAAAAGGTCAAGACACCTCATGAATCAGTTAAAAACATTTCAATTAGGTCCAATAGGTAGATTGTTTCTGAGTAAATAGCAGACTTGGTTTTAGAAAGCTTGCATGAAAGCAGGAGCTAGTTTTGCAGTGGGGAGGCATTGTGATGATTTAGTAGTCCAGAGTCAGGAGTGGGGAGATTTAAGTGTGGAGACAGAATGAATAACATGAAAAACAACTAACAAAGGGAGAAAATAGGACTGAACTATGACAGAAAAGACACTGGACAAGGTCATTATCCCAACAGGCCTCTCAGAGCAAAACACTCAGAAGGATGCCAATTCCTCAAAGATTTGGGGGTATTCAAAGAAAAATTTTGTTAATTCTTCAAATTCCCCCTTTTCTATCTGTCTCTTAGCATATATTATAATATACTCTTTTGTTTTTTTAATCCAAACATTTCTAGTTATCTTGATTTTGACTCAATCACAAAAATTTGTCAGAAATTAGCTAAAGAGAAATATAAAGATAAATAAAAATATAGAAGCCAAATTGTTGTGTAAATATTAGGAAATGTCCTAACTGGGAACTCAGAGCAATTATATTTGCACCTCCAACTTTCTAACAATATGATAACCATCATCATCATCATCATCATACTATTTACATAGTTGAATGGGATAAACTGAGTGAAGACCTCCATCTAGCCTGGACTGCTATCTTAATTATAACTTGAAATTATGCAAAAACAAGTTGTGTTACAGCCCAAAGTCATAGATCACTTATCTTAGATAAACATATAATTCCTACTGGTTCCCTTTCTGCCCTTTTTTGTCACAATTAGCATTAAGTTTCTAGTATGGTAAAGAGTGTGTCATTGGCTAGTATTCTTTGTCTCTGGGTAGATTTTTAGTCTCTTTAGTTGGTAGATTTTTACTCTCTGGGTAAATTTTTACATCTTAAAGTGAATCCTGGACTCCTCAGCCAATGGGAGAAAAGGTCAGAAGAAAGTGGAGGCTTCTGTTTTAGGGTCTATATAACCCTGTGTTTTGCTGCTTGTCCTTTGCACTTCTATTCTGACACTGCTGTTGTTGGGAGTTGCCTCTCACAAGAAAATTTTTTTTGCTTTTTACCTTGAGAGTCTCAAATTTTAATTTGAGTAGTCACTGTCTCACACATAGTGCTTTAAGATTTACAAAAAACTTTAAAGATATTCTCTCATTAGAGTGTTCCAGCATCCCTGGATGGCAGGTGCTATTACTATTTTCTATAAATGAAGAAACTGGGTCAGAGGAGAAATGACTTATCTATGGTTACACAGCTAGTGTCTGTTGCAGGATTTGAACTTGGGGTTAACTAACTTCAAGTCCAGTTTTAGCCACCTTGACATCTAGCTCTTTAATATAAACTCCCTAACACAGAAGAGGAAGAAACTATGTGAATCCAAGGGAGCATTAGATTGCTCCAAGGCTTAAGACAAGCTAATTATTGCAACTGGATATAAAAATTGATTTATTGGTAATAGGCCTTGACAAATTCTAGTTTGTTGATTTAAAATATTAGATAATGTGAGCTACTATATTCAATGAATGAGAAAATGTCATATGCACAAAGAACAATGGTAAGACTTTAGATCTCTTTTATATAACTTCCAGACTTTTCAAACATGTCAACTAACTTAATATTATGATAATCTGTAACCCCTAGTCAAGTGATAAGAGAGTCCTTTACCTTTCAGAGACAACACTCTTTAGAAGTTAAGTCCAGGGATCAAACTTTCAATCTAAAATGGAGTTCTGCCCTTTGTGTTTAAGATGCAAAAGCTCCCTTCTCATTTTCCCAGGACAGAAACCATAAGTAAGTTATATGCCCCCTGTCTTCCTCATAGGGCTGCCATGGGAATTAGCAAAATAACATCTTTAAAGCAATTTTAAATTTTGAGAAGGAAGGTGTTTTATAAATAGAAGATATTACTATTCATATTCATGATGCTTGCCAACCCAGCAGCTTCCCTTGTGATTACTTGCCATTTTCTAGTAACTAACATCAGGTTTTATCTTTTAATCACAATAGATTCTCATTAAAATGAGGGGAAAGACAAAATCAAGCACATGGAAATATCTACATATTGAATCTCACTCTTGTGCAATTTAAATATCACAGAATCGAGAAGACTATCTTTTTTTGTGCATTGTTGGATAATCTTTGCTATTTGAGAATAGAGCAAACACTACCGTCTCCAGTTTTTAATGTGCTATATGAGTATAAAAAGGTTGACAACATTCATTACCTGGTTCAAGAATAGAAACAGAAGAGAACAGAAGGGGAAAGAGGAATGCTCTTTTCTATTTTCCCTGGGAATCACCAACCTTTCAGAAGTGACAAGGACTTATATATTTCAGGCAAATAGTGAGAAGCTATTAGATGGTAGTTGAGAGTCCCTGAAATGTACTATGGCCCAATGGAGCCCATTGGAAGAGGTACTAAGGGGAAAAACCATGGAAATGATCTGTTTAACCTCTATTTGGCAGTGAAGTCATTTCCATTCAATTCAACAAGCATTTAAGTAATGCCTAAGTGTCAGGTACTTTAACAAGCATTGGGAATATAATAAAAAAAAAAAAAAAAAAAAAAAAAAAGGGAAACATTTCCCATCTGAAATACTGCTGCATTCTCATGGATGAATTCTTGATCACAAGACAAGGAGGCTATTGTCTTCATTTCTGAATCACTGAAGGAGGTCTAAACAAAATAAAAAGAATACTGAATTTTATTGTAATTTTAGGTGGTTGTATGCATGGGATTAATAGGGACTGAAAAGAATCCAGAAGCTTATCCTATAATATATTGGAAATTATTGATTTAGCTTGTTTTGTGGTTTGCACAGATGTTTTATATCAGAAGTCAAAATGTAAAACCATGTTGTTTTTCATTTGGATGTAGTATGAAAACATATTAGTTTTAAGAAATCTGTCAACTCTAAAGGGCTCATTTAATTTCTGACAATATTTCTCTAGCTCATAGAGAACTACCCAGAAACAGGGCTTTGATTAGCATGCACCATTAATCATTTAAGGCAAAGTGAGCCCTCTCCTTCTCTATGAGCAAAAAGTCCCAGTCAAAGACGGCAAAGGCAGCAAGTGACGAACAGTAGGCATATTTGCAAGTATAAAGTATGCAATCCCAAGATGTTCGATTGCAGGACCGCTCATTTGTGATTATTACAGCCATTCATTCTCTCTGGCAAGGGAATATATCATCTGCCAAAAAACCATTGGGGAGGTTTATTTATTTATTTATTGCTATTTATTTTCATTTCTCAAAGAGGACAGGGTATTGCACTCTGATCAACAAGTTTATCCAACCAAAAGTTGGTTACTCTGACCTTTCCTGGGATCATTGAATGATTCACCTTTCCTTTCACTAGAGGTCAGATTTAATCACTACTTGGTTATAGGCTGAATAGAATAGAAATATGGTCCTTTAAGAGGAAATGAAAGCAATTAGATTGTAATAGGAATCGTGGTAAAGAAAGGACATAGATAAAGCTACTATAATCTCTGACTGCTGATCTAACCATGTCTATCTCTGAAGTCTGTCTGTCTATCTATCCAATTTACAATACCTAGTTTCTATTACTTTATGTGGATATTTATCTAACTAGCTATCTGTTCATTTATATGAATAGTCACAGATATCTGTCTGTCTGTCTGTCTCAATCTCTCATCTATCTAGTATCTAGTTAATTTCTTTATATGTATATCTAGCCATCCATTGCAAACAATAAAGAACTACACAAATGAACTATACAAATATGATTGTTATAATGCTATCTATAGGATCATTTTCATTCATTAATAATAATAGTGATGTCATTTATGCTATAGAGTTTGGTACCAAATGATGTGGTTCGGGGACCAAAATGATGTGTGTTATACGCACCAGATGATGGAAGAAACCAAAAGTTGGGGTTTGGTCATGTGAAGAATTCACAATGGCATTTTCCTTGACAAAAGATAGATTTATTTAGGGAAGACGTTACAGACAAAATGAAGGTATACAATAGACACCAGGAATGGTAAATATGAAATAGAGTTAGGAGAGCATAGAAATTTAAAAATCATATAATTAATTATTATTTATTTATTTTAATTAATAATGGAAAGGGCAAGTTCCCAAGTGGAATTTGCCATTTACCCAGAGAAACACCCCATGAAGTTGGGGCATGCCCTTAGTCCTGAAAAGGACATAGCACCCCCCAAAAATTAGCTAGCTATAAGTAAGAGAAGTAAGACATAGGGGAATTAGGAGAGATACTACATGGCATGGGGAAAGGGGAAGGCAAAAGACACCAGGAGTCAAGTATCATGGTGGACTGACCCAAAGGAAGGCAGCAACCATGGGATAGCCCAGAAGTCAATTTTTTAAGGAAAATTTAACCTCATGGACATGACTGAGATTTTTGAAATGCACAGCAAGGTGAGACCGCTCAAGAACTCTGCTGAGGGTGAGTCTTAGGAATTTGACATAACTTGAATTTCAGAGTGGACCACCTCCCCAGAGAGTGGGAACAAAGAGCTAAACTGATCTCTATCAGACCTTTCTCCCGGCCTGCCTAAAGAATAAATTTTATCAATTCTTCTGCTAACCACACCAAATATCAAAGACCTCATCAGCATTGTATAAGGTATTCTCAAAGAAGTTTCGTGAGAGCATGACATGATTAATTTCCAAGATTCAGAAAGAGGGGAAGACAATAAAAACTTGGAAAAAATAAAACACAACTACTCATGATCAAAATAATGTGATTCAGGATATACCAGTAACTCTCAACTCAGAATGACTACTTTCATTTTTCTAAAAATGTTTTATGAGAATAATCTATGATTGTACCAAAGGCAGCCTTGATAAATGATAGAAAAGGAGCAGGCAAGCCTTTGAAAATGATATTATACAGAGAATTATATTTTTGCAATCACATGACTGACCAACAGGTACCCAAAATAGAATATACCATTGTGATTGTTGACAATAAAACAAAACCCCAATAAAAATAAAAACATTTGATGTATGAGTGGAAAGTGTCATCTTAGAGGTTCTCTTTATAATGGGTTTGCTATGCATATGTTCAAAGGAAAAAATATAGTCTTTGTAAGATACAAGTTATGGTTGTATAATAATTCTAATATTAATCTATTCTCTCTTGAATTATTATAAAATATTGTATAAAATTCAATAGCATGTTTAGTAAATGCATTTCTACCTCTTCTCTGAATTGAACCAGTACTGTATAGTGAAAAAAGCTCTGGAACTGAGATCAAGGAGACCTGGGCTGAATCTTGAACATGTCTAGATGTGCTAATAAGAAGGCTTGGCCTTAACAATCTCTAAAGTTACTTCCAACTCTTAATCTATGATCCTTAAGGTCTTATGTCCAGGGCAAAAATAGAAGTTGAAACTCAATTTCCTGTCACAATGAATTTCCATAGATGCTATTGTTTGTCTTTTACATTATGTTGATTTCCTCAAGTACTGGAATGAAAAGAAAATGGCCTAAATGAGATCTCAAATCATTCAAAAGAATATAGTCTGTACTGGGGGGAAACAAAAAACAAAATATAAAATAATTTGGGTTTGGAGAAGAAAAGACAGAGAAGCATTTATAAAGTGCCAACTATGTAGGAGACATTGAATTATGTATTAGGAGTTACCAACAAGCTTCAAACTTCCTAGTAAGTTAGGAGGCTCTCTACCCTAAACATGTGAAGACTCCTCCCCCCCCCCCAATGGGTGGATGAGAACAGTAGTTACAGCAGGCATTATGGGAGCCCATAGAGCTTGGTCAGACTTAGAAGAAGCCAAGGTCATCTGCTGCATCCCAGACCATCACCAGTCATTCGGCTTTTTTCTTGCCACTGAACATCAATGATTCCAGAAGAGAAAATGAGACTGACAGCTTTGCACAATTCTGCCTCACTGGACTCCAATTCCCACGGAAATTAACACATCACTTATGCTGTCATTGGTCCTCTTTGAAAATAAAGGATTAGGAACAGCTAGATGGGACAGAGGACAAAGCACTGGCTCATAGTCAGGAGGATATGAATTCAAAACCAGGCTCAGACATTAACTCTTCCTAGCTGTTATGACCCAATTGCCTGACTTAAAAAAAAAATTAATTGAAAACAAAGTAGGAACAATAGTCAGGTATTGTGTTAAGCACTTTACAAATATCTAATTTCATTTGCACAATAACCCTGAGAGGTAGGGGTTTTTATTCACCTTTCACAACTGAAGAAGTTGAGGTAATTCATGGTTAAGTGACCTGGCCAGAGTCCTACAGCTAGTAGGAGTCTAAAACTGAGTTGAATCCAGGTTTTCCTGAATCCAGGATCAGTGATCTAGCTACAGTGACACTTGAGGAAATTGAAGATTAGAAAGGATTAATAATTTGCCTGTCATCCCACAACTATTAAGTATCTGAAGCAGGATTTGAATCGTATTTTCTTGACCCCAATACAAACTCTGTAGTCCCTGTCTTATATCATATAAAGAATAATTTCAGACTGATATACAACTGGAAACACAGTTCATAGAGTTGATCATTTTTCTTGAATAGACACTTTAGGAGGTAAAAAATGAACCAAAGAATTTGACAAGAAGAGAAAAATAGACCAGATTGCATTTGGAAATTTTTAAAGAATAAGTTTCATTGATGTCTTCCATTTTAAGCATCAACCTAGCTATCCCAATAATCTCTCCATTTCCCTCAGAAACAGAGCTAACCTATATAGCAAGTATCATTTTTAAAGAACAAAATTTGCACAACTAATTAATATATTATGAAAATACAAAAACATTTTCAATATTCAATATGAATAGATCCCACACTCCTGTATAGGGATGGATTGAGGGATTGTGTCATATCTCTTCATTCCAGGCCTATTTGATCTTTATATTTTTACTACATTCACTTTCTGTCTTTCGGCATATGGTTATTCTTTCTGTGAATATTATTGCAGTTATTGTATGTATTATTTTGTTAGAGCTGCTTACTTTATTCTGTATCAATTTGTATAGATATTCCAGTTTGTATAGATATTTGTATAGATATCACATGTATATTTTTTTCTTGCAGTATAATAATATTGCACTGTATTCATGTAACACAATTTGTTTAGTTATTCATCTATCAATGGACATTGACTTTGTTCCCAATTCTTTTTATACAATATTTTTTAATGAATTCAAGCTTCTTTTTGAAAACAATGTCCATATATTATTGTCTATATTCTTTCCATATATATAATTATGGCAATATGATTGCCATAGAGAAAGAGAGAATAGAGAATATAATTATGACAAAAATTGCAATTTTACCAATGAAGAAAAGTCCAGGAAAATAAAAAAGATATAAGGAAAAAAAAGAGGCAGACCAATCATGGAATATGAGAGATGTGTGACTAATACATGTTCTCCATTTATATTCTTGTAATATTAAAAGATAGGAAAATTCCAAGAATATTGGGTGGACCCCTTGTGGAGATTTATGGAAGGACATGGGTAAGAGGCACAGAATATAGGCAAGTATGCACAGACTGTGACCCTCATGCCTAGAATAAGTACTCAACTTTATGACATCACAGGTCCATCAAAATATAAAGTCAGTTTTACTACCATCATTATGCACAGTTTAAGGAATAGTTTATTATAGGATTTGGTATGATTACTCATGAACTGTCTGAATTGCCTTGACATCCATCTAGTTATGTTCTATTTTGCTTATATACATGACTTAGCTCTCCACTAAGAGACATATAATTATTTTTCTTGTAGTCCCCAACTGCTTGGTTGTCAGCTGGCTGCTCCCTGTTAAAAACTGTCCTATAGATCAATTTTGGACAATGACGATTCCAACACAAATCTCCAGAGCTCTTGGTTTACATTGTTTAAGTCTAATACTGCAAATTAAGTTTCATTCCTGTTTTGTCATTCTGCCTTTTATACCTTTCACTCCCTCTCTGTAATTCTCCCTTTCAAATACAGTTTCTGAAGAACTCAAATGGCTTTCAAATCACTTTTCTACTTTCAAATGGATATCAATTTTCTTCAAATGTGTTTTGCTCTATAATTTGTTAACAGCCTTAGCCAATTAGGCAGTTATGGAAAGCTTATCATTTCTCTTGGTTCCTTTTAGATAAAAATCCATCATAATAGAATACACAATAATGCCACAAGGCCATAGAAGGGGAAAAAAGAATGGAAGGGGAGAGGAGTTTAAGACAGATAAATCCGAGGAGGTATAAGGACAGAAAAATATTGCACATAAGATAGGTACTTAATATTTAAATTGAGAGTTAAATCAAAAGCAACATCTACCAAGCAATCCCATAAAACTCTGATCAGCTATTCAATTGTAACTCCACCTATTAGCTGGAAGAGATCATGCAGGTAGGCATAATTCATATAGCAATACTATCATAGATATTTCCTGATGAGAAAACAGAATTAATCTATTGAACCATTTGAAATATTAAACCTACAAGATAGTTCAAGTAAATAATTGACTCCACTTCAATAGCATACAAATGATAATGGTATATTGAAATATGATTTGAGAGAAGAGATTCCCTGGCTATCGATGACTAGCTCCTTGAGCTTCTTACCTCATACAATATTCTAAGTGTCTAAGCCATTTTATATTTTATACTACTTTAGCTCCATCATTAGAGGATAAGGCTCTTAAAGGTTGTTTTTGCCTTTCATTGTATCTATAACGGTAGCCCAGAGCCAGTCACATAGTAGTTGATTTGAGTTGAATTGGTTGCTACTTTGTAGTTTTGAAATATTTATAAATATACTAAATTATATTTTTGCCACCATATGACTTCAAATATCCTAATCCCTCTATTTGTTAGTACTTTTCCATTCCTCATCTCTGACTTCAAATTTTCTTAGGATTTTCAGAAGCCATCCAGTCTACCTCTCTCATTTTAAATATGAAGAAAGGGGCTCAAGGAATTGAGATACCTTACCAAATTTCACATGAGCAGAAATCATCCAAGATGAAATTTGAATCCATGGTCCCTAACTTTAGAGATAGAACTCTTTCCTTTTTATCATACTGCCTTTTTAGATTTAATTCTCCATTGATTTGTTATATCATTTAGTAGAATGTAATCAACCTTAAGGAAAGAGACTTTTTTCATTTTTCTTTTTATATCTCCAGCAACTAGAATATAGTAGGTGCCTAACAAATAAATGTGTGCTGAAATCAGTAAATGATAATTACCAAGGTAAAGAGAAAAGTTGACTTGATCTGGAATCAGAGCTTTTAATATAGTCATTGCAGTCTTGTCTGAATCTTCATGAACTCATTAGTAGTTTTCTTGGCAAAGATATTGGAGGGGTTTGCCATTTCCTTCTTCTGCTCTATTTTACAGATGAAAAAAAACTGAGGCAAAGAGGATTAAATGATTTGCTTAGGATCAGGCAGCTAAAAAGTGGAATTAAAGAACTAGGGTTTGAATTTTGGTTCTGCCAGTATTACCTTTGTGACCAAAACTTACAGAGATTCAATTTTCTCCTCTATAAAATAAGAATGTCACACTACATGGTTTGTATGCTCATTTCAGCACCAAGTCATTGATCTTATGCCCAAGAATTTCCTCTGAGAAATTCCCTCTGCCAATATAGATAGCCACCTGCTCTATAACTTGGAAGTTGCCTGGTCTTAGAGAGCCACTAAAACAATTCCATATTATGACTTGTGAAAAATCACTTAGTCAATATGAGTTCAAGTAAGAACTTGAACCCAAGTTTTCCTGGCTTTGAATCCAACTATCTATCCACTAAGCAACACTGTCTTTTATGTTGCTATAATAATAACAATAACTACAAAACAATTATTTTGATCAGCTTTTTAATATTTGCCATAAATGAGAAATAAAGGATAGTTACTTATCCCAGGACTGTTTATATAACGAACCTCCAGAGGAAGCCAAAAAGAATGAGATGATAATGACAAGGATGATGATGATGATGATGATGATGATGATGATGATGATAATGATGACAAAGCAAAGTTTCCAAAATAAAAGAAGAACTCAAAGCCAAGTGGGAACAGAATATGATATGCATAATTAACATTGTTCTATCTACTACTAAAGCTGTCCTAAAGGTATTTTTAATGATCCTAGAAAAATGAACTGATACTCCAATGCTTTCATTCCAATTACAAAAAGAAATTTAAAAAATAACATGATATTCACTTTTTCCATCACTGTTTTTAACAATACCCTTGATAAAATAATAATTGCTAACTCTTACATAATGCTTTATGGGTTTACAAGATAGTTTACTAATCTTATTTCATTTCATTTCACCAATACTCATTTCATTTTATTATTACAGTCAGGAAGAAAAATATTATCTTCTTTGTTTTGCAAATAAGGAAACTGAGGCACAAGGTGGTAAAGGGACTTGTTCAGGATTACTTTGTAAGTAGCAGAGTCCAGGTCTTTTGATTATGAATTCAGTTCTCTAATTGCTTAATGAATCAGCATATTAGAATGAGAAAAAAGAATAAACAGGAAATAACCCTATACTGTTTTGAGGTCTTACATGTAGATCAGTTAAATAGTAGAAGTTGAATTTTATTAATACATGAAACAACTATAATCTCTGTCTCCTTTTAGATACCTGTCTCTGATTTGGGGTCCATCCTCAGACTGAATTCCTTTTCCCACTACTCTCTTTTTAAAGGCATGTCCCCATTATTCCTTTCTTTGCCTATTCAATCTTTGCTCCAAAGTCACAATGTTGTAAAGCAGTGCAGTTAGATTTTTCTATGCCTCCATTTTTTGTTTTGCTCAATGAAATCATCCCTCTGGCCCCTTCTGTACTGGGCTCCAAGCCACCATTGGCTCTTTGCCCGGTGAGGGGGAAAGTGGTACCTTTCTATATGAAAAGCTATTATTATTCAATGTTGTCATCAGCAAAGTCCTTAATGATCACATATTGGGTACTCCTTACAATAAACCTTTGAGATGTGATATATCCTGTAGAGAAGATATAAGATGGGGTTAACCAAGGTCAGGGGAATACTCCTAAATAGCAGGAAATTAGACCTCAAAACCCCTGAGTATCAATGTCATTGCCAACCATACTAATCCCACCTGTCTCAGAACAGACTCTACAAATGAATGTGAGTTGTCAACATCGTAATCATCATCACTGAGGTCAGCTTCAACATCATTATCAATTTTACAGGGTAAAAGTTCCCAGAATGATATTCTACATGTGTAAGCACTGAGTCTCATGCAATTAGATCTAGAAGATACATCTCCTTTCCTCCTTTTAGAGACAAGAAAATTGGGGGTCAGGAAAGCTAGATAACCAAACCAAGATCACATAGATATTAAGAGGTAGGGTCAATAAATGAACCCTGGTCCTTAAAGCTAGATCACTTTCTGCTATACTATGTTACTGAATATTAACTTTAATCTTAATGAAAAATCTCAACAAACATTTTCAGTATGTATTTGGGATTATACTGGGTGTTGGGGTGATACAGAAAATCAGTAAAATATTTATTAATGTCGATAACCATAATACCTTATAAGTGTAGATTACTTTGTGATTTTCAGAGTGCTTTTGAATGCATTGTCTCAATTGATTCTCACAAAAAAGGACAAACATTGCTTGCAAAAGCTTAGAGCTCAGTACAGGTCAACAGTGCAATGTGGCAGCCAGGAAAGGGCAGTGGGGTTTTAGGCTAATTTTTTTAAAAATAAAATTTGGAAAAAAGGAAGATGGTAATTTTGCTCTTACATTTGAGGAGCCTAGCTAGCTAGTGCTATCTTTAATTAGTTTCTATCCCAATCTTCTTATATCTGTGTAACTCATTAGGCTGCCAACTGTACAAGGAGCAGGTATCTTTACTGAACCTCACTTTAAATATTAGTTTTGTTTCTTGTATGTTCTCTAGAAGCCAAGTGATCTTCCTGGGAAGTTAATGAATAAACAGTTTTCATATGCTATTCTCTTCATTAGTGTATAAAGACTATTGATGCTATGCAGGGCATTGGGGAAAGTACATTGGATTTGTTTTCTAAAAGGGAATGTTCAGTTTTCCCAATACAATAGATGTGATCCTAGAATGAATAGTGAAATGTGAAGGTTCAACTCAACTCTATGATTCTATAAGTCTAAGGAAAAGTAAATCATCAGCTTAGTTAGGAGGAGAAAGGATCCAACTTATACTATTGCTTGAAAGCATCTAAGATCCCATGTTCATTTCAATAATGCAGATGAAAAGCCCATATGCAATTACCCATAATGAGAAACTCTTAATATGTGCATTAGGCAGCTCCATGGCAGAGTGAATAAAATGCATGGATTGAAATCAGGAAGGTTTGAGTTCAGATTTAACCTCAGACAGACACTTACTAGTTGTGTGACTCTGGGGCAGCCACTTAACCTATTTGCCTCAGTTTCTTTATCTGTAAAATGGAGATAAATTATGGCATCTACTTCCCAGAGCTGTTGTGAAGATCAAATGACATAATATTTGTAGTTTTCAGTACAAATTTTGATATATAGAAGGAGCTATACAAATGTTAGATTATTATTATTGTGAACATGATGATGATGAATTTAGTTCCACTAAAAATGCAAAGGAGACTTCTAGACTTCTTGACATTTTATGAAGACCAATGAAGCATACAGTTGTTCTTGCGATGCCCTGTGCTCTCACTCTAACCTGCTCTCCCTGACCTGTCTCTGTCTTCCTCTTCCTCTTCATCTCTCTCTCTCTCTTTCTCTTTCTCTCTCTCTCTCTTTCTCTCTTTCTCTCTCTCTTCCTTCTCTCTCTCTTCCTTTCTCCCTCCCTTCCTTCCCTCTCTCTTCCTTTCTCCCTCCCTTCCTTCCCTCTCTCTCTCTCTCCCTCTCTTTTTCTGTTTCTCTCTTTGTCTCTGTCTCTCTGTGTCCCTCTATCTCTGTTTCTCTTTGTCTCTTTCCCCCTTCTCTCTCTCCCTCCCTCTCTGTCTCTGTGTCTCTATCTCTGTCTGTTTCTCTCTCTCTCTCTCTCTCTCTCTCTCTCTCTCTCTCTCTCTCTCTCTCTCTTCAGCCCTTCTCTTTCTCTCCGTCCCTCCCTCTCCTTGTCACATATTTCTTTGATGCTTCCTTTTGACTATGCTATCTACATGACTATTCATCCTCCATTATTACATCCTGTCATTACACAATTTTAGCTTCATAAAAGTTAAAACTAACTCTGATGACTGTTTTTCAAGGAATAAGATATGAATATTTAATGATGAATTTGAATCCATCACTAGACTCATTGAATCTCAGAGCTGAAAGTAGTCTCCAAGGTCATTTGTAAAGTTCAGCCCATACCTAAGTAAAAAAAAATCCCCTCTCTAGCATACTCAATATGTGCTTCATCAAATTTTTCATGAAATATCTCTAATGAATGGGATGCGTTAATATACTGGAGACTGGGACCCCATCCCATTTTTAGATAGCTTCAATTGCTATTAAGTTTGTCTTTCTATCAAGTTTAAATTAATTTGCTTTCTTATAATTTTTACACATTGCTTCTAGTTCTCCCCTTTGGGGACAAAGTGAATCGAGTATCTTTTTCATCATAAAACCATTATATAAAGCCTTCAAGGTGTCTATCACGCCCTAGTCTTCAACTTCTTGTCTCCAGGTTCAATACATCTAATAGCTTTACACAATCCTCATGTGGCTAGATTTTGAGACTGGATCATCCTATAACCTTTTGTCTTCAAGAAATATTTTAAATGAATGTTTTATTTTAATATCTAAAAAAAGAAGAGAATATTGTGAATTGGCTTGTGGAGAATGCAGATGTTTAAGGCTGCAACTAAATAATTGTTCTACTGTTACTATTTTTATTCACCTTTTCAAAGAGTATTTGTAAATTCTAGAGCAAAGCCTGAGTGAAAGAAGCTAAGCTTCTCACCCTTCTGTGATCTGCAGTCAGTTCAAAGTGACAAATGGTAAGCAAAAGATAATCTCTTTCACTTACAGAAATGCCAGCCTACATATCATCAGTGGGCAGGTTTTAGCCGATTTAATACATTTCATGCAAGAGAGGCAGGATTTGAAAACCAGCATTGGAAGGTTTTTAAGTCTTGGTGATTTTACTCATTTAAGCTGGGATCAGCTGGAACCTCCCTGCAATGCCCCCATGCTTTTCAGTGAAGCCCTGGTTCTTCTATAGCTGTAGAGAAAAATCAGCAAGGTCTGCATCATGCCTGATCCAGAGGGACCCTCCATTGTGTGCACATAGAGAACAAGCCATGAGCTTACAGCTTATTTGGGATGGGGAAAATTTAACTGACCCATATTAGAAAGAATCCAAAAGAAAACTCGACCCTCCATTGTGTGAATATAGAAAATAAGCCATGAGCTTACAATTTATTTGGGATGGGGAAGATTTAACTGACCCATATTAAGAAGAATCCAGAAGAAAACTGGACCCTCCATTGTGTGTACATAGAGAACAAACCATGAGCTTACAGTTTATTTGGGATGGGGAAGATTTAAGTGATTCATATTAGAAAGAATCCAGAAGTGAACTGATCATGCTGCATTGATCTCAGTAGTCTCCAAATCTGGAACTTTTATAACTAATAATAGAATCTTACATTTACTTAACTATGATGATGCTGATATTAGCTAACATGTGATATTTTGAGATTTGAAAAGCACTTTACAAAAGTCATCACAAAGTTATCCTTACAAGAGAGAGAAAAAAAATACTGATAATTTACTCCCCAATTAATAGATGACTAAACCTCACAAGAAGCTAAACATTATTAAAATGACTTGGCAAGAGATCACAAAACTAATAAATGTCATTGTCAGAATTCAATCCCAGACCTTACTCTTCTGTTTATAATCTTGAATCAGTAGATGGAATATCAAGGAAATCAGTCTCACTGAATTCCAGAGTGTGTGGAAAAGAATAAAATGCAGAAATACTATTGAATAAATACTATAATACATAAATAAAATATTATTGAATAATTTTTAAATCATCAGGTTATAAGAGAGCAAAATATAAAAAGATATGAGTGATATGGTATTTTATAAAGCCACTGGGACAATTCATTGGAGGATGGCTTAGAATGGGGAGAAGCTCTTGGTTAGGAAATTTACCAGCAGAGTATTATAGTACTTTAGGTCCTGTTAGCCAAAGGAGAGTAACAGGGTTCAAGTTGATAAAAGAACATAGAGGAGAGATGTAAGGAAGCTAAAATTGATAAGACGACAATAGAGGGAAGAGATCAACCACGAAGACTTATAGCACTGTCAGATCTCTTTTCTTCTTAGAGTCTTCTTCTCCAATGGCTGTGTGTGCTCTAACTACAACCAAAGTCAAACTGACATTTAAATAAATAAACAGTTCCCAGTATACCTTCTCCTGATATCTTCTTTAGCTTTAGAAATTAGGATAAGCTAGAACCAGACCTGGGATTTCCTTGATATCAATGAATAAAAATTCTCTATGATTACAGGTCAGTACCTACTCATCAACAAGTCTTATAATTACCTGAGGCACAAGTATGTTAAATGACTTGTTCAGGGTCACAAAGTCAGAGTTTATAACATAAAAGGAGATTCAACTCTAATCTATCACATTATGGAAGCCACATTTTTATAGCCTAGTGACTTACTGAAGAAGTAAGCACTAGGACTATATCACTTTGTCTTTGAATCCATAGCACTTAGTTCTGTGACATAGTAGGTGCTTGGTGAGTTATATTTCACTACATATTTTTGCTTCTAATCTTAATTATCTACTTTATTGATCTGATTTTCTGTTTTTAACCAGTTTTGATAATTATTTATTTCTAATACAATTTGGATTTTTTACAAGGTCACATCCATTGCTTTCCTACTTTTTCTTTTATTATTTCCCTGGATTTTTTTTTTTCCTTCACATTTGTGATACACACACAAACATATATATATATATATATGTATAGTATATGTGTGTAGGTTTATGTGTATAATACAGAATACACACATACATACGCATGCATTTGTTCACATTTTGTTAAATCTAGCTATATATGCTGGATATCTAATGCTAAACCTTAAATCTACAAATATAGAATTAAATGTGTAAATGAATTCAGAAATTATTGCCACTTCTTTTATTCTTATAAATTGACAGCTCACATTTTTTATTTCTATAAAAAAAGAGTCGGCTATTTTTATGTACATCTTGACTCTGCCTTGGCTCATTAAATGGCAGATTTTTATTTTTTTCTATTTTAAATATTATTTTATTTCTATTTTTCCCCTTATTGTGGTTAATAACACAGAAATGTTGAAGAGGTTTTTGGAATCATGGTGTATTGCATTACTCTGTTGAAGCAATTAGTTCTCTCATCTGTGTGGGAGGGATAGATTTTCTAATGTTTTTCTAACTCATTCTCTTAATGACTGCCTAGTCTTTTATAGCTAAAATTTCTAGTCCTCTTTAAGTAATGGTGGTTTAAATGACTACCCTTGCTTCACCTGTAAGATCTTATGACAAAAGGCTTCTTCATAAAAGTTAAGCTTTGATTATAAATTGTCCTTATCATCCTAAGAAAAGATCTTCACCTTGTTATATTTGGAAGTATTTATTGTACCTTGACTAACATGAATGGCTTTGCCTAAATCTATGAATGTGCTATGTTTTTAATATTTTGATCTCAAGGTGATTAATTATGCTACTTGTTATCATTTTTGAATCATTCTTTTATCCTTGAAAAAATTTAACATAGTCAATGTATTTTTAATACCTTCGTCACTTAATTATTTATTTTAATCAATATTCATTAGTGATATTGGTCTATGGTTTTCATTATCTGTTCATAATGTACAGATTTGGTTTATTAAAATATTATTTGAGAGAAACTTGGTAGAATGTTTTCTTTCTATATTATTAAGAAAATGCATATAATATAAGAATTATTTGTTCTTTAAATGTCTGGTAGAATTTGTGGGCAAACCTATGCAGGCCAAGGTTTTTCTTTTGTTTTATGAATTTATTATTCAATTGCTTGACTTCTCGGGGATTGGATTGTTAAGGTTATCTATTTATTGCTTTCTTAACTCAGGCATTTTATATTTTATAGATATCCATTCTTTTTACATAAACCTTGGGCTTTGTTAGTACTTAACTGGACATAATACTTTATTATGAACTCTTTATTCATTGTTATCTGTATCTAAGAATTTAGTGTTCCTCTCCCTTAAAAAATCAAATTACCTGACATTTAATAAGTTATATTGTTTTTTTAAACATCATGTTTTGCTTATAAGTTCAATTAATGTTTTTATGTTTAACTCTCCATTGCTTTTATTTCATCTTTTAATTATAAAAAATAAAACCACGTTTGTGCTCATTCTGACCATTTTTAATTTGTTAGTGTTTTCATTTTAAGCTGACTTTTTCAGTTTAATCCCTTCTTTATTCCTCTTATGCTAATAAAAATATTGAGAGATATGAAATCTTCTCGTAGGGTTGCTTTTACTACATCGCATACATTTTAATGTCTTGGATCATTGCCATGATTACATTTAATATATTTTTAACTTGTTTCTATGATTTGGCCTCTGAACCACTCATTATTTAAGATGCAGCTTTTTATCCTTTGTACTTGCTAGTGTTTTGTTCATATATTTTTATTGATTACTATTTAATACATTATGGTACATGAATAGTGTCTTTAAGATTTCTGCCTTTTAGCATTTATTATGACTGATTCATATGCAATAGCATGATTAGTTTTTAAAGCATCATGATTTTACAGAAAAAAAAAATTCTCTAAGAATCTCATTCAAATTTCTCCCTGTCTATAAAATCCATTTTTTCTTGTATTCTGTTAAAAATCTGAGTATTTTTCTTTTATCTTCCTGCTATATTTGTCAAATCCTAAAAGAAGAATATTGCATTATGGCAAAATGACATTATTTGAAATATACACTGTCAATGAGAGTGTAAATGGAATGAGAGAAATAAAGTCAGAAACAACATTTTTGCCAGGTTGAAAATGAATAAGATAGAGAACTTGATTTAAAAAGGACTGATGGGGAGGGGAGGGGCAGATAATAAAAGGGCTAGCCAGATCTACCATTGTGAGAATTGGAGGCTATTGTTAAGAGGAATTATGCCAAAAATTTTAGTAATGGTGGAGTAAGAGTTGAAGATTAATTGTAAAATGTGTGTGATAAGCCTAAAGCAAGCAAGCAAGCATATTCTCAATAGTGAAAGCTAGACCTAATAAAGGCAGGGCAATCAGAACTTTTCCTGAGGGATCCAAACTCTGAGGTGATGTGCTTCTTTGTGTGAGTATAGGGTCCTTACATAATGTCACAATCTTGCTCCAACATGGTCCCCACTCATCAATATTCTGCAGGGCTTTTCCCACCCTCTGGGCCCCAAATATTACATTGGCACCCCTCTGCCAGGATCTGTCTTTCTCCAATCACTTCTGAAGGTGAAACCCTAGCTAATCAACCTGTTCTGGATATCACTCTTTACTTGTTTGCTGCAGATGGAAAATGCCTGCTTATATCTCTGATTTAAGGCTTCCTCCTAATCACTGCTCCTACATTTTAAGACTTTTTAAGCTTAATCTACCATTAATTACTTTCTCATTGCCAAGTTTACCACTAATAAATTATGTGACTCTAGTCGTGTCACAAGTTATCTGTGCCTCAATTTCCTCATTTGTAAAATGGGCATCTTTCTTACATGGATGTCATGAAAATTAAATAAGAACAATAAATCAGATGGCGATCATTAAGTGTCTACTATGGCCAAGGATAAGAAAGGAGGGGAAAAGTTTTGTTGTCTGGAAATTTGAAATGATGGAGAAGACAATGTGGAAAGAATTATATATAAACAACATATGTATAGAATAAATTAGAGGCAGTCTCAGATGGAAATTACAGGATTAAAGAGGACGGGCAAAAGCTTCTTGCTAAAGTTAGGAGTTTATTATTGTTGTTCATTCTTCATTCTCAAAGAGGACCATTGACTTCATTGGGTGATGTCTTAACTTGAGAGTGAATTGGATTTAAGTGAGGTGGAGCTTTGAAAAGTCATCAGCTTCTCCACCAGAGTCATTGCAGTCCAGTAGCAGGACAAAAGTCTGGATGACTGGCAATGGCCTAGGATGTGTTGGGTGACATTGACCTTTCTAAATAGCTGAAAATTAAAGCAAATCAGAGAAACTAAGAAGCATAAAGAAGGAAAGAGGTCCACATATGGAGGATCGAAAGTGACAGATTCAAAAGATGGAATATTATGTTCCAGAAATAAGAAGTGAGTCAATGTCAGAATGGACATTACAACATGTGGAATGGAATAAGGTATAAGAAACCTGGAAAGGTGAAAGGAAGGATGCTATCAAACGCTTTGAACACCAAGTAGAAGATTGTATTTTTAACCTTAGAAGTACTAGGAAGCCACGGGAGCTTATTGAGCATAGAATTGAGGCAGAAGAATGCTACAAAATCATACTTATATTTTAAGAAATACAGTTTGACAGTTGAGTGGAGGATGGATAGAATAGAGAGATGAGGTAGAGAGACAAACTAGAAAGCTATTGTAATAGTAGCATTTTCAAACTTTGGGCAATTTGTTTCTTCTGCTATTGGTCTCTCCCTCAATTCTCTTCCCCTGATTTCTTGGACCTAGATTATACACAAGGAGGCTGTCAAATTCTTTGTTCTAGGCCTGATGGAACATACATGTGTTGTAATCCAGGTGGATGGGAATGGGGCTTGAACCAAGGTGATTCTTCTTTCAGAGGAGATAAGGGGATATGTAAAAGAGATTTTATAAAGGTAGGAACTATAAGACTTAATAACACATTAGATATTGGGAATGAGAGAGTGAGGGATGACACTCCTAGATTATGAGGCTAAGTGACTGGGAGAATGCTGGTATTCTGAATAATAACCGGGAATTTAGAAAGAAGGGAACTAATGCAAACATTGCTAAATGGAAGACCTCACAAAAGCTACTAAGTCCAACCCCTTTATTTTATTTTTAAAAGCTTTTTGTTTTAATTAACAACAATACATCTCTCTCTCTTCTATTCTTAGCTTCACTAGTAGAAAAAAAAAAGAAAAGAAAAACACAAATCAAAATCCATGTAACAAATTAATTTTGCAAAATGAACTCCCTTTGTTCATATCTTTAAAAAAATCTCATTTTGCACCTTTTTCAAATCCCCTCTTTCACAAGCCAGAACCTGTACAAACTTCATCATTGACCTCCTGGAATGATGCCAAAACTCTCATTTTATAGATGAGTGAATGTGGAAACTGAGAGAAAAAAACTGACTTGCCTGGAGTCACAATCCACTCTTTGAGATGAAGTTAAAGTAAGGTTTTACTAAGTTTACTGTCCTATCCACTATCACACATGCACACATGCATAGACTCATATACACACACCGGGTCTCTATTTCTAACACACACACACACACACACACACACACACACACACAGTGTCTCTCCTGTCTCTGTCTCTATCTTTGTGCTATCTCTATGTCTGTCTGTCTGTTTCTCTCTCTCTCTCTCTCTCTCTCTCTCTCTCTCTCACACACACACACACACACACACACAGACATACACACACACAACACGTGGTTAGCTTAGTGGACAGAGCACTGGACTTGATATCAGAAAGACCAAAATGAAATTCTGCCTCAGATACTTACTAGGCTTGTGATCTTGGCCAAGATCTTTAAACCATGTCCATCTGTCAAATGAAGATTATAATATCATGAGATTGTTTTGAAGATAAGTGGGATCACACAGGCAAAGAGTTTTGTAAACCTTTAAACACTATATAAATATTAAATAATAGTATTATTATTGCTATTATTATAAGAGAATGCAAGGTGCAATTTTTATTCTCAATATAAGCATGACTGATAAATGGTTCAAATGAAAATAAATATTCCATATCCCAGATAGCAAGAAAGCTGCAAACTCTCCTGCTCTTGCCAGCACCGATGCTTTCATGACTCATGAACAAGTATATGTGGTAGTCACTTTCTGTCACATTTCTTAGTACCACATAATTATAGCTATTACTTCACCTATTGCGGGGAAGTAAAACTGAAGTGAATTTCTAGAATTAATCCCAAAGAGCAATGGAGAGTTACCCAAGCCTCAGAGCACGAGTCAGGAAGAATAATACTAATGGATTATTTTTAGATACCAACAAGCAGATTGGAGACAACTCCACATTCTGCTCAGGGGCATAAGAGGTGTCAATTCAAGCCATCAATGTCCATTCTAAACACAAAACTGCATCATTTCTACCCCTCTCTCATTCTCCTGAACACTTAACCTGTTCTGTGGGATGAGAACTATGGTGATCCCCTGGATCTCAAATTAAGGTTGATGAAATACCCTTTTCTCCTGATTTCTAGTTATGAAAATAACCAGTGCTTGTATAATTATGTTTGTTATTAATTAAGAAAAACTGTCCTACTTACAGATGTTTCTTTCTATAGGAGTTGTCACATAATAACACAATATTTATGGCAGTAATAGCAATAATATGATATAAAATAACATTTATATACTGTTTGAAGTTTCAACATACTTTATTTTCCTTATATGTTTCACTTTATGTTGCATTTTTCTTTGATAGTTCTTTCTCCTAGGGACTGGGCATGAAAGCTGACTCAGTCTCATTCTACTCTGGGCAATTCCTATTTCACTGGTAACTGTCTCTGCCCCAAGAGAGGAAGTGAGAGGAGGATGGGAAAAAAGGATCCAGAAATGGGGAAATCAGTCTCATTATTCCAAGCTGGATAGAGCCACACACCTGTTGGTATCTTGCCCAGGTTTTCTCTTTTTTTTTTTCCTTTGACTCATCAGTATTGTATCACAGAAAGTCTTTTGTAATCATTATCTCATTTAAAAATTGCAACCCTGGAAGAATCCCAGGTATTATTATCTTCACTTTATACACACTATACAGACAGAATTAGGATGCACAGAGGAAAGACTTGGGATTGAACCTGTGATTAGGAAGAGCTGAATTCAAATCTAGCCTTAGACACTTACTAGATGTATGATCCTGAGCAAGTCACTTAACCTCATTTACCAAATGAGAATAATAATAGCACTACCTCACAAGATAATTATAGGGATTAAAAAAAATAAGATAACATTTGTAAAGTTCTTTGCAAACCTTACATTGCTATATAAATATTAGCTATTATATTTTCAAAGGTGAATAAGAATGGGTGTTTTCAATTCAGTTGTTTCTCTTACCCCATGTAAACCAGTGACCAAATCTGGTTACTTTCTTTCTCCACAACAAATCCCTTATAACTGTCCCCTTTATGTTATATAGCGTTTATATTTACTTATCTCAGCACATGTATCATCTGATAAGACAACTCTGAGATGCCACTACACACCTGTCAGATTGGCTAAGATGACAGGAAAAAATAATGATGAATGATGGAGGGGACACTGATGCATTGTTGGTGAAGTTGTGAACAAAAAAACCATTCTGGAGAGCAATCTGAAATTATGCCCAAAAAGTTATCAAACTGTGCATACCCCTTGATCCAGCAGTGCTACTATTGAGCTTATACCCCAAAGAGATACTAGAGAAGGGAAAGGGACCTGTATGTGCCAAAATGTTTGTGGCAGCCCTGTTTGTAGTGGCTAGAAACTGGAAAGTGAATGGATGACCATCAATTGGAGAATGGTTGGGCAAATTGAATGTTATGGAATATTATTGTTCTGTAAGAAATGCCCAGCAGGAGGAATACAGAGAGGCTTGGAGAGATTTACATGAACCGATACTGAGTGAAATAAGCAGAACCAGGAGATCATTATATACTTCAACAACGATACTGTATGAGAATGTATTTTGATGGAAGTGGATTTCTTTGACAAAAAGAAGATCGAACTCAGTTTCAATTGGTCAATGATGGACAGAAGTAGCTACACCCTAGAAAAAACACTGGGAAATGAGTGTGAACTGTTTGCATTTTTGTTTTTCTTCCCGGGTTATTTTTACCTTTTGAATCCAATTTTTCCTGTGCAACAAGAGAACTGTTCGGTTCTGCACACATATATCGTATCTAGGATATACTGCAACATATTTAACATATATAGGACTGCTTGCCATCTGGGGGAGGGGGTGGAGGGAAGGAGGGGAAAAGTCGGAACAGAAGTGAATGCTAGGGATAATGTTGTAAAAAATTACTCTGGCATGGACTCTGCCAATAAAGTTATAATTATTAAAAAAAAAAAGAAAATAGAAACTATTCTATTCTTGTCTTTGTATTCTAACTGCCTAGTGCCTTGAAAATAGTAGTCATTTAATAAATGCTTGCTTCCTGAGCTCAAGCACTTTTGTACATGTTGTTCTACTCCAGTAGGATGTAAGTAACTTTAAGGCCAAGGGTTGTTTCCTTGAGGATTACTACACATATTTGTTTGTTTTTCAGTTCTTTTATCCTTGAAACAACTGAATTGAAAACACCCATTCATCTAGCTGCCCTTGCCATGTCATAAGGACCCCTTATTTGTCAATGTAAATTACCTTTTTTTCCTTCAGTCATTTTTCTTCTCTGTATCATTGGATACCACCCTCTCACTGTCCAGTGTCTTCATAGACATCACATTCATAGTTTTCCTTCTACGGTTCTATTCCTTCTCAGTAGTTTTTGCTATTTTTTCTACTTCCAAGTCTTTTATGATTCCCCCTTGCTCTGTCCTTGAGCCTTTCTGTACCCTCTTTTTCTTAAGCACAAGGAAGTGCCCTAGAGCCAATGAAGTGCCAGATCCAGATTCCCATTCCCACGCTCAAATAGAATGTGCAATTCTCCCTTCCACATTACAATTTTCTTCACTATACTTTAAATATATGGTAGTTAGCATAAAAACTGAAAGGGGGATTTTTTAGGTATTTTGTGTACGTCGCAGACAACATGTAACATCAGCAGATCAGCAGATGACACAGAAAAAGTTTAGAAAGTCAGAAATGCATAAAATACATGTTTAATATTTATAATATCAACATATTTTATTTTGATACTATAATAATTCATAATTATCTAACACAAATGGAGAAGCAAAAAAATTTTATGTGGATTTTCCAGATAGTGGGAGTACCACTCCCCTAACCCCTGTAATAAGGACTTGTAAATCACTTTCCCCATCTTCAGGCACTGCTTTAAAAAATCATCACCTCATAATTTTAGCTCACAGAAAACATTTTGGAAACAATCTTACCAAACACCAATTGACTTATCCTAAGTCATACTGTATGTGGTAAACTTTGAACTCATCGTCCATCTGATTTCTAGACTAGGCTGATGTGCTTTCCAGCACACCATGCAGCCTCTCCATGTATAAGTAATCTTTTTGACAATGAAGTTACTGCCATGGGTTCAGGAGGGATTCTGAGAGATGGGCTGGAAGTGATTTCTTTTTATAAACAGTAAGAATTAATTTAGCAGCAACAGCTGTGCAACAAACCCATAAAGGCCCAGAAAATCTCCACCTAAAAGATCATCCGACTCCACCAGAAACCATACTGTTTAGAAACAATTTTGTTCATGAACTAAAAAGTTAGGGATTTTCTTTTTCCATGTTCTAATTAGCGAGGGAATTTACTTGTAAGCTGGAATCTTTGGCTTTTTAACTATTATTACCCACCTGAAGTCATAGTTCCTGTTTATTGCACCATAAGCTTCCCTATTGCAACCAATTGTAAAGTCCCAAAGAGAAGCTTCAACTTTTTAAGTGAGGACATTGTAGCAGGAACAGATGTACCACTAAAAAAAGGCAATCATATTATCCCGAAAATGTCCTTAGCAAGGAAGAACAAGGGAAAGGAAATCAGAAGTGATCATCATATTTCAAAATATCTGTCTGCTCTAGCAGTAGGACGGCATTTCAACAGGAAGATTTGCTTAAGTTTCTCCATACCATTCATAGTGCTTTAGAGTTGTCACCTAATTCGCTAAGGAAAGTGCAGAATTAAAGCAAGGCTTTCTGAAGCATTCTTGGCAAAAAAACATTCTTCCTGCTGTTTTCCCAGAGCTTCCCAGTCTTCACCTTTTGATGGGGCATTTGCATTTACTTAAATCCCATGAACCAGAACATTCATTCTTCCAGGAAGACATTTTTGATGCAAACTTGACTCTCTTTAATTTTTTTTCTAATCTTTTAATCTTATGACTTCCAAGTTACAATGTTATATCGCCTAGCTCCTAAGATGTTCTTTATAATCTAAATGTGTTCTTTTCCCTTTCTAAGGAATAAGGGGATATGGAAAGTACAGAATAATTCCCATAATACCTGTAGATACATGTGATTTAATGCATTGAATGATGTGTGCTTTATATTTCAGATGTAATTGCAGATTTGATATAAAATAATTCAACTTAGTGAATGATGTAATACACCTTACAATGTTTTACATATTTAAAAACATAAAGATACATTTAAAATTATGTCCTTTCACTGAAGTCACTTCCTTTGAATGATTTGACATTGGGGTCAAACTCAACTGGAGCCTCACAGTTTCTATGTAATCCTTTTACAATATCCTATTCATGGTGGTGGCTTTTTCAAACCTTTCCATCCCTCCACAAAACTTCCATGTCTTTTCACTTGTTTAGCTGAGAAATTTGCTTCCTACTTTATTGAAAAAGTTAGAGAGATTCATGTGGAGTTTTCTCTTCTCCTCATCTGACATCAGATAGCTCCTGTCTAACAAGAAGATGTAGTTCTACTCCTTCCAAAAAAAACGAACAACAAAAAAAAAAAAACCTATATGCACAACTAATCCCATCTTCTCTAGCTAATTGTCTACCTCCATTATCCTCACTTTCTCCTTATATTTAGTTTCTCTTTACTTCCCTTCTGTCTACAAAATATATCTTCTTCCTCCTCAAAAACCCTTTATTTGATTTACCCATCCCCATTAATTATCATCCAATATTCCTACTCCCTCTTGTGGATAAAATCTTGGAAAAAACAATTTATCCTAAGTTGTTCTACTTCATATACTTTTATTCTTTTAACTATCTACAGTATACCTTCCAATCTTACCACTGAACAAAATATTTCTCTCCAAAGTTATCAATCATCTCATAACTGTCAAATGAAATGACCTTTTTTAAATTAAACGTTTAAAGAACATTATTTAATTCTTCTCACCCCCTTCATTTACAAAGATATACTAAAACAAAACACATTTCCACATTAAATGTGTAAAAAATGAAAATGTATCAGTTGTACTCTGAGTTTGTTATCTCTTTTTGGAGAAAAAAAGTCTTAAAAAAAAGGTACCATGAGATCTTGGGAATTATTATAGAATCCTTATGTTCATCAGAGTTTTTAAATCTTACTAAATTATGTGCCTCTACATTATTATTGCTATTGTATAAATTGTTCTGATCTGCACTTCGCTTTGCATCAGTTCATATCAGTCTTCCTAGGTTTATCTGAATACATCCCTTTCATTTTTTCTTAAAATGCAATAATATTCCTTCACAGTCACATGCCATAATTCAGCTTTCTCCAAAGATGTGGATTATTTTGGTTTCCAACTCTTTGTCATCACAAAACAAGGCCTGCTGTAAATATTTCTGTATACGTGGGTCTTTTCCCTCCATATTTGAGCTTTTTGAGGAATAGTTCTACTAATGATATTTCTGGATATGCACAATTTAAATTGGGGAACAAGGGCATAGTTCCAAAATTATTTCCAGAATACTAATAGACTTTTTAAAATCTTCATCTTTGGAGTCTTTTCTGTAGCCTTTGTCACTATTGATCACTTACTTCTCCTTAAAATGCTCTTCTATGTTTCCATAATACTATTCTACCCTGAATGTCTTACCTCTCTGTTCATCCTAGACTCCTTTGCTAGATCTTGAGACTCCAGACATTTTCATTAATTGTTCCCCATGCTTGAAATAATCTCCTTCTTCATGTCCACCTCCGGTCTTCTCTAGCTTCCTTCTAGACCCAGATAAAAGTGTGTTTCCCATCCTTTTCTGATTTCACTTAATTCACATATATTTCCTGCATTGTTTTGTTTATGCCGTATAGTTCACATATAATGTTTTTTTTGTCATATACTATCTCCCTCATTAAACTCGGAGAACTTTGAAAATAAAGATTGTAATTTCCTTTTTTCACTCCCCCCCCCATTTTTATCCAGTGTTTGCCACATAGTAAGTAGTTAATAAATGCTTTTTTTTTTTTGACTGCATCTAAAATTTTTGACATATTCAATTCTTCATCATAAAACCCCAGGTCTCTTACATTATATATTCAATATATCTTAATGAACTATTCATTTTTCTAAATTTGCTTTTGAATATAGTGCAGAGGTTTCCAATGGAGTTTAAATTAAGCAGATTCCTAGGCACCTGAAACTTGTTAATCCCTATATCTTAGGCTCATTTCCTTTTCATTTAAATGTGGCATGGTGAAAGTCCATGTTGAAATATTCCTTTTCTAGCTGGGAGTTTATGAATTCTTGAACAATTTTGGCTCACTATAATTTTATTTATCAAATTTCACCATTGTCTCAAATGTCCTAAGCCCACTTAAAATAACTGTCTTAAACATTTTTGAGAGATACATGTCTTTTACCCAGATATTTTAGGCTGTCTAGAACTTCCTCTGACAATGGTTTTGTTTAGTGTATCATTAAATGAAAAAGTGAGATTTTGTAAATATTATATTTTTTCTATATCTATGGGACTTTAAGGTTTTGCGTTACGTTGTCCAAGAATTCTTTCCCTTCATATCACTGCTTAGCAGTTGCTTTTTAAAAATAGTCTTCTTAGTGATCTTCTAAGAAACCTATATTATACTGTAAAAGAATCAATAATACCAGATCCCTCTGAAGGTCTTTACTTATTTTCTGAAGATTAATTAGGCTGTTTCTCAGCAATCATTTGTCAGTTCTTGGGGCAGTATTTAGTTCTTACTAAAATTTCCTTGTGCTTTAGTGAACTTTATCCTGTTTCATAGCAGCCTTGACTAATCCTTAAAATGTTTGACTTCTTCACACTAGATGCTGTTTTATTATATCTAATAATCATTGACATGTGCTCTTAAAGAGCTACAAATTTACTCATATCTTTGCAATAAGAGGTACTGCTAAAAACCATAGAGTTAAAAACACAACAAAAGAGTAAGGAAGTAAATGTGTGTGACATTAGATCCAGAACTCAAATGACAGAGAACCAAATAAAGATATGGCAGCTAGCTCAATCTGCTTTCATCTGTTTGATGGCACATGGCCTCAGCAAGTCAATTACGAATAGAATCACAAGGTCATCACCATTGCTGTCACAAAATGAAATGATTTCAAAATTATTAGTTGTTCCAAATAATTCATGCCTGTATTGAGTATATGAATTAAGGGAAACTTTTGGATTTGTTTGCATTTGTTTATATTTACCAGAATCATTCCCATCACTCTTTCTTAGTCATGCTCTTAGTCATGCTCCATAAGTGTGCCCAAATGAATTCTAGAAAGTGAAAGGAGGCAATTTCAAAGCATAGCAGGTCAATGAAATGGATAACATTGGAATCAGAGGGCCTGAGTTCATATTCCAGTGTTTCTACTTGTTCCCTCTGTGACCATAAATATAATCACTTTATCTTTTTTTGGTCTCAAGTTTACTTATTTGTAAAACCAAGGAATCATATTATGCAACTATATCCAGCATAGCAAAAGATTTTAGAAACCATCTAATTCAACCTTATTATTTTACCAATAAGTAAACTGAGGTTCAGAATTCTAAGTGATTTCTGAAATCAAAGAGATCCCTAAAGATCTCTTTAAATCTATAATCTCATCTAGTCTCCTTGAAAAGGAATGAGAGTCTTCAAATTTCTTTTTCTCCTCTGTGTGTGTGTTTGTGTATGTATGGGTGTGTGTACTTAACTATGTCTGTGGCTTCTTTTAGAACCACAATTTATCAAAGTAATTTTACATAGCCTAGGACTATATTATTTAATATAATTAATTATGTAGCAAAGTATTACTTAGGTCTGTGTTGCTTCTGTTGTTTATATCAAAAGAATATTATCTCTTTGAGCACAGGAAGTGATTTTGATTTTTTCTTAAAATGAGACGCTCTTTCTAAATGCCAATGTCTTTCATATATGTAGATGATATTATTAGAAAATCATTCTTTTGAAATTTGATATTTTCATTTCAAGAGTTCTCTATAACTATATACACACATATATATATACATACGTGCATGTACACATATATGGATACATATAAACATAAATTATATATGCTTCTCTGAACCTTCATTTATCATAAGATCATAAATCTTAGATACACAACTGAAAAGAACTGCAAATCTGTCATATCATTCATCTCCCTTATTTTATAGATGAGAACACTGAGATCCAGAGAGATTAAATGATTTTCCCTTCAGTCACATAAGTGGTAAGTTTCAAAAGTGCCAATTAAACTCACATCCTTTGACTTCAGAGCTGGTCCTGTCATAATCCACCCTTTACTTTACTGGTTTGAATCTATCTTCCTATCTTCTAAATGTGGATCTTCACAAAGGTTCTTTACTCTATTAAATATCATTGAAAATCTCATTTATTTTCATAGCTTTAGCTACTGCAAATCTTCCCTATTTGTTGCCCAAATCCTAGTAACAGATTTCTCTATCCATTTTTTCCTTCTTTTCCCTTTCCTTTCATTCCTCTTACTTTCAACCTCCTTTTCCTCCTTCTTTATTTTTTTCTACTTGCTCTTAGTATTAAACCAAACTATAGTTTCTCATTTGAAGTCAATTGTAATCTAATGCCATTTTGCTTAGTCATTTCTTCAGTTGTGTCCAACTCTTTCTGAACCTGTTTTTGGTTGTTGTTGTTGTTGTTGTTGTTTTATTTTTTATTGTTTGCAAAGATACTATAGCCATTTGTCATTTTTTCCAGTTCATTTTACAGATAAGGAAACTGAGATAAACAGGGTTAAGTGATTTGCCTGGAGTTATCCAATTAGCAAGTGTATAAGGCTGGATTTGAACTCAGATCTTCTTGACTCCTGGTCCAGAACTCAACCCACTGGGGAACCTGGCTTCCCAGACAGCCACTTATTTTTCTAGATTTATTTCAGAGTACCACTTTACATATTTTTAAGGTACTTCAACTTAGGGAAACTGCTCTAGAGCCCAGTATTATTGAGAAAGCACTTAGCTGTGAATAGAAATCTAAGTCAATGTTCCCATAGAAACTGAATGGAGATAAGTAATAGTTGACAAATTTTTGCTAAAATAGATGAGAATGTCGTATTCCTAGATGTTTTCAGCTTTCAATCTTAAAGCAATTCAATAGGAAAACAGCTACTTCCCCATGCCCACCACTAAGGTTGCAAGCTAATGTCTTACAATTATTTTTCCTTCACCGATAATTTTTATTTCCTTTCCTTGTAAGCAAGGGTTCAAGGAGTGAAACCCAAAGTGATCTTTGATATTGGCTGTCAGAGGGTCCATATTGAATACTATAAAGTCATAGAGTCAGATTTCTCATTAGGAAACAAGAAAAAAATATCAAACAATTTTAGCTTGATTGGTTTTCTTATTACTACTGAGTGTGTTTGTGTGTGTGTGTGTATGTTTGTGTGTATATATATATATATATATATATATATATATATTTTTTTTTTTTTTACTTTTGCCATTCCGTTATTGAAGTTCCCTCCATTGACACTTCTCTATTCATGCAAATTCTACCCATCTTTACAAGACCCAAAAGCTATCTAACTTACCCTAACCAGGTACTTTCTTTCCTTCTAAATTATATTATAGTCTTTATTGAATAGAAATGCATGAAAAAAACAGACTTTAAAGTCGAAAGGGTTTACATTCATTTCCCCTTTTCTATTTATCACTTTAGGATAGTTAAATGATTTCTCCACGATTATACAATTAGCTAATATCAGATCCAGGATTTGAACTTAGGCTTTTCTTGACTCCAGCTATAATTTTTTTAGGTATTACACTCTACTGCTTCTACCAGTCAGTGCTGCACAATGAAAAGAGCAATTGTTTTAGTCAGTGTACCTGAATTTGAATTCCACCCTTGACACTATCTACTAGTGTGACTTTGGGGGAAGTCATATAACCTGTCACCCTCATTTTCCTCTATTGTAAAATGAAGGAATTGGAATTGATGGTTTCTAATTTCCCTTCTAGTTGAAAATCTATGGTCTTATAATCCTATGAACTCCTGACAAGACTAGGTGGCCCCTGAGAGCAGAGAATGACTTCTTTGCAGGCACTTTCTGCTTATAGAATTTGAATGAGATGAAAGTTAACAATTCTATTCCTTTTGATGATAGGGAATACCAACAAGCCTGCCCTGCTTCTATGCCCTACATTCTTGGGCACTGTATTCTTAACCACATGAAAAATTTAAGTATTCTATACTTGTCATCTGACTCATCACTATATCCAGAATAATACTGGGAATTTCCATCTTTCCCCCTAGATAAACTGTCTTTTAGGTGATGGCTGCCCCCTCCCCCGTGTAAAACATAAGTTTCTTAAGAGCAGAGACTACTTTTCTTCCTAATTCTATATTCATAAATTAGTGGAGTGTTTGACACAAAGTAAAAGCTCAAGAAATATTCACTTACATACATCCAATGCCTCATCACACTTAAAAGAATCTCTTTGACTTGCTAAATATCAGATAAATTTATAAATTGATCAATTTTATGAATTTTGCATGTTGTATTGATGTGTTATGTTTTTACATCACTTTACAGACTATCATCCCTTTTATAGATTATCACCATTCAGTGATAAATCTCTTGTAGTAAAGTAAAACAAGTAGGTAAAATTAACAATCATAACCTTATCTGAAAATGCATGTAACAATACACATTCGTAGTACTCCCCTCTCCACTTTTTCATTTTTTTATTTTTTTAATGAATAGAAATCTATTTTCTCTTCCATTTATTCAGTGATCACATTGTGTGTAGGGAGAGGAAAATGAGAAAATAAAAATAAAATAATTTTATATGTGATTAATCAAGCAAAACAAATTCCTTTTTTTGGCAATAAACAAAAACATATATGTCTCATTTTGTTCCCTAAATCTACCATCTCTCTGTCAAGAGGTAAAAAGTCTATTTCATCATCAATTCTCTGGAATCTAGGGTGGTTATCACATTGACTAAATTTTTTAGAGATGTCACAATTTGTTTGTTTTCACAATGCTAATATTATTGTATAGGTTGTTTTCCTGCCATTGCTCATTTCATTCATTAGATAACAAATATCTTAAAAAAAATTTTTATGATAATAATAATGGTTAGTACATATATTTTCTTCTGGTTCTGTTCACTTTCCTCTTCATCAGTTCTTTCCATGTCTTTCTGAAATTTGTAAAAGTAGTAATATTTAATCACATATATTTAATACAACTTATCCAGCTATTTCTCCATTAATGCATATCTCTTTAGGTAAATCTTTTTATCAATATAAAAGGACTGTTATAAATATTTTTGATGTTTACACACATATATACATACACAAACACATGGATATACTATTTATATGTGTGCATATATATATATATATATATATACTTTATATGTATATATACAAACTGAAATGTATGCATACATACCAATATATTTATAAACTAATAAAAATATCAGATACATGTTTTTATATATAAATATATAAACTCTCTCTGTGTGTGTATGTGTGTGTGTGTGTGTATACAAAGTCTTTTCCTATATTTTGGATCACTTTCTGTATATAGCCCTGGCCATGGTATAGGCAGGTCAAAGGGCATTCACAATTTAATACTTTGTGTATTTTTCCAAATTGCTTTCCAATTTCCAAGGGTTATAAAATTGTGCATGACCCAACAGGGTTACTACTGGGTCTGTATCACAAGGAAATCATAACGAATGGAAAATGATCCATGTGTGTAAAAATATTTGTAGCAGCTCGTTTTGTGGTAGCAAAGAAACGGAAAATGAGTGGATGCTTATCAGTTGAGGAATGGCTGAACAAACTGAGGTATATGAATGTAATGGAATACTATTGTTCTATAAAGAACTCACATGAACTGATGCTGAATGAAAACAAGGAGAACTAAGAATACATTGTAGATAGTAATAACAAGATTGTACAATGATCATTTATGAAAGACTTGCTTCTTCTCAGTAGTTCAATGATTCAAGGTAATCCCAATAAACTTTGTCTAGAAAATGCCATCTACATCCAGAAGAAGAACCATGGAAACTGAATATAGATCAACACATGTTATGTTCATTTCTCTTTTTTATTGTTATTGTTTCCTGTCTTGTGTCTTATTCCCTTTTGTTCTGATTTTTCTCTGTCAACATGATTCATAAAAAATATTAAAAAGTTAATATACATGTAAAAAATAAAACAAAACAAATTGCTTTCCAAAATTATTACACTCATTCTTAAGTCCATTGTTAGGGTAAAATTATGCCTGTTTTCTTACCTTTTCTCCAATATATGCTACTTTCCATGTGTATTTTCATGGCCAAACTAATGGAATTATTTTAATGTACATTTCTGCAATTGGAGTTATCTGGAGCATGTTTTTCATGTGGTTAAAGTTAACCTAGTTTCTTCCCTTGAGAATTTTTTTTTTGCTTATATCCTTGAGCCAGTTATCGATTAGAGAATGATTCTAATTCTTATACATTTTAATCAGTTCATTATATATCACAGAAAAGAGAACTTTATCAGAGAACTTTTTTGAAAATATTTTCTGTAAAGGGCTGAAACTATGAAAAGGTGTACTCAAATCAGACAACTGAGGCTAATTACCTATTTGATATGAGACAATTAGCATATGTTTGGATAAATGGCTCCTCTCAGCAGTTGATGCTGGCTCAAACTTTGGTCTTAAGATAATTGTAGGCAAGGCTTAGAGAGTGGGGTGAGACAGGCCAGAGTCACTTGGCGGCAGGACAAGGAAGCGGAGATTCTATACTTCAGAATCGAGAAGAGAACTTTGGCAAAACTCCTGATAGTTTGCCTGCTTCTTTCACTTCTCCCCCAAAGACCAAGGATTTTTACTTATCCTGATGATGGCTGATCCTGAGGCCTCCAGGGAGCTACCTTACACTTAACATTTTTCCTCAGGTTTTTTCCCTTTAATCTTAGCTTTATTGGATTCATTTGCAATAATAATAATTTTACATAATTAAATTTAGTCATTTAATCTCCTGTGATCCTTTTTTATCCCTTATTTGTTCATGAACTTTTGTTCAATCTATAAATCTGATTGATACTTATTTGTTTTTTTCATGTTTCTTTAATTTATTTGGAACAGCTAGATGGTGGTACACTGATAGAGTACCTGTCCTGAACTCAAGAAAACTCATCTTCCTGAATTCAAATAATGCCTTGGACACTGATTAATTGTGTGGCTTGGGGCAAGTCACTTAACTCTATGTACTTCAATTTTTCACATATAAAATGAGTTGAACCACTTTAGTATCTTTGCCAAGAAAATGTCACATAGGGACACAAAGAGTTTAGACATTTCTAAAACAACAACTAATTTACTTATGTAACCTTTTATATAAGATATGAGGTATTAGCTTAAGTCTAACTTCTTCTATATTTTTGTACAATTTTCCCAGCAGTGTTTGTCAAAGTACTTGTTTGAGTATCTGCGGTTTCTGGTTTCTTTTATCAAATATAAAAGAACTAACAAATATATTTGCTTCTTTATATTGTATAGCTCATCTATTTTACTAATCAAACTTTCTATTTTGTTATGAGCACCAAACTATTTTGAGAATTACTGTTTTGGAAAAAATTATAATTTAATTTTCTATCTCTTCCTCTTGGTTTTTACCAGTACTATGTAGAAATTCTCAAAGGTTGTGTGGATTTCTTTATATCATACAAGCTTATTGTATCAATTTTTCCATTAATTTTAGTTAACTTCTTTATATTATACAAAATGATTAATTAAAATTTTTAAAGTTAACCAACAGAAAATTCTTTATAGTCAGTGATATCATGATGGATATGAAATAATCTTCTTGGCTTATAAACTCCAGAGCACACCAATAACTTCAGTATGTTGAGCTTTTGATACACAATAGACTGGAAAGCTAAAATATATTTTTTAATTTTCTTGTCTTATTTCAATGAAGTTCTGAAAGGAACTGTTTTAGTGATTGGTCTCTATTTTTCTCTTCTTTATATGGACAGTTCTGCAAGCCATTTCTCAATGGCTAAAAGGACTAGATTTTAACAATTAAATAAAAATAAAGATGTTAGTTCATCCTCTTTATGTTCAGTGAAGGTATTTTCCAGTTATTTGTAAAAAAGAGAAGTTGAAATAAATGATATGTCAATTGTGCATTTTCCATATTGTTTGAATTTCTTCCTCTAGATCTCTTTATTTTGATGTTTTTCCATTATAAGCATCCAGTATGACAACATCTATTAATTCTTAAAATGTTCTAGATCAATGTCATATTTGGGCAATTGGGAATACCAGCTTTGTCGTGATGATATTCAGTCTGGTTTAGCTCAGTTTATTAGTTAATTTTTAAAGATATTTTGCAATCTGTCTTTAGGTGCAGGGATTTGATTATCAGTTTACAAAAACTGGTGGGATTTCAATGTATAATTTTGAGCATTATCTTGAGTTTTTCAAAATATTTAGTAGATGCTAATGTTTTGCCATTTGAAAAAATATATTGCAATTACCTTTTGTTGTATACTATACATTAATAAAGATATTAGTACTTAAGGGGAATTTTTCTGTAATTAGTAGCAATGACCTAATCTTAAATTGTCATCATAATCCACTTTCTAAGCAAGTCTTTATGACTCACACATTTGGTTGATGTGGTTAATAGACCATTAATTTATTTGCTTCCTCATTGTTGCTGTTAGTGACAAAGGATAACATCTGGAATGTGTAAGTGTCAGGCTTACAAAGCTCTTTACATATATTATCTTCTGTGATGCTCATGATAATCTTTGAGGAAGATAACACAAGTATTCTTACCTCACTTCCCAGATGAAGAATTGCAGAAAGAAAGAATCTAATCTAGCACACAGCACTTAAGCCCATTTTTGAACATGCTGTTGGGGAAAGGAAAACCATGCCTGTCAAAAGTCAGAGAGAAGCAAATTAAATTTGGCATTCTCTCACCTTCAAAATGCATTTTGCTGCTAATTAGCATTCTTGCCATTAATACAAGATAGACATGTCAAACTTGGGGGAAGTAGTCTTTTGTAAATATAAGAATCAGACTTAAGAAAAAATAATATGTCAACAACTAGAATATAACAAAGTGAGGAACAAAGCTTTGCACTCATTTACAAAGAGCAAAAGAGTCCAAACCAAATCAAGAGCTTTGTGAATGAGATAGAATTAGCAAATACAGGATGAGAGGGAGTTTATTGTAAATGGCATTTAAATTAAGGTAAATCTTTTGATATGGGACTCATGACATTTGTACTTGCAAAACCCTTTTTAAAAGCTTTGGAATTTTTCTCCTTTTTTTAAGGTTTGTTTCAACTAATAATATCGGTCCTAGGGCCAAAATATCTAGAAGATGGTAAACGTAGCTATCTCTAGTAGGATAATATAGAAATTCAGCAATCTCTTATTAAAGAGATATCTTACTAAAGATATTACTAAATATTAGATCATGAGATGAGAGGATATCAAAGAACCACAAGGTTTTCTTGCTGGATGGAACAGGAAATGTAGTAAAGTGGAATCAGTGATGGATATAACTCAACTGGAATTAAAGGACTCAGCCACTTACTACCTATATAATTTGGACAAATAATGGAAACTCTGAACTTCAGTTTTTTCATCTTCAAAATAATAGGGTAGTATAGATAATCTCTGAGGGTCTTTCTATATTTAAATCTAAAACCTATGATATAGTCGAATACCTTTATTTGACAAATAAGGAAACTAAGGTCAAGAAAGATAAAACTACATGTTCAGAGTCATAAATCTAGGAAGTGCCAAAGTTAAGAGATAACATGATATGATAGAAAGAGCTCTGGAACTCTAGGCAGCAATACATTGGGAAGTATAACAAAGAAAGCCTCAAGATCTAAGATATAAAACTCACATCTGGCCAACATAAAGGATGTCTAGTATTATGCTGATGGAAAAATAATTGGAAATACATATTCACTCTGGAAGAGTCTAGTAATGAAGACATCAGAAAGTGGCAATTAAGAAAGGAACTTACAATGTAGTTTTTGACTAACAAATATAGTCATTGACTATATGTAAATAGTCTCAAAGTGGTTTGATGGTATTTACTTCAAAAATTCATTTACTTCTAATGGTGGAACCACTGATTTGATTGTTGTTAAGCTTCTTGAAATGTTCAATTTCAACTTAGAATATCGGCCTACTTCAGTTCCATTTTTCTAAACTAGTAGAAATGAATTAACCATTCATCCTCTCCCACTCCATACCATCAAGATTATTGCCTATCTCCCATGTTGCTACTTTATTGGCTATAACAGAGAGACAGATAAGACAAAGTAACTGTATGTATATATGTGTAACATTTGGGGTATGATTTCCCCCCAAAAAATTAATTTAACCAATGGATATATAAACATAGAACTTCTAGTAATATAATAAATTCAGAATCTGGATTAAATTAGATGGCCTCCAAGGTCCCTTACAGATATGGATCTATCATTCTGTATTTTATTCTAGACATTCTGACTCTTTATTCTTTTTCCCTAAAAAGCATTTGATTTTTTCTATTACACGTAAAGTTTCCAATATTCATTTTTTAAGATTTTGAGTTCCAAATTTTTCTTCTTCCATCCGTTACCTTCCACTTACCTAAGACAGCAAGCAGATGGTAGAGATTATACATATATAATCATTTTAAGTATATTTTCATATTAGTCACATTGTGAAAGAAAAATAAGAAAAGATAAAAACTATGAAAAAGCAAAAACAAACAAAAACCCAAATAAAAAAGGGGAAGATACTATGCTTCAATTCACATTCAGTCTCCATAGTCCTCTTTCTAAATGCAGATGGCATTTTTCATCCCGAGTCTATTGAAATTATCTTGGATCACTGTATTGCTGAAAAGAGGTATACTTATCATAGCAGATCATCACACGATATTGCTGTTATTGTGTACAATGTTCTCCTGGTTCTGCTCATTCACTTAGCATCAGTTCATATAAGTCTTTCTAGGCTTTTCTGAAATCAGCCTACTCATCATTTCTTATAGAAGAATAATATTCCATCACCTTCATATACTATAACTTATTCAGCCATTCCTCAATTGATGAACATGCACTCAATTTCCATTTCCATGCCACCACAAAAACAGCTGCTGCAAACTTTTTCCACAAGTGAATTATTCTTACAATTTACTCAGAAATTTTGGAAGATAGGATTTAAAAGAACACAAATACCATCTTTCACCACGAAAATAGTTCTTATTCCCCCATCCCTTGTAATGCAGATGGGTTCCAAAGCAACAGAGGACAGCTTTTGATTTGGTGACTTCATAGGGACAGAGAGAATGTCAAGAAATCGTGAAGGATTCACTGCTCTAGTAGTCTGGGCTCATTCTTGCCTTGAGTAACACTGGGCAAAGAGCTTTATGCTTTGATGCCTTGGGTTCCTTATCTGTACAATAAAGAGGTTATACTAGAGGTTCATTGAGCTACCATATAACTCTTGACCTATGATCCAAGGGTAGTATGAGCATGGAATTCTTTATGAAATGGTAATGGAATGACTAAGTTATTAGGAAAGGCATTTCATGCACTGTAATATGTGATGTGATGATTCAGTCATAATATATGGTTAGTGAATAGTGAAAAAAATAAAATAGATAAATATTAATAAGAGGATGGAAGAACAGAGGAAAGAGAAATAGTATCAAAGGAATGAGGAGGTGGATTTAGCTTGATTACTTGAAAATTTACTCACTTACCCTGATAAATTGGTTGTGATGAGGAAGGGAGTAGGAGAAAGGAGCAAAATATAATACTACATTCTGAGGATTTTTTTTTAAAGGGGGAAGTCAATAAACCATTACAAAGTATTTTATAGTGAACAATACTGAGTTGGCAGAGAGTAGACTTCTAAGGTCGTTTGCATTATTATTCATTAGTTCTTAAATATACATTTGCTATCTAAAAAGGTGTCAAGGTTCAGATACATTTTTCTAGTCTCGTATTCTTTTACCTACTTCCAGCCCTAACACACACACACACATACACACACACACACAAAGAGAGAGAAAGAGAGAGAAACAATCAAATATTCTATTGTTACATTATTTAAGTTGTTTGTAAGATACTTTGTTACATGGATTTACTTTTATAACTTAATCACAAAGCAGCAGGGAAGTTTTTCTACTCCAATGTTACTAGGCCCTCACCTAGCATTTAATACCCTCTATAATGTGATCTCATCATATCTGAGGCTTCATGGTACAATAAGCAATAATTAAGCTGTATATATAGTGTTTTAAGATTTGCAACATATACTGCTCCCTTTAATCATCATGAGAACCTTGTGAGATAGATGCAATTATTACTCCTTTTTTAGACACAAAGAAATGTTATACACTTAGCCATGGTCACACAACTAAAAGTTTTTGAAGAAAGATTTAAACTCAGGTCATCAGGAGTCAAAATTCAGTGCTCCATCCATTGTGACATGACATAAAGTGAGATAAGCCCTAGTTTGCTTTCCTACCATGAAAACCATCCTATGAAACTTGCTAAGAGTTGTCCTTGGTTTCAGTAGATCACTAAGAAACTTGGCCCTGTTACTTTCCAAAGTAAGTCCAGGATGAGGATTTGCATTCTAGAATGAGAAAGAGTATATTTATTGACTATGGAGCCAAAGACTCAGATGATGAATTGATTAACTCGGAACTCAGCAAGCTTTTCAAAGGGGACAATGCTCTAGAATATAACAGTATACATTTGCACTTCTTCCTGAGGTGGGGTTATGAAAAGAACAGATTGTCCTATCTCCCACCTCACCTTCCTCGTGGCAAATGGGAAATAAAACATATGTCTCCCTAGACAATCCTGAGTTTAGTTTTGAGCTGACTTTTTTGTGTTCATTTTTTTCCCAGTCTTAGGTGAATGAATACTTATCTCAAGCTGGATATGTTCAAGTTTGGAGGTGCTTATGTGAATTCTAGAGGTCCTGAGGTCCTGAGTCACCTTACATAAATGTTAGCAATAGAGTGGAAGGCCCAGTAATTATTCCGTTATTCTGAAAGGTAAACAAAAAAAATTTATACTTATGCCTAGACATTTTATCAATATACATGTAGTTGTTTGGACAATGCAGAGTTAAAAGGAAATATGAAATGTTTAATTAGCAATTTTCTAAATTGTTTTATGTTCTTACGGTGTTTAAGTATCTGCTTCATAGATAATTGCAAAAGAAGTTATAGGTTAAGTTATCTTTTAAGTTTTTGCTGATGAGTTCTAGGTCAATTATGTACCTGTATTATTGAATCTTCTTTTAAGATTGCTTGTAATTGGTCAAATGTGTTCTGTGTTTAGCATTGCTTTTGTTTTTAATAATAAACTCTCTGCTAAATATTGTATTCATATCAATATCAATCAAGATCAAGTACACTTGTCCTCACTGCCCTTTGGGCAATCCTACATGTGAATCATAACCTAAAGTGATAAATAATTTGTACTTAGGGCAAATGATAAATTGTATCCAGGTGGCAGCCTAATTCCCCTCATTAGATGGCAAGACCCCCAGGAATGAATCTGAAGAGTTATCTACCTATTACACTCCCACATATATGTGAATATATGTATGTATACATATATTATATATACATGTATGTATATGCATATACATATATGTGTGTTTACTTCATATACTTGAGGTTAACAACCTTTGATTATACAATGGAAATCATCTAACAATTTTCCTTTCCACAAATATATCAAAGCTTCTTCTACCTCTGGGCCATTATTCAGAATATGCCATCTGCCTGGAACAACCTTACCTTCCATCTCTCTCTGCTTGTCAAATTTCTTTCTGTTTTCTAGCTCAAATCCTACTTCCCATGATCCTTCAAATTAAAATTATCTCTCCTTCCTCTGAAATCTCACCACAGGCTATGACTACTCCTCTTATGGCATTTTTACACTCTGCCTTGAATTATAATTATGAGTGATGGTGCTTATCTCTCCCTCGGAATTGTCAGCTAATGTAGGAAGTTTTCATTTTTGTGTCCCCCACAGGGCCCATGACATCTTGCACTCTGGCACTCAAGAAATGTGCATTGAGTCAGTCTTCCTTATAGTTATTTCTCAGTTCTGTTTTCATAAATACTATTTGGGGAGACGACTAATCCCCCTTCAATCCTGATTCATTTCTATACATTCCAAATCACGCTTTTTTTCCCTCCTACTAGTTCAAAAAAGCAAGGATGGCAGGGTGACTTTATTACCAGTACTGTTTTGTAATAAATTCTGTAATGCCTAGGAAAATTATCTTTCAGCATCATTAGGCTGAAATATCCTCAGCTCTTGGCAGAATGGGAATAGGGACACTGTTTATGTTATATTATATTACATTACATTATATTATATAGGTTATATTATATTTATATATATATATATATGTTAATACAGTCTCACAATTAAGTCTAAGTCAATTAGTTTCAGATTCTTTTTTGATCTTTCCCCTATCCTGGGGTCTCCTCCTAGACATAACATAATTGGATTTTGTTATTTGAACTCCAAAGGAAACTCAGCAATATATTAGGATATAATACAATTAACACAGTGATGTCTAAAATACTTGAGAGTCTCTTAGTGAGATTTATTTATCTCCCTGAAGAAAGTTTGCATTAATAAATGGCTTAAAGGATGTAACCAAAAGAATAACAATAATACAAAACCAAAATGAATGAATATTTATGGTTCAAAACAATGATTATGCAATTAGATAAACAATCTATAATGTTGTAGATTGGTACCACATGATAGGACAGTATGTCAAATGCAAAGTTGAATGAGAGGAAGGCAGTGGACTGAATTTGCCTTGTATTTTGCATGACTGGAGATTTTGAAACAAAAGGCCATTTTAAATAGCAATATTATCTTTTAGTTAAAATATATAGCTGTGACAGAGGTTTGCTGGAACCATTTCAATCTGGTTTACCAGAATGGATTAGCAATTTTTTTTTTAATGTGAGCATTTACTTCTCAGAAATCTTTTATAAATCAGGTGCTATTTTATTGTTTTGTGAGATATTGACTCAACTAAGTGATGGAGAAAATGTTAACAATGAAAATTAAAGTTTAATAGGAGGCCATATTTGGAGAGCTGGTTGTTAAGCATTCACCAGAAATCACCTGGCTGTGAATCATGAAATCACCTAGTGTTTGAAGAACTAGGGGGTCAATGTCATCCAAAGTGTAATATAAAGTCTCACTGCAAAGATGAACACGTCATAATATTTTACCAATGAAGCATGGAACAGGAGAAATGACTTATAAGATGTCAATAACAAAGAAGGAATGATAACCACTGGAAAGATGGCATATTCTATTGATATTCAAACAATGTCAGAGGGTCTTGAAGAAGATCCTAGCTGATAATTCCTTATGAAGGATTTGTAGGATTATGGACATTTGCTTAAAATAGTTCTTTTAAAATTCTACTCATTTACTCTCTTATAAAGCTGCCAATGAGAAGAGAAGTAATGAGAGAGAGAGAGAAAATACAAGAGCCATGATAGTCTCTAAATTGAATAAATCTAACTATAATGATAAAAGTTGGTAAAGACTATTAAGAGTAGTGAAAGGCACACAGGGATAAGGTGGTTAAGAGCTTTAAAAAACAAATATAATATTTTATATTTGCTCCTAGAGGTAATAGAGATCCACTGGATTTTATTGAGCAATAAAGCACATTGTCACAGCCATGTTTTCGATAAATTTGACATTTTAGCAGAAAATGTACTTGAATAAGAAGAGCTTTGAGACAAAGACACTAGTCAATAGGCTATCATATAGAGTCCGGACATGACACACTACAATAAAGGCTGGAAAAGTAGATCTGGGCATCCATAGCAGAATGACAATATATACTTTCAGGGTTCACCCACATTTAATAAGTGAGAACATTGCTGGAAGAATAATAGGGAAACAATATAGAGCCTTTGGGAAAAGATCAATAAAAACAGAAACAAGTGATACTGTCTTTAGATTGTGCTACAGACCACTTAGGCAGAAAGGAAAAATAGATGAAGAGTTAAGAAAAAAATCACAATCTTGCCATGGAGCATGGTATAATAGTGAAAAGGGCCTTGAATTATCTAGGCATTTATTGAAACTCTCAGCATAAAGCAGAGCAGTTAATAAATTGCCTGGTTTGACATCAGTAGGTAGAGGGAGCCACAGTACAAAGTGGTGTGACCATGTTGCTCTATTGGGAGAAGATCATTGATCAATCTATCAAGGGATTTGTAGCTGAGTAGCTGAGAAAGATCAGGCAAAGTCTAACATACCCTTTAGATTTCAGCATATATCAAACAGATTCACTGAGTTCTGAGACAGTATAGGTAGGAACCCACTGATAACAATTTAATTTGGGGGCTGAGGCAATTGGGGTTAAGTGACTTGCCCAGGGTCACCCAGCCAGAAAGTGTTAAGTGTATGAGGTCAGATTTGAATTCAGGTCCCCCTGACTTCAGGGCTTGTGCTCTATCCACTGTGCCAATTAGCTGCCCCTTGATTACAGTTCTATAGGAAAAATCAACACAACTGGGATACATAGGAAACTTTAAAGAATGAAATTCTGAAAAAATTACAATGAGAGGGAAAAGAAAGTTCTCTGAATAGATCTATTTAAATATATGCGTGCACACACACACTTACACATCAACCAACTTATATTAAATAGACAATATGTGTATAAGTATACATTTATATGTATGTATATATATATATATAAAATAATCCCGAAGGGTCCTCGAAAAGCATCAATCATACGACAGCTCAGAATGATATGAAGCTGATAAAGATGGGCAAGGCCTAGAAATATTTCCCCCTTTTTTCCCAGTGAGAGACTTTTTTATATAATATTAGGGAAAAGGGGAAGGCCATTGAAAAGCATGAGATTATTGCTGATAGTAAATGAGGTAATGGTGACAAATAAGAAAAATAAAGCAGAATTACTGAACTCTTACTACACTTTCATTTTCTCTAGAAAGAATAATAATTGAAGAGAAAAAGACAGAATAAAAATTCCTTCTTGAAAGTTGAAAAGGAAAGGATATAACTGCCCTTGGTGAGTTTGTCATGTTTCAAATGAAAAATGTTCCAAAATAAGGAAAGAATTGGTATATGCAAGTAATGAAGTGCTTGATGTCTGTGACCTGTGAAAGATTTTATAGGATTATAGTGGAGCCAAATGCCCAATAAAGAGAAAAAAAATTGCATACGCATATACGTGTGTGTGTGTGTGTGTGTGTGTGTGTGTGTGTGTGTAGATACAGGTAGGTGGTGCAGTAGGTAGAGTACAGACCCTGAAGTGAGGAAAATCTATGCACAAATCTGATCTTGGACATTTATTGGCTATATGACCCTGAGCAAGTAATTTAATTGTGTTTGCCTCAGTTCCTTCATCTACAAAATGAACTGGAAAAGGAAATGGAAAACCATTCCAGTATCTTTGCCAAGAAAACCCCAGATGCAGTTGGGAATAGTCAAACATCATTAAAAAACAACTGAACAATAATAAGTCAATTGGTTGCATTAACTAAATACAATCCAAGTAGGTATTTTTTGTTATATAAGTTTATATGTGTGCATATATATATAGTAGAATATATTTATATATATATATGTATATACATATAGATTAGTTTATTGTCCACATTATACATGTATATACACATAGACCTATATATGTTTACACATAAATACATATATATTAAGATATATAAGTATATTGTGAATGCATATATAAGCACACAAACATATACATGTATATGTGTTATTGCATTATATTTTATTATTAATTTTGTGTGGATAGAAGCTTTTCCATTTTATGTAATCAAAATTCACTATTTTATCTTTCACAAAACCTCTATCCCTTGTTTGTTGAAGAATACACATCTTTTCCATGGTTGTGAGAGTTATATGATATGTTTCTCCTCTGAATATTAGCAATAATTGAATATTAAAGTCACATGTGGATTTTAGATATATTGCGCAAAACTGGATATTGGTCTGAGTTGAATTTCTGCCAGACTGCTTTCTACTGTAGTTTTTAAGTCAAATTATTGTTGTTTTACTACATAAATTACATTTTCCAATTTATAAAATTTGAGTTTCCAGTTCTATTTTATCTAGTCAGTTCCACTCACCTACTTCTCCAATTTTTTAAACATACAACAAATGGTTTTGACAGCTGATGCATATTTTGATGTAATAAAAAGTTCCTCTTTATCACTCCTTTTTATCAATTCTTTTTTATTCTTTATCATTGCTTTTCAGATTAATTTTCTTATTATATTTTGGGATTCTATAAAATATCCTTTTGATTGATTGGTAAAGCATTAAACTATAAAATAACTTTGGTAATATTGTCATTTTTATGATCTTGATATAACCCATCTAGGAGCACTGAATGAAATCATTGTCAACCATTAACCAGGAGGGAAAAAAAAAGATCCATAAAAACTTAAGAAAGCATTTTAATAGATGCCACTATACTAATTCCTCAAAAACTCAACTTACATGGAAGATAAAGTTTTTAAATTATCAAAGAAATTAAAATCTTCTGTGAAGAAGATGAGTTATTATTTCCTTAATTCTGTTTGCTAACAGAGTGATATCAATGAAGCTTTCAGTGACCCTATAGAGGATGAAGTACCAACCTGATACTTTTATTAAAATATAACAGGTAGTTATTTTGTTGTCTTTGTTCAATACCAGTTTGTTCAAAGCTTTGTGCCCCATTGGGGGTTTTCTTGGCAAAAGATACTGGAATAGATTGGTATTTCCTTCTCCAGTTAATTTTACAAATGAGGAGCTAGGACAAATAAAGTTAAGTGACTTGCCAAGGTCTACACAGCTAGTCAGTTTATGAGGTCACATTTAACCTCAAGAAGAAGTCTTTCTGATTCCATGCCCCATCTTCTATCCACTGCATTGCTTAGCTGTCCCATCATTTTATGCAATGCTAAAGTCATTAGAATGTTATATGCAAAAAGATCACATGATCCCTATTCCCAGAGCCAGGTTAGATCCTCAGGAAGTTACAGGAAGTGACATGACCCACAGGGAGCAGATAACATTGGTGACCACTGGTCAAGGATGATTATGCCCTTTTAGTCTATCCAATGAAAAGGCTTGGGTCTTTTGCTTTTTATATCCCGATAAACTGGAAGCTGATCAGGTTCCATGAGCCCATGGCAAGAGCTGTGTGTCTGGGCCTCTCCCTGCAGAGACTAAGTAAATGGTTTCTGTTTGTACCTGAAGATATCTCTGATAAGCTAATTTAGGAAAGAGGATCTAGCACCCATCCCCCACAGTTTATCGGGGCTCATCCAGGATCTGTGGCTTCCAGGGAGATGGCTAGGATCCTGATTCAAGGCAGGAGCCTGGTTGGGTTTTCTCTGACCATCCTTGAGATCAGATTCTCAGCCTCTTCTCTGTGAAAAAATGAGCCTAGGAGAGACACTCAGATCCAAAGAGAAAAACACACAAACCTCCAAAGATGAAGCCTGGGTAAGAGGAGCCAGCTAACATACTTGCATAATCCATGGGGGCACTATTTGTGATGTGTCCTTGGACTGCCCTTAGGTGGTGTGGGCCCTGGGACCATCAAGCCTTGGATGATCCATTAGGGTAGGCCAGAAAGGAGGTTCTGTTAAGGACACAGGACAGTAGCACTCTGTGGTTGGCCAGGAATGAGCTTGTTCTGCCAGGTCACCAGGGGTCTCGACTCTGTGTATTACAGGAGATCAAGCTGTGAGATTAGAAGCTCTGAGAGGAAACAGTTCAACTCAAATCTTTGGAGCAAAAAGGGGAAAAAAGTACACTTGGGTAGTTTTGTTGTGTGGGAGGAAGTGATGGTTCTCTTCCATGTATGTTTTGTCCTTTGTGCAGAATGTCTTTGTCATGTCTGCTCTGTGAACTAGAATTTGTTTTAAAAATAGAAAAAAAGACCCGATTTTCCTACAAACTTCAACTCTGGCCAAAGTTGGAACTGCAGGAGAGTTCATTGAGAGAAATGATTGGGGAATTTGGCAATTGGTCGTTTTAAGATTCCAAATCAATTCAATTAAATTGGAGCCTCCTGGAGGAGGATAGTGCATTATCATGATTCATAGGATTCCCTGATCTCTCAGAACTTGTAATAACAAAAAGACAAGCAAACCTAAACAAAGGCAAAATAGAACAACTTGAAGAAGGGCACTTTATTGTATCAAACAGACTTCCTTAAAGAGTTCCATAAAGATATGGATACAAGTTTGTCTCTAAGAGACCCTATCTATGTTACCATAGACAAATTTAAGCTCTCAAGTTCTCCAGTAAACCTCAAAGAGTAGAACTTTAGATTGAGTTGAAATTCTCAGTAGATAGTTTCCTCACCAACAAGCCCCATTGCTGTTGATGTTATTATTTAAGTGTAGAATATTCTAGGATAGGGAATGAATGAATACAAATAGGTGCATGTGTGTGTATGTGTGTGATTTTGTATTTATACATATATGTATGTATAAGTATATATGTGTATGTTTGTGTATATATGTACCTTTATATATATGCATATATATACATGTATATGTGTATATAGGTATGCATAAGCATATATGTGTGTATTTGTGTATATATATATATGTATATTTACATGTATATATGTATATATATACACACATATACACACATGTGTGTGTTTGTGTATCAATTACTTCCTTTTTTTTCCCTCATGTTCTGAACTTCATTTTGAACATTTGAAATATACACATTCTCCTCTCAAGGCAACTTCTCCTGAAGTGTGAGCACAGTTCACTATAGATTTTCCTATCTTGAAACTTTGATCATGATTATTTTTTAAACTCAGAACTTTCCCAATCCTCCAGAGGCTACCTTTTAATTATGTCCTTACTTGTTCTGGATTCCTTTGTATCATTTGTTTAAATGTTATTGTTTGGGCTTAGAAATTGATCTCCCTGGTTCAATTTGAAACTGAGACTGACTGGAGCTCTGAGTGAAGTGCTTCCGCTGTTGCCCTAAGGACATTCTTTGGAAACATCATGTTGCACTTGATAGAGATCCTTCTGATGAAAGAGTTCACAACAAAGAACAAATTAATTTTTGGTAACAATCAATGGCACTATAAAATGCATTTTCACTTTTCATCTATTTCTTTCCCTTCTTGTCTTTTTTTATTGAAAGGGATTGGAGATCTGGGGAAAGCGGAGGAGTGTAGTCTTGCTCTTCATGCAGAAAATGGCCTATGATTTATTTGTAAAGAATTTCTATGTTGTCCTGCTGTTCCTAATTAAAATTGTTGTAGTTCGCATTTGAGAATAGACTTTGCTTTAATTGCACCTTGTAAAAGCCTCTGGCCTTCCAAAGAAACCCATGCAAGTCCACCCAGTGACGGAGGGGAAAAAAGATGCAATAACAAAGAAATTATCAAACATTCCTCTCTATGATAAAAACCAGGTTTTATTCTTCTTCCTCTTCCTTCCATTTTTTAAAGGCCACAAGTCTAGGTTACTTAAGCAGCAGGGGAGTTTTGTGCCCTGGAATGTACATGTCCATACACACACAGAGTACATATATGAAATACAATTCTATTTCTAAATATATTATATATCTTACATATAAAGACATGTGTGTACCTGTTGAAGATTACACACACACACACACATATACAAAACCGTGTTTCAGACAACAGTCTTTGAAAGAACATTGTATAGTGTGGTTATTTGTAGGTTTACTATAGAGCAATTTTTTTGTTACCATTCATCTTGCTTAGCACCTAGGAGACTTTTTTGCAGTACATAGGGACTATCAAAATAAAATGCAGCATTATTACAACATTGTTCAGCATTCTGCCCAACAATGAGGGCAACAGAGGTGACCCGAAATGGCCAATTTACCCAGCTCAGCCAAACATGGTGGTAGTCTGTATGGAAAATTATCTATTCAATTCAGAAAGAGCCATTTTTCTCTGAATCACATATTCCATCTCCCTATGCATTATTAACTCTCTCTGCCAAGTGTTATTCTCTTTAAATTGCTACAAGGAAATCAAATGACCCTCTTTTTAAAAGGTATCAGATTGATGGAAGTCATTAGATATTTAAAAGCTCAAACCCAGCCACCTATGGAAACTGAAGGAACAAGTTTTGTTTCCCTACATTTTCTGTCAGGCTGTATGGTGGTACCACACAAAGAAAAGAACCAACATGATACAAATAAAAGATAATAATAATAAAACAAGAAAATATAGCATTAGAGGAAAAACCATGCTCCTTTCATCCACCAAAATGCTGTCTTTATTCTGAATATTTAATATTGTGCTTCAGAGTATGTTAAAGAAGTTTCTTCTATACTACAAATATCACAAATTACAACCCTACCTTTTCCTTTTTTCCATTATTTTATTTTTTATTAAAAATTATTTTCTGTCTCTTCCACTCCCAAATTAAAAGAAAAAGAAAAATTTTGTAAGTCATATACATAGTCAAGCAAAAATATATCCCCACATTGTGCATGTACCAAGATGCACCTCTCTTTTAAGAGGAAGGTAGCATTGATCCCTCTCAGTTCTCCAGACTCATTTAGTCACGGTGTTGATCAGACTTCTTAGGCTTTCAAAGTTGTTTGTCTTTACATTGTCTTTACTAAGCATTGTGGTGCTAAAAGGAATGACAAGCAGAATGATCTCAGAAAAATCTGAAATGACTTATAACAAATGCTACACAGTGAAGAGAAAAGAACCAACAGAATTTGTACAGAGAAACAACAATATTTGTACAACGAAAAACTGTGAATGACTCAGCTCTTCTTAGCAAGATGATGATCCAAGACAATCCTAAAGGACTAATGATGAAATGTACTCTTCACTTCCCAGAGAATAAACTGATATTGTCTGAATATAGACTGAAACATACTGTTTTTTACTTTCTTTAATTACCTTTTTTTTTAATTCAAGTATTTTTGTACAAAATTACTATTATGGAATATGTCACATGATTGCATATGTTTCACCTATATCTGAATCATTATTTTCTCAGGGAGGGTGGAAGGGAGAAAAAGATTGAATATGTAACTCAGAACATTTTTTTAAAAATGAAAAAAAAGTTTTAACATCTAATCGGGGAAATAAAAATATTATATATTAAGAAAAAAAGGAAAGATGATAGAAAAAAAGTAAAACAAAATTATAAGTTGCAAAAGCAGAGATGTCATTACTATCTATATGACCTTGGACAAGTCACTTAATACTATTTCATTTAGAAAATGAGCTGGAGAAGGAAAATCCCTTTCAGTACTTTTGCTGAGAAAAGCCCAAATAAGGTCAAGTAGAGTTTGACACAAATGAAAACAACTTCTCAATTCACTGTGATTCAATTTAAACAACTTTCCCCATATTTGTTGGAACCCATCTCTTTTGTGATTTCTCATAATAAAATGGTATTCCATTATGTTAACATACCAATATATATTCAAACATTCCCTAATTGTTGAACATCCCTTTAGGTCATATTTCTTTGCAAATACCAAAAGAGCTACTATGTGCTTCCTTTCTCTTTCTTGTTTTTTTTTTTTTTTCTGGTTATACATATATGTTAAGTTTTTAAATACACATTTCTTTAGGAATCATGTGGGGAAAGAAAAATCAGAAAAAAAGGGGAAAAATCACTGGAAAGGAAAAAAAAACAGAAAAAAGTGAACATAGCATATGTTGATTTACATTCAATCTCCACAGGTCTTTTTTCTGGATGCAGATAGTGTTTTCTATCCAAAGTATATTGGGCTTGCTTTGGATCGCTCTTTCTTTGTTGCAACATCACTCATTTGTCAAGTGAAGGATGCAATAACCCTCGGACCCTGATTTCCAGTAGGATACCTGAAGAGCCATTCTTAGAGTTCAGTGATCTCTGTCCCAGGTCAAATACATTAAGAGGGAATTAACAACATTTGCAGTACTTTAAAAACACAAAACTTTCAGTTTTCATTATAGCCCATAATTAGTGAAAATAATTAGTTAAAATGTGAAATAAATAAAGGACAAATGAGCATTTTTCTGGCTCAGCTCCACCATACTCTCCACCTGCTGCCCCTGACTAAATTTGTCTTAAAAATCTGATGTTTGGTTGTTTTCATGCTGTTTGTGCCAGGTAAAAAAAATCAATAGATATGTATCTGACTATATAAAGTAGAACCTTGGTAACCAGGACAATGGCAAGGGTGTGTTTATGTATATCTAAATGTATATGTTTATGTATGTGTATGTACACACCTATACGAATGGATGGATATGTGTGTGTGAAGGGAAATGAAAATGAGGATCACCGGATGATAAATTTTGAGCTAGATGAGACATAAGAATCCATTGAATCCAATCTCCTCATTTTACAATGAGAAAACTGTTTCCCAAGATCACATGGACAACCAGTTTACAAACTCATCACTTTTGACTCCATGGCCAGTGTTCTTTTAATTGTATCATGAAAAGTTCTGACTGATTCATTGTAAAGATTTTTAAAATTTTTTCTTGTTAATTCAAAGCCCTTGCTTCTCTATTGCCATTCCTTAGTCTGATTGTTACTGAGTAATGCAGATGATAAAAGCCACATTTATCTGTTCCACATAAATCTGAAGAGCAGCTACAGAGACTAGCTGGAAGTGATAAGGTAACCACATTTCAACTGATAATGGACTATTATATTCTAGGCACAGGTTCTATTCTTTAGACATTCTTTTTGTTTTTTTCTGACATAGAGAAGTAACACATCTCTTGTTTCACTCTTCCTTTCCTTATTTCTCCTCTGTCTCTATGTAGAAAGATAAAAATGTACACAAAGAGAAACATAAAACATCTATGTGTATATCATATATACATTTATATAGTTGTATAGATATGTACATGTGAGGAGGGGGGAGAGAGAGAGAGAGAGAGAGAGAGAGAGAGAGAGAGAGAAACTGCTGACCTTAAAGTTTTTAAGTTCAAAGCTTTGCTTCTAAGACTACACTGGTAATTGCATGACCACAGGAACTAAAAAATATCTTCCAACAATTGTTGATCAGCATAAATCCAGGATGTGTCAGAAATGTGACTTGACCCTAGAGCTTTAGAGTGAGAGCTGCCATATGTGTGTGCATACACATGTATATGTGTGTTGGTAGACAGAAACAAAAATTCCAGACTTCTGATTGTATTAGTGAAAATCATTCCCACAGTATGGAAACTCCCTCCACATTTAAGTACAGCTAAATAAAGCTATGTGTGTGTGTGTGTGTGTGTGTGTGTGTGTGTGTGTTTACATGCAGATACATACATATCTGTGTGTATATTGTGTAAATATATGTATTCATATATGTATGTGAATATATTTATATATACACACAGATATAGAAAATCTTTCTGAGGGTTTCCTCAGAAAGATTTTCTATTATCTTGTGCTCCATTTTAATGACCATTTGGGAAGATTTTCTGCTTCCTTTGAGTGGGTAGCATTTTAGCTGTTGATATACCACATTACTATGTGAGCTGAGCAAGCCTCGGGCAAAACTGCAAAAGAACATTTGCTGTGATCACCCTCCCACTGAAGTATCCTCCTCTTTCTCCCTTCTAGCACCACAGCTCTGTCCCTAAGTATAACAATGTTCTCTGATATAAAATCTGCCAAGGCAAGACTCTTTGGAGACTATCTCTAGTACAAGGAAGTCTTCCACTATGTCTATAAAGTTACCCAATGGGGCAAGAGAGTATTCTTTAAGCACCTTTATCCCCAGTTAGCTGAAAAGTCTTAGCTGCTAAGTTTCACAAACCATGTGTAGGAGGGGCTAAATATATCGTATATTAAGAAAGTATTATTTAATGGTGTTGATAAGGGAATAAATAATCATTAAAAGAAATATAAATCATACCTGTCACTCAAAGAAGTATCTGAGAGTAATGAACAAATTAAAGAACCCAGCTGAGAATAGAAAAGATGTGGCACACATTAGTGAATGAATGGATGAATGTAAATGAAAAAGTACTTATTAAGTGCTTACTATGTGCCAGACATCACCCTAACCACTCTTTGTTTAGCATATGGTTTGTTGTCCATCTTTTCTTTACTTCCTTGTCGATTTTCTTTTGTTCTCTGCTGTGTACTTTTTACTTTTTTAACCCTCCCCCCCATCCTCTCCCCCAAAAAAGCTACAATTGAGAGGGGATACACACATGCATGGACACATATACATGTGTATATGAGTACATATAGGCACATAGATATGCATATATAACAGTATAAATATATACTTTCATATGAATCTATATAAGACCATACTAATATTATTTATCCTTTATTTCTCTAAAGGTGAGTAACATCTTCTTTTATAAGTCCAAATGTTTCCATATTTTTCCCTAAATCCACCAGCTCATTATTTCCTGTATCACAATAATATTCCAACCTTATACTTTCTAATTATTGTTAATAGTCTAAAACATATTATTAATATGGCTGCCACATGATAATTCACTATTTTTCTCTTTTGATTTAATAGCAAATCCTGTTTGCAAAACATATTTCAATATCTCCTGATCTTTAAAAAAATAAGATGAGCATACAGATTTGGGAAGACTTTAAGAAAACATAAGCTGATTTTTTTGACTATGTAAGGAAGACTGAAACAACAAACAACTATGTGGAAGAACCCTCACAAAGGAAAAGGAATGGACTGAATAAAAGGAAACAATTTTAGAAAAGATACATTGCATAAAGCCAGCAAACAAGAATCCAATTCAATCCATATTAATAATCTATTTTGTGTATATATTCTAGGGAACATTAAGTGAAAAAAGTCTCCGTTTTTGATGTATCCATAAATGTGCATTGAAAAGCTTTGCTAACCTTGGATTATGTAACAAGAAGCAAACTTTGATTCCACCTTATTTAATCTTCTTCATTTTACAGATGAAGGAACTGTGACCCATACAGGTAAAGTAATGTGCCCAAAATCATTCATTAAGTAAGGAACAGACCAAAGATTTTAATTCAGTTAGTCAGTCAGTTAAGTTTCCACTATTTGTCAGGCACTAGGTTAAGAGGTAGAGATACAAATATGGAAAAGAAAGAGAGATCCTGCCACCAAAAATTTTATAATCCAGCAGGGGAGACAATGAATTAAAGGAAAATGGAAAAGGATGGGCGAAGAGAAGACATGCAGACGGAGTAGTGAAGCCATGTGGAAATAAAAAGATGGTTGACCTGAGGGTCCTTGTTCAATAAAGATTTGATGATGAACTAACTGTTCACTTCACCCTCATATTAAAGTTGTCCCAGAGGAAGAGGGCGCTGAAGTGGTCCTTTGGCTTCAAACTCGGCACAAACCAAACTACTAGCCCATGTATTATGATTCAAAGGATCTCTTTGGATCATTTCCCTCCCTTAAATATGTCTTTAACCACCATTGCCATTATTCATGAAATCCCCACAATTCCATTTCTTTGGAATAAGGCTGTTGAGCAATATGCAGCTCTTTTAATGTAAATATTATATTATCTGTAAGTAGTAAATTTGAGCAATTACCAGCTATTAATATCACATCTTAAATTAGTTTATCTGTTGCAACCTAGAAGAGGATAAAACCTTATGAATGGGGAATAGAAGTTTGTGAAAGGGGTAGTCAATTAAGGAAAAAAAAAACTGGTTATAGGATGTAGGGAAGCCAGGCAGTGTCTTGGTGCTCTGGGGGTTTCTGATAGCAGTTGGGGAATTGCAGGGTATATAAGTGATAAATACTTCAAGAATAATGAATCACAACCTTTACTATTTTGATCATTTTTACCTTTAGTCTAGCCTTAGCTACATTCATTTTCCTTCTTGGAAATGGAGGAGGAGACAATATCACAAGGTTTCTCTTTTATCCATTAAGCTTGCCTCCATTTATGGCATCTTTGTAATTATTCTATTAACACCCTTAAATATTAATTCTACAAACATCTCAAGTGCCCTGAAGTTAACATAGACATCACAACTAAATTAAAATGTTATAATAGTTAAATGTTACAGTAGTTACATTATAATTCTTGGTAAAAGGTTATTCATTATCTTAAGATTCTGTTAGCAAAATCTGTCTTTCTTTCAAATTACAAAGAAACCACTATTCAGGTTCCATAATCATGACCTACTTGGGGCAATTTATGATTTCAGCATTTAGAAGGTTTTTTTTAAAGCAATGAATATGTCCTAATTATATTCCTCTGTGAAAGGCTTACCCTCATGCTTTATTGTGGGATTGGAGGTGACCCAGAGTTCTCAAAGGCACTGCCTTCAGAGGCTAATAACTGTCAGGGCCTACCAAGTTGGAAAAGCTTTGAATGTGGGCCCAGCACTAGAATATGACTATTTTAAGAGAATCAGCCTGGCTAAGGTTGGAGAGATTGATCCAGGGTTCTCACTATGAGGAACATTTTAACCACATCACCTCACAAAGAAGGTTATTAAATCACTGTTGCAGTTTGCCATCTATCAAGAAAAGGGGAGGAGTGAGGCTTCAGAAATTAATTATGCTTGAAGTATTGATAGGGATTGTTTCTAATTACCTAGAAGGTAGTTACTATACAGTCATACACTGCAGGTGCACAAGAATAGCCGGCCCTAGGGCTAAAGGAGATACTTCCTCTTACTTTTAAGCAAAGGTGAAGAAAATATCTTTTTTTTCTTTTGCTATTATAAAGCAGATTGATATGTAAATATAGGGAGGCAACATGGCATAATTTAAAGCATACTTGATGGGGAGTCAGAGGGCATGGATTCAAACTCTGCTTCTCCTATTTAGGGACTATGGGAGCTTAGAAAAACTTCTTAACCTTTGTGGTCCTCAGTTTCCTCAACCATAAAATAAAGGTAAGGATGTGAAATCCATTGTAGCTCTCAGTCTATTTATTACATTAATTTTGTATACTTGGAAAAACAGATTTAAATATTTAAATTTAAATATCATTTCAACTCTAAGTATAAAAATTAAAAAGAAATCCTGTTATTTGTGGTTAAGAGGAGATGTATGATTATTTTTTATTAAAGCTTTTTATTTTTGAAACATATGCATGGATAATTTTTCAACACTGACCCTTGCAAAACCTTGTGTTCCAATTTTTTCCCTTCTTCCTCCCACTCCTATACTATATGGCAAATAATCCAATATGTGTTAAATATGTGCAATTCTTCTATGCATATTTGTACAATTGTCACATTGCACAAGAAAAATCAGATCAAAAAGTAAAAATATGAGAAAGAAAACAAAATGCAAGCAAACAACAACAAAAAAGTAAAAATATACTCAGTTTCCACAGTCATCTCTCTGGGTGTAGATGGCTCTCTTCATCACAAAACCTTTGGAACAGATGTAAATCATCTCATTGAAAGGAGCTATGCCCAGATTTATGATTATTAAAGAACTTTGTCAATGGCATGAGCAAATTTTGGTTTATGCCTTCCTTCACATTAATCACCTTATGGTAGATTTAAATAATATAATGTCTGAGAATACAACAACTCAATATTTCATTCCCCTTTCTTGTTTCTTGTAAAATGAGTGTGATTGTACTATATGACTTTTAGCTCTAAATCCATGGTCATAGGATTTTATAATGAAATAGGTTCTTTTTTGAAACAGCCAAGCTTTCTCATATTTCTGTTTATGCTGGTCACTTTTTTTACTGAACCAAGAATCCTGTATCTCTCTAAGTTTCAATTGTGCAATACGCCTTCCATCTACTTTTACCAACTTATTTCATATTACTGTCCCTCACAAACCCTCGATTCCAATCGAGTACTAAATCTATCTCCCAAGGATGTTGTTGTATAACCAGTTCAAGTTGCAGATAAGATAGACTCAGCTTAGAATGTCAGGTACACAGCATCTTGGTAAGGAGTGACTTTAAAATCTCAAACTCTGCAAAGAATTATTTGGGTGGTAACAATATAGAAATATTCACTGAGGCCTTTAAGACATAAATATATTCCTATTCAATCACAGGCATGAATGCATGTCTACATATGTACACATATATCATATGTCATGTAATACATATGTTGGTATCTATGTACATATTGCTTTATAGGATAATCTAGGTCTTTCTCTTTGTGTGTATATCCATGTTTGTATATTTGCATGTCCTGTCCAGAAAAGATGAGCCCTTTCAAAACCTGATATGTGTATTTCTCCGTCAAAATATTTTTAAATTTTTAAATACAAAATTCAATTCTCTTTTCCTCTTTTCTTCTGTTTCTTCCATGCTCTTCCTAATAGAGCCTGGACCTTTCCACAGCAACTTCTCCTCTCCCTCAAGTTGCAAACACAGAACATCCTTTTTTTAAAAATATTGTAAGTCCATTTGATGTAGTCTGGCTCTTTGTTTCATCCCTGGGATGCTTCAGTATAATGATGTCTTCAATCCTCGAAGCACTCAGTGCACAGTGGACACTCGATAAATATTAAATGATGGCAATAATGACAACCTGAGCTAAGCATTAAAGGAAGTTATTACTTGTGACAGTTAGGTAATTCCTTCCTTACGTTGTCTTTTCCCTCAGACAGCTATCATTTTCCAGCTTTCAGAGGCACAGATGCCATTCCAAATTAATTCTTGTGTCACACAACATCCTTTGTGGGTAGGAGAATGATATTCAGGGTGTGCACATGTCATTGGAAGGCAGGTTTATTTGGTAAAACTTGTTTTAAAAGCTGTTTCAGACTGACTACCACCTCAACTCCATCAACTATGCAGAAAAGAATCAGAATATATGTGTCTGCCTAATGTCAGAAGAACTTGTTGATTAGGAAGGAAAGAAGGAAGGAAGGAAGGAAGGGGAGAGAGGAAGGGAGGAAGGGAAAGGGAGGGGAAAGGAGGAAAGGAAGAGGTAAAAGAAGAAAAAAGAATATAAAGATCCAAAGATAGTTTAGTCAATCATTTAACAAATTTTTAAGACTGATTTTGTTGACTTCTCAATTACCCCAAATAGAACAACATGAATAGCTCAGATATCCATATCTATCTGTCTATCTATCTCTATCTATCTATCTGTGTGTATATTACAGAAATGGTTTCTATTGGGAGAGAAGTGAATTTGAGGATATTAATAAAAATATGAAAAAGAAAAGAGTATCAATTAAAAACTTTAAAATACACAGAAGAATATAGGAAAATCAGTCAGATACACAAACAAAAGGTGATTTGGTTGCTACTTCATAAGACTAACTCTACAATACTGCATTTTACAGAAGTTAATGGTTTTAGAGATAAAAAATGTATCCTATGATCTGGGAATTAAAAGACAAATTTCTGAGGATCCTATAAGATATGGGTGACAATATCAGTGTTGCTTTTTGCCATTGCCCACAAACTGTTCCACATTCTAGCTAGTGATTTCCTTCTAGAAGCTCCATTTTGAAGTGTCCAGGTCAGAAATTCTTACTCCTTCACTCTTCCTCTGGTTCTTCTCCTGAGATCTCCAATATTCACTCCTCAACATCTCTCACACTTGTAATCATACTTGTCCCCCATATTCTTCTCACTCTGAAGATTTGTCTGCTTTTTGCCCATCTAATTGGCAGATTTCACTCTAAAATTCCACTTTTGGGAAGTGCAAAGGTCAGCCATGTTCACTCCATTCCTCTCCTGATAGTCCAGTCTTTTCCACCATTCCCCAAAATGATATCTCCTCATCCTTCTCCATATGCTATTCAGCTCCCTATTATGTGTTGCTTTTCTCCAAGAGAATATAAGCTCCTTGAGGGTGAAAACTATCTTTCTAGAAGACAGAAAAACCATAGAAATACCACTGTGCTATCAAGGTTGTCAGTAAGAAGAAAAAAAATAAATAAGGACAAAAACTTGAAAGGGTAGCAGCATGTAATCCTGACCCATATTTTGCAGTGTTTGTTTTCGGGGAGAGAATGTTTGAGGGATGTAGAATACCATAGGAGAGAAATAGGGGAAAGGCAAAAAGAACAATGCCTAAGGAATAGATATAAAGCTCTTCTAATAGAAGTTGCTTCTAGATATTCTGAGGAGTAAGCAGACCAAGAATCAATAATATAAGTAACTCCATAGCTGCAACATGAAAGATATTATCCAGGAAGGGTAAAATGAAGAAGAGATGGGTCATTATGACTGACTGATAAATTGTAGCTTAACAATACTCAGGCAATGATCTGGCACCTTGAGATGAACAACAGTGCCCCCCTTAGTTTTTTAGACTCATTATCAGGACAAAACTCTAGAGAATTGTCACATCTGATAACAACTACCTATTTCTGGTGGTTTCACATGGAAATAAGTAGAATTTGTTAAAAAATTATTTAGGAAATAATTCTAAATATTATGATAAATATATTTTTAGGGGCTATTTTCATCACTGCTTCTGATTAAAAGCAAGGACTTTAGAAAAAATAAAGAAATTGAGACTTAAGAAGGGAACAGATAAATAGTTGAGAACATGTCTGAGAACAAGATATAGGTGGTTAAACCAGGACATAACAAAAAGAATGATGGGCTTTTGGTCAGCAAAGAGGTGCTTTCATCATTTCTTCTGAGAATATTTGGCTATAGTTTTATAAATTTAAGAAGGTTAAAGCAGATGAAGGACTGATAGAAAGTAATTCTACATGGAGAAGGGATAAAACATAATTTAATTGAAATAGAGATCTTTTGGATGAGAAAACTCCCTGGAACAATGCAAGTTGATACCAATTAATTTATACTGTTGGAGAGTAGCTCAACACAGAGGTATCAAACTCTCCACTATATACATCCTGGGTATTTGGGGAAATGAATAAAAATATAATACAATATAATGTTAAATTGCAAGTTTCCAAAATGCTTTGTTAGCCCCAGTGATTCAAATCTATGGTTTATTGACCATATTTCAATTTGATGCCATTGGCTTAAAGAAGTGAGAGATGAAGAAGTCTGGCCATGATCACACAGTAAGTAAGTATCAGGGAAGAATTACCATGTATACTAGTAGATACAAAGTGGCGGTAGACAAAATCTGCAATGAGCCAATAATAAAACCCTATGAACTTTAAGTTTTATATACAAATGCCCCAAATATTTGAAATTAGAATGGCAATATATGTTCTATAAGAAATGATAAGAGGTACATTTCAGAAAGATCTGGAGAGAATTACATGAACTGATGCTAAGTGAAGTGAGCAGAACCAAGAGAATATCATACACGGCAACAAGAAGATAATGTGATGATCAACTGTAATGAACTTGGTTCTTTTCAACAATGAGGTGTTTCAGGTCAATTCCAATATACTTGGGATGGAAAGAATCATCTGTACCCAGAGAGAGGACTGTGAGGGACTGAATGTGAACCACAATATAGTATTTTTTTACCTTTGTTGTTGCTGCTGTTGTTGTTGTTTGCTTGTTTATTTTCTTTCTCATTTCCCTTTTTGATCTGATCTTTCTTGTGCAGAATGATAAATGTGGAACTATGTTTAGAAGAATTGCACATATTTAACCTATATTGGATTACTTGCTGTTTAGGGAATGGGGGAGATGAGAAGGAAAATGAGAAGGATGAATGTTGAAAACTATGCTTGCATTTTTCTCCAAGTAAAGGCAAATCACTTTGTCTGCTTGGTCAAATTGAAATCTAGTCTTTTTTTTTTTTTTTTTTTTTTTTTTTTTTTTTTTTTTTTTTTTGCTAAAAATTCTACTCTAATTATATAGCAATACAATAATTTCCAAATAATTAATTATGAAGCAATGAGAGAACTAGTAATGATTTTCCAGAACAATTAATAGAAGACGATTTGTTAAACTTTCATTTTTAGCAGCTAATTTCTTCTTTAATTACATATTGCTAATTTTGTATTTATTACCATATATTGAAAAACAATAAGGGTAGAAATTTAAGAAGGGTGATTATGACTTATGTGATTTCTTATTTACATAGTTAATTTACTAGTGCCTTGCATTTTAATTAACCCACAACACTATCTCAATGGAATTATAATTTAGTTCAATGAATTGAAAAAGCTGTCAAATGTTACATTTAATCATGCAGTTCTAAGTTTCATTGTCTATTTGGCAAGATTAGGGACTGTACTATTAAGACAATGGATTCAATTTATGAATGTGCCAGATATTTCTAGGGCTTTTCAGAGCTTCCACTCTCTTACCTTGTAACCTACTGTGAGAAGACAAGCAGTATCATAAAGCACCGATTATTGCCTTAAGAAAATATAAGAATTTTTATTTGTTTATTTGTTTTAGTAATAGCTTTTAATTTTCAAAATGTATGCATAAATAATTTTCAGTATCTACCCTTTCAAAACCTTGTGTTCCAAATTTTTTCTCCCTCCCTTCTTCCTTCTTTAGACAGCAGGTAATCCAATATATGTCAAATGTGCAATTCTTCTATACATATTTCCACAATTATCATATTGCACAAGAAAAAACAGATCAAAAAGGAAAAAAAACTGAGAAAGAAAACAAAAAGCAAGAAACAACAGCAAAGAAGGTGAAAATACTATATTATGATCCGCATTCATTTACCCTAGTCCTCTTTTAAGAACCACATCCATCAGAATTGATCATTGCATAATTTTGTTGTTGCCATATACAATGTTCTCCTGGTTCTACAAACTTAACTCAGCAACAGTTCATGTAAGTCTCTCCAGACCTCTCTGAAATCATCCTGATGGTCGTTTCTTACAGAACAATAATATTCTATAACATTCATCTACCGTAGTTTACTCAACCATTTTCCAACTGATGGCATCCATTCAGTTTCCAATTTCTTGCCACTACACAAAGAGCTGCTATAAATATTTTTGCACATGTGAGTCCTTTTCCCTTTTTATGATCTCTTTAGGATACAAGCCTAGTAGAAACACTGCTGGATCAAAGGGTATGAATAGTTTGATAGCTCTTTGGCCATAGTTCCAGATTGCTCTCCAGAATGTTCGGATCAGTTCACAATTCCACCTACAATGTATTAGTGTTTTCCAACATCCCCTCTAACATTTACTGTTATATTTTCCTATCAAAAGATAAGAATTCTTGTAGGAATGGAAGAAGGAAGTAACCTGCTGGGAGGACACCCTAGTGTGTCCTCATATTATCAGTGGAAGAAGCAGGAATGTGCTAAGAAATGTTTAACAACTGGATCTCCCAAAAAAATGCTTATAACAAACTTTTAAGGTTACTCTGCAATATTTTTATTCACTTCTTTCCTAATACTAGACAGTTGTCACAACAGCAAAGCAAGCTCTTTGAAATATTTCACTAATTTTCAAGGTATAAATGCTTACGTTGAAAATTGTCCAATTGTCCATTGTATTTTTTATCTGACTCTAGTATACTCCTAGGTAGTTTTTAAGTTCTCAGTTCTGTGGGGAGTAGAGAAATTAAGAAATAATGGGGTTGAAAATTTTAATCTTTGAGGGCAGAAAATGGGAGATAAATTCAAGTGTTCTACTTGAATCTTTCCAGTCAAATAAAGAGAGGATTGGAACTAGAGTTTAATTGAAAGAATAGATAAGAAGGGAGAATTAGATGGAAGGAGAGGAGGGAGCAAAAAAGCTTCATCACCGTCAGTCAAAAAGAATTTATTGTGCATTTACTATATGCTAGGGTCTGTGCTAAGTGCTAGGAATACAAATATAAATTTTAGATGAAAGGTGGGGAAGATTTTTCTGTCTCTGAAAACACCCATTGGTTTTCCACACTGAAATGTTTCCTTTGATTTCTGGGGTTTCATTTTTATTTCATAATTTATGGAATAAAATAAGCATTTTCATAATATAAGAAAAAACACATGAAAACCACAAATTGATTATGTAGAACTTGCTAATTGATTATGAAAAACTTTCTATTCCTTCTAAATATATAATAAATTATCATGTAAATTTATTTTTTTCTTTTTTGTTTTCTTCTCCCCTATCCTAGATGTGTGGGTGTGCATGTGTGTAGGTAAAATTATTTTATATATACTTCTATTTATCAATTATTTTCTTTAATAGTAGATAGCATCTTCATAAGTCCTTTATAGTTAATTTGGTTAACTATAATAATGTGGTTATAATTAATATAGTTAATTCTATCACAACTATATACCACAACTTTTTCAGCCATTCTCCAATTTATGAACATCCTTGCAATTTCCACTTCTTTGTCACCACAAAGAAAGTTGCTATAAACATTTCTGTGGTTTTGTTTTTCTGTTGTTGTTGTTTGGTTGTTTGTTTTCTTTTGTTTTCTTTAAATTCTGGTTTGCCTGTATTTGTTTGGTACTATGTTTAAAAGTATTATCATTTATGTTTATATTTAAATTATATGAACTATTTAAGGATAAGTTTTTACTGATGCATTTCTGGAGCACTATCCATTTCCCACCCATCTCCTTCCAACAAATCTTTCTTTGTAATGACAACAAGTTAAAAAAAGTTAGGTAAAACCAATTTATATTTTGATAGCTTCCAACAGTGTCTTCAAGTAGTGCTATCTCTCTGCCATGAGGAAAGAGATCTTTGTAGTCTGTTCTTTAGAACCACTTTCATGCATTGCCTGTTGTTTTATAATTAATCAGAATTAGCCCTAGTTTTAGTAATCTTTTCCATTAATTATTAGAGCCAGACCTTTTTTGTTGAGTTTCGGATTATCTTTGTATCATTTTATAAAAAATTTCCTCTATTTTCCTCTGATTTCCACAATTATATGAATTTTTTATATTAATTCCAGATTAAGTGTGACTATACTCACAAATCCCAATTCAAGAACTCAATTACTTTAAATTTCATCCCAGGAATAGGTGAGGGTGAATTTTTTGTTATCCAAATTACAAAAAAAACTCTTCTTCACATCACTTCACTGCACAATGATTTGTCTTGTTCTAACATAGTGACCCTGAATAATTTGGCCCCTGTGCTATCTCACATTTTATTTGCATTTATTCAAAGCTGGCCCTCTATTGTCTTGCCTATATTTAGTCATAATAATTGGTGATAGAAATTATTTAGTGTTTTTACACACTTAAATTATTATGTTGTTCAGGTATTAACTTCACTGCTTAGCAGCAAATATACCAATTTATTGCAATTATTGCTGTATTCATTCTCCTTAGAAAGCCCATAAAAAATGGTGCTGTATTTTAAGGGGTAATCGGTTTTGCAGTAAAATGATCTCATATATAGCCATTCTATGGTTGTGACTATTGACATAAACATTAGTATGAAGATAATTAATAGGAACTGGGCACTTTACAACCATAGAGGGCAAATTTGATTCACTCTTCCTTCCTGTGCAATTGCCCAAACTCTCATTTGTGATAGAAAATATAGCCGTGATGATTTAGACAAGGATGTTATCTGGTTATTTTGTGGTGTGGTTGGTCACTGTGCAAGATGGTATCTAATGTAATTTGTTTCTTATTGTATTAGTAAAACATTCCATCTGGGTACAATAGCCCTTGAAGACAGAAGATGATGAGATATTAAAGATGCAATAAGACCCATGATTCCCTACCCATTGACAGTCAAAATGAATTCCTCCTTCTGCCAACTGAACATATCTAGCACTCCTCCTCAAGACATGGATCATGCTATACACTGCTTTGTATAGCCTTTCTACATAACTCTACATGTTGAATCCCTACCCAACCTTTACAATTGAACTCAGGTATCTCTTTAAAGAATTTTTCCCAATATCTTATTGTGATTGAAAACTTTTTTCCTCCTTGCACCTCACACAGCAGTTTATTTTATATCTTTCTAATGCACATTTCAAGTGCTCTCTGAATCCTATAAATTCTTCCTCCAATGTTTCATTGTGGCACGAAGATGACAGCACTAGTTTCTACCAGGCTATATTAATGGAATGAAAGCTCTGGCAGGCTTTACTGTATGAGAAAGCTTTCAAGTACAATCTCTGCAAAAAGACTGAGTTTTCATTTAGGGAACCTGCTTAAATATGTGGGGAAATATTCATACCCAATAGAATAGCCATTTATGTATGGATTCTTTGTCTAAAACAAACAATGAAACTACAAGAATACAAAATGACCCTTAGTGATATACCCCACCTTGCTTTGGTATTTGAGATAAACATTTAGGTGGTTCAGTGGATAGCATGCTGGAGCTTCATTCAAATTTCACTTCAGATATGTACCAACCTGAGCAAGTCATTTAGGTAGCATTTGAACATAAGTCCTCTAAACTATTAGGCCTCTGTATGTGTACATGTGTGTCTGTTTCTTTTTCTGTCTCTGTTGCTCTGTCTCTCTCTGTCTCTGTTTTTATCTTTGTATTTCTCTCTCTCTCCCTCCTTATCTATATAATGACAATGTCCTGCCAAATGACCCCTGCAGTGTATTTCAGAGCTTCAGAAAACAAAGATTTTGTTTTAAGTCATCACTCATGTATCTAATAGTGGCTCCCCATGGGTTGTAAAGCCCAAATGTGGTAAGGGCTATCCTCCCATATGAAATATGAGTATATCCTTGTATAACTCAAAGAGAGGGAGAATAGATATTTCTACCCTCTTCTCCCCAATCTTTGTCCAAGAGAGACTTTAATTCCTTTTCAAAGAAGCAGAAAACTGGGGCAAGAAGACACTGCTCTCCTCAGAGAGAGGGAGTGCCATACTAAAATTATACTTACATTCTCTCTTAAATATGCTTATTCTGGAGCGGGTTTTATCTCATTTCTGATATTCTCATAATGATATGAGAAAACTTAGGATTCCAAGCTTTATTTTCAAGGGTTACCCCTTTTCTACCAAGTATCCATACCACAATAGGACATATAAAAATAGCAGATACCTATTTATCCAAATAACAAAACAGTAATCAAAGAATGTAGATATAAGAAGATATATACCAATAGTACCAAGTGAAAGAAGTCTTTGGGGAGCAAGAAAACTCAGCTCAAACAACAGCAAGAGTCCTAGATTTCACCCAAGGGGAAAGTCTCTGAAATCTTTAATGTAACAAACTGGGAATAGGGACATGATGGAGACTGACAGCCTCTCTCATGTCTTTCCCAGACTCTTTTTTCTCCAGATATCTAAAGTGGAATTTGCCGCTCCCATCTTTCTCTTGAAGCTAGAATCCAGAGGCTCCCAAAGCAATTTCACTGAGAAGGATGGAGTTCTTCTGCTCTCATCAATTCTTCCCTATCCTTCATACGAGGCAGGGCATTCATCTATATTGAAAAAGGAGAGAGCCCATACTTGTGATTTTGGAACTGGCTTTCAAGGTGGAAGTGGAACCACAGGCAAATCGATTAATCTTTTAGTGCCCTAACACAAATCTCTAGGGGTGTAAGATATAGATGAATTATCTATCTCATCAGTGGAGAGAGTTGCACTACTGAGTTTTCCACACAAATAAAAATATAAAATTAGACAAAATAGAAATATATACACAGGATGCTCTCTTCAAATTTCTTCTAACTTTTAGGTCCATGTAACAAAAATTCACATTTCAGTAAGACTTGTAACCATGTGAACTAGGAAGTAGAAATAGTATCGTCATTTTACATAAAGAATCTGAAGCTCAAAAACTACAAAACACTTTCCACACAAATAAAGTCAGATCTAACCAATTGGAAAAATATTACGTGCTCTTGGATAGGGTGAGCAAATATATTAAAGATGAAAATGTTACTTAAATTAATCTAATTCTAATTATATAATATAAATATAAATATTTATAAAAAATAAATATAAAACTAAATTATTTAGTGCTATACCAATCAGACTCCCAAAAAACTATTTTAATGACCTAGAAAAAATAACAACAAAGTTCATATGGAAAAACAAAAGGCCAAGAATTTCAAGGGAACTAATGAAAAAAAAAATCAAATGAAGGTGGCCTAGTCGTATCAGATTTAAAATTATATGATAAAGCAGTAGTTACCAAAACCATTTGGTATTGGCTAAGAAATAGACTAGTTGATCAATGGATTAAGTTAGGTTCAAAGGACAAAACAGTCAATAACTTTAATAATCTAGTGTTTGACATACCCAAAGACCCCAGGTTTTGGGATAAGCATTCACTGTTTGACAAAACCTGCTGGGAAAATTGGAAATTAATATGACAGAATCTAGGCATTGACCCACACTTAACACCATAGACCAAGATAAGATCAAAATGGGTTCATGATCTTGGCATAAAGAATGAGATTATAAACAAATTAGAAGAACATAGGATAATTTACCTCTCAAACCTGTGGAGAAGGAAAGAATTTATGACCAAAGAAGAACTAGAGATCATTATTGATCACAATATAGAAAAACTTTGATTAGATCAAATTGAAAAGTTTTTGTACAAACAAAATTAATACAGACAAGATTAGAAGGGAAGGAATAAACTGGGAAAACATTTTTATAGTCAAAGGTTCTGATAAAGGCCTCATTTCCAAAATATATAGAGAATTGACTCTAATTTATAAGAAATCAAGCCATTCTCCAATTGATAAATGGTCAAAGGATATGAACAGACAATTCTCAGACAAAGAAATTGAAACTATTTCTAGCCATATGAAATGATGCTCCAAGTCATTATTAATCAGAGAAATGCAAATTAAGACAACTCTGAGGTACCACTACACACTTGTCAGATTGGCCAGAATGACAAGGAAAGCTAATGCTGAATGTTGGAGGGGATGTGGGAAAACTGGGACACTGATGCATTGTTGGTGGAATTGTGAATACATCCAGCCATTCTGGAGAACGATTTGGAACTATGCTCAAAAAGTTATCAAACTATGCATACCCTTTGATCCAGCAGTGTTACTACTGGACTAATATCCAAAAGAGATCTTAAAGAAGGAAAAGGCACCTGTATGTGCAAGAATGTTTGTGGCAGCCCTCTTTGCAGTGGCCAGAAACTGGAAACAGAGTGGATGCCCATCAATTGGAGAGTGGCTGAATAAATTGTGGTATATGAATGTTATGGAATAGCATTGTTCTGTAAGAAACGATCAGCAGGAGGATTTCAGAAAATCCTGGAGAGACTTAAATAAACTGATGCTAAATGAAATGAGCAGGGCCAGGAGATCATTATTTACTTCAACAGCAATATTATATGATTATAAATTGTGATGGACCTGGTCATCCTCAGCAATGAGATGAACCAAATCAGTTCCAATAGTGCAGTAATGAACTGAACCAGCTACACCCAGAGAAAGAACTCTGGGAAATGAGTATGAACCACTACATAGAATTCTAAATCCCTCTATTTTTGTCCACCTGCAGTTTTGATTTCCTTCATAGATTAATTGTACATTATCTCAAAGTCTGATTCTTCTTGTGCAGCAAAACAACTGTATGGACATGTGTATATATATTGTATTTAACATATACTTTAACATATTTAATATGTATTGGTCTACCTGCTACCTGGGGGAGGGGTGGGGGAAGGAGGGGAAAAACTGGAACAAAAGATTTTGCAGTTGTCAATGCTGAAAAATTACCTATGCATATATCTTGTAGCTAAAAAAGCTTTATAAAAAAACTACTAACTCCCCCAAAAAAGAATCTGAAGCTCAGAGAGCTGCTTGACTAGCCCTAGAGTCATACAACTAGGGAAAGAGTCATGTATAAGCCTGTGTCTTTTGTGGCCCAGGATACAGTTTCCTACATACATAATGAAGAAAATGAAAATATAGAGAAAATGATGCTATTATGAAACTACATTTTACAAAACTCTTTGATAACACTATCATATCATCTTCCTGACAATTCTCCAACATAGTATAGGCAAGCTTTATTGTGTCCATTTTTCAGACCAGACTGAAGCTCACAAGTTTAGGTAACAAGCCAAGTTAGTTACACAGGTAAAAAAGGACAGATTTGGATCTTAGATCTAATTCTTTAGGCCTACAAATTAGTCCCCCCCTCCCTCTACCCCTTCAGCCATGGAATCTTTCTCCTTACTGAATGTCTGGAAATATAAGTCTTTGCTCCATTCTTTCACCTTCCTTAAAGATACTATAGGGTCATGAAATAATTCCAGAGTTGAGAAGGAGCTTGTCTTTAAGACAGGAGTCTCCATACAGGGTCCAGCTGCCTTTGGCTTAAATGAAATTGCTGAAATCGTTAACCTTCAGAGCTAAACCTAAACTATATTATAAAGCAGCTGTCATCAAAACCATTTGACACTGGCTAAGAAATAGAGTGGTAGATCAATGGAATAGATTAGATACACATGAGATGATAATCAAAACCTATAGCAACCTAGTATTTGATAAACTCCCAAACTCACTCTGGTTTCTGGAATAAGAACTCACTATTTGACAAAAATTGCTGGGAAAACTGGAAAATAATATGTCAGAATCTCAGACCTAAATCTCATACCCCAAACCAAAATAAGATTAAAATGAATACATGATTTGGGCATAAAGAATGATACCATAAACAAAAAAATGATACTATAAACAAATTAGAACAAGGAATAATTCACCTATCAGATCTTTGGAGAAGGGAGGAATTTATGGCCAAAGAAGTAGACAACATTATGAAAAGCAAAAGACAGCTTTTATTATATTAAATTAAAAAGTCTTTGCACAAAAAACACAACAGAAATAAGATTAAAAGGGAATTACAAAGCTGAGGAAAATATTTAGTCAGTGGTGAGGGTCTCATTTCTTAAATATATGAAGAATTGTGTCAAAGTTATAAGAATGCAAGTCATTCTTAGAAATGGTCAAAGGATATGAACAGACAATTTTCAGATGATGATAAGCTATTTATACTTATATTTTTAAAATCTTCTGAATAACTATTGATTAAAGAAATGCAAATTAAACCAACTCTGAGATAGCACCTCAAATCTCTCAGCTTGGCTAAAATGACAGTAAAAGACAATAATAAATGTTGGAGGAGATGTGGGAAAACTGAGACAGTAATGTATTGTTGGTGGAGTTGTGAAATGATCCAACCATTTTAGAGAGCAGTCTGAAACTATGCTCAAGGGGTTTAAAACTATGCATACCCTTTGACTCAATAGTGCCATTATTGGGTCTGTATTCCAAGGAAATCTTAAAGGAGGGAAAAGGATACACATGTGCAAAAATGTTTGAGCAGCTCTTTTTGTGGTGTTGAAAAATTGGGAGATGAGTAACGCCCATCAATTGGGAAATGGCTGAATAAGTTGTGATATATGAAGGTAATGGAATATTATTTTGTAATAAAATCATGAACAAGCTGACTTTAGAAAGGCCTGGAAAGATTTACATGAACTAATGCTGAGCAAAAGCAGAACCAGGAATACACAATAACAGCAAGAATGTGCAATGATCAGCTTTGAAAGGCTTGGTTCATCTTCCGAAGTTCAGTGATCCAAAGCAATCCCAATAGATTTTGGACAGAAAGTGCCATCTATATCTAGAAAAAGAACCAAGGAGACTGAACATAAGTCAACACATGCTATGTTTGCTTCTTTTTTTCTGTTTTTTTTTTCTTTTTAACTCCCCTTCTTTTTTCCCCATTTGCTCTGATTTTTCTCAAGATTCATAAAATAATGTTTATTTAAAAATAAAAAAGAAATCATTAACCTTACTTGACCTGAGGTGACTTTCACGACCCAAATAGAGCATTTTCTCTAATAAACCAGAGGTGGAAAGATTTCCCTCCATGCCTAGCTCTGAATCATTTCAGAAGATTGTGTTCCAATGTCCTAAGCCCAAGTAAGACAAAATAAAGGCTCTGGGAAATTTCAACAAATGCCTTCCTAGTTTCCTGAGCTTTGCTATTCAGTCCTTTCCTCTCCCCTGTCTGTTATTACTTGCCTTTGTTCTAAGCCAGAGTATTTAAAGGCCTCAAAATACACATCAATGGGAGCTAATTTAGTCATAGGAAGAAAAGCCATGTATGAGTGAGTCACTGGTCCCAAGCCCTGAAGCTGGATTAGAAGAACAAGGATGAGAAATGTCCAGCCCTGGGACTTGGCTGTTATTTCTTGAAAGCAGCACACCTCCTAGAGATCACTGTGCAGTTCAAGAAAGGGAAGAGGTCAGGTAAGTCAATCTGCCAGGGAATGCTGGAGGGATAAACATTGCCACTGCCTTTAGGAGGAAGATGGTGCATCTAACAAGCATTCTTTCTGGGTCACTCAGTCTGAAAGTTCACAAAATGGGGCTGTCAGTACTGGCTCTAAAAATATCAGATGCTCAGGGGCTTGGGACTCTAAAAAGCTAAGTCTGCTTGGTTTATAAGGCTTTTGGAGCTCAGACAGTGAAGGATGGGAGCTAGTATATTCCTTTCTCCATTCCCAAATACTATGAGCTGCAACTGTTGTTTAAAAAAAATCTTTATTGAACTCCACAACTTTAGAGTCTCCTTGCTCCCCCAAGATGGGTCTCTGTCCCTTCCTGTTAATCTCACTGCCTGGAAAGCATCTCCTCCTCATCTCTTCCTCAGAGTTCCTCCATTCACTTAAAATGCAAATCAAACCCCATCTTCTTCATGAAACTTTTTCTTGATCCCCCTGTTCCCAGTAACAATGAATATCTTCTCTATCAAATAGCATGGTATTTAATGACTTTCTATAAATTTGTGTTTATTTAATATTCATTAACAAAATTAATGAATATATTCATCTATATTAATTTTGTATTTATATATAATATAAAATATTATATTTTATATTAATTTCTGTTTCCTTCTGGAAAATAAGCTCCTTGTATGGAGGGAATGTTTCTTTTTTTTTATTTTTTGGTACTTTTATCTCCAGTACCAAATACAGTATCTAGGACATAGTAAGCACTATATAAATATTTGCTATATAAAAACACGGCTAGGTGACTATCAGGAAGATTAATCTTCCTGAGTCCAAATCTAGCTTCAGACAAATAGTCTCTGTCTGACCGTATTTGCCTCAGTTTCCTTATCTACAAAAAGAGATGGAAAGGGAAATGGCAAATGACTCCAATATTTTGCCAAGAAAACTCCCAAAAGGGTCATAGAGAATTGGACAGGAATAAAATGACTGAACAAAAGCATTTATATGTGCCAGACATTATGCTAAATGCTTTACAAATATGTGGTTCTCACAATAAACACAGGAAGTAGATATTTATTATTCATATTTTACACTTGAGAAAATTGAGGCAAATAAAATGTAAAAACTTAAAACTTTTTCAAGGTCACACAGCTTGCATCCAAAGCCAAATATGATTGATTGATTAACATAGAGGAAGCTGTCTTGGATAGCCAAGCTTAGAATATGGAAGACCAAGCAGGTCCAGTTTCTATCTGTGAAAACTAGTGTGATTTAGGATAAGTCATAACTTTTCCATGCTTCCAGTACTTCCTCAATATTTAGTTACTAACTCAGAGAAGATTTGCAATTTGTACTTATGAGAGAAAGGGGAAAGAAGAAGCATTTATTAAGTAAGTGCCTTCTATTTTCTGGTCACAAAGTGCTTTACTAATATGTGATTCCCACAACAATAATAAAGGTAAATGTTATTGTTATCCTAATTTTATAGATGGGAAAACTGAGATATACCATAGTTAAGTGGCTTGCCCAAGGTCATACAGTTTATAAATCTGAGATTAGATTTCATGCCAGCCTTCCTCACTCCAGATCCAGTACTCTAGCCACTATGTTTTCTGATAACTCTTCTAGTTTACTCTTCTGGTTTACTCTTCTAGAGTAAATTTGATGAAGGGTGTCTTCTCACACCCAGGCTCTGATTTATTAACTTCCTGAGGATTTTTATGACTTTCCTCATGGACTTTTCACTCTTCTCATGTTCTAAATATAGTTCTTTTTCTTTTTAATTTAATTGTTATTGTATCTGTTTTAATACACATTGCTTTATGGATCATGTTGGGAGAGAAAAATCAGAATAAAAAGTAAAAACCTTTTACCTGATTGGGAGAGGGAAAAAAAAAGAAAAAAGAAGTAAACAAAATTTTTTTAAAAGACACAAAAAATAAGTGAATCTAAATGTGCTTATTTGCCATGTTTTAACTTCTATGGGTCCAAGTTTTCTCAGGTATAAAATGCAGGAATGAGATAATATGCAATGTCCAAGATCCCATCCAATTCTAGAGCTATAATCTTGATAACTATGACAGTTTAAAAAAATTCAACATTGGAAGATTTATCACCAAATGATGATTTTTTGAAACCATAGATGTATTTGAAAACATTTCACTAGACCAATATGGGTCCAATAATCTGCATCAGACAAAGTAGTCAAAAGAAATCAAAGATTTCTGACAGATCTTATTATAACTATTTACATATACACTATTTTATTACACATTATATACACAGTATTGTATACACATACTCATTATGTACAATATTATAACTATTTACATATACACTATTTTCTTACTTATATACACAGTATTGTGTACACATACTCATTATGTACACATGTATACTACTAGATGAGATCAGACAATGGAATCAGACATGCTTTTTGAAAAGTCATTTGCTATGCAGTCAAAGGAAGCTCAATGATAGAGTCTTGGACTTGAAGGCAGGAATACTTGAAATTCAGTCTTGGTTCAAACACTTTCTTGCTATGTAGTGTAGGAAAAGCCACTTAATCTCTACTTGATTCAATTTTTGTATCTATAAAATGAAGATTACATCTACCTCAGTGGTTTAGTATGGGGATTACACCAAATCAAAATAATTAAATGAAATCAAATGAGTTATGATATGTAAAACATTTCACAAACCTTAATGCACCATATAAAAGCTAGAACTACATATAATTTTAATAATAATAATATTTTTCCTATTCTCAGCAGATATTTATTACTTTAGTTCAATAACTCCCTGCAAAATACAGTATAAATGATATAGAATAAAAATGCAATTTCTTTGAGCTTATTTCCTTCTATTTGCTGAAGCAGATGCCAAAAGTCAGAGCCAGTTGAAAGTAGGAGGTAAAACGCAGAGGGAAAATGGTACTATTTACATTCCTGTGATTCATGTAGGAAATTGCTCTGATCTCTGTGGGAGCTTAAGGATCTGTTCTCTGTTGAAAAACAATTTATAATAGAAAGAGAAAGAATATGAAATGAGGAGGTGCATTTTAATTCCTTTTCCTCATTGCAAAGTATCTCACACAACTTCCTTGGTCGAATTTTCTCATGTGCATGGATGAGCCACTGCTGGAAAACAGGATCTACTCAGCCTGTCATTTGCCATTACAGATGTGCAGTTGAACATACAGAAATTAACATCTGCATGCTCAGAAATTAGTTGCAAGGAAAATTCCTCGTCTTTGATGTGACGTAACTGAGTTCAAGGCCAGGTGACATTTTTAGACCATTACTTAGAAACCTACACTTGGAAATGTGTTTCTTTAAATAAGACAAGAAAATAAAAAGGAAGAAAAGAAGAGGCTGAAGAAGCTCTGAATTTGCTCACTAATTACACTGTCCCTCAGAATGAAGTATCATAGATTTTCCAATGAAATGAAACATAGAGGAAATGTGGTCATATAAACCATCTGGCATGAAATTTTGGCAGCTAATTAGCTAATTGAATACCTGTGACAACCAGTTAATTTTCATAATCAGTGGATAGTGTATTCAGGCTATTCACTTATTCAAACCTCTTCCTTAATATGTATAAAGGAACCTTCTGCCAGATGAGCCTGAAATCTGAATATGGGTCTTTGAAGAAAATGGGCTTTGACTGAAAAAGATATACTTTTGGATTTGTTGAACATTTTAGCTGCTTGCTTTCAAAATGCAGTTATTTAGAGAGAACTCTTGAAAGATAACATATTATAAACTCTATTAGTGGTATGAGAGACATAGGTTTTGCTGCATTGGCAAGAATGCCAACCAACTTTCTATCTTTTGTCTTTTTTTCAGTGTTTCTAGTCCCTGCTTGACACTTTCAAATTTCAAATCCATTTGTCTGACCTAGAGAGTGGCTAGAGGACATGACAGGTTGAAAGAGGGAAAAGGAAAGGAGACTGAATGTTTATTTCTGGCCTTAAAAAGACTCAAAGGAACATAATGACTGTGTGAGAGAGTGTGCTGCCTACATCCTGGCAAGAAGAAAAACAATATTGAAAATTAGTAGCTTTAGATATTTGTCTCCTTCCCCCATCCCTTTCCCCTTTGAATAACTGGGAGAAAAAAAGATCCAATCCAAGGGATGTGAATCATTGTAATGGGGTGGTCCAGGAACTTGTGAGGGATAGAATAAGGTAGAAGAGTTCAAAAGACTTTTGAAAAAAAAAATAAAAGGAGTCTGATCTTGTAAAAGTCCTATCTTATACCAGGGAGATGACATGCAAAGTTTAGAAATGCTTTGAGGTACATGCTAACCTGGAGGGTTGTTTTTTTTTTTTTTTTTCCTTGAGGCAATTTGGGTTAAATGACTTGCCCAGGGTCCCACAGTTAGGAAGTGTTAAGTGTCCAATTCCAAATTTGAATTTAGATCCTCCTGACTTTAGGACTGGTATTCTATCCACTGCACCACATAGCTGCTATAACCTGGAGATTCTTAACCTTTTTATATCATGAATGCCTTTGGCAATCTGATGGAGCTTATGAACATGTTCTCAGAATGTTTTTTCTTTAATAATAGCTTAGTATTTTCAAAATATATATATATAGTTTTTAACATTTACCCTTGCAAAACCTTGTGTTCCAAATTTTTCTCCCTCTTTCCCCCCCACTCCTTTCCTTAGACAATAAGTAATCCAATATATATTTAACATGTATAGTTCTATACATATTTCTATATTTATCATGCTGCACAAGAAATCTCAGAATGTTTTTTAAAGTAAAAATAAAATGTATGTAATTAGTAAGGAAACCACTTATTTTAAATAATAACAAAATACAATCATCAATACATGAATGCATATATATGATCATGTATGTATGCATGTATATGTTTAACACATGGACACATTTCTATGTAAACACACATGTAAGTATATAAATATACACATGCATAATACACACCTATACATATTGTGTATTTCTTCATAAATCCTAAGCTTAGAACTTCTCCATCTTGAGATATTCATGAATGGAACTGCTAGAACAAAAATCTAAGCTTTGTACAGGGAGTAAGCCCTCACAATACATGGGGTTATAACTGACTTTGGGGAATTTGTATATCTTTGGAACAAATGATGGATGTCCATTTTGTGATTTCTGATGTTTCTTTTCTGTTCCTTGTGTTAATAATTTTCCAAAATTATTTTCCAATAATGTGAACCACATGCTTATGAGGGACCCTCAGAAGTGAGGTATCGTGAATAAATTTTGCATGTGAAATTTACTTTGTGTAGCTAAAGACCAAAGAAATAAGATCATGTGCCAATGGACAACTACAAACCTTCATTCTATGAGTTTCTGGGACAGGGGTAGAAGTGTCAAGCAAAAAAAAAAAAATAGTCACACCAATATATCTTTAAAATGATGTTTTGCTGTTGAAATAAGCTACACAATCCTTTATGTTAGTAGGAAGTTCTGATAAATACACTAGGTAATAAAATATGTATTCTAGTTTCCAGTAGAGGTATTGTTGCCTTTTCTATTGAGCTTGTATCTTCCTGCTCTAAAGAAAAGCAACCAAAATCATTTATAAAGTGACTGATATTACCTTTCTTTAAGGAATTTGAAATTTTTCAGGGAATGTCTTTTATTATAACAGAATTATAGGGGGGATTACACCTTAAAAAGGACCTTAGAGAATGTCTCAATACAAAACCTTACCTAACAGATATAAAATGAGACTAGCCACTGAACCCACTTCTTATGATCATGTATATTCTCTATATAGAAGAGGTCAGGGAGTCATTAAAGAAGATTATATAAAGGAAATGCCTCAGAGAGATTTGGAGCATAAGTAGAAATCTGCACTGATTCTGATCCAATAATTTCATGATGAATAGAGGACTTTTGATTGACTTAGTCTATGGAGCAAAACAGTGACAGAATGAGAAGATAGGACAAAAGATCCTGGTTTAATAAGATCAGGAGTGAAGTAAGAATGCCTATTATCACTACTATTATTCAATATTTAAATATAGGAGTGATATCTTAAGCAAATCAGGGGAGCATGGAATAGTGTACCTGTCTGATCTATGATAAAAGAATAGACAAGCAAGAGATAGAGAGTATTCTTGATATAAATTTGATAATTTTGTTTACATTAAATTAAAAAAGCTTTGCACAAATGAAATTAATGCAGCCAAGGTTAGAAGGAAAGCAGGAAATGGGATTTTTTTTACAAGTTTCTCTAATAAGAGCTTCATTTCTCAAAACATAGACAATTGAGTCAAATTTATAATAATATGAGTGCTTTCTTATGCGTTAAAATACATAAATAGAAAGTTTTCAGAAGAAGATATCAAAGTTATCTATATTCATATTGGGAAAAACACCCCAAATCACTGTTGATTAGAGAAATTAACATAAAAAACAACCCTAAATTATCATCCCACACCTATCAGATTAGGTAATACAATAGAAAAGAAAAATGACAAATGTTTCAGGGAATGTGGGGGAAAAATAGGACACAAATTCACTGGTGGTGAAGTTGTGAATTGATCCTACAATTCTGGAATGGAATTTGGAACTTTATCCAAAGGGCAATCAAGGGGCAAACAATTCTTTGATCCAGAAATATTACTGCCAGCTCTGCATCCCAAAGAGATCAAACAAAAATGAGAAGGACATATGTGTAAAAAGTATTCATAGCAGCTCATTTTTGTGATGGACAGCAAAGAATTGGAAACTGAGCAGATGTTTATCAATTGGGGAATAGCTGAACAAGTTATGGTACATGATTGTGATTATATACTATTATGGTACAAGAAATGAAGAACAGGATGGTTTCCAAAAATCTGGAAATACTTATATGAATGTATGCAAAGTGAAATGAGTAGAATCAAGAGAACATTGTACTCAGTAATAGCAATATTGTATGATGATCAACTGTGAATGATTAGCTATTCTGATCAATAGAATGATCCAAGACAATTCCAAGGGACTTATATTTTAAAATGCTATCTACCTCTACAGAAAGAGCTGATGGAATCTGAATGTAGATCAAAGCATACTTTAATTTTTTTTAATTGTGTTTTCTTTCACAATGTGGCTAATATAGAAATGTTTTGCATGACTGCAGATGAGTAAATTATATCAAATTGCTTGTCTTCTCAAAGTGGGGGGAGGATGAATATGGAACTCAAAAAGGAAATGAATGCTAAAATTTTTGTTTACATATAATTGAGAAAAAGCAATAGAAAAATATATATTTTTTGCACTTGGAAAAAAATAAAAGATCTTAGTTCATCTCAGCTTCTTCTTTCTTTCTTTGGCTTTCTCATCTGCCTTGCTTGATAGTACAAATTAAAACTGTGATAATAGGAGGAGTCTCAGGTTCTCTCTCTTTGAATATGGCTCTTAGTCCATCTCTTTACACTTATTTATTCTTTTATTTTAGGTGAAAGAATTTGGACACTATAAATTTGTGAGTTTTGAAGAGTTGGAAGAGCAAGCCACCTGAGGTTCAAGAATATGGCATTTGTGCCTATGTTTTTTTTGTTTTTTTTTAAACAACCAACTCAGCATAAAGCCCAAAAGATCCAGGAGCTACATTTAGAATCCAGTCCAGAAGTATATGAGACAAGGACTTATCTAGTAGGAATATTACATATGGAAATGAACTTAACAGGACAAATATTATGTTAAAGTTCCATTAAATATGAAATGATTTTCTCTGGCCATATAGGTGGTCTTGATGAGGTTTAGGTTTTGGGGTTCCCTTTTGTCAGGGAACCAAATGAGGTCTAGATTTAGGGAACCAAAATGAGATGAGGGTTCCTGGTGGTCAGGGAGTTAAATGATAATGTCTAGTACTGGCAGGTTCAAGGTTCAGGGAACCAAGTTTTGGGGAGCCCTCTTCTGGCAGCACAGAGATTCTCTATAAAGGAATTTACAAACCCAAAAAGGCTAGACTGATAAAAGAGGTTTATTATTGGCCTTTGGGAAGTTAGCCTTTAGTATTCAAGAATAGAAAGGCTGAATGCTTCAATGGAGGAGTTCTGGCAAAGACCTAAAGTTTAGAGAAATCCTGACAGAGAGTCAAAAAGTCTTATTAGGGAAATAGGTGAGGAAGATAAAGAGAGGGCAACACTGGAAGACCCAGTGGGCAGAGGTTTCCTTGACATAGCATGGCATAACATAGCATGGCATGTCAGGACCTCTGCAAGGAATTATTTCAAGTTGGCTCTTTTTTATCTTCAAGCTGGGGGTCAGCTATAGCTAGAATTTGAATAGAATTGAATAAGTCACTTTAATTCAATAGGACTGGAATTCTTTAGCTTAGGACTGAACCAGCCCCACCTAGATAAACCACTTTACCTGATTCCCCAGGGCAGTCTCTCATTGAGGCAGAATTGAAGGAGATTTTCTCCTTCAAGGAGTTTTAGATTTTCAGGGTCCCTTCTTCAGTCCGTTATGTTAATTATTTAAATGGAATTGAAGTGTTAGTTACTGGCACCTGACAATGTGTGTGTGTGGGGAGGTACTGAAATGGTGATTTGAGCTAATAATGTTATAGAAAGATACTCTCAATTTCTTTAAAGTACAGCTACCACTTTGAGGGAGAAATATAGCAAACCTGGTCCTAGGATAGTGAGCATAGAGCAAACTCTTCAAATTGATGAAGAAGCTGAGACAGAAATTCATGAAATGTCTTGCCAAAGGTGACCCAGATTAAGACTTTTGCAATTGTTATTTATCTTTGCCCATTCTGAGAAAAGGTTCATAATGAGGATGAAAGGAGAACATTGGGATGGTGTAGGTAGCCCAAAACTTAGCCAAGAACCAATAGAGAGAATTGTAAGTTATCAGAATAATGAACAAATAACTATATTTAGGCCTGAAGGTTATAGGCTAACTGGCCACACTTCAAAAACAACCTCACATAGGCAGCTTACACCCACCCCAGAGACCATTTTAAACTTGGGAAATTAGTCTAATTTATTTTAGCTCAGAGCCAAAATAGGCAATTATAATGCCTCTATTACCAAAGAGATTCCCAATTTGCTTCCGTTTTTTTTTTTTTTCCAAACTCAGAGGGATGATCCATAAGAAACTTAAAATTGACCCAGAGAATGAGCTGCTGATGTCTTGCATTATTCACTTTATTTTTTCTTGTTGAAAACTGTACTCTAGGCTCTCTAGACTATCTGCTAGCCCCTGTAAACATCATGCACTTTTCACCTTACTGTTTTTAATTATAGCACACTTTACCCTCAGAATTTTACATTTAATTATAACATTCATTACCCTGATTCCTGTCTATTGAATTCATGCTAATGTTTCAAGTCCCAAATCAATGTTCTCTCCTCTCAGAAATCTTTCTTGATTTCCTTCTCCTCCCAAGTCACTCCACTCAGAAATCATTTGTTCTTTTTCAAAGCATATTGTTTGCTTTTTTCTTGGAATGTTGAGAGATGCCTTTTGGTAGAGTAGCCGATTCCCTAGTTGTGAGTTTTAATCTTGTTAATTGCAATAACGGGGAGGAAAGAGAAAAAACTTTTAAGAGTTAATCCATGAGGCTAAATCAATAGGGGGAAGAAGGCCATATCATTTTCAGGTATATCTAGTCCAGGAATTTTTATATGAGAACACTGGGACCTTGAAAGTTGAAGGAATGTATCGTTCAGAGGAAATGTATGACTGACAGTATTTGAATACAAATATCAAATGCCCAGTGCTACGTAGTATTATCCACTGATGTGGGACAGAGTTCAGCTGTGAAATATTAGAAACAACATTTTGAAGATAAATGTACAAGACACTAAAAATATCCCCTCTAAGGTGCATTTTTACACTACTTCCAAAGTACAGGTCCCAGCCATGAATCATACAAGAACCTCCAGGGAGAAAAAAAAAAAAAAAAAAAAAAAAAAACTAAAGACACAGGAAATCAAGTCTTTCTAAGTGATTTTCATGAAGGCCCCAGGTAAGACAGGAGAAGAAGACCTTGATCCACATATCTGAGCTGCTGCGATGTTTATGTACCCTCACTAGAGGGTACTTAATTTCACACACTGCTCACTGACTGACAAACAGGTTGGTCCATTCCACTGCAGGCACACCAGAATTAAAAGTGAGTGTAAGATGCTCTAGCAACTTCCATATTAGGAATAAGTTGATTCCTAATGATCCTTTTGAGAAAAAGCAGAGAAGAAATAACAAAATAGCTAATTTTTTTGGGGGGGGGTATATATGAGCAGGGAAATAGAGCATTGCATGGCTTGGATATTTCATTTGGTAAGTGACTTTTGGGATGATGTAGTTTTTTCAGTAATGAAAACAAAACAACAGAATGAAACAGCTCATGAAGGACAACACAACCTTCAGATTCTCATTTTGTTTAGTTCTTATCTCCATGACCTACAAGTCTTGGTCAAATGTATTTTGGACTGAATCAAACACACCAGAAAATGACTTGGGATTTCCTAGTTATCCAATGGTTTGGTATGGAATTATCACTCACATCTTTGTGAATTGTTTCATATACAGAGAAAACTAATGCTAAGTATCAGGAATCCATGTAAGACTCTACACATAAGCCTTGAGTTTGATGCAATTCATGATCAATTTTGTACTGATATCATCTTGCTGATCTAAAAGACGTTATCAGAGGCAGTATGCTACAGGGGAAAGAGGAATAGCATTAGAGTAATTAGAATACCTAGGTTCAGTCCAGGTTGCTGTCCCTGAAATATATTTCTGATCTATTTATGGAGAAACTATAAGCTCTCTGTTTCCCAAACTAAATTACAGATGAATTTCCTGTCTATGTGAGGAAATAACCCGCAAGTGCACTCTAAGAAGTTGGCAACTGTTGAGCAATGCAACCTTTTCTTCTTCTTCCTTTCCTGAAATTATGTTTGGCCACAACTTCTGTACTTTAAGGAAGATTGTGAGATAGAAGAAACTCAGGTGCTATGTCCTTGTCTACTTGGGAGGTCTTGGATGCCCTAAATTTAGGCTCCATTCTTGAGATCTAGGATACAAAGTGAAGATTGCTGAGCTTGTCATTGTCCCTTGGGAAAGTTATTTGAAGCATTAAAATGGTATTATATGTACCTTCAGAAAGGAGGGCAGTGAAAGGTAAGAGATACAGCAGGTCTCACACACACACACACACACACACACACACACACACATTCACATGCACACACAATTGACCAAGCTGGCATCTTCCTTTTTAAGAGGATTTTCTGAACTGGTATCAGTAGAAAACTGCAGGCAAAAGACAGGAAAGTTTCTGTGAAAAAAATAAATTTAAAGTTTTTATTCCATCCATGCAAATAAAATGGAAAAACATGGATTAGTTAATAAGTAGGGGGGTAGATTTAGAACTCATTGAGTGACTGGCTCCAAATTTGATCAATGTCAACTTAGAAGGTAGATTCCAGTGCAGTGACCCCAGGGCTGTGTTCTTAACTCTAGCACGTATATATAAATATACACATAAATATATACACATTTGTATAAATAAACATATACATTCACATATCCATCTCCATACATTTATATATATAATGTATATGTCCACAATGTATTTATATATAAATATAAACAACTGTGTCAGTAAATATCTATCAGTGAATATACTCTCTGAGCCAGCAGCTCAGTATAGGACCTTTTTCCCAGGATGGTTGAAATGAATACTACCTAGAAGGTAGATTGCATATAGATGATATCTTTGATGATCTTTAGCACTTGTAAATCTGTTAGGTCTGATACTAGTTTTGTATCTCCATGCCAAATGATTGGCTAGTCCTTGGCCCCCACCTCTTAGGCTTATACACAGTAGGATTCTTACAATATATCCTAAAATCATAGGATCATATGTAGAGCTGCAAAGAGCCTCTGAGGCTAACTAGTCCTATGCTCTCATTTTGTAATTAGGGAAACTGAGGCTCAGAGATTAAATGTGCTGCACAGTCTTATTTGGTCCACTATTTCAGATGAGACCCATTCATGCTACTTTATTCCCTATTCTACATCATCATTCTACATCTACAACAGTTTTTCTGCCCAGATCAGAGACCATGTCTTGGAAATAATGATCTTTTCATCCACAGAACTTCTGGCCTCACATCCCACTGTCTGGAATCAGTGACTCTTACCTGACTTACTAGTTCAAGAAGGTCCCATTTATTTAGTATCCTTTTCTTACTCTCTGAATTTTGAATCATGATCATATCAACTTTGCAATCATCCCTAAAGTGCTACATCATCTAGGTGATACAAGTAATAAGAGTGTAGGACGTATGGTCAATAAAACAGGAGTTCAAATATAGCCTTAGATTTATTAACTAATAACATTTATTAACTAATACATATGGGGAAAGTAATAATCTTGAATTACTTCATTTTCCTTAATGGTGGAATGTGGATAATAATAGCATCTACCCAGCCAGGGTTCTTCTGAACATCAAATGAGATAATATTTGAAAAGTTCACGACAGGCACTACAAGACCTGCTAGCAGAAGCAGGGGAATCATCTTAAAAGGGGTGTATGGATCTACTGCTCTGTGGTCCTGCTCAGTATCCTGGCAAATTTCTGACTAAAGTTTCGCTTTCTGATCATTACTCCCAAAAATGTTATTTGCTTCGTTAGAATGAAAGCTCCTAGAGGGCAGGGATTGAGTTTTCTTTTGCATTTGTGTCCCTATTGTTTTGCACAGTGTTGGGTGTGTAAATAGCACTTAATAAATGCTTTTTAAAATTCATTAATTCATTTACCAAGTCACTCTAGGAGAAAATTGCACAGTGGTAATTCAAACCTAGTTTCCCAAACTCAAAATCTATCATTCTTTCCACTGTATCACATTGCCTCTGCACATGGAACTAGCATTTGGCTCTTAGGCTCTGAGTCTCCAAAAGCAAAAAGCTTCTCTAGTACCTTGGGTATTCTGGGGCTCAGGATCTAAGCCACAGCCTCTCATTACTTCAGTTTCCTTTGGGAACATATAATAGTAAGCAAACACAAAAAGTAATCTGAAAAAGATTAGAAAAACAACTTGCTTTTTTCATTTGAGACAATCTACTCAAAATTGGTGGAAAAAGAGTTCATTTGTTTGAAAAATGTAAGAAACCACAAATAGTGTTCTCTTTTGGCACATCCATAGTCAACCTTTGGTCATCTAGTTTGTCATCTTTCCAGTTTTCTCTGTCTCACATCTGGTGCTGACATTGTGATCATTTCACTGCTCATTGGCTTTTCCAACCAAAGGGAAGAGAAGTCAAGGGTGATGAGACTCCAGATAGTTTAGTTCATTGCTCAAAGTTCTGCTCAAATATTTGATGGAAAAATGTAAAAATCTAAAGACATTATTTAATTTACAATTATGGAGTTTGCAAATAGAATGATTTTGCAGAAGGGACAGTGCCTAATATAAAATCAACTTTTACTCTGATTGAAATCCAGTAGAAAATGAGGGGTAGTAGAAGGCGAGATAATGACAGACTTTAACAACTGTATTTTTGGGGGGATTGCATAATCAGGTCATAGATCACAGAATGTATACCTAGAAAGGATGTCAAAGATCATCTGGTCCAACCCACTAACAGAGAAGAAAACTGAAACATGAGTAAATAAGAAACTTAAGATCATATTGCTAGTATATGTTTGAGGCAAGATTAGTGATTTATGCATATTCTGTGGAAAACATATAATTCAACGATTTTAGAACTTCAATGTCTCATGGCACAATGTTTTCCACAATAATAGTTTATTTCTGCTACTACTGTGTAAGCTCCTTAAAGGAAGGCCCTTGGCTTCATAGACTCATATCAACATTAGCACTCAAGGAAGTTTAGAATCCTTTTCATCTTCCTATCACCAGTACCTTACACAATATCATACATATATTTGAGTTCTAATAATCATAGAGTTGTAGAATTGAGCTAGAAGAGAAGCTCAGTTGAAATTCCTCCTTTTCCAGATGAGGGCAGTTAAATTATTTTGGCTCACACAAGTAAAATCAAATTGTGATATGAATAGATCCATGTTCTCTACTTCCAAAACCAATGTTTTTTCCATCAGAGAGCCCTTAATGGTTCCTGCTCTCATTACTACACCTGACATGGTGAACCATACTCTTATTGCAAATCCTGTCAGCTGACTTAAATTGAATCTAAACTTATCCATCACCCCAAAGTAATAGTTCTTAAAATGTGGTTAACAGACTGTTAGGAGTCCTTAAGACTTGTGGGTCTCCAAGAGTTCAAAACTATTTTCATAAAAATTTTAAACATTATTTAGCTCTTAAAATACTCCTCCATTTTCAAATTATTTATCTCAGTGAAGTGAGATTTTCTTTATATACTTCAACCAAAAACAACATATGGGGAGACGTTAAAGCAGAAGCAGATATTGGAATCCAGCTGTCTTCTATGAGACAAGCATTAAAGAGAATTATAAAAATAAATAAAACAACAACATCCTTCTCACCATTTTTTTTGCTCTGGAAAATTTGCTTAGTTTATTAACATATAGTTTTTGTCAATATGTAATGGGTTTATTAGAATTATTTTTAAATGAATTAATATTTTTAAAACTAAGCTTTTACTTGTAATGCAGCAAAACAACTGATACAACACACAAACAAAAGCTCTTTTGAATCATCAACAATTTTTAAGCAGGAAAGAAGTTTCTGTGATGAAAAAGATTGAGAGCTCCATCTCTAAAAAAAATTGACCAACTACTATAATCAGCCAATAATCCTATGACACATTGCCTGAAGATATATGTCTTCACAATATTTCTTTGGTGAATATTAAAACCCAGTATTTGACTGTGGTCTGAATTGTGAATACTGCTTACCAAATGACAGAATAGCCTTGTGTAGCAATATTTATCATTAAAAAGAAATGGAATTAATGGAATTGACTGAGCCATTTTTTTCTCACTGAAAATAAATCATGAATTGTGTTAATGCCCATAAGAGATTATAAGCCCAGACACGAAACTCTGGGCTTTAGAAAGTGAAATGTCTAGGACTGCAGAATAAACCAATAATGTTGAGATAAAGGTTAAGAAATACAACAGGGAAGAGATTACATCCCCAAAACCTCAAGGTCATTTGCAGCAACCCAAGGAACCTGCAAGTAGGAAGGAAGCTAGTAGTCTCCATGTTTCCTATTTCTTTTTCACATCCGATAGTTGCCTTATCTGAAAGCCAAAGGTATTAAGTGCTATACAGAAGAGAGTTTACATTCAATGCTGCTGAGTTTCCCAAAATACCAAAGTTCTTGGGATAAATTCAAAAAGATACTTTTAGGAGTTATAAGAGAGAGCTTTCAAGGAATATGAAATTGGAGGGCACACAAATGGACAATTCCCTTCTTTTCTGCTTCACTAGCCTTTTTATCTGTGTGTGAAAGAGACAGAGGGAGAAAGAGGAGGTGAGAGAAGAGGGGGACAGAGAGAAAGCACATTCATGAACCTTCTTTTCCTGTCATCTTATAGTTCGTACTGTTCAATGTTGATGAGGTCGATTTGAGTCAAATCCAGTTCCTCATTTTAATATAATCTGCCAGGGCACTCAATGCCAGTTGAAAAGGGAAGAAAATTGGCAGGCTAAATGTTCTCCCCACTGGCATAAAAAGCTGTAGTTAGACACAGGTGAACTGGGCTCTGCAGATTATTTTTTCTTGGGCACAGTAGAACCTGAATGGCTGACAAAAAAGAATATGAACAGAAAACATTCAGTGCCAGAGTTAGAACTATATCTTGGTCTTTGTCTGTCCTCTGTTAATTTCTTGGGAAGAACATGTTTTGCTTTCCTTTTGAATAAGAAGGTGGGTAGTGACCTGGGATATCAGGAAACAAAATCCCAAGTGGATGTTGCCTGACTCTTTCAAGGAGTGCAAAAAATAGATCAGTAGTAAATAGTGGTTCAGTACTCACAGAGCTTACATAAAGAAATCATCCTTGGTTATTCTAGCATTTTCACACTGTCCAGATCATCTTATTTTGGATAATCCTTTTAATATTTATCATTGTCCTCAATGCCAGCTTGAGTCTTTATCGCTGATTCATCACTCTTTTATTGTGCTTTGTGAACTCACATTGGCACCAGTTAGAATTTCTGAAGATTATGCATAATAATCAAGAGAAATCTGTCACTGGACCCAAAGGGAAAATCTGTGCTGAAAGGAAGCACAAGGTACAATAATACAGTAGGAGCTTCTCTGTATCACCTTGGCTCAGCCAGACATGGTATCTGGAGTATGCTTAGGGTTCTGGTCTACATAAGAGGTAAAGACAAAGGGATTTGGGAAATCTAGTCACAAATTAGGGATTAATTGATTATTTCCAATCTACCATGGACTTATTTTATAGTACATTATTGTTTGAATCTCCTTTCATTACAATATAAGTTCCTTGAGCATAGGGGCTATTTCCCCCTTTCTATCTTGAGGAATCAGCATGTTAATCAGCACATAGCAAATACCTAATAAATATTTGTTGACTTTTGATTTGCTGCTAAATAAACAGACCCAAGTCCAGAATTAACTTTGAATTAAGTCCAGGTGTGAGGATGCTATGTCTTGAGTGATAGAAACAAGAAGACTGATACTCTGCAATAATATAAGCATTCAGGTCTTTCAAAAGCAACTGGCCTGAAGATCAAAAATGGAAGAACAGAAGCCAGAAAAGATAATGCTAATCAGTTATGTTTCCCCCCAAATATGGAAAAGGTAGATGAATGGACATAGAATATACCAAAATATGCAAACAGTGCTTAGATTGGTATCCATGACAGGGTCTTATTCTACATTGCCTTAGGGGAAATGGTGCTGGAGGCCCTTAATACTTAGCAGTTGTTCTGAGAACCTTTGCTGCAGCTTTTCTAGGCTCCTATTCAGTGAGATAGATAGATGTGCCACAAAGAAATACAAGTAAAATTCTATTAGCTGGCCATTATTGTAGTGAATTGTGATGCATAACAAAAGTATTTTCATGCTCTATGATCAGTTAATCTGATCCTAAAAGATTTGTCAGATTCTCTCCCTGACAGAAAGTTCCTAATACTGGCACAGCTTGAAATCACAGATTGGCCAGTCTTTGGGAAGAAAGTCACTGGATATTGTTATAGTTGTGTGTGGGAAAAGGTGAAGAACTTACAGATTCTAAAGTAGATCAAGCCTTATAGACTTCAGTTTTGGCTTCTCTGGAGTCATGTGATTTTAGATAAAGCCTGGACTATATGGCCGAAGAAGCTGTAGATCACTTTGTCTACTACATTCCACTGACCAACTAGGGGAATAGTAGACTTATGTGGCCAATCACAACATATAGAGGGCGGGATTTTGGGAGTTCTTTGTCTGAAATGTATAAAAGCTGTAAGCATTTTCAAGGCTCTGGCCCTATCCTGCTGTGAAATTTTGCTCGCAGACCAGGATGGAGTCCGCTTCTCAAGATTCTAATAAATAATTGTGCTTTCAATGAGTGATCTCTGTAGTCAATTTGGGTAGGTCTTTTTCTCCCAAACAGTTGGAAACTTAATAAAGGTTTCTTGTCTTGATCCAGATCTCATTTCACACTTAAGGTCTTGTATTCTTAAATATTATACCTGCTTAGTGTCAAAGGATCATAGGTTTTCACAACTGAAAGGGACCTCAAAGCTTCAAGTCCTACCCAAAGCATGAATCATTTTTCTAGTATCCCCAACAAATGGTCATCTTGACAAGATCCTGAATGGTGGGTGTAATTGGCACAGAGAAATCAGTTCTCCATGGGATTGTTCCCTGGGGAAAACAAGGAGAAGTCTGTAAGAGAGATCATTTTAGCTCCATGGCACCATCCTCTGGGAAGGTCATACAGTCAGAAATCAAGTTATGTCAAACCCATATAGCACACACTCTGTCAGGGTTCTTGGTAGTCTTATCGCAGCCTGTCAGAAATCCCAATCATATCCCTGATATTAAATGTTATCTATAAAACAGTTTATGGCCCATAGCTTCACTACTGCCCTCCTTTGGATTAGTCCCTGACAATCTGTCTCATGGTGTCTTTCCCTTTAACCCTCTTCTATGTCATGATGTCTAACTTTACTAGGCTTCTCAACCCTACTTCTCCTTCTTATAGCTAACTAATTCCTTAGGATGCTGAATCCTTTTCAAGAGTCAACCTGTTCCAGTTGATAAATGGTCAAACGATATGAACAGATAATTTTCAGATGACAAAATTAAAACTATTTATAGTTATGGGAAAAAATCACTATTGATTAGAGAAATGCAAATTGAAACAACTCTGAGGTACTACTTTATGCCTGTAAGATTGACTAAGATGACCAGAAAAGATAATAACAAATGTTGGAGAGGATCTGGGAAAACTGGGACACAAATCCATTGTTGGTGGAGTTGTAAAATGATCCAGCCATTCTTGAGAGCAATCAGGAACTATGCCCAAAGGGCTATAAAACATGCATACCCTTTGACCCACCAATGCCATTACTGTGTTTGGATCCCAAGAAAATTTAAAGGAGGGAAAAGGACACACATGTGCAAAACTGTTTGTAGCAGAGAAGAATTGGAAAAGAAGTGGATGTTCATCAATTGTGGAATGGCTGAACAACTTGTGGTATATGAAGGTAATGGAATATTATCGTTCTATATATAAAAATGATGAACAAGCTGATTATAGAAGGACCTGGAAAGATTTACATGACTGATGCTGAGTGAAATAAGCAAAACCAGGAATACACAATTATTGTACACAATAATAGCAAGATTGTGTGATCATCAGCTATGAAAGGTTTGGTTTTCAGTGATTCAGTGATCCAAAGGAATCTCAATAGACTTTGGACAGAAAATGCCATCTCCATGGATCACTTTGACCCAATAGTTAAAATTCTGTCTTCCAAAAAGGATCAGAATAAATATTTTGGCTCTTCCAGGTAACAATTCTTCATGTCTGAGAGTAGAGATTATGCTTTTCCCACTCGTGTCTTCCCTCCATCCATCAAAATATCTCCATTACTTTAAATATTTTCTGGATAATCAATACCTTGTTTTCCTAAAATGCCCAAAATACGCAACTATAGATATTAGTTCTTTAAATAAGCACTATATACTCAACCACTATATGATTTTAACTGAAATCAGCTATGGTATTTACAAATCTTTTGTTCTATCCTCAAGTATACATAAATATTGAGTTATTCCAATATTCCAGTCATTATTATTCCTACTCCTGGCTCTAATATTCAGAATATTTTTTTATTTGGAAAAATAAAGGAATGGGCAGTGAAGACATAAGGAAACTTTAAGTCTGCTCTTTCCATTACACCATACTACCTATTCTTTCATGAGCATCTTATCACAGATCTCAGCTCTATTCAATCAACTGTTTTTAGCCTGGGATTTATGAATTTTTTTTAATATTTGTAATTCCATATAATTAGTTTTCTTTTTCATCTTAAATATCTTATTTTATTCATTTAAAATATCCTGAGAAGGGATCCCACATGCTGCACCAGATGAACAAAGAGGTCTATGACACAAAGTCTATCTGTAGAAATATTGATATTTTGTGGAACCTGATGGAACACAAGACTGTCCTTCAGGCATTATTCATTTTGACCACATGACTTTCCTTTTTCTCTTTCTAATCATATATCTTTATTCCCCCTCATTTTTCTAATTCTTATCTGTGGTTTCTTTCACTTTTTATTATTGGATTATACTATCAAATCAACTTTACACTAATGAATCACGGACAAAGTCATTAATTACCAAAGTATATGTTGACTTAATTTTGACATTTTAAATTTTGAGATTTTTAGCAGTATTTGTCTTCAATAGACATCTTCAATGATTGCCATAGATGCATAGTTACAATTTTTATGGTAATCATTTTTAAGTACCTATTGTGATCATTGCTAATGTGAGATGTCCAAATATCCCATGATATATGTTTTTCTTACCTATAGACAGATAAGAATATCAACTTCAGATATTGTATTTGCCTTTTGTAGGGAGAACTTCTGAGCCAAACATCCATTTCACTTCATTTACAGTGAAAATGTCAAGGTAGATATGGTTCAATTCCTCCAGTAGTATGTCTACATGTTAATGAACAAAAATTCCATAACAGTCTCTTCATTCAGGTGTTGATAATCTAAAAATCATGTGATTTATTAGCACCCTCCTCCCCTGATTCTGCCATTCACTGACAAAATATAAAGTGGCTATATGGAATTATTTTGTGTTTTTTCTTTGTTTCATGAGTTACCAAGAATTCATCATCATGTGACCAGTTGCTGCTAATGAGTCTCTATTTTCCTGGACCAGTTTTTAGACCACTAACAAGTCTTTTGAAAGGACCTTGGCCAAAACCTTTCTGTGTTGTGTAATCCAACAGTTTGTGCTCATCTGTTGTCAATAATACCTTGCAGAGCCTGGGGTCATTTCTGTTTTATTACTGAGCAGAAGAATATACTTTTTGTATAATGCTATTTACATTAGCATAATTAATGAATTAGCTTTTCCTAATTAATAAAGCTGTTCCAGTTTATATTCAATTCAGCAGACATTTATTAAGTACCTAATATGTTTAAAGGCCTGAAATAAAAATTGGAGAAAAGATGAAATCTTGATTAGGGATGGGAAAGAAAACAAGCATTTATTAAGCTCCTACCATCCGCCAAGTACTGTCCTAAGTGCCTTACAGATATTTTCCCATTTGACCCCATAAGACAAGATTTGTACCTTACAATTTAGTATTAGGATCAGACCCATAAATAAAATATATATAATATTACATGATTGATTTGTTTGATATGGATTTATGCATAATAAGTATGGAAATGATTTTCACAAAAGCAATGCACAGGCTTACCTGAGGAAATTTTGATAGATAGTTAATTATAGACAAATTCTCTTCTATTACAAGTATTCTTAACCTGGGGTTCATGAAAATCAATAAGAATTATGACTAGATTTTAGGAGCCCCAAGACATAGAAGGATGGAAAACACATTTTTTTTTATTTTTATTGTGCCAGGACCATAGAAAGCATTTAACAAATACTTATTGACTGACTAAACTACAATTGAAATTTAGCATTTCCTTGAATTAATTAAAAAATTTCTGACAATAAATATATGAAATTCAATACAGTTAAGAACCTCTGGTATATAATATCTGTATAGATTTTGCCAGTTTTGTCAAATACATTTGGTGGATAGATTTTTTGGGGGGGTGATGAAAAATTAAAGAAATCTGCTTGCTGTGTCCTGGAAAGCTATAGTCATTTTGGCAAGTTTGTCAGGTGCCTTCAAATCATTTAGGCAAAATCCAACAGAATTTATCTGACCTGAGAGTAGCACCCCTGTCACTGTCACAAAAACTATACCCATAAAGATTAGTATGATCTCCTTAGAGACTCCACTTATTTGTTGAGGTAATAAGATTAAGCTCTGTGATTAATTTCCCCAGGTAGAAATTACAGAGACACACAAAATCGACACATGATTTTAAGGAAGGAGAAAACCCCAGTAACTATTGTGGGCCAGAAGTTTACCCTTTGATCTATTTGCAATCTTTTATATAAAATAATCTGTATCCTTCTTTTTCTTTTTTCTAAAGAAGCCGTATCTTGCTTTGAATTAGCAGAAAAATGAGATTGGTCATAGTTATAATTAGAATTCATGGAATTATGGAAGTACCTTTTAAAATGTATCAGCCACTACCTCTTGCAGGAAACAATTACAGGAAGTTAACACTGGACTGATGGCTCTCTATCTGTCTTGCCAATATTACCATTGACAGTTACTATTCTACATTGTCATTTCCATGGTCTTCATCATATGCTGTTTTTTTGACAAAAGCACCCCAACCCCCTCTTAATTTTTTTATTACAATACTGAGAAGAAGAAACCACCAACTGGGAAAAAATTGGTTTAAAGTTCTTCACACTTCAAGATTTCTGGAGGAAACCAATGGGCATTGTATGAGTATGGCTAATGTCCAATGACCTTTTTCATCAAGAATCACAAACTATGAAAATTATGAAAAGTTATCTTTGTATTTATTTGAAAAGAATAGAAAGCTATTTAAAAAAGAAAAATGTACTTGAAAAAAAAAAGAAAACAAAGGATCATATTCAAAACTATTATCTGAGTATCATTGTTTTTTGGGTCCTCTGTGTTCTTCCAGGCTCTCTTAATTCTTACTTTCTAAGCTTGGATGATGTTCCTAAGGTCCTGGGCATACCTTAGGACCTTTAAATTCTCTTTTCCGAGTTATAATCCTAGTTCTACTCATTATTTGTTATAACTCTAGGCATAGTACAAACACTTCCTGAGTCTAAACTTCCTCACCTCTGAGAAAAGAATAATTATACTGACATAGCTCTCTAGAACTTTGGTTAGGAATACTTAATAATAATGATCAGTAAGCATTTTACCATTTTCAGTTAGTAATTAAGTGCCCATTGCTTGCTGAGCTCTATAAGAGGCACTCAGAAATGATGGGGAATGCCTCAACTATGATCTCCTTTTAAAGTCCCTTATGTTATAATTCAGAGAGAAGAACCATCTAAAGAAAAAATGTGAATTAATAACAACAGAGCAGTAGCACAATAACTATTGTTACAAGATAATTCGAGAATTTTGAGGTCACACATGGTCCCAATCCCCCAGGTTTTACCATGTGCCTTCTCATGTGACATCTGGGTGATGGTGGTAGTGGCAGTGGCAGTGAAAGCTAGTAGTTAGATAGTTCTTATTATGTGCCAGGAACTATACTAAGTACTTTACAAATATATATTTTGATCCTCACAACTCAGGGAGGTGAGTTCTATTAGCTCCAATAGACAGAGAAAGAAGACAGAGATTAATTGATTTGCTGAGAGTCCAAGCTGGTTTTGTGTCTGAGATCAGGTTTGAATTTAAAGGAATGTGGTAGGTCTCTCTAGGTCAACTTGCATATTAATCACAGAGCTAAGACTCAAACTCAGTTCATTTCAACTCCCAGGGAGTGCTCTACTTTAATTAAAATTAACACATGAATTTTAATTAAATTATACTGGGAGAAATCAGACAACTCAAAGGTGGGTAACTTTGGCTTACCCAACTTATAAACAAAATTCAAGAATTAATATATCAAGAGAAATAGCTAAGAAAAAAGCCTCAAAGCATTCCATGTTTTCTTCATAATATGGTAGCTCCTATCAAAAATGTATACCCTTCTCATGGAGAATATTCTCTCCATTAATATGGATCATAATATACTGCTCAATTCTTGTCTATACTCTCTTCTAGATAATAGATTTAGAAATGGAAGCGGCCTACCCATTCATTTTACAGATGAGAAACTGAGGGAGTATAAAACCATGAAATGTCTTGCATAAAGTCACATATTTAGGAAATGTCAAAGTTAAGACATTTATTGAACAGAAGGTCTTTCTGTTGGGTGCCTCTCCCTCTTTTTTACATTTCATCAGTAGCAATTGATTACCTGGATTGTCCAACTGTAATCTCTTGTTCTCACAAAGTAACCAGACCCCACCCTTGTTTTCAAAACTTAACAGTTCTCCAATGAAATATATGAGCCATCACTAGAACTATGTTGCAACATGTTTCTGCTCACCATGCATCTCTACTTTATCCTTTGTTTTTAGTCTGTTTGTTTGTTTGTTTTTTAATTATGGTATTCTAAGCTGAACAATCAGGAAACAATTCCAGGAGAATAGATGTGACACAAAATAGAAGTTTTGGAGCTGAGGGGCAAATTGAGAATGTTAAAAGTTAAAAATCATTTCTGATTTCTGTTCTTGTGAACCCATGACACATTTGGTTCTAGTTATTCTTAATGCTTGAATCAAATACACTTCCAATCTGTTACAAATAATCTAAAAGGTACATCAGAAATTTCTCAAGCACCCACTATGTGCCCAGCATTATGCTAGCTAGATTTGGAGAAGGATGAAAAAAAGGAATAAGATGTATTATCTATCCTCATGTTGATTACAATTTGGTACAAATAACTATGGAATGAGAAAACTGCAAATGAGGTAATGAAGAGTTTAACATAACTGAACCTCAAGTAACAACAAATAAATCAGGCTCATGTAAAAAAAAAAAATCCAGTCATTTTTCAGTCATGTCTGACTCTTTATGAAACCATTAATTTTTTTATTTTGTTTTTTTTGGGGGTGGGGGGCAAAGTTACTGGAGTGGTTTGCCATTTCCTTCTCCAGCTCATTTTTTTCAGATGAGGAAACTGAGGCAAACAGGGTTAAGTGACCTGACCAGAATCACCCAGCTAGTTTGTGTTTGAGGCTAGATTGACTTCAGGTTATTCTGACTTCAAGCCTTACACTTTATTCATTGCACCACAAGCTTTAATAATATCGGCCAAGCTAAAAAGGCTTTAATTATTGCCCTAGTTACAAACTATAGGTTACATGTCGATCCACTTCCTTAAAGACATTATAAAACAAGCCCACCATTGTCCCCAGAGTGTCAATGACCAGGTAAGGACTTTTTTGGAGGGGTAGGTGGAGGAACTATGGGAGAGTTGAAGAACAGTAACTTATAAAGATCACAGCAAGGTTAGGAAAAGTTGCCATCTACATCACCAGAAACAATAACTACACTTAATCAACTAGTCAGCCAATTAAGATTTAGTAAGTGCAGGCTGTATGCTAAGAATTATGTTGAGCATTTTGAAATCACATTATTTTAGAGTATTTGTAGAAGTGATCAATTAGAAGAGACACAAAGTTCTATAATAGATTTATGAGGGTCAGGCTTATTCCTGATTACATGGGAGACCAGAAAATAGGAGACATAGCAACAGATCTGGGTCTTGAAGGATGGGCAGAATTGTGCTAGGTAAATAAAGGGGATAAATTACCCTAGACTGAAATTTGGGATGAATCTTAGAAGCCATCATGTCCACCTATTTCATTTTGCAGGTGAGGAAGCTGAAGCACAGAAGGAAGTTTGCCCAGAGACATCTAACTAGTAAGCTTCTGAGGTCTGAACTGAATCCAAGTTGTCTTGCCTGCAGTTAAATGATCTATTCACTAAATCATAATATGTAGGACAGAGCTAATAACTAGAAAACTAACTAACCCCATATATTGCTGCTATTTCAAGAGATTGTGTATGTTGAGATGAGGGGTTATCAGGTTTTCTTTATAATATAATATGTAATGTTTTAGAGATATGATAGCCAGACAGCAGGAAATGCAGTGTAAAAGAAAGTTGAGATTTCCCAGGGACAGAAAAAATGTCCATACTCAAAGAAACATGTGCAAAGACTGGGCTGGGGGTGGGATTGCTAAAGTAATTGAAATCCACAGAGTTTACTGGAACCAAGCCAACTCTGTGCAGAGTAAGCCAAGTCCAAACTTACCAAAAACATCGCTAAACGTCTTTACATTTTTTTCATGTGTGTTTGGAACAGATCATGCAGCATTAAAACAGCCAAAAGAGCCTGTTCTGATACACACACACACACACACACACACACAGCCACAACATTCTCTCTCTGTCTCTCCTATCTCTGTGTGTGTCTCTCTATGTGTGTCTCACTCTGTCTCTTTGTGTGTCTCACTCTGTCTCTTTATCTCTGTCTGTCTCACATACACACACACACTCAATGAGGTGACATTACTGACCAGTTTTGTTTTGTTTTTGGAGATGAGGAAATTGCAGTTGCCACTGTTGAACCATCTGAAAAAATGTGACTGCAGTTTAGAATGTGGCAGAAGCATCTAGAGGTTAGATCTGTTATAACTTATATGCCTCTGGCTAAACTTGATTTCACTTTTTCAACCAGTTCGTTCTTCCATAACTTGAGGAACACAGTGCCTTTCAAAAAATAACCTTTGTTGTTTAGATATCATTGGTTCCTTTTAAATAAAATTATCTTTAAAAATCTCCAAATGTTTCAAAGAAAACCAAATGTTATATAGTAATAATAACCCATTTTATATGTAGAAGACAAATAAAGAAATCTTCCTCCTTTAGTGAGAGAGGTGTAGGACTCAGGATGTATAACACTGCTTAAATTGTCAAAGAAAACTTATTAGTGAGGAGTAGAATAGGAAGTATATATACATACATATGTATGTGTGTATGTGTATATAAATATGCATGTGACTATATATAAATATATACTAGTATACACACATATCACTAAAGTTTAAAAACAAAAGGCACCGGGAAAATGCTAAATGCTTTCCTGAATTTCAAGTCTTTAATATATTAAAAGAAAGTTCATAACACTTCTTAATGGTCTGTGAAATATATTTATATGAATTCTTCTATCTTTGTGAATTTTTATTATTTAATTTCTTTTATAAGAATTTAGAGACACTAAGAAATCTAATCCTCAGTAGTCTAATAGTCAAATAAATATATGTCTATATTCTTCTCTCTATGGTCACTGAGTCATTATTTCCTAGACTTTTACAAAGTGGAACTTAGAGCTGGAAGGTAATCTGAGAAGTCATCTATTTATGCCCATCTCTATTAGGAGAATGGTTGGGTAAATTGTGGTATATGAATGTTATGGAATATTATTGTTCTGTAAGAAATGACCAGCAGGATGAATACAGAGAGGCTTGGCGAGACTTACATGAACTGATGCTGAATGAAATGAGCAGAACCAAAAGATCATTATATACATCAACAACAATACTGTATGAAGATGTATTTTGATGGAAGTGGATTTCTTTGACAAAGAGACCTAACTCAGTTTCAGTTGATCAATGATGGACAGAAGCAGCTACACCCAAAGAAAGAACACCGGGAAATGAATGTAAACTGTTTGCATTTTCTTCCTGGGATATTTCTACCTTCTGAATCCAATTCTCTCTGTGCAATAAGAGAACTGTTCAGTTCGGCACACATATATTGCATCTAGGATATAATGCGACATATTCAACATATATAAGACTGCTTGCCATCTAGAGGAGGGGATGGAGGGAGGGGGGAAAAATCGGAACAGAAGTGAATGCAAGGGATAATGTTGTAAAAAATTATCCTGGTATGGGTTCTGTCAATAAAAAGTTATTATAATAAAAAAAAAGAAATAATCTATTTAAAGTCCCTTATTTTTAAAATGAGAAAATTGAGCTACTAGGTATGATGTGACTTGTCCCAAGTCGCATGAGTAGTAAGTGATAGACCTGGGATTCTCTTTCTTTCCTTTATGTTACATAATGTTCCTATATCACATTTTTTTACTTCTGAGAAATATTGATCAAATTTGTGGTGATAATAAAGGGATATTAAAAGGTCTAGGTAAATAAAAGATGCCTCAAGTAGGAGTCAAGAGAGGTGCAACAAAATCAGTTCAGTGCATGTCATACAGGAAGTGCTTAATAAAAGCTCTATCTAGCTATTTATGTATAGATCTATTTATTATCTACCTGTCTAATATCTCTTATCTAGCTATTCATCTATTATTTATCATCTATCATTTGTTTATCCATCATTCATCTGTCATGTATTACCTATCTATCTATTCATTCATCCATCCATCTCTCCATCCATCCATGCATCCATCTATCCATATATCCATGTATCCATGTATTTATTCATCTAGCCGTCCATCTAGCCATCTAGCCATCTATATATTTAGAACAGCAAGATGGTTTAACAAAGTGTCAAAACTAAAATCAGGAAGATTCATCTTCCTGAATTCAAATCTGGCATTATATACTTATTAGATATGTGAACCTAGACCTTGTTTGCCTCAGTTTCTGTATCTATAAAATGAATTGGAGAAGGAAATGGCCAACGACCTCAGAATCTTTTCCAAGAAAATCTCAAATGAGGTCATGAGGACCCAAACATGACTGAAAGACTGAACAGAAAAATCTATCATCTATTCATCCATCTCTCTATCTTTGTTGTTTCCATGATCATCAAGTCATAAGTCCTTTATTCTCATCCCTCTGGGACTTGAATGGAGAATGGATTCATTAAAATGCCCATAAAGCTCAGAGTTTATGTCTTAGTGGTTGATTAGATATTTATGAATCTACTACTATTCAATCATTAGAACCACAATTAAATCAGTAGTCATATGAAAAGCTAAATAAGCTATATGGTTCAAGAATAAACCCAGTTTTCAGCATTGAAACGATATGATTACTTGGATTAAGTCCACGGAGGAAGATGAGAGATGCATTGACTAATCTTCCATCAATTCAGTTTGTCAAATATTTATGGTCAAAGGCCCTCAAAAAAGGAAACAATGTGGTATAAGGATTAAAAGGCTAAGATCCCAAGATCTGCAGTTTAAATTTGAGACTGCTGAGTAAGCAGCAGAGCATCTTTCCAATATCATACTTCATCTAGTTAGAAAACTGGGCTAAGTTCCCAAGCTTCTTTAAAATCCAGATTTTTTTTTCTGAAGTTTGGTTTCTTTCTCTTTGACAAGGCACCCACTCAAGCAAGACTTGAATGAAGGTGGGAAAACCGAGGACGGACATTCTGACTTCCTTTTCTTCAAAGAATCCCCTCCTGTGAGCAACCCAAAAAGCTTTCAGAATTTAAGTAAAAACTGTCAAACTAATCCCTAGGATTATTACAAACTTTATAAATCTCTACAATTTCCTCTTCATTTTCCAGGATGGTTATTTGTCATCTCACTCACCATTCAAGTTAGCCTAGAAGGTCCAAACTGGTATCTAAGTTGTCTTTTTGTGTTGTGTTTTGTTTTTTTGCTTTCCTTTGGATAACCTCTGTGAACAACTTTCCACAGGAAGTATTTCATGACTTCTGGCTCTGAGAAAGATGAATTCTTTTTTATCTTGGAGGTTATGTGATTATAGAGGACTTCGAATGGCTGTCATTTATGGCCTAGTAACTTTCCACATCGATTAGAAACACCTGGCAGATGCATTAGGGGTCTGGATGGGATTATTGCTCCAAAGCAGGTGTTTAACAGAATGAAGCAATAAGAGTGATTGCAATTAGGGATGCCATTGGGTATATTTGAAAATCAGCACATCTCTAGCGTCAATTAAAAAACACTGATCTAACTAAATGTCCATTACAAATTAGTCTCACAATGTTCAGAAAAGCTCATTCAACAGGACTTGGTCACAAAATAAATGTCTTTTATCTCTTATAAACATTCTCATAATCACGTTGGAGTTAAAAGTTCTCAAAAGAAATCTGTAGATGTCCAGATGGTGTCTGGACAGTTTGTTTTATGATAATAAATAGGAAGGTGGACATATACAACTGAAAGATGAACCAGAAGAATAAACAATTAATGAGAAGTTATGGTACCCTGACCACAGAAGAGGGTATAGAGAAAGTTTGAGCCAACTTAAAAGTAATGTCGAGAAGAAAAGAGAGGAGATGAATGTTGAGGAGGGGAAAGGATGAGACCAGTTGTTGCTACTCGGTGTACTCCACATTCCCAAAGATCGGCACGTGTGCTCTCAGAGTAGTTGGGAAAATTTCCTGCAGATAAGAAATGGGCTCCAGATGTGCCATCAGCCCACATAATTTTATATTTCAAAGGAATAAATAAATTGCATCTTACATGTCATCAGGAAGGTCCCCATGGTGCTTAATATCCAGAGATTATAATGTGATCTAAACACAAACATTCTGGTTCATGGAATATCTTCCTTTGAACAAGGAGTTAAATCTTTATATTCATTTGCCTTTTTTACTTAGAACTCAATCATGTACTACCACATAATCAGTCTGAGAAGGAAAGGCTGCTGTTTTTTTTCTGTCTTTTTCTCTGATGTTTTGACATGCTTTCTTGTTCCTTATTACTTACATTCAGTTACCTTATCAGTATGACTTTGCCTTTGAACTAAATGCTTCTGGCTCCCAGCAGTAACTCACTCTCTAGATATAATATGTCCTGGTGAAATTTTTAGCCCATTGTCTCCATTGAGCAATGATATTTATTCTTATATAATAGGCAGTCATGGAATCACTCAAAGTCAGAACTGGAAAGAATGAAAGTCAAACTTCTTGTTTTCAATAAGAAATTGAGATGCAGGAATTTTAGGTGCAGAGGATAAGTTAACTTTTCAAAGGGCAGATAGATGATGGTGGTGGTAGTTGTATAATTTGATGCTATATAAACAATATCTAGGTAAACATACCCTGGACAAATCGCTTAACCCTTTTTTGCCTCCGTTTAATTATCTGTGAAATGAGCTAGAGAAAGAAATGATAAAGTACTGCAATATCTCCCTGAAGAAAATTGAGCCTCCCCGAGATCACAGAACTGAGGCAAGATTCAAATTCATGTCTTTCTGACTCCAAGGCTGGCAAGCTAAAAAGCATTATTAGGCTTTTATTAGGTGACAAGCACAGTACTGGGCTGTGCTGGGGAATCACAAAAAGAAATGTAAGAAATTCAGAGAGCTCATGTTTTAATGGAAGAGCACCCTTATTGGATGTGGTAGCTGCACATTGTGTGGAAAGATAAAGTGATAAAACAAATTACAATAGTAAGAAAGATAATATTGCATTTTCTTTAGATTTCCATTGATGAAGCCATTTCAGTTTCTGATGTTGAATATTTGCAGCTTAGACATGAGAAAACTAGTTGAAGTAAACTGCTAATTCAAAGATTTATCTTATTCTGTAATGATTCCAGCCAGGGTGTTTTTTGCCATATTCTTCTGATTGAAACCCAAAATTGATGGAGGAACATGGAAGGTTTGTGCTAGAAACAACTGCTGTACAAATGACCCAGATTATTTTACCTGTATCTGCTTTAGCCATCCATTCAAAGATTTAGCAATGTTTCTCTACTGGAGAAACTATTTTATTAAAACTTACAAATCTCTAATAAAAGATAATAATCTGAAATAAATGGTAATAAAGTGGAAGAGCAACATTATATATATATACATATTCATGTGTGTGTGTATATATATAATATATATTACAAATGCATGAATATATTGTGGCATATGATAATATATAGTATGTGATGGCATACTATTGTGATGTAAGAAATGATGAGCAAGGGACAATGTGACAGCACAATAGAAGAAGCATTGGGCTTGAAATCAAGAGGACCTGAGTTCCAATCTGGACTCACACACTAGCTTTGTGACATTAAGTAACTTAACCCTAATTGCCTCCAAAAAAAGAAAGAAAGAAAAAAGAAAAAAATGAATGAATAAGTTGATTTTAGGAGGAAAAAAACATGGAAAGAATAGGCTGATATAATGAAGGACGAAATGAGCAAAAGCAAGTGAATATTGGGGATGGAATAGTGGCAATATTTTTCAAAGAGTATCTGTCAATGGCCAAACAATCCTGAGTTATGGATGTTCAAGTCAACTAACAAAGGACCTAAGAAGGAAAATTCAGCCTATTTTCAGAGAAATAAATGATATAGGAAAGCATGTATTGTATGGTTTCCTATAGAAATATGATAGATAGATAGACAGACAGACAGAAAGATGGATGGACAGAGATCAATATATATCTGTGTCAAATGTTGGCATTCTCTAATGCAGGGATTGTAACAAAGGAGGAAAATAACTTGGAATTGAAAATGTAACAAAAAATAACTATTAAAAAGCAACAAGAAAATAAATTAAACCAAACATAGGAATCCAAGGGTTATTAGCCTGAATTTTACAATGTCCCACAATAAGTGTTCCTTACTGTTGTTAATCATGCCAGGAGAAGACTTGGGACACTGTGAGATCTACTTTGCTTTCAGGTATCCCAAATGCTGTGGCAACATCAGTGATTTATTGTTCTTCATGATTTTGTCTAGTTGCTTCTAATTGCTTTAATATATCTATCAGTCTAAATCTGTTGGTATTTCCTTGATTTTTGTTCAAAGTAAATGCTTCTGTGTCCATCACCTAATTTGATGAAATAGCACAAAGTGGACTTGTACTATAATGGGATCATACAATCTGGAAACACAATAGATAAAGAAATCAAAGCTCTGAAACAAGAGATGGTTTACTTAAACTCATTCAAATGTTGGTAGAGGAGCCAGATTTAAACCCAAATGATTAATGAAGATTCTATACTCATATTATCATATCACAGCATCCTCCATGAACTCCATGATACTATTTGACTTACAAAGAGGGTTTAGAAATCTTTCCTGAGTCAGCTTATGGTTCTGAAACTCATGTATCCAAAAGTCTATTATTTCAATTAGTTAGAATATATGCTAATGATGTCAAACTCATAATTTTATGCCAAGGTCATGGACTTACTCCTCATACAGACTTTTATGTTTCCTCCACAATCTAGATGGCCCAGTAGACAGAACTGATCTTGGAGTCAGGAAGAACTAATGGAGCCTTTTACTAGCTACATCACCCTGGGAAAAGAACAACCACTCCATGTCTGTGTGCTCATCTTTAAAGTGAAGAAGTTGGTCCTGATGATCTCTAACATCCCTTTCAGCTTTCCATCTTTTTGATTCATGCAATGATTAGACTAGATTTTAAGATCAATTTTAGCTCCAAGAATCTAGGTTTCAAAAAATTTCTTATCACGCTCTTTAAGAAAGTTACATCATGCTGCTCAGGCCTGGTACTCTTCCCTTTCAGTTTTCCTCCCTGAATCTAACTCCATGTCTGAATATACTGGCTTCCTGAATGAGTAAAATTGATGGATCCATCAAAATATCCAACTTTCTCTGGAGTTCACTGCTGTCCTGATCATTAGGGGAAAGAAAGTATTTCTGACTGTCTATTCAGCCTCCTCACTATGCAAGTGACCTTCCAACTCCCTTTAGATGTCCTAGTCTCATTGGAAACCCCCCAGCTGTTCAGAAGGTAGAAAGGCAGTCCAATTGTTGTATAATTCATTTACAATAGGTACTTGGAATACACAAAAAAATTGCCTAGGACTGGAAAAACCCAAGGGAGACACCAGGAAGTTGGATGCTAAGCACATTCTCCAGTTTCCAAGTCCTTAGAGCTTTTCTCTCAACTCTGGTTGACATGAGCACCTGCAAGGTCAGCCTTGAGAATGCTGGATGCAATTTCTATAGCTCCATTTATTAAAAAATAAATAAATAAACTCCTTGACTTTTTGTTTATCCAAAAGTCCTTGACTTTTCTAGAGAACAATAAATAACTCTTTTGTTCTCATAAAAAGAAATAGAGGCTGGGGGGGGGGAGGGTCAGTGAAGGAAAGAATGAGACAGAGAAAAAGACAAAGAAATGAAGAAAGATTTAAAAATTGAATAATTTTAATTGAGTGCATAATACTAAGTTAGTTTCTATAACCCTACAAAGTTTCTATGAAACTTTTACATGTTACCCCCAAACATCCTTAAAACAATCCTTGTAAATTGTCTGGTAGAAGTAACTGTCATCTTATAGAAGCAAAAACAACAAAAAAAAAGTTTTCCTTTTCCCTTCCCTCCCTGTCTCTGTCTCTCTGTCTCTCTTTGTCTGTGTGTCTGTCTCTGTATTTCTGTCTCTCTGTCTCTCTCCTATCTCCTTCCTCCCCCCCGCCTCGTGTCTTTTTGTCTGGCTATCTCTGTGTCTCTTTGTGTGTCTTTCCGATATTCCTCCAAGTCATCTTACCATATATACTCCCTCATAAAAACTTTCCAGAATTAAACAAAATTGAACAATGAAATGCCTGTATGAACCATGTCTAGCAAAATATGTATGCAATATTATATGCTTATAATCCCCACTTTGGAACAGAATGTTCTCCTGAAACCATTGGATCAGGATGTCCTTTCTCATTATAATCATCAAAATTAATCAATTTAGCTGCTAAACGTTGGTTGCTTTTACTCACATTATTGCTATCATCATTTTTATTTTTTTCTTTTAGATATTCTTACTTAACTTTCTTTTAGATATTTTGTTCTTGGAAATTTTCCTTGCTTTTCTTAATTCCTCATATTTATCATGTTTTATGTTGTAATACTATTTCAAGAGATTTGCTCCGCAACTCTCCAAGTTATGGACAAACTCTGTTTTTTTTTAAATCTCAAAACATGCTGCTATAAATATTTTGATAAATATAGGTTTTTCATTCTATCTTTGACTTCCTTCTGGAATTCCAATATTGAACTATGAACCAAGGAATATAAACAGTTTAATGACTATGTACACAATTCTAAATTCATATTCACAATAGCCCACTTTCATGGGCAATAGTGTGCCTATTTTTCCATGGCCCTTCCAATATGGCCTTTTTCCATTATTTATCATCTTTAACAATTTATTGATTAAAGATGAAATCTCAGGGTTGATTATTTGAGTGTTGGTGTATTTAATCATATGATTATTGCTAGTTCTGAAAATGCCTGATATAATCACTTGGCTCCATTTGTAGCTTCTATTTATAACTTTTTTCCATATATTTCCTGGGAACCACTCCTATTTTACAGATAGGAGAATCAAAAAAAAAAAAAAAAAAGAAAGAAAGAAAGAAAAGAAATGGATGACCTGCTCTTAGTCACATGGCAAGGGAATAGCACCACAAAGTTCAAAACTCAGGAATTCCAGATGTTGAATCTTGTGTTCTACTGGATTTGTTCCATGTGATTTTTCTTTTTGTTTCTAAAAATACTTCATAGTGTGCATCTGCTTTATATTCTGAAATTTTGCCATCAAGAAAGACCCTTAAACATATGCAACATATGAAGTATGTGAGGGGAAGAGATTAGAAGATACAGCATCATAATCCATCAAGCTATAATCCATTTCCTTCTGTTTTCAATATCCTGACTCACCCACAAAGATCTAAGTTCATTGACTCAGTCAGAGCAATACCAGGCAGGGACAATCCATTCTAGTCTATTAAGCACACTTAAAACAAATTGGGTTTAATCCAGTTTTAAATTGTATTATGATAGTCAAACCATCTCAACCTAATCAGTGATTTCTGGATTTTATTCAAGTGCTACACAGATGTTATATTTTAATCGCCTTTCTTAATTAAATACATTTTTTTAAAGTCTGGGTTTCTGGATTTTTAGTCTGTTTCTGCATTTTAACATATGGCATTTACCAAAATATTTAGTGATGGATGCTGTTTCCTTTATCTTAATTTCCAAATGAAAATGTTTTATTCTCAGTGCCCTTAATTTTCTATCCAGAGAAACAGCTAATAGAAAAATTAATAGTCACTTCATATCTCTTGGACATGAACAGTCAAGACACCTATTTCTGGCTCTATCTTTCTTCCACTGTGCATCCTTTAGACTGATGTAGTCACTCATGCTATGATCTCATTCATGTTCTTGCTTAAATCCTTTAGCAATGTTTCCCACAGTAGGGATACCAAGATATAGCAATGTCATGGTAAAACCAAAGTGACAGATTTCTAATTTTCTATTAAATGCAATAAACACAAATTATTACATATATGACTCCTCCCCTAGATCATATCCTTTTTTATTTATTTGGATGTCTCTTTCAAGTCACTAGCAACAGTAAGCCATTATATTCTAAATCAATAGGTCTAGATTCCCATAGATTCCTCATCTCTATAGTTATCTAAGTCCCTAACTGGCTGAACTATGTTTATTTGTTTTGGCTCTAACCACCAAGTCATTCTTATAATATCTTATATTAGTCTTATAATAATCTGTTTTTCATATCAACTTTCATTAACCTGACTTTGGTTGGTCAATTACTTTGAACTCTGATATGTTTAGATAATAACAAATACTCTAACTGACTTAATTTGTTTTCTTATTCTCTTGTGCCTTTCTGTTATTTATTTGATTGGATATCATGCTACATGGCGTACTTTCATACTGTCATCTCTCTCTTTTTCTCTTCACAAAATGATGTGTCAGTTCTAAGGAAGATAACAGTAATCTTTTAGCTAGTATTGGTTAAAACCCCTCTCATACATCTTCTGTGGTCTGTCCTTTTCTTTCTTTGTATCTCCAGAACTTAGCATACTACCTGGCACAGAGTCACAAATGTTTGTGATAGTCTGGAAAACCTATATATCCTGAAGCCCTTTTGTTGCTACTGTTGTTGAGTTATTTCAGTTGTGTCCAATTCTTTGTGGCCCCGGTTGGAGGTATTTTGTTTTTGTTTTGTTTTGTTTTACAAAGACACCAAAATGGCTAGCCATTTCTTTTTCTAGTTCATTTTACAGATGAGGAAACTGAGACAAATAATAAGTAACTTGCCCAGGGTCACACAGCTAGTAAGTGTCTGAGGCTGATTTTGTACTCAGGAAAATAAGTCTTCCTAACTCTATCCATTGTTCTATGTAGTATATTATCACCTAACTGCCTTGAGCCCTAAATAAATTTCCACTGGGATCATTGCTTATTGAATCATATGATTTAGAGTTGAAAGGGACCGAGACTATCTAATCACAGGATCATAGATCTAGAACTAGAAGGAAAGTTATCTAGACCACTCCATTTTATAGATGAGAAAACTAAGACCCAGGTTGAACAATGACTTTCTCAGTGACTGAATGGCAAGGAAAAGTCCGAGCCAGGATTCAAAGACCACTTCAACAATGCTAAGCTCAGTCTGTTCATTTCAGTTCATTTTTGCTCATACCATTCTTAGTCCCCGAAAGATTAAGTGATGTGCCTGGGATCATACAGGATATCCCACTGACTCCTCAAATATCATGTGACTACAAACATTTGGTCTTCTCCCCAATTCACCATTTCTATCATGGACATTGTAATTTTCTCAGTATATTATTCTTAGAGAATTGAAATTACACATCATTCTTCTTTGTTTCTTGTTCTCTAGAGGTGCTATGGCATAATGAATTGAGAGTTGGCTTCAAAATCAGGAATATTTGGATTTAAGGCCCACATTGAAATGAATGAGATCACCAAAGGTGAAAAATAAGAGAAAAAAGGTTTAAAGGAGGACTTTTGAGAATATTCATCTTAGGAAGCCCACTAATTTTCCAGTACCTAGAGGATTTCCAGGTGGTGATATGAGACAGTTGCTAATACAAGAATAGAAGGTCCTGAACCTTAGTTTTCTGACCTGCTGAGAGTAGAAAGGAGGTGGTGGGACTATGCAGTGATATTCAGAAGTAAAAAGATAATAGAAAACCAAAGCCTACTCATTGTGGGTAGATGACGCCCAGGGAGGATTGAATACCAATCAATGTATAATTAGAGCTTGGAAGGTATGGCAGTAACAACCAGATCAGGTTATTTACCTTTAAAAATTGCATTAAATATTATAGGCTGTCAATCCTTGCTCTTTATAAGAGGCAAAATTCAAAATCACTTTTATAGAACTACAATCACGGGGACAAAAATCAAGCACTTCATTCTATTATCCACTACTAATGTTTAATTGAACGTCTTTTCTATGCTTGAATGAAGGTAGAAGAAATCATTCTTAATCACTTGGTGCCCCTCTCCCAGTGTCTACGCCAGACTCTCCTTCCCAAGTAACAATAAACTGGAAGTAAATTCAATTCATGTAATTTAGATAAGCAGGTCTAAATTGAACAAGACTATCATTTTATTTTCACTTCAATACCATTTTCTTTGCAAGGGCCTGGAGCAACATGAACCATATGTCCTGAATCAATCCAGACAACACAATAGCAACACAAGGAGAAAATGATGCAGTTCTAAATAGCACAAGTTTCAAAGTTCCAATGCTCCACTCTACTTCAACAAGTCCATGACCTGAATTACCTGCATTCATTCTCACCATACATTCTCCATACCATCATATACCAGAGAATTACATGAACTGGAGCAAAGTGAAATGAACAGAAGCAGGAGAGAATTGTATTCAGTAATAACTATATGGTAACACCATCATCTGTGAATGACATAGCTATTGTCAGCGATACAAGGATCCAAGGCAATTCTGCAGAATTTAGGATGAAAAATGCTACCTGCCTGCTAAGAAAGAATTGATAAGGTCTGAATGCAAATCAAATCATACTTTTTTAACTTACTTTTTTGGTCTGGGTTTTCTTAAACAACATGACTAACATGGAAATATATTTTGCATGACTGCACATGTATAATCTATATCAAATTATTTGTCTTCTCATGAGACGGAAGGGGAAAGAAAGAAAGGTGAGAATTTGGAACTCAAGATTTAAAATCATACAAGTATTTTTACATGCAATAGGGGAAAATAAAATATTAAGTATTCTTTTAAAAACCACGTATGCCCTATATTTTTCTGCAATAATACACCATCAGTTTGATTCCCTTAAATATCAGAGTCTAAATGTCAATGATTTCCATCCAAATCTAAAATTTTCCACTGATCCTGGTCCTTTTCAGACTATCACAGAGGAATGTTCCTTCTTCTATATGCAGAAGAGGAACACTTTACACCAGAGAGAATATTGGATTTGGATTCAGAGGACCTCAGTTTGACCACCAGCTCTTCTACTTATTGCCTATATGACCCTGGGCAAGTGCATCAACACCTCTGGGCCTTAATTTTCTCATCTGTAAAATGAGAGAATTGAACTAGGTGATCTCTTAATTTTTTTTTAGATCTAATTTTATAACCCTAAGTGTTCCAGCAAAAATTATTTTGTATATATCTTCTTGGGTCAAAAAAATATTAAAAACAAAAACTATTGAATTTTTCTGATTCTAAAATCCCACGCCTTCCACAGTGTTGGGGCTTAAATAGGCATTTACCTAATGTATATTCCTGAATAATTCTATATCTCCCCCGCCTCCAAATAAAAACTTCTCTGACTAGCACCTAGGTAATTAATTTATACTAATATATAAATGGCTAATAATAGCTTAAAGTTACCATTTCCAGGAGTATTTATACTTTCAAGTGGATCAAAACTGTGTGTTTAAGGATGAGCTTTATGGCAGTGAAATTAAAATAATCAATCAATGAATAGAGAAGGTAAGTTTAGGGGTGATTTCATTTCCTAATATCAGATTATATGAGTTATTGCCTATATTGTCTCTTTCTCTGTAGAAGGTTAAATCTGACCAACCTCCATTGTTGAAAAGAGTAGTCGTCAATATTTTCCTCCTTCTCAATTCTGAAACTCTCCCCTTTATGTATGTGCCTTAAAGACAGGAGGAAGACAGAAAAGAAGAAATTAGCATATATGGGAAACTATAGAGTAGATAAGAGGTTCTGTGACTCTACTCTCCTAAACTGGCTTCTCACTTATCAGACTTTGACACCATCCCTCAGCTTTTATTCTACCCTAGAACTTCCCCTTGGGCCTGGAAAGATTAAAAAAAAAAAAAACAGAAAAAAAGAAGTGAACATAGCATGTATTGATTTACATTCAATCTCCTTAGTTCTTTTTCAAGTTGCAAATGACATTTTCTGTCCAAAATCCATTGGGATTGATTTGGATCACTGAACCACTGAGAAGAACCAAGCCTTCCATAGTTGGTCATCACACATTTTTGCTGTTGTTGTGTACAATATATTTCTGCTTCTCCTTGTTTTGCTCAGCATCAGTTGATGTAAATCTTTCCAGGAGTTTCTAAAATCAGCTTGTTCATCAATTTTTATAGAATGATAATATCCCATTACCTTTATGTACTAAAATTTATCCAACCATTCCCCAATTAATGGTTGTCCATTCCTTTTCCAATTCTTCGCTACCACAAAAAGAGCTGCTACAAATATTTTTTGCCCATATGGGTCCTACTTGTTACCTTTATTATTGCCTTGTCTTATATTAATGTTACTTTGAGTTCTGTTGAAGGTTCAAGATTTTTCCCTAAATCATAACCTTAAAGATTGGGAAAGGTCTGCTGAAATTATCTAGTCCAGTAATCTCAAACTTAAATAGAAATGGATACTTCTACCACATACTGACTTAGAAAACAACAAATTAATGTTATGTAGGTCATATCATATTTCTTATTTTGGTAAAGATTTCCCAATTACATTTTAATCTGGTTTGGATTACATTCAGGAGCATTGTGAGGTACATGTAGAATGGACTGTGCTACTTCTCTGCTCTAGTCATGCCCTCACCTGAAGACAAGGTCATATCTAAATAAACCATTGTGGGACTAATGGAATTCTGATCTTATTAAAATGTAGACTCCTTTAGGCCAGGGTTTCTTGAACTTCTTGCACTCATGACCACTTTATTCTCGAGAATTTTTACATGATCCCAGGTATATAGGTATATAAAATAGGTATACAAAGCAAACACTGATAATAAATCACAATTTTTCAGTCTCCACATTGAGTTACAAGATTTCATATGGGGTTGTGTGTGACCCACAATTTAAAAAGCTGGGCTTTAGGCCAAGATCATAAGACCACAAAAGTAGACTTCAAGAACAATAGCTTAATTTTAATAGTGAGGAAATTGAGGTCTTGAGAGGTTAAGGAACTTATTCATAGACATTAGAAATCAAAAGGAAGATTTAAACCCATTTGTTCTGAATTCAGAATCTCTGTCCTTTCCACTGTAATGCTGCCTATTAAAAGATTTCTTTTTTGTTTCTCCATGTGCTTTGGCACATTTTTTTGGATCCAATCTGTGACTTCATTCATGTATGGAATAAATGCTTTCCATGATTCAGAACAGCAGCTCGTGGAACCTAGAATCTTAGAAAGTTAGGTGAAACTTTCAAAGATGAAGTCCCTCAGCCAGGGCCATACAGTCAGTATAAATCAGTTAGTTGAGTCAGAGTTAGGACTTGAACCTTAATTGCTTTCAGTTTTAAATTTATGTTCTCTAAACATTAGGCCAGATTCATGCCCATAGTATGTGCCCAATAAACATTTGTGTACTCATAAAACTGTTTAAGCAATAGAATTCCCTAACATTATGGACATTGCTGTTCTTTTGATGCTTTAATTCCTTTCTCTTCAAAAAATTCAGAGATAGCTACGTAGTGCAGTAGACAGAGCACCAGCCTTGCAGTCAGATAAGTTGAGTTCAAATCTGTTCTCAAACACTTATTAGTGATGTGATTTTGCACTTTTCTAACCCCAATTGCTTCCCAAAAATATCCCCAAAAGGAAAATAAAAAACATAAACATAAACTGCAGTCCCTTTATCGGAGCTTCTCACTAGACCTTCTCCTAAATATTATCAGGCAGTCATCAAATAGATCTCCTTTTACTTTTCCATCATTTAAGTCTTTGATCTGAATTTTCCCTTCTCTAACTCCAATGAAAATAATATAATGGGATACTTGCACAGGCATACGATTGACCCTCTGAGTCCTCCACACAACACACACTAAATGGAGCTATTATGGTTATTCTCCAAATGGATTGTCAGTGTAATTGCCATTGTATGAAACCCATAGGGAACATTGGAGCGACAATGCTTTGACAGCAGCCACTTTTCAAACTTGAATATTTCAGCAATTAAAATCACAAACATAATCACAGCAACAAAAGCCCTGTCTTCAAATTCATTTCCTTTTAATAATGTTCAAGGGGTGGGTTGTTTGGATTTTTTTTTTTTGCTTTGCATTTAAATGGAAAGAAACCTTCAATGTGCTTTAAGATTCTGCATAGAATAGAACTAGATCATGTAATTAATCAGTATTTTCAGTCTCATAATTATACTTTGCCCAAGTAAATCATTTTATATATCACTTTGCATTCGTTGGATTAAATATTTCAAAGTAAGCAGTTATCATAGAGTTGGTGCTATGGCACTTAAAAAAATCATTGGTGTTTTTAGGAAATTAGGAAAGTAGTACAACATTCTACCCTACCCCCATCCCCAGTTTCAAGAAAATTCCTGGTACCTGATTTACTTGACTGTATGGTTTGCTGCACCAAAAGAACTATCTGACAGATTCAGGCCAAATTCTCATCAAGAAAGAATTGCACGGATGCGAGGTTGTTTCAGCCTGATTTGAGATAAAATGACTGAGTCATAAATCCTGGACAAATAGACTCTGTAAAGAGACCAGCAACTGATTCTTTCACTGGCATTGGCTTGTGGTGTTCAAATGACATCCAGCAGTCAGACACTGGAGAAGACCTGCTGGGCATTTACTGATTATTTCAGAGGGCATTGTCCACTCACACACAACTCAAGAGAGAAGTGGGAAGCACTTACAGATAGAAGAATGAGTAGGGGACCCCCACAGTGCTAAGCATGTTGATTAATTGATAGGGAAGATCAAGGAATCAACAAACATTTATTAAAGTCACTATGTGCCACGTACTGTGCCCAGCCATGGCTGTGGGAAGACAAAAGGGGTTTCCAATTCATCTGAAGGAGTTCCATGTGCATTTAAAAATACATGCAAAACAGATAAAAGGGGTTTTGGGGTGCCTCAGAGATAGATTGCTTTACCTCTGGTCATAAGCTGGTTCTTATCTGAGGGAGGCTTCATATTTATTTCTGTCCAAATCCTAATCTTGCATTCTATCTACTATGCCAAATAGTTACATCAAAAACAGAATTATTAAAATACCTTTATAATAATTATATACTTTATAAATTATAATTTATTATGATTATTAATAAGCTTTTAAATGAACAGCTTTTTCCCAAATACAATCACATAGTTTTCATGCCATCTACAAATATGATACTCTAGGAATTGTCCAACAAGATCAGAATACAATGGATCTCTCAACCCTTTAGCAGTGAACACCATTTTAATGTGAAACAGCCAATTATCGCATTACCTTTCTTGGTCACCATATCCCATTACTAATTCATATTACTATATTCCAGTTGGCTCATTTGTGTCCCTGACACAAAAAGAAATTGAGAAGTGTTTTTAAACTCAAATTCCTTCAGAAACAGAAATTGGTTGATTGAATATTAAAGCATCTCTTGTATATATCCTCTTCTCGCCTCTAGCCTAATTATCATCTTGGTAAAGATCCTCATCGCCTCATTCACCATCTTGGATTGTTGCAATAACATGTTAGTGGGTCTCTTTACCTCAGCTCACCCTATTCCAGTTTATCATCCACTCAGATGAAAAAAAGATCTTAATAAAATGATAGCTCCAACCATATCCCCTCTCTCTTAAATAAATGCCAGTGGCCCACCATCACCTCAAGGATCAAATATAAAAGTCTGATTGGCATTCAAAGCTCTTCATAACCTGCTCTCCCCATATGGGGAGCCCTTCTAATACCTTCCTTCTTCTTGTCCTCATATGGTGAGATCAGTAATCTCACTTCTTCACTGTTCCTTGCATAAGACCTTTCAGGACCTGACTAACCAGGCTGACCCCATGTCTGGTATTCTCCATCTTCTCACTTTCTGCTTCCTGGTTTTCGTGGCTTCTTTCAAGTTACAGCAATAATCCTGCTCTCAGAAGACTTTCTTCTTTCCCATCACCAAAGCTGGTGCCTTTCTTATATTGATCACCTGCAATTTATCCTGATTATATCCTGTTTTTGCATAATTGTTTGAATGTTATCCTTCCCATTAGAACTCCTAGAGGTCAGGAATTATCGGATGCCGTTCTTTGTAACCTTGGTGCTAAGCACAATGCCTGGCATATTGTCATTGTTCTTTGGTTATTTCAGTTATGTCTTATTCCCTGTGACCCCACTGGAGGTTTCTTGCTAAAAACATGGAGTGGTTTTCCATTTTTTTCTCCTCAGATGAGGAAACTGAGACAATCAGGGTTAAATGATTTGCCCAGGGTCATATACCTAATAAGCATACAAGACTAGATTTGAACTCAGGAACATGAGTCTTCCTGATTCCAGGTTGGGCATTTTTATCCACTGAGCTCCCTAGCTACCCCACATGGCACATAGTAGGTGGCTTAAAATGCTTAATGACTCAATGTGTAATTTTATGGGTTGACTTCTCTGGACATTTTCTAATTTCATTCTTTCCTCTCAGTTCTTTACAATCACAGTAATTTCAAGTTACTATTAAGTAGAAATTACTAGTTATGGATTTAGATTAAAGCTTATATTTGTTCCTAATTTTGTTCAAAGCTATCAGATTTTTTAAAAAGGCACTTAATTTTGAGAATCTTTTACAAGTACCAGTGTTGGAATAAAAGGCTATTTCAAGTTTATGAGCCGCTTTAACTCAGCATTAATTGTACAGCTTCTAACCTGAGAGCCTCTGGCATGAACTGCAGAAAATTCATAGATAATTGGTTCCTCAGGTCCCAGAGACAAGCTCCTATATGTATCTTTTTAAATAGATCTCTATTTGTGTTATAGGGAAATAGGTGTCCAATGTGTATACACGCAAAGACATTACTGTGCAAAGTGATTTTCAGGTAAACAATAGCACAGGCCAAAATGCTAGAATGCCTCACTTAGCTGTAACAGGATCAATGTGAGAGTTGAAATTATCTGACCATTAGCTCTTCCACAATTGATCTTTTTGTTATGTTTTGGTTTGTTTGTTTTATTTGTCCCAGAAGTTCCCCAAAGTACACTGGCTTCTACATCAATCGGAATTAGGGAGGTCATTATAGCAGATTATTCTTATTCCCTCAATACTATCTTTGGTCCTGAGGCCATAACCCCAGGACTAAGGGATCAATGAGGAAACACAGGAAAAAAAGGCTTTATTAATACCCCAAGTTATTACTTCCCTTCTGCTAAAGACAAAACTCATTTGGGAGGGAGAAACACATAGAAAGAGACAGGGACCGAGACAAAGAGAGTTACATAGAGACGCAGAGAGATACAGAGAGACAAAGAGAAAGTTTCTAAGTCAAAAAGTGATTTGGTGGGGAGAGTGTTGAAAGCAACTGGGTGGCACAGTGGAGACAATAGAGTAGTATTAGAATTAAAGTTCATGATATGAGTTCAAATTTTACGCCAAATACTTCCTTAAACTCAGTGACTCTAGCAATCCTAATCATTTATTTTCTGTCAACCTCAGTATTCTCATCTGAAAAGTAAGGACAATTAATATCAATCTACTTTGGTTGTAAAGATCAAATGACTGTCAGTCTGTCTCGCTGTAACTCTTTCTGTCTCAGTTTCTGTCTCCTCTCTCTCTGTATCTCTATCTAGCTCTCGATCTCTGTCCTTCTCTGTCTTTCTATCTCTTTGTTTCTGTCTCTCAGTTTCTGTCTTTCTGTCTGTCTGACTGACTCTTTTCTCTCTCCCACATATATACACTCATATATGTATATATGTGTACACATATATGCATATATGTGTGTGCATGTACATATGGACATATACCTAAATCCACACATGTACATATATGCACATATATACATGTGGATATGTATAGCATGTGTACTATACATATATATATATATACTTATTATATATGTATGTATAATATTTAGCAGATACTAATAACTATAAATAACAGCTTTTCCCCAAATACAACCACATACTTTTCATACTTTCTACAAATATGATACTCTAGGAATTGTCCAACAAGATCAGAACACAATGGCTCTCTCAACCCTTTAGTTGTGAATATCATTTTAATGTGAAGCAGCCAATTATCTAATTACCTTTCTTGGTCACCATATCCCACTACTAATTTGTATTGCTATATTCAAGTTGTTGACTCATATTCTTCCTCATCTTGATGACTATTTTGCATTGGATATGTATATCAAAAAAAAAAAAGCAATTCTGAGCTTTAAAGTCAATAATCTCTAAGTTGTCCCTTTAAAAACAGTTCCTGCTGAGACTACTCTAAGCACATGTAGTGTTTCCTCTTTATTCCTTCTTGGATATGGCTTTCACTTGAGCCTTTCCCCGCATTAGTAATTGGTGAGAGCTGACTGCTCCCAGATAAGAGATTCTGAAATAACTGTTATCCTGTATATATTTGTTTGCTTGTTGTCTCTACTATTACAGGGTCTTCCTTTGGCTTTTTTTTGAATCCTTATTATCTGGCACACAGTAGACAAAGTTTATTGACTAATTTTGTTGTTTCCCAATATATACTAGTGAATATGTGCGTCTATGAGAATGTTCATTGGGATTTGATATTCTGAGTACATTATTCCTTTTTTTTTTTTTAACACAAAGGGAGACAGACTCTACTCTTGACATTGTTGATGTAGGAAAGTCCCCCATTAAGAAACACCCTCTCCCAATTCAAGTGAACAAAACTAAAACTCCTTTCTACACATCCAGATTGACAACTGGAATATGGACTAGTTATCTCAGTGAGAAACTATTATTATGCAGGAAACTGTGAGCTCTCTATGTCTCTACCTGGACAGTGCTCATAAAGGACCATTGGTATTTATGTGTGCTAGACAACAGCCAGCAGGAGAGAAAACTAGACTAAAATCAGAAAGAAAGAAAAAAAATATAGGGGATTTATGAATCACAAAGTTCTCTAGTGGGAATGTGGTTGCTGGCAGATCACCCCAAGGGTTACATTCAAAACATCCCTTGCTTATAATAGCGGTAAATAATTTAGAGAGACTAGGAAATGTAACATATCAAAGCCAGCAGTCACTAACACTCAGCTACCAAACCCAGGTAAGGAAAAATGTACCCAAACTGAATGCAGATAACTGGGAAACAGGAATGTGGAGGTAAGGGGGAAAGAAAAGCATAGGAAAAGAAAATCATATAAAGCGCTTAATTTTAACTTCCTCAGGCATTTGTTCTTATTATGCCTTACACTATGGAGTTCAAAGTCTTTGAAGACAGTTGTCATAGGTTCTTGAAACCTAATACTACGGGTTAAAACATACTTGTTGAATTAAATGGAAATTATGCATCTCTTTCTATTAGATTGTCAGCTCCCTGAGCCTAGAGGCTGTATTTCATTTCATTTTTTCTAATGCTCAATGCCTAGCAAATAAGAGCTCCTTAACAAATACCTGTTATCAAGGCAATTGCAGAAAAAATGTGCTATAAAAACATCCTTAAGGCTATGTAATTAGTATATGGGTCCGATGAAATATGGGGGAAAATAAATATGTAGCATATAAATCTATCTCAACTGAAGGAGAGAAATTATCAAAAGATGTTTTGTCCTTTAGGCTGTTTACTTTTGTATTACTTATTTATTTGTTAGGCTCTAGGCTTATCTAAAATATTTGTGAGTTTCATAGAGGTAAAGCACTGCTATAATAAACTTGATGGACTAAAATCAAAACAAAATACCTTAGAGGCAGTGGGAAATCATCGAAAAAATAAACATCAGAAGAAAAGAGACTGAAGTCTCAGAATCTTTCATCTTTGTTCAAGGGCAATCCACAGATAGAACAAAGTGAAGAAGACCAATATATGTTTTCCATAACCTTATTCAAGCTTAAACATCTGGTGCATTATGTGCACCAGAGCTGGAGTTGTCCCTAAGAGCTGAAGGGCCATTGTAGCCTTCTGTCTTAGAACACAGGTTAGGCAGAGAGGAATCAGAGGCTATGTTTGATATATAAATAAGGACAATGGAAGGAAGCAGGATTGCTGCTCATAACATGGAGGATAAGGTTTGGGGAGTACAAAGGAAATAATTAGGAATCAGAGAACATAGCCACAACCAAGGGAGAAGTACAATGTGTCTATTCCATGACTGAGAATAACAGAAGAAACTGAAAGAGGCAGCTAGGAATTGAACAATCCGTGCTATCACATAAACTTTCTTCTTGACTATAACTCCTGAAAGGCTTTGAACAAGTTCTGAGACACAGAGTAATATAGCAAATTCATGATCTGATCTGAGAGTCAGGATGACATGGCTTCAAGTTTTGCCTCCAATATATGTCACTTAACCTCTCATTACAGTACCCTCAGGAAACTCTCAAAGACTCAATATAAAGAATAGTTGCCCAGGCTCTATACTCTGGAGGATATTTCTAAACAAGGAGGCCCTTACACAGATGAAATCATTGGTCTGGAGAAAACAAACAAACAAAAAATACTTACTTTCCAGTGTTCTTAGGAGACTTAAATGAGATAATGTACATGAAATACTTTGGAAACTTTAAAATAGTATAAAAAATTTTGAGTTTTGATGAGTTATTATTCTGGAATTCCTTAAAGCATCTATATTGTACCCTACTAATCAATTGCAGAAATATATATAATATGCATATATTATATGTGTAATATAATAAATACAATATAATAACAAATAATAAAGTGACATATAAAATTCCTACCTGAGAATCCCAAATAATTTATAAAACTATATTGTTAGCATTTGGCATTATATTTTAGACATTATAATAAATATAATAAATTTAATCTATAGTTACTCCAAGAAACTTGTCTAGATTAGCAAACCTGCAAAATGCACAAAGGACCTGACCATACTTGAGACCTCTAATTTCTTTTTTCCTTCTTTCTTCTTTGCTTCTCTTCCTTTTATCTTTCCTCACTTCCTTTTTTCTCCCTTCTTTCTTTTCTTCCTTCCTTCCTTCCTTCCTTCCTTCTTTTTTTCCTTCATTAAACACCTATTAAGAACATACTATATAAAAGACAAAAATTCAAAACCCAAGAACCATAAAACCCTCGCATAACTTCCTTTTTTATTGAGGAAGACAAGATCTTTATGAAAATAATTATCTTTTGTTTTCTCAGTTCCTCTGAAGATTTAAATTTCTAATAGTTTTCTCAAAATACTGTCCTTGACTACTCAACCCCTTCCATAAATGAAAACATCTAGGAAAGTGAAAATGTTCTTAATTTACTTATGAATTACTGATTCTTTATAAATCTAAAAACATTTTGGAAATTTAATCTGAAAAGTGAATCTCTCTTGTCTTTTCCAAAGTTTCTCCAGCACATGGCTATGACAACCCTTTTATACACAGCTATTTTTCTCCAACTGCATGGGTCAAGTTCCTGTCACCTACTCATTACTCTGCCCACTCACTTTTAGATCCAAGGTCTTCATCTGGGAATACCTATTACTTGCTTTGCCTTATTATTCTCAAACTCCATCCATTAGCTATCTCTGGATACAAAACAGTGTTTTAGTTACTCAAATCTTAACAACATCATTTAATAAGTGATTTGATGAAATTATGGAAAATGTGTTAAAAAAAAACCCAATGTCACTGCATGTAGCTTAAATTATATTATTCCTTTCCTATACTTCTGGATATGAAAGCATTTGAAGGTCAATTCTGAGACTTGATGTAAGTCATGAATTTAGTCTTGAAGAACTGGCATATTTGAAAAACTATTTGTCCATCACCACAGGAATGGCCATGTTTTGTTCAATCAAGAAGTTTTGTACAATCTTACAAGCCAAAAAGTCTATTCTCCTTTTTTACAAAGCTTTTTTTTTTAATTTTCAAAACATATGTATACAGAGTTTGCATCATTTTGAGTTTAAGCAGACAAGTGAAAATAACTCCTAATTAGAAGAAATAGGAAAACATGATAATAGGTTGAATAATTTGTTACTACCAATGCTTTAAGATTATTTTATTTCATTTATGTGGATACACCCTCCAACAATGAAGCTCTCAACCATTTTTCATTTAATAAATAGTTTTCAAGCGCTTCTACAGAAAAAAAAATGTCACTCTCTGGCCCCAATTTGGAGATAAACCACTCCTGGCTTAGTTAGAAAGGAAACAAGATGTAGAGATTCTCACCCAACTTTATGCTCAAGGCATTTTCAGTGTGCCATGGATCTGCCAAAGCTTGAGTTCCACAAGCAAAACCTTTATGAATACAAGGTAATCCCCACACCACAACCAAGTGTCAATGGCTGGTGTTTTAAAATAGAAATATTATCATCCTGGTGGCATTTTCTTCTGTACTACAAATATTATTCTTAATGCTTGGAGCCATAATAGAGAGATGGTGCTAATAATATGAGGCATGACTTGTTCAGTTGAAATGGAGAGCATATTTCAAACAATGATGGCATCTTAGATCTCAAAGTGCTTTAGAGATGGTCTAGATCATTGTATGTATTCTTCGGATGAAGAAATGAGGGTCAGAGATGTGTCCAAGTTTCCAAAATTAGTGAGAAGAATTAAACAAAAAATTTAGGCCTCCTAATTCCCAGGCCAAAGCTATCTTCTTTATTTTTCTATGAAAAAATAACAACAATTCTGAGTTATTTCTCTGCTCTAAGAATAAAAATTAAATCACTTTTAAATAAATAAATAATTTTTAAGGAGAAATTCTATTGATGGCTGGTAGCACCAATTCCTTATCTCTATGCTGTAACATATATGATATTTCTTTTGTGTTGCCTCACTCTTTAAGCCAAGACAAGGCCACAGCAACAGGGCTCTTTGCTTACATTCAAACTCTACTTTTATACTGGATCAGAAAAGTGATCACTTGCTCTACTCCCCCAAAAATGCTAGGTCACTAATCTGAAATCCTATCATATTTAGGGTGAACATGGAACAAAGTATTTATATTATTCAAAACAACCTAACTGAATAATTTACAAAGTTTTCACTATATGTCGGGCACTGTGCTGTTCCAGGAAATGGGGAAATAAAGACAAAGAAAAAAATCCCTTGCCTTCGAGAAGCTTATATTATTTTAATAGAAACAACATATAAGTGCAAAATAAATACCAGTTAATTTTGGCAGGTTTAGAGGAATACTAACAATTGGGGAAATCTGAAGAGATATTTTATAGGACACAATTATTTCCTTCTCAAGGAATAATTTTCCTTTTGATAGTTGAACGATAAAGTTGTTCTATTCCATGCTTTCCTTCCATATTCCTTTCAAAATTGTCAAGATAGGGAAAGATGTAAAACAATGTCTTTGCCTAAAGCAGGGAGCCATTTAAATCATCCAGAATTTTCCCTATGAAGTAAGTAAATCCATTTTGTGACTTCATGGGACCTAATATTTACTAATGCCTCACAAACCCAATTATAATTTACTTTTCAATGAAAACTAGGATTTTAAAGACCCCATAAATCATCTTTATTTTTAATTTTTCTGTACCTTCGTTTCTTTATTTTACATAATCTCCAGTAATCAAAAAAGTCTTAAAACATTTAAGAGAGAATGTAAATTCATTTCAGAGAAATCAAGTGCAAAGGCCCCAAGCCGTTACACTTTGGTCACCTTTCTTTCTTTATCTTTGTAAGGATGCAACAGGAAGATGAATTCAGAATTCAAGGAAAGAATGACTAATGTAAGACAAGTGAGGTAGAACACAGATTGCCATAAGTACCCATAATCTTAGTCATTGCCTACAAGTACATTGGAGAAAGTGGGTGTGTGAGACATAAAAATCCAATTGAATAAACACACACAGATGGCAATTAGATTAATGAGATGTGTTCTGCTATCCACCAAAGAAGAAGAGATAGAGTTTGAAGTAGTCAACTCCCTAAAAATCATAGAGAGTTTGGAGATTACTTTTATATATATATATATATATATATATATATATATATATATATATATATGTATATATCAGAGAAAGATAGGGAATAATAGCAGTGGGTTGCTCACGCATGTTTAGTCTGATCATTAGACAGGACTTAGAAATCTGCACTGATACTGAATACTCACTGACATAGAAGAAAGCTTCTTAAACTGTGGGCCACAATCCCCTATGGGTTCTCATAACTGACTGTGGTCATGAATTTATGACTTATTATCAGTAAATGTGATTTGCATGGCAATTTTGTATATACCCTAGGTCACAAAAATTTCTCGGGCATAAAAGGGTCATGAGTAAAAAAAAAAAAAAAAAAAAAAAAAAAAATTAAGAAGCCTCTATCTAGAGAACAAAAGAGCAGAAACATCTGGAGCCAGAGAAGATTCGTATTGTCAGAGTGATTGAGAACAAATCTGAAAATGACTCCAGGGAGGATCTCAGTGTCTAGGCAGTTTGGGCAAAAGACGAAATGGTTCTAGAAGAATAGAAGAAAAAGATTAAATCTGATCACCTAAACTGTATTCTTTGAAATCCTGGTTTGGAGCATGGCAATAGATGGCCTTTGGGCTGCTTGTGTCTGTTTCTATAGTTACAAGTAAAGAATTATAGTTAAGCTGTGTTGTTGTGACTAACACCATTTTGCAATGTTTTGAATCCATTAAAATACAGCAGAGAAGGAAGAGGGTAAGATTTTCTTGTAGGTGGGTGCATGAGCTATAAGAAACCAATTGGATAAACATATATACATGCCACCTAGATTAATGAGATGCGTTCTGTTGCCCATCAAAAGAGTAGAGGTAGAAGTTTGAAGTAGTCAACTCCCTTAAAATCATAGAGAGCTTGGATATTACTTGGATTGTATTAGAACTATCATTGTGATACAGGAACTCATAGCTCTAGATTCTCACCGAAGAGTATGACCGTATGCTTAGTCAGCAGCATACAGAGATTAAATGAAGTAGGCAGGGAATATTATTCTATTCTCCAGTGGGATACTTTAGCAGGCAGGTTGTAAAGCCTGATGGAAAGAAAAAAATGGTTTTTGGTTAACCCAATCCCAGGTAAATTTGCAAATCCATAATTTAATGCATGCAAAGGTCTGTAATACCACAGACAGCCAACCTGCTGAACAATGCCATAGTATTAGGGAAATTATATTCATAGACATTTTATTGAATTCACTCAAGCCAGTCCAAAAGTTGGACCTCTGTTGAGCAGAGGAAATTCTTATTACTCAATATTACCAAACAGAGTTTCTACTACCATCAGAGAACTATTTCCTCTTAATGACCGTTATGAAGTGAGGAAAGGAATAAACATTTAAGTGTTTATTATATGTGAGGAAATAGAATGTTGCTATTCTAAGCAAAAAAATAAATAAATGTATCCTTTTCTCTGTAAAGATGCATTATTTTCTTGAAGACAGTTGGTAAATTCCACCTGTACACATACCATAAAGATGGCTAAATTCTCTTCAATCTTTGACTATTATTATTGCAATGCTATTATTAATAATACAAAATGAATGAGTTATTTCTTCCCTTTTTCCTCTAGTCTAAAAATGTCTACAGAGAGCTTTTTTTCCAGGCTGGCTCATAAGACCAAATTTAAAGCATTAGGAGTCTAATGAATTCTGGAAATTTATACTCGGAAGGAAGGAAAGAAGAAAATATTTTTAAGTTAATGCAAAATACTCAGTTAAAGGTATGAGTCATTTGGGACTATGAAATAATAGCTACAAAGTGGAAGAAAAGAAATTAGACTTGAAATATAGTAATAGGATATTATTATTTACTTCATAATATACTTAGAGTTATGTCATCTTTTATAGGAAGCTTCCCACCCACCCATTTCTTCTTAATTGTGTATCTTCTCTCTATTATTATTTCCCATTTATCTTATATTTAGCTTGCATACACAAAACATAGATAGATAAATGGATAGATGATAGAGGTCTATTTATGTATATATGTGTACATTTACCTGAAGGGTGGTTACATGATGCAATGAATAGAGTGCTAGGTCTAGAGTCAGGAAGACATAAACAGTATCTCAGATCCCAAGAGATTAATTTCATTTATTGCTCTTGCTTTAAAAAATCTTTTTTTTTATTTTACCTTTCATTTGTGGAATAAAACCATAATTTCCATAACATAATACAATAAAAAGATGATGGTTGTCACTTTTACAAACTAGTTATTTGTTGCCTTAGAATCATGGGAATTAAACATAAAGACCCAGTCTCTGATGAATGGATGGATAGATAGATGCAAAGATTCAGGGTTGGATGAATGAGATGTATTTACTAATTGCTTCCTACGAGCCAAGCACTAGGGATTCAGAGATAAAATCTACCTAATCTCTGTCCTCCACATGCTAATATTTTAGTATCAAATTTAATGCTGGATCTTTTAAGCTTGGAAGTCACAGGGACCACCAGGGAACTCAACTGGCAGGATGTCCTATTGCTACCAGTCATCCATCAATTCCTTTATTACTATCACCTATCAACCAATATCAGGCCCTCAATTATTTTCACCAATACCATAGCAATAACCTTCTTATTGTTTTCTGTGCTTCTAGGGTCTTTCCTCACTAAATCATTCCCCTTGCAATTGCCAAAGTCATTTTCCTTTCTTAATATTATAAAAAATTTGATCTCAAAATTATAATCCCAAAACACAGGTCTGTGTTACCTCCTTACTCAAGAAGTTTTAGTGACTCCCTATTGCCTCAATACATACTCTTCCATCTTACATTTAAAACTTTTTTTCCATCTCCTTCCATCCCATTTTTTCCAGACTGATCGTATATTTTTCTCCCCTCTCACATAAATACTCTCTACATTCTAGTGCAAAAAGTCTATTTCCTTTTCCCTATACACAATATTCCATTCCCCATCTCTTTTCCTTTGCAAAGTTTTCTTCCATGTTAGGTATGTTCTCTCCTCACCTTTACCTGGCAGAATCCCTAACTTCCTTCAAAGCATTGTTTATTTGCCAACTCCAATAATAAGCCTTTACTGAATCTTCAGTAATAGTCCCTTCACCTACCTATTGCATTATGTTTATCCTGCATATATTTTGTTTAAATTCTTCTGTGTATATGCTGTTTCCTCTAATAGTAGGTAAACTCTTTGAGGACTCTTTTGTTTTCTTTTTGCCTGTGTATGTTCAATCCCTAGTTTAGTACCTGATATATAAAAGTTACTTAAACATTTTTTGGTGATTTAAATTGAATTGACCAGGACCTAACCAATTTGTAGAAAAAAAATTAGCAAGACTGTTTTATGAAGACTGTGACTGTCCAAGACAGGAAGGGTGTTGGAAAGAGAAAATGCCAGAGAGCCCAGGCTTTATTGTCCAAGGAACAGACTTTCCTTGGTGCCAAGGAGGTGGATAATTCTACAAATATTAAAATTGAGCTTAGATCCTATAAAATAGAAATATATTATATTAGGTGCATTTTCTTTATATTTAAGATTATTTTTAGCTATGAGAAAAGGAGTGGGTTCCACATTTCTAATTGCCCCCAGGCCTTCAAAGTACATTTCTGGCCCTGCTGGGACTATTTAGATTGTCTACATCAAGACCTTACACCATCTGTTTCTTTCATTTTCAGGACTTCATAGCCTTGGCAGATTCTTTAGTTCTGAGGTGTCCTCTGCCTTCCTCCAACCTCTCTCTGGGAAATATCCAAGCACCTGACTATATTTGCAAAAATGGGCTATTTTGGTGAACAATGAACGAGCTGGAAGCTCCAGTCTCAGATGATACACACACAAACCAAGTCTTTTAGTTTAAGGTGCAGACGGACCCACACAAACAGAACCTCTCTCATCTCCAAAGTCACACACTGCACTTAATATTTTGTCAGAATGTGTTTATCATTTGCCATTTTATCATCCATTAAGGTCTAGTTAGATGTTTTGCCATTTCAGATTTTATTGAAAGCAGCTGGTCTGGAAAACAATATCATTTCCTGGTAGAGTCTTTGACTAATCCTGAGAGAAGTTGGAAATTGAGAGCTGGAGAAGTCGAGAGTAAATATTGGTGACAAACGTGTTCTTCACTAGCACTGGTAATTCTCCAAACTAAGGCTTATCAGAGAAAGAAGCAGAAGCAGCAACAGAAGAAAAAGGCGAACAACAACAAGAACAAGGACAATGAGAAAAAGAAGAAAAAGAAGAAGAGGAAAAGAAAGAGGAGGAGGAGGAAGAAGAGGAGGAGGAGGAAGAGGAAGAAGAAGAAGAAGAAGAAGAAGAAGAAGAAGAAGAAGAAGAAGAAGAAGAAGAAGAAGAAGAAGAAGAAGAGGAAGAGGAAGAAGAAGAAGAAGAAGAAGAAGAAGAAGAAGAAGAAGAAGAAGAAGAAGAAGAAGAAGAAGAAGAGGAAGAGGAAGAAGAGGAGGAAGAGGAAGAGGAAGAAGAAGAAGAAGAAGAAAAGAAAGAGAAGGAAAAGGAAGAGGAAGAAGCAGCAGCAGTAGCAGAAGAAGAACAACAACTACAACATGAACAAGAGAAAAAAAGGTCAGAACAAACTACAGCAACCAATGCTATTCTGTCATTTATCTATCTACAACTGTTAATTATAGCAAAAAAAATCAGTCTAGAAAACATAATTGCTTCATATTCCTCAATTCACTAAAGTCTTTTTAAAATTTATTTTCTAAACTTGACTGTGCTTGCTCTGTTGTATCATCCTCAATCTTCTCTAGCACTTAGACTTTTTTGTAGTCAGGAATAGCCTACAATCTTGATATCTGTTCACTCTGCAGTATTCCTTCACAAAGTCGATGCCCCTTTTTCCATTGCAGATTTTTTCTGGCACCTCCATTTTGTGAAGAGGCTTCCAATGTTCATCCTGTTTCTGATGTAGTTCTGTACTTTATGGACGTAAAAAAAAATTCTTCCCCATTATTCTCCTTTTATCTCTGCTTTTCAGCCATTTTATGCTTAATAAATGTTTGCTTTCTGTTTTTTTCCCCTTCAAGTTGACTTGGTGGTGGTGGTGGTGGTGGTGTTGATGTTGTGTGTGTGTGTGTGTGTGTGTGTGTGTGTGTGTGTTACATACATAAACTGGAAAGAGAAACCATAAGGGATTCACTAAGGTTAAACTGTTTACATTCCTACATGGAAAGATAATACTTATAACTTCTAAGAACTTTCTTTTTATTAGGGTACTTAGAAGTATGCAAAGACAGAGGGAAGAGCTGTGAACTGAATATGATGAGATGATTATTTTAAAAATCAAATTTAGGGGTGAGAAAAAGAAATGCACTGGGACAAAAGGAAAGAAAGAAGCAAAATGGGCTAAAACATTTCACATAAAAAAGGTGTGGGGAAAAAATGTTCTCCAGTGAAGGGGAAGATGGAAGATGCAGAAAGGGAGTACATGAATATTACTCTCATTGAAATTGGTAGGAAGAGGGAGTAACATGCACACTCAGTTAGGTATAGAAATCTATCTTGCCCTACAGGAAAATAAGAGATAAAAGGGATTAGAGAAGGGGGAGGAGAAACTGAGAGAAAGAAAAGCATACTGGGAGAGGAGATAGTCAGAAACAAAGCATTTTTGAGGATAGGGTGAAATCAGAGAGAGGGAGAAAGAGGGAGGAAGGAAGGGAAAGAGAGAGAGAGAGAGACACATAGAGAGAAACAGACAGACATTCAGACAGAGACAAAGACAGAGAAAAAAACAAACAGGTTGAAATGAGGATGGAAGAGTAAATATACTATGAAAAAGTTACAAGTTTCAATGATAAAAAGCTCATTTCTCAATATATAGAGGACTGAGTTAGATTTACCCAAAGAAAAAAAAGTTAGCCATTCCCCAATTTAAAAATGACAGTTTTCAGACAAAGTAATCAAATCTATAGTCAAATGAAACAATGTTTTAAATCACTATTGATTAGAAAACGCAAATTAAAACAACTCAGAGGTACCATATCACACCTATTAGATTAATGTGAAAGTAAAGGAAAATGACAAATATTGGAGGGAATATAGAAAAGTTGAAATATTAATGCATTATTGATGAAGTTGTGAACTGATATGGCCAAATGTCTACAGAACTATGCATAGCCTTTGATTTAGCAATAATACCTACTAGGTTTGTATCCTAAAATATTTTTTAAAGCAGAAAAACACCTATTTGTGCAAAAATATTTAGTAGCAACTCTTTTTGTGGTAGCAAAGAAATGGAAACTGAGTGGATGCTCATCAATTGAGAAATGATTGAATAAGTTGTGTTTGTGATTGTGATGGGATACTATCAGACTGTAAGAAATGGTGAACAGGATGTTCTCAGAAAAAAAAATGGACTTACATGAAGTGATACAAAGTAAAATGATTAAAATCAATAGAATATTATACATAGTAACAGCAAACTTTACAATAATCAACTGTGAATGTCTTACCTATTCTCAGCAGTACAATGATCCAAGACAATTCTGAAGGACTTATGAAAAATGCTGTTTATCCTCAGAGATGGAACTGATAGAGTTTCACTGCAGATCAAATTCTTTAAAAAGGTTTTGTTTTAATTTTTCTTGTTTTTTTAGGGGGATTATGTTTTCTTTAACAATATGACTAATGTAAAATATATTTTGCTTGACTGCATATGTATAGTTTTCATCAAATTTCTTGTCATTTTAATGATGGGGGGGAAAGAAAGGAGGAATTTGGAACTCAATATTTTAAAAAATGAATATTAAAATTGTTTTATGTCTAGTTGGGGAAAAACACACAAAAATAAGTTTTTGCTACATAGACTATGAACAAAGGGACCAATGAATGGTGATCTGATTTAAGAAAATATGTAAGATAGCATCCAGAAAAAGTTTCCCAAATATTGTGACAGAATAAAATCTGCTATAATTAAAAATCGGGCAAAGAAATAAATAAGAGCCAAACTATACCACATACATTGATTATAGAACCCATCTTATCACTTAAGAATTATTCTCCTCTTAGGAGGAAGGAATATGTGACCAAAGACAAACTCAAAAGCTTTTATACAAATAAAACTAATATGGACAGGATTATAAGGGAAGCAATAAACTGGGAAAACATTTTTACAGCTAAAGGTTCTGATAAAGGTCTCATCTCCAAAATATATAGAGAATTGACGCTAATTTATAAGAAATCAAGCCATTCTCCAATTGATAAATGGTCAAAGGATATGAACACACAATTTTCGGATGAAGAAATTGAAATTATTTGTATCATATGAAAAGGTGTTCCAAATACTATTGATCGGAGATATGCAAATTAAGACAACTCTGAGATACCACTGTACATCTCTCAGACTGGTTAAGATGACAGGAAAAGATGATGATGAATGTTGGAGGGGATGTGGGAAAACTGGGACACTGATGCATTGTTGGTGGAGTTGTGAATGGATGCAACCATTCTGGAGAGTAGTTTGGAACTATGCTCAAAAAGTTATCAAACTGTGCATACCCTTTGATCCAGCAGTATTACTATTGGGCTTATATCCCAAAGAGATCTTAAAGAAGGGAAAGGGACCTGTATGTGCAAGAATGTTTGTGGCAGCCTTCTTTGTAGTGGCCAGAAACTGGAAACTGAGTGGATGCCCATCAATTGGAGCATGGCTGAATAAATTGTGGTATATGAATGTTATGGAATATTATTGTTCTATAAGAAATGACCAGCAGGATGAATACGGAGAGGATTGGCGAGACTTACATGAACTGATGCTGAGTGAAATGAGCAGAACCAGGAAATCATTATTCACTTCTACAACAATATTCTATGATGATCAATTCTGATGCATGTGGCTCTTTTCAATAATGAGAAGATCCAAATCAGTTCCAATGGATTAGTAATGAACAGAACCAACTACATCCAGAGAAAGAACGCTGGGAAATAAATATGGACCACAATATAATATTTTCATTCTTTCTGTTATTGTTTGCTTACATTTTTGTCTTTTCTTCCCAAGTTATTTTTACCTTCTTTCTAAATCTGATCTTTCTTGTGCAACAAGATAACTGTATAAATATGTATACATATATTGTATTTAACAAATACTTTACTATATTTAACATGTTTGGGACTACCTGCCATCTAGGGAGGGAGTGGAGGGAAGGAAGGGAATAGTTGAAACAGAAGTTTTTGCAGCTGTCAATGCTGAAAAATTACCCATGCATATGTTTCTTTTTATATATAAAAAGCTATAATTTAAAAAAAAAATGTGTGCGCCCATATTCTTTAGGGAAAAAAAAGAATTATTCTCCTAGTGCTAAGGGAAATGCAGAACTTAAATGACATAATTCCTGACCTTAATGAGGTCATTACCATCTAAAGGACCAATTCATAACTATAGCCTTTTTTTTTCTGAGGCAATTGAGGTTAAGTGATTTGCCCAGGGTCACACAGCTAGGAAGTGTTTAATATCTGAGGTCAAATTTGAACTCAGGGCCTCCTGACTTCTGGGCTGGTGTTCTATCCACTGCACCACCTAGCTGCCCTGTAACTATAGCCTTTTGGTTGGCTGACTAAAAGCAAGGGAAAATAAAGAATCAACTATTCATTGTGGCTATATATGATGATAACTCTCAAGGGAAAAAAATGATATCTGGAGAAATCAGTTATGTCATCGAAGTAAACTCTAACTCAGATGACGCAGAGAACAAATTATCAATGATCTCTTGTGTGCAGATATGAAAAGTACCCATGTGCTGATTTCCTACTTCAAGATCTTTTTGAAAGCAGAATACATGGGCTGTTTATTATTCCATTCCTTCACTAGAGAAACACACTACCTCTTTTTTTCCCCCTCTGGACATACAATTTCCAATGATATCCTGATATAACTTGTGGATAAGAAAATAAAGAAAAATCTTCATGTTTCTGTGGTGTGTGTATAAATGTATGTGCTTGTGTAATTTGTCTATATAATAAGCCAATAAAGAGTACAAGAAGTAGTGTACAGCACATTGTCAGAAGACTTGTTTGAATCCTGCCTCAGACAATCTTAGACACATGATCATAGATACCAAAGCTGTAAATTAGTCAGCCAATGAATGTATATTAAGTGTCAGGAACCATGCTAGGCACTAGGGATATTTTAAAAAAGGCAAAAAAGTCATAATTTAATGCCTTCAAGAAGATCATAATTTAATGAAAGAAAATATAAAGAAAAAATATATTCAAACAAACCATGGACAGAATAACCAGGAAATAATTAACAGAGGAGAGGCATTAGAAGTAAGAAGGATTGAGAAAAGATAGAAAAGAAGATTTTAGCTAGAGCCCTTGGTGGAGCTGAAGAGTGAGAAAATTCTAGGTATGGAGGGCAATCAGAAAAAATACCCAGAACTGAGAAATGGAGTCTTGTTTATGGAACTGCAAGGCTAGATCAGAATGTACATGGTGGGGAGTAAGACAGAAAAAAACTGGAAAGGTAGAAGGGCTTTGAGTGACAAATAGAGGATTTTGTATATTTGATCCTACCTCCACTGAAGTTTATGGAGTAAAGCTTTTGGAAAATTCCTTTGATGGCTAGAGGGTAAATTTGGGATAATAATGTTAGCATTGCTTATTTCACAGGAGTATTATGAGCATGTCACTTTGTGAAACTCAAGAAGCTCTAAAAAAAAGTGAGTTTCTTTTTTCTTTACCTTGTTGGGGAGGAAAAGGCCATTAGACCTGTGGTTACATTGGTATAGAGAACTTTTGTCACAGTCCTAGCAATTTGCCTGGAGCCCCAAGAAATTAAATGATTAGTATGGGGTTGTCCAGTCACCATTTGCCAGAGGCTGATGTTGAATGTAGCTCTTGAGGATAACCATCTAATAACTCTTCTCACGTTAACTTCTGAATCTGCTTGATTAATTTTTCCACCTTTAGAAAGCTCAAGTTGTAAATTATATTTGTGGAAATTCATTTTTAATATCATATAAGAGTTAGTTGTTTTTTCACTTCTTAACATAGATATAAGACTGGGTGCTACAAGCATTTTCTATTTATCTCTGTCTCTGTCTCTATGTGTCTCTGCCCGTTAATCTGTTTGTGGGTGAGGCTCCCACCTCCCTCTTTTCCTTCCCTCCCTCCCTTCCTCCCTCCTTCTTTCTCTTTTCCTCTGTCTGTCTCTGTTTCTGTCTCTCTATCTCTGTCTCTCTCTTTCTCTCTGCTCTCTCTCTCCCCTTCCCTCCCTCCCTGTCCCTTTTCCTTCCTTTCTCCCTGTCTCTATCTCTATCTGTCTCTGTCTCTGTGTGTGTGTGTGTCTCCCCTTTCTCCCTTCCTCCCTTCCTCCCTCCTCTAGTGTCACTTTACTAAAAAGGAAACAAAAATCCCACAAAGCTGACATCAACCAATTCATCACTATTCTTAGGGTTGAATCATTATCACTTGCTCATTCAAGTAATTATATTATCCCAAATCCAAGACCTTCTATTTTTCCACAAAGAAATCATGAGACCCTTTGTAAAAAGATAATAATGATAATGATAATCATTCTGAAACCAGCTACACTGTATCTATAATGAACCTTTTTCTAAAAAGGAGTTGAGGTTATACTTCAAAGAATTCATCTATGTGAACCCATGTTGGTGTTGGATGGATGGAGAGAGGGGTGGGAAGGAGGAAGAAAGAGAGGATGGGAAGATGGGAAGAAAGAACAAAGGAAGAAAGAAAAGAAGGAAGGAAGAGAGGGAGTAATGAGGTAAGAAGGGAAACAAATATTTATTGTCATTATTTGCTAGTCACTTAGCACAGTGCTGGCATAGAGACATAAGCAAAAAGAAAGATCCTTCCCTCAAATCATAAGAGAGAAGATAACGTACAACAGGTAACTGAAAACATGGGGTGAGGTGGGTGGTGGCTTTGAAGCCAAGAGGAAATAAAAACAGGGTCAGGAGAAGAATATAGGCAGGCTGTTCTGAACCCTCCACAAAAAGTAGGCTCCGAGGTAATTTCATTTCCTTCTAAAACCTACTTATGTATTTTACATTATTTTCCCCCTTGGCAACTGAGGTCAGACTCAAAAATATTGTGAGAAAATTGTACCTGATTCTCTTTTGTGAAAAAAAAAATATTTATTCATCTCCAGCCAATAGGAGGCTAGAATCATAGCTTTATTTTTTTTTTATTTTAAGCTTTTTATTTTCAAAACACATGCATAGAGTTTTCAACATTTACCCTTACAAAACCTTGTGTTCCAATTTTTTTCTCCCTCCCTTCCCCTACCCCCTCCCATAAATGACAAGTAATCCATTATATGTTAAACATGTGCAATTGTTCTATACATATTTCCACAATTAATAGATTTTAAATTTTGATGGGAATTTAGAAATCAGCTTATTTAACTCTTTCATTTTACAGATTGGGAAGCTCAGGCCCAGAAAGGTTAATTTGCTCTAAGTCAATCACCTACTAAATCATAGAGAGAGAAGTTGCACATGACCTTCCTTACTTCAAAGTCAACACTTTTTGCATTAAAACATAATGCTTATCTGCGTTCCCTGCATTTTTCAAATCATCTTCACAGTATATTAACAGGTATTTCTGCTAGTTCTTTTAGTACTTTTGGATGTAGTTCAACTAGGCCTAGTGACTGGAATACACTGAGAACAAGGAGAAACTGTGTTTCTTTCTCCTCATTCACCAGCAGCTCCAAATTTCTGTTAAACTTTACACTTCTGTATTTTAGGCTTCTAGAATGATTATTGTTATAAAAAAAAAAGCAAAGAAAAAAAAAAAAAGCTCAAAAACATCTGGTCCAATGCTTCATTATAAAAATGACAAATCTGAGGCTCCTACCTGGGGAATGAAGACCAGTTTCCCAGAAGTAGCAAATAGAAGAGTCAGCATTTAGGCTAATTTTTCTGACTCCAAAGCACTCTGCTTGATAGAAAAAACAGGAATCAGACAAGTTCTGCTTTTTTCTACTGCCTTTCTTCTCATCACCTTATTAAAAGTCCCATCTAACCCAAGCAGTGGTCCCATGTTTTTTTAATACTTCTTTTTTTTCTCCCGATATTATAAACGTTCTTAGAAATGGAGCATAAATTATTGCCTATTAAATATACTATGGATTAGACAATGATAAATCCAAATATCACAAACTTTTCTCCTGAGGCTCTTGAGTGCCTTTACTTTTATTGTCTTGACAGGTTCAAATATAAAAAAAAAAGTGTTGTTTTTTTTTAGTTTTCATACATTGTTTCAGTAAATGGATTCTCTGTCCATTCTACCAACTCAGCAGCTAAAATTTCCCATGAAGAATAATAAAAATGATAGTGTCATGCCTCCCCTGTTAGCTTCATGGAATATCAGACATTTCTAGCAATGCAGCCTTCAATTTGGTATTTCAGAGAAAATGAAACTGTAGGTCCCATTTTTCTGACTTTTTGCAGGGACCAAAATGTTTTTCTGTGTTTTTGTTTTGTTTTGTTTTGTTTTTCTTAAAGGCATTTTTCTCTCTTAGGCATTTTTTGGGGAAAACATTTACCATTTCACTCAAGAAGGAATCAAATGAATAAACTGACCTTGGGGTGTACCAGTACAAGTAAGTGCAGTGATGAACAGATGAATCATATCTAATCATTAGAAACATCTAGTGTGCTTTCAGAAGGTATTTTTATTTACTGGGAGCCTCTACTTCATGTTCTCTAATTCCAAAAAAAAAAATCAGATGAGCCTAGAAGTATGTTTTAGCACTTGGATTTATGCTTTAATTCTCTTGGCAAGCTTTTGGATTGTTTTATTGTTCTGATGTTGTTCTGAATGGGGTGTTCCAGCAGTTTAAAGAATTCAAGCCCAGAATTCTTTCCCTTCTTATCTCTACTATTTGGCTTTTCTCCCTGTCTTCTCAAATAAAATCATTTTACAAGTAGACTTTCCCAATGCCATCCCCTATTAATTCTGTCCCTTCCCTGTATTGATCATTTCCATTTTATCTTATATATTTCTTGTTTGTACATATAGCTTCTTGAGTATCATTAAATGGTGAGCTTCTCAAGAACAAGGACCATTTTTTTTATTTCTTTGTATCCCCAATGCTTAGCATAATACATAGAATATATTAGATACTTAATAAATGTTTATTTATTGATAAACTACAAACTTCCCACCAATCCAAAATTATATTTTTCTGTATTCTTAAAGAGTTGTCTGAGCACTAAGGGTTAAATGGCACGCTCTTATTGTCACACAGCTAATATGTGCCATAGGCAAGACTTGAATCCAAGTCTGTCACTACAACTGGCCTATGCCATAATTCAGTAATTTGCCTCTTTCTTAGGTGTATGACTAATTATTTCAATTTTACCTCAATTAGCAGTCAATGGTATTTGATAACACAGTTAACAAAACGAAGTTTAAACAGAGTCTCCAGTCATAAACTTCATTTTTTTCAGTTCAGAAACTATGTTGTTTTTATAACTCCCCATACGTGTAGTTTCTCATCTCTATGAAACCTTTATGAGAATGGAAGATGAACATGCCAATGATATCCATAAAAAAAAGCATGAGAAAGGAACAAGCAGAAAAATTTTAAACTTTTGAATCTAGTATAGCATATCTCTACAGTCATACAGATGAGTGAGAGCTATAGATGAAGCACACAAGAGTCCCCTATGTTTTTTTTACTGTTAATTACAAAATTTAAAAGCAAAATAAGTAGGTAGATCAAAACCCAACTTTGAACATCTTCTTTAGAGAAGGTATTTTCTATATGTTAAAATTATGCTTTTGTAGTCTCATAAGGTTTAGGAATATGATAAACCTCTCTCAACCCCCAACCTTTAGATGCAACAGATTTATTTGTTTTTGAGTTTTTTAGTTTTCCTCTGGGTTCCACCACAGTGATAATTTTTTTTTACTAATTCACAATATGCATTAGACAAAAACTAAGTCAGGATGGCACCTGCTTACTAAATCAGTGTTAGTGTCTATTACTAAGACTAAAAGGGACTCTCTAGAAGAATTGCATGATCCAGGAAATGATGAAACCTAGAGGACATTTTACATGTGTTTAAGAAAAAGAAACCAAAAAGCTTAACCATACAACTAAGAGATCAAGAAGCAGAAATGGTAAAGAATGGGTGTCAGAGCAGCCCAATAAAATCTTTGTACTGGGCCACAAACAACTCCATTAAATTATGGTTACCTTTCAATTTCCTTATATTGGGCCTGAAACTAACATCACAAAAGAAGTCTTAAGCTTCAGGAAAGGGAGGCAAACCAGGTTCACTACCACAAAACCTTGGGAATGTTCCCCTTCAGGCCATTTTGGGAGAAAGTATTACATGATTATCTAGAACTAGAACTAGAACTAGAACTAGGAGTTCATATTTCAGGGCCACTTATTCAGTCTAAAGATCACATAAATTATCTAATAAAAAGAACTGAGCTACTATAGGAAAAAGAGGCACAATTCTACTCAGGCCTGACTGTTTCCAACCTTGGGATCACAGTCACTTTTTAAAGTTGATGTTTTGAGATTAAAATAGCAACATTTCAAGTGCTTTGTAAGATAGCAAAGTTCTAAATGAAATATCATAATATATAAATATTATCATTGCCACCCTGTCTTACAAATAACAGATAATTAAAAATATTTATCATCTTTGTTATCAGTATCACTATTAGTAATTTTTTCTAGAATAATCACCTATGAAAAGATACCATTTTTTCCTAATTTTTTCTAATCATTTCATGATTGAAAGGTTGTATGGTATGTTCAGGAGTACAGAAGATTAGGGTTCAAATCCTAACTCTTCCCTATATTACCTTTTGAATCTGAGAAATCAATTGGCCTCTCAGTGTCCCTGTAAGACAGTAAATTACAGAAGAGCTACAAAAACTTGCCTGTCTTTGGTAAATTACTCAAAAATTTCATTGCTCTCATGGAACTCACTGCTGCAAATATCCATCTTTTTTAGTACTAGCATCAACTTGGTGATATCTGGTGTTAAATCATGCAATATCATGGTATCAATTTTTTTAAAGTAATGACTCTACCTGAAGGCACTGAAGGTTTAGCCTTAGGTGTAGACCACAAAGTAACAAACCCAGAGGATTACCTTTTTGACAGAATCATATTTCAGAGAGTCTATCAGTGGGTGTTTTAATAAATATTGTTCCGGGACATTCTGACAAGTTTTCTAACTGGCACATGCATTTTTGAGAGGACACATAGAAAATGTCTAGGCAACTGGTCTCAGAGTCAGTTGTCAGTCTCAGTTGTGTGATCCTAGGAAGGTCACTTACTTCCTTGAATCTCAGTTTCTTTATATGTTAAATGAGATAACTTGACTTGATAATTTCTAAGATTCTTTCAGACTCAAACTATAATCCTGAAAATAGAATGCTGGGCTGACAGTCAAGAAGTCTTGAATTTAAATTCAGCTGTGTGGGCCTGGGCAACTTCCTTCAGGTTCAGTTTCCTCTACTACACAATGAAGATGAAAACACTAGCTACATTGTAGAGTGATTGGGAGACAGACTCAAATGAGATATTTGCTTTGTTTTATTTTTCATAAAGCACTTAGTATGATACCTGGCACATAGTAGGCCCTATATAAATGCTTATTCTCCCTTCTTGCTTTGTATCATATCATGGCGCAAAGAAAATTGTGGATCTGAGAATATTTCAACCATATGCATATGCCTTAATAGTGAGATCTGTATTAATTCAACAAATTACAAAGATGCATTCAGATTAAGAAACCTTTTTTTAAAAAAAATATATGAAGGCTTCTTTTAAAAAATCAAAGTTCTCAAGAAAAACAATTTCTTATAGCATAAACATAAACAATCTTTCATTTAATTCATTTCAAAATCTGAAAAAGGAAAATTATATCTTATTACTAGAGATAAGCAATGATTGAAATAAATAATTAAGGCAATAGATTAGTGAAGAAAAAGAGGGAAAAAAGAAATAGAGAACATCTTAGTCCCATGGTTACTCTTTTATCTCCTCAAATTGATGCTAGCAGAGCATTTCATTCATTTTTATTACCATTAGATCACCTATGACTAGGAAAGTAGCTGACTCTGGGGATTTCTTATCTACTTTATAGTGTCAATATTCTTCATGGAAAAAAAATGTTTCTTCTCTCTCTGGATAATATTTTCTTTTTTCTTTTTGCCAAATTTTAATAAAAATTATTATTTTATTATTTACAAGGTAGCTTTGACACATCTATTTTTCAAGAAATAGAGATAGGATTTTGAAGGTGTAGAGAAATAGGTGCCCGAGTGCTATTTTCCCAAATTAAAGAATAGCCAGTAAATTTATATTCCTTCTTTCAAAAACTTTTCATGATATATTTTGCTATTTATAAAGAACATATTTAATAATCACAGATAAAGATGTAGCTAATTCAATTTTTAAAAATCCTCTTTTTTCAATGACTTGACCTTTATGAATATCCCTACAAAGTTTAAGGCATTTATTAAGAGAGAAGTCAACTTAAAATAAATAAAAAATTAATATGATATAATTTAAATGACAGGATTTCCTAGAATTGTAACCTCTTTAGATGTTCATGGAGTCTTAGTCTCTTCATCTCTAAAATGATGTAACTGGAGCTGTCCCAAAGTCTGATTTGTTCAATGATTTGTCCAAATGCAACTAAGATTATAACTCAGCAATTCATTTTGTTTGCTTTTAAACCATGGACTTCCATGACCAGATAATTCTTCTTTGGGCATTGTTAACTTAGTCCCTGAAAAATATCTTGTCACCAGACTCATAAACAAATCTTTCCACTCATCCGCCTAAATAGACAAAATCCATCTGAGATTCCCTTGCTCTGAAAAACATTTTCATTTGTCACTTAGCCATCAGTAAACAGGTGTGAGGCTATGTCCTAAATGATGGTGTCACATATAGTCATAGAAACCTCCAGCTTAATCCCACACTGGAATTCATTGTAGTCACTAATTTTCATGCTTATTAACTCTTTACAAAGTCTCTGGCTTGATTTAGTTGATATCTGTGATTGTTTCCTTTTGCCTGAGTACCTCCTTTTGAAAATCACTGTTGTATTGGGTTTGGGTTTTTTTTATTTTTTTTTTGTTATATTTAGGATGGGGTTTGTTCAAAAGGTGATTGGCCCTTGCAGAGTAAACTAAACCTTGGGATTTCAAAAGCAAAAAGGATAAAATGTGGCCTCCTTTCTCTTCTGCCCCATTCCTTTTTATCCTCTGGTCAGTGTTTTACCTTTGTACAAATGAGTTGTTCCAGGGTGCTTTGTGAACATAGCCTAACTCCTTTTCTCATTTTAGCTGTTCAATGACAAGGTCTTGCCCAGCAATCTTCAGGTTTTTTGACAAAAGTGAATAACTGAAGCAAAAGTGATTCCTGTATCTATAATGCAAAAAATACAATTACTTCCTTTGTACCAAAGTCCAAAGAATTCTTGCAGATGGCTTTGTCACCTGAATTAAGTTGATTTCCTTATTGTACAATGGCAGAGCCTACTTCTGAGTTAATGATGCATTTTGACTTTTAATACGCTAGTGCCTGAAAGAACTGTAATGAATCTCACTGACTTGAATTTCAGGGCATGAACCTGCTAATCAATGATTTGGAAAAGTCACCTTCAAGGTTGTCAAAGTGCTACATTATTCTTTATTTCTCCTGGTGCAGAGGTCAGTCGCCTTTTTCCCTCCTTGTTCTTGAAGATGTGTTTTTATTTCAGGCAATATCATTGAAGTGTTCAGTACTCTATCAAAAGTTAAATAACATACTGTAATTGTTTTCATGGGAATTATTAGTCTATCCCCATCAGGTTACAATTCACGATATTCAACTATAAAAGTGTCCAGGCAGAGAAAAGGGCTTATTATAAACAATAGAGTTCCCCTTTTTATAGATTAGACATTTTCTGTTATGATTGGTATCTTTTTTCTTCAGCATCTTTTGAGTATACTGGAAAGCATATGAAGCAAAAGCTATTCCCAGCATGTCACTTTCACTATATAGCCATTTTCAATGGTGACCCTCTGGGGAAAAATATGTGGTAGGAGATAGCACTCATGTCACAATGACATTAAGAACATGGGGTCCTTCATCTTCTCTCTTCTTAATTTATATGAGCATTTAAATCAGTACATTTTCAATTCAGGCTGACACATGTGTATTTTCAAAGGTCCTTGTATGCTGTAATATGCCCAAGGTTGTCATTGTGAATGGGAGGAAGAGAATTAACATTTGAATTTTGGCAGGGGAGGAAGGTGCAACAAGTATCTTTCACAGAGAATGGCTGTGGTTAAGTCAGTATTTCCCTCCCACCTCAAGCCCTCTTTCCCAGGTAAGAGATCTTTTGTGAACATTTACAATGCATTTTCTAAATTGTTGAGAACTGCAAGGGACACTTGATTTACTGGCCAAATCAGATTGAGCCAGAGTAGGTCAAAGCTTCTGTTGGATTTTAAGTAACTGGTTAAATTCTGAAGGATCCAAATGGCCCCCAAGGCAACAGCAGGCAGATATATTTTCAAAGAGGCAGTTTTTTTAAGGGGATGGCAAAGTTTAAATTATAAAACTCTAAGTATTTGTCTGGTTTTTAGTAGTGCTATTATAGCACTTGTACCTCAGGGCACATGAATTTATTCCAAAAGCAAGGTCAGTGGCTCACCAATTTTTAACTATGTCTAACTGAAGTCTACTTTATTATAACTGCAGGCAAATAGTGTGCTCTCCAAGGTCCTGATGTGGTATTTCCTTATCACCAATGGCCCTATTGTAAGAGAGAATACAGCAATTTCTTTGTACCTCACACCCAATCTGATCATCCTAGGCTCCACTAGGAATTGTAGGAGCTGAGTAAAATGAGTCACGACTTACCATGTTTACTTTGTTCTCTTTATCACAAAAGTCTCAGTAGGTACCTTTTGTCAACCTGAGAGATGATAGCAATTGCCAGAAACCATTTCCCCACTTACTTATTTTATTACTTATTAAATTTCAGAATTACACATGACGGTGTGTGAACCTAAAAATTATTGTAACTCCTTTGAAGAATAACCTTATTTTTAAGTTAAGAAAGAAAACAATATTACTATCATAATAAGAAGTAAAGTTTGAACTCTCTGTTAGAGGCCTCCTTTTGGAGTTCAAGGTCAGAAATTCTCAAAGTCTCTGCTTACTTAGAACGATTGCAACATTTAACATGTTAGTTAAGTGCACCAAAAGACACCTGTCCTGATGTGCCTGTTTCTTTGGGGACTTGAGGCTCATTGGTGTGCAAGTTCATTGGAATGATTGGATCTAAATTTGGGTCTCTGTGAAAAGGGTAGGGGATTTCATTTGGGCTCTCCTCATGTAGCTCATCAAAGCCTAATGGGATTTCATAGTGTCCAAAGAATTCTTTGACCTCTAACCAATTTTCCCAAACTTAGAGTTATATATATAAAATTAAACCTAAACATTCATTTGCCTAAAAGTTCGAGTTGTTCATATGTGTTCTCATTCCAATCAATCACTAAACACATGTCCGCATCACTAGTAATGATTACTGGTGTCGATTCTTTTTGTAACCTTTCCTTACATTTTTGTTTCACCTGGACTTCTGATTCCTCCAAAATAACTTTAGCCAACTCCACAACTTTATTGGTCATTTTACCCTCCTCTTATCAAACAATCATTTTGTCCACACAATCACTGAAAGGAAAGGATTCATTAGTCCATTTTAGTTTCCATAAAATGGAACTGTATGTGCAATAGATTCTGCAAGATTTTTCTTCCCCACAGTGACTGGGCCAAAAAGCCAAACTGTGTTCTGTTTGTTGAACTGGTTTTTTTTTGGCTCACTTAAATGAAAATGTTAGCTGCTGTCAGGGGGGTGTAGCTGTTGATGCTGAAGAGTTGGAAGATCATGTTTGCCCTGATGTCTCCCTGTGGGGAGTTTGCCACTAAGGTAGTCTTCTACAGTCTTCATAAGTAGTATTTCCACGTGAGTGAGCATTGTGCAGTGCTGGTCTCACATGGTATGAGGTGGAGAAAGTTAACTCCACTAAGAAATTTTGTCTTCTTGGAGTCATTATTTCTCTGTGGTGAGCTCTTGTTCTACAAGTCAGTCCACTATTCTGGAATACAGCTGAGTGGCCTTATTAGAAATTAAAAGAGTTGCTTGAGTAGTGCTTGGTGCACCTTATTCCTTCACTGCTAAGAGCCACATTTCCATATGAAGTGTGCAAGTTTTTAAACTAGAAAAGGTGCTCCACTGAGCTTCGGGCTGCACTTTCCTGATAGTGCACAGATGTAGTATTACAGATAGTGGTAGGTATATGACAACTCTGCAGTCTTATTTTGTCCCCCATTTGGGTTTTTGTAATAGCCACCTATTTGGGGCTTTAGGGTTCGATGCCTTCATAGGTTTCTTGCTCAATGGTTTTAGTCATTAGCATTTTAGGAAGGGTTTAACTGTCCTTTGCTCTAGCAAGAAGTGAATGTGCTAGAAATCCATATCTTCTTTCACTGGAAGATAGCATAGGCTGTCCAAGTCATTCAGGGCTTTCTGGTGACTGCAAATCAAGCCACTGATTTTGCCACCAAGAATGGCCTTAGCTCTCCGGATCAGGTTGAGCTCTTGCTATGTCCAGCCATTGAAAGAACTATTTGGAAATAACAGGCAGGTGCTGCTGACTTCTGCAAGCAGCCCTACTATCACTCCCTAAAACATTGGAGAGGCTTGCATAATTGTCAGCTGTCAATTGCTTGCAGCTTTTATAGACTCTGAGGTTGTTCTTATTGAAGCCTTCCCTCAAGATGTGCCAAATTCTACCCACTAATTGCTTTAGATGGGAAGAAAAGGTGGGGAAATTTAAATTTGAAAATGGAGGAAACAGAAATGATATCACATGTTGGGGAGGGGCCTCAGCCTGCATGGCAGAGTTAGGATTACTGAACAATATGAACAATTGCTTACAAAAGCAACCAAAGAAATTAAAAGTCAGGGCAATCTCCTTTCTGTGATGTCCCTTCCACTTCCCACCAATTTTCAAATTCAAAATTCCTTCCCAGTTTCCTTACCATTCAACCAACAGGGGTCAGAGTTTGGCATATAGGGAGTAAACTTCCTTGTTTAGCTTGCTAAAGAATCAATTCATTTCAATTTGACAAACACATTAAGCATTTATTATATATAAACCATGTTGATAGCTATCGGGGATATAAAACATATAAAAAGAACAATCTGTGCTTCAGGAACTTACATTCAGCTAAATGGTGGAAAGAATTATATAAAATACATAATATCAATAACAGATACCAAAGGTCACACAATATAACTTGCCATCATATAGCCCTGAACTCCAATCAAAAACTAACTTTGACCTTTGCTAGGAATAAAAATAGCAACCACCACCAAAAGTTTGTAAGTATCTGAAATAGTAAATTCCAATTTGTTTTGACATATTTGCTCCATAATTAATCCTCCAGGAACTTGGTTTCTCTTGCTACTAAGTGAACTGATTCTGGTTTTTCCATCTGGCTAGTGTTCTCTTTCTATAAAGCATCCTCTCTCCTCTTCCCATGTCCTGCTGTTTTTTTTTCTTTCACTTATTCATCAGGATCAACTCCTGGGTCATAAATTATTAGGGGAATAGATGGTAAGAAAGCTTCTAGATGGCGAACTAGCAGAGATTTTAATCTAGCTGGTAGAGCCCTTGAGTTATCCAATCCAGATTACTGGATTGGATATTGATTACTATATCGATACTATGGCACTAAGGACCTCTTAGGTAGTGAGTCAATGATTATTCATCTCTCCTAAATCCAGATCAACAAGGTCTTAAGGAATAATATGGAATAGTCAGAAAGCAGCATTGCTGTGAGTCAAGTGCTTCCTTTTCTCTTAGTTGTCAGTCTTCACAACGTGGCTCTCAAGTGAGGTGAGATTTCCATCTGAGCTTTACAGATGAGAAAATGAAGTTCAGAGAGGTTAGTGGACTGAACAACCCTGACATTCACTATCTCCCCTGAGTTGTTCCACTGATTACCACCGAAGGATTCTCAAAGAACTAATAGTTACTCACTTAGGCATCTCATTTAGAATAAAGTACATTGGTCTTACCAGGACTCACCTGGCAATTCACCCTGAATGCCACATAATTCTCTTCATGTCCTAAATTGCTGGGAAGCAGCTGGGGAGCTCTTAAACAACTGTTTCATTTCATCCCTACAAGTGTCCATCTTCCAGATGAGTATGAAACAACTTCTCGTTCTAGCCTTTCATAAGTTAAACTAGACAAATTCTTAAGGATTCTGCAGAAGAAAGAAAAGCACACTTTTTGAAAATGGAATCTTAAGAGTTAAAAACAAAATAAATGAGCTGTTTGTTTTTAACATGACTTTGGATAGCAATGGGATTAGAAAACATTCATCCTATTCAATGTCCCTCCTGGCTCTATTTGAAAAATTACCTCTGGCAAATCCATTTTGCTTCCTTCAAAAGTGGAAGAAAAATAATGTATCATGTGCTCATCTAATTAGGCTGTTAGGTAAATTAATGGGGTTACATGAAAAACATTTTCTACCATTTTGTAAGAAAGATCTCAGGGAGATCACTGTTACTAGCTTATTGTATTATGTTTTGTAACTCTACCTACTTTTACTTGTAACTGCTCTACTTATAAATATGTAACTGATCTTTATTCCAAGGATAATGGTAGATGAAGCCTGGCTTTGTCATTTACTATGGGAATCCTTGGATAAGTACCATTATTACCTCATATGTAAAATGAGGAGATTGGACCAGATAACTTTTAGGGTCATTTTCAGATCTAGCCCAATGATCCCATAGCCCCTATGTCAAGTGCTAAAATAATAGTCAATTGCTGGAGGAGTGGGGGATTCTCCCTTCATTGTTGCAGTGGAAAATCAGATCTGTGAATTTTAGAATGGTATTATTAATGCGCTGTTAATCAGATGATAAATCAACATTCATTTAACATTGATGTTTTTTTCATTGTGCCAGATAGTCTGATTTATACTGACTATAGTATGAGGTCCCTACTCATAGATGCTATGGTTGTTGGTAAATCAGCACCCAGCCAATCTATTAATTATAGTAATTATATAATAATTATATAATTGTAGTAAAATTGTAAGTATCTTGAGGCCAGGGTCTAGCTTTCTTATTTGTATCCCCACAATTAGCACAGTGCCTGTCACATACTAGGTGTTAATAATAAAGATACAATAGTAATAAAGATACAATAATAAAGATAGAATAACAATAAAGATGCAATTATTGACAATTACACATCATATTGATATATAACAAGAGTTAAATTGCAAGATTCAAATAGGAGAGAATATAGCAAGATAATTCAGTTAAGAGATACTTGAAAATTGAATTATCACTGTTGGCTACAGTGACCAAAAAATGTCTACAGAGAAAAGAAGATTTAACTGGATCATAACTGAAGGGAAGAAGAATGACAAGCAGAGAGAATATTCTAGGAAGGAAACAGCATGAGGAAAAACATGAAGGTAAGAATTAGCATAATGTGTGCAAGAAACAACCTAAGAAAATTTTTATACAATGGAAACAATACTTGGTATGGGGTCAGAGAATCTGGATTTGAATTTTCATTCTGCCATTTAAGGTCCACTTTTGCCAGTTTAAGAAAATTATTTAAATTATCTTGGTTTTAGTTTATTTACAAAATGAGATCTTTGGAATAGTTGTCAAACTATGTTTCTATGAATTGCATAGTCCCACATCACTCCTAAGTGCTTGAGAACTAGATTCAAATGTAGCTGGGAAATATTTAACAAAAGAAATTTCAAAACAATTGAACATAGATAATGTTCATTTGTGATTATCTAAGTCAATAAGCAGTCAGTTGCAATCTATTTATCTTTAAGGTTGACAACATTAGAATAGATGAATTTAATCTTTTCCCAAAATCTAAATTATGATATTATGATCTGATGAGTATCTTTATGGGAGCAAAGGGTTCAGATAGGAAAGAACTGGGAAGTATGGTTGGACATATAATATAAGGACAGGTGGCAGGAACCATAAAAGCTATACAGTAAAATATGGGTCTTATATAAAAGTCCTAGCCTAATCCCAAATATAATATAAGAATTACTAGTCATCTTTATATGATGAGATGTTATCCACATCACATGTTCCTCCTGTATGTCTCTCTTCTCTTTTCATTTCTAACTCGAAAACAATAGACATAATCAAACATAGAATTATTAGAAGGGACAAGTTAATCAATTTTCTATAACTTCACTCATCTCTGAAGTTTCTCTGACAAAACAATAACCATTTCCCTGATCCCCTATGTATATTATCTTCTCCTTTTTTAGAATGTTTTAAGGACAGGGATTGTTTTTCTTTGTATTTTTATATCCCCAGTTCTCAGGGGCAGTTAGCTCCCAAAATGAATATAGTACCAGCCTCCCAAAATGAATATAGTACCAGTCAGGAAAGATTCATCTTCTTAAATTTGATTCCAGTCTCAAACACTTAACTGATAGTGTGACTCTGGGTAAGTCATTTAATCCTGCTTAACTCAGTATCTCACCTGTAAAACTGGAGAAGGAAATGGCAAACCACACCATTATCTGGGCCAAGAAAATAAGTTACAAACACTCTAATCCAATTGAACAACAACAATAATATAAAATCTCTAGTTCTTAGCAAGGTTCCTATTCCATAATAAATACTTAAGACATGTTGTTTCATTCATTCATTATTTGATTCTTGATGAAATGGTTTTTAAAGTCTGTTCTGAGAGTGGGATGAATGAAAAGGTGTAGACACAAGGTATAAGCATCAGTTGAGAAATTATGAGATTAACCAAGGGGGTATTGACAAGGGTCTAGCTAATCAGCTTCATTAGTTTTCCTCATATTTCCCCTAATTGACCTTGAACAAAATGTACCTAATATCTTTAGGGAGTAGTCCACACCAAAACTTCAGAACAGGGTCTTTCAGGCAGAACTTGATTTAAGATACCCCATTTCCAGATCATCCTAACTCAATTAATTTGAAGGCTATCTTTTTCTGTCCTTTTTCTTTCTAACATGTGACAAAGACATACTCAAAGTGATGCTATGTTGTGGCTTTTCTTCTCAGGAATCCTTTTAAAAAAGTGAATTTGGGGGCAGCTAGGTGGTGCAATTGATAGAGTACCAATACTCAGGAGGACCTGAGTTGAAATCAGACCTCAGACACTTAACATTTACTAGCTGTGTGACCTTGGGCAAGTCACTTAACCCCAATTGTCTCAGCAAAAAATAAGTGAATTTGTATTCATATAACCCAGGTTTTAATCTTGGTTCTGTATCTTAGTATTCATTAGATTTAGGGCATGTCACTTTATATCTCAGGACTTCAGATTCCCTATGTTAAAATGGAGGTATTTAAAACTAGATGATATCATAGCAAAGATATCTTATTAAATAAAAACAATAACAACAATACGAATGATAATAATTAAAGATAGCATTTATATTGTGCTTACTATGTGCCAGACACTAGATTAAGTGCTTTACCATTATTAGCTCTCTTGATCTGCACAGCATCCCTAAGAGATAGATATTATTTATTTTCATTTTTCAAATGAGGAAACTGATGTTAAGGAACTTGCTAGTAAGTATTTAAGGCTACATTTAAGGCCTCATATAAGATAAAAAGTTAATGTTAGAAGGCTTATTTACTTACTGATTATAAAGTAATCAGTAAAGCCTGATATGGATGTGGATTAATACACTACACTTGGATAAGAAAAAAACCAACCTTATAAATATAACAGAGGAACACACATCTAGAAGATAGGGCATTTGAAAAGATCCAAGGATTTGAGTAGATTATAACAATGCAAAATGTCTGTTTAAAAAGTTAATGTGATTTTAGTTGCATTAAGAGAAGCAGAAAATCAATTACACACTAGATAAAAGCCCCACTAGACTCTGTGTGCTTTGGTCAAACCATATCTCAAGTAATGTCAGCTCTAGACACCATATTTTCAGGAAACTGTTATGAGGAACACTGATTTAGAAAACCTCCAGACATTATTCTTTTCATTCCCTACTTTCTAACCATTTTTAATTTTTTTAATTTTAATTATCTTAGGTTATACATGTAGATTCATTTTAACATATTTCCATATGAGTCATATTGAGAGAGAGAAAGCAGAACAAAAGGGAAAAACCACAAGAAAATAATACAGAAGGAAAGAAAAAATGTGAATAGAGTATGCTTCAATCTGCATCCAGTCTCTATAGTTCTTTCTCTGTTGCAAATCGCATTTTCCATCTAGAGTTTATTGAAATTACCTTGGATCACTGAATTGCTGAGAATTCAGCCAAGTCTGTCATAGTGGATCATTACATAATCTTGTTGTGACTGTGTACAATGTTTTCCTACTTCTTCTTGCTTAACTCAGCATCAGTTCATGTAAATCTTTCCAGGCTTTTCCAAATTCAGCTTGTTCATCATTTTTTATAGAATAGTAATGTTCCATTTCTTTCATATACTAGAACTTATTCAGCCATTGTCCAATTCATAGACATCTAATCATTTTACAATTCTTTGTCACCACAAAAAAGAGCTTCTTGTTATTTCTTTTACAAATTTCTAACTATCTTCTAAATGTCTTTTTCTTGATTCCTTCTTGACTCCAGTTCTGGAATCATGAACTGTGATCATGTCAATTCTCCAGTTTTTTCTGAATAGGGCTTGTCAAATGCACTGCACTATGGCTCCATTCACCATGCCAATAGCTTTCTAGACCAAAGTTCTTCTCCCATGCACCATTCTACTATATATGTTATTTCTCTCTTCAAACATCAGACAGTGATTGTTTTTGTTTTTTTTTTTAAATGTGACTGCCCCATCTTCAATTTGTGTTTATTACATGAAAATCAGTTAATACATGTTTCATTCATTCATTCAAAGTAGGACACGGCTAAGTTTCAAAGCATCAGAGGAAAGTAAGGAAGTTTGGTGAAGAGTCATTGTTGTGACATGTGAGAATCAGGTAGAAGGGGAGCAATTAGATGGCACCGTGGATAGAGCACCAGCCCTGAAGTCAGGAGGACCCAAGTTCAAATCTGACCTCCAACACTTAATACTTCCTAGACATGACTCTGGACAAGTTACTTAACCCCAATTACCTCAGAAAAAAAAAATTCAAAACAACAGCAGCAACAGAAACAAAAAACAATCAGGTAAAGAAATCAATGATGTTTATTTAGGATAAGAAAAGGTTTGGGACTGCTAAGAACAATGTGTTCAACCATTTGAAGAACTGTTACATGGAAACAGGATTAGCCTTTTATTTGGCTACATAGAATAGAAAGAGTGGAGGGCACATATATAGAGGGAGATTTCATCTAGATAGCAGGAAAAAAACCCAACCAAACAAAACAGAACTCCCTAGCAACTGGAGCTGCACTGGGAGTCAGAAAGTCCATCTCAATCTCTAATTGAAGGCTGAATCACCATCTTGGAAGAATGATGTAGAAAGGATTCTTGTTCCAGTATGGGTGGGATTGGAAGGCTGCTGAAAACCATTCCAACTTTGTAATCCTGTGACAATGCATACTGTGATTGAGAGACTGAGATCAAATGATGGATATTTTCAAAGTTTAACACAGGTTAATTTCTGCCACCTATCAGCTGAATCATCTCTGTCCCAGTTTGGGAAAGCAATGCTTTCTCACTGTTTCAGTTTATGTTGAATTTTGAAAGTGACTTAGTCAACTGGCAAATGTCCTGGACTCACAAATAGGATATTTTAAGTGAAATAATGTCCTTCAGCTTGGTTTGGTGAACGAGGACACAATGCAACATGACAAGTATGGAGGGTATTAGCTGGAGAAGGAATGACCACATTGAAAAGAGCATTTTCTAAAATTCTGTTAAACTATTTGACTTTGAGATTAATGGATAAGCTTTCTGTTTGAAGCATAGGAATTAGAACTATTTCCTCCTAGGGCATAAAGAGCTCCGATAAGAAATGGCAATTGAATTCTGTTATTTTTTCAATAGTGCTTTTTTACCCTTGCAAGAACCTTTCTTGATCTTTATCAGTCATCAATTATAGGTTGTTTCAAAACTATGAAACCTGCTGCCACAAAACATTGTTGACCTCTCACCCAACCCAGGCTATCTTTGTCAGTATTTTCCATTTCAGAGAGGAACGCCTCTTCCCTCTCCCCCCCCCCCCGTTTTTTCTCTCACTCTTTTTTTTTTTAAAGCTTGAAAACCCACTCAACAGAAATTGTTAAATAATGCTGCTATTAAAAAGGCTTTTCAAAGTTGAAAGCTCCAAAGGGGACACACAAAGTTCCTTTCAATGGTTCACCAAGTCCCTTCTGACATTCATTCTTTATTTGCATTTTTAAACTATTGGCTTTGTAGTGGGAAAAATTATATTCGGTTATAAAGCTTATCTTTGCAGCATTAGCTGATTCTTGGTGCTAAGCTACAATATGCAATCATTGTTCAAGATGGAAATGAAAGTAGTTTTTTAGAAAACAGTCCATTTGCCTGCCTTTCTGGCTGCTTAATAATATTCGACCTGCACTTGCCTTGCAAGCATCGAGGTCTGATAAAAGCTATTGCTTGAAAAATCTTTTTATAGAATAAAGCACAGTATGTCAATAATAAAAAGAATAGAATATTTTTACCCTCAAGGGCAGAATTTTCAGGTACGGGGTGAATGATAACAGTGAGAAGAATTATGTCCCTTCAGTTTTGTGATAATGGAAAGAGCATTGGTTTCAGGAAAAGCTGGGTTGGAAACCAGTCATTGTGATTTGGGACAAATCACTAAACTCTGGAAGCCTTAGCATCTTTATCTAAAAATGGGAAAAACTGATACTTGAAGTAGCTCCCTCACAGGCACAGTATGAAATGCAAATGAGATAATGTATATGAAGTACATTTCCATCTTAAAACAATAACCAACAATAATACTAACATTTTAAAGTATTTAAAGGTTTGCAAAGCACTTTGCATATATCATTTCATTGGTTTCTCACAACAATCATGTGATATAGGTTCTATTATTAACTCCTTTTTTAAAGATGAGGAAAATGAGGCTAATTTATTTAAGTAACTTCCCCAAAGTCACACAGCTAGTGCCTACGATGGAATTTGAATTCAGATCTCCCACCCCTAAGTTCGATGCTATATCTACTATACTACTTATTCCCTTTAATACAATTTACAGGCAAGTCAGAAGAAAGGAAAGTATAAGCAGGAAAGGGGGAGGAAGATGAAAAGGAAGAGGGGGTGAATAGGAAGGGAAGAGAAGGAGGGGACAAAGGAGAAGGGAAAGGAGATGAAGGAGGAGGAAGAAGAGCGAAAAGGAGAAAAAAAGAGGAGGAGGAAAAGAAGGAGAAGAAGAATGAGGATGAGGAGCAGAAAAAGAAGGAGGAGAAAGAGGAGGAAGAGGAAGAAGGAGGAGGAAAAGGAGGAGAAAAAAAGTAAAAAGAAGTCAGAACCAACTACAGCAACCAATGCTATAAGGAGATGTTAGAGCAATAGTTAACCCTGATCTTTGTAAAATACTTTCCCTCCCATGGTAATTTGATATAGGTAATGCCAATAGTAAGTGCCACAAAAGATCACATCTCAAATCATGATCTTCTAAATATAAGACCATTCTACTCCCTGTATTTCCTACTAAAACAGGCTGTATTATTATTTTAAAAGGTAGGAAAACCACACTAAGGTGCAATCTTCATCCAGCTTTTTTTAATTATCTTGAATAAACCAGATATAAGTAGAAACATGAGGAAAATGTAAATCATTGCTCTAATAGTCAATTATATCCACTGGTGGCTAGGACCACAAATCAGACAAAAGTAGTCTATAACTACATGGAGATGATATACTGTCTCTCAGCCAAAAGTTTTAGTGGGAGAGAGGAACTCTTCATTTTCTCCAAAGATCTGTCATACCTTACTTTACTAAAATTCTCTTTACCTCCTTAACTTCTTTCTTATTTATTTTGTGGTTCTGGTTCTGAGACAGTAAGGCTGAGATCCCCCACTAGTATAGCTTTGCTGTCTAATTCTTTTTTCAGTTCTCTTAATTTTTCCTCTAGGAATTTGGATGCTATACCACTTGATACATATATGTTTAGGGTTGTAGGATTCTGACTTTTAACCCAGTCTGCTATCTGCTTCTGTTTTATGGAAGAGTTCACCCCTTTCACATTCACAGTTAAAATGAGTAATTTTGTATTTCCTACCATCTTATTTACCTCAAGCTATACTTTTCTCTTTTCTTTTCCTCTCTCCCTCCTCCCAGGTATTTTGCTTCTAACCACCACCTCCCTCAAACATTCATTCCCCCTTTACAGCCTCTCCCTTTTTCTTATATCTCTCCCCTACTATTTCTGTTTTCACTTCTATTAACCTCTCCCTTTCCTTTCCCCTTTCCTCTCCCACCTCTCTATAAGTTGAGAGAAGTTTCTCTGTGAAACCAAATATGTCTGATATTCCCTCTCTGAGCTGAACTTTTTACTCTTTAAAGCCTCTTAATACCACATAGATAAAACTAAACTCCAACCTATGCAAGCCCTGGGAGGTCTCCTAGGAATAGAGTAACATATCTACATGATCTACATGCTGATCCCTTCTGCCATCTTGTCAATTAATTCAGCTACAAGGGCACATGTTATATAAACATTTCCAGGTTGTGATAAGATTGGAAAGCAAAGTGAGCTAATAAATACTTAAGAAAATAATATATGCAGTCCCAGGAATAATAACAATAAATGTCTAATAATGACTCCTTGCTGTATCTTTTCTATCCAGTCAACAGCGAGATTATATATAGACTCAATACAAGGCTCTCCATTTGACTCAATTCAATAGTACTCATTAATATGGGAAAATGAAAACAGCACTAGTTTCACATCACTAACCTATCTCTGCTATGTATGAGCTGTGTGACGTTACGAAGATCACTTTAGCTCTCCATGTCTTAGTTTCTTAATCTATAAAATGAGCATATAATAAGACTATCTCTAAAATTCATTTTTCTGCATTATAGCCCACAGTACATCTAAAATCATAATTTCTGAAGTGTAAAGAAAATCCAGTTTGCTCTCACTTAACATGACTTCTTATTTGTATAATGAATTATCTGAAGTAATTCCATGCTATTCATATTGAATATATTTTAACCAAAAAAATTTTCTCAGGAAAGCAGAAGCAAACCATTGATGTTTTACTCAACAATGAATATGATTTTTATCAGAAAATGTATTAGAATTTCTTTGTTATAAACCATCACCAGGGTCTAAAAATATTTATTGGAAGTGGGAATAAAAATATATTCATAAGTAAATGGAAATTTATAGCTAGTTATCTATTTGTTTAAAAAAAACAAATATTCTCCCTTGGTTTTTTGTAGCTATTTAGCTCTGTTTGTTACTGGGGAGAAATAGCATAAGAATATAGCTACAGGGACATGAGTCTCATTGGGTCCCTAAGAACTTCTATAAAGTAGTATCATTTATAAATTTTAAAAATATGTAATTTTAAATGAGTGTGCATCAGCCATAGATTGATTATTCATTCAAATAACTTCTTTCATAGGGTTTTGTAGTGGAATTAAGTGCAAGGAAAGACTTCACAAAGGCAGCCAACTCTTTTTAGCCAATATTATGACTCCTGGAATCATAAGATCTTTATCCTATTTCTCCTTCTGCCCCTTGGACTATTGAGCTCTATGTCTCTTTCACGGAATCCCTATTCTTCTCCAACTTCTTAAATGAGATTAGGACAATAAAACCATAATTTTAGTAGTAGACTGGGGCCAGACTCTGAAAGATTAAGTGATTTGTCCGAAGTAATAAAAGCAATAAGCAGTAGAGCTGATTTTTGAATGCAAATCTTCTCATTCTAAATCCAACTCTCTCTCCTGAACCAAACTGGTTGAGAGGCAGTGTAATAAAACACAGAGAGGTACAGACTAGAAGTTAGATCTGCCAGCTAGGTTCTTAAGTGTAGGTTTGTTATTAAGGAATAATATGACAGAGTGGAAAACATTTATCTTCTCTGGTTCTCATTTTCTCATCCGTGAAATAAGTAATGGGGTATAAGAATTATTTTTACCAACTTGTGAATTGACTTGAAAGGTACAGATCCTGTAATGATCTCTTGTCATTTATGGGACGCTAAATGGCAGAGAAACTCACAGAGGATAGAGTTTCTGTCCCTTGAGCTAGGAGGACCTGAGTTCAAATTTGGCAAGATACTTACTAGCTGTGTGACTCTGATCAAGTCACTTAATCCTGTTTTCTTTAATTCTTTAAGTGTTAAGTGAGCAGAAGAAGAAAATAGCAAATCGCTGCAATATCTTTTCCAAGAAAACACCAAATGGAATCATGAAGAATCTGATATTATTGAAACCACTGCACAATGAAATTGTGATGTATGCATGTCTTTACTTTTGCTACTCTGCTTTTGTTGCTTCTTCTGAGGAATTAGCTTCTTGCAGTTACTGACTTTGCGATGAGAAATAAGGTAAATATGCACAATTTCTCCTGAACTACTGTCTTCCCCTTTCTTGACCCTTATGCAAAGTGCAATAGGGAGATTTTCATTTTGAAATGATAAAGCTCTAAATTCAGGGTCACTGAATAAAATCCTTCTGCAAGATTCTACTGTGCCCTCAAGGAAAATTGTCAGCAGGGGTAGTTTCCCTACCTAACTCCTAAGGAATATAAAATAAGAAAGAAAAAAGGAATATAAAGATAAATCACCTGGAGCAGTAGAAGAGTTTGGGAGTCCATACTCAGCCTTTGGGGCACTGTGGCACTGGCCATGTTACTGTCTCTTGCGCACGACACTTCATCTCTCCACTTCTAGCATTGCCACTAGCTGTCATTCCCTGGCTAAAATGTTTCCACTAGTCATGGAAACTTCCTCATTTCTCAGATTTTCTTCAAGTTTCAGCTAAAATTCCATTTTATTTGTTCTTAATTCTAGTATCTTCCTTCTGTTGATTTTTCCAACTTATCTTGCATATGGCTTGTTTGTTTGTTTTTTTTTTTTCATATGGCTTGTTTGTATATTATCTTCCTCATTTCTTTCAGAGAAGGGACTTTTCCCCCTTTTGCTGTATCACCAGCACTTAGCATGGTCCTGACAAACATTAGGTACTTATTAAAGACTTGTCAAATGCCTAAAATTCCCAGATATTCCTTTTCTTTTAATCTCATCTTCTACTGAAACTGGAACAAAGTTACCAAGTCTCCAAAGTGATCAATGATCTCTTAATTGCTAAATCTTAAACTTTTTCTTTGGCTTTTTTATAACTTTTGGCACTGTAGATGAATGGTATCAAATTTATATGGAAATAGGGACCACAAAAGTATGTATAAGGATTTCTGTGGGCATCTGTCTTCACTGTTTTAAAATATAATATTACCTATGCTTTATTGTATTTGTATTTATTCTTTTTCAATCACATTTTGCTCTGGTTTAAGTTATGTGATTTGCATGTTTAACACTTTTGTGATAGATTATATTCTTTTTGAAACTTTTTTTTCCCTCTCTATGATTTCATGACGTTGTTTTCTCCTGATTGGCCTCTTCAGTCTCCTTTACTGGATCTTTTTTTCAAGTCAATACCCATCAGTATGAGTATGCCATAGGGTTCATCTTTTACCTTCTTTTCTTCTTGCATATTATTTCATTTGGTGATCTTATCATTTTTTCATGGACTCAACTATTATTTTATGTAAATGATTCTCAGATCCATTTTTCCACTTTTGAAATTTCTCTGACCTATACTCTCACAACCCTAATGGCCTACTGATCATCTAGAATTAAATGTCCCCAAAACATCATCAATTTATCACATCCAAAACTGAATTCATTGACTTTCTTCCAAATTCTACCTTTTCCCTGATTTTCCTATTATGTTCAAGTGATCTAGCCCTCTTAGTCACCCAGGCTCACATCGTATATGTCATCCTCAACTCTTCCTTCTGTTCTTCCTTCTGTCCACCCTTCTGTCCAATCACTTATGAAGTCCAGTTGGTCTACTTTTTAAACATAGTTCCCATATGCCACCTTCTGTCCTCCAACAGAGGCCTTCATCATCTTGTCTAGACTATTTCAATAATCTGTGGATTGTTCTTCCTGCCTCATATTTCTTCACTCCGATTCATCTTCCCCTCATCCTGTTGAACTGATCTTTCTAATGTGTTGGTCTATGTCAACTCCCACTCCCTTGTTCAATAAATTCCAATAGTTCCCAAGTACAAAGATCAAACATAGCATTCTCCATTTGGCATTTTAAATTCTTCACACTCTATCCCCCTCTTAACTTACATTCTGCATTCAACCTCAATCCTTTTCACATAATCTACAATAAATGACCCTGATCTTTTCATGTTCTTCACAAATGAAACTCCAGTCCCAACTTGGTGCATTTTATCTGGCTATCCCTGAATTTCTCCTCCTCATCTCAACCTCCTGGTTTCCTTGACCCCCTTTAATTCTCAGCTGAAAATTCTACCTCTTGCAGGAGGCTTTCTTGATCCTCCTGTATCATAATCTTCCTTCTTGTTTGTACATAGTTATTTGTATTAAACTGTGAAATTTTGATATCAAAATGTACAAAAATAGCATTTTGTATACACTGTTGAATTACTTCTTCCACGAGGAATAATTTAAGCATCATCTTTTATAATAAGCCTTTCCTAATATACCAGTTATTAATACTCTCCCATCTTGGATTTATTTGTAGTTATTTTCCATATTTTATATATCTTCTTGTTCATTCTTTTATCACATGCCAAATCCCTGGAAGTGGACTTTATCCCTTTCTTGTATTCCCAGGGTCTGAAATAAAAAGCATTTAATACATGCTTGTTGGTTGGTTAATTGACTGAAAAGTTGCTGAAGCTTTCCATTTCCCCAGAATTAGGAATCACAGGACAGCAATAATGCCTGAATGTTTGACTGATGGTTGGTTCAGAAGCTAAAATGAAACAAATTTATTGTATACAAGTATTACAATTAACACTTCTGGCTCTGTATTTCTGTAATAGAGTGATTTTACTCTAAAACCACATATCTATAGATTGAAAATTGAAAGAGATCTTGGAGACCATGTAACTCCTCATTTTAAAGAAAGGAGAAACTGAGGATTGGAGAGGTTGTACTTTCCGAAAATCATCTGAGTATGATGTCTCTCTGCTGGAGTAATTCTCTTAAGTCACCGTATACTTTAAAAAAGAGCTTTGAGAGGCTCTTACATCAGAATAACAATGTACAAACTAAATGCTTGTCAAATTCTTTCATGTCTAAATCTACATATCTTCAATATTAAAAAGCCATAAATTAAGATATTTCTTCTAACATCTATAGTATTGACTTAGCTGGGGCCAATGGACACATTAAGACAATGTACATAAATAGGTAAGTTGAGGATACCTCCATCAGTGATTTTTCTTTGGGATGTAACGGACAGAATGTAGAGTTTGTTTTGTGTGTGTCTTCTATTCCTTTTCATGTGAAAAACTGCTATAGATTTAACATTTTTAAATATCTTCTAATTCCCAAATATATCCTTCCAGAGTTAAACTACAATTGTCAAACTCCAGATATGTACTCCTCATATTGGAATGGACTCCTGGGAATATCCCTAATAGCTGATGTCACCTAGAATATAATGGAATTATATAAGAACTGGGCAAATGGTCCTGGGCCAAATGTAGTACATAGCTACCAAGGTAAGAAAAACTGTTTCCATGAAGAACTACTTGCTTGATCCAGTTGCTCTTCTTGCCAGTTATCACTGGAGTCATGAAAAACAATTTCTATAACTCAGATTGTTTTAAAATTTTCCACTTATCTTTTTTTTTGTTTTTTTTTAATTTTCAGTGCATTGAAATAGAAACCACGACCAAATTTAAGAATTAGAAGGAGGATGACAGGGCACCAATTGTGACTATTAAAAGATCTTTTGAAAAAGAGCTTCATCTGAGTAAAAAGAATTGATCGCCTATTTGGTTTTTGTTTTGCACAGTGATGCTTCTGTTGCTAAAGCAGAGTTCAGTTTACCAAGTTGTTGTGAGACTTTTTTTAAAGCCTCTGCAAGGAGAATTCTTTTTTAAGGGCAAAAAGATATTCTTATTTGCAAAAGTATAACTAAGATGAGAAAATTGGGTACCAAAATTGAGTGGACAATGATTTCCTGAGCAATAGTTTTCATTATCCCACACTCTGTTTCTCTTGCACAGGATCATTCAGCATCTAAATAGTAGATTCTTTGGAATCAGTATCAGGATCTTCTCTGCCCTCCATCATGAAACTGATAATATACCTAATGCTAACTGCCCTTGGGTATTATTTATCCTAGTATTTTTTAATATTATTTACAGATGCAATTATATGTGATTATTTGGTTTCCAAAAATGCCTTTTCTCTGAAAAGAAAGATTGCTCAGTTGGCTTTTTCTTCTAAAGTCTGAGAGGTGAAAGAAAACAAACCAAACAGATTGGTTCATCATATGTAGTTTTTTTTCTAACACACTGAGGCATAAAAAGGAAGGAGAAAATGGAATTATAAAATGAGCTGAATCAACAGGAGGGACTGAAGCCTGCATGGTATTCTCAAAAGGAACAAACTTGACCTCTAGCAATGAGAAGAAAAGAAACAGATAAAATCATGACTCATCCCTCTTGGTATATTCTTAATACTGACATCTAGCAGGAAATCAATCAGGGTATCCACACAAAGAATTGGTCAAGCAAACACATTGTTTTTTTTTTTAAATTAACGTAACCTAAGTCAGCTCAGTTCAAACTCAAATTATGAACTCAAATGATATTCTAACTTGGAGATGCTTCAAGAAAAGCCAGCATTTTAATCTTGTTTCTTAAAGGCTCCTACTGAATTGAGGATTTATTTCTCCAGGGAAATCATACTTACTATGGATATAAACTGGAAATGGGGAAAATCAAAGCAAATGTAAACTCTTTGAATTTTATTTTACAGAATAACTTTTCCCCACCCTTAACTTCATTCAAGATCCACACCATTTAAGGGATTGTAAATGAACCTATTATAGAGCAGAAATCTTCAAGGCACAGGAAAGATTAATCTAAAATTTAAAAGTCTGTGATAACAACCCAAGACTACCTGTATGGAGTTAGCCTCGTCAGCTGAAGCAATTACAAATCCATTTCCTAAATCAATCCAGTTTCAAGAATGTCCTATCATGTATTGCCTGCCCAAAACCTTACAGTGAAAATGAACCAGTAGTCGAAGAATCATCTGAGACAGTTTAACTTTAGAACTTTTCTTCTGAATTTTGACCTAAACCTTTCAACAGCCTGGATGAAATTAGCAGATGGGCTTGAAGGAAATTCATTACAAAGTCCTTATGTCTGTTGGCAAATAGACATCAACAAAAGCTTTGTGCTCTATCCATCTCCATTTATACCCGGGATTCCAAATTTAGATTTTTGACCCAAGTCTTTTTATCTAAAAAATATTTTTCCTCAGAGATCTGTTGCATTTTTTAGGGTACAGTTCAAAATACCTTGACTAAAAACTCATGAAAAAGTTTAGTGTCAGTTTCAAGATGGACTTAATTAAAGAGAATATAAATCAGAAAGATATCGGAAGACTGCCTAGAGCTGAGATGAAAAGCCTTTGGGGGTGCATGAAACTGTCTTGATCCTCAAAGACTTTCTAAGAAGTATTTTTTTTTCTTTCATGAAATCTCTCCTTTGTCTTTCCCATTAGGCAAAGCAGATGGGTCTTCACATGGCAAATTAGAAATCATCATGGAGGGTTATTTGCTTCACTGGAACGTGTAGTCAGTATTCTAAAAGGTTTGTTTTCTGAAGGTGAGAATAATGGAAACCAAAAGAAGTTTTTGAGAAAGAAAACTTTACATTAGAATAAATAAAGAGCAGGACAGCAAGGTATCACAGTGGATAGAGCATCCAGTGTGGAATCAAGAAGACCTGAGTTCAGATCCAGTCTTGGATATTTATTATCAACCCTGGGTAAATCACTTAAGTCTGTTTGCCTCATCTTCCTCATATGGAGAAGGAATTAACAAAACACTCCAGTATCTTTGCTAAGAAAACCTCAAGTGGGGTCACAAAAGAGTTGGCCATAATGGAAATGACTGAACAACATGTACAAAACAGGTCACCTGGATTACAGGGCCATGCATCTGTTCATGTTGGTATTTTCAATATGCAAAAATAATAACTGGCATTTATAGAGTTCTGAGCTTATCATAGAATAGTCTAACGAAAAAAACACTGGCCCTGGAGTCAGGGAAATTTATTTCAAATCCCCTCTGTGATATTTGCTACCTAGGAGACCCTGGAAGCAGATCCCAAACTCTCTGAGCCTGCATTTCTGTAACTGTAAAAAGAGGGGATTTGTTTATATAGACCTTCTAGTTCTTTACCTAGAATCCTATAAACCATACAACTTTACTAGGTAACTACCAGAGACACTGCTTTTCTCATTTCATAGATAAATATAATGGGGTTCAGAGAACCTATGTGACTTGTACAGCTTTACTTAAATACTAACAGAAAAAAATTTCAACCCATTATAGATCTATACATTATACCACATTAAGCAATAGAGATATCCAGCACCAAATTAAACATGCCGCAAATTTCAGCAATCACTAAAATGTCTCAAATGAATGATATAGCAATGCTAGGGATCATCAGTGCTGATTGTATGATTAAATAAATGAAACTAATTGATTTTCATAAAAAAAGGAATTATTCTTAGCAAATTCATAAATTAAAGTTAGTTTATAGTATTATTATAAAGGAGTTTAGGTAGTACTATACTTTGATGCCACATATTCTTACATGGAAATGTTGATTGAGGTTGAATCCCTAGTTACAAATGTAAAAAAAAAAAAGGTAGAATTCAAATATCTCTAAAGTCTCTTCCAATTCCAATATCCCTGATTCTTCATGAAAATTCAAATAGATTAAATTTTGTTATAGCCACTAGTCATTTTAATCAGAGAAAATCCACTCACTTGAAAGAAATAAAAATTACTCTTGACAAAGAGAGCATATACAGTGCCATAATTCATGAATCTGAGAATTGTTCTTCCTACTCATAACATCCATTTAGTTTTTAACCCTGATACCTGCTTAGCTTGTTCTCAGAAAGTCAAAGACAGCTATTGAATGAGGAAAAATATAATCTGCACAGTTTGAGGAGAGATTATCAGATCCTACTCCATTTTAAAACCATTAATGGACTATGTAAATAGCAAAATCTCCACATTGGCCTTCCTTCCATTGGCTTTCTTAATCAAATGTAGATAGTCTTATCCCTCAAGTATGGCATTTTTAAGACAAAGATTGTGTCTGCCTTTCTTTGCATCCACAATACTTAGCACAATATTGGCAGGTAAGAAATACTTAATAAAAGCTTATTGCCTTGACTTGAGTTCACATTGTAAGAGACATGTTGGATGTGTGGCTAATTTATGGGTCAGCCTTGAGTGAGGTAGAAGAAAATAGTGATTTTTCAAAAATGGGATTCAACATTTTGGTGTATGAGGTAGGGAAATAGGGAAAGGTGATCCCTAGGTTGATAACATTTACCTCACATACAAATCAGACTGATTTTCTTATTTTCTGCTCTAGTAATTTTTATGGAACTGTTATTATACATGGATAGATTTTATTTTATTCTGGGAATGCCACACTATTTTTGCCGAAATCCACTGTGTATTGGGCCTTATATACTTTCACACTGCTGCTACTTATATGAACTATTTGGCTCAAGGGATGAGAGCGCACAAAAGAATACAGGACCTAGAGCCAATATTTAGAGTTCTCTCTGATGCAGAAGAAATGCTCCAGGGACCATTTCCTACAGGTTTATTTCTGATATTTTACTTTAGAAAATAGAAATTGGATTTTATAAAAAATAATAACCTCCCTAATGTACCTCTCTTGTTGCTATAAAGCCAATGATGTTTTAGGTATAGTAGAGATATTCTAGTTCTTTTGCCAGCCTTGTGGCATTCTGACATGTGGCCATCCAGCCTTTTGACCATACAGGCTTAGGCAAACAGCAAATAGAGGAGATCAATGTGAGATGCAGAATGTGCTTTTTCTTTATAAATGCCAGGCTTTTTCTTTATAAATATGTTATAAATATAGATGACCCTCTATTTTCTATCAGCAGCTCTGCATAGTTTGAACTTCATGGAATAAGTTACTCTCTGGTGTCTTCCCAGCCTAGCCTCATTCCCATTCCTACACATATCATTCATTTGTGTGTTATTTTTCCCCGTTAAATTATGAACTGAGGACAGAAATGTGTTTCTTTTTCTTATTCATATCCTCAGCACTTAGCATGGTATCTAATATATAGCAGGTTCTTAATACATTATTATTGAATTGAAATTGAATTGAATTGACTCAATGATTGAAGACAACAAAGGCAGAATCTGCCCTAAATGGAAGTTCTACCTTGGTAGGAGTTGACCTGGAACATGAATGGAATATGAGAACTATACTACATGCAGCCAATATTTTTTGTTCTTTAAAATACACTTACCAATCTAATTAAATGGAATCTTTAAATTATGATTTTCAATTTATTAAACATTTATTCAGCATCTAAATGTCAGGCACTATGGAGATGAAAATAAAAGAATCTCTGCCCTTAAGGATGTTAAATTCAAATGAGCAAAAATAATGTGTATACACATAAGGAACTCCAAAGTACATATAATGGAAATGAAATTTCTGAGTAAAGGAAAATATTAACAATCAGAAGCATGCAGATAAACCTCAAGTAGAAGGCACCAATTGAATTGGATCTTGCTCAAGCTAAGGATTCCAAGAGGTGACAATAAAGAAAAATCGCTGAATGAAATGGATAAAAGAAGGAATGAGATATGGTCAAGTAGACTGAGTATGAATAAAAGCTTAAAGATGAAGTTTTAGTATGTGACTGTGGTTTACTGATAATCCCCCATATCCACAGTGCTTTGTGCTTTTAGAGGCCTCCCATAAATGCAGTTGACGTAGCTCTTTATCACATGCCACTTCAATGTTCTGATGGAAACTATTTAGTGTTCTGATTACCATATCATGGGTGGAACATTATAACGAAATTGATTTCTCATCAGAGAGACATCTGCCCAACTAATTACACTTGAGGCCATGTTATCTTCATATAATGATTATGCCCACTTAGGATAACTATGGATTAATGTCACTCGGGGGCTAAAATATGAAGAAAACAAAATCAGAATAAAAGTAAAGGGAGTATAGGAATGCATTCCAGCAATTCTTAGTTAATTTTCTGTGTCTCTTTTGCAACCGTTCTCTCTACTTAATGATGCTGAAGGAAGTAAAACTGTGAAACTGCCAAGAACCATTCAATTATGGCTGGCACCTTTAATATGGCACATTAGGTCAGCCACAAAGCTCAGTAAGCAGGACATTTGTAACCTATAGGAGAAAATCCAAATGCAAACAGCACTGGCTTAACACAAAAGCTCTTTTGGCAAGCCCACAGAAAGCATAATTGAATCCAGCTCTCTTGGGAAGGAGCCCTCATCTGCTGGAGGACAACATCTCTAAGCTATAGGACGAATCTGCCAGCAATGAACTCAAGGCCCTGGGAGACTGGAAAAGAAAGTTGTTCTTGAGATATCCCTTGCCCTGAAGAATTAGGTGGTTGTAGGATTGGGCTTACCATTCTCTGCAGAAGTGCTTTTCGGCTTAGATATTACATTTTTTAAATATCACCCTGATGCCTCTGTGTGATTTAGTGACTAGCTGTGCAGATGGTTAAAAAAGAAGAAAAAATACAGGCAATTTTGAATTATTTCTAAGGTATTTCTTTTCAAAACCCTGTTGTTTTCTCTCTGGTCATGTTACAATGTGCAAAGAAAAATTTGGATTTTATCAGTTCTGACCATGTTAGAGGCTAAAATGGATGTCAGCAATCATTGCAAGAATAGCATCAGTCATTGTGATTTGTGCTAACATTGAACCTTTTTGTTACAAAATACCTTTCCCCAAATTAAACACAAACACACACACACACACACACACACACACACACACACACACACACACCATTTTGCTTCTTATGAAAAACTCTTATTTTTCATTGATTCTATCAGGGCTAGCTACTATTTATTTACAGGGCATGATTTTGAAGGGTCTTCTATAACACCAACATGCTTGATTTCTAATGCCTAAAATTCTCATACATCCATAAAATAATAAAGCTAAAAAAAAGCATCTCAGAGATCATCCGTTTCAATCCCATCATCCTATAAATGAGAAACTGAGGCTTAGAGAGACACAATAACTTTCTCCAACTTCAATAGCTAGGAAATGACAGAACAGAAGGTTGAAACCCTAATTTTGTAAGTATGAGATGGGGCTTTTTTTTTTACTTACTCAACTTAAATGTTGTCCTATATTTCATAAGTAAAGATGAGACACACCCTGGAAGAGAATATCACTAAAATGCATAGCAAAGGCTAAATGAATGATAATCAATTTTATCAAGAACAGGTTTTACTGAGGTTTGAGGGAGCTATAGAAGAGAGAAAAAGAGAAAAGAAAGAATTGAAACCAAATTTTGCCAAAAGACAAAGCTTATTATTTTGCCAAAGATAAAGCTTGGAACCATATGTTAATACCCTCTAGATTCATGCCATTTATTGTTTGGAAGGAAATTCTCATTTTACCATAAATGGAGATCTTGGATTTAGATATTGTGAGGCTAGTGAGGATCCACAGATTATTACAGTAATAACAAAGTTTTTATGGAACTTGGTATAATACTTTAAAAATATATTATAATTAAATTTTGCTGTACAGTATCCATTTAGTAGGCTTAAAATAATGATAGTAGGTTCCTTTTCCACCCATAATAACTAAAGAATCATGCCCCTAGGTTCTCTCTTTTACTTAAATGGAAAAAAATTATAAATTTAGGGGTAAACAACTGCCAAAAATTTTTTTTAAAAATATAACATTCCAGGAGGGGCAGCCTATTACATAATAAGAGGAAAATTCCAAGGAAGGCAGATGACTTCTTTTTTATTTATTTATTTTTAACATTCTTTGAAAGAAAAAATAATTAAGTTCCTCAATATTTCTCCCCTCCCTTCAACCCTTACCCATCAGTTGAGAAGCCAAGAAATGTAATAGCAATTATACGTGTGAAATAATGCAACACATATTTCCATATTAGCCATGTTGCCAGAAAAAGAAAGAAAAATGAAGTTAAAAAAGTGTGCTTTAATCTCCATTCAGATTCCATTGGTTATTTTTCTGGAGGCAAATAATATCTTTCATCATAAGTCATTAGTTTTGTCTTGGGTCATTATATTGATTAAAGTAGCTAAGTCATTCTCAGTTGATCATCACACAATACTGCTGTTACTGTGTAACTAATAGTAATTTAGAGTATTTTATATGACAAATTACCAGAAGATAATTTCAAAGATTTCCAGAAAAGGTCTGTTTCAACCAGGCAGGAATGAGGAGGGTCATAAAGCACAGACACCGAGTGCAGGCAACAGAGGGCTGTGTGGGCTCCCAGCAGTGCTGGTTACTCTGCCCTGGCTGCAAGCCAGCAGCAGCGGGAAGTTTATTTTGTTGAGTCAGTTGGGGTTAAGTGACTTGCTCAGGGTCACACAACTAGGAAGTGTTAAGTGTTTGAAATCAAATTTGAACTCAGGTCCTCCTGACTTCAGGGCTGGTGCTCTATCCATTGTACTACCTATATGCCCCAATTAAAACCATTTCTAATCATATGAAAAGGTGTTCTAAATCACCATTGGTAAGAGAAATACAAATTAAGACAACTCTGAGATACCACTATATATCTCTCAGATTGGCTAAGATGATGGGGAAAGATAATGATGGATGTCAGAAGGGATGTGGGAAAACTGGGATACTAATATATTGTTAGTGGAACTGTGAAGTGATCCAACTATTCTGGAGAGCAATTTGTAACAATAGCAAAAAGGCTTTAAAACTATAAATATCTTTTGACACAGCAATACTACCATTAGGTATGTATCCAAAGAGATATTTTTTAAAAAGTGAAAATGGCACATGTAATTTTTTTTAATTATACCAGCTTTTTTCATGTTGGCAAATAATTGAAAATTGAGGGGATGCCCAACAATTAGGTAAAGGCTAAATATATTATAGTATATGACTGAAAGAGAATATTACTGTGTTGTAAGAAATGATGATCATGAATTGATGATAAACCAAGAGAATATTGAACAGAGTAATAGCAACATTGTATGATAGCCATTTATGAATTTTTCCCCAGCAATACAATTATTCCACACAATTCTGAAGAATTTATAATGAAGAAAGAATCAATGATTCCATCTAAGAGAATGACAATAATGAGATAACATACCCAAACCTAATGGGATGCAGCCAAAGCAGTTCTTAGGGAAAACTTTATATTTCTATATAGTTACATGAATAATATAGAGAAAGATCAGTGAATTGGGCATACAAGAAATAAAAGCTAGAAAAAGAACAAATTAAAAAACCCCAATTAGATACCAAATTAGAAATTCCAAAACTCAAAGAACAGATTAATAAAATTAAAACTAAGAAAACTTTTGAATTAATTAACAAAATCAAAAAACACAGAAAGTTGGTTTTATGAAAAAAATAACAAAATAAATAAACCTTTAGTTAATTTGATTAGAAAAATAGGAAAGAAAAAATTCAAATTGCACACATCAAAAATGAAAAGTGGACATTTACCACCAATGAAAAAAGAAATTAAAGCAATAATTAGGAGGCATTTTGCCCAACTCTATGCCATCAAGTCTAACAATATAACTGGAATGGACAAATGTTTATAAAAACATTAGATTGCCCAGGAAAACAGAAGAGGAAATTAATTACTAAAATAGTCCCATTTTAGAAAAAAAAATTGAACTAGGCATCAATGATCTCCCTAAAAAAATCTCAGGGCCAAATGGATTTACAAGTGAATTTTACCAAACATTAAAGAGCTATTCATCCCAATTACTATGTAAACTATTTGGAAAAATCGATAAAAGAGTTCTACCAAATTCCTTCTATGACACAAATATGGTATTGATTCCCAAACCAGGAAGAGACAAAAAAGAGAAAGAAAATTACATACCAACTTCCCTAATAAATATCAATGCAAAAATTTTAAATAAAATATTAACAAAGATCATAGTAACTTATCAGCAGGATAATTCATTATGACCAAGAGAGATTTATACCAGGAACACAGGGCTGGTTCAATATCAGGAAAACTATTATCATAACTGACTATATCAATAACAAAATTAGAAGTCATATAATCTCAATAATCTTGTGACAAAAGACAGAATACATTCCTATTAAAAAACACTAGAGAACATGGGGATAAAGGGAATTTCCCTTAAAATAATAAGCAGTATCTATCTAAAACCAACAGAAAGCTTTGCTTTTAATGGAAAGAAGCTGAATTCATTCCCAATAAGATCAAGGATGCCCATTATTACCACTGTATTCAATATTGTACTAGAAATGTTCATTTTTTTTAAAGTTACAGTCTGTTTTTAGGGTAGGGGAGATTGTCCAAGCTTCCTGTACAAGCGGCAATGGTTGCATTGGGTCAGTGCTGACTGACTTCTGGTGCTGGGTGGGCGTGGCCAGGTCCTGTGATATTCTGGTGTGTATAGGCTCCCTATTTGCCTTGGATATTTTAGAACTTCTCGCTGATCTGCTGGCTTGCAGCCAGCGCAGAGTAGCCAGCACTCCTGGGAGCCCACAGCACCCCCTGTTGCTGCATTCGGTGTCTGAGCTTGACGACCCTCCTCCCTCCTGCCTGGTTGAAACAGACCTTTTCTGGAAATTTTTGAAATTATCTTCGGGTAATTTGTTATACTCCAAAACCAGTGCAGAGGCTGGGTTTGCTGTTAGTGGGAGGGCCATGGGGAGAGCTCAGAAAAAGATAAGTCTCCTCTCCATCATCTTGGCTCTGTCCCCCTCACATGTTTATGTAAATGCCCCAGAGGGGAAAATATCCACAGGAGATAAGGGAAAACCTACTAAATAAAGAAGGATATGCAAAGAACTGCAGTGACACCATATCAAGCTTTCCTTGGTCCTTCACTCTCATGATCCCCTATATTGCCCCATCATACCATAAACTTCACAAAACATGGGCTGGTTCAGCACACAATTTGTGCACCAGCCCTGATCACAATACATACTGTTTAAATAAATTTTTCTCTCTGATCCTGTCAGGGGTACAATCTCCAGAGTTCACGACCTACACAGCAGCCCAGCTGTCTTATTCCTCCACCTTTATACCTATTGCTAAAATGTCATCTATTTTACTTAGATTTTTGCCTGCCCTTCTGATAGGAAGCAAATATAGAAAGGACCAAAGTAACGTGAATGTGAAACAGGCAGGTGTCCCTGCCTCCACATCTGTGCATTCCTGATTAATGCAATCGTTCCAGGTGGCCAGCAACCTGGTAATTTTGGATCACATCCACCTGGACCACAGGAATGGCTCTCATCTGCTATGAAACAGCCCCCAGCTCCTTCAGACTGAAAATCACTATAAAAATGCTAACATTTTGTCTCCTAATCACTGATTAAGAGAATGAAACTGAAGCAAATAGCAAATTACTATTTCACGTGTTCTTCTATTGTCCACAGAACAGATGTGCTGCCTCAAGTTGCTAGGAATGGACAGGTGAGTCGGATCTCCTGGAAACCATATCCTCCACACTAGGAAATTCAGATCAAATGTGTTTTTGAACACTTCATTCATTTCTTTTGCATAGAACTGTTATACTTCTGCTTGTGAGGGAATAGGAAATCCCTCTTTGATTTTCTGCGCTAAAATAATCTTTAATCCAGTTAATATTAACACTGTGGTTTAATAGATTAAGCAGGGGGGATCTAGGGTAGCCCAAAAATCCTACAGTCAATCTTAAGAAGCAGGATTAAATTATAAGAACTTTTGCAAGTTGTGAAACTATTACTCTTTTCCCTTGCATAGGTAATTGAACCCCTTATTCCCATCCCTGTTCTCTATAAATCTGACTTTAAAGCACATAAGAGAGCAGTGTGCTTTTTCAATGAACAAGATGAAGTACGGAAAAAGGAAGAAGTCATATGCTTTGCCACAGCAAAATGAGAATGGGCAACTGGGAAAATGCAGTCAGCATGGTGGCCAGGCAAAACCAGTAGAGATCACCAGCCAGCTGAGTTTTATTTGGGATTTGCAGAAAGGCTTGTAAGTCTGTGTGGGAGAAATGCCCCTTCTCTAAGGAAACCTGCAATCATTCTCACCCTATCTTCCCCCAACCCACTCAACTAAATTTACCCTGATACAAGAATTCCCTACTACTGGTCTATGGGGCAAAAGGAAAGAGATACAAGGCAAAAGGATTTGAAGACAGAAGGAAGAGATGGCTCCTTATTCTCATGACCCAGGTCACATAGCTCTCTGCAAAACCTTTGATACTCTCCAATTCACCCTTAGCCTCTCAGTCTTCCCTCTCTTTCCTCTTTCCTCACAAACATACATTACACACTCTCATGTCCTTTCTAGTAATTGTCCATGTTATCAAGGAAGGCAACAGAATATAATGCAAAGTGAGACTGTGGCCCTGGAAAAGTATGTTATCTTGTGTTCCTTTCTAATATCCACCTCTTAAATTCTTATTCCTTCAAACTCTACTCAAACACTAAAACTCCAGATAGACGATAGATAGACAGATAGACTGACAGATAGATAGACAGATGGATGCATGCATAGATGAATAGAGGATAGATGGACAGATGGACGAATGGAAAGATAGATAAGTAGATAGGTAGATGGATATAGATATGAATGGATACATGATGGATTTAGATGGATGGATGGATAGATGGATAGATAGATAGATAGATAAGTAGGTAGGTAGATAAATAATATATGTTGATAGACTATAAGCTCTTTGATGATAGTTTTCTTTTTTCTTTAATTGCCAAAGACTTCAATGCTACCCAGAACATAATAGGAAAATAAATGAATGCCTGTTGATAAATTGATTAAATCTGTGATAGATATGAGAAAGAAACATTTGGTTAGCAGGGAAACTGGACATCCATTTAATTATCTCGAGAAGAAAGATTCCCACTTTCCATAGACTTCATCATAAAACCTATTTCACAACTTTAAAATTCATTTCAGTAATGATTAAAAAGGGATAGGAACTAAAGTTTTGATTCACTGATGTAGAGAAACTCCTTCTATCATTGCAGATTAGTATCTTCTATTTTTAAAAAGTCCTAATTTGAGTTGCAAAAATCTAGAGAGGAGGCTAAAGCAGATTATAATGACATTGCAAGATGTCTAATCAAAAAAAAAAGTGAAAACAAAATAGGACATAGATAATGGTAATTTATGGTTTTATAAGTCAATTTACAATCCTCAGAGATCCATTTCTATTTGAATTTGATGCCAATCCCTAGACTCCTTGCTTCATTGACCTGCTTAAGATCACCTAGCCACTTCGAGTCACTACCAGAATTTGAATATAGAGCTGAATTATTTCTTGTCAATTAAAATAGCATTTTTTTCTTCTGAAATACATGTTACCCCTAATTAATGACTATATGAGCAAAAGATGTACCTTGAACTTGCATATTTTTTACTTCCTTCGTAATGGAGAAGACTCAGAAAAACAAAACTGGTAGGCCAAGACTGTGGTACTTGAAGGGAATTTCTTTTGCTATTCTTCCAACTAACATCATGGACATGTTATGAGATTAATATTGGCTGATTTAAAAATGATTTAGTATGATGCACTTTACAAAAGAAAGTAATGTGCCACTTCTTATTGTTTATAAGTCAAATAGGGTCATGACTCATTGCATGTCACTAATTATTTTCTGATCATTCACCCTGCTCCCATCAGTAATTTCAAGAGGCTGAGTGAGACAAAAATGTATCAAATAGAATTTGAGAAATTATGCTTTCAGAGGGAGAAGACCGAAAGATTGAACTTATTGAATAAATGCACATGTTTTCTATTAATAAGACAGAAATTTGTACTCTTAATAGGAGAAAAACACTATTACCCAGAACTTCAAGGGAATAGCACAGGATCTTAGAAGCTTGAAATTATTGGTGTGGGTATGTCTGTGTATCTGTATGTCTCTGTTTTTAAACTGCTATAAACATGACCATAACTTAAAGAACTACAGTCTGTGAACTGTCAGGATAATCAACTAAAGAATGACAAGAAAAGAGTAAAAATGAAACTAGCAAACAAAACAGCAGATAATGTCAGTGAGTAGAATGTGCTGAATAAGATGGAGCTGGGATCATATGAGGAAAATGACAAAGCGCCCAAGAGAGGGGGAGAAGGAAGGAAAAAGAAACTTCTCTCACAGAATTTCTATTAAATGAAGAAAATTCCCTCCTGAAGTTACTACCCAAAAAATGAGAGATGAAAGAAATCTGCAGTGCATTTGATTGCTCTAAGTCATTTGTTCTACACTGCAGGATCCAGTAAATATATTCAAGAGCATATTGTATATTGACTATGAATTTAGCCTTAGATCTCATCATAGTTAGAGGTAGGGATGGATGACAGGGAATATTTGAAAGACAAAATAATCAATTACAAGGAATGAGAAATGAATTGACTTGGGCACATTGAGCACCTGCTGCTGGCTCCCATAGATCCAAGTAATCTGGGAGTAGTTCTTTGATATTCCTTGTTTTTCAATTAAATTTAATCATCATTACTTTTCACAGTTTGGTGAGTTTAAAAATTATTAGCTGCTTTTTCTGTTCCCAGGACTCTTGATTCATTCATGTCTAGTCTCCAGTCTCATTCATTGTGACATAGTTGCAAAATATAGGATTTCTATGAATTATAGGCCCACACAAAGAGAATGCCAAATGTATTCTATTGATTGTACTTCATATTAAACAACAATAAAAATATTATTTGTACTGATTTTGCTGGCTATGTGTAAAGAAAGACAAATGTAGCTCACCCTATCTTTGAATGAGAACAACAATTATTTTCATCCTATCTACTTAATAAATACCAAATTTGAACCTAAAGGAGAGTGTGTGAAATATGTGGGTTTGAATCCTGGCTCTCTTAATGACTGAGTTATTTTATGACCTCTTAGGTTTTTAATATCTGTGTGGTATATGGTATCTTAAAGGACCAGAATTTAAAATAATTCAGTAGGATGTGATAAATAAATTAGTGCAGAGCTTTTTAAACTTTTTTTTACTTGCTACTCTTTTCCCAGGAGAAAATTTTAAGTGACTTCAGGCATATAAATATAAAAAATAAATATAAAAATCAGACATTTGCTGATACTAAATAATAATTTCACAACTTTCACCCTCTGTTATGACACCCTATATGATTTCATAAAACACCATTTAAGAAGCTGGGGATTAGCAAAGTTAAAATCCGGAATCAGTGATTCCTTCAGTCTTTCCCAGATATAGGTCACTAGACAAATTTCTTACCTTCTGTGGGTCTTAGTTTCCACATCTGTAAAATAAAGTAGTTGAATCTGATGATCTCTTTCTCCTTGTACATCCAAATCTATGATTCTGTATTCTTCCCTTGGTGGTACTCCAGGCTTCTGGCCCAGTGCTACAGCCCACTCTATTTGCTGCCATTCAAGGGACCCCAGTCCCTTGGCAGAGTGTTGAACCAATATGTCTTATGGTGGTATATCTACCTGTGAGGGTCCAATAGTCTCCTGCCATGTCTTCTGAACATTGTTTGCTATATTCTAGTTGGCCCAAGGTTACAAATGCTGATACAATAGCCACTTCATCTGTTCCCTTCTTTATTTCCACCCTGGGTTGAAGAGCTGAGGATCATTGACTATATTGTGGAGACATCAGCTGTACTGTAAGATATGAAACATTTAATCTAATCAAAAGGACTCATATGAAAACCACAATACAGTGCTACTAGCAAAAGCAGTGTTACAAGATCTCCTGGTCCAACCTCTTCTATTATTTCTCCTTCATAATGACCTCTTTCCCAATGTTTTCCCTATAGCTAGAATCCCTAATTACAGATCTAACCAGTTACTTAGGAGGCTTAGTATTAATAATCATTATTCTTAATGATTGACACTAAACTGTTCTCCTTCTTCATTAATGTTTTTGGTTTGTTCCAATCTGCTAACAGAATAGACTTTGTGCTATAATCTGAGATGTTCTGTGTATCCAGAAAAGAAATTTCTTCCCCACTATTTTCACACAGTGCCCCAAATTTTTATCACCCAAGTCATTCTTTTAGATTAAGGCCTTTTTCCCAGAAGGTCTGCAAATGTATACCTATGTTTCTCAAGAGAAAGGAAAACATGACAAAAATCATGAGAACCCTTATATGGCTAATTTTATTAGCATCCAGAGAACTGTGGTCCCGAGGCATTGGACAAATGAATTTTGATAGGTGAATAAAGTAGTTGGTATTCACTAGACTACAGATTCCTGGCTAATGTGAGTATTTGTTGATAAAATGTTGCAGGTCTTTCTTTGCCTGTTCATACACACTTGAGGCTTTATTTCTGAGGGTTATTATTGTGGTTTTTAATCAGTCAGTTTATTGCAATGAATGAACCTCTGTTTTTGCTACCGAAATTATCCATTTAAAAAAAAATAAGTTTCTCTAATAATAAAGATCAGCAATGTTTTGATGTTCATTTATAGTCTTGAAGAGTTTTCGGGGAAATGAAGATATTCAACAACTTGGCAAAGGTTCTATGATGTGTCAGGGATAGTACTGGAACCCAAGGTCAAGTCAAGGTCCACTAGACCACAATGCTTAGTCACAGTCCTGTTTACCAACAATTAAACAAACTTTGGCTAAATCACACCATCAAAAAAAAGTTCTTAATATTAACTATTGCAAACCATATAGTAGAACAGATTAGAACTTTAAAAAAATTGAGAACTCGGACTCTTCCATTATTTAGGGGAAGATATTAAAACTCCCAAAATGTTATATGATTAACTCAGTCATTACAATAATAAATTAGAGAGTCAGGATCTTCTCTTGAAGGAAAAGAACTATTTAATTTTCATTTTAATTTATTTTTTCATTTAATTTTCATCTTTATCTCCCTAGAATTAAATAAAGTAATTAGCACATTGTTGTTGTTCAATCATTTTTCCAACTGCTTGTGACCCATTTTAGAGTTTTCTTGGCAAAGATTTTGGAGTAGTTTGCCATTTCCTTCTCCAGCTCAATAGGTTCGGTAATTTATCCAAAATCAGGCAGCCAGTAACTGTCTGAATTCATATTTGAACTCAGGAAGAAGTGTCTTACTGACTCTAGTTTCAGCACTCTAACAACTGTATCACCCAACTGCCTATCACATAATAGATTCTTAATAAATGCTTGCTGAGTGACTAGATCATGTTTGTGTCCTGTTTCTGATTCATAACATCAATTTTATATTATACAAGTGCTTTTATTTCCACAAGATTCATTTCTCTAATCTGTAAATAGACTGCAGAAAGAGTATTTTTTTTCCATTAAACCACACCAGATATTTCTTATGGAACACATTTGAATAGAGCAGACTTAGGGAAGGGATACTAAGAGAAAGAGCCACTAAAAAATGATCATTTTTCCATAATCAAGCAAATCTTCCATCATCATAGCCCATTTTCAGCTGCTCCACCAGTCTTAATAGTCTTTTGTTTATAACACTAGCTTTTTCCCATCAGAAAACACCTTTCAACTCACACATCATCTTCCATAGTTCCATACTTTTTCATAGCCTTCTCTTCGAAAGGGGCCTTTCTAACATAATAACACAATAAACATTCTCTCTCCCTTTCCCTCTCCCTCTCCCTTTTCCTTTCTCTCTCTCCTTCTTCCTCTTCTCTCTCTCCTCCTCCCTCCTCTTCTCTCTCTCTCTCTCTCTCTCTCTCTCTCTCTCTCTCTCTCTCTCTCTCTCTCTTTCTCTCTCTCTTTCTTTCTTTCTTTCTTTCTCTCTCCTTCCCTCTCTCCCTCTCTCCCTTCTTCCCTCCCTCCCTCTCTCTGTCTCTCTCTGTCTCTGTGTGTGTCTGTGTGTCTCTCTGTCTGTGTGTGTGTGTGTGTTTCTCCTCTTTCTCTTTCTGTCTTTATGTCTCTGTCTCTCTGTGTGTGTCTCTCATTAGTTTTTAACTGAATAAATCTTTCTCACATGGTGATGAATTTTTAACTGAATAAAACAGAGAATATAGTTAACTGCAATATGTATCAACAGTGTAGTGTTTGAATTAATTCAATAGTTTGCATTATTAAAAGATTAGTGTTGTCCTTCCCCAGGAAGACAAATGCTGTCCTTCACTCTTTCCTCTACCCTAATCATACTATTCAGATTATTATATTCAATTCTGTGCACCAAATTTTAGGGTTGATATTGATTAGTTGGAAAATGTCAGAGAAAGGCAACCATAAAAGTAAAGAATCTATAAGATGATGCTTTATCATACTGTTTGAATCATGGATGATTACCTTCTAGAAAAGAAGAGTCCAGGGGAGGTAAAGATGAGAACAGTTTTCAAGTTTTTGAAATTATTTCACATGGAAAGGACATTACAATCACTCTTTGACCGCAGAAGCACTAAGAGTAGCACTAAGAATAAGAGGTGGAAATTGTAAAAGGGAAATTCCATCCTACCATTACAAAATACTTCCTAATAATGAAATGGACTGCCTGGAGAGCTAATGAGTGCTTCATCATTGAAAGTTCTCAAGTAGAGGTTGAAGGACCACTAATAAAGGATGGATTAAAAGAGATTTTGTTTTCTTAGATGAGAAAGTTTCTGAAATTTGTTCTTACTCTGAAAGTCTCTAATTCATCTTAAACTATACTTGTATTTCTTATTACAGAGATATCTTTTAAGTGTCAGTATTTCCACTTTCCACCAACACATTGGATTTGTCTAATTGCAAATACAATGCAAACCCCAATAGGTTTAAAGTTTTAAATTTTCTTTCAAAATTAAAATACACAAAGTCAGATTCCATTTCAAAACTAGCATTACCCATTCTTTATTCTCTCCAGGCCAAGACTGGAAAAACAAATTTAATAAACAATTTTCAAAACAACCAATCATCAGCAATGGCAGGATTTACTTGCAATATTCCCAGAAGTGAAGAGAAATAAGACCTTCAAAAATTTTTTAAAGAGAAACATAGCTCTACCTAATATATTTAGCAAATGTTAATTTAAACCATGAAGTAAATTAGAGAAGTGGAAAAATGCATTGGCTAGGGAAGGACAACAGCGATTAATTGTACATCAATGACATTGAGGAGAGAAAATTTCCTCTTTCTTCGTGAACCCAAGCACATATAACATTGTCCTGTGAGCCATGAGATTATGCCATCTGAAAATCAAATGGAAGCACACTTCTCCTGAAGAGGAAAGTATACTTTACTAGGTATTGGGGATATATATTTGTTGTCCAGGTATTAAAGAATACAACTCTTTTTGCTTAAAAATTATGAATATCTCCTTCATCAATGGAGTTGGATTTAATCTAAAAATTCTTAGAGCAGTGTAGCATCTCCAATTTAGAGCTTAACAAAGTTCTATGTCCTCTTATTTTGGGATTTTGTTATTGAAATTTAAAGTGAAATCATAACTTGGATAAAAGTGTAGTTGTCATGTTTATTCAGTCTGCAGATGTAGGAGATCTGAGAAGGATTATTCACTCAGGTAATGACAGAGATAGGACCCCAAAACATCTTGACAGATTAAAATAATGGAACAAACCTATTTGGGTGTCACCAAGTAGCAGAAAATAAAAAGATTTTTATTTGAGCTTTTGAAAATCAGTTTCATAAAGAAAATTACAGAGAAATATAGATAGCATTTCACAAGAAAAAAAATCAGTAGATTTAACGGATTACAAACTTTGTCAAAAGTATTAGATAAAAGACAAAATTAACTAAAGAATGTACTGAATGAACAGTTTTCAAAAAAGAAAGATATGGCAAGTTCTGTTCTACTCTGCTCTGGAGGATCAATCAATTAACATCTGTTAAGTAGCTGTGAGAAGGCTGGGATATTGAAGGACAAGGACTTTTCTGCTATTGTTCAGTTATGTCTGACTCTTCATGAAATCATTTGGCATTTTGTTGACAAAGATATGGAGTAGTTTGCCATTGCCCTGTCCAGATCATCTTACATAGAAAGAATCTATGGCAAACAGAGTTAAGTGATTTTCCCAAAATCAAAGAAAGATCTTTTTGACTCCAGGCCAGGCACTCTATCCACTGTGCCAATTTAACTGCCCAATGGTTTTCTAGAAGTCTCAGGAGACTGAAGACTGCCCTCTGAATATCCATTTTAAGGACATTTATCCTGGAGAAGGAAGTCCCAGACATTGTATTTGAAACTGGCAATGTAAATATGTTGTTTTTTAGTCATTTCCGTTGTATTGATTCTTTGGAGTTTTCTTGACAAAGATACTGGAATGGATTTCCATTTTCTTCTCCAGCTCCCTTTACAAATAAGATAAGTAAGACATATAGGATTAAGTGACTTGCCCAGGGTCACACAGCCAGTAAGTCTCTGAAGCTAGATTGGAACTCAGTTCTTCCTAATTCTCCATCTGATGCTCTATCTGCTTGCCACCTAGTACAACAAATTGGTAACAGTTAAGCTACCCACAAATAGCTTACATTCTGAAGGGGAAGACAATGAAAACATAAAAAATATATTTAAAAAGCATAAAGAGAATAAATATAAATAAGTTTAAAGTATTTTGATATAATAGTTTAAGAGAGAAAACTAATAATTTAGGGAGGAAAGGCTTCATGAGGAAAGTATTATGTGAAATATATTTTGAAATCATAGTGGGATTCAGTGAGGAAGATGTGTCTCCATTTGGAATGATTAAGACCTCAGTCCTAATTCTGCCTTAAATACGTGCTAACTATGTAACCTTTTGCAAGTCACGTGACCTCACTCAGTCTCAGTTTCCTCATCTATAAAGTAGCATAATGATAGGAGTTATCTCACTACTGTGAGGTAATTGTCAGGATCAAATTAGGTAATAAGTAGAGAGTTCTTTGCAAATCTTAAAGATAATATAAATGTTAGTTATTATTTATGAACTCTAAGTGGAGTATTATATTCTATACAGTGTCAAATTTGAGGAAAGTTATTGAAAAGCTGTTACCTTTCTAGAAGAGGAAAACCATTATGGTGAAGGTACTGGAGTGTATTCCATCTAAAAATCAATTAGAAGGTTATTTGGCCTGGAGAAGAAAAGGAATATAATAGCTGTTTTCAAGCATCTGAGAGACTATTCCACAAGTGCCTAATAAATATTTTTTACTTGACTCATGAATTGATCAATCAATAAAAAATAGTTGTTAAATTCTTATTATGTTTCATTCACTGCAATGTTCTGGAGGTACCAATGCAAAAGAAATGGCCCCAGCTTTCAAAGAATTGCATTCTACTAGAAGACCTCACAGATGGTTAGTGGTGGCCAGGGAGTAGTAGTTTGCTTATAAAGTCATAGGGGATACTGAATGGAGCCACAGAATATTGGGTTGACTCTCCCCTTTTAGTAACACTAGGTACTAAAATTAGTAACACTAATTATTGATTACTATTCCCAAAAGAAGACACATTGGGGCAGCTAGGTGGTCCAGTGGATAGAGCACCAGCCCTGAAGTCAGAAGGACCTGAGTTCAAATCTGCTTTCAGACACTTAATATTTCCTAGCTATGAGATCCTGGGCAAGTCACTTAATCCCAATTGCCTCAGGAAGAAGATGAAGACGATTCATTCTATGAATTTATCTGTATAGAAAAAGTTTTGAATAGCCTTTCCAGCTTATAATTCTCATCTAATTTTAATGACTCAGAGTGGGAGTCCAAAGCTGAGAATCTGAGCAACCCTAGAGCATGGCTTCTGGAGAACCACTTGGGAGAACAGAGTAGCAACAGCAAGACTAAACTTCTTCTGCTGGGTTAGACAGCAGAATAGGACAAAAGGGTGAAAGTGGTATGAACACAAATTCAAGGAAGAAACTGGAGATCACACGTGGCTTCAACTGCCTTCTAAGGCAGTGGGTTCTCTCTAGAGAATTACAAGAAAAGGATGGACGAGTCCATGCCAAAGATGTTAAACTAGGGATTTTTGTCACCGTTCTATTGGATTACATGACCTCTGAGATTCGGTAATTCTGATTTTGAGTTATGGCCCAAGTTTGGATCCTGCTCCTTAGTTATGTATGCCAGAGTAATGATGTCAAACTAAATAGAATAAAACATGCATAAGGATCCTAGCGGGTGGCATATTGACTTAGTTTTAAAATATAAGTTTTATTATATTTTTATTTAGTTTGTTAAATATTTCCCAATTACATTTTAATCTTGTGCAGACTCCCCGTGGAAGTGTTGTAGGCCACAGGCAATACACAGGCTATATGTTTGACACTTCTAACCAGAGCATGCAATTAAAAAAAAAACTAATAATTACAATTAAAACTGCATGATCATAGAGCGATTTCATCACATTATTACTTGTAAGCATTCAAGGTTTCCAGAGCACAAGGACAAAGAGTTAAATGGCTTCACATGGGCGAGACAGAGGAGGATTTGAACTGCCACATCAGATTCTAGATGTATTCTCTTTGCATCTGTGCTTGACGGTTTGCTTCACCATCTTTAAGTGGTCAACAAGCAGTCCATCAAGCCCATCCTCTCCTTCTTTCCATACTATTTTGAGGTCTGTAATGAGAACCAGGCTGACAACAAGCAATTTCAGTGTCACTTCTGAAACCACCAAATACTAAGTTGGCTTGGACCTCCTAGGGAGGATGTCAAAGGGCAAAATGGCGTATCATTTTAGCCCCATTACTACTGGGAACTTGAGAGCAGCTAGATTGTATGTGTTGCCTTCTCTGAGCTCACTTCTATCCTCAATCAGCTCTGAGACATATTTGTAATGGCACAATAATTCAACAAGGCAGATTCTTCTTAAATGAATTGCAATCAATATTCAATACAGATAATCAAAAGAACTTAAGGGCTTGCAATCATGCTTTTATCTTTCATTAATGATTTTCTTGCAATTAAAAATTCATGCAATCCTTTAAGCTCTCTCTCCTCAAGTTTATACATTATGTAGAAATCCCTACGATGAACTGTTTGCCAATGGCAATCTCTTTTATACAATATTAGCATAGGCAAGTCTTCCCTTGTGGCATGTTTCAGCATATCCTATTAATTCACTAGTAGGTAATATTCTCATTTTAGCCATCTCCTGTGATACCGTTAATTAGCATCCCAGAACAGTTGCTTGTAATCTTTGCAATTTTACTTGGCTTTTCCCCCTTACATTATTAGCATTTTTGACCTTGCCTTCACAATAGCATAGCTCTACAGAAGGAATACAGGCTTATCTTTTCAGACCCACTGGCCTCACGTGGCATCTCTCCTAAACAAAACCACATGTACCAAGGAGACCAACAAAACATTGTATTTGGCTTCCTCTTCTATCAGGCTTGGGAGGGTTTTGTAAAGGGCTTGTTCTTTGTTACCTAAAAATTCAGTCTCAGTAGTCACAAAAAATTCTCTTTGAATTTACATTGTGACAGAAATTCTCTTATTGTCAAGTATGGTAGGTCATTTCTCAAACCTCTGTGAAGGTTGGAGTATTTAGAAAAAGTTGAGTTTTTTTCCTGTAATGGGGTAATTTTTTCCCCTAGGATTTGGGAGGAGATTGTTCACAGATCTATATGATATTAAGAGGCCTAGAGGAATACATAATGTTGAGATTTAGGGGAAGATTTTTAACATATTGGATGGATTCCTTTTATGCCTGCAAAACATCTTCTGCCATTAGTAATGAAGCATACTTCTTAGAACCAGACTATCTGGGTAAAAGTAATGACAAGTGGCTGTTATTGTGCAAATGTTAACCAGGCAGAATATAAATCATCACCATCCATTGAGACCATGGTTTGGATTAATTCCCTAGGGGAGGAATAAGCAGAAAGAGATAGACTGGAAATTAGAGAAAGAAAGGGCATCTCTTGGAAACATTAAGAGGAAGTCAAATCAAGAGCACCAGAAGGGATATGACCCAGGTAAAGAGAGAGGCTACCTATTCATCAGGAACCAGAGTAAAGGAAAAGAGAATGGTTTGTGATGTCAAAATGTTTAAATGAAAAGAAGGAGTTCATGGCAAACAGTCTCCATATGGTGCTAAATGTTCACATCCACCAATTATATGGAAATTTCTGGGAGTGAATACTGAATGTTTTCATAAGAAGGCCTTTTTATAATGTTATTTACTATATTAAATTAAATGTTTTCTTTCTTTGAAAAATGGAATTTCTGAAAGGAATTAAATTATATAGTTATAAAATTAGCTATCCCAGAGAAAAGGAGGAGGATATATAAGGAATGGATGAAAAATCCTGTATGTAATCAGGTATAATAGGGAAATTTGTGAGATGAGAGACCGGAAAGAGATTTAGAAATATATACCTACCTGACAGTAGGAAAGTTCCACAAAAGAAGAATAACAAAAAAGTAGATCACTGGCATTAAAAAAAATGCTTCCATTCTATGATATTACACAGAATTTAGCATAGAGCAAAATGAAACCAACAGATATTCAGTCAAACAGTAATGACAAAGCAAAGGGAATTGCGGCAGAAAACCTGGGTTCAAATCCTGGCTTTCTTATTATCGCTATGATCTGGGCAAATTACTTCAAATTTATTGAGCATCTATTTCTTTATCTTTAAAATGTAGTTATTTAATAGATGATCTCTAAAGTAATTCAGTCAGTAACAAGCATTAAGTGTTTGCAATATAATAAGAACTGTGCTAAACTCAATAGCTAGAAATAAATGGTAAAAACATATTTTCCGTGTTCTGGAAGTTCAAATTCTAATGATAAAGATAATATGAAAAAATACTGTACATTCAAGATATATACAGTGTAAATTGAAAGTAGTATGAGGGGTTGAGTATATAAATAGGAAAGATCTTTAGAAATGGATTTTGAATGAAGTCTTGAAAAGATATGAAGATTTCATAAGGAATTGGGAATACTACTAAGATTATGAGAATATTATTTGCAACACCTGGCAGTTATATGAAAGTTTTGAAGAAAATGTGACTTGGAAAGAGATAATTCTGTTGCAGTCATATTGAGATAGATATAAGACTTCCAATTTGAGATGTGAATTTAGGCTAATCATAAATATCTGACAATCATCTACACAGAGTTCTTCTTGTAGTTTTTCAGTCACTTTTAGTCATATCTAACTCTCCATGACCCCCATTTGGTGTTTTCTTGACAAGATACTGGATTAATTTGCCATTTCCCTCTCCTGATCATTTTACAGATGAGGAAACTTAGGCAAACAGTGTTAAGTGTCTTGTCCAGGGTCACAGAGCTTGTCTAAGAAATATTTGAACTCCCGAAAATGAGTCTTTCCTAATGCCAAGCCTAGTGCTCTATCTACTGTGCAACCTAGCTACCCCACAGAGAATAATTGAACTCGATGGAAATGATGATCTTACCAAATGAGATGAACTTATGGGAAATCAGAAGATGTTCTAGGACAGAAGAGATCACCCACAGTTAGTAGACATGAGTTGGATGAAGATGAATAAAGAAAACTGAGAAAGAGTGGACAGGTAATAGGAGAATGAAGAAAGGATATCATAGAAACCTAGAGAATAGAGATTATCTAGAAGAAAATCATTAAAAGTATCAAAGACTACAGAGAGATCAAGGAGGATTAACATTGAAATTGGTTTTGGCAGTTATGAAGTCACTGATTACTTTAGAGCAGTTCAGTTAAACAATGAAATCAGTTACTAGATAAGAATAGATTAAAAGGAAAGTAAGGGAAGTGGGGGCACTGCAATACAAATGGCTTTCTTAAGAAATTTAGCCAAGAAAGGGAATGGAGAGGGATGTTTTAATTAAGTAAGGGTTTTTTGAAGGCTTTCTTTAACCTCTCAGAGAAGATAGTAAGGGAATGGGATCAAGGGTGTACATACAAAGAATTAGCCTTGGTAAGGAAAAAAGTGCTATCCCTATGAGAAATAGAACAGAAGAAGAAAATGGGGGAGATATCTGAGTGATGCCAGAAGAGAAGGGAGGAAGATGGATCTTTTTTTGCAAATGTCTTCCATTTTTTAGTGAAATTTGGCAAGATCTGGCAAGACATGATCACTGATAACACAAGGGGAGCAAAGGATGACAGAATGCAGAATAACATGAAGTTGAACTAATTCATTAAGGGATCAAGAGGATTCTTAAAGAGAATAAAGGGACACAGAAGCTAGTGTAGATGGTGATAATCTGGGAGGGAAATAAGAATTGAAGGAATTAGATTTCATGGTAAAGAAGAAAACAAGATGAGAGATTATTAAGTAGAATGGAAAAATATAATCTGATAAAGGAAATGGGGAGTTCATGAACTTGGAGATGGAATGTTTGTTGCTGATGGTACCATTTCTTTGTGTAGCTAAAGTGGATTGAAGAAGAGGGTTATGGAAATTTAGTATAATGAAGAATTAGTAAGGTACAATAATTGTAGGAGCATCAATATTTATGCTGACATCTCCTATTATAGAGGCAAGAGTTGTGGTAAAAAGAAAAACTTTGGGTTTGACATAGAACCCATTGATAAAGCAAGAAAAATGCTATCAAAGTGAATAAATGCTAACTATATATACAGAATTGGGTGATAAATTTGGATCATATGAATCTCAGGAAAACAAAGGTTGATAAGGCATGACAGTAAAAAGTCCCAAAGAGGCTATTGAAAACAAGAAAACAAGTATTCTGACTCCTCTATTTTGATCAGTAAGAAGGATGGTGGGATATGAGTAAAATACACTCAGTACTCAAAAGCATGGCAGGGAGCCAGGCCTTAGGGAGTATCCTAAGGAATAGGAAAATAAAATAAAAATGAGAAGAATAAGAAAAGAAGGAAGTAAAATTTTCTTTTTATGAAAAGAACTTTATTAATTATAAAGCAGGCATTCCAGGAGGAATAGTGGAAAAGGTAGGGACATTTGAAGTGAGACATTTGTGGATAACATCAGGAAAATCAAATAAGTTGGAAATCAGTAAGGTTGGTGCATTGACAGTTAGGTGTTCAGACTCAGTGGGTTAGGAGGAGTATAAGGATCTGTAAAAAAATTATTCAAAAGGTCTGTTATTGGAGACTGATAACTGGCCTGTTCAGGGGTCTTTCTCAAGGCCCTATTTCATGGCAAGTATTGATATGTCTTTGGAGGTATGTCATAGAAGGCAGGAAAAGTCATAAACGTGATAGAGTCTGGAGAGAAGGCATAAATTAGCAGTCCAATGCTAAAGAAGGGGTAAAGCTTGGGTTCAAAGAATGGCTTCTGTGGAACTTGCAAAGTTTTTGGACCCAGGACAGAGTCAGGAGATGAATCAAAGGTATTTATGATTGTCCTGTAGAAAACCAAGTGCATAGTTCAAATTAAAGAATCTTTACCTCATACAGAGTGAGATGACTTAATTGCTCATCTGCAGATGGCACTGGGCTAATTCCATCAATCTAATTCCATCAATCCCTGAAACTTCAATTCTTTGGAGATTATGAATTCTGTACTTTGTAGCAATGTAGCATCAACAGAAGAATATTCATGTTTTTCCTTTAGTTGGAAAAAGTTCCTTTAGTTTCCTTCCCAAAGAAGAAATGAAAAAAAAATGCAACTTTCTATTTTGTTTGCAAAGGTGAGAAATTATGAGTATAGAACATTGCTTATACTGTCAAATTCTGTTGATGTCTTGATTATTTTGATGAATTGTTTTCCTCCCTATTGTACTTCTATTCTCTGAACCAAAGTATTGATGTATTGATGTATCTCTGAGTACTGAAGGAAGTACCTATATTTTTGGAAGAGATGGTGATTTAAAGACTGAAGATAACAATTTTAAAAAAGAATGATTGGCCTTTTGATTCAGGGAGAAACTTGGAGTTGTTAAAAGTATGTCATAAAAAATCAGTTTTGCTGCTCTCTTCCTCCTATTCAACTCTAGACCCGATATATAATTGGCCAACAGTATCTTTTCAATATCTATCTATCTATATCAATATCAATATTGATATCAACATAGATATAGATAGACCAAATTTGTAGCTTGTCTGTTTTCAATGGCTTGCCATCATTCAGAAAACACACAATAACAGAATTTGAGCTGGAAGGGATCACAAGGGCTATTTTCTTTAGTTAACCCAACACAAGTTTCTAATTTAACATTACACATTTATAACATTCATAACAACTGATCAGCCAATCTTTGTTCAGTTAAGCCTAAGCGTTTGTGGACAGGATTAATTGTTATTAGGTTTTTTTTGTTTGTCCATTTGCTTTGGTGAGGCAATTGGGGTTCAGTGACTTGTTTAAGGTCATATCACTAGTGTTAGGTGTCTGAGGCCAAATTTAAATACAGGTCCTCCTGATTCCAAAAGCCATGCTGTATCCATGATACCATTCAATTGCCCTGACAACACTAATTCTCAAGAAAATCTTTACCCACCGACATCAAATCTAAAACTGATATCTTTGCAATTCTGTCCATTGTTCCTCATTCTGCCTTCTGGGTTAAAACAAAATGAGTCTAAACTCTTTTTAATGTGACATTCTTTCATTCTTCATCAACTTTATTCTCCTTATGTGAATAGTGAGGCTCAATTCTAAATGATTATGAATTTCAGTAAGAAACTCTTAAAATAGGACTCATCTTCCTCTCATATCATGCTAACAAATTAGTAATTCCCAATACTGAAAATATGAAGAATTCTCTACATTATACTCCTCTTGCAGTTTCTTTTTCCCCAAGTTACTTAAATCATTAAATTATTATCAAATTCTCCCTCTCTCACAAGTGTCTGAAGAGAGGTTTTGGGGAATAATAAAAATAGAAATAATGTACCTGTTAAGACTTTTTTATTTGCTGTAGTGCCAGGAAAATATTGACAAAGCAGAAAGGAAGGATATTATAAAGTAGTAAAGAGAAGATGTTGGAAAGAAAGAAGAGGGAACTAAAAGAGTAGACAAATAAAGGAGATGACCAAAAAAGGGGAAATAATGGAGAGGGAACATTTTTGAATTGTGTCTTTGGTCTTAATTTTACCAAAAGTAATGTGAGATGGAATAGAGTGTTCCCTGAAAGAGAGAATTTAAATTCTCATGATTTAAGTGAAAGAATTGAATTAGTTAACACTGTCATCTCAAAATCATATTAAAATAAAATCATATTTGCTCTTTTGCCAATGGGGAAACTGAGACAGAGAGAAAACAAAATTTTTCCTAGAATCTCATATGAAAAGTTCTATTCTTCTAATATACATTGAATTCCTCCATGCTATTAAGTTAATTCTTTGCCATGACAGAGAACTACATATCTAATATTTGTTTTAATCCAACTCTAATGAGTGAAGACTTTTGGAAAGTTTCTCCATGTTTTGATTTTTAAAGTGCTCAGGCATTTAAATCATTCTTTTCAGTTGATCTAACAACATTCAAACATCTATTAAGTTTTTACTCCATCCCAAATACTGTGCTAAACCTAGGGTATGGAGATAAAGCAAAAACAGTCCCTCCCTTTAAGGACATTATAATGAGGGAGACAACATGGATATAAATAGACTGGAAAAATGAAAAGACATTTGTTAAGTCATTATTACATGTCAGGCACTTACTATATGTCAAGCATGTATAAGACATATCTATATATGTTCTAGAACTTCTAGGATGGATTTTTTAAATTATTGTGGAGGGGGAAATGTAAAAGAAAAGTTAATGGAACTCAGTAAAAATCAGTATAAGATTAATATCTTCCTTAAGAGAGAAAGGAATGACTTAGGATATCAGTGAGGAAAAATACCTCCCCCCAAAAAAAAGTCTAAGTATTCAGTTCATATTTTTATACACATTAATATAGAACCACTTCAATCCCCTATTGAAACTCATATTTCCTTTATTTCTATTGTACCTTTAAACCATAATTGTTCTATTGGTATTAAAGGATTAGAAATTTCAAAATAGCATTTACCATCCTAACCATAGCCACCTACTTTCCCAAGCATGAAAAAAGGCAATTTTTAGGAAATACTGAATTTGTCCCCAAATTAAGGCTAATTATCGATACTCTACATTTATCAGGAAATCAGCCTACAGTGTATCATATCCATCAGGTGACAGGCATGAGTGACATATTTAGCAATTAGAATAAATTTTTTTGAAGGGAATATATTGCAGTTTTGACATCTGGAAATCAAAAATCCAAATATTCATCGAAGTTCCCTGAAGGAAACAGCCTTCAGTTCACATCTTTGTCACACCTTCTTTATGTTGTTTCTTTTTTCTCCTTTTTAAAAAGGTACTTTCTGCTTCTAAAGACAGCTTGGCAAAGCTTGCTGTCACTGCCATTTAACTTTTCCCCATCCCCGCCTAGGGAGATGAAGCTGACCTCTGATACAGCAGAACTGTCAGGCCCAATAGCTCCCATTGCTTGGGGGTGGGGAGAAATATGAAATAACAAATGACTGGAATTGTACATGGGAGAAAACTGTGATTATATCATCACTCCAAAACCCATTAAGCATAGCAATTTTAGCCTTTTGGAGAACCCCCGTGTTATTTCAGAATCCTGTAAATGTTTTATCATGGGTAATAAAATTTACCTTTTTACTGATGACTGCTGCTTAGATTCTACTGACAGGCCACTCATCTAAATAAATATGTTAATTGGTCACTATCTCTACCAGTTCTTAATTCTTCAAGGGATTTTTAGAGTTTGGATCTTTTCCTTAGTCAGAATCATTTTTCCTACTATCATCCACAGAGCTAGCGATGGCTAACAAAGATGGATGTAAAGGTATCAAAAAGGTTAGAGGTTTGGTCCCTCGTGTTTAGCTAAAAGCTTATTATAAATGATCAGGTGGGTAAACATGGGCTAGAGGTCTAGCCAACTCAAATCATGAGAGATTTCTGGTATGCTCCTCTGATCATTAAAGTACTACTTTTAGAATAATGTTTGAAGAGTTCAAAGGTTCCAAGTGAGGCACAATTTCAAGTTTGTAGGAAGAGAACTGAAGCAACCTAATCCCACAGGAGACCAATTATAAAGAGCATTGGTGAAGTATAATTTAGAAATAACTCCTAAGTGTTGGAAAGTCTATTATCTAAGCAAACTTGATCTGGCAAAACAACATGAGGGAAATCCATCTAAGAAAAGAGATTGAGTCACCAGAGCCAAGATAACAGATCAGGGATAATCACCCATCTGAACTCTCCTACCATTCCCTTCTAAACAACTTCAAAATAATGCCTTAAATCAAATTTTGAAAGGATAGAGCCAATAAAAGGTCAAGGTGAGACATTTTTCTGACTTAAGAAAACTTAGGAGTTCAGCAAATCTGTGTCACCGGGATGAAGGCCCATCCAGACTCATCACATGTGACAGCAGCAATAGCTGCTGTAGCTGGAGCAACAGTTTGGAGAATTCTCAGATTATAAGGGATTTTTTTGTTGGTACAGAGTAGAACTTGTATTAATTGGTAAATTTTTTGCCTATACACAGTTGCAATCCCAAATCAAACAGGAGTGCTGGTGGTTGGACACAGGCAATCAGGGGCCCTTCCTAGGTAAAGCTCAAAATTTAGGTGAGAAGATCAGTTACCATAGCTCTTCTGGATCACACCACCTTGGAAGGAAAAAAAAACTTGTATACCATCAGAATTGGTTCTTAAAACAGCAGCATGAAAAGCCTGAAGCTTGAAATAGTGCCTTCCCATCCCCAGATCAATGAATCCAAACTTTAACATAAAGATCAAAATCAAAAAATCAGCTGAAAAATGAACAAACAACAACCACAAAAGAAGCAGATCATTTAAAAAAAAAAAAGTATTACAGGGGCAGGGAAGACCAATATATAAACTCAGAAGGAGACACCGTAAAAATAGCTGTTAAAAAAAAAAGCCTCAAAAGAAAAAAAAATTGCTAATTGGGCCCAAAACTTAGAAGAATTGCTGAAAGAGTTAAGAAAAGAGATAAGAATAGCAGAGAAAAAAATGGGAAAAGAAATTAAAGTGATGTAAGAAAACCATGAAAAGAGAATTAACAGCTTGGTAAAAAAGAAGCCAGAGAGAAAGAGAAACAGAGACAGAGACAGAGACAGAGACAGAGAGACAGAGAGGGAATAATGACCTAAAATTCAGAATTGTACAAATAGAAAAAGTAGCACAAAAATCCACTGTAAAGAATACCTTAAAAAGCAGATTTGGCCAAATGTAAAAGATGGCACAAAATCTCACTAAAGAAAATAATTCCTTAAAAATTAGAATTGGGCAAGTAGAACCCAGTGACTCCATGAGATATCAAGAAACAATAAAGTTAAAACAATGAAAAGAGATGAAAGGTGAAATATTTCATTGGAAAAACAACTGACTTAGAAAATATATTGAGGAGAAATTAGTTAAGATTTATTGGACTAAAAAAAAATTAAATAAAAAATTAAAAAAAAAATTTATTGGACTACCTGAAAATCAAGGTCAAAGAAGAGCCTGGACATTATATTTAAGGAAATTATTAGGGAAAACTTCTTGAATTTTTTAGATCTAGAAGATAGAATAAAAATTGTGATAATCTACTGATCAGTTCCTGAAAGAGACACCAAAAAGGAAAACTCCCAGGAATATTGATCAAAGACAAAATACTTCAAGTGGTGATAAAAAGGTCAAATATCATAAAGTCACAGTTAGAATTTTACAAAATTTAGACACTTCTACACTAAAAGAGTGGGGGGATTGGAATATGACATTCCAATTACAAGAAAGAATAATCTATCCAGAAAAACTGAGTAAAATCTTTCAGGGAAAAAAATGTTATTTAATGAAATAGAGACATCTCAAGCTTTCCTGATGAAACACACCAGAGCTGAATAGAAAAGTTAAAATTCAACACAAGAGTCAAGAGAAACATAAAAAGATAAACATGAAAGAGTAATCATAAGGGACACCATAAAGTTAAGCTGTTTACATTACATTGTTACAACAGTTAAAAAGAGACAGAGACAGAGAACACGCACATAAATCAATTATGTTGTAATGGCCTCCAAAAATAAATAAGTGAGGAAAATGTATGATCTGTGTGAAGGAGGAAAGAAGAGATAAAACAAGAATTTTCTCATACAAATAAGGTGCATAAGAGCTTTTTCAATAGAGGGAAAATTTGCATTGTGGAGGGGGGAGATGAAGAGCAATATTAAACCTCATGGTCATCAAAATTGGCTTAAAGAGTTAAAATTACACACACACACACACACACACACACACACACACACACACACACACATTCAATTGTATGTAGAAATGTAACAACCAATAAAGAAATAGGACAAGAAGTGAGATGGTTAAAGGGAGAGCAGATTAAGGGAGGCAGTGATAAGAAACAAAAGAGACTGAATATGGAAGAGAGAGAAAGGAATAAACAGCATAAAATGGGATGGAGGGAAATATATCATTAATAATCATAAATGTAATGGGATGAGCTCACCCATTCAATGGAAGCAGATAGCAGAATGGATAAGAAACTAACAATATGTTGTTTATATGGACACACTTGAAACAGAAAGACTCACACAGAGTTAAATTAAAATGCTAAAGCAGAATGTTACATACTTCAATTGAAATAAAAAAGGTAGGGATAGCAGTCATGATTTCAGATAAAGCAAAGAAAAAAACACATTCAATTGAAAGGGATAAACAAAGAAACTACCTTATATTAAAAGATATCATCAGCAATGAAGTCATATTAAGAATTTCTATAAGCTTAATTTCTAAAACATGCTAAGTATAGAACTAAATGAAATTCATAAAAATCAGAATCATTCCTCCAATTAACAAATATTCAAACTTATATATGGGCAGTTTCCAGAAGAACTAATCAAGGCTATTATCATACAAAAAATGTTCTAATTTACTATTTTTTTTTTTTACCAAATTGCTAAATTAAATTTTTACTAACTTAAAAAATTTGGGTCTGTGCCCAAGAGCTAAGAAACTGCTCCTACCCATTGATTCAATAATATGACTACCAGATCTATACCCCAAAGAGATCAAAAGAAAAAGAAAAGAATCTCTAGATAGAAAAAATATCTGCAGCAGCTTTTTTATGGTGGCAAAGAATTGGAAATCAAAAGGATGCTCATCATCTGGGAAATGACTGAACAAGTGCTGACATATGTTTATGATAAAGTACTATTGCACTATAAAAAAAATGAGTGCAGTGATTTTAGAAAAACAGAGCAAGACATATGAATTGATGCAAAGTAAAGTAAGAACTGAGAGACCGTGCATACATAGTAATAGCAAGGCTATAATTATGCTCATATGTAAAAGAATTAGTTATTCTGATTAATACAATGATCCAAGACAATTCAAAAGGACTCATGATGAAAAAATGTATTCATCTCAAGAGAAAGAACTGATAAACACTAAGAGAAATTGAAGTATAATGTTCTCACTTTATTTTTCTTACTTTTTATAAAAATATGTCTAATAATATAATAATATTAATTATTATAAATAATAATAATAAATATGTCTAAATATTTTATTCAAAATGTCTAAATATGTTTAACATTATTTCACATATATGATAGATACATTACTTGCCTTCTCAATGGTCAGAGCAAGGGTGGAGAGGGAGAGAGAATTTAAAACTCAAAATTTTTAAAGTAAATAAAGCTAAATAAATATTTTAAAGGGAGAAGGATTGTTTGTAGTTTTGCTTCTTTTGAGATTTCCAGTTTTTGAATTGAAAAGTAAAGATTCGAAGATGTCAAATCAATTAGAAATTTATTAAAATCGTTGTGGCTCATATTGTTGAAGCTCTGAACAAATAAAATCATTGGGTGAGTGAAAAGAAGAGTGCAAAGGAAGTAGTAGAGATGGAATTTAAAGGTTTTGGTAATTGAATTTGTACTGTAAGAATTGGTTTGAAGAGTCAATGATGCCTCTTAGATTATAAAAAATAGTTCACTTGCATGATGATTTTGAAAGAAAAATTTTTTTAAAAAAGAAAAGAAAGTTTCTTTTCCTAATAACAAGCCAAAATTGTCTCTGAAGTTATTGCTCCTGGGCCAACAGGGGAAAAAGCAATGACAGAAAAATCAAAAGGCCTGAATTCAAATCCAACATCTGACCATGGTTGTGTGACCATGGGCAGGTTGCAACCTCCCTGGCCCTCGGTTTCTAATATAAAAAAAGGAATTGGTTATATATAACTCATATATCCTTTTCAGTTCTAGAGATATGCTCCAAGTCTAATCCTTCTTCCACATGACAGTTTCAAATATTTGAAGATTGTTATCATTTTCTCCCTGAATTTTCTTTTTTTTTTCTTTTTTTTTTTTTGGATAAAGAATGCTTGTTCCTAGAAGAGTATATTTATGTGATACAAAATCAAGACTCTCTGCCATCCCAATTGCCTTTTTCTGGACACTCTTCAGATTGCCAATATCAAGACCCCAACAGTCTAACATTTGTGATAAAATATAGACCAAGCAGCTCAAATATTTGTTATCTGGCAACCTGAAAAATATGACACCTTCTTATGATATGAACCTTAGGTTAAAAGAAGAAAAGTAATCCCATGGCATCCATAAAATCGGAAAGACATAAGGGAAAAGTGCTTGGGGAATTAACACCACACTATCAAGCCATACAGTAGGTTTCTCCATTAGGGATAATCCCATCCACTCCCAACTATGTAAAGTACCTTGTCCCATTCTTAGCTAAATTCTTAGCTAAGAGTTATGAACAAAATGGACGTTATTACTGACTAATAAACAAGCTCTCTGGTTTTAAGTTGCCCCTTTCCTCTTGAGTCCCCAATAGCCAACTTGGATAAAACAGAAATCACCTCAGCATTGTATCAAATTACCAGACAGAGCATCCGAATCTCTTAACCCAGCTAAAAACCCAAAAGCACTGAAGCAAAAACTCACACATAGTAAGCACTGGTGACTAACTTGCTAATTGGTCCTTTAGTGCCTTAGACAATTGACTACAGTTTCCAGAAAGGCCTATTTTAAAATTAAGGACTCACTTAGAGTCTGGAAAATTATGTTTCCTCCATACACCATCCAGTTTTTCATTCCACAAACAGTTTTTAATCCCCTTCCTTAGTTTTCCCTTAAGAGCTTAGTCATCTAATAGGAAGCTGAAGAGCAACTCAATCAGCTTATTCATCAAAAGTAGGGAGGCTTATTATAAACTTGTTTTCTTGCTCTGTAAAAAATGAAATTTTAAAATGAGCTTCAGCATGCTTTCTATTTTTTTTAACAATTCCTCTATTTAAAAAAAAAAATTATAAAAATCCCTACAATTAAAAGATTTGTTTTTGTTTGTTTTTTTTTCTTTTATCTTGGACTAAAAATATCAGCAGAGACAACTCATTGTCTTTCCATCCCCTACATTCCCCTCTTCCAAACTTGCCATGTTCTGTCAAATATATCATCATCATTCCAATCTCCTTTGATCATAACCTCAAAATTAGGCTAGATTTACTTTCCCTTACCCTATATATCCACCCAATTCTCAAAGTTTACCATTTCTATCTTTACAACATTTGTATATTATCTCTGAAATTCAAAGCTTCTCTCCCATCACACAGCCGCCATCTTAACGCAACTTCTCATGTCCTGGGATTATGATGATGGCCTCTTAAATGGGTTTCCTCACTTAAGTTTTTCCCCATTAAATCCCATTCTTGCTATCAAAGTGTTTCTTCTTAAGTATGTGTCAAATCTTATTATTTCCTTTGATCAAAGGTAGTCTACTACAACTACCTCACATGTCAAGAATAGATTCTTTCTACCTGACCATAGTGAATAGAGGACTAGACATGGAGTCAAGAGGACCCAAGTTCAAATCCAATCTCAAATATCTATTCACTGTGTAACTGTGAAGTTCACTTAACTGACAGCTGCCTCAGTTCCTCAATTTGTAAACTAGGAAAAATAATAGCATCTACGTTTAAGGATTGAGAGAATCAAATAAAATATGTATAGGTCACTTTTAAACCTTGAAGTGCTATATAAATGCTATTATTATTGCTATTATTATTAATTTTATTATTATGGAGTCCCTCTCTTCCATTACAACAGTTCAAGTAGTGGCTTTTTCATGAAATTTCTCTTGATCTTCTCAAATGCTAATACTCTCCCTCCCAAACTATCCTAAAGTTAGCTTCTTTGTATATATTTGTACTTATTGATTTCATTTTTATTCTGTATTTTAATGTATTTTTTATCTCCTTGGCCTGTGAGCTTCTTGTAAGAATTGTTTCATTATTCATCCTTGTATCCCCATTGCAACAATGTTTTATATAGAGCAAATAAGTATTTTTTGAGAGACAATGAACTGTAGTACTGCTTGAAGCTAAGATAACCTACTTTTCTTCCTTCCTTTCCTATTTTTTTTAGGTATGGGACAGGCATTTATTTCTTACACAGGAAAATATTAAAAAAACTCAACATACATCAACACAAAACAATTCTTGGGCTCCTCCTTTGATTATCTTTTTGAAAATATGTTTTTATTCTGAAATAAAACAAGAATTTCTATAGCATAGTAGAATGGGGGAAAATGGTGTATATGAAACTGCAAACTATTATGTACAAGTTGCTAGTCCTTTTAAATATACAATAAAGTTATCATGTAACTTTCTTTTTTCCCTTTTTTTCCTTCCCTTACTCCAAAACTGGAGATGACTACTATTAGAAATAAATATGTAGATAGATAGATAGATAGATAAATCTTTATATATAGTACATGTGTATATGTATACATGTGTTTACTTGTATGAATATAAAACCACTCTATAAATACTTCTATTTTCATCTTCCTTCATATGTACTTTGTAATTAATTAGGGTGTTTATAATAATCAAAATGACTTAGTTACCAGGACACCCTTTCAAAGCTTCTTCCTGCCTTAGGATTCCAGGATGACTTTTTATTCATAGATGTGTTTGTGTATATGTGTGTGTTTGTGTGTATGTGTGTTTAAATTAAAACTTGAGTAACTTTCAGGTGTCTTAAAGGGAATCAGACAAGATTCATTTAAAATACATCCATCCATATATATACATATACACACAGATAAATTCTGTTCTTTTACTGAATCCGTTTTTAATACTTTCATTGCAGTCACAATTGTTATATTTTTTGAACTTTTGTGGCCTGAAAGAAAGGAAAATGAATTGGCACCTAAACCAAAAGTCAAAGTTGATTATTTTAGGGAAAAGCATATTCAGAAAAGATATTTTTCTCCAACAGCCTGTGCCTGGAAATAAATAATCCTGTGCAAAACCACAAATTTTCTAGTGTGACACATATGTGTTGCAAAGATATTTGACTGTTCATATTTTCAAGCTCAAACATAAAATAAACTGGAAATTTGGCTGGAAGAAGCTGGACCTAGAAAAGAACACATGACTAAGGATCTGCGGACTCACACAATTTAGAAAGAAAAACCAAAGGCCAAATTGTAGCTACAAATAGATTTACAACTTTTAAAAGCCCTTGACCAAGTGTCAAGGAAAGTCTAATCAATGCTTATAAATAATGAGCCATTCAGAAAGGACAGAAGGTTAGAATTCTTAGTAGAGGTAAGGTTGTGAAACCAGAAAATGGAAAGACAATGGGAGAAATAGTAGTTGAAGAATATATTTTACATGCCTGTTTCAAAGAGTTGTATAATTTTGTCAATATCTACTTATCTGTATTAGTCAATGATTATCAGGAGACAGATATTGCACGTGATCTGAGACCAAAAATTACAATATGTTTGGAATTACCATATAGTAAATATGGCCATTTAATACTATTTCAAAGAGTATATATTGTCTAAGTTAAATATCTAATATATGCCTATATATTGTAACATATAATATTTTATGTGTAATATGTAATAAATATAACATCTCTATAAACATATATAAATATATAATACATGTGTCTATATTCATCCACCTGAACAATTGGCAGTAGATCAGATATTCATTCTTTTATTATAAAAGTGGGTCAGTGGTAATAAGGAGCAACTAATTGCCCATGAACAAGACTTTACCATTTTGTACCCAATATAATTTCCACTCCACAGTCTTTGGAAAGTATTACCTGATTCCAATTAAACGTAAAGAGGCCCACTGATGTTATTTTTACTCTTTGGAATTAGGGGCTATCACAGAAGCTCAGAGAAGGACATTGGAACCCATCTAATAAAAATTGTACTTGAATAAAAATCCTTTCTTTAACAGAGTATTCAGTTGGTCTTTACTGGAAGGTCTCCAGTGTTGGAGAGGGGACCTCAAATTCACTTTTGGATGGTTTTAATTATTATGAGGTTTTTCAGAATATTAAACCAAAATTTATTTTTTCATCTTCAACCTACTTCTTCCCTCCAGTGCCAAACAAATTTAATTCTTGTTCCATGTGACAGCACTTGGTTATGCTGGGAAGACTGAGCAATCACCTAAATCATTGTTCATAGCCAAGCCTAAGTATTGAGAAATAGACAGAGAGCTGGCTTTAGAATCAGGGAAATCCTGCCACTGACCCATACTGAATGTGTGACGAAAGAGTATTTTTCTTAACCTCTCAATCTCCAAGTAATTCTAAGTTTAAGTAATTAAGGAGTTGCTGAGCTGCCTACATGGAGGAAATTTTCACTCCTTAACATACACAGGAGCACACATACACACACACACACACACACACACACACACACACACACACGCTGCTATTCAGACCCCAAAGAAATTAATTCTCCACTTTGCTACCCAGTAGAAGTATGCATGAGAAAAATGAGTACCTTCTGGACCAACTATATTTTGTTTCCTAGATCATATAGCAGAGGGGACTGGTATTAAAGTCCAGAAAATAACTCTCCATTTGGGGTGTCCAGTTCTCCCACTTATAGAGAAGCTGCTAAAAGGTTAAATAGGTGAGATAATAGATTTTTCTTCTAAAAAAAATACAAGTAACAATTATTTACCTGATTTGTGACACAAATTTTGGGGATTTAATCTACTTAATAAACTTTAAAGACTTTCAGAAGAGAAAAGTATAAACATAAAGGACTGTGATAGCCAAAGGACATTTCAAAGGATGAGTAAGGAATCTCTGGGGAGTAAGTATTTCAAAGCTTTTTTTCATGCCATCACCTCCACCTTCTATTTTTATAAAGGACATCATTACTAAAAAGTTGGTACATTTATAGATCCTTTCTCTCATCATTATTATCATCTTTCTCTTCCTGGCTTCTACTCTTTCACTTATTTTCCCTCAATCTTTCTCTCTTCTCATTCTCTCTCACATGTTACTTCTAGTTATAATGCCATTATTTCTATTCTCTCTCCTCTGCTTTGATTTGTTTTTACCCTCTATTTCCACTCCCAGTGCTTATATATAAGATCTCTGTGTAATAATAATAATAATAATAAAAAATAGCAGCTAACATTTACATAGTGCTTACTATGTACTAGAAACTTGCTAGGCCCTTTACAATTATTATCTCATTTGATGTTCACAATGACTTAGGAAGGTAGGTTGATTATTATTCACATTTTAGAGAAGAGAAGGATGAGGCAAACAGGGGTTAAGTGACTTGCCCAAGATCATATAGTTAGTAACTATCTGCAGTTGAATTTATATAGATACTTTATATAGATAGATAGATACTTTATGTATATCTATGAACATACATACGTACATATATAGAATATATTATATATGTGCATATATGTAGATGATGCCTGTGTCTACATAGATATATTTTTGTTTGTTCATATTTCAGAGCAGAGTATGTAAATGAGTGTAATATATTATATTATGTTATTGTGTGTCTCTATATGTGTATGTTTTTGTTTGTTCATATGTCTGAATTATAAGAAACCTCAAAGATCAATTAATTCAAACCCCTCATTTTGGCCGAGGATGACTGAGTCTTTCTGTCTTATCTTGGCTGGAAGTGCAGCAGTCATTCATAACCCAATCCCACTATTGACCAACACTCTCACATGCCTTATTTCCAACTAGAACAGTTTTGCTTCTCTTTAGGCAGCCTAGTAACCTCTGTTCCCTCATCAGTGATGGACTTAGTGAAGCAACTGGATCAATTTTTACCTCTACCTCATCTCAGAACTCCCAAGCTCAAGTCATCCCCTAGCCTCTCGGATTCCATGAGTAGTTACCTCTCAGACAATAAACTAGAGGACAAATAATTGAATGCCTTTTTTAAGTAAAAGCTCTGCAAATACTCAAAGGTTGCTCTCAAAATGCCTCCATTCCTAACATCTCCTCTCTAGACTAAAGATCCTTAAGCAAATCTCTTTACAACTGTTTCTTCCTTCTGGCTAATTCCATATGATAGAACCTAACTAGAGCCACTGCTGTAGAGAGGCTCTAAGAATGAACATTCTGGGCAGAGGGCAGAAATGGTAGAGTGGGAAAGCAGACTACTAGGGTAAGATAGCCAGAGGGCACTACAATGTTACTTTTTGGAGTGGGGGAAGATTTTTTAAAAAAATGAATTTGAAAGGAAAGGGAGGGAAAGGAAGACAAAATTTAATACTGGAGCTTTATGTTGGATCATGACTGTTGATATGTAAGTCAGAATTAAGTTATCAAGATTTCCTGCTAAGATTTGGAAGAGGGGCAAAAAGAATCAGAGTTTAAGACATCCATGTATATGGATTTCAACCCTACTCTTTTTTTTTCTTTTTTTTTTCCTTTTTCTATCAATTTACAGAATGTGGTACTAAAAGAATGTCCCTACTGGGTTACACTGGAACATATCATTCAATCATTCAGAAAACATGTAAGTAAGACTTAGTGTTGCGTGCAAACATAAACTTTCCTGGGTGAATAAGGCAGGAAATAGATCTCAGGGAGAAGAGTCCTATAAATCAAGAATTTCCTCCAAACTAGTATGTCTCAAATGCATAAGAGAGCTGGACACAAAAATCTATAAGAATTCAGAGGACAATTTACTTCACAATTAATGAATGATGGGAAGTTTCCAGTTGATATAGATCTTAAAGCAGTTTGTTTGGGGGAGCATTCCAAAGAGAAGGAATATTATGAATAAATGCAGAGAAGCAAGGAATCATAAATTATCTTCAGTATGGTTTTAGCCACAACTATTTAATAAACATTTACAAGGTACCTACAAATCACAAGGCACTGAGGACACAAAGATGAAGTGACACATTTTTGCCCTACAGGAGCTAGGAATCTTGTGGAGGAGGGGGGAGAAGGACTAAGCATTTATTAAGCATCTGCTATGTGGCAAGAACTATGTCAAGTATTTTACAAATGATTTTTCATTTATTCCACACAAAATCTGTAGGAGGTAGATGTTATTATCTCCTTTATATTGTTGAGGGAATTGAGGCAGACCGAAGTTAAGTGACTTGCCCAGTTATGTGATCAGTAAGGGTCTGTACCCATATCTGAACTCAATTCTTCCTGATTCTAGGTCCAGCATTCTATCCATTTACTGCACTGCTAGAAAGATGAATAAACACAAATAATTCCAATCAATGGATGGTTAATTCAAGAAATCCAGTAGTGTTGTGACTGATTCAAAGAGAGAGAAATCACTTATATTTGTAAATCAAGAAGAGCCTCATGGGCCAGTAATAATGATCTTGGGATGAAGAGGGCTAATTATACTCAGAGAGAGGACTGTGGGAACTGAGTGTGGATAACAACATAGCATTTTTACTCTTTTTCTTGTTGTTTGCTTGCATTTTGTTTTATTTCTCTCTCTTTTTCTTTTTGATCTGACTTTTCTTGTGCAGCAAGATTACTGTAGGAAAATGTATACATATATTGGACTTAACATATATTTTAACATGTTTAACATATATTGGATTATCTAGGGGAAGGGGTAGAGGGGAAAGAGGGGAAATTTTGGAATACAAGATTTTGTAAGGATCAATGCTGAAAAATTATCCATGCATATGTTTTGAAAATAAAAAGCTTTAATAAAAAAGAAGAAGAGCCTCAAAGAAGAGGTAAAAGCTGAGCTGGGCTATGAAGAACTGAGAAGGTTGCAATAGACATATAGTAAGGCTCAAATTCTGCATTGTAAAGTGGCATCTGGGAAATTGGGAGAGATTCAAATCCTATGTATTCAAGCCACTAGTTTTTGGCCTCAGGCAAGTCATTTATTTTCCCTCTGCTTCATTTTCTCCTTCTATAAAATGGGAATGATGGTCGTAGAATCTATCACATAAAACTGTTTGGAGGGAACAAATGAACTAATGTATTTAAGGGTTTTGTCAACTGCAAAGCACTGAGGATACAGAAGTGATAGATGGCACCTTGTTATCAGTGCCTCAGACCCCATTTCCATATTGCCTAACATATTGACTGATACCTCTGAGACAATCAACAAATATTTTTTTTGAATTAAGCAATATTAAATTCACATAACCCATTATATTTAGTCATTCTCTTACTACGACTCTATACTTTCAGAGCTGTTCAATATAGTCATCTTCTTGTTCTCTTCTCTGGTGTTACACACATGATCTCTACCAACTTCTCTACCTTTTGATTTGCAAATTATTATCAAATTAAAGTCACCATTGTTTCTGGAAAAGGCCTGCCAGTGGAGTCTCCTATAATTCTACTCAGGATCCTTATGACTTCACTGACCATCACTCTCATAAATTTACTTTCTCTCCATGTAAGAACATAAGCCTTTTGAGGGCAGATGATGTCTCACTTTTTTATTCGTAGCTCCAGAACTTAGCACAATACTTGGAGTGCTTTTAAATGTTTTTCATTCAGTCATTCATCCATGTACCCATTTATTAATTTTATAAATAGACTAAATGAATCCTTTGAAATTAACTGTACCTTTTATTCACTACTAAAATGAAGGAAACATTTTCTATGCTGTTTCCCGGTGTCATATTTGACTAATCTAGATTTCAGTAAAATAAAATAACAGTCTTCTAAATTCTTGATCCATGAATAGCTTGGTTGAAACAGGTCCCCTATCTACTGCACATTGGTCTCTACCACCACTGTCATTGATTCTTTCTAATCCTCACAGTCTGAAGTGAAAGTTCTCTTTAGAAATTAACAATATTTTGGTCCTATTTCTCTCATGACACATATTAAAATTATATATATATAGGTATATATCTGATATTATCTATTATATTGTAAATAAATTGAATCAAGCATAAACACCATAATAGGAACATAATAAACAGATATAGTAAGCACAATAACAGGGAGTTAAGAAATAGGCAAATATTGTTAAGATTATAGTAGGTGTTAATGAATGACAGAGTAGACATACATTGAAGATGACAGAGGGAGAAGGGATGATTGATGGAGCAAAATGGAAAAAGAAAGAAGGGAATGGAATCAAATTAATGGTAATGAAGCTGCCCTTAATAAGATAGTCATTTTTTTGCAAAGAGAAAAAGTTAAAGTGATTGAAGAGATCTACATTGATGGAAGGAATATCCCAGTGACTAACTAATTTATACCTAAAATGCTAACATTTCTTTACAACCCAAGGTTCAAGATTTTATATATTATATATGCTCGCCAGGCAAGCATGTCTTATCCTTGGAAAGGCTTTTTATATTAGTTACGGAGTCACTTCAGTTCCCAGATATAGGGAAGGAATGCAAATATTGGTGTGGGTGTGGATGCTTTAATTTATATTTCTGAGGAAGCACGCTAGTATTTGGTTTAAGGTTTTAATAATGGAACTAGCTTCAAGACAAATTGGATCTTCTCTGCCACCTTTCCCCTAGCATTTCTCCATCTCCTTGCATTCAAAAAGGATTGAATGTCAGCTACTGTAAGGTTTCAATTTAGACCTTAATTCAGACCATCCCAGAGCTAGAGATTAGGCCTGAATATAGTACATTATGAAACAAACATTATCTAATATGTTTATACAAAGGGGAAAGGTTTGGCCCCTGTCATCTTTAGCTTGGAGGCATGAACTGTTAATACAATGAAACCCACTTAGATTGGGTATTTTTTATTTGATTTGAATATGGTTAAGCACAAATAAGAGTAAATATGCATCTCTCACTGGCTAAGCCATGCAACTAAAATGAGGCATCTTAACCTTCAAGAAAAACATTATGAGATGTTCTCATTTCTTTTTGAGTTGCTTTTCTCAAATGTTATATACAATATGCATGTGCAAATACATTATAGATATTACAGAATCCCAGTAACATAATTGAAATCGATGAAGTCAAATAAGCACTGCCAGCTTCTCAGTGGCAAGAAGAGGATTTTCATTCAATTGTTTCACTCTTATCTGACCTGAGTTTAAGTAAGAAAAAAGTGTATTTATACAGGATGTATGCTAGTATTCCTTTAGGATACTCTGGAATCAAATGGACTAGTTAAAAGGAAACTAATCTCAGGGTCAAGAAGGCAGGGTTCCAGTCTCAATTCTTCTACCAATTTGCTGTGTATCACTGAGCACCTCCCTTCTCTAGGCCTTCATTTACTTATCTGTAAAACTGTAAAACTTAATTTTCTCTAAAATCCAGCTGGGTGTAAAATTTCATGATTCTAACTTACTTTATTATAATAGATTTGGAGCCAAAAGAAACATTCAGAAGTGTATAGTATAATTTTAGTCCAGCTTTAACAAATGAAGAAACTGAGAAAATCAGGAAAATAAAGTGGGTTTTTTTTTCAAAGTCACAGTGTAAAAAATAACCAAGTCAGAATTCAAACCTCAATCCTCTAATCTTAAAACCAGAATTCTTTCCAATATAGTAGGCTAACTGGTCACTGCTGACCATATAAGCAAAAACAGACTAAAATTTTACATGTTCCATTTGCTTTGTATTCTTCTATTAAATGGAAGGTGAAAGACATTTTGGCATAGTGGATTGAGAGCTAGCCTTAAAATAAGGAGAAACTGGGTTCAAATGTCTCTTTCAATATATTGGGGTTGTATAATTCTGGGCAAGTCCCTTAACTTCTCAACTCCCCTAAGTAACTTCCTAAGACTATAAAATACAAGGAGGTATAGATTTTCATTGGTAGAAGTTTTCTTGCCAAGAGTCCCCCCATAGAAAACAAGGACAGGTCTGGTATTCCCACATATCCATCTAACCCTTCTCCAAAAATATATATAAGATATGTATTTTAATACATATTTCAAAATACTTGATTGGCAGAAAGGAAACTAGGAAGACATATTGAATTCACAAGAATAGTTTGAATTGAAAACTAATTTTCAAGTTCATAGGAGGAAGAGAAAAGGAAAAAACAACATAGAAAACCCTAGGGGGATTCCTAATGATTACCCATAACCTTCTTATTCTCAACTTATAAATCTTAATTATTCTGATGAGTTTCCATCCCTAGAAACCAACCAGAAGCAAACAAAAACAATAATGATGCCAACTTTCCCTTATGCCTTAGTGGAGAAACAGAAGGCAGTTTGCACGCCTCTCCAAGAAATCTGGATCTGGGCAGGGGGGAGGTGGAATTTGTTCTCTCGGCTGCCAATCTCAACGAAAGTGTTTTCCCTGAAAGCCTAGGAGAGGGGAACAAATATCTACAAGATTCAGCATGGACATTAATGAGCAGGCAACCTGTCTCCAAATCTCCCCAATGAAACCTCCAGGGTATAAAACATAGAGGAACATGGCAGAATATCACTATAATGTAAATATCAGGAGAGAACAACATTCTATCCTTTAGTGTAATAGATTTGGAGCTAAAAGAAAAATTGGGAATCATGTAGTCTAATTGTAGCCCAGAAACTGAGAAAATCAAGAAAATGAAGTGTCTATTAGAATGAGATTGTCGTACTTTCTATCATGAGAAATGGAGGAAGGAGGCTCGGATTTGTTTCACTGTGCAGAATTTACGATTTCACGTCCAGGTTTGAGTCCCAGCTCTGCCACTTACTAGCCGTGTCAACTTGGACAAGAGACTTTCTGGGACTCAGTTTCCATGTTTATAAAAGATGGTGTCTACACTAGATTGTCTTTAATATTCCATCCAGGTCTAAAATTATGAATACTGAAAGTCATCATGATGAAAATCCCTTATCTTTTAAAATGTGAATTAATTTTACACACATTCTCTCACTTGAGCTTCACAACAACCCTGAGAGGGAAATGGGAAGAAAAGGAAAAGCATTTATCAAGTGCCTGATATGTGCCAGGCATTGTGCTAAGCAATTTATAAATATTATCTCATTTGATCCTCATAGCAGCCTGAGAGCTAAGTTCTATTATTAAGCCTATTTTACAAATAAAGAAACCCCAGAATACTTAGCTTTTTGCTTAGCATTTTATACCCCCTTGTCATGCTGCTTCAACCTGCCTAAAATATCTTGTTGTTGAGGCATTACAATCCTGCCTGACTTTTTGCAGCACCATTTAAAGTTAAGATAGTTTAGTGGTTTGCCATTTCCTTCTACAATTCATTTGATAGATGAGAAACTGAGGTAAGCAGGGTTAATTAACTTGCCCAGAATCACATATCTAGTGAATATCTGAGGCTAGATTTGAACTCAGGTCTTCATGACTCCAGAACACTTCTTCTATCCATTGTGTCATCTAGCTGCCTGACCTACAGCAGCATGTTATCATAGAAATAGCTAGCTTTTAGGTAACACAGTATGATTTACATAGTACTTTACATCTCATTTGATCCTCATAAGAAATTTGTAAAGCAAGTGTTTATTTATAGTCTCCATTTTACAGATAAAGAAACTGAGGCTTACCAAAGTTAAGTGATTTGTCTACTATCAGACAACTAGCAAGGACTTGAGGTAGGATTTAAATCTTAGTACTCCTGATATCAAATCCAATATTTTTTCAGCCAGATCATAACATTAGGAATTTAAGGTCTAGATTGCCAATCAAGTTCTCTTTGGTTCAAGTTCCCTCTTTAACTTTCTGGTTCCCCAATGTTGTCACATTTCTGGGCAAAAGATGATTATTCTCTCTCTCTCGTAAAGATGATGTGAGACCATTGATGACTGTTGCCCATCGTGTACATAAGAAGACAAAAAGAACTGAACTCCTCCTCCTTCTTCACCACTCTGGGAGTGATGAAGAGATTAACAGGGGCATAAGAAGCAAAGCCTCCTCAGCCTCTTACTCTAGTCAGTTCAATTCCACAAATCTGTATTAAATACCATTATATACTCTAGTAACACTGGAACGTTCAAATAGCAAAATGAAAATTAGACTAGATTGCCCCTTTGTTGTGTTTCTCTGGTTCAATCTAGGTTTCTATAAAACAACCCTTTTCATGGAAACAGTTGACATTCTACTTCCATCTCCCATTGGTAGTTTTAATCAAGAATTCTACTTTTAGTAATGACTCTGTGGGGAGAAACTCAGAGTTTACAATCAGTAAACAATGTCTTCTAGAATAGCTCCTGAGTTTCTTGACATTTGGATAACGCAATGTTCCTTTCTCAGCCCCACTTACAGATAACATATAGTTCTATTTTTGCTGAACTCACTGGATATGTGGGCGATGTTAGACAGATTTTTCTAGGATTCAGTCAAAGAAACTAAATCTGACTCGCTGTCTTCTGAGCTAAAAGTGGTACAATCATTCCCTATTGTGTCTGGAACAAAATATAGTTTGTTTGGCGCGCGCGCACACACACACACACATACACACACACACACACACACACACACACACACACACCCTTTACAATATGGCTCTGGCCTTCCTTCCCACCTACAGGTTTTATTACACATTAATCATTTTCACCTATTCTACATTCTAACCTAGATGGCCATTTTGCTGTTCTACAACCAGAACATTCAATCTCCCTTCTCTGTGCCTTTGCACATACTATACCTTCATGTCTAGAATATGTTATCTCTTTACCTTCACTATTTAGGCTTTCTAGATTTTGAATACTCAGCTCAATTGTTATTTCCTTCATTAGACCTTTTCTTTTCCTTCAAGAATCCAATTTTCTGTCCTCATCCTCAAATTACTTTACAAATGTAAGTATTTCCCCCAAACAATATCTAAGCTCCTTTAAGGTTGGAACTATATCAAATTTGTCTTTATATTACCAGCATTTAGCATAGTTAGCATTTGCCTGGCACATATAGGCACTTAATAAAAGTAGGTTCATTTGAATTCAAGAAAGGAAACATCAAGATTCCTTTTGCACGAGTTGGATATTACTCTTTTTCATCTGCTCAGGGAACAAGGAATAATTGTTTTTTTTTTTCAGTATAGAGAATTGTTTCAGTATTTTAATTGATTTATTGCTCCAAATATATGCTATACCAAATATAAGCAGCAAACAAAAAAAAATAATGTTTTTATTTCAATTGAAAAGGTTTCCTTGTTTAAAAAAAATAGGGGAAAAAAAGATTCCCGATTCTAGACACTCTGGAAAATAATTTGGAACTATGTATCCCAAATTCCTAAACTGTGTGTGTGTCCTTTGACATAGTAGTGGTACTAGTCAAAAAAGATCACCAGAAGAGGGAAATGACCAGTTTGTTAAAAAAAAAAATATTGATAGTAGCTCTTCTGTGGTTATAAGAAGCTGGGAACTAAAGAGATAGCTATCAATTTGGAAATGGCTGAACACATTATATAGTATATGAATGTAATAGCTACTATTGGGCCATAAGAAATGATGAAATGGACTATTACAGTGGAAACTGAGAAGACCTCTATGAGCTGATGCAGAGTGAAATGAGCAGAATGGAGAAAACAATTTATATAATGTTGCCATTATAAAGAAAAATAACATTGAAAGACTTTAGAACTCTGATCAATGTCATAAGACACAAGTCCAGAGGACTGAAAAATGAAAGATGTCACTCGCTTTTTCTCAGAGAGATGATAGATTTAAAATACAGAGTAAAACATATTTTTGATAGAGTGAATGTGAGAAATGGTTCTGTTCGAGTGTGTAGAATTGTTACAAGGGCTTATTATTGTTTTCTTTTTAATAAAGGGTGGTAAGGGAGAGATAATAATGTTTTTTTTTTTATCAAAAGTAAAGTAAAAATAAAGAAAACAAGAGACCAGAGCTAAATGTAGATGTGCGGGATGACTAGCCTTGGTTCCAGAGATTAGATGAAACAGAGAGAATAGTGTATAATGTTGCATAGATTACCAAACAATTATTAGGTTTTCATTAGCTGGTTGTCAGGTGTGTATGTGTGCATATGTATTCAATTCAAAAAGAATCTAAAGACGTGTAGAATTGACATAAAGGACAAAATGTCAATAATAATATGAATAATAAAAATAATAGAATAAAATGTGAGATGTCTGGATTCTTCAGGGAGATGAAATTCAAATCTAGTCTCAGACATTTACTGGCTGTGTGACAAAATGAGGTAACTTCTTTCCTCTGAACTTTAATTTTCTTATCTATAGAATTATGATATTGGAACTAGCTAACCTCGGAGGCCTTTTCCACCTCAAAAAATATGATCTGATGAACATCACATGTATGACTTTGGAAACTGCTGCAAGACAAAAAGCTGTCCCATATATAATCAATGTCATTAGTAAATATCAGATTTATCTGCTATTTATTGAACTTCTGTGTAAACAAGAAAAGCATGTTTTTAGGGATCCTTACCAGTTGGGAAGACATATATTTTACAGGCAGAAAGCAAAACAGTCTTATGTGGGCTGCTGAATTAGTCACTCTCGTTATAATTATGGTTAAAGGTTTTTTTTTTTTTTTTTTTTTTTTTTTGCTAAGGAAAGTTAAACTAGTGCATTATTCTGATGCACCTGAAATAAAAGGACTAATCCAGATGATTCTTATAAAGCAAATGATCCAATTGTAGGAATGGAGTAAGTCTCTGGATGCAGGCTGCATCTTAACAAGCATAACTCTTTTGGCATAAAGTGGAAGTGAAGTCATTTCTGAAGTTGCATCCCAAATCTCTTAGATTGTATTGATCTAGTTCATAGCTAGTAATAACCATGGTCCTAAATTTTCACAAGACAATTTTGTATATTGGATAAAATGTTGGACTGATTTATCAAGGGGACTGGGTTCAAATGGAAGACGTGTGATTCCATGGAAAGAGTATTTAATTTGGAACTAGACGACGAGATTAGGATCCTAATTCTGGAGTCCTTGTGACCTACATGAGTGGGCAAATAATGATGGGTGACATTTGGAAAATAATGTCAGGATGTATCCAAAGACTTCTTCTACCTGGAAATCTATGATACTAATTCCTCTTCAAACAATCATTATGTGGTCAAGTTACTTAGCTTTTCTGAAACTTTATCTTCTCATTTGTTAAATGGAAACATTAATAGGACCAACTACCCTAGATAAGTGTAAGGATCAAATGAGATCATTTGTATGGGGAAATACATATATAGAGAGAGATGTCAAAATATTTATAAATCTGTCCCCAAAATCTTAGTGCAGTTTTAAACTTTAAAAACTTTAGAAGTATAAATGCTACAAAACTGCAAAAATAATTTGAAAACTTAATTATATTCTCTGTATACTTAATTTTGTAAATTATAAAAGATAATTTTAATGCATACTTAATATTCTAAACAATTTTCTCGTATCAGTGGATAAATAGGGGAGGTCATCATCCTTGATCAATTGGTCATTTGATCTATCTCCCCTAAACTTTTTTTTTTGTGGGGATCATATGAAAAGTCTCATATATGCTGCAAAATCTCATTCTTTGAATAATCTTAAGGCTTAGATTACAAATGTAATCCTTATATTATTGTTTCATAAGAAATGGTGAGCAGATTGATTTCAAAAAAGCCTGGAAAGACTTACATGAACTGAGGATGAGTGAAGTGACCAGGAAAACCAGCAGGATTATGTGATGATCAACTATGAAAGACGGCTCTTTTCAACAATACATTGATCCAAGACAATCCAATAGGCTTAGGATGGAAAATGCCATCTACATACAGAGAGGGAACTGTGGATACTGAATATGGATTGAAGCATACACATTTTCACCTTTTTTCTTTTTTCTTTTTTGATTTGGTTATTCATTTTTATTTTTCTTTCTTGTGTTTTTTGGTTCTTTTTTCTGTCATAACATTACTAATAACAAAATATGTTTAAAATTATTGTACACATAAAACCTATGTCAGATTGCTTGCTGTCTTGGAGAGGGAGGAAAAAAGAGGGAGAGAGGAAAAAAATTGAAACTCAAAATCTTACAAAAATTTATGTTGAAAACTGTATTTATATGTATTTGAAAAAACACAATATTGTGATTATCAAACAAATCAAATTTAATCCTTTCAGCAGCAGCTGATGAAAATTTTTACAAAATTCAAAAATTTAGTAGACACAAAGCATAAGCTGTTGATTTGTTAGGTTTTAAAAAGAAATGTTAATATGTTGAATTTAAATAACATTTAAAATTCTAGTTATAAGTTTATAGAACTTCTAAAGTTATTAAAACTTGAAATTGCAACAAGAATTTGGGGATACCCTTTAAATGTACTTTTATGTATAATCTTCCTTATAAAGCACTTCAAACATTTAAGGAGCTTTAGAAAGACACTTTTTATTGTCATAATATAATTGTCCAAAGTAATAATTTCAATGGATTTCCAAAAAATATATATAATTTTCCTCTTGAAATATAGAGGCTGAATTGTATGGAATTGTTTTTAAGAGAACAAGATTATGTTTAAGTGTTAAAATGTCATATATAATCGGCTCTTGGGCTCTGTGCTCACCCACTTACTTCATCTCTGTGCAGTCAATCTTCCAATCAAGTAGCTTTTACAGAGTTTGCCAAAGATGCCTTTTAATAACTAAGTGCCACTGACAACACCAGAAGGACTTTTTTTTTTCTTTTGTTAAGGGACACTCATGGAAGATAATGATAGTATCAGCATCTACTATTACACAATCATTTCTTGTCTTATGGATAGAATATTAATTTACATATTTGTAACAGAAACACATAAAATAAGGATGAGAAAAGAATTTCTTTTTGTTTCCCATTCAGAACACTAAGAGCAAAAGTCAGGAATAAGGAAGGTATTGCCACCAATGACTATAGCAATCCTGTACTGAAAATTTTACTTTCTCTAAATAACATCTAGGATAAAATACAACATTTTGATCATGGCATTTCAGCCCTCTATAATCTGAATTACCACCAAGAACAATAACAACAACAACAATAACATCATCATCATCATAAATAGCTTATATAACACTTAGAGGTTGGTGAAGACATCAATGGAAAGGGTGCTTTGGATATGATTTGGCAGTGGGGTAAAATCCTGGTTACAGGAAGATAAGACAAAAAGTTCATATCCCAGAGCCTGAGGATTTCCAGGAGTAGAGTTCACAGTCTAGTCATTCTATTCTAGTCATACATCTTTCCTATTCCTTCTAGTCATAGATCCTTCCTATTTCTTCAAGATACAACTCAAATATCATCTTGTATATGAAGCCTTTTCTGATTTTTTCCATTGCTATTGTTATTTTTTCTCATACCGCCTTGTATTTAACTTATATTTTATACCTTATATTTAACTCCACCATGTTCATTTGTATTTATTCTCTCTATAGTTATTCTACATATCCATGTGTGTTCGTATGTATGTTTTGCCATCCCCATTAGAATGTGAGCACTTAGTGTGAACAGATGATCTCACTTTTTTCTTTGTCTCTTTTTGCTTAACATAGTATCTGGAGCACAATAGACTATTAGCAAATGTCAAGTCATTAATAGGAGGAGACTTTTTTTAACCTATATTTGTCCAGCTACCCACATGATAAAGAGGATATTTTCACCCAGCCAACTTTCTATTTGCTCTTTGACTTTCCTTCCCTTTTCAGGACCCAGGACATGTTCTCTAATCTCCAGACTCCACAGTACACAGTATCACCTATTCAGATGAATTAGACTAAGCCACTTCTCTCACTTTCATTTATGGTGTCACTTAGTATTTGAGTTCAGACTTAAACTGTAGTCTTGTAGGTTCTAGACCTAGTGCTCAATTCACTGCACCATCCCACAAGAAATCTTTGAAGACTGAAGACCAGAAGAGCCTCCCCCAGTCAAAGAGTCTTTTCCTACCTTGCTGAAGGCAAGAAAAATTCAGAAAATACCTGAAAAATCACAAATCTGTTGCTCATTCCCAAACCATATGTTTTTAGTTTATGATGTTAGAAATAGGATAAAAATTATTTAGAGCAATTCATATGTAACTATAAAGCATCTCACAGATCTTTGTAGTGTCATAATTATCTATAGTTCTCCAGGAAGTTATACACAATAAATTAAAATTCAAGATAGGACTTCTTACTCTGCTATCTGTGAACCTATATATGTATGGCACCCTGGGGCATCCCATACATAAATGCATGTAATATGCATGGCCACATATATATGTATGATGCATATTAGGTGAATATATTTATATCGTTTTGATCATCATTTATGCTAATATGATTTATTTTCTTTTTATCATAATCAATAGTATATTACAAATGAAAGGAAAAGTGTATTGTTTCACTTAAATTAAAAATAACACCTGCCCTGTGTATATTTATTACTATCATAATTCTACAATATACTTTTATCCATTTCCTTTGATTCACAGACTCTGCCCTCCATTCGATGTGTGTCTGTGTCTCTCTCTCCCTCCTTCTATATCTCCTGCTTGCTCTGTCTGTCTCTGTCTCTATCTTTCTCTCACCCCTTGTTCTCCCTCCCCACCACCTCTGTGCATATGTGTGTTTATGTGCCTCTGTCTCTCACCCAAACTTTCCCCACATCTCTGTGTGTGTCTCTCTGGCTCTTTCTATGTCTCTGTGTATGTCTTTCTCTCTCTCTAATTCTCTCTGGCACTTTGTTTCTTTCTGTTTTTCTCTGTCCTTCCTTCCTTCTCCCTTCCTCCTTCCCTCCCCTTTTTCTCTCTTCCTTCCTCTTCCCTCTCTGTTTCTCTGTCTCTGTCTCTCTTTTTTGTCTCTGTCTGTGTGTCTCTCTCTTTTTCTCTCTGTCTGTTTGTATCTCTGTCTCTCCGTCCCTCTGTTTTTCCCACCTTCCTCCCAACCTCTCTGTCTCTTTGTTTTTGCCTGTCTTTGTCTCTTTTTTTCTGTCTCTGTCATTATATGTGAGTCTCATTTTCTCTGTCTCTGTGTCTCTCTCAGTCTCTCTGTCCCTCCCACTTTCTCCTACCTTCCTCCCAATCACTCTGTCTGTCTCTGTCTCTCTGTCTGTCTGTTTATTTCTCTCTGTCTCCTTCTATTGCTCTCTCTGTTTGTCTCTCTCTCTTTCTCTCTCTGTCTCTGTCTGTCTCTTTAATTCTAATTCTCATCCCAACAGTTTCTTGTGAAAAAAAAAGCATTGCTAACAGCCCCTTAAATTATGCCTTTGGGGTCTGGCAGGACATAAACAAAGCATAGGTGACACCCCTGAACCCCTTTTGTTTATTTTTATATAAATAGGATAGATTTCTTTGACAGTATTTTTTAGCCCAAGCCACCTTATGTGCCTAAATGATGCAGGCACATGCAGAAAAATAGGATGCTGAAATTAGAAGTACACTTATTCTTTTATCCCATGAATCAGTCCCTTTTTCATCTTTTCTAATAAAATCTCATGAAGTTGTGACCAGCTTGACCCCTATGGTACTTTCTTTAGGGCAAACACAAGACAAATTGACTCCTTGTTTTAAAATTATCTCTACAATGACAACTTAATTGGTATTCTCAGGGCACCTTTCCCTGGTGCTGCCATAAGCCTTCACATTAGAGTTCAGCCCACTGGCAAAGCTCCCTAACTTAGCTCTGGATCTTGATCTTGACAGTGCCCAAGTAGCAAATTCCTAAAGCGAGAAAATAATCCTGATATATTTTTCCTCCCTTCCCCAATCAAAGAGCTATAAGTTTTAAGGTAAAATATCAGGCAAAAAGCAATATTTAACATCACTGTCAATTACAATTGCAGGAGTGAGAAATAGACTAAACCTTGTGTAGACAGATACAGGAAAAAAGATATGATTCCTCCCTTTGAGGGGACTTAAATTCTAATAGAGCAAAGAGTCCTAGGATGTCAAAGCTGAAAGAGACCTTGGAGATCAGGAGTTCTTATCAGTCCAAGGACAGATTTCAGAGGATCCTATTTTTCTTTCTAACATTGTTTTTTAACTCTGTGTTCATCATGGATTTGGAAGAGAAAAAATACATTTTCTTTCCCCTAATTTCTAATGGAAAGTCAGCATGCACTTCAAATATAAATGCAGATAACAAACATAAGACTAAGAGGGTTTCCATGGGCTTCACTAGACTACCAAAAATTAAAAAAAAAGAAGAATCCTTGAATTAACCCAATCTCCTCACTATGCAAATGAGGAAATAGAGGCTCCTTTACATTTCAGAAAAGACTTGTGCATTGGAGAGTGCCATTTACAATCCAGAAGAGCCTTCCCCAGGTCAGCACAATGGCTGGCACACAATCAGTGTTTTAATTCATGTTTGTTGGCTCACTTACCTATTTAGTCTCCTGATTCTCAATCCAGGACTCTTTCCAGTATACCAGATAAGCAGACATGAAACAGATATAAGAGCTCATACAACAGAGAAAACATCTCACATAGTGCTACAAATTTAGGGTGCAGAATAGGCAAGCCACCAGTGAGTTATCAACTATACAGAGTATAATAGTTACTTTACTACTCTAAGTGATCATGATGATAGTCATTAAAGTTGCTTTTTAGGTTAATAGTGTACCATGACTTCTCACTGAAAGAATAAGCCATATTTTTTAACTTGCCAATGTACTTTGAGTGATTTTGTATAGCTGAAGATGAAAGGATGTGCTATAGACATTTCAAATGATTTTCAAAAGCTAACTTAAATTTTCAGTGTGAGCATTTATATTACAGATATTATGAAATGGTACAAACTAAAGATTGATTTATTGCTTTTAAATTGTCTAGACTTAAGAAAATGGACAAAATGTTAATAATCCAAGTTAAATTTAAAAGTATGTAATGCATACTTTTTTCTTTCAGAAAGCTGATTGTTAAATATTGATCACTATACCAGTAGCTGTAAATCATGGAACACATTATAATTAACTATCACCCAAAGAAGAATTTGGTGAATGGAGGACTGAAAATGGTTACAATATATTACAAGTGAGCTTGAACTATCACAACCTTTCTTAGTCTCGATTTCTTCAACTGTATAATAACTTTTTGCAATGGCTAGTCCCTGGAATCTCTTACAATTCTAAATCTATAATACTATGCTTAGATGATCTCTTTATGAATTTAATGACTTGTACTACTTTCTGTATGTTTATATGTATATAATATGCACATAAATACATTTTATATACATGTATGCATGCACAGAAATGCATAGACATATATCTGTGTTTGTTTATTTAGTCTATACCTTCAAATAAATGAATAAGCATTTACCAAGCACTGATTTCATGATCCAGAGATGGATCAGATGGATGCTGTTCCCTACCTATTTTATACATAGAAGGGCCAGGGGCCAGAGATGGACATCTTCCAAAAGTATCAAAATAACTTCTTCAATATGTGCTAGTGCAAGGCAAATTCCACTTCTTACTTCTGGCTTAACCTCCCAAGTGAGATGTGAAAAACCTATGCTGCAAAGAACAACCCTCTCTGTGACTTCTGTCCTTCTGTTACCTGCTAAGAATCTCCTTTGCAGATAGTGGTTACCTCAGCTCAATGATGAACATTGTCATACTTGGTCACACCCTTCATATCTCAGTGATTCTACACTCCTATAGATAAGCACTCAAATTCAATTCCATACCCTCTGCCTCACTCCTATTCCCCTGAAGTCTCCCATCCCAAAGCTTCAACCTAATTTTACACAACTATTCCACTGAGTCTTCTGGAACACCTCTTCCAAAGGAAACAAATTTCTTTTGATCTTAAATCTTTTCCTCTCTCAATCCTTTCATCTATTAGCTCTCACTGAAATTTGACTTGCCACTAATATCACAGTCTCCTTTACCACTCTTTCTAATACTGGCTACAAATTCACTCATTCTCCTCAATTTACTAGTCAAGGGAGTTAGAATATTCATTGCTACCCATTGCCATTTCCAGGCTTTCTCTCTTCCTCCATAACTCGGTAAGCTCTTTTCCTTTAAAGGTCCATGCTATTTATATTTACTAAGCTATAAAAATCCTGATAGCTATTGTCTACAAACCCTTATGTCATTCCCCTTCCTTCATCAAAGATTTCAATATCAAATTATAATTTTTCTTCCCTCCCTGACTGCTGCCTTCATTCTAGGGAACTTCAATATACATATTGAATTCTCCATCAAATACCCTAACTACTCATTTCCTATGAGCTACTCCTCCTCCACACTTCAGCCACCAGTAGAGATGGCCATACTCTTGAACTCTCTACAATCCATAAATGTACCACCTCTGTTTAAGAATTCTGGGATCCCCTTATCTGACCATAATCTATTTACTTTTCACATATCCATTTGCCTTCCTTTACATACTCAAAATTTTCCCTTATGACTCAAATGCATTCTGTCACTTACTCTTCCTTCCTCCACTCCTATCTCACATGATGAAGTGGACTTACTTCTTACCAAGGCAAATCCTCAACTTGTTCAAGCAGCCTTATTCCATCAATCTCTTTCCACCAATCTATTCTATTATATGCTATTCTCTCACTTATTTTCACTTTTTCCCCAGCTCCTGAATCATTTCACACTACCCACAAATATTTCCATGTCTCCTCTACCCTGAAAAGCTCTCATTTGAGCCTTCCACCCCATTAGTTATTGTTCTACTGCAAACTCTCTTCTCACCTCTAGGTTTACATTTCTAACTATCATTCAGACATTTTGAATTGGATACCCAGTAGACTATTATACTCACTATGTCAAAAATGAAACTCATTATCTTTCCTCCTCAACCCTCCCTTCTTATCATCTCTATTTGTACAGAAAGAAACACTATCCTGAGGTTTGCAATGTAAGAATTATCCTAAATTTTTCATTATCTGCTACCTCCATGTTCAGGCTGTTGTCAAAGACTATTGATTTTACCTTCGTGATATCTGTCATAGGTGTCCCCTGTACTCTGACAGTATCACTACACTGGAACAGGCTATTATTACCTCATGTTGAATTTATTGCAATAGCATGCTAGTGGGTTGACCTGCCTCAAGTCTCTCCCTACTCTAATCCATTCCCCAAAGAACCACTAAAATGATTTTTCCTAAAGTGCAGATCCAATCAAGTTACCAGGACCAATTCACACAGTAAATTTCTATGCTTCTAGGATCAAATATAAAATGCTTTACTTAGCATTCAAAGTCTTTCATAATCCAGTCCCTTCAGGCCTTTCCAGTTTTCTTACATTTACAATAAATATGTTTTAAGTATCTTTTACATGATGGGCACCGTGCTAAGCACTGGGGATAGAAGAAGAAGCAAATGATAATCCCCATCCTCAAGAAGCTTACTGTCTAGTGGGGAGAGACAACATGCAAACAAATATATAAAAAGCAAGGTATGCACAGGATAAATAAGACTTAATTAACAGTAAGAAGGCATTGGGATTAAGTGAGTTTAAGGGAGACTTCCTGAAGAAGGTCAGATTTTATTTGGAACTTTAAAAAAGCCAGGGAGGTCAGCAGTCGGAGCAGAGGAGGGAGATCATCCCAGGCATAGCAAACAGCCGGAGAGAATGCTTCTGGCTGAGAAACAGAATTTCTTATTTATGGAATACTCAGGAGGCCATTATCCCTGGATCAGAGTACACATTAAACAGGAAGGTATACTCAAAAATTAGCCAACTGCAAATATGGTCTACTTTGCTGAATTTTGATGGTCTAGACTTAAGAAAGCAATGAAGAAAAGGTTAATAAAGCAGATTAAACTGAGATAGTTATTTTTGGAGAGTCCATTGTTAAACAGTGATCAACATGCCTCTATAAATATTTGAATTTAAAACTTGATAATTCAATCATCTTCTTAAAATTGAATTATTTAAATTGTTTGCATTCAAACATCTGGGTGATCCTAATTTTGTATAGTCATTGATAAAATGGGATTTTTCAAAATCCTGTATGGTTCTCTTTCCTTTTTGGCTTTCAAATGCATTCCCCTCTAAATTTTGCTATGTAGGCTTTAATGCAAAATGTGACTGTCTTCTGTCAGAGAGATTGAAAGCAGCCTTTTGCTGTAATCAGACAGAGAGGGGAGCTTGCCAATCAGCACATTTCTGAAGGAGAAACAAGAGCCAGTTAATATGTAACCCCTCAGTCCTTTCACCTTCACATTTACTTTGCCTCTGATCCCAGCAAATTATAATTTAGTGGATCAGAGGCTGGAATGTTGGGACACTCTCGATCCAACAGTGCAGAGCAGGCTTTATGTTCTTTGGAAGACCAGGGACTAGCACCTAAATGACACCAGCAGAGAAAGAGCAGGTGTCTGCAGTTTATTTTCCCTGATTGGATTTTAATAGGGTTTGCATAGATCACTATTTATCTTCACCTGATCACATTAGAGAGCTTGAGCTCACTATAGAAGCCAAGTTGCAGAACTTGGGACAGGTGACAAATGCTGGAGAGGTTAAATGTGAACAAAGACAAAAGAAAAAAAAAAGAAAACTTTTTTTCTGCATGTGAATGTTGTTGTAGTCCAACAAACTCTTGACTCCCTGGGACTTCAGGTCAAATTCTGAGGGATTTTCAATGACATTTTCTTCCTTTTGTTGGCTTCTGCCCCAAACATTTGAAACTGAGAAATTCTGAAGTTAGCTTGGAAATATCTATTCAGTTTCTCATCATGCAAACACATCCCAATACCAAAATCAATAAAGAATCGGGCAAAAAATATCATTCTCTTTGCCAACTGAATACTGTTTCTTTCCTCATTTTATTCCCATGGTAACTTAGAACTTAATCTCTTTCAATCATTTATTAAGTGCATATTATTTATCAAGTACTATGCTGTGTTGGTGATCCTAGGGGAAAAGATCCATGACCTCAAAGAACTCACATTCAAGTTCAAGGGATAAAAATGGAAAAAATAAGTAGTTACATGAATAAAAAAAATGAGTGTGCATACTTGTCATGTGCCTGGCACATAGTAAGTGCTTAGTAAATATTTATTGATTGACAGATTGGGACAGAGTAGAAGAAAGGCACTCTCAAAGGGGAAGTCATCAATAATTGAGGGACTTGGAAAGACCTCCTGCTGGTCATATTTGAACTGATTTTTTTTAATGTAACTAAGAGGCAGAAGTGCTGAGGAGCATTCAAAGGATGAAAACTGGTTGTTGTCCTTAGTTTTTGAGGAGGACCAAAATGGCATCATTATGTTAGGCTAAAGCTACAGTGTGTTTGGCTGTGGCTGATCAGACCATCATGAGCTCAGAAGACTCTACCATAGCTCAGGCACAAAGACTCCAAAGCAAGAGGGATGACCAGTGCAATGGAATGCATAGATATTAGATTAAATTTCACATGTAAGAAAAAGCAATTAATAATAATAACTATTATTATAACAATTACCATTTATGCAGCTATATTTACTGTGGTAAGTGCTTCACAATTATTAGCTCATTTGATTGTATCTCAGGTTTGAAATATTTTATTACCTTGCCTTCTGGAGTCAAGAAGATCTGAGTTCCAATGCAGTTTTAGAAACTTATTACTTGTGTGGCTCTGGACAAGTCATTTAAACTTTGTTTGCCTCAATTGTTTCATCAGTAATATATGGGTAGTAACAATATCTATATCTCAGAGCTGAGCCAAATAGAGAAAAATATAAAATGGAAAGCCATTGTAGCTGATTGATTGGGGGTGGGGTGACATGATCATATCTGAGCCTTATGAAAGTCATTATGGCAGCTGAATGGACGGTAGTTCAGAAAGGGAAGATGTATGAGGCAGAAAGAGCAGTTAGGTTACTGCAATAGTAGAGATGATGGGGGCCTGTACTAAAGTGGTGGATATAGTAGTGGAGATAATAAATATAAGATAGCAATATTCTTTTTTTATTTTAAAAAATATTATTAAATATATTTAATATATTTAAATATTATATTAAATATATTTTAAAAAATAAAATAAAATAAATAAGCTAGCAATATTCTTAAGATAGAAACTAAGCTTTTGCACCAGATTGTATATAAAGAGTAGGTAAGAGTGAGGAGTAAAGGGTGACACAAAGTAGTAAGTTTGTGTACCTAAAATAATGGTGATGCTTTCATTAGTATATATATATATATATATATATATATATATATATATATATATATATATATAGAGAGAGAGAGAGAGAGAGAGAGAGAGAGAGAGAGAGAGATGGGAGGAGTATAGGGAAAATATAAAGAATTCTATTTGGAGCATGTTCAAATTGAGATTCTTCAATTAAATCCATTTCAAGATAACCAAAACATGATGTAAACTAGAGTTCAGGAAAGTTTATTAGGGCTAGATGCACCAATATGGAAAAGACCTGCATGGAGAAGATAAGTGAACTCCCAAAGCTGGTACAATAATCAAGTAAGGCAGCATTAAGGGGAAAATTAAAAAAAAAAAACAAGTTCAGGATAACCTTTGGGGGCACATTTAGCATTAGTGGGATAATCTGGATGATGCTCAAGCAAAGGAACTGTGTGGACAATGTAATGGTGTAGAAAATAGATTAGAAGACTTTAAGGGTCCTTCCAACTTTAACATTGTGCAGTCTCTGATTCTTTAAATTGGTCCTGACATTGATCATATTATGGGTCTATCTATATGTAACAGGGTCACATCATCTGTTTGTCCCCTGTAATGTTATGTGGACCTTGTGTCTGTTTGACTCTTCTAGAAAAACTGAGATGAAGAAGACAGCCAAAGAGCAGAGTACTTTGGGACATAAACAATGCAAGTCAAAGGCTAGTTTATGTCTAAAAGGGAAAAATGAGATTGGGGAAAATCTCCTTTTTAGCTGTCATTCATTTTACCTCCTACCTTTACCCCTGGAGATGAGCAAGCATCAGAGAGCTGTAAAGTTTAATGAGATACAGACAATGAGTTCAGTCTTGTCAAGATGCAGCCAGAGAGCAAATTCAGTATTTCAGCAGTTCTCAGTTAATGATAGAGATAGATGAATGAGGGAAAGCCTCCTGAGGAAAAATCAGGGCTCAAAGTTCTAAGTCTGCTCATTGATCTGGACAAAAATCCTTTAGAATGCCATAAGTAGTAAAGTAATTTGTTTTCAGAATTGAGAAGATTGGACTGGGTCATCTTGGGAAACTGTGACACTATTTCAATGGTTCTAAGTTGCTTGGAAGATATCAGTGCAAAACATAGAATCTTAGTGATAGAATAAACTAGATCACCTCTCTCTTTAATAGATGAAGAAAATGAGTTCCAGAGAAAGGGAGTATTTTGCCCCAAATGACTGTAGAATTAAATTAGCCAAGTTTGGTTGGAACATAAGCTCTCCAGATAACTCCATGCTACTAAAGACTTACAATTATTCAATGGAAAAAGAGAAGCTGATTCTGAATCACTGAATCACACTTATCTGACACCCACTTCCTTAGCAGTCTAACCTACTGGACAGAGTTAGAGATCACTCATTTATTTGAAATCCAGGGCATGATAGCTGTCAACCTCTGCCCTATGTCTGTCACTAAACATCATGGCTCTGTGTAATCTGTTTTATTTGTCTCTTCTTATCTGTTTAGTGTATCATCTGGGAGGGTAAATCTGGAATACCAGCATTCATTGATAGATTACTAAGATCAGAGGTGGAGCCCAGTGTTCACCTTTTATGGATTGAGATGAAATTTGAGGACAAAAAACTATTTCCTAGGTTTCAACACTCTTCTCTGAAGAGACAGGAAAATGGCCATTGCCCACATTTTTCTTAAGTAATCCTGGTCACTGATTTCCATTTTACAAAGTATAGAAATGAGGATGGCATGTGAGGTTCCTTCCCAAGTTGTCCCCAAATTGTCCCCCCAAACTTTCTCATTGGTAGAGCAAAGTGCACCAAAATGGAGGGACCGGATCTCTTCTCTGCAGTCCCATTGGCAAAATGGCAAGGGCAGTTTCAAGAAAGTCACTGTTAAAAAAGGAAATGTGCCAGGTCACTTTGGTCACTGGATGAGAGGTCCACTGGAAACTGGCTAGTCTCTGAAGAGTGCTATCTGCAATGGTTTAAAGAGAGATAATCTCTCTGAGATTTCTTTTCAAATCTATAAGCAGAAAGCCCATTAAACTAATAGCCAGTGGAAACTATTAAAACAGACATGCAGAATCTCTCATCTTTAAAGTAGACAAATGGTATTTTTTAAATAATATGTATATATTCAGAGCCAACAGTAAATCCTTAAGGATGTTATGGTCTTTAACTGTTATGAATGACCCTTGGATCTCTCCTTTTGTAAATATTTTTTTTGGAGTTTCTAATGGTTTCTAGACAGTCATTTGAGAGATTAATCAAATGAAATTCCAAAATCATGGAATCCAAGAATTTTAGAGAGCTGGAAGGAACCTCATATGCCATCTACAATAATCCAAGTCAGACATTAAAGTAAAACCCAGTATCATAAAAAGTGGTCATCCAGACTCTGCTCAAAGACCTCCAAAGAGGGGAAATAAACCATTTCTTGAAGCATCTTGGTTCACCACTACACATGTTAAATTGTAAAAATTGATGAGACCACCCTGAAATTGTACATAATAACTGATAATGCTGAAATATTCTAAAACATGTAAAGTACTTCATACGTATCAGTCTTGAGCTTCCCAACTCAGTGAAAATGATAGAAGAGTAAATATTATAAAAATTTTATACATGAAGAAACTGAGGGTCAGGGAGGTTAATTGGCTTGCTGAGGGCCACATAAATAAATGATAGAGACAAGATTTAAACCCAAATATTCAATCAAAAAACAAAAACAAAAACAAAATCCAAACGTTCTATCTATAGTGTCCCTTATATATCTATATATGCTTGTATTTTTCTTTTTTAAAAACTCTTTTGGTGATGCTTTTTGTTTTTACCTCTCCTTCATATCTTGTCATATTCCTTTCCCCTTCCCCATGCAGAGTTATCACTTTTAGGAAAGAATATGTATTTATGTCCACATTTATTTCCTTGGTGTCTGATATTTCCAGTCAAGACCCTGAAGGCAACTCAATTTATTTCTCCTTAAATCAAGCAGTCCATTCAGGCTGTGTCAGGGATACAGTATATTCATAGGGATCCATTCAGGTATCACTGCCAGGGTAAACTCATTCTAGCCAATATAGGATATATACCATATATTCATAAAAGACAACTTGCCCTGCAGAAACAAATTGGATTTCATTCCAGGTTGTCTATTTTCAATCTGTTCTTGCTCTAAAACTAATATTCTGCTTTTTAGTAACACATTTTCACTTAGGTTTGAATCTTCACTTTTTTCCCCAAGATGGGCACATTTAATTGTACCAGGAATTATTTTCAGAAACCAATAAACAGCCTAGGCCCCACAGTTGTGGTTTATCTGAGTTACCCATATATCAGCTGCATGTTGGCTTCTGACAAAAGAGACTTAAGTACATTTTTGCAGGGGGAGAAGCCATCACAAAATTTTGCCGTATCTGGCCGATATGACTCCAAAATTCTCAGTACCCCTTCAAGTTATCAGGTTAATTCAACATCAAATACATGTCATGTTTCTTGTAACACACAAAAAGGGGAGCGGGAAGTGGTTTGACTTCATTTACCCTTAGTTAGCTTTCCCATCTGTGAGATCCCATCTTCTCTAGGAATCTATAGAGTATACACCATCAAGAATGGAATAGCTCCAAAATAGTATATGTGGTTCTCTGGGGTCCTGCATCTCTCTAACACCTAAGGGTAAGTCCCATGGGTTTGCCCCTCCTGGAGCAATGACTTTATTAGCTTTAATTAAAGAACTTGAGAATATTTATCTAACAGCAGAGAAAATATCAGAAGACAGGATAGTTCTAAAAGGGTTTCTTACTTTTATTTTATGATAAGAATCATATTAAAAGGCATATATCAGAGCAGAAAAAGAATAAGGAACAAGAGAAGAATTTAAACTGAAAAAGTAGGAATTGTGAAGGTATTTTGCTAAGCTTTGAAATTAATTTATGATGGGGAGGACAGAAATTGAGAAATGGAGGAAATTTTGGAAAGAAACAATAGATAGAACATTGGATCTAGACTCAGAAAGATCATAATCCAAATGTGACCTCTGACACTTATTAGTTGTGTGATTCTGAACAAGTCACTTAAACCTTGCCTAAAACTGGAGAAAGAAATGACAAACCACTTGAGTATCCTTGCCAGGAAAACCCCATGAACAGTTCATCCCTGGGGTCATGTAGAATAAGATACCACTCAACAACAAAAACACTTTTGGAAGACTTTAACAGTCAAAAAAGAAGAGTAAGATGAAAAATGGAAGGATTTGAGGTGATAGAGAAAATTTCAAGGCTAAAGATGTTCTATTAAGATTTGGGGAGAAGTAGAAGGAGCATGAAGAGAAAAAAATGGAGAACTCAAAGAAGAAAAAAGGAATAATTAAATAATCTGATTAGAAAATAGGAGGTTTGTTTTTTTATAAGAAACATAAGAAAAAGCATGAGGGAAAATGATTTAGATGTAGCTACGAGATTCTGTTGAGGAAAGATGGAGAAAAATTGTTCCAAAATTGAAGTACCCATATTAACAGTCAGCCAGAGCCTCTCTCCAGGAAGGTTACTAGCCAGAATGAAGAAGACTGAAGTATTGACTTCCAGTAAATATGCAGAGAAGGCAGAAATGTGTAGAGACATATTTAGAATGTGCAGTGTTTATATCTCTGACATCACTAAGTCACTTTTATCTCCATTTATAATATATGTGTTTCAAGGAATTCCTTTCTATTCCTTAAGTTACAAGGGATAAGACAGTATTTCAAAAATAAACAAAATAGAAGAAGGTTTCAAGTTAAAAAATAAATCAGAAAAAAATGAAATGACAAGGCTGAGAAAAATCTTGACCTATATCAGGAAATTGCAAGTTATAAGAATGTAATATATAGGAGAAAGGGCGGGGGTGGGGGGTGGGGAAGATGCACTCAACATTGGAGCTAGGTTACAAATAAAACATTTCCCAAAGATGACAGGGTTGGAGGAATTAAGGAAGGGGCATTTGTTTTCCCTTGAATGAATAATGATGTGGATCTATTAAAGTACAATCATGGTGGGAGATCATCAAAAAGACTCAAAGGAAGAAAAGGAGAGCAGTGGGGTAACTCCATAATGATCAAATAAAAATTTAACATACTCATGAAATTTGAATATGAAACAAAGGAAGGAAGAAAACAAATTTTCATTAAACACATACTATGTGACAGGCACTGTGATTAATGTTTCACAAATATAGTTTCATTTGATCCTTACAACAACTGTGGGGAGATAAAAGCTATTATTATCCCCTGTTGCAGTTGAAAAAGCTGAAGTAAACAGGAATAAAATCCATTTCTAGAATCACAGAGATAGTATCCAAGGCTAGATCTGAACTCAAATCTTCCTAACTTCAATCCTAATGTTCTATCTACTGTGCCAACTTTTATAGAAGTTTGAGAAAATTAATTCTGGGAGAGCAATCTGGAATTATGCTTAAAGGGCTTTAAAACTGTGCATACCCTTTGACCTATCAGTGTCATTACTGAGTCTGTATCCCAAAAAAATCATAAAGGAGGGGAAAGGACCCACACCTCAAAAAATGCACAACTCTTTTTGTAGTAGAATTGGAAAATTAGTAAATGCCCATCAATTGGGGAATAACTGAAGAAGCTGTGGTACATGAAGGTAATAGAATATTATTGTTCTGTAAAAAAAACAAAACTATGAATTGTGGAAAGGCTAGAAAGATTTATATGAACTGATGCTGAGAGAAACAAGCAGAACCAGGAATACATTGTACACAATAACAGCAAGATTGTGCAGTGAGCAACTATGAAAGGCTTGGTGGTTCAGTGACCTGAAGCAATCTCAATAGATTTTGGAAAGAAAATGCCATCTGCATACAGAAAAAGAACTAAGGAGACTGAATGTAAATCAACACCTGCTATGTTTACTTCTTTCAGTTTTTTTTTATCTCTTTCATGGTTTTTCCCTTTTGCTCTGATTTTTCTCTCCCAACATGATTCACGAAGCAATGTATGCTAAAATAAATGAAGAAACAAATAAATAAAATAACTGTATATAATAAAAAAAGATGAGAAAGTTATTTCACCTTTGGAGTCAATATCCAAAAAAGATCATGATAGGCTAGAAGATGGGGCCAAGGCTAATAAAGTGAAAACTGAATCACAAAAACTTTGGATTTATCTCTCAATTAAGTTTCTGTGTGAAACAAAAATCAGATTCTTAATGACCATTCCTGATCTGAATATGTACTGGTGATAATTTATTAGAGACTTCCCAAAATACACAGATCAGCCATATCAGGATCTAGAGCACAGTTGACTTCTGGATTGCACCAACAATCCACTATTGTGTGGACCAAAGCCTCTAGTTGATTTTTGAAAGTTACTCCTTACTGAGTTAACTATGAAATAATCAAGACACAAAAATGAAGTTTAAATAATCTGTTATTAATAAAATAATATCATCATTGAAGTAACAGTAGATTAAAAATAAACAACCTGGAATCAGCTTCACAACTGTTCCAGTCAAAAAGATCATAGACATCCATTTATATTTGAAGGCTTAACCAATAATTCACTGGGAAAATATATAAAGACTTTAATGGATTACAAGCAAAATATGTCAACAGTATTATTATATGATGGGAAAGCTAAAGAGTGCAGTGGATAGAGTGGCAGGCCTGAAATAAAGAGGCACATCTTCCTGAATTCAAATCTAGCCTCAACTACTGATGAGCTCTATGACCCTGAACAAGTTAAGTCTCTTATCTCAGTTCCACACCTGATCTGGAACAGGAAATAGTAAACCCCTCCAATATATTTGCTGAAACTTCCCTAAATGGGGTCAAAAAGAACTGGACATATTTGAAATGATCAAACAGCAAAAACAAATCATATGATAGAAAAGCTAATGAAATCTCTGACTACATTAAGGCACACATAGAATGACAAGATATAGGAAAATAATAATCCTATTATACTACCCTGGTCAGAACCAATCTAACTTCTTTCCTTCAGTTCTTAGTACCATACCACTTCTGAAGGCACTGATAAACAGGCACTTTTCAAGAGAAGAGATGCAACCTTCTACCTCAAACATGTCAGATTGGCAAAGACTACAAAAGAAGTAGTAGCTATGGAAATACAAGCTCATTAGTATTGATGGTACTGAATTGGTATTGATATGGTATTGATGATACTGAATCAGTCCCAATCATTCTAGAAAATAATTTGCAACTATACTCCAAATATCACCAAATTGGAAAGACCTTGAGAAGATTCATAGGATTTCCCCTTAAAGGGTTCATTAAAAGTTAAGGGATTCATCTATTATTTCATTCTTTACCATGTTTTGACTTTTTGTTGTCTTAAATAAAATGTAATTTTGAGATCAATCTGATTTCCTTCAGTGAAATTGATTGTTTTACCCCAGTTATTAAAAGTTATGTAGGACAGGTATTGCATTGACTTTGACTCATTCCAGTGAACCAAACTAGAAGTTATGAATGAAGTTTTCGAAGAGGCAAATTTAAATTTGTTTACGAGGAAAACATTGTAATAATTAGAGCTTTCCAGCTACACCCAAAGAAAGAACACTAGGAAATGAATGTAAACTGCTTGCATTTTTGTTCTTCTTTCCCGGGTTATTTTTACCTTCTAAATCCAATTCTCCCTGAGCAACAAGAGAACTGTTCAGTTCTACACACACACATATTGTATCCAAGATCTACTGTAATCTATTTAATATGTATAGGACTGCTTGCCATCTTGGGGAGAGGGTGGAGGGAGGGAGGGGAAAAATCGGAACAGAAGTGAGTGCAAGGGATAATGTTGTAAAAAATTACCCTGGCATAGGTTCTGTCAATAAAAAGTTATTAAAAAAATAATTAGAGCTTTCCCAAAGTATTATAAGATGCCTCCAGAGAGCTTAGGGATGCTTTCACTACAGGTCTTCAGGCAAAACCTGAATGACAACTTATCATCCATGCTATAGTAGAAATTCTCTTCAAGTCATTCTCCAATTGATAAATGATCAAAAGATATGAACAGACAATTTTCAGATGAAGAAATTAAAACCATTTCTAGTCATATGAAAAGGTGATCTAAGTCACTATTGATCAAAGACATACAATTAAGAGAACTCTGCAATACCAATACACACCTCTCAGATTGGCTAAGATGACAGGAAAAGATAATGATGAATATTAAAGGGGATGTGGGAAACCTGGGACACTTATACATTGTTGGTGGAATTGTAAATGGATCCAACCATTCTGAAGAGCAATTGGAGCTATGTTCAAAAAAGTTATCAAACTGTGCAAACTCTTTGATCGAGCAGTATTTCTATTGAGTCTATATTCCACAGAGATTTTAAAAGCGTAAAAGGGCCCCACATGTGCAAAAATGTTTGTGGCAACTCTTTTTTTAGTGTAAGAAACTGGGAGCTGAGTAGATGCCCATCAGTCAGAAAATGGCTGAATAAGTTATGGTATATCAATATTATGGAATATTACTTCTCTATAAGAAACAATCAGGAGTTTTATTTCAGAGATGCTTGGAGAGACTTACATGAAATGATGCTAAATGAAATAAGCAGAACCAGGAGACCATTGTACACGGCAACAGCAAGTTTATATGACAATCAATCCTAATGAACATGATTCTTTCCAACAATGAGATGACTGATGCCAGATCCAATGATCTTGTGACTAAGAGAGCCATCTACACCCAGAGAGAGGACTGTGGAAACTGAATGCGGCCCACAACATAACATTTTCATTCTATTTGTTGTTGTTCTCTTGCATTTTGTTTTCCTACTCATTTACTTTCCCTTTTGACCTGATTTTTCTTGTGCAGCAAGAGAATTGTATAAATGTTTACATATATTGGATTTAACATATATTCTAACAAATATAACATATATTGAATTGCTTGCCTTCTAGGGGAGGGGGTGAGGGGAAAGAGAAGAAAATCTGAAACACAAGGCTATGCAAAGGTCAATGTGAAAAATTATCCATGAGTTTGTTTTGAAAATTTTTTTAAAAATTAAAAATTAAATATATATATATATATGTAGTAGAAATTCTTATTCAGATGTAGGTTGGGTTACACAGTCTTTGAGTTCCTTTACAAATCTGATTGTCTGTGAACATTCTCCTTCTGCCATCCCATTCTCAGGGAATCTGAGGCTGAGCCATATCAATTCCTTGGTCTCTCTGAGTAGGCTGAATTTATAACAACAATAGAATCAAGTTATACAAGAATCGATCAATTCATCAATCACAAGCATTTATTAAACTTCTGTCATATTTCAGGAACCCTTCTGGATGTTGAGGAGAGATTACAAAATAAATAAATAAATAACTTTAAATGCATCAAACTTAAATTCAAGTGGGATAAGCAAGTACGTATAATAATATGTAGCAAAAATGTAGTAATTATATATAAAGCAGTTAAATATAAAGCAGCTAAAAGGGAAAGGTATCTGTAAGTCATTCACTTTGTATGGATTGGAACTATAATAAATTCCAATCATCCATTCTTCCACAATAGAAAATTCTAGTCCTTTTTACACTTTTGAGCTAGGTCCCATTTCCACCAACATATGGCAAATATATGTGAAGAACATTAGGCTTTCTCTTTGATTTTAAATCATAAAGATATTATTATTATTATTATTATTCATTACTATTATGATGAAAACTATAACTACAACTGCTATTGCAACTACTGCTGCTGCTGCTGATGATGATGATTACTACTACTACTACTTTTAGTCCTTCTAACTTCTTATTCCCAAAAGGGAAATGGAGAGCCCATTATATACTCAGAACTAATATGTTCTGAGTCTTTAATGAAGTCCAATATGAAAAAACTCTTTGGGTTCTTGGGCAGAAGGTTTCCCTTTGGTCGAGTGTTTTGGCACTAAGATAAAAATAGATATTAAGAAAAATTGAGACCACTTGATTCTTTTATTCACACACACACACACACACACACACACCCCAATAATCCTTAGAAATCCAATCCTATTTTTATGAGTTTTCCATTGTCCAAATCCCCATAATTTCAATAGTTGACATTCATTCCCCAAGGCCTTTCCAAAATAATTGAAATCCCTAGTGGAAGTAGCCAAAGCTAGGCTGTTATCTACTGACCCATCCTCAAAAGTAAGGGCTTTAGTCTGATAAGCAGCCTCCAAATCATCTTCTTCACTAAGAACCAATGAACCAAGGCAATGCCAAGGGGCAGACAGAAGCAGAGAACAAGATTGGAATAATGAGCCTTGAATCTTAAAGGAAAAGTCCTAGTTGACCATTCAGCCAAACAGGCACATTTTCCCTTCAAACCCATCTTTTGGGAAATAAAGTGGACAGAAACTAGAAGCCATGCCAACTATAAAATTAAAGGAATACTTAAGAGGAACCACACTGACTACATGAGGGCATTCAACTCAATTTATGGTAGTTAGATAGAAGCAGACCCGTTGTCTTGGTTATTCAAAGGGGTACTTACCCTTGGGGAGTCATTGTTATCATGATCAATAGTCCATGACAGCTAATGGTTTGGGATCTTCTTCCCATAAGGCATCTTGGAGTTTGGAGTCAGAAGACCTATTCCTAACATTGCTTCTTATTAGCTGAATAAATATGGGGGAGTCATTTCCTCTCTCTGGATTTCAGTTTCCTAATTTATAAAATGAAAAGATTGGATTGAGAGTCCAATTGGACTAAAGTTGTTTTCAACTAGATATTCTCTTGTCCAATATTTGCTCCTGATCTAAAGTTAATCTCTCTATCCAACAATTGACTCTGAATTGCCAACCCTCCTTTCCTAAGAGTGTTTATAAGATACAAGTCCATGGACCTCTTTCCTCACAAACAAAACTTCATCCTCTATCTTTGTGGCTTTGCACTATCACCATATGTCTGGAAAGGACTACTGTCTAACCTCTGCCTCATGGAGTCCATCTCCAAATTAGCTGACACAGTGGATAAAGTTCCAGGCCTGAAGACAGGAAGATTTGAGTTCAAATCCAGCTTCACACTTACTAGCTATGTGAGTCTGGGAAAGTCACTTAATCCTGTTTGCCTTTCTTTCCTTATCTGTAAAATGACCTGGCAACTACTCCAGTATCTTTGGCAAGAAAACCCCAAATGGTGTCAGGAAGAGTCAGACTCAACTGAATAATAACTTCTTTTAATGTTCATCTCAAGTACCACTTTCTGCGCCTTCTGATTCTCCCTCATTCCAATGACCAGTACCTTCTCCAATGCCTTTGTACTTAATTACTTTATTTAAAGCTATATAGATAGATAGATATTCATTTAATATTTTATGTATACATCTAAATATATACTTGTTGCCTTCTCTATTATAAGTTCCTTGAAAGTAGGGTTGTTCCCTTTTGTTCATATTATGAAAACTACAACATTTCCTGCCTCATAAGGTTACTTTATAAACAGTTGTTAATTTATTTATTCATTCATTCATTAGGCATATGAATATAAGATAATGCTACTACTGTTTCTGCCCTCCATGTGCATTTCAGCCTTACTCTGTTCTTTGCTGTCATTTGAAATAGCTCTAGTATTCTTTATTGTCTCCTCACATTGCTGATTAATATAAAAGTATAGTTTTAAAGAGGTGATGCTTTATAGAGAGAAATTGCTACTTTAGTGAGATGTGTATACAAGGACTATAAAATATTCTTGGACATTTCAAAGTAAGGTGACATTTTCCCCAGACAAAAGACAGTTGTATCTTTTTTTTTTTTAATTTTGGCCAAACTAATCTACTGGAGCATCTAGGAACAAAGATTCTCATTGGATATTTACCAATTGCAATCGTTCCTTGTGTTTGCCAAGTCTACCTATAACATGAAAGACAACATCTCTCCTCATTTCCTAGTTTTTAATCCAAATATCACATCATTAAAATACTCCTAAGAGTATATTGTATATGTTTCTACTGAAATAAAAAAACCCACTAAGTTGGACAAAGTCAAACAACGTATGCATTAAATATGTTCTCTGTCTTAAGTTTTGATTAAGTGCTGGCAATGCAAAGGCCTAAGTGTAACAGTCACTGACCTCAAGAAGTTTACATTCTAAAATTTAAAAGGTAATGAGACAGGGAAAAGCCTTTCACTTAAGACCTGCCAGTTACTAGTTCCTCAGATGTACTAGTATCTTGAATAACCATAATGATAATTTGGACTGCCTTAGTGAATATCTGATTCATGCCTTTATTGGTCAATGTGAACTGAAATGCCCTCAAGTAAATGAATATTCACCAGAGCAGCCAGTATCTATACTTTTCTATAGCAGGTCAGTTTGAATCACCATATGGCCACCTTTCAATGGAATCCAATTATTCTGTTGTATAACTATAATATACAATATTATATAAGTATATCAGACAAGAACAAAATTCTCTATGAGTTTTGAAAGTGGACAGTTCACTCTTAACTTGGGTGATAAGGTAAGGGTTCATGGAGTTGATATTTAAGTTGGACTTTAAAGGTCGGGCAGGAGTTTAATAGTCAAAATGACACTAATGAGATAATCGGCACATAAGGAATAGAGTGATGAAAAGCCTGGAGTAATGAAAACTCAGGGGTAATTGCATACATACACGTACCAATATTGCATGTTCACTGTGGAGGGAAAAAACATTCAATATGTTTTCTGACTTAAGCTCCTCATTGCAATGGGGTTGAGAACAGAGAACAAATTAGTCATTTAAAAGGAAAATAGAATAACTCCCCTTCATTTGTGGTCTTCAAATGAAAGTTGGAAGTCCATTTTGGAGTTGTTTTAGAAGGTCAGGAACAGATTGGAATAGACTATGTGGAAGGATCTTTGGAATCCCCCCCCAGTTCTAGTCTTGTAGAATTTTGTATTCCCAGAGGGCAGGGATCATGCAGATGTATTTTCTTTAATGCAACACATATGTATTTAACAAACATTATTTTATTTATTGAGGCAATTGGAGTTAAGTGACTTGCCCAGGATTACACAGCTAGGATTTGAACTCAGGTCCTACTGACTTTAGGACTGATGTTCTATCCACTGCGCCACCTAACTGCCTCACAAACATTATTTCTATGATGTTGATGTCACACATGACATTCTTCTCATAATAAGATTTCATCATACATCATTTTATTTTCCTCACATATTGATCCTTTAATTAATATTTATAAGTATAGAGAGAGAGTAAATCATCTATTTGTTTTATATTTGTATGGTACACATACAGAGAGTGAGAAAGCAGGAGAGCAAGAGCTAGAGAATAGGAGCTAGGGCAAATGTGTGATTGGGTAGGAGGGGTTTGTTGGCTCACATTATATGATAGAAATTTAAAAGGACCTAAGAGGCCATCTATCCCAGTTGTCTCATTTTACAAATGAGGAAACCGAGTTCCAGGAAACTTAAATGACTTGGCTGAGATTGCATAAGAAGTGCCATGCCTTATCTTTGCCTATTGGGTCCTTAAAGGCAGTAGTTTTATTTTAATTATGTTTTTGTCTTTTGATAGACTAGTGTAAGATAGCAGATAGACACTTTATGAAAGTTTGCTAAATGAATGATGAGAGAACAAATCATTGGGTCACTTTTTAGTGGCACATGAACGCACCCAGACCAGTTCAAGGATATATAACAACCTCAGTACAAAAGTCCCTTTGTTCTTTGCTACTATAGGACAGGAGTGAGAAAAGCAGTCCTATTCAACTCCTAATTTCTTAATAATGTTTTGAATAAAGAAATGCTAGAGTTTCCAAATTCATTCCAGAACTAGGGACTAAGACAGATTTCACCAGCCACAATTTAAGTAATATGTGTTTCTGGCTTTATTTTTAAGCATTATGATATATGGGGTGTTTGGGAAGGACTGGAACTTTTGGTGCAAGGGCTTTTTCAGGGCTGCTCGTTTACCTTTGGTGTCCACCTCTACCCAATTTTCACCAGTGGCTCCAAGAAGCTATTGTGTGTTTAATAGCCATGTCCCAGTAAACCATCCGAGCAGACAGACTGAAGCAGGTTGAGGGTGATCAACAGATCTCAAACTCATCAATGAGTTAGGGGCTCTTCATTGCAACCATATGAGGATTTTCCTCAGCACAATAAGCAGATAAGAACAAATTGTTCCATTAGCCATGAGGTGACTGGGGCAAGCACTGTGAAGTGCTGAGAGTTTGGTCAAACATCAAAGCCATTGTCTGGGGATCTTGACTTTTATCATTAATGATTGCGGAAAAAAGAGTGAGGTTGATGACTTCGCACAACTCTGCCTCACTTAAATTCAAGCACAAATCAAGACATCATCACCCCACGATGCCATTTATCCTCTTTGAAAATGAAAGACAACTAATTACACTTGTACATTGAAACTATGGTTGTAAAATACCTCAGAGATCAAGTCAAGCTTTCTCATTTACAATTAAGAACAATGAGGAAAGTTAATGACTTATCCAAGGTCACAGAGATTTTAAGTGGCAGATTAAAGATTCACACTCTATGACCCATAACAAAATAATGCAATGTGTTAACATGAGCATTCCCCATGACATAGTAGATATTCAACAAAATTTACTGATATCGATGCAAAATGTTTCAAGACACAGATGAAGAGTTGCCAAGTATTTGTGCTTTTGAGACATCAAGGACTCCAGTGGCAGCTTTACTGCCAGCAGGCCACTTTCCCCAAGCTCCAGCTCCTGTGAAGATTTGCAATCATCCGTTACTTCCATTTATGAACACCAAGATTGCTTTATGGCCACAGTACTTGGCAAAAGACTTCCCTTTTTACAAGTAATCTAGATCCGTCAAGCTGTCCAGATCTAGTACATCATTCAATAGTCGGTACTTTATTTTGTGACAGTAAATGCCAATAAAAGAATGCCATAAAAAATTGGAGTGTGAACAGGCTAATTCTGGGGAGGTTAATAAAGCCCCAGTAATTCATCTTGTCATGCTTCCTGTTATTTACATGCTCCAACTTATTAGGTAGATGCTCTGTGATCCCATTGTGGGCAGCCAAGATTTATGCATGGTGTGGGGCTTTGCTTGATTTTATTTATTTATTATTTTAAAGCTACATTTTGAATAAAGCATGATGGGTTTCCCCTTAGGTGACGGTATTACATTCAGAGGTGAATTCTGGAGAAGTTTGAACTCTGGTAATAAAAAAGGAAAAAGCAAAAATGATAGCCTTGGGCCCGCTTTGATCTCAGGGCTGAGCAACAGTGGCACCAAAACAGTTGAAGGAAGTTATTTAAACAAATCCGGAAGAAGTCAGATAATGATTACTTAATGACCTTAGTTCCTGCCAAGAGCAATAAAGCTTTCAGAAATAGATCGTTAATTGAAAAGGCTAGTGTTTTCAGCAGAATTAATATTACTGTCAGATCCAGCCTTTCCTCTTAGTGCAGCCTTCCATTTTAATTTTAAAAGGCAGTATCTAGGTTAGAATTTCCTGAAATAGGTTTCTGTCCAGCATATTGGAAGCAGAGGTTTAGAGAGAGCATGTAATTAGGAATTAGGAAACTTCGATTCTAGAGACACCTGTGCCAGAAAACTGTGTGACCTTGGGCAATTCAATTCACTTTTTCCTCATTGGCAAATGATAGCTTTAGGGATGATATTTCTTTTTTTTTATTATTAAAGCTTTTTTTTCCCCAAAACATATACATAGATAATTTTCAACATTCACCCTTGCAAAACCTTGTTCCAATTTTTTTCTCCCTCCCTACCCTCACCCTCTCCCCTAGATGGCAAACAATCATATATATATATATATATATATATATATATATTAAACATGTACAATTCTTCTATACATATTAGGGATGATATTTCTAATATCACATTAATCTCCAAAGTTCTAATTTTGCTATATGTACCAAATTCCAAAGTGATTTTTCTTAGGTAATAACGTCAGCTCTTAGTCATTTGACTAGTTCACTAGTTCAAATGAACTAGTGAAAATGTTCATCCTATTGTATTTCACAATAAGAAAAATTAATATTTTACTGTTTTATCTATTCAATAATCAATATTACTCTGTTATCCATTATTTTCCTTATTTCGTCAGATTCAACTTCTTGGTCTAGTTCACCAGGCAATAATGTGATCATTCCCAGCCCCCTGAGGCTTCTTAACCAGCTTGGGCTGAAATCCTCCCAAGTGGGACCCTCACTTTTCTGTGCCAGTAAGCAGAGAAATCAGGTTCACGTAGGGTTTTTTCTCAGGGGATGGTTCTCCTCAGCAAAGTTAAGGATGACTTGGTGTCTAGGGGGAAGACTAATGGGGTAGGTAGAATCAAAATTGGGACACTTTTGTTTTCTAGGTGGGATTACTAAAGGCAGTTGATGATCCACATCAAACAATTCCTAAATGACCAAAGCAAAGCATAATCCACATCTGAAGGCCAACTTGCCTACCGATTGAGACTGTACCTTTGTTAGGGGAAGATGTATTGTCAGGCCAATTAGAAAGAAGAAAAATCTAGGTTTAAAAGACCCTGTTTGCCCCCCCCCCCACTCAAGATGGTTTTTCATTTCCTTCTTCAACACATTTTTATAGTGAGGAAATTGAGGCAAACAGGGTTAAGTGATTTATTCAGGGTCACACAGCTAGTCAGTGTATGAAGCTATACTGAATTCAGAAAAATGAGTCTTCTTGATGTAGCTGGATTGGATTGTACCATCCAGCTGCCCTTACTAACTAATTGATTATGCTCAGTTACCTGCTTTTTACTGGGTTACTAGCATGACCTATCTTACTAATAGTATTTGTGTCACTATTAATAAGACATTTTGCCCTGGTGAAAACTACAGCCTAACATCATTGTTTTTCAGTAAAATATCTTCTTTGATCTATTCACACTAGAATCAGGTGGTGATAAATTAGGTTCTGAAGGACAAAGGGGGCAAGGGTAACTGGCCTGATGAGGCAAGAAAATAAGAATCTAAAGGGCAAAGAAAGAAAGTAAACCTAAAATGAAGAATGACTCCAGAAAATTAAATATATAAATGAGTTTGAGTTCCTACAAATTGTACATTTCCCAATTTAAGCTGTTTAACAGAAAGACTGAATCGTAGCCTTTGAAACTCTTCTCATGAAGGCTGGCCCTTTTCAAAACAGCTTCACTTATGGACAGTTCCCCAATGTTACTAGTAGTTCCAATATTAGAAAAATCTAGGTTTGTGTGGAGGTACAAATGTTTTTGAGGTACAAATAATGAAATTGTAGAACTTGAAATGATTTGAGAGATCTAGTTGAATCTTTTCATTTTACAAATGGAAAAAGTGAGGCACATCACATAGCCTGGAGCAAGTCATGATTACCTCACACCTGGACTATGACAATATCTATCCTCTTTGAAGCAGGAGGGAACTGTTTCCTTTACTAAAGTTGTGGTCCCTTTAAGAAACTGTATTTTCTTTTGATCTGTGATTCCTTTCAGACTCTCAGCCCCTCTTGGGGAAGGCATATTCCCCCCCAGATAAGTTATCTTTCCAGGATGCCAGAACTTTTGATTCAATTAGAAATCCTGGTCAAAACACCCCTTTAAAGTGTTGTTAATTCCAATTGGAGATCCAGGCTGAAAATTGATAAGAATCTAAGCCCAGGAAATTTGGCTCCTGAAGCCCCAAGACTCCTTAAAAGGGGTAGTATCTGGACTAGCTCCTTGCAGAGGGCCTAAGGTAGCTTGCTAGGACCCTTCTGCCCACTGAGAAAGCATTCTCAGTGCCAAAACTCCATTTCCTTAATAAGTCTTTGCCACTATTGAAGTCAGTCCCTTGGCAAACTGGTTTCAATCCAACAATAAACTTTTATTTTGCAACTAATAATTCGGGAATAAGTGAATTCTTTCATTTTTAAACCTGTAGCTGATTAAGGGGATATTGTAATAACTCTCTTATTGCCACTAACTCCATGATCACTAGGAATTGAGGACATTCAAACCGTATCATCTCCATTTTAAGGTGGATGGAAGACACTCAGCCCCTTACTGCCTTATCTCAGGAGACAAGCCAAACAACAGGAGATAGAAGGTTCAAGGTCAAGGAAGGTTTATTCCCTCTTCTCAGCTGAGACTGGAGTTCATGTGACAGTAGGAAATACTATAATTCCTAAGAAGGGGAAAGTCATTTTGGAGCAGTTAGCAAAGGCCCAGCTCCCTCCCTTGCAGCCTTCCTTCAGATCATAAGGGTGCCTGATTGGAGGAATGTTTGGTTCAAATCCTCTATCCAATTTCCAGATAAATAATACATAGGAGAAATTATTTTCCCAAACTCTCAGTTAGTGACAGAGCACATGAGTCTGCTCCTCTTCTTGGCAGATCATGAAATTGCAACACATTTGCTTTTGGACCTTCACAGTGAAATGTCAATGACTAATAAAGTAACTAAAAGAATTTGAAAGGAAGAAGGGAAATAGTCTCTTACTATTTTCCTATCTTCCTATCATAAGAAAAAGAAAGAAGTTCTTTCCTATATTATATTTACTCTCAGTCACACAATATAATAGTGATAGGAAGGAAAGGATAAAATAAAAAAATAGGGAAGATAAACTCAGAAAGTAAGGAATATTTCTGATTATTCCAGGTCCTATTTGTCCATTACTCCTCTGTACCATTAATGGTCACTGAGCTCAGTGGTCCTAAGTGCAAAACAGGACAGGTTTTGATTTGCCAAAGATTTTCTCCTTTTTTTAGATGTGAATCGATGGTTCAGAAAAATCAACTGCTGTTATTATCAAGAAGTGTTTAATTCCAATGTTTGGGCCAATACATTAGGTGATGACTATACCACTGGGCAGGGACTTTGGATAGCTTCAATTGTTATCATCCCTGACATGCTAACAATGCCATTATGTTCCAATCTAAATAGCTTTGAGATCTTCTACCAAGCAAACCACAGAAAAATCTTCAATAAACATCTGTTACTGATTATTGACACCTTTAATTAATATTTCAGTTCAATTGGGACCTGTTCTAATTATGAAATGTATCCTCATGATAAAAAATAATTATTTCATAAATAATGAACTGCAAGTGGTATGAACTATAAGTTGGGGGGAAAGGGGAAGAGTATGAGAAGCAGCTAGGTGGTGGAGTGGAGACAATATTGGCCCTGGTTTCAAGAAGACTTGCGTTCAAATTTTGTCACATTTCCTGTGTGACCCTTGGCAAGTCACTTAACCAAAATTATATAAAAAAATAGAATGAATAGAAATAGAAGAGGAGAGATATTCTTGCCTCATAATTTAGAAGATGAGTTCAAGTACTGTCTCTGTCACTTGTACAGCCCGAGGAAATCAATTACCTTTACTGACCCTGTTTTTTTTTTACATTTATGATTAGAAGTAATAGCTATAATATCTATATCAAAAGGCACTATGGTTTAGAGAATGGAAAAATGATCTCAAAGTCAGGAAGACTTGGATGCAAATCATGACTATGACCTTTATGTCTCTTAAACCTGAGAAAATCACTAAACATTTCAGTGTTTGTGGCAACTGACTTAATATATAGTTAAGGTGTCAATATAGATTAATAGAAGATATTTTCTTTCTGAGAACTGCCTCTACTAGTAGTGTAAAGTCACATAAAAGCCACTAACTCATACACAGATATCTCTGTGGCTCCATATTGATTCTGAAAACCACAAATTAACATCTATGTTTTATTGTGTTTTCATCAATTTTGTTACAGGGTTTCCAAATTACATTTTAATCTGCTTACAGATGTATTGGATGGAGTGCTGTGGGTCTCATTCTGCCTAGAGGCCACTGATGAAATCACACCCCCTGACAAAAACACAACATTTTAATGGGAAAGTTATTCAATAATGGCTAACATTGTTCCCACTTTAAGGTAAGCTCCTTATAAGGTAATTACAAAAATTAGGGAATATCAATCACTTTTCTTTCTATAAGAACATGACTCAAAAATTTCTGAAGAGATTAGATTATATGACAATAAGATTTGTCAGTGCCTTAGTTTTCTAGTGCTTTAGAAATGGTTTAAAAGCTCATTTTATGAAATTACAATGTGTGTGCAACCTCTATACCGGAGGTTCTCAAAATAAAAGAATCCAGCTTCACTACAGAGGATTTTTCACTGCTCTGGTTCATAGTCCCTCGTCATAAAATCTTGGAAAATCACTACTTGATATCACCTGCATACTGACACCAAATTCCACTAAAAAATATAATAGCCAAAATTAAATAAGAAATATGTTGCTAACATGCAAGGAATCCAAGGGAGAGCAAGACATGAAGGACATTGAGATCATGTTATTCAGGAATACTGAAGGTATAAACATGTTTAGCTTGGAGAAGAAAAGAGTAGCAGACAATGTGAATGAGGTCTTTGAGAATTTGGAAAAAAGGGAGTTTGAGAGCAGACAACTGCTTGGCTCCAGTGCACTGAAGTAGGAGTAATAGGTAAAAGATAGAAAGAGCCCAATTTGGAATGGGGATAAGAAACAACTTAGCAATTAGATCTATAAATATGAATATTTGATTACTTTAGAGGTAATGATTCCCTCTAAGTAGAGGTATTTAGGCAAAGGATGGATGACCATATGCTGGATATGTTGCAGAAAAAATGCTTTTCAGTTTGGAACTATGCTCAAAAAGTTATCAAACTGTGCATACCCTTTAATCCAGCAGGCTTATATCCCAAAGAGATTTTAAAGAAGGGAAAGGGACCTGTATGTGCAAGAATGTTTGTGGCAGCCCTGTTAGTAGTGGCCAGAAACTGGAAACTGAGTGGATGCCCATCAATTGGAAAACGGTTGGATAAATGGTGATATATGAATGTTATGGAATATTATTTTTCAGTAAGAAATGACCAGCAGGATGATTTCAGGAAGGCCTGAAGAGACTTACGCGAACTGATGCTAAGTGAAATGAGCAGGAGCAGGAGATCATTATATACTTCAACAACAATACCATATGATGATCAGTTCTGATGGACGTGGCCCTCTTCAACAATGAGATGAACCAAATCAGTTCCAATAGAGCAGTAATGAATTGAATCAGCTACACCCAGCAAAAGAACTCTGGGAGATGACTATGAACCACTACATAGAATTCCCAATCCCTCTATTTTTGTTCGCCTGCATTTTTGATTTCCTTCACAGGCTAATTGTACGTTATTTCAAACTCCGATTCTTTTTGTACAGCAAAATAATTGTTTGGACATGTATACTTATATTGTATTTAATTTATACTTTAACATATTTAACATCCATTGGTCGACCTGCCATCTGGGGGAAGGGGTGGGGGGAAGGAGGGGAAAAGTTGGAACAAAAGGTTTTGCAATTGTCAATGCTGAAAAATTGCCCATGCATATATCTTGTAAATAAAAAGCTATAATAATAAAAAGAAAAAAGAAAAAATGCTTTTTTCAGGTATGCTTTTTTAGTCTCTTCGCTCCTTTCCAGTAATGAAATTTGGTGCTTCTATTATTCTATAAATGTCTTCTTGAAACATAAAAGGAAATAATGAGAATCAAATGATGATACCAATAATAACAATATTAATTCAATAACAATAATAGCTCATATTTATGATTCACTTAAGGTTTGCAAAGTGGTTTAACTGTATTATCTCAGTTAATCTTCACAATAACCCTGTGAAGCAGGTGTTATTATCATCCTCATTTTACAAATAATGAAACCAAGGCTGAGAGAGGTCAAATGAGTTGCTGAATTCACAGAACTAGTAACTGGTAGAATGTGAACCCCAAGTCTTCCTGATTCAAGGTCAGAGATCAATTCACCACACATTACTCCTCTCTTAACATAATAGCACCGAAATGAAAACACTTAGAAAATAAAAGAATACTCTCCAAAGAAGAGAAGATCTCTCCCAAAGACTCAAAGATTTTCTCTCTTGTTTGGGGTTATCTAAGTAACTGCTTTCTCCTGTAGGAAGCAGGTGTCACTCTCCATGGTGCTACCATCGCAGCTCTGGGTGGCTATTGGCTAGCAGCTCCAGGCACTGGTCTGTGATAAAGCAAAAACAATCCAGTGCAGTAAATCTGTCTTTTTTTGTTGGTTTCAATCTCCTGTATGACTGTGGGCAAGCTCTCCACACTGGATTGACACATAATTCTACTTAAGTCACATTTCTGGTGATATAATGCCAGACAAGGGACTTTGGATTGAAATGTATTTCCATTTAAGTCACATTTCTGATGATATAATGCCAAACAAGGGACTTATTACTGGGACTGGCACCACTTTCACCAACTTCTGGATTCTCAAAAACTGGGGAAACCCCATTAAACTTCAAATTCAAGAGATAAATTACCACCAATTCCATATTCAGATACAGTTACTACTACTTATATCTCCTGCTGATACCTCCCTCCAACATGTGTTAATGATCCCAATCTATTTAAATCTAATTTTTCTGAAGTATTTCTTTTTAATATTTCAGTCTTTTAATTCATCAATCAAAGAGCATTTAGCATGTGCCTACTATGGACCAGGCACTGTGCAAAATAATGGAATATAATTACAAGAAATGAAACAATACTTAGGCACAAGGAGCTGATATTCTCACATTAATAACCTCATCATAATATGAAGGCAATCCTGGATTTGGGGAGTTTATACTAGCACAACACAATCAAGACTTACTATGTTATAAAAGTTCCAAGAACAGTTTCTAAGACAAGTAGTATCCTAGTTGTCATAGGAGAAATTTTTGGAAAGGCATGACCCAGTAGTGGCAGTAAAGAGACTTTATTTTTGTTTGGTCATCAGATCTCAGAGAATGTCAAAAAAGACACAGAGAGTGAGTTCTCCTATGGTGAAGAGATTATCAAACAGAAGAGGTATTGATCCTTAATGTATTTGAAATAAACACTGAAAAATATAATTTAGGAAAATGAAAGGGAAAGGGTCAGGAAAATTATTGTGGGAAATGTGGTAGATGGGAGGAAGAAAGGCTGGGAGCCATGCCCAACTAAAGATCATCATTTGTTTTGAAAAAGGAATTGAGGTAAAGAGTCCTGCAGTGAGTTGTTTTGATCTGTTTTTTGTTTTGTTTGTTTGGTTGGTTGGTTTGTTATATACTTGGTAGTGAGAGCCATATTACTGATGAGATCCAATGATGAAGAGAGAAAAATGATAATTTATAAAGGGCTGGGAGTTGGCTATATTTAGCAAATCATTTAGGCTATTGATTGCATTACAGCCTGGTCAGGAATTTGCAAATTAAAGAGCGAGATTATCTCCATGGAACCTCACCTCACTATATAGGCTTTTTGTCTGCAACTCTTAAATAGACTCAGTTTGTGTATGCATGTTTTCTCATCCATACTAAAGTGCTGGCTCCATGATCTCAGGAATGGTAATTTTTTTAAACACTGTACCTACTCTGGCAGCAATTTGCACAGGTGGTACTTAATAACAAGTATTCTTAAATGGATCAAAGATTCCCATGGAAGCAATAGATGGAGGGAAAAAAGGTAAGAAAGCTTGCTTTTAAAAGCCTTATTTGGGAATTCTAAGGCACAGATATTTTAGCATAACAAATGAGGAAGCAATTAGAAGCATGACTTAGCAAAATTCTGAGAGAACTGGAAGAATGTTTTCTCTTCGACATATCTATTTACTTAAACTTGCATATTTTATATTTCATCCCAATATATTGTAAGCTCATTAAGGACAGGAACTATTTGATTTGTATGTCTTTAATCCCAGTGTTTTGTATAGTATCAGACACGTATAAGGAAAATCTAGTTCTTCAATAATTATTTGATAAGCAGAGTTTGGAAAAAAAATTCTCAGTTGCAGAAAATATAGTGAAATTCAACACACCTTTTTTTTTAGTACTTTGTGCCAGTCACTGTACTTGGTACTCAGAATATCAAGACTCTGCCTATAGAAAAATGGCATTCTAGCGTATAGAGACAATATGAAAATAATGAATATAAGTAAATGAAAAAGTGAGGAGGGAGTTGTAGAAGATGTGTTGTAGAATCATAAAGAATATACTGTGTTTACATATCTTCTGGAGTCAATCATTTCTATGCATACAAAATGTAGGTGAGTATGTCTGGTAGAAGAGACAGAGTACAGGAATAGTTCTCAATTTTCTGAATTGTCAAAAAGAATTTGAAATACCTTCTTTAAAAATGAAAAATTGAGGGGGACAGCTAGATGGGCAGTGGTTAGAGGACCAGGCCTGAAGTCAGGAGGACCCAAGTTCAAATCTGGCCTCAGATACTTAATGCTTCCTAACTGTGTATAACCCTAGGCAAGTCATTTAACCCCAATTGCCTCAACAACAACAACAACAACAAAAGATGGGGAAAAAATGAACAATGAAAAACAATTCAAGATAAGATTAAAGCAGAAAAAGGAATGTTGAAAGACCCAAACTTATGTGTCAGTTTAACTATGAAGAAGTGTAATGTAAACAAAGAGGGAAATGAAGCTCCAATAAATTACTGAGCCATAATAACAGAATCTGAGGACCTTCTACAGAAGATAGAACTAGAATTTGAAAGCTATCAGCTACATGTGGTGTCTAGATTAAGGAAAATCTAGTTCTTCAAGAATAAAGACCAGTTAGCACTAGAAACAGGATAAATGATTGAGTTCTGATGACATGTCACTCCTTGCTCATGAGCACTGAGATAACATAACTGAGATATAGGAACATAAATAAGCTAAAGCTATGTTTTGCTTCTTTCTTATCCATAAGATAAGGCCATATTTTATGGAAAACTTCCTATGATGTCAAAAATCTGAGAAATAACATTCACTTCTAGTGATTGATCTGTGAATAAATTATATCAACAGAAGGAACAAAAAAAACACTTCTAGACTTATGAAGCTTCTTCAGAAAGTAAAGATTTAGGTAGCAAAAAGTATTTTTAAAAAAGCAACAATAGTGAAAGCTAGCAATTATATTTTCTGTCACTTCTATTTAATGATGATAGGGTCACTAATCATCCACAAGCATTTGTTGAGTGCCTACCCTATGAAATCCAAAGTGATAGTCACTGAAGATATAAATACAAAAGAATTACAGGCTCTAATCTCAAGAAGTTTGTGTTCTCATGGGGGAAGAGGAAAGCAATGAATTTATGAGTAAACACATACCAGATATATACAAAAGGAAGGGGAATTGGAAAGTGAACAAATAATTTTAAAGATGGTATGAAATTATATGCTTTTGATTTCTAGGTAAAGGTTTAAGATATAGGGAAACAGTTTCCTGGCCAGGGATGGAGTAAATCCAAGGAAGATCAATAAGAATAAATTTCTCCAATCAAGAATGCTTTATACTGAAAATTAATGGAAAGGGACACAGCTACCCATACACAATAAAACCAGATACCATTGGGGGGTTAGCAAATATAACACCAAAAAAAGATTAGCAATAAAAATATCTAGAAATTCACAGTAGACATTAGTCAGGAAAAGTGGTTTCAAAAAAAACATACTAATAATTTCATGTTTTACTACATCAATGCAAAGAAAATTGGTTCTTAATACAGGAGAAAAATATGACTTCATAAATATAATTGATATTTTGAAAGATATGAATAATGATAAGAATTGGTTGCTTGTAATCTTTCATGCCAGAAGAGGACCAAAATCACATCACTATCTTAGAGTCCAGTTACAGTGTGTCCAACTGATTGAACAGATCAACATGAGTTCAAAATACTCTATCACAGATTGGATACAAACAATCCATGTGAATATTTGGGGTGGACTCTCTAAATCTCACATCTCACATTTCTTTTGAACTACTTCAATTCTGCACTTCCTCTGATTAGGACACACTATGCTGTACCATTCTGTGCCAGTAGTATCTTCTATGTTGCAGAAGATACTGTAGAAGATTTATTTAAAATCAATTCTAATGTCCTTATATCACTTTTTCTGACCATCACATGAGTGCTTGCCTTCTGTGAGTTCTCAATAAAATAATCTTTCTGGCAAGTGTATGTTTGATATTTGAAAAACCTGGCCAGACCCTCAGAGTTGCCCTCTCACGGTAGTTTGAATATTTGACAGTTTATTTCCAAAAAAGGACCTCAGTGTCAGATAGCTCATCCTGCCATGTGATTTTCAGAATCTTCCTGAGACAATCCCTATGGAATTGATTCGGTTTCCTGTTAAGGGGCTACTATACTATTCAAGTTGCAAAGACATACAGCAATAAGTTCAGCTCTGTAGATCTTCAGTTCGGTAGTCAGTCTAAAATCTTTTCTCTCCCACATTTTCTTTCAGAGCCTCCCAAACATTGAGCTAGCTCTGGCAATGTGTGTGTCAACTTCATCATCAATGTGACATCCCTGGAAAGTAGACTGTCAAAGTAAGTGAACTTATCCACAGCATTCAAAATTTCTCCATTTGCCATAACCGATGGTATTTGCCTGTCACTACAGGACTTTGAGATAAGTAAAAATGACAAAATGGTACAGGTGATGACTTTTAATTCATGCAAAAATTGGATGTAAATGAGGCAGAGTTGCATGAAGTCATCAGCCCCACTCTCATCCAGAGTCATCCATAGACCAGTGGTAAAATGGAGTCAAGATGACAGGTAATGGCTCAGGATGCAGTGGATAAATTTGGAGTCTTAAATATTTAACTAAGCTCCCAGTGGTCCACAGAGCCTGCTTAAGGCCATCATGACCATTGGGATGAATTGTCTGCCCATTTCACCATGGAAAGTCTTCATATGCTTGAAGTAGACATGCTCCTGATTCATGAGTGGGTATGAAATCCTCAATCTGGATTAGTCCATTTGCTGTAACAGTTTATCTGGTTATGGCTGCTGTGCATCCTACAGCTTCTTGGAGCCACAAGTGAGAGTTAGATGAGATGAATACCAAAGAGAACAAAGACTTGATAGGAGGCAACTAGGTGATTCAATAGATAGAATGCCTGGCCTGGAGTTATGAAGACCTAAATTGAAATCTAGCTTCAGATACTTACTTGCTGGATGATGCTGTTTTACTAATAAGTTTCATGTCGATACCTACATAAGGAAACTTCTCTTTAGAATCTATTTTTAAAATTCTAGGTAATATTCTTCCTTCTTAAAAATAAAACTATATCTGTTCCCCCTTCTAGCAAAACAGAAAACTATCTTCTGTTTATTTCACTTTTTTTTATTGTATACATGCAGGTGTGATAGAATGTAAACCTTTTAAGCAACATCATAAAGCTGTGGAGGACTGAAATAAGTGTAGGATAGTATTCTGTAAACTAAAGTTCTAAGAAAATCCAGCTTAACCTCACCTATATTTAGTCAATCTTTGAACTTTGAAGTTTCCTTGGGAAAAAAGAAGACATCCTAAAGTATTATCTCAAAAGAAGCCTTTTTTCATACCTTAGATGTATGTGCTTACAAAAAGGCCTTTCCTTGTTTGCTTCTAAGAAATCAGTAAAGCGAAAGCAAATCAAGGCACCTTTGCCAGAACCAAAAATAGACAAGCAGGAAGTTTACTAAGACTGTTTCCAAAAGTTCTTTTTCATGATATGATAAGTCACCAGGCAAAAAAGTGAGCACTTTTTCAGCAGAACAAAGGCCTGCCTACATAGCCCTTCCATCTCTCTTTGATTTCTTCCTCAAATACCAAAGGTGAACTAAGAATCCTAGATCATTTTTATTCTCTGAAGAAAATTGATTTTGGCTCAACTTTGTGTCCCTTCAGGTGAGCCCTGAGAGAGCTGCAGAGCTGGACACAGAAGATATTTTCAGAAAACCATTCTGACGGCCTGCCAAGTTCAATCCATGTTCATAGAGAGCAGGACAACTGAGGGTCCTCATGGGAATTCATCCTATTTCTATACTAAACATCCTCAAATCCTTGCCAATGCTATGTCTTGTCCACACAGTCCCTTAGCATTCTCAAGTGTCATTGATTTATACCATGGGGTTCTGGAAAATATACTGGAGAATGAATTACTGGTGAGAAAATTTTCTATCAGAGTAGCAGCTTACACAGAAAACCTATTTTGTGAGCTTCCTCTGAGGGGACAAATTCAATGAAAAAAAAAAAAAACAGGATGTTAACTTGCAAATTTCAATTACATTTTGCCAATTATTTTCACAGGCCTGGTCCAAGAGTCTAGAGAAGTATGGCAGGAAAAAAAAAAAAAAAAGTCCTTAAGCTGGAGAAGGTGGGAATCTGGTTTATAAAATGTATATTGAATATAGGATTCATGTTCAGGATTCTGAGCTTGCCCACTTCATAAATGTATATCCCGTCATTCACATCTAGTCTACTATCTTTCTGTCAAGAGGTGAGAAATATTCTTTATTCATTTATCAGTAGTTAGAATTAGTCATTACACTAGCCAGAGGTCAGAGTTTGCTTTTTTTGTATGTTTTTTCTTTTAATTTTAATTTTTGTATTTTTTATATTTGATGTAATTAATATTTCCCCAGTTATATTTAAAACAATCTTTTACCATTTGTATTTTAAAGTTTTTGAGTTCTAGCTTCTTCCCCTCATCCCCCACCCACAATTAAGAAACCACTGTGAAGTTATGTAAAATATTTCCATAAAAGTCAAGTTGTGAAAGAAAACATAGATCTCCCACCTTCAAAAAGAATTAAATTGAAAAAAGAAATATAAAATGTTTCAATCAGTTTTCCAAAATAAGCAGTTTCTTCTCTGGATTTAGATAGGATTTTTCATCATAAGTCCTTCAGAATAGTGGATCATTGTAATGCTCAGAATAGTAAAGTCATTTACAACTGGTTATCCCAGAACATCTCTATTATACTTTGTGTACAATACACTTCATTTTGCTTGAGTTCTTGGAGAACTTTCCAGGTTTGTTTGTTTTTTCTGAGAGCATTCTGTTCATAATTTCCCATAGAACAATAATATTCTATCACAAACATATACCACACTTTATAGAGTCATTACTCAATTGATGGGCATCTCCTTAATTTCCATTTTTTCTTTTTGCCCTGAGAAGAGAGCTATGAATATTTTATACATATAGGCAAATTTTCTTTTTCATTAATCTCTTTTGGTATTCATGCCTAGTAGTGATGTTGTTAGGTCAAAGGATATACATGAATTTACAGCCCTTTGGGCACAGATCATATTTTTGGATCATTTATCAATTGGAGCATGGCTCTTATCTTTTTTTTTTTTTAATAAATTTGACACAGTTCCCTCTATGTTTGATGAATGAGGCCTTATTAGAGAAATTTGCTTCAAAATGTTTTTACAATTACTATTGCTAATTGCATTTCATCCTATTTATTTTCTCTTCTTTCACCCTTTCCCTCTTCAAAGGTGTTTTGCTACTGACCACTCCATCCCTCAATATGCCCTATCTTTTAGGCATATTCACCTTCCCTTTTCCATTACCCTCCTATTTTCCTGCAGGGTTAGATAGATTTTTAGGTTTTAGGTTTTAGGTTTAGATAGATATATTGAGTGTAATTTCTCATTGAAGCCAATTCTGATGAGAGTAAGGCTTATTTACTCTCCATCTCTTCCTCCTCTTCTCCACTGTAAAAACTTTGACATGTCTCTTTTTATGACAATTTACACCATTTCACTTCTCCCTTTCCCTTTCTCCAAATACATTCCTCTCTTACCCCTCAATTTCATTATTTTATTTATCCTTTCATATTCAACTCACACCTTTGATCTCTCTGAATCTCTCTCTTTCTGTCTCTCACTCTCTGCACATATATCTATATATATAGATAGATAGATTCTTCTAACTACCATAAGATTGAGAAAGTTCTGAGTTACAAGTATCATCCTCCCAAGTAGGGACATAAACAGATAAATCTTATTAAGTTTCTTATGATATCACTTTCTTGATTACCTCCTCATGCTCCTCCAGAATCTGGTATTTTAAAATTAGATTTTCCATTGAGCTCTGGTCTTTTCATTATAAATATCTGAAAATCCCATATTTCATAACCACCTTTTCCTATAAAAGATTATACTCAATTTTATTGAATAGGTGATTGTTAGTTTTAATCCTAGCTCCATTGCTCTCTGGAATATCATATTCCAAGCCCTCCAATCCTTTAATGCAGAAGCTGCTAAATCTTGCATTATTTTCCTACTTGACTGGGCGTCCCATGATTTGGCTATAATATCCCTGAGAGTTTTCATTTGGGGATCTTTTTCAGGAAGTGATTGATAGATTCTTTTAATTTCTATTTTAGCCTCTGGTTCCAGATTATCAGGTCAGTTTTTCTTGATAATTTCTTTACAGATGATGTCCAGGCTCTTTTTTTGATCATGAATTTCAGGTAGACTAATACTTTTTAGATGATCTCTCCTGCATCTATTTTCCAGGTCAGTTCTTTTTCCAATAAGATATTTCACATTTCTTTTTAGATTTGCTGTATTGTGTTTTGATTTCTCAGAAAGAAATTAGCTTCTCAGTAAACTGGGGAAAAATTATATACAAGAGTCCTGATAAAGGCCTCATTTCTAAAATATATAGAGAATTGACTCAAATTTATGAGAATACAAAATATTCTCCAATTGATAAATGGTCAAAGGATATAAACAGACAATTTTCAGATGAAAAAATTAAAACCACTTCTAATCATGTGAAAAAAATGTTCTAAATCACTACTGATCAGAGAAATTAAACTTAAAGACAACTCTGAGGTACCATTATACACCTCACAAATTGTCTAAGATGACAGGAAAAGATATTGATGAATGCTGGAGGGGATGTGAGAAAACTGGGATACTGACATTCTTGGTAGAATTGTGAAGTGATCTAACCATAGAGCAATATTGAGCTATGCCCCAAAGGGCTATTAAATTGTGCATAACCTTTGAGCTACTAGTGCTTCTACTGAACTTAAATCCCAAAGAGATCATAAGAAAGGGAAAAATGCAAAAAATGTTTGTGGCAGCCATTTTTGTAGTTGCAAGGAACTGAAAACTGAGTAAATGTCCATCAACTGGAGAATGGCTGAATTAGGTACAGTATATGAATGCTATGGAAGATTATTGTTCTAAAAGAAACAACCAGCAGGATGATTTCAGAAAGTCCTGGAGAGACTTACAGGAAGTGATGCTAAGTGAAGTGACCATAACCAGGAGATCAGGTACATAGCAACAATGTTTGTATATGATTATACAATGATCAATTCTGATGGATGTGGCTTTTTTCAACAGTGAGGTGATTCAGGACAGCTCCAATGGCCTTGTGATGAAGAGAGTCATCTGTACCCAGAGAGAGAACTCTGAGGACTGACTGTGAATCACAACCTAGAATTTTCACTTTTTGTTGTTGTTTGCTTATATTTTGTTTTCTTTTTCATTTTTCCCTTTTTGATCTGATTTTTCTTGTGCATCATGATAATTGTGGAAATATGTATAGAAGAATTGCACATGTTTAACATATATTGGATTACTTCCATCTAGGGGAAAGGGTAGAGAAAAGGGAGAGAGAAAATTATTTTCTTTCAAGGTTTTATAAGGATGAATGCTGAAAACTATCTATGCACATGTTTTGAAAATAAAATTTTATATATATACATATATATATATATATATATATATATATATACATAAAGAAATTAGCTTCCATTTACTCAATTCTAACTTTTAAGGAATTATTTTCTTTAATGAGCTTTTGTACCTCCTTTCCCAATTGGCCAATTTTTCTTTTTAAGGCATTCTTCTCCTCGCTAACTTTTTGTATTTCCTCTTGTAATATTCTCAATTGTTTTCCTAAGTTTTCCTCTTTTTCTTTACTTAATTTTCAGACTCTTTTTTGAGCTCTTCCATGGTCTGAGACCAATTCTTAATTTTTCTTGGAGGGTTTGGATATAGGAGCTTTGACTTTGATCATCTTTTAAGTGTCTGGTTTTGATCTTCCTTGTCACCTTAATAACTTTCAATGCTCAGAAACTTTTTTTGTTGTCTGTTCATTTTCCTGGATAATTACTCTGCTTTTGACTCTTTGTTTAAGTAGGACTCTATTTCCAGGGTGGTGGGAGCACTATCCAAAGCTTTAGGAGTTTTGTGCAGCTGTTTTCAGAGATCCTTCTGGGATCACTTTTCTCTCCCCTGTTAGAAGTGTCCCTGCCCCACTGTAGCTGTAAGATGTTCAGTGCTAAAGCAATAGAGGCCTGCTTTGCTGATGTGGAGGCCCGTGCTGAGGCTGGGGCTGGGCCTGTGCTGGTACAGCCTGTCCTGAGACTATATGCCAGACTTTCACCCTGGGGCCACAGACTCTTTCTGCTGATCTTTCAAGTTCTCCCTCGAGTCCCAGGCTGAGAGGTCCAAAAGCCTCCAAAACTGCTGTGGATTCAGAAGTCCTGCCTTATTGACTCTGGTGCTAGAGCTGGGACTGGGCAGGGATGGGCTGAGGCTGGAGCTGGAGCTAGAGCCTGGCCAGAGTTGTACAGGTGCAGCTTACAGTAGGACTACATATTGAATGCCCACTGTGATGTCACAGACCTTTTCTGCTGACCTTCTAAGTTATCTTCAGTTGGAAAATGTTCTACTCCATTTTTTGGAGCACTTTGAAGGAGAGGTTCAGTGAGTTCCTGCCTTGATTCTGCCGTCTTAATTCCACTTCCCCTGAAATACTGGGATTCTAAGGTACATTTCAGACTTTGAGAAATCCACAAAGTCAGAAATTCAACTCTCTTAGAATGTAAAAGAATTGACAATAAAGTCAGGAGTAGGGACTATTTGAGCAGGCCCCACAGCCACTCCCCGATAACAATCCCCCAACACTATAGGCAAAGTAGCCATACCATCAAGAACAGAGCAGCCAAAAGAACTATAGAAAGCCAGAGAGGAAGAAACCAGTTGGGTTTTTTGAGTGTCTCTACAATTAATCAAAGAACTTCCTATTGACCAGCATTTAGCACGGTGTTTGGCACCTAATAGACACTTAATAAACCTTAATATTGATTGATAATGTGAGTGACAATTTGGAACCAGTTACAGAATGTCTATTCACACTCCACATTCTTTCCAAGTCATTTTTCTCCCAGGGCATCATGGTTCTCCTGGAATCAGTTTCCCCAGCTGCGGAACAAATGTAAGTTTGTAAGTAAATTGATGGATTCTCACATACTCAAGTCCAGAAATGTAAAACACCAACATGCAAAACATTAGTTTTCAATACTTCCAAGTGCATATAGTCCCAAATAGATTTAAATATACATAGCACATATTTAATAAAAGAAAAATACAATTAAATGTGGATAATGTTATCATGTAGTTTTCTAAGTAAAGAGGTAGCTAGCAAGGATCCTTAAATGTGGTTCATCAGCTCCATTTCTATTTGAGTTTGATACCACTGCTCCAGGCCTGTTATATCTTAAATACCAATAGATCCAAATAGATTATATAATCCATATGAAAAAAGTCAGGTGAAAGCATATGAAGTTTTTTTTTTTTTTCAAATGAATTTAATTCAAATGGGAACAAAGGCACCTAACCCAAAGAGGCTTGAATAAGAGGGAAAGGGCTTCTAATTACCCAAAGTCTTCAGTGAAAAAAAAAGAATGACTTTCTGGATTGCCAAAGGATTGGGGACTTTCATTTTAAAGACCCAGAATCTAGGAAGAATAACTTTTTTTATTCAGCATTTCCCCAATCCAATATATTTCTGTGAATGAAATTAGATTATAATGAAAATCAAGACTAGCCTTGAAGGAAAAAGAGAAATTACAAAATGATAGTAACCAGAGGAAGTTTAGGGACTCTATATTAATTATATGTTGTTTTTTTTTTAAATCATCAGTTGTTAAAGGTACCTTCTCCTATGTAAGAAACTCCCTTCCCCTGTCTTTGAACAGGCATTAACATCAGCAGTATTTTGTTGGAAGACAGGAGTCTGAATGGGGTTCAATTATACATGGCCTAAGGATCATTCCTGCATTTCCAGGAGTTTGATTAAATAGTGAAAGAAACTCTCCTGGGAAACTGTGAAGTCCTTCAATAATCATGACTGATATGTGTATGGGCTCCAAGGCTTACTAAGCACTTTGCATACATAATCTCATTTTATCTTCCTGAAAAGATAACAGAGGCATTATCATCTCCATTTTACAAATGAAGAAACTAGGGTTCAGAATTGTGTCCATAATTATTCAAGTCCCTGAGGAAGCTATATGCAAGGCACAATGGGATATGATGAAAAGCCAGGGTAGGGAAAGTCCCCAGCCTCAAGGTGTTTACATTCTAGCTAAAGAATGGAATTTCTGCACAAAGAAGTATCTACAAGATGATTTGTGAAGGCAGTGACCACTGACAAGGGGATAAGGAAAAGGCTTTTTCTGCAGTGTGATATATAAGAGTCAAGTTGACATTTTAGGAATATAAAGGGCCAAAAATGAGGAGAAAGTTATCTCTAGGATTAGGGGCAGACTCTGTGAAGGGATAGATGCTGATTTAAGGGAACAACAAATAGGCCAATTTGATGGAATCACAGAAGGTGAGAAGAAATGTTATATGAAATGCCTGAGAAAAGAGGCTGGAAACCAGACTGTGTAGGTCTTGAGAATATAAGCAATTTGTATTTCATCCTTGAAATCGTAGGGAGCTAGTAAAGATTCATTAGCAAGAGAATAACATGGATAGAACTACATTTTAGTAATATTATTTTGGCATGTTAATGGAGGATCAGTTAGAAATGGTGGCTATTGAAATAGTCCAAGAAAGACATAAGAGGCCAAATTTTGGCAATAGTATCAAGTGGAGAAAAGGAAACATAAAAGAGTCCCTCCTACCCCCTTCAAATTGAGATAAAACAAAGAAAATAAAATATTCCTAATCAATGTGTATCATCAAATTAAACAAGTTGCCACATTTTCCATGTTCAAAAAGTATGTCTCATTCTGTACCTTGAGATTATAATCTTTGTCAGGAAATGACTAGCTTATTTCAATCAACAATCCTTTGGAACTGTGGTGAGGTAAATTGATTAGACTTCTAAAGTGTTTGAAAGTTTTTTGACTTTATGATTCATAAATTGATCTGAGTTCTGCTCTCTTTCCGCTGCATCTGTTGATATGTCTTCCCACATTTTATGAAATTATTCCCTTTGACATTTCTAAAACAAAGCTTTTAGAGATTTATACTTTGTATAAATACTGATAATTTCTTCAAAATGAATCTTTCGATTTTATTTAATGACAAATAGGATAATAATGATCAAGACACCACAAGTTTTCCAATTTGGTACAACTACTGACAATGGTTTAACCCTTTTAGCCTTGTGGACAGACTAGATAATAGTAAAATATCCAGAATCATGCAGACATCCAAATTGTACAAAAATATACAAAATATACATGATATATCTTCTGAAAAACAGAAATAGTACTTTACTCATTTATGTGAAACAAAGTGACTGAATAAATGTTTATTGTATCATATAATAGTAATAAAGTCAGGTATTCTGGTTAGCACAAAATAAAAAATAGCTAAATTGTAAATGAAATTAGGGAGTTTCCAGGACTGACCTGGGCAAAAAAAAAAAAAAAAAAAAAAAATTTAGCTTGTCGTGTACATTGAATTTTCTCATTCTATGCCAGTGATCCATAGGTTGTGTTGTTCATCTCCTCTCCTGTTGAAGACCTTAGCTTAAAAAGGCCAAGATCTCTCATTGCATCTAGCACCATCTTCAGTCATTTTGATCTATATCTTGACACTGGACCCAAATGTCTCTGGAGGAGAAAGTAAGGCAGGGGACCTGGTGCAACCCTCTCTCGCTCAGATCCAATTCCCTTGCATGTCATGGCAGCACCTCCATGTCATGGTCATCTTCAAGAATGATTACCAACAAAAACTAATTGGCTAGAAATGCATTTCATAAATAAACTGAGAATGGTTACTCTTCTACCTGGATTTTGAGTTTAGATAGCAATTTCATTACTATATTAAAATCTTAATAAAGAAATTTTTACCACATACATCAGTCACATTTCTTTAACCGAAGATCTTAGAGAGTTGCCCAGATCACTCAGGGATTAAGTGATTGTCCACAATGTCAGGAGAAATGCTTGAAGCTAAGTCTTTGTGACTTTGAAGCTAGATCTTTTTTCTACTATAGTAAGATCCTTTCTGTGACCAATTAGGGTTTAAGGAGTGACTCCTCCAAGACCATTTGATACATGGAATTCAGATTTGTGAGTGTCAATCTACTAGTAGAGGGGGGGTAAACCCTGAAGCCTTCCTAAGGCCTCCAACAGTGCATCATTCACGTGGTGACTCATCTTCCTGTGTATAAATCTGGCCTGAGAAGGCAAGTTGAGAAATTTTGCAGAACTAAACCAAAAAGAACGTTATGGGAATATGATATGACAGAGAACAAACATAATACTGTGGGCTGTTAACTTGACAGGGAGAGGAGAGGATAGTTTCCCATTTGTGAAGGGCATTGATTTTAGTAAGCATTTTGTCTGCACAAACTAGGTTGTAGGCGCAAGCCCCCAGCAGGGAATATTTTGGCCCGCTGAACTTCGGCAAGGCTCGATCATCCATCATAAAGTCAATGGGAATTTTTCCACTACTCAGCATTTCGCTGGCTGGCAGGGAAGTTAAGAGATTCCAGACCGCAACTAAAATATTATGGGCTGACCCCAGAGTAATCATTCTAACTCACCAAGGACCTCCTGCAAACTAAAATGCAACACCCACAAAATTGTCCCAGCAAACACTGTGTATATATTTGCAGATTTGACAGTGACAACGTGCAACTAAAGTCACACAACTTTTCAGGTTAATAGATGGAGTTGGGCAAGGTTACGGAGAGGAAGACTGGGTAATTTATGCTAACCTGGTGTCTTCCCCTTGATCTTCTTATTGAACTATTTCTGGCATTTTGTGTTTTATTATTCATGTGAGGAATTAGGAGTACTAGACAAAATGTCACCATTCTAAATCAGTGTGTGTTTAATTAACAATTGCATCAAAGAATTGCTACTTGTTTTTAAAAAAGCAAACTTAGATCACTCGCCAGCACCACAGACTCAAATTTAATTTGGATTATTTTTCACCAACAAGAAAAAGCAGGCAAACAGGAGAGATGGTTTCAATGTTTTAGATAGGAAACACTGCAAATAGTTGAAGTCTGGAAAAGAAGTGAAACAATCCCCTAAATATCTAACTGTGGATAAATGGCTTAATATACTCTTGTATGTCAATGTAATAGAATCTCAAAATGCAATTAAAATAAAAAAATTATGAAGAAATGCAAAATGATTTGAATTAAGTTATTCAAAGCAAAAAATGCACAACCATTATACATATGTGCTGGAACTTTATAAAAGCAATACATACAGACATATATGTAAAAAGATCAACAAAGAAAACAAAGCTGCTGTGGACATATGTGTAAGACTGCATTGTAAAGCATAGATCATTTTAACTGTATGTTTTCATTGTTGTAGAGAAGGAAAAAAGGAGAGGGAAAGGAGGAAAGAACATAGAGAAAGATAGAAAAGGAAACACAGGAAAGAAGAAAAAGTGAGAAGAAGGAAAGGATAGATGAAAGGACAGAGAAAGGAAAGTAGGGAAGAAGGGATGGAATGAAGCACAATGTAAGAAATATTATTCTAAGCCCTTTATAAATATTATTTCACTTAATGGTCAAAACAACCTTGGAAGGTAGATGATATTCCCTAGTTTACAATTGGGGAAACTGAGACAGGCAGATTTGAAATGACTTGTATAGGGTTAACCATCTAGTAAATGTCTGAGACTAAATTTAATTTATGTCTCCCTGACTCAGGCCCAGCACACTATCTACTTGCTTCACCTACTTGCCCACTGCACAACAGTGCACAAAACAATATCTACCTTAAGTGTACAATAAATTATTTTTAATATTTTTAATAAACATCTCTTATTCTTTTTTTATCCAGATCAAACTTGCCTAGTTTTTCAGGATAACAGATGTAGTTGAGCATATAACTAAAGTGATTTCACTGATGCTGGGAATTCCTAGTTTGAATACTCCTATCAATATAGATCATGTACTTGTCTCTAACTCAAGAAATTTCAGGAGACATTTAAGAAGTTAAGAGCTTTGCCTAGAGTCATGAAACTAGAGGAAACAATGAAACTCAGCTTCCTGACACCAAAGCCAGTTTTCAACCTAATACATCAGATCTTCTTAAATGTTTTTTCCCCACTTCATACCCCTTTTGGCTCAAGAAATTTGTAGATAACCCCGCGTACATGGGTATATAAAACAGGCATACAAATCAAACATTTACTGAAAACAAATCATAAAGAAATGTATTTTGGTATGAATATAATTTTATCATTTATTAAATATGAAACCAAATTTTCACATTGATGAAATGGACCTACCTGCTTATTTTTACATAAAGAATTAAATCTAGGCAAAATGTTTGATATCTTTTACTATTGCCAAATTTTTTGCAACCCCCCCCAGTCAGCTACATGACACTATATGGGGTCATGCCTCACAGTTTAAGAAACTTTGTTCTATATTCCTATTGCAATTATATTTGAATGTTATTAAGTATTTTTTTTACTATTTTGCTGAGGCAATTGGGATTAAGTGACTTGCCCAGGGTCACACAGCCAGAAAGTGATAAATTTCTGAGACCAGATTTGAACTCTGACTTCAGGGCTGATGCTCTATCCACTGTGCAACCGAGCTGCCCCCAAATGCTATTCAGTATTTAATCAGAGCTTGTAGAATGAAGTTTTAAAGAAAAAAAATAAATCATCAACTTGGGAGTCCTCTTTCTGATTAGGCAAAAATGATTCTCTATCCTGGTGATAGGGAAAAAAAGAATGAGAAAAAACCATCTTTAATCTTCATTTTGAAGACAGAAAAAGATGAACAGTGTAACAACTAAAAAATATGCTTAACTCCTTCAACTGGAGAGTGGACAGTTGCGGGCTTTGCCAATTACAGTTAAGTAGCATCACTAGAGAGATTAGCTTCCATCTGCAACCCCAGAAGCAAACCATCAGGCAGATGGTAGGAACAAAGCCGGGAGAGCAGAGCTGCAAGCAGTGTCTGCCATTTACAGGTAGAATGTGACATTAGGAAAGGGTTGGATAGGCAGAGAAAGCAGGAGGCTAGCTCTGGGATCCAAGATGTCTGGAGAGGAGAAAATCTTCTCATAACTCCTAAATACAAAGGAAACTTAGAAGCGGAAATGCTAGACCAATATGGAGTACAAAGGTCAGATATGAAGTTCAAACTGAGGGCTAGGTTTGAGGTCAAAATTTACACCTGGAAAGGATGGTATAAGCAGGTAGAGAATCCAACCTCTTCACCCAGAAAATGAAAAACATGGATAGGAGTTTAGATAAAGAGATTAGGAACAGTCTCAGGATAAATAAGAAATTTGGGTATATCTATTGATTCCAGAAGAGTGACTATTTTCAAGAGTCTGAATGATATGAGAAAATTAGAGCAAACAGTTGTGACCTGCTCCCATCAACCAAGCAGATTTAGACAGGTGCTAGTCGTTACAGAGAGGGACTGAAACAGGTCTTTTTTTATGGTAGGAACACCTTGAGCTGTCTGGTGCATAGGGACCCCTTTTCAGAATGATGTTTTTAAAGAGATAAAATAAAATACATCAGATTACAGAATAAACCAACTATATTGGAATCCTGTTAACAAAATAGCTTTGAAAAAGAAAAAGCAAATTTACTAATCCCAATCCCAATTTACTAATCAAAACCCACTAGTCTGAGATCTCTGGTGAAACGTCAGTTTCAAGAATTAGTTTATCTTAGAAAATAGTGGCACTTTAATACAGTACAGTAAGTAGAAAAGTTTAAAAAAAATTAAGATAGATTGCTAAAATGCATAGCCGTTTTGTTCTGTCTTCAAAAAGATATTATCAAAGGAATTGGAGTTAGAAGGGGCCATAGAAATTAATTATCTAGTTCAAATTCTTCATTAAGCAAATGAGGAAACTAAGGGTCAGAGAGTTTCAGCAAATTACTTAAAATTATACAGTAAGTAAAAGAATAGGATTAGAAAACAGGTTCTCTTGCTCTAAATTTGTTGTTTATCTTTCATTCTCAAAGAGAACCAATGATATATGAAAATGATGTCTCAAGACCATACTTCTTTGCTTCTCAAATAAATTTTTCTTTTTTTTAATTAAAGGTTTTTATTTTCAAAATACATATGGATAATTTTCAACATTCACCCTTAAAAAACATTGTGTTCTAAATTTTTCCCTCCCTTCCTTCCATCCCTTCCCCTAAACTACAAGTAATTTAATCAAATAAAATTTTCTTATCCAATTACAATGTAATCACACAAACTATTTCCAAAAGTCCACTGAAGTTGTGCATATCATTCAATCTCCCACCCACAAGAAAGTGACATAAACATAACAACACTGATATCCCTGAGTTTAGAGGGCCTTAAACACTAGCTGTGGATTTGTTGTTTTGCAGTAACTTTGGGGAAAGGAAAAACAATAGCCAGATGTAGATGACCTTTTCTGAAACTTTTAATTAATAAAGACTTGGCTGCATGTGGAGAGAATGAGTTGAAATCATCAGAAACATAGCTGCAGAGTCTGGCTGATCTGTAAATGATGGGTATCTCTAAAGTAGCTAATGTTAACATTCTTCACTTAATTCCAACCATTACCAAACTAAGGCTTGAGATGGTCCATGGAATAGAAATGCTATTTATCACAAATACAATGTTGAATTGATAAGCACATGATGGATATCATGAAGGTGGTTGGTGATATTTCTCAAGTGAAAGTATAATAGAAGTACAGAGAGAGAGAAACAGAGACAGAGAAACAGAGACAGAAAGAGAGACAGACAGATGGAGACAGAGATGAGAGAGAGAGATGATAGATGATAGATACATATACAAATTTAAGATCACTGGAATTTAAGATTCTAGGGAATAAACAGGAAAAGACCTCAGAAGACATCTAGTCTGAATCATATCTGAACAGGTATCTTCATAAGTAATCATTCTGAGGAGTACAGAAGTAAGAAAATATCAATTCCTCAGTATGCTTAGTATACACTAATCATCAACACGCTAATAACAAGCAATCAATAAGTAATCATTGAACACAATTATATGCCAAGCTGAAGATACCTATCCCAAAATAAGTCATTTCCTCTCAGGGTCTCCATTTTGGAAAGAAGCCCAGGCTGGCCAACCTTCTTTCCCATCCTAGCCATACTTTTCTTTCTCACCTCTGATACCATGTCTCACCTTACTCTCACCATAGAATCTTCTTTATCAGTGGGAGCCTCTTTATCTTGGATTCTCATATCTGGTATTGTCACTCTGGAATATATCTCCACCATGTTGACCCCCTTCTTCTACTGGAGAGTTTCTCTCAGGGATTTCATTTTGGGGAGGTACACAGGATGGCCTACCTTCTTCCCCTTTTGGGTATGTTTATCACTTTAGGAATTTAATACCACGCCATGTTCCATATCTATCTCCCCTTTGTAAGCTCTTAGAAGGCAAGTTCTAACATACTTTTTTGTATTTGTATTCCCAACACTTAGCACAGTGCCTAAAACATAATTAGACCTTAATATATGCTTAATATATATAGATGTTTTACCTTGCCTTAAAATCACATTATTGAAATGCGGAATGTTGGAGGGGATGTGGGGAAACAGGGACACTGATACATTGTTGGTGGAATTGTGAATACATCCAGTCATTCTAGAGAGCAATTTGGAACTATGCTCAAAAAATTATCAAACTGTGCATACCCTTTGATCCAGCAGTATTTCTACTGAGCTTATACTCCAAAGAGATACTAAAGAAGAAAGGGACCTGTATGTGCCAAAATGTTTGTGGCAGCCCTGTTTCTAGTGGCTAGAAACTGGAAACTGAATGGATGCCCATCAATTGGAGAATGGTTGGGTAAATTGTGGTATATGAATGTTATGGAATATTATTGTTCTGTAAGAAATGACCAGCAGGATGAATACAGAGAGACTTGGAGAGACTTACATGAACTGATGCTGAGTGAAATGAACAGAACCAGGAGATCATTATGTACCTCAACAACAATACTGTATGAGGATGTATTCTGATGGAAGTAGATTTCTTTGACAAAGAGCAGATCTAAGTCAGTTTCAATTGATCAAGGATGGACAGAAGCAGCTACACCCAAAGAAAGAACACTGGGAAATGAGTGTAAACTGTTTGCATTTTTGTTTTGCTTCCTAGGTTATTTTTACTTTCTGAATCCAATTCTCCCTGTGCAACAAGAGAACTGTTCCGTTCTGCACACATATATTGTATCTAGAATACACTGTGACATATTTAACTTGTATAGGACTGCTTGCCATCTGGGGGAGGGAATGAAGGGAAGGAGGGGACAAGTCGGAACAGAAGTGAGTGCAAGGGATAATGTAAAAAAAATTACCCAGGCATGGGCTCTGTCAATAAAAAGTTATAATAAAAAAAAAAAATTAATTAAAAAAATCACATTATTGAAGCATCAATATTTCATTAGACATCAGGCCAGAGATTTTTTTTAACTTGGGGTGAATTCAATTTTTTCCTTCACATTTTGCTGAATTTCCATATAATTATTTTTACTTTCACATATCTTAGATTCTATTTTTTTTTTTTTTTTTTTTTTTTTTTTTGCTGAGGCAATTGGGATTAAGTGACTTGCCCAGGTTCACACAGATAGGAGGTGTTAAGTGTCTAAGGTCAAATTTGAACTCAGGTCCTCCTGATATTTCAGGACTGGTGCACTGCACCACCTCGCTGCCCAAATTCTACTTTTAAAAAACCTCATACTGAGGAGCCCATAGGCTTTACAAGATTACCCAATAAGTTCATGACCCACCAAAAATAGTAAGAACTTCCCTTATAAAAAGATATTCTCATAAAGAAAGTCTTTGCTAAATTCATTTCAGGACTAAGCCCACTGTGAGGTTACTCTCTGCCTTCCATAGTGCCTTCCCTCTACTGTCACTCTAGTATTCCTAGTAGTAGTTCCTTCTACTTCCTCTAGCTAACTCTGTTTAGTCTATTAAACTTGCTCTAATCCACCAGTCAATGGCTAACTCTGACCTTACAGAGTATTTCCTTTCTCCTAATTAACTGTGAGTTCCTCTGGGGAACTTGTCTTTCATATACTTTCTTACTCTATTTCATACTTACCATTCCTGGGAGCTCTTCACTTTGTCTGTAAGCTATTCCCCTAAATAAATTTACCTTTTGCCAAAGAGAATGGGTCATTGTGAATTTTTTTTTTTCTGAACTAGGAATTGCTACCCCGACCTCATCATTAGCATCTACTTCTGCCTTAAGAATCCCTTGAAATCCCCAGCACCTGTAGAAACCTGCCTAATTAATGAGAGCAAATCAGATTCACTTGCCCAAATATGTGTGGCCCAGTCTGGCTGATGAACATAAAACCTCATTAGAATCAGTAATCATACTTGCCCCTCTTCTATATTCAGAGATTCCCCCCCCCCCCCTCCATGTACCTGGCCTCAAGGAAATTATATTTTACTGGAAAGCAGTCAATGAGAAGCATCATCTTTCCACATGCAAATAATAGATTGGCTTTTATATCCTGCAGGCAGAAAGGAAAAGGATGATCATCACCATAACAAAAGCCAAACTTTAACTACCACCATGTCCTGATTAGTGTCATGCAGGAATCACACAAAGTAGTCACTTGTTGAAATTTCTCTATTCAAAGTTATATTTATGTGTAAAATATGGTAATCTGTTCTAGCCCAGTAGAAATAAACAATGAAAATTTGAATAACATGACCACTTCATGGAAGTCATTGCTTGAACTAATCTGAACCTAGAAGTGAGGAGTACTTGATGTTTATAAAGTATGTATGTGTGTGTGCTTGTGTGTGTGTGTGTATACACACATGCATACACATGTATATCCAGATAGGATGTGTGTATGCATGTATACGTGTTTGTATGTGTAGTTTATGACACATTATCTCATTTGATTATTTTTCTGAATCATTCCTTTACCTGTAAATTGAGCAACTTATTAAACAGCCCCTAACCAGGGGACTAAAATGTTTTCATTCATAAAATCTCCCAGAGGGTCCTATGTCACCTTCGCATCTAGACCTTCTGCCTGTGACCTCTTAATTCCTGAAACTTGTCAGACTGTTCATCATTCATCCCCAATTCTTGCCACCAGCCAGTGACTTCTTTCTTCAGCCTAGTGCCTTGTCTGGGGTTCCAGAGGCCTTTTCGGAATTATATTCATCATGATTTCCCATCCCTGCCTTTTACTGACTATCTCCAGCCACAACTCTGCTCCTGCTTACTATGAGTATCTAGGGCCCTCCATTACACAAGATCCCCTCCTGACAGAAGATTGGGTCTCAAGGAAGGGATTTGAGCAGTCTAATCACTTTCCTCCCTCAACAGACTTTTCATCAGCCTCTGAGATTCTACCTCCAAGAGATTCCTCATTGATTAACAAGTTTCAACTCCCCCATATTCTCATTTTGAACCACTGGTTGTCATTCTTCAGATACCATTCTCTCTCCCCTACTTTGCTGCCCTAATTTCAATCTCTATCAACTAGATTCCCTGCCCCAAATCTCCAGATCTCCCCACTCTGACTACTGTGAGGTCAGCAATATTTGCTTGAGTTAAGTATCTTTCATCTTAAACCTTTTTTCCCCCAATGCCTCCATCTTTTGTCTCTACTGGGACCTGATTCCCTCCCAGGTCACCCTTTTCACTGCTGGTTGTACTTTTCATAATGGGGGAGTTGAAATACTCCTTGCTTCTCATTATCACTAGGCTCTTCCTCCACCACTCCCACTCAGTAACCTTTTCTCCTTTGCATGGAGAGAAGGAAAGGAGGGAACAAGCATGTACAATGAGCTAGACACTGTGCAAGGCACTTTACAACTATCTCATTTACTAATCCTAGAAAGTAGGTGCTAATGATGAGGTCACAGTAGCAATTCCTAGTTCAGAAAAGAAAAAAATATATATATATTCACAATGGCCATTCTCTTTGGCAAAAAGTAAATTTATTTAGGGGAATAGCTTACAAAGTGAAGAGCTCCCAGGAATGGTAAGTATGAAATAGAGTGAAAGAGTATATGAAAAACAAGTTCCCCAGAGGAACTCACAGTTAATTAGGAGAAAGGAAATACTCCATAAGGTCAGAGTTAGCCATTGATTGACAGGTTAGATCAAGTTTAACAGACTAAACAGAGATAGCTAGAGGAAGTAGAAGGAACTACTACTAGGAATACTAGAGTGACAGTAGAGGGAAGGCACTATGGAGAGCAGAGAGTAACCTCACAGTGGGCTTAGTCCTGAAATGAATTTAGCAAAGACTTTATGAGAATATCTTTTTATAGGGGAAATACAGCCTTGTAGTTTCTCAGAGAAGAAAAGGCAAGAAATCCTCTTCCCTCCCCAATAAGTTCATTGCCTGACTCACCCTTATTTTTCTCTCCACTCCAACTCCTTCCATCACACTAGAGAACTTCAGCATGGTTATTTCCATTCCCACCCCCATATACCCATCGTTCTCATTTCTTTAGTCTGCTCAGTTCTCATAACCTATACCTTCACTCTGATGAGGGCAGCCCCCAAACTTTCTTTCTCTTTCTCTCTGACTTTTGGGTGAGCCATGAGTTGAAGCATTTGGGAAGGTCCTTAAAGGAGAGATTTTCCTTGAACCCTACCTCTGTAAAGGACCCCACCCCAGGGGAAACAGGATAAAGAGCTTTATACTGTTATTCTGAGAGATGAGCACCACCCCCATTGATAACATTCACTATGGATTAAGCTTCCCATTGAATTAAAGTTCTGTCTAGAGGCATTCATTCAATTATAAGATTCTCTATTCTAATTCCAGCTCAAGATGCACTCAGCCCCCATTAAGAGCCACCCCCAACTTGTAGCCAAGGCCTCAATTATAAAATGAGTCAGCTTGGGGCTCAGTCCTTGCAGAGGACCTGACATGCTAAGGAACTTCTCTCTCCCTGGTATAGCAGAAACTTTTGTCCACTGAAACTTTCAGCACTACCCTCTCTTTATCTTTCTCACCTATTTCCTTAACAAGACTTTATACCTCTCTGTTGGGATTTCTCTGCTAGAAATTCTCTATCTCTCTGCCAGGACTCCTCCACTAGAAACTTTATATCTCTCTGTCGGGACCTTGTCACCAAGGAATTCAGTCTTTCTATTCATGCATAGCAAAGGCTGATTTCCCAATGCCAATAATAAACTTCTTTTAACCGGTCTAGCTTTTCGGGTTCACAAATTCCTTTATGAAGGACCTCTGCACGGCCAGAAGGGGTTCTGACAACTCCCTACCCTAGGGGGATTTAGGGGAACCAAACCTCTTCATTTGGTTCCCTGAACCCCGAACTTGCCACTAACCTCATCATTTAACTCCCTGACAACCAGGAACCTTAACCTCATCATTTGGTTCCCTCACCAGGAACCCTGAAATTTAGACTTCATCAACTCCATCCCGGCAACACACAAAAATGGCCATAATCTTGATATTGACATCACCTACAAATGTTCTACTTCCATGGTCATGAATTCTGAAATTTCTATCTGATAATAAGACTTTATCATTCCATCTTTCCTTCTGCCTTGATACCTCTAATCCTGTCCATCTTCATCATGACCTTCATACCCTCAATCCTTTGGGTCCTCCCCAGACGTTGTCTGTGCTGACTATATTCTTCTCCCATCCCTGGCTCAACTCCTTGGTGAACCAGTTCAATTGTACATTATTGTCTAGGCTTGAGTCCCTTGTTATAGCATTCTATTACTCCTTATCAAGCCCAACCTCCTATTACTCCCACCATGAATTGTTTTATACTCAACTCCAAGGTGCTGAAAGCTACTAAAGAGAGCTGGAGAAAATCTCAAACCATGTTAACTGGGCACACACAAATTTATGTTACATGATCTCAACTGGTCCTCAACTGAATCAAGGAAATCCTTTTACACCTAACTTTATTTGCTGGCTTTTAAATAATATGATGAATATGTAAATATGTTTTACATAATTTCACATGGATAATAAAATATTGCTTGCTTTCTCAGTGGATGGGAGAGTATGGGAGTGAAAGAAAGGATTTGGAACTCAAAATTTAAAAAGAAAAGAATGTTAAAAATAAATACAATTTTAATTAAATGAGACCATTTGCAAAGAATTCCCTTTTCTTCTCCTCCTCCTACATCACTCAGATGTCTTTCTCACATTGTCTCCTCATTTACCCTTGTTTCATATGAAGAAGTGGCCTTTCTTGATGAGACAAATCCCTTCACATGCATCCTTGATCCCATTCTATTCCAATTTCTCCAGCAGATTTTACCTTCCCTCATTACTACTCCCTCACTAATCTTCTCTCACTCAACCCTAACTACAAGATTGTCTTCTTATTTCTTGCAAACATACATAAATCTCCCTTTCCTTTTTAAAAAAAAAAACTCATTTAATCCAACCACTCATTACAGGGATGATCCTGTATCTCTCCTTCCTTTTGTGGCTAAATTCCTTAAAGTAACATATACTTGGTGCTCTCCCTTCTTCCCTTCAACCACCTACAAAATGGCTTCTAATCTGACCTGACCACTTAACTGAAATTGCTCTCTCAAAAGTTATCAGTGATTTCTCAAATATCAGACCTAAAGCCCCCTTCTAAATACTCATTAATCATGAATTCTCTGCAGACTTTGACTGTATTCATGACTCTATTCCTGGACATTCTCTTCTCTCTATAGTTTAGTAATTCTGCTCCCTTCTGGTTTTACTTTTACCTGCCTGACAAGTCCTTTCTTAACTCCTTTCTCATTCTCTTTGGCTTGATCTTCCTCTACATTATCACCTTCCACCCCACCCCTAGGCCCTTTCCCAGGTCCTCTTCTCTTGTCCCTCAATGCTGTATCCGTTTTTGATCTCATCAGCTCCCATGAGTTCAATTATCATTTCTTTGTACATGAGTCTCAGATCTATTTACCTGGCACTAACCTCTTTCCTGACTTCCATTCTTTTATCGCCAATTGCCAATTGAATATCTTGAACTTGATGTCATAAAGACATCTCAAACTCCACACATCCAAAATAGAACTCATTATCTTTCCCCCAAAGCCCTCTTCCCTTCCAAACTTTCCTATTACTATTAAAGGTACCGCCATCCTCTCAGTCACCCAGGCTTGGTGTAATCCTTAACTTCTCATTATAACTCACCCCACACATCCAACCTGTTATCAAACTTTGATTTTTCTACCTTAATAGCATCTCTCCTAGGCATCCAGGTTGTTCACTGGATATAATGCCGGGCCAAAGTCAAAAAGACTCAAGTTCAATCCAGCCTCAGACACTTATTAGCTGGGTGACCTTCAACAAGTCACTTAATCTCTGTCTAGTTAGTTTCCACATCTGTAAAATAAGGATCATAATAAAAGATCCTCCCTTGCAGTACTGTTATGAGGAGACAATCAGATATTTGTAAAGCTCTTTGCAAACCTTAAGAGTATTGTATAAATGCCAACTATTATATATGTCTTCTCTTCCCACTCACACAATCATCATGCTAGTGCTGTCTGTCATTGCATCACTATTGAACTATTGCAACAGTAATATAATCCTTTATGGGGATCTCATGCTCCCAAAATCAATTTCAGAGGGCAACAGTATGAAGAATGGATTAGAAAGACACATAAAAAAGACCGAGGAAAAAAAGAAGAGAAAGATGAGAGACAGAGCGACAGAGTTAGATGGAAACAGAGACAATGTGAGGCAGACAGAAAGATACATACAGAGAGACAGAGACAAACAGAGAGACAGGTGGAAACCGAGAGACGAGAGGCAGACAGACAGACAGAAATAGAGCATAAACACACACAAAGAAAGAGAGACAGAGAAAGAAACAGAGAGACAGAGAGAGACAGAGTCAGATGGAAACAGAGACAATATGAGGCAGACAAAAAGATATATACAGAGAGACAGAGACAAACAGAGAGACAGATGGAAACCAAGAGACGAGAGGCAGACAGACAGACAGAAACAGAGCATAAACACACACAAAGAAAGAGAGAGAGACAGAGAAAGAGACAGAGTCAGATGGAAATAGAGACAATGTGAGGCAGAGAGAAAGATGCATACAGAGAGACAGAGACAAACAGAGAGACAGATGGAAACCAAGAGACGAGAGGCAGACAGACAGACAGAAACAGAGCATAAACACACACAAAGAAAGAGAGAGAGACAGAGAAAGAGACAGAGTCAGATGGAAATAGAGACAATGTGAGGCAGAGAGAAAGATGCATACAGAGAGACAGAGACAAACAGAGAGACAGATGGAAACCAAGAAATGAGAGGAAGACAGATAGCCAGAAACAGAGCACAAACATACATAAAGAAAAAGAGAGAGACAGAGTCAGATGGAAACAGAGACAATATGAGGCAGACAGAAAGCTACATAAAGAGATACAGAGACAGTCAGATGGAGAGACAAGAGGCAGACAGACAGAAACAGAACTCAAAATACACACAAAGAAAGAGAGAGACAGAGAAAGAGACAGAGATAGTCAGATGGAGAGACAAGGTGAGGCAGACAGAAAGACACATAAAGAGAGACAAAGACAAACAGTCAGAGGGAAAGAGAGATGAGAAGCAGACAGACAGAAACAGAACTCAAACACACTCAAAGAAAGAGAGAGAGACATAGTCAGATGGAAACACATAATGTGAGGCAGATAGAAAGCTACACAAAGACAAACAAAGACAGAATCAGATGGAAAGAGAGATGAGAGGCAGATAGACAGACAGAAACAGAGCATAAACATACAAAGAGAGAGACAGAGAAAGAGACAGAGAGACAGAGACATAGTAAGATGGAAACAGACAATGTGAGGCAGAAAGACACATAAACAGAGACAAAGACAGAGTCAGATGAAAGAGAGATGAGAGGCAGAAGACAAACAGAAACAGAGAACAAACACACACAAAGAAAGAGACAGAGAGACAGAGAAAGAGACAGAGAGACTGACACAGAGAGACAGTTAGATGGAAACAGACAAGGTAAGGCAGACAGAAAGACACATAAAGAGAGACAGAGACAAACAGATGGAAAGAGAGATGAGAGGCAGACAGACAGAAACAGAACACAAACACACTCAAAGAAAGAGACAGAGAGACAGAGAAAGAGACAGAGAAACTGAGACAGAGAGACAGTCAGATGGAAATGCAGACAATGTGAGACAGACAGAAGGACACACCCAGAGAGACAGAGAGAGAGAAACAGAGAGACAAAGAGATGGAAACAAAAAGAAGAGAGGCAGACAGATAAACAGAAACAGAGCACACACACATACACACACAAAGAGAGACAGAGACAGACAGACAGACAGACAGAGATAGAGAGATTTTCTTAGAAAGGAGAAACTAATCATAATACCCTATCTTTCTCTCTCAGTCTCCCTTACTCTAATATACCTTCCACTCCTTCCACTCAGCTGCCAAAATTATTTTTCTAAAGTACAGGGCCTACCATTTCACTACTCTATTAAATAAATTCCAGTGATTCCCTGTCTCCAATAAGATTAAATATATGATAACCAGTTTGGTTTCTAAAAACCCTTCCTCACCTGACCCTTTCCTATCTTAACTCTCCCCACATACTTGCTCTTCAGGGATGCCTGATTCTCTACTCTTTCTCACACAAAATACTCCATCTGTCAGCTCTGGGAATGTTCCCTGGCTGACCCCATGCCTAGACTTATTTCCTTCCTCATTTATGCCTACTGTCCCTCTTGGCTTCCTTCAAGTCTCAGCTAAAATGCCATCAATAAACAGCCTTTCATGATCATCTTTATTGACATTAACTTCCATTCCGTATATATAGTTGTTTGCATGTTTTCTTCCCCTTTAGACAGTGATTGCTTTGAAAGCATGGATTCTTCTTTTTTTTTTCCCTATTTTTACTTTGTTTCTCCAGTTTTTAACAGTATCTGGCACATAGTAGGCACTAAATAAATAATGGTTGAATGACTGATTCCTCCTACGTACAATCTAATGACATCGGCCTTCTTGTCTTTCTTTGCATATAATTTTTTCCAGCTCCCAGTTCTCTCTTTTCACTGGCTGTCCCTCTGCTAGAGAGTCTTTCTCTTTATATCTTTCTCCTGGTTTTCCTGACTTCCTTTAACACTCACTTCAAATCCTACCTTCTGAATATATATTTCTTTCAATCAATTGTTCACTCTCATCATACAACTACTATCTTCCTTTGAGATAACTTCCATTTTGTATTGTCTCTATCTTGCATATATAAAGTTACTTATATGTGGAGGCCCCAATAAAATGAGATCTCATTGAAGACAGGGATTATGTTTTTACCTTTCTCTGTATCCCCAATATGGGAATGTCTATCACATAAATATTTAATCAATTCTTATTCACTGGGTGACTCTGAAGTCCTTTCTAGCTGACACTTGGGATCCTTCTAAGAGTCAGAATACCTGAATTAAGGTCTTTCTAACTTTCAATCCAAATCTCTACCCATTGTACCAAGCCATATCTCATAGGTCGAGAAATAATATAGATGAAAATGAAACCAAAAAAAAAATAAAAAACCTTAAAGACAATGCTCTGAGATTAAATGAAGAAGAATGAGCTTCAGAGTAGAGGATGAAGGATGACATCAGTTTGCCCATGCTCAACTCAGTCAATAAAGCACCTCTAGACCAAAGGTTCCCCTGGATTGTACTTTGTCTTTTTCAGACAGAAATTTAATTAAGTGGGATGGTGAAAGCGGAAAGAAGGGAATCTATAAAAGTACTCATTTGTATATTCTAAGGAATAAACAGATCCATTTAATATAAACAAAGAAATTGTCAGTGCCTGACTTTATGCCAAAATTATCACTGAAAACATTTATTGGAGAATATGTGAAAAATAGGGTAAGATACATGGGACTGGATAAAAGTGAAATGAAGAAAGGACAAAGGAAATGATAGTAAGTGATGAGAGTGCATTGGAGAAAATGAAAAGAAAAGTGTTTTAGAAAATGTATAAGTAGGATAGGGAGAGTCCTTCCTATTTTTAATTGCCTATCATTTTTAGAAATGTTCTAAATATGATAGAAAAAGATGGAAATAAAGAGAGAGGAAAAATAGTGTGGGACAGAGAAAGCGTTCCTAAAATGAGATGCAGACATCTAAAAATGCTGCAATTATAGGAAGATTAGTGTCTCATTTATAAGGAGCTAGCATTATTTTTAAAATCTTCCATGGCAAAATCAAGATATTCTCTCACTTATAAGAGTTATAAAATATTAGTCTTTCCCCCCCAAAAAAGTACTTGGTTTCTTTCTTTCAATTTTTATTTAAAAGAGCCTGGCTCTCTATACTTGGTATGACCTTTTCACTATTCTGCAGTTTCATTGTCTGGTGAGTTCAATACTGCTTTTTTTTTTAATAATCTCACTAACCTAGAGGGGGGGGAAATGTGGGACGACAAGCCATTTGAACACAGAATACCCCAAAAGTGTCACTAATACAATAGTCTACATCCATTGGTAGTAAATATTAGCTGTTAAAATTCTGACACTTGGTTCCTCAAAACTAAGATTGTATCAGGTCTGGAAAATGGAAGGAAAATAACCTGTTCCAGCAAGACTCTAGAGGCTAGAGTTTTCTCAGGGCACTCCTAGGACACTGTACCATTGCTATGAATTTAAAATTAATAACACTGTCTTCTCCCTTTTTGAGGTTTTCAGATCTCTGAGGGCAGGTAGAGGGAAAAAGTAGTTGCTTTAAATTGAGGCTGCTATGATACATTTCACCAGGGACAAATCCAGGATGTTGGTTTAGCACTTTCCATACATCATCTGTTAATCATAAGGCAAAACAGAGCAGAAAGCCTAAGCAAAGCTCTGCAACAAGTATCTACAAATCCTGATGTCACTTTAGCTTTGTCTATGATAACTTTTGTAAACTCAAATATTTTCCATTTTGTGACACATATTACACACAATGTGTAACTTTACACGCACACACACACACACACACACACACACACTGGTATCAAGTTCATTCCCTGGATTCCACAAACTATTTATTAAAATGATTTCCCAAAGAGACTTGTTTTCTCTAAATTTCGAAGAAAGGGCTTCCATAACTTCTCTTGATTTTTCTAATGTGTTCTAATATCCGCAATGGTTTTTAATGACTATTATTTAGTCCAAGCTTTTTCTTTTCTAGGATAATCTCCCTTAACAGAGGATCTTCTCTCCTTCTCATAAGTTTCTCTTCCCTTTCTCTCATTTCTTTGTCTCTCTCTTTCTGTCTGTCTCTATCTCTGTGTCTCTCTGCCACTCTGACTCTGTCTCTGTGTATGTCTCTGTGTTTGTGTCTCCCTCTGTGCATCTCTGTATGTCTGTCTCTGTGTCTCTCTGTGTCTTCTTCCCTCACCTCCTCCCTCCCTCCCTCTCTTTCTCTCTTTCCCTCCCTCCATCTCTCTCTCCCGTCCTCCCTCCCTCCTTCTTCCTCCCTCCCTCTTCTCCTCTCTTCCTCATTCTCTCTCTCTTCCTCTCTCTCTCTCTCTCTCTCTCTTTCTGTCTCTCTCTGTGTCTCTCTGTCTCTGCCTCTCTCTGTCTCTGTCTCTCTCTGTCTCTTTGTCTCTCTCTCTCTCTCTCTCTTCCTCTCTCTGTGTGTCTCTCTCTCTCTTTCTCCCCACTCTACTCCTCCTTTGTCTCATCCTCTTTCCTAACTTTCCTTTTTTTAACTCTTTAATCCATTCTCTATACTATTGCCCCCTCATAGCTTTTGAGTTCATGACTCCATGAAGGATTAAATGGAGTCATAAGCAATTTCTAACACTATGATGACTTTAGGTGGGCTTCATTGATTTTGTCAATGATATCATTACTTCTTATATCAATCATCTTAGTCTAGGTTATATAGTTGTCTGAGAAAGTGGACTGCACTTAAATCTTTGAAACAAAGAGGTGAGATGCATATATACCTCTGAGTAATATGCTTGCTTTTCATGGAGGAAACCTGAGATAGATATGGCAACTCACAGGTTTGGTTATAACCAAAGACCTGCCAATCAACCATTTTCTGGAAGAAACTTCCTACCTTATCAGACAGCAGCTAAGATGGCTAACATTGAGATCTAAGGAGAAGATGTACAGAAGTAAGGATGAGAATGGCAAGGATCAAAACAGAGAATTAAAAGAGAAAATACTATTAATACCTATGGCTCCATTTACATGAAGTCCATGAGTTAGTATTAACAAGAAGTTAAAGATATGAGCAATATTAGGCTGGTTTTGTTCTATATTTTATTATGTGGAAGAGGTTTGTTTCATACATCCAACCCCTATTACTAACAGGATACTCAAATTTTAATTGAAATAATCAATCAAAATTAATAGGACCCACACATTTCTAATAGATCAATCAATTATCAAGACACAAACTAGGTCCAAACTAGTCTTGAATCAATTTGACAGAAGTAAAGTCCTTTTCAATCAGCAGTTGAAATTATATGATTATATCTAAGCAATACATATCTAGACCTCTGATTTTCAGAAAAAAAGATCAGTTTAGAAAAATTGTTTTGGCAAATACTTCAGGAATTATGTTTCAGGAATATTTTGAGCAGACAGAAGCATGTACCTGTAACTAAAGGGTCATGGTGAAAATGTTGAGGTTCCCCTTCAAATGACTAGAAGATATTCCCATGAAATTCAAAAGATCAGAAGACTTGGAAGGAGATTTAAACTTCCCCTTAGAAATTATAGCAATGTCACAGGAGCATCAGTGGCCGGAGGAAAGATTAGACATAACAAGGAAAAGCAGTTTCAAGAATCATGACCCTTTTGGGGAGAGAGAAGTTATGGACTCTATAAAGGCATTAATGATAAGAGTCCAGCAGAGAGTCAAATCTTAGGGTAACTTCGTGAGGACCTGAAAGTAGAAAAAGACTCCCAATAATCAGGAACAGTGAATTTACCCTTCAGACACATAAGTTCTCAAAGTCTAATCAAACTGTATAGAGAGACCTCCTGTATGCAAAGGGATAATATGTCCTTGATGTAGAAAGGTGCTGTATAAGCACTGTCCTCCCATACCTGCTTAATAAATACTCACTTCTTAAAGCTAATTAAGTCTGTTTTGTTTATTGCTAATCAATAGTAAGCACACTAGATGGGTCTTGTGAACAACATTACTAGAAAAATTCTCAACCCCTTAGAGTTACTCCCAATACTTAGAGGGAGAAGTTACCTTCCCCAGCCTACCAATGTAAGAGGGGATTAGAAAATTGGTACAGAGGGTAGATAGCCCATGAAACATGCCTTTCTCAACATATTAGCTGAAGTTTTTATTCCTGATGACAACAAAAGGCCACCTACATTTATAGGTTCTTTTTCATTAAAGCTTTTTATTTTCAAAACATATGGAGGATAATTTCCCAACACTGACTTTTGCATAGCCTTGTGTTCCAAATTTTCCCCTCCTTCCCCCCATTCCCTCCCCAAGATGGTGAAAAATCAAATATATGTTATACATGTTAAAATATATGTTAAATCCAATATATGTAAACATTTATACAATTATCTTGCTACATAAGAAAAATCAGATCAGATAGGAAAAAAATGAGTAAGAAAACAAAATGAAAGTGAACAACAAAAAGAGTAAGGATGTTATATTGTGAATTTAGAGGTTCTTTTAAAATGTTGATATTCATTTTTAAAAATAGAAATACCATTCATTGAGATGAATCTTTCTGTTTAGGGGATTCAGTCTGAGTATAATTATTTCTCTCATTAAGGAAGATAATGAATACTATATGGTAAATGTTTTAATGGCCATTGGTAACAAGGACGAAGCATCTTATAATATATACTGATTTAAATGGAAAAAATAAGTGGGATAAGTGCCCGATCTGTAATAATATTAATATGGGGAACTTCACGTGAGGAAACTCTCAATGAAGGTCAAGTTCTATTTAAATGATAGATTTAGTGCATTGCCTAGAACACTAACAGTATAAGTGACTCACTGAGAAACACATAGTCAGCATCAGTCAGTCAGAGTTCAAACACATCTTCCTGTTTTCAAAATTAGCTTTCTAGGAGAAGCTAGATCGCACAGCAACTAGAGCATCAGTCCTTGAGTCAGGAGAACCTGAGTTCAAATCCAGCCTTTAGACACTTAACACTTCCTAGCTGTGTGACTCTGAGCAAATCACTTAACTTCAATTGCCTCCACCCACTCAAAAAAAAGTGGCTTTCTATTTATTGTTTTTCTATATTTTCTATTTATTTAGTCTTTGTATCTCTTTTTGATATAATCAGTTTATTTATAATCCTAATGCTACATAAAATTTTATTATGCTTCTGCTGATGAGATAATAAATGAATAAAGCAGAAAAAGACTGAGTAAACATTTTAAAATGATATTATGGATTATAACCTCATGAAACTATGTCAGCATTAGAACCTGAATTTCATTAAGGCCAGTTGTAGATGACACTTTTTTCCTGAATTTCTTATGATTGAATGTATTATATAAACTATTGTGAGTGTTGGAATTGATTACTTGTTGATTAATTCACAGCATGAGTTCCTAAAAATCAGCAGACACATGATTAGCTAGCTATCTTCCACCATCGTTCCAATCATCCAGGTTCACAACCTTGATGTCATCCTTAACTCCTCATTCCTATCACACCATATCTCCACTCAATTGTCAGATTTTGTTAATTCTATATTCACAACATCGCATGTGTATTCTCCTGTCCACTTACACAACCACTGCTGGACTTCAGGCCATTAGTATCTCTTTCCTGGATTATTGTGGTAGCTTCCTATTCACTCTACCTGCCTTTAATCCATTCTCTATACTGCCACCAAAGTGATTTTCCTTAAAGTTCTAGCCTAACCATGTCAAAACCTTGACCAACAAACTCCATTTAGCCATTATCTCAGGAATCAAGTACAAACTATTTTATAAGAGATTCAGGGGCAGCCAGGTGGTGCAGTCAGCCCTGAAGTCAGGAGGATCTGAGTTCAAATGTGGTCTCAGACACTTAACACTTCCTAGTTGTGTGACTCTGGACAAGTCACTCAACTCCAATTGCCTCAGAGGGCAAAAAAGAGAGATTCAAATCTCTTTATAAAACTCTCCTGGAGCAGAAAAAGATCTCCTGGATCTCACATTAGCTTCTTCTCTTTCTAAATACAGAAGTAATATAACTCCTCAGGATCTTTACCAATTTAGGCCACCTACCACCTTCCTGGCTGTTCTCAGCCATAGTAGGCGAGTATTATATTTATTTGGAATCATATCCACACCCCACACCCCCCAAGATCCATCCTCTATCTGAACAGAAAGATGTACCTGGAAGGAAAATTCAGTTACAACACAGATACAAGAATTAATAAAACAGTATCTTCAATACTTTATGATGGGATAACTTTGAGGATATAAGAAACTCATTACTTTTTAAGGCAGAAAAACTCACTTTTGGAAAACTCTAATTGTTCTAAGGTAGCAAAGCCCACTTTAAGCTCTAAGTTTCTTATGGTCTATGTTGTTTTTCCTTATATTGAGTTAAAATATGTCTCCCTGTAGTTTACACCCATTTATCTCACTTCCATCTTCTAGGACAAAGTAGAAAAGAGCTAGTTTCTTTTTATATGACCTTTCAAATTTTTTAATACAAACCTTTCAAATATTTTAATACAAACATAATTTTGGGACTACATTTTCACTTCTCCTGGCTATATATTCAAACTTCTTTTAAATTATTTTCACATAATGGGGTTTCAAGTCTCTCCTCTTTCTGGTTGTCCTTCCAGGTTTCATTCCTTCAAAATTTTGATCCAAAAACTGAAGACACTAATCTATATATAACCCTAATAGAGAAAGATGTAAAAGAACTATCACCTTCTTCATTCTAGACATTTTTTTTATTTATCAAATTCTTTATGTATTTTATTTTTATTAAGTTTTTAATAATTTATGGTTAAGTATTTATTAATGTTTTATTAAATATTTATCAAAGATAGGGATAGTGTTTCAATAATGTAGACAACTCTTACATGAAAAGATTCTTTCTTTCAATGCAAGTGGGTATTTTTGCTTCAATACATTATCTTAGAAAGATGCCAAGAGTTCTGAGAGATTGTCAATCATTCAACCATTCATGCCAACATTCAAGTAATTTAATATTTATTAAGTGCTTAAGGTACAAAGAAAAAAAAATTTTAAAACTAGTCCTTATCTTCAGGAAGCTCACTTTATAATGAAGGGAACAAAATGTAAATCATTAGGTACATATAAAAGATAAACATCAAAGATGGAAGATAATCTCAGTGGGGAAAGCACTAGCAACTTGTGAGGACCACAAAAGGCAAACTGCAAAAGTAAAATTTGAGCTGAGTCTGAGAGGAAGAAAAGAGAAGAGGCAGAAACAAAAAAGTAAAGTTTTTTAGGTCTGGAAGATATTGAATGCCAAAACACAGTCTAAAAATGAAAAATGGAGTAGTGGATGCAACATATATCCAAGAGGCTAGTTCAGTAATATGGTAGAGTATGTTGAAGGATATGACCCAGCCTTCCACAGTCAAAGTACATCAGTGTTAGAGGGAATACTTGAATCTCAACCTGACTCTGAGGTTAGCTCTTTGTTTACTAAGCAACATTGTCTCTTATAGAAAACACCTTTAATGAATAATACAAGTTCATATTTATGTAGTACTCTAAAGGTGACAAAAGAACTTTATATTTAGAGTCTCATTTGCTCTTCATATTAACCAAATGAATAAAATTTTATTATTGTTGTTCTCCTTCTCCACCTGTTTTTTTTTTTCCCCAAAATGAAACAGCTGAGGCTGAGAGATATTAAGGGGCCTGATCGTGATAGTCTATAGCTACAAGTATCAAAGGTGGGATTCAAACCGACTTGTTTCTTTTGCCAAATTGAGTAGTTTATCCATTATGCTACATGCCCTCTAGTAAAAACATTTATGGAGATGAAGATGCATGTTTTTTTATCTTCATTAGTAATGTATTCTTAGTCTCTTTGATCTATAATTAGACTATCCATTGAGAAATATTTTGAAAATTCACCATTCAATGCCTTTAAAACTCTTGCTTTTAGTATAGATTTCTTCAGCATATTGCAACATCAGGTCCAGTCAGTCTTCCTCCCAACTTCCCTTTTTTAGAAAAAATTCTACTAGCTTTGCCTCATAAAATATATTCTACAATGGGGTGTTAAAGATCAGTTTTGGTTGAACCACTGCTAGGACAAGAAGACTACAAAAAAGCATTCAAATCTATTAAATTTTTCTGTAATTTTCTTGAGATGATCTGGCTTTACACTCTCAAACTGGGCTTTCTTTAACATTTTTCTATTATCCCTATTTGTAATGTTTTCAGGTCAATTTGGAGTTAAAATCATCTGAAAACATCATAAATAGAGATAATAGAAAATTATGAGCTGTAGTAACTTACAAATTTGAAATTAAGGAAAAATGAACTTAAAGAAAGTGATAAGGTAGAAAACATAAGTTACTGAGGAAAAAACTACTTATTTGATAAAAATTTTAAAACCACTTTGGAGAAACAAGGAAACAAGCTGATACAAATTAAACTAACATTTGATGCCACATTCCATAATATATTCTAATTGGATAAATGACTTGGACAGTAATGATAATGACAAAAATTTAGAAGAGAAACATCATATATCATTCACAAATATAAGAGGTATATTTTCAATCAAATGAATGATAGAGGCAATCATAAACTAAATGAGGTAAATATATATATATATATATATATATATATATATAGTTTTGAAAAAATAATAATATAAGTAGAATGTGACAAGGCCTTTCAAACCAAGAAAATAAATCCCTTGGGATTTGGTAACTTAAAAAGAAAGTGGACTTAGGTGGCACAGTGAATAGGCACCACCTGAAATCAGGAGGACCTGAGTTCAAATATCACCTCAGACACTTAACACTTCTAGCTGTGTGACCCTGGGCAAATCACTTACCCCAAATTGCTTCAGCAAAAGAAAAAGAAAATGGACTTAAGAAAACCTTAAAAAAGGTTTTATTTTTATCATTCAAAAATAAAATAGATAAAATAATAATCTTATTACATGAAAAACTATAATAAAAACAGAAAAGAAGTGGTAAGATGGGAAAAAAATCTTTGTATCAAATTTCTTTGATAAAGGTAATAAGGTACGAAATATATATAAAACACACCTATATACATATATACCCACTTTGTATGTATCACTCTGCTTTAAATGTATTTCTTGTAAACAACATATTGTAGGAGTCTGGCTTTTAATCCATTATGCTATCTGCTTCCATTTTATGGGAGAGTTCATCCCATTCACATCCCCAGTTAAAATGACTAATTCTGTATTCTCTGCTGTCTGAGTTACCCAAAATTATGCTTTTCTCTTTCTTTTTCCCCTTTCCCTCCTCCCCAGTACTTTGCTTCTGACTACCACTTCTTTCAAGAGCAAAGGCTCCTTCACGGCCCCTCCTCTTTTCTTATACCTTTTCCCTATTATTTATGTTTTCCCTTTTATTAGGCTCTCCCTTCCCTTTCCCTTTTCCCCTCCCCCTTTCCTATAAGGTCAGATAAGTTTCTCTGTGAAACCAAGTATGTCTAATATTCTCTCTTTGAGCCAAATCAGATGAGAGTAAGATTCACACAATGTTCATCCCCTTCCCTTCTTTCCCTCAGTTATAATAGGTCTTCTTTGACTCTCCATGAGAGTAATTTCCCTCATTTTATCTTCATTTTTGTCTTTTTCAGTGCAATCCCCTTTCTATCTCTAGTTTCTTTTTATATTGTTGCAATAAAATCAAAATATACCTGCACTCTCTATAATTATATCCATAAAAGAGATATAATTCTCAAGAGTTCTTTCCTTTTTACCTTTTTATGCTTCTCTTGAGTTCTATGTTTAGAGGTTTTTTTTTTTTTTTTTTTTTTGCTTATCTCTGGTCTTTTCCTCAGAAATAAATGAAATTCGCCTGTATCATTGAATGTCCATCTTCTTTCCTGAAAGATAATGCTCAGTTTAGCTGAATAATTTATTGTTGGCTTTGTTCCAAATTCCTTTGCCTCTAGGAATATCTGATTTCAGGTCCTTTGATCTTTTATGGTGTAAGCTGCTAGGTTTTGAGTAATACTGATTGTGGCTCCTCAGTATTAGAATTGTTTCTTTCTGGCTGCTTGCAATATTTTTCTTTGATTTAATAGTTCTGAAATTTAGCCACAATATTCCTTGGAGTTTTCATTTTGTGTTCTCTTTCAGGAGATGATCAGTGAATTGTTTCAACAGCGACTTTATCTTCTGATTCTGGGGCATCAAAGCAGTTTTCCTTGATGATTTCCTAAAAGATAATGTCTAGGCTCTTTTTTTATCATGATTTTAAGGATGTCTAATAATCTTTAGATTTTCTCTTCTAGATTTATTTTTCAGGTTAGTTGTTTTTCCAAGAAGGTATTTAACATTTTCATCTATTTTTTCTTTTTTTTTTTTTGGTTTTGTTTGACTGATTCTTGATGTCTCATTGAGTCATTCATTTCCATTTGTTCAGTTCTGATTTTTAGTGAAATTTTTCCTTCAGTTACCTTTTTAAGTTCTTTTTGTATTTAGCCAATTGAATTTTAAAATGAGTTGTTTTCTTCTATGGATTTTTTTTTCATTTCACAAATTCTGTATTTTTAAGGAGTTATTTTCTTTTTCCAATTCACAAATTCTGTTTTCCATGGAGTTGTTTTCTCTTTCCATTTTGTCAAATCTATTTTGTAAGGAGTTATATGCTTTTTCCATTTCACTAAATCTATATTATAAGGAATTCTCTTCAGATAATTTGTTTCCTTTTCCAAATCCTCTTGCAAAGTTCTCATTTCCTTTCCTCATTTTTCTTCTAGCTCTCTTTTAAGATTCTTTTAATTTCTTCTAAGAGAGTCTTGTGAGATGGGGACCTATTTATATCACCCTTTGGGGCTTCATCTGGAAACAACCTGCTTTTAGTTACCTCAAGGTTTGAAATTTGTTCTTCTCTTTCACCATAAATATCTATGGTGATAGTGCTTTTTGCTTTTTTGCTCATTTTAAAAAAAAATTTGAAGTCTGCTTACAAGGCAAAGGGGAGATTGTCCAAGCCTCATCTAGGCATGGCCAGGTCCAGTGAAATTCTGGCATTTAGAGACCCACTATTTGCCTTTTCTATTTGTGTTGGATGTCTTAAACTAGTCTGCTTATTTACTGGATTTCAACCAGGGTAGAGTAGCCAATGCTGCTATAGATTCCTTCTGTTCTCCAGCACCTAGAACCCACACTGCCCTGAGATTGTGTGCTCCCTGCACTCGGCGTCTGTGCTCACCCTGCTTGTGTTTGGCCCACCTCCCTCCATGCCTAATTGAAACAGATCTTTTCTGGAGATCTTCCAAATTATCTACTGCTGATGTATTCATGGGTTCTGTCACTCCAAAAACCAGGTCAGAGGTTGGATTTGCTATTAGTGTGAGGGTCATGGGGAAATGCCAGAAAAAGACACATCTCCTCTCAGCCATCTTGGCTCTGCCCAATATAATGTTCTAAATCACTAATAATAAGAGAAATGAAAACAAAAACAACCCTGAGGTTTTATCTCTTACCTTGCAAATAAGCAAAAATAAAAAAGCAATAACCAATATTAGTTAATAATGATAGGCACACTAACACATTGTTTGTGGAGCTGTAAAATAATACAACTATTTTGAAAGCAATTTGGATTTATACAAATAAAGTTAATAAAATATTTATACTCTAGGAATAAATGGACTTTTCCTTAAAATAATCAGCAGCATCTATTTAAAACCATCAGTAAGCATCATATGTAATGGAGACAAACTGCAACCATTCCCAATAAGTTCTGGAGTGAAACAAGGTTGCCCACTATCACCGTTACTATTTAATATTGTATTAGAAACGCTAGCTACAGCAATAAGAGCTGAGAAAGAGATTAAAGGAATAAGAATAGGCAATGAGGAAGCCAAATTATCACTCTTTGCCGATGACATGATGGTATACTTAGAGAACCCCAGAGATTCTGCTAAAAAGTTATTAGAAATAATCCACAACTTTAGCAAAGTTGCTGGTTATAAAATAAACCCACATAAGTCATCAGCATTCTTATATATCACTAACAAAATCCAACAGTCAGAGTTACAAAGAGAAATTCCATTTAAAGTAACTACTGATAATATAAAATATTTAGGAATCTATCTGCCAAGGGAAAATCAGAAACTTTATGAGCAAAATTACAGACCACTTTTCACACAAATTAAGTCTGATCTAACCAATTGGAAAAATATTAAATGCTCTTGGATAGGGCGAGCAAATATAATAAAGATGACAATATTACCTAAACTAATCTATTTATTTAGCGCTATACCAATCAGACTCCCAAAAAACTATTTTAATGACCTAGAAAAAATAACAACAAAGTTCATATGGAAAAACAAAAGGTCAAGAATTTCAAGGGAATTAATGAAAAAAAAATCAAATGATGGTGGCTTAGCTGTACCAGATCTAAAATTATATTATAGAGCAGCAGTTACCAAAACTATTTGGTATTGGCTAAGGAATAGATTAGTTGATCAGTGGAATAGATTAGGTTCAAGGGATAAAACAGTCAACAAATATAGCAACCTAGTCTTTGACAAACCCAAAGATCCCAGCTTTTGGGATAAGAACTTACTGTTTGATAAAAATTGCTGGGAAAATTGGAAACTAATATGGCAGAAACTAGGCATTGATCCATACTTAACGCCGTACACCAAGATAAGGTCAAAATGGGTTCATGACCTAGGCATAAAGAATGAAATTATTAATAAATTAGAGGAACATAGGATAGTTTACCTCTCAGACCTGTGGAAGGGGAAGGTCTTTATGACCAAAGCAGAACTAGAGATCATTACTGATCACAAAATAGAAAATTTCGATTATACCAAACTGAAAAGTTTTTGTACAAACAAAACTAATGCAGACAAGATTAGAAGGGAAGCAATAAACTGGGAAAATATTTTTACAGTCAAAGGTTCTGATAAAGGCCTCATTTCCAAAATATATAGAGAATTAACTCTAATTTATAAAAAATCAAGCCATTCTCCAATTGAAAAATGGTCAAAGGATATGAACAGACAATTCTCAGATGAAGAAATTGAAACTATTTCTAGTCATATGAAAAGATGCTCCAAGTCATTATTAATCAGAGAAATGCAAATTAAGACAACTCTAAGATACCACTACACACCTGTCAGATTGGCTAAGATGACAGGAAAAAATAATGATGATTGTTGGAGGGGATGCGGGAAAACTGGGACATTGATGCATTGTTGGTGGAGTTGTGAACGAATCCAACCATTTTGGAGAGTAGTTTGGAACTATGCTCAAAAAGTTATCAAACTGTGCATACCCTTTGATCCAGCAGTGTTACTACTGGGATTATATCCCAAAGAGATTATAAAGAAGGGAAAGGGACCTGTATGTGCACGAATGTTTGTGGCAGCCCTTTTTGTAGTGGCTAGAAACTGGAAACTGAATGGATGTCCATCAGTTGGAGAATGGCTGAATAAATTGTGGTATATGAAAATTATGGAATATTACTGTTCTGTAAGAAATGACCAACAGGATGATTTCAGAAAGGCCTGGAGAGACTTACACGAACTGATGCTGAGTGAAATGAGCAGGACCAGGAGATCATTATATACTTCAACAACAATACTAGATGATGACCAGTTCTGATGGATCAGGCCATCCTCAGCAACGAGATCAACCAAATCATTTCTAATGGAGCAGTAATGAACTGAACTAGCTATGCCCAGAAAAAGAACTCTGGGAGATGACTAAAAACCATTACATTGAATTCCCAATCCCTATATTTATGCACACCTGCATTTTTGATTTCCTTCACAAGCTAATTGTACAATAATTCAGAGTCTGATTCTTTTTGTACAGCAAAATAATGTTTTGGTCATGTATACTTATTGTGTATCTAAGTTATATTTTAATATATTTAACATCTACTGGTCATCCTGCCATTTAGGGGAGGGGGTGGGGGGGGTAAGAGGTGAAAAATTGGAACAAGAGGTTTGGCAATTGTTAATGCTGTAAAGTTACCCATGTATATATCCTGTAAATAAAAGGCTATTAAAAAAATAATAATAAAAAAAATAAAATATTTATACTCTTTGACTCAGAGATTCCATTACTAAGTTTATACCCTCTAGGAAAACAGAAGAAAGATACCATAGATAACAAATTATCTACAAAAGCATTTTTTTGTGATAGCAAAGAACTGAAAATAAAATAGAGTCCCAAAATTAGATAGTGCATGGATATAAAAAAACTATTACTGTATAAGAAATGATGATTGCTATAAATACTGAGAGGCATGGAAAATTCTATATGAACCAAAAGTAGAGTGAAGTAAGCAGAGCCAAAAAAAGAATACACACAATAAATATATCAATGTAAAAGGAAAGAATAATCATACACACAAAAAAATTCTAAAGTGAATGTGATACAATTATACTATTTGTTATATGGGATTGCTGTCTGGAAGAAAGAGAGAAGAGATAACTGCAGATAATTATGATAATGTAAAAATAGAATATAGTGCTTAAAAGCTTATATAAAAAACCCAAAATAATAAAATACCTCTTCCTTTCCCTACTACAAAAAAATTAACGATGATAATAATAGCTAGCATTTATATAGCAATTTAAAGTTTGTCAAGTTCTTCACAAATATTATTCCTTTAATTCTTAAGAGCGATACAGGAAGACACGTGCTATTGTTACCCCCAGTTTACAGATGGAGAATAAATAGGATGGAGTGAAATACATAATTGGTAATCATTACAGTGAAAAAAATTGCAGTGAATTTCTCCAATAAAGACTCTATTTTTGCAAATCTATAGAAAACTAAGTCAAATTTATAGAATTAAGATCCATTCCTCAATTGATAAATGAGGAAAGGATATGAATAGGGAATTTTCAAAGTAATCAAAGCTATCTCTAGTCATATAAAAATGCTCTAAATCACTAATGATAAAAGAAAGCAAATTAAAGCAACTCTGAGCTACTACCTCATACCTGTCAGATTGACTAATAAGGAGAAAATAACAAGTGTTAGAGAGAATGTGAGAAAATTAAAATACTTATGTGCTATTGGTAAAGTTGTATACTGATTCAAACATTCTGAAAAACAATTTGAAACTATGTCCAAAGGGCTATAAAACTGTGCATATCCCAAAGAATCAAAATTCAGTTGTGTCTCTGTTGGGTCTGTATCCCAAGGAAATCATAAAAGAGGGGAAAGGATTTATGGGTGCAAAAATATTTGCAGCAGCTCTTTTGTGGTGGAAAAGAATCGGAAAATGTGTAGATGCTCATCAACTGAAGAATGGCTGAATAAGTTATGGTATATGAAAGTAATCAAATATTATTTTTTATAAACAAGAAAAGACCCTATGTGTACAAGAAATTTTCATAGCAGCTCTTTTAGTGGTGAGAAAGAATTGGAAAGTGAGGGCATGTCCATCATTTGGGCAAAGACTGAAGAAATGGTTGCACATGATTGTGATGAAATAAATATTACTATGCTTTAAGAAATTATGAATATGATACTCTCATAAAAAGGAGAAAGATTTACATGATCTGATGCAAAGCAAAATGAACAGCATCTCAATGGGCAACTATGTACATAGCAATAGTGTATGATGACCTATAATAAATAACTTAGATATTATTAGAAATACAATGATACAAAACAATCTTGTAGGACTTACAATGATTTTTTTTATTCATCTTTTGAGAAAGAACTGATAGAGCCTGAATGAAGATCAAAGATACTTTTTCTTTGCTTTCTTTATTTTTCTTGAATTGTTTTGGCTTGTGTTTTCTTTCACAGAATGACTTATGTGGAAATGTGTTTTGTATGAGTACACTTTATAACCTATATCAAATTATTTGTCTTCTCAATGAGGGGAGTGAGGGAAGGAGGAAGAGAATTTGAAGTTCAAAATGTGAGAAAAAAGTTTAAATTGTTTTATATGTAATTTGGGAAATATTAAATAAGAGCTTATTGAAACAGAAAAAATAATGAATGTTTTTTTCATTCATTCATTCATGAAAAATAGATTAGAAGCTCCTGTGTATATAGTCTATCAGCTTTTGACCATTTTCATTTCTCAGTGTTGAATCACCCAACATATTTTTGCCATCATCCCCTGTGTCCATCTTCCCTTTAAAGTTAGCAAATATAACTGGTTAGGAGATCTTATCAATCTCTTTATTTTTTCTGTGTTTTTTCAACATCTTTATGTCTTCTGTTTTCATTTATTTCAAGAATGTAAATATTGACACTGTACAATTTCTCTGGGATTATATCAACCCATTACTCATGGGATAAAAATCTCACATTGGCACACCATCAGTTAAACTAAGATGTATACACATTTTTAAAACTGAATGACTGATTGTTAGCATCCCCTGATCTTTTTCCCTCTTCTCTCTCAACCATGCTAAAATGAAAGTGAGCTACCTTGTACTAAAAGTTATTTGTATCAGTCTCTATTTCATGTATCACTTAACCGTGGCCTCTCTGTTGATGGGGAATACATCTGTATATTTAATTGATCTTGTTCTCCAACAGTAGATGCAATTGGATTCTAAGGTTTCCAACTTAATACAAACTTTTAGAGGTCAAGAAGCCAGATTCATCCCATCAGCTTGAGGAAGCATCAGAGAAGCCCTTTGACCAAAGAGAACTTTGGATTTTTCTTTAAATGTTGCATCTTATTTGATCCACTTTGAGATTTCAGCCTGTCCAAACCTTTTGATATCTGGATATTGTCTACAAACACATTAACTATCTTCTTGGCTCCATGGCATCTGAAAACTTATGTACAGAGTACCATTTATACCATAAGTAGTATCCTGAATAAAAATTGTATCTTGTTACTTATTGAATTTCCTTAATGCCAGATTTGTGAATTGATATCTCCCATTAGGTTCTAAGTGGCTAGTTAGTTCTCTTAACATCTATAACCTTTTTTGGGGGGAGAGCAGAGTATAACGGACCCATTTGGCAGTCTGGTGAAGCTTTTTAACTCTTTCTGATAATAATCTTTTTAATGTATGAGTGTGCAAAGGATTTAAATGAAACAGTGATATTAAAATAAAGATTATTTTTCTTAATCCCAGATAATCACCTCCCTCAAATCTATGCATAGAATCCTTTGGGATTAGTCAATCCCAGGTTAAGAACCTCTGATCTAGAACAATAGTTTTAAAATCAAGCTAACAAGATTATCAGAGCTAGTTTCTGAAGCCAGCAGTGTTTTTCCTTCCTTATATATAATGGCTACAGGCACTCCTGCTTAAGAAGGAAGCTGGAATAGTCATCAGGACTACTGAGTAAAACTGTTTGCTTTACCCAATCCCCCAGTTTAGCTGCCCTGCCTACCCTGCTGAGTTAACATTCACTCCATTTTTCTTATTCTTGACTAGCAACATAACTCCTCCATTGGACTAGAAACTTGTAACACTAAGTCACTACATTCCATATATTGCATAAGTAATACTGATCCCATTCTCTGAGAGCCCATATGCTATATTCCACCCTTTCTCTAAGGCTATCCTGTATCTTTAAAGAGCCAAAGGCAAGGGATTCTTTTTCTCTACCATTAAAAAGAATCCCTCTACTGACTATGTTCCTCAGTTAAAAAGTTCCCCCCTCATTCCATTTATCATAACATCAAATTAGATTAGAAGGAATATTTACTCCAAATATATGGCAAGAACAATCAATTAATAAATAAATATGTATTAACCACCTATGTGCCAGATACTGTGCTAAATGTTGGGGATACAAAAAGGCAAAAGATAATTCATATCCTCAAGGAACTAACATACAAAAATTTTCTCCTACATCTAAAGAGCATAATCCCCTCCATACAAGCAGGTCTCTGAGGAGGGAAGGAAGTTTAGACTCACAGTTTAGGTCAATAATATAGCTTTAGTCCCAACTTTAGTCAAGTTCAAAACTCCAGGTAAGGTTACCTGCCTCACTTTCTCTTCCAGAACCATCTGGGTCCAGTGGCAAGATACAGATCAAGAAAATTGGAGATGGCCCTGGATGAAATGGGAGACCTTGGCCACGGCCCTCCCTCACTCAAATCCAATTCACTTGCATGACATCATCTCCCTAAGATGATTCTCTTTGAAAATGAACCTGAAAGTTCCACACCATTCTCAAAATTAAGTCTCCTTCCTGGACTGCCACATTCTGGGCTCCCCAGTCCCCATGGCCTAAGCTACAGGAATCCACAATCCGTACCAAGAATTGAAAAGGATAAATAAAACTGACCAACATCCCAAACCTATTTCTCAGGACCACATAACTTATAGAGAAAGTAAGGTCATACTCAGTTCCTTGGTCTACCTGCTGCTTGGAGTCCTTCACTCCTGAATTCCATTAAAAAGAGGGAGAAGCTGTCACAGTTGGGTGATTTAAAGAGCAGGCAATGGAAAGAGACTACTATCAATCACATGGTATGCCAAAATAGAATGTCCATGCTTGGGCAGTCACCTGTTCCCCCAAAAAAGAATCCTATTGCTTCCCACATGAGTGATGTCATCTTAGATAGGTGGATTTCAAAGTATGGTCTAGAGAATCCTGGGGATCTCTGAAACCCTTTTAGAGGGTCTACAAATTCAAAAATAATTTTTATTTGCAATATGGTAAATGTCTATAAATGTAACCCAGATAAACAAAAACGCTTGGAGAGATCCTCAATAATTTTTAATAGGATAAAGATACTGAAAACAAAAGTTTGAGAACCACTGTCTTAGATGGTCTGAAAATGCACCAAACCTGGTACATACATACATACATACATACATTTACACACATACACATATATACATATATATACATGTCTATACATGCAAATATTATAGCTACATATGTTTCTATAACCTGTATTCAGGTATATACATATAAGATCACATAATAAAAATGGGTAGTGTGTAGCATTTAGAATTTGGGGTCTGAGCTCTAAGCACAGAAAGCTATACTGTACCATTCTGCAATCACAGCTATTGGTCTGATCGAAATGACAGCTGATTTGCCCTAACTGAGTACTTTGAATTCTGAATTCCTGATCGTGCTTGAATTGTAATGGCAATAGCTTCTGAGAAATATCCCTGTGGAGAATTCAACTCCTTAAGCATTTTTACTGAATTCAAGGGATGGTGATATTTCTTATGCTGAAAATCTATAGTTTCCTATTGGCCAGCAATGAAGGAAAAGTTTCCTGTAAATTTGGGGAAAGTTTTTCTCTTCTCTACTTGCTTCTGAGCAGCTCCCTAACAACAAACCAATTTGATAAAATTTATATTCCTTTGAATATCATATATAGCTTTTTGATCATGATCTTGATCATTCTTCACAGAAAAATCTCTGTGGGAGAAGGAATCTCAAAGACTACCTAGGTAACCCTGTACCTGAAAACTCATCCTCTCTATCATACCCTAACAAGTGTCCATCTATCCTTGACCCAAAGCCCTCCATGGATAGGGAAGCTGCCATATCTCCTGGGAGCACAGCTTACTTTGGTATAACTGGAACTTCCAACAAATTGTTCCAGATGTACATCCTACCTTAGCCTTTTTGCTTGTATCCTTTGTTCCCAGCTTTGCCCTCTAGAAGTAAAAAAGAACAAGGCTAACCCTTCTATCATATGATATCCTTTCAAGAAATTGAACGTGGCTACTGTTAAAAATAAAAAAAAAAGGTAAGCATGTTGATTTTAGGAAAAAAAAACATGCAAAGACTTGCATAAAATAATGAAGAGTAAAATGAGCAGAACAAAGAGAATGTTTTATACAGTAACAGCAATATTGTTCAAAGAGTTACCATGCATGATTGTTATTCTGAATATTATATGAAGGAAGATGCTATCCACATCCAGACAAAGAATTGGCATGGTATAGTGTATAGAACTAGAAGTAAAGAGAAGTACTTTTAAAGAGAATAATTTAACTTTATGGAAGGAAAAGACTACTAACGATTAGATATGTCCAAGAGGTAAATGGTGCAGTATACAGATCTCTGACCCTGAAGTCAAGAGGACCTGAATTCAATCTAGCCTCAGATATTTACTAGATGTATGACCCTAACAAGTCACTTAATTCTTTTTGCCTCAGTTTCCTCATCTAAAAAATAACCTGGAGAAGGAAATGGGCAAATTTTTCTGCTATCTTTTTCCAAAAAACTCCAAATGGGGTCACAAAGAGTTGGCACAACCAAATACAACTGAACAACAAAGAATATCTACAAAATAATTACCCCACAAATAACAAGTTCAGTCAATATGACCTACAACATATTTTTTGTATCTATCTCCTTCCCTTCAGTCTGCCTTAAGTCAGATTCTTATCACCTCTCTCTTCAATTTTTATGATTAGTTTACCAATGGCTCTCCAGACTCCCGTCTCTTTTTATCTTTCCATACTTTGCACAACTTGCAAGCAATATTTCTAAAATATTACACTGATAAATCCTGTGCCTCACATACTTGCACACACACAAACATGCACAAAATTCACACACCCAAAATTCTTCAGTAGTCCCATCTTGCCTCTAAAGTGTTGACACCTCAAATTGGTGCTTAAAACCCTCCATGATATGGGTCCAAGCAATCTTTTCAATCTTATTTCATTTTATTCTCTTTCTTCCAGTGTTCATCCCAATTGAATTGGTCTGCTAGGTGTTCTACATCTATGACATCCTGTCTCTGTGACTTTAAGTAGGCCTGCATTAAGGTACTCCCACTACACTTCTGCCTTATATAATCCCTAGATTCCTACAAAACAAAATTCAGAAGTCACCTCCCCAAAGAAGCCTTTCCTGAACTTTCAGTTATTAGTAATCTCTCCCTCTTGTATTTGCTTTCTATTACTGACTACATTTACTTCATTGTACACTCATTGTATCACTGCATTACAAAGGAAAGTAATTTTTAGACGACCGGGACTCTATTGGTTTTATGTTTGTAACCCAGTGTCTTTGACATATAGAATGTTGAACATATTAGAAACTCCATAATTGTTCTTTGAATTGAATTGAATTGAATTGAACTAAATTAAATCGAATGGGACACATGCTCTTTTATTTTTGATGGAGATGAAGTAGAAAGGTTCAATACCATGTTAACTCAATAGAGAAGTCAAGCCAAGTGAGGGATATAATTATTGTAAATGTCCCAAGTAATCAAGGGTTAGTTAAAAGACACACTGAATGGTTTAAAAAGTATAAAACAGATTGACATGTGCTAAAAGATGATAGAAAAGGGGAAAATAAGGAAATGGAATCAAGGAAACATCAAAAAACAATTCATAATTTTCAATTAGGCCAGTTTTTCCTCTTCCTGAAACTAATTTATGATGTCTTGAAAGAAGAAGTCAAAGAAAACTTTGAGAAACCTGCAAATCTATTTGGAATATCCAACGTGACAGTATTCAGCAATGACCCTCTTCTCTATTCCAGTCCACAAAGACTCACATCTTTTAAATTGTTCCATTATTTTCATAGAATTTAAAGGCACGAGGTAATAATGGTGGCTACTTGGAACTTGAAGCTATAATGGCTCATTTTGTCTGGTGTGCACCCACAGGATGGAGGGAAGGGGGAGTATGGGGGAGACTACAAAACTATCTTCAGGTTTACCACCATTCAGGAAGGTGGAGGAACAACTTAACCATAACCTACAAAACTGCACTGAATTTAGCCTGAAGTAGAGTTCCAAATATGTTTTATGACCTCAAGCATATTAAAGCTTCTCTGAAAGAAGAAAATTTCTTGCTGAGAGGGGAAAAGAGAAAATGTGAGAGCAATTGTAACTAACAAAAATAGATGAAAAGAACATGGCCAACTTCATATTAGGTGCTCCTATAGAGATGTGAGGCACATAAGCATTAACAATTCTACGGTATCCATTTAGGCCTGAAGTCTATAGAAATTTTAAACTGTAGCCTCCATAACGCCAACCAATAAAACTTCATCTTTTTTCATTCTTTTTTGCTTCATTGATATATTCTTTCCAGTAAGAAGTACCAAAATGTATTTTAATCAAGATCCTATTTGGAAATAAATGACAGATAAAATACAGAGGAGCAGTTTTTCAACCCTATTTTCAGCTCAGCATATTTTTTTTTGATGAAGGGAAACAGTAAAGAAAGACTGATTTCCATTTTTTTCCCCTTACAGGAAAACTTAGGGGTGAATTAATGAACAATTTTATTGTTTTGCGTTTGTTTTTCCCCTATCATTCTTAATTCTCTAGCCATATTTGTTTACCATTTTTAAAAGTAGAATTGTTAATCAATTTTATTTAACACATTAAGCACATTCCCTTAATGAGCAGTGACCAATTAAGCCATAGAACTGAGATTCAAATTCTGTCTTACAAAATACAAAGCAACTGTAAAAATCTATCTTCAAGTTCTTTGGGTTCATACTTCTAATTTCCATCAGCAACATGGTTTCACTCAGTGCTAGAGTCATGACTAAATATGAAAATTCTGGAGGTAATCATTGGTTTGAGATTGCATAATAATGCAAAAAAAAATTTGACACTGGGGATCAATATAGGATGATAACTGACCTATTAAAATACGTCTATTTACAGAAATTTCCAAAACTGCTCACCCCCCAAAAAGTTCCAACTAAGTGTTAAAAGAATTTTTATTTGATGCAAGTTTTAAACATCTAGAAGAAATGGGTAACCCAGCCTATTGGCAGGAATACTTTTCATTAAATAAAACAAGGAACCAATCATTTGCTCCAAAAAGTATATGACACCCCACCCCCTTGAAATTATTACATTGTCAGCAAGCAATGAACATCACAATTTCTTTCTTCACCTGAATTATCTGGCTTGTTTTCCTCTGTTTGGAGGTGAGAAGCATTAATTTCTGTGACTCCTTAATGTACAGGGGTCCTCAAACTTTTTAATTAGGGGGCCAGTTCACTATCCCTCAGACTGTTGGAGGGCTGGACTATAGTAAAAACAAAAACTTTGTTTTGTGGGCCTTTAAATAAAGAAACTTCATAGCTCTGGGTGAGGGGGATAATTGTCCTCAGCTGCCACATCTGGCCCACGGGCCATAGTTGAGGACCCCTGCATGGCCCTAAACTATCATCTCATAATCAATCCAATTTGGGTAAACATGTTCTATGATATTCACCATCCAGATGATTCAATCATGCTGAAAATCATGTCTTGTATGTAAAGGCAAGTAGGAAATCAACAAGATCTTCAAATTCTTGACTCCCCAGAAAAATATAAAATGCAATTCAACAAGTATTTAATTAAACACATAGTAAGCATCTTATAAATATCAATTGACTAACATTATTTGCAAAGCATTATGCTAGGTATTGAGGATATAATGATGAAATGAAAAACAATCCTTGTTCTCAAGGGCCTTTCATTCTAGGGGGATAAATGATCACTTGAGGAAGTAAAGAAAGAAAAGAAAAAGGATGAAAAGGAGATGGAGGAGAAATAGGAGGACAAAAAGGAGGAAGATTTAGAGGAGGGGGAAAATGCTAATCCCTAGAAGAACCAAGAAATGACTGCCGTTATAAATGACCAAGTTTGACCCCAAAAAATAGATCTAAAAGATGCCTCCCTGCTTCTTTGAACTATTAATTTTGAATAGTGCTGATAAAAGTCAGAATTTTCCAATGAGTTGGTTAATGTTATTCAACAATTTTTTTAATTCTTTATTAAAAGAGAAAGAGAGAGAGAGAGAAAAGTAGAAAGAAACACAATCAGAGAGTAGGGAATAATATACTGGGAAATATAGATAATATAAAAATAAAAGTTAACAAAAATGTAACAGAAAAAATCTTCCCATAAGAGGTGACATAAATTGAGCCTTGCAGGAAGATAGGAATGCAAAGAGGACAAGACAACAAGAGAATGCCTTCCAGGAATAAGGAACAGCTTTTTCAAAGGCACAGAAATAGCAGGGTGGAATGGCCAAATTCAGAGCACAGCAAGCAAGCCAATTTGACTGGAAGGCAAAGTGTGTGAAACGGAGATATACAAGATATAAGAGATTCTGGTCTTACTCTGGTGATTTTACATCTGTTGTCAAGGTTGAGAAAAATAGTTCATTTCCAATAGGCATTATTAACTCAGATGAGTTATGAATTGGCTAAGAAAACAAGCCTTTTGCTGAATGGTAGAAGACATAGTGTAAAGTCAGGAGGTTGGATAAATTCCAAAGCAAACTGCATCACATATGATAAGTAGCCCTTTCCTTTGACCAGAGCACTAAAAAGGTGCCAGTGATATGGAGTGATTGGGCTTTAATAGTTCTTATTATATTAGATTTATATAATAAGAAATTCAGATCCAGTGACTTAATAATGGTGATAGCATTATCCATCTTGCTGGAGGTAAGAAAAAAAAGGCTAATCTGCCTTTATTCAAAGTTCATTAAAGGCTGGGTTTTTCTTTCTGGTGGGAGAAGAAAGGTCTATGATAAGTCACCTTCAACTAAGCATTAGCGAGCAATCCCCCTTATGACTAATATGACAGCTCACAAAGAAGAAAGAAAAAGAATAAAGAGGCTAGACATTTTTCAGAGAACTTTATAGAACCGAGAAGATTAAGAAGGTATTGCTGCAAAGATGGAAAATTATTTAATGGAAATGGGAAATAATGGATGCCCAAAAGGATAAAAAGGAAAGAGAGGAAGACAAACCTAAAAGGAGGGGGAAATATCTTTGTGAAGGAGATACCAAAGGAATGAGGGTATGGCAAGGCTGTTCTGATGCATTCTATGGAAAAGAGGCAATAACACCAGGAGACATTTGGGCAGCTGGCAAGGGAGAAGAGATTGATGTCGATCTAAACTCAGAGTGGTCCAAGAGTCGATAGAAAGCATGTTGTAGTGATCATCTCTATTACTACATTCCCCCCTGGGTTTAGAGGTTCTGCAAAAATGCCTGCAGGGGCTATCTGTCAGCACCAAGAACAGAGACTGGCTCAATCATACCAGAATGAATTCTATGCTCTTTGCTTAGGTGATCAGTTGAGATAACAGGAAAGATGAATTAAATAATGTTACAGGAGTCAATGACATTCTTCTGTGGAAAATTAGTACATCTGTTGACCCAAGCAATTCTGTGTTTCCTAGCTATTACAACCAGAAAAGGATAGGCAAACTCCAAGACTTGGTGTGATGACTGTAGGAAAGGGCAGCAAGGTGGCTAAGTGGATAAATTGAGGGTCCTAAAGTCAAGAATATCTAAATCTTCAAATCTTGGCCTAGACTTTGGACAAGTCATTTAGTGAAGTTCCAGACACCTGAGTAGCATTATAAAGTCTGTTGAGAAACTAAGTGATAACCGTGAATGGAATGATGGGCCTGAAGTCAGAAAGCCTCATCTTCCTAAATTCAAATCTGGCCTCAGGCACCTGCTAGCTATCTGATCCTGGGCAAGAACTCATTTAATCCTGTTTGCCTCAGTTTCCTCATCTATAAAATGACCTAGAGAAGGAAATAGCAAAACACTCCAGTATGTTTGCCAAGAAAATGCAAAATGGGATTACAAAAGGTTAAATACCCACTGAAACTCCTGAAAACAAGAAGTTTGCACATTTCTATACATCAGTTCAATCAATCCTCACAATATCACTGTGAAGGAGATACTAAAATGATTATGATCATTTTAAAGATCAGGAAATGAAAGCTCTCTGAGGTTAAATGATTTGCCTAAGGTCACCCAGCTGAATAATTGTCAGAGGTACATTTGAATCCAGGTCATCTTGATGCTAAATCCAACACTATTATAATGTTCTGTCTCATATCCCAAATCCATGCTTTGTTACTTCAGAGTTATTCTCCAAGCCTCTTGAAATCCTTCCAGGCTCAGCTGAAATCCTTCCTTCTGTAGAAAGCATTTCCTCGTTTCCTGCCTCTTTTATTCCACCTCATTTTTGGAGCCTTTCTTCTGCTATCACCTCTCATTTCTGCTGTCCATATCTTGCATGTACATAGTTGTTGACATGTTGTTTTGTCCATGAGCTTCTCCAGGGTAGGGACCATCAGAGAGTTTGCTCTTTTTTGTATCCCTACCCTTAACACTGTATAGAGCACATTATAATGGTTTAATAAATGCTTATTGATTAATTATATAATAAAGAACAGACATCAGCTTACCTGAGGCAATGGAGTCTGTGTTTGTGTTCGGGGATGGTTCCTTTTGCCTCAAAACCATAATCAGCCTCTAACATTTATTACTGGCACCATTTTTATTATCAAGCATGACTGGCATTTATTGGGCTCTTTTCATCCCAGGATCCCAGAGTGTTCATAAACATTACAGACTGATTGGAAAATTATACACAAGGATCCCATCATCTTCCTCATCAAAGGCCAAATGTAGTAACTCTTTAACAGCTCATAAACAGGTTCGCCTGGAGTCCTGGGCAGACAGCAATGAAAATGACATTCTTCCATTATTAAAAGAAACAGCAATGCTAGGCAGGTGAAAGGAATACACCCAAGGAGAGCTTAAGCTGGACCGATAATCTTCAATTTGCAACATGGAGAAAATGAGAGAGAGAAGACACATTATTCTTTGACTATCTATTTCTCTTTTGACATAGAAAAAGTGTCATTTCGATGGTCTTCACGGAATAGAGGGAAGGGAAAATAATTAGTAAAAGAAAGCACTCTGATTACACAAAACTAGAGGATGACGGCAGGTCACATCTCCAGGTGACAATGTTATTCTGGGGCTTTTAAAGTCCTCATTTAATGTTACATAACAGTACTGATGATGGAAAGGCATTTGAGGAAATCTTCTCTAATTATTTTACCTGTGCTTTCATTGCCTTGTGAGCTATTTTGAGAGTCATAAAAGAAAGGGGAGGGAGCATCCATAAATTGTTGACTCTCTTTTGATTGTTCCTTCACAATGCTGACTTTTCTCTATTAAAGATGGCAGCCCCACTGTTGGCCAGATCAATATAGGGAGATGACATAAGAGCAAGAGCCCCAAGCTGAAAGCCAAAAGTCCAGTGTTCCCAGTCTGGTTCTGCTACAGCCAGCTTCATGGTCTTATCTGACTCAACCTCCTTGCCTAGGACTTCTCTATCTCATCCATAAAAGAGGACTTCTAAGGTCCCTTTTAATTCTAAAATTATATGAATGGCTATAGAGACAGAGATTGGAGCTGAGGTTTGATTGTTCCAGAGGTCTCCCATACAAGAAAACTCCTTTTCCCAATGTAAGCCAACACCTTGTCTGAAATGTCTCATCTTAGGGAGCTGCAGAGCAGTGAGAGGTTCATTGGTTTGTCTCTGGCACCTCCTAACTGGTTGACCTTGGACATAGTTTAGTTTCCTCATCTGAGAATCATGATACTTTTGTATTTCCTTCACATGGTTGTCCTGAATATGCATTAAGTTATCTTCTAAGAGGATCAATTTGTTCATCTGTAAAATTGGGAGAAGGTACCAGCCCTGAAGTCAGGAGGACTTGAGTCTAAATCTGACCTCAGACACTTAGCACTTCCTAGTTGTGTGACCCTGGGCAAGTCACTTAACCCCAACTGCCTCAGCAAAAAAAAAAATGGGGGGAAGGGAGATCTTAATATCTATAATACCTCCTTCACAATATTGTTCTAAAGACTGATTGAATCAACATATGAGAATTGATGTACAAATTTTGCAGTGATACACACATATCTAAGGTGCTATCTTCTTAGGTTTTGCAGCCATGGGAGACACAGGACAAAGCACCAGAGATACCAGCTGAATAAGGCTGAATTTGGGCTTAAATCTTCCTAGCTCTCAGCTTTGTTCTCTAGTCACTATACCATGCTGCCTCTCATGATTAGCTTGGGCATACTATATGTTCCTTTTATTTTTCTGAAACTGTATTTTCCATGTCTCTGACTGCTTTACTAACTACGTGATCATGATAAAACTAAAGGAGTCACATAAACATACCAGTCTATGTTTAGGTAATGGCCAGAACCTCTTCAGTGATCTACTTGACCCCAGTGTCTTCCTCTAATCCACCTCATCTTTGAACACTTATCAGGGTAATCTATTAACAAACACTACTATAATTGTATTATTTCCCCTTTTCTGACATTTTCAGTAAGTCCTTCTACTCTAGATGGAACAACTCTTAATTCCAAATCAACCACTGGATTCTCATCTCTTTCCCCACACTATTATCTACTACCTCCCACACTTACTCTCAGTGATCCAACACATCAAAGATGTGCCCCCATCAGACTTGGTCCTTTCTCCACAGATGCTGCTCATGACCCATAATTCAGGGATGACATCTTCAAGTCCTCATCACCAAAAATTCCATCCTGCTGGCCAGCCTGGAACTCAAAAACAGCATACTACAGAGGAAAGAATGCTGATTTTAGTAAAGATTTGGGTTCAAAGCCCACTAGCACTGCTTACTATCTGTATGACCTTAAGAAAATAATTTAATGTCTTTCAATTTATTTATCTGTATAATGAGGGTTCTGGACCATATGGCCTCTGAAGTCCCTTGAGTTCTAGATACAAACTAAGACTTTTTTGATTTGGTAAATAGTCAACACAGACTCTATCTGGAAATTCCCTAGAGGATCAACAAGTAAACTCTGATATTTAAAGCCCACCTCAACTTGACCCCTTTACTTTCCAGTTATATTTTTCACTATGTCCCTCACATGTACTAGGATCTAGCCAAATTACCCTTCTCCTGGTTGTCATACAGAATGCCTCCTTATCTGTGTACTAGTGGACATCCTCCCATGAAAGGGGATCTCCTTCCCCCATGTCCACCTCTTGGAATTCTGGGTATCCATCATCCCTTAGCTTAAACATCATCTTTTGCACAAAATCATTCCTGATTCCTCACCTCAAATGTCAATTTATTTTTTTATTATAGTTTTTTATTGACAAAACATGTGCATGGGTAATTTTTCAACATAAATCCTTGCAAAAACTTCTGTTCCAAATTTTCCCCTCCTTCCTCCACCTCTCCCCTAGATAGCAGGTAGTCCCATAAAATATCAATTCCTTAAAAATCATCTTATAGCTATTTTGCATATATATAGTAAATAAAATATATTTATCTATGCATATTTGCCCAAATATAGCTGCTTTCTCACATTAACAAGGTATTTGATGAAATAGGAAGAAAAAGGACATTTGTATGAACAATTTGCAAAGAAAATAAGTTCAAAATAAAACAGTTTGGAGAATCTCTAAAAGAGAAATCCCTCAGATAAAAAGTGCTTGAGGATAAAAAGTGCAGACAACTGTGTGAGGACCTGAGAAAGAGTAGCCCTTTTAAAGTAAAAGTATTAGTATAAATATATATAAAAGTTTAGTAAGAGGGACACGGTGCCACTTTAGCTTATATAACTACATTTCAAACTTTAAAGTTTACAACTAGATAATTGAATCAAAAAAGCATTTGGACATTATATGGTGTGTGTGTGTGTGTGTGTGTGTGTGTAATTGTGTCATATCTAACAGAAGCGTGGATCTGGGGTTATTAATGCAGGAAAGGTAGCTCACAACACATGAGAAGGCCCTGATTTGAGATAGGAGAACCCATAAGAGAAAGTAGATTAAAAGTCATAGGATTAGAAGCTTAGATTTAAGAAGATAGAAGATAGCTACAAGAAGAGAATGCAGAAGCTGAAAGAATAATGAAGTCAGCAGGAATAAAGGTCAAAATTTAGCTGTTGCTTCAATACGATTCCTAGCAGATGGACTCTGCAGTTAATTCTGGGGCATGATCTGATTGGACAAAAAAAATTTCACACATTAATAATATATGCATGTAGGTATCCATGTATATGTATAATTATTCATATATAGCTTATAATCTATAAGAGGATAAATGGTAGATTTATGTGTGTATTCTGTGTGTGCTTGTTCGAAACAAGGACTGTGGGATATTTGTCTTTGTCTCACCAGAGCCTAGCCCAAGGACTGGTAAATAGTATTATTATTAAATACATATGTAAAATAATATATATATTAATAGTTTAAACATTTATTGATTAGTTGATTAAACAAATTTTAAAATCAACAAATATTAATTTGATCTACAATGATTTTATGGAACATATTCTTTTAAAAAGATATACAGTTTGTATCATTGGGGAACTTAAATCTTCTTACAGAGATGAGCCATATTCCTAGAAAGAACTAACAATTGACATTGGTATCTTAAGTGCCAAGTAAAAGATAAAAAATGAGAATTCTTCAGTGATGAGGGCACAATATCATCACAGGGCTTGGTGCTGGAACAGCCTCAACAAATCCTTTGATCTGGGCCTTTGCTCTGAAGCAGATAAGATAGCATGGTCCTTATTTTGAAAGAAGGTACAAATGAGCAACTTGTTAAATCATTCACTTAGTTAGGTAAAATGCTAGACTTCCCAAATCTCGAGCCTCCAGAGACACTGTTCTCTCTTCACTTCACTGTTTCAGATAACAACAATAACAATACATGACATTTACTTATAGTTTCTGATCATCCTTCATGCAACCCTATGAAGTAGATATTCTCAATATACCCATTTTGCAGATAACAAAATGAGATTTGAAGATAAATGATTTTCCCGATGTCATACAGCTAATAAGTATCTAAGGCAGAATTCAAAATTCATTATTCCTGAATCAAAGTCCAATAGTATTTTCTGAATCTTCATTGTCTGTTTTTTTTTTTTTAAGCTAACAAATGGCCAGAAGTTGACTTAATACTTTCCCATCCTAACTCCTGGTTCCTTCTATACTTCAGGCACAAATGAGTTAAATTGTTCTAATGTTTAGGAAATATAAATGCTGCTGCTAATAAAAACCGACATTTTTCATGGCACATTTTAGCCTTATAATGGCTCTATGAGATAAGCAAGCATATCAGATATGATTATGCCCATTTTACAAACAGGGTGCCATAAGGCTCAGAAGTCAAATGATTTGCCAATAATCATATAAAGAATAAGGATTTGATGCAAGATTTGAACTCACATCTACATGATTCTTGATCTAATACCCTTTCCTGTAGACCAGACTGCCTCTAAATACTATTAAGAAAGCAGAGAAGCCCAGGTTCCACACTCCAGATGTTTTGCCCCTGTCTACAGTAAAAATAACATTTCTTCGTAAACTCATTTCCATGGAAAAACATATGAAAAAAGGGAGGAGTAGTTAAAAGTTCTTTCAATCTGCCTCCCCTTCCCCCATTTCTTGTGCTCCCAAATGCTGGCCTCCCTGAGGAACAGGACATGTGAGCATGTGCTAGTGGCATCAGAAGGTCCTCTTCTATTTGTTTCCATCTGAAATGCATTTATTTTATAACCCAATTAAAAACCCTGTGTGCAAAAATAAATAAAACCATGTGGATGTTGCCACATACATGGCTCTCTGGGCTCCATTTGGACCCACTGATAAATGGGAGGAAACACATTGTGTGGACGGATGCAATTAGCTGAAATGCTATATTTTTGGCCTCCAATGATGTCTGTTTACATTCAATCCCCACCTGAACACCCGACCTCGTTTGAAAACAAACTATAAAATCACGGCTGTGCAGATGGACCCTGTTTGGCTGGGGTTGATGTGCCAAAACACCTTTCCAATGTTATGTGAAGTGTTGACTTCTTCACTCGAAATTTCATTTTGTCATTTTTAATCAGTACAAGCAAATGCCACGCTTAATAATAACTCTCTGTTCCTCCATAATGCCTTTCAACAGAGGACTCAAAAGTACTTTGACAAACATTAATAAGCAAGGCCTCCCAACTGCTCCCTGGGCAGTCATTGCACAGGCTGAATTGAAGCAGCAAGTGGTGAGTTACCGTTTCTGGACCGGCAGAACACCTGGATCTGGGAGGGAGGGACCAAGATTATCTCCCTTGTTTCTTTGGCCCTAACATACTTACCTTACACTGAGCCTTTCCACACTTTCCAAGAGACATAGAGCCTCAAGTCAGTGAGTATCACTTTTCCCAAAAGAGCCCATCAGTGTTAAGGCTCATACTTGAAGGATCATGGCATTTATTAATATTTTATTTTTTTCATCTACTTCATTGCCATTCTTCCTTTGAATATTTGTTTTTCTAAGCCTTCCTGGCTTGGAAGAGGTAGCCCTGAGAGTGAAAAGAATCATTGTGTATCAAAGCTGGAAGAGATCTCAGAACTCATCCTGATCATTCCTTCATCTGAGAAGAAAATGGAAGCTCAAGGACAAACATATCATTTGTACGTTTTTTTCCTAAAACATCCCTGTGATGTAGATAATGCAAGTATTATTATCCCCATTTTAAAAATAAGAAAATTGACACTCAGAGAAATCAAATGGCTTGCCCAAAGTCCCATGGATATAGATTAGGAAGCTAAGTTTTCTAATTTGTTATGACATGATTTTTTCATTCTCTCCCACTAGTCTAAAACCAAGGTATTGAGGAATTAAAGCCTTAGATTTGAGCCATCCAGCATCTATTAAGCACTTAATATATGGTGGGCACTGTGAATACAATTTCTTTTTAAAACTACATACACATATCTGTCAATATGCATTTATTGCATATTAATTGTAGGTTTTTATTCTTTATCTGTAAAATTGATTAACCCACTGCTCACAAGAAATTATTTTAAAAAAAGAGGGGATTATGAAAAAAATGGGAAAATGAATGCTATCAATTAATTCTGGGTGGATGGGTGATAAGAACCCTATATTGTGGTGTTTTTAGTTAAGCAGAAGATAAAGAATCTGACCAAAGGAAGGTTGAAGGATAATTGGCAAATATCCTTCATCTAGATTATACCTCTTTTGAGGGCTATATATAATTGGAGGTTGAGTGTACTTCTAGTCAAGCTCAATGAAGTGTATCTTAGCTATAGTCTCAATAATATAAAATGTACTTAGCCCAGCTGTGTCTATTAAAAAGTTAGTCAGCAGGTGCTGTTTTGAAAGTTGAGCATAATTCAAACTATAATGTCTGCAATCAATCAAACTTTGCCCAAGCAGGAGAAAAGAAGATGACATTTTATCGATCGATGAACCTGAATTGATGGATCTTGTTTTGGAAACTAATTTTGTGGCATTCGTGGAAATCAGATTCCAAACTAGCACATAAGTCCAGTATAATTTTCAGAGGATACCGAGAGCTCCCAGGAGAAGGAGGAAAAGAAAGACATTCTACATCATCTCATCCTGAAATAGTCAGGATGGATCTTATTAGCATTCTTCCTAAAAACCAAGCTACATGACATGTTCACAAAAGGTACAATCAGAGAAAAACCTCCAAAGGAACTTGGGAAGGTGAAACTCTGCACAAGGAAGCTTTCTTAAGAAGATAGGCATGTCAATCAGAGTCAGGTTTCCAAAACTTCATCCTAAATCCATTACCCCTGGATGTAACCTACTTTCTTTCCATGCTGAAGGAATCTTACATCTGATCAAAGAAGGCCAATCAAGGACAAGACACTCTAGGTAATAAGCTGTCTCCTTCTGACAAGTTGGGGCCTACTTCAAGTATTTACTTCTTCCACAGATATTTCTCTTTCTTTTATCTTGAGAATTAAACTGAAAATACTCTTACCTGAAATAAGTAGATTTAGAAATGAAAGGGGCTTTTCATTTTCCCCAGCATGGCCAAAGTGGTTTCATGTAATGCTTTCTTATGGATGATAAACCTGGAGTTGGAAGGATCTTCAATGTTAGTCATTTTACAAATGAGGAAACAGACTTTAAGCAGTGAAATGTCTTACCCAAGGTCATAAAGATGATAATACTGTAGAGACAATATTTGAACCTAGACGCTCTAATGTCAGATGCACTACTTGTTCTTCAAAATTCTTTGTTCCAAAGTCCCATTAAAGATCCAAAGGCATCTTCTTCTTATAGTGGTTTTATTTTGGTTCACTCAGCACATGAATGTCTTTAGGCCTGTCTTTAAGATTGACCTTTCAATTAAAAATACACCTCCTACTGAGTCTGTCTTAAGTGTTTAACTGAGGTATCACAGGACTGACAAAATAAATTGGATGAGATCTGAAATGATATTAATGATAACAATTCAAATTTATAGAGTTATTGTGAACAAAGTACTTTATGAAATATAAAGTGATACAAACTGGATCAGTAATGTGATCGATAAAAAGAATTTCCAGGTAAGGAAACCATTTCTATAAAGCGAGGCTGTCACCTTCTCTACAACTGATAGTATAAGTGTTTCCTGGAATCAAATAATTTATCTAGGATCACATATCCAAAATGTGTGAAAAGCACAACTTAAACCTGAAAGCAAAGCTGTTTTCTATCTTTTTTTTTTTGACTGTTTAATTTTCATCTTGTATCTTTATTTTTTTAATAATACCTTTTTATTTTCAAAGAACATGTAAAGATAGTTTCTTACATTCACTCTTTTATTTAATAATTTTTAAAACCATTTTGAAAAATATGTAATTTTCAAATTACCCCGAAAATCTTTGTTTCCATTTTATCTCCCCCCTTCTCCTTTATTTCCCCCAAAAAGTAATCCAAATATTAAAAATATGCTATTCTTCCATGTATTTCTAATTAATTTTTTATTTAAAGCCTTTATTTACAGGATATATGATGGGTAATTTTTACAGATTAAAATTGCCAAACTTTTGTTCCAATTTTTCACCTTACCCACACCCTCCCTAGATGGAGGATGACCAGTAGATGTTAAATATATTAAAATATAACTTAGATACACAATAAGTAACATGACCAAAACGTTATTTTGGTAAAAAGAATCAGATTTGAAATATTGTACAATTAGTTTTGTGAAGGAAATAAAAATGAGGTTATAAATATAGGGATTAACAATGTAATGGTTTTTAGTCATTCCCAGAGTTCTTTTTCTGGGATAGTTGGTCTAGTTCATTTTGCTCCATTGGAAATGATTTGGTTGATCTTGTTGGATGGCCGTCCATCAGAACTGGTCATCATTGATTGTGTTAAGTTATAATGATCTCCTGGTCCTGCTTATTTCACCAGCATCAGTTCGTTAAGTCTCCAGGCCTTTTGAAATCATCCGTTGGTTTTCTAGAACAGTAATATTCCAAATTTCATATAACAATTTATTCAGCTTTCTCCAATGATGGACATCCATTCAGTTTGTTTTTAGCACTAAAAAGAGCTGCCACAAACATTCGTGCAAAAGGTCCTTTCCTTCTTTTTCTTTTGGGAATAATCCCAGTAAACAGGATCAGGGTATGCACAGATTGATAACTTTTTAATGCTCAAACATTTAAAATGGTTGGATTGTTCACAACCCACCAACAATGCATCAATGTCCCAGTTTTCCCGCATCCCCCCAACAATAATTTTTTTCCCGTCATCTTAGCCAATCTGACAGGTGTGTGTGGTATCTTAGAGTTGTCTTAACTTTTCGATTAATAATGCTTAGATCTTTTTCATTGACTAGAAATAGTTTCAATTTCTTCATCTGAGAATTGTCTGTTCATATCCCTTTGACCATTTTTCAATTGGAGAATGGCTTGATTTTTTTATAAATTAGGAATTTTATATTTTGGAAATGAGGCCTTTATCAGAACCTTTGACTGTAAAAAAATATTTTCCGTTTATTGCTTCCCTTCTAATCTTGTCTGCATTAGTTTTGTTTGTACAAAACTTTTCAGTTTGGTAAATGAAATTTTCATTTTGTGATCAGTAATGATCTCTAGTTCTGCTTTTTCATAAAGGCCTTCCCTTCCACAGGTCTGGAGGGTAAAACATCCTGTGTTCCTCTAATTTATTAATATTTTCTTAGGCCAGGTCATGAACCCATTTTACCTTATCTTGGTGTACTGTGTTAAGAGGATCAATGTAGTTTGCCATATTAGTTTCCCAATTTTCCCAGCAATTTTATCAAACAGTAAGTTCTTATCCCAAAAGTTGGGACTTTTGGGTTTGTCAAAGACTAGGTTCATATTTATTGACGCTTTATCCCTTGAACCAATCTATTCCACTGATCAACTAATCTTTCCTACAAAAGTTTTTGGTAACTGTGCTCATAATATAATTTTAGATCTGCACGCCATTCATTTGATTTTTTTTTCAAATTTTGAAATTTTGACCTTTTTGTTTTTCCAATGAACTTTGTTTTTTTTTCTAGGTCATTAAATAGTTTTTGGGAGTCTGATTGATATAGCACTAAATAAATAGATTAGTTTAGATAATATTGTCATCTTTATTATATTTTGCCCTATCCAAGAATTTAATATTTTTCCAATTGGTTAGATCAGACAATTTGATGAAAAGTGGTCTGTAATTTTGTCAAAAGTTTGATTTTCCTGGAGATAGATTCCTAAATATTTTATATTATCAGTAGTTACTTTAAATGGAATTTCTTGTAACTCTGACTGTTGGATTTTGTTAGTGATATAAGAATGTGATGACTTTTGGGTTTATTTTATAACCAAACTTCAAAGTTGTATTATTTCAAACTTTTTAGAAGAACTTGGGCCTTCTTACATCATTCCAAAGAGTGATAATTTGGTTTCTCTTTTTTCTTATTCCTTTAATCTCTTTCTCAGCCTTATTGTGTAAAGGTTTTTCCTATTAAATGGGTGATAGTGGGAATTTTTCATTTAGATTTTGGGTGGGAAGTTTGTTTTTTTTTGGCTTTGATGGTTTTAAAAGATGGCGTTATTTGGGTTTTTTCCAATTCAGGGTTTTTAAAATGGTGTTGGGAACTGCTTCTGCAATTGGATTATATAGGTTTTTTTTTGAAAAAATTAAAAGTTTTTTTTGGTTTTGGTAAAATTTTATATGTGTTTTTTGGAGTGATTTTTGTTTTTTTAATATTTTTTAAGATTTTGTAATTTTTAGGGAGATTGGTTTTTTTTTCTGTTTTGCCATGGTTTAATGTTTGTCGGTAAGGGAATTTGGTGGATTTTTTTATTTTTCCAAAATTTTATAGATTTGAAGTTTAAATGTTTTAAAATTAAAAACCATTGGTCCCGGGGTTTTTTTGGGAGTTGAATTGCCTGTTTATTTTTTTTTTGAAATGGGACTTTAAGAATTTATTCCTTTGTTGTTGGGGAAGTTTTTTTGGAGGTAGTATTTTCATTAGGTTATAAATTTATTAATAAAGTGAGAAATAATTTTTTTATTTTTAATTTTTTCTTGGTGGAAAGTGATTTTTTTTAAGCTATAATTTTTTTTTCCTTTTTTAATGATTAACGGTTTTTTTTTTTTTTTAGAACCCAATTTTGTTTTATTAATTGTTTAGTTTTTTTTAATTTTTTACCCTTAATTTTGGCTTTTTTTTGGATTGGGGTTTTTATTTGGGTTTTTTGTTTTTTTTAAGTTTTAATTTTTTTCTTGTTTTATTGAAGTTTCTTGATTAAAATTTTTTTCGGGTTTGGGCCCCTTTTGGTATGATGTTTTGTCATTTTTATGAAATTTTTGCTTTTTTTGTTACCCAATTTTTTAAGAGGATTGTTTTGTTTCCTTATTTTTTTTTTTTTTGTTGGGGGTTTTTTATTGCCAATTCTGGGCATTTCATTTCTGGTTTTTGCATTTAATTTTTGGGTTTTGCCCTATTTAATTTTGAATAGGTTCCATGAATGCTGAGAAGAAAGTTATTTTTTCTTTTTCTTTTTTTCCAAAGCCAACTCTTTTTTCTAATTTTTTTTTTTTTTTTTTTTTGTTTTTGTGGTTTGATTTTCTTTTGGAGTGGGTTGGAATTCCCACTTTGGGTTTTGTTGTCTTTTTTTTTGAACCTTTTTAATTTCCTTGGTTGGGAACCACTTATTTTTTTAATATTAATTGTTTGTTTCGGTTAAAAGGTGAGAAAATTTTTGTCGAGGTAGATTTTTGACGAAAAGAAAATTGATTAATTAAAAAGGTGGGAAGGAAAAATTCTAAAGGGTGTTTAAGTTTGTTTTTTATGTTTTTGTAAAAACAATTTGTGGGTTTACTTTGATGTTCATTTTCCCTTTTATGGGGGAGTTATCCCTTTTTATGGTTGTTTAAATTGTTTTCTTTTAAAATTATGTTTTTATTTTTTTGTAATCTTTTAAATTTAGAATTTGTATGATGTTATTTTTTATAATTTCCCTTTTGAGTTTTTTCCCTTTTCCCTTTATTTTTTTTTTTTTTCCCTTTCTTGTTTTTTTGGGCGAGAGAAATTTTTTAAAAAAATGTCAATTTTTTTTTTTGAGTTTTGATGAGAAGATTAACTGTTTTCCCTTAAATTCATTAGATATTGGTTTTTTTGTGGGATGTGGTTTTTTTCCCTCCTTACCCTTTTTCTGCCATTCCCTTTCCTATTATTTTTTAGTTTAAGTACTAAATTATAATGGTTTTTTTTGTATATCCCAAAGAAATAAATTTCAAGAGTTATTTTTTTTTTTGCATTTTGAGTTTTGGTGGGAGTCTTTTTGTTTTGTTTTTTTTAAAAAAATGGTTTTTGTTTTTAAATGTCCATTTCTTTGAAGAAAACCGCTTAGTTGGGTGTTTTGGGTATCCCAAGTTTTTTGGTTTTGGAATATTTTGGTTTTTTTTGGGAAGGGGATTTGGGTATTTTTTGTGGACCCTTGTATTTTAAATGTTTTTTTTTGGTGCTTGTAAAATTTTTTCCTTAATTGATAGTTCTGAATTTCCAAATTTTGGGTTTTAATTTTAGGGGTTTTTTTTAAAGGTTTTAGGGTTTTTGCCATTTTCCTTTTGATTTTTAATTGGGGTTTCTTTTTGATATTTTTTGTTAGTATTAGGTTTTTTTCATTGTTTTTAGAAAGTCCAATTTTGGGATTATTTTCCTGATTTTTTTCAAGTTGTGTTTTTTGGAGATAATTGGGTTTTTTTTTTTTTTGTTTTTGTTGATATTTTTGTTCTGAATAGTTTTTTTGTTGTTTTGTTTTGTTTTTTTTATTGTTTTTTTTACTTTTTTCGTTTGTTTGGTTTTGAAATGTTTGTTTTTGTTTGGAATTTTTTTTCCTTTCACTAATTATTTTTTTTGTGTTTTTTTCCAATCAGATTTTTTTTTTTTTTTTTTAATCTACCCTTTTGTTTTGTTTGGGAATTTTAATTTTCCTTGTTTTGGAAGTTGTTGTTTTTTGTGGGTTTTTTTTCCCTTTTATTTTTCTTTTAACTTTTAATGGTTTTTTATGAGAAACCATGTAAAGGGAAGTTGATGTTTTTGTTGTTTGGGTTTTGGTTTGTGACCTGTTTTTTCTGATAGAAGTGTTGATTTTTTATTTTTTTGTTTTAAGTTTTTAGGTAGGTCTAGGAAGGGGGTTCGCCCCTGCACAGAGGGGAGATGTAAACCATTGGTCTGAGGTTGGGAGTGCCTGAGTGAGAGTTTTCCTTCCCCAACAGGGAAGTGGATTCAGATGGGAGTATTAAGTGCCCAGTTGGGCTTGTGGTTAGCATTCCCCGGCAGAGACAAGGGGAAAGTGTCACTGCCCCCAGGCCGGAGCCTCTTTGGGGACTGTGAGAAGGCTGACGCAGACGCAGACCACTGCAACATGCCCCAGCCCCTGCCTGATGCAATTGCCCTGAGAGCCATGGCCCGCCGAGCTCCCCACGGGAATTGAGGCAACCTGGCTGTGTCCTCCTGTTAGGATCCAACTGCCCCAAGGAAAAGCTGCCCACTTGTGCTAGATCGTGCTTTCCTGGTTTGAGACCTCCTCGGAATCTAATTTTCTCCCAGTCTGCGCTGATCTCCCCTGGCCCAGGAACCAACCTTTTTTAAGATCAGATTTTTCGGCCAGTGAGTTTTCACTTTTATCTTTAAATTGTACCAGTAAGACTATTTTTTGAGGCCGATATTATTGATAAAGAGGGTAAGAGAAGAGTTAGAAAGGGTGTCTTCTCCCCATCTGGTCCTCCCATAATTATCATGCTACACAAGAAAAATCAGATCAAAAAAGAAAAAAAAAACAAGAAAGAAAACAAAATGCAAGCAAACAACAACCAAAAGCATGAAAATGATATGCTGTGATCCACACTCAGTTCCCACAGTCCTTTCTCTGGGTGCAGATGACTCTCTCCATCACAAATCCATTGGAACTGGCCTGAATTTACCCCAAGGAGAAAACTTCATAAAATTTTAAATCGATAATCTTGTTGTTGCCTTGTAAAATGAAATCCTGGTTCTGCTCACTTTACTTACATGTAAATCTCTCCAGGCATCTCTGAAATCATCCTGCTGATCATTTCTTAGAAGACAATAATATTCCATAACATTCATATACCACAATTTATTCAGCCATTCTCCAACTGATGGGCATTCATTCAGTTTCCAGTTTCTTGCCACTACAAAAAGGGCTGCCATAAACATGTTTGCACATGTGGGTCCTTTTCCCTTTTTAATGATCTCTTTGGAATACAGTTCCAGTAGAAACTACTAAATCAAAAGGTATGGACAATTTCATAGTCTTTGGGCATAGTTCCAAATTGTTCTCCAGAATGGTTGGATCATTTCACAGCTCCACCAACCACATATTAGTGTCCCAGTTTTCCCACATCCCCTCCAACATTTATCATTATTTTTTCCGGTCATCTTAAGGCTCTGTCTTCTCTAATATTGTGCTACCACATCTTCATTTCCATATTATGCTACTTCTTGGGATAAAAGACAAACATGATCTAAATGTCAGAGATGACTAGTAACACTTAAGATGTGTGAAATCCTGGGAAAACAGAGCAAAAAAATTAGTCTCAGCCCTCTTATGTGATACTGATTCAATCTTGGCTATATCTTCGGAAAATGTACACAGAAGAAACATGAGACACAGTCTAATGAGGAAGCACTGATTCAGAAAACTAATTCTTCTGAGCTGGTATAGCTCAGGGGCCTCTTTATTCTATAGTTATTTCCTTGATAGGGGAAATAGCCCTTCCTAGAGTTACTCCATTGGCGTTTCCCATCTTAATACTGCTCTACCAATCCCATAAGGCTAGAACAAATATGTCTCCAGAATTTTCCCTCTCCAGGATACTATGACATAAAATTCACTCCTGGTGTCTGGCCAAATGGAGTGAAGTCCCAGAAAGCCACAAATACTAAAACAATTGGGATTAGACCTAGAATCCTTGATAATACCATAAGCTACATAATCATGTCAAGCCTGAGAGCTCTTCCCATGATTACTAATTCACAAGCCCCAAATGATGTGCTCTGTATTCTTCCCTTGAAGAATATCAATAACCAGCCCAAATTATCGGTGATACTCTATTATTGCATCTCGCATTATGGAGCTTTGATATAATTACTGCTCCTACTGATGAATATGTGTTTTCATTCCAAGTGCCTATCTGATTCTTTCTACCCTTTTATACTCCAGCTTGTTTTGGCTGCCCATGTCACAACATGCTTTCCTATTTGTGACATATAATTGGGACAGTGGTGGAATTCCTGATTCATGAACAATTACTGCCATTAACTTATTCCTCTTCATTCATTAACAACACCGTCCCGAATACTTTCTGCATATCAAAATTGAGCATGGATAGTTATGATGATCATCTCCCAAAAAGTGTGGCTTCCATGATGTAGTGGGTTCCAAATTATTTTGTATAGGTTGGACTTGCGCTCTCTGCCCTCTTATCACAGAGAGAAATATGGTGTGACTGGAGCAGCCTCTATTTCATAAGTAAAGAAAGTGGTACCAAACCAGATGCACAGAGATCATGTATATTTGGCAATTGAGAAAAATGCTCAGTGCCATTTACTAAGAAGTAGGAATTGTAGAGAAGTGAGAGCCTGGGGTATTGGTAGAAAAAACACAAAGTCCTGATCAGCTTGTTCTGGTCCCTGATCTTAAGTGCTCAGTGCTCTACAAAAGATAGTAATTGCTTGGAGAAAAAAGGAGAAGGCTCACCACTGCTAGCCTTCATCATTATCAGCAGGGAACACGTTAGTGTACTCTATTCAACCTAGTTCTATAATAGGCTGATATGTTTCATTCCCCCAAAGAACAGCTTTCTATCCATAGTACTGAAGAAGACTTGTTACAGAAGTCTAGAGAAGATGTTTTACTTTTTTTCAAATACTCTGTTAAAGAATTTGATTTGCAAATTTTTGAAAAGAAATTTTCATATGGAAAGAAAATGTGATACCTTCTGACAAAAAGGTTCCTGGAATTTTAGGAAATCGATATTTAGAAAAAAGATCAGCTCTTTCTATGAGGGTCAACTTGAAGATCCAAAGAAAAAGCTGCACAAGAACAGAGACTGAGCTTCTAAGGATGTTCATTTTGGAATAGGTTGAGGGTTGTAGAAATATGGAGTTTTAGAGATCAGAATATAAAATGGCTATTGCATACTTTAACTGCCCAGTTAAATCTCCCAAATTTAAAGTTTTGGGTAGCTGTTAAGCTTAGTACCTTTGTGAGAAGTCATGTTTTAATTAAATGTATAAAAATTAATAGGTCTAAAAGTGGTTTTTTACTCCATCCATATGAATGTATTATAATGATATATTCCCTGCCTCACTTCTTATTCAACTAATTAACTAATGTTCATTCTACAAACAAAACATGGATCTAGAGCTGGAAGGGATCACAGATGCAATGTAGTCCAAATCCCTTCTTTTGCAAATGGTGAAACTGAGGTTCATGGTAAAAAAGTGAGTTGACCTCTGCTGGAAACCTCACAAGTGATATTCATTATACATATACCATGTTAAAGGCATTGCACTTGGGCCTATGAGAAAATAAAAGCCTGGGACATATGTCTTTATTTCCTGAGATTATGACCTGTACATTAATATAATGTCAAATTGCATATGATATATCATAAGAAAGGCATAATTTAAGTATTTTAAAAAAGCAAAGATTACTTCTAGTTGGGCACATCTGTAAAAACAGAAGAATTTATGAAAATGGTTGCATTTGAATTAAGATTTGAAGAATGCATACAAGTTTGATAGATGGAGATAATTATGAGTACAAAAACTATAAGAATCAAAAATGGGAGAAGATTCTTGAAGACAGATCATAAGAAAAATGTTAGAGGAGCTAATAAATGGTTGGGTTTCCACTTGCTGTCCAATAAAAGCTTCTGTTTGCAATATGGTTTAGACAAGAGTCAATTAATTATGACTCCAATTCTGTTAAGAAAATTAGTTCGACCACATCTTCAGCATAAGAAGCTTATTATAAAGAAATTATGTCTCAGTCTGAACCGGTAGATCATGGGAATGCAAACAGATATAGCTGAATTTTATAAGAGCCTCCAAGAATGTTTTCCATGACTTATTTTTTACTTAATAGTCTTTTATTTTTTCCAATCATATGTAAAGATAGTTTTCAATACTCAACTGCATAAGATTTTGAGTTCCAAATTTTCCTTCTTCCTCTGTTACCTCCTACCTCCTCAAGACATCAGACAATTTGATATAGATTATACATGTACAATAATTTTAAACACATATCCAATATTCACAACATATCTAGTCACAACATTAGGCACATGAAAGAAAAATCAAAAAGAAAAAAATTAAAATAGTAATTTTTGATCCACATTCAGTCTTCATAGCTCTTTCTCTTAGAACAGATGGCATTTGCCATCACACGTCTATTGGAATTGCCTTGAATCATTGTATTGCTGAGAAAAGTTGAAAGTCTATTTTAGTTGATCACACAATCTGGCTGCTGCTGTGGACAATGTTCTCCTGATTCTGCTCACTTCACTCAGAATCAGTTCATGTAATTTGTTCCAGGCTTTTTTGAAATCAGCCTGCTCACCATTTCTTTTTAGAACAATAGTATTCGATTACATTCATATACTATAGCTTATTCAGCCATTCCCCAATTAATGAGCATCAACTCGGTTTTCAATTCTTTACCACCACAACAAGAGTGGTTACAAACATTTTTTGCACATGTGAGTCCTTTTCTCTCTTTTATAATCTCTTTGGGATACAGACCTGGTAGTGGTATTGATGGATGAAAGGGTATGCACAGTTTTGACACCCCTTGGTTATAGTTCCAAATTGTTCTCCAAAATGGCTGGATTCATTCACAACTCCATCAATGATGCATTGGTGTCCCAGTTTTCTCACATGCCCTCCAACTTTTAGCTTAATCTTTCCCTGTCATTTTAGGCAGTCTGATGGGTGTGAGATGGTATTTCAGATTTTTCATGGCATCTTTGTGAATAAAGTAGTGATATGAAGGCTAATTGATAATAAAATTAGAGTTTGGAGGAAATGGAATGGCTGAACACAAAGAATAGTTAGAAATAGATTAAAACACATTTAGAAATAGGTCTCCAGGTAAGTGTTCTGAGTATCAATTTTTAGTCATGTGCTAGTTCTCTTGAAATTTCTACTTGATGGCCTTGATCTTTTCAAGAACATAGAATGTCTGAAATTACTTTTTCATATGTCTAAGAAAAATATAATCAGAATAAAAAGAATGTATGATGTATTTACTTCCACTCCTGTCTTATTTTATTTCATTCATGACTAATTTCCTTTAAATACCATTCCATTTTTTAGAAAGCTCTGATACATGCTAGGATTTGTATGAAGAGAGAGGTCAGTACTCATACTAATAGAGAAGCCTGTAAGGTCATTTTTATATGAGCTATTAGGGGATCCTGCAACAAGGAAATCAGCCAACCCTCAAAACAACTCAAAACAAAGTATAAAAAGAAAATCAAAGGGCTATGAACATTATAATCCCCAGAGATAAAATTGGCATCATTTCTCCCAAATTTCCTCTCTCTAAGAGTCTTTAAAAACACTACTTTTCTTGCTTTCATAAAATGACATCCATAATCCTAAGTATGTCTCCTATGTACCTTTTCCTTTTTATCTCTAATTAACAGGCATTGTTTCTTTTCTAACACTGGGTATGCTATGTATTGTCAAAAATGCATTTTGAAAAGGGATTATGGTCTGTATTCAACATCAAGTCTCTTGAGCACACAGAATATGAGGAGAGGAGGAACTAAGCTTTGAAGCAAAATCTGAAACCAAGGAATTAAATAAAAATGCTGAATTGTGGGCTCAATTTCCCAAAAAGCTCACTGAAGAGTTGAATATTCTTTAATTAAGCTAGAATCAAATGTGGGCAATAGTACCTTAGCCTCAAAATGATTGCAAATCAAAGTTGGCCACATCACCATATATTTGTAACTATTGGTCAAAGGTTATCTCTGGAATCACTCTGGTTGACTTTAATAATAATTGGAACTGTACAAAAGTGGAATGTATCACTCTAAAGAGGTTAGATGATTCTTGAAGTTACATAAGCATAAGGATACTTTTTTGAGTGAGTTGGATGCTAAAGTCCTTTCCAGTTTTCAGATCGTAAGATTTGATAATACCCTTTACCTTTGGTATAATCTCAGATTCCTGGTCAGTGATGGACACTAAGTAACTGCATTTTGTTAATAAAGTCCTAGAAAGTTGGAAAGTCAATGTGCTTTAAAGGGATCATGGACAAAGCAATGGATTTGGAATCAGGAATATGTAGGTTCCAATCTCATCTTTGATACTTCCTAGCTAATGACTGTGGTCAAATACTTTAATCTCTCCGCCACAGCTTCTTCATCCATGCATTGAAGAGGCCGTGCATATGATAAACTCAAAGGTATCTTCCACCTCTGAATTGATGATTTATGACCTTTTCACATTCATGGCATATGGCACTTGATCTACACCTGGCAATTTCCTTTAAAGAATCTATATTGTGGAGATAAGATTTTGATCCTGCACATCTCCAAGCTTTAAAAAAGACAGTTAAGATTTTTCTAATATTCTCCCAAGTCCACTCTCTTAATGGAGTTAAATTCCAACTTTTAATACTTTTCAGTCCTGTTGTTATTTTCTCAGTTTGAGCACTTTGATTGGCATAAATTGTCTATGTTCTCTGTGTCTTGTAAAATGTCTTTAGAGATGCTATCGTCTGATTATATATTACCCTCTGGTCAACGAGGTATAGGAAAAGCCACTTGAACAGATCTTATCTCATGGCCTAAATCATATTGGACAAGAATCTGCAATTAGCACAAAGCAATCGGGATACAAATCATTACATGTTTTAAAACTATATCTGGATCAACCTATGACCTCATTATGTATTGGAGTTTATATTTTAATTCTTTTCATGTAGAATAACAATCCTGGAGGAATCTTTTTTTTCCCAAATATTCTTTCTGCTGCTGAAAGCATTATATCATAACTTTAATTATACATATTTCTTCCTCTCTCCTATTCTTCTTTTATTACCACCCTTGTATCTAACAATTGTCAAATCTGTCCCAGAATCTCTTACATCATGTCCACTTTTCTCCACTCACATAATCATTACCCCATTGTTCAGATCCTCATCTCCTTTTACTTAGCATATTTTCTAGCATCTTTGACTACCACGCTCCTCTCTTCAATCTATCTTAGAGATAGCTAAGTAGAATAGTAGATAGAATGATTGACTTCAAGATAGAACAACAAATCTCAAATTCTGCCTTACACACTAAGTTTTGTGATGTTAAACAAGTCACTTGCTTCTCCAATCTCAGTTTCTTCCTCTATAAACTAGAGCTTCATCATAGGATTTTTATTCAGATTAAAAGGGTAATACTTCAGTTATGTTGAAAACATTGATATACTTTATAAATGTTGAAAACATTGATATACTTTATAAATATTAAATATTATTTATAATTATGCTTATACTTATTATCTCAATATTCCTCTTTCTAGTTTAAATTTATTGAGAATTTTTAAAAGATGTTGTGACTGCTTACCTTGGTTCACTTTGGACTTCATAGAGCAGGGGAAACAGCCCTGGACTAAGAAACTAAAATCTGGTAGTAGTAATGATTCTTTTGTGTTGTTTTGGACAAGGCTATCAATCTGAGGCTTCGATCTTCCCATCTGTTTGAAAAAATCATAAAGATGAACCAAATGAGCAATGAACACTATGACCCCTTTCAAGTCAAGAATTTTATTCTACAAATACTAGTATACTGTCATATAATGGGCTCTTGGTAAATAAAAGTTTCAAGATCAATTTTTCTTGGGGGGAACATCAAGCTGATTGAGCTTTAGCCAAATTTCCCATCATCTTGCAGTAAATTTAAGGTTCTCTTAGAAACAAAATATCTTTATAATAAATTAAAGATCAGAAACATAGAGGATGGAGAGACCTTACAGATCTTCTGGTTTCAACTCATTTTATAAATTAGGAAACTAGGATCTAGAATAGAGAAATATAATGACTCACCGGACATCAGACAGATCAGAGCATCAGAGACAGGATCTATCTCCTCACTCTTTCTGGAGCAAGAATTCATTCTCCTATGATCACATGATCTTCTTCATCCAGATGAGTGGGGAGGCATCCTGGAGAGAGAGAGCTAGTTGGTGAATCATAGATTTTCTCTAATACTTGCTACCTTAGGCTATCTCAAACAAGGCATTCCCCTTCATATGCCTTCAGAGAATTCGATTGCCTCCTCTATAAAATAAAGTGGTTGGACTTTATGACTTGGGAGGTCCCTTTTGCTTTCAGATCAATGACTCTACTACTAATTATTCTGTGATCCCAAGCAACATAGGTGGGTAGACGAGATTCTTCATCATAGTTTGTAAACTAGGAGAGCAAGAAATACATCTAAAAGAAGCTACATCTAACGCTGCCCGTTCATTTTCTTCATTCCCACCAAGCCCTTGGAAAACCAATTTTGACATCTGACAAGTTTAAAAAAAAAGTGGGGCTGACTTCAATCACACCAAACCTCTCTCCCATTTTTCATTGCGGCTTCAAGGCAGGCCTCAAATCTAGAGATCTAAAATTAATCTACATGACAAGTGCAGAGGTACCCAACCACAAAAGGAATAAAAATAGTTGCTTGATTGTCTCCCTCTCTATATGTCAGTACATACTGCCTCACCAGTCATTTTGTTTTATTGTTACTTTAGGTGAAGGTAAATGTTATAGATAAGCAAATATAGATGAGGAAATACTGCAGCTAGTTCAAAGTATGCAATAGGTCATAGACCAAGCTGGTGTTTTCAGATATAGCAGCTCCTCCAAGTAGTCACGTTCCTGCTATGGAATTGTAAAACAGTTCCCAGAAAATAAATTAGATTTTACAACATGGTATGGTACAGAGGGGTAGGCGCTGAGCACAGTGTATATCAAAATAGTGGTGATGTTGTTTTACTTGTTTAAAACACACAGATAACAGATGCCTGTTTCTCATATGAAAACATACTTGGTTAATTGAGTTCTGGAATGCTCCTTGATTGTCTGAGAATCAAGTTTCTTTTGTTTCTCTAACCTGAACCATATGATTACGTGTTCCAACAATAGAATAATTGTTCTGCTTCTTTTGTATTTTATCAACGAGAACCAGTTAAAAATACTTTTACAGTAATAATCTTCCCATTTTTAAGAGACTCAGAGTCTAAAATAAATATCCAGCACTGCAATTGTGTAGGAAATGATGCCGTATATCTTTGATCCTGAATTTGGAAATTCTCATAAAATGTTATTATGCAAAATAAATCTTGTGCCGTAAATTATCTGTTAGCAAATGTTATTCTTCAATTTCACTTCCAAATTATCACAAATGAATTAGTTTTTTCCTATTAAGCTGTCAGAGAAAAATGTTGCCTCCCAAAAAAAGAGATTGGCCTTTAAGAAGAAAGAAAACACAGACTGCCCGAAGGCAGGTCCACCCCAATCACTGACATAACACGGTTCCATTTCATGTTCTGACACATTTCTGTGCATCCATCAAAACTGTGTGATCAGTAAAGAATCACCAAAACGAGGTCATTTGTCTGGTCCTTTTGGCTTTATGAGTATATGAGAGAAAAGTAAATCTAGTAAAATAAAATTTTAAATATCAATAACTTGAAAAAATGTAGTCAAATAAAACCAGATTTCGGATTTGTTTGACACAGCTGCACAAGGTCATGGCCTCCTTGAAAAGCAAGGAAAGTTATGATTCAGTGTTACCAATAATGTGCAACTGATTAAAATGAAATTATTGGATTCTAAGCATGGTATGCATCATGGTGACATTTTCCATTAATCTTTTTTTTGGCTTTGAAATTAAACTAAGAAGGAGTCTTCTGATGTGAGATAACAGGCTGACACCCCATTTAGCATGAAGACAAACATATTGCTATCGTTAATAGGACATAAGCACTAATGCCAATCAGATAGAGCTTTCTTTTCATGTAACTGATGGATGGATATTCATATGAAAAGAAGGTAAAGTGAAAAAAGGAAGACATGAATTTTTTAAAAACCTATCTTGCTCCTCACTTTTTTTAGAAATAGGGTCAGGAAATAAAGACTATGTTGGAGGACACTGAATGATACAGTTGGTGTGAGATAATGAGAAGAATATACAAGATATAGAGATTAAGAAATTATATTCAAATCCCAAGTCTGTCATTTATTGACTGTGTCCCCCAGCAAGTCATTTAAGCCTTTGGATTCCAATAAAATAGCTAAAGTAACATCTATATGGCAGGATCAAGGTCTCTTAACTTTTGGCAAGTTGTGAATTCTCTCTAAATCTCCACATCTGTAAACTGAGGATGATAATAATAGCACCTACTTCATAGGTTGACAATAGGGATCAAGTGAGATGAAATATATGTACAATGTTTTATAAACTTTGCAGGGGTCCTCAAACTATGGCCCGTGGGCCAGATGTGGCAACTGAGGACGTTTATCCCCTCACCCAGGGCTATGAAGTGTCTTTATTTAAAGGCCCACAAAACAAAGTTTTTGTTTTTACTATAGTCCGGCCCTCCAACAGTCTGAGGGACAGTGAACTGGCCCCCTATTTAAAAAGTTTGAGGACCTCTGCAAAGTATCATCCAAATTCTAGTTATGACTATTATCTTCATTATTAATACATGAGGAATAATATATACTCAAAAATGCTAAGTGTTAACTGTTGGTAACAATCAAGGTGGGTAGATACAGGATATAGATGCAAACATATTAATATTCATAATACAGAATAGTTTCTGTGCTATGTGAAATAGTCTACTAAAGCACTTTGTAAATAGTCAAGTTTTCGGTAAATATTTCCTGGTATTACTGCTATTTCCCATCTAGATCATGGGGCCATATTAAGAAATTCCATTCTCAATTATACTTTTTCTACTTTTACACAAACTTAGCTGTTTCATTTTTTTTTTTCTTCTTGAAGGCAATTGGGATCAAGTGGCTGGTCCAAGGTCACATACTAACTGAACCAGGATTTGAATCCAAATCTTCCTAACTGTAGGGCTAGTGTTCTATCCACTAGCTTCTCCTCAGCTGTTTCTAATATAGGAACTACTGCACAATTATGGAGTAGAAAGCTGGCAATGGCTAAAGCTTGGAAAGAAGATTTTAGAAGTCAGAGGAAGAATTTAAAAGAATTTTTACATGGACACCGAATATGATCATTGGGTTAAATTAGAAAGTATTCTTTCTAGATGAGCGTACTCTCATTTGGCAGTTTCAGAGCCTTGAGAGCATGCCCAAATCTTATCCATGACTGCTAGTTCTTTCTCCTTGGATCCCATAGTGTTGATCTATTTCTGGACTATGGACAGGTCTTCTATCTTGGATCCTACCATTCTAAAAGTGCTGATCTATTTCTGGAACACAAGCAAGTCTCAAACCTCTGGTGTTCCCCTGCTTGCTACATCTTGATCAGCCATCTTTGGCTTTGTGTCATCTCCCACTTGATTCTGGTCACACAGCAATGACCCTGTCATCAGAGTAACTATCTTATTTGACTTCAATAAAGATACAAAATTTGGTTGTGGCCAAAAAAAAAGCAATATTATTTCAAAAATGTCAATTATTGGCACTACTCAGCATAAGGGCATGAAGAGAGTGGTAGTGGGATTAATCCTTTGAGTTTCAACTATGTCATTTCCATCCATGCCCTTAAAAAGCCCATTCAAAGGCTGAATATTCCAGCTTTAGTTGGATAATGGTTCATGTTAATTGGCAGAATTCCAAGTATCCATGGAGAAGGGAAGTATAAAATATGAATTACCACTGACCACATTGTATGTGATTGTGGGAGAACCCAGAAATAAAAGAAGAAAATGTTTCCCAAGTGATGGTCATTTCTGGAAAGGAGCATGTATAATCAAAAAAATCAACAAATATTTATTAAATTCCTAATATGTAACAGGCATTGTGGTAAGTGTTGGGGCTATAAGAATAAAAAAAAAAGAAAAGAAACAATCTATTCTCACAAAAAGCTTGAATTCTAATGGGAAAGGGAACAAATACATATAAATATAAAAGAAATATAAGACATACACAAAACAGGGGGATTGGTTGATTTGTTTTGAAAGCAAGAATGCACAGTAGATAGAAGGATGGATTCAGATTTTAGAAGACTGGGCAAATCCCACCTCAAACCCTCAGTAGCTGTGTGATCCTCAGAAAGTCATTTGGCCTCATTTTCCTCATCAGTAATATGGGAGTAATAATATCACCTACATTAAAAGTATAAAATATAAAGTAGAGTATAGTATTTAAATACATATATATATAAAGTATATATATAGTATATATATATATATATATATATATAAAGTATAGTAAAATAAATATAAAATGAAATAGTATACATGGAGGACTAAATAAATACTAGCTATCAGCATAGTTAGCTATGTAGTTGGTAGTTTGAGAGGGAAGGATCTAGAAATTCAGGTGATTAAGGAAAGCTTCATCCATTTATGACAAAAGATCATAGGATTACAAATTTGGAATTGTAAGAATCTCAGAGTAGTCCAACACTTTTAAGTTAGGTGAGGAATCTGAGGACCAGGAATGGTAAATGACTTGTCCAAATGACTACAAAGACTACCAACCTGAGGCAAGATTCAAAAGTAGGTCTTCTGAATCCAAAGTTAATACTCTTTCAATTTTGACGTTAAAAAGACCTCAGATAAGTAGATGTATGCAGAGGAAAAAGGAATTTCTTTTCTAAAATAAAATACTCGTTCCATGCCTTCTCTTGAGAGACAACCCTAACGTCCACCCAGCTTCCCTTCCTGCCATCACCACTTCTGAAAAGGATATCATATATAGCAGACTAGTCAATAATTCATGGATTTTGAAAAAAATAAGCAAAGCAAGAATCATAGAAGTGCAGGGAGATGAACTCTTTAATTTAAACTCCATACATGTACCATAGAAGTTGGAATTGTGGCATTGGCTTTTGAAGTTACTGAGAGCTCCATATGTGGGATGTGTTCCCTGAGGTGAAAGTCAGGGTAAGAAATCAAGGAAGTAATATTAAATCTTTCCTACATTGCACTGCTGGGCCAACTAGTTCAAAATGTCGGCTCATCAATGTTTCATAAAAGCACAAAAATATGATTGTACCATTGGCAATGCAGAAACTATGAGTTTGGTCTAACTCACTCAGTGACCATTTCATGAGTATAAGCCTCTTCCTTTACCTTCAATAAAAATCACTTCTGTTGAAAAAAATTCTTTTGTTGGAACAACATTGACAAAAAGTGAAGGTTACTTAGAAATATCCCAAAGCTAGAAGAAACTCAAATATAGAAGCAAAATCTGTTTACATTATAGAAAAATTTATTTATCAGTAGGGCAAATGTAAGTCCCCAGGTGCAAAAGTCACTTCTAGAACACCAAGAAAAACACTTAAATCCACTTTGATGAGTTCATTCCTTTCATGAATATTTCATCACCTCTTTTCCTCTCAGGGATAAATATTTCTAGTCTCCTGGTCTCTGTCTGCTGAATATAAGGTTGAAATGAATGTACCCTTGTGGTCAACCTGCTGGACAGCTCCTTCTTCCATCACACATCTGTTCTCACTGCTTCTCTCCCACAAGGAGCTCACTGGGTTTGTATAATTCAACTTTAATGATGTGAAATATATGGCTTGATATAAAAAGTATTATTTGGTTTCAAAATAATGAATGAGGTCCTCAAAACATTTCATAACTCAAGTAACATTATGAAATTATATATACTTGACTTCAAAAATATAATTATATTTTAAAATTATGAATCATAGTTTTCAAATTATTGTTCCATTTAAGTCTGGAAACGTAAACTTCATGAAGAATACCCACTTTGTGAGTCACATTATCAAAAAAAAAAGATTTCTATAATTTCATTCAAACAGATTTTATTGAGTGCCAACAATGGTCAGTGTTGGGACTAGTATTGATGATATAAAAACAAAATTGAAACCATACCACCTTTCAAGGAACTTAAATCATTAAGGAGGTATAAAATCTACTTGAAAACAACTTCAAAATATACAAATCAGAACAAAGATCTCTGTCAGTAGAAGGGATGGAATTAAAGCTTCCTTAGTTTTATGGTAAGATAAGGTAATTTTTCCCTTAGTTTTATCTCCCTGTTTTCTCTTCCTTGGAAAATCCATTCATTTTCATGGTTTCAACCACTATGTGTTGTTGTTAGGTTGAGTTTCAGTCATGTCTGATTCTCTATGACCTCACTTTGGATTTTCTTCACAAAGATACTGGATTCATTTGTCATTTCCTTCTCCAATTACTTTACAGAAAAAGAGACTAAGACAAATAGTAAGTTAAGTGATTTACCTAGGTCACCCTGTCAGTATCTCAGGGCACATTTGAATTCATATAGGTGAGATCATGACTCCAGGCTCAGAACTTCATTTATAATTCCACTTAACTTCTCATAGAGGGAAGTATTTGGTTATTTTAGTCATATCTTAGTCTCTGTTACCCTGTTCTGGAGTTTTCTTGGCAAAGATACTAGAGTGGTTTACCATTTCCTTCTCCAGTTTATTTTACTCTTTATAGATAAGAAATTGAGGCAAACAAAGTTAAGTGAATTACCCAAAGTCACAGAGCTGGATTTGAACTCATGAAGATGAGTCTTGATGATTCTAAGCCTAGAACTTTATCCATTATACTACCTAGTTACCCTGACACTATGTAGATAACTCCTAAAGTGAAATCTCCAGCCCTGACCTTGCTCCTTATCTTAAGCCCACTATCTATGTGACATTTTCACCAGCGTAACCCCCACAGATTTAAAAAACTAAAAATGTCCTTGCCTCAAGTAAGTGTCTCTTCTCTTCAATCTCTCCTCTATACAGTTATCAATGATACTACTAAAACAAAACTCTAATCATGTCACTCTCCTACTCACTCAAGTAGTTGAATATTGCTTCTAGGAGGAAAAAAATGTACACTCTTCTGTTTTGCATTTAAAGCCTTTCACAATCTTTTCCAAGCTTATTGTTCCAAGATAATTACTTATTACGCCCTCTTATGCATTATACACTCCAACCATTCTCTCCTATTTGCTGTTCCCTCTGTATCATATTCTCTCTACTGCCTCCTATACCTGACATTTTTTTCCAGGAAAAAACTTGGAAAAATGGAAGTTTCTTCCATTTCTTTCACTTCTTAAAATCCCTAGCACCCTTCAAGTCTCAGTTCAAATATTATCATTTAATTCAAGAGGCCTTTCTTGACAACTCCCAGGGTCTTACAGCCAGTATGTTCCAGAGGTCAGACTTGAATCCATGTTTTCATGACTTTAAGGAGGGCTCTCTAAGTCATTATGCTTATATTGCCTGGTATATAATAATGTTTAATGGATACTTTGTCGATGAACTTTTGAACAACTCCACCTCCCCTTCGCTAGTGTTTTCTTTTTAAAATTCCCTTCCATTTATACTGAATTTCTCTTATGTGTATAATTTCTTGAATGTTATATGCTCCATGTCTCATAGGTAGGGATTGTGTCTGTCTTTCCTTCCATTCCCAGAATAGGGCACAGTACCTGCCATATAGTAAGTTCTTAATAACACTTAGTGATTGAGTTTTTAAGAGATTACATTTATCATTTATATATCAATGACATACATATCCATGATAATAAATTACATTATCATACATATCAAGTTGTAGATAGTACTTTAAAAATACAAATTTCAGAGTCTTATAACACTTCTGTTCCCAAAAAGAAAGAGTATGTTGCTTCTTTGGAGATGCTAGCTATTAATTGGACAAAAATAGAAATACATATACCCGATTTGGATATAGCCAGAGGCAAGCCTCCAAGTTCCCGCAAAAAAAAAAAAAAAAAAAAAATCCATTCATCCAAATCTAAGTCAGCAAAAGGAGAGCACAATATTCAGAGTTCATTTCAGGTTGCAAGCCACAATCTAAAACCCTGCTCAGCTGGGTCATGTCCCAACATATTTCCAAGCTGACAAGTGGACTGCAAGCTCTCCCCCTCCCACTCAGTCCAAAAGAAGCAGCCAGAGAGAGAGCAATCAGGCTAATAATATCCCTGTTGATGAAGGAGTTGAAATGACAAGGCCAATAATAACACTTCTACCATGAAAGGGGGTGTGTGACAGATTAAAATTTTAAAAAGAAATAAAATTGTAGGAAAAGGAATCAGTACCATGAATTGAGTAGAGAAGAGCAAAGATAGCACCTCCTGATTCATGACCATAGCAGAAATCAGAGCCTTAGTACAGCCATCTTGAGGTTTTATTGTTGCATCAATGGTTTTCAGCACCTTATCTTTCAGACAGACTTTCTGATGCCGTTAGTGAAAAGTAGTGAGGATCTTACCATTGGGACTTCTGCATTCATTTGATTGGTTGAAAAAGAAACTGTATCCGGACTTTCAACCAAGAGATTGTTTGCTAGATTCAATTGCTTGGTATTGATGCTCATTTTTGGTTCAAAATGGTTATTGGTTTTGGAGCAGCCCCTTCTTCACCTACCCAAGAAAAAAGTACTATATGTTGAATCCAAAGAGACCATGCTCCATCTACTAGCTCTGTTTTTGTTTCTATTGAATGATGTTGGATGAGTCATTCATTTCCTCACTAAGCTTTTGTCAGAGGTTTACTACATTTATAGGGCACTGTGCTAGAGATTAGGGATACTCAGTGAAAAAAAATGAAATAGTCCTTACCTTCATGGAGCTCAAATTTTACAGGAGGGACAATATGTATATACAAAATACAGAATGCATATATGAAGTAAGAAGGGGACAATTACTGCATTCAGGGTCTTATGTTCTACAGATGTACCTAAATAGATAAATACAAAAAAATACACAAAAGTTAGGGGTATGTCAAGAATATAAAGACTAGCAATGGGAAAAATCAGGATAGGAGATTGGTCTTATCTAGGAAGTATTTATAAATATCATCTTATTTTATCCTCACAATAATCCTGGGAGATAGATGCTATTGTTTTCTCCATTTTATTTTATATTATATTTTTGTCAGAAAACTGATGTTGAGAAAAGTTAAATGAACTTGTCCAGGGCCACACAGCTGGAAAGTGTCGGAGGCTAGATTTTTAACTCAGGCTTCCTGCCTCTAAGTCTATCCTTTGTGCTACTTAGTTAAGTTCAATAACAGAGGTGACTCGGGATTGATATGCTGGTGGAGTCCACACAAGCTCATATCAACCCTAATGACATGGAAAAGCTTCCAGTATGGTCTTGCTAAAGTATCCTGATCTCCCTAGCTCCTACTACCCTTTCCCAAATTTGAATCAACAAAAATTAGACTGGAAGAGACCTTGGCATTATTAAAGTGCAACAACCCATGGATTCAGAGCTCAAAGGGACCTCTAAGGTCATCTAGTCCAAACTTCTTTATAGATTTATAAATAAGGAAACTGGGACCCAAAGGTTAAATGATTTGCCCACTATCATAAAAATAAAGTGGCAGAACTGAGATTTGAACTAAGATCTCCTGATAATAAATACAAGGCTTTTCCTACTGGTGTATCATATTTCTCATTTAATCTAGTCTATGGATTCTTAATATAGGGACTATGAAATTAGATGAGTGGATGGATGGATGGATGGTTGGATTGCTATGTAGACAGATAGATAGACAGACAAACAGACAGATGGAAAGACAGAAGAGAAGAAAGGAGAAGAGAAAAAATTATTCTAATAGTTTCTTTCTAAGCCCATTTTATTTTACAATTTAAAACATTCTGAGAAATTTTACCCAGAAGCCAAAGACATCCATGACACAAAAAAGTGAAGGATCCCTGATTTAGTACAATCATTTTGCAAAGAAGGAAATTATGGGATGGGACATCAAATGACTTGCCAAAGCCCCCAGAGATGGTAAACAACAAAATTAGCCTTTGAATTCAGGTCTTTTGGTAGTAAATCAAGCACTCTCTCCGTGACACCATCTTATCTTTCTTACTTCAAATCAAACCCATTTCTCCTGTCATTCTCTTTTTCTTCTTTCAGATAGGATCTCCAGTTAAAGAAGGCAATAGCAAACTACTAGTATTGGAGGATGCAAAAGTCTATTTTAAGTGAGCAGTGAGAAACATAAGTGGGCAGTTGCAACCATCTTAATATTTTAACTTTGATAGAGATCTTATATTCTCAGCAGCACTTTACCAGTAACCAAATCTGCTGTGTTCATGTGACATCTACTTTGCAGGTTTTGCATGTTCCAATACTTGGCACTTTAGTATGAACTTTATGTGCAATGCTGGATAAGACATTGTTTTTGTGATAATAAGAGTTATATTTGAAAGTGATTTTTGAAATCACTTAGTCCACCTTGATCATTTTACAGAAGATTAAACTGAATCCAAGCAAAATTTAAGTCACTTGCCCAAGATCACAAAGGTAGCAAGTCATGGAGATGTGAGAACACAAGGCAAACCAAGACAGGGGAAATTGTTTACTTATTTTTTTCCTTTATTTTTCAAACCTGCAAAGCTACAGTCTGCATTTTGGAGACTAACTTGGCTTTGGGGGAGGATAGACTTCAATAGTATGCTCACACCAACTGTTCTGAGCAGCTGTAGAAAATCATTAACCCAAATTGCTCATTACACCTTTATTGTCACCAAACAAGTCTGTCTGCTCAACACAGATGGAAATATAATGGGTAGGAATAGGATATGGTAGAAATATTAAATTCAAAAAAAATCTGAAAGCAAATGAAAGTGACTCAGGAAGCAAATACCCTTTGTTTGGGGGTCTGCCAATGAAGGACCTTCAGAGTCCAATGAAAATGTCAAGAATAACTTTATGCCCCCAACTATATCAGTCAATCAACAATAAGCAATTCTTAAAGATTAAAGCGCAGGTATTTGTTAAATATTAAAGGCACTATGCTAAATACTAGGGATAAAGAGAACGATTAAAAAGATCTCTGTCCTTAGAAATGCTGTATTCTAATAAGAGACAAAACATATCTGGAAACAGGCACACAGAAGATAGATATAGATTAAAAGGAAGATATTTGTGGAAGACACTAACAGGTGGGAAACTGAGATATGCCTTATGCCTAAGGTAGCATTGAGCTGGATTTAGAAAAAAGCCAAGGATTCTCTGTGGAAGATATAAGTAGAGTATATATAAGGCATGGTGGATAGCCAGTCCAAAAGCAAAGAGATAAGTTCCTCTTTGAGGAACAGGTAAAGACATCTGAATGAATTACCAAGTGTGAAAAGGAGAGAAAAATATAAAATCACAAGAAAGAACTGAAATGTCCAAGTGGTGAAGACCTGAAAATGACAAAAAAAGGCTTCATAGCTGTTGTCTTTCATTCTCATAGAGGACCAAAATGGTATTGGTATGTAAGTGTCAAGTTACAGTGTGGCCAACTGTGGCCGATGAAATCAATGTGAGCTCAGGACGCTCTCCCACAAGTCAGACCCATTTAGTCCCTATGAACATTTGGGACGCTTCCCTAATTTTGCTCCTCTCCCATTTCTTCTGAACTAATTCCATTCTGCTTTGTTCACAGAGCACAGCGCCTTCTCTGATGAGGGCACGCCATACTGGGTAGTCCTGTGCCAGTGTCTCCCAGGTCATGCAATCAATTCTAAAATTCTTCAGAGAGAGACCTTGAAATTATCTTTTTATCACTTTTTCTGACCACCTTGTGATTGCTTGCCCTGTGTGAGTTCTCCACAATATAATATTTTTGGCAAGCACATATCTGGCTTTCAAACAATGTGGACAATCCAAAGGAACTGTGCTCTTTTTGGTAGAATTGGAATGCTTTTTGATCATAGAGATAATCAGGTGTCATAGAAGTTTACTGAATATGACTGTGGCTTTGTTGTACCAACACCTTAGAAAATCACTTTGATAGAGGCAGGTAGATGTCTTAGTGAATAGAGCAGTGACCCTGGAGACAGAAGTATCTGAGTTCAAATCTGACTTCAGACACTTAACATTTGCTAGCTGTGTGACCGTGGGCAAGTCACTTAACCCAAATTGCTTCTCAAAAAAACAAAAACAAAAACAAAAGGGAAATCACTTTGAAGGAATAGAAAGGGGAAAAAAATTGAGGGAGGGAGAACAACTGCCAGGCTATATTGTAAAAGTCTAGGAAAGAGCTGAACTGTGGGAGTGGAGAGAAGATTATGAGATGTCACAAAGGTAAAAATAATAAAATATTGCAACTGAATGAATACATGAGGTATGAGAGTAAGAAGCTGAGAATAGCTATGTTGCGAACTAAGTAACAGAGTATGGGAAAATCTCAAAAGTAACAGGCAACTTCAGCAGATGGGCAGGTTTTATTTGGGGGACAGATAATATGGAGTTTGTTCTGTTCATTGAAGTGACCTATAATTTTGTTTTTAAAAAATTACAAATAAACAAAACAGAAAAATAACTTGAAGAGAAGCTTCTGAGAAGCATGCAGACCAAATCAGAAATGATGTGTGCCTTTATATCTGGCAGATAATTTTTCCCATCCTGTGGGGAAGGCTCAGGAGGGAAGGAGAAATAAACCTGCTGGTTCTTGTTACAGAAGGACCTTGGAACCAGTGTCTGCTGCCCAGGAGAATGAACACATTGTCTGGTCTTCTCTGCTTCCTCTCACAGCGGCTCCAAGTAGCTGCTTGAATTCCCCTGCCAAATGCCTTTGCTTGACTTTTTCTAATAAAAGAACAAGGGGGGACAAGATGGAGAGAAAAGAGCAACAATCCACCTCTCGGTGGATTATAGAGAACGAGCAAAATGTCTTCAAATGCCAGGGCTGAGGTTCCCGCTTGAATTCCAGGGGAAGCTAAAATTAAACTAAGCCCTTTTAAAAAGCAAGATTTTCACAACTTTAAATCCATGGCACCAGAAAACTAGGGGACTAAAAGTTCATATAATAGCTGATGACTTCCTTTTTTCTTTTTAAGGCACAATAGAAGAGCATTAAAAAAAAAAAAAAAAAACACAATTCACGGAAAAAAATTGTATGTATTCCTTTGTTGATCTTATGTTTGAACTCTTATATTTAGAGATCTTTTATACGTCAAATGTGTGCTCAGCACTATTGATAGACTGAGATCATCTCATGTTCAAAGTAGGATGTGTATCAGTAGCTATGGGTCACTGGGACTTTGCCTCAGGGCAGAAAAATTAGAAGGCATAAATATGTTTTATACATTTTCCTTTAGCAAATAGGAGTTGAGGGGAAGCTGAGCTCAAGAAACTAGCTGAAGAATAGAGAAAAGGAGTTTCAGATTTCTAGCAGTTGTGGAAGTTTTAATATATATGTGTGTATGTATATATGTACATATGTAACTCTGTGTGTGTTGCCTATGAAAGATACCCTTTCATCTCCTACTTTCATCTTCATCTTGTCTTACCCTGGGTGCTCTGGTTCCTCAAATCTTCCTCCAATTTCCTTCCCACCAGCAGAGACACTTTCCTCTCAGTTAGATTGAATTAGAAACTGCCTTTCCTACTACACAATGAGTTTGAGGAAACCTCCCAGAGGCTTCTTGACAAAAAAGCATGGGTCCCTCCCAATCCTATGGGATTTATTGGTTCATGCTTTGCAGATTTAGAGATGGAAGCAACCACAGAAGTCCAATTCTAAGATCAAGACTCTTCAACCCTCCCATTTGACTGATTTTTTTTTACTTATTTATTGTGTCATTTGTATTATTTTGTATTATATTCTTTTATTATTTTCAAACATGTCATTTCACCAGAAGAAGCATAGTGTATGTAGTTGTTGATATACTGTCCTTACATTCAAGAATGAACATTTTTATTGTCATAGACCTTTATGTAAGTCCAGTAAAATCCATTGACACATTGTCAAAATAATGCTCTTAATTGCACAAAATAACACCCAAGAGAAACTAATTATATTGAAATACAATTAGCTTTTTTTGTGTGTGTTTCACAAATCCCAGTTGAAGAACTCTTAACTTAGAATTAGGAAGACCTGAGTTCAAGTCACATTTTAAACAGTTACCAGATGTGGGACCTTGAGCTAGTCTCTTAAATTCCCAGTGACCCCCCAAGTATTTGGGCAGCTAGGAGGTATAGTGAACATGCACTGTACTTAGTCAGTAAAAACTGGATCAAATACAGCCTCAGACACTTCTGAGCTGTGTATCCTGAACAACTCATTTAATCTTTGTCCATTCAGTTTCCTTAACTGCCAAATGGGGATAATAATAACTCCCAGGATTTTTGTGACTATTAAATGAGATAATATCTGTAAAACACTCAGCTTAGTGCATGGCACATAATAAGTGCAAGATAAATATTTATTCCCTCCCCCTAAACTTTTAAATGGAAGAGCAAGTGCTAATCCATATGGGTAAAGGAAATTTCCTCAGTGGACGTTTCCTAGATGAAGGAAATCAAATCAAAGTGATTTTCATGCCATAGGATTATCAAGACACATCTCATTTTGGTTGGTCTAGGTTGCAATTGCCCCTAGTGCTAAAATTCATACTATGGCTAAATGGACTAGGTCAGGCACTTAGCCATGCAGGCTGAGTGGAACTGTATTTTCTCTCTTCCTTAGTTATCCCAAATTCACATCTCACTTAAAGGGAGAAAAGGTGTTTCTACCGTGTTCCTAGCCAGAATCTGAAAAGAACTGAATCCAAAATGAGGTCACATTTGGCATTATAAAAGCTGCAATCTGACATAATTAGCCATTCTTGTCAGCACCTTGTGTCACCTTAACTGCAATTTTGTGTAACTCGTAAAATTAGGTTTATAAGGCTCTTCAACATTTAAAATGACTCTCTTTTAATCAAAGGAGCCAGGAGGAAATTGAGATAAGGAGAGAATATTCACAATGGAAACTAGAGTTTGTTTTGCCATTTTCAGTGAGAAAATTGATTTCCTCCTGGCCTCCCTACTTTTCTTGATAACGACTATCCCTAAACTTCCTTAATTTACCCTCTTGAGATGGAAGCTCTGAACAGTTATCTGCTGAGAACTGAATGTGTCTCTTTCATAAAGATTTCTCCCACCCCTGCCTGCCCAAACCAGCCATCTTTGTGTTCATGAAAATTGTACCACTTGGAGAACACGATGTAGTTCTAAGGATAGAAACAACTGTTCCTATTCTTTCAAATTGAATAGGTTTAAGCTAGAAGGATGGCAAAGGGTTCAAGGCTGACTGTGACACTCACTTAATGGATTTTGTGTGTGTATGAAATTGTTTTTCTCTCAAGTTATGATTTTGTTTTATTTCTAAATATTAATATTAAATTGTATAACACTTTTCCTGAATCGATTTTTAACTACTCCTATAATTTTATTGGTCCAAGGAACTTAGAATTATTTTCCAAAACCATGTATCTGCCACCTATTCATCTGTAACTGGAGCTTTAGAAGGCTTAGTGACTAGGTCTAAGCCATATAGCTAATAGTCAATATCTCATTATATAGGAAGTACTCTCCAAAAGATGAAAATAATGAGAAAACTGCAAATAGGCTTGTCATCCCTGTTTTCTCTTCTTCCTCCTCTCCTACTCCCCTTTACCTATCAGAATTAGCCTAAACTCATGGGTTGAAGTTACTCAAACTCTGCCCTTTTAAACAGATCATTGAATGAATGGATAAATAAATATATAATGAATAAAATAAGTTATTAGGGACTTATTCTGTATCAGACACTGTTTAACTCAAAAAAGACAAATTTAAGAAGTCAAATCAAGAACCAACCATTGAGGTTGTACCCTTAGTTAGATACTATATATATTTTTTTATTATTAAAGCTTTTTATTTTCAAAACATATGCTAGATAATTTTCAACATTCACCCTTGCAAAACCTTGTGTTCCAAATTGTTTCTCCCTTCTTCCCACCCTCTCCTCTAGTCAGCAAATAATTCAATATGTGCAGTTCTTCCATACATATTTCCACAATCATCATGATGCACAAGAAAAATCAGATCAAAAGGGGAAAAAATATGAGAAAGAAAACAAAAAGCAAGTAACAACAACAAAAAAAAGTGAAAATGCTATGCTGTGATCCACACTCAGTCCCTAAAGTCCTCTCTCAGGTACAGATGTCCTATCACAAGTCCATTGGAACTGGCCTAAATCATGATAGATAACTATATTAAGCATTGAAAGTGCAAAAAAAAAAGGGGGGGGTGGGATAACTTCTGCCCTCAAGAAGCTAATATTTGAATGGGGAAGATGGTACATATTGGGCACTGGTAGCAAGAAAGAAAAAACTTTCAATCAGGAAAGTCAGAAGGCAAAATACAATTGATTGACAAACACTTTCCAGGAATAAGAGAAATAATTTAATTATTGTTCTCAGAGTTAAATTTGGAAGAGCATTAGAAAAAAAAATGAAGTGACACAGAACTGACCAGGAAGTCATGTCGTATATCTGAATTCCAGCATAATAAAATAAGAGTATCTCCAGTCAACTCTAAGCAAAAAGTAAACATTGCAAAGAAGCAAATGTGGGCTCAAACGAAGAGAAAATGCTCCAAACTAAAAGAGGCTGCTTCAGGAGGTGGTAGAGATTTCATGGCATGATCTAAAAGGCAAATACTTGTCAAGAATATTGCAGATATGAGATTATTACTCATTTACAATCAAATGACACGGCCTCTAAAATCCCAACAAAACCTGAATTTTCTTATGCCCACTCTAACGATCAGCTATAGAGTTCAGCCAGGTTAATTTTCCCTACATGATCAGGAGAAGACAGGAGAAGTAGATGAGAAGTTGAACCTATTCCTCTGTCATTGTATGTATTTGTCCACACTGTTTCATAAAGATTATTTGATGCTAGCAATATAAAACCACTCATGCAAGACAGGCTGCATGTAACAGAGCAGTCAAGTTTAATATACATTTCAGCATCTGGCTAATGTAAGAACAATGCTGGCAGAGAGTTACTTTGCTAGCTCCCTTTTGCCCTAGGTTCTAATTCATTAAAAAGTTACCTCTCCTCTCTTATTATATATAGAAGGACCTTGTTTTGGCAAATAAAATTAATCAATTCCTCCACTGTTAATTAATTATAATTGTGTGTAGGTTAATAGTGGTGTGCAAGTTGAATGGAAGGCAATTTTTTTCAGTAGCATCCAAGAGAAATGTGATTTTTAATATTAAAGCTTGAAAAATCTTTCAGAAATTAATTTGCTTTGTTGTAAATTAAAAGAAAACCATTCCCCCCTGAATATAGAAGAAGAGTTGAGTTTAATTGGGCAATAAATAGGGTTCATCGTGAGAAGAATCTTTAAGTTTCCAATTGAGATGTAGAATGTACTTGAATCATTTTGTCCCAAAGATAACAAAGTCTGTAAAATACTGCCTGGGTTAAATATCTGAATACATAAGTCAGTGAGTATCTTCGGGTCTGATGTTGTCAATTTCCAGAGATCACATATAGCAATCACAAGATTAGGCTCATGCTCAGGTAGCAGAATTTTCTAGCAGATTGGACAGCTCTGATTGAAGCTGAGTCTCTCAGAGGAGAAGGGAGAGAGCAAGGAGAAAGCAAGCTGAGCTAGCAGTCAGGGCTTTGTTCCACTGATATAAAACCATGTTAAATGGTTACAGTTTGGGACTCTGGATCAAGAGATTTCTAATTCCTAATCAATGAGTTTACAAAAATCCATGAATGTAGTATACACATTGATTTCATGAATGTGTTAGAAAAATGTAGCCCCAATCAAGTGTGAGCTACATTTCTCTTCAGTTCAATGCAGTGGAGTGTCATGGATAGACAGTGAATTCAGGATGGACTTGGTGGTCCAACTTTGGTATATGCTGAGTGATCCTGAGCAAGTCACTACCTTGGCAATTCTCTAAGTCTTTAAACCATGCATCCGGTATGGGTCTGTACTAGTAGAAGCTTTAAGTAATCAATCAATAAACACACATTTGTTAAACACTTCCACTGTGTAGGACACCAGAGATACAAATACAAAGAATGAAACAATCCCTACTCTCAGGAAGATTACAGTTGATTAAATTGTAACAATCACCACAATAACAATGAGTTATATGGTACTTCAAATATATGTGTGTGTGCGTATGTACACACACATATATGCATATGTATACATATTCAAACTCATGTACACATGCAAACACATATGTATGTATAATATTGTATGATATTCATTAAAACTCTATGAGATAGATCCTATCATCCCTATTGTGCAGGTGAGGAAACTAAAGCATACAGAGGTTAAGTGAGTTATCCAGAGTCACATAGCTAGTTAATATATGTGATTAAACTTGAACTCTGGTCTTCCTGACTCCAAGTCTAACATTCTGGACCACCTAGATGTCTCTATATACCTGAAAGTGAAAGTTCAGGGGGAAAAAATAAATATCAGTATCAAGACTGAATTCAAGTCACTGAATACAAATATGATGTTTTCACTTTAACATTTCTTGTACCAGCTTTAAAATCTTATTTTGGGTGAAAAAAATCCTTGTCTGAATTATTTTTTAAAAAGGTAAGGAAATTAAAGATTCAAATGAAGAAGAAGGCCATGGATTGCAGGAGATAGATATATGGACTCAAATTCTGACGCTAAAATGATTTTACTATAAGGAGTGCCAAAGTGGCAGAGCAGTAGCTACAGTGAGACCTGCCATAGCCCTCAGACATCCCACTATCAATATATGAAAAGTATACAGAGACTGTTTAGGGGCCAAAATGACCAGCCTTTCCTCCAGTTTGGCCTCCCTGCTATTCAAAGCAGCCTTCCAGTATGCTTCCCCTTAGCGCCATGCCTCCCCCCCCCCACACCGGGAGCTCTGCAGATGATCAAAGGCCCTAACAGCTGACTTTAATGGTGGAGCTAAGCCAGTTTCTGCAATTTGCCCGAGTTTTTGTTTTACTATGAATATTTATATATGTATATCACACTCAGATCATTGGGAAGTGAATCACCCTTCCCATCTCCAACTGCCTGCATCTGATCTGAAAGGAAATGAAAGCATCCCTGGGTGGCCTCGGTAACGAAAAGGTGCAGACAAATCTGAAGGACTTTTACTGAGAGGCCATGAGGCTATTCTGGGCTCCTGTCACAAAGACAAGAGATGCAGGAGAACGGGATAATGGTGACCCACTTCTGAGGGAACAGATTTTCCACCTCCAAAAAAGTCCCCAATATGGTGGGTACTGAAAACTCCCATGGGCAAAAATGGGGGCAGAGGGATAAAGCAAATAAACATTTGAAAGGCCATAGAGAGGAGGGGAAGAGCTAAGAATGCCAGGGTAAATTTGGCATAATCACAGTCTCTCCCCTTTCTCTCTCTTGTCCTTTTCAGTGTTTCTAAAGGATCTCCATGTGTCCTCGTGATGCAAATATCAGTTTGCCCATGAGACTACCTCCTGTGCTTTTCAAAAGCCCCGGGTACTGAAGCCAAGGGAAGGCAGGGGGAGAGAAAGGAGACAAATGTTTCTTCATGCCATTTGGAATGAGCATCAAGTTCTCATCTGGCATTAGGGAAGAAGAGATGTCTGGGTCTCCATATGGTGATTCTCCTGGCAGGCTAGGGAGCAGATGCACGCCACATGGAATGGAAAGGAGAGAAGAGGAAGGAGGGGACGATGATCCCTCCACAGCAGAAATAAAAAGAGGAAAACATACAACATGGCTTGGTCGCCTCACCGGGAAGGACCCAGTGCTGCCAACGGGGCCAGTAGAGTGAAAAGAGCCCCAGAAGATGCCATACTCCTGCCGACTCAAAACAACAGGAGAGCTTCTGTTTTGGTTGCTTTTAATTTCTCTAGCTTAAGGGGGATAGAGGATAATTTGGCTTTATTTTCCACAAATGTGGAATATTCATTTAAGAGTGCTAGTGAGTAACTATGGGGAGGCCAGATTTTCATGGATGAATTCATCTTTGTGGTCCCTTCGTCAGGAATATATACTGGATAGATGCACTGTGTGTTAGAAAGAGAAGAAATACAAGGAGAGGTAAAGAAGTAGAGAGAGAAAAGGAGACGAAGGGAAAGAAAAAGAGAGGGGGAGCAGGTACAGAGAGGGAAAGGGAAAAAAGAGGGAAGAAGGGAAAGAGAAAAAGAAAGGAGATGAGGGAAGAAGCAGAAGAGAAAAGAGGAGGTAGAGAAAAGGAGAAAGAAAGGGAGAGGGGAAGATAAAGAAAAAGAGTTGAAGGAGAGTAAAGGGAAATAGTAGAGGGACTTAATAGAAGGAGTGAAGAGATAAAAGAGAGAGGAGGAGGAAAAGAGAAAAAAGGAGAAGAGGGGAAAGAAAAAGAGAGGGGGAGCAGGTACAGAGAGGGAAAGGGATAAAAGAGGGAAGAAGGAAAAGAGAGAAAAAGGAGAGGAGGGAAGAAGGAGTAGAGAAAAAGGGAGGTAGAGAAAAGGAGAAAGAAAGGGAGAGGGGAAATGAAGGAAAAGAGGTGAAAGTAAAGGAAAAGAGTGAAGGGAGTTAATAGAAGGAGTGGAGAGGTAAAAAGAGAGAGGAGAAGGAAAAGAGAAGAGGAGGGAAAAGAAGAAATGAAAAAAGGAAGTGAAGAGGGAGAGGGAAAAAAAAGGTGAGTGGAGGGGTTGAAAAGACAATGTTTTCAACTAATTTTAAGGCCTGCTAAATACAGTCCAGTATGACCTTCCTTAGCTACATCATTGGCCCAGCTTTCAGCTGCATTCAGCTCAGGAAACATTCCTCCAGCCTGTGCAGCCAAGCGGAACTCTTGCCGAAGCAACTGTGGGTTTTGAACAATCCCTAAGCATTCCAGAAATGCAAAGCTAATTAAAATTATGAAAGGATTTCTGTAGCTCTTCATGATAACTGCATGACTACCTTTGTGAACTGTTCCATCCCTCTAACACCCCCCCCTCCATCCAGGTCCCCAGTGCATGGAAGGATTAGCTAAGGTCTTGGGGAGCAATTTAAAGCAGCTTTTTTAATACAGAGAATGCTATAAGGACTTGATTATTTTTTGACTTGGGAGCTGAGGAAAGGCTGCCAATACCTCATTCTACCACACGTAACTGGGCATCTAGAGGACAGCCATGATTATGATGGGAGTGTGGCAGGAGATAAAGGAATGGACAAAGTAGAGATAGCTGCATGCAGCAAACTCCTGACGAAGGACGATGGGTTTTGAAGGGGAAAGCTTTGTACTTATTGACTTCTTTCAGGGAAATGGTTGGGGAGTTGAGCAATTAGACTTCTTTCTTTTCCCTGATGATGAGTTTGCTTCAGAGAGGGTCTGAGAGGTGGCTTAAAGCCCAAATATTCCCCTGTCTTTAACAAAGGGGTCTAGATAACGTCTAGATAACGTAGGCCTAGAATTTGAAGAGATCTGGGAAAGCCACCAAGAGGTGAGCAACAGTGAATAGGTGACAGCAAAAGTGAACTTTAATTTTAAAATTAATAAGACTATGGCCCGGTTTCTGAGGATAGCGAGGGTCTCGGCCCCATGGGTGTTTCCTGTAGCCAGAAAGAAGACCTTAGATGCACCTTTGTCCCTATGAGAGGCAGCAAAGTGACCTAATTGGATTTAGGAAGTCTTGAATTCAAATCCTGATTTGGGCGCTGACTGTGTAACCTCAGCAAGTCTTAATAGGGAAACTAATTCCATCTACTTCACAAGATTGTGGTGTACTTCACAATCAAATGAGATAACATATGTAAAATATTTTGCCAGTCTCAAAGTGCTATGTGTTTTCAATGTTCAATCATTTCAGTCATATCCAACTCTGGACTACTTTCGGATTTTCTAGAGTGGTATGTCATTTCTTTTTTCAGCTCATTTTATAGATAAGGAAACTGAGACAAACAAGATTAAGTGATTTGCCCAGAATCACATATCTATTAAATGTCTGAGGCCAATTTAGAATTCAGAAAAATAAATCTTCTGGCTCCAGGTCCAGCACTGCTCTAAGACCAAGAAATCATTTATACCTAGATCATGTGTCAAGCTACAGAGACTTGAAAATATCAGTTATAAAACCAATACTATCTGTTATTGTGGATCACAGAGTAGCATTTAAAGTATCACACAATATGAATATTATGGAATATTACTGTTCTGTAAGAAATGACCAACAGGATAAGTTCAGAAAGGCCTGGAGAGACTTACACGAACTGATGCTGAGTGAAATGAGCAGGACCAGGAGATCATTATATACTTCCACAACAATACTATATGATGACCAGTTCTGATGGACCAGGCCATCCTCAGCAACGAGATCAACCAAATCATTTCTAATGGAGCAGTAATGAACTGAACTAGCTATGCCCAGAAAAAGAACTCTGGGAGATGACTAAAAACCATTACATTGAATTCCCAATCCCTATATTTATGCACACCTGCATTTTTGATTTCCTTCACAAGCTAATTGTACAATATTTCAGAGTCTGATTCTTTTTGTACAGCAAAATAACGTTTTGGTCATGTATACTTATTGTGTATCTAATTTATATTTTAATATATTTAACATCTACTGGTCATCCTGCCATCTAGGGGAGGGGGTGGGGGGGTAAGAGGTGAAAAATTGGAACAAGAGGTTTGGCAATTGTTAATGCCATACATAGTTACCCATGTATATATCCTGTAAATAAAAGGCTATTAAATAAAAAAAAAAATAAAAAATAAAAATAATAATAATAAAGTATCACACAGTGAAACCAGTCTTTTCATTTTAAAATCATAGTTTTAAAAAATTGAATGAGTCATCATGAAATCCAATTCAACAAACATTTCTTAAGTACCTACTGTGCCAGGCAATGTGGTAGGCAGTTAACATACAAAGACAAAAATTAAACTATGCCAGACACCAAGGAGGTTATTATCAAGTCAGATATAAAATTGGTACACAGAATAAAAGTAAGTAGGTAATCAAGAGAGAGCCTCGCAATTGTAGGAATGAGGAAAGGCTTCATAAGACAGATTACTAGTGAGTTGAACCTTAAAGGATGAGAAAGATTCTGAAGTAATTTGAATTAGAACTTGAAATAATGCAGCAGGAAATCAGATTGGAAAGGAGCCCATCTTAAAGGCCAGACCAAAGGAGCAAAACAGAGAAAAAGAGGATTTTTTTAGTAAAGACAAGGTCAACCTAATGCTTTTTAAAAAAAAGGATTTTTTTAGTAAAGACAAGGTCAACCTAATGCTTTTTGGCTGATATTTATAACACTTGAAAGTCTCAAAGTGCATTTTTATCAGATCCTCACAATGGCCTATGGAACAGACATTCTGATTCCCATTTTGTAAATGAGGAAACTAAAGAGTAGGGAAGAATCCTGATCATAGTCACATGACAGCTAGTGTCAGCAACAGGATTTGGAACTCTCTCTGCTTTTGATCTCTTTTTTTAAATTAAAGCTTTTTATTTTCAAAATACATACATGGATAATTTTTGACATTCACCCCGACAAAACCCTTTATTCTAATTCTTTCTTTCTCTTCCCCTCCACCCCTTCTTCCAGTCAGCAAGTGATGTAATATATGTTAAACGTGTGCAATTCCTCTATACATATTTCCACAAATATTATGCTGCACAAGAAAAATCAGATCCAAAAGGTAAAAAAAAATGAGAAGGAAAACAAAATTCACACAAACAACAAAAAGAGTGAAAATACTATGTTATGTTCCACATTTAGTTCCCAGTGTCCTCTATGGGTACAGATGGCTTTCTTCATCACAAGATCTTTGAAATTGGTCTGAATCACCTCATTGTTCATGAGAGCCATATCCATCAGAATGGATCATTGCATAATCTTGCTGTTGCCATGTATAATGATCTCCTGGTTCTGCTCATTTTACTTAGTGTCAGATAACATAAGTCTCTCTAGGCCTCTCTGAAATCATCCTGCTCATCACTTCTTATAGAAGAATAACATTCCATAACATTCATAATACCATAACTTATTCAGTCATTCTCCAATTGACAGGTATCCACGCAGTTTCCAGTTTCTATCCACTACAAAAATGGTTGCTACAAACATTTTTGCACATGTGGGTTCCTTTCTCTCCTTTATGATCTTTCTAGGATACAAGCCCAATAGAAACCTTACTGGATCAAAAGGTGTACAGAGTTTGATAGGCCTTAAGATATAATTCCAAACTGCTCTCCAGAATGTTGAATCAGTTCTTAAGTCCACCAGTCATGTATCAGTGTCCCAGTTTTCCCACATCCTCTCCAACATTCATCATTATCTTTTCCTGTCATTTTAGCCAATCTGAGAGTTGTGTAGTAGTATCTCAGAGTTGTCTTAATTTGCATTTCTCTGATCAATAATGATTTAGAACATTTTTCATATGACTAGAAATGGTTTTAATTTCTTCATCTTAAAATTGCCTGTTGATATTCTTTGACCATTTATCAATTGAAGAATGACTAGAATTCTTATAAATTTGAGTCAGTTCCCTATGTATTTTAGAAATGAGGCCTTTATCAGAACCCTTGAATGTTAAAAAATATTTCCCAATGTAATTCTTCCCTTCTAATTTTGCCTGCATTTGTTTTGTTTGTACAAAAACCTTTGAATTTATTGTAATCAAAATGATTCATTTTATATTCAATAACATATTCAAGTTCTTTGGCCACAAATTCCTTCCTTCCCCACAGATCTGAAAGGTAAACTATCCTTTGTTCTTCAAATTTGTTTATAATATCATTCTTTATGTCTAAATCATGAACCTATTTCAATCTTATCTGGGTATAGGGTATCAGGTGTGGGTCAATGCCTAGCTTCTGACATACTAACTTACAATTTTCCCAGAAGTTTTTGTCAAATAGTGAGTTTTTATTCCAAAAGCTGGGGTCTTTGGGTTTGTCAAATACAAGATTGCTATAATTATTGACTATTTTGTCTTGTGAACCTAACTTATTCCACTGATTGACTATTTCTTAGCCAGTACCAAATACTTTTGATGACCACTGCTTTATAATATAGTTTTAGGTCCAGTACAGCTAAGCCAACTTCATTTGGTATTTTGTTTCATTAATTTCCTTGAAATTCTTAACCTTTTGTTCTTCCAAATGAATTTTGTTGTTATTTTTTTAGCTCTGTAATTTCTTGAGAGTTTGATTGGCATGGCACTGAATAAATATATTAATTTAAGTAATATTGTCATTTTTGTTATATTAGCTCAGCCTACCCATGAGCACTTGATATTTTTCCAAGAGATTGAATCTGACTTTATTTGTGTGAAAGGTGTTTTGTAACTGTGTTCATATAGTTCTTGACTTTGCCTTGGCAGGTAGACTCCCAAATATTTTATATTATCTACAATTATTTGAAATAGAATTTCTCTTTGTATCTCTTGCTACTGGATCTTGACCTGTTTTAAAGAAGATAATTTTGTTACTGGGAGGAAGATGGACTGGAAAGGGAAACATAGGACCAAAGAGTAATAGCTGGAAGGGACCTTCCAAATCATCTGTTCAATCCCTTCATTTTCATAGATGAAATAAATGAGGCTCAAAGTGGTTAAAGGCCATGTCTATGGTCACATGATGGTCACAGAGTCAAGATTTAGACCCTTATCTTACAACTGCAAATCTAGTGCTCTTTCCACTATACTTTGCTGAAATCAATGGAAACAAGGAGATTAATTAAAACACTTGTCATGAAATCAGAAGACCTAAGTTCAAATTTCAACTCTGTCACTTAATACTACTATGTAACTGTGGGCAAATTACTTCCTTTTTCTAGATTAATTATATCACATGTATGATGGTAGAGGTAGAATAAATCATCTTCAAGCATCCTTCAGCCTTTAAGTCATATGTTCCTATGAGTTTACCTTGGAGAACCCATTTGAAATTTGCCCCTCCTTCATCTTGGGTACTTTGGAACTTGATGTTGACCACCTGTTTGGTGTCCTCACTATGGTACCCATGCAGGTCCACAGAAATGCTGAGATTGCTCAGGAGCACTCAATCTATTAGTGGTTAATCCAGGACTAGAACAAGAGATTTTACAAATCCATAGTTTTAGAACTCCTATCAAACTGCCTCTGTATTCCAAATGGATGTCAAACTTTTTGAAGCAGTTGGAGTAAGAGGAAACATGCTAACAACAATGATGTGTTCTTGTGTAGTTTCCTTCAGAGTCAATTTAAGTATCACACAAAAAAAAGCTTTCATTGTTTTGTGATCACAAAACGGTCTTTCCCAACTTGATCCATAATCCGTTGTCAGTTATAAAATGATAATTAAAAAAAAGGCAATTCCAACTCTCTCTCTGGCTTCCAATAGGGTACTAACCACATGGCCTTCCTATCATCCCTCAAGTTCAAGTCTCTTGGGATATAAGAAATGTTTATCATTTGAAATATTATTGACATCTGTAATTTAGGGTGGTTTGTCACTGTGATGATGAACAAAAGTTGGAGAAAATCACTTAATGTCTTGAAAGCTTTTGTGAAATATGGAGAGATCTCAAGTTAAAAGCCTAAACTAAAAATTTCTTAAGAAGAAAATGGAAAATCTGAAGCAGATATCAACTAATTTTGAATGTATTTCCTAGGATAACATTGTAAATGGTAAGATAAAGTTATTCTTTTGAAAAATGATGTGGAAAACCCTTCTGAATCTTTGATTTATCGGAGTCGTTCTGGTGGAAAGAGAATGAAATCAATGATAAAGATATATCTGTTTCATTCCTTGACTTATCCCTACCTATTCATTAACTTAGATAAAGAAAGTCATGTTGACCTCTTTATCTCTCAGATATAAACTCTATAAAATATTTATTTAAGAGGCTTCTTCAGTTTTACAATGTTTTACATATCTTAACACATTTGACTCATATAAAAAGAGGATAGTGACATTAAAATATATATTTCAGAATGACATATTGAAATATATATTGAAATAATATGTTAAATTGAAATTCATTAAGATGTGGGTTTGAATCTCACTTCTACTGCATGTGTAACCATGGGTAAGGCAATTAATCTCCTTGGGACCTAGTTTCCTTGTCTTTAAGATTAATGGTATCATGAAAACAGCCCAATACTGACTAAGAAATAAAGTGGTAGATCAATGGAATAGATTGGGTACATAATGCACAATAGTAAAAGAACATAGTAATCTAGTCTTTGATAAACCAAAGACTTTACTATATGACAAAAGTTCCTGGCAAAACAAGAAAGCAGTTTGACAGGAACAAGGAATAAGTCAACATCCGATACCGATACCAAAATGAGATCAAAATTGCTATATTATTTAAATACAGAGGGTAGTATCATAAGGAAATTAGGGGAGCATATAAAATGTTATCTGTGACATCTATGCATAAGGGGTGAATTTATGATCAAACAAGAGATAAAAAGGATCACAGAAAGTAAAACAGATAATTTTGATTACATGACATTAAAAAGGATTTGCACAAACAAAAACTAGTATAGACAAAATTAGAAGGAAAACAGGAATTGGGTACTTTACAGCAAGTTTCTCTGATAAAGGTCTCATTTCTCACACATCTAGGGAAATGAGTCAGATTTTTAAAAACACAAGTCATTACCCAATTGATAGATAATCAAAGGATTATGAACCAGTAATTTTCAGAAGAAGAAATTTCAGTTCTCTATGGTCATATGTAGAAATGTTCTAAATCATTATTGATTAGAGATAGGCAAAATAAAAGAACTCTGAAGTACCACTTCATATTTTTCAAATTGAGTAACATCAAAGAGAAGCAAAATGGTAAATGTTAAAGGGTATATGGGGAGGAAATGGGACATTATGCATTTTTGGTAAAGTTTTGAACTGATCCAATCATTCTGCAAGGCAATTTGGAACTATGAGCAAATGACTACCTGGCCCAGCAATGCCAGTATTAAGTCTGCATCCTAAAGAGAAAAGAAAAGAAAAATTACTTCTATATACAAGAATATTTGTAGCAGCTCTTTTTACTGTGTTAAAGGGAGCCCATCACTTAGGGAATGATCACAGAGGTCATGGCATATGATTGTGACGGAATGCTATTATGCTATAAGAAATGACAAGCAGAACGCCCTAGAAAAACCTATAAAGACTTACATGAACTGATGTAAAGTGGAATGAGTAGAACTCAGAGAACACTGTATATTATAATAATATTATTATTTTGTAGAGGGCGGAACTCTGAAAAGTTGTACTTAAATCTGGGTCAGCAAGGTACTTATAGTTAAGTACCTAATCAATGTGAGATAATGGTTCTCTATGGTGATATAATGGTTGCTCATGCTCAGTGTGTTGTAATGATGTAATTGCATTGAGGTACTTAAGAGAGTCTCAGAAACAGAGAGCTCTCTCAGCCAGACACAAGAGAAGATGCCAGATTCCAGACTCCATCTTTGACGTGGCTCTCTTGCCTCCTTCACTCCTCCACCAAAACCAAGGACTTGGGCTGATCCTGAGGTCCTCCAGAGAGCTAGTTGGGACTTTACATTATATGATGAGCAACTGTGAATGTTCTCAGCAATAATCTAAGACAGTTCTAAAGGACTTAAGATGAAAAGTGGTGTCTATTTCCAGAGAAAGAACTGATAAAGTCTTAATGCAGATCAAAGCACACTGTTTTCTTAGTTTTTTACTCTTATGGATTTTTGTCTGTGTTTTCTTTCATATGATATATGAATATGTTTTTTCAGGATTGCATATGTGTAACCCATATCAAACTGATTGCCTTCCCAATGGAGAAGAGGAAGGGAAAGAAGGAAGAGAACTTAGAACTCAAAAGTTTTAAGAAAACAAATGTTAAAAATGTTTTACGTGTCATTGGGAAAAATAAAATATTAAATTTTAAAAAAGGAAATGATACTTTTTGAGAAGCAGTGGCAAGTTAGTAAGTGTCTAAGGTAGTTTCCAAATTCAATTTTACCTTGCCTTCAAATTCAGCATTATTTTTGTGTGCCTCTAATAATAGTGAGTAGTCATACTCAGTCCACATACCTCAAAGACTTTTCATAATTAAATGACCCATTGGCTCTGGACAAGTCAGATAATCTTTATGTGGTTCAGATACTAGGATTTAACTATTTAATCACATGTAGCTTTTGGTTTGTACTATTGGACTGAATTCTCACCCTGGAAGTATCCCACATTAATGAAATCCCAGACTCTTCGTGTAATGTACTAGCAATATTATTTTTGCTACATTGAAGGTTTAATAGACCTTTGGTACCTGGCATAGAAATCTAGCTACTATACATTATTTTTTCTTGGAAAAATACAACCAAGTTTCAAACAACTGAAATAAAGAGACTTTGAAATTGGATAAATAGAATCATCATTATGCACATAAATCATATGTAACCAGGATATTTTCCTAACTAGGATAGTTTCCCATCTAAAAAATCCACGTCCCCATCCATCAGACATCACCAATACTAGTCAATTTTGGGGTTCACTAAAAAGCTTTTCTTCACATTGGAGTCACCTTTCATCTTCCTTTTGTCATAGTGAAATTATAGTCTTAGAGGTCAAAATGAATATATATTACATCACTCAGTCCTCCATTTCACAGGTGAGAAGAACAAATGCCAAGGAGAAGTTGAGGTAACTTAGTTAATCAGTGACAGAGCTGGGACTCAATCTCACTTTTCTCAAAACACGGCACCATGCTACACATCTTAATATTTGCTTTGCAATTGTTCATCAAGGATGAAAATCTCTTTTCCTTGAACTGGTCAGATTTATAAAAGGAATGAACAGCTTTGGACCCAAGTGTAACCTAAGGAAAAAGATATGACTGGACATGAGCCATTAAAACTTAGTAAATTAGCAAAATTTAATACTGAAACTATAAATAGTAAAAGCAACAACATCAACTTCAGGAACAATAGTAATAATATCTAATATTTATGAAGCATTTATAATAACATATGCCAGGAATTATGCTAAGTACTTTGTGAATATGATCTAATTTAATCCTTGCAAAAATCCTGACAGGTGGTTTCTATCATTATTCCCATTACAAATGAGAAAAATGGCGTGAACAAAAAGTTAAATGACGTACCTGGGGTCACAGTGCTAGCAAGTGTATAAAGCTGGATTTGAACTCGTAACTCAAGGCTTAATACTCTGTCCACTATGCCACCTAGCTGCCTAGTAGTCAAAGACTATGTTAAAAAAAATTCTGTAACATTTTTTGAAGGTGTAAAGACTAAGGAAATACTGGTGTCTGTTCCATTAGTTAGCTAGTGACTGTAAGAAAGTACTTTGTTTCTCTGGGTCTCAGTTTCTTTATTTGTAAATGACAAGATTGGACTAGCTTACCTCTAGAAATTCTAAAAGGAGAACACCATAGAAAACACATAATCAAATGTAATGACCAAGATAGACCCAGGAGAGACAGTAGAGAAAATGCTTCCCCACTTGCTTCCTTGAAGAAAAGGGCATCTCTGGATAGAAAATATAGTCAGACCCAGTGTTAGAGTTTCAGGCTTGCATTCTTTCTTTTTTTTTTTTATCTGTGTTTCAAGAAATGGTTGGTTAGATAGGAGAATAAGGATTGATATATTCAGAAAAGAATGTGGTGTAAAGATAAAGGTATCAAAAATATTTTCATTATAGTCAGCCCTGGAAAAAATGTATAAACACAGACTTTTATATTCCTTCTTCACTCTCCTCACAATATTAAACCATTATCTCTTGATACTTTATTATGTAGGAGTTATATATTTCCAAAGGGATTCCATTTCATCATCTCAATAGCACTATATATCTAATTATTCCTGACGTTTTTCCATATTGCCATTGATATTTAATACATTATCATCATAATTGCTTACATCATCCCCATTATCGTATCTAGAACAAGGAGCTCTGAAGATTATCTAGTCCAACTGAGACACAGAGATTTGTTCCCAAGGCCACACAGACAGTAGTAAACTTAGCTTTTATTCCAATTGAGAATTTAAATTCTCATTACTGTTCTGTAAGAAATGACCAACAGGATGATTTCAGAAAGGCCTGGAGAGACTTACACGAACTGATGCTGAGTGAAATGAGCAGGACCAGGAGATCATTATATACTTCAACAACAATACTAGATGATGACCAGTTCTGATGGATCAGGCCATCCTCAGCAACAGATCAACCAAATCATTTCCAATGGAGCAGTAATGAACTGAACTAGCTATACCCAGAAAAAGAACTCTAGGGAGATGACTAAAACCATTACATTGAATTCCCAATACCTATATTTATGCACACCTGCATCTTTGATTTCTTTCACAAGCTAATTGTACAATAATTCAGAGTCTGATTCTTTTTGTACAGCAAAATAATGTTTTGGTCATGTATACTTATTGTGTATCTAAGTTATATTTTAATATATTTAACATCTACTGGTCATCCTAGCCATCTAGGGGAGGTGGGGGGTAAGAGGTGAAAAATTGGAACAAGAGGTTTGGCAATTGTTAATGCTGTAAAGTTACCCATATATATATATATCCTGTAAATAAAAGGCTATTAAATAAAAAAAAAAGAAAAAAAAAGAGAATTTAAATTCTCTTTCAACTCCTTTTGGAAAATAAAGGTATTTGAAGGAGAACAATCAATGATAGAATTTGGAGAAAAATCCCATTTCTCGTTATCTAATTTGTCTATAAATTAGAAAGTAATAAACATTTACATGCTATACATCGATCTGGATATGTGTTTTTATGGCCATGTGCTTTATATGTCTCTATTTTTAGGCAAGCCAGTTAGAAGAAATGTTGTTCAATCAACAGGGTTCATATCATATACCACAGAAGGACTACTTAATTATATGTTTCCCAAATCTTCTCTTCCCATTCCCCCTTCCTCATCACCCCTTAGGATTAAAAGGAACTACTGTTCACTCAAAATGTTTTGGTTGGAATCTCTTCCAACATGGAATGTTCCCTGTTTAATTAAATATTTAATATCCCTTATTGCTGCCTTTAGTAGAAATACCTTAAATTCAGTCTGCTCTAAAAACTCAATTTCTGCCTGTGACAGGAAGACATACACTGATGAAGGCCTGATGCAGCTCAGCTAACACCATACTCAACACATCTAGAAGTACTCATCATGGCCAAGCCGAAGAATTCACAGTTTGAGGACAGCAGCAATTAGTCATTATAGAAAGCTAGACATGGGCATCATTCTCAAATGATGATCTTCTGAAAACATGCTTCACAAGTGCTCTCTACCTCCAAAGCTCTAGTGAAAATCAAATTAGATAATGCATGTAAAGCACTGAGAAACTAAAGCTATATAAATATAAGGTATCCTCATTATCAGTAACACAACACCTAGTTCAGAAAAATAACTGTGAGAATTTTCACCTGGGGATGTCCTTTTAACTTCACAAGGGTTTGGATAGGAAAAGGCAGCTCTCTGCAGGTCCTTGTTTTCTTAAGAAGCTGCTCCCAATTGGCTTCAGCTAAACACAACTCAGAGGGAGTTGTTTGCTAGTGAAAAAGAAATAGAACTCACTCTTTAATTGGCCTTTAAAGTAATATGGTAGAAATAAAGAGAATTTTCAGGCACAATATGTTAACAGATAGCCTACAGGTTCTATTTTCTTTCTTCCTCGGTGGGCAGTCAAACATATCCTATTGGGAAAGGTTAAGGAGTCTAATGAAGTCTAGACATTGCTAATGGAGTGGAATATGACGTCAGCCAGTCTTGGATGCAGAATTCCTTGGCCTGTTAGTATCAAAAATACTATCTCATCATAATAAAGGTATCCCTAATAGAAATGAATATAATGTATATAGGAGTGAGATTCTGTACCTGATACTAGATTTCATAGACAGCAATAGGATATACCAGGGACAACTAAGGGAAAACTGTGGTCTTTTTCTAAGTGTCCAAAGGTAATGACTACTTCAATGTCTCCTACAATATAGCACAGAAAGGCATATATCAGAGAATACACCAAAATCACTTTTGTACAATAATACTATACTGGCTAATAAATATTTGGGTGGGATTGGCCAAGAAAATGGGTTTGGACAATAATTGAAACCTGATGGGTGAAGGCATGAACCATTTCAGAGTCTCTCAAGAAGAATCTAGGGTAGGGGCAGCTAAGTGGCATAGTGGATAGAGCACAAGTCCTGAAGTCAGGAGGATCTGAGTTCAAATCTGGTCTCAGACACAAAACTTCTTGGCTGGTGACCCTGGGCAAGTCAATCCCAATTGCCTCAGGGAAAAAAAGGATATAGGGTATAAAAGTAGAAAGCTGCCATGTCTTCCTCTCTCCAATCTATTCTTCATATTGTTACCAAGTAATCTTGCCCTTCTTTGATTATATCTTTCTTCTACTCAGAAAGTTTTAATGATTCTTCATTATCCATTGATTAAAGCTTCTCATTCTGGTAGCCAAAGCTTTCTATAGACTAGCTGCTAGCTACTCATAACTACCATCTGCCTGCCTTATTTATCATTCATCCTTAACCACCCTTACTTGTTCTTTTTTCATCTCTATGTTTATGGTTTAGTTATTTACCTGGAGACTATTCATCTCGGGTTTACTTCATACTTCATAGCCCATCAAAGTATGCTTCCTTCTCCAGAAAACCTTCTCTGATCACTTCCTAAATCCTTTCTATGACCACCATTTGAAAGCAACTTCAAATGCCATGGTACCTTTTGCCTGAATCTCTCTTTTGTCTTTCACAAATATCATAGATTGAGCACTGAATGGGATACTAGAGGTCATCTAGTTCAATTATCTATTTTCTATTGGAGGAAACTGAAGATAAGATAGTTCAAGCAATTTCTTCCAGGCCACTAGGATTCAAATTCAGGTCTAGGAATCCCAACCAATATTCTTTCCATTGTATAGGCAGTGTAGATGGTGAAGTGAATAGAGTGCTGGAGCTGCACTCAAGAAGAGCTGAGTTCAAATCTAGCCTCAGACACTTACCGGCTATGTGACCTTAGAAAGTAATTTTACCTCTTTTTAATGATTTCCTCATATATAAAAATGAAGATAGTAATAGCATGGACCCTTCAGAGTTATTGCAAGGATCAAATGAGATATTATTTGTTAAAATGATTGACATAATGCCTGACATATAGTAGGTGCTATATAAATGTTATGCAATTATATATAATTTATTTATGTATACATAATATATTATATAATGTAAATGTTCACTTTAATTAAACCATGTTGCCAGCTTTTTCACTTGTATCAATTATTGGTACACAAATCTCCCACTATGCACACACACTGGAGGGTAGTGTTAAAGGTATGGAAGGTGACATTATCTATTCCTCTATGACCAGACCTTATTTAGTGTTATATCTTACTTGAAAGAAACACTTAATAAATACATGTTGCTTTGGATTAATATGATACAAACTGCTTTTATTTTGAAATGACCAAAAAAAATTAAAAATAGTCCCAAAATCAACCCAAACATGCCATTAACCTGACAAAATCCAGATGGATCTGAAATGTCTCTCAACTGTTTGGCATTAGACAGACATGATGCACACCCACAAAGAATGTGGTTTAAATCAGGTGCCTGGACTCCAGAACTTCAAATTTCCTTTACAACTTCTGTCATGGCTTCTTTCAGGGAGGTTCAACAATGGCTATCACTTCTAACTGGCTTCTCCACTTGCAAAATGAAGATTATAATTTTGGCCCAATTTCCATTTCCTGCAAGCATCCAGAGGATTAATGAAATGCGGAATTCTGTCTATTTTCAAACAAATACATGCAACCCTGTGGTCAGCAAGTCCTTAGGATTTGGCAGTTAACACAGGAGAAAGTAACAGCTAAGAGACTGTCTGAAGAAAGTAGGTGATAACCTTCTCTGGATAGACTCTTTCCATGGTAAGAGGACCAATTCATCAACTGGAAGAACATTTTGTGAACATTTTGGAAATGTAAAAATGAGCTCAGTTTCTATTAATGCCAAAAACAATGCATGTTATTCAAATCAGTATCCAAAATCAGCTACTTGGGGCTTTGCACAATGTGAGAAAGCCTCTGTCACCTAGCGTGTTCAGGTTTGTGATGTTCCCTTGGTGTTTGACCTTGAACTGGGGTCAGGGGAAAGGAAAAAGAAAAGATGACATTTACTGAGTCATCTTTAATTAGAATGAGTAATCATGAAGTTGTAATGATTGACAACCATAGCGTAATTGTTTGAACTATTACAGATGGGAGCATGAAACAACGGAAAGAGTGTTGGATTTTGGATAAAAGGCCCTAGTTTTGAATCCTGGCTGTACAGTCCCAGTGACCTGGGGCCAATGACTTCATCTAATATCAATTTGTAATTAAAGTGACATTTTAAGTCATTTAGTCCAGTTTTTCATATTATAGGTGGAGAAACTGAGACACAGAGAGGTAAAGCAACTTGCCCAAGGTCATATCTCACTAGCAAGTAACCGAACCAAGACTAGAATGTAGACTTTCAGAAAGGTAGAAAAAAAAGTTTGCTCGGCTGTTTTATTTTCTTTTGTTTTGTTTTGATTTTTCTTTCCCCAATCAGCAACAATGTTTTCTGCTCTCTTTCTCTAAATGTATTGTTCTCTATCATATCAACTGTGAGGCTCAGTTTCCTTGTCTATAAAATAAGAAGGCTGAACCAGCTGACATTTGAAATTCCTCCTGGCTTTGAATATATGATAAAATGATACTTTGATTTATTCAAACACAGGCTATTTTGTGTTTTACAAGATGTTTCTATGACAGCAAAACAACAGAATAACTTACTATTTGTTTGGAATACATTTCATAATCTAGGTAAAGTTTGGGTCTAGTTTAGGGTTATCATTTGGGGCAGAGGGTTAATATTAGGCTAAATTATTAACAATAATAAACAATGCCTAGCATTTTATAGCACTTTAAGGTTTGTAAAGCAATTCATATTTCTTATTTCACTTAAAACTCACAACAGCCCCATAAGTAAGTGCTGTTATCAGTTCCATTTTAGAAAAGAAGAAACTGAGGTAAGACGAGGTTAAATGGTTCACCCAATGTCAGCTAGTAAGTATAGAGGCAAGTTTTTAATTCAGTTCTTCCTGACTCTCAGATCAGTATTCTATCTACTTGCTACCTATTTATTATTTTTTAATTAGTTTAGAGACCTTTCAAAACTAAAAATGGCTGCCAAATGTTTAATAACTTCAGATTTAAGCAGTGAAGGAAAATTTAGATATCATTTACTCCAATGATCTCACTTAAATGATTGGAAGCTGGAAGGTTTGCCCTTATTCAAGTCTGTAAACAGAAGCCAGATGACCATTTATTGTTTATGCTGTGGTGATAACTCTTTCTTGTGATTTGCACTACATGCCCACTGAGATCTCAAAAATTCTATGAATCAATGATTTCAAGGAAACAGGATCTGAATGGTGGCATTTCATGTCACACAACTATTAAGCGGCAGAGTTGGGATTTGAATCTAGGAACTCTGACTGCAAAGGTCGTTTTCATTATGGATTCTATGCATCACTTTTTTGGGTTTTTTAAGGCAATCAAGGTTGTTATTTAACCAGAGTCACATAGAAAATAAATGTCTGAGACTTGATTTGAACTCAGATCCTCCTGAATCCAGAGTCAGTGCTCTATCCACCTTGCCACTTAACCTTCTATATATCTTTTTTAACTTCTTATAGTGTAGATTCAGTAATTTAGCATGGCAGAGTAGGTTATGAATTCCAGAGGCCTAGATTCTAATCTTGACTTTGTCAATATATGACTATGTCACCTTGAACAAATTACTTTCCTGGGCCTCAGTTTTGTCATCTAAAACAAAAAGCAGAGGAGGAACAAAATGATCTCTCAAGTCTATTCCAAATTTAAAGTTGGATAACTCTAAGATTCCTTTAAAACCCTTTGAAATTTCTGGGAGTTCTAAAATCCCATATTCTATAGAAAGCCTTCCCCAACTCCTCTTGATTTGAATTCCTTCTTGATTTTAATTATCATCTATTTATTCTGCATATAGCTTATTTGTACATATTTATTTGTTGGCTCCCATTAGATTTTTTTTCATTTGACTATAGATAGCTTTGATTCATCAAGAATCTACTATTTCACCCTGACACTGAGATTCTGATTTGAGGCCAAAAAAGAATGATGATATGCAAGCCATGAGCATATGGAGTTATCCAAAGGTATAGTCCAAAGCATAATTCTGAACATCTGCTGTGATTATGAATACCTAGAAACAACTTGAGATATACATACATGTACAAGTACACACACACACACACACACACACACACAAGGGTCTATCCAAAACCACACACGCCAATAAGCAATAACAGCTGTTAGCCACACAAATGTTAAGTTTTCTAAGAAAAACAATGTTGAAGACTTCCACCTTGAAGAAAAATATTAAATGGAAATGGTCCAGTTGATGCATCCCTGAAAAATTTAAATGTTTATAATGGAGATTAAATGTTTCTAAAGTTAGAAATTAATATACCCTTTTCCAATGGATATAATGTTCCCAGGAGATACATTTTATATTTGGATATTCAAATTAATTGACATCAAACATGATGTATAAATATATCTATAAAATGATGGCTTGGACTGAATAATCTCCAAAAGCTCTTCCAGTTCTAAAATGACTTCAGAGTCATTGATTTCAATAAAGAAAAAAATTATTCCAAGAAGTTTACTGAAGCAGAGTACTTGGGGGGGTCCTATTTTTTTCTACCCAGCAGCCCCTCCCTAATCTTTAGAAATTAAAATTCTAGTGGTTTCAGGAAAACAAATTCCAAATAAGGAAATTTTGTGTCATGCTGAGTTCTGAAAATACAGGGAGAAATGTTTTTTTTTTTTTCTTACAGGCTTACCAATACCTATAATAGCAATCACAAATTTACAAAGATTTAAGTCCCTACTAGAAAGGTCCTAACATAGTGGTGATCCAAGACATAATAATAAATTCCAATCTCTCAGATGACCTAGCCTTGAATATTTTGAAATTAACCATAATTCATGAATTATAGAATTCAGATGAAATAAAAATAAGAACAGTGATGTTAGATGTAGATTTAGCTCCAGATTTAGAGCTTGAAAGGACATTGGCTATCTCTATTTTACAGATAAGGAAACTGATGCCTAGAGAAGTTAAAACTTGCCCAAATTTATACAAGGAGTAAATGGCAGTGCTCAGATTCTAAGTGAGGTCTCAAAAAGGAAGGGAGGAAGTTATCAAAGCTCTAGATCTGACCACAAAGGCCATTCAGTCCAACTCCTTCATGTTACAGATGAGGAAACTGAGATCTTCAAAAGTTAAGGGACTTCTCCAAGTTCACATAGGTAGCAAATAGCAGAAATAGGATTTGAATCAGGATCTTTGGCTACAAAACTAGTTCTCTTTTCAATCCATATCATTGCCTTGAAAGACCATCTGATCTAATTCAACTTCCTTATTTTCCTCATGGGGGAAGCAAGTACACACAGATAGAAAGAAGCAGAAATGGGACTTGAATCCAAGTCTTTCATTACAAAATTAGTTCTCTTTCTATAAAACTGTTTGGAAGACCATCTAATCTAGTTCAATATCTTTATTTTCCTCATCGGGGAACAAAGGCCACAGAAACAAACAAACAAAAAAAAAAACCTCATCCAAAGTCAAACAATTCCTTCATCTCTCTACTCACCTTACTGGCTTCCTTTTAATACCTTTAAAATCCCATGTTCTGTAGAAAGCCTTTTCCAACTTCTCTTTATTTGAATTTCTTCTTTATTTTAATTTTTTATCCATTTATTCTATATATAGCTTGTTTGTACATACTTATTTGTTGGCTCTCATTAGATTATTTTCATTTGACTATAGATAGCTTTGGCTTCTGAAAACAGCTTGAAAACATACTCCTTGACAATTTATCAGTTGGGAAATGCCTCCTATTTTTATAAATTTTAGTTAGTTTTCTATACATTTGAGAAAAGAAGCCTTTAACAAAGAAACTTGAAGTATTTTTATATTACTTCATTGTCTGTGGTATCTTATGTCAAAATGTAATTTCCCATTTAATTAGATCTATTTTTGCTTTTGCTTTGTCCGAGATTATGATTTCTACCCCTGCCTTTTTTACTACAGTTAGAGCATAGTAGATTCTGCTCCAAACTTTTATTTTAACTCCTCCTGTATGTCTTTCCATTTCAAGAGTATCTCTTATGAACAACATATTCCTGGATTCCAATTTCTAGTCCATTCTATAATCCACTTACATTTTTGATCCCATTTACATTCATAGTTATGATTACTAAATGTGTTTCTCCCTCCTTCCTATTTTCTTCTTTCTCTCTTTCTATCCTCCCCTACCTCAAAAGTCAATTTTGCTTCTGACCATTACTCCTCTTAGCTTTCTCTTCTTTTATCATACATCTCTTTTCTCTTGTTCCTTCCTTTTCCCTCCATTTCCCTGTTGGGTAAGATAAATTGCCATACCCAACTCTGTGAGTGTGTGTGTGTGTGTGTGTGTGTACATTCTTCCTTCTCTGAACCAATTCCCATGATAATGATGTTCAAGCATTGCCCACCTCACCCATTTTTTTCCACTGTAAAAGTTCTTCTTTATATTTTTTCAAGAGTTAATACAAGTGAGACATCATGGTAAAATGGAGAGAGCACTTATGTCCTAATGCTTGCTTCCCATTTCACTTTAGTGCAATTTGAATGATTGTAAACATTATAAAAGGCCATCAGTATGGAAGCATCCGTAATTTATAAAAAGATAAAGAAGCTGCAAGTTTGAAAATCTAGCTATTGCCTTTCTGCTATACTTTAATAATAATACTCAAAGCCTTGCTTATTTAAATTTTCAATTCAATTCAATAAACAATTAAGAAATATTATGTCTAGTACTACGAATACTAGATACAAAAACAAGAAGTAACATAGTTCCTGCCTTCTAAGAGCTTATAATCTAATTAGGAGAGTATGACTTGTACATGGATATGTTTGATAATAATTTTCACATAATTGCCATTGTTATTCAAGTCAATCTGACAACCATCTATTAAGAACATACTGTATATAAGGCAGGGAAGTTAGGTGGCACAGCAGATAGAGCTCCAGGCTTGGAATCAGGAAAACCTGAGTGCAAATCTAGCCTCACACAGTTACTAGCTATGAAACCTTAGGCAAATCACTTCACTCTATTTGCCTCAGTTTCTTCACCTGTAAAATGAGCTGGAAAAGGAAATTGCAGACCATTCTGGTATCTTTGCCAAGAAAACCCCAAATGGAGTCATGAAAAGTCAGAAATAAGTGAACAAATACATGTTTGTATACTTTAAGCTTATCAGCATCAAGGTATCAGGACTAGATAGAGACAGGACTAGATAGAGAGCTGTCCTTGGTACTAAGAAGATCTGGGTTCAGTCTTCCCAATTCATTCCCAGAATGAGCCCATTCTGCCTATGTAATCCTGAGCACACAGTTTTTCTCTCCATCCTCTATGCAACCTTCTAAGAATGTAAATTGCAGGTGTCAACCTGAATTGATAAATGGAATTCCTCTCTAAGAGGCTCCCTATGCCAATGAAACCACCAAGAGGCAGCTAGATGGCATGATGGTTAGAGTGATGGTCTCAAAGTCAGAAAGACCTGATTTCAATTGTGTCCTCAAATGTGACTCTGGTAAATCACTTCTTTCTGCCTTTATTTTTGAACCTGTAACATGAAAGTACAAATAGCATCTACCCAATAGGATTGTTAAGAAGTTCCAAAGAAATATTTGCAAAATGTTGCTTGACACATAGTAATCACTTAATTAAAGCATATTCCCTTCCCCTTCCCTTTTTTCTATCTCCATCCCTATTCCTTTATGTTTTTAGAGTGCTTCCATAATGGTTAGCTCATCAGACCTGTCAAGAATATCCTATGTAGCAGGGAGGGCAGAGATTATCCTGTTTTTACACATAAGGAAACTGAGGTATAAAGAATTTAAGAAGCTTATTAGAAATCATGTGCCAGGGCTGAGACCAGAATGTTGGTCTTCCATTGGAGCCCAAGAATACCCCAACCCAATAGGTTTCTGCCATATACCCTTCTAACTCTCAGCTCTACAAAGCCACAGATGGTATTATTTTTTAATCTTTGCATCATCATTCCATAAAGTAACATGTAAACATTTCAAGAAGCTGCTAAGATGTAAGGGAAGTGGTTGCAAGGGTCAAAGGGTTGCTATCATCATTCTAACAGTGATCCACCCCCCTCAAAGCTCCTTCAAAAGAATCTGACATCCAAAATGTAAAATCGACTGCATTCCTCCAGCTAAGAACTGCATCAAATATAGGTCTCAGGGGATCGATGCAAAGGAGACTTTCTTTCCTCATCAGACTAGGCTGACCAAGATAGTAAGTTAGCATCCTATTCTATAGATGTATTTTGTAATTTACATGTGCTCTCCTCCAATATGCACCATCATAGTTAGAACAGATGCAGTCTGCTTTCCTGTAATGCACCCCACCATAAAAGATGCTATAAAAGATGTGGGTTTGTTTTCCTTTTATTTTCTCCCCATGTAGCTTTCCTCTGGATTGTGACTAGGAAGTAAGCAAAATGTGATTTGCAAAATGCATCTCGTAAGACACTTAACAACCTTGCAAAAGCTTCACATGCATTATGCCCAGCAATAAACATTGACATTTATAATCTAAAATTCTCATTTGTGCTAAAGACAGGCTCATTCTTTCACTCAGGTAATGAAAATTTAATACAGCATGTGTATGTGTGTATGAAAAGAGGAAGGGGGAGGATGAAATATATTAAGTAATACAGTCTCCTATTACAGAGGAAGGGAAGGGACATCATTTTTATATCTATATTCCTCAAGCAATAGATTTCACAACAAAGTCATCTATTGATGGAAGATTTCTGGATTCTTTGAAATGTCATTGTTGATGAGACAAGACAGAACCCTGCAGGCAATTTCATTTTTCCCATTCTTTATGCCTTCGACTGTCTCTGAACTAAGCTTCCAAAATGAACCCTAGGTGTTCGGTGGCACAGTGGATACATTGCTAAGCCTAAAGTTGGAAAGATCTGAATTCAAATCCAGATTCAAATACTTACTAGCTCTGTGACTCTCAGAAAGTAACTTGACTTATGCTTACCTCAGTTTCTCCAACTATAAAATGGAGATAATAATAGCATCTACCCTGAAGCATTATTGTGAAGATCAAAAGAAATATAGTTATAAAATGTGCTTAGCACAGAAACTGACACATAGTAGGTGGTATATAAATGCTTATTCCTTTCCTAACCACTTCAATAGGGATCCATCACTACCATTTAACCCAATGAAAAATAGAGATCCTAATTAACCATAAGAGCAGATTCCTTCATCTTATTTTTTCGCTTTTCCTATACATCAAGTCAAGAAATCAATATCGTATTATTTTCCAAAATGATTTCTTCAAACAACACTGAGCTCTGAGGCATCATAGCCCAGGGAGGAATAAGAGATTATATTTAAGGTCAGAAGCCAGTGGTTCATAAAGCCTGAATTCTCAAGCAAGTGTTCACATTAGCAATGTCAAAAAGGGGCTGAAGGAAGGCCAAAACCGGATACCTTAAGAGCATGCCCAAGGCAGTTATTCAAATCTTCAATACTCATGGGCAGGTTTTTGCCAAGAAGGTGGTTTTGTTATAAATTTCTTTTAAAAGACACATAAATATACTGTTTTCACTTGGAATCATTGGAAAAGACATATTACTTCTCAGGGCCTTACCTTCCCCAATTGTTAAAATCAGGAATTGGACAAAATGATTACTATCTAAATATGTGATCCCAAAATCTGAGATCATTTAGGGTGAAGCATATATTATGAAAACAAAGCCAAAATTAAGTACATACAACTGATGTGAAATTGAGAAGGCAATGGTTCATCTTTATAAACATTTGAGATAGCTGGGTGGCACAGTGATAGGGCACTAGGCCTGAAGTCACAAAGAACTGACTTCAAATCCAGCCTTAGACATTGCTGACCTGGGTAAGTTACTTAAACTCTGCCTTACCTCAGTTTCCCCAACTATAAAATAAAGATTAAAAACAATACCTACCTGTTGTAAAGATCAAAAGAAATAATATCTATAAAGCATTTATACAGAGCTTGCCATGTGCATTTAGTAAATCTGTGTTCCCTTTGCATCAGCAAACACAGCTGAGCTAACCACCTAATTATTAAGAATCACTAATTAAAAGAGGAAGCTTCCTATTTAATTAAAATATGATCACCAATTTATACCTGGAAGATAACTCTAGTTCAATCAGTTTTTACAGAAGCACATTTTATAGAATCAGAAATAGGGATTCAGATAGTCAGAGGAGGGATTTGAACTCATGTCCTGTCTGCTGGACTAGTGGTGTCTCCACTATAATATGTTTTCTCCTAATCAAAAATCCTATTTTAATAAAAAGGGAATCTTCTTTATATACTGTGATTATGGCCATAATAGAGTGTCTGTGTGACCCAGCCCTGCCTTTCTCCCTCCCGGGGAGGCAAGTTACGCCAGCAGTGCCCTTACAGTATCTGCTATCCCTACTTTTCCCTTATAGGCTGGTGTTGATCCACAGAACCTAAGGTCCTCACTAAGATCAGTAAGTATAATTGGGGTGGGAGAGACATCTGAGAAAGTTCCTCTCATATGTCTCCCCTACCCCAATTATACTTGCTCCAAACAGCAGAATGTTTAGAGCAGGGATTCTTAGCCTTTTTGGGGTAATGGATCACTCTGGCAGTTTGGTAAAGACTATGGATGAAGGACTAATCCACCCCCTCACCCCCACAACTGATATCAGATAGCCCCCTCCCTACCTAATGGATTTTGGTTTATTGCAAGTAATATCTCTCCACGATATTTGGGTTGGCAGGGAGAGGGAAGCTATACAAGTAGAAAAAGTCAAATTTTGAGGTTGTAACAATGAATCTATTCCTTGAAGCTAAAGACCGATGGTTCTAGTATAGTAAAAGTTTATGATTATTTCTGTACTGGATGTGGCTAATTCAGTGTGATGTACAACAATTCATTGACTAGATAACATATTAAGTGATTTAGGAGAGAGATGATAGAGCCTCTTCATCTACCATGATGTGCCTGGTTAATAGCCTTTTCACTAAGAATAAGATTGGAATATTTTCCAGGCTACTTCTAAATGATAGAGCTGGGATAGTGATATAGAACTAGGTAGGCCACTTTATTTTTGAATGACTTTTCTGATGTGTGATTTCTTATCCTGCTACTCAGTAAACCAATGGGGTGAATTAAATCAAGAGTTATGTCTGTTCCTTGAGTTGACAGGAAAATAATAGCAAGAAGTGAATACAAATTAAAACTACAGGAAGATCCTTGTAGGTCTTTGGTAGGTTTCCTGATAAAAACTTTAAAAAATAGCATTGGGCCAGATATTAGATTTAAGATCAGAATACATTTCTTTTGAGATATTCAAGTTCTGTAGACAAAAATCTGGTTTAAGATTCCTAAATTGTAACACACATTATTTTAAAATCAGCAGTGTGTTTATTTAAAGATGATCAGGTTTTAATAAAATAGATGCTAAAATTAATTATGTCATTTTTGGCAAACATCTGTATCACAAGATTTGATTATAATGAAAAACATAATTTTTGTATAACTAATTTAAGAAAGAGAAATCAAGACAGACAGATGGTGAGAGGAACATTGATTGAGAAAGACAGAGAGATGATTAGTGAGAGGATAGACAACAAAACAGGTGAGCAGACAGAGAGAAGGATAGACAGACAAATAGAGTTACAGACATCAAGGCAGACAGATGGAATTCAAGGCTAATAGAGATATATGGGAGTAAGAGGAATAGAGATGAAGAGAAGGGAAAAGAAGGGAGAGGAAGGGGAGGGAAAGGAATGAGGAAAGGAAAAGTGAAGGAAAAGAGGAAGAGAAGAAGGAAGGGAAAGGAAGGGGGAAAGGAAGGAAGGAAGGGAAGAATTTCTTTCTTGGCATCTTACAAGGTTTTAGCATTTTAATATTTAAAGAAATAACCGATTAGATTCATTTCCTAATAGAAAATGAGATCTGATACTTTGTTTTCCGATATTGCATAAAAATATTCCTTGTAAAAACCCTCCAAGCCTTGATTGGATTCCAAGCCAGCATTGTGAATCTGAAATAGATAGCGAAGTTACCAAGTCAATCCAAAGAGTATCATCTATGATGTGCTATTTTAAGATCCAAAGCAAGGAAATTAAACCTTAACAAAACAAAGTGTGCAATCAAGGAAGGAATAAATGAGCACTTTGGAGAAGGTACTAGCAGGTGAGAACTGGTCTGAAGGGTTTGAAGAGCTAGCAGTGGGAATATTTTAATGAGTTTTTATTACAAAATCAGCATGGTTGTGCCACAGAGAAATGAGCGTGAATTAATATATGACTGACCCTTGAGTGTATCCAATTGGAAAATTAATTCTTTGGCAAGTTTAGTCATGTTTGCAAATCATTGTATGGGTTATTTTTTGAGCACTGGAATGATATCATTTCTCTTATTTCTTCACAAATCCCCAACACTGAACTCTCAATGTGATCCCCTTCATATTATCTCAGATTTTCCAGTCAAATGATCTTTTATTCATTAATACATGGTAGAAGAGAACAGAGTAGATTTTCATTCCTTTGCTTCTCTATCCCCTCTGTACAGACGATCCCATGTAAAGTTAATTGTAAGAAAGAAAAATCTTGAAAAATCAAACCATCACATCTCTCTATGCAAATTAATTCTCACAAAGTGTTAAACATTCTTCTGATTATCAAGCATTCCATTAAAAAAACAAATAATGAAAAATGAGATGAAAATCATAATGTTGAGGAATCTTTCATTATTTTCTCAGCTTCATCTGTTTCAATATGGAATAAAATCCTCTCCACAAGACAGAAAAAGGCTTCAGCATAAAATCAAAAGTACACGGATGAGTCCACACTGCAGCCAAGCCATGTAGGGTCATACAGTTCAATCAGGATGATTACACAGTGGGAGGTTGCTCCATTAATGTAATCTAAGGGTATGAATTGTCTTTGCTGAGTCTCCTCTCTAAAGGTAGAAAACAGGAGAGGGATTTTGAGTTTATTTTTAAAAGCTAATTGCATCTCTTTCCTTTATTGTTTGTTGCTAATGAAATTTCTGATGAATTCACTATTACCTGTTTGTTTAAATATTTTCTGACTAGCACTCTAATTGAATTGTACTCTCACTCTCGAATGCGAAGCTGAGCTTTCCAGTAGGGCCTCCATAAATTCTGTTAGTCCCTATCCTAATATTTGTAATGACAAATTGGGTCCTCCCCAGCGGGCAGAGTAAGCATCTCCCTGAAACACTGGGGTATTCCTGAAAGGTAACTAGTAGCTTCTCTAAAATAATCAACTCCAATTTCCATTCCAGCGTGTTTCCTCCAGAATCAGTTGCCAGTTATAATCATTGAGTTAATAAAAGATATAAGGGAGAGATTGATTATGTCTCCCTTATATCTTTTATTAACTCAATGATTAACACTTCAGTATCATGTAATTATGAGTTTTACAAAAAAGGATATTTACTGAGAAAATATAGTAAGAATAGAAATCCAAACACATCTTCCCCATCATACCCCACCTCACTCCTCCAAAAAAACATGAGCACAATTAACCTACACCTTCTCAGTCCCTGGGGAAATGGAGCTCAGAGTTAAAGTGCTTGGTATTCAGCATTCGCTGCCATCAAGTCTACTTCCAAATGTATTGGCAAAGCTGAGCAATGAGTCACTCCCTCTTGTAAGAACTAGTGTTCTGTCTCACTACAGAGCCAGAACATAAGCCTTCCTTGGGACTTTGTTAGTGACTACTAAATCCACCTGGAACTTGAGCTCTTGGTGCCTGACTACTCTTCTAACCTTTAAAAGTTCATCAACTCAATCAATCAGCATTTATCAATGACCTACTATGTCTCAGACACTGTGTTAAGCACTGAAAATACAAAAAAAAAAAAAGCCAAAAAATTCTATCTTCAAGGATATTACTGATTAATATGAAAACAAATATATGGAGAGCAAGCTATTTACAGGATAAATTCAACAGTGAGGCCAGTACAATGGCTCTGTAGACCTTCAGTTCATTATGCAACTTTATTAACTCTTCTCTCCCGTATTTTCTTTTGGAGCCTCCCAAATGCTGAGCTAGAGTTGGCAATCTGTGCATTAACCTCATGTGACCTACGTGGACATCCCTGGAAAGTATACTGCCAACATAAGGGAACTTCGCCATAGCATTTAAAATTTCTTCATTTCCTATAACCATTCGTTCCACATATCGATGCGGTGGTACTGACTGGTGGAGAACTTGTGTTTTTTTTAATTAATTCTTAGACCAAAATCAGCGCAAGCAACAGAGAATCAATCCATACTCTGTGGCACCTCAACTTCAGATGCTGCAGTGAGGACACGATCATCTGTGAACAAAAAGCTCACCAATTCTCCCTCCACATTGGTTTTGGCTTACAGCCTTCTCAAATATATGAATATATGAAAATAGCATCCAGGTCAGTTAACACGGTGATGGTAAAGTGACCTGGATGCTATTTTCATACTTGTTGAAGGAATATAATAACATCAAGGAAAATATCATAATGAAAGCTGTGGGAGCAAGCACATGGCCCTATTCCACTCTATTAGTGTACTTTATCTAGAACCCATGTAAATGTCCCATCCTGAAACTGGCATAAAATACTGAAGAATATCTCTACAATATTGAAGAATTTCTCTAAGCACCAAATTTCCCCATGACTTTCCACAATCCCTCATGATTAATGGTATCAAAGGCCTTAGTCAATGAACATTTATATGTACTTCTGTTCTGCTCATAGCATTGCTTCCGGAGTTACAAGGCAGCACAACCATTCCTCAGCCCTTTGTGAAATCACATTGGCTCTTAGGTAGATAACCATATTCCTGGAAAAGGATCTGCTGATTAAGGAGGACTCTGACAAGCATATTTCCATCAGTGGGCAAAGAGTTCTCCCTGCAATTGTCATGGTACAGCCTGTTTCCTTTTGCTTTGTACATATGGGCAATGGGGGCATCCTTGATCTCCTGGGGGATAATTTCCTCTTATCCTATAATCTGGAAGATTTAAGTTAACTCCTGTATGAGTAGTAGACCCCCTGCCTTGGAGCTGTCTGCTAGGATGGAATCAGGGCCACTCAAAAGGAGTCTAATGGCATTCGAAACCTCTCTTTCACTTGGAGACTAAACTAAACAGAGATTGACTAAGTCTGAGGCATATGGTCAATGGCTTTAGTATTGATTGATGACAATCTGTTGAGAACACTATGGAAGTGTTCAGCCCATCTCTCTAGGATCATGTCCTTATCACTGATCAATGTGGCTCCATCAGCACTAAGTATTTGAGATACACCATAAATAGTTCTCAGGGCATTATAGAAGTGCTTTGGATTACTATCATTGGCATAAAATTGAATCTCATCTGCCTTCTTCCTGGATCCAAGAATCCTGCTTCTCTCTAAGCTTTTATTGGAGTTAAAAACTGACTTTTTGGAGATGAATGAGCTATGGTAAATCCAGTGGAGTTTTTGTTTCTCTTTTAGCAGTTCCCAAATTTCCCTATCATTTTTTGTGAAACTAATCCTGATACTTGCAAGTGTTGTGGCCCAGATGAGAAAATTCAGTGCTGTACACCAAGCTCTGAAAGCTGCCCACTCTATTTCTGCTCCAATGTTGCTAACTGTGTGCTGATTCAGCTCTCCCTCTAAATTAGCAGTGTTCATTCACAGAGAAGCACTTTAATCTGTCGAGGTTGAGCCTCCAGGCCACTGCTTTTGAGACAACATAGCCTTCCTGCCGACTTCTCTGTTGTACGGCTGTGACACTTTGGACAGTCCATCAGCACCATGCCAGAAAACTAAACTGCTTCCACTTGAACTGACATAAAAAGTTTCTAAAGATTACCTGGGACGATAGGGTACCAGACACAGGTCTTTTTTCAAGCTAAACTGCCAAATATTCAAATTCTACTGGAATTCTAATATCCTGAATGTCAAACATACTGTTGTGCCACAATTCCCTTTTATTGTCCTGCCTCAGTTTCTCTAAATGGTCCTCAGTTTTTCTAAATTGTCCTGCCTTAGTTTCCCTAAATTGTTCTGCCTCAGTTCCTTGAATTGTTCTGCCTCAATCCCTCTGGTTGCAACCTCCCTTTCCTGTTCATTAGGGCTGAGATAATTGGGCTATAGAGATCTTGCCACTCTTACTTTCCAAAAGATAAAACTCCAGATATCCTTTCTCAGATACATAATTGGCATCCTCTATCTCTAAGTTTCAGACTTTCTGTCTCTTGTGACTACCCCCCTTCACTCCCAGTTTATCAGAATTTATGGTCCTACCCCCAACCTGTCAGAACCAGATTGATGGTCCCTGCTTGGAAATTCCAACCATTTACCAATGCTCAGACTCCACCCCCTGCCTTTGTCTACCCTGATTGCTTAGAGCTACATATATAAAAATCATTGGATTCTCACATTCGAGGCTGGATTCTGTGACCAAAGTCCAATTCAGCCCTGGAGGCAGAATGGATTCTGCTCTGCCTCCAGACTATCTCTCCCACTCAGAAATCCAAATAAAATATTAAAAACTATCTAATCTCTATCTTGCCTCAGTTTCTCCAACATTACAATACATTTACCTAAATGACTATTTTATGAAGAACTTGCACAAGATGAGCACTCACAATGGTCAGAAAATGCAATACAAGAATGAGGAACTTTAGTTTCAGTTATGAGACATGGAAAATTCTGATGCAGGACTGTTCCGCATGTGGCGCCCACATCAAAGAAGAAATTGTACTCCATGAGCAAAGCAAAATCTCTGAAGGACAAGGAAAAGATGAGATGTACACATTCTAGAGCCATCTCAGTCCTCAATGTCCTAATGGACTATTTGTGCCTGATTTGTGGTAGAGCCTTCTGATCTCATTTTGGACGATCAGCCACAGCCAAGCACAGTGCACTCTGGCTCCATATCATATCTCATTAGTGCTTTTCAAAAGTAATAAAATGATCACACCAACAACAGGATAAATGGGAGATACAAAAGGGAAGGAAAACACTAAAATTAAGAGGGGCTGGGGAAGGCTTCCAGTAAAGGATGGGATTTTGTTTGGGTCTTAGAGGAAGTCAGTGAGGTTAATAGGTAGAGCAGAAGAGGAAGAATGTTCCAGACATAGGGAGACATTCAGAGAAAATGCCCAAGGTCAAAAGATAGAGGATAACCCTTTTTTATCTCCAATACTCCTTCATCTAAGGCAGAAAGAATGGATAGAAAAGGGAAAGAAGCAACATCGGGATCATATATTCATGACTTCATTTTGATTTTAGTAGGAAAAACAAGCCTTAGTCTAATCCAGATGCTCACAGCAATCCTAACCTCCTCATTGCAATGTGGCAGGAAAGAAGGATCCCTTTAGCCTCTTAGTGCCTTTTAAATTGGCCACCAATAGATCTTAGGCCAAGCTCCATTTGGTCATTGTTTGGGTCCTGACTGACTCAAATTGAATGTAAATAGCAGTCATTTCTGCTTTGGCCAGAAACGCTAAGGGTCTTCCCCATCCAGAATCATTTATTTATTAATTAATTTTTTTTTTTGGACTAGGTGAAAGAGAGAGATTCTGTGACGCCCAGTTTAGCTCCCTGTTGACCTCAGGATCAGCCAGAGTCAGGAACAGCAAAAATCCTTGATCTTTAGGGGGAGAAGTAAAGGAGACAGACAAACCTCCATGAGGCTCACCACCAACCTCCTCTCTCCTCGTCCCTCCTCCAAAGTGACCCTGGCTTGTCTTACTCCACCCCCTAACCCCTCCTACAGTTATCTGTATACACCAAAAGATGGAACCAGCACAGAATAGTGAGAAGAGCCATTTTCCAAGCATGTGCTAACGGAGTATTGTCCAAAAGGTAATTAGCCTTAAGTGTTCGGTTGTCTGATTCCAGTGCACATATTCAGAGTTACAAGATTCTTTACCTCAATTGCTACCTAAACTTAATCACTGAATAGGTGTTGCTTCAATCAAACTGAGACTTGTTGAAGACCTGCTTTAAAAAGCCAAGGTCTCCCTCTTTATCAAGGGCCATCTCCAGTCATGCTGATCTATGTCTGGCCACTGGACCCAGATGGTTCTGGAAGAGGTAATGAGGTTAGTGTCTTTGCACAGCCCTCTCTCACTGAAATCCAATTCATTTGCAAGCCATGGAACCACCTCCCTGAGGTCATGGTTCTCTTCAAGAATGAAGGACAAACTAAAATAACAAGAATAGCTTTTTGAACACACACCCAATTTTGTCTTAACAATTAAAAGTCATTTTCTTTTCCATGAAATAGACATGGATGAGTCATCATCTGTTCTGATGAAGAAATGTCCACATTAATGAGCTCATAATTCCCTTGAACTATCAAAATTATAAATTATGGGTCATACTGATGGGACACACTTTCTAGGGGAACATATCAGTGAGAATGTCCCCTGACCTTAGTGTGCTTCTGTTCTAATAATCTCTCAAAGATTCTAAAGTCTTTTGGCTTTAGAATCAGTGATCCTGAGCACCCCTGACCTTCAAGTGTTATTCTTCTAACAATCTGTCCATCAATGATTGTAAAAGTCTTCTGGCCTAGCAATATAATAATATTTCTTTCCTTAGACTAGAAAAGATAGATTAGTGATCCTGAGGCCCTCTGACCTTAGAATGCTATTGTTCTAACAATCTGTCAATGATTCTAAAGTCTTCTGACCTTAGAATAGTCCTACAAACATCACTGACAGTCAGATAGATAATCTGTTAGTCAGTGATAACCAAGTTCCTGAGACAATAATGAATAGACCCTCCCTCATAAATCATAAAATTAGCAAATAAGTAACATGAACTTCTGATCTAACTTTGTCCTATAAATTTTATCTTCTTTCTCTTGGTTCCTTGCTAATCCCTTTTGGAATTTAGCCCATTGTTGTCAGCATAATAATTTTTTGCCCCTTAACTTGGAGACAAACTGAGTTTGTGAATTCTTTCACCATACCTGTGACACCAACCTAGGGACCCCTAATATTGGGGTGCTTTATCCCTCAATAATACCGCTGCTATGAAACTACATGCTAAGCCAAGGAGTCTAAAAGTAATGATTGCTACAAGATGATTGGGCAAAATCATAATGATTCTCCATCCCACTAGTCACTGGGGTGGCTATAGTCTGGTTAGTGAGGGAAGAATTACTGTCTCCTCCTACCAGTTGCAAAAATTAATCAAAGATATTTTCTCACAAAAGGGAGTGGGAAGTATACCTGTGAATTCATTCTTACATTTCAATGTTGGGAAGATAATCTCTTCTCCATATCTCTCAGTTGGAACCTTCCTACTCTGCCACTAACTGTTTTTGACCTTCAATCAGAATGTTTCCAATTCTTAGTCAAGTATTCTTTAATGTTATAACTTTTACATCTGCAGGATGCTTACCTGGGTCCTGAATCTTTAAAATATTTTACAAATGTATTTCCATAAAATTTCTTTTGTAGTGTAGCTATTTTATTTTGTACTTAAAAATATTTTTACAAGAAGGCATCTCTAGGCTTTACTTCCAAAGGGTCCATTACACAAAAAAAGGTTAAAAACTCCTGGTCTAGATGTTATCTAAGGTCCTTTTCAGCTCTAAGAATTTACACATAAATGTATATATCATAGATCCATATATACATATGTCATATATATAAAAGTATGAGGGAATGTGTTAAAATACCATCTTTTCTCCCCTTCTTACCTACAACTCTATTCCTACCAATCACTTTTGTTATTTATGCCCTTTCCTTACCATTATAGATTGCCTTTTAGAGGGTTCCTCTTTCCCCTTTGCTTTATTCCAAGGTGATTTCAAACCAATGCACCTTTCTTGCTGCCAATCAACTGTTGGCAAAGTACTGGGAATCATAGAGTCCCCTCCAAAATGTCACCCCAACTCAGTCAATCAATAGCAATGAAAGTCAAGGAAATGAAATCTGTCAACAACTGAACAAGCTTAACTTCTGTGTCCCTGATCAGTCAGGGCTTAGGTAACTCGGACGTGATCACTCTTCAAAATCTTCCATCTCTGCCCCCATACATGTCCACTATTTTACAACGTATCCTGACCAAACTTGCCCTGCTACTATATTATATTCTATGCTAACCCTCCCTCCCCAAAAAGAATCAAAGAAGCATTAAGCTTAATTTTTCTTCTAAGACAACATAAAATGGTGGTTAAAAATCATATCTTTCACTTATGTGGTGCTTTCAGGTCAACAGAGTATTTAAATCACAATGGTTCCTGTAAGGTCAATGGTATATATATTAGGGGAGAAGAAAGGAGGAGGGAAAAGGGAAGTGAGAAAAGAGAAAGGTTGAGAAGAGGACAATAGAGGACAGGAAAAGAGGGAGAGGAGGAGAGAGAAAAAGCAGCTTTTGCTCCAGGGGTTATTTTTTGTCCTTCCTTTTCACAAAGAACTATGATATCAGGGAAGGGATGTCAAAACATGCAAGTAACTGGATTTAAGTAAGCAAAGGCTGTGTGAAGTCACCAGCACCATTTTCTCTTCCAAACTATCTGGGTCCAATAGCAAGATATAGATTAGGACTACTGGAAGGAGCCTTGGATGCAATGGGACAATAGGTTCAATCTAGCCTTAACCACTGATTGAACATTGCCTCAAAGTGGGATCTGCTAAAGACCTTAGCAATTTCAGGATATGGAAAGTATGACTGGATAAGAGTTTCTCTGAAAAACATTAATAGAAAAGAAATTCAATAAAAAATAAAAGTGTATATCATAACATGGTAGAATCTGTAAAATATATACAGAAGATATTAGCTAAGATCATTTCTAATATCCTTCCAAATTCTAAATCTTGTAAATTATTATCACAACACAATTGTAGACTAGAATACACAGACTTCTTCCTGTGTCCCAGGCCCCTGGTCAAAACTAAAAGATGGAATTATGTGTGTATTGAATTGTAATCAGTCAGCAGATGAAAGAGGAGTTAAGGAAAAATTATGTTCAACTAATCTAAAAAGATATGTAGGAGTCAAAGTGTAGAAAGTTCCAAACATCAAATAAAAAGTTTCTATCTGCAGACTGTATATATTTTCAATATTATACATTATTTCCCTTCTTCTACTCCATTATTTAGCTAAATTGGTCTTGTTGTTTCTCACAGCGCCCCATGTATCTGTACCACCCATCTCTCCATACTACAAAGCACTCTCTCCTCCTCTCTCCCTCTGGAACTCACTTAAAGCACTATCTTCTACACAAATCTGCTAATACCTTCCACAAGCCATAAAGAACTTGTGCATATGTTGTACATATTTTATAGACTTTCAAATAATCTGTTGTTCCTTCCCAAAGACTGTAAATTCCTTGAAAGTTGAGACTGATTCATTTTCTCTTTATATCTCCAGTGGCTGATGTGGTTTTTATAACATACATCACATAATATCACATCACATGGTAGGTGTTCAATAAATGTTTGTGGATTGACAGAGAATAGGGTATGCCACATTTTTCAAAGCTGTGTAGTGGTCTAGATTGAACCTATTGTCCCATTGCATCCAAGGCTCAGTCCTAATCTATATCTTGCTATTGGACCCAGATAGTTTGGAAGAGAAAATGGTGCTGGTGACTTCACACAGCCTTTGCTTACTTAAATCCAGTTACTTGCATGTTTTGACATCCCTTCCCTGATGTCATAGTTCTTTGTGAAAAGGAAGGACAAAAAATAACCCCTGGAGCAAAAGCTGCTTTTTCTCTCTCCTCCTCTCCCTCTTTTCCTGTCCTCTATTGTCCTCTTCTCAACCTTTCTCTTTTCTCACTTCCCTTTTCCCTCCTCCCTTCTTCTCCCCTAATATATATACCATTGACCTTACAGGAACCATTGTGATTTAATGAGGATTCAAAAAATATCACTAAATTTATCAACTAAAAGATTATTGATAACCTTGGAGTAAGCAAGTTGAGGGAAGCAGATGGATGTGGGGTACCGGTTGGAAAACTGAGGGGAGAGTGAAGAAGTAAAAACAAATGCTTTCTAGGAGTTAAGTTATGAAAATGTGGGCACAGAAAAAAGTCAAGACCTGAACAAATTTAAACTATATTTTGCTTACTCAAATAGGAAGGATATCAGCACCTTCAAATGTCTAGAGTCATCATTAACCTTAATCATGTGTCAGGAAGCTTTGAAAAACTTGCACATTTCTAAATGCAATAGAACTTTTTTAAGAAAACAGCTGACTCAGTGAAGAAAATTGGATCATTTTTAAGCTAAGACTTAAGTCTGAAAGTGACATTTAAAAACTGGACAGGTGCAGTGTCGATGTGTTTATTCCTCCAAACTCTGCAAGCTCTAATCTCCTTATTTAACATCCATATGCAATGTTTCACACTGAGATTTGAGACTGCTTTGAATTTCTCACCTACTACAGTATCTTGACTTCTCTACTATATGATTTAAGTGGTAGGATCAACATAATCGTGTAAGAACCTGACTATACTTTATAAATATCTCTCTAAATAAAACCCACATCTAAACCAGTTATGTTTTTGCAGATCAGAGATCAATTTTCTGGAAAAATGTCTGCTAAGAGACCCTATTTTCCTGATAGGTGACTGATGGTATAACCTGGATCACAGCTTCAAAAGGGGTCCTGGACCTGCTTCATTTCATTCATGACTCAACACCCTGTACTTCTCACTAATGAGGTTACTCCCATGTGGGTCCCTTCCCCCAACAATTCTCATCTTTCATTTCTCCTTTATAATGTCTTCCCCTTTTATATGTCAACTTTTTAAAAGTAGTGATGGCTTTGTTTGACTATATAGTATTCCCAGCACTCGATATAGTTTCTATATAGAAACCATTTAATAAATGTTTGGCTAGCTACCTTTCAGCATATGTCAAACTAGCTGGTCATTGAGGTCCCTTACAACTATTTTCAAGGGTTTTTTTTTAATGTAATAGAATCATTGAATCTCAAAAGTAGAGATCTTCAGACTCAAGCATGAAAGACAAGCCTTAATCTTCCTCTTTGTAATTTTCACCCATTGTTCCAACTTTTATTCTCTATTTTATTCATTTTTAAAATAATTATTTTATTCTCTATTTATTCAAACCGAATAAGCCCATTCTCTCTCCTGTATGACAGCTGTTCAAATATTTAAAGACATCTGTCCAGCCATCCTTAAATTGTCTCTTTTCCAGGTTAAAGAAGATTTATTTTTTGAGGGGAAGGAAAACTGGTCCTTGACCAAATGATCCCAATCCCCTTGTCCAGATATAGTAATCCCATAGAGTTAAGAGCAGAAGGCAGAGACATTGAGGTATTAATGTATAAAATAAGGAAACTACATCCTAATATACATTTATGAAATGTAAAGATGATTTCTTGTTAGAATTCAAATAATTGCCTCTTTGCTGGCAAAAGGTTAGCCAAGTAGATGGTGGAATTTCAGAAAGCTAAGGTTACCAGCTCTGGGGGAGTTAAGGTAATAGGATTGGGAAAGGGGCAAGTGTTTCTTTCTTCTTCTATCCCCATCAGACATCGAGTCTTTTGGTAGAGCAATTTGCACAGAAGATACCATATAATTCAGGGAAAAGAGATACAGTGAAAGAGTAGAAACAGCTTCAAGAAACATGACTTTTAGTAGAAAGGAAAAAATCCAAGTGTGAATTCAAGAGTGAATTAAACTTAGAAGTTGGAAATTGTATTGCAGGAAAGAGTAGATCCAGGGATCCCAGTATAGTAATGCTACTCCAAGGAGATAGCAGTGTGAGAACCCCATAAAAGGAGAAAATACTTTGAAACTCTAATGAATAAAAGAATGAGTTGTCTTACTCACATATTTTTCCTTTATGAGTGAGTCACTACTGATGTACTCTAGTTTTATACCTACTATTCCCACAGATTCTATATTTGGGAGAAAATATACAGGAAGCATACCCCACATTTTGAGGGAGAATGATTTACACCCATGCTTCTTAGTAAATGTTTTTCTCCAAGTTAGTTGTGTTCACTATTTATTTATTAAATGTTAAGTACAGTAGTGGGGACTTTCAAACTATAGTTTTGGAGTTACTCATATCAAATACCCTAGAACCTAATGGTAAATGTCCTTTGGAATCCCAACTTGCCACAGTGAGTATGATTTGAGAAAGTAGTCAAGAAGGGTTCTAAATAAATATAAAGTATGAGTGAATCACAAGTTGGAATACTGGAAGATTGAGAAATCAATAAGAAATGAGAAAAGAATGAGAAAGAACACATTTATCCTGTGGAAAGACAATATATTATTGCAAGAAAGGGCATCATGAATATCCACCAGCAGATGCAGATATTAGCTACTACTAGATCATAGCAACACAAGTTTCAATCTCTTGCCATTGCACTAAATATTATAGATACATTATGACAGGCAACAAAAGAAATATTTGTCAATGGGAATTTAAGTAGAAAATTTTGGAATGCCAAGCAAGTTAAGTGATGAATGCCCACTGATTAATCAAATCCAGTAATTTCTGAACTCAATTATCCTTAGTTTAGTCCAAAAGTAGAAACTTGAAATTTTTCATCAGGGTATAATTATATACAAAACAACAAAAATGAAATTTTATACATATTTCATAGCTATATACATATGTGTATATATGTATGTATTATTGTTACATGTGTATATCTGTGTGTATATACTTAATTAAGTATGTACTTAATCATTTAGTTGTTTTTAAATCATTTAATTGTTTTTAAAATAATAGTATTGTTGAGAGAATAAAGATTTGAGTGTGCCTGTAGGATTGCCAAAAAAGTGTAAAAAAACATATTCAGCTACCCAGCCCTTTTACTCAGGTAAATAGTTGAAGTAGTAAAGAAACTGTTGGGGAAACAAAGCCACTGAGACAAAGAAACAATTGGAGATGGGAGCACTCTTGCTTTAAAGTCTGAGTAATAGTATTTGTATGACTCACAAAAGAACTGTATTAGTCCTGAAGCAATAGATTATCCAACTAAAGAGTAAAGGCTATTTCCCAGTAGGGACTAAGTTACTTAGTTGCCTTAATTCAGCAAGGAAATCAGAAAACAAGAATGCAAAGTAGTATAAGAGATGTCAGTAGTTCTGCGGAAAAGGAGTAAATTGAAGCTTCAGACCACGTTTTTCCAGATAGGACACAGTGCCAAGACTGAGTCACCTGGGATGTATGCATTACTTTGACAACTGGTGATAAGAATCTGTGTAGGAATAGCCTCTCTCTTTGGGGGTAGTAAGACTTGGAAAATATTGACCAGTTTTGCCTCCTATAAAGGAAGATTAAAGAAAATTTAATGAGACATTTGGCTTATCTAAGTCAAAGATACCACCAGGTTAGTTTCAGAGTAAGCTAATTTTGGACTACGGCAACTTTCAGAGACCATCTACTAAATTCAGAGGCATATGATCTACTTCAAGGAATACTCACACTAATGTCATGGATGTCTGAACCATTAATATACCAAAGGGGATATTAGCCCATGTGGCTTCTGGGGCCCATCAAATTCTGGGATTCCCTGAGACTACATAAAAAGAAGCAAATGAAAATTATGTCCATCATTTTCAGGAAGATAGACAAAGATACACAGAATCTTAGAGACAGAAGGGACCCTAATGACAGTAAAAACAGGAATTCTTAATCTGGAGTCTGTGACCTTTTTGTTTTAAAAAAAAATAGAAACTATTTCAATATCAATGTTACATTTTATTTCTGCACTTAGAAAATTTATTCTGAAAAGAACAGTGATTTCACTAGACTGCACATAGGTCCAAAACACCAAAAAAAAGCTAAGAACCCTTGATTTCTAGGCAAATAACACCTTCTAAAGAATCTTGAACAATATCCTCAATCTTTTTCAAGCCCTGCCTCCCCCTTTACTATGTAAGCTCCCTGATGGTAGGGACTACTTTGAATTCTATTTATATTTGTATTCTCCGTATTTAATACTGTGCTTGGTACAAAGTCAGTACATAATAAATGCTAATTGACTGACACACAATGATCCAGGCTTCTTTTAAAAAATAAAACCCAGTTCCTATCCCAAAAGCAGCCCATTTAACTTTGAGAGTGTGAGAAAGTATCACAATCTTTTTTTCCCTTTAAATTGAACCTAAATTTGCATCTTTGTGAATTCTATTTATTTCTCCTGGAGCCAAGAAAACATAACCAATCTCTGGTCCTAGTGACAGTTTTTCCTTTTCTCCTTTGTCCTAAGATATTTGTTAAGGTCACCAAATATAAATGCAATGGAGTGGGAAAATATTAATAGAAATAGCAGAATGTCCTTTAAAGCCTAGTTGGAAAGGCAAGAAAAACTTTTGAGATAACATTGCTGTTTGGAAAGTATTACAGCCTAAAACTGAAAACCCATCCAAAGTAAAAATAAACAGAAAAAACCAGCACCTGCTCTATTTAAATAGTAGTGAACTACCAAAAGACAAATAGGTGTCAGGAGACGGAAACTCTGCAGGTCTTGGAGACTGGTGGCTGTGCAGGTGCTTCCATGAATAACATGGAGGGAAAGTCTCTGCAGTCCTCACCACCCACAATGGAAGCAGCTGATGCAGGAAGCATTTGATTGTGCTGGGATTTCTGCACGGGTATTTAGAAACATCAGGATGCTAACATATGAGTGTATGGCCCATAGGGCAATGCTGTAATAATTGTAGTAGTAGTAGTAGAAATAGCAGCAGTAATAGTAGAAGTAGTAGGAAGTAGTAGTAATGGTAGTAGTAGTAGTAGCAGCAGCAGCAGCAGCAGGGGTATTTCTATAGCTGCTATTATGTGTTAGGCACTGTGCTAAGTGCATTATAATTATTTCATTTGGTCTTCAGCATAACCCTATGAGGTAAGTGCTATTATTTCCCCCGTTTTACAAATGAGAAAACTATAGAAGACAGAAGTTAAGTGACTTACCAAGGATTACAATATACATATTATGTTACATTATAAAGTGGAATGTGAACACATTTGAACACAGATCTTCATGAATTCTAGTGCATATTTATCATAGGAAAAATTTTTATAGTACATAATAACAGAGTAAAAAAAAATGGTAATGCAGAACAGAAGTAGGCATGAGAAGGAACCAGAGAATTTGCCATATGTGGCTAATGTACACAGTTAATTGTTTTGGGTAGTCTCCCTTTATTACATCATTGTGATATGGGAAGTTATATTCATGGGTACTGGTGTAGGTCTGGGCATTGACACACATAGAGTATATGTCAATATAGTGAGGAGGAGGGGAAAACTATACTGATAGCTATAGTATGTGAAAATACTTTGCATATAATATTAGTTTCTTTGGCTGTAAAAACAACTACCTCAAAGGATCATTGTAAGAACCAAATGGGGGGAAAATCTGTAGAGTGTTTAGCAAACATTAAAGTACCATGTTAGCTATTATTGTGATTTTTATTTAGTCTAGGTTATTTTATAAATGAGGAAAAAAGGTTTAGAGAGATGAATTACTTACTTATGGGCATAGACCACAGACTTGCAGCTCTAAGAGGTCTTACAGGTCATCCAATTTAACTTCCTCATTTTACAAATAAAGAAACTGAGGTCTATAAGAAATTAGGTGTCTTGTCTGTGAGCATATAGTAAATGGCAAGTTAGACCCCTGACTCTAGGGCCACTGATCTTTCCACTGTAACTCAGATATCCCCTGAATCCAAATCCAAATCCAAATTTACTATAGATCGTATGTCTTTGAGATACAAATGACAATGAAACTGTGATATCAAATAAATTAGATGGGCATGACACTGGCTATCCAATTTGTCCTGAGCTTGTCCCAAACTTATCCTTAGAGAAAAATGCTGTCAACAGCACAAGTTATTCTGAACAATCAGTTGAATTCAGAATACTTCAAGTATTCGGCCATCCAACCTCAAGTACAGACAACAAATTCTCCATTAATCAATTTGGACTTTTCCCACTTGTCCCCAAATTTTATTGTTGCACCACTCGGATTCATAAAGATAGGTAAAGCTGCTGCCAGAGGTGTCTGATATTGATGGATGCATACTTACTCCTCGGTCTGTTGGGAAGTGCCCCCAATTATTTCAAGCACTAGGGCATGGAGCCAAGGAATTATTTACTCACTTGCCCATGCCAGTACTTTGCGCTAGTAGAAGAGTAGGAAAAGTGGAAAACATTCCAAAACACTTCTAAGTTGTAAATGATAATGGACCTTTCTAAAGTGGTTTGTTTAAGAAGAGAACAGAGTTTATAGAATTGCCTTTCTCAAACACCCAGGCAAAAACATGAATAAAAATCAAACCAAAAAAAAAAAAAGGATACCTTTCGGGATCCTGAGTTAAACTATATAAAAAAATCTAATCATCATATGACTACTAAAGTGTCCTGGAAACTTCCATCCTATTTTCTTTACAGATGTTTGCAACTTACTTAGAGATCTAGAAAGAGACTAAACATATGACTACTTACTTGTAATTCACCTGGAGATTTACTAAATAAAAAGGGTTGATGCTAGGTTTTCATTTAAGCAAAGCTGTTTCATTTAGTGAATTAAATTCTTGTTCACTTTAAAAAAAAAAAAAGAAAAGAAAAACACAAATCATATGTTCTAAAACTAACATACAAATAGTTCTATGGGGATTCCATTTCTTTCTGAAAGTCACTCACAAAAACAATAAACTCTTAATTAAATGCATTATCGATCCCAATCACCTACTTGAATTCCATCTGACTGATGCATTGACTGGTAATGGGATGCAGGAGATCCTAGTGTTTTGATTCACTTTCCCCTAGTTCAAAGCCTGAATAAATCTCCCTCATTGTCTACATGATGATTGTCTAGTTCTGCAGAAGAGTTGAACAAATTGCCTTGTTTTTCTGTTCACTTCATTTCTACAATAAGATGTTAATTGCAGCACAGAGATCCACTCATGGACTATTGATTACATAATCACCTTCTGCTAGGGCAGCTTCCCATACAGTTAAAAGGAGCCCCAGAAAATGAAAGGTAACTGGAAATATTTCCATAGACCCTCTACAAAGCACTTGAAATCTCAGTGCTGAAATAGACCAGGGTGGCAACCTATAAAATGGAGATGAAACAGAAATTGGGGGGGGGGGAATCCTTAGAAACACACCTCATCGAGGATCATGTCTTCCCTTCTCAAAATGCTGATGCCCAGGGGCTAGATTTGCCAAGAGGAATTAATGGTGATCATTATAATCCAGAAAACAGCAGCTGCACCTGGACAGCTCCATATTAGTAACACAGTTAACTGTGGCGAGTAGAAGCCAACCCATCCAGCAAGTCTGAGTGATATTGGGCTTCACCTTGAAACAAAATCCTTGCCATTTATTTTAGTCAAGGTATGTACAGAGCATGCTATTTGCCATTTATCTTATTTGCATATTTACTCCTGACAAATCCATGGTCCATGTGAATGACGGGCTAAGGAAAGAGATGGACTTAAAAGGAAAGAGAATATCAAATGAGCCACTTTCTTGCTTTCTGCCATCCATATTGTGGATACACACTTGACTGCGTATCCAGCAGATGCAGAACAATCGCACTTGTACTAGGGGACCAAATTCTGGGAAGTAGTTTTCTTCTTCCTATGAAACACACTAGACTGGTACCTTATTTCCTGATCCTTCTTTGACCCATATCTCTCCACATTTCAGAATCATTCTTTGCACTACTCAATACCTCAGTATTGTGGTTTGCCCCTCCTATGTACTGCCCATCACCACTACCAAAAGGGAAAAAAACTACAGTGGAATCTCTGAAGGATGAAATCCCTGCTTTTCTTGCACAATTATATCACAATTTTACTATTTTGCTCATTTTGGGTCCTTTTTCAGTTGTGTCTGAATCTTTGTAACCAAATTTGGAGCGTTCTTAGCAAAGATACTGGAGTGATTTGCCACTTTACCTTCTCCAGTAGATTTTATAGATGAGAAAATAAGGCAAACAGAGTAAAGTGATAGACTCAAAAAGCTAGTAACTATCTGATGGCAGATTTGAATTCCAGCAGAGTAGTTTTGCTTATTCCAAGCCCAGTGTTCTAATTACCACACCACCAAAGCTACCCTTTTGCTATTTACCTGGTGGGGGGGGCGGGGGAAGGAAGTCCCAGGCACAGCTCTGAAGATCTATTTGGTGATTAGGAGGAGGGGAAAGAAGGAAAGGGAACAAACTTTTAAATAGCCTTTATTGTGTGCTGGGCACTGTGCTAAATGCTTTACAGATACCCTCTCATTTGGGTCCCAATAACAACCCTGAGAGATAGGTGTTATTAGTATATCCCCATTTAAGAGCTGAGGAAACTGAGACAGAGGCGAATTTTTATGTGTCATAGTTGTTATCGTTTTTTGAATGATCCAAAGTAAAGGAGAAAGCAAATAATATTTTCACAGAATTATGAATTGCCTGAGTTAGAAGGAACCACAATGGCCATCTAGCAAAAAGAATCCCTTCAGTAAGAAAACCAGTAAGGAGTTATCCAATCATCCTCTTTTAGAAGACCTCCATCTATGGGGACTTACTACTTTCTGAGATAACTCATTCCATTCTGGGGTAGAGCTCTTTCTTAAGAAGTTTTGGGATTTTTTTTCTTGATATCAAATATAAATCATGAGGCAATAAGGTGGTACAGTGGATAGAATACCACCCCTCCTAGAAAAGTGAAGTATTTAGACATTTGTGACTAAGCAAGTCACTTAACCCAAATTCTCTCCAAATAGAGATAGGGAAGGAGGGAGGGAGAAGGGGGGGGGGGGAATGGAGAGTCAGAGACAGAGAGACAGATCAACAGGGACAGAGGCAAAGAGATAAAGAGACATTCCTTTGGGCAGAACACCTGCAGGAAAGAGAAGGAAGAAGAAAAGGAAAGAAACAGAAACAGAGAAGAGAGATAGACAAAGACAGAGAGAGAGAAAAGAAGAGTGCAAGAGACAGGGAGAGAGAGAGCAAGAGACAGAGAGAGACAGAGAGCAAGAGACAGAGAGAGAGAGAGACAGAAAAGAAGAAAGCAAGAGACAGAGAGATAGACAGTCAGATAGACAGAGATAGAGATATACAGAGACAAAGAGAGACAGAAAAAGACAAAAACAAAAACAGAGAGAGAGGCAGAGGCAGATGCCAAGATACACACAGAGACAGACAAAGACAAAGACAAAGAACACAAAGAGAGAAATCAGCCTCCCTAAAACTTTTGTCTTTTGTTCCTAGTTCTCTTCTGTTCTTATATAAGAAAAAAATTATGGCCTTGAAGTTAAAAAAAAAACAGATCAAATCTGCCCTCTAATACCTGTGTAATTATGGGCAAGTCTCCAAAGTTCAGGTTTCTTCACTGGTACATAAGATAACTAATAATCACACCTATATGACTACTAAGAATACAGGGCTGTTGTGAGATTCAAGTGAAATAACACATGGAAAGCATACAAATATTAACTTACAATCCAAGTCCCCTCTCACAATTTAGCACTTCAGATACCTAGCCAGCTCTCAGATCTTCTTCTTCCCCATGCTAAATAATTCCTGTTTCTTCAAGTCCTTGTGTAGCAGGAAGTAAAACTACTCTAGTTATGACATCTTATAATAAGAGGAAAAATACATTTACTTGAATGATAGAATAAGAATAAAAACTTTAAATGGAAATTTTTTTTTCATGTAAAGAGAACAGTGAAAATTTCACTATGGGAATCAAAGCATTATTTGTGCCCCAACAACCCCAAGTTTATACTGCAGAGAACCAGAAAAAACATTAAAAGATGTATAAGTGCGATAATGAAAGGCACAATTTAATTTCTGAAGGGAAAAAACTGTTTTAAGTTGGGAAAATGTGTATAATCTTTTTTTACTCCATATGCTCTAAAGATAAGGATTAGACGTATGCCATTTCTATTGTAATGGTTAATGAGGCATAACTGCTCCTATTGTTTGAGACAAAGCTATGTGTGTGCTATTGTTCCTCCTCAATTTGGGGGATATATAGGTGTTTGTACTGAAATTAGCACGGGCTTCTTTTCAAAGCTCCAAAAAGAAGTAATTTCACAGAAATGAGTGATTTTTTTTCTGATAATGTTTTATTCTTTTTTAAATGGATAGCAATTCTTGAAGGAGGTAAGAAAAAGAACTTTGACTATTTAGGAATCCAAGTAGGTAGAAATTTGAAATATATTCTGTTTTGGCATATAACATGTACCAAATGAATGTTTGTTGATTCGTGGATTGATGGAGTAATTCATTAATTTTCCATTTGTTAAATACCTACCAATTTATCCTTCATACAACTGAAGAAGTCATCTTCCTATAGTACAAATCTGACTCTTTCATAGATATAAACATCCTCAAGAATATTCAGTAACTCCCTTTAACCTGTAAAATGAAGTACAAACTTCTCATTTTGACATTTAAACTCCATCACAGTTGGGTTCCAGTGCTCTTTCCAATTTTATTATACATTAATCATCTTCATGCAATATTCTGCCAGTCAAATCGGTCTATGTGCTTATCCCCAAAGTCAGCATTCTCCCTTTCTATCTCCTTGCCTTTGCATGAAGGTTCTCCATGTCTCTTGTGAAATTCTTAGTCTTTTTCATTAGCACATACTCATTCCTCAAATGATCCAGTATAATTGGGTAATGTTTGAACAAAATATGGTACATAAACAAGATGGCTTAATATTATTCTTCCATAAAAAATGGCATGAAATTATTCCAGAGGATTATGGATAGAATCAACTGGTATAGGAGTGAAGTAACTAGAACCAGGAGAACAATTTATACAAGAACTGCAGCATTGGAAAGAAAAATAATGCCTCCAGAGTATCCATAATGAGGCAAGTTACCCACCTCCTGATGGAGAGGGGATAGATATAAGGTGAAAAAAAATACATTTTTTTTGGATGTGGTCACTATGTGAATTTATTTTGCTTAAGTTTGCTTATTTGTTGCAAGGTTTTTTACCTTTTTTTCACTTGACTTTCCTCCCCTTGGGAAGAGAATGTAGCAAAAGGAAGAGTTAGCAATAGTGGTGCCAAAAAACAAACTGCAACATTATAATATTTTTAAGGCACAGAAGAGAAGCAAGTCTGGATAGAATCAAACAAGCAACACTATTTCAAAAGCAATTTGTAAAAATAATATAATTTTGCTTTTCAAAGCCAATATTATAAAATAAATATTCATAGATTCACATAGAAGGCTACTTTTTTTGGGGGGGGGGTTCGATGTATATGAAAATACTGCTTTTTGTGTACAATTTCAAAATATAAAAGTATACTTTAATTGCTTACACACACATACCATACATACTCAGTTGTTTCTGTGTTCACTACACTGTCATACCCAGGGAACCTAAATGTAAGCACTTTGAGGACATGATTGTTTGGGGGTTTTTTGGTTTGTCTTTTTTTCATGCCGAGAATTTGGCATAGTGCCTTACACATAGTAGGCACTTGATTAATGCTGACTGCACTGAAAGACAAGACAAATTAAATACAGTTCTCCCATACACACATGATATACAGTTCCTTCACCTTACTGTGATTGGGTTTTTTTTTTATTTTTAAATAACAGCTTTTTATTTTCAAAGTATTTGCAAAGATAGTTTTCAACATTCACCCTTGCAAAACCTGGTGTTCCAAATGTTTTCTCCCTCCTTTCCCCTCACCCTTTCCCCTAGACAGCAAGTAATCCCATATAAGTTAAATATGTGCAATTCTTCTATACATATTTCCACAATAATCATGCTGCACAAGAAAAATCATATCAAAAAAGGAAAAAATGAGAAAGAAAATGAAATTCAAGAAAACAATCACAAAAAAAGTGAAAATACTATGTTGTAATCCATATTCAGTCCTCGTGGTTCTCTCTCTGATTGCAGATGGCTCTCTCCATCACAAGTTTATTGGAACTGGACTGTTTAATTTGCTTATTTTTATATGATTAGAAATAGTTTGAATTTCTTCATCTGCAAATTGTTCATATCCTTTGACCATTTATCAAGAGAATGAAGAATAGTTTGTTTTCTTATACATTGGAGTCGATTCTCTATTTTAGAAATGAGGATTCTTTATCAAAACCTTTGGTTGTAAAATTTTTTCCCCCAGTTTTCTGCTTCCCTTCTAATCTTGTCTGCATTGGGTTTTTTTGTACAAAACTTTTTTCACTTTATATAATGTGACAGAATTTTTAGGAAGACCATAAGGTCAAGAACCTACCTTGAAAATGTGAGAGTTTTTGTTTTCCCAATTTTTGGTTCTTATGGCTTCAACGAATCCAAGGACAACAGTGGATAGCTGAAGGAAGCATGCCACTTGTCTAGATAAGGACATGGTTGCCTTAAGGAATAAATGAATTTCTTTTTGCCCTCCCAACCTAAAAAAGGAATCTTTCCAGGGCTCTTCTCCCTTGGCAGTGCTTCTAAAGCCTTAAGTCAAAGAGGGGTCACATACCTTCCATACAACTCTATCTTCTCATACTTTCTACATCAACCTACATCAACATTCTGTCTCCCATGAGATGGGAGTGGCCAGGGAACCAGGTTGCTTACTCCAAGAGAGATTAAGCCAGATGGTAAATCAAGTGAGACTCAGCAATGATTTCAAGCAGTAGACCACTCTAGAAAATCTGGCTGCCACAAAAGTATTAATTTCTAACTTGTACAAGACTATATTCTGAGTCTAATGAAAAGAAGATCGAATTTAGATCTCAAAAGACATGTTTGAATCTCACTTCAGTTTGCAGATATCTGTGGAATATTGGGTAAGTAATTTCTCTTTTCTTGATCTTGATTTACTCATCTAAAAATGGAAGGTATTGGTCTAGATCAAGATTCTCAACCTAGGACCTTGGATAGATTAAAAGGATAGGAAAAAATAGCTTTATTTTCACTAATCTTACACTAGTAAGTCAGTCAATAAACATTTACTAAGCACCTACTATATGTCAGACACCCTACTAAGTACTGAGGTTAACCAAAGGAGGCAAAAGACAGTCCCTGAACTTAAAAAAGTTCAAAATCTGAGGGAAACAGCAAGGAAACAAAGAAGCTATATACAGGAATAATTAAAAATAATAATTAAAAGAAAGAAGACACTAGAACTAAGAGGGATTGGGAAATAGCATTTTCCCCAATGGTAAATATTTTTTAAAATTCCAAAGAAGAGATCCAGAGGCTTCACCAGAGTGTCAATGTGATTTAATATATTTACTATATTAAAAAGACCAGATGATCTCAAATTATACATAGTAATCACTTAATTAATGCTTGCTGACTGATTGACTGCCATACCCCCAATAGATCTGGGGACATAGAGAAAAAGAGGCACCAAAGGCAAACCAAAAATATCATCATTCCCTTATCATACAAAAAAAAAAAAATAGAGGGCAGCAAGAAGGAAAAATGGGTGCAGTCAATCAAAAAGCTAGCTCTCTGAGCTGGTGAAATTGACCTGTCTCTATGGAGCCTCGGTAACTGAAATAAGGAAAAGAATGGATGAATAAGTTTTATTTTAAGTGCCGTTTTCTAGCCAATGTAGTTGCTGTTGAGAATAAAGACAGATATAAATAGGTCCTGTTCTCAGAAAGTTCATATGTTAATGAAGAAAGAAAATAACAATAAGAGAATGCTATCCAGGAAGGGAATATTTTGATCAGAGAAGTCATAGAGTAATTGGTTGATATAAATGGTAATGTTAATTATTATCCACGTACCTAGATTCATTAGGATCCAGGGAAGAGAATTATGTGCTCATAGTGATTTGAAGATGGCTGGGGAACAACAGTGTGAGGTTCCCCAATGGAGCCTGGCTCTAAGTGCTGGAGGCTCACCAATCAGAATCCTAAAGTCTAGGGAAGTAGAATTGATACCCAGTAGGTCCTGGTCTCTGGAACACAGGAGTTCTTTTAGAGGAAACATGTCTTCTTCTTCTGAAATAGTAAAAATAAGTCTTTGAAAGTGTATTTTTCATCAGATTTTCACAAGTCTTTGAATTATGACCTGTTATTATCTATTAGAGATGTATAAGGAAATGAACCCAAAGACTTAAAAGAACTTATAAGCAGGATTCAAAGCCAGGTCTCCCATGATTCTAAGTACCATACTCTTTCTACTATTTGATGATTGGTTTTTAAAAAGAAGCCTCAAGGTTAAACTGGAGTTAAGGACTCATCCTGATTCCTGGCAGTTTGCCATATTTATTAATGCTATACACATTTATGATCAGTTGTGATACACTTAGCTCTTTTCAATAATGCAAGGATTCAAGGCAATTCCAAAAGACTTGGGAAGGAAAGTGCCATCTCCGTCCAGGAGAGAACCATGGAGACAATGTGGATCAAAGCACAGTATTTTGTTGTTGTTTGTTTCCTTGTTTTTTTTTCTTTCTAGTGTTTTTCCCCTTTTGATCTGATTTTTCTTGTGCAGCATCATAATTGTAGAAATATAGAAGAATTTCACATGTTTAATCTGTATCAGATTGCTTGCTGTCTTGGGGAGGGGGAAGGAAGGAGAGAGGAAGAAAATTTTGGAACACAAGGTTTTGCAAAGCTGAATGTTGAAAATTATTTTTGCATGTAATTGGAAAAAATATAAGTATTATTAAAATTTTAAAAAAATAATATTATACTTATGAAGTACTTGTTAACAGGATTAGGGTGGAAAGAAAAACTCTTCATATATGTTTATACCAGTCATAAATTCTGTTATATCTCAATTCTATTAGAATGTTAGAGCTCTTGGGATCGTTTGCTTTAGGTCTTAGAGTTCATGGAAAATTGATCCAACAAAATCACCATAATTTTGCTCTAGAGTCTGGTTTCTTACCCCTAGTGACCTGTGCATTTCTTTGGCAATAAGAGGTAGACCTGAAAGATAGAAGATCATTCATTTTCTGATAACCAAAGATAATTCAAACTACTAGAGTAAATATGAAGCTCTATCAGACTTAAATCCTCAAAGCTAAATCCCCAAAATTGAGGAAATGAATAGCAACAACACTAGATAGTTAAAAAATTCTTAACAATAATCCCAGAAATACAGGGCATGTAATTGCTCTTGTATACCCTATTATACCATAAGTCCTAAGCCCCTGTTCTCTAAAGAACTTGTCTGAACATGGAACTTCAGGGAGACAGAAAGAGAGAAAATAGAGAGGAAAGAGAATAGCTTCAAAGCTCATTTCCAGGTGAAGGCCTGCCTCTCCATACTACTTCTGGTCAAACTAAGTCACCTCTTGAAGAATGTATTATGTCCTCCACTTCATTTTCTTGGAAGTGATAGGATACATTTGTTCTTAGTGAGTCAGCCAGAAAGAAAGCAGTCTGGGAGGATTCTAACCCTGATTTGGTGGAACAAAGAATTGTTTCCTTCCCTTTGAATCAAAAGGTCTTGAACATATGTTGATGACATTAGACCATCTTCTCTATCTCATGCCCCATAAAGGATTATTCTTTCAATGGCCAGAGCTATTGTTGTTGTTTGTCCCTTATACTCAACAATGACCACGACGTCAGAGAGGTGATACATGGTATGCAAAGTGAATCAGATTTGAGTGAGAAAATACAGGGAAAAGTTATTCTATTTCCCCCTGTTTCCAGACAGCTAGAAGATATAAATTGGCTAGTATGCTATGGCCAAGAATGCTGAGACTGCAGTTAGATATTAGCAATTATTTTGACATTTCCATGTAAAATGGAGAGCTTGGCTGTAATACTCTGCCTCTCATTGGTGGGTCAGTGTTCCAAGTCATCATGCCCATCACTTGACCGATTAAAAGAGGAGGTGAGGACATTCTACAATAAGCTGTAGTCCTGTCTCATATTCAAGTGTAAAATCAGTCCAGATGTCACGGACAAAAACAGCTCATCCGAATCTTTTTCATACCCTATGATTATCATGCTCATACAATAATCCCAGCTGTCTACTCACATGTTATAGAACATTCTGTATCTCAAAATAGGAAACAGCCTGATCTCAAAAATTTCAAGTTCTGTTTGGATCTTAGTTTCTTAAGATGGTAAACTTAAAGTAGTGATCAAGAAGGTGAACAGTGCCAGGAACCCACTAAGGAATTCATCTTTCCTTAGGAATAAAAGTACTGTCCTCCATCCCCTTCCTCATTATTGGATGAGCCTAACCATTATAAATTTGATTTTTAAAAGCAATCCCAAAGCAAACTCTGTCAGATCTTGAAATCATTTTGGTCAGGATTCTGTTTAGAATAAAATATCATTCAAACAGATTTCTTGGATTTGTCAGAGGAGTCACCTACATGGAAAGGCAGTGGGGAGCAGCTGATAGACTGTTCAGCAGAAATCTCTGCCTTCAGTCCCTTTTTCTAATGCTTCCTTGCTGATCAAGTCACTTAAATTCTTTGATTTTCAGGAATTTTTTTCCAGGATATTTATTAAATTAGAGGCAGTTTACAATCTTTGTTAATATAGGAACCCTCTAATGGAGAAATCACAAACAGATTGTCAACATATTGCTAGCTACAAAATCAAAGAGAAATAGAAAATGAAGACAATTGTCTAGATAGCACTAGTGGAGACAGTTTTCAGCTGAATTATCCCTATGATTGAAGCAAGGGTTATCTTTGGCCAGCATCCGCCGAGCAATTGCCTGAGTTATCCTCTTGACATTGTGTATATCCCCCAGCCTCAAAATGTTATGTCCTTCACCTAGACATGGAAAATAGCTCAAGTGTCAAGCTTTTAAAAAAACAGAATTGGCAAACATGGCATATAATACCATTTATCAAAATAGCTGATAATAATGCTATACGAGCCCTATACTTGACACCGACATGTAACTTATTACCAGTCCCTTAAGTCATCAAAATGCTCAGAATAGGATTTTAACAGCATTTGCAATTTATTCAAAGGATTTTGAATTATGAGAGAGGTTAAATCCTGGGCAGTCACTATATTCTTCAAGCTGAGTGCACTTAAAATCACCCAGGAATACTTTGCTCACTGAAAGAAAAATCATGACTTATAATTAATTCTATGATTATTTCCCACTTCATACTAGTTTTTAAAAGAGTATTTGGAGTTGATAGCACAGCTTGTAAATCATGACTCAGTAAACAGTTCTGATTATAGTCTTTTTTGTTGTAATATTTTGGTGGAAAACAACTACTTCTTCAATAGGTAGCAATTGTGGAAACAGAATGATGTCATTTTGGTCCTCTCAGAAGGAAGAACGACTGAGTAATTGTGGAATTTTGATGTTTAGATAAGCCAGAGAAGGGATATGAAATAACTGGTAACATTTTTTTTTTGCTGATGCAATTGGGGTTAAAGGACTTGTCCAGGGTCACATAGCTAGGAAGTGTTAAGCATCTGAGGTCAGATTTGAACTCAGGTCCTCCTGACTTCAGGGCTGGTGCTCTATCCACTGCACCATGTAGCTTCTCCTAACTGGTAACACTTTTATCTCCATCAACTGTGCTTACTTACCTGACACTAAGGACTGCTATTAACTTTTCATAAGTCACTTAAACTTCATTAGCCTCAGTTTCCTCATCAATAAAATGAGATGACCTTTCAGGACTCTTCCAGCACTCAACTTCCATCTTCAATTGTCAGCCTTTATCAGTCACCATCCTTATTTCTAATAAGAGTGATCTAATAGTTACTGTTCTCCTTCATGACCATCACTGCCCATGGGTTCCTTCAGGTCACCATCTAAAGAAACTAGGAGTCCAAGAGAACTTCAAGTTTCTGGGAGGAATCTGTTTCTTATTTTGAAACCCAATGACCTTCCTCTCTAGTTGTTTTGTGCGCGTGCACACACACACACACACACACACACACGGTTTATCCCAATGAGTATACAAACTCCTTGAGAACAGGGTCTGGGTTTTTTTTCAATTGTTTTCTATATTCCTAGGTTCTTAATAAATGCTTGTTTATTTACTAACCCACAAGGTACTTATTCTAAAAATTTAGGACAAAAATGGGTTGCTATCTCCTCTGTGATATGATGGAAAAATCATAGAATCTTAGCTTTAGTTGAGATCCTACTGGACTTCCAGTCCAACTTGCCTATAGAATTTAAGAATTAGCTCTTCTATTTCCCCAATCAGTGAGTAAACCTATTTCTGGGGGAATATTTCCAGGGATATGCTATACATGGTCTTCTATTCCTGGACAACTCCAAGTTATAGACATTATTCTCATTTTGAATCCAACCTTTGAACATCCATGCATTGGTCTTTTCCCTCTGGGACAAGGCAGGATTCTCTAATTTTATGTACTATTCATCTATCATAGCCCACTTAGAATGCAAGGCCTAGAATTCTGTAGTATTTCAGATGTGATCAACATGGCACACATCACAATCATATATTTTATCATAATCTCAGTTGGGGTTCCTCTCCTGAAACTGATGAACCTAGAGACTAGAAAAGGACCAACAACTGACTGAAGAATAAAGATTATTGCAGAACTTGCAGTGCTCATCTTTCACTTTGTATCATTGATGTTTGAGGTTGGGAGAATGGGGTGCAAGTGAAGTCAATCAAGAAGCATTTATTAAGTGCTTACACTGTGCATGGTATTGCTTACCTTATATAGTATTTGCCTATGTACACAGGTAAAATACAACTATTAAGTGACAGAGTTAAAAATTAACCCAAATTAATAGGCTCCTGGTTCATTATTGTTGTTTTATTTTTTTCAGTTAACAAAAATCTATTTCTTCTCCCTTCTATCTCTCCCACCACTGGGCAAAACAAAACAAACATGGATAGTCAAGCAAAATAAATTCTTGCATTGTCCATGTCCAAAAACATATTTTAATTTGCCCCCTGGTTCTATCATCTCTATTAGGTGGACAGCATACTTCACTGTGGGTTCAGAATTCTTGTGCTGGCTATGCTCATAGCCATGGTCAGCTCAAAACACAGCACGATGTACAATTGTTCCTAACACACACACACATGACAATAAGCATCTCAAGTACATAGGGAGAGCCACCAAGGAATAACAGGACATTGGAACCGACCCATTATGGTACCAATGGTTCCATCAGGAGCATCATCTCTTTCTCCTTCCAAAATAAACAATTCTGCATGAGAAGAAGCTTGGTCTGTCCTAACAAACACACTAAAATGTTCTAATTCTCCTTACAGATATACTCACTATGTGAAGGCAAACTTACAGCAGGAGAAAGTTTGTCACAGTCCTCAGGGATATTACTCACCATGCCCCCAAAAGCAGCCCCTGATTTGAGTATCTCTGCTAATATAGCCTAAGCCCTCCTCAGCTTTTTTAGCTGTTATATCCCATAATAATCTGAATAATAATAATAATAATCTAAAATTCTGTCTTTTCTCATTCATTTTACTGGGCTAGGTTACTCTCATTCTTTAATTAAGCAATCGATATTGGAAGCCAAATACTCATCCCTTTGAAATTTCATTGGTTTAGTTTGGGTCTTGGATTCTAGAGTCTGGATCTAATTTCTGCCCCACATTAGCTACCAGTAATCTATTATCTGCAAATTTGACAAAAATTGTATGTTTTCATCTGAGGCACTTATGGAAAGTGTTGAAAAGGCTAGATCTAAATACTCTAACAGGAATTAGTTTTAGTGCCACATTTCATACCACATCCTAAAAGAAGCTTCAAATACATGCATGACAAAATATAAAAAATATAAAACCATGTAGGAGGATCAAGAAAGAAATTACCTTTTATATCTCTGGATTTGGAAGGAGTTTATGGTCAAATAAGTGACAAAGGAAATCACAGAAAATCGAATAGGCAATTTTGATTATATTAAATTAAAAAGCTATTGAATGAGCAAATTGAATCCAGTTAGAAACAGAAGGAAAACAAGTAAATAAGCAGTTTCTCTGATAAAGTATATATATATATGTATATGTATATATATATATATATATATATATTTGTGTGTGTACATACTACATATATGTAAACATATATCATATGTATATGTGTGTATATATTGCATATTTACATAATTGTATATATACATATATATTGGACATATACATAATGTATGCATATGCATTTATGTATGTATATATACTGCATGTGTTTAGACACACAGATGGGTATTTGTAAATAAATGCACATATATTCACATAAAATGATTTCAAATTTATAAGATTATAAATTGTTATAATTTATAATATAAATAATACAAAAATACTATGATTATAAGATTAAGAATCATTCCCCAACAGATACATGATCAAAGAACATGACCAGACAGTTTTCTTTCTTTTTTCTTTCTTTCTTGTTTTCCCCAGGGTCACACAACTTGTAAGTGTTAAGTGTCTATAGGACTGGTGCTTTATCTCTACTGCGCCATCTAGCTGTCCCTCAGGCAGTTTTCAAAGGAAGAAATTCAAGTTATCAATAGCCATATGAAATACCTCAAATCATTAATAAATAAAAAAGCACATTTTAAAGTTATGAGGTTCTACTTCACACTCATTAGACTAGCAAAGATGACAAATACTGGAGGGGCTCTGGGAAAATTTGTGTGCTAGTACACTGTGGACAGAACTAAAAATTGGTCCCCAAACATTTGGGAAAGTAATTTTGCCTTCTGCATAGAAAATTACTAATGCTGGGTACTGCTTGATCCAGCATTACCAAGAAGAAAAGAACAGACAGACATATATGTATCCACGTATGTATGTGTAAACACATGTATAGAGAAAGGAGAGAGAGAAAAGGGGAAGGGCAGAGATGGATAGAGAGAGGGAGAAGAGAGAGAAGGAGGAAGAGAGTTTTTTTTTCCATAGTCTGAAAATCAAGGGTTGTCCTCCTATAGGGAAATGGCTAAATAGATAACAAAATATGATATATTAATTTAATGGTATATTACTGTGCCATAAGCAATGACTAAATGGACAGTTTCAAAGAAAAATGGAAAGACTTCTATGAATTAATGTCAAACAAACTGAACAAAACAAGAACAATTCATATAATGACATTATAGAGAAAATAACTTTGAAAGACTTTAGAACTATAAATCTATACAATGATAAGCCACACATCCAGAGGACTGGAAATGAAATGTACCATTCACTTCCTACCAGAGAGATAATGAACTTAAATGTAAAAAAGAAAGATACATATTTTCAGTCATGGTCAATACAGGAATTTGTTTTGCTGGACTATTCACATCTGTGAAAAGATTGCATTTTTGTTTTATTATTGTTGTTCAATGGGAGAAGGCAACAGGGATAGATTATAAATGCTTATTAAGTAAATGAAAATTTTTAAAAGAGGAAAAAAAAACAATAGTTCCAACCAATGACAGATCTTTATGTCATTTCAAATTTTTTTCATATTAACACAGAATAATATTAATAAGTTCTCTAGAGAGTTGAAACCTATATATAAGCCTATATAATTTTGTCCTGGTCACTTTTTATTTGATTTTTGTATGTTCTATATGTATTTCACACAGAAATTTCAAATCCCACCTAATTAAAACCAGGACTGGGAAAGGGAAATCAACTTTTGAGAGGACTGGGATTCAAATTGGAATTCAATAAAAAGCAGAACCTAAGCCAAAGGCCAAATTAGCAGGTATTTTTTAGAGCACAAGCACAGACCAAAGCAAGGGAATCAATTGCAAAAGCAGAAATGGAAGAAAGGAAAATAGTATTGATTTGGGTGACAAGATATTGGCAGCGTCAGGGATTTAACCCTTAAAGGGATGCTAGCTGTGGCTGTGTACATTGCCTGGTTTCCTTCCTATGCTGACATCAATCCAGGATATAAGATACAGAATACATAGGATACAGAAAACACTTCACAGAATTCATAGAAAGAGAACTTTAAAAAAAATAAAAACCTCAGAGACTTTCTAATCTAATTTCTTCATTTTACAGATAAGGAAACTGAGGTCCAAAAAGGTTAAGTATAATATATATTTATATTAAGTATAATAAAAATAAGTATAATATCAAGATCACACACAAGTTAGCATCAGAATCTGGATATGAAATTATGTCCTTCAGCTCCAGAGTCAGAGGATATCTCCCAGAGGAAGAATGAACATTATAATTTTTATCAGGCTTTTTCAATTGTATCCAACTCTTCATAACCTCATTTTGGGTTTTCTTGGCAAAAATATGGGATGATTTTCCATTTCCTTCTCAGCTCATTTTCTAGATGAGTAAATTCAGGCAAACAGGGTTAAGTAACTTGACTAGAGTCACATAGCTGGTAAGTATCTGAAACCATCTTTAAACTCTGGAAGATGAGTCTTCTTGACTCTTTGCATCACTTAGCTACTCCACAAGCATTATTTTTAAAATTAACATGTGTAAACTAAGATGTGAAAGTGAAAAACTAGCTACAAGATAAATAAAATTCTAGTCCAAAAGATCAAAACCAGAAAGAGAGATTATTGAGATCCTGTTTTTTTTTCTCAAACCATCTCCCCAGAGTTTATTGTTTTAGGGTAATTTGCCATTCTTACCCTACACTGACACAGCCCAGAGCATAGCTACAGGGACAGTCCACAGGCTCATGGGACTCAACCACACCAATAAAACTCATGGTTCAGACAGTACACCTCATACGTACAACTAAATGTTAAGCTTCTAGGGAGCAGTGCCTTATTTTCTGTGTTTAATAAGTGCAATAATAAATACAGATTAGATGACAAAATCCCTACCTTCTCGCTTCACTATTTTTCCCACTGGCACCACATATGAATAGCGCTCTCCCAATCTTCCAATAATTATAAAGCTTGGATTATGCTTGATTCCTCCCTCTCCCTGTTATATTCAGTCTGTCATCAAGTCCTGCAGGGTCTTCTTATAGAATTGTATTTGTCACTTTCTATTTTCATCACCACTCCATTAGCATTAAGCTTCATTACCACATACCTGATATTATAATAGATAACCACCTTACCCTTAGCTACTCTTTCTTCAATCCAATCTGTCCACGTAGAAAAATTTTCTAACACATATTATTATATACAGATCTGTCCAAAAGTACAATAGAACCGCCATTGGGAGTGAGGAGCTGTCCCTCACTAAAAGTTTTCAAGCAAAAGGAGGATTTTCATCTCCCATAGGTGAATCCCATAGATTCACATAGAATCCCATAGATAATATAAATGGACATTTGGTCCCTACTCTCAAGGAGCTCTCATTTAGATAACATATAAACCTTTATGTATAAACATGCTATATTTAGAGTAGAAGAAAGGTAGTTTCAGAAGGAAGGCAGTAAGAGTATTAAAACCAAATGTGGATGACTCTATGTGCTAGATTGCACAAGAATTCAGGTTCTATTATGTAGACTCTGAGGTCCATTCTTTTGTGATTTAAGCATCTTTAGATATATCATGGCTTAGGGGGAAAGATGTTAGACTGGAAGTCTGGATACTGCATTTGAATTCCACCTTAAACTAAAAACAAGAATTGGCATTTACATAGCACTGTGAGATTTGCAAAGAGACACATATATTTACTTAGAAACTCTAGTTATATAATCCTGAAAAACTCATTTAACCCCCTTGGGCTTCAGTTTCTTCAAATAAAAAGTAAAGATATAGGATTTGATGACTTTTAAAATTCCTTCCAGTCCTATGATCCCAGAAAATCTAAGATGAAAGCAACTTGCCATAGTAGAGAGAACAATGAACTTGGAGTCGAGAAGACTTGAGTTACAATTTTGCTTCAGTTACTGGCAAGTCACTTGATCTCTGATTTCTTTCATATAAATCCCTTTTTTATTCATAGAACTACCAACCTGATGTGATCCCATATTTTTTCATTTTTTTAATAGCCTGGTGGGACTTCATAACTCAAGTCTCTCTACCTCAATCTAGCCTCTACTCAACTGTCAAAATAATCTTCCTAAAGTATAGCTCTATCTCATTTTCCTATTCAATAAATGCTTGTGGATCCCTATTATTTCCAGGATCAAAGATTAAAGTCTTCTATTTGGCTCTTACCGATATTTACCATCATTTTTACACTTTACTCTTGGAGTACACAATGCAGTTCCAATGGCCTTTTTTTTCTTTATATAAGACATTTGTGATGATTGGCTTTTTCACTGACTTCTACTTGCCTGAAATTTTTTGCATCCTCTGCTATTTCTGGGATTCTCCAGTTTCCTTGAAAACTCAATTCAAATCAATTCAAAACTTTCTGCAATGACTATTCCCTCTCCAACTCTTTGCTAGTGCTTTCCCTCTGACATTACATTTCATTTACTCTTTATACAACTTACATGAACATAATTGCTGGCAAATTGCATTCCCCATTTGACAAGGGATCCTTCAAAAGAGGTTCTCAGCTTTTGTCTTCTTTTTGTGTCCTTAGGACTCAGCTACATACATACATGGCACATAGTAAGAGATTAATAATTACTTGTTTGCTAACTCTGAGCTTCATTTTTTTTCCATCTTTAAAATGGGATAATAGCACCAATATGGCTTTGTGAGGTTCAGTGAGATAATATTTACAACATTTAAAGTATTATGTAAAAATTCACTATTATTATCAAAGGGACTATCCATGATCCCTCTCTATATCTTTCAGTATTTTGCCAAGTCTTATGTTCTCCACTTCTACAACTCTAGAAATGGCACCCTGTTTGTAGGAGCTAACATTGTTCACTCTCATATACTCAAGTAAGCAGAACTGGGGAGCTGAATATAAAATTACACAGAAGGCAATCCTGAACAGTGACATTCTTGCTATTTTACAAGAAAGAACCATAAAGCACCCTGTGTTTCTTAGACAACTCAGTAAACTGGACAATGATCTATTGTGGAAGATATATTGTAAGGGGAGGGGAGGACTGGAAGATACCCTGGACGATTTCTTCTTAGAAGAAACTGTTAGGGATTGAACTTCTAAGACTGGAACCTGCAGGATTCTAAAAGGCTGAAATTGACCTAGTTTGTGATGGACTATAATGGCCTATCATATAACTTATTGTCTCAATTCTCCATCATTTCTTTACTTGTATAGACGATGGCTTAAGATGGTACTTATGACAATATAAATTCATGATGTGGAAATGTAATTTGCATCCAGGACATGACTGAAGTCAAAAGCAATGAGCTTAGTCTTTGTAACTCTTCATATTCCTGAAACTCATACAATAACCTTATTCACCTGACTACCAGCTGAAAAGTTAATTTGGCCTAAAAATAAATAATAGACTACTATAAATGGAGACACGTCAAGGAGGTCAGAGTTTTGATATGCCCATGACACATCAATGATACACAGTTGTAATTCTTTGAGAAATAACTGTTAATAACCGGGACAAGGGCAGATAAAAGCCATGTGTCAGAAAATGCTACACATCAGGCTATGAGAAAATCATTTATTTGATTTAAAAACCAAACTAGAATCCAGATTCATTGATTTAGAGGAGAATCAGAAATCTAAATTAGGAGCTTTCAGGGAATCAATGAGATTAAACGGAGTATTTCTATTTCTACTGCCTAACATATAGTAGGTGCTTGAGAAATTATTATTGAATGATTAACTAAATCTAATTCATCTAATTCACTTTCTCTTAGAGTTCTTGACCACAAATCCAGATGGCTGCTTTTTTTTTAAACAAGCGTGCAATCATCTATTTTGTGCCTCCTTGCAATTTGGGTTCTACCCCTCCCTCTATCCCTGCTTATCACCATACTGAAGATCAACAGATACTTGCCTAATGGCCAAACCTTTGATCTATCTTCCTCTAACTTTACCTTTCCACAATATTCCATGTTATCTCTCCCCCCCTCCCCACTGCCTTCAGAAAGTGTGGTGATCTTATGGATCTTCTTTTACCTCTCTTCCCACTTCTTTGTCTCATTCTTGGGCTTTCTTCAAGAGATCTCACTTTATTCTTCTTCCCTCTACGTTCTTTCTTGGCGATTTCCTTCACTCTCATTGCTTTGATTCCCATTTTTGTGAAAATTGATTCGCAAACCTTCTCTAGTCATGACTTCTCTTCTGGACTTCCGACTTATTTCTCCTTTTGCCTACAAGAACTTTACCTTCCATCTGGAACCTTAATTCCAATATATAAAATGGGTTTTCTTATCTTTGTTCTTAAACCTGCCCAAACTTCTGACTTCATTATTTCTGTCAAATATGCCTCCTATATTTGTAAAGAGGGACTATCCATGATCCCTCTCTATATCTTTCAGTCTTTTGCCAAGTTTTATGTTCTCCACTTCTAACAACTCTAGAAATGGCACTCTGCTTGTAGGAGTTAACATTGTTCACTCTCATATACTCAAGTAAGCAGAACTGGGAAGCTGAATATAAAACTACCCAGAAGGCAATCCTGAATAGAGACGTTCTTGCTATTTTACAAGAAAGAACCACACTGAGTTCCTTAGACATCTCAATAGACTGAACAATGATCTATTATGGAAGATTGTTGTAAGGGAAGGGGGAACTGGAAGATACCCTGGATGGTTTCTTCTTGGAAGAAACTGTGAGAGATTATATTTCTAAAACTGGAGCCTGCAGGATTCTAATAAGCTGAAATCTCCCTAGTTTGTGATGGACTCAGAATAGAGACATGGAAGCAATTTACTTTTATTCACTTAGACTTAGTAAGTGTACAAGCCACTTATTATGAACTTTAAGGAAATCTCACTAGGGATCAAACTGAAAAGAACTTTTGCTGAATATGATGGATCCAACGGAATAATTTACACCAGTAGAATTCATATAATTTAGATAATCCCTTGTTTTCTTCCAAACCTGTTTGTTTTATGAAGTTCCAAAAATAATAGAAAGATAGGGACTGGACCTGTGTTTTCAATGGCAGGGATTTCTCAGGTAAGGAAACTCCCTCTACCAACGCAGGTCTGCATTCTCTCTAAAATTTATAATCTCAGGAAATTACATAAAGCAGAAGTGCCAAACTTTTAGCAAGTGGTCATCAAAACTCCAATGGGCCCCAATTAGATCAAAAAGTTGAAAAGTATTTTGTAAAATATATAAAAATACAATGCAACATAGATAATGTTGATTTGTGATTTTCTAAATCAATATGCAGTTCAGAAGGATACATTTCTATTTGAATTTGACACCGCTCAGTTAGAGCACTGACTGGTTAAATGATCAGAGTTGCACAGTCCCTGTGAGGGGTCTGAATCCTATTCACTAGCAATTACCCCTCAAAAGGGAGAGCACAAAACAACTCTCTCTTCCATCCCACCACTACTATCCAGGTGGGAAAAGTACATGTGAATATTTCTGCAATAATTGTTACTCTGACTCATTTAAAACTGACGCCAGAAATATCTGCATTATTCTCAAAAAAAAAAAGGTTGGCCAATTTGATGATTGGACAATTATTGTGAGCAGATCCAAGCAGTTTCCTTTTACCTCCAGGAGAAGTCACGGGGTTAAAAAGATGAGGGAAGTTAAAATTTTCCGGCATAAAAACTACACTGGAATTTTTCTCCTATTGGCCAAGTCACAAGCCTAAAAATAGATCCAGAAAGGTATGTATTTCACTGAAGCAAACATCCAGCGGTCAAGTGAATTCAAAGTGATTGGGCCTGGGAAAATACCTCCACACCAATCTGATATTATACATGTAGCAAGCAAGTCAGAGTCTTTCTATTTTGTTCCAAGTCTTTTGGCCAGCTCTTAATTAGGCTTCACTTGCCAAGGGAATAAAATCCAGGCCTACCTGAACCATGTTTCTGAGCAAGAACTATGTCTCCTGGCCTACTTCTAGTTGGCAAATCACTGAGCTAGTTTTCCTTCCCTTGTTCCTGTTTTCAAAAAAGTAAAATCCCATGGCCTAATTTTTGGAAGAGTTTTGCTGGGTGCTTACCTTATCCCACACCAGTTTTTAACTGTTTTCGTTACTGAACATTCTAAGAGCCTGAAATCATTGAATGTATGCTGCATGCATAATGGCATGAGGCAATTCAATTAAAATATAATCAAGAAAACTTCAAAGAAGATCAAATAATAGCTAATAATAAGGATGATAATAGCTAACATTTATATAGTACTTACAATGAACTAAGCACTGTACTAACTCCTTTACAAATTTTATCTGGTCTTCATAACAACCTGGAAGATAGGTACCATTATTATCCCCAATTTACAGATAAGGAAGCTGAGGCAAAGGGAAGTTACATGACTTGCCCAGGATCACACAGCTAGTGAAATGTCTGAGGCCACATTTAAACTCAGATTTTCCTGACTCCTTACTTGGCTTTGTTTCCTGGGCCATCTAGCTGTATCATATGAGGTACTAAGAAGATGATTGATCAAAGAATCTCAGAATGTCTGAGTTGGAATATGACCTTAGAGTTGTCTTCCTCATAGTAGTCAATGACTATAGTAATCTAATGTTTGATAAATCCAAAGACCCCAGCTTCTGGAATGGTCACTATTTGACAAAAACTGCTGGGAAAATTGGAAACTAGTATGCCAGAAACTACATTGACCCACACCTAACACCATATACCAAGATAAGGTGGAAATGGGTTCGTGATTTAGACATGAAGAGTGACACTATAAAAAAAATTAGAAGAATAAAGGACAGTTTAACTCTCAGATATGTGGAGAAGGAAAGAATTTGTGGACAAAAAGAACTAGAGAACATTATGGAATGCAAAATGAATAATTTTGATTATATTAAGGTAAAAAGTTTATATAGAAACAAAATCAATGTAGACAAGATTAGAAGGGAAATTTTTTATAACCAAGGCTTCTAATAAAGGCGCGAATTTATGAAGATACAAGCTATTCTCCAATTGATAAATGGTCAAAGGATATGAACAGACAATTTTCAAATGAAGAAATTAAAACCATTTCTAGTCATATGAAAAAATGCTCTAAATCATTATTAGTCAGAGAAATGCAAATTAAGATAGCTCTGAGTTACCACTACAAACCTCTCAGATTGGCTAAGATGACAGGAAAAAATAGTGAAGAATGTTGGAAGGGATATGGGAAAACTGGGACACTGATGCATTGTTGGTAAAGTTGTGATCTGATCAAAAATTCTGGAGAACTATTCCCAAAGAGATATCAAACTGTGCATATTCTTTGATCCAGTAATGTCTCTTCTGTGTCTGTACCCCAAAAAGATCATAAAAAATGGAAAAGAACCCATATGTACAGAAATTTTGTAGCAGGCCTTTTTGTGGTGGCAAGAAACTGGAAACTGAGAGGATGCTCATCAATTGGAGAATGGGTGAATAAGTTATAGTATATGAATGTAATGAATTATTATTCTATAAGAAATGACCAGCAGGATGATTTTAGAAAGGCCTGGAGAGACTTACATGAACTGATGCTAAGTGAAGTGAATAGAAGCAGGAGATTCTCATACATGGCAGCAACAATGATCAACTCTAATGGATGTGGCTCTTTTCAACAATGAGATGATTCAGACCAGTTCCAATCGTCTTGTGATAGAGAGAATCATCTGTACCCAGAGAGAGAACTATGGAAACTGAGTGTGGATCATAACATAGTATTTTCACTTTTTTGTTGTTTGCTTGCAATTTATTTTCTTTCTAATTTTTTCCCCTTTTTGATGTGATTTTTCTTGTGCAGCATGAACATTGTGGAAATGTGTATAGAAGAATTGCACCTGTTTAACTTATATTGGATTGCTTGCTATCTAGGGGAGGGAGAAGGGAGAAAAAATGAAACACGAGGTTGTAAAAGAGTGAATATTGACAATGATATATGCATGTGTTTTGAAAATAAAAAGCTTTAAAAATAAAATAAAATTATAAATTGATCCTTCTTAGGAATATAGCTCATGTGGCAAATGATCATCCAGTCTTTGTTTAAAACTCCTCCCTGATAGATGTCCTCCACCAAGTGCTCCTTCAGTGGCTGAAGGGGAAAACTACTACCTTAGAAGGCAATTCATTACACTTTGGGTTGGACATTTTTCCTTGTTATTGAGTCTTTTCCATTGTCTGACTTTTCATTACCTCATTTGGAATTTTCTTGGCAAAGATACTCAAATGATTTGCCATTTCCTTTTCTTGGTTCATTTTACAGATGAGGAAACTGAGACAAACAGGGTTGATCCTCACATCAAACCTAGAAAGTAAGTGTTATTATCCCCAAATTACAGATAAGGAAATTGAGGCAAAGGGAAATTAAGTGACTTGTCTGGGATCACAGAGCCATTAAGTATCTGAGGTCCTTACATGAAATCTCAATCTTCACCTTGCAGATTCTCTCCATTGTTCCAATTTCTGCCCTTAGGGCACAGACTCCTAGGAAGCAACTTGACCCAATGGAGAGTCTGGTAGAATCTTGAGCTGGAAGATGAAACCTCATCTAAAGGAGCTTGAGCAAATCATCCATACTCTGAAACTCAACTATACCATTTACAAAATGAAAGCTCTGCACTAGATAAACTCTAAAACTCAAAATCTAGGATTTCGGTGATACCCACGTCTAATCATTCTTCCACATGAGAATTCCCCAAACATCAGTAACCAGTAAACATGTCCTCTCAAGGCTTCCTTTCTTCCAGCGAGAAAGCCCTGCTTCATCTGAGCATCTTCATCATCTGATCTCAATGAAGCTAAGTAGCACAGTGGAAAGAACATTGAACTTCAGGTGAAGCCCTGAGTTCTAATTCAGTCTTAAATAATTATTAACTACAAGATGCCAGACATGCAAAGATTTCCCTTGTCAATGGACAAATTGAAATCATTTTCTCCAACAGCCATGGAAACAGCTGAAGCAAGTTATGGGGAACTCTTAGAGCTTGGTCAAATATCCAAGGTGCCAAGGTCATCCCCTACATCTCGGGCCCTCACCAATCATCTTGACTTTGGCCTTGTCCATGGACTTTGATGATTCTGGAAGAGAACATTCAACTCTAACTCACTTAAATCTAATTCATATGCAAGAAAAGAAATCACCCTGTGATATCATTGGTCCTCTTTGAAAATGAAGGAAAAACAACAAGTCCTTTAACTTCTCTCTACAACAATTTCCTTAACTGTACAATAGAAAAAATAATAATACACATCTCAGTCTATTCAACTGAAAAGTGAAGAAGTTTGGCTAAATCTCTAAATATATACTCTTATGGTGTTACTCTTCCCTACTCTGTGCTCAATAGAGCTGGAAAAAAAAAGGAAGAACAACAATAAGAACTTGGGCAAGTCCCTTAACCTCTCTCTGCAACAGTTTCCTCAACTGTAAAATGGAAACAATAATAATACTCATCTCAGTCGATTCAGTTGAAAAGTAAAGGAATTTGGCTAAATCTCTAAGTTCCCTTATCGCTTTAAATATATATATATATATATATATATATATATATATATATACTCTTTATCTTTTTACTCTTTCCTATTTCTGTGCCCAACAGAGCCTGAAGTTATCTTCATGCCTTCTCAAGAATAAATATTTATAGTTTAAATGGTCTGCATTCTCCTGGTGACTCAATGTTCAATCATTTTTTGCCATTAAAAAATTCTTCCTTATTTCTGATTTGGATCTCTTAATATAATTTAAATCTTTCTTTCCGGTTCTGGTCTCTGTGAATGTGGGGACCATACTCAAAGCAGAGATTAAAGTGAAATCACCTTATAAAGGCCTTCTTATATAGTCATCTTTCAAAAACATAAAGGCAAGTTTCCCATCCAAGTACTAACCAGGCCCAAACCTCCTTAGCTTCCAAAATCAGACGCATTCAGGGTGGTATGGCCATAGACCATAAAGCAAGTTTCAAATAACCTTTTAGTCTCCTTTTCTCTATTCAAAGAATATCAACATTTCCCACCATCCTCTTGGCAATCTATCTTTCAAATGATTTTTAGTATCTTTTTCACTTCTAATGTATTGATTTGGGTACATCTATAATTTCATCCATTTAACCATTCCCTTCACCAATAAGATCAAAATCTTCCTTGACTTCAAATCTTCAGTTTTTCTCATCCTTATTTTCTTATAACTTCCACCATATCCTTCTGAAAAATGTAGACTTTGATATGATATATCAATCTCTAAAAAAGATTCTTATCATAGCTAAATAACTGTCTCTTGGTTCTTATATCAGACATTCTCTTTTTTCTCTATTCTTTTTTCTTCAAAGACGTTACCATGAGTTTCACTGTTACTTCTCTATGACCTCCTGAATTCTATATCCAGCCACAGTCTCCAGCTGCACCTTGCCAACTGTTTGTTAGCTATTTCAAATTGGATGTCTTAATATCAATATTTTTATAACATTACAATTAAGTAAAACCAGGTGAACCATTTATATGAAAATACTAGAAAAATAAACAACATTGAAAGCTGTAAGAACTATGATCAATCCAATTACCACATATAATTTCAGAGGACTAAAGAAAAAGGAAGCTAGCCATGACAATAGAAAGGTGATAGATTTAGGATATGGAAGGAGAGGTGGAGACACTACACATGTGAAAATTTGCATAAACTTTCAGATGAGGTCATTGCTAATTTTTACATAATATTTTGTTATAGGAGGTTTCACAACCAAAAGTAATTGGTAAATGTAATATAAAAATAAAAAGACATCAATAAAACAAAAAGGATAAAAATGAACAAAAAATAAGCATCTGGAATTCAGCATCTATAAAAAAAGAACTCAAGATCTACCTTCCCAAAAATACTACATCTCTAAACTTCCTTACAATTGAGAGCAGTACTATCCTTCCAATCACCACCTCGGGGGTCATACTCAACAATTCACTCTTGCTCATCCCAAACATCTAGTCATTCACAACCTCCACAATTTACAATTCAGCATCAGTGTTCAGAGGATCAAGGAGTGACTCTGGAGACTCAAGTCAAAGACAGTAACATGAGAATGCATCCAGCAGTCAGGTTTCATATGAAAATGAATTTGATGGGATTGATCTTAAATTGAAATTGTGCTAATAATTTCTCTCTGCAGAGACTGAGATAGGATAGAGGAGAGTGGGTCTCCAGGTGCTGGGATAGAGGGGAAAACATCTATACTTTTGTTACTACTACATCTCTGAGTGTCTCTTTGTAAAAATGAATCAATGGATGATAGATGAGTAAAAGAAACTGAGGTACTTAGTCACTCATATCCTACAATGAAAGGAACATAATAAGAAGATTTGGCCAAAGCCAGGAAAGAACAGGCACTACTTCACAAATCTTTTAGGCTACTCCAGAAACCTGAAGGGATAAGTTTACCTGGTTTTGACAGAGAAAACCAGAAATACTGCCAACATCCCAAGATACTTCTAATTATGACTCTTGGAAGAAGGCTCCTCAGCATTTCCACATGGGGGAGACACCATCTCAGACATTCTGCACTTGTAGCAGACTTCCATTGCATATATAAAATGAGTCAGAAGCAATTATTTGGATATTTCAAACCATTAATACTGCAAATGGAAGAAAAATTTTTAAGAAAATTAAGTGGAAATATGCTTGTTGCCAGTCTCTGTTGATCAAATACCACTATTACATTTTGGCTTTAGAGACAGTGATTTCTAGTCCCAAGCTCTGGTATTATCTTGGAATTTAGCTAAGCTCTATTTGCATTAACAGGAAAAGAACCTCATTAGGTATTTAATCAAATAGCCAGAGGCATTTGCATTACAACATGCCCAATTGCACATGGCACTTCAAAAGATGGTAACTGAGTTTCATTTTGGTTCACATTAGTTAGCCCTTTACCCATTACTAAGTCCCTACATATTTTTTTTTTTGACAAAGGTTTTGTGAGTAGGCAAATAATGGACTTGCTACCCAATGTCACCTTTCCTTCTTCACTGTGTTTATCTTTGCTTTATTAGTAGGGTCTATACACGGACTCTAAGTCATCCTCTAGGCACAGGTCATCCAAACAGATTAAGGAATGAAAATAAAGTCCAAAGCAATTCCAAACTATAGTAAATTTACCTGGGAAGTGAAGAGAAAACTATAAAAATACAAATAAGTTGAACACTGGTTGCTGAATAAAATGCCCATACTTTTTTGCAGTGTAGCTAAATCTGGTTCATATGCAAGCCCTATCAGATTACTCAAACAATATAACTTCCCAGTGGAAAATCTGGGAAACCTGTTTCTAGGAAAGTTGTGATGACATAAAGATATATGTGGCGTGTTTTTTTTTTCAAGCAAAGAAGAGTAGAGCTTATGACCTTCCAGCATCATTCTAGAGTCTCAATTCTAATGCTAAAGAAGCAATGATGTTCCTAAGAACAAGATAAAAACACACAGGTAGTAAGCTATGACATAGAAACTGGAACCTATGTCATCTGTCACCAAATTCAATACTCTTACCATTACAACACACTGGAAATATTGTATGGAAGGAAATAAGTATTTCTCAAGTCCTTACTATGTTCTAAGTGAAGGGGGGCAGTTAGGTGATACTATAGCTAAAATGCCTGGAGTCATGCGGACCTGAGTTGAAATCCAGACTCATATATTTCCTAGCTGTATGATTCTGAGCAAGTCACTTAACCCCATTTGCCTCAGTTTCCTCATCTGTGAAATGAGCTAGAGAAGGAAATGACCAACCATTCCAATATCTTGGCCAAGAAAACTCTAAATGGGGTCACAAAGAGTTGGACACAACTAATCAACCAAAAAATAATGTTTTAGGCACTTATACCAAGCATATATATCATTATTTAAATTTCCACTTGCCAGCCACTTAGAAACTCTGTATGGTAGATGTTGAAGTCATCTATCTTCTCCCCTTACCTTTTGTCTCTACTCTGAATTTTTATGACACAGCTCTCTAGTGGTTCTCCTCCTCCCTGTCTGACCACTCCTCAGTCTCCTTAACCCAGGCATGATTATCCATTTCAAGTCTACTAATTGTCAATATCTATCAAGGCTCTGTCCTTTGCCATGTTTTCTTTTTATAGTCTCTCATTTAGAGTGTGCAAATTCAGCAGAAAAGTTGAGAGGTAGCTAGGTGGTACAGTAGATAAGGGTATTAGACCTAGAATCAGAAGATCTGAGTTCAAATCCAGCCAGAGATGCTTACCAGGTGTGTGATCCTGATCTTTTTTTGTTTGTTTTTTACCAGTAGATGTTAAATATATTAAAATATAAATTAGATTGTGTGATCCTGATCTTAAGCTTTCTCAGCTTTGGTTCCCTAGTTTGCAAAACAGGGATACTAATACCATCTAAATGAGGTAATATTTGTAAATCATTCTGCAAAACCTTAAAATATTGCATAAATGCTAAATATCATCAACATCATCATTATTATGACGGTGTTCCTTGAGAACAGGGGCTATTTTATTTGTGGTCTTTGTAACCTCAATATGACAATAAATAATGTGGAAGGAGCTAGATTTGAAGTCAGAATGACTAGACATTAAATCCAGTCTGTGACAAGAGAAGTCTCTTAATTTTTCAGTTTCCCCTGGCAATTCCCTCAAGCTACAAGTTACATTCAAGGATGCTTTAAAAACCAAGAAAATCACAGATCTGAATCTCTTTCAATTCCTAAATGATACCTTACACTTTGTTGTTGCTCATTTGTGTTTGATTCTTCATGACTTCGGTTGGAGTTTTCTCTACCAAGATACTGGAGCTTGCCATTTTCTTCTCCAGCTCATTTTACAGATGAGGAAACTGAGGCTAATTGAGTTAAGTAACTTGTCCAGAGATACCCACGAAAGAAGTGTCTGAGATCATATTTGAACTCAGGAAGGTGAGTCATCCTGATCCTAAGCCAGGTATTCTATCTACTGTGCCACCAGATGCCCATTTTACAGAGTTGAAACCAAATGCTTACCAAATTGAATTGTTAACAAGTTATATCCCAAACAAGGGAGAAAATAAGACAAAGACTACATTTTTGACTTCTTTGCCTCTTACATAGTAACAAACATAATGAAAACAAAGAGATTCCCCCATAAATGGGCATTGGTTAGCTCCAGCACCATATTAGTAAAGTTGAAAGAGTAAGGGGACCTTATTTCAAATCTCAACCTTGCTGCTTCTTATTTAATCAAAAGGTCAAGTCACTTAAATACTGTGTACCTTAGTTTCCTCACCTGTAAAATGAGAGATTGAATTAGATGATTTTTATTTCACAATCTCCTATGATTTCATGGTCATCCATACATATGTCAAGGGAGAAACATGGCATATTGTAAACTACACAAATTAGCATTGCCTCGAGGCCCATAAAAAAATCAGCTGGGAAAAGGTCCAGCTTTAATCTCATTCACCAATAGAGTAGCAATTGTTCTCCTCTGGGACTGCTTCTCATCTCTATCAGCTGCTTTTTGCTAAGACATAAGCAAACATCAAAAGTCCTGGACAAATTTTGGCAGGTTAGTGAATCTTTGAAGAGGGAGACAGATTATTGGCAATACTCTAGCAACCTGCCAAAAGTTATATTCAAAAATAAGAAGGCACAGAACATTCAATGCAGGTCAAACTAATATAACTTTTCCTGGCTACCCAATGTCTCCTTCACAAATACATTTTGATTTCTAAGCACAATGTTCAGGTTCTCAGGAGGGGAAACAGGGTTATGGTCCTTATATACAATTTCATTTATAGGAATCTGTTTTATCGTTAATACCTTCAAATGAGAAAACAAATCCTCTGCATTTTAGTAGATGAGTTTATGTATTATTGTGATCATAAAAAAATAAATTAATCACTGGGTAAAAAAAAAAGAGAGAGAGAGAGATAATCTGTTTTATTTTGAATGGAGAAATAAGTGGGAATTTTTTCCCCTTTTACTTTGTAGGAATAAAATTATATACTTGATAGAACAATGCAAGGCTGCCCAGGAAAATAAGACAGAACAGAGAGAAATCGTTTGTGATAAACCCAAGCAAAGCTAGACTTCCTGATAGGCTATCTCCAGCTAATCCACATGTGAGTGCTGAATTTAGCTTCCTTGGAGAAATTAATAACTTAATTACTTACATTTTCATTAGGTCTAAGATTAACCCAACTCCCAACTTCTCTCATCTACTAAAAAGTTGACAAAGCAATGTCACCCTGACCTGGAACTATGATTCGGAAAACCAGCCTCTCAGATCCAGATCCAAGAAGCCTTTCTGCAATCATCAGGCACTCGGTATCTCCGAGCCGTTAATCAACATTAGTGTCAGGTCACAAATCTCTACAGGCAGACGTATCCATCACATGTAGCAATAATGACAGCAGCTGCAGATCAGAGAAGGTTGGCCCGCCTGCCAAGGGCTCCCACACTTGGAAAAACCAGGAACAAAGACAGCTGATTAACTCATTCTCACACAGTCATTTTAGGTGGTGGCGAAGCCGAGTGCATTTCAAGAGTGATTTCCATTACTTTCATAAGGACGAAAGATAACTTGTTAACAGAAATACTCCAGGTCTTTCTTTGCAGCATTATTATAGGAAATGCCATGGGTACCTAGTCGCACATGATCTGCCAGCTCTCATGTGCCCCAAATTAGCAAAGCTCAATGACATGGGAGATCTTTTCAGGATTTATCTTGTCTCTTCCATGCTTAAGATAAGACCTTCCATGGTCAAAGACTCTGGTACTGGCCAAGAAAGGACCAGGAGGCTCTCTTGCTGTTCAAAAAAAAAAAAGGCCTTAGACTATGGGTCTTGTCAATATATTACATTTTCCTACTATTGCTTCAGAATCATATTTTCCTCTTATTTACTTTTTCATTGTTGTTCAGTCTGACTCTCCATGCCCCCTTTTGGTATCTTGATAAAGATACTGGAGTGATTTGTCATTTCCTTCTCTAGCTCATTTTACAGATAAGGAAACTGAGGCAATTGGATTAAGTGACTTGCCCAGAATCATGCAGCTCGTATCTAAGGCCAGATTTGAACTCAGGAAGATGAGTCTTCCTGACTCCAGATCTTGTATTCTATCCACTATGCCATGTAGCTGCCCCTTACTATATACAATTTCTCCTGAATTAGAAAAAGCAACACATTTCTTTTCTTCCTATTCCACAAATTAGGGGAAATAGATGAGAAGGGCAAACTAGTTGGCTTCTAAGGCCTTTTCAGGTCTGAAGATGCTCTGATTTCCTTAGGATGCACATTTTAAGATGGCTTTTTTTTTTTGTAGACACTAATGAAAAAGAAAGTAAGCAGAATCAGGGAAATAATATAAACACTGTCAACCACAATAAAAAGGAGAAAACAAAACAACAAAATAATTGTGAATGCCATGAGGTTATCATGAGCAAAATTGGCCCAGAAAAGGAGATAGGAAAAAACCACTATTCTCTTCTCTCCTGAGAGTTAAGAGCTAGGGAACAGTGCATATGATGTCAGTGTTGGTTAGCTCTGTTGGACCATTTTTCCCTATAAGAGATAACTCTCTGGGAGGAGAAACTATTGGGAAATAATAGTGATATGAAAACAAAAGACAGGGAAAAAATTCACACGATAAATGTATTATATATTTAAAAGAAATAAGTTGTATACAACAGATTTACAATTCCATGAGTCATCATCTTTTTTATTATTCTACTGTTAAGAAAATGGTGGTTATACTTCATAAATTAAAAATAGGTATTTTTAAAATTTAAATAAAAAAGATTGCTTTTCTATGGAATAGTTAAAAAAGAAGAAGAAGAAGATTATCTCTAGACTCAGAGAACACAGTTTCAAATCTCTCCTCTAATACTTATTATTTTTATGATCTTGGGTAAATCTTTCCATTTCTCTAACTAGCATTTTTGTAATAACATTTAAATATAACTTTAAGGCTGACTAATTGTTTTATAAATATTTTTTCAATTTATCCTCATATCCACTCTGGGAGGTAGATGTTATTAATATCCCCATTTTGTGGATGAGAAAACTGAGGCAGAGATTAAATAACTGCACTCCAATGCACCATCCACTGTACCACCTAGATCTTTGGGTGGCCTCAACTACCACAACTGATAATGATAATGAATTCACTGAATTGCTTTTGAAATCCCTCACAGAACTACACTATGATCGTTCCATTAATGCAGTAACTGAGAATTATGAAGCATTTTGTAATTCATGAACTATTTTCTGTACAATGTATTATTCTCACAACACTGTGAAATTAGACAAGGCAAAGTAACAGGCATTTATTAAGAGCTTAATAGATGTCAGGCAGTGTGCTAAGTATTAGGGGTGCAAATTCTAGGGGCAAAGAAAGACAAAGAGAGACAGAGATAGAGAGATTCTCTGTCCTTATTGAGTTTATGTTCTAATGACTGAAAATGAAACACAAAGGGGAATTTTTTAAAGGGAAAGGAAGGGGGAATGGTGGTAGAAATCCCAAGAAATATAATCAGAAAGGGAATTACCACAGTCATGGTTACCATCATTTTACAGATTAAAAAAAAAACTGATATTCATTTAAGTTAAGGGACTTGTCCTAGGTCACAGAACCAAGCAAACATCTGATTTGAAACCAGGATTCCTCATTCAATAAATCCAAAACTATACTTTAAATTAGAATAAGGGAAATTCCTTCTACCAAGATAGGAAAGAACCTTCATTACAAATTGGAGCTTTAGAGAGAGCAGCCTAGAGCAGTCCTGGCAAACTCAAATAGAAAGAATAATCACTGAACTGTTCATAAGAATCCCTGAGGTCTATATAGTGCCTGAGAAAACAACTTATTAACCCTCTCTGTGTTCAATTGTACTGTTATTTATTTCTAAAATATTTCTCAATTACATTTTAACTTGATTCAGGAGAGTTGGGAGACGCAACAACCCTGGCCTGGAGTGCAGAAATCGCAAGCGACTTGCCCAGATTCATACATCTACCATTTGTCAATCACTCAATCACTAAATATTTTTTAAATCCCTACTCAGTTTTCTCATCTGTAAAATGAGCTGGAAAAAAGAAGTGGGAAACCACTGTAGTGACTTTGCCAAGAAAATCCAAAGTGGGGTCACAAAGAGAGTGAAAAAACACAAAGGGGACACAACTGAAAAATGACTGAACAATAACTCTTATCTGATGGATGAAGTGTTAGTTCTAGAGTAAGGAAGACTCACCTTCATAGTTCAAATCCCAGCTTAGATAGTTAATTTTCTATGTGACCCTGAGCAAGTCATCTAACCCTGTTTGCCTCAGTTTCCTCATCTGTAAAATGAACTGGAGTTGGAAATGCCAAAGCACTTCAATATCTCTGCCAAGAAAATTCCAAATGCTAAGAGTTGGACAAGATTGAAATGACTCAACAACAAAAGACTTCCTGTAAAAAATGTTTTGTTTTGTTTTGGTTTTAAGCTGGCACTCGAGGAACTTAAAAAAGCAAGAGAGTATTCCAGGTGGAGAGGGCAACCAGGAGAAATGCTCAAAGTTGGGAAATGAAACTTATTAATTTGAGGAACAAAGTGGAACAAGTAATGTCTCTGAATTGAAGAATTGTAGGTGGGGGAAAGAGAGGGAGAAGACATAACATCCAAAAAGACTAGAAAAGTAGCGAAAGAAGACTATGAAAGGCTTTGAATGCTAAGGGGGTTATATAGGATAGCATAAGGGCAATGAGCTATTTGAGTTTATTAGGTATGAGGGTAACCCAGTCAGATCTGAGCTTTAGGATGATCCATTGACAGTTAGGTAGAAGATGGACTTGAATGAGAAAAAAAAAATTTTCAGGGACACTAGCCAGTAGGACATGGCAGTAGTTTGGGGATGAGGTAACGAGGTGATAAGGGTCTCCTTGGACTTTCAAACTTTCAGCAAAGACCCTCAATTTGGTCCTTCCAAAAAAGGTACAACCTACAGGTGAATACTGCTGGGGGACTCATGCCCCAAATTCAGTCTGGTGCTTTTCATGTGATTGTGACATCCCAGCAAGACTTAGGAGGCAGCGGGATATTAGGTGCTGCACATAATAAATATTCAGTTTCTCTGATTGGAATTAAGTGCTTGTTGAAGAAATGTAGATGCCTTTAAAACCATCAAGATGATCCCAAATGTAAAGAGAAAGAAAACAACAAATAAGTTTCCAATCAGTACACCATCAGCATCATTAAGTGCACTCTCAAGGGTCTACTCTTTCTGGATGGGAGAGGCAGGATAAAAAAAAAAAACAAAAAAACTAAGCCATACTGTTATGACAGCCAATTAAATTTTGGTAGAAGATTTTCATGCTTCCTTCTGCAATTAAAGTCAACAGTCTTATAAATTCAATTCCTACCAAGGGAGAATTGAATGAGAACAGAGGGAACATTTAAGATAATTTCTAATAATATATATATATATATATATATTATTTAATTTAAAAATAAAAGATTAGGCAACAGAAATAGATCAATAAATATATCAAATAAGACAAACTCCAAATGGTGTATTTTTTTTTTGGCATATTTGATTAACAAACTGCTCTCTCAAGGACACCTGGTAGAATGGAGGCTAGTATGAGATAGAGAAAAGTCTAGTATGCCAAAAAGACCTGGATTTGAATAGTTTCTCTGCTATTTACTGTTTGTGTGGTCATGGGCAAGTCATTTTATCCTCCAAGCTTTCATTTGCTCATCTATAAAATGAGAGATCATGGTTATACAAAGACTTAATTTATTGTTGTTGTTCAGTCATTTCAGTTGTGTGACCCAATCTGGGAGTTTCTTGAACAAGATATTACAATGGTTTGCTATTTCCTTCTACAGTTCATTTTATAGATGGGAAAACTGAGGCAAGTAGGATTTAATGACTTACCCAGGGCTATTCAGTTAGAAAATATTTGTAATCAGATTTGAACTCATGTCTTGCTGAGTTTCAGTTGGGCGCTCTATCTACTACACAATCTAGACATCCCTACTTCATGCTAGAAGGAATCTTAAAAATCAAATAGTTATAATACAATGGGATCATAAATCCAAATATAGATTGGCCTGTTAAGGCCATCTTCATTTTATGATTAGGGAAAACTGAAGTCTGGGGAGATTAAAGGACTTTCCCAAAATTTCAGTGGTAATCAGTGGTGGAATCAGGATTTGAACCATTGCTTTTGACTACAAATCAAGCATTATTTTTCCTCCAATTTGCACTGAATGACCTCTGATTCCTTCTAATGCTAAACTTATTATACAAATATTCAATACTTGTTTCTTGAAAAATTTGAATGATTAACCTACTTTGCCTGAGATACTCTATTAAGAATGCCAGCAAAGCTTAGCAAACCCCTATTATCATTCCTTTTATTAGAGTAGATAAAAATTCATTTGCATTCATTCTAATAACAACAAAGGACATTTGTATAGCATGTTCAAGTGTTCTGTTTTATTGACATTACTCCATTTGACCTTCAAAATAACCCTAGGAGGTAGGTGCTACTCTTATTAGTCATTGCCATTCTACAGATGAGGAAACTGAGGCTTGGAAAAAGTAAGTCACTTATTCAGAGAATACAACTAGTAAGTGTGGGGAGCAGAATCTGAATAGAGGCCTTCATGATTCTAGGTCAAGCAATCTATTTACAATGCCATGCAGCCTAGAATATAAATCACTCCTAACTGTATTATTAACAAAAGTGTTATACCTATGCCTTTAAACTAGATTTTTTATAAGGAACAGGAAACATCTTCCCTTTATATCTCCTTGTGATTAAAAAAAATGTTATTTTCTCACTGCAACTATCCCTGTCAGAACCCTATGCATCTTCAGTCTTACAGGCTTAGGAGAGACCGTAAAGATCATATAGTTCAACACTTTGATTTTATAGAAAACTGAGCCCAAGAGAAATAAATTATCTTGCTCAATGTTTTATAGGTAGAAAATAACACATTAGGCATTTGAATCCAGGTGATTTGAGTACTAAACCACTATTTCCAAAGCCAATTACAAAAGCCACCTCCTCCATCTTCCTTGATCACCTTTGTCAAATGAAATCTCTTAGTTATTGGATCTCTGACACAAACTAATTGCTATTTTTCATATAATTCAACAAGCATTTACTACGGAATCACAGAATTAAAAAGGATTCCAGCAATTACTGAATACAAATCATAAGTAAAACAAAAGGTCCCCACTACAACATCCCCAACCTTAATGTCCAGGCTAGCTTTCTTGAGGATCTCTCTAGGGTCTGGAGTCTGAGACTGAGCTTGAGCATATATTCTCACTGGAGTCTCTCTCCAGTCTGCTCATTCTCAAGTCCTCTCAACCCTTATATACCTTCGTACAATTACATCACTACAGCACACTGAGCATGTGCCAACTGTAGAACCATTACATCACACTAAATACTAAGTATATGTGAACTAGAGAACCATCATCTTATCAATCTCACTGAGTTAATATCCTGCTGTAAGTATTTTTGCTTCAAGTGTTCTTTTCTCAGAGTTCCCCAATATCTGGAATCCTTTATACCCAATTAGTAATCACAGGGAGTGTGCTTGAAGAGTATCAATAAAGGGGAACCCATCACCTCCCAATTAGCTTTTTTGACAGCAATATTACACTGTTAACTCACATAGTCTTTATAGAGATCTAAAACTCCCAGATCCTTTTCTGAAAAAATTACTGCCTAACCAAGCTTCTCCCATCTTGTACTTATAATGCTGGATTTTTCCATGGAGCTGTAGGACATTGCATTTTTTTCCATCTAATGTTTTATCCCATGAAGAATTTTTGTATTTCAACTCTTTTTTCCACTGTGCTCCCAGATTTATGCCAACTTTCCATTTTATGAGAATGACATCTATGCCGTTATCTAAAGTTATTATTTTAAAAAAAATTAAATAGTCCAGAATCATGAATATATCACAGAATTCAATCATTTTAACCATTGGAAGGGACATCAACTGCCAACTCATACTGGAAGAAAATCCCTGACAAATGGCTGCCCTGCTTTTTCTTGAAGATTTCTATGTAAGGGAAACCAATCACCTCTTAAGGCTGCCCATTCCATGGTTGAACAGCTCTGTTTTGAGGAAGAGTTCCTGATCAACACATTTAAATTCATCTTTTTTGCCACTTCCCTGGAACAACTCAACATCAAATTATTACTCTGAGTACTATTAGCTACTACTCTTTCAATCAGTGATTCAACCAGTATTTTCAATATCCAAGACCCTACACTAGATACTGAGTGTGCAAAATACAATAATTACCTTCTAAGCCATACAGATACTAGAACATCATGGTGTTTTGAGAAGTGTACTTAGAAGATCAAACTGGTTCAAAATCTATTTGTAAGATTAACAAATTAACCAGGAACACGGTGTAGTGGATAGAGCTTTGGAGTAAGACTAGTTTGAAAAAGACTTCAAATACTTCCTAGTTGTGTGACCTTGGAAAAGTCACTTAACTCTATGCTTCAGTTTCCTCATCTGTAAAATGAGGGCTTTGGCTCTAAGACTGCTAAGATCTCTGCTTTTGAAATCTGGATTTCAATGACTTTTCTGAGCCTCACTTGCCACCTTATACTGTCAACTTGATAGGGCTGTCACGCTATAAACATTTTATAAATTTTAATAGCTGTATAAATAGGAAATACTGTTACACCTCAGTTCTCACAGGCAGCCCATACCAGATGTAGACAGATTTGGGGGATGCCTCAGTGTAGCTTTGATAACCTTGAATTCTTACCTAGAAATTCATAGCAGGCCGTGTTTACAGATAAGGCCACTATTTCCACCCTGTTAGCTGTATTCTGCTCCCCCAGGGAAGTAGACAGCTTTCATTTTCATTTTGCAGCAAGCCTGACAAGGCAGAGAAGACCCTGGGCTCCTTAAAAGCATAAACAAGTAGGATGGATAACAAGGTGATTGCTGAAAGCAGTCTGACCAACAGTTTCAGCTATTTTCAACCAGACAGCTCTTGTGCCCAATATGCCAGTAAGCCATCAATCTGAAGCTCCATGGAGGGATTTGAACTCAACAGGAAAAATTCTGCAAAATAGATTATATGGCCTCAGAGAAATCAATGAGGCTTTATTTACTTTGTATAAGGCAACTCCCACTACTGCCGTGATCTCATAATGTAAAAAAGCTAACTTTTATATGCTTCATTTGGGGGAAATGGGCCTATAGAGTTACCCAGATGATCCAGAGATACTGAGAATAGCTAAGGATTCAAAAGCACGATCCACTGGGCTTCATAAATCAGATGGATTTAACTAAATTAGTTACAAATGCAAGAGAAGAAAAGGAACAGGTGGAAAAGCAGATATGTAAATGGAAAAAAATCTAAAAAAACAACTTTGTAGAAATAGATTTATATTGTGAATGGAGGGGAGGAAGGGGGCTAGCTATTTATATTTATTATTATAAACTTTCATCCTTGGAGAAGAGATTAGTTTGGCCAGAGGTCAGAAGTAGAGGCAATGGGTTCAGTCATTCAGTCACATCTGACTCCATGGACCATAACATATCCATTCTGTCCATAGGGTTTTGTGTTGTTTAGTTTTGTTTTAACAAGGATATAAGAGTTGCTTGCCATTTCCTTCCCAATGGATTATGTAATAAAGAGCTTAAGGAACTTGTCCAGAGTACAAAGCTAGTCCAGATTTTAATTGCAGTCTTCCTGATTCCAGGACTGACAGTCTATCTACTGAACCTCCTAGATGTCTCCAATAGATAAGTTACACAGAAGGAAATCTACACTTGGTGTAAAGAAAGACTTCTTGATAATTAAAACTTCCTATGTATTGAATTGCCTGCCCTGAGAAGTTGTGGGTTTCTCTCACTGGAGCTCTTCAAATTCTATATGACCATTTGTTAGGTCATATATGTTACACATATACATGTGTGTAATATATACATGTATGTAAATATACCTACTAGAGGTAATTCTTCAAGTATGTTTGGATTAGATGGTCCTTGAGATCCCTTTCAACTGGGAGATTCTTTGCTTTTAGAAGAGATGGTGTCATGTGGTATAAAGAATTCTATGTTTTAGAGTAGGATGATTTGAGTTTAAAACTCTACAGCTTACTGCCTAAATGACTTTGAGCCAGTCATTTTCCTCTCTGGGTTTTAGTTTTCTCATCTGAAAAATGATGAAGTTGGACTGAGTGCCCCAAGATGCTTTTAATTAGGATAACTCTGATATTATCATTCCATGAAGTCTTGACCTCTGAACAAAGGCTGTCTCAGCTCCCAGGATTGATTAAACTGTAGTAAACATGGAGTAGTGCAGAAAGTAGCCAAGGGTCCAATGTAGGTGTCCAGCCTTTAATGGCACACTCCGCCATAGTTCTGCACATCAGAGCTTGAGAGAGTTATATCTTTTTTTTTTTTCAAGTCAGAAGACAAAAGCAGAGATGGAATCGGGAGAGAAACAACAAGGTCACCCTTCTATAGATTTAAGCACTGGAAAGAAGCCAGCTAGATAAAAGAGAAAGATTAAATCAATTAGCCTTGCTGTTCATCCTTTGTTTGCAAAGAAGTCCAATGACATCACAGAGTCAGAGTACAGTATGTTCCATTGTGGCTGATCAGACCACATACTGGCCACAAGTGGTCCATGGGAATATTTAGGGAGGAAGTGGTTCTAGATTTGTCCAGCTCACATTTTATTTGCGCATCTATCATTCTGCCGTGTTCATGGAGCATTCTTTGATGTTGGCAAGTCATGCTGGACAGTTCTGTGCCAGCATTTACCATATCTCAGTGAGTTCTTCAGAGATACTTTGAGAGTGTCCTTCTACCACTTCTACCGACTGCTATATGACTCCTTGCGTTGTGCCAGTTCTCTCTCAGGAAAATAGTCTTTCACTTAAGCATTCCTATGACATTGGAACTAGGTAGTCAATCCATCAAAACTGCACTCTCTGCAATAGTTTAAATGTTTAGCAGTTCAGCTCTCAGTGTTCCCTTCCTTATCTTGCCAAATAACCTTCAGGATCTTCTTGAGACAATCCAAGTGGAAGTGGTTCTATTTTCTAGATGGTGCTGAAAGACTATCCAGGTATCACAAGCAGACTTAATAGCAGTCTAATCTTCTCTCCCACACTTTCTTTTGGAGCTTCCCAAATGCTGAGTTAACTCTGACAATAGGAGCAGTTATTCCATCATCCATGTAGACATTGCTGAAAATAAGTGAATTTCTCCACAGTATTAAAGATTGCTCCATTTACTGTGATCCATGGGTCCACATATGGATGTGTGGCACTAACTGGTGGAGGACTTCTATGTTCTTGGTGTTGATTTTCAGGGCAAAATTAGCACAGACAATAGAGAATCGATCCATACTCTTGTTGCTTTTCAACTTCAGAGGCTACATTGAGTGCACAATCACCTGTGAACAAAAAGTCATGGATCAACTCTCCTTCCACTTTGGTCTTGGTTTGCAGCCTTTTCAATAGTTTACCATTGTTGGAGAAGCTGATTTCGATTCCATTTTCATCCTCATTTAAGGTAAGTAACAACATTGCCCCCAAAAAAATATTTACACCAAAGAGCATAGGAGCAAGCACACAACCATGATTGTGTACATCAAAGAGAAAGTCTGAGATGAAGCCAGAAGAACCACAGATGGGGACAGAAGCAAAAGCAAATTTTGAACACCAGTATGTCAAAATCAGATCTCAAGGCTGGAGCTAGGCAGGGCAAGGCAGAATTTACTTTGGCAAAGGAGACTCTACCTTTATCAAGCAATCAATAAACATATATTATGCATTCCAGGTACTGGGCTAGGTACTGGGGATGCAAAGTGCAAAGTGAAACAGTTCCCTGTCCTCTAAGAGGTTTCCCCCATAGAAAAAGGAAGAGATATGGGTATAGATAAATAAAGATAATATATGCAACATCATTACAAAGTAAGTTTGAGACGGAGCGAATAAGCAAGGAAATGAAGAAAGGGTTTAGGAAGAAGATGGCTCTTGAGCTCAGGTGTGGGAAAGAAAATGAGAATTCCAAAAATCAAGAGTGAAGAGGGAGTGTAATCCAGTGAAAATAGCCACTGCAAAGATAGTAAGATGGGAGATGGAGCAATATGTGTGCAGAATAGGGAGTAGACCAGCAGGACTGGATCTGGCTAAGATTTCAGGACCCCTGTCCCTTGGAGGAGCTTTGGGAGGTCTCCAGAATCCAGGTTCATTAACATCCATTCTAAAAGACAATCTCTGAGTGAATGAAGGTGTTCTAACAACAGGATTGCCTGAGAGTTTGTTTCTCAAAAAAGCTCTTAAGTGATTTTACTATCCTGAAAGCAAATGTTTTTTACTATCAATTGGTGGTGAAAGAAACAGTCCAGTAGAAATCATACTTTACCCCAGCATAATTTCTGCAAAGTGAGATTGCGCTTCTGCTAAAACACATTTTAGGACACATACGATCACACAGTCTCTGCTTCACTTCCATGCAAACCATTGCTTGATTTAAAACCCAGGCTATGAGGACAGATGAGAGCCTTTGAAATCTCACAGCTCTGAAAGAAAGACTTTTCATGCTTTCAAATCATGCTGCAATGGAGTGGGTTTTGTCAGCATTTCCCTTCCAATGACCTTTCCCATACGGGACACCAACATTCATTTCCAGCCATGGAGAATGGTCCTGGCACAGAGAAATGAATTGCTTTGCTCATCACTTACTCTTCTCTCCTGATAATTAGGCGGGGGTGGCATTGAATTGAAACAGAACATGGAAATCTTTACAAACTAGATCTCACCTGGTTTGCGAGAATCTGGATCTTGCTGTGCCCTTCACTTTCATTCCCAAGGTCAGTAGGGTTTCTTCATCACATCTACTTCATTTTGTGATGAGTTTAGAGTTTTTTCTGCTACTTAATTGACTCAGAGAATGGCGATAAGGCCAGCCAAGTCATTTTTCCTGTTGTTACTTTCCATTGCATTGTCCCATAATTTAATTTACTATAGTGATATATAATACTGTCTCCATTATTACCTGTTGATGCACTCACTGTTTCCTCTTGCTGCTGCCACTAAGTCATCAATCACTCACAAAAGTACAGCATGCCCTAATGGGAGAGCCAAAGCATCCAACTGAGGGAGTTTTTTCTTCATCCTATTAACCATCTATTCTCACATCTCTCGGGCCAATCTATTTTACATCTGAACATCTTCCACCATGTTGCTTGATTCCTCTAAATCCATATGTTTGTCCAAGGTAGCCATTCTGAAAGCTACAAAATTACCCTTCCCCCTTTCGATCTTTATACCTTCTCGTTTGCCTGCTAAACTATATTTCTAAGCTAGATGACCTTCTTAATCACCTTGTTAACTCCTAGAGGTTGTGGCTGTGATCCATTCTGTACTCTGGTTTGTTTTTCACTTGAAAGAGGCGGGTAAGAAAAAAACAAAGGTAAATAACAATAGTCTACTATAGATGAACTATAAAATATTTTTATAACATATGAAAAACTAGAAAAAGTAAGAACACTGACCTCATTTCATTCTCTCCTCTCAAGGGCATAGGAGTGGGAAAGCTGAAAAATGTATCTTTTGTGTTAGAGAAGACATTGTTCCACTAAATTAGATTATCCAACATTGTTTCTAATTCCTCTATAATCCGTGTAAATGGTATGTGTGTGCCTATATTTGCTCTGTGTGTAAGTATACTGTACATGTCCATTCATATGTATATGTGTATATATATGTATGTATTTTTCCTATTTAGCATCATAGAACAGTAAAAAAAAAAAAAAAAAAAAAAAAAAAAAAGGTCCTAGCTGTAAAATCATTAAAATTATGAAAGACTTCCCTGAACTGATGCTGAATGAAGTGAACAGAACCAGGAGAATATCATACACAATAACAGCAAGATTATGTGATGATCCACTATTGTAGGCTTAGCTCTTCTCAGCATTGTATTGTATTGTATTTCTTTTGTTCTACTTTTTCTTTCACAACATGACAAATATGGAAATAGAGTTAAAATGAGTGTACATGTATAACCTAATATCAGATTGCTTACTGTCTTGGGGAGGGGAAAAGGAAGGAGAGAAAGGGGAAAAAAATTGAAACTCAAAACATTCAAAAAATGAATATTAAAAGCTATCTTTACATGTAATTGGAAAAATAAAATTTTATTGAGGAAAAAAATAACACCTTTGACTTTAAATACCAACTTCTTTGGGACTCATGTTATGTATTTATAAAATGGAAAAATTCACCTAGATAATTTTCCAGCTCTAGACTGATTCAATTTCCGACACATTTGTGTAGACCCATCTTGATAAAAATGGATATAAATGTGTGTGTATTTATACATATAACAAATGTATGTCTACAAATACTATTAATACATGTTTTTGAAAGGATTATTCACCCTTGGATATATCCTTGGTTAATTGGTTAATTTGGTTAATTTTTTATTAACCAATTTTATTAACCAAATCCTTGGATAATTAGTACTAATGAATAGAAATTACAGTGACACAGATTTGAGCTCAATATAAGGAAATTTTCCTAACAATTTGATCATCCAAAGATATAATAGGTTTCCAAGAGAAGTAAAAAGCTCTTTGTCACCAAAGGTATCCAAGTAGAGTCAGGACAGCCTTTCATTTAAATGCTTCAGTGAGTCATTACTTGTCTATTCCAGTGATATCTATGCCCCTTCCCCCACCAAAAAAAAAAAATATCTGTGTCATTAGATATGACAGAATGGATACCAGTGTAATAGGGGAAAAAATGTAAGATCAGTTCTAATCAACATCTCTTATTTTGACAGTCTCATGAAACTGTCAAAAGATGGTAGAGTAGGTTTATCCATAAAAAGAGATGCATGTGGAAAACGTATGAAATTGAGTGTGTGAATGGAAAGCTGAGGACAGAAGACTTGGGGATAGAGGACGCAGTCCAGAAGGTCATACAGTTCCATTTCTGTTCAGCTCTCAGTTGCTCATGCTACTGAAATAGATTATTGGGATTGATAAAATTTCTGTACATCACAATAAATTGCTTTATATAAGTTATCAAGTTTAAATTTAATAGCTATTTTAAGCACCTACTTTGTGCAAAATAATTTTAGAGTAAGCACAATATAGTGACTATGATGCTTGGTTTATAGGACAGAAAGGTCTAAGCTCTACTACCATGTTTCACAATTAACACTGTGACTAAAGAAGTCTTTTAACTTTTATGTGGCTGGGCAGTGGTCTAGGTCTTACCTACTAAGACTGTGATCTTCATCAGTGGAAAAAATTCTCACACTGAAAGGTTCCCCTACAATGTTAACCTTGCACAAATTTCATAGTATTGTATTTTTAGAGTTATAAGGCATCCTAAGAATCATCTAATATAATTTCCTTCTTTTACAGATGAGGAAATAAGTTCAAAGAAATAAAATATATTTACAGATAAAAAGAAGATAATATGGAGAGATGAAGAGGGAAAAGGAGAGGGTGAAGAGGGGAAATGAAAGAGATGGAAGGAATGAGAGAGGAGAGCAGAAAGGGAGTGGGAAGAGTGAGAAGGAAAGGGAAAAGGAGAGAGACAGAGACAGAAAAAGACAGAGAGACAGAGAGACAATGAGAACTTGAATGGGCAGTGCTAAAGATGATTTCATTAAGAAGTTAACATGAAAGATAAACCTCAAAGAAAGGTAAGAATTCTGAAAGAAAGGAATTAGAAAGGAGTTCATTCCAGTTACATGAGAGTGTTTGTAGAAGGGCACAAAGAAAGAAGATAGGCTGAATTTAAAAGAAGTAGTATCAAATGAGACTGGAAAGAGGGAAGGAGAAAAGGAAAGGGAACAAATATTTATTAAGTCAAGAACTGTGCTGTATGTTTTACAAATATTTCACTTGATCTCATTTTGAAAGGTAAGTCTGAACAAATGAAAACATATCTTAAATGCCAGGCTGACTAATTTATTTTTTATATGGGCAATTGGGAGTCCCTGAATTTGGCTTTATGCGTGAGAATGATATTGTCAGTCCTGTGCCCTAGGAAGATGATTTTGCCAGTTAAAGAGAGGAGAGATAGAACAGAAAGGGGACAACAGATGTATATCATCCTTAAAAAATTATGTATATAATTTTGGATTATGCCTAAAAGGGTCTATTATCCAAAAGTGGTATATGGTTTTTTTTAAAAAATGTGTAACTTTAAAAAAATTTGATAGTGTTAATAATTTTGATTGATTTATCCAATAATTATAAATGTGTCTTTTGTTTTAAAGTTTTGATCTCTTAAAATTATCATTCCATCAGATGATATTATTTAAATATTCTAGTCCTCAAACACGTTTCCTCAATTAATCTTTAAGATTTTTCCTCTAATTTATTAATGGACCATGATTAATCAAGTATTGTATAGCATTTGGTACAAAAATGTCCAGGAAGAAATTGATGAACATCTTTATCCCTGCTTCTATTCTTCACATGCCAACAAACTGTACTTTTATTGAAAAGCTAAATAATGTGAGAAAAGTTAATTTTCTTTTTTTGTTGTTGTTGCTGAGGCAATTGGGGTTAAGTGACTTGCCCAGGGTCATATAGTTAGGAAGTATTGAAGTGTCTGAGGCCAGATTTGAATTTAGGTCCTCCTAACTTCAGGGCTAGTGCTCTATCCACTGCACCACCTACCTGCCCTGAAAAGTTGATTTTCAAAGGCTATAAAATGAAAATTCTAGCTTTATGATCCTGTTCTTTCAAGTTTTGAGTTCAGAACTTGAGGCCTTTTGGACCAGGAGAAGTAAGGAGAGCTATTTCAATCTCCAACTAACTGTCCAAAACTCCCTAAGTTTTCCCTTCTAGTTGTCACCCTTAACTCTAACCTAGACTGGTAGACAGAAATAAAGGAAAAGATCAAGCAGTGTGAAGACAAAGGCAGACAAATAAGTGCCAATCCAACCATCCATAAACTTGCCCTTGTCATTACTAAGAGGTTAACAAATCCCTTATTGGAATTTCTTGGCAGTCCTGGCAAGGACAAAATACATCCCATCTAGAGAAACCAGGATACTGCAAATAGATAGGGAATTTTATGCAGAACAAAACTTGTCTGGGTTTGCTTAGGAGAGGGAGGATATACATACTCATATAATGAATGATATTTTTTGCAAAAGATTTACCTTCTTAATTATATTTTGCTAAGCTAATTGCAAAATTCATTTGCATTTCCTGAAAACACACCATCTGGGCAGCTGGGGAGTCTTCCCCAGAATGTGCTGGTCTCTGGAAGAATGCCAACCTGGCCTGGGAACAAAAAAATAGCAAAAAAAAAAAAAAAATGAAATCTACCAAATGAAAAACTAAAGTGGTTGTATTATAATGGTACAGTGAGAAACGGTGGAAACCTAATGGCAAAGGGAAACTGGACCATTTCACTGCTGTACTGTTTACTTTCTATTTGAAGGAACCCCCCTCGCCATTTCTAGTTGTAGTGATATGAGATGAGTATTCAAGGTGCAAGTATGTTTTGACCTTCCCAGTCCCAGTTACACATCCTCTTTTAATTACAAGAAATCTAGGTATCTAAGGATGTACCAGATAAAGGAATACTTGAAATGTTAGATATAAAAGTAATATGGAAAGAGCATTCAAGTCAGACCTAGATTTGAATCCTGGTTCTTTTGCTTCCCAAATGAGTTACATGTTTTTTCATCTGTGAAATGAAGGAGTTGGACCAGATCAGAGCTGTCAAATTCCAACAGAAATGGGAGCCCGTCTATAAGGATTCCTGTGGTGATCCACCATATGTTTATATATTTACTTTTTAATAATAAATTACATATTAAAATCAGATAGGAACTCTATTTTAATCTGGTTCAGGCCACATTCTGGAGTGTTGCGTGCCATTTTTGGCCTGCAGGATGTGTGTTTGTTTGATATTTCTGATTATATGAACTCTAATGTCTTTATATACTCAATTTATGACTGGATACTCCCATTATATAAGGTAACAGGGCTGACTGGCATGCATTTGGAAACCTAAAAAAGTTTAGTATGTCACTAAGGAATATCTCATATTATTTAATATAAAAGTTTCTAAATAAAAAATTATTTCAGGTGGAAGAGGCTAGCTTTTTTTTTGTTGTTGTTCTTTTCATTATAATTCACTTTCCTTTATGTAAACTCAGAATAATCATGATCTTTAGTGGCTTCCCAAATAACTCAACCTTGAGGTCAATATGCTCCTCCTTATAGCCTTTTGGTATCTTCCTTCTCTAATTATGAGACTCTTTTTAGATGTGTTTCTTCATCATTATGCATCCCCATTTTTTATAGTTATTATTCAGCAAATTGTAAGCTTTCAAACAACCCAGATGTCTTCAATATTGCTGTATTAAGGAAAATTATAATAGCCTATTGACTGCGACTCAGCCAATGATCCATTCATTATTTTGTCTCGAAGGCTAAGTTTGCAAAGTAAAGGATTTGATTATTGCAAAAGTCAATATAAGCAGTGAAAGGGAGAAACTAGAATGTTTTTGTACCTTTGAACAGATTGTGCCCCCAAATGGTCTTTGTTTACTCTTTCCTACCCTGTCCGGTGCCTTGGAAGAACTCCATACCTTTCTCAAAATCTCTGGAGTCATTATAAGGAAAGAAGCATTAGAAATTTCCTTCTATACTAGTTGAGGTCAAGAGAAAGAATAAATTGGACAAATGTTTTCTAATAGACTAGATTCCAACCTGGGCTTTTCCTCCTTTCCTAGTCTTTTTCCACATTATTTCCCTCTACAAACTCTATATAGTTCAGTAGTACTGGCCTACTTATACTCTTCTTACTCCTTGGGCTCCATTCAGCACTTGCTATCCCAACCTTACTGAGAAAATTTCTTTCTTCAGTTTCATCCCTTGAAATATGGCATTTTAAGAATTGGCTTTTGTACCTTCTGCAAGAGGGCCTTCACTTCCACCCAACCTTCCCAACTCCCAGTTCTTTCTCCGTCTTCTTTGCAATAATAGGTGTTGCTATATAATAGGTGTTGCTCCATCAGAATGAAGGGCAGGGAATTTACTTTTGTCTTGTCCTCGGCCTAAGATACAGTGCCTGGTACAAAGTAAGACCTAATAAAATTCTGTTAATTGGTATGAATTTCAAATAACATTCTTAATTCCTAAAGTAGTGGTTACATGTTAATGGTTTTGACCTATCCAAATCTTTTTGAAGGTAAAACTACTCTCTTAAATGAAAAGTTGAAGGTTTTCTCATCTGTCATATGTCAATTTTAACCATCTATGAAAATATCATTTCAAAAGGCTAAGACCTAGGATTTTGTCAGTATGGGAACTCTCTTCCCTGAAGACAGATTCCAATCTAGCAATAAAGTATAGAGTTGCAAAGGACACAAAGATGAATGATTTACCAATGGGCACATCACTGATAAATGGTGGAATATTTGGAATTAGGCAAACTTAAGTTCAAATCCAGTTTCTATCTACTAAGTAATCTATTCCTTTCCAGTTCCATGCTACCAAGAAAATAATGAACATTGATTATGATATAGACAGTGGCTTTATAACAAATGGTTTTAATTTTCATAATAATTAAACCTATGAATATAAGCTGTGACTTGTTTTTTTTTTTCTCTCCAAAGAATTAATCAATCAAAATTCACTTAAAATCTTGAACAAGTCATTACCCTCAATCCCTGATCAACTCTCCGTCCACTGGAGAGTAGTTGTAATCTTCATTTTCCCCAGAAGGGAATTTCCTATATGAAAACACAAATCTGGACAAAAACAAATCCATCAACAAAGATTTATTAATTTCCTATTATATGCCCAGTACTGTTCTAGATACTAGGCTGTACAAAGACAAAAATTATGCAATTCCTTCCCTTAAAGAGTTTGCTTCCTGTTACATTTAAAGATGCATAAATAAGAAAATGTAAAAGAGTTAAACAGTAAACCCGAAGTCATTTCTTGAGAAAAGGACCCTAATATTTGACCTAGGATTGTCAGGAAAGGTATCATGTAAGAGGTAGCATTCTGCTGAGCTTTGAAGGAATCTAGGTCTTTTAACAGGCAGAAGTGAGGAGGAAGTGCATTTCAAGGGGCTGATGTTAGAAAGAGGAAATGTTAAATATGTGAAATAGTCATGTAGAATGATTTATTTGAAAAGAGATAATTTTAATCCTATTAAAGTTCAGAACTCCTGAGCTCAAGCAATCCATCAGCCTCAGCCCATGTTCAACTATATATACTAAAGTATATGTATTTTGAAGAAAGTGTTTTCCTCATAACAATTCAATTATAGTATAAGAACTATGGGTTCCACTCTATAGATAAGCAAACTGAAGCTCCGGGGAAGGGGGACGGTTAAATGCCTTGCCAATGGTCACACAACTAAGTAAAATCAAATCTTTTGGTTCTCAGGCCAGTACTTATTCCACCACATTTAATAGCCTCTCATAGCCCAGTTTCTTATTAATTGTTGCCAAAGTGATGTAGATAGTTTCCCCACCTGCACAAGCCAGATCCACCTGCCATCATTTTTTTTCCAAATATTTTTAAAATGCCTAATGGAGTTGCATTCATTCAAAAGTAATGACTTTTTATTGGAATTTAGACACATTTTCTTACCCAAAGCAGTTTTCAGATGTGTTCTCCCTGAAATTCAAGTCTTTCCTTTTTCCCTCAAAGCAGATGGAGATTTATTTGGGTAGAGAACAAAGTGATGCTTTTTTCCTCCTGGCAACCTTACAATTCCCTAATCTTTGATAGAATTACAATTTTTTTCCCATCAGGCATCTCCTTGAAATGTTTCAAATTATTCATCTCTTGCTGACCTTCTTTGTTTTCATAATAACTTTGGTTTTCCAAATTGTCTTTTCCTAGATGGGAAAATTAGATGAGATGAAATTATACTTCAATTTAGCTAAATCAATGCTTATATTCTGATCACTAATATTTACCTCATCTTTTCCTAGTACCAGGTTATCATTTCATTTCCCAGATTTTCCAAACCATGCTGCTCCATTCAATCCTCCATACGTAAACCTGCTACACATGCAGTTTGCCTAATGTACTGTCTTCCTCCATTAGAATGTGAATTTTTGAGGCCATGAACTACCTTGCTTGCTGATTTTTGACCCCCAAGACTTGCCCATCGTAAGTGCTTAATAAATGCTCTTTTTCATCCATTCATTAAAAACTGGATCTGTATATAAAAACAGTTTCATTGTGCATTCCTCTCCATCAGTATCTTAAAATAGATAGATGATAGATAGATAGATAGATAGATGATAGATAGAAGCAACCTCATAGATAACTTTCAGTCAAATTGATTCTTGCCCAATCCCTACAACTCTGCTAAAGGGGGACCTGGATCTAGTCCAGTGGGTAGACTGATGGACAAATGGTGGGGATGATCCCAGGTACTCTCAAAAAAAGACCCATCCCTGAGTAGCTAATAGGCTACCTAATGTTAAATCTTGCAAAGAAATTCACAACACTGTTGCCTTATATGAGCATTATTAAAGACACGAGAATGTTAATTAAATGGGAGGCTTGTGTTTTGAAGTATTGCCACAGGCAGATATCAATAGTCCCATTTAAACTAAAATATTCCTATAATGTATCTCTTACAATGCATTCAGAGGTCTCCCCACTCATTCCCACATGGATTTTATGAAGGAGAGACATGACCTATGTCAAAGGCAAGCATCGGTCCCAGAAGCATGTTCTTCTGCCTTTTCATTTGTAGCCAGACACATGCTACAGGGGATACAGAGATGATTAAGGGAGCATCGAGCTGATTTGAAGGGCTGGCATTCACACAATCTATTTCTTTCTCTATTTCTATTGCCTTGAGGATTATCATTCAGTATAAACAGTGCAAAGAAAGCCATTGCAAATTTCATAGAAAGCACATTTCTACTTGATCCCGAGGCCTTTGTTCATGACCTTATATTCAGTCATCTAAACATGTATGAGCATCCTGCTCAGCTAAGCCTGACCTAGAAAACTAGGAAATAAGAGATCTGTTCTTCAGGCCAGGGTGGTTAGGCCAAACATTGCTTTTAAAAAAAGATAAGATATAATCAGGAAATATTTAACAAAAAAAAAATACAACATAGATAACGGTCATTTCTGGTTTTCTAAGTCAATATGCAGCATCAAAGATCCGTTTCTATTTGAGTTTGACAACACTAGGCATTTCCTTTTGAATTTTCGGGTTTCATCTTAGCTAGATGGTTTAGTGGATAGAGGGATGGGTATGGAGAGAGTAATACTTGAATTTAAATCTGACTTCAGACACTTACTAAGTGTATCATCTAGGCAATTTAATTCTCTTTTTCCCTCAGTTTGTTTAACTGTGGAATCGGAATGATGATAATAGCATCTATCTCTCAGGGTTATTTTGAGGATCAAATGAAATAATATTTATAGAGCACTTAGAATATCTGGCACATAGTAGGTGCTATTTAAATGCTAACTATCAACATCATTATTATTATGAGATGTTTTTGTGATTCATCTCTTCAAACAACATCGTCAAATATGCTGCCATACATAAGTATGTCTATGAGATTTAAAGTATGAGCCCACAGCCCTTTCTAAGTTTATTTATCCCTATCCCTTAGTTCAAAGCATCATCCATCCACATGTGCAGCTCTGCTTCTAAACTTTACAAATTATACAAATTCCATGATCCAAATAATCCACACTCTCTTGTTTTCCCATAATCATCACCTATGTTTTGAGATACCATTTTCAGTGAGTCTCTTTTTCCTCTTCTCTTTCCTGTCCCCCACCAATCTGCACCATGACCCAAGATTCTTTTCTAATCCGTTTGATAGAAGCTATTTCCGTGTCCTTTTGACACGGCTGTCATCCACACACACATCCTGTCCAACAGAGCCCTTTGATGCTCCCACTATTGCAGCGGATGCGTTCCGGGACCTCACTTTTGGCAAGGAACTTTGATTTAAGTCTTTTTGCCTCCCATCCCTTTTTTCTCTTGCTAATCTTACTACATGTTTCTCTACTTTACACAGCTCATGCTTCAGTCAAATTGACCTCTCATAATTTCTTATACATGACCTTCCATCTCATGTCCATGTCTTTCCATCGTCTGTTTTCTTCCCTTATCACACAGAATGTAAGGTCCTTAAAATCAGGCATTATCTTTTTTTCTTTATATCTCATTTAAAACAGATTATATGGAAAATAATAGGATTAGATTGAAAAAATTCATCAAGTATATGTACATTTGTACTTAGACATATAAATGTCATTTCTGTTTTGCTATGCCTTATACTGTGAACACAATTTTCCCAGTAGCACAAGGGAGACAATGGGTAATTCTGAATAAGGAATAGAAATAACAATAATAATGATAATGATTGAAAATGAAATTTATGTAGTATCAGCATGCTGCACTGAATACAAAGATGACCTCAGAAACAATAAGACATTCAAGTCTTGACTCTGATACATATTGTTGTATGACCCTGGGTAAATGGCTGCTCTCACTCCTAGCTCCCTGTTTATCCTTTTAATTCCAGGTTGACGAGAGAAAAATATAGCTTCCAAAAAGGACAGGAGAAGCTGAAGAGCTCTGGCTAATTCACTTTGCTCTTTGTGCTATAGATAGCAGCATCCTTTAGACACCCAAGCTTGGACTTTGGACTTTGGAGTCAATCTCTCACCTGTTCCACATTCAATCAATTCTTCTCATTTCTTCCTCTACAAAAATTATGTGTGCCTTTCTCTCAACTCCCAGAATCACTATCCAAGTTCTATCCAATGCCCCCTCTTATCTACAACTATTGCAGCCTCCAGTCTTTCCCCATCCACAATCCCCTCCATACAACTGCCAAAGTAATCATTTGGAAGAACAGATCTCACAATGTCCCTACCCTGGAACTCAATAACTCCTCTAGCTATCAAATGTTTCTAGGATGAATTACAATATTTTTCCCATTTAACATTTAAACTCATTCATAATCTGGTTCTAGTCTACTTTGAATTAGATGGCAGCTAGGTGATACAAAGGATAGAATACTCAGGGAGACCCGAGTTCAAATCCAGTCTCAGATACATCCTAAGTGTTGAACCTGAACAAATCATTTGACTTAGTCTGCCTCAGTTTTCTTCTCTGTACAGTGGGTAGAATAGCAGCACCTATTCCTTAAGTTTGTGGTATAGATAAAAGAGTATTTATAAAGCATTTTGCAAACTTTAAAGCACATACAGGATGCCCTAGCATCATCAGCTAATAAATCTTTGTATGATATCTCTATAGACATTAGTTTCTTTATCTGTCAAATTAGACCAGATCTGTCCTAGTTCTAAATCCCATGACCCTTTTAGGACTAGTGATCATTAAATGTGCTAAGTAGGTTTTTACCTTCATGGGTGGAAGCAGGATATAGCTCCTTCAAGATTCAGCCTTGCCTTTAACACAACTCCACAAAAAATGTGGTTTTCATTCTTACTTTGACTTGATTAGGGCATCAAGACCAAGGAGTGAGTCTGAATGAGATGAAAACTCCCACAATCTCATTCTTGTTTATTTCAATACCTACTGTTTTCCAGAGACCATCAAATGCAATTCAGCAAAGATGACATTTTAGGAAAAACAAGAAGAAAAGCAAAAAACTATAAAGACCATCAATATATTCTCCCATACATCCCCACCCCCCAAAAACCAAGGAAATAGCCTATCCATAAGCAATTAAGCTAAAGAAAATGTGGCAAAGAACTTGGAAAGAAAATGAGTTAGCACCTAACTAACAGGCAGACATCCAACTAATAATCCTTGTAGTGGATTGGGGAACTTTAATTAGCAGGTGGGCAACTAGGTGGGTCAGTGGATTGAGGGCCAATTCTGGAATCAGGAAGACTCATCTGAGTTCAAATCTGGCCTCAGACATCTATTAGCTATATGACTCCAGGCAAGTCATTTAACTCTAATTGCTTCAATTTTCTCATCTGTAAAATAAACTGCAGAAGAAAATGACAAACCATTTTGCCAAGAAAACCCCACATGGGATCCCTGTAGAGGCAGACATGAGTGAAATGACTGAATAATAACTATCAGTAAGATCAATGGATCTGGAAGAGAGAAAAGAGGAAAGGAACAGTTCAAACCTGTGCTAAAGGACAAATAGTAAAGTATGTGACACCTGGAAATGTCTTGAGGACACGTTCTGGGGGTTGGAGGAAGGCAAAAAGTATACAAATTTTGGGAAGAACAGAGGTGACAATACTGATAAAAAAAAAAACAATAACTGGAAAAAGTTAATCTCAAAAGAAAGCAAATGAGATAGAATAAAAGATATCATTAAGGACTCTAAAATAATTTGTTTTTAAATATGGCTTACTCTCCATTTCTGACAAGCATTTTTATATATCCATCTAAGGATTCCAAAGGATCTTTGCTTCCTAATTTCTTTCCTTCCTGAATTTTCTGACTTCTTGTTGCTGTTTTGTCTTGATCTATAATATAATCTGTGTAGGAAATTGTTCTGTAATTTAAAGCTTTGAAGAGGTCAAATTCCTTACCCAGAATCATACAACCTGTATATTTTATAAGTAATATCTAAACCCAGATCTCCCTCACTCCAAAGCCAACCCTCCATCCACTAGATCATTTCCTTTCAACCCAAAGCAAATCTTCGTCTCATGTGGTATTTGGGTCGGGCCTGGGGGGAAGGAGGACAAAAAGAAAAGATGAGGAACCATCTTGTAAATACTTCAGGGAAATTATTCAGGCTATCTTTAACTTTTGAGTTCCACTTTGACCTTCTGGTACATTCAAAGTATGTTCCTGTGTTTAGCAGGTGAAATGTCTGAGGAAGTCAGAAGTTGTACTTGATAAAGTTTCCCTTTTAGGTACAAAGATGAAGAATGAGGGTAGATCCTGTGGCCAGCTAGATCCAGAACAGTACAGTGGGCTTGTGTACTGCCTGCTATTTCTTCAAATCCTAAGAATATCTCGCTATTTCTTTGTTCAACTTTCATTTCTCTTCATCATCACGAAAGAGATCTGAACTGGCCACTGCTTAAACTCTGAAGTTATGGCTTTTTTGAGAGGAGGAAGAACAGAGGAAACTCTATTTATTAACACAAATCAGTAATTTCTACTCAATTTATTATCTTAGAGAATCCATAGTAGAATGAAAAGTGGCTTTCCCAAGATCATAGAAGCAGAACATTGTCAGAACTGAGACTTGAACCTGGAATTTTTTGATTCTGACTCTGGATCTCTACCCAATATGCTACAATGCCTTTCCAATTTAATATTATGCTCACAAAATACTATAGAGAGAATTCACAATCATCTCCTAAACACGGCAACGTCTTCTCTGTCATTATGCTATAGGTATGTTTCTGATCTAGTAGTTTCTCAGACATTTGACATTAAATGCTTTTCTGTCTATCCAAATCCCACTTCAGCGCCCAGCCCAGCTCCTCTATCCATACTGAAGCCATCTCAATTTGGGTATACTTGGAAGTGTTATGAGAAGGAAATATTACATTCAAATATGAATTATTATTTCAAAGAAATTGTTCTTTCCAGGGTTACTTTGACTTCTTTGTACTGTGCTTTGCTACTGTAACTTCTAGCAGAATTGGCTGGCACACGTAGGTTGCCCTTCTTTCAATGAACATTGTTACATTGACACCCTTTGAAGACCCTCAATGACAAATAAGCAATTTAAAATAAACATGGCAATGACAAATAAATATGATTAATAAAAATTATGTATGACCAGTGATGAATAAGTAAAAAATCTCTCCCAGAAACTACAAAGACCCAAAAATTATTTTTTTTAATCTTTATACCACAATCACATCTTCTTAAATATTTCTTCCTTTTTTTCCTGGGCCATCTGCAGTTTATATTTTGCATAAACATCTTCACCCTTCTAGAATGGACCCCCCCTTTAAAGAAAATAGAATCATTTACCATTATCACAGTGCCTGTTAGTAAATGCTTGTTGACTTGTTTAGACCAGTAAATATGAGTCCTCTCTTTCTATTCCCATTCAAGTCAAACATGGTTTATTAAATAATCTGGAACTCGAGAGAACTGAGCTCTAGTCTCAGCTCTGCCTTTGACCAACTCTGGCAAACTGGACTAGTTATTAAATCATTCTGAATCTAAGTCGTCTTATTCATCAATGGGCGTGATATTTGCTTTGCCAGTCTTTCACAGCATTCACAAGTAAAACGCCGGATAAGAAGGTGTTTTAACAACTATGTAAACCTACAGCAAAAAATACATAAAGCAAGAACTTATCATTACTAATATTCTTCGCTAATGAAACCATAAGAGGGAGCAGGTGTGAAAAAAAACATCCCACATCTGTGTTTATTGGACATCTACTACATAATAAGAGAAGCTGTTAAAATGCAATGCGGTTGTGAAGATATGTTTAAATTGTGCTTCATTTTAAAGATACTACAAACAGATGGAGTGTGTGGGTGAGACAGAAAACACCAGTTGAAGCCAAACGTCTTCTTTGCACTATGCCCATATGGAATTTGTCCACCTACCATTTTCAACTGCCATCTGAAGGTCCTGACCGTGTGATTCTGGGTCTTAAATATGGAGGAGGTCTTGAGCCTTTACTCAGTTCCATTCTTATTAAGTCTTAAGGACAGGATTATGGATCAAAAAAGTTTAATTTCTGTTCCTTGTTCTTCCACTAAAAACTTTAAGATTCTTGAGTCACTTAATCACTCTGTGCTTTCTATCTACATAGTGGTCCCTAGTTTCATAGCTATTTAATTCTTTTTTACTGAAATCCATGAGTTCTTTAACATGGGAGTTATTCCTGATGTAGATTACTAACACTAAGACCACATAGACTCTAAAAACTTCTTTAAATTGTTGCAACTATACATAAAAAGCAGCGGTACAGTGCAGAATATCACTGGAATGAAATTCAGAAACCCTCAAATTTGACCTTTGCCTAAGATACTGCAAGTATGTTTCCAGGTAAGTCATTTAACCACTTGCAGCCTAAGTTTCTTTTCACCCAAGTTTATTGTGAGGATCAAATGAGAGAAGAAATGCAGAGTAATTTGGAAGTTATAAAGCACTATATAAATGCTAGTTAATAAAAATAATCACTTACTGTTTTGTGACTTCAGTTCAATTTCCTAATCTGTAAAATTATGGTATTTTTGAGTATATGTATTCTGAGCTCCTTCCAGTTGTTTCTATGCACACTTAAATTCTCCTCTGGGGTCTCTGCCACCTCTACAAATCTCTGTTTATTCAGTATGATGACTTTCTAGATACTTACCAACTGTATGATCCTAAAGAAGTCACTTGATCTGTTGATCCCAGTATCCTCATTTGTAAAATGAGCCGGAGAAGGAAATGGCAATCCACTGTAGTATCTCTGCAAGAAAACCTTAAATGGAGTCATGGAGAGTTGAGCATGATTGAAATGACAGGATAACAACAGAGACCAGAGTTTCTGATCTATTTGCATAACCTTTGAAAATGAATGTCATCTCCATGCCCTAGTTAGGCAGCCATTGAATAAAATGGTTTGAAGTCTTTAAGAAAAAGTCATCAAGTTAAACTTTACAAATGTTCAACTTGTTAGAAATTTGGGTCCTGTTTTGAAAGAATTATTAGAGACCACTTAAACCAATTTGCCTTCTTCATCAATTAACAAAAAATGACTATAATGTTCTCAACAGAAGTAGTTGAGTTTGGGGGGGGGGATTTTTTTATTATTTATTTTTTCAATTTTTTGCCTTTTTATTTTTTATTTTTAAAAAAGAGTAACAAAAAAAGAAAACAGAAAAGAAATACAAAACAAAATAAAGCAAAGCAAAAGAGAACATTATCATGTGCCCAGCAGAACATCAGGGAGAATTTAAAATATATAACAACAAATTACAAATCAAGAAAGTGTGTGTGTATGTATATATGTTTACATATATAGACATATATATATATTAGTAGAAGAAATTACATTTACAAATGACCATTTTTTCTTTACTTCTTTGGAAATTGTTCTTTAGTTCTCTGCTACGTACCTAATTTACTTTATTCTTTTTCCCTCTTTCATCCCCCTCACCACTCCCAAGCAAGCTAAATTTAAGAAAAGATATATTTATGAATACATATATAGATATATAAATACATACACACAGTCACACTCACCCCATATACACACATCTTTTCTATCCTTGCTGGCTCTTTAATTAAATTCTGCTTCATAACTGGCCTTGTTATTACTTAACTTCCCCCCATCCAAAGATCCCTCTCTTATTTTCTTCCCTCACCCTTTGCTTCCCCATTCACCCATCCCTCTCTTCTTATGTCTTTATAGATTTTAGAGGAAGCTATATCCTTCGTGGTATATGTGTAGTGTTGTTTATTAAACACATTCCTGATATGAGTAGGTTTTCAGAACTACAAGTCCTCCTCCCCCCCTCTAATGCCTCTGTATCTAATCTTCCCCTGCACCTCATTTGTATAACATGATTGCCATTTTTACTTTAATTCTGCCAGTCTTCCTTTTGAGCTATCCTACTGTTGAGGTGAATCTTATATACATACATATATAAAAACATAATTTGTCCATGTATAAACAGTTTGTTCATATTAAATTCCTTAAAATTGATCTTTTGTATTAGCTCTTATATGTTAAATTTTCTGGTAAATTTGGGTGTGGTTTATAGAAAGCCCTAAAAGTCTGTGAATTCATTGAATATCCATTTTTTCTCATTCAGAATTATAGATCATTTTGCTAGATATGACATTTTGGGCCATAGGCCTAGTTCTTTTGATTTTCAGTAGATATGATTCCAGGACTTTGTCTTTTATTGTAGCTGCTAATAAATTTTGTACAATTCTAATTTTAGTTCCAGAGTATTTGAATTGCATCATTTTCTTGTTTCTTGCAAATTCTTCTATTTAGTCTTGGAGTTTCAAAATTTGGCAATAATATTCCTGGGTGTTCACCACACAAGATTTCTTTGAGGTGGTAATCAATGGATTTTTTGTTTTTCTACTTTCCCCTCATGTTCTATCACTCCAGGACAATTTCTTGGATTATTTTCTGCATTATTGTGTCAAAGTTCTCTTTTTGGTCACAACTTTCTGGCAGTCCAATTATTCTTATATTTTTCTCTTCTTGATCTGTTCTTCAGATCTGTCATTTTTCTTATGTTTCACATTCTTTTCTATTATCTCATTCTTTATAATCTGTTTTGTTATTTCTTGGTCTCCCATAGCTCCACTGGCTTCCTCTTGCCCAATTCTAATTTTCAAAGTTAGTTTCATCTTTGAATTTCTGTGTCTCTTTTTCTATTTGGTTAATTTTTTTCATAAGCTTCTTGTTTTTCTTGAATTTTTCTTTTTTTTAGTTTTTCCTCAATGTTCCTCATTTGATTTTTGAATTCTTTTTTGAATTATTCTATAAATTCTCTCTGGGTAGGGAACCATTTCATGGTACTCTTTGTGGTAGAAGAACAAAAACTTTTTGTTTTTGTTGTTGTTGTTGTTCTTTGCTTAAGTGTCCTTTGAAGATGAGCCTTGGTCTTTCCTGTTTCCATAATATTTCGGTAATGGGATTCTTTTTTTGCCAATTCTTTTTTTTTTTAATAAGAAGTATTAGTGTAAGCTCCTTGATTTGTGAAATGAGGGAATGGTGCCTCAAACTTCCCTTCAGCTCTCTATTGTGACCAGGAACCCAAAACCAAGAACTTTACCCTCCAGCAAATGTCCTCACCCAGCAGCCTCTCTGCCCCCCTATCTCTGCACTCCTGGTGTGCTGGTTCTTTCTTGCCCAGGCCACCTCTTAGCAGCACAGATGGGCCTTGTGGTCCCAATCAGCTGAGGTTTCCTCAGTCTTCCTGGATTCAAATCCCAACTGGACAAACAATCTAAGAGGTGAAGGTCTCTGCAGTTCCCACCCCAGGTTCCAGCCACAACCAGGTAATCTGAGATGTCCCCAGTTGAGGAGTTAGCCCAAAGGTATTTGCACTTTACATGGGTTAATCCCCACCCAGGGTCTTTCTTCAGATCCTCTAGGGTTATATCAAGAGGACCCCTGTTCTTCCCCAAGTCTTCTTGATTTTTCACCAATCTGTGTTCACCCTGAAGCACAAATTTATTCTGTTTATGAGACAAATTGAGAGAGCTTGAAATTTACAAACCTACTCTACCATCTTCCCAGAATCCTGGAAAGTAGCTAATGTTAAAAGCAGCACAAGTACTTTACTATTGGAGAAGCAATGGCTAAAGCTACTGCCTTTCTCCAAGATTTTGCCCCTCCCCCAGAATATTCATGAGAGTGATTGGTTTGTGCAGTAGGAGAGCTGATAAAACCCCAGACACTCAACCAAGAATAAACCCAATCATCTGTGCATAAAGTCAATTTTTTTTCCTGTAGAATTCAAGCACCTTGGGGATTTTCCCTTAATATCCCCACTGCCCAGGGAGTTCCAATAAATCTCAGGCCCCAAGAGACAGCAATGGTCCCAAGAGACTGATAGGAACATCACAGTAATGTCTGTGGCAAATAATCCCCTATGTAATAGAAAAATCAATTTCAATAAGAAATGTTTTTTAATGTTGAAGGATCCTTTAGCTAAATTTGCAGGAGATATATTTACTGAAGGTCATTTATACAACCTATTGAAGGTGATCAAATTACATGACTGCAATCTGCATGAATCCTAGATTTAAACCTAAAAGAGACATTTGAGGTCATTGAGTGTAACTGTTTCATTTTCTAATTTGGGAAACTTGGGCTCCAGGGGGTTATGTAATACATCTGAGTTCACACTTGTAAGTGTCTATGATGGGATCCAATCTAAGTTGTTCTATACTCCAAATCCAACATACTCTCCATTATACCCTGCCACATGTGAGTGTTAATCATAAAAGGTAATGGAAAGCAACAAGAACAAGAGCAGCAGAGATATCTTTAAATAGTTGACCTTCTAAATTTTGAACTTGCATGTGTTAAAGAAATTAGTCTTATTTTTCTTGTTTCCATAAACAAAACTAGGACTAGTGAATAGAAGTTAGAGGGAATCTAATTTGGGTTGGATGTAAGGGAAAAATTATCCTAATATCCTCATATTTCATTTTTAAAAAATTTTAATTAAAATTAATTAATTTAAAAATAAATCATTCAAAAACAGAATAAATTATTTTCACAGAATCATAGAATTTCAAGATTAGAAGAAACCTTTCTGGCCATCTTGCTTAACCCATACTTGTAAAAAGAAAATCTCACTACAGTAAATCGAGCAAATGGGCATCCAGCCTTTGTTGGAAGATTTCCAATGACGGGCAACTCATAATCCACCAAGTGAGAAAATTCATTCTGTGGCAATGACTTCTTAATCAATAAAGACTTTCATTCAGATGAGATAGTATTTGCAAAGTTCTCAGCACAACAGCCTACCACATAGTAAGCACTCAATAAATGCATAGTTCCTTTCTTCATTCACTTCATTCAAGAGATGGATAATCTCTTTTCAGGCACAGCACAGAAAGGGTTTGTGGCGGGGGTAGATTCAGAGCTAGAGGTAACAGTAAAGTGATCCAGTCCAATTTACTTACTCTGCAGTATTAATTAATGGATGGAATTAAATGCCAGAGAATGGAAGCTCTATGCCCAAAGACACACAGGTAGAAAGACCCAGGTTCTCTCATTCTAGCCAACATGCTTTCCACTCTACTATTATAAAACCTCCCCTAAGAGCTACACTTTATTGTTTGTTTCACAAGCAATATTGGGATATAGAAAGGATAGAAATCTCCCTGCTACAATAATCAAAAGGTAAGTCTCCCTTCTACCAATCCAGTGACTCATTTCCCTTCATCAGTTCTAGTCAATATTCTCCAGGGGAATCTTCTCTACACAGAGTTTCAGGCTAAGGGGTATTCAGCTGCGTCGGCACACTATTATTGGCACAAAAAGAAATAGTAATTCAGAAGGAAGATATTAGTGGAACAGAGGTCAGAAGTCAGCAGATTCTGCTATTTCTTCACCAGTTTCTTAAACTGACTGCTTGACCTCTCAAGGCTTTCTTTCTTTCCTGTGTATTTTTGGGTTAATAATTCTTGCCATCTCTCTGCCCTATGGGGATACTGAAAAGATTAGGGAACAGATAATTGGAATATACTTGGTGAATTGGCAGAGCCCCGGAAATACTGAGTATTAATCGAGCTACATCAAAAGCAGACCTTCTCAGGTGTCTTAGCCTCTAGCTAACCCAAAATCATGACTCACTAGACACCATTTTATCCCATTTTTCAAAAGCATTTTTCTTTGAGAGGCTTTTTGGACAGAAAGATGAAACTATTCATCTCTGTTATTTTTCCCACCTTTCAAAGATTGCCTGAAATCACAGTATTCTCTTCTACCTAGGATATTTCTTAGGATAGTGTAACCTTACTGATATCTCCCACAGCCAAGGAATGAGATACTCTGGTTAATAGACGAGTTAGACCCATGTACACACACACACACACACACACATACACACATGATAATCCCAAAGTCTGAGCACAGCTTTAAGCTTTAATAATATATACTATATACACACATAATTATATTGATATATATTTATGTATGTATATATACACATGCACATGATATATAGATTATTTTTAAATCAGTAAAATGTATCAAATATAAATCATATAAATTAGGTTAAACAAAAAAAAAAAATCTTCCTTGCATGATTTCAAAGGCACTTCAGCTTTGCCACTAAGAATGTGACTTTATCATTAGATAAACAGTCCTTAATTTCTGAAGGTTGGGAAGTAAGAAATTTTTTTTATAATGTTACTTTTTGTTTTCATTTTTAGATAGATGCCCTAAAATTAGGGATTTCTCATCGAACAATGCAGGAAAATTGTGATAAGAATCTAAAGCTAGCACACAAAAATTCATTTAACCAAAAATGCAGTCAAACTATATAGATGCAACATGGAATATTAGAGAAAATAATGAGCTTGGAGTCAGAAGAAGTGATTTTTGAGCTAAGCATTAAGGGAAAATCAAAGATACAAATTGATGAGGATGAAGAGGAGAAGTTTTCTAGAAGGAGGGAGCAGCCAATGGAAAGACATGGGGATGGGAGATTTTTGAAAAATACTAACAAGGCCATTATGCCAAACTCACTAGGAGTTCTTTGCCCTAAAAAAAATCATATCTTTTTTTGTATTCTTATACAACTAAATTGGAGTGTTAATTAGAATTTATAAACTGGTCTATTTATCAAGAGACCTCTGTTCTAGTACTGGAACTGGAATTAATTAGCTATATGAACTTGGACATTTGTTATACTTTAAGCTAATTCTTCTATAAAATGAAGATGCTGGATTAATGATGTAAGATGCTGGATTAATGATGTATTGTGTCCTTTCCTGCTCCACTCTTCTGTACTCTACTAGGACCTCAGTTTCTGCATTGTAAAGTGAGAAGGTTGAGGTAAAGTATCTCTAAGATTCTTACCTCTTCACAATCCCATACTCATATGCTTGTAAATACTATGTATCATGGAAATGTCAGACAGACAGTTATTCCAAAGGGAACAAATATGAGAGAATCTTCTTGAGCTTTCCTTGCTAGAGTACAGGCAAATAATTTGATCTATCTGGCATTAACTCTTTCAGATACAATACACGTGCAAGTCAAGACATCACCTTCATGATGTCATTGCTCCTCATGGAGAATGGAAAATAAAAAACCAGTCCCACTGCAAGTCTAGTTTACACAAAATGTCTCCCAAAATTCAATATGCTACCCTATAACCAACCTGACTTAAAGTCAACTATTTATTTTCAGAATCACAGACCCATGATGGGATGGATTACAATAACTATACGGTTTTGGGCAATCAGTAGCTCCTTTCTTCTATATTTGGTCTGAAATGTGGAGAGGCAACATAATGGAAAGACCAACTCTGGAGTGAAATGATATGGATTCAAATCTTACCTCTGTGTGACTTAAGGAGTCATTTAACCTCTGTGGAACTCATTTTGCTCACCTACAAAAAGGGGATTTGGACTAGAAGGTCTCCGAGGTTTCTCTTGAGTTTATATCAAGATCTCATGATCTCATGAATAGCCACTACAGAGGTGTAGATGTACCAATCCCAATTCTTTGAACCTTGCTTTTTGATACATACTAAGAAACTTACTAAGTATCTTATATACTTACTAACTGTGTGACCATGTCTACTTCAGTTTCCTCATCTATAAAATGAGCTACAGAAGGAAATGGCATACCACCCCAGTATCTTTACCAAGAAAATCCCAAATGGGGTCCCAAAAAGTTGAACACTACTAAAGTGACTGAATAACAACATGGTCCCCTGACCAAAGAACAAAATGAATTCCATCTAAGAAACAAAGCACATTTTCCATGAACAGGAGTGGTAAAGGAGAGAAAGGGAGGTTCAGCCAATTATTCTAGAGGCAATTAGATGGCATAGAGTATAGAACATTTGGCCCAAAGTCATAAAGAAAGGAGTTTAACTTCTGATGGATGTGGCTCTCTTCAACAATGAGATGAACCAAATCAGTTCTATTTGTTCAATAATGAATAGAACCAGCTACACCCAATGAAAGAACTCTGGGAAATGAGTGTGAACCACAACATAGCATTTCCACTACCTCTTTTTTTGTCTGCTTGCACTTTTTATTTCCTTCTCAGGTTAATTTTACATTATTTCAAAGTCTACTTCTTCTTGTGCAGCAAAATAGCTATGGATATTTGTACATATATTGTATTTAACATATACTTTAACATATTTAACATGTATTGGTCTTCCTGCCATCTGGGGGAGGGAGTGGGGGAAGGAGGGGAAAAATTGGAACAGAAGGTTTTGCAAGGGTCAATGCTGAAAAATTACCTATGCGTATATATTGTAAATAAAAAGCTGTAATAAAAAAAAAAGAAAGAAAGGAGTTTAACCCAGTTTTAGACATGTACTAGCCATGTGACGTGGATAAATCACTTACTTTTGGTCTGCCTTAATAATAGCAACTAACTCTTTTCCATGAAGATAAAATGAAGTAATATTTATAAAGCACTTTGCAAATCTTCAAGTGCTCTATAAATGCTATTATATTTTATCATTTTTATTATTTTGATGCCAAAGGCTATATACATAGTGTAAGAAACAAAATAACTTGTTTTCAAGGAGCTAATATTCTGTAGTGAGGAGCTCATGAACTATAAGTATATATAAAATAAGCATAAGTTGATTTTTTTCAAGGAGGCAATAGCAGCAGACCAAATCAGGATGGATCACATGGAAGACATGGATTTTGAAGAAAATTTTAGACTATAAAAAAACTGAGTTTAGGAGGGAAGGTATCACAAGGACAGCCTAAGCAAAGGCCCAGAGATAAGTGTGTGAGAAACAGCAGAAAAAAAAAATTTCCTAGAAAGAGTGAATTATTAGCTTAGTTCCTGATGGGAGCTGTGAGGGAGACATTACTCCATTGTCATGGGTTTATGTTGTTAAATGCAGGTACTGAATCCTAATTGCATCTAAGGTCAGAGCTTCTCTCTTCTTTCTCTTTAGCCCCTGTCTCTTCTTTTTCATTTTCCTATGAGCAGCCTCACCTGGAATTGTATATATTTGACACTCTAGCAGCAGTTCAATTAGCCTGGCCTTTTAACATGGCAAAGGAATAGCATCTTTCTATCATTTTCAAAAGCTTTGTACTTTTAACATCCAGCAATAAAAGTGTTTTTAAACTATATTTTACAAGCCATGAATTTTTATTGAATTCTAAACCTTAGATCTGTGGATTGGCCTATATTGGGTAGGTCCAATAATAGAAGAAGTAGGGAAGAGATATGCCTGAAATATAAATCACAGCATGGCAGAACTGAAGGATTCCATCCAATTTGTCACCATTTTGACCTTCTTACTATTCCACAAGAATCAATAGAAACTTTAATTTCTTGATTTGTTGTGCTTGTGTGTTTACTTCCTTTCATCCTTCCTAACTGAATGGGGAGGTGGGAGAGGTGACCCTAGGTCCTTAAAGGCAAATAGAACTTAGGTTCTACCATATCCTGCCAAGACTTTCAATATCCAACTAGTGATGAACTCTGTCTACTGTAATCTATGTGAATCAAATCAACTCTATGTTTGCTTATTGGAAGAGCTCAAGATTGTACAACTTCTTTATGGCTCCACTCAGAATCCCTGTGATACAAAGGCAGGGGTTGATTAGTCAACCTTGGTTACTGCTCCTCAATCTCTCATACCAAATGCCTGTCATCCTCAATCCTCTCTATTTTACTTTTCAATTGTGCCCTCTGTAACTTGCCTTCAACTGTTCATAAACCATCCTTCCTACTAGACCTGCGTCCATCCAGAAATGATGTAAGGATGTTGTGCTAGAATCATGACATCGTTAGTTTAAGTAACAATATAAGTAACTAACAATATAAGTAACATCCTCAGCACCCTCTCGGTACTTAAAGTTTTAAGAAATTGTTTTGAGCACTGTGATATTTAGTCATATAGCTTTCTGGCTTCAAGGGCAACTCTCCATCCACATCATCATGTGATTTCCTAAATTCATGCTGTCATTTTCTACCCCCTACCCCAAGTTCCTTTAGAATAGAGACTGTTTGGTTTTGTCTCTGTAGCCCCAGAGCACAGCACATTATAGATACTTGTTAAATATCCATTAAATTGACTAAAATTATCTGAAGCAACCTAATGAAATTCAGATGCAAGTTGGCCACAGGGTAATGAATTTTTCAGCCTCAGCAATTTGCAAACACTTTCCTATTGAAGCCATTAAATGATGTGTTCCTTGAAAGAAGGGATTATTTTTTGCCTTTCTTTGATTTTTTAACACATAGTTTAGTGGGTACTTAATATATCCTACTTGACTCACTAATATTTGTAACAGTAGCCTTTTGACAAAATCACTGATCTTTTAAGTGTTTAAATATATATGAGTTCCTGATTGGGTTATGTGAAATAAAATCTACATAATCTAATAAACTAAAATAAAATCTTCTTGTAGTTCTGTGATTGGAACTCATTCCTTGTAATAATCCCCAACTCTTAGACACTTAGTGTTACTGGACTTACTAGATCACAGAATATAGATGTAGAAGCAACTTGCAATCTGGCAATTAGCTTGATAAAAAAAAAAGAAAAAGAAAAAACGCCTTCTCAGTTGAAGGGAAACAAACCAAAAAAACCCTACAAATGCACCATGTTATTACTTTGAAGACTATTACTCCAACGAGAGCTAATACAAAATATGAAAATGCAATAATTTGATTTGCCATAGAAATGTTCTTTCCTTTAAGATGCAAAATAAATCACCAAATGCTTTCAAATCTGACATTTAATCCATGAATTCAAATCATTTCTAAGATTTATGATCCATTAGGAAGACAGTTTTTATTTCCCCTGCCCTTGCAAGAATTTAATGTATGGCTGGCAGAAAATGCATTTACACTACACACTTTTCATGGTGACAATATCATTTATTGATAAGGCTTTTCCAAGTTTAAGAAAAAATGATGGCTTTGGTTATGTTCATTTTGATTTATTTACAATTGGTAGATGGGAATAATACCTTGGTAGAGTGTCAAGAAACCTGTCAAATGTACCTACACTCATGTAACTGCCTGAGGAAAGAACAGGGAGAGATTTCCCCAAAGATTAGTAGTGATATCACCATTGGTATGGAGATCTGAAAAGAAAAGCCAAATTGCTTTTTATGTTGTGAAGAAATAAGCCATACATTGCTCCCCAAAAGGGTGTTTCATATCTAATGGCTTGATGCATTTTAATACTAGCTTATTATCCTGCTGTTGGAGTTTGCTTTTCTCAAGCAGGGATATCTCATTTATGACAGGATTACTAATGTCTAGTAAGAATTTTACAGTGGCTTACCCCATGCTACATGTTATTGGATAAGTACCAAAGGCAATCAGATGAGATGGATGGACTCATCACTTGCATGACAAGATGTTATTGAAAGAGCAGAAGGCATTAGGGAGAGGAAGGTGAGCTTTTGCTTAGGACTTAAAAACATTCTCCCTTAGAGGATGTAAACATAATCACTGGTATTTCATTGAGAGAAACAATGACAGTGATCTGTTAAATTTTTGTGCTACAAAAGCCACAGGATAAATTAACTGGCTCCCACTCCCGTCAATGGACATTGTAGGTAGATGTAGTCTTTTGTATGGCAGTGAACTGATGGTCTGGAAAATAATGGAATGAATTTTGTGCTCTATAAAAGAAAACTAAAGTTGTCTTTTTATCTATTTCACCAAGTCTGTGAAATCCTGAATGAGAAAAATAATAACTAGCATTTATATAGTACCTTAAGCTTTTAAAAGCTCTTATCTGTTTTTTTTATTTGATCCTACTACAACTCTGTGATATAGATTCTATTAGTATTCCCATTTTACAGATAACAAAACAAAGGTATGGAGTTGGGTTTTTCAATAATAATTATTATTTTATTTCTTAATCTAAAAAATACTTCAATATGTTATAATTCAATATCCATTAAAATGACTAAATTCCAATTCATTAGTGAATTAAGTCAATGATAAAGAAATGATAAATTATTTACTATATTTCGATGTTAAAAAATCAGAGCCAGATTCACTTCAAACCCTCATTCAACTGGCAACTGACTTCAATTCTGAAAATATAATTTTATCTTCTTCTATTCTATTGATACTATTTAAATTCTCTTCTCAAAAATTCTGTTCATATGATAAAGGTTAAAATAACTTCATTGCAACAGATCTCCCCATATCCTTTCTCCCTATTTTCCTTCCAGCCATGAAAGGAAAAGAGACTCTTTACCAGATTCATTCCTAATAGATCAAGAGTCAAAAACACATTTTTCCTTCATTCCATAGGGAGAAGTATCTAATAGAAAGACATTTTCCAACTGAACTCCAAAATATCAACAAAAATTTCTTTTTCTGCAATACTCAATTTGGCTTTTGAAAATATAGTAACAGTAGCCATAACCTCAATATGAAATAAGGGAATATACATCTTTCAAAGTCAAGATTAACTTTTCTTAATTTCTTGATACTTTTCCATACTTTACCCTCCAAATGTGTATCTATCTTAAGGATTTCCAAACTTTCTTTAACATTCCACATTTTCCCTTCAGTTATTCGTTAGGATTTTACAAATCACCATGTAAAGGACATAGCAAATCTTTGAGATATCCATGCTACTCTCTCTGAATTCTAATTTCTTTTTCTCTGCTACTTCCAATTTACAATGACCTCCATAGGCAATTAACTTGTGAGTACATCCTCACTCACATTCTCCTATCCATCATCATATTCTCAGTAATCTTAGATTTTTATTTGAAAAGTATCTATAAATAACCTTCTCATGGCTTGATCTAAAACATCCGGACTTGACGTCACAAACATATCCTTTCTTGAGTAAGCCCTCTTCATCAGTTTCTTTAAAAGGACTCTTTTTCCTATTCCTATGGGATACTCCCTTAAGAATATAGATGTTGCTTGACCTTACTATTCTCCCATGCCAGCTCTGGCAATAAGAATTAACACTTCAATAAATAACCCAAGTTCTCATGTTGTATTCAAGAGCTCTAGTTATGTGGGTAATCAAAACCATCTTTGGAGGCTCAAAAGGCAAAGATATTAACATAAATATTGAGGGCTTTTTTGTAAATATTTTGATTTTTTCCAGTTACACATAGTTTTTAACATTCATTTTTATAAAAATTTTTCCCTCCATCCATTCTCTCACTCCTTCCCCAGATGGCAAGCAATTTTATATAAGTTATACATGTGCAATCATGTTAAATCTATTCTCACATTAAATATATTTCCATATTAGTCATATTGTAACACCATGTGTGACATCAAGATGTTCTAAATCATGTGTATTTTCATTGCTCCCTTTTCTCATCCTACCTGCAACTCCTATTGAGAGCCATAATGACAGAAGGGTCACTAAATAAATATACAAATATTAGCTCCATAAAGGTTGAGAAAATAGTTGTGCTGATCAGCTGGCTATGCTGCTGTGGTTTATTTGTCTTTTAATTTATTATCTATTTATTTTTAACACTCCTGCCTTTTTAAATTTTGAGTTTCAAATTCTCTCCTTCTTCCCATTTCCTCCTTCATCCATTGAAAAGGTAATATGATATCAATTATATACAGATCATATGAAACATATTTCCACACTAACCACACACACACACACACACACACACACTTGCTGAGAAATTGGAGTCAAGTGACTTGTCCAGGTCACACAGCTAGGAAATGTTAAGTGTCTGAAATCAGATTTGAACTCAAGTTCTCCTGACTTCAGAGCTTGTGCTCTACCCACTGTGCCATCTAATTTTTCCCCTAATTATATTTTTTAAAAAGCAAGGAAAATGAGAAAAATGACACTTCAATTTGCACTCAGAGTTCATCAGTTCTCTCTCTCTGAAAATGGATAGAATTTTTTCATCATGAATCCTTTAGTATTGCCTTGGATCAACATATTGATCAGAATGGCCCAGTCTTTCACAGTTGATCATCATTATAACCTTATTGTTACTGTACACAAATGATCTCTAAATTCTTTTCACTTCATTTTGAATGAATTGATATAGGTTTTGCCATGTTTTTTTTTCTGAAACCACTTCATCATTTCTTATAACACAATAGTATGGTTCAATTGATAACCATCTCCTCAATCTTGAATTTTTGCCACCACAAAAAGAGATGAAATGAATATTTTTGTACATGGGAGTAATTTTTCCTTTTTCTTTGATGTCTTTGATATTTAGACCAAATAGTGATATTGCTGGATCAAAGGATATAGAAGGTTTTGAAGTTTTGGGAGCTTTTGCCAAAATGGTTGGATCAGTTCATTACTCCCAACAACAATTCATTAATATATCAATTCTTCCCTTTCCTTTGCAGCATTTGTCATTCCTGATACCTGTGAGATGATAGTGCAAAACTGTTTTAATTACTTTTCTATAATCCACAGTGTTTTAGAGTATTTTTTTCCTATGACTATAGAAAGCTTTGATTTTTTCTTCTGAAAACTGTCAATTCCTATCCTTTGACCATTTTTCAATTGTGTGATGACTTATTTTTTATAAATTAGACTAAATTCTCTATGTTTTGAGAAATTAGGCTTTTGTCAGAGTGATGTACTGTGAAATGTTTTTGTATTACTTTATTGACTTTGTTCAGTCAATCAGTTGTGTTAGACTTTTGGTGACCCAATGGATCATACGTCTCCATGGGGTTTTCTTGGCAAAGATACTGGTTTTCCATTTCCTTCTCCATTTTGTCATAATCTTACACTGTCCATCTTGAGTAACACTTCGCAGCACAGCTCACAGCTACAATGACCTACACAAGCTCCTCTTCCACAAGACAATGATCTTGGTATGAAGATGAGGATTGTCTATGATAAGTTTAAGAAAAAAAATAGCTTCCCTGATTATTTCTTTTAATTAGCTTTAATTTGCTTTTGCTTTGTCTGAGATCTCTGCAGAGACAATTAACTTTAGCTTATATTAGATTCTGTTCTAGCTCTTTATTTTAACTCTATGCAAGTCTTTCCATTTCAAGTGTAACTGTTGTAAGCCATGTCTTATTGAATTCTGATTTCTAACCCATCTGTTACCTGCTTCCATTTTATGAATTTATCCCATTTACATACACAATTTTGATTACTAACTCTATGTATGTATAATTTTTTTCTTTGAACCAATTCAGAAAAGAGTGAGATACAAGCATTACCTGACAAACCAATGCTCACTTTCCATTCCATTAGAAATATTTTTCTTCTGCACTTCTTTTACTTGAGATAATTTTTGGTATTCAACCTTTCCCTTTTTTCCCAGTGCATGCTTCTTTCTTATTATTTTCATTTTTAATAAATCATTGCAACATAACTAATGTACATCCATTACTTCTGTTTATATAAATTTCTTTTAACTGCCCAATAATAATAAAGTTCTCAGGAGTTTCATGAATTACTTTCCCATAAAAGTGTATAAACAAATTAACCTTTTTATGTCCTTTGTTTTCTCTTTGAAGTATGTAATTTTAAATGTTTCTCTTGAGGCTTGTGTTTGAATGTCAAATTTTCTATTCAGCTCTAGTCTTTTCATCATGAATGCCTGGAAATCGTCTATCTCATAAAATATCCATTTTTCTCCCAAAGGATTGTACTCAGTTTTTCCTGGGTATTTATTTTTCATTGAAACCCTAGTTCTTTTGATTTATGAATCATAATTTTCCAATCCCTCCATTTCTTTAACATGGAAGCCATTCAATATTTTATTATCCAAACTGGGCACCATGATATTTAATTTTTTTGGCTGCTTGCAATATTGTCTCCTTGACCTGAAAACTTTCAAATCTGATGATAAATATTCCTGGGAATTTTCATTTGGGGAACCCTTTCAGAAGATAATTGGTGGATTCTGTCAATTTCATTTTACTTTCTGAATTTAAGATATTGGGGTTGTTTTCTTAAAATGTGATACCTAGGCTCCTTTTTTATCTTGACTTTAAAGCAGTCTATTAATTCTTAAAGTATCTTTTTTGATCTATTTTCCAGCTCAGTTGTTTTTCCAATGACATTTCACATTTTCTTCTTTTTTTTTTCATTCTTTTGATTTTGTTTTATTGTTTCTTGATATCTCATGGACTCTTTATCTTCCATCTACCCAGTTCTAATTTTTAAGGAAATTTTCTTCAGTGAGTTTTGTATTTCTTTTTCTGTTTAGCCAATTCTGTTTTTTAAGGAATTCTTTTCTTCCATGTAATTTTGTACCTCCTTTTCCATTTGACCTCTTTTGCTTTTTGAGGAATTCTTTTCTTTGGTGAATTTTTGTATCTCTTTTACCATACTGTTAATTCTCTTTTCATAATTTTATTACATCACTCAGATGTCTTTTTTGCCAAGTTTTTCTCTACCAGTCTTATCTCTTTAACTTTAAGAAACTCCTGTTGGGCTTGTATCTAGTTAGCACTTTCTTTGAGGCTTTGGTTATGCTTATTTTTCTATTAACAACTTCTTCCACGTTTGTTGTAGACTTTCCTATTATCATAGTAGATTTTTTGTGATGAAGTTCTTTTTGTTGTTGTTGCTGTTTACTTATTTCTCCAGTTTCTTGCCTTGGAATTTTATGTTAAAGTTGGGCTCTGATCATTTTGGGTTGGGGAGGTACTGTCCAAAGCATTTTTTATACTATTGTTTTTAGAACTAGTTCTGAATATCTGCAAGTTTCCAGGCTTCCAAGGTAATGTGATCTAGGGAGAGGTGTGGTCACTGTTCTCCTGATCTGTGTTCTCTCTGTTGTTTACTCCCAAAAAGCACATGCTTAGTACAACTACAAGTACTGGCAGTCTTCTTAATCCTAGACTTGTGACTAGGGCCTCTGCTCCTTATAACTAAGCAAAAGTCCTCTTCTCTGCCCTAGACTTATGACTCAGAATTATATATAGACAAAAGAGTTTTCAGCCATCACCAGTTGTATTCATTGCTGTGAACAGGTCCCCTAAAAAGTCTTTCTAACCAGTTGTCCAACCTCTTACCATTTCTTGTCTGAGAGCTTTTAAAGTCGCTGCTGCTGTGGTCACTTTTGCAGCCACCAAGTTTGTGCACTTTATTCAGATTTCAACCCTGAAGTTTCAGACCTCTCTCGTGGACCTATTAAGTTTCCTTAGGCGAGAAAAATGTCTCACCTTGACCTGATCTTAGTTTTCTCACTCCAATATTTAAGTAGAGTTATTTTAACATTGTTTGGAGGGGGATATTAAGAGAATTCAACTGGTTTGCTGCCTTTAATCTGCCATCCCTGGCAAAACAGATTAAATGATTTACCCATGTTCACACAGCTGGTAAGTGTCTGAATTAGAATGTGGACTCAGGCCTTCCTGACTTCAAGTCCTACACTCTATTCTCTGTGCTGCTACCTGAGTAGAGATTGTTTCATTCATTATATCACCAGCACCTGGCATAGTGCCTGGTACATGGTAGTCATGCATTAAATCTTTGCTGATTAATTGATAAGACTGATTCATGGCTGCCCTAGATAAAGGCACAAGGAATCTGGGGATTACATTGGTTCTAGTTCATGAGGCCTAACAGAAAAATTCCCACATCCAAACTTGGTGGGTGGGGGGGTATGATTTTTCAGCCCCATGGCAGTTATTGAGAAGGGAACACATGTTCCAAATTATGAGAGTTCTTAAACCCTTAATACCTAGATACAGGATGGAGGATTCTGGGTATCTTGACTCCAAACAATGTCCAGTCTTTGAACCAGAAAAGGGACATCTATTAAACAGTGCCATGTCCTCCAGAATTGGAAAAGAAGCAAGGAAGTAAAGCCCACAGGGTAGATACAAGGGAAATATGGCCTCAGCTTTTATTATGAGTTATTCTGATGGTGTAGCTCCAACAGGAAGACAACTGCCCATGTCATAATCCAAAGCATATTTCTCCTTTGAGAAGAGTTGATCCACAAAATAACATGTGTGAAGAATCAAATGAGGTACCAGGGGAAAAGAAGGAAAACTCACTGAAATATCACTTTTGTTTCACTACCAACCCCCTGTTTGTTTTCCTTTTGAGTAGAGTTGTATATATGGGGTAGTTCTATGAGAATGCAAGAATTATAGACTTTAGGAAAAGAAGAAATCACTACAGTGAGAGATTTGTTTTAATTGTATATAGTCTATGGAAAGACCTGCATGAACTTGAGCTGAGTAAAGTGAGCAGAATCAAGACAACATTGTACACAGTAACAAGAATGATGATCAACTGTGATGAGGTTCTTTTGAGCAATGGGGTGATTCAAGACAATTCCAACGAACTTGTGATGGAAAGTGCCATTCACATCCAGAGAGAGAATTATGGAGACTGATCATGAATCGAAGCATAATATTTTCACATTTTTGGTTGTTGTTGGTTGGTTGCTTGTTTTTTTTTTTCTTTCTTGTGTTTTTCCCCTTTTTGATCTGATTTTTCTTGTGCAGTATGCCAAATATGGAAATGTGTGTGGAAGAGATGTACATGTTTAGCCTATATCAGATTACCTGCTGCCTTGGGAAAGGAGGAAACACAGAGAGAGGGAGAAAATTTTAGAATACAAGGTTTTGCAGAGGTGAGTGTTGAAAACTATCTTTGTATGTATTTGGAAAAAAAATAAAATGCTATTATATAAAAATAAATCAATAAAATGCTATTGTATAGAGGCTATTTTGCTGTAATGCTATAATACTACCTGGATTTCTTTATTATCTGTGATGTTTTCTCTACATTATTTTATGGAGCAGAATAAACAATGCCCTGGCTCTAACATATATGCATTATTAGTTTTAGTGCTTCTGTTGGATTGTAAATTCCAGGTGAAGAATGGGGAGAGGTCATCTGGTTCAATATACTCATTTACAAATGAAGAAACTGAGATCAAGAGAAGCTAAATAACTTACACAAGGTCATACAGGTAGTGAGTATCAGAGGCAGGACACAAACCTAAGTCCTCTAATTTCAAATCCAACTCTCTTTCCATGTGCAATGTTCTCTTTTCTTGGAAACTCTTTTGTGCATCTCTGTAGAGACCCCGAAATGAGTTATATTTGGGAATTTTTCAGAATAGATTCTAGGTGAAGGTATAAAGTTCAAAAGAAAGAGAGACTTAAGGGGCCACCCCAAACAATGGATCTCATAATCCCAAAAGCATCTATGTAATTGAATAGATAAAATGATAAAATGACTTTCCAATTCAGATGGAGCTTCACTCACTAAAAATAATAACAACAACACTAACAACTCATGGATATGGAATTTTAAAGTTTTCAATAGACTTTCTTTGTAATAATGGTGTGAAGTAAGTAGTTCTATCTGCCCCATTTTATGATGAGAAAGCTGAGGCTTTAGGTTTCATGGACATCCCTATGGACATCCAGCTAAGAAGACCAGCATGGCGATTTACAGTGCTTTTACAAATCTTTATCAAACAGTAGTGTCTTTCTTTATTTCCAAAATACCTGATGGCATGTTAACATTTGCAGCATGGGAATTTTTATAGCTTTGAAGCAACAATTCATCTTTGTGACCAAGAACCTCTCTTGGAAACATAATAGAAATTCTCCATAGTCACTACAAGACAGGACTATTGCGACTGAAGCAAGTTATTCCAAAGTGAAGATTTTGGCCAATGGTAGCAGAAGCAAGTAATCTCACTGCTGCTGCTCAAGGATATGGAATTGGCATTCAGGGCTACACCACACCATTAGTGGAGGCCAGGCACAGGGCTCTCATGAATGTGAATATGATACTTAAAATGTGCACCCCATCGTGTGTATAGTTTTATGTTGATGATAAAGAGAGACTTGGGTAATATCAGGTCACCATAGTATAAACTTTAAAATAAAATTACCTGGGTCTGAAGCAATTAGATGGTGCCTAAGAATTCCACAGGGCTAAAAAACATATCCGTCTTCTGTGCCTTTCCTCCTTTCCTTTCCCATTAAAAGCAGTCTTTCAAGAGAATGAATTTATCTTAAGCACTACCAAGTTATTATTATTATTATTATTAATTACAAATACCCAATTTTAGACTCCAAAAATGCCCATCTAGAGGCTACATGTCATTTCTTTTGGGGTTTTCAGGTGGTTTTATCTCTATCTTCTTGTGGAACAGCCAACAACTTTTTCAAAGGGTGAATGGGAAAGGGGAATGCATTAGGAAAGCTATTGTGATATGAACCCATTTGGGGGCTTCTTTAGACTGAACCAAAGGCTTCCTGGGGTTGTTTGATATATTGTTGTAAAGACATTCTCTTCAAATTCTTTCTCTTCTTCTTTTGTTATATCTTCCTCCACTATTTCCTCATTTGCTTCAGTCTAATAATTAGAAGGCCATTCTCTTTGCCAAAACCAACCACTTTATGTATATCCTCAATCCCAACCTCTTCAATCTATTCCAGAAATTTTCCCTACAATCACACTCAACTCATCATGAAACTGGGTAGCACAATAGATAGAATTTTGGATTTGGAATTTAAAAAGATTTGAATTTAAATCTGACCTCAGACACTTACTGAGGGGAAGTCATTTAACTTCTCTTAACCTCAGTTTCCCCATTTATAAAATGAGGATGATAATGTCATCTTCATAGTGCTATTATAGAAATCAAATCTCACATATGTGTATATATATATTGTATGTATATATGTACACATATATATTATGTATCTGCGTGTGTATATATATATATGTATACATAAAACTCTTTGCAAAATGTATCATGCTATATAAATGCAAGTTAATATTATTAGTTATTTTAACACCTACATTCAATTTTTCTCTTTCCATTGCTTCCTTTCCTTCAGACTACAGAAAAAAAATCACTCTCAAGGTTTCTCTGAAGAACTTTGGTCTCAATTGTGAGACATAGGAGACACTGGCACAGGATCATCCATCATGATATGCCCAAATCAAAAAAGCTGCTGTAATCTATGAGCAAAGTAGAATTGTGGTCATTCGAAAGAAATGTGAGATATCCAAATTTAGAGGTGCATCCTTCCCAAATGGAATTTTTTGTGCCCGACTTGTGGTGAAGACTTCAGAGCTTTATTTGTCTAATCAGCCATGGCTGGACACACCGTACATTGACCCCAGCATTGTGATGTCATTTTGGTCCTCTGAGAACAAAGCTATTATGCGAGCACAAAGGACAAAACAAAAAACTCCATCCAAGTCTTTTCCAATCTTAACAAATTCTTCACTATATTGTAGAATCTAGCTGTAATCCTATATCACTCCACCTTTTTTCACCAAAATTCCTTGAAAAGATCCATTTGCATGCATAGGGAACCTTTATTTCCTCTCCTCTCACGCTCTTTTAAATCATTTATAGTGTAGCTTCTGACCTTAATCACTCAAATGACCCTTCTTTCTCCTAATTCATCAATAATTTCTTAATTGTCAACTCAAAAGGTCTTTCTTAGTCTTCATCATCCTTAAACTCTCAAAAGCATTTGATCTTATAAGCAACCTTCTTTTCCTGGGTTCTCTCTCCTTTCAGAATTTTCTCACTCCCCTACTTTCATACCCTTCTATAGGCTGTTTCCAGTTCCTGAAATGCTCATTCTCTTTACATTCACCTCTTAGCATCCCTGGTTTATTTTATCGCCCAATTCAAATAACCCCTTCTGAAAGAAGCCTTCCAGCTATTAAAGCTTTTTCATATAGTACTGACTTCTATCAACTCTTATTTTGTATATAATTCTTAATGTGCACGTACTCTCTCCCATTAGAATGTAAGTTCCTTGAGAACAGAAGCTGTTTGCTTTTTCTTTTGTATCCCAAAGCTTAGCACAATACCCAAAACAAAATAAGCTCTTACCCAAAGCTTGTTCGGTGAATAGCTTGGATAAGAATTATTTATCGAAGTAAGGCTGAGCTTGGAGTCAAGAAGACTTGGGTTGAAGTCCTTTCTCTGCTACATACTGATTGTGTGACTCTGGGGAAATCATTTCATTTCACACTACTATAGTGGTCTCTCAGAGTATAGGTTGCCACATGTCATTAGTGGAAGAAGTTTCCACACTCAAGTTTCCCTACCCTGGAAAAATCTCAGCTCCAGATCAAAAAAAGTATATACATAAAGAAAATGTTGTACTCCCCAGTTTTATATGAATATATGAATACTATTTCAATCCATTGAGAATTGTCTTCAAAAACGATCTGGCCAAACCTTCCTTAATAGGAATTCATCAATAATATCCCTGACAAGGGATCATTCTACCTCAACTTCCAGCAACAAGGAACCAAATGCCTCCTGAGGCAATTAGGTGATAAAAAGCAGAGTATTAGATAGGAAGTCAGAAAGACCCAAGTTCAAATGCTGTCTTAGACACATACCAGTTGTGTGATCTCAGGCAAGTCACTTAACCATTCTAATCCCAGTTTTCTTGTTAAAAAAAAAAAATTATAATAATAGCACCTACACCTCACTGGACTTTTGTGAGTATCAAATAAGATAACATATGTAAACTGTACTTTGCAAACTTTAAAACACTGCATAAATGCTAGTTGGATTACTCTATTTTTAAACAGGCTCCATTTTAATAAAATTAATAAATATCCTCTCATAGAAAGAAGCCATTTCTCAGTCACTTTCACCCTTTACTGTGTGAGGTCAAACAAAACATGGCTACTCCATCCTTTACAAGACAATCCTTTAAAAACTTAGACAGAAATTACTATCCCCTTGCCAACACTCCATTCTACAAGTTAAATATTTCCAGTTCCTTCAACTAATCCTCATGGAACACAGTCTTTAATGTTCCTATATTTCTGCTTCTGGATACTCCAATTTATCAGTATCTTCCTTAGAACCCATAACTGATTCCAGCATTCTAATTGTGATCTGACAATATAGTCAGATATATAAATATATATAGTATTTCTAACATATTCCATATTCTCACACTATCTCTCAATATATCCCAAGTTCACATTAGCATTTTTGGCTGCTATTATACTCAAGTCTCTTTCATACAGAATTATCACACAACCTTTCCAATATCCAATACTTGAAGGGTTGAGATAATATAAAGTGTTTTTTTGCAGATCTTAAAGCATTATACAAATGTTAGCTATCTATGTTTTAAGTATACCTTACATTTATCCCTATAATACTTCATCTAATTGACATGCCTGGATGCTGATTCTGTTATCTAGTGTTTGTTAGCCCTCACAGCTTCATATTATCAGCAAATTTGATAAGCAAGCTATCTCTGCCTTCACCCAAGTGAGAGATATAAATATTGAACAGAATAGAACCAAGGACAGATCCCCAAGGTAGTTACTAGAAACCTCCTTCTAGGTTGACATCAATTCATTAATCAATATACTCAGTCTAGCCATTCAATCAGTTCTGAGTTTGCCACACAATTATTCAGCCCACATTTTTTCCACAAGGTCATTCCAAGAGACTTTTTTTTCTTAAAGGTCTTCCTGAAATCCAAGTGTGTCTGTGGCTTTTTTTTTTTTTGATCAACCAGTCTAGTAACCCTGTCAAAAGAAAAGGAAATGTGGTTAGTATGGCATGACTTCTTGCTGAACTCATGCTGGTTTATAGCAATCATTATTTCCCTTTCTAAGTGTTAATCAATCAGTATTTTAATAATATGCTTGAAAATTTTGCCAGGAATTGTCAATCTTATCAGCCTATGCTTTGAAGAACAAACTTTATTTTTTTTCTTGAAGCCTGGGACTATATTTTCTCTTCTGCAGTCAAACATCTCTTTCACTCTGCACAATTTTTCAAAGGTCTTAATATCATTGACTTTAGAGCAAAAAGAGATTCCAAATATCCTCATTTTACAGAAAAAGAAAATAAATCTTATAAAGGTAAAAATGATTTGTGCAAAATCATATGATTAATAAAAAGTGGAATTGGGCTTCAATAATCCACATTCTGCAATCAGTGCCATCTACTTATTCTTCCTTCCTCTAGGTCGAATGACATTAATATATCCAAGATACCCAAGGGCCTTCTTTCTCTTTCCTTATTTTGGATATCATTTCTAGTTTGCTATTCACTTTTGTTCCACAATTTCCAAGTCAAAGATAAGGATTTTTTTGGCAGAGGGGAAAAAAAAGAAAATGAGAACAGATGAGTACTTCTGCTTTCTTTCTGTTTTCATCTACCATTTTCCTTTTTATGCCAAAGTTGTTAATAGTGTAATGAATGGACAGAGAGCTGGCTTCAGAATCAGGAAAAGTTGGGAAGGAGTCCCATCCTTCTCATTTACTGGCTTTATGATTCTGGGCAAATCTCTTAACCTTCTAATGCTCTAAAAAGCTCTCTAAGCTACAGAAAAGATGCTGACCTATACTGATTATTTGAATGGAAATTCTTCATTTAACTACTACCAAGGAAATCATAGATCTATTTCTTATGCCTAAAGCAAAAAAAAAAATAGCATTTTTTTCTTCTTTACTTTCCCTTGACAGCCTCAGCTCATATTGAGTTTCAGCATTCGTGACACTATTTTTTGCTCATATTCACTTTCAGTTACCTGATGTTACCATCTTCAGTACATTTCTTCTTTTTTTTGAAATTTAAGTGGATTTGTTAGTTTCTTGTATATCTACATCAATCTCTTGAGAAAAATCCCATTTTTCTTCCTCTTTGGAACTGTTTCATTTTTGTGCCTTCAGAAATTCATTCTTGGGCATTTCCTATCAGTCTTGGGATGACTTCCCTTTGAACATTTTTGTTCCTCAATTCCTATGAATCTTTTCTCTGAAGTCTTTGAAATCTATTTTTGAACATCTATTGTGCATGTCTAACAATACTAAGCCTCTTCTGCTTTTCTACCACAAGCTCTAGGAGTGGGTGGTCAATTTCCCTCAGGGTTCCTGTCATTTTTCACCCCAGCAACCAGTTCCCCCCTTTATCAGATCTAGAACAGAATCTTCCTTCTTGACTCCTCCAAGAATTAAAAATACATCTTCCAACTTATCTCCCAAGATTCTCCTGAATTCTCTAGTCTAGCTAAAGAAGAATGGATTTAGTGGACCCCAAGACTATTCCACTGCAATCATATTGCAAAATAAACATTCAAAAAAAAATATAGGATCCTTATGGGCAGGATTGTTTCATTATTTTTTCCCCATAGTGCCTACTACTAAGGCTTACTTAGTAAGTGCTTATTGATTAACAGGCTACAGGTAAGGCTTTGCAATGGGAGAACCCAGTTGAGAACACAAATGCTGGCTCATCTGGGTTGTGGAAGCTTATCCCCATCACATCTTTCCCAAAAGCTGGTGATCATCCTTGAAGATTTAGAACAAAAAAGTGTGCTTGTACAAAAAGTTTGGCTACATATTGCAACAAGGACAGTCTCCAGATAGAACTGGAGATGCAAGCCTAAATGAAATAAAAAATAGGATAAAAGGCACATGAGGAAAGGATGGAAGGGAAGAGTATATAATCTACTTGCTCCCCCATTCTCCAAATCAAGTTAAAATATATAGTTACTACCTTCCAATAATTCAATGGAAGGGACAAGACCATTTTATTCTTAATCTTTGCCCACATGTTCTTTGAATTTGTTTTGTTTTTTTCTGATTATTGCCTTGAGACCCAGAGCTATTCTACAACAGAGCACAAAAATCTGGTTCTAGAAGTGTCTAGTGAACATTCCTTTTTCCTTCTGGTAAAGCAGTTATATGCTGATACACTGAGAGTTAGGGACTAGACAATCAGGATGACTGATTCAGAATGGAAGGAATTGAGAGTTCTCCCTGAGTATTTGTTGGGCTTCTTCCCTCCCTCAAGAATCCCTGTTCCACTTTTGTATTAATCATCTAACTAATATTTGTCAACCACCTAGTGCCAAGTTCTCTATTAACTTCTGGAGATACAAAGAAAAGGGGGAACACCAATCCCAAATCTCAGGGAGCTCAGTCTAAACAGCTACATCCAAATAAGATAAATTTGGGAGATTTGCAGAGGGAAGGCACTAAGATTAAGCATGACTAAAAGCCATTTGAATCTCTGCTGCCTAAATCAGTTAAAATTCAAATTCTATAAAAGCATCATCATAAAATCATTTTTTTTTTTACAATTCTGGGACATCATAAATGTTGCCTATCCCATCATGAATTTTTTTAATTTTATTTTTAATTCATGAACTAATGAAAACTTGGTTGATTCCTGAAATGACTGAGGCTTAGTATATGTTAAATAGATGTTTAATGCATGTTTGTCAACTTGACTATCATATCAAGACATGGATAGGAAAGGGAAGGGATTGACCAGAAGATGGAGTTGAGCTGATGATTTGGCACATAGCCAAAGCAAGGACTCCGATCCAGTGAGCCAGATAAGAGTATGCAATTAACTTATATCTGGGTAGTCAAGCAGGTGAGCAAAGGATGATTCAGCCCGGGAGATCCAAGAGCTAAAAATAGTCTAAGTGAAAAAGCTTTAATCTGATCCCAAAACAACTAAGTAGCCTGAAGCTCAGGGCTGTTCACTGTAATGAGAAGATATTAGAGACTTCAATTAAATTAAGTTCAACTTTGATTGAATTTTTACTATGTATCAGATGCTGTGCCAGGTCTTAGAAATAGAAAGAGGAAAAAAAACCAGTCCCTGCCCACAAAAAGCTTGCAATCTCCAGGGAAATGTGATATGTCAACTTCTTCTGGTACTTCAGCATCCCCTCTTCAGCAACCACAACTATGGAGGATCCAGAAGAGAAGGATGGCCACCAGAGCCCTTGATACTGTCACCTAGTTCAATGTCTGACACTCATCCTTTTTAACAATAAAAATGGCAATAAAGAAATACTTTTCCATCTGCTTGACTATTGCACCCGAGGACCATTAGGTCTTTCTATCTGACTTACAACTGAATTTTCAATATGTGTTTCTTCCCTTGTTAGAAAGAGCTCTTTGACAGCAAGGACTGTCTTGCCTTGCTATTTGTATATTTAACACAGCTCTAGCTACAGAGCAATCACTTAATAAATGATTGTCTTAAAAAAAAAATTCATTCTACAGCAAGTAGCAGAGCCTAGGAGGTAAGTACTATTATTATCCTCACTTTACAGTTGAGGAACCTGAGGGAAACAAATTTAAATGACTTGCCTAGGGTCACATTTCTGAGAGCAGATGCAAATTCAAATCTTCCTGATTCTAGTTCTAATGCTCTACCCACTGGATCACCTAGCAACCCACAAAATTAGCCCACAGAAACCTGAGCAGCTAAGGGCTAATCAACATCTCACCTATGACTATTTTTATTTGTCTTCAATTCCTTTTGATTCAACAAAAAATTATTATTAAGCAACCATTGTGTACAAAGCACTGCACCCAATAATGCCTTTGATGGCTTCCATAGCTATTGGATACATCCAAATCAATATAACAGCAAGGTAATCATAAGTAGGACTGTGCAATCAATTTGGCAGATGGAGGAACATTTCCAGGCACAGTTATGTGACACCAGCCCTTTTATCTGAATCATCAAAGGAGAAAAGCAGCTTGATAACAGTCAGCAATTTAGAAAACAAACCCACTCCTAATGGTTGAAATAAATTGGCTGTCTCTGCTAATCTCCATTAGTGTTATCTACTAATTCCGATGGTATTTTTAATTAAACTCGACCAGAGCAGTTTTCATGCAACCTCAGAAAAAGAAACAAAGCTTCTCTAAGGAACACCAGCTCAGCTACTTACCTTTATGACCTTGGATTTGGAATCCAAAAGGTCTGAGTTCAAATTCTATTGATTTCTAGTGATATGACCCTGGCCCAAGCCAATTAACCTTTTCTTCTCAGCTTCAGTTTAATTATCTGTCAAATTATGGGGTTGAACTCAATGGCCTTTAAAGTCATTTCCAGATCTACTTTTGTGAGTTTATGATACCATAAATAAACAGCATTTATTATATGCTTACTATATACTACAAACTAATCTAAGTGCTAGGGGCACCTGGACAACAAGGAAATATCCCCTGACCTCAAGGAGTTTACATTCTATTGGGGAAAGACAATATACATATGCAAGCACATACAAAATAAATAGAAGGTAATGAGGGGGACCAAGCGGGGAATAGAGCAGGAAGGAATGAAGGAGTTGGATTAAATGTTTTCTGAGGTCCCTTTGGGATCAAAATTTGTGATGACTAAATTTAAACTACCTACTCTACAACCATAGGGAGATGTGTTGGAAAAGACGCCTAGGGACTACCTACAATAATCTATCAAACACTGAGAGACCCCAAAGTTACTGAATTCCAGGGGGCTTAGACTATGGGTCACGACCCCATATGGGGTTTTATAACTGAATGTGGGGAGGGTGACATTATGATTTTTTAATCAGTAAATATTTTGTCTATATACCTGTAATGGGCTGAGGTTTGAGCTGATGCACTGAGGTCCCAAGTACATGAGGCTACTGAGATACCCCCTGGAGAGGTGAAATCTGTTCCTCTCCAGCCTATGGATCCCTTGCCTCCAGGCACAGTAGGCTTGACCATTTTACCTCCTGAGAGTATGTACAAAATAGTGTCCATCCACATACTGATGTGGGCAACTGGGGAATGTGTAGATAATATCCCAGTCACCAATACAGGCAGACAATGTGTGACTTATCACCCAGGAGAAATAGTAGCATCAGGTTTACTCATACAGAATCCTAATAAGCAGCCTGGTGATAGTCACCCAGATTCTGATTCCAAATCACAAAATCCAGCAGTTTACTGGACAGCAGCTGTAACAACTGATCGACCTATGCTCACAATCTATATAAATGGCCTTCCATTGGAAGGATTGGTAGACACTGGTGCAGATCGGACGGTCATTAGAGGTGCCAGCTGGCCCAGTCACTGCCCAAAGATTAAAGCAGACACTTACATGTCTGGTGTAGGAGGATCAATAGCAGCTGAAGTTAGTGCTACCCCTATGAGATGGACTTCTGAAGGCAAAACAGGAGTTTTTACTCCTTTTATAGTTGAAAAAATCCCCATCAATCTGTGGGGAAGAGACGTTTTACAGCAATTAGGGTTAAAAATGAGTACTTCGGTTTTTTAAGCAGGGCTGCTGTTGAAGGCCTGCCAACACTTTCACCTGTTCCTATCCAATGGAAAACTGATACACCAGTGTGGATAGAGCAGTGGCCCTTAAGTAAAGATAAAATTCAGGCCTTATTAGATATAGTACAGGAACAGCTTGACCAAGGACACTTAAAACCTTCTCTAAGTCCTGGAATTCCCCAGTGTTTGTTGTGAAAAAGAAATCTGGAAAATGGAGGATGTTAACGGATTTAAGAAAAGTGAATGAACAGATGGAAACTATGGGAACTCTTCAGCCTGGACTTCCATCTCCTACTCAGTTGCCTAGAGAATGGCCTCTTTGGATCATAGATATTAAGGATTGTTTCTATTCTATCCCTCTGGATAAGGAGGATATGAAAAGATTTGCCTTTTCAGTGCCCAAGCGTTAACTTAGCTGAGCCTTATAAAAGATATGAATGGACAGTTTTGCCACAGGGAATGAAAAAACAGCCCTACTATGTGTCAAATGTATGTTGCTGCTGCTCTTGCTCCAGTAAGAAAAGCATTCCTCAAAAGTTATGCTATTACATTACATGGATGACATTTTGGGATGTGCACCTGAGGAACAAATGTTAGAGGCATGTCTACAAAAGACCATAGAAACACTAAGGAATTACAAATTATACATAGCACCAGAAAAAATTCAAAGACATGCTCCTTTTCAATATTTAGGATATGAAGTATACCCTAAGGTGCTTACAGTTCAAAAACTCTCCTTAAGAACAGAAAAGCTAAACACATTGAATGATTTTCAGAAATTGATAGGAGATATCCAATGGATGCGACCAGTGTTAGGCTTGACTACCTATCAGTTACAACTGTTATATGACATTTTAAGGGGAGACAGTGCTTTAAATTCACCACGCCAGCTTACAAAAGAAGCTCAAGAGGCTTTGAGAGAAGTTGAACTGGCTTTATCCAATGTGGTTGAAAGAGTCACTCAAAACCCTTGAGATATCAGTTTTTGCCACACAAGAGGCACCCACAGCAGTCCTTCATCAAGGACACAGTGTGATAGAGTGGTGAACCTCCCGCACAACCAGATCAAAGCCTTACACCCTACCCAGTGCTTGTGGCTAGAATTTTATTAAAGGCCACTAAGCCAGCAGTACAATTATCTGGGACAAGACCTGATAAGATATACACCTTTTATACCAATACACAAATTAATGTGTGTTGTGAGACCATCCCAGAGTGGCAAATTTTATTAGCCATGGCTCCAAATTTTTTACATGGGTCTCCATTAAAGATAACTAGACTATTACATAATTGGCGATGGACTCTTGAAGAAAAAGTTTCTAAAGTTCCTCTTCAAGGACCAACTATCTTCACGGATGCATCCAAACATAATATTTGTGCTGTGTACTCTCATGATCTAACTATAAAGAGAGTAGTCAGAACTCCTTTTCAGTCCACTCAGCAGAATGAATTGTACGCGATCATTCTAGCTCTTACTTATTATCCAGGAGACATAAATATAATATCTGATTCGGCCTATTCAGTAGGTGTGGTACAAAGAATTGCCACAGCCCAAATAAAATTTGCAGCCTCTAATATATATCAGCTCTTTAAGAAACTTCAAGAGCAAGTGAGAAAGCATCCAGGTAAGATCTATATATTACATGTCCATTCTCATAGTGGACTTCCAGGTCCCATATTTGATGGCAATTCAAAGGCAGATAGCCTTCTAACTATGTTGGTCAATACCCCTTTGTTCCAAGAAGCTCAGGCATCTCATTCTAAATATCATCAGGTTGCTCGAGCTTTACTTACGTTTACAATTTGGAATAACAAAAGAGGAAGCTAGGAGCATAGTAAAAGCCTGTACAGCTTGCCTTCCTTTCCACGCTCCTACACTGCCTCCAGGGAAGAACCCTCGTGGTTTGAGACCCAATGAAATCTGGCAAATGGATGTGACCCATTATAAATCTTTTGGTCGTCTGTCTTTCATCCATGTTGTGGTAGACACCTTTTCAGGATTCACTTTTGCATTGCCAGCAGCAAAAGAGACAGCCCGAGTGGTCACTGAATTCCTCATACAAGCATTTGCCATTATGGGTGTGCCGCAAGCAATAAAAACAGACAATGGTCCTGCTTATACTTCCAAACATTTTGCACACTTTTGTGCACAGTATAAGATTTTACACACCACGGGCATACCTTTTAATCCTCAAGGACAGGCAATAGTGGAGAGGAGAAACAGAGATATTAAGACGCTCCTCCAAAAACAAAAGAAAGGGGGAGCCACAGGTAACCCTAGAGAACTTCTAAATCTAGCTCTTTATACTATTAACTTCTTGATTTTTGACAAAGATGCACTGGCTCCGGCTGACAGGTTTTACAACCCACCGGAAGGTCAGTGTCCTGTGCGAGCAGCTCCACTATCTTTAGATAATCGCCAGGTGATGTGGAGAGACCCAGAAAGTGGTGAATGGAAAGGACCAGATAGGCTAACTGCTTTGGGGAGAGGGTTTGCTTGTATCTCTACAGGTGGAGAAGGAATCAGATGGGTGCCAACAAGCCATATTCGCCTTGTCCATCGCAGAGAGACGGAGCAGACCTTTGAAACAAAGGAGAAGACCCAAGAAATATCGGGTGGTGCTGTTGCTGATTGTGCTCACCATTGAAAGAGCGTGGCAGTTATGGCGTTTGACTCATGGACATCAAAGATTGTCGGACTTCAAAACCCTCAGGAATCATTGAATTCTCTGAGCCATAGGACTCGAAAACCCTCAGGAATCATTGGATTCTCTGAGCCATAGGACTTGAAAACTCTCAGGAATCATTGGATTCTCTGAGACATAGGACTTGAAAACCCTCAGGAATCATTGGATTCTCTGAGAAATGATAAGACTGTTACAACACTTCAAAATCTGCTGGAATCATTGGATTCCCTAACACATAAAAAGACTTTTTCAGGACTTCAAAAACTCAGGGGATCATTGATTCCTCGACATGTGAAACAATGGACAATAGATTGGTTTTGGACTATTCTCTTGGCTGCTGAAGAAGGTGTATGTGTGACTGTTGTTTACATACCCACCTTCTAGGACTTCTGGTGATCTTTTCCAACACCATGTTGATTTATATTGTTTGCTATTCCGCTACTTGTGTGTACAATTCATGTTTGTTACACCACATCGAGCCTGCACTGACTGAGGGGAGGGTCATCCCTAATAGCCTCTGCGTTATTGCTATGTGCTTGTGTAATACCTCCCATGCTGAAGGGTTTGTGCATAATAAGACCCTTCAGCCCAGAAACCCTCTAGCAACCCCATTTCCCTTTGGTGCTTTTCATCTCCTTCCTGAGATGTCAGGTAGGGCGTGATCATCTCCTTTTAGTGCTTTCACCGCCTTTTCTGAGAAGTCAGGAGGCTGTGATCACCTCCTTTCGTGCTTTCACCTCCTTCCCTGAGAAGTTAGAGGCTGTGATCACCTCCCTTGGGGCTCTGACCCCCTGAGGAGTCAGGGATGGACAGACCTACCGGTGTTCTAAAATAAAAGAAAGCGGGAAATGTAATGGGCTGAGGTTTGAGCTGATGCACTGAGGTCCCAAGTACATGAGGCTAGATAGTAATTGGGCTATACTCTATTAATATACATGATTGGATAAAGAATGGTCCCTGCCCACTCTCCGTGCAAGTCCTGATGTGTTGTATAGGAAATGACGATTTTGGTGGGTGGAGGCAGAGAGAGAGCGAGGAAGACAAGTGGGGAGAGATTGGGCTGGGTTCGAGACTCTGAGCTGCTGGTTGTGTGGCTGCTGGTCGAGCTAGCTTCTTGACTCAGCTGCACACATTGCTATCGCCGATTCTCTTCCACCTCCGATCCTTCTTCACTGAGAATAAAGACTGACGATTTTCCCCTAACCTGAATTCCTGTCTCATGCTGATCTTAAAATACACGATCTTAACATATACCTATTTTATATATCTAGAGATCTGGGGTTGGGTAAAAATCTCTCAAGCCAAAAGGGGTTGTTATCTAATCTACTCCATCTTTAACAGTCTTGACAGAGAACCTCTAGCTCCTGCTTAAAGACCTCTATTTATGAAAACTCATAAACTCAAGGCAACCCACTGATTTTTGTGGCAGATGATTCTTAAGAAGTTTTCCCTTTTTTGAGGTAAGTGGGATGAAGTGACTAACCCAGGATCACACAACTAATAAATATCTGAAGCCAGATTAGAATTTAGATCCTCCTCATCAACAGTGTTCTATACCCTGAGTTTTTCAATATCTTGAATCAAATTGCTTCCCTGAATCTGATGGCCCCGATTCTGTGTCCTATCCAAGTAGAATGAGTCGTCTAACTTCTAATGATTAATGTCTTTTAAAATGGCCATTCTTCAATCTCAAAAGAACAAAGAATTTGGAATCTGAAGATCTGCATTTGAATCTTAGATCTGATCTGATGCTACCCATATAACTGACAATTCATTTACTTTCTTTGAACACTAATTTCCTCTTATAGCAAATCAGATTAGTTTTATATTAACTGCTTAGGGTACTGAGAGGATAAGTGATTGGCTTGCCCATGATTACACAGCTAGTATATTATGGGGATGTGATTTGAACTCGGATCTCTAAAGACGAATCACTCTCCTTTATACCAGAAGTGTCAAAACCAAATAGGAATGAGGAGAGGGGAGGCACTAAATTTGTACATAAGGATCCCTGCAGGATACATATTGACTTAATGTTGGCTATCTTTTCTTGTATTTTTTAAAAATTTTATTTTGTTAAATCCCAATTATATTTTAATCTGGTTGGGAGTATTGTAGACTATATGTGACCCAAATACTTTGTTTTTGACACCTCTGCTTTTCACAGTACATTCAGTATTCAAAACCCCTGAGTTTGAGGAAGAAAATACTCCTGCCTTTGTGACATTTCCCAATGGAGTGACTGTACTGGGCAAAAGGCATGAACAGGGAATCACTATCATGGCAGGCTGGTAAGAGTGCTATGCCCTGAAATTCCAAACACTTAAAAACCACCTGCTCTGATAGCAGGCAATCCAGTCCTTTGCCTATGAAAAGGCCACCTGTAGAAACAGTTACAAAAACAAACTCTTCAGATTATTCATCAGGGAGGAGGAGCCAAAATGGCAGACTAAATGAAGGGACTCACCTGAACTCTCCCCCCAAACACCTCTAAATATCTTTTAAATATTAATTTTAAACAAACTCTAAGGCAGTGGAACCCACAAAAAGATGGAGTGAAACAATTTTCCACCTCAAGACAACTTAGAAAGTTGATAGAAAAGATCTTACCAGCTTAGTACAACACAGGCTGCACCAGGGCTTGCCAGCCACTAGCTCCTAGCCTCCAGACAACCAGGTGCAAGCTTTGGGAGCCATTGAGTGGATCTATTGGTTTGCCAGATCTGGGTTCCAGTCCTGGGCGGCCCAGGGCAAGGAAGAGCACTAGTGCTGCAGAACTTGCAGCCACAGTAGAGCATGGACTTCTATCAATTTCAGGGTAGAAAAGAGTGTTTATGGTCACTCACAGATCAGAGCACAAGCCAAGAGAGGAGTAAATACATCTCTTCCTAGATCTTACCACCTTGGAAGAACTACAAACTTAAAATTTCCTATAAGAATCTCTGAAAACAGCTGCACAAAACCCCTGAAACTTGGGGCAGTATACTTTCCTCCATCCTGGAAGCAGATTCCTACTTAACAAAGAGTTAAAAGTCAAGTAATAGGTTGGAAAAATGAGCAAATGACAGAAAAAACATTCTTACCATAGAAAATTACTATATTGACAAAGATCAAAACACACACTTAGGAGATAACAGAGTCAAAGTTACTATATACAAAACCTCCAAGAATAAAAAATTAAAGGTCATGGAAAAACTCAAAAAAAAAGATTTTGTAAATCAAGTTATATAGAGAAAAAAAAATTAAGAGTAGTGAGAGTGATGCAAGAAAATCATGAAAAATAAGTCAACAGCTTAATAAAGGAGATACACATAAAAAAAATGCTGACAAAATTACACCTTAAAGACAGATTAAACCAAATGTTAATGGAAGTACAAAAAGTCATTGACAAGAATATATTAAAAAGCAGAATTGGCCAAATGAAAAGAGAAGCACAAAAATTCACTGAGAAAAGGATACCTTTAAAAGTAGAATTGGCCAAGTGGAAAAAATTCCATAGAACAACTCCTTTTAAAGTAGAACTGAACAAATGGAAAGAGAGGTACAGAATCTCACTGAAGAAAGTAATTCCATAAAAATTAGCACTGAGTAAATGTAAACTAATGACTTTATGAGAATTTAAGAAACAATAAAATCAAATCAAAAGAATGAAAATAGAAGACATTGTGAAATATCTCATTGAAAAAACAACTGACCTGAATAAATCCAGAAGAGATCATTTAAAATTATTAGACTAGCTGAAAGCTATGATCAAACACCATTTTTTTTATCATCTTTCATCTAGACATCATCTTTCAAGATGATGACAAGGAAAACTACCCTGATAGTTAAAGGAGAAGGACAATTGATGAATCACCTACTCAGTAGCAAAGAATGCAGAAATACTTTGAATACTAAGCAAGGCAAGTCCTTTAATTTTATTTCTCATCTCTTTTGAGTAAATGGAAGTCTGATACCTAGAATGGGCCCACAGGTCCATGTCATGTCCTGTATGTGATTTGTAGGGTTGAATCAAAGATCCTACCTCTAACCTTTTCCCTTTATTTTTAGAAAACCAGGAATTTGTTCTTCAATTTTTCTGCACCTCTTCACATTCTAAACCATTTTTTTGGTGGTCCAATAATCCTATCAGTGAGATCAAACAGTATCCTGGAATATATTTTATCTGGATCTTGTGGATTGAATAATTCTTGTTGATTAAATCCAACAAGGGCAGCTAATAAGTTAGAATATAATAAGACCGTTATCTTGGCTATCAACTTGTTAGCTATTTTGTGCTACCCCTTCTAGCCCAAATATCTTTCTGCTTGGAAGAGAAAATAGAAATAATATAAGATAAACAGTCTTGCCTTCTCTTGGTTATTCATTAGCATTACTGTCCCAATCCTAAGCATCTTTCCTTTAATTCTCTTCTTTTTAATACAAAAAACTTTTTGCCTTTAGCTTTCCTTATCTGAGTTTTAACCTTCCCATACTATTTTTTTGAAAACTGATCACCTTTTAATATTTATTCTCTGTTACCATTCTTTCTTCCATCTCTTGAGAGTATCTTTTAAAAATCTAGTGATTGATTTTCCCCCTTATGGATTCACATCATTCTCTTCAAACAACTCTCCCTCTCTGACTCTGTCAGAATTGCTTCCATTTGCATTTCAGAATTTTATTCTAGAGAGCTTCTTATCTTCTCTGGGCTGAAAATTCTGAAAATTCCAACTGTTTGCTTCAATTCCACATATCTGAGAACCTCCCAGATCACTACTTGGTATCCAACTTACTAGCCAAAACCTAGATCAGACTTCTAGTTATAATCCAGAAATTCCAAAATAAGACAATGCTTCCAAATGCCCCACAGCCCTAGGCTTCCAGTTGCCTATTTCATTTTGGGGAAAGGCCATCAATAATCCAATAATTATCACAAAAGTTCAAAAATTATCTATTTTCTCCTCTTCTCCCTTCTCACTGATCTCTTTCTGTTGGAACTTTCTGATATAAAAAGCATCACATGTGCTTCAACAAGCCCAATCATAGATAATAAGAAAGAGAGACTATAAACAAATGGTCACTCACTAGGTTTCTAGTCCATGTGTAAATAAATGGTGGAAAGACTTGCAGCAGCATCAAAAACATTGGGATGTGTTTCCAAATACAAACAAGGCAGAGGAGGGTTTTTTGGAAGTATGCCTGACCTCATATAATTCTCTCCTCTGTCTGGTTTTCATCCAAAAATACCACAAATGCAGGCATATAATCAATGTGCTTGATACCATAACACTATTCCCAGCATTACCACCTGAGTACCAAGAGAGGAAGGAAAATTACTTATAAATGAAGAAAGATAGCAGGGAGAGGAACAAGAAGATGAGAAAAAAAGATTTCTAGACATAAAAAAACTGAACACAATCATTGGAACTTCAGGGGATAGTGAATAGATGTTTAGAAGAAAATCAAATACTTTTCTTGGAAGAGTTAATCCTCTTCTAAAATGAATCATGTCCTGATTTTACAATAATTAAGCTACATTGTTGTCATATACAGAACACTGAATTTCCTGCCATTGACTACCTTTCCCTGGAATGAAGATTAGTAATATAACCTACCTCTGTTTGCAAGGGGAAAAAAAAGTTCCAAATAGCAACTGTTTGATTGGCTTCCAAAAGGACATCCTGGTGTGTATTTAAAACATCAGTTGGCTTTCTATCTAGAACCTTCTGGTGTGGTTAAGGGAGAACTAAGTACTTATTTGGGAAACAGGAGTTGAGTTGACAGCCAGCCCTACTCAATTAAATGGATTTCCTTCGGTGGGATGCCTTCGTTATAAACCACTTGGAAACCAACAATGAATTTCTAATTGGAATTGCATGGCCCAAATCCACCTGTGATTCACTTTGATTGTGTAGACATGGCCAGAATGTAATGAAAACCACTTTAAATGATTTAAGACTACTATCTGTTCAGCTCCTGGAAGCTGTTCCAGTTTCCGAAGCCATAAAATGCCCTCCCTCCATTTAATCACTGACAATAGCATAAAGTTACTCTTTGGTTGAAGGAATTCTCTGTCCAATCTGTGCCAAGTCTCTCCCCATCCCCTGACTCTTCAGAGCTGCCTGCGTGACCTCCATTCCCTGACTAGTGAGCTCTTTATGAAATCAAAGGGTTATATAGGTGACTCAACAAGGACAAATGGAGTGGGAAAATCTTATAATAAAACCAAGTGGGATCTCAAAATTTCTAAAAGAATATAAAAAGCATTGGACAAAGTAATAAAAATGGTAATAAAAACTATTCTTTGTCAGCACAATATGGTGGGCAGAGAGCCTGTCTTCAAGTCAGAAAATGTGGATTAAAGTCTTGCCTCTGAGCTATACTACCTCTGACACATAACAACCTCTCCATGTTCCAGGCAAGTAGGAGACTGTAAATTACAAGCATTCACAATTATGCATTGGAGAAGAATTTTCTCCAGGAGTTCTCCATACCAATGAAATAAGAAGATCCTAGATCAGGGCCATAAAGGACTCTAAAGGCTATCAAAGCCATTCCCTTCATTTTACAGCTGTACAAACCAAGGCACAGGAAAGTTAAGTATCTTGCCAAAGGTCACAATTAGTAAATTCCACATTAGTAATGAACCCCAAACCTCTGACAAGTCAGGGCTTTTTCTCCCTTGCTATACTGTACCTCACAAGTCTAAACAAACAATAATATTTTTAAAAACCAAAATATTTAGATTTAATTTAATTGGAATAAGTCATTAACAATGTAGTGTTTAATTTTTTAGAGTTTCCAAATACACACATGATGAAAATGTGTTATATGCATAAACCATAGATCTGTCATCTCAACAGAGAAAATTAGATGAGAATGGAAGTTCCTTGAAGGCAGGAATTGTTTCCTTGTGTCTTTGTATCACTATCTGTTAGCCCAATGCCTAACGCATATGAGACCCTTCTTAGATACTTATTGATTTCTTTATGAAAATCAGAATATAAATCTGCTTAAGTAAATCATACATCTTACAGCAGTTGCTAAACAACAGAGTATCTAATCATCTCTAATATTTGAAGAAATAGTAAAAGCCATCAAAAGTCAGGATTTCTATTATATTGCTGCCAGATTTCCAAAGAAACCAATATCAAGACTAGATCCTAAGAGTCTTCCATCTTCCAGGCAATAACCGAGATCTAATTTTCCAAGTTGGTTACATTAGGACTACTTCCTCATGCTCTGGGGAGAAATCAAATGACCAAATTTAAAAGGGGGAGGCTTAAAGTGGAAGATCAACATAATCCACATATTTAAAAGATTTGTTACTCAACACATTCAATATTCAAAATATACATTAGACAAAAACCTAAGTACATATTGAAATCAGTGATAAAATCTCCATGGTATTCCATCCCCTTGCCGATCTGTCTTTGCACAGATCCCTCCATCTGCACCCTCCTCTCATCCAGCTGTAAGAATTTCTAGTATCTTTCAAAACCCAACTCAAATATCATCTCCTATATGAGACCATTCTCAAAGACTCCAGTTATCAATGTTTTTTTTTCTCTTGAAATTATTTGTATTCTTTAGCGTTATGTTGTATGTCTTTATCTCTAAATTGTGTATTCCTTACTAGAAATTAAGATTCCTGAGGTAGGGGACATTTCATTTTTTGATCTATCAATAGTATCTAATATAGCTCCTGGCACATAGACTCAATTTACTTTTTGTTGTATTGAGTAGAAATCATAGTCAATCATACATTACTGCCTAACTGCTCTATTTCCCCAAATGACACCATCATGTTCTCAGTGAATAGAGAACTAGACTTGAAGTCAAAAATACTCATATGACCCTGGACAATTCACTTAACCTCTGTTGGCCACATTTTTTTTTAAAGACATCTACATCTTAGGGACAAAGAAATCAAATACTTACTCCTTGTAATCTTATGGTTTTTTATTTATATACAGTGGTACATGGCAAAGAATTAAGGGCTAGGAGTATTCTCTTAGAGTTTGTAGCATTTGCAAGGCCCCAAATTACTCTAGAAGTAGCTGCTCAGATCATTATTCTAGCCTCTCTTCCATAACTACTTTCAGAATAAGAACTTGATTAAGTGGATATGATATTAGAATATATAATTTTAATGCAAATTAGAAAAAATATGTTATGTGCCCAGTAGAACATAAGAGAGAATTCAAAATAAAAATCAATAAATTTCCATTTGAAGAAAGCCTATATAATAAATACAACACATTGTGTTTAGAACTGTCCATCTTTTCTTTGCTTCCTTGTAGGACTTCTTTTGTTCCTTTGTATACTTTTTTATTCTTTTTCCTCTCCCCACCAAGAAGGCTATGAGTAAGCCGAGTGATATAGATAGATAGATAGATATACACATACACACACATACATATACATCATACATATAAATAAATATACATAGACATCTATAATCACATATATAACCTATATACACATATATGTTCACATACATCTTTGTAAAGGAATATTATCCTTGTTTGTCCTCTGAAGGTTAATAGTATCTTCCTTCAAAAGTCTTTCTATATTTTTCTAACTCCACCAAATCAGCATGTTCTAGAAATATTCAGTTTTATACTATCTGGATATTTTAAGTAGCTTTTCAAAATATTGATTAATATGACTGACATGTATAGTTTTCCTATTTTTCTCTTTTCATTGAATCTATTTTAACTTTAACTATGTCTGATATCATAAAAAAAATTCTCTTTTTTACATAATAAATTCTACTTCTGGTCTTTATTGTGATGTTTGTGTGTATATCTTGTTTCCTATTCCTCCTGACTCTCTTGCTTTACTTCTACCCACTGCCTTATCCCCCTATTACTTAACCTACCCCAATAAAAATCCCTCTCCTCCCCCCTTTTATCCCATTCTCATTAATCTACATAATTATCTATTCTTGTAAGCTAGACAATTTCTATAGCCCCATCCTATTCCTTCACCCTCTTACTTCTTTATAAATTTAAAAGTTTTACCTCTTTCTGAATATATATGTTGTTGTCTATTTAACCTTGATCTGATGTGAGATTTCCTCTCTCCCATATCCTCTCCCTCACTCCCTATTCCTTTACCGTCTTATTTTTCCCCTGAATTTAGAAGACTTTTATACCCTTCTAGAAATAAACATATCATTTCCTCTTTAACCCATTCCCAATGAAGGAATGGTTCTAGAACTACCAGCCCTCCTTCCCCATCTAATTTCTCTGTGTTTCCTTTAAGGATTTGCTTTTTAGAATCACATTATGCCAATCTGTCTTTTGTACTATTCAATTACTAACAACAATCTTAGACATACTAGAACATATATTTTAAACTCTCTATAAAGGAGCCTCTATTAATTATAGAGCTGAATTTTCAATGCATCTTTTCTTACCCTGGGAAGAGAGAGAAGTTTATAGGGTCTGGCTTATGCAGATGTTCCCTGAATGCATTCATATTGCATATTTTCCATTGCCAATATGGGCTTATCACAGCACATATTATGAGATGCCATCTCTTTTTCTGTGGGAATCCTGAAATTAAAGGCCTATAGGCTTGGAAAACCATGCTCATCCTATCAGCATGTGCAAACTCCATTAGCATTTCTTTCCTGTGTTGCAAATTTGGGGGTTTTTTATTACAAGTCATTTTCTCATTGTTTTTTAATAAATTCCCTCTTGCTTAAAATTTACCAGACTTCAATGGATCCAACATACAGATCAAAGAAATAAACCTTTAACAGTCTAACAGTGAATCACTGGATAGGCTCACTGTCATCTGACAATGAAACCAATTTATGCCCTATGACAGTGATTGTGGATTTGACTAAGCCATTTGCAATGATGGATATTATTCTCAAGAGGAAAGTCTTCTCATTTTTTTCCTATAAGATTTTGCCAGTTTTCTGGAACAGAGTGGTTCCTAGTGGGAGGGGTGGTTAGGAAATCATTAATTATTCTCGTTTGCTTTTTCTTCCTTTCCTTTGCTCTATCTTAGCTCATCAATTTCCTTTTTCTGCCTGTCTGGGAAACTCCACATGAATTGCTGTCAGGTGCCCCATCTCTGTCTGTCAGGAAATCATGATGGCCTATTTCCTATGAAGGATGACTCAAAAACAAATGATGCTGTAGCTGCCCTTCCAGTGCCCCTTAACATGGCCCAGTTAATTAGCCAGGATGCCACATTGTAAACCATCTGAGATTCATATCCTCAAGAGAGCTGAGCATCAGATGGCAAGAAGCTGTCAATTCAGTAATAAGCTCAGAGGGGTTAATACTTTCCCATCAGCAAAAGAATTCTTCCTGGTGGTACCCAGAGGTAGCTGGAGAATGTGTTCCAGTACAGGACTTGAGCTGAGTCAGCTAAAATACAAAGTGCAGGCAGAATGAAGCTAGGGATGTGACAAAAAGGACAGCTCTCAGACCCCAACTGGAAACTTGCTTTTTCCATATGCTCTAGGTTGGATTCAGGAATATTCTAAATCAAATGCACAGCCAGTCGGCGGATGTTCTACTTGGATGGTCTGCTCACTGGCTCCCAAAGATGCTTTGCATATTCAGTCCAACAAATGTTTCTACACCTCTTCGATCATGACATCCTAAGAGATGCTGGGAATACAAACATGTTCTTTCGTCTTGGGGCTTACAATCAAATGTCAGGCAGCGGTGGGAAAAAACCCACTAAACTGTAAGCAATGAGATTTGAGTTAAAATCCCAGTTCTACCATTTCCAAACAATACAATTTTGATCTCAGTTTCTTGGTGTGTAAAATAAAACTGTCAGACTAGATGTTCTCTAAGATCTCTTCTAGTTCTAAAAGTAGGATATGATGTTCTCTGATTTGGAGTCAAAGAAAAAATGATACAAGGTTGAGAAGAATTCTGGGCAAAGTTCTGTAAGGAAATGTAAAGGAGAACATTTTCATTTGAGGGATGAGGAGGAGAGAAAGAAAGGTGATCAGGAAAGGCTTCATGGAGGAGTTGCCACCTAAGTCAAGCTTTGAATAAAGAAGATTTTAACAGATACACATGAGGAGGAAAGGAGTGTGTTACAAGAATGAGCGCATGATCTAGAGGAAGACTAATGGATGTAGGAGATGGAAAAATGAATGGATGTGGGTGAAGGAAGGCAAGGCCAACATGAGATGTGGGAAGACTAGTCTGCCTTTATCACAGCCTGTGTGAGAGAGAATTAAGTGAAATAAAGCTGGAAAGATGACTTGGAGCAGATCATGAGTCTTTAATGCCAGGGTAGGAAGCAGTTTTTACTTCCTTTGATATCCCTGTGCCATTTCCCACCTCCCATACAAAGCCTGCCTGGTTCTTTATCTGAATTCTGCATATCCATGAGGGCCCATTTCAAATCACACTTTCTCTGTGAAGCATTCCCTACATGCTCTAGCCCTCAATAATGCATTTCTCCTTCCTCAGAATCCCCCAAAGTAGTTGCCTTCCACAATTCATTTAATATTTTGTGCTTGCTGCAATATGTTGTAATATTGTTAGTTTTCTACATTTCTTTTCAAAACAACTGAAAAAAAATATCGGGTGTCAAATTTCTTCACATATCTCAATGGTGCCTAGAATTGTGCCTTGAATACATCATAGGAGCTGAACAAATGTTTGTTGGATTGAATTGACGTGAGATAAAATAAAGGATTTTTCTGACATTGAGTAATATGGCCATGAATAGGTCTTCGACATGATTGAATTTTCACTATTGTCATGGCCAAATTTGGAAAGGTTGTGAGGTTCAGTAGATGGGGTTCTGAATTTGGAGTAAGAAAGATCTGAGTTCAAACCACCCTTTGAATATGTGCTAAGTGTGATCCTGGACAAGTCACTTAATTTATCAGTCTCAGTTACCTTATCCATAAAAAGAGGAGAGGAGATTTGACGATCTTATTCTTAGTTTACAGATGAAGTCTAAATTCTATGATCTATGATCTTTGATTCAGTAAGCATTTATGAAATGCCTACTATGTACCAGGCATTGTACAAAGTCCTAAGGATATAAATAGGAAAAAGAGATTTTCCCTGTCCTTAAGGAGTTTACAATCTAAGGGAAGTGATTACAATCTAATGATCTTATGAAATGATTCATCACCAGCCTTTTATTCATGTCCGTCCTTCCATGTAAGCTAGTTAAGTACAGAAATGAGAAGCACAGTTTGTTTATGGGCCCATCCTATATACCTTTCCAGCTTCCCTGGCAGCTAGATGGTACAGGACATAGTGTGTCAGAATTAAAGACAGGAAGATGTGAATTCAAATCCTCCCATAGACGCTTACTAGCTGTGTGTTTCTGGACAACTCACTTAAACTCTGTTTTCCTTAATTGCTTCATCTGTAAACTAAGAATAAAAGTAGCACCTCCCTCTCAGTGTTGTTATGAGGATCAAATGAGATATTAATTGTAAAGCATTTGGCATGATCTCTGGTATACAATAGGTACTATATAAATGTTGACATTATTAGCATAGATCCTGCTGGAATTGGTCCTGTCCTAATACAGCTTTTGAGAAGCCAAAGTCACAGAGTCAAAAGCAAAGCTAAAATCTAGATCTTCCTGCTATATAAATTGTAATAGTGATGGTGATGATGTCTATGGTTCTGGAGGAGAATCTTGCATAGCTAATAATTGTTGCTGATCCTTTCCTGAAAGAAAACCTTCCTGTCAATGGATTGATGGAATGATGGCCTTGGTAGATAGCATATTCCCCTTATGAAAACCTAGTAAAGACTGAATGACCATTTGTTGAAGATTTGGAGACCGCTTTTTTGTCAGGTAGGAAATAGACTGGATGGTCTTCCCAATTTAGAAATTCTGTGATTCTAAGACCGCTAATAAAAGATGTGAAAGATCATTGTTTCCACATGGATTACATATAAGTATTAAGAGAGGGCATGTTTTCTCAGATTCTAGTGGCTTGTCTTGGAGATGGAGAAAAACTATAGGAAGCACCATAACTACAGCCGGTCATCAACATTGGAAATGAACAAATGTTTAATCAAAGAGAAAAGGATTTAAAAAAAAATAAATAAAATCGCACTCGCGTCCAAACCCCAGTGACTACAAACAACTATAGATGAAATAACCACCTTGAATTTTCTCTTTCCCCTCTAGATCTTGTAAAAGTCTTTTTAAAAACATATCAAATCATTCTTAATCTTTTCCATTACTGCCTGTGTTCATGCAATGCTTCTCCAGTCAGCAAAATTAAATGAATTATGTTTCTTTAGCAAGTGAATAAAAAGGGCAGCTTTAAAATGGTTTTAGCTTGAAACTTTTGATCAAAGTTACAGGTAACTACCAATAAAAAGTCTTATCAGTGTGTTTTCTAAAAGCTTGCAAGTTCAGCACTTGGCTTTAGGACTATGAATGTCTGAAGATTAGAAGATATGGTATCATTTAATTAACAGCTACCCAGTGTTGCCTCAGAATAGATTAATTCCACTTTTTAAAAAGTTATAGCCAACTCTGGTCCCAATTACTAAAACATACTTTGGCCTATCCTGGAAGTTCATGTTCTCTCTCTCCCTCTCCTCTCTCCACCCCTCCTTTTCTTCCTTCTGCCTCTTTCCCTCCTTTCCTCCTTCTTCCTTTCTCCCTTACATTCTCTCTTTTTCCAGCTCTGTCCCTTATATTCAGTGATGAATAGCTAATCTAAACCTGAGAGACTGTATGCTTTCTACTACTTAAAATGCTTCTGCAACAATTATTCTCTCTCTCCTTCCTGTCTCCCTCTTAAACATCACTGCTTTCTCAATTTACAAAATATGAGTTACTCCCTTCAATATACTTAGGGAAACAAAAAGCAAAGTCAACCAGTTGAAAATTTTCATGTTACTAAGAGATAAAAAAAAAGCCAACAAATATGTTTGGATCTAAGGAGACACAACTGTGAATTTGCTATGACTACTGACCTTAAGATACTTACAATCTAATGGAGGCTACATGATACATACATAAATAGTTATGATACAGAAAAGAATATGGTGAGTGCACTTGAAAGGTAAAAATCCTTCAGTGTTCTGAGGAAGGAAATATTGTCTCGCACTTGGGGTACAATAAAAGGAGGCTTTGTGAAAGCAGTGACATTTGTACTGAATATTGAGTGGTACATTAGACTTCCTTAGGCAGAGATGGAGGGATGGAACAATTATAAAATAGAGAATAATCTAAATAACATCACAAAGATTGGTATGCAGAGGATGTGTTTGGGGAACAGGGAGTCATTTCGTTTGACTGGAATATAAAATACATTCAGGAAAGTAGCATGAGTAGGTTGGAAAGGATTTCCAGTTAATATGACTACTTAATAGGAACTAGCAAAGCTCAGGCATCTGAAAAACACTCCAATCAAGCTCTACAAACATACAAGGAAATACAACAGTAGCAAAAAATAAAGATAAATACTTATAAACCAGCATAGTACCTGACACATAGTTGGTGATAAATAAATCCTAGCTACTTCATTGATTAGTTGATCAATAAACTCTAATAGCCAGACCAGGACTACACAAGATTATTTCCAGTATAGAAGCTCTGAACAGACTAAAAATATAATGTGCAAGTAACTAGATTTATAGGAAGGGAGAGGGCCAAACCAGAACCCAGGCAGCAGAGCATGGAGGCAGGCAACACAGCAAGAAACAGCCAGATCAGCACTGAGCCAACCCAAGTCTAATACACAAGAATAAGAATAAGAGAAAAAATACTTAAGTGAGGAAAGCATCAAGGATTTCTCACAGGAGATCCAACTAAGCACAATTGACAACATAATCATCAAGCTCCCTGGTTATAGATGCCATATGTAAAATGCTTTGCAAACATTAAAGAGCTATGTAAATGCTAACTATTGTTATTGGAACTGGATAGCATTGAGGATAGAGTACTAGATTTGATGTCAGGAATAAATGAATACAAATCCTGTCTCAGATATTTACTGCCCTAATCACTGTCAGTCTCAGTTTCTGTACCTATAAAATGGGAATAATAATAATTGCTCACAGGGTTGTTGTGAGATCAAATGAGATATTTGTATAGAATTTTAAAGGAATACGAATTACAAATATTAGTTAACATAATAAAATTAATTAAAGCTATATGATGATATCACTAAATGCCTCAAAATGATTAAAAATAAACACTCATTTCTGTTAAGTGTACAAAACGTAAAAATAAATGACCCTTTACTTATCATATGCTGTGGAGAAAGACCAGATATTTTTCCAATAAAATCAGAGAATAAAGCAGGACTACCTATTTTTAAATTCATTATTTGATAAAGTAATAGGAATATAGCTCTAGGAATGTAACAAGAAAAAGAAACTGAAGGAATAAACATAGATAAAGACTCAACCAAATTAGTGCTTTTTTGCAAAGCATATAACGGCTTATTCAGAAAACCCAAATTAGTTGATTAAAAACTAATTGAAATAAAAACATGAGCAAAGTTGCAGGGCATAACATGAGCTCACATAAATCATTGACAATTAATATGTTACAGCTGAAACCTAGAAAAAAAGCAGCAGAAAAATTCCATTAAAAACGATTATCGAGGGACAGCTAGGTGGTACAGTGGATAGAGCACCAGCCCTGAAGTCAGGAGGACCTGAGTTCAAATTTGACCTCAGACACTTAACACATCCTAACTCTGTAACCCTGGGCAAATCACTTAACCCCAACTGCCTCAGCAATACATATATGTATATATATATATATATATATATATATATATATATATATATATAATTTGCAAAATATTTGGAGTCTACTTATCAAGAGATCCACAAGAATTATATGAATACAACTACAAGACACACACTTTACAGAAATACAAATCTAAATAACTGAGAAATTACTCATTGGGTAGATATGACAATAAATGTTTACATATACTTCAAAAGCTTAAATAAGCTACATACATTCTTAAAGCAATAAAAGAGAGAAATTAAGTAGCTCACGATGATTAACTTATTGTTTGTAGGGGAGCAAGGAAGGGAAAAAAGAGTCAAACATAATAAGATTTTTTAACCTGTGGATCAGAGGTCAAAATGATGCTCTTTACACATAAAAAAAATAGAGATGCATATTAATGGTTTTAAAGTTTCAGAAGCTCTCAGAGAAATTGTTTCCAAAGCAAATTTTGTATTCTTGTTACAGATGTCTGAAAATAATGTATTTGATGCTTTAATGTCTTTGGTAATATGTAGCAAACAAAAGTGGGAGGTAACTACACCCAAAGTCAGAGTCTATCTAATTATTTGTACCTCCGTCTCTTTGTCCCTCCTTCCTCTCCAATCTGAATCCTAGGTCCGATCTTTTACTTCAGTCATCTAATAGAGGTGAAAGTGCTTTCTAGGATTGGGGAAGGAGGAGATCTGTAGGGAGATTTCACTGAAATGGAAGGTTTTTTAAGTATAATAAGACCTGAATCTGATACATAAAAATTTAAGTTTGGGAGGAAATGTAAAAAAAAATAAAGATATTTATAACCCTTAAGGATAGGTTCATCCAAAAAAAAAAACTATTCAATAGAATGTGGCAGCCGATTTCAAGGAATAACATATTATGATGCCAAAAATTCCAATCTTTAAACTTTTTATATTTGTAAATTGTTCTATGTTAAAATACACATAACCATAAACTGCAGCTTTCACAAAGCTTAAGACCATAGAACCCCAGTGTAGTTCAGTGGGAAAAGATGGCTTTGGAGTCAAATGACATGAGTTCAAATCCTATTTCTGCTCCGTATAACCTGGATAACATTGGGCCATTAATGTGACCTCTCTTTGCCTAAATTTTCTCTTCTACAAAATAAAGGATTTCAACTACATCACTTCTAAGGGCCCTTCCACTTCTAACTTAATGATGCAATTTTCACTGCCAGTGAAATCACCCAGAGTCCCACAAAATTGTTTTCCTAAAAAGAGACTTCCTATGAGGACACAATTAGCTCAAAATCTCTCCAAATGTTATTTTCTTCATCTGTCAAATGAGGAAGATCATAACATTTCACTAAGACTCTACATTATAGAAAAGTTATTGATCTGCACTAGTAGAATGTGTTTCATTTGAAAGGTCAAGAATTAAATTAAATTTAGTTTAATTTAATTTAATTTCAAATAACGCCTCCAGTGTATATTTCACTGAGTTATATTACGAATCAAATGATTTAATAAGCAAATATTCGTTAAGTAGCCTATTCTCACTTTGTGTCAGTATTAATTGCTAGGAATGTGTATGTAAAACCCTTTGTAAAGATCAAAGTGCCATAAAAACACCAGCAATCGTCATTAAGCATGATTATTCGGAGATGCTTCTCTTTCTCTTCGGACATGGCCATTTTTCCAATCATGTGGGCTATGACCATTTTGGGCAGATCCCTTTTCCCAACCCCTCCACCCCATTCTTAGAGACAATAGTTGGCGATAGATGACAAAAGCTATTTCCAGTCATCCCCCGCTGTTTTGAGGGCATTGCCACTGCATTGTCGTAACATTTCGCCAACACCTGAGAGTGCTGAGCTTCTTCAGTACTACTGAGAACAGAAATCCACTCTTTCCTCTACCATAATAGTTAACACACAGTGTTAGGCCAAAAAAAGACTAATTTCCCCCAGGACCAAAAACACCATTCATACAACATAAGGTGAATTCTAAATCATCCACAAGCAACATAAAGTTCAAGCTGAGATTCTTTGTGACAATGGACCAGGAGAGGATTATCACCTTTTATGTGGGACACAGATCTTTGTGCCTATTTGGAAAAATCTTTACAATGTGAAAGAAGAGAGAAGATGTTGAATCTACAGGGATTCCATAGTGTCTGCTTCCATTTTTCTGAAGCCCTTCTCTTATGGGCAAAATTTCATTACTAGGAAGGAAATGAAAGTTGTTTCCTTTAGGGAATAGGCAGCTGCAGGCTGCCCTAGACCATTTTTGTCCTCAAGCAGTAAACATATTGATTAAGCTCTGGCTTGAATAGACAACTAAAATAGAGTGACAATGGGACAGACAATGTGATATCATGAAAGAAGCTTTGAATTCAGTGTCAGAGGTTCAGACACCAGCACTTCCATCTGATCTTGAGCAAGTGCCTCAATAACTAATATTTATATAACACTCTAAAGTTTGCAAAGTGCTTTCATATAAAACCTCATTGGATCCTCACAACAACCCTAGAAAGTAATACTATTGTTAGCATCCTGATTTTTCAGATGACGAAACTGAGGCAAAGTAAAGTCACTTATCCAGAATCATAGAGCTACTAAGTGTCTGAGGCAGGATCTGAACTTGTGTTCCTATCTCTAAATCCAGCACAGTATCCCCTTCACCACTTAGCTGTTTAGTTTTTTCCTCTGTAAAATGGTAATAAGTCATATACCACCATATTCAAAGAATTATTACAAGGAAAGTTCATTTTAAAGTATATAGCACATATCTAAGTGTAAGGTATTATTATTGAAAACTATGAGGGAAATCATATTTAATGGGAGACTATAATAGGATCCTATAATAGGATCAAGAGACCATAGATGCAAAGATGAAAGAGATCTTAGGCATCATGAAATCCAACTATATCATTTTACAGATGATGAAACTGAGGTCTCCAAAGGACTTGACCTTGACAGTCATACATAATAATTGCAAATACTGACAAAGTGCCATTAGGTTCACATATGTGATCTTTACATGCACTCTTATTTGAACATTTCAACAGATGTGTGAAATAGAACTTTGGGTATTATTCCTGTAGAAGAAAAACTTGAGATTTAGGTCAAGTAGATTAACCATCATCACAAAGCTAGTAAGAGTTGTGATTCAAATTCAGATCACTTCTGTCCACATGTTCAGCACATTTTTTGCTGAAGAAAAGAAGGATGCTGTGAAGTCCGAGTTGGCACCCTGGATACCTTAGAATCGGCCAGAGTCAGGATAAGCAAAAGTCCTTGCTCTTTAGGAGTAAAAGTGAAGGGAATGGATGCAGGATCTCTGCACCTCTCCTCTTCATTTCCCATCCAAAAGTGACTCTGGCTAGTCTTACTCCACCCCCAGTCCCTCTTACAATTCTCTATATACACCAATTATCGAGCCAGCACAGAATAGTGGGAAGGGTCATTTTCTAAGCATATGTTTATAGAGTATTGTCCAATCAGTAATCAGCCTTAAGTGCTTGGTTGTTCAACCTCAGTGCATCAACTCAAGAGTTTTAGCCCTTTACAGAATGCATCCTTTAATTTGGATAGTATGGTACTAAATTTTGGCCACTGTATTTGATCTGACTTTTGTTGCCCTTTCATGTCGACATCACTGACATTCCTGAAACCAATTTGTATCTCATCCTCTGGCCTCTGTTTCTTCTCTCTCCATCACTTTGTATGAGGCTTTTCATGTTTCTTTAAATCTTTCATATTCAGTTATAATGAATGTAATATTCATTTTAAGGGAGAAAGAATATTTCATTAAAAAAAAGAATATTTCATTAAAGTCACACAGTATAATTTGCTGAGGAATTTTACCATAACAAATCAGATTTTATGTCAGGCTCTTTATCATAAATAATGTTATTTATGACCTTTTTTGTATACATATTTCATGTTTTAATCAATAACCTCTTTTGGATAAAGCCCTAGTTTTGAAACTGCTACTATCAGATTGAGGGTATAAACAATCAATAACTTTACAGAGAGTGTTTCTGATAAAGGTCTTATTTCTAAAATATATAAAGAACTGTGTCAAATTTATTCTCTAATTGGTAAATAGTCAAAGGATCTGAACAGATAATTTTCATATGACAAAATTAAAGCCATCTCTAGTCTTATGAAAAAAATGCTCTAAATCACTATTGATTAGAGAAATGCAAATTAAAACAAGTCTGAAGTACCACCTGACACCACTCAGATTGGATAAAATGATAGAAAAAGATAATGATAAATGTTGGCGGGGACGTGGGAAGACTGGGACACATACATTGTTGGTGAAGTTGTGAACTGATCCGAGCAATCTGGAACTATGTTCAAAGGGTTATAAAACTGTACATATCCCTTGACCCAGCAGTGCCACAACTTGGTCTCTATCCCAAGGAAATCATGAAGAAGGGGAAAGAACCTTATGCAAAAATGTTTGTAACAGCTCTTTTTGTAGTAATAAAGAATTTAAAAATGAGTGGATTCTCATTAATTGGAGAATGGCTGAATAAGCCGTTATATATGGAGGTAATAGAATATTGTTGTTCAATAAAAAATGATGAACAAACTGATTTAGAAAGCTCTGGAAAGATTTATATGAACTGATGCTGAGCAAAAGAAGCAGAACAGGAATACATTGTGTAGAAAAACAGCAAAAATGTCCAACAATTAATTATTAAAGACTTGCTTCTTCCCAGTGTTTCAGTGACCCAAGGCAATCCCAATAGACTTTGGATAGAAAATGCCATCTGCATCCAGGAAAAAAAACTATGAAAATTGAATGTAAATCAAAAAATGCTATGTTCATTTCTTTTTTCTATTTTTTTTTCTTCCATGGCTTTTCCCTTTTATTCTGATTTTTCTCTTTCAACATGATTCATAAAGCAATGTGTTTTAAAAATTAATTTATAAAAACATTTCCACCAAATTCAAAACTAGAAAAGTCAAAGAGTTTACTCTTAGCCATTTAATTTATTTTCACAGTATACTGTTTTTTTTTAATAAAAATGTTAGGTTGGAATTATTTTCATTTCAAGCAATGTTGATTTTTTTGCACTTTTAATTTGGTATTAGTTTTTATCCTTGCTCTAAACTGTTGATGATATGATTGAATACAGATAACCATTTCTGAAATTATTTCCAATTTGGTAATAAAGAATTGTCTGTGTTAAAAAAATAATAATTATTCTAGCTTATTTTCAAAGTTTTTTTGGAAATATTAGTATCATGTCATTCAGTGGCACCGTAATGTTTCCCATCCTTGATAGCTCAGTGAATGAGAATTGATACCTCAAGGCTTTTATCTTTAATATTACCCTGAATAATGAAGAATATTCAACTCTTTTAAATAGTTAGACATTGAATTTATTGTTACAAAAATAATTTGGTTATATACTTTGAAAATATATCTTTTGGGGATAGTGTAAATCAGATACATTGACATTACTTTTCTACACATAATGTCAGAAGTTCTCCTACTTATCCAATTTCTCCTCCATCCCCTTTGTTAGATATCCATCCAGGTTATGCCCTTTAACTATGGGGGTCTCCGGAGGTTCTATTCTGAACCCTTTGATATTCTACCTCTATACTATTTTGGGATGTTTATTTGAGTCTCATCAACTCCCATGGATTCAATTATCATCTCTGCATATATTCTCAGATCTATCTAATCTTAGCCTCTCTCTAACTTCTCTCTTGACTTTCAGGCTCATGTCACCAACTTCCTGTTGAGCATCTCAAACTGGATGTCCATGAATACTTCAAACTTACTTGCCTAATATAGAATTAACATCTCCCCCCCAACCCTCTCCTGTTCCCAATTTCTCTATTACTATAGAAGATACCACCAGTTTCCCAGTTACCCAGACTCAAGACCTCAATGTCATTCTTGATTTTCCTCTCCACTCACTCCACATATGCAATTAATCTGTTGCCAAGTCTTGACAATTCTGCCTTCACATCTCTCCGTACTTCTCCTTTTCACTCACACAGCTACTACTCTTGTGTAGGCTTTTTATCACTTCATACATGAATGATTCCATCAGCATTTTAATTGTTCTACATTGCCTCAAGTGTCTAGTCCATCCTCAAGTCAGCTTGCCAAGTGATTTTCCTCAAGCACAACTATAACTCTATCAATCCTCTATTCAATAGACTCAAGATTCTTCTTTTTCCACTATCAAATATTAAATATTCTATTTTGCTTTTGAAGCCTTTTCTAAAATGACCTCTACTTACCAAAAACCATTCCAATATAGGCATGTCCCCCAAATTCTTTGGGCACCAAAATCCTCATGGAAACTTTTCTCTAGCATTTGATCTTTAGTCTGTCATCTCTGAATAGCTCAAGGAATTATTCACTCTTCCTAGGCTGTGAGCTAACAAGGGGGACAATGCTAGTACATTAGATGATTTAGGAGGTTCCTACTAATGGTTGTCCTACTTCTGTGGCTATTTTTCACTTGGTGACAAAGCCAAAAAGGGGGGAAATTAGAGATACCACAATAAAATATCATTAATCTTCATGAAAAGTCCATGATTATCTCTTCTCGGTGAGGTATGTAAGTAGAGAAGGAAGAAAATAAGAATTTATTAAGTGTCTAGTATTTGCCAGCACTGTACAAAGTTGTTTTTGTTCAGTCAGTAAGTCCTGTCCTACTCTTAATGACCTCCAAGACCATCCTTTGATACTTTCCATGGGGTTTTCTTGGCAAAGATACTAGAGTAGGTTGCCAGTTCCTTCTCGGGAAGATCCCCTTTTGTCAGAACTCACCACTATGAATCTCTCCATCTTGAATAATCCTGCATAGTGTATTGAGTTACATAAGCCCCTTCTCTATAACAAGGCAATAAAGCAAGGGTAAAGAGCAATTTATAAATATTTCTTTTGATCCTCACCACAGTTCTACAAGGAAGGTGTTATTACAATACCCATTTTGCAGTTGCAAAATGGAAGCAGACAAAAGATAAGTGATTTTCCAAGGGCTATGTATTTGAGGCTGAATTTGAGGAGTCATCCTGACTCCATGTCCACTTGCTGTATTTATTGTACCTGATAATTGTCTTTAAGAGATGACCAGGCTATCACAGAATCACAGACTTTGGGGATTGTGAGAGATCTCAATGTCTATCCAGTCCAACTCATACAGAAAAGATTTCCTGCTGTATAGTAAATGAGTGATGTCCACCTCCGCTTTAAGTTCTTCAAGGAAGGAGAAATCACCTCCTCTCAATAGAATCCTTTCCACTTTGGGACAAGTTTTCAGTACTTTAAGCCTAGATTGGCAACTCTGAATTCCTGTCCACTGTTCCTGATTCTTTCCTTTGGGTCTAAACAGTACATGTCTAAACCCTCCTCCCCACATGACAGTCCTTCAAATATTTAAACATTGCTTCTGTGTCCTTCTAATGCACTGTTTTTCTCCAAGCTAAATTTGTCCCATTTCTTCCACCAATAAGTCATGACCTTGAATCCCTTCACCATTCTTAGTACCTTCCTATTATTATTGTCCAGATATTAATGACTGATACCCAAAACAGAATATAAAAGGTAATACATTTCTTTTATTGGCTACCAAATCATGCTACTGACTCATTTTGATTTCATAATACAGTAAAATCTCCAAAGCTTTTACAGAAATGAATTCGATCCTTATCTCCACCTTATATTTGTGGAACTAATTGTTTGTCTCCAAGTGCAGGACTTTCCATTTACCTCACTGAAATTATCTTCTCAGAATATAGCCAATGTCTGTCAAGATCCTTTTGAACCCTAACTCTGTGATCACTCCCAGCTTTGCATCATCTGCAATTTGAAACTGTCTCATAGATAAAAATCATTGATACAACTGTTAAGCAGCACAGGGCCAAGTACATCTAAATCTATTGGTTCCTCCATTGGATATTTCCTGCCATGCTGACACTGAATTAATAGCAAATATTAAATCATCATTGCAATCAGTTGTAACTATCTGATTTTATTACATCCTGATTCATATCTTTCCATCTTCTCCACAAGAACAGCGTGAGATACTTTTTTCAAAAGATTTGCTAAAATCTAAGTACATTATATCTACAATATTCTGCTCATCCACTAATTAATCCTGTTAAAGAGCTCAATGAAGCTAGCCTGGCAAAACTCATCCTTGATGAAGCCAAGCTGGCTTTTTGAAATTACTGCTTCCCTTTCAAGAGATTTCCAAAGGCAAAAGACTCCAGTTCATACCTCATCTCAGCCACTTACTGACTGACTACAAGTAACTTGTTTAATCTCTCAGAATCTCATTTCCTCATCTGTAAAATGAAAAGAAAAATAACCAAATGATCAAAGCTAAATAAGACAAAGTACAATTACCAACTTTGGTCCCAAAGAAGAAATATGAGAAGGCAAGTCCCTTTCTTGACAATAAGAAGGATATGTGTGTCTATGTTTATGTATGTATATAGGTGTATATGTATATATTTATGTATGTATATGTATATGTGTATATACGTATGTGTGTATATATATATATTATATATATATATATATATATATATATAATATATGGAGCACTGCATTTTTTTTCTTCTCATTTTTTTGTTAAGTGGCCGCTTTTGGGTGGGAGAAAGGGGATCCCTGTGGAAAGGGAGGATACAATGGGGGATGTAGTTAATAAAAAAATCAAAAGATAGTAGTAAAAAACCATTTTAAATAATTGAAAAAACCCATGAAGTTAATTATGATTCAATTTTTAATCAGAGAATAGTAGAATTGAAAGGAATCTTAGATGTCTTTGAGGCATCCCTTACAGATGAGAAAACTGAAGTTCAGTTTTAAATTCTATGATCTTGTTTATATAGTATCAAATATGTGCTAAAAGAGTATTAAGGAAAATATTCAGGAAAGGTATCAAGGAAGAGTTTTTAGTTGAGCTGGACCTGGAAAGATTAACAGAATCTTGAATATTAAAAGTAGAAGAAGAATCATGGGATCATAGATTGAAAGGTAAAAGGGACTTTAGTGGACATCAAGCCCAAATTCCCTTCACTTTTCAACTGAGGAATTGAGGTTAAGAGCAAGGTTGGTGTGTATGAGCTTCCTAATCTCCATGGCCCATTTATTAGCAATCATCTCGTTGATATGAAAGGAGAACTGGTTTTATAAATAATGTGTGTAAGTAGCTGCCTACTGTTGGCTCCTAAAGGGAATCAGGGAGGTTTCTGACTTAAAATACATCTACTCTCTTCCCCAATTCAATTTTTGGATTTCTGAAATTTTCTTATCAATAGAATGTAAGTTCCTTGAAGACAAGGACTAATCTTATTTCTTTCCAGGTTTCCCCAAAGCTTTGCACATAATAGACAACAAATGTCTGTTGATTCTTTGATCTAATCTGCTTTCCTCCCCTTGTTACTCACCCAAGGCCAAAAACAATAGGCCACTGAAACATGACTTCTGGTTAATGTCCTTTTGAGAATTAGTCTTTGACATCTGGCATAATAAAAACCTTTCAGTTCCAGGTTAGAACCATAATGGTGTCCCTTTAACCTAACTCAGCTGTGCAACAAAGCAATGGAGCAGTATTCCTGGATGGAATCAATACTGCATTAAAGAAAGGTGCTATCATTGAAAAGTTATGAATACCAAACAGCTCCGTGATGTATTAGTGTCACTGCAGGCTGATTGCTTCAGTTTGGCTGCATTAGTGACTCCAGACAAAAGAGAGGCCCTGTGTTAGTGGGTGTGTGAGAAGGATGCTATCAGCATCCTATTGGCTCATCTATTGAGCCCTATGTCTTGAGAGAGACAGACACAGAGAGAGATAAAGACAGAGAGTCAGAAAAAGAGTGAAAGAGAAGAGAAGAGAAGAGAAGAGAAGAGAAGAGAAGAGAAGAGAAGAGAAGAGAAGAGAAGAGAAGAGAAGAGAAGAGAAGAGAAGAGAAGAGAAGAGAAGAGAAGAGAAAAGTGAGAGCTAGGATAGAGAGACAGAGACAAAGGACAGACAAAGATAAAGGAAGAGGGAAGGAGAGAGAGACAGAAAAGAGAGGAAGACAGAAACCATGAGAAACAGAGATAGAGGGACAGCAGCAGAGAGAATGGAGGAAGGGAGAAGGATAAAGAAAGAGAGAGGAAGGGAGGGAGGCAGGAAGAGAGAGACAGAGAAACAGAACGACAGAGACAAAAAGACAGACATAGAGAAAACAAAGACAGAGAATGGAGGAAGGGAGAGGGATAAAGGAAGAGGAAGAGACAGAAAAAAGAGAAAGGTGAAGACAGAGAAGAGAGAAATGTCATATCAACTATTGAAGCCAATTTAGTATTTCCTATTTCATTCTCCAGAAGTTCACCATGTTAAAAAGCATTTATTAACTTGTTCTTCAAGTGATATATGCCTTTTCTCTAACTCTTATAATTGTGGGAATTGAATCAGGAAGTAGTAAGACAATTTTTCCTATGTCATATAACACAACATTTTAAATCATTTTTTTTAATACTATACCCCTCCTTGAATCTCTTGCACCCAAAATAATTTTTTTGCATTCAAAAAAGAAACAGGCCTGTTAAATACTTTCCATAGAAGACCAAAATGATTTTTTTCACAGAGAAGAGGTGGCTGTCACAGAGATGATGAAGTGGCCAGAATACTGAACTTTGAATCAGATCAAGTTTGGTTCCTGATTCAGACATTTCCTGGCTGTATGATCATAGTCAAACCACTCAAATCCCATAAGCCTCAGTCACCTCCTATATAAAATAGGGTTAATGGGATAACATTTAATCTTACAAGATGTAAAGCTCTTTCTAGGTGTTGGCTAGTATTTTTTTATCTCTTGTGCTTTGAAAAGTTCATTGATGCAACAATTTTATCTCTCCTTGTTATGCATTTTTAGTTTGATCTCTATCATATATGATTTCCTTCTCCTAAATTAGATCAAATCTCTTGGAACAGCTGGGCTGCTGTCACTGAAGCAGAAAAAGACTGGGTGATATTTACTAAGCCACATATTAAGACATAACACACTGCTTCCAGATGTTCCCCTTATTGACAAACCAAGTGTTCAAAACACTCTCTCTCACACACACAAAGTGTAAAGATTTTATATTTCCCTCCCGGAACAAGACAGAAAAAATTTGCAATGAATTTCTTTTTAGCAATGGACAAAAAGGTCTCCTCGAATATATTCAAGTAACTCCCATATTTCAGGGCAAGATTCTTACTTGTATTCTCTATGGAGTAAGATTTTCACCCCTACATAAGTTGCCAATCAATTCTAAATGTAAATCCTAGTTCCTAAAGTAGCAAGAGAATTAATATCAAAAAAAAGTAAATCAGACCTGGCATTTCGTAGTTATAGTGATCACCCAGAGAAGTACACTCTCTTTTTAAGCAGATTAGCATTTTATCTGCCAAAATTAGCCTTAGAAAATTTCCCAAGGCACTGAGACTCTTAGTAACTTATCCAAAGTTATACCAATACATTAAATATTAATCAATTGACAAATATTAATTACCAATATGTTCTACACACCGTGCTAAGTATTAGGGATACAAAAAGAGACCCAAAAAAATAGTCCCCGTCCTCAAGAAGCTCACAAATCAAATGGGAGAGACAACAAATTAATAAATATGTAACAAGAAGTTATAGACAAAATAGCCAGGAAATAACAAAGGAAGTCACAAAAGTTAAGAGGAGTTGGGAAAGACTTCCTATAGAAGTTAAATTTTTAACTGGGACTTAAGAAAGCCAAAGAAGTCAGTAGATGGAGATAAGGAGGGAATGGGGAATATTACGGGAATGGGGAATATTACAGGAATGGGGAAAAAGCAGAGAAGATCCCAGAGCTGAGAAATAAAATGTTTTCTTCAAGGAATCACAAGGATATCAGTAAACTAAATTAAAAAGTATAAGATGGGAAGTAAGATGGAAGAAGACTAGAAAAGTATGTGTGAGATGTACTACTCATACTTTGATTGCTGAAGAAAAGATTGTGTTTTTCATCCTGTAGGCAATATGGAGCCCTTAGAGTTTATTGAGTAGATGATGACAGGAATGTAGGTCAAGATGGCATAGTAGAGGCAGGCACTTGATCAACCTCTCTCCCAAACTGCTCCAAATTCCTTTAAATAATGATTCTAAACAAGTTTCAGAGCATTAAAACACCCAAGAGACAGAACACGACATTTTCCAGATGAAAGCAACTTAGAAGCTCAGCAAAAAGATCAGAGACACCGGGATGGGAGGCCAGCAGCTGTCCTAGTGCAGGTCCTACCAGCCCAGTCCAGCCCAGGCCCCAGCCCTAGCCTGACCTCTGAAACAGCAAGAGTGCTGGAAGCTTCCAGACTTCTCAGTCCATGGTCACCAAGGAGGATTCAAAAGGTCATCAGAGAGGGTCTATGACCCCAGGGTAGGAATCTGGCTTGCAGTCCTAGCACAGGCCATGCCATCCCTGCATCAGCAAAGTAGAACTCTGAATCTTAAAGCTCCAGTGGGGACTCTCCTAACAGTTTCAGGGCAGAAAAAAGTGCCTGGATCAGATTCCTAGAAGGCTCTCTGAAAAGAGCTGCACAAAACCCTGAAGCTTGGGACACCTTGGAAACAGAGCCCTACTTTAACAAAGAGTTAAAAACCAAGTAATTAGGCTAGGAAAATGAACAGAAAAGAGAAAAAATATCTGACCATAGAAAGTTACTATGGTGACAAGAGGATCAAAACAGACACTCAGAAGATGATAACAAATCACACTCCTACATCCAAAGCCTCCAAGAAAAATAGAAATTTGACTCAAGCCATGAAAGAGCTCAAAGGGGATTTTGAAAATCAAGTAAGAGAGAGAGAAGAAGAAATAAGGAAAGAGAATGGTGCAAAAGGAAATACAAAAAGTTAATGGAGAGAAGAATGCCTTAAAAAGCAAAATTGGTCAATTGGAAAAAGAAATACAAAAACTCACTGAGTAAAATAATACCTTAAAAATTAAAGTTCAGCAAATGGAAGCTAATGACTATGAGAAATCAAGATACAATAAAGAAAAACAAAAAAAATGAGAAAATGCACAATAATGTGAAATATCTCATTGAAAAAATTTGCTGACCTGGAAAATAGATCCAGGAGAGATAATTTAAAATTATTGGTCTACCTGAAAGTCATGATCAAAGAAAAAAAAATGCTTGCATATCAACCTTCAAGAAATTATCAAGGAAAACTGCCCTACTCTTCTAGAACCAGAGGATAAAATAGAAATTGAAAGAATCTCCTGATCACCTTCTGAAAGAGATCCCAAAATGAATCTTAAGGAATCTTATAGCCAAATTCTGGAATTCCCAGGTCAAGGAGAAAATATTGCAAGCAACCAACAAGAAATAATTCAAGTGTAGTGGAGCCACAGTCAGGATACCATACAATTTAGCAGCTTCTACATTAAAGGACCAGAAGGCTTGGAATAGGATATTCTAGAGAGTAATGTATTACAACCAATAATCATCTATCCAGCAAAACTGAATATAATCCTTCAGAATAGGTGATGACATAGCCAGACATGCACTTTAGAAAAATCACTTGGGTGGAAGAATGGAGAATGGTTTGGAATGAGGATAGACCTGAGGCAAGCAGGTCTACCAGTTAGCTATTGCAATAATGAAATCATGAGAATCAGCATCAGGTGGTATCAAATAGGAGAAGGCGGTGTATTGTAGAGATAATGCAATGTCAAACAAATTGATTCCTGATATCATTGAATATGGTTGGGAGAATGAAAAATAGTAAGGTATTGAGGATGATATGTATATTACAACTCTGAGAGCCTGAGAGAGTGGTATTGCATTCCATAATAGTAGAGAATATGGGAGGGGGAGTTCTTAGGGAAAAGATAATGAGTTTGATTTTGGACATGTTGAGTTTAAGATGCTTACTGGACATACAGGTTGAGAAATCTGGAAGGCAGTTGGAGGTATGACACTAAAGTACAGAGAGAGGTTAGGAAGGATAATTAGATTGAGAATTATCAGTGCAGGGATGGTATTTAAATCCACAAAAGCTAAAGAGTGATATTATATATAAGTGAAATATTATAGATGAAGAAGAAAAGAAGGTCAAGGACAGAATTCTATGAGCTTCCTATGACTAGAGGGTGTGACCTGGATAAAAATTCAACAGAGAAGAATGAAGAGTGGGTTGGAGAGGTAAAAAACCCAAAAGGCCTAGAGAAAAAAGAGTATCTAGAATAAGAGAATGATTAACAGTATCAAATGCTGTTTGAGGTCAAGAAAAATGATGATTAAGGAAAAGTAACTGGACTTGACCATTAAAAGGTCATTGTGTAATAATGAAGTTGGAAGCCAGATCATAAAGAGTTTTTAAAAAGAGTGAGAAAAGAGAAAGTGAAGGTACCTCTGGTAGATGGTCTTTTCAAGGGATTTAACTCCAATGGGCACAAGAGAAATAATTGCAAGATCAGGCGAGGTTTTTTGAGGATGGGGGAGATAGATACATGTCAGTAGGCAGCAGAGAAGGAGCCAGCAAACCTGGAGGGTTTGAAGATGAATAATAGGATGGGAATAACAGAAGGCCCAATTGGCTGAAGGAGATGGGATGGAATGAGATCACTTAAGAAGTACTTGGCAAGGAATAAAGGCACTTCTCTATGTAAGGCAGGAATGAAAGGAAATAGTGACAAAAGGTATATGAGTGACATTAGATGAGGAAGAAAGGCAAAAAGGAAGTTTATGGTGAATGGCCTTCATTTTTTCTATAAAATAGGAGGTAAGATTATGGGAGGAGAAGGAACTCTGGGTGGTTTGCAAATAAATGAAGAGGTATGTAGCATAAGGATGTAGCTAGTATGTAGGACTTGACCCCAAGTCAGCCTGATTCCAGGGTCTGTTCTCAATCATTATGCCATCCTCCCTGTTATTAACATCAACATAGTGCTTTAGAGCTAACATTTATATAGGACTTTAAGACTTGCAAGAGAAGTAGCATCCATAATCTCAGCCCTATGAGAGAGATAATACAAACATTATCCTCATTTTACAAATAAGGGAACTGAAACACAGAAACATAAATAAGCCTCAATTTCCACATCTACAAATAGGGGTAATAATAGCACTTAATGTTCCTTTTGGTTGTTTCTTAATTAATTTTGTTCTAATTTTTGAATGCTTTTATGTTTTGAGCCAAGTTTTGACTCCTTTTTCATGTGCTTATTTCCCATCAGAATCACAGAATTTAAAAGTTGCCAGAGACTTTGGTGTACATCTAATCCAACTCAAACACAAAAGGGATCCCCACTATATATATTTTGGACTTTTTTTCAAATAACTATTAAATTTTATTTTTTTTATTTAAAAGCAACATTATGTTTATTAAATTCCTTTTAAAAAGAAAGAGAAGTATGTACTAACATTAAGCAATTCGCATCAAAGTCTAAATTTTGGTTAAATTTAGCGCTAAAAGGGACAAATTACATGTTGGATTTGGTGACTAATATTGCAATCTGGTTGGTATAAATCCTTCCGTTAAGTTAAACACTTATTGAACTCTTGGTATATTGTGCCAGGCATTGGGCCTGGCCCATTCTCCTTGTCTTCATCTCACATCACTCAGATGCCTGTTATCCACCCATCTCACGTGGAGAAGCAGTCCTCTCCTTGGCAATACAAACTACTCTGAAGCACAAGTCAACCCAATCCTGTCTTCTCCACCCACTCTATCATCACCACTCCCTCATTAATCTTGGATCTCTCCTGTCTTCTGGCTGTTTCCCTAACATCTCCCCAGAAGGAACAGATGGCTGGTGCTAAAGTATGTAATGTCACATTCAGAGATGAAACACTACCTTCCGGTAAGTAGCATCCATGTAGAGCGTGCATGTGGAATGGAGAGTGCATGGAGAGGAGTGAGATGAAATGTTTTTAAAAGAAGCCTGCAGCCAGATTGTAGAAGAGTTTAAATGTTAAGGTAAGCACATTTTATTTTATTCCAGAGGCAGTAAAACTTCATTGCAGGCATTGTGATACGATCAGATCTATGCTTATTAAGATGATCTTGACAGATTATATATTTATGAAAAACTATAAGGAAGATGACCAGATTTTGGATGATTGTGACTATTATTGCCATCTAGATAAAGGAATATAGACACTCCCCACACAACCCTCACCATTCCCCTTCTGAAAAATAGGTAACACCAGAAAACATGCCCTCAGTTCTTCTTGGGGTTGCAGAAGTTAGAAGCTATTTCAATGAACTCAAATGTATTGAACAAATAAATATAGGTATCCAGGACACATTTTATTTTCTATCGAGTTACTAAATCATGCTTTATTGATTTTATGCTAGGACTTAAATCATAAGTTTGGAGGTGGAAGGGAGGTTACACATCATCTCATACTTGTTTTAAGGATGGGGAAACTGATTTCCAGAGAAATGTCTTGTCTGACGTCAAACAGATAGTAAGCCAGAAGACTGACTAAGGCCCTTTAACTTCAAATCCAATCTTCTTTTTGGTGTACCAAAAATCACTAGCTCATAGGTTTCTAAAATTCAGGCTATTTTCTTTTATACATATATATATTTAATATATGTGAACTTATGTTCATATATCATTTGTAAATACAGCCAACATTCCCATTCTATTTTGCCTTGCAGTAAGAGTTTGAAGGCTCATACATATTCCCCTTAGGCAGTGTGGCCTAACAAAGTACTAGATTTGGCAACAGAATACCTAGACCTGAATCCTGGCTCTACCACTTGCTACCCAAGCATATTTGGAAAATCAGTTTAACCTCTACTTCTAGTCCTCAACTGTAAAATTTGAAAAATGGGAGAAAAAGATCTCTAGATTCCATAGATCCTATGATTTTATATCTAATGTATCAAAGATATAAATATCCAGCCAATCTCAGTCCCTTTCTTCATTACTGTCATGTTAACACATTAGGTCATTTGTTGAAATTAAAATGATGGAAAACTGGGGCTTGAACAACAGCAGCAGCAAATTTATATTCTCCTTCCCCCTTTCAAGCAAATGAAATTCTGAGAATTAAACCCCCTCCAAAAAATAGCAGAAAAGTGAACTTTCTTAAATTTTCATCTCTGTGGGTTCAAGAAAATTTTAAATTCCTTCCATCCTAAACTTAAACTCTACCCAATAAATGAATAAAACATGGCAGGAAGGATTCAGTAGCCCAGATGTCACCCCGTGTAGATTCTTTGCTGCTGCTGAGGCAAGGCTGATAGGTCAAAGCTGGGCCAGGAGGGAAAGGGTAAGAATTCTTGGCAGATGTTCTCCATCTTTGCTTGAAAATGATATTACCAGATGTCTTCCTTCTTTCCTATAATCCCAAAATAGATCAAGTCTTCAAGATAAATAAAGAAGAAAGAGGATGCAGTAAGGAAGGAAACCTCTCTGAGTCCTGCTGTGAAGCAGGGCTATCAATGAACTTGATAAAGTAAATGGGAAATTTCTCTTGATAAACTAATACCTGAGTCTTTTCAGAAGCCATTTGGAACCAGACAACCAGAGCCAAGGTCATTTTTCTTCCAAAGCCTGAGGAGCTTAACCCACCATAGATACAATTTCTTATGAGATCTCATGGGGACCATTCATCCTCTTTGCCATTCTTTCCCCACTGGTCTCTCCCTTTCCTGGAAGTTCACTATATGTATTTATAGCTCCCTTTCTGCTCCATCTGACCCTCTCCCACCACTTGGAACAGAGAGGCTTTGACTCCACGTAGAGGACAAGAATTCAAATGGAATTAACCAATCAAGGCAGGAAGGGAAAGACATAATGCCCAAGATCAAGAACTTACTGGGAATGACACATGCCTCTCAGTTAATAGTAACATGAACTGAAGGGGTCAAGGTCAGAATGAGAAGCAGCCAAGTAGTAAGATGAACATCTAATACTCCACCTTGGCTGGGAGCTCCCTTCAGAACAAAAACTGATTTTGCCCTTCTTTGTATCCTCAGCATTTAGCACAAAGCCTGGCACATAGTAGGTGCTTGATAAATTCTAATTATTGACTCACCAATGAGCAGGACCAGGAGATCATTATATACTTCAACAACAATACTAGATGATGACCAGTCCTGATAGATCAGGCCATCCTCAGCAACGAGATCAACCAAATCATTTCTAATGGAGCAGTAATGAACTGAACTAGCTATACCCAAAAAAAGAACTCTGGGAGATGACTAAAAACCATTACATTGAATTCCCAGTCCCTATATTTATGCACACCTGCATCTTTGATTTCCTTCACAAGCTAATTGTACAATAATTCAGAGTCTGATTCTTTTTGTACAGCAAAATAATGTTGTGGTCATGTATACTTATTGTGTATCTAAGTTATATTTTAATATATTTAACATCTACTTGTCATCCTGCCATTTAGGGGAGGGGGTGGGGGGGGGGTAAGAGGTGAAAAATTGGAACAAGAGGTTTGGCAATTGTTAATGCTGTAAAGTTACCCATGTATATATCCTGTAAATTAAAGGCTATTAAATTAAAAAAAAAATTATTGACTCACCGTTCAAGTCTACATCCTACTCCACAAGCAATGGACTAGTCAAAGAAAGAAGCAGTTAGACATCCCTACCATTACAGGGCCTTGTAAAGAAAAGCACTGGCTATAAGAATCTCAGTCTGTCCTTTGTTCAAGACCATTAATTCTTGATCAACTTATCTGGACAGCATGAGTCAAATATTAGCACAATTAGAAATTGTGTTGCAGTGTCTACTTTCCTTAGCTGCTTTCAGTGTAAATGGCCATGGGAGAGGAGGAGAAAGGAAGAAGCAAAGGGAAAGAGGAACAGAGAAGAGAGAAAGGAGTAAGCAAGGGGTTTATAAAGGAACAGAACTCTGAATTTTCTAACCTTCTGGATTCACATCAACCTATTTATGACCAAGCTGATTAGGTCTGGGATAAATTGTAGGTACAAGGCTCATAATGAAGGGAAAAGAAAGGTATAAGCATTTACTAAATACCTACTATGTGCTACTCAGTGATACTCTTTTACAAATATCTCTTACAACTAGATGCTTTGTAATACATTAGTATATTGATGAGTTTCCATTTGGTGCCTTGGTCAAAGATCTATTAGTTATATTTTCTTTCTTTTAGCCTTGAGTGCTATCCATCCATTATGTCATTTGAACCTCACAAATCCTCTGTGAGATACATACTGTTACCATCATCTGGTTCTGTTTTGGAAAAGAAAAAATCAAGGTACACAAAGTTTAAGTGTGCAGAAGGATTCAAATCATGTCTTCCTGACTCCGGATGCAATGCAATGTCTATGTATGTCTATCTACGTCTATGGGCTCACCTGCTAAGGTAGGAGAAACATCCCTTATTCCTTTCTATTCACCCCATTCACCATGATAACTATCTTGGCTCATGTCACCTACACACACACACACACACACACACACACACACACACACTTACTTTAGGAAGAGCCAAATCGGTTCTGAAAGAAACATTAGTCTCATCCATTACTCACCCCTTCCCAATATCACATGAAGCTTGTTAGATTGAGGAATACTTAGAAAAGTCACATTGAAAAGCTGTTAGAAAGACCAAAAATATTCACATAAACTTGATGATAATTTTAACTCATTTTTGAATAGAAATTCAAGATTTACAAAGCAATTTCTTTAGCCTCATATAAGGGAGGTGAAACAAATATAATCCTCCCTTCCTACAAAAGGAAAACTAACTCAAAAGGGTTAATGAAGCTTAAGTCACAGGATTAAGCTTAGACCCCCCCCCAACATTGCCATCTACTGCCTATTTGACCTTGGACAAACTGCCTTCCCTCAGTTTCCTTGTTAAAAAAAAAAAATTAAAAGCTTAAATCAGGTGATTTCAAAAGTGTCTCGCAGCTATTATTCCTATGATCTTGGGAAAGTCAAATGACAAACAACTAGTAAGTTTCAGTGTCAACTCTTCTGACTCCAATCCTGAGGTTGCTGTTGTTGTTTTCTAAATTAGTAAAACATCCACTTATTCTTATATTCAATTTTTGAAACTGATTTTTATCTTTTTCTATTAACAGATTATTTCCATGGCTCACCATCCCTTTAATACCACTTTCCCTTACTTTTTTTTTTCCTACTGATTTTCATACATGATATCTTTTCACCTAACTCTATAGGTCATCTGAAAAGCAAATTTAGAAATTGCCACCATGTGCCACTGTTAAAGAACAAATGAGGGGAAAACATAAATAGCTGAATCTTCAGTCAGTAACTTACAGACAGCAAGAGGATTAGTCATTTAAATCATCTCCTTGAATAGTGACTTATGGCTATTTTTTCCTTCACTATTTCTCATGACAATCCATTTGGTAGAGCCAAGGGAGGATGATTAATTTCAATTTAGAGAAGAGGACCCTGAGGCAAGGGCCTAAATCACACACTTCAAGATTATAACATGGGCCTCTTGGTATTCCGCCCTATTCTTGATTTTACAGAGAACAGCTGCTCCTCTTCTTTTACTATAGTCTCTTTCATCAGAGCAGTCCTTAGACATTGGTGGGGTCAGTGACAAAATAATAGAAACACTAAGAAGTTCCCACTAGCTCCAAGAAAATACCTTTCCTATCAACTACTAGACACCTGAAATTTCTCCATTATAGTTTCATTCGTTTAGTTTAAAATGTGGAATCTGATTATGGCAAAATACTGGTGGAAGAAAATAATGCCTTCAGCTGTTGTTAATTCTTATTAGTAGTAATAGTAAACTTCTAATATTATTATTATTATTCATTTTTCAGCACCTTCCTTTCTCGTTGCACATATTACTCCTAGCTAGGGATGTTTCCCAAGAACTTTAAATACTCTTTTATACATATATATATACACACACACACACTCATATACTCTCTCTCTCTCTCTGTGTATCTATCTGTCTGTCTTTATCTTTCTCTCTAAAGAGAGCCTCCCATGGACTTAATTATCTTTTCTATGCAAATAACTCTCAAATCTACATATCTAGCCTGAATTTTTAGTCATCAAATGCCTGTTAAACATTTCAAACTTCATTTCTTGGAGACACCCGAAATTCAACTCATTTGAAACTAAACTTTCTTTCCCACTAAACCATTCCCTCTTTCAAATCTCATTTCTTGCAAAAGCATCAACATCCTTCTAGTGTCTCAAGTCCATCAAAACATTATCTTCCTCTCCTAAATCTCCCTCACCAAATATATCCAATTAATTGACACATTATTCTAGCATCAAAACATGTCATCTCTGACCCTTACCACTCTACTCCACTTTGGACTGCCAAAATGATTTCCCTTAAGTCCAGATCTCATCTCCCCTAGGGAGTCTACTCTAGGACTTATTTACACAACAATCCTCAGGAGACAGGCGAGTGTCTCATGAGATACCACATATAAAGCACTTTGAGAAACTTAAAGCACAATGTAAACATAAACTGTTATTATTATATTTTTTCTTACCTCTATAATACAAACTTTTCTATTTAGTTTTTACTGCCCTACACAATCTGGTCTAAAATCTAGCTTTCCAGAATCATTGAGTCTCATTCCCTCTTCTGGACTCTAGGATACAATAATCAAACTGGTGTTCTCTCTGTTCCTCCGTCATAACACTCCCATCTACAGGTTCAATACCTTTGTACTGGCTACCCTAAGCCTAAAAGTTCCTCTCCTTCTCTGCCTCTATCTTACAGAATTATTCTCTTCTTTAAGATAAATCCTGGACATCATCTGCATAAAGCCTTTCTAGATCCCCATACTGCAACTTTCACTTAACTACTTTGTCTATATTTGTATTTATTCTCTTTATATTTAGGCTGTATGTATGCATGTGTGTGTGTGTGTGTGTATGTCTTTGTGTTTATGCATATATATGTGGGAGGGTCTATGCATATATATGGGGGGAATGTATTCCTCTCCTCCATTTTAAATTCATTAAGAGTAGGAATTGTTTCATTCTTTGTATTTCTATCCCAAGCACAGTATTTGGTACATAGTTTTTTTTTTTTAAATTTTTTTTTTATTATAGTAACTTTTTATTGACAGAATCCATGCCAGGGTAATTTTTTTTTACAACATTATCCCTTGCACTCACTTCTGTTCCGATTTTTCCCTCCCACCCTCCACCCCCTCCCCTAGATGGCAAGCAGTCCTATACATGTTGAATATGTCCTAGTATATCCTAGATACAATATATGTGTGCAGATCCAAACAGTTTTCTTGTTGCACAGGGAGAATTGGATTCAGAAGGTAGAAATAACCGGGAAGAAAAACAAAAATGCAAACAGTTTACATTCATTTCCCAGTGTTTTTTCTTTGGGTGTAGCTGCTTCTGTCCATCATTGATCAATTGAAACTGAATTAGGTCTCTTTGTCAAAGAAATCCACTTCCATCAGATTACATCTTCATACAGTATCGTTGTTGACGTATATAATGATCTCTTGGTTCTGCTCATTTCACTTAGCATCAGTTCATGTAATTCTCTCCAAGCTTCTCTGTATTCATCCTGCTGGTCATTTCTTACAGAACAATAATATTCCATAACATTCATATACCACAATTTACCCAACCATTCTCCAATTGATGGGCATCCACTCAGTTTCCAGCTTCTAGCCACTACAAACAGGGCTGCCACAAACATTTTGGCACATACTGGTCCCTTTCCCTTCTTTAGTATCTCCTTGGGGTATAAGCCCAGTAGAAACACTGCTGGATCAAAGGGTATGCACAGTTTGATAACTTTTTGGGCATAATTCCAGATTGCTCTCCAGAATTGTTGGATTCGTTCACAGCTATTTGGTACATAGTAAGACTTACTAAATACTTGGTGACAGAATGATTGAGTAGGGTTTTATATAATAAAGAGAATAAGAGTATCTTATTGGATAAAGGAAAAGAGAAATGACAAACATAAAATTCACCATATTAATTGCCCAAGGTTAGGCCTCTTTTTAAGCTGAAATCTTCATAGAGTCCATGGTAATTTTTAAAAGAATTACTGATTCATTCACCCAACAGTTATTTATGGATAGTTAACCAAATGATTTCTAGGGAGAGTTGGTTATAAGATAGTTTGACCATTAGGGAGTTGATAGCTTGCTTTCTGGTATTTATTTATAAGATTACATTATAGTAGAGACTTATAAATAACCATATTTTTTCTATTAGACAGGTAATAATAACAACAAAACACGTTATTATTGCAGATATTATTAGCTTCGTTTTAGTGATGAGGAGACAAGGAATTTGCCCCGTGCCACAAGCAGGTTTCAGCTAAGTTTTCAGTTGATTTGAGGTCCAGTTTCCTTTCCACTATAATGTCCTCTCCTGAATAATAGCTGACATTTACATAATACTTTTATATAGATTGCAAAGCACCTTATCTAAACACTACAGCCTTAATCATGAAATGTACAACTTTAGGATTTATATTGCAATAGGTGTTGTGTCACAGTTCCCTTTTAATGTCCTGACCCAATTTCCCTAATTGTCCTATTCAGTTACTTTTCCTCAGGTTATAATCATTGCCTCTTAATGTTTGATGGGATAAAGGTCTTTATCCAGTTTAGACATCATTAGACTATCAGGAACCTCTCTGGTACCTCCCTCCATTATGTCATCCTAGGTGCCTCCCCCCATTAGGTCATCCCCATCTCAGGTACCTCCCCCATTATGTCATCCTTCTTGTTACCCTATAAAAGAATCTTGTGTCCAACATTCACTTCTGGATTCTTGGAGACGATAGTTGTCATCCAGCCCTGGTACCAAACCATGGATCCATTTGGTCCCAGTAAATTTCTCCCTTGAAAGGGGAAATAAAATATTTAAATATTGAATATTGAATAAATATTGAAAATAAAATATTAAATTGTTCTCTAATATCTACCCTGCCTCAGTTTCTCCAGCATTACATAGGGAGAGGGGTTTGTCCACATTTCTTGGGGGTCTCTCATTTCTATAAGTTTATTTTTAAGGAGATAGGACCTTCCACCTAAACAACTGATGAACTCAAGCAGAAAGAAGGGAATCTGGTTTGATGTCTTTTTCCCAAGGACAGATACTAATTGAGAGCTCCATTAGTATCAAACCACTTCACTGTATATATATATAAGAAAGCTATAAATAAACTGACTGGATAGCATCTGCAATTCTTTAGGTCTGGAAGAGGATCAGTTAGGGCAGGTCATTTACAGGACTTAAGGATGTCAGCATTTCTTTAATGAATGCCAGATGGAGCAAACACCATTATCAAAAATTCGGTAGACCCAGGTTATGATTGGCAGGAAATTCTGCCATTTGACCACATTTTCTGAAATTGAAATGTACCCAGACTTATTCAGGCAGGAGTACAGTGGTCATTAACTGATCACATTCCCCAGATGATAGAAAACATTATTACATCAATATATGCTGGCACATTCCTTGGAGAATATGCTCTTTTCACTCTTGTCTTTTCATGAAAAAGATTTTATTTGTGCTGATTTAGGTCTCAATAACCTGGCCACAAATCTGTCTTTGGGACTACTAGAGAAGAAACCCCAAGGCAAAAAGAGATGTGTTGTCAGGCTTAGCAAATAACATTTTTTGTGTCCCTACTCCAGGAATGGAACTGAAAGGGATTTCCAATATTCCATCTTCTCTTGATAACTACTGAATTTTTCAGAAGAGAAAAAATAGGTCAGAAACTTTTTAGGGGACAAACCCTAATACCTTATATGTTTTACTAAGTCTGAACTTATTACGAAACAATGACCAAGGTGATTTTAGGAGCACCTGAGAAGATCCTTGTCTTTGCAGCAAATGAAAAACCTAAGAGACAAAGTTTTGGGGTAATTAATAATCAATTTATTAACTAGGCTGGTTGTTAATAAATTGATGGCCAGAAAGGTTTTTTTGTTTGTTTGTTTGTTTTTGTTTTTAATAACCAAAAACAAAGACACAAAAAGATTGGAAGTTTTAATATACTTTTGGAAAAGGCAAAAATCCTGACAGATGAAAATCACCCCTAATTGGTGAATAATTAATTAGAGAATGAGCTTAAAGTCTTCCAGCTCTTCCTGCTGAGAACACATGGATTGATTGTGACACTCACAGTCACCTCTAGTGATCTGGACAAAGGAATCAATCTCTACACAGATCCCTCTGATTGGTATTCTCCTTCATGACCTAGGTCACTCTAAAATTGAGTGGAAGGGAACAATGGAATGAGTTCATTGCTTTGGGGCAAAAATTCACCTGGATTAGATGATGTTTACACTCTAAACACAAGTAAGATCTCTTACTTACTAAGATCTCTTAGTGGCATGACCCTGAGGATTAGGGCAATCTCTATCAGCCATGATCTTTTTTTATTATTATTAATATTATTATAGCTTTTTATTTACAAGATATATGCACGGGTAATTTCTCATCATTGACCCTTGCAAAACCTTTTGTTCCAACTTTTCCCCTTCTTTCCCCCACCCCCTCCCCTAGATGGAAGATAGAACAATATATGTTAAATATGTTAAAGTATAAATTAAATACAATATGTGTGTATATATATATATATATATATATATCCATTTGTTCAATAATGAAGAGAACCAGCTACACCCAGTGAAAGAACTAGGGGAAATGAGTGTGAACCACAACATAGCATTGCCACTCCCTGTTTTTGTCTACCTGCATTTTTGATTTCCTTCTCAGGTTAATTTTATCTTATTTCTAAGTCCATTTTTTCTTGTGCAGCAAAATAACTGTATGGAGATATCTCCATACAGTTATTTTGCTGCACAAGAAAAAATGGACTTAGAAATAAGATAAAATTAACCTGAGAAGGAAATCAAAAATGCAGGTAGACAAAAACAGGGAGTGGCAATGCTATGTTGTGGTTCACACTCATTTCCCCTAGTTCTTTCACTGGGTGTAGCTGGTTCTCTTCATTATTGAACAAATGGAACTGATTTGGTTCATCTCATTGTTGAAGAGGGTCATGTCCATTAGAATTGATCATCGTATAGTATCGTTGTTGAAGTATATAATGATCTCCTGGTTCTGCTCAGTTCACTCAGTATCAGTTCATGTAGGTCTCACCAGGCCTTTCTGAAATCATCCTGCTATCAGCCATGATCATCAGGGATTGGCTGACGGACCTACAGAATCTGGTCCCTGAATGAGGAAATAAAACCCTTGGATGCTAATTGATAACGAACTATTAATATAATAGAAAACGATCATTTCTCTCATCGTCTACAAATTGTTCTCTTTTCCTCCTACTGGGTAACATCTGGAAACAACACTGATCACTCTACAGAAATCTATGGTACAGTGGAATAAGAATACAGGATGTAGAGATAAATGATTAAATTCTCATCCAATAATCTTGGCCAAATCACAGCCTGAAACTCAGTTTCCTTATTTACACAATGAGGAAATGATAGCACCAATCTCACAAGAATGTTGGGAGGATCAAATGGATAATAAATATGTAAAGCTATTCCAAATATATAAATGTATTATTATTTCATGACCTATGAACTGCTGTTAAAGACCAGATTCAAAAGGTCTTCTCAATCTTTTCACTTCTAATTTTTCTGAGGCATTTAAAATAATTCAGCTGCCCTTCTTTCTTAAATCGGTCTTTGGCTTCAGTGGTGCTCCTCAGCCTCCTAGTCCTTCTACTTTGTTTTTTCACAGACTTCTTTATAGTTCCCAAGATGTGGACATTTCTCTAATATTCTGTCATTTGTCTTTCCATATAATCCTTTCCTTGTGAGTAGATGAAATTCAAATGTTACCTCCTCCTTGAAGTCTCCCATGCTCATTCTATCCATCAAGTTTGTAGTAATTTCCTTCCCATTAGGCTCTGTGATGATCGTGTATTTTAAAATCAGCCGGAGTCAGGAATTCAGATTAAGGGGAAATCTTCAATCTTTATTCTCAGTAGAGGTGAAGAAGGATCAGAGGTGAAGGGGGGTGAGAGGTGAAGGGGGATTAGCAATGTCAGCAGCTGCGTAATTCTTTACACAGACCAGAACCCAGCCAGCAGTCTCTCCCTGCCTCTCTTCCTGCCCCTCTGCCTCCACTCACCAAAATCGTCATTTCCTATACAACACATCAGGACTTGCATAGAGAGTGGGCGGGGGCCATTCTTTCTCCAAGCATATATATTAATAGAGTATGGTCCAATTTCTATTTAGCCTCACATGCTTGAGACCTCAATGCATCAACTCAAGCCTCAGCCCATTACAAGGCTCTACATAGTATTATTTGTATGTCCCTAAAGAGGCACATTATCTTGCCCTTGAGGGCAAGGAACAATCATGACTCAGGTCAGAACAAGGCAGGTCAAAGCTCCCATTCTGAACAGAGTATAATTGGGCTTATGAGGAATCTTCTACTTCCATCCCCAATGAGGTAGGGAGACCAAGTATCGAAGGAAAAGATTGTAAAGATGATGATGATGATGTTGATAATGATGATGATGATGATGATCCAGATGGGTCCTGCTACAAGATTTTAAGAGAACCAAGGAGATGTGCATATGCCAGAAGGAGACATTGTTTGGGGGCCCTTGAGTGCAGTATTACCAAGAGAATGGAACTCCTAGATGAAACAATTCAGTTCATGGTGTTTGGGAAGCTTTAGAGTTTGTTCATAACTTGAAGCCATTCCAGTTCCAATGATCTTGCAGTGAAGAGAGCCATTTACACCCAGAGGGAGGACTGTGGGAACTCAATGTGGATCACAACATAACATTCTCACTCTTTTTATTATTGTTTGATTGCATTTTGTTTTCTTTCTCCTTTTTTTCCTTTTTGATCAGATTTTCTTGTCAGCAAGATAATTGTATAAATATGTATACATATATTGGATTTAACATATTTTAATGTATAACATATATTGGATTACTTGCCATCTAGGGGAGGGGGTAGGAGGAAGGAGGGGAAAATTTGGAACACAAGGTTTGGCAAGGATCAATGTTGAAAAATTATCCATGCATATGTTTTGAAAATAAAAAGCTTTAATAAAAAAATAATTATTTGAGGCCATTTTCATCAAAGATGGGAAAATAGCTAGAATAGTTCATTGACCTGAGAATTTGCACCTGGGTTTTGCTATGACTCAGGTTAGCCCTAAGAAATCTGTTCACTCTCAGAAGCAGTTCAGAAAATGACAGTCTATCTCTTATTTCTTAGTTCCCTAAGTGGTTCCCTAGTGGAAAGAGCTCTGATCTCAGGGCCAAATGAGACCTAAGCCCAAATCCTATCTTTCACACTTATTAACTGTGTGACTGTAAACAAGTGATTTAACATCTCTAAGCCTTAGTTTCCTGACATGTAAAATGCAGGTAATTGCACCTATAGACTGTGTTTCAAAACAAATGAGATAACATTTGTTTTATACAAACCATAAAGAACCACATATATGGCAGCAGTTCAGCATTCAGCAAAGAATTGGAAACAAAGGAGAGGTCCATAATAGACTGGGGAATGGCTAAACAAAGCGTGAACGACAAAACATCTATATTGTACCTTCTATATGCCAGGCACCATGCTAAGTACTTTACAAATTATCTCATTTGATCCTCACAACAATCCTGGGAGGTTTGTGCTGTTATTAATCCCATTTTGTTTCCCTAGAGTCTGATGCAACTTCTCACACATAGTAGGTACTAAATAAATGTCAAATTGAATTTTATCCATGACTAAAATAATCAAAACTCATACCCCAGGAGAGCTTCAAATTATCCTGAGTCACAGGGTTACTTCCAAGTTAAGACAAAGGAAATTTTAAACATTTACCCTACATTCATAACAGAAATTGCAGGCATTGAAAACACCAAGTGTAAGCTACCAAGAAGCTTTATCTTTAGGGAAAAAAATTATAAACATTGGAAAATACATGCCTGATACTTCATAATGAAACCAAGAAATGACAAAGCAGCCTTATCATCCCCATTTCATCATTATCTGTCTTTGTATCTAATCTATTATTTATTATTGGACAATAGCAATTGTCTGCCTCACACAAGAGATGGTACAAAAGAAAGATCCATCCTGCCCCAGACTTTGTAATCAGAGTTAAAATTGGCCAATTTTGAAGAATGAAATAGGATGAAAAGTCATTCTATTTAGTTGTATTCATTACTGTGCCAAAGAACAAGAACATGGCTCCAGGTGGTAGAAGCAGAAGCTGAATAAGTATAACTACCACCAGAGAGCTCTTTATCCAATCCAACAAACATATATTAAGCACCAACTATGTACCAAGTACTCTGTCAAGTGCACAATTAATAATAATAATAATAATAATCCCTGCCTTTAAAGAGCTCAAAATCTAAAGAAAAGAGATAATAAAGGGGGTGGAAAAGTGGGGGAGATGGAGCATCTTGTTGAGTGGAATTGCATTTGGGTAGATTAGCTAAGCAAAGTAGAGAGAGCGGAGAGTTCCGTTTATGCTCTCTATAAAGGAAGGCATTAGGAGTTTAGTGCTCCATCCTCCAGCTCTCCAGTCATAAGCGAGCAAGGGTAGGCTAAGAGACATGGTGGCAATCAAGGTTTGATTTGGCAGCAGAATGATGAGTTGAAAAGTTGATGAGCTTATCCTAGAAGGGAAATGTTGTTCTGTATAATTGAAATCATGTAGAGCAGAAGATGAAATGGTTTTGTGCAAACATGTATTTGTTTTTTCAATCTATGCATGGGGAGAAGGGTAACCTTATGCCTCCACATTTCCTATTGTTAGAGATATTCCCTTTAACGGATATAACCCAAGATTCTACATACCTTTAAGTTCTATGGCATGAAATCAGAATTAAACTGGTTTCTGCTTTTAAACTCAAGAACATACATTATATTCAAATCAGGCTGGAGCCATGGGAATTACCAGAAGTCTTATTGTAAAAGGATACAAACATCAGAACCCATAAAGCCCATATTCAGTAATGGCTCTGGGAAAAGATGAAGCATCATCAATATTCTGAGATCATCATTATCCCTTTCATACTTAATCCATTATTTATCATTAAACAATATGAACAGTTGGCAATTTCATATATACCACTTGAAGGAATGCAAGGTGCCACAGTTCTGGGAAGACAAAAGACCTAAGTTTGAGCCCCAGGTCAACTGAAGACTTAGCATATGGTGCAGAGAAAAATTACTTAAGCTCCTGTAGCTTCCATTTCTTCAAGCATAGAATAAAAATTTGGACCAAATAAGGTTTTCTTTGTCTCTAAATTACTATGATTCTTGACATGAAGATAAGTGTAGTGTTTTTGATGATAATAGTGGCTTCAGTTCTCAACTGTATGACCTGGTTATATGAGCCTCACTTTGCCTTATCTGACAAATAGAAGCAACAATATATGGATACCTCACCTGTATACTGTAAATGCCATAAGAATATCTAATCTTTCTATCTCTACTTGGGCGTTCTATGTGCAAGGTACAAAAGACAAATATCATTACCCTCTGATTAGAAAATATTGAGCTTGTGAATTCCCTTTCCTCTATTATCCATTCCAGATATAGCTATCTCTCCTATAAGTATTATTTGAATATCATATAGCAGCTAAGTGGCATAGTAGATAGTGCACCAAATCTAAAGTCAGGAAGACTTCCTGAGTTCAAATTCTATCTCAGATACTTTACTAGCTAGCTGTGTAATCCTATTCACCTCAGTGTCCTCATCTGTAAAATGAGCTGGAGTAGGAAATGGCAAGTCATTTCAGTATCCCTACCAAGAAAAACCCGAACAGGATCACAAAAAGTAAGATACAGTTAAAAATGACTAAAAAAACAACAAAATGATTTTCTAAAATTCTGTGCAGGAATGTAAAATTTAGTTGTTCAGATGCACAGTTTATTTGGAGCTTGACAGGGGAAGAAAAGATGAGAAGGAGTTTGAGAGAGAGGAGAAGTCATTTGCTTGATTTCCAAACTATCTAATTCACTCGTTCCCAAACCATAGTCCAGAAATATGAAAGGGCAGGTGGATAATAAAGAATATAACATTAGTATGCAGGCGCGGGAGTTAAATGCTAAGGACCATGGCTTCAGCATGGATATTATAGTCGTTTCCACACCCATCCACCTGACTCTTCCTTCTGCCATGGAGCTAAAGCCAATTACTCTGAAGCTTCTGGCCGAACTTTCTTGTTTAAAAAACTATTGTGCTACAAAATCAAGGCCTCTCTCCAAATCTCATGTCTGGTTACAAAGCTAACCCTTGGTTAAAAAGCTGAAGAAAGTATCAGGTTCAATGGCAAACCTCTAGCCACAAAAAGAACTCTTTCCCATTTGTCAGAAGGAACCTAGACCATTCATGACGGAGTGGGACATCCAAAGCAAACTTCTCCATCTCTTGACATTGGGACTTAGGGGACGGAATCAGGCTCACTCGATTCCCTTTTATCTCCTTGTCACCAACAACATTCCCATCCCCAAGTTTGAATTGACTTGACTCTAATATTGTTCTGCTGAGATGATGGTTGGGATCAGCAAAACAGCACTGTTATAAATGTTATGGGCTTCATAAAAACAGTCACAGAGGCTATAAAACAGTAGGTGACTGAGGCTGCAGCAACATCCTCATCATGACTTAGCATGACTTGCCTGAGTAAAGAAACAAATTACAGGTAATTCTTTCCACCTCCATTGTTGAGCAATGAGACACAAAGAATGCAACGACTATAAAGAAAGAGAGAACAAGCACTTAACTACGAGACAAGAGATGAAATTTGTTCTGGGGAAGGATACGATGACTGGTTTACTAGGGAGATGTTAATCATTCAGTCCAACATTGTATCCGATAGGGAAGATATATACAAAGTTATTCATATATGTTTATATATGGGCAGGTGTACAAATATACATTTGCATGTTTGTTCATTTCGGTCACATCTGATTTTTCATGATCCAATTTGGGGATTTCTTGGCCAAGAAACTGGACTAGTTTGCCATTTCCTTCTCCAGCTCATTTTACAGATGAGGAAATTGAGGTAAATAGGGCTAAGTGATATATCTAGGGTCACCTAAGTGCCTGAGGCTGGATTTAAACTCATAAAGATGAGTCTTCCTGATTTAAGTCTAATATTCTATTCTCTGTGCCACCTACCTACCCCACATAGAGCTAAGTATATGTGTGTATACATATATGTGTGTGTATATGTATGCATGTATATATAAATAGATGTGCGTACAAACATGTGTGTTACATACACACATGTTACATGCATTGTGTTCACATGATATATGTTTATATAAATGTTTTGTGTACTCATGCATTTCTCTCTGTGTGTAGCTCTTCAAGTAAGAGCGAGCTTTGGAACCAGGGGACCTGGGTTCATTTCCTGCTCCTAATACACTATAACCCTGAGCTTAATTCTCAGTGCTCTGGGCAACTCTTTGAGATAGTTCTTAACCTTTTTTTTTTTTTTGGTATCATGAATCTTTCTGGCAGTTTGATGAATCTGTGTACCCCTTCTCAGAATAAAGTTTTCAAATGTATAAAATACAATATATACGATTACAAAGGGAATGGGTTCCATTGTGCTAGATGCACTAGGCTTGGAATCAGAAAGATTCTTCCTGAAATTAAATCTGATTTCAGACCCTTAATAGCTGTGTGACCCTGGTGAGATCATTTTACCCTGTTTGCTTCCATTTTTTCATCTGTAAAATGAGCTGGGGAAGGAAATGGCAAACCATTCTAGTATATATGCCAAGAAAGCCCCAATTGTGGTCACAGTCAGACATAACTGAAATGACTAATCAACCACAAAGTTATCAAATATTTTTTAAAATACAAATTCACAGAACCTGGGTTAATAAACCCTGCTCTCATTCTATCTATTGCAGAGAAGGTGCCATCGGCATTAGTAAAAGAAGTTCACGTATTGTTTCCTACACTAGGGAAACTGCAGATCCAGTACCAGTCTCTAGACCTATTCTGGGAATTACAGGATTTACAGAAATCTAAGCCAAGGATAGTTCTGGGAGTTCATTCATTTGTTCAAAAATATTTATCAAGTACCTACTCATACTAGACATTGTTAGGTGCTTTGAAACCACTGCTTTTCCTCCATGGAAAAAGACACTTTTTTTTGAATTCTGCTACTGCATTTAAGCTGCAGTATCCGACCCATCAATGAAGAGGGTGAGAGGCCTTTCAAAGTCTGGATGTACCATCCATGTGTATACTTCCTCCAACAGCATATCCCCCCAAACACATCTCCACCTTCTCTTTCTTTGATCTCCTTGACTAGGGCCCCTAATATACCTTCAGAAAAGAAGCTTTTATTCTATCTGAGGCTTCTGAATGTCTTGGGGTACCAGGGCAGCTCATAAGTTGGTCCCCAGTTGTCCCTGCATGAATGGGATCTATCTCCTTTTCTTTATCACATATCTCTTCAATACAATCTTTTACATGAAAAAAAATCTGACATCAGAAAGTAAATTAACTTGGGAGTTGTTGAGAATTTATTATTTCTCATTCCCAATAGGAAATCATAACAGGAGGTGAAAGGGGTGAGATCGTAATAGGAAAAGAACATATTTTCTCTTTGGGGTATTAACAAATCTCATTGGGAAAAAGTGTTAGGCAGGATGAGCCATACTTTGGAGATGCTGAAAAGGTGTTGATTTGTTGTTCTTGACTATACTTGTTCTATTTGAGATATATGGGGGTGGGAAATAGTATATAGTGATTGAAATGTTTTAAAAAGAGGAGAGCATCAATGTGACATTTTATAAATACACAAAAGAAAACAAAAAGTTTAGAAGGAAGCACAAGCAAATAGAGTAATTATATTACTAGCTTGTTAAATTCAATATAGCTTCAAAAAATGAATTATAGAGAATGGAAATTCACAGTTTTATATATACACTCCCTTTTTTATTGTTGTTCTCTTCACATTGAAATATTTATTACTGGTTATGTTGTTCATGGAAAAGAAAATTAAACTTGTAAAAATGTGTTACTTTCCCCTCTCCAAAAAAAGTGCTTTCCTAGCTATAGTCTCTAAAAGGTAAAATTGAAAAAAAAATTTAAAGGATGTGAACATGTACAGGTTGAGATGCCTCATGGAGAGAGAGGGAGTAATTGAGCAAAGCCATACTGGGAAATGATCATGAGTTTGAATTGACTCCCAGGGTGAAGAAAAATTTTTGGAGCTACGTCCTCACTTTATATTAAAGGAAAATGAGCACCACAAAAAATCAATACATGTGCTCTGCTTCCACTGATGTATTATTAAATATTTCCAAGCATATTAGAATCTTAATTTTTTGACATATCTTATGCTCATCTTAAAAATGACAGTATGCTAAAAAAAAAAAAAAAAACCAACAGAGTTTAATGGATGTCAGGAAGGAAAAATGTAGGAAATGTATAACACCTCTGTATCTTTCATTAGAGGTAGCTGGGTGGGTAATGTCCTGAATTTGGAATTGGGAATTCCAATTCTGCCTCGGGCATATCTTAGCTGTGTGATCCTAGACAAGTCACAAAACCTCTTATTCTTGGTTTCCTTAACTATAAAATGGGGATAATAATAATACCACACATCTTACAGAATTATTGTGAGCATCAATGAGACAAACATATGTAAAGTTCTTTATAAAACATATGGTCCTGTGTAGATGCTAGCTATTATTTTACATTATTTCACTATATTAAGAAATCTGTGTTTACATTTATAGGTTCATTTGCCTATATTCTCTAAGTTTAAGAAATTTCAGGAATTTAACATAATTAAAGGAGGAAAACCAGCATGTTTTATAATGTGTTAAAATAAGACTAAATAAGAATGACCCCAGAACAAATTTACTGCTTACATACAGCAAAATATTGTCCATTTCATGCTTGTGAAGTTCAGAGTTTCAATCATTTGCCTGATGAACATATTGACAGACTATCTATTTCAGAACCCTGGAGAGCCTTTAACTAGTAAGAGTTTTATTATAAAATTTAAGCCAATTTTGAAATAAAAATCACAATGATAATAGAATCTCCAATTCATCATTCATACCAATGTGTGGCCTCTATACTGGCCATGATGATTCACCATCAGCCATGATACTCTTTCCAACAAAAGGAAAATTTACAAGAAAACTTTCTTTAAGTTTTTGCTGTCATTTCACCTCATCCCTCTAATCATCACAAAGGCTTAAATTTGAATTGTGCTTTTGCAGACCCTTTATCTTGAAAGGTACTTTTTCATCCAAATGAACTGTGAACTTGATATAATGTTAGAAGAAAGGAAAAACACAAGGTAAAGGGAATATAGAAGGGAATATTAGCTAACTACACCCTTGGAATGACATCTTCAATGGGGCCAGTGTCCTTTCACTGCTAGCAAATCAACAATACAGCTGATGGTGTAAGACCTGGATTTAGGTGTGAAATTCTAGCTCTAAGGCTAAAGTACTGGTGAAAAGATTTAAACCCAAAACCTTATAATCTGAGGGACAGAACATTATATTGATTTACTAGAAGACAGTGTGAAAAGATTATGGGCAGAGATATAAAGGAGGGGGGAGATAAATTTTTAAAAAGTCCTCCAAAGGAATTTTAAATCATTTTGAACTTGAGAGCAGATGAGGTGATGATATTTACACTGTCAAAGCTTCTACATAGCAGGTGAATTGTTGTTCATATTTCCATAAGAAAACAAAAATGTCTTGCTTATTTTGTGTTCCCTCTTGTAGAAGAATAATGAACTGAAGAATATGCACTTTACAAATTAGGATCTATAATTATTTGTCCAAAAGCTGGGAGGTGTTTTAAAATATAATTTTTATATCAAATTCCATCCAATCCCTCAACAACAACAAAATCTCCAAGGAGTAAGGGTCCTCAGAGACCATCTGATCTGAATTATACCTATGGAAGTATTGTATCTATAATGGCTCTGATGAGTACTCAAAGCAGCCTCCATTTGAAAATCATCAATGACCAGAAAACCATTAAGCATGCCATTCTACTTTTGGCCAAATTTTGCTATTGAGGTTTTTCCTACATTAACCTAAATATTCCCCCTCTTCAATTTTCATCCATTTCTACTAGTTCTGTCTTCTGTAGCCAAGAAAAACACATCTAATCTTTCTTTGATATGCTAGCCCTTGAAATATTTGAATATAGCTATCATGCCTGACTGGAATATTCTTTTCTCTGAATATTAACTTTGCCAATTCCTTCCATTGATCTTCATATTAAATCATGCCAGTCCCTTCCCATCTAGGTCAGTCTCCTCTGGCTGCCTTGCCTTTCCTAAAATGCCCAGAACTGTATTCAATACTTTAGATAAGGTCTGACTAGACCACAAAGGTACTATTCACCATCATATTCTAGGCACTATTTCTCAATATTGCCTAAAGTCCCATTAGATTTTGAAACTGTTTTTATACTCTTTTATTTAGTTTTATTAAGTTTGTAGTACAGTAAACATGCCAGTCTTTTCCCAATTCTATTCCACAAGCATTGAAGTGGTGTTATTGTACAAGACGCTATCCTTTGTGCTGAAAATAACAAAGAAAACCAAAAAATCTTCCTGCCCTCAAGAAGCTTACAAATTAAGAGATGAAATGTGACAACTTGAGAGCAAAGAGAGAATACCAATGAATGAGAGGATATTTCATATTAACTTTTCTAAGCATTTCTTCTGCTATTTTGACTATATTATTTTCTTTTTCAGGCTAGACTTTCACAATATAGATAGACGAGTAAAAATTGGTTAAGGGAAATAGTAACATTATTATGTTTTTTAAATTACCATTTACCAACTTTACTATGATTCATATTTTGTAGCAATTAAAAATTTCTATCACATATTCAAGTTCAGTCAGTCAATAAACACTTATTAAGTGCCTATCATTGTGACAAGAGCTATGCTAAGTGTCTGGGGATATAAAACAGACAAAAAGTAGTCCCTGCCCTCAAGGGAATCAATTTGATGGAGGAGACAACAAACAAATAAGTACAAGCTACTTTTCTACAAGAAAAGATGACTGGTTGTTGTCCTTCATTCTCAAAGAGAACCAGAATGACATCACTATGTTACAATTTACAATGTGTCCGACTGTGGCTAATCAGACCAATACCAGTTTGGCAACCTTGACCACAGACAGGGTACAAATAGTCATGTGAACATTTGAGGTACTTTCTCTAAACTTGCACATCTGGCAGTCCTTTTGAGCTACTTCAATTCTGCCTTGCTAATAGAACATAGCACCTTCTCTGTGCCAGTGTTTCACATGTTACCCAATCAGTTCCAAAGTTCTTAAGAGAGACCTTGAGACTATCCTGTATCATTTTTTTCTGACCATCCTGTGAACTACTAACATAACCTGTATAAAAACAAAATTTAATTTAGCAGGTAAATTTGGAGCAGAGAAAGGAAAGAGAGCAGATCTCTCATTCAAGAATTAAAAGCTAATGGTTCTAAAAAACTATTTCTCTTAAGAGTGTGCAGCTGACAAATCTTGATAATATGATATCTTTTGTCTGGATATATCCAAATGAAAACTCGACACATCTTTGTCTTGTTCTATAAAATTCCCTTATACAAAGTAAACTGCTAAAATTATTTTAATTATAATAATAAGCTACTTGATTCTGTCCACTTCTCAATGTTTCTAAGAACATATAAGTTGAAACTCCCCTGCAGACTGCTTACAAATAAATAAGAGTAATTTTGAGAGATTTGATAACAAAATCAATACAAAGTTTGTTTCTCTAATATTTCTATAAACCTCATTTTCTTCATCTGTAAAGTAAGGCAGTTGAATTAGATCAAAGGTTCTTGATCTCTGTATGTGTGTATGCTTATGTGTGAAAAAGAGGGAGGGGAAGAGGGTGAAAGTTAGGGAGAAAGGAACTCTGGCAATCTGAAGGAGTCTAGGAAATCCTTCTCAGAATTATGGTTCTAGATGCATCAAATAAAATACATGTATTATGTGTGAATACATACATATGATCATATATATAGATATATATATTATATCTATATATATGATCATATGTAATGGGCTGAGGCTTGAGTTAATGCACTGAGGTCCCAAGCACATGAGGCTAAATAGTAATTGGACCATACTCTATTAATATATATGCTTGGAGAAAGAATGGCCCCCACCCACTCTCTGTGCAAGTCCTGATGTGTTGCATAAGAAATGACGATTTTGGTGGGTGGAGGCAGAGGGGCAGGAAGAGAGGCGGGGAGAGACTGCTAGCTGGCTTCCTGTTGCAGCTGCACACATTGTGATTGTGATCCCCCCTTCACCTCCGATCCCCCTTCACCTCCGATCCTTCTTCACCTCTACTGAGAATAAAGATTGAAGATTTTCCCTTAACCTGAATTCCTGACTCTGTTTGATTTTAAAATACGCAGTTATCACAATCATACAATCTAGGTTAAGAACTCTTGGGTTCAATAATCTCCAAATTTTGTTCTAGCTCTATAGAAGATACATGTAAAATCGATACAAAAGATTAGAAGAAAAAGCAATCACAAAGAAAATGATAATTAGAAATAAACTTTGACCATTATGAACCAAATACATAATTTGGATTGCAATTTTGGACCTAATTATAAGGTACTCCATGAATTTATGAAACATAATAACCTTTTCTTAGTGTGAGTTTAGTCTAATTAGATAATTTTTCTATATTGTTGCCTGAATAGGATATAAACACAATTGGACAGATTCTAAGGTGACTGACTGGCTAGAAGAAAAATTTGCTCTGTATGGTAGAAAGGCCACAGGTGGGCACAGCTGCCACAATCCTTGGCACTAATAATTCTGTACATCCATTTCCCAAGTTCTGCCATTCAACCATTTCCTTCCAGTCCTATATCCCAAGCAGGTATCCATTTTCTTAGCTATAATCTTCACTGTATTGATTGTTCTGAATAAAACTAAGTCTCCTCCTCTGTATAATTTGTGATGTCATAATTAGGTAGGGAAGGCAGATATTAGAGCTTCAAAAAATTTATGAGCTTTGATACTTCAAAGAGAGTATTGTGCTCAAGAAATGCCAAGATGAAGTTAAAGGGCACATTAACCTAGAATATTCTCTAAAGCTCTCTCTCAATGCACCTTTACCATTCATTGCATTAGTTAGAACTATTTCTTGCTCTATGTTTTACTAGCATCTCAAACCTAAGACCATGGATTGAAAGGATTATTGGCCCACTATCCTACAATTTATGCATCTACAAGTCTATGTAGTAAGAGTGACTATTTTAAAACAAGTTTGTTTCACTTTGGCTCAAAAGGCAAAACAAGAACTAGGAGGTAAAATTTTATTTGTAAAAGGAGATTAATATTATGTATATCTATTTGGAATTATTCAAGAAATGTAACTTTTGACCTAGAAATCCCCATAGTTTATATTCTGAAGAAATCAAAGAATCCATATAAACCAAAAAAGTTATAATAACAAAATATATATAAGAATATTTTCTGTAATATCAAAAGATTAAAAATAAAATAGGTATTCTTCTCCTGAGAAATGGTTAAACAAACTGTGGCACCTGCTGCAATGGAACATTGTCGGGCAGTAAGAAATGAAAGACAAAGAAATTAGAGAAATATGGGAAGATTTATATGAAGCAGTACCATGCAAAGTTAGTTCACAGATCCAGTGAAATATAAAAGCATTTCATTTGTCCTAGAACTTTTCCTAGATGTTCCTCCCATTTTAGGTTCCTATTTGCAACATGATATTCATGAAATTAAACATTTACTAATCAATCCTAAAGCTTTTACGAGCACTTGCTATATGCCAGGCACTTTGCTAATCCCCAATGTGTTAGATGAAGATTATATAAAATAATATAATAGCACCTGCTGCTTCTACAAGAGTTTACCTGAAGTTGGAATCGGAATGTCATTTTCACAGATAAACTGAATACAAGGCAAGTTGAAATGGTGACAAAGGAAAGATACAACCAAAGCAAAATACAGCCATTTGAGTAGGAAGAGAGTACTCAATCCTCCAGGGTAGCTTTTGCTATATATAAAGGTCAGGAGGGGGCTGCTGGATAGAGTATTTTGAGTCAGGAGGACCTGTATTCAAATCCAGCCTCTCATACTTAACACTTACTAGATGTGAGGGCAAGTCACAACTCCAATTGCCTCACGATTTTTTAAAATGCAAACATATATAAAATTCAATGGCCTGAAAGTGACAGTTATGTTGCTCAAGTAACATAATCAGTATGCATATCAACTTTCTTGCCAGAGATAAATTTTTTGGAGTCTCTTTACTGTATGTTGACTGTGTAGAGCCTGCAGACACAGTCTGAGTAATAATAAACCAAATGACTAATTACATCAAAGGAAAGAGTGTACACTCACATTCCCAAATCTCCACTATAATGATCTACATGGTTAAGTAAAGCAATCATATAGTTAAGTAAAGTAATCACATTCATACCCACATTCACTAAAGCTCTTACAACCATGAGGATTTTTTTCCCATTTACAATTGCGGATCCTGCTTCTCTACAACCAACTCTTCGTGCTGTATATGTCATTAGCCCATTTTATTTCATCGCAGGTTAGATGAAACATTGGACTTAGATGCAGAAAGTATTGAAATCACTCAGTCTTTTAACTAGTTTGTGCTTCAGCTTCCCCTTTTGTAAAATAGAGATAATAATACCACCCACTTCCCAGAGTTATTGTGAGGATACAATGAAAATAATATTTGTAAAGCCCTTTTCAAATTTTAAAGTGCTACAGATATGATAGTCATTGCTATTGTTTCATTATGATTTTGTCCATTAATAAGACTGAAATAAATTCATGTAAAGATGATGCCTTTTTTTCCTCAGTGTTATTGGTCCTGGCAGGATTGGTCCCAGGGTATAATTACAAAATAGGCTAAATTTATTTTCACTTTTTCCCATGGAATTTCTTGCTCCCCCATAAACTTCAAGAACATTCTCATTCTCTCTCTCTCTCTCTTTTTCTCTCTCTCTTTTTTTCTCTCTCTTTTTCTCTCTCTCTCTTTTTCTCTCTTTCTTTCCTTTTCCCTCTCCCTCGGTTCCTCCTCTTAAAGTTTGATTTTTGTAATATTTTTAAAAAGACGAATCCCACGTACAACTGTTTTTCCTCCATTACTGGAGATGCACATCTTGTAAATACCTATGACTGCAGATTTATACACAGGTAAATCTATCAGAAATTGCTTTCATAGAAAAACAGACTATAATTTATTAGAAGGTAGTCTTAGGCAAGCATTTTGTACCATACACCTATAATAAATTCTGGTTAGAAAAAATTATTTAGATATATGAAAAATCATGTGAAAAAGGTGGAAGGATTAGAATTTATAAGTTTTGTGGCTATGTCAAAAGAGAATAATCCAAATAAGAGTTAAGAAAATTTTAAAAGATAAAATCAAAAATGTACTTAAATAAAATCAACAAAGACTGAAACAGATAATCCCAGGAGGATCATGAGAAGGCAGGCACACTGATATATTTTAAAGGAAATTGTGATCTACTATAGTTATTCTAAAAATTAACTTGGGATTATGGGAGATTTTTACTAAATTGTTCCTACTCTTCAAGGTAGTGATTCTTATGCTAGACATTTTCCCTGAAGATGGCAAAAATAGGTCCTGTATATACCATTTTTGCAGTAACCAAAGAAATTAAAACAAATTGGATGACCATTGATTGTAAAAATAGATGAAAAAATGATAAATGAATGTTGTGGAATACCATTACATCATAGGAAATAGATATAGTTTTTTATCAATATATGTGACATCTAGATAACGAGAAGGGGGCTGGCACTTTTTAGAACAAACCAATCTAGAAAAGGTGAGGAGAAAGACAAGAGAGTTAAAATGAGCAGAGGAATCTCAAGAGGAGAATGGAACAAAAGCCAGGAAAATCCACGAAGTCACTACAATGTCCATGGCTATAGGTTCTGAGTTTTTCTACTTTATGTTGGTCCTCTGTTTTTCCTTGTGTCATATTTGTAATGAGTGGGAATGTCTACTATATCAATAGAAGGTCATAGCTTATAGCACTCTTAGAAGGCAATTAAGTGGCAATGTCAACAGCACTGGTCTTAGAGGCAGAAAGACAATTTAAAACCAGTCTTAGACACTGAATAGCTCTACAAATGTGGGCAAATAATTGAACCGTTATTTGCCTCAGTTTCCTCAATGTAAATGGATTAAACACAGTACTTACCTTGTAGAGTTGTGAGGATCAAATGAGAGAAAATTTGAAAAGGGCTCAGGATGGTGCCTAGTACATAATAGGTGTTTTATATATATATATATATATATATATATATATATATATATATATATTCTATTCCCTTCCTTTCAGCATTCCAAAACCCATATCTCAAACCAGGATTAGGCTAGTAGGTAAATAAATGTCATCTACAGTCCCTTGATGTAGCCTCTTCCTAAGCTACATCCGAGTTTATTACACTATTGGGAAAATCATCTATTGAAAAGCTAGCTCTGAAATATCACCAGTTCCCTTTTTATCAGACTAACTCAATGATACATGAATTCAAGAAAACATTTAGTTAAAATATAATGCATTAAAAGAAACAAGGAAATGAATTAGATAGCAAACATGTCAACTACTTTTTGAATGTGAAAAAAGTGTTTTTAAAAATCTATTTGACAAGCAGTTCCAAGGCTATGTGTGTATGTGTGTGTGTATACATACATATATGTGTGTTTTTGCTAGCTATAGATATATATGTATGTGTGTGTATATATATGATATATATGTGTGTGTATACTATATATACATATATATATATGCACACACAAACACCATATTTGCTAGTTATCTTGAAAAGAAGTAAAAGTTATCTGTTTTCATACCAAGAGTAATGATTTCATATAGTTTTGATTTTGGTTTAATATCCCTTAAAGTACATCACATTTTTGCTGACTTTTTTCCAATTTCACCTTTCTGTGAAGGAAGGAACTGTGTGCTAAGTGAAATGTGAAACTCAAAGCCTTCCATGGCATATTCATGCCTTTGAGAAAAAATAAAAACACATCAAAAAATATTTCTGCAGAGAAATAGGACACACAGCCTCAACCTCACAGACAAAGTTTCCATGATGCTGGACTGCTAGACAATATAATGTTATTCTGTTACAAGGCCTAGAAAAGCAGGAGAAATACAAATTGTCACACAGAATAGCAGACAAATGTCCATTGACCTCAAGGATAGCCCTACTTTCATACTGCCATGAAAAAATAGTCAGAATATGTCCATTTACATCAAAGGAAATAATAGCATCCTGACTTCATATACCCAGAGTATATAAGTATATAGCCTAGTGCCTAGCAAATTATCAGCACTTGACAAATATTAGTCGAATTGAGTTCATTTTGGGATTCACACAGTCTAGTCCCAGTATTTATTTTAGTACATATTTAATAAATTGTTGCTTAATAAATTTAGTCAGAATTCCAGTAAGAATAGGCATTCATAACCACTAGTACAAAGATCACCTTTGTATTTCCTTGCTCCCTGACTCAAAATGCTAAGAGTTTTTACTAATTAAAGAATTATTTAAATTAGGTGGTCAAGAAACCCTAATTTATTAAGCACTTCTTTCTGGTACTCTGCTAAATGTTGGGGTTACAAAGATAGAAATTAAACAATCCCTGCCCTCGAGTAGTTAGCTTTGTCTGGTCTCACTCCTAACCTCCTTTTCTTCCCTACTTCCCTCTCCCACCCCCACCAAACCCTGGCAGAAAGGCGAGTTTCTAAAGATCAAATATGAGATTAGATGGTGATGTGTTGTATTTTTTTGTACATTTTGTACATTTTGCCCAGTAGACTGAAGTATATTTATTTTTATGAGATCTAAAATTATGTGCTACTTGCAATTCCATTCTCATTCAAAACCAAAATAGGCAGCAGTTATAGAGGTCAGCTGTGACCAAAATATTCAGCAATCAGTTATTAGTTTACCCTGGTCAATGATTTCAAGGTCTCTGATTAGTAGTGATGCCTTTTATTTAGATTAACTATCTGCTGGAGCCCAGTTGTTATTGATCATGAAGCTGACCTTCCTGCTGGGGGCTTTGATAATCATCTCCCCTCTCATTGTGCTTCTAGTCATTGACAGTCTGAAAGATGAGATAAAACGGATGATTAGGGAGCTAATTACTAAGTTCTCTCATTGGTGAAGACATTCAAGCTCTCATATCTGTGTAATGTGTGCACATGTGAGCATTTATTCCTCCTAAATACTTCTTACAACTTGGGTCTCTTGTACCATCAACTCCACAAAATAGCTTTGTAACATTTAAATGCGGGGAAAGGGGTTCTAAAATATAAATCCTGGAAAAAAATAATACTGTTGACAAGGAATGGAAATTAAGAAAGGAATCGATGTGTTCAGAATATTATGCTCAAAATCCAAATAACTGAGAATAGACTTAGGTCACATGTAAATAATCCCCAAATATTTACATGATTATGATGTTTTGTCAGTGCAAAACTCAGCCAACCCCTCCAGAGGTTTAGCTTCATATAGCCCAAATCACCAGATTACAGCATCATAAGGATGTTAAGTTTACAGAGACATTACAAATCATAAAACAGAAGGATTCGAGCTAGATGGGACTGTAAACATCATTTAGAATTTTTGCAAATTTACAGATTAAGAAACTGAGGCCTCGAGAACTTTAGTCCAATGTTCCAAGTTGGGAACTCAATCATAGTAATAGTATATATACTAAAAGCAATAATAATTCACATTTTATAATCCTTGCTACCTCCAAAGTGATTGACACATATAATCAAACTATTGCATAGATTATTTCTTTTAAAAAAAAAGTGAGGGAAAATCTAGATCTGTGATTTTATTGATATAGGGAACTCCCAACAAGAAAATCTTTTGCCAAGTAAATCAGCAACTGCTCTGTAATCTGCTCTATAGTCTTAGTTGTCTGGGTCTGTACCCAAAAAAATGATCAAGGAGGGAAAATATTCATATGTGCAAAAATATTTGTGGCAATTCTTTTTGTGATAGCAAAGACCTAGAAGCCAAGAGGATATCCATCAGTTTGGAAATGGTTAGCCAAATTATAACATATGCACGTAATGCAATACTATTTGTTATAGAAAAGATGTTTTCAGAGAAACCTGGGAAGACTTGTATGAACTGATTTAAACTGAAGTGAGCAGAACCAATAGAAAAATTAATGCAATGACATTGTGAAGACAAAAAAAAAATCTTTGAAAAACTTAAAAATTCTAATCAATGCAATGATTAACCACAATGCCAGAGGATTCATGATTAAGCTTGTTGTCCACCTTTCACCACCTATGTCATTACAATGATACTGATTTTTTTTTCTTTTTTAATGAGTGTTAGGAAGATGAATGGTTAAAAAAAAAAAAAAAGTTGGACTTTTATTCATTGAAAAATAAAAATTTAAGAATGTTATCTGGGAAAATGACAGTTTAAGTTACTTGCCCAGAGTCACATAGTCAGAGTATCTCAAGGGTATTTGGAACTAGGTCTTCCTAATTCATAATACCCAGAATATTCTATTGCCTCTATTTCAATTGCAAGATCTTGTTAATGGAAGCTCATAGTGTGATGTTCTGTTTTAAAATGTACTGTGAATTATAGGATGATAGATTCTTTAAACTAGAGCTAGAAATGACCTTAGAAATTATCTAGTCCAATCTTCTTATTTTATATAAAAGCAAACTGAATCCTCAAAAGAATACATGATGGGATCACAGGTAGTCAATGAAAGAATTGGAATTCAAAATCAGTTCCCATTAGACTAGTTCAACACTAGTTCATTGCATTATGATACTACCAAAGTTACATTTCTTGTTGTTTTGTCATTCAGTCATGTTCATGTCCAACTCTTTATGACCATATTTGAGATTTTCTTGGCAAATAATAGAGCAATTTGCCATTTCCTTCTCCAGGTCATTTTACAGATTTCAAGGCAAATAGAGTTGAGTGACTTGCCCAAGATCACACAGATTGGATTTGAACTCAGAAAGATGAACCAGGCTCAATATTCTAACCTCTGTCATCTAGCTGCCATCGGACTGTTTTTATTGCTTATATTTATATCTCCAGCAATTATCATAATGATGAGGTCCAGAATGGTAGGTGTGGTTGGCCGAAAGAAACTGAAGAATTAATCAAAAGTATTCTTTGGGGCAGTGTGAATAAAGGCTCTGATAATCAGTCTAGTTCCTTGGTCCCACCCTCTGGAGATAATCCAGTCAGAAATCTAAGTTATGTCAAGTCCCTGAGGCTAAATTTTCCCTATAGGACAACTTATGGCCCATGGCTTCATTACTGCCCTTCTTTGGGTCAGTCTGGCAGTCTTCCTCACATGGTATCTCCTAACTCACTATACTCCTGACTCCACTTTTCCTCCTTGTAGCTAATTATTTTAGTGCAGTAAATTTTGTTCAGGATTTCACCTGGCAGCTAAGGGCCGCCCCCATCTTCATGGGGTATTTCCTTTCTCCTGGTAAATGACAAGTTCCACTAAGGAATTTGTCCATTCCATAAAGACCCTTTCTGTGGTCTCCCAACTCTATTTCATATTTGCCATTCCTGGTGTCTATTGTATTTCTTCATTATATCTGTGACCTCTTCTCCTAAAAAATGTCTTTTCTTTTTCTTTCTTTCTCTCTTTCTCTATAATGCTGGAGAAACTAGCAAGATAGAGATTAGAGAACAATTTAATAATTTATTTAAATGAAGAGATTTACTGGAACCAAATGGATCCATGGTTAGGTCCCAGGGCTGAATGAGACTATAGTCTCAAAGAATCCAGCAGCGAATGTCAGATACAAGATTCTTTTATAGGGTAACAAGAACAATGACATAATGGAGGGAGGCACCTAGGATGACATAATAGGAGGTACTGGAGAGGCTCCTGATATTCTAATGATGTCTAAAATGGATAGAGACCTTTATCCCATCAAACATTAAGAGGGAATGATTATAGCCTAAGGTCTAAGAAATAAGACCTTTATCCTAACATTAAGAGGGAATGGTTATAAACTGAGGCAGAGTAACTGACTAGGACAATTAGGGAAACTGGGTCAGGGAACTATGGCACAACATCTCTTTCTTTCTTTCTCTCTCTCTCTCTTTCTTTTCCTTTCTCTCTTTCTTTCTTTCCTTCTTCCTCTCTTTCCTTCTTTCCTTCTTTCTTTCTTTCTTTTGCCAAAGAGAATGGCCCTTGTGAATTCTTCACATGACCCAGCATTTGTGGCCTACTATTAACTAGTTTTTATGTCAGCCATATCAACGGTACTTGGTATATGTTTTATCATTCATTAAGCCATTCAATTGTGTGATCATAAGTTTTTCCTTCCCAAAGCATTGGTTTGGTTTGGTTTGACTCACTTTTAAAATGAGAGATTTCTGGGATTATGAGATGATTTCCCAGCCTCCTTCTAGTACTAGAAACCCCTGAATAGAGTGGCAGTCTAGCATAATGGACTAAGATATATGGAATCAGAACACTTGGTTTTAATATTTATAATTTACCAGTCATTTATCCTTTTTAATCTTCAACTTACTCATCTGTAAAATAAGGATAACCTATTACCCATTGTTATCTTGTAGCCTCAGGCAAATCATTCTACCTTTATGTGTCTTAATTCTTTTAACTGGAAAATAAACATATTTTATATTACTTCTCTCATATGTTGTGAGAATCAAATGAAAGTGATTTAATGTGATTCGTTGCATTTAATGTGCTACAGAAATGTAAGTTAGGACATTTAGGTGGTGCAGTGAATAGAGTTCTGGACCTGGAGTCAGGAAGAATCAAAAAAGTTGTCTTCAAAAAGACTCAAAAGGAGTCAATAAAAGAGTCTTCAAAAGTGATGAACAACAACAAAAAATAGCCCCTGTCCTCCAGCAGCTTACATTCTATGGGGGGAAAAAAACAGCACAAAGGGAAACTTAAAAAGAAGTGAAAGAAATATAGAATCACAATATCTTGGAAATGAGTGGAAAGTGATGTGGAAGCCTGATTCTGGGCAAGAAAAGATGAAAACTCAGCTATCAGTCATGAAGGACAGACCAAAGATCTGATGGGAGAGGGTTGAGGGAGATAGCCAGAGGTGGAATGCTTTAGAAATGACCCATCAGTAGAAAAGAACTCACTGAATTGCTTCAGATTTCATCCACATACATTGACATCTTTGCCCTGCTAGAGATGTATGGCTCTTACATAATGTAAGAGCCATATTATCACAGAAAGCGAGTTTCTACAATGAGAAGCTAGGAGCCATTCTTTAGCCAACTAGTTCTCTTCCTTCCATTTCAAGGCATATTTTTATAACTCCAGTGAATAAAAAGAAAGGGTTGAAGATGTTTGTACTCATTTTTGGAGTGTAAATACCTCTGGACAATAGCTATGTCGCATGTATTTTCTTTAAAGAATTCAGCACACCACGAACAGTCAATAGGCATTCAACAATCAAACAATCAATACCACAAGCTGTTGTCTGCATGAAAGAATACAGTCTGTCAGCTATTTGGACAGAAGCCTGGATTCTGGAATAAAACCCAGGAGATTCTATCCAGGGAAAAATACAAAAGAAAAGTTTCCACCCATTGTCACCAACTTACCAACACAGCAAATGAAGGCACCAATTGCTGATGAGTTTCTCTCTGCATTTGGGTATCAAAGGAAAAAAAAATTATCCTGTCAACTGTAGTTTTTAGTGTATTTTTAAATAATATATATAGCTAAACAATCGGTACATCTAACCTGAAAATGGATTTTGTGAAGGAAGGAAGGAGGGAAGGAGGGAAGGAGGGAAGGAGGGAAGGAAGGAAAGAAACAAAGAAGGAAAGAAGGAAAGGGAGAAGAGAAGAGAAGAGAAGAGGAGAGAAAATTGCTTTTAAAAAATAAGATGATAAGAAGTGCTAGTAAAAACAATTATGAGTTTTATGAGTCTATGGGTAGAAAAGAAGAGGAAATTGAAAAGTGTCAGTTTATATACATAGGCACGATCCTATTCTCAAATTGGCTTGAATGTATGAATGTGAACTTTCTTAGTATTTTTTAAATGCAGAAGGACCATAGAAATAATCTTTTCCAATCCTCTAATTCACTCTTTAGGAAAATAAAGCCCAAGATGTCTAAGTGATTAGACCATTAAGTAGAAAAATCAAGAGTCATATCTAGGCACTGGGACTTGGATTAATCTGATGAGATGTAGAGGTCTAACTACTTTGGAGACAAATGAAAGAATGTAAAAGCAGTTATTGTTTACAATGTACCAGATTCTGCACTAATCATTAGAGATAAAAATAAAATAAAAAATTAGGACAGGTCTTGACTTTCAGGAGGTTATATTCTACGAGGGGAAACAACACATGTGGTTATGTTTTGGGGAGTTACAGGGATAATGAATAATGAATAGAACTAAATAATAATGAATAGAACTAAAGAGTTGATATGGCCTTTTCAAGACCAGTAGTTGTACAGATTTGATTATACAGTTTCAGAGTTGGAAAGGGGAAACAGGACATATGTGAAGTGACAGACTAGATGATGAAAAGACTAAGGTTGAAGATCAAGCATGGCTAGGACAAATTCATTCATTCATTCATAAAGAGAATATAACAATGATTGGATTTTCAGAAGACATGCAAAAATATAAATGATGTTCAATTTTTGTCAACATAGCGAGCTATCAGGATAGGAATTCCTTCTATCCATGCCTAAAACAACCTGTGACTTAGTAGATGAGTCCTAGATAATCATCTGAGGCTGAAAGAAATTATGCAACTTACTGAGTCATTTAACTAGTATATGCCAGGTTATTCTGACTCCAGGCTCTAGACTCTATTATTCTATGCAGCCTGCTTCAAATGAGATAAGATAAACAGAGTAGTAAAGTAGCTTTGTGTATCAAGATGATGATTTTTTTTTATGGTAAAATCTATGAACCAGTATCAGGAAGCATTCTGAAGAACATATACCAGCTGTTCAGGCATTCATGACAAATACAACATTTTTTATTTAAATATTTTATTATCCGCAATTACATGCAAAAACAATTTATAAAATTCATTATTAAGTTTTGAATTTCAAGTTCTATTCTTTCCTGCCCATCTCACTGAGAAAATAAGTAATCTGATATAGGTTATACATGTATAAGCAATAGAACATTTCCATGTTAATCACTAGAACAAAGCAGAAAAAGAGAAAGAAAGTAAAAAAAAAAAAAAAATGAGTGTGTTTCAGTTTGAATTCAGACAGCATCAGTTCTTTCTCTGGAGGAAATAGCATTTTTCTTCATGACTCCTTTGGGATTGTCTTGGGTCATTTTATTGCTGAGAATAGTTAAATTATTCACAGATCTTCATCATACAAAATTGCTGTTAGTGTATATAATGTCCTTCTAGTTCTGTTCACTTCAGTATGTATCAGTTCATATAAGTTTTCCAGGTTTTTCTGAAATCATCCTGCTCATCATTTCTTATGGCCCAATAATATTCCATTACATTCATAATCCAAAAGTTATTCAACCATTCCCCAGTTGATTGGTATCCCCTCAATTTCCAATTCTAAGCCACTACAAAAAGAGGTACTATAAATATTTTTATACACATAGGCCTTTTTTAAAAAAAAATATTTTGGGGATACAGACCTAGTAGTGATATTGCTGGGTCAAAGGGTATACCCAGTTTTAGAGCCCTCTGGATATAGTTTCAAATTGTTCTCCAGAAGGGTTGGATCAGTTCACAACTCCACCAACCGTATATTAATGTCACAGTTTTCCCACATCCCATCCATCACATATCATTTCCTTTTCTGTTAACCAATCTAATAGGTATGAAAAAGTACTTTATAGTTGTTTTAATTTGCATTTCTCTAAGCAATAATGATTTAGAGCATTTTGTCTTATAATTATGCATAATTTTAATTTCTTTGAAAACAGTCTGTATATATCCTTTGACCATTTATCAATTGAAGAATGACTTCTAGTCATATATTTGGCTCAGTTTTCTATAAAATTGAGAAATGAGATGGTTATCAGAGATACTTGTAAAAATTCATATATATATATATATATATTCCCAGTTTTCTGCTTTCCTTCTAATTTTGGTTACATCAAATTGTGCAAAAACATTTTAATTTTATTTCATCAAGTTATTCCTTTTACATTTCATAATCAAAAGCAACTAACTTTAACCCATACTGTTGCATTGGTTAGTGTAGTTACACTAACCATAACCAATCTGATTGCACACCTGATTTGATTAAATCACAAAATCACAGTTAGAAGGGAAATCAGAGGCCATGTGGACCTTCCAAAAAGCCTCCCTCAAACATCCCCAACAATTTGGTGATTCAGTCTTTTTTTGAAGCCCTCCAAAAGAAAGGAAAGCAATAAGTTCAAAGGTAGCTTACATTTGTGTAGCTATTTAAGATTTACAGAGACAACATGGCTTAATAGATAGGAAGCTGACCCTGGAATCAGGAAGACCTGGCTTCAAGTCTTGCCTTTGATATATCCTAACTGTATGATCAGGGATAAGTTACTTAAAATTATATATACAGGGGCAGTTAGGTGGTACAGTAGATAAAACACCAGCCCTTTAGTCAGGAGGACCTAAGTTCAAATCTGGTCTCAGACACTTAATACTACCTAGCTGTGTGACCCTGGGCAAGTCACTTAACCCCAATTGCCTCAGCAAACATATATATATTACACACACAGAGTTCTGTAAGACTGCAAGTTTAGTGGAAGGAGTTTCTATACCAATGAAAGAATAAATCTATATACACATACAAACATACAGTTTCTGCAGTGAACTTTATAAACATTTTCTCGTTTGACTCTCCCAACAAACCATGAAGTAGTTAGTGCAATTTTTTTTAATCCCATTTCACAGGTGAGAAAATCAAATCTCTAAGAAGTCAAACGACCTGACTGAGGTTACATCACTGACAAATGGCAAAGCCAAGAATCCCAACACAAGAATCAAGAATCAGGCTCCAATTCTTGTGCTCTCCTTGTTTTACCACACCGGGACCTCAGAACATCCAGATTTGCTTGACTTAAATAAAATACCTACTCGGATGGAGTCCTTCCTCCCACTAAGAAAAATATCTACTCTAAAAAGAGGGGAATTAAATGAACTAAAAGTCCAAGTGTTCAGCAAAATAAAAAGCTTTGTGTTTATTTCACTAACTAAAACCACCTTCCAGAAATGCAAAAGCAAACTAAGGCAAAAGCACCAAATGAAACTAAGGGTCCCCTCTACTTCCAAACCTACGTTACCCATGAATGATCCCATTTACTCTCTAACAACCAGAAAAATTCCTCCAAAAGAAGTCTATTTATTGATCAGGCTTTAGGAAGTACACTTTCATCTTAAGAATTCAGGACACAGTGGAAAGTCGCTTTTTCCATAGTTTATCATCTAAGCCCAGGCTTCTTCTATTAACTTAACAAACCCAAATCTTTCCCCCTTCTCTCTTGTCCTCAATTACTCCCTGAAGCCAGGTTGAGACTATAGATGCTTTTTTCCCCCTATACTTTTCTTCCAATCCCACATTCAATAAAGAAGACTAACAGATGCCAGCTAGGTCATGTGGGGAGAATGGATGACACCATAGTACTAAAGCAGATGTTGCTGGGGAAAAGCAGCAGGAAGAGAAGTGTGTAAGACCCAGGGAACGAATGTTTCAAGGACACTGTGACAGAGTAACACTAACATTAGTAATTCCTGTCTAGGATCCTAAAATTACCAGTGAGGAGCTCTAAGCAGACTCAAAGACTGTCTAGTCTAGTCTCCTCATTTACAGATGAAAAACAAACCAGAGAAGTTCAGTGAGTTACCTAAGATCCCCCAGGAGCTAAGTGGCAAGGCTAAGAAAAGAATCATCGACCCAGAGCAAGAGGATCCCAGTGGTCAGCTCCCCATAGGATTGATTAGGGATTTAGAGTGGAAAAGACCTTAGAGGTCAACCCTCTAAGACCCAGAGAAATGAAATCATCTGCCAAAGGTTACACAGTGAGTGAGAACAGACACAGAATTTGAAGCCAGATGCTCTGACTTCAGACCCAGCATCCTTTTCCTCAATATGTTAACAGGGGATGGAGGGCTTGTTAGCCATCAGCAACTAGAAACGATGAACCTTAACCAAAAACTCATTTCTGTTCCCTATTTCTAAAGGCTGCTTCAGTTTATACCAAAAAATCTTCCAGTGTCCCAAATTCTAGCAATCTCCCTTCCCCAAACACTGCCTGTGCTTTCAGTCTTTGCTATTCCTTCTACATAGAGTGTTTAGTCTACCCTGTACTATGACTTAGAACGATAATAAATGGAATGCCACATGATAGTTACAGAATAATGCTATGGAATAAGGCACAACAAAATGTATCTTTCTTCTTTCATTGGAGAGATGAGAGGGCCTCTGGATGTGGAAATCACATTACTTTCAGATTCAATTGGCTATTTTTGTGAATTGCTTTGCTGTTTTTGGTTTTTGCTCCAAGACCAAGACCAAGGAATTGTAAAGTAGCATAATGAAAAGGTGACATAAAATAAAACCCAGCAAACATTTTAAGAGTAGTTGTACTAATAGAGAAATAGTAGTAGTTGGGGAGGGGTGGCAGTAGTAGTAATACTAGTATAAGTAATAGATTTTATGAACCATTCTTCAAAACTCAACTATCTCTTTTCCAATGTCTTCTCTTCTACATGTTAAAACATACTACCAGTCCCTTCGCTGCTTCCTTATGTAGCAATATCTATAATCTACTCAACATTCTGGCCATTATCTTCTGAAGGCCCTCTAGATTATTGATCTCCTTTCTAAAAATGTGGTTAAAAAGAACTAAAGCGATCTTCTAGTCATATTCACTGATTTTCAGAGAAGGAAACTGAGACCCAGTGAAGGGACGTGAATGTCTCACAGTTAATATCAATCAGATCAAAGATTGAAACTCATATTTTGATGCAAATTCAAAGACTCATTCTACTTTCTCACACTGCTTTTGGAAATGTGAGTCATTAGCACTATTTATTATCATTCCTAAACTAAGAAGACAAGACAATTGGGTGATAGGGTGTTCTGAAAAAACAATAAATTTGGAGCTAAGGATCTGCATTTGGTCACGCTTCTGCTGCTAACTAGCTTCTCAACCCTAAACAATTTGCTCTCTTTCCCAATTAAAATTACCATTCCTTCATCCCAGCAAGGTGCTAGTCAGAAAAGAAATAATGGGTTAGTTAAAGGAATTTATACTCAAAGGTGGCTGAGTGAGAGATAACCTTTTTACAGGGTAATTGTATGTTAAGGAGTTTAAATTCCAAATAAATCTCTGGTGGTATCACATCCTGGTACCCCATCAAATACTTGAGTATCCCTCCCTTCACACACAGGGGGACTGGCAATTAACTCTGTTGGTAGAATCAGAAAGGCACATCTGGCTCTATCTGGAACACACATTAATCCTCACTCAACTCTTATAGACCCCAGGCTTTTAAGCAATACACACTAAAAATGGCCTTGCCCCATAACAAGCAACTGTGAATACCACCTGCCACTCATCATAAGAAACGTGATCATGATATCGTAGAAATAAGGTCACTTATTGAGTCCAAATGCCTCATCTCACAAATAAGAAAACTTAATTCTCTCAAGGAGGTTACATCATTTGTCCACAGTCACACAATGTGCATCATTGGAAGGATTTTAATCCAGAGCTTCTGAATCCAGAGTTAGGATTCTTTCTACTGCCTTCTAATACGTCAAAGATCTGTTTTTTCATTAGGAAGGAAGTAGAATTCCTTCTACTTGCCCAATAAAGACCAGTGTGCAAGCTCTCCAAAACTTAGTAGATATTTTCCTGAATAACATACTGCTGTAATGTACCTCCTTGCATAGGTTAAAGCACATCTACCTACCTCTTCTTTCCATTGAGGCTGCCCTTCTGAGGATAATTCTCTTCCTAGGCACATACTTATAGCTGTTCCAAGTTGGCAGGGTATGTCAAAGGTGAGAACTCAAGGCCATCTCATCACCATTTTGAGGCATCAAAGTAGGACTTGGAAGATTCAAAGTGGGAGAAAATCCAGGAACTCCAACCACTAATATAGGTCACTTGCCAACGACCAAACCTCTCTGTCTATATTCAATAGGCACTTTCTCTGCTCACCACCTCCTCGAGATAATTAACAAACTCTTTTTTCTCTGTTGGTCTCCTCTAAAGATACCCTGTAGCAGGATTTGGGCTCAACCCATCCAGTTTGATCCATTTGTTCTCTACAGCAGCCAACCAAAGGGTTCTCACCTTTGAGTGGTAAAACATCAATTGAGCCCTCTTCCCTTTCTTTGATCTCTAATACCTTATTCTCCCCAGTCAAGTACCAGGATATCATATAGAAAGGTGTTTGTGATACTCAGACCTTCTCAATCCTATTCTGCAATTACCAATCAAAAAGAGGCAATCAAGAGGCCCAGTAGCTGGAGGGATGGACTTGAAGTGAATTCAGATCTTATTACCAACATGTACAACCATAGGATCATAAGCAAATTAACCAAACTTTCTCATCCCTAATTTCTTCATCTATAAAAGGAAAACAAAGATAGCACTTGCATCATGGGGGTTTTGAGAATCAAATGAGCTAACATATGAAAAGTGAATTGTGGAACTTAAACCACTAGATGAATACTAACTAGCTACAAGTATTTATCAAATGCCTTACTATGTGTCAGGTATCATATGAAGAGCTAGTGATGCAAACACAAGAAATGAAGCAGCCATCACCTACATACAACACAAATTTTCACACATGGCCAATTTAGGGAATGGTTCTTGTTTGATCCTGCAAATGTGAAGTCTTTTCCACCTTCCTTTTTCAATTAGTAAAGTTTGGAGGAAGAGTGGGGCTAGGGAAAAGATGATTTCAAAAGGAAAGGAAACAAGACATTGAAGCATTTCTTCCAAAATGTTCAGGAAAAAAAGAAAGAAATACAGACAAGCAGAAAAAACATTTAAAGTTATGTGTTGAGTTTAAGAAGAAAAGCAAGTTGTACTTAAGAGAGAACTACAATTTTGTGAACAATCTTCTTTTCTGCTATGGAAATATGAAATTCCCATTTTATTTGCTTTTTCTTAAGTTCAGAATTTAATTTTTTTTAAGAAGAAGAAAAAGAAATTGAACAAGAAATATTCAAAGTTAATATAGGTATTCTTTGGCCATGGAAGGATATTGCATGCTTTGTAGGGTCTAGAGGTTTTCCATTCCCATTTTTCACCTCCAAAAATCAGGGTCAGCTGGATCCATATTCACCATGCTTAAGGGAAACTTTGCAAGAAAGCAGGGTCAAAATATTTCCAACAACCAAGAACTGTGAGTTATCTCTTTGATACATGTGTTTTCTATGGTTAAGCTTATTTTCCCCTCAATTCTATATATATACTGTGTGAGAGTACATCATAGGCTTTTCCAGGGGAGGTGGAAAGGATGGTTTTATACTAATTGTTTTTATGATAGCACTTTCATGAAAGCTTTAAAACAACAACAAAATAGAGAGAAATGGGGGAAGGGGGGGTTAACAGCTAGGAAAATCATGGAAATCTTCAGGAAATGGCCATTAGTTCTCTTTTTCCAGTGATGGGAGATGAAATTCAGCTGTGGAGGGGAGAGACCCTCTATCAAGTCTTTTCAGGTTATACCAATCCTTACTACATCCACCCTGTCAGCTTTCAGTGACACCAGTGCCCTTCCCCACATTTACTACCACTTCTGAACTGAAGTCAAAATAAGAGATGTCCCAGTTTGACACAATGTCTAGTCAGTGATCCTTCACTCTCAACCAGAAAATTGGTTTGTCATTGGTGTCCTTTAAGGTTCCTGAGTGGTTTATTGCTTCCTCTACGATCTCACATGATTGTTTATAATAGCTAAATTTGTGTGCTTTCCAAAATTCAGGGCCATTCTCTCAATGTGCAGAAACAAAATACCAAGTAGGTTAAAGATTTTTCAAAGTTGAGTGACCTTGGGCAAATCTCTTAAACGAGGGGTGTGGACAAGAAATCCTTCCAGCTCCGGATTCAGGATCCCACAAATTTCTGTTTCATCAGAGACAGAAGTATGTCATGATTAATAGGATTTAGAGCTAGAAGGGACCATAGATTGTCCCTTATATAGTCAGCTGTATCATGCAGCAACATCCTGGATTTATCATTACTGTTTGCTGAAAGAAGTCAGAGGTCCCAAATCTAGCCCTAATATTAAAATCAATGGATATGGACATCTTTTCCTGTAAGGAAAAAAAGTGTGTTGTATCTTGACTGGGACTTAGCATGAGAAAAACCTGGGTTCAAATCTTCCTTCTGATGCATACCTGTTCTATGGCCCAGAGTAATTAATTTTCAGACAATCCTCTAAAGCAGGGGTCCTCAAACTTTTTAAATAGGGGGCCAGTTCACTGTCCCTCAGACTGTTGGAACGCCGGCTATACTACAAACAAAAACTGTGTTTTGTGGCCTTTAAATAAAGAAACTTCATAGCCCTGGGTGAGGGGAATAAACGTCCTCAACTGCCACATCTGGCCCACGGGCCGTAGTTTGAGGACCCCTACTCTAAAGTATAAGTGGCAGAATACTTGATGACTTGCCCTGGCTAAGGAACCCCTTAATAGTACTTCCCTAATTAATGAAATTATAGTCTGGACTCTTTTCCTTTCCCATCCAAAAAATGAAAAATAAGTATTAGTCTAACTATTTTTATTTTATAAATAGGAAAACTACATACCAAATAATCAATAGATTTTTCAAGATCATGCATCTATGGACAAATCTTTTAAATGATGGGTGTGGATTAGATAACCTTTGAGGTTCTTTCCAGCTCAGATTCAGTTTTTTCTCATCATCTATCCCACCAGCTGTCAAACTGAGCTTCCTAAAGTATAGGTCTTGCCATGTCACCTCCATATCAATAATTTCATCCTTCCTGCCATCTCCAGAATCAAATATATATAAATCCCATTTGACTTTCAAAGTCTTTCATAGCTTTGCCTCCTATTACTTTTGGGTTCATTGACTGAGTCTCGAAAACATCTCATTCTTTGGTTTTACAGATGGGAAAACTAAGGCCCATGAGTTTGTGACTTTTTCAAAATCCCATGAGTAAATAATATACCCAAATCACTCCAAAGCTAAAACGTTAACACCCTCTCAATAGTTCCTTCAGAATAAGTCCTTTAGATCCACTTCTAACTCTTTCTAACAGTGTGGTTTTTGGCAGGCCATTTAATCTCTATGGGTTTCACTTGTCCCATGTATAAAAATGAGAGAGGATTTGATGGTACTTTCCAATTCTACTAGGGCTATGGAGAATCAAGCCTAAGTAAGTTGTAGAAATAATGTAAGCTACAACAGAGGACTTGGGAGACAGAAAAGAGAAAATCAAATTCCAAGGTAGAAACAAATATCAAATATCTTTACCAATCATTCTGAAGGAACAATGGATTTAGAAGGTCAATGTTCTTCAAAATTTTAGAAAAGTCAATTTACCTCTTGAGCCTCAGTTTCCTTATCTGTAAAGCCAGGAGCTGGACTAGCTATCTTCTAAGGTTCTGTGGTTATTTGTCATTGAGTCATTTTAATCATGTCCAAGGTTCTACAGAGCTCTAAATCTTATGACCAACACCTAGCTCTGTCAAGAGTAAAGTATTCCTTCAACAACAATACCATATGATGACCAGTTCTGATGGACCATATTTCAGAGTCTGATTCTTTTTGTACAGCAAAATAACGGTTTGGTCATGTATACTTATTGTGTATCTAATTTATATTTAAATATATTTAACATCTACTGGACATCCTGCCATCTGAGGGAGGGGGTGGGGGGTAAGAGGTGAAAAATTGGAACAAGAGGTTTGGCAATTGTTAATGCTGTAAAGTTACACATGCACATATCCTGTAAATAAAAGGCTATTAAATAAAAAAAAGAAGATTAAAGTATTCATTAGATTAAAGGATCATGAATCCAGAGCTGGATGGAAACTGAGACAGTCTCTTCAGACCATCTTTCAGAGGTCCATGGAAGCTGAGGACTTAGCTAAGCTCACATAGGTAATAAATAAGTGTCAGAGGCAGGATTCCAACCCAGATCCACTGCCCAAAGGGAACTCTATAGACAACGCTTCCAAGTTTGTTCTGACTTGAAGACCAAAGTATCTTTTTTCCATATTTCCCAGCATTCCTCCTACATTCCCTCACCATTCTCACCCCCCTTCCCAAAAAAGGGACTTCCCGAGCCTGTCTCTTTACACTCTGCTACCAAAGGGAGGAACTTTCACATTGAGAGTTGAAAATCCACTACCAAGCAGTTCAAGTCTTTCTGAGCTAAGAACTGGAAAGCAGAGATAAAACCCACAAGTTCCTGAAAGCATAAGGCTGAAAAGCTTCCATGGAGTTCAGCCCCAGCTGCCTACATCAATCCAGCTCCCTGGCTGCTCATTGAAGATGCAGGACCCTACAGATGGGCTTGTTTCTGGTAAGCTACAGCCCCCTGCTGTCTGCATTCACTCATTGCAGCCATCTGCACAATCTCTATCTGCTATCTGGGTCACCCCAAATCACAAGCAGCTCCCCAAATAGCCTAAAATAGAGGAAAGGTTTGAAATGGTGCCATAGTATTTCATTTTTCCCTTTTTTCTCAAAGCAGAAAGAAGCAATCTCTGCTATCCCCCCCCCAAAAAAAAACCAAAAAAACTCCCTAATAAAAAATGCAGAATCCATTGTATTCCATCCAGCTTCTTGCTTGAAATATCCCAGTAGAATTAAAAAAAAAAAAAAAAAAAAACAATTCCATGACAAATTTGGGACCCACTGGAGCAGCAAGAAAGCTGAAGTTAAATTAATCAGAATCCAATCCCTAGACAAGACAGTCACTGCAGCTGAGAAAACCTTTAGGGAGAAAGTTTGCCCTTGAAAGATACTTGATAAAGCTGCAGCAGAGCTCAGACACAGTCCCCTCCGAGGAGACTGTGAAGAGCCCCTTGGTTCAAAGTGATTGGCAAATAAACTAATTCTGGAAAGATTTCACTTGAGTGAATTCTAAGTAACTTTTCTCTTCCATTAACCTCCCCTTTTGTTTGGGGATAGAGAGAAGCTGTCATTGCTCTATGGCACTGAGAGCCCTGAAGTTCTCAGTGGTCTCCTTCAGTAAAGCAATATCCTGAAAGTTACAGCGAACAAGGATGCAACTTTCATAAAGTACGGTAACTGGTTCATTCATTTAACAACAAATTATTTACCTCAAACTAGATGCAGAATACTGTGCAAGGCAATAAAGGAGATGTAAAGCTTAAATAAGGCGAGCTCCTTCTCCTCACAGAGGTTACAGTCCATTAGAACATAAGTCAATAACAAGCTTTTAATTATACCAGCATTGGAACACACACACACACACACACACACACACACACACACACACACTATTCAAGGAATTTCTATGATCCCGTGAGCACAGATCCCAACCCATCCTTGTCTATCCATCCTTTCTGCTTTTTGTCTGTGCCCTGTTACAAATTCATCATAAGGAGTCCACTCAACATACTAAAAGTCATTCTCTATTTTGGGTTTAGCAAAAATAATAATGGGACACACAGGTTGTCCAAAGATACTCCCTAACCCTTGCTTTTATAATTATTATTATCATTATCATTTATCCATTATTTTCTATATCTATTATTATCTTTTATTATTATTAGTTTTAATGAATGAAATAAATATTTAAATTAAATATTTCTTTTTATTACTATTAACTGGCTCTTTTATTTTCATTTTGTTCTGGAGTCTTCTAATGTACTTTCAGGGCAGCTAGGTGGATCAATAAATAGAGTGCCAGCTCTGGAGTTCAAATATGGTCTCAGACACTTACTATCTATATGATCCTGGGCAAAGGATCAAAGGGCTAATCACTGAACCCTATTTGCCTCAGTTTTCTCATCTGTGAAATGAACTGGAGAAAGAAATGGTAAAACTGCTCTGGTATCTTTCTCAAGAAAACAGGGTCACAAAGAGTGAGACATGACTGAAAAAGTGATAGAAATTGCTTTGAATAATGAACTTTTCCTAGCACAATGGCACAAGGTTTGTGCCATTCCCTAATGACAACCTTGCCTTTGTTTATCCTTCATAATTCCCTTTCTGGACACATAAGCCACCACAAGCATACAACTAAAATACACAGAGTCTGATAGGATGTATCTCTTAAAGGGCTTGAAACAAAATACAACATGAGAGCCATAGGGGAAGGTCATGCAGCCACCACAATTTGGAGGAGTTTGCTCTAAAAAATGGGTAAAAGATTGATTTTCTATCTAGTTGGAAGTGGGCTAAAATAAAGGGAGAAGAGAGGAAGAACAAAATACTAGGTTGTAAAACACCAAATTATAGGCAAATTTTTCATTCTGCCTGTGGTAGCAAATTCAGACATGGAAGTGATGATGCTTCCCTTAGCAAAGCCCTGAGTTACCCAAAAATCAAACTTCTATTGGGCTCTTTGTCAAAACTGTGAAGACAGAACACCAACACCTTCTGAGCTGCAAACTCTTGTCTTGACAGATACTGGGTAGCTGTCTGCTGAGCCGCTGGAACACTGCTGAATTTACATATGGCTACTACTGAGGACAGAACGCTGGGAGATTTGTCCCAAGGTCAGTCTGTTCAGCTGGGGAGCATCACATGGGTGCTATTTAGATAAAAACAAAATGGCCAATTCTGGGTCTCTTTATTACCCTTAGAAACTGCATTTTTTTCTCCAATGAATTTAGATTCATAATCTGAGATGTCAGATGAGAATTTCAAACAGAGATTATCTATTTTAAAAGTTCTATCTGAGAAAGGGCTTAGATACTTAGATGGCATGTACTGAAACCATATGCCCCTTTCTTTGATTCTACAACTACCTTTGCCAGATAATAGTCTACCTTCGTAGCCTCTAGGTTTAGCTGGACATATTAAGAGAAAAAATCCAGTCTTCTTCTAAACTTTTATAATTTTTTACACCACAATCATTTGTTGATAATCCTGAGCTTCCCATTATAACAAACCCAAAAAAGAAAAAAAAAAACTGATACAATGATCATTTAAGTATTATCTATGTAATATTCTATACCCACAATTCTCCACTTCTTCCTAAAGAGGAAGGTAGTTTCTCTCTCTCTTTCTATACTGGCATTGGTCACTACAATTAATCAAAATTCATCTAAGGAAAGGCCATTCTTAAAACAGAGTGAAACTTTTTTTTTCCTTTAGCACTCAAACATTAGGGCACTGAATATGGAATCCTAAAACTTTTGGAGTAGTCTCAAATATCTGCTACCACTTCTAGTACTCGAGTCTCATTCCCCAACCTTCCCCCTCTCATGCCCCTACACTAATCTGATTCTAAAACAATCCAGAGCTTAATGCAGAGAGCCCTTATTCTCCACTTTACTGTTTCTTGGCTAATGAAAATATTTGTCTAGGAAATCATGAAAATATGTAACACTGGATCTTTTTCAGGAAGGAATGAAAAGAGTTAGAAAATGGTAATGTTCTTGCAATGGAATGCATTGGTTGATTGAAGCATCAAGGCAGCCCGGGAACCATAAAAGAGGTGACATGTGCTAAATGAAGCAAACCATCACCGCCTCAACCAACCTCTTCAGAATCTAAAATCTGAAATTCTGATCAAAATGGCCCAGGATCCTAAAGCTCATGAATAGCACCATTCCCAAATTAGACTTTGAGACCAGCATTCTGCAGCCATTGCCCAAGGCATCAATTCTTATGGAGGAGCTACATGGCAACTGCTTCTGCAAATTCTACAACTCCTCCCCACCCAACAGTCATAGATTCCAGAGACCTGGAAAAAGCAAGGTCTCATAACTAAAAATCTTGATACTGTCAAATGGTTCAATCAGAAACGAATCCCATTTTATCAGTGGAAATGACTTTTAAAAAAAGTACATCACTTCCTTTGCTTCTGCATTCTAAGGATCCTGGGAATTTTCCATCCAATTAACTGTTGAAATCTCCTAAATATATATTGTCTCCTCTTAGTAAAATGTCACTTTTGGAGAACCAGATTGTCTTACCTTTTCTATTTTTATCTAAGTATTTAGCACAATATTGACACATACTAGGAGACAAATAAATCCTTTTATATTAATTCATTCAGTAGAAAATTTTGTTGCTGAATTGCAATGCTTTCTAGATATCCTATTGCTTTTCAATATGGAGCCATTTCTCGAGCTAGATTCATCTTGCCAAACAATAGCCTGGCCGCTAGAATTGAACCCTCATCATGTAGCAAGGAAAAATAAAGCAGCAAAAATTCCCAATGCAGTAACTGGATCTAAAAATGTAGACAACATTTTGTCCTACTAATCTCCAACCTCCCTGCCAAGAAGAAAGGACTGCATTTCATTATCTTTTTTCTGGGATCATAACCGATTTTTCAATTATTCAGAATTTTAGTTTTTAAAAATATATTGTTGTAGTCATTAAGTCTATTATTCTTTGGTTCCTATTTATTTCATTCTGTAGTAGTAATAGAAGTTTTTTTGGATGGAGATTGAAATATGTAATGTCTGGGAATAACTAAGGATAAGAAGGGAGAAATTTGGTTTCTTATTTTAATTTAGTACAAATCAGCCTCTCGGTGGGTTTCTCTTGTTGAAAAGTAAGGCATAACTATTGTTAAGCTTTCACATGATTGGGAATTTTTCCTGCTGCCCTATCCTGTTACTTAATGAGCTATTTTCATCATATTCTATCCCATCATTTTCTCTCTATTCTCTCCCCGACCCATGTTCCAAAGTAAATATGAAAACTCTTTGTCTTCTCCTTGCAAACTTATTAGTCCAATAGATGTAATTATGTTAATAGCTCAAATTTGCATTGTACTTTATAGTTTTCAGAGGATTTTTATATCTACCATCTTCTTTATATAAGAGCACTCTGAAATTATCACTAATTTCCTCTTCTTGCCTACTTTTTTTTTTTTTTTTAACGCTGTTTTAATACTATCTCATCCAGGTTGGAAGTTCAAGGACTGTTCATGGGCCTGATCAGCTTACCCAACTTTTCTTTTGGGCTAGGTTAGCCCTCCTTAAGAATCTGGTAACCCCTCACTCTACATCTTGCTTCAAATGGCCCACAATGTTAATGCCAAACTTATTGCATAGCCCTCAGCAACTCAGTACTCCTTAACTCAAGGGACTGAACCATTTTAGCCTGACTAGAAGCTGGAATTAGAAGTATATATCTTTTCTCTCCTATTTACAGGAAATATAAATGAATCTCACCCTGTTCCTCTGTTTTTTCTTCTCCTTAGATGTCCTGAACTTTTTAGAAAAAGTCAAGGTGAAAATCCCAAAATACGAAGTACTAAGATATGATTTTTCTCCTCTTTTCTATTTTAGTGAGAAAACTTTTTCTCTAGAGCTAAGACTAGAAACCAGAAATATGAAGCCCTGAGGATATAATTTTCTAGACTATTCCATCTTGCTAAGTAAGACCATGATGCCCTGGGCCATCCAGGCTTCTCAATTAGTTTCATAAAAAATCAGGTATGAATTCAAAATATTGAACCTTTTCCACTGAGAAATTCAAATAAGCATAATCTGAAGTTTTCCTCATTCCCACCTCATTTAATTGTATCTCTCCATTAAGGCCCCAGACCACTTACAACTCCCACCCCAAACTTGCAGGTTCTCTGGCTCAGCTTGCTGCTATTCCGTCTCCGTCTGTGCATGTTGGGAAGCAAAAAAGCAAATACAGGGAATGAGATCTCTTTTCTGTATCCTACCTTGGGTAATGCTAAGCGAATCGATCGTGTGACCTTTACAGAGTCTACAACCTAGATGGTATGTAATGCTGGGGGATTAAAAATGCTGACTTATTTGTTCTCAAAGGCAAATTTAAACTCTGTTCCTCCAATGCCAAGTCTTGTAGACTGTCTCAAGTCTTCCCATTTCACACCATTCTCCCTGACATTTTGGGCACCACTTATTGATTCATTTCCTAGTGACTGTCATTCAGGGACACCCAAATTTTACAGGCCCAGGGTTGGAATGATAATTTCCCACTAATCTATGGCTCACTGAATCCCCACATAAATGTTCACAAGTTCACTTTAAAAGGCTCAATAAACTCATGTATTCAATTCATACTTCTGAACCTATTGAGCATATTATATAGAAATATCATTTAATGTAAATTATACAAATTTTATGTAAAATAAGATTGTTATTAACATATAAAGCTTTTTTCTTAACCTATTTAAAGGAGCAATAGTGTACCTAAGATCTCTGGTCAATGAAATGACAAGAGGTTACTCAAGACACCATTTCCAGTTAACCTTGTAATTTATATATGAACTCAGTAGGCTTAATTCTATTTCTGCACACTTCAAACTGCTAGAAATTTCAATTTTATCCAGATATCTGAAAGGTATCTCACTTGTCCCAAACTGGACTCATTATCTTTCCTTCCCCTTTGAAATGTCCTTGTTTCTGTGGAGACCACCATTACCCTCCCAAACACTCAGATTTGCCAGTTTGGCATTCCCCCTTGTCTCCTCCTTCTCCACCACATATATCCACTGACCAAATTTTGCTATTTCTACCTTTCTACCATCTCTCACATCCATCTCATCTCTATTCACACAACCTGAAGACCGGCCTTTGGTACCTCAAAAACTCCCATTCCTCTCGATGCCTTGTAAGATAACTTCTGCTGTCCTCTCATGGGACATTCCATCTCCTTCCTATCTATATCTGCCCTGGCTCTCACCATCCGTGCCCTGGAGGGCATCCTTTAAAATCCCTTGTCACCTTCCCAATTCTTCTTAACTGTTATGTTTTACATGAAGCTTTTTCTGATCCCCCGCCCCACTGCCAGTGTCCTCCCACTTCAATTAATAAATATGTGTAGATATATAGATATATAGATATATATCTACACATATACATGTGTGTCTATACCTGCACACATTAAACACATATATACATGTATTATGTAGATATACACATACTAAATACCTTCAAGTTGCCATATACTTTCTAACTATTATACTTAAAATTTCACTGAGACATTTAGAACACCCTGTATTTCATATAGACTTATTTGTGAATGTGCTTACTTCCTGACAGAGTATAAACTTCTTGGGATCAGAGATTGTTTCATGTTTGTCTTTCTTTCCCCACTGCCTAGTACAAGACCTGACACAGCAGATGCTTAATGAATGCTTGCGGAATGAACCAATAGACTGTAAGTTCATTGAGGGAAAGGATATTTTATTTTGACTTTGTATTACCGATGCCTAACAGGGTCTATGTACAGTAACATAAATATATAATCATAAATGCTTTCAAATTAATTGATTCTTATTTTTTTAAATCGGCATCTTATTTTCTATAGTAATGTCTATTTCAGTAACTCAGTGGTTCTGTGAGCTGATCTGTGTGGGCAATTTATCTTTGCCTTCTTTTCCTTCCCAATTCCATATGTCATTATGTCTTATTACTACTTCCTCATTAAATGAGGAAATGACCCTACTTTCTCAAAGTTTAGCAAATTCATACCTCCTACTCCCTATATCTCCATAAGCAGTTGCCACATCCTAAAATCAATCAATGAACAAGCATTTATTAAGCACCTAACTTTGTCTTCTACTGTCCTGAGTGCTAGTATTATAATAATAAATTAAAACCAGAAAGAAATAAAAATCTGCATGTAGCCCATCTAAGTCCCAGGATCTTTATCCCAACTCCCACTCTCACAGATGAGGCTGTCAGCAAGGCTGGTCAGACATAATTCTTGTGTATTATCACTCCAGTTCAAAAGACATTCCCCACCTAGTCTAAAGCCTATGGTTGGTTGATCATTGACTAGGTATTTTATCACTTAACTTAAGTGAGGTGGGATGACTTGGTGGGACAGAATAGCAACCAATCCCAGTCTTACACTCATGTAAGTAAAGTCAAAATATATACCAACTAAAAATGTAAGATAAAAAGGAAAGTGCTTTCCTAACACTAAGGTGGAGATCCAAGAGAAGCCTCTTTGAGGAGGTGATGTTTAAGCTAGATTCCAAAAGAAGCTAGGGATTCCAGGAAGTGGAAATGAAGGCACATATTCTAGGAATGACAAATAGATCATCCAAAAAGTAAGAGGCAGAAGAACAATAGGCTGGTTTGGCTAAAATGGGAGAGTGGATAACGTGGGTCACTTCTGACGGGGATGGCCAAAGTCATATCATGAAGGCCTTCACATGTCAAACAGAAAAGTCTGAATTTGCTCCTAAAGAACTAGGGAGCCACTGGAGCTTTCTGAAGAGACTCTCAGTCCAGTCTATTTCATCATACTCGTTTTCCCCCAAGTCCATATCTTCTTCACTGAGTAACAAATACTTGGGATTCAGATCACTAAAGAGAAACTGAATTCATATTTGATCCCAGTCCTATGGAGTCTCCTGAAAATTTGTCTTGTGTTCATCCAATCCCCTGAGCCCCTGTAACTCCAGTTCTGTGATGAACAAATTACTCTTTACCCTAGTATCCTCCCACTTTCTGACCATGATAAAAATTTGGCTCCCTGAAGAAAACCCTGGATCCCAAGTCATCCTCCCCAGTACTTTTTTCCTTCTCTCAGGCTCCTTAATACTCGGAGCCAAAAAGTATATTCTTTTCTTCTCATCACCACTTCCAAGCTAGCCTTCAGCCAATATTGCTCTATTGTTGCTCAGTTATGCTTAACTCTTCATGGCTCCATTCGAAGTTTTCTTGGCAAAGATACTTGAGTTTTGGCCATTTTCTTCTCCAGTTCATTTTGTGGATTGGCAAACTGAGTAACTAACCCAGCTAGTAAGTGTTTGAGGCTGGGTTTGAACTGAGATTCAACTGAGTCTAGTTCCAGCACTCTATCCACTACACCATCCAGCCCTTAGCCAATAGCACTCAGCAGCCTCTCCTGTATGATTTATTATTTTTATTCACATGTCCCACATAGACCTTGCTGCCTTCTGAACTGCTCCCTTTCCCTATTAGTAGAGTTCAGCACCTGACTGAGTATTCATTTCCACCCCAATCTCTGCCCACATACTCAAGGATAGTAGTGGAAGCATAAACTTCACAAAATAGTCATGAAATCATAGCTTAAGAGCTGAAAGTTAACTTCTGTGGACAACCCCATTACTTTACATGTAAAGAGACAAAAGTTCATAAAGATTAAGCGACTGCCCAAGTAACTCAGTTATATGAGACAGGATTTGAACCCAGATCTTCTTAATTCTTGGTCCAGAACTTTATCCACTGCACTAAGCTGTCTCTCATAGCTGCCTTCCTTTAGAGTGCCAGAATACTTTTTTCCCCAGACATCAAATGACTTTGGGTCAAAAAAATATATTTTTCCACTGTCAAAAAACAACTCTAAAATATGAGTTAGCTAACCATAATAAAATTCATTTCAAATACCTGTAGCAAATGTTCTACATGTTTATCTTACTCTCAAATATGGGCACCTGCACATTTACTCAAAATGCCACTCAGATTCAGAGAAATAGGAGATTTGTTTAAACAGATGCAGAATAAAATAAGCAGAATCAGATGAACAGCATATGCGATGACAACAATATTGGTCTGTCATATCAAAAATAAAGCCAGTTCTTGCAATCAAGGAGGCAGAATTCACTGGAAAGGAACAATATGTGTCAATTTTTAAAATGCAAAATGTAAAAATGGAGCCATTAAATCATACATAAAAATCCTCTCTAGAAATTCACATTAATATTATATTTGACTGTATTTTTATTTTTTTTAATATTTCCCAATTAGATTTTAATCTAGTTGAAGTCCTACCCAGAGTTGTTGTGAATCAAGAATATTGTGATTCAACACTCCAGCTCTGGACCACATCGCCCCTTAAGAAGACAAATGATATATTTCAAAAACAGATGTTTTCAGGAAAAAGGGCTACTCCAAATATTAGGATTGTTCTTTTAGAGCTGAAAAAGACTTCAGAAGCCATCTACTATACCTCCCTCATTTTACAGATGTGGAGACTGAGGTACAAAGAGAAGAGATGGCTTGCCTAAAAGTAACACAGGCAAAAAGCATCAGAGATAGTTGAATTTGGTATCTCTGGCTTGAAAGCTTGTGTTCTCTGTATGCTTTCTCAAATAGTACAAGGTTTAAAATGTAAGTGAGGGCAAATGGTGCCGTGAAAGGAGACAGGAGCTCTCTCAGAATATTATGTTATCACCCTTTCTGCTACTCTCCAGAGATCTGAAGGCAGACTCCCAATATCTCCTGCTAACATTATTGTCTTGAGTCCAGAGGAATAATGAAGGGACCCTCCTGAGTGAGAGTGTTTTGCAAGGCAATGTCCATTAAACTCTCCTTTCAAGCTGCTAGGTGACTGGCTTCAACCTCTGCTCATTAGATCACAGCTTATATGCACTTCCCTTAGGCTAAAAGACTGTTGGCTGCCTTTGGTAGAGCCCAAGAACAGCTCCCAGGACTGCCTGCCTATAATTCCATTCTAGAGGTCTGTAGTTAAATTGACAAGAAAGCTGACAAGCCCTCCCACATCACCCCTTCCGGGTCCCTGGAGCTCGGTTGTTCAAATTGTACCAGATGCTTGAATTGGGATGTGTAATTTAGAGAGAGTTTCTTCCCATAACCCAGCTGTTTATGACTTCTGCAAGCACCCAACTAACCTCTCTCTCTCTCTCCCTCTCCCTTCCTCTCTAGCTGCTTCTCTGGCTTGCTCCATTTTTTCTATTTATTAGAGAAAAAGATGGAGAGATATTGAATGATTCGATGTCAGTAAGATAGATAGATAATAGATAAATATAAAGTCTGTGATAGGGAAGGTAAATGATAATCTGACCTCCAGTCTTGTATTTCCAACTTCTTGCTGGAAAGCCATATCCCAGGATTACCTTAAACTCAGTATGTCTACAAACAGAACTCATTGTCTTTCCCCGACATCCTCTTTTCCTCTCAAGTTCCCAGTTACTGCTGAGGGCACCACATTTTCCCAATTACCCATACTCACAATTTAGGTGTCATCCCTAACTTCTCACTTTGTCTCACCCCTCCCCACACAACTATTGCCAAATCCTACTGATTCTATCTATGCAACATCTTTCAGACACATCCCCTTTCTCTCCTCAGATACTCTCACATTCTTATCCACTCCTGTTTTGTCTCTCTCTTTCAGCTATCTCCTTATTCTATTTTGTCCTCCAATCATCCGTCTCAGTGGTTTTCCTCGAGTTCAGATTTGACCATGTCACCCCACCCCTCTTCAGTCAACTCCCATGGCCCCCTGTTGCCTCCAGGATCCAATGTAATATGGAATCCTTATGGTCTTTTAAAGATCTTCAGCCCTTCCTGTCTTCCTCATCTTCTTGCACTCCCCTCCATATAATTTACCATCCAGTAACACTAGTCCCTATTCTTTATGCTAAAAATCCTCCACCTCCCACCCCTGAGCATTTTCAGTGCCAGTCCCCCATGCCTGCAGTGATTCATTCTCATTTCTGTCTCTCTGGGCTTGACATACCATCTCTCTCATCTGGTGTGAACTCTTCCCCAGGACAAGATCTCTCTTCTCTCTTTCCTCCTCCTCTTCCTCCTCTTCCTCCTCCTTCTCCTCTTCCTTCTCCTCCTCCTCCTCCTCCTCCTTCTCCTCTTCTTCCTTCTTCTTCTTCTTCTTCTTCTTCTTCTTCTTCTTCTTCTTCTTCTTCTTCTTCTTCTTCTTCTTCTTCTTCTTCTTCTTCTCTCTCTCTCTCTCTCCTTCTTCCTATTATCTTTATCTCCTTCTTCAAGACTCAGTAGAGGTGCCATATCCTCCACCCTCCAGGGGGTCCCTCATCTCCATCATCCCCTGGCTAATACCCTCCTTCCTCCTCAAATTAATCTGGAAAACATATTTCTCTAAACATTGGAACCTCCAGAAAGATATAAGCTCCTTGAGGACAGGGACTGCTTCATTTTATCCCTGCCACCTCAGCATTTGCACATGTCAAATACTTAGCAAATGTTTCCCAGATTTGCTTTATAAAGGGCTTTAAACTTTGCCAAATGCTTTACATATATTACTCAGTTAAGACTCATAATGTCCCTGTGAAAGAGAAAACTAAAATTATTATTATCCCCACTTTACAGATGAAAAAATGAGCCTTAGAAAGATGTTACTTATCCAAAAATCACATAGCTAGTAATAGGTGGGAATAGAATTTGAACAAAGGCCTTCTTAACCCTTCTCCCTCTCTTGCCCATTCGTTTCCTACCTTAATCCTTTCTCTTTCCCCACAGAATATCCCACAACACACAAATCCAGAAATAACAGTCTGCTTATGTTTTCAAGCATCCTGGTGATTTGAAACCAACAAACACCAAACTACCATCTCCCAGATGGAAGATAGTATGAAAGAGCCTCTGCCCCAGACAGAAGTACCATCTCTTCATTCAGACCGGAGGCTAAGGAATTCGAATTGAGGGTGTTGAACAGCTGCTTGGAGATCCCTTTAGGATGATTTTACTTCCAACTTAACAAAGAAATAGTAATAAAGCTCTCTACTTTCTCATCTTGTTGTTCAGTCTTTTCCACTCAAAGGAACAATTTTGAAATTTTAGAAACTATACCTGGGAGAGATGGGAGAAAGGGAAGTCAGCAAAGAGGAAGTTAGCATTAAGGTAGAACTCCTAGCTAAGGCTCATTTGGACGGTGGCAAAAATTCAGAAAGAATGTTTCAGGAGAGGAAAAAAATCAAAGAAACTAACATCTAAACTAATTTCTAAAAACACCATTTCCCCATGGTTCATGTAGGAACTCAGGATGTCATGATACAGTAGAAAGAGACCTGGCTCTGGAATCAAGAGACCTGGGTCACTATTTCCTAATTGTATGAACCTGGGTAAGTAACTTAACTTTCCTTTTCTTCAATTTCTTCTTCTGTAAAATGAAAGAGTCTAACTATGTGATTTGTAGCTCAAAACTCACTGGACCACAGAGATATCATTAGCATAGCCCCACGTAGCACCCATTTGCATTTATGCTCCCCTAAAATGTTAGCTTTTTGAGGGTAGGGGCAAGTTTTCTTTGTGTCTTTGAATCCCTATCCCTTAGCATAAGACCTCACACATTTTAGCTAGAGCCTTTACATTTTACAAAGTTCTTTATATGTTGTTTAATTATTTTCAGTTTAATTATGTTCAGTCCAACCCTTCATGATCTCCATTTCGGGTTTTCTTGGCAAAGATGCTAGAATAGTTTGTCATTTCCTCCTTTAGCTCATTTAACAAATGAGAAAATTGAGGCAAACAGGTTTCAGGGGTTTTACATATATTATCTCATTTGAGACTCATAACAACCCTGGAGTGGGGAAATAAATGCCCTAGTATATCCATTTTACATATAAGGAAAATAGGACTTACAGTGACTTGTGCTGAGTTAAACAGCTAGTACACATTAATAGTAGGATTTGGTCCGATCTTCTGTAGGTACATTGCTTTATGTTATGCTGTCTTCCCTTCCATCTCCTTTCTCCACTATCATTTTCCATCTTCCTTCCTCTTTCTCTCTCTCACTTTCTCTTTCTCTATCTTCTAGTTCCAGATTCCCTCAGTCTAGTTGTTAATGGATGCCTCATTTAATCTGTCTACACACTATAATCCCGATTCATTCCTTTTAATGATGTTAATAAGAGCAAGGTACTGTGCTGGATGCTAACAATATAAAGGCAAAAAGGAAACAACATCTGCCCTCAAGATAATTAAATTCTATTGGGAGGAAATAACATAAATATAGGAGGAAATTTAGAAAAGATATACAAAATAATTACCAAGGAGAAGGATGTTAACAAACAGAGACTGGAATGGACTTCATCAAGAGGGTGAATTTCCACTCCTTTAAGTTAAGGAGAGGAAAAGGTGTGTATTCTGAGTATGGGGGAATACCATGTACAAAAGCAGAAAGAAAAGATATGAATATGTTCTTTGGGAAAGGCAAGTGAACCAGTAAGAAGTAAATTCCTTGAAAGCAAGGCCTGTTTCATTTTCATTTCTGTAGCTCTAAAGTCTAGCCTGGTTCCTGCCACATATTACACACTAAACTAATATTTGTTCATTTGAAACATCACATTGAAAATCCAAAAACCATTGGATGGAGAATGGTAAAGGGGTGAAGTGGGAGTAATGTTCAATCTGCTGCCAGAATGGCTGCTTTACCAGACAGTAGTACAGCTGTGCCTTCAGCCCCAAGACCCTGGGGACAGCTGTGCTGGCAATGAACTATTGAATACAATAGCAGAGCAGATGCAGTCTATTCAATTACAGTCATCACTCAGTTTTCTTCCATGTAGACCATTCACTTTCAGAATCATTGGCAGAATTTTTTTTTAAACCAGTAGGAATTGCCCATCTCTTCTAACATGCTTCTGGGCCATATTGTGACATATACAGGAAGGCAGCTGCAGGTGATACTGTAAATGCACTGAACTTGGAATCAAAGTCCTGGTTTTGAATCTTGGCTCTGACATTTTGTGACTTTGAGCTTTCGTTTCAATTCTCTGGTCTTTAATTTCTTTATATATAAAAAAGAGATTAGGTCTCCAAGGCTCTTTTCCAGATTTAGGATTCTAATTTTGTTACAAGACTAAATAAAATAAGGAGGTAATTTTAACCTCATCTACCAAAAAGTCATATAGTATATTCCAAAGACAATCACAAAGAATTTTTGATAACCCACTACAGTGTTCAATTAGCATAGATAATCAAAATTTTGACTATATTTATCTAAGATCCTCAAACTTTTCCACCTTGCCAGAGGTGCAAAATTGAAGGTAGGAGTTAATATTATACAATTAGCATTGATGATTCATGACTTTATGATAGGGTTGCCATTCCTGGAGTTACTCCTCCATATGGCCCTCATTTTTGCATATTAAAAAAAAAAAACACTGATTTCATCATGAGCACACACATCACTTCTCAAGCCCTTCACCTGTTTTTGCCTCTGAGGCATACATGCAGAATGATACCAGGATTGAAAGTTGAGTAAGTGTATATATTCTGACTTTTCTCTCCAACTTGAATAAAGGTGATTCTTATCCAAGAGAAAATGTCCATCTTGACTATTAAGACATAACAATCTACTTATATGGAACAAAAGAATCATTAAGTACCAAGGACTCAGAACTAAGAATCATTAAGTACTAAGAACTCAGAATTAAGAATCATTAAATAAAAAGGATTCAAAACTAAGAATCATTAAGTACTAAGAACTCAGAACTAAGAATCATTAAATAAAAAGGATTCAGAACTAAGAATGATTAAGTACCAAGGACTCAGAATTAAGAATCATTAAGTACCAAGAACTCAGAATTAAAAATCGTTAAGTACCAAGGACCCAAAATTAAGAATCGTTAAGTACCAAGGATTCAGAATTAAGGATCATTAAGTACCAAGGACTCAAAACCAAGAATGATTAAGTACTAAGGACTCAAAACAAAGAATCATTAAGTACCAGTAACTCAGAACTAAGAATCATTAAGTACTAAGGACTAAGAATCATTAAATACCAAGGACTCAGAACTAAGAATCATTATGTACTAAGGACTCAGAACTAAGAATCCCTAGCAATAAGGACTCAGAACCAAGAAACTAAGGACTTTCTATATCCTCTCGACTCTATAACACATTCTTATATGTAAAGAATCTATAACAAGTAAGGTAAACAAAAAAAATGGGAAGCATATCCTGGTAGATATGAAGTTGGCTTATAAAAAAGAGATAGGTTCAATTTCTGTCTTTGATGCATAATTGTGAGCAACTTCTCTATGACTTCCATTATGCTTCCAATTTCAGAAGACCAATGTTCTTAGTCTTCCAATGAGAACAAAAACATACCAGAAGCTTAAAACCAGCCCTTACCAAAAAAAAAAAAAAAAAAAACTAGAACTATATCAAAGTCTAATCAGCAATCCAAATTTCAAATGAAGCTTCCAGAAGGACCTATTTATTATGACTGTCAACTGTTTCTCAGTTGCAAGTAGGTCAAAGACAATTAGCTGAAGTGGATTTTAATCAATTAAGTGGCTTCCCTTCTTGAATGGGTGATTTTTGTTTCAGTAAAACCAAGTCCTGCCAAGAAAATGAGATAAATAAGCAACCTGTAATTGAACAGCTCTTATCTAGTGTTTATTTGAAGTTGGTAGAATCAGACTCATTGGTCAGAAACAATTGCTCTGTCTCCTTTTAGCCATGGGGAAAAGAACATGAGAATTTTAAGCATTTAAAACAGATTTTTCAGCACAGGATAGGAAAATATGAGTGGACTGTAAGCTGAATCTTTGAAAGAAGTTCCTAACAAAGGATGAGATCATGAACTCATTTGGAGCATTGAAAATTTGGTTTTGATCAGTGAGCATTTTTGCCACCTCCCTTTCTTCTACACTCCAAAGGCACAAATACCAAAAGGCTGAAACAATACAATAAGATTTTAGGAAAACAAATAATGATTATATAAGCAAGGAGTTAGAAACAATTTTGGTTGAAAACAAGAATCAATAGATCCAAGGCCATTCCCCATACCCTAGATGACATCTTTCATGACTTTTCTATCAAATATCGATAAGCTTCACAATGAGATATTTCCTCTGCAAATTCATCCAAGAATTCTAGGTTAATAATTTGAGAACATTTAGTCTATTTTCTAGACCACAAAGAGGGAATAATACAAACAAAACATTTCAGCACTATGCTTGGATTGCCAGTCAGTCAGTGATTGCTATTTTATAGGGGAACACACAGAACTGATTCCCTTTTTAAATCAGAGAGCTGGATTTTTAAATGAACTGAATACAAGAGGGTGAGTTTTTAGTCCCAAGGGAAATATAATTCAGGAAAGCATTAGGCATGTTCTATCCATGCCCTTTGAATCTAATATGAAATACCTACCCATTAATGGTCGAAACACAGACAAGAGACAGGCAGTGCCCTACCTTTCACATTCAATACCTCTATGGCCTTGGGCAAATAATTTAATTTCTCTAGGACTTTTTTTTATCTGTTAAATGAAAGGGGTGGGCTCAATATCAAGGGTTCTCTGGGTCTATGATCCTTACATGCCTTACAATTCACTTTCCTTGTAAAAATCCTGACTTTTGCCAGTGCAGGTATATTAATATAGTAATGCAAAAGTTTTCATTTGATAAGTAAGGAAAGTTTTTAGGCAACCAGCTGGTACAGTGGATAGAGAGTATAGAGTCTGGATTCAGGAAGATTTGAATTCAGATCCTGTCTCAAATCCTTATTGTCTGTGTGATCCATAAGCAAAGCACTTCACCCAGACTCAGTTTCCTCACAAAATGCATACATTTCACAGGGTTTTTTTTTAAATGATCAAATGAAATAATTTATGTAAAGTCTAACAAACTTTATAGCACTATTTGATGCTATTTAATTTTATTATTGTCCATGGTCCAGTGAGGGGAAATGGATTCAGAAATAAAAGTGACTCTGTAAACCAGGTTGGAGCAGGACACACACACACACACACACACACACACACACACACAAACTACATTGGGAACAGAGGGAGGGGACATCAGGTTGAATAATATCTTTCTTATACTCCGGAACATGTCTATTCCCTAGTTCTTCCATGCATTTCACTAGCTCTATATATTTCAATGCTTCAGGCTTATCTATTCATCAAAGTCCTTTGCATTTTTTAGACACCCTGCAAAAGTAACCAGGCTGGCTCTCCTCCCCACTCAGATTTTCTTCTCTGCTCCAGACAAGAGCTACCCTTCCCACCCACATTCTTTCTGAATCACTGGTGGGAAAGAGGCAGGACAGCAGTCTCATGATTAATTTGGAAATTTAAAAGCTCTCTTTGGTTTGATTCCCATTTATCTGCCTTTTCAATTCTTCTTCAAAGTTCCAGGCCCAGCTCTTTGGAGCAATCTCTCTGTCCTACACATTTTGTTCATCTGCATCCCTCTTTGCGATCAAAATTGCCAACTTCTTTCTTCTCTGTCCAACCACATCCTTTTTTGACTTCAACTTTCTGTTTAATACCTACTCGCTCCACTTAAACATCTTACCAGAATGAGTCTTAGATGATAGATAAATGCTTATGCTGTGTATCTCCTGTTACCACCTTGGCTTAGCTCTATGAAATACAGCTGGGGACTGGCTTGGAAACTTTCTGGGGAAAGCAAGATTCCAGGAGCTACAAGACTCAATGTTATGAACCGAAAGGGAGTTGTTTTTTGTTTGTTGTTTGTTTTTTGTCTTACTGTGGTATCTGCGGGAATACTGAATAAAAAGGATTCTCTTAGTATCTTCAGTCACTACCAATCCTTTTCAGATATCTATATATGTCATTTATTGCAAAATACCAAATAGTCTCCATTTATCTAAAAATTAAAGGATTATAACAATGGAAATAACAGTGGCTTTGCAGTTAGAGAATTTATTACTATATTAATAGGATCTCAAAGGCCATTAAGCCCAATCCTCTCATACAGATGAGTCCAAGCCCTCTCATGGTACAGATTCAAATCCTGTCTCTCAAACTTCTTACATGTGTGACCTTGGGCACTTACCTATTCTCTGCCTCATTTTTCTCATTTACAAAAAAAGAAAAAGGAGTTGTACTAAATGAACTCTTAAGATTCCAAGTCTATCTATATATCTATGATCCTCTCTTAGCTTACAATTCATTTTCTTCCCAACAATCCTAAAAGATAAGAAACATATTATTACCATTTGATACAGATGGTTGATGACTTCCAAAGTTCACAGACCAATATAAATGGTGGAAGATGCAAATCCAAACTTTCTTACTGCAAGATCTCTATTCTTTCCAATATCACACTCTTACTCCAAATAATTCAATTCAATGCTATGCAATGCTTTAACTCTAGATATAAAAGATGTAAGAGATAGGGGAGAATAGAAACTGAAGAGCTTTGCTGTTATTATTTTCATGCTTTGGGTTCCCCCCCCTTTACATGGGACCCCAGAAGCTACTGCAGGAAAAGTGCTTAGTTCACTTTCTCCTCTGCATCCATCTTCTCATGTGTGCCCTTTCCTTACTCTTCCCATCATCATGACCCATGAGCCATAATCAAACTAACTTTGCCATCTCTGCAACCCCACCTAGCCAGCCTTCCACTTTGGGTGATAGCTTTGAAGGTAGGGACTCTCTTTTATATTCATACATCTCAACAAATATCAGATTGCTTGCTGTCTTGGGGAGAGGGAAGGGAAGGGAAGAAGGGAGAAAAATTTGGAACTCAAAATCTTACAAAAATGCATGTTAAAAATTATCTTTACATGTAATTGGAAAAATAAAATATTATTGGAGAAATATATTTATATGTGCACTCCTGAGTGCTTTGCATAGTACTCAGTACATTTCAAGTGTTTAATGAGAGTTTTCTCATTCATTCATTCATTCATCTGTTTATTTTACAGACAACTAGAAGATGCATGAGTTCAAAAGAAAAAACTTTTAATCAAGCAAATCAAGATGTTCTAACCACATTAAGGTCCCTTGGTGTATATAAGCGCTACATTCTCCCAAAAGTTGCCCCTCCAGAGGGCAAAGAAAAAGATCCAGAGATCAAAGAATAAGAATAGAGAATAAAAACATAGAGGGCATATGTGACTGGGGAACATGCACAGAAGGAGTGTGGAGAGGGACCAAAAGTGGCCAGCTTCAATAGGACAGAACTGACCCTGTCTCTAGGCACTCATTGTGCTGTTTCCTGCTGGGCAGGCACCGAGTCTCCATCTCTGCTTTATTGTCTGTGGTTCACTGTGTCTCTTCTCTCTACTGAGCATCTCTAGGGTTTCTCGGTCACTGATGTACTCTCTGCAACCATCTGCTTGGCTATACTTTATCAGTTACAGACAATTGTCATCTAGCCAAATTCCTCAGAGGCATTTTCTGCTCTACCATTATTTGGTGGGATGCAATAGTCGTACGACTATACCTGCAAAGGAGAATTAATGTGGTTTTTTTTTTTTTAATTCATAGACTAGACTAAAGATATGAGACAGAATACACAGATGAATATAAACCAAAAGCCTCAAGAAAGACAGAATTCTATCTTTCTCTATGTCTCTATATGTCTTTCCCTTCCCCACCCTCTTACTCTCAATTTATAATTTTTTTTTCTACTACCAATGCCTTCTCTCTGACCCAAGACAACTATCTAACTTGGGCTAAATTTTTTTTCTTTTAATTTCTATTAAATCCTTAATTATTCATCAACATCCCCATTTAGGAAATTCCAATTGACCAAACCCAAAGAAATGCTGAGGACCTCCTCAGCAATTTGGAACTGTGCCCAAAGAGCTATCAAATTGTGCATACCCTTTGATCCAGCAGTGTCTCTATTGGGCCTGTACCCCAAAGAGATCATTAAAAAGGGAGATGGACTCATATGCAAAAATGTTTGCAGCAAGGAACTGGAAACTAAGTGGATACCCATCAGCTAGGAAATGGCTGAATAAATTATGGTATATGAATGTTATGGAATATTATTGTTGTAAAGGAATGGTCAACAGGATGATTTTAGAAAAACCTGAAGAGACTTACATGAACCGATGCTAAGTGAAATGAGCAGAACCAGGAGATCTTTGTACATGGCAACAACAAGATTATGTGATGATCAACTGTGATGGACTTGGCTCTTTTCAACATCAAGATGATTCAGGATAGTTCCAATAGATTTGTGATGGAAAATGTCATCCGCATACAAAGAGAGAATTATGGGGACTGAATGTGGATAAAAGCAAAGGATTTTCACCTTTTTGTTGATGTTGCTGTTGTTATTTTGTTTGCTTGCTTGGTTTTTTCTTTCTCATTTTCCCCCTTCTGATCTGATTTTTCTTGTGTAGCATGATAAATATGGACATATATTTAGAAGAATGGCACATATTTAACCTATATTGGGTTACTTACTGTTCAGGAGAAGGGGGAGATGGGAAAGGAGGGAGAAAAATTTGGAACATAAGGTTTTGCAAGGGTGAATGTTGGAAACTATCTTTGCACATATTTGAGCAAATAAAAAGATATTGTAATTTTAAAAATAATCCTCTTCAAAAAGAAAAAAGTCTTTTCAACAGATGCTCCCTTACTACCATCAAAAAAACCTTGTGCACAAGAAGAAAAATATCATATGAAGCTAGAAGACCTTCAAAATCTCCCCCATCCACATTATTTCTCTTTTCAAGCATATCTTCTGGTCACAAAACTGCTGGCCCCTACCTAACATTCTGACCAGCTCAGAAAGGCTACTCTCTACATACTTAATATGTAGCATTGGTGGTTTGCTTTGTTGTTTGTTTGTATAGAAAGAGCTTAGAATATAGAAAGAGCACTGACTGGAATCCAGAACAAGCTAGATTCAAATCCAAATTCTGATACTTAACCTTTGTACCCTTCAGTTTCCTCATTTGTAAAATGGAATTAATAATATCTGTTGCATCTGCTTTGGAGAATTGTGGTAAGGATCAAATATAACAATATTTACATAATTAAGCATGAATATAAACAACTACAGATATTCTGAACAGTTGAATTCTACCTGATTGAGATTTTGTTGGGGTGGGCAGTGGGGAGTGAATATTACTTTCCTAAAAACAACTAATATATTTACCTGCAAGTGGGGTTGTTTCAACAACCCCTAAAGGAAGTGCAGCTGCAGTTTCCAAATCCTTTTCCTGCCTAAATCAACAGTAATGTAGGAACTCAAGAGCCTCTCTCAAAAGGTTTTATCAGCTACAGTTAAGGGGTTTGGATAACATCCCAGCTAATCTGTTAGCAGCAGCTGGGGAGAGTGTCAAGAAATTACTTTCTCAATTGTCTTTCCAAGTATTGTCTATAATTCATCTGCAGCACTGTTGAACAAGAAGGGACATGGATTCACTCAAACAAAGTGGGCCCCAAGGGCCACAAGGGCCCAGCCCCTAGAAGCCAACTACTCGGGAATATTAATTAAGAATTCTGCCCACCAGGGTAGGCTTTCCTTGGGAGAGCTCCATAAACTCAACACAGCAGCATGATTTCTCTACTAATCAACACTAATTGTGCTGATTCCCAAATGTTAAGAGGGACCTTTTGGCTGTACCTGTGGTATCCTCCCCGTAGTTTTTCTAATCCTTTAGCCAACAAATTTTTCATTTATTATGAATTTTTCACTTATTTCTTCGGTTTGAACTCCCTATAGGAGTTTGATGGTTCTCATCATTAGGAGGTTGATCCAACATTCAACCAGTTTTGGTTTTTCATTGCCGACAGGTTTTTTTTTTTTTAACTTTTCAATTTTATCTCTTTCTTTGTCTTTGTTTAATTATAAATAATCCCTTTGGCAGTCTACAATCTTTTGTGGAACTAGAAGCATTCACCTTAAATCTTTCTGCTATTATCTTCTGAGTAATGCAGAGGGAAAGATTGGGGAAGTAGTTCTGGCTTCTTGTTTCCTTTCTTGGCTCTCTTTCTCCCTCTGTTCCTGAACGTACCATCCTACTGGGCTCTGTCCTCAATGTACTTCTCTCTGCCCACAGTGCTCTCCCTAAGTAGTTTCATCAACTCCCACAGATGTAACTATCACTTTTGCATGATAACTCCCAACATTCACACTCACTCACTCACTCTCCCTCTCTCTCTGCAAAATTCTGTCTCTGTCTCTCTCTGTGTCTTTCTCTGTATTCTCCTCTTTCTCTCTCTCTCTCCCTCCCTCTCTCTCTGTCTCTCTCCCTGTCTTTCTCTCTTCTTTCTCTCTCTCCTACTCTCTCTCTCTTTCTCCCTCTCTGTCTCACCTAATTGCCAAATCTTGTCAGTCTCCATTCACAACGTCTCATCCATCTGTCTGCTTTTACTCCCAACACCACCAACCTACTTAAGATCCTCATGATCTCACAGTTGTAAAGCTAGAATCAATTTTCAAAACTATCACATGCAATCTATGCATTTTATAATGAAGGAAGTGACTTGCTTAAGGTCACACAGAGAAATTACTTAAAGCCAGACTCTACCTCAGAAGCAATAGATTTCATTCATTATTTAGAAATCACAGTCCCAAGAACCCACAAAAATTTGATAATTTCTTATTCATCTTTAACTTTTAATGACATGGGACTTTGTGAAATAAATCTCAAATGATAGATTTCAGTAGTATTTCATTACTTATCATTTGGACAACTGCAATAATTCCATAAGAGTAGTGTAGAATCACAGAAAGAACTGGGCTTAGAGGCAGATGACCAGATTCAAACATGAGCTTGGAACTTATTTATCACCTTCCTGACTTGGACAAGTCACTACTACTCCATTCTCATGTTTTCTTATGTTCAAAATAAAGACATTAGATTGGATGATTTCTAAGGTTCTTTACATCTCTACTTTTTATGTTCAAGGCAATAAAAAAGGTGCTGGGGCTGCAAAGATAAAAACCAAACTCCTTGGTCTCAGGGAATTTTCATTCTTCCAGATATAAAGATGCCATTATTAGCCCTAAACCTTTGAGTAGTTCCACTAAAGTTGGCCAATTGGAGCTGAGCTATCCACACTTTCCCAGGCCACTGTCACCAAACATTTGTGTCAGCAAGATAGCTGAATGGGATTCTGGCCATGGAAGAGCTCTCTCTGTGCAAAGTTAATTAAGTGGCCCATACAGGGATCCCACCCCGGCCTCATTAGCACTATCTCCAAGTCAATGGAGTTAACCAGCCGTGCACTTCTTCTATATATATGTAAATTTCAGTGTACAAATAGGCAGCCTCTTTTATAAGTGGAACACAGTAGTCTAATGTTCTGCTAACTTTTAGAAACTTAAAAGAAATCTATTTCTGATTTATTTGATGAAATCAAAAATGAACTAATGTCTGCCTTTAGGAAGGCATACCCCAGGAGTAGACGGTACCATTATAATGACCACATTTCTTCATCATCATCATCATCATCATCATCACCCAAATCCTTCAAATTCTTCCATATCCAAGATTTCAGGCCACTCACAATGTAACCTAGTTTCCCTAGGGAAATATAAAACACAAGAGAACTTAGAAACACACAGGACCAATAAATAACTATAGCTTGCCTATTTTCTTACATGGAAGTATTTATTATATGAATCATGGTATATGTGTAGAAGATAATCATCTTGGAAACTATAATATGAGAAACTTAGAAACACCATACTCAAAGGGTTTTACCCTTTCTGCATTTATTTGCTTCTTACAGGCAGTTACAAAATGAAAAAGACACTTAATGTCCTAATTAGGGTTATTGGCAGTAGCTGCAGGTTTCCCGTCCCTCTAGCTTATGTGCCCAGCTCAGTGATGGAGGCAGCAAAACAGGCAAACATAAAATCAAGGTATCAAAGAAAAAAGACTAGATGCCACTGATAGGGAAAAATCAGGAGAGAAGGAGGAGCATACTTGAGGAAAAAGATAAATTCAGCTTGAGGCACCAATAGAACAACTAGCTAAAGACATCCAATAGGGGAATAGACATCTTGAGCCCAGAAGGGTGGTCACCATTAGAAATATAGACATGGGAGCCACCAGTTTCGGGGTAATGATTGAAGTCATGGTAATGAATGAGGAAAATAGCATAGAAAGAAAGAAGAGAGCTCTAGACAGAAAAGTGGGAAACTGTGACCTTATAGACTCAGAAGGAAGCTAAATGGCAAGAGATAAACCAGAAGAATATTTCAGATGCTACTGAAAAGGAGCATAACCAGAAATAGAGGTGAATTGTGAAAAAAAATCCAGAAAAGTTGAAATTCAGGGACCAAGAGACCATGAGATTTGGCATTTAGAGGTCACTGGTGAATTCTGAGAGTATGATTTCAGTAAAGCCAGACTGAAAAGAATTAAGTAGGAAGTAAATGGCAGGTAATAAAAAAAGTAGGAATATTGAGTTGACACTTTTTTTAACGTAGGAAAGAAGGAGAAAGATGAAGTAGCTACTTTACTGTTTTTTTAGGAAAGGGAATTTGTTTTATGTCTGCCTGAAGAGTTTGTTATGACATTGTCATCCTGGATTGAAATTGGAAATTTATGAAATTCAAACTAATTTGTAAAATTCTAAAAACACAGATATAGATTGGAGGGGATCTTAATAGAAAGTTGGCTTATCCTCTTGCTCTTATTAACCCTGCTTTCAAATGAAATAACCGAGGCACAATGGGTTCTGAGTTCTAATCATAAGTCATAAGTGGTAGTGGGAGGAGAAATAAATCCCATTATTTCTGGCATTAATAGGTGTAACAGATAGGGTATTGGACTTCTACTTAGGAGGACTTGAATTCAAATTCATTGGCAGTCATTTACTAGTTTTATGACTCAGGGCAAGTCACATAACTATCTACTTCAGCTCTTTTCTGTTTAGAGGGTGTTCAAAATTACAGCATGGCCCAGAGCAGAACCCCTCTCATTTTGTGATTGGAATCAATATTAAGAGTATTACCTATACTCCTTGTATGTAGAGTTAGAGAACCTGGGTTCAAATTCTCCTTTACCACTTATACCACACACACACACACACACACACACACACACACACACACACGACTGTCCAATCTAGTTCTTTGGATTTCACCTTCCTCTTTGTAAAATGATGGGGATTGATCTCTGTGTTGATCTCTAAAGTGTCTTCCAGCTATAAAGTTGCAGTCCTATGTATGAAGCTGTCCAGATACAGAGATCCACTTTAGGTCATTTAAAATCAAGTAAGAAGACAATAAACATCAAAAAAAAAAAAAAAAAGCCTCTAATTTATGATAGGTAGAATTAAAGGGCGCTTAATCCACTAGGGGGTTTTTAACTTTTTTGTGCCTTGAGCACTTTTGGCAGCCTGGATAATGAAATCCATGGATACTTCTCCAAATAATGCCTTGCTGCCTGTTTTCCTGCTTGAAGGAGAGGTTTGCTTTTATTTAAAGATTAATGAAAAAAAGATGTAATTTTTTCCCATCCAAGTTCATATATAGCATATGTGAACTCCAGGGTAAGAACTCCTGCACTAGAAGGCAGTATGTGATATGAAGAATAGGAAAATGCTGCTTTTTTAGAGGCAAAAACAAAAATGCAGAATGAGCTTTTGTTTAGTCAGGGGTTTCTCTTCTACTTGGCTTAAATCAAAATAAATAATCCTAAATAAGTGGGATAACCCTAAACAATTCCTGAAATTTTGACAAAGCTAATATGGCTCTTTATAGATAGGTACAGCTATTTATCTGCAAATGGAAAGATTTCTAAATCTCATTGGCAATAAGATACACAAAGAGAGGCTGCCAGTAGCCACTCTTATATGAGATTGGTCTGGTCATTAACCTCCGATGGAACCCTCAGCAAATCACTTAATCTCAGTGATTGAAGCACCCTGTCTGGAAAAAATACTTTTAAGTTATCTCATTAACCTCACCTGGATTAGATTTTTCTTTCATATACAAAAGATTTTTAGCTGCTCAATACCAAGTGATATAGAAACTGAAAATAGTGTTATCATCAATGTCTTCCCAAGATTCTCCTTTTTATTTTCAGAGCATGGAGGTGTGACACACTTAAATCCCAGGACCAGTCTAAAGCTAAACTCTGAGAGAACCAACAGCAGGGTGCTTGGCTGAATTAGCTAAGTGACTAGAGAGTTACAGGCAACATCCAGCGGAGTGTTCTGAAACTAGATTTATGATCTTGAGGGCATTAAGAATTTTGAGAGGCCTCTGAGACTGCTGAACAGTTTGACAATCAGTTAGTTTACCTATTTGCTTTTGCCTGAATTGGCCCATAATAAACAATACGGAAGATAATAAAATTTTAGTTGGATAAAATCTCCTCGGTGTCTCCAAAACGAGACAAGAACTAGTAGCAAAAGAGCTGATCTTGGAACCAAAAGAGTCCCCTACGTAGGTCTTGCAACCCAAAGGGCATTGCTTTTACAATTACTCCAGGCTATCAACTATCTGGTCAGAGCACATCAATTAACCCCTCTAATGCTCAAGTCTCTCATCTGTAAAATGGGAATATTCCAATTCCCCTACTCCATCAGAGGGTTGTTGTGAGGATGGTACTTTGTAAGCCTTAAAGCGTTTTAAGACTGTGAGCAATTAAAACCCTATTGGCAAGAATAGGCAATTCTGATTTGCAAAACTCTCATCATAACCCATAATCTCATGCTAACCAAGAGAATAACAAAACGACAAAGAATATAGTGATACAAGGAATAAATATCTGAGTTTGTGCAATTTTTTTTTTTGCTTATAGCTATATCCTCAAAAAGATCTCATTTTAGAGTTGTAGTCTGTACTTGAATCAAACCTATATTATGATCAATATAATATTAAAATGTTTATTTTCATGTCATATTTTAGGTCATTAGAAGCAAAATACAAAAAAAAAAAAAAAGCCAGGAGAGAATTTGGAATATAAGTATTGAGTTTTTTTAATACAATATGTATTAAGATACTTAATTCCTTGTTATTATTACATAAAAAGTGATCAGCAGGATGATTTCAGAGAGGCCTGGGGAGACTTACATGAACTGATGCTGAGTGAAATGAGCAGAACCAGGAGATCAATATACACGGCAACAGTGAGACTACACAATGATCAGTTCTGATGGACGTGGCTCTCTTCAACAATGAGATGATTCAAACCAGTTCCAATTGTTCAGTGATGAAGAAAGCCATCTGTGCCCAGAGAAAGGACCATGGGAATAGAGTATGGAACACATCATAGCATTCTCACTCTCTCTGTTGTTATTTGCTTGCATTTTGTTTTTCCTTCTTGATCTGATTTTTCTTGTGCAGTAAGATAACTGTATAAATATATATATATATATTAGATTTAATATATTTAACATGTATGGGACTTGCCAGCTAGGGGAGGGGGGGGGGAGAGGAAAATTTGGAACAGAAGGTTTTGCAAAAGTCAATATTAAAAATTTACCCATGCATATGTTTTGTAAATAAAAAGCTTTAATAAAAAAATTTAAAAACTATTTTTTAAAGATACTTAATTCTTATCTATGAGGTATACAAAAAAAATGTATTTTCAAGGTCTGGTAAGCCCCTGGAAGAAAAATTAGTGATATCTTAGGAAATGGAGAAAAAAGGAAATAAGAGAAAAGTCAAAAAGGGAGAGCAGAACTCATAGGATAGCAGATATAGAGTTGGGGCTGAGGGAGGCTTAGAGGCCTTTTAGTCCACTTTACAGATGAGAGAATTGAGGCCTAGAGAAATTATGTGACTTATCCAATATCACACAGATAAACTCTGTCTTTTTTTTCTCTTTTGGTCTAACTATTCTATTTCTGACTTGGATATTGTGGGAGAAAAGATAAAAAATTAAACCTGGAGTCAAAACGTCTTCTATTTTGATCACACTTAATAGTTATGGAATCTTGAGTAAATCACATAAACTTATTAAGTCTCAGTTTCCCCAATTGTAAAATGTACATAGGGGCAGCTAAGGGGCACAATGGACAGAGTGCCAACCCTGGAATTAGAAAGACTCATCTTTCTGAATTCAAATCCAGCCTCAGACACCAGCTGTGTGATTCTGGGGAAGTCACTTAACCCCGTTTGCCTCAGTTTCTCATCTATAAAAATGGGCAGGAAGAGAAAATGCCAAAGCATTTCAGTATCTTTGCCAAGAAGCATCCAAATGGGGTCAGGAAGAGTCAGACATGGTTGAAATGGCTGAACAACAATAAAATTGATATAATAATGTCTATAGCACTTTCCTCACAGGATGGTTATGGGGACCAGTGGAGAGAAGGCAAATAGAGTATTTTTTTTTTTTGCAGAGACAATCAGGGTTAAATGACTTGCTCAGGATCACACAGCCAGAAAGTGTTAAGTGTCTGAAGCCAGATTTGTACTCAGGTCCTCCTGACTTCAGGACTGGTGCTCTCAAATAGAGTATTCTTATTATACCAGTTATTATTAAATCATTCAACCTGTGATGAACCAAGTATATTAAACACTTTTGAATATAATTGGCCAGAAAAAAGCATAATGCTTGTGCCATTGCATGGAATATTGTGTGTGTTCTTCCTACCTCCGCTTTCATTAACAATGATGTAGTTTGTATTTACTTAACATGATCTCCTGTGAGTCTCCCAAGAACCTAGTGAGGTAGAAAATGTTTGTTCTATTGAATTGAAGCCATATTTTGTGGATGAAACAAATTGAGCTCAGATTGCTTATAGAACTTGTCCAAAGTCAGTGAAAATTAACTGGCAGAGCCAACAATGCAATCCAAATCTTCTGAGTCCATAGCTTCTGAGTCCCTGCTATGCAGGGCTGCTCTAAGGAAAGGACTTAGCAATTCTTCAGGGCCTAAATAAATGTGAATTATTGTTATAATATTGATGCTGCCTGTTATGCAACATGAACTTAGAGATAACACGGATAAGCACAGGACATCCTTGTTGCCTCCCATAGGCTTTTCTAAATCAGATATTTTTAATGCCATTGATTTGAGGATATTACATTCATGCTTTGCCTGACAGAGCATTATGGCCTTATTTTAACTACTGAAGGATCTCTTCCCATACCTTGCTTCCTACCTACCCAGCCCCCTAAGATAAAAATAGAAAAAACTCAGCTCTTCTTAATACAATTAACACATTTAAATACCAAACATATGCTTGCCCAAAAGACTTTTTAATGAAGAACAAGGCAAACATTCACGCAGTGATCAGAAAAAGTGATAACAAGGACATTTTCAAGATCTCTCTTAAGCAATTTGGAAGTAATTGCATGACATGGTACACACTGGCACAGGATCACCCAGCATGGCGTGCTTTCATTAGAGAAGGTGCTGTGTTCTGTGAGCAAAGCAGAATTAAAATAGCTCAAAAGAAATGTGAAATGTACAAATGTCGAGAATCCACCCCAAATGTTCACACAGAGTATTGGTGACCAATCGGTGGGAATTGCAAGCTTGTATTGGTCTGATTAATTGGATTCACTGTAATTTGACTGTAACATAGCGATGTCATTTTGGTTCTCTTTGAGAATGAAGGACAACAACCAATTCACAATCAGAACATTTCAGAGCTAAAAGAAACATTATAACTATAATCAAACTTATTTGACAGATGAAGAAACAAGCTTAGAAAGATGAAATGTCATATCCAAGGTGGCTATTGTTCAATTTCTAAGTCATAAAAGTTCAATGTTTAAGTCATAATTGACTGTTCGTGACCATAGGGCTTGGCAAAGATATTAGAGTGTTTCCCATTCTTTTCTCCAGCTCATTTTATAGATGAGGAAATAAGAGGCAAATAAGGTTAAAAATTTGCCCAAGTGTCAGAGGCTGGATTTGAAACTCATATCTTCCTTACTCAAGGTCTAGGGCTCTATCCATTACACCAGCTAGCTAGCCTATTGTACATAGTAGCGCTTAATAAATGCTTATTGATTGATGAGTTGACCTATTAATTGACTGCAGCCTCCTCCCTTCACCATGTATTAACCAATAAAGACTTCTTACTTATGCTGAGATTTATTTTCAATTCATTCAGTAGTCTTCATGTTTTAATACTGCTATACAGACATTTACTTTCTCAATCACTGAACACACAACTACAAGCAGACAAAATAATCCCTGTCCTCAAGAAGTTTATGTTTTAATGAAGAAAGTCTATACATAAAGAGGTACTGAAAACAGAGGAAAACGGGAAAAGAAGGCACCCTAATAGAGCCACAAAGAGAAGACTACAGAAAGTAGTATGGAATTCTGGTTCCCAAAAAGACAATGCCAAAGGTTCATTTATTAGGGGAAGGAGAAATTAGAGAGCCACAATAGGATCTAAGCTTAGGGTGAGGTTGAGAAGAGTAAAACAAACAAGCAAATAAACATTGAAAAATGCAAGGAGAACAGTTCTTACATTTCTTTGAGGTTTTTCTTCCTGAGAAATGGATTTTCTCTATAATCTTAGAAAAAGAATGTCAGTATCATCATCTTAACTAGATTCCAGTTTCTTAAACTGTGGTTTATAACCCCATATGGGGTCCTGTAACTGAACGTAGGGTCACAAAATTATAATTTGTTCTCAGCAAATGTTTGATTTGCAAATCTGTTTCATATACCTACACCAGGGTCATGTAAAAATTTCTCAAGGGAAAAGGGATCATAACTGGGAAAAGTTCAAGGCAAAGCCCTAGACCCAACTACCAAAGCAATCACAAATATACTCGATATCCCAGAATCAGGTGTGTCTACCTTGACCAATAAAACAATCATGTGCTTTTCCCCAGCACATGTTTGTTGTTTCCTTGGTTTTTCAGCCACAACAATCCACACAAACTATCTACTAAGCCAGAGAATAGTTTGGACCTACTTTGGTGAAGGAATTGGAAAAGACCTATTAACTACCTATTGTATGTCAGTCACTGTGCTAAGCATGTATACAAATCATCTCTCCTTTGTTCAAAGCAGTTCAAAATCATTAAACAAAGAACAAAATCAACTGTTTATTTGATATGCTGCATATTTCTGTTCTATTTTATACACTCCTGTTACTCTTCTTGACCAAGACCTCTAGGTTTCCCAGGAGAGTTTTCCTTCTAGAGGAAAAAGAATCATATGACTTTCCAATTCAAAAGTCCTATCTTACAGGGGAGCTATTTTGGAGTTGTTATAAAATTATTATGATTCCCTATAATAACCAGAAATTGGTTATTATTAGCAAAATTAACTGGTTGGTTCTTTTTTTTCTTCTTGGAGTCCCTTTTAGAAAAGGATAGAGCTAAATTCTCTTAGATCGAGTCTCTACCCAGCAGCCTTGGTTTTATACAGTGCCTTTCATTATGATCCTGCCCATTCCCCTGATCCTTTCCACAGAGGATGAAGATCTTGCCTTAGAAGTCTCCTGACTTTCTTCCCCTCTGTTCTTTATTCTCTCATTCAAGTAGGAACTGGACATGCAATATATTTGCTAATCAAAAGAAAAAGAAAAACCCACTTCAGTTTCAAGTCCTATTAAATTTGTCATAAATAAATATTAATAATAACAAATATTTATTTTTCATTCATTATTTTAAAAAATAAAAAATAATTAAAATAAAAATAGTTCCTGAGTCCCCAATAATTTTTGATGCCTTACTCTTTGCCACATGTTCTTCATTATAATGATACTAATATTCTGGCTATTCCATCCATAAGACAGTCCATTTCTTGGCTCCGGACATCTTCTCTGGCTCTACTCTGTGCATGGATTGCTCTCCTTCCTAATTTTTGCCTTCTGGCTTCCTTTAAATCCCAACTAAAATTTCATCTTCTAAAGGAAGCCTTTCCCAACCCTCTTAATTCTAATGCTTCCCCTCTTATTTCCTCCTTATTGTATATAGAGCTTATTTCTATGCATTTGTGTTCACGTTGTCTTTCCCAACAGATCATGAGCTTCTTTTGTCTCTTTCTGTATCCCCAGCACTTAGCATGACGCCTAGTATATAGTAGATGTCAGGTTTCTTGATAGAGTTGTTTGACTGGAAGATAATAGAATCTCTGATCTAAAACCTTGCATAAATTCCAGCTAGCCCCTGACATATCCCATCACTCTCTCTGCACTCCAAACATAGGAAGAGGAAACAGTGGAAGGAAAGGAGAAAACCTTTCCTGCACTTACTCAGTCTCTCCAAGAGAAGTAGTTCAGCCACTTTTCTCAAATCTCATCCTGATCTATGGCTTAGTCACAGGAACTGGCCAAGCTGACTAGAATACAATCTCTATCTTTCTGATAGATCACTATTATTGCCTTCTGTCCTTCTCCTCGGGGGGCCAGGGTACAAGCCATCACCACCCCAGTCACTCAGCTCCCAATTCTCTCTCCAGATCAGTTCACAATCTTCCCTAACTATACCCCAACCATTCGATGGCACATGTTCCTTCATCTCCTCCTAAACTAAAAATGAAATGAAAATAATTGCGCATCCTAGGGTTCTCAGCAAGGGTTCAAATCACTTTCTCTGTTAGGTGGATAGCATTAACCCTTGTCCACCAGAAGAGTCTGAATACCTTGTTACACTTGAAAATCCTACTATTTTCCCATTTAAAAAAAAAAGAATAGGAATGGAAAAGTATTATAATATAAATGATGAAAATGCTGGAAGAGACTAAAGCTGAGGAATGAAATGCCAACTGAGCAGGCCATGGTAGAACTCCTCCATTATTTTGGAGTGATGTGAATTGTTATTCTCATTAACATAAGAAATAGGTACAACACTAGCAATGTTCATACTTCTCAGCCTTTACCCTGGCTTACAAACACTGAATCTTTACAAGGCCTGTTAACAATTTTCTGAGACTGTTACCAATATGCATCCCTTCTTCTTTCTTGTAACTGCCACTCATGAACAAAAATTATTTTAATATCTCAATCAAGTTGTTCCATTCTCTCTGGTTTACTCAAAGGTCATACTCAGATGAAACTGTGTGAAGGACAGGGACTTAAAATTATAAACTATGAACCTATAGAGCAGTGGGTAAAATTAAAGGCCCATTATTATAGTTTCAGCTCTCAATTTGACTTAAATCATTGACTGTTTCTATTGCATATCACCAAATCACAGTACATTATTTCTGACTAACAGATGGAAGTAAAAATGAGATGGTGCTAATTAAGACCTAGCTAGAAGAATTAGAGCATCAAGTCTAACTTACAGTATGTGGATAGATAAATGTTTCTATAGTTAAATCATCTTCAACCTTGGCAAGGTGGCTAGGAAAATTTCTAAGGCTTTTATTTTCATTATTATTTCTTACACAGTTTTGATTTGTAAATTTGATTTGTAAATTGTAAAGGCTTAAGGGGAATATGAGAGAGGGGAAGAAGTTTGTACCTAAAATATCTGTTCATGTTCTTAATTGCTAATAAGCGATAATACTAATACACATGTCAATAATACATATGTGATTCAATGGATCCACGATCTCAAAAAACAGGAATTCTTTGTGTTCCATAGGTCACAAACCAGATACTCACAATATCAATATTTTTCCATAAAGCTTCCACATAGGATTTACTCCAATGTGCCAAAGGCCTTTCTCTAGCTCTTACATTTTGTGGCCACCAAAGCAAGACTCTGGTCTTCCATTTGTAAAGAAAAGTAATTATAATAAAAGTTCATATTCCTATGGTGTTTTTAACTTTTGCAAAGCATTTTCCTCACAATAACCCTGTATATTAGACCTTCTGAAATAGTGCAGTATGCTAAAAAATAGAACTAGATGTTCAATCAGAAAAGCTGGATTCAAATTTCTGCTCTCCTGCTTATTATGATTATGACCTTGGATGATTAAATGCCAGAATATTGTGCTAAGAGACAGGAATAGGAAGATGAGGTAGGGAAGGGAAGGAACAAGCATTTATTAAGCACCTAATGAGTACTAGGAACTTTTCTAATCACTACAAATATTATCTTATTTGAGATCTGAACAGTCCCTTCTCTCTGGAAGCTGATATATTATTAGAGGATACTACATGAATACAAGTAAGTAAATACAATGTTTATATAAGGCAATAATAGTAAGGTGTTGAGGGGAAAGTTGCTCAAGAAATGTCAAATGTAGCACCTGGTGTTCTGAAAATTTAGGAATTTTTTGAGGTGGAGATGAAGATTAAAATGTGGGTTATTTCAGGCATGAAGAAAGGGGAAAAACATTCAAGGACATGGAAGTGAGAGCTGAAATGTTATTTATGGAAGATAAGTTTGACTTCCCTATGTTCCATTTTTCTCGTTTTTAAAATAAGAATTAAACTAGAAGACCACTTAGATCCCTAACTGCCTTTATAGCCTACTATCCCCACTGTAATCACACTTCTGAATAAAGCTATAAAAATAAGCAGTACATCATAAATTCATGATATCTAATTTCATCACCACAAGATAATTCTTTTATTCGTCCCTAACTGATTTTCTATCTCCCCACAGAAACTTTTCCAGTCATTCAATAAATATATATTATACACGTGATAAATATCATTGCTCTCTTAAGCAATGAGAATAAAATATAAGTGGAAATAAAGACAAAAACAAAGCCCGCAAGGAGCTTACATTCTAATATGGAAAAGCATATAAAAAGAAGTTCAAAAGCAGAGAATAGGGAGAAAGAACATTTCCTTATTGCTGTGGAAAAACATGATGGAGAAATTATAGAGAATCACGAGTGGAGATTCAAGAAGAATGAAAACATTTTCCTTAAAATGAAGATTTGGGAAAGAAATAACCAATAAGAAGAAGGAAGCATGAACTTCTAGTTCCAGAAGACCAGTTGGATGAACTTCCTAGGCGAACAACCTACTGTGACATAGGAAAGTTCAAAGAATCACCAATGGATTTAGAAAGAAAATCTTCTATCTTTAAGCCTCCCACATCTCTACCTTTATACATCTCACCTGAGAACTTATCTTTTTTACTGAGAAAACTGAGGCCATTTAATATGAACTTCTCCCATCTACATATGTTTAGATAGAAATAACCCTGGGAGAAGTTGTTATACTTTTCTTAATATTCATATTTAATGTTTAATGGTAATGACCTATCATAAGAATAGATAAAATTTCTGATTTTTTATGATTTAAATTATTCGAATGTACACTCATCCTATGTAAACTCATTAAAAACATTGTTACCATTCCAGTGGCAGAAAGAACTGCAGCAATGTTATTATATTTCTTCTTATTTCCATAAATTCTGTGTCCTTTGCAATTATTAATAATTGTTATGATTACAATAATTATTATAATGACAATAATAATATAACAGAGTTTAAAAGGGACCAAAAAGGGTAAAGAGTGAATATCATAAAAAATGAAATTAATTGTATTTTGACAAATGTATTTGACAGACTACATTTTAAGTGGTTACTAATATAGAAGTCATTTTATGTAGTCAAGCATTTGACTAGTTAGAGCAAATGTGAGAATCACAATCCAATAGAATACGGGGTCAAGAAATGATGATATTCTTTGAAATTATAATTCCAACCCAACCTATTTAAAGAAGCTGTTGACTCTGGAAAAAAATGAAAGTGTATAAAAATAAAGTCATTAATCCTGTCAATATTTCCTACAGAAAGTTAAGCAATATAAAATGATCACCACGATAGAAATCAAAACAGCCAGAATCATTTGTTCATCCATCAGAAAATTTGACCTCCTTGCTAAGTGGAGAAACATAGCAGCCAATGGAAACAACATTTTAAAATACATGTTACAGAGATGGAAGAAGGAAGATTAAGAGCTGCATTACTTCACAAAATAGCAAAAATGGGTGACAGGAAAATGGGTTAGCATATAGTTTGGCACAAGACTAATAATAGTCCCAAGAATCCCAAGAATATTTTTAGATGAAACTGGACAGAAAATAAGAGATGGAAAAGAAAGTGGGTTTAACATTTTTAATGATATTTTCTCATCATTGAGTTGGGATCCAATGAGGAAGTTAAAATTGCATTAAAGAACTTTTTCCTAAAGAGGGCAAGTTAAATTACATTTGGGAAATTATGTAGAATTTTAAGGATTCCATGCTATTCATATTCATATTCTCTCTCTCTTTGTGTGTGTGTTTCTGTTTCTCCTCTCTCTCTCCCTTTCTCTGTTTCTCTCTCCCTCTCTCTATTTCTCCCTTCCCTCTCCCTCCCCCCCTCAGTATTCTTGAACCAAGTACAGCATGGTGCTTATGGTGATGTAATTGTTCTCTGTAAATAATGAGGTATTTAAGGGCATCTCAGACACAGAAGGCTCTCTCAACCACAGCTCTCAGCCACAGTTACAGAAAAGGCTTCAGGCTCCAGACTTCAAATGTCAGATTCCATCTTTGGCCAGTCTCATGGTGGCTGTCCTGCCTCCTTCACTCCTCCACTAAGACCAAGGACTCAGGCTAATCCCAAGGTCCTCCAGAGAGCTAGTCTGGACATTATATTTCTCTGTTTCTCTCTCTCTCTCTTTCTCTCTGTGTGTTTCTCTCTATTTCTCTCTCTTTGTTTCTTTCTCTTTCTGTTTCTCTTGCTGTTTCTTTATGTGTGTTTCTGTGTGTGTGTATCTCTCTCTCTCTCTCTCCTTCTTTCCCTCCCTCTCCCTCCTTTCTCTGTCTCTCTCTGTCTCTCTCTCTCTCTCTCTCTCTCTCTCTCTATTTGTCTCTCTGTCTCTGTCTCTTTCTGTCTGTGTGTCTTTCTGTGTCTGTCTGTCTGTCTGTCTGTCTCTCTGTCTCTCTCTGTCTCTCTCTCTCTCTCTCTCTCTCTCTCACACACACACACACACACACACACACACCCTTCCCTCTTTAATACATTTTTCCATATTACCATATAATAAGAAATCATGAAACAGTCTGATATTCAAAGAATGATTCCCCCTGATGAGTAGTCTTCTCTTCATCTTCCTCTTTCCAGGTAATCATGTATATGCTTATCTGCCTACATGCTAAATTCCTTGAAAAATATACCAAGATTTTTTTTTCATTTTTTAAAAAATCTCTGGTACCAAGGACAGTTCCTTGCCCACAAGAAAATTTTTGTTGGATTAGATTGGATGGGATCTAATTTCTTAATTGCAGATAAGTCAAAATTCATTGGAGAAATGAATGGTAAAAATAAGTAGGTTACAAAATATTAACAATGACTTGCATATAAGTATAGTAAAAAATATCATTAGGAACATATGTGATTGGAAAAGAAAAAAGGTATTTAATGTATTGAAATATAAAATAATAGCAGGAAAGAATTGGCTATTGTCCTTGGGGTTTTTAAAGAAATAGAGGAAAACTTTCAATATGGTGAATAGACCCTCTTTGAATTCCTTTTGGGGGAGAAAATTGATAGAATCACAAAGAATAAAAAGGCCCAGATTGTGATATATAACATTAGAGGCATTAAACACAATGAGATTATGGATCATTTAGAAAATTAGATAAGAGGTCCAACAGAGAGGCATAAAAATTCAATGAGGAATGGGTGGAGGAAGAGGAGGAGGAAAAGGAAGAGAAAAAAGAGAAGAGGGATAAGGAAGAGGAGGAGGAGGGAAGGAAAAGTAAGAGACATGGGGAGCAGAACTGAGAAGAAAAGAGGTAGAAGGAAAGAGGGAAAGGGAAAAGAGAGGGAAGAGGTATGGAAGGGAAAGGAAAAAAATGATCAATAGTGAAATTCCAGATCTTGAAAAAAAATTAGAAGAAAGGAGCACAAGTGGAGCAATTAGCTTTAGCAAGATAATCCACCTCTCCCTCTGAAATGCACAGAAAAAAATGAGATGTGAGATGACACAGAGACCTTGCGATGTGAAGGACGACATAAGAGTTGGTTGCTGATGAACTTGATCTTCCAATAAAATTAAAGCCACTAATGCTCCAGACTATGTGAAAACTAAAATTTCAGACCCGTATTTGTGAAGGTTTCTTATAAAAATAGTATATAATGAGGCCTATTTCTATTTAAACAGCATTTTGTTCAAGCACACACTGAGAAGAAGATAAAGTCAAAGGTCCTGCTGATCATCCCACAACATTGCTATCACAGTCAGGATAACATTAGATTTAGCAGCCTCTATATTAAAGGATTGGAGGGCTTGCTAGGTGATATTCTGGAGAGCAAAGGAACTAGGATTACAATCAAGAATCACCCACCCAGTAAAACTGAGTACAGTCCTTAGAGGAAAAGGTGAACATTCAATGAAATACATGAATTTCAAGCATTCATGATAAAAAAAAAAAAAGACCAGAGCTGAATAGAAAAGTTGATACAAGTATCAGGAGAAGCATAGGAAGGCAAGCACAGGTATGAGTTGAGTATAAAGGGGCATCTAAAAATATAAAATTAAGGGGTAAGAGAGGAATGTACTGGGAGAAAGGGAAAGGAAGAGATGAGACAGTATAAATTACTTGCCATAAAAGAGGCAAGGAAAAGCTTTTGCAATTGGAGGTGAAGGGGGAAATGGGAGGGGGAGTGAATGAATCTTACTCTCATCAGAATTGGCTCAAAGGAGAAATAACATACACATTCAATGTGAATGTAGCAATATAGTTTTGCCTACAGGAAAGTAGGGAAGAAGGGGATATGAAAAGGGGAGTAGGTGATAGAAGAGAAGGTATATTGGGGAAGGGGTGGTCAGAAGCAAAACACTTTTGAGGAGGGAAAGAGTAAAAGGAGAGAGAATAAAATAAATGGGGGAGGGGAGATACAGTTAGCAATAGTAGTTGGGAAAAGAATTTTGAAGTAAATTTCTCTGAAGGCCTCATTTCTCAAATGTATAGAGAACTGAGTCAAATTTATTTTTTTTAAAATAAGAACCATTCCCCAATTGATTAATGATCAAAAGATATGAACTATGCCCAAAGGGATATAAAAATCATGCATATCCTTTGACCTAATAATACCACTACCTGGCATGTATCCCAAAAAGGATTTTTTTTTAAAAGGAAAAGAGTATATATATTTATAGCAGCTCTTTTCTCAGGGCAAAGAATTGAAAATTGAGGGAATGCCTATCAACCAGAGAATGGCTGAATAGATTTTAGTATGTATTTGTGTATTGTATTGTATTGTATATATAATTGTATATGTATTGTATATATAATACTGCTATTCTATAAGAAATGGTGAGCAGGATGCTCTCAGAAAAATCTGGAACGTCCTCCATGAGCTCATGTAAAATGAAATATACTAAGTACAAAATAATAGCAATGTTGTGGGATGATTAGCTGTGAATGACTTTGCTCTTCTTATCAATACAATGACTCAAGATTACTCTGAAAGTTGATTGCTTGGTTGTTGTCCTTCATTCTTGAAAAGAACCAAAATGACATGTGTGTCATTTGGTACTGTGAAAGACTTATGATGAAAAATGCAGTCCCTACACAAAGAAAGAACTGATCATGTCTGAATACAGATTGAAGCATACTTTTTAAAACTATTTTTCTCAAGTATTTTGGGGGGATCTATGTTTTCTTTCACAATATGACTTTTATGGAAATATTCCGCATAATTTCACACATGCCTTCTCAATGGATGGGGGAAGGAAGGGAGTGATTCTGGAACTCAAAGTTTTAAAAACAAATGTAAAAATAAACATGTAACTGAAAAAATAATTTGTGTATAAAAACTGCATTTTGTGTTTAAAATGTTTTCATGGACTAAAAAAAAAATGTATTGAGATCTGATGTACAGACCATTTGTCACCCTGGTTTTATATAATAAGACCAATGGCCATCCTACATATTCCATTGATGTCCTTCAAATATAACAATATATATAGCATCAGAATCCCAGAATATCCCAAGACCCTCTACAGAAGACTATGGGAAAACATGAACAAGAAATTTGCAAGATGAGGTGAGAATAGGTTATGGTCTATTCGGTTAAAAAGAATATCCAAATCGGTGGGATCTTGGGTGCATCCAAGAATTAAGGAACATTATTAGCAATTAAGTGTTACTCTTTGGCAGATACTGATCTGCTACTGTTTCCTTTCTTAGTGGCTGCCAGTCCTATCTTCCTAATGGAGCAAGAGCCATCAATTCATTATAACATTACTTACTAAGGATATAAATCACTAGAAAATTCAAAACACCTACTAGAGAATAAAAAAACCCACAAGTTTCACTTCCTTCATTCCCAAGAACCTGATAATCAACTATGCTTTATAAAAACCCAAGGTGACATTAGAGTTTAATTAGCTGTACAGGAACTAGAGATTTTACACTAATTGAAAATATATCCAAAACTCGTTAGGAAGATCTTAATAGCTCTGGCTTCCCAAATCCAAAAGTTTCATTTCTTCCATGGAATAGTGAATAAAAATCATACCTAATATCTTCGCAATTTTTCTGGGCCTGTTTTCTCATCTGTAAAATGTGAGGTTTGAACTAAATGACCTTGGAAAGTGTCTTCTAGAGCTAACATTCTAATTGCACAGCCTGAGAAGGGGCAAACAAGAGGTTTCTCTCCATTGCCCCTATGTCTCAGGTTACCTAATACAGACATTTGCCCGATACCCTACAATGGCTGGTACTCCTGGGATTTCAACTGAACTTGTGGATATCAAAGGTGAAACAGTTACATGGAAGCTAGACAAGCTGATCCACAGGAAAACTATTAAAAGAGTAAGGTTTGATAAATACCTCATACTAGACTAAATGGAACTCATCAATTTTTTTAAGCAAAAACATAACCTGTATGGGTAAAATCCCAGATCTGCTGAATAACTAAATTGAGACAAGTTCATTATATTAGCCTTCAGGGAAACATACCAAAAATCTGCAATATCAAGAGATTTAAATTATTACATGAGAAACAAAAATGTGAATCTGACAGATGTTCTCTGGAAAATATAAAACCTTAATGCAAGTCTCCATGTGTTTGTATAGGCTATTAAAAATATAAAGCATTGTCTTCGATTAATCCATTGTAAGCTTGATTTAAAAGGCACAGGTCCGTGATTTTGATGGATGTAAGCAGCACAATGGATGTTGATGAAACTATGATGTTGTGATTATGCAAATTAAGTCTGTGGCCAAATCCATATGGTGAGAGGTAATCTCACAGTAGAACAAAGCAAATCTTTATATTTTGCTGTCACTGATCTGAATTAACAATACGAATCCTTTACCACCTTTCTAAAGTAATACTAAAAATAGCCGTAAAGGTAGTGTGGACTGGTGAATAGAGTGCTGTACTTAGTACCAGGAAAACCTAGGTTTGAATCACATCTCATCCACTGTGTGATGTGTGAACTAGTCATTTAACTTCTCTGGGTAAAGGTATTATACCAGATTATTACACCATGTCAAATTAAACAAATTGTGAAGTGAATATAGTTCATTTGATTTGTGGACACATTTTGTATGTGTAAGCTCTGTCACTCATGTCTGGCCGACTTTCTCTTTTAGTTTTTTCTGTCAACTCCAACCGGAAAGCTAACCTTGCTGTTCTCTCCATTATTCTCCATAGGAACAGATGATTAAAGCTCTAGACTTTTGAGTCAGAATTACCAAAGTTCAGAAACCATCTGTGATACTACCAGTAGGAAAGATTGATTCCTCATATGAAAAATGAGAGGGCTGGACTAAGTGGTATCTCATGTCCTTTCTAGATCTACAGAGAGGGCCCCAAGTCCTTGGACACATTACCCCCTATTTTTTGGCTTCTGTAACCACTATGTTATTGAGGTTATTTTCTACATGACCTTCTTAGCATCAAATCCAATGATAGAGTTGTTTTCTCATTCCTAAATCCAGCTGGTATATAACCATGAAAGGAGAAATACCTTTAGAGTTAAGAATATGGGTTCAAATCTCATTTTTCATGCTCACTGCCCATGTAACCTTGGGAAAATCTTTTTACACCTTGATTTTTTTTTAAATAAGGGGATGTACTAGAATGAACCTGATGTCTCTTCCTGATGTCCTTAAAGTTATAATTATGAACTTCATCCCTTTTTTCAGCATCCCAACACTATGAGACCACTATTGAAATTCTCCTTCTTGGGCTTCTATGTTTCTATAATCTCCTGGTTCCTTCCTCCCAGATCTTTCAATACTCCTTGGTCTCTTTTAATGGTTTTCTCTTAAATGTGGATATCTCCCCCAAGGCTCTATTTTAGTCCATTTCTTTCCTTTCTATATACTTTCTCTTTCACTTATCCATTCTCCCACATTTGATTCTATGTATATATGTATATATATATATAAACACATAATTTACATAAATATATTATAGAAGATACATAATATGTAATATGTAGTGTAAATATATTTATATAATATAAAAAGTAGGAGTGTGATGTCATTTTACTCAATACCTCTGTGAATATAATGCTTAACTGAATATAGTTTTATAAAATAGTCTGAAAAGCAAATGAGATCATGCGAATTTTAAGGAGATATGTCAATTATTATTAATCAATTAGAAACAAATTAACATAAAAAGCCCTCCTTGAATGGGACGTCAAATGGTCCCACTGGGATGTTATAAAGTATATTGATAGATTTTATACTCTTCATTGAAATTTGTGGATTACAAAGAAAATAAATTAACACTAGATAGAATTTTCTCCAGTAGTTACCTGTACAAATGCACATATAATCATTATCTTGAGAAAGTAGAATCTGAAAAATAAAATGAAAGATAATTTAGATATCATCAAATGTAGAAAAATGGGGATAGGGATCAGAACTGTGATTTCATCACTATAGAGAGCACCTGAATAATTCCCTCTATCAGTGGAAGTTGATGGCATCTAAAATGTGTAGTCTTAGGGAGTTGCAAGAACAAGGATGACAAAGAAAGGGCCTCTCCTGAAACCAAATTAAAATGTAACTGGGAAACACTTAAAAGAAAAAATACAATAAAACAAGGATAAGATTACATTTTAAAAATAAGTCACATGTGCTCCAGGGATCCTTTTGTATTAAATCATGGCCCTCATTTCTAGTTGGGTTCAATACAGCCGGACTTCATAATTCCAGTTAGTAAATAGTATGCATCAGAAGCTGAAGGTATACAATGGTGGGACAGGATGAGAATATGATCTATGACAACAAAGAAAAAAATGTAAACTATCTTGAATAAATATGAACAGCCAAAGAAGCTCCTACTATTCTGTGGGAAAACATGCATAAGACCCTGGGCCATTGTGACACTTTGCCTTCTTTCTATCTATAATAGGATTGGTGTGGGGATCCACTTTGTCCTACTGCTCCCAGGATGATTGACCTCTTGTAAATCAATACCCCCAATGAACCTCATTAATCCTGAAAATAACTATTAATATCCAATTTTGTATGTTGATATGTTAATATTCACTTGGAGGGTAGACCACTCTACAATGGATACAATAAGGTCAGAACAGATTAAAGCCCCTTACATTTTTCCAAGCCTGCCCCTTTACAGCTAGACTTAAACTAGGATCTCCTTGGCTCTGAGTACAGTTTTCTATCTACTATGTCATCATGCTTCTCATAAGAGTAATAAAGAAGTTATATTATGTGGAAAACCCATTCCCAAGTCAGGTAAAAAGATTTTACTTAAGATTACTAGCAAGATATACCCTTTCCCTTCTCTTTTTCTAGTCTTACCTCTTACCGGTCAAGACCAACCTTGGCATTTTCTTAGGACGGGGCTCCCCACTCTCTGCAGATGTGGGGAAAGGAAGAATGTCCTGTAAATCAAGATCATAGAATTCAAAGAGCAGATAGTACTCCACAGCTTCAAGCTAGGCAAGCTCCCCGGCCAGGACAACATGAATACCCAGTATGACCATGAAGTCTTACTAGTCAAAAATGAGGATAATATTCATGCGCGGTTCAGTCCAGTGAGGTATGAGTTAGTTTGGAAAGGCTGCTGGTACAGTGATAGAGACAGGAGACAGATTTGTCATTGCTGAGAAGTTGGAAACTTGGCTCAAAGAAAGTTAAATCCATTGAAATGTAGCAAAAATCTAGGAAAATAATGATCAGAAAAAAGATTATAACGTTTCCTGGGAGAAATATAAGCAAGTTAATTATGGCAGCTACCTGGGGATGACAGATGAATTTCAAGCTCATTTACTAATGTAGCTTTGGAAATGTTCTTGTGATTTAGAGATTCCTGCTGCACTAAGAGTTTAAATGACTTGTCCAGGACCACAAGAAATAAACATCAGAACTGACTTTGAGCCCAGGCTTTCAGACTCCAGTACCAATAAGTATACTTTTAAGAAGACACTTCCCCAGATTCCCATCAACTGAGAAATAGCTAAACAAATGATGGTACATGAATGTAATGAAATATTATTGTATTGCAAGAAATTGTGAATGTGATAATGACAAAGCATAGAAAATTTCTATAAATTGATGTAAAAGGAAGGATGCAAAGCCAAGAAAGCAATATACACAATGGCAAGAATGAAAATGTAAAGAAAACCAAAAAAATAATAAAAAAAATGCACATTTCAAAATTATAATTAACAAGTTTGACCCCAAAGAAGAGATATTATAGTGTTGGAGAAACTAGGAGACTCAAGTATGGATCAGATGGAAGTGGATTTCTTTGACAAAGAGACCTAATTCAGTTTCAATTGATCAGTGATCGACAGAAGCAGCTACACCCAAAGGAAAAATCACTGGGAAATGAATGTAAACTGTTTGCATTTTTGTTTTTCTTCCCGGGTTATTTCTACCTTCTGAATCCAATTCTCCCTGTGCAACAAGAAAACTGTTTGGATCTGCACACATACATTGTATCTAGGATATACTAGGACATATTCAACATATACAGGACTGCTTGCCATCTAGGGGAGGGGGTGGAGGGTGGGAGGGAAAAATCGGAACAGAAATGAATGCAAGGGATAATGTTGTAAAAAAAATTACCCTGGCATGGATTCTGTCAATAAAAAGTTACTATAATAATAAAAAAAAAGTATGGATCAGAACATGTACATTGGGGATGTGGAGAACAAAAAAAGAATAATCCAAGACCAAATGGAAGGACATTTAGTGGAAACAATTTTCAGATTTATAATGGGAAGATCTTGACAAAGTAGAGAATGGCCACTGGATTTTTCTCAAGATTATGATCCCACTCAAGAGAAAAAGAGGCATTTAATATGGATGCCAGATCAAGGGAAGGATCAAGATTAACCAAAAATACTGAGGAATGGTGGTAAGTAATCAGGCTACCAACTACAAGGAAGGCCTCATAAAAATCATGGTAAATTATCATCTTCCCATTCCATAATATCTCAGAGTTTGGCTACTTTCTGTGATGCTTGACATGACTTCCACAATTTTCTAATTCACACCAGAATCTCCCCTACCAAGCTGTTATATTACCCCAAACTAGGAGGAAAATTGTTACTGGGATTTCATCTAAAGAGATTGAGTCTGCTCTGTCATCTTTCTTAGATTTCTCTCAAATTTCTTCTTATCCTTTGTACTCAGTAAATAGCAATATTGTTGAAAGACTACTCTTCCAGAACAAAGCTCTCTTAAAAGGTTTTGGTTTTTTGTTTTTTTGTGTTTTTTTTTTTGAATAAACTCTTAAGTGGAAGGAAACAAAGTTTGGATAGTGCCAGAGCATTTCATCAGATCACTAAATACATTTGAAAGATGGGGTTGAAGTAGAACCAGGATGCTCATGGGATTGGAAAACTCAATAGGTGAGAAAAAGCAAACTTTGACTAAGGGATAGGGGTCTTCCTGCTTATAGGCAGATCTTCCTGAAAGCAAACTTCCTTTGGAAAGCACTCTTCCTTTTAAATTCCTTTTGCCTTTGAGAATATGAGCTGTTACTGTAAATGTTTTCCATAACATCTGCAGTTTTTATTTTGTATAGACCTACTAATGTACACAATAAACCCATTTTAATAGCACAAGGACAATTGGACAATGTGAATTAGAATGGCAAGGAAAATATAAATGGTTCTTTGAGCTTCCACGTGAACCATTTGAATTTTCTGCATTTTATATCTATGATGTAATCACTGTAGGAAACTCCCAAAGTAAAAAGTCCATTTGCTAATGTAATTTTGGAAATGTTCTCGTGATTTAGAGATTCCTAACACACTAAGAGTTTAAGTGACTTGTCCAGGACCATACAGGAAATAAGCATTAGAGGCTGGCTTTGAGCCCAAACCTTCAGACTCCAGTGCCAATCCTCTGATCACAACCTTCTGCCAACTCTTAGGCATTCTAATAATGATAAAGAAATGGGGATAATTTATCATATAACAGAGAGAGAGAGACAGAGACAGAGACAGAGACACACAGAGAGAAAGAGAGACAGAGAGAGAGAGACACACAGAGAGAAAGAGAGACAGAGAGAGACACACACAGACACAGAGACAGAGAGTCACACAGAGAGAGATACAGAGAAAGAGATATACACAGAGACAAAGAGAGAGAAACAGAGAGACACTCAGAGAAATACAGAGAGACACACAGAGAGAAAGAGACAGAGAGACAGAAAGACAAAGAGAGACAGACACACACACACACAGAGGGAGGGAGGGAAAGAAAAAAAGAGAGAAAGGGAGAGAGGGAGACAGAGACAGAGACATATATAGACTTATGCTAATGAAGACAATTTTCCCAAGATTCCTCTGAGGCAGGTCTGAGTCTTAAATGTGAATTAAGCTTCAGGTTTTTTCCACGCAACTGATTTGGAATGAGCTTATACAGCCTCCCAGGATAATATCTCTAATCTACTATCTTTGCTTTGGTACCAGTGCACCACAGCTGAAGTAAGAGCATGCCATAAGGAGAAGGGTGAATCAGTTGAGCAGGTGAGAATACATTCATGAGTTTAGAAATGCCGTCTTATTCTATCTCAGGAATAAAATTACATATAATTATACCCTAACCCCTATCCTTCAATTGTATTTAGTGATCTGATGAAATTCTACGGCACTCTCCGAACTTTGTTTCCTTCCATTTAAGAGTTTATTTGAAAAAAATCTTTTCCCAGAGCTTTGTTCTGGCAGTGTAGTCTTTCAACAACATTGCTATTTACTGGGAACAAAGAATAGAAAGAAATTTGAGAGAAATCTAAGATGACAGAGAAGACTCAGTCTCTTTAGGTGAAATCCCAATTTATTAATAAAGGAGTTTACTACAGAGAAAGAGAGACACAGAATTAGAGAGTGACAGAGAGAGACAGGCAGAGAGACAGAGTTAGAGTGACAGAGACAAACAGGGAGAAAGAGACAGATGGAGAGACAGAGAGACTGATGGGGAGACAGAGACACACAGAGAGAATAACAGGAAAGAGACAAAGATACACAGAGACAGAGGGAGACAGAGGCAGAAAAAGGCAAAGAAACAAAAACACACAGGGAGAGCAGAGAGAGGCAGACAGACAGAGATAAACAGAGACAGAGAGACAGGGGGAGGGACAAGGGGAGGGACAGGAAGAGGAACAGGAGGAGAAACAGGAGGAGAGACAGAGAGAGGGAAGAGAGGGGGGAGAAGGGGAAGAAAGGAGAGAGGGAAAGTTGAAAAGGAGAATCCAAGAAATAAATCAAGTAATGTTACATCTCATAATTGAACATAATTGTATATAATGGTATAGACTTTAAGAAGATCATTGGAGGCAGAGCCAAGATTGAGGAATAAAATCAAGAATTTGTCCAATCTTTTCTCTTCTTTAAATGATAATTCTAAACAAATTTTCGAGCATCAGAACACTCAAAAAGATGGAGTAGAACATTATCCAGCAGAAGGCAACTTACAAGTTCAGCAGAAAAGATCTGTCAGCCCAGGGTAGGAATCCAGCATGCAGGCTCAGTACAGGGCATGTGCCAGTCCAGGCCCAATCCAGACCCTGCTCCCACCTGCACTCCAGCATCAGCCAGGTAGGATCCCTGAATCAGCAGCAGTGCTAGAGGCTTCTGGACCACTAGGCCCGAGGACAGCAGGGAGGACTTGAAAGGTCAGTGGAGAGGGTCTGTGGCACCAGGGTGGGAGTCTGGCATACAACCCTAATCAGCTGTCAACAGAGCCCCAGCCCTGGCCAGCACACTATATCTTATAGCTACAGTGGGGTAGGGACAGACCTAACAATTTCAGGAGAGAAAAGTGTTTATGATCAAGTTCCTAGAAGGATCTCTGAAAACAGCTGCAAAAAAGCCCCTGACACTTGGGACAGTGAACCCCTCTGGAAATAGAGTCCTACCTTAACCAAGAGTTAAAAGCAGAGTTTGCTCTTTTTTTTTTTGCTACGAAAATGAGCAAAAAACAAAAAAAGTCTCTGGCCATTGAAAGTTATTATGGTGGCAAGGAGGATTAAAATGCACACTTAGAACATAATAACAAACTCAAAGCTCCTACATCCAAAGCCTCCAAGAAAAATAAAAATTGGACTCAAGCCATGGAAGAGCTCAAAAGTCAAATTTGACTTTAAAAATCAAGTAAGAGTGATAGAGGAAAAATTAGGGAAAGAACTGAAATACAATTTCAAAAGGAAATACAAAAAGCTAATGAGGAGAAGAATGAATGCCATAAAAACCAAAATTGGCCAATTGGAAAAGAAGGTACAAAAGTTCACTGAGGAAAATAATTCCTTAAAAAATGAAATTCAGAAAATTAAAGCTAATGACTTTATAAGAAATCAAGATTCAATAAAGATGTAAAAATAGAAAAAATGTGAAATATTTCATTGGAAAAACAACTGATGATGAAATTAAGGGGTGAGAGAGAAAAGTACTAAGAAAAATGGAAAGGGAAAAGTGGAATAGTACAAATTATCTGCCATAAAAAAGAGATAAGAAAAAGCTATTACAGTGGAGGGAAAGAAGGGGAAGAGAGGGTGAATAAGTGAACTTTACTCATCAGAATTGACTCAAATAGGAAATAACATACATATTCAATAGGGGTATAGAAATCTATCTTACCCTTCAGGATAATAGGAGGGAAATAGGATATGGGGAAGAGAGAAGGTGATAAAAAAATGACATTTTGGGGGAGGGAGTGCTCAGTGGCAAAACTCTTTTGAGAAGGGACAAGGTAAAAGGAGAGAGAATAAATGGGGAGGAAATACAATTAGTGATACTAATTGTAAAAAAATTTTTGAAGCAAGTTTCTCTGATAAGGCTTCATTTCTCAAACAGAGAAAAGTGAGTCAAATTTATAAAAAATAAGAGTCATGTTCCAATTGAAAAATGATCAAGAGATATGATCTGTGCCCAAAGGGCTGCAAATCCATGCATATCCTTTGACCGAACAACACCACTACTAGGCATGAATAACAAAAGAGATTCAGGGGGAAAAAAAAGAAAAAAGAAAAATGACCTATATGTACCAAAAATATTCATAGTAGTTTTCTTCTCAGGACAAAAAAAAAGAAAGAAAGAAATTGAGAGGATGCCCATCAATTGGGGAATGGCTCAATAAACTGTGATGTGTGTTTGTAATGGAATATTATTGTTCTCTGAGAAATGATGAGCAAAATGCTCTTAGGAAAAAAAAAACTTGGGAAGTCCTCCATGAACAAAGTGAAATATACTGTATATAAAGTAACAGCAATGTTCTAGGATGAACAGCAAATGACTTTGCTATTCTCACTAATATAATCATCTACAATTACTCTGAAAGACTAAGAATGAAAAATCATTCATATCCAGAGAAGGAATTGATTTGATCTGCATACAGAATGAATATTCTCTCTCTCTCTCTCTCTCTCTCTCTCTCTCTCTCTCTGTGTGTGTGTGTGTGTCTCTCTTTCTCTCTCTCTCTCTCTCTCTCTCTCTCTCTCTCTCTCTCGGTTTAACTTTATTTTTCTTGGGAGTTTTTATTTTCATTAGGGTGGGAGATCTATGTTTTCTTTCACAACTTGATTTTTATGGAAATGTTTGGCATTACTTCACATGTAGTTTCTTAATTAGGGGTGGGGATAAGGGAGAGAAACTGGAACTCAAAATTCTTAAAAAAGAAATGTAAAAAATTGTTTTGAATATAACTGGGGAAAATATTAAATAAATAAAATTTAAAAATAAAAAAGATCATTGACCATTTTTGGTAATTTTTGTGTGTCATTTCCCAAAAAAAATTGACCACTTTGCAAAATGGGTTTCATGCAACAACTTCAACTTAATTCAATTATCAAAATGTTCATTTTTCATCTCTTCTCATCTTTGAGGATCCACAAATATCCCCTTCCCTAACTTCAGAACTTGAGATTCACTACATCTTGAAATTTTTGTCATTTGAGATAACAAAAACCTGCACCACTTTGGACTTTGCCTTAAGAGCTTTGGGAAACAAATGTGAAACAAAGGCAACAAATATTTTTCAGAAATAAGTAATCAATGACTTAAGATATTTTTGGTTTTTTGTAATCACATTTCTCCTTTGAAGTCAGTGTTTTTAATAGTGATGTGTGTGCATATATATATATATATATATATATATATATATATATACACATACATAATGGTACATAAGTTATATATATATATATATAACTTATGTACCATTCAAAAATAAACTAGCAGTGGCTGTCTTGTGACCTCATAGATATTCCAATAATAATTTTCATTTTTAATGATTCTCAAAAGGATTTCATATTTCAAAGTACTTTTAGTATTCTCCTAAAAGAGATCCCCACTGCCTACAAGCAAAAAAGTTGAGCTTGATTTGGGGAAAAGTTAAGATCATGAATAAATATATTCATGAACATATTTATTTAGGCCTCCTTGATATAATAAAATATGGATCTGCTGATGGCAAAATTGTTTCAAATGTAAGATCACCAGATCACTAGTCTTCCATCTTGGTATGTCAATTCATCATTATTATAATTTGAATAATGAAGTCTAATCATATTCAAGCAAAATTTGACTTTCTAGTAGTTTGTATCTAAGAAGTTCTTATGTAAAACAGGTAGATTTGGATTTTGCACATCAAATTTAGATTTGGAGATAATCCTTCTCATCAAGCAAAAATTATAATCTACATATGGAATTACTTATTTTCTCCAAATTATGGGATCCACAAACAGCATTTAAGGAGATGCATGCATATAACCTGTTAAAAGTCAAACATGAGAGAGTTAGTGGCAAATAATGCCAAAGTCTCGGTCCCCTTAACTATTTTAAAACTGAAACAGAGTTCATAAGTGGTCTTATAACAAGTTTCACTGCTGAAATTTAAGTTAGCTCACTGTGAACATAAAAATTTTCAAGAGATTAGCACATTTATCAATCAATTTAAGCATTTAAATAAGGTGGACCAACATGTACACAACACAAGTGCTAGAGAACATATATATTTGACATAATAACCATACACACCAAATGACAGCATTCTGCTATACATTGAGAGTTTCCCTACATGACTAAATACACATGAACGTGCCCTATCCTGCCGACACACAGAATATAAATTAGAAATTCACAGAAAATCTAAGAACAAACTATCTAGTGATTTCTCACTAATCTCCATCTCCCATCCATCTTCTACCACACCCACCCTTTATGATAGCCTTATATCAAAATTCACCTGTCACTCAACAACCGAGAGTCATAAAGAACCATTTACATTTTTCAATTCAGCAGCAAAAAAATATGAAACACTAAGAAATTTCCGTGTAACAAAATGTGTGTAGAACAATGCAATCAAACTACATTTTTCATAAAATTCCCAGACAACGATCTATAGAGAAGGCAGAATGGCTAAGCAGCCGAGACAATAGAAATGATGAGGACTTATCATTGCTCACGTGGTAGAACCTGCACCAAATGATCTTTATCAAGTTTTAATCTCAAATTCTTCATTTGAAAAGAACATAATAGGTATAGTCATATGAATAGCAGTCACACTGAAGCCAAACAAAATGTAGCTCATATTTATATAATATCACAGAATATCAGAGTCGGAAAGGACTTCAGGGACCATTTAATTTTATCCATATCCAAATAAAAACTTTCTCCACAATGTGCCATAGAGTATCTTTGCTTAAGCAAAGATCTCAAGTAGAACTCACTCCCTATTTGCCCATTTTATAATAGATAAGTAATATCTTGGAAATGTTTTCCTTAAATCACACCTAAAATGATCTCTTTGCAACTCCTGGTTCTGCCCTCTGAGCCAACCAGAATACATCTTAAAGAGATTCTTTAAAATGATTCAAAAAGAGCTATGATTCATTCCCTAGATCTTCTCTTCCTCAGGATAAATATTCCCAATATCTTGAAGACTCTCATGCCCCTTTTCTTGAGCAGCTCCCTTAACTTAACATTTGCATTGTTGAGCTAAGTCCTCAGTTGACTATTATTCTCAGTACCTTAGGGGTAACCATAAGAGGCTGGTTAATAATATTGTTTAAAAGCCCCCATCCCTGTGTTTCCACAAATAATGAGCAAGACTCAATTATCTTCTTAGCATAAATTATTTACTAACTGTTAAAAACAGTTTGGTATAAAATATTCCCTCCAAAACTGGGGATATACTCACAATGCTCCTAAGGAGAATAGGAGCAAACTTATTGTGTAAATGTAATAATGTACACTTAAAGAGAACAAATGTGGCCTAGTGGGCCACATTGTAATCTTAGTTACTAGAAATCATTATCTCCCTTTGTAAAGTCCTCATCAAGTTGGTTTCCATAAACCAATGTCCTTATAAAATCTATAACCAGGTCTCTTCTTCACCATCAAGGTTTACATTTCCTAGAGATACCTTTCTTCATGTGACTACTGTTCACAGCTAAATATGCCATCTTTCATCGGTCCTTTCTCTTTAATCACAGCTGACTGTCCTGCCTCTCTAATGACATGGCCAATGGAAGAGGAGGGTGAGTGAGGGAAAAAAAGAGCAAGACATTTTTATCTTCTCTCACCAAAAGACTTGATTCCAAGTCTTGAACTGGAACTCTTCCATCATTAAACTAATTCACTACTCAGCTAACCATTTTCAAACTGACCCGTTGTTTTTATACAAAACCAAAGAGATGTAAGTTGTTCTTAACCATTTACAAGCTCTTTTGTTTGTATCATTAATTGCTTTTCATTTAATAGCCAAAACCCTAAAATCTTCTCAAATTGGTTAAAATTAATTTATACTTTTGATTCATTTGAGATGTCTGGAATTTCTGTGATTCTATTCATTGGGGTGGAGGTGAAATACTATCTTTATCTGGCATCTGGCATGAACCCTACATCTTTCACATATTAGTTGTCCTCCACTGAAAACTCTCCAGCTGATCAAGATCCTTCTTAAAATAAACACCCAAAATTGAAAATACTTTAGTTGTGTTATGATACAGGAAAGTACAGCAGGGCTATCATTTCCTTATTCTTAGAAGTTCTGTTTGTTTCAAAACAGTCAAAAATTATATCAACTTTTTTTACTTTCTGTATCTTATTGTTGCCTCTTCTTGAAAGGAAGGTTTAATGAGAATGGAATAAGCCATTCCATTAGATTCTCACAACATTCCTGTAATGTGAATGCTATTACTATCCCAATTTTTTTATTTGAGGAAACTGAGGCAAACAGTTTAATGGTTTAACCAGAATCAAATAGTGTCTGAGGTCAAATCCTAACTCAGATCTTCCTGACACCAGTTCTAGTACTCAATCCACTGCTGCCATCAGCTGCTTCCAGTGAGATTGAGTTTGCCATCCATTAAAACACCAACTTTTTTTCATAAGAATTGCTATCAATCCATGGCTCCCTCACTTGGACTTATGGAGATGAATTTTTGAACCCAAATATAATATTTAATATTGGTTCCTAGTAAACTTCATTTTAATTTAACTCAGGGTTCTAACCTATAAATATCTCCCTGAGCCCAAGATCCACTGTGTTAGGGATCTCTCCCAGCTGTGTGACACCTACAAATATTATTCCCATTTTTCTCCGGAGAAGGAAAAATAGAGCCCAAAAGGCTTAGATAGTTTGTTCTAGGTGGCACAACTAGTAACTGGCAGAAGGCCGGACTAATAATTCATTAACTCACTAATTGATGTAAATACAAATGACGTGAGATGGATCAAATACCAAGCCCAGATGTTGACCTCAAAAAGTCCCCAATGCCAGTTTGCTTTTGAGCCACTAGCCTTCTCCTACAGATAAAGGAATGCATGAACAGGTGTTAAACATCCAAATCTTTTGTTTTCAAATCCAGTCTCCTTCCAAATATATCTTGCTGTGTCTCTGGGCATATTTAGTTCTTTTTAATTAAAATTTCCTCATTATATAATTCAAACTATATTTTTTAAGCTTCAATTACATGGTTTGGCTATATAGATTAACCAAATTAATTATGTAATTACTGGATTTCCATATCCTTTTTGTGCTTTGTAAACAGCAATTAAGCTGCAAATGTAGTTTGGCTTAATTGCCAATAGCATCTTTCTCTCTGTTTCTAGCTCTGTCTTTCCCCTATCTCTATCTCTGTCTCTGTTTTTCTGACTTTGTGTCTGTTTCTTTCTGCATGTCTTTCCCCTTCTCCTTTCTTTTTTGGCCAGATACCACAATTGAAAATTCTTGGTAAGGATTTTGATTATACATGACTTGCCCAAAATCATTTATCAGCATTTATCAGAGGCAGAATTTGAAGTTTTATACCCTTGACTCAGTTCCCCATCCACCATCCCACACTATTTCTCTAATAGTGATCTAAATTGTGATATTTAAAACTTATGACATTTTTATCTCAGGCATCATCCCTGTTCTTCAATTTCAAATTTGTAGCATTTAAGTTATGCCATGAACTTCCCCCAAATTATTTCTTTGAAAATACCAACCTGAATTGGGGTTTCATTTTTCTTCACTATTGAATATTACTATTAGTCACTCAAAAATAATTCTAAAAGTAGCTCAGAGTAAAATTAGAAAATTACTAAGCATCAAAACAGTATGAAAAGGAAAACAGCAGTTGTAATAATAAATGCCACATTATTCAAATATAATAGTATGCGATTTTTTAAATGATAGTGTCAAGTAAAGATCCAAAATGTGAAGACAAAACTTTTAAACATGTGAGTTTCAGAGAGAACACTGCTTAAATTCCGTCATTTAACATAATAGGAAAAGAAACATACTAATAATTTTAATTCTAGTTTACAGTGCTTAAAAATTATAGGTGTTATAGACACATAAATAATATATATATATACTGATGAAAATTGTGATTGAAATAAAAATATAAATTCAGTACATGGGAGAATGAGTTCCAAATAAGCCGATTCTTCTAGACTCGGAACAGAGAAGTGATACAATGGATAGAGTTTGATATTTGGATAGAGTCAGATGATGAGTTCAAACACTTACTAGCTACGTAATTTCAGGCAAGTGACTTCGGTCTCGGTTTATTTATTTGTAAAATAGGAGTCATAATGGCACTTTCCTCACAGGGTTTGTGCAAGCATCAAGTGAGATAACATTTGTGAGGTATAAACCTTAAAGAGCCGTGTAAATGTAAATTCAATCACTGAAGTTGAACATTGTTTTTAAAACCATTTCCCTATATTATTGTTCTGTAAGAAATGACCAGCAGGATGATTTCAGAAAGGCCTGGAGAGACTTACATGAAGTGATGCTGAGTGAAATGAGCAGGACCAGGAGATCATTATATACTTCAACAGCAATACTATATGATGACCAATTCTGATGGACGTGGCCCTCTCCAACAATGAGATGAACCAAATCAGTTCCAATAGAGCAGTAGTGAACTGAACCAGCTACACCCAACGAAAGAACTCTGGAAGATGACTGTGAATCACTACATGGAATTCCTAATCCCTCTATTTTTGTCCACCTGCATTTTGGATTTCCTTCACAGGCTAATTGTACACTATTTCAAAGTCCAACTCTTTTTGTACAGCAAAATAACTGTTTGGACATGTATACATATATTGTATTTAATTTATACTTTGACATATTTAACATGTATTGATCAACCTGCCATCTGGGGAGGGGCTGGGGGAAGGAGGGGAAAAATTGGAACAAAAGGTTTGGCAATTGTCAATGCTGAAAAATTACCCATGCATATAACTTTGTAAATAAAAAGCTATAATAAAAAAAAAAAAACATTCCCTGATCATTAAAGAAGAGGAATACCAAACATCATCAATTTTTTTCTTGAGACCCAATGGTCATCCACTTCAATGCCGTTCTACTATATTCTAGATATAGTTCTAGCTACAGGGGCAAATAGAAATAGAGTGAGACTGAAAAGGTACCATGCCTAGATGGTGACCTCAAACCAGATGGTGACCTCAAACTTGTGTTCCCCAAAAGGTCCCTAATGTCAGTTCCCTTTTTAGCCATTGGCCTTCTCCTACAAATAAAAGGAAGCATGCACAGATATCAAATGTCCACAACAATATAAATGCCTTTCTGAAAAATGTACTGAAGAAACAAAGATCTAATCAGTTCTCTTCCAGGAATTTATCTCACCATCTTGAAGATTCAACCAGCATTTTAAAATATCTGTTTCATGCAAGGTATTAGGTGCTGAAAAACTTCTGAGTTTTTCATGCATGTCCTCCTGCTTATTCATAACATTCCAAAATTCTCATTTTTACAATATTTACACAGTTTGTCAGAGGGAAACCCTTGTCATCTTGTGCCCTCTCTTTTATCTAACAAATTGTATATCAAAGAAGGAAAAATGAGGATCGACCTGACCATATCAATGATTTGCAATATGGTATTTTAAATCTATAAATTTTTCAATTATTATCAGAACCAACACCTCTACAAACATAACATTCAGAATTTTTCTAACTCTTTCTAAACATTTGACTTTTTATGAAATGCTAGTCATTGACTACATTTAAGATCATATATATCATATGATAAAATTTGATAGCTGCATGATGAGCCAATTGTCTCATGAAATTTATCCCCACCATGTAACCAAATAATAACCTGAAACTTAGGTTAAAAGTTCTAGGAGCCATCAGAAGGCTGGATAATTTAAAAGTACTGCAATGTCCTATTGATAGGCAATGTGGTATAATCAACAGAGAGCAATAGAGTTGGAGTAGAATTCAAATCCCATCTTTTATACTTAGTGTATGACCATAGGTTACTCTACCAGCCCAAGTATTAATTTTCCCCTCTGGAAAATAGTAATAATTAAGCACCTACATCAGATGTGAGGTGCTTTGCAAACTTTAAAACACAATCTGCACAATGCTCATATCATTACCTCTGCAAGGAGACTTTTATATAAATTTTAGTTATGATTATCCAGCTCATTCTCCTCATTTTTCATTTAGTAGAATAAAGATAGAAATAGTACTGGGGAAAGTTCCTGTCCTACAATTACCTCTTTATGTTTAGTGTTCAGTCGACTATGGCTGAATTATGGCGCATGTGGAATAAATGATTACTTTTTGAAATAGAATAAGGAGATAAGTTCATCTCCTATAGACTAATTGAAAGCATATTCAAGACAAATTCAATAGCAGGCAGGATGATAGAGATGACATGTACTTTATACTGTTCTCTTTTTTTATTTCCTCTGCTAGGTTTCTACATTTGGAATGATTTTCATTCTAATGGAGGTGGTGCTGGGTAATGAGAATTTAAAATGATTCTATCAACCGAGGCAACTAATAATGGAGAGAGTACTGGATCTAGAGTGAGGAAGACTTGAATTCAAATCCACCTCAGAAGACACCACCTGTGTGAATCTGGACAAGTCATTTTACCTTTTTGTGACTTAGTTTCCTTATTTGTAAAAGGAGGGTGTCAATAGTTCTTACCTCTCAGGAGGAACAAATGAGTGGATATCTATAAAGTTGTTCGCAAACTGTGAAATGCTATATAAATGGTAGCTATCATTCCAAACACTGTTCTTAAATTTTTAGGGAACAGTGTTATTTCCAAGTAATTGTGATCAACAATTCTAAATTTTGGGCTTGTTATCGCTGCCAGGAGAATTCCACAATGATCTAGCAATAAAAATAACTTTGATATCTGATGTATGTCATTGAGCCTATATCTCTGTGGCACTGAAATAATCCTTCACTAAATACACACACACACACACACACACACACACACACACACACTAAAAACAAATTTGTTTACTGCACATTGTAAGCCACAGGAAAATAATTGCATTGAAGACCATACAAAATGTTAGATAGAAATTCAAGAATGATCAAAGCCTAAGAGGAGAAGATAGAAAGAAGAAACACCCCCAAATTAATTGACTAAATAGATAAAATATCTAGGAGTCAAATTATCAAGACATACCTTGGCGTTACAGGACTACAAGTGCAAATCACTGACTAAGTAAAGGAAATCAAATAATTGAAGAAAAACTATTTCATTGAAGTTAGATCATTATTTAAAAACAAAAATAATAATAGTATTTAGGTTAATTTGTAGATTTAATGCTATATAAAACTACCAAAGGTTTATTTTTAAAAGTAGATAAAATCCATATTGAAAAATAAAATGTCATGAATCTCAAGGAAAATAATGGGGGAGAAAATGAAAAGGGTCTGACATTATCAAATTTCAAAATGTAATATAAAGTAATGATACCAAAACTACATGTTGCTGCTCAATAAATGGGAAAGTTGATCAATGAAATAGAATATGTAAATAAAATCCAGAAGTAATCAAACCCAGTAGAAGATGTTCAACAAACCCAAAGAAACCAACAACTGGAATAAAATCTACTTATTTTAAAAAAACTACTAAAAAAAACTGGGCAGTGTATAGAGCACTAGACTTGGAATCAGGAAGACTGCTCTTCCTGAGTTCAAATATATCCTCAGATATTTAGTAGCTGTGTGACCTGGGCAAGTCATTTAATCCTGTTTGCTTCATCTGGAAAAGGAAGTGACAAACCACTCTACTGTCTTGGTCAAGAAAACTCCAAAATGAAGTCACAAAATGTCAGACATTACTAAATAACTGGGAAACTGGAAAGCAAATAAGCAGAAAATACATTTAGGTCAATATTTTTTACAATCAATCAAAAGAGGGCATAGATTCTTTAAAAAGTCATAGAATTATTACTAGCCAGATCTTGGAGAAGAAATTTGACCTCTATAAACCTCAATTTCCTTATCTATAAAATATAGGGAATTGGACAATATGAGCTCTAAGCTCTCACACTCTAAATCTACGATCTTGATACTTTTATAAGATTGAAAGGATCAAATGATAATAGAAATAATTGTTGAAGCAACATCAGTATTAACTGTGGTAGTAGTAGTAGCAGCAATAGTAAGACTGATAGTAGCAGCAGTGGCAGTAACAGTTATGGTAGTGGTGGTAGTAGCAGTAGCAGAATAATAGTAATATCTCTTTCTTTCTTGTGTAGAAATTGACCAATCAGTAATCAGCTGTGAGAAATGAAAGGCAACACGATATAAGGGAAAAATACTTGATTTTGCATCAGAAGAATTGCATTTGAACCAAAATTTTACCATCTTTGATTTCAGCCCAGTTGCTTAATCTCGTTAGACCTTGTGTTTCCCATCTATAAATTAAGAAAGATGCACTAGTTGACCTAAAAGGTATCTTCTAACACTAAATCTTTGATCATTTTTATATAAGGTCATCTTTGACTTATAACCGCTTCTAAATTATTTTAATTCAGGGGCCCCTTCTTTGCTTTTAAAAAGCTTCCTTCTTTTCTTTCTCCCTAATCTTTTCCTTCCTGTTTCTCATGCTCCCAAATATCTAAAGTTGCTAAGTGTTTCACTTCCAAATAAATGAGATGTAAATATAAAAATTGACAATCTTCCATATTATATCTTTGGGTTGGTAAAATGATATACAATATAAAGCTATTCTACTATTTTTGATTTTCTGATTCGGTTATAAGAAAGACAAGATCAAAGGATACAATTTTTAGTGAAAATCTTTATGTTGGAGAATATTTTCAAATAAAATCAACCCAAACTACATAAATTTTAGTGGGACCTCAGAAGCCATCTAGTCTACAATCTCCTATTTAGAATAAGAATTTTCTTTTCAACATTAAATATCTGAAAATCAATTTGGCAAAAACATACATGTAGACCTGCATCTTATACCACATACTACAACAAAATCCAAATGGACACTTGACTTTATATAAACGTTCACATCATTTAAACCAAGAAGGAAAATGGATGAAGATAACTTTCTGACAATCAAGTAGGATAGTAGATAGAATACTGAAGTCAGAAGATTTGAATTTGTTCCTGCCTCTGAAATTTACTTGGTCTATGATTCTGGACAAGTCACTTAATCTAATTTAGCCACATTTTTTTTCATCTATAAATAGGCAGAGTAATGTCATTTACTTTGAAGAGTTGTTATATATTTTTGCAGACCTTAAATCACTATAAAAATGCTAATTGTTATTGTTCTTAATTCACATTTATGGCTACCATAGTAACTGTAAATCAAACAAGGAAGAAAGAAGATTTAAAATGATTGAATAGATTATTTGAATTATAATTTAATACAATTTAATTACAAGATTTCATCACAGATTTAAAAGATTTAAAAGGATTAAAAAGAAAAAAAAAACAACTAGAAAAAAGGGTCTGACATCCAAGACATATAGAAAATTAGTGTACATATATAAGACCTAGGACCATACCCCAGTGAATAAGAGGCAAAGGACATTACCAAAAAAATTCTCAAAAATAATTGCTATTTATTAAGAACAATATAAAAGATTTTTCCAAAAAAAAAAAAAAAGAAAAAATGAAATTTAAGTTAAGGCTCACAGCCAGCAAACTATCAAAGATAACCAAAAAAAAAAAAAAAAAAAAAAACAGAATAGTCATCCATGTTAGAGTCACAAAAAACACAAATACATTGTTGGCGGAACTGAGAACTAATTCAACTATTCAAGAAATCAATGTGGAATTATGCTTTTTTTTAAGTGGCTGAAACATCTGTATGCTTTATTGCAGATTAACCACTGCTTGGCATTTGCTCCAAGGAAATCAAAGACAGAAGAAAGCTCTCATTTACACAAGATCATTTTTGTGGTTGCAGAAAATTAGAAACAAAATAGGTATCCATCAAATGGAGAAACAACTGAAATGTTAAGTATGCTAAATGAACATAATGGAACATTACAGCACCATAATGCACACAATGATTATCACAGTTTCTGCTGATAATAATGAAAATCTAACCCTTCTTCATGATTTTTGAGTTTGCCAAACCAGGTACCTAAATATTCAACAAACAAACAAATCTCAGACTGGAGTTTTTATTGACTACTTGATGAATTATGGGGGGTAATTACCATGACTGGAGAAAGACCTTCCCATTCCTTGGACAGAGGACTGTGGCAAACCAAGAAGGAAATTGGTAATAACTAAAGAGCAAATTCAAGGAAGGGAAAGAAATAAAATTGTTATCTGATGTAAACCAAAGCATCTGGCCTTCCATTTGCCGTCATCTACAACTGATTTGTCAAGATGTACATTCAGTTCAGCAAACATTAATTAAATATGCATTATATGCAATACATTATGTTAGAAAAAATTATCTGCTGGGCACTTAAACTGTGGTGGGGAGATTAAAGTTTCCAGAAGTAGGCAAAATAGAATAGAGAACAGCTGTATTTTTCCCTCCTCAAAGCTTCTTTCATCTTTCTCCCTTCCTCATGAGTTGAATAAAGGTTTTTTTTTTTTTTAGACTATTATAATGTAACTGATGCTGATAGCAGCAGAATGTGTAAGATTCCAGAAACAGAAATCATCTCATAGGCTAAAATTGCATATTAAACACCCAAATGACTCATGTATTGTTCATCTTCTAGGTCCCTGGGGATTAACTGATTGACTGATTATCTGGTAATGCCATTACAGATATGCCTTAAGTTAGGTAAACTGTATAGGAAAATCTGAATTGAAATAAATTTAATAAGTATGTTTGTATTATGAACTAGATTAAAATGACTGGTGCTGAATTTACATACAACAAAAGTCAATCTTTAAAAAAAAAAAAAAACAAATGTACAAAAGCAACAAGATTATACGATGATCAAGTTTGATGGATATGGCTCTTTTCAACAGCGAAGTGATTCAGGCCAGTTCCAATGATCTTGTGATGGGGAGAGCTATCTGCACCCAGAGAAAGGAGCATGGGAACTGAATGAGGGTCACAACATAGTATTTTCGCTTTTTCTGTTGCTTGTTTCTGTTTTGTTTCTTTTCTCATTTTTTTTTCCTTTTTTATTTGATTTTTCTTATGCAGCATAATAATTGTGGAAATATGTATAAAAGAATTGCACATTGAATTACTACTTGCTGTCTAGGGGAAAGAGGGGAGAGAGAGGGAGAAAAAAATTTTTTTAATTTTATTTTTTATTATAGCTTTTTATATACAAAACATATACATGAGTAATTTTTCAACATTTACCCTTGCAAAACCTTCTATTTCAACTTTTCCCCTCCTTTCCCCCATCCCCTCCCCTAGATGACAGGTAGTCCATACATGTTAAATATTTTAAAGTATATGTTAAATATAACATATGTAGACATTTATACAGTTATCTTGTTACACAGGAAAGATTGGATTTAGAAAGAAGGTAAAAATAACCTGAGAAGGAAAAAAACAAAAATGCAAGCAAGCAATAAGAAAAAGAGTGGAAATGTTATGTTGTGGTTCACATATTTCCCAGAGTTCTTTCTCTGGGTGTAGCCAGTTCTGTTCATTACAGATCAATTGGAACTGATATGGATTCTCATTGTTGAAGAGAGCCACGTCCATCAGAACTGATCATCATATACTATTGTTGTTTCCGTGTATAATGATCTCCTCGTTCTGCTCATTTCACTTAGTATCAGTTCATGTAAGTCTCTCCAGGCCTCTCTGTATTCATCCCGCTGGTCATTTCTTATAGAACAATAATATTCCACAACATTCATATGACACAATTTATTCAGCCATTTTCCAATTGATGGGCATCTCTTCAATTTCCAGTTTGTAGCCACTACAAAAAGGGCTGCCACAAACATTTTTGCACATACAGGTGAGGAAAATTTGGGAAAGGTTTTGCAAAAATGAATGTTGACAATTATCTATGCATATGTTTTGAAAATAAAAAGTTTTTAAAAATGAATGTACAATGGATTTAAGTAGTAATCCCCGCTATTACATTTAAACAATTAATGATATTGACTTGACCAGATTTGGAGTCACAAGATATGGATTTTAATCTTGATTGGGCAATTCAGGACCTGTGGAATATAAAGGAAGTCACTTTCTTCATGTATAAAATAAAAGATTAGGGACTAGATGATTTTTATGGACCCTTTCCACTGGAATTCTATGAAGCTTTTGGTTTGATATATTTTCAGCCCAACAGAATAAAGGGCAGAGTTTCTTTCAGTTTTTTGGTAGTACCAATACTTAGTCTTATACATACTAGAAATGCAATAAGTGCTTATTAAATTGAGTTGATTTAAATTGAATTCTTGCTTTCAAAGTAAACAAGTGTGTTCTGAGCACTCACTAGTTGCATGGGACTGGATTAGGTGCTTGGTTTGTCAAACCAGATACCCCAATATTCAATAAACAAATGTCATAATGGAATTTTATTGACTACTAGATGAATTATAGAGTGACTACCAGACTTTCCCATTTCTACAATAGGGGAATGTGTCATATAAATAACAGCATGAATGATGATGAAGACCATTGAAGACTATGATGAAGACCATCATAATAAATACAGAGATGTAATAGCCAAAGGATTAAAGGTACATGAAAATGAACCTAGAAATATGGACTGGACCTGATCTGGGAGGACCATGAATGTTAGGCTAAGAGGCTTGAACTTACTTCACATTCAGAACATATGTATATATGTAGCCTATAGAGGAGGTGGTAGTTCAATGGTATTTGTAATGATACCAGTAGTTGACTTTTAAAAGGTGTTGGTGAAGTCATTCTCACAAGTGGAAAGGGGAAAACTCATCAGCTTGCTTCTTAAAGTTCTTTGTAATCTAGAACTCTAGCTTCTCTTTCCACATTTACTTCACATGATTCCATTTCATAAACTCTATGTTCCAAACATATGGGAGTGGACGATAGTGGACCATATGAATACCGTGTTTCATTGTATTATCTGCTATTATCATTTTCATCACTGTTGTTATTTATATACTCTCAGTCAGCACCCAATATGGTACCATGTAACTAGTGGGTGTACACTGGGTACTCGGTCACTTTGCAAAAATTAAATTCTAATCAGCTCGATTTAAAAAGCACTTATCATGTACCTAGGCTATATAAGACTAGGCTCTGAGAAAACAAAGAGAGACAGACAGAAATAATCCAACCAACCAATCCTGCCCTAACTTGAAATTATTTTTTTTGGCTATCTTGAAATTATATGGAAATGAAAGGTTCATAGAATTCCAGTGGAAAGGGACCTTAGAGACCATCTAGTCTCACTGCCCATAGTTGGCATTATTCCTTCCTTATCTATATCTTTGCACAACTGTTTAGTATATGCTCCCTCTTCTCTACTTCTTAAAATCCTTCTTGTTGTTCAGTCATAATAGATTGTTCATGACTTCATTTGGGGTTTTTTTGGCAAAAATACTGAAATGGTTTACCACTTCCTTCTCCAGTTCATTTTACAGATGAGGAAACTGAGGCACAAACAGGGCAAGGTGACCTGTCCAGTCACAAAGTTAGTAAGTGTCTGAGGTGGCATTTGAACTCAAGGAAATGAATCTGATTCTAGTGCCCAACATATGGATAGAAATCTATTGTATCATCTAAGTACCCTAAGCACAGAGAAATACAAACCTGCTGCTCAAGAGAAAACAGACATCTAAATATAGATATTTGGGAGTCATCAGAAGAGAAGAATTAAAACTATTGAAAGAAATATAAACAACCACTAAAAGAGAATCTATAATTATAACATCAATGTATAATAAGTAGAATTAATATAACATTGAATATAGAATTACTGTAACATATAATAATATAATAATAATGGTATCTTTAGAATAATAAAAATAAAGAGCCAGGGACCAAACTTTGGGAATTGCTGACATTTAAGCAGTGGGAGAAGCAAAGTGAACTAGCAAAAAAGACAGTGAATCAATTGGAAATAAAAAGATAGAAGCCAACAAATCAACCACTTTGATATGCTGGGCTCTGTGCTAAGGTCTGGGAATACAAAGCCAAAAAAATATATATATATATATAGTTCCTGCCCTCAAAGAGTTCACATTCTGATGGGGGAGACAACAAACAAATATGTACATATACAAGATAAACACAAAGTAAATGAAGTCATCTCAAAGGGAAGACACTGGCACTGGAGATAGCAGAAATGAGCTCTCGCAGAAGGTAAGATTTGAGCTGAAAAGCAGATTATTTCATAATGCACACCAAGGAAAAAGAGTATTTCAAGGAGGGAAATAGATGTTTAAATTTATGTAAGGTCTGGCTGCATACATATAGCTTTTGAAGCTACCATTCCATTTAATCTCAAATAAACACATTATAAAATTATCTATCTCATCACTTCTCAATTCTGAACGATCCTTTGTTGAGATTTTCTTTTGTATTGATACAACTCGTGTTCTAACTCATTTGGGGCACTCCCAATATTTATCCTATATAATAGCATGCTTAATTTTATTTTTGCATTCCGCAGTTCTTGATAATAGCAAACTCATTTCTATAACTCCATTTGATGAAAATACACTGATGAAACTCATATTTCACTTCATTGACCATAATGAGCTATTTTATCAAACTGTCCTTATGACACTATTATAGAGAAAATGATAAATTTACTAATTTATTCACTTGCAATTCCATTTGAGATTTTTTAAAAGAAAAGATCAATGAAGTCAGGTACATTAGGCTTTCACCAAGTGGTTTGTCGCCATGTCCGGAAAACAGGAGCATCACCTATTGCTGCTGTACTGAACAAAAAAGCTAATGTTAAGTATAGGTTGATTAATTAGTAGTTTTGTTCAGGTTCAGGAGAACAAATAAAGACTAAGAAAAATGTCTGAATATCTCTATGGAGTTTACTACAAACCTGTATAATTACAGCAAGGTTATATTCCATGGGGCCATTTTTTTCTGCTTTGTTTATTGACCTTGGTGAAATCTTTCATTTTTACAGGACTTGTTCATTTCTATAACACCAACAAATAGCAGGGGGAATTCATTTGCTTTGCCAGTCATTTGTTGTGACTGAATGTGCTTATTCTGCCTAGCCTGGAGATGCAGCAGACACTCCCAAACTGGTATTGGCTTGGGAGCTTTAACCTACTCTTTTCTGACAAGGGTCAGTGCTTCCTGTTTCTGGGGACTCACTCAATTGGTCCTCTACTTAGCCTACTGCAGCTCAGAACTCAAATAATTCACCAGCTTCAGATTTCCCAGGAGCAGGGATTATCACACAGTCACAGTGCACAGAGCACAATCACAGTCAGCCTTCATTCCTCATTTTGCAGGAAAGAGTCTTTTAGAGTGATAATAGATTTATAGCTCATATTTCTGTGGTATTTGACAGTGGACAATCAATTAATCAATGATCATTTACTAAGGATTTACTTTGTGCTAGAAGCAAGAAATGGAAAAACAAAGAGAGTTTATCTACCAGTGACACATGTCCATCACTCAGTCAATAAGCATTTATTGAGCACCCATTGCGTGCCAAACACTGTACTATTTGCTAGGGATGTAAACAAAACAAAACAAAAAAGTTCATGATCTCAAGGAGCTCACTATCTAATGGAGTCATATGAATATATAAAAATAGGCTTAAAATATGCATATCCATATACCTAAAAATAAGTACCAAGTAATTGTTTGGAAAGGGGGTGGAAAGAACTAGTACTTAGAGTAGAAAAATCGGGAAAGGCTTCATATAACAACTGCCACATAGACTTAGTTTTGAAAGAAAACAAATTTATTAGGAAGAAGTAAACAAAGAAATGTGTTCTAGTCGTGGAAGAAAGCCAGTTCAAAAGCATGTAACCAGGAAATATCACATTTAACCAAGAAGATCAGTTTGATTGGGTGTTAGAATGTAGAAAGTCAGCCAAGAAAGATGGAAGGAAGATGGGAGCCAGATCATTAACACCTTCAGATGCCTAACAGAAGAGTTCTTATTTTATCTTAGAAGTAACAGGGAGCCACTGAAGTTTGTGGAAGAAAGATGATCAGATCTGTGTTTTGATAAAATCAAAGTTGGAAGCTGTGGTGAAGAGGATTTAATAGGAGGAGAGGCTTGGGGCGGGAGGAATAATTAAGAGGATATTACAACAGTAAGGATGAAAAATGATGAGATAGATGTATGAGTAGAGAATAGAGACAAGGGGAGGTAGAATTCAGAAAACTTCTTTCATGACTGATGGGATCTGTGGGGTGAATACAAGTGAGGAGCTAAGGATGCTACTGAATTGGTGAACTAATGGACAGGAATTTTGTTCTCTTCTCACTCCACCATTTTGTTCCATGCTCCAGTTCCCATTTCATGTTCTTGAACTGTTACCTAGTCCTTCTTTTAAATGAAGGCCATCTTGAGGTAGGCTTCCATTTTATTCTCACTGTCTGGATCATCATACTCAGACTCTTATTTTGTTCCTTCACCAGAATGCCCCTCTTCTTCTCCCATAATTTCCTTCTCCTTAGCTTTCCTTTCCTGGAGCTGCTGATGCATCATATTCTGCTGTCAACCAGTCTCCTTATCATCAGTTTCTTCCCTCACTACTCTCCTCTTGCTCCATTAGCCAAGAATTTTCTTCTGTTTCTGAATCATTTCCTCCTCACCCACCTATGAGGTCACTATTTTCTGCTATTGGGCCAACCTCTCTGACACCTTTATTGGAATGATTCTTCAAAAACCAAAATTGGAGTCCCTGGGTGAGTCACCTTCCTTTTAGTCAGCTCTCCATCTTGTTCTTTGACTTTCTTGATGGACTGAAATATTTTTTCTTCTTCTGAGGACTCTATGGGCAAGCATTTGGCCTTTTTCTCAAGACATAAAATTTCATCTTTGCTTTATCCATTGAAATATTTCTCATTGTAAATGAATAAATGAATGGAGAGCTGTTTCTGAGGGTTTTCACAAATGACACCATAGCAATATCATGGAAGCAGTGTCTCCTGCAACCAGAGAGACTCCAATCAACATAGACAACATGACTTGCCTTTTTTCTCTTTCAGTTATTGTAGCCCCATAACAGTAAGAGAGAAGCTTCAAAAGTGGATGGGTACAAGAGAGAAAGCTAATGAATTTTGGTTTAGACTTTTTGAACTAGAAGAACTTACAAAGCATCCAGTTTGAAACACCCAAATGTCATTTGGTAAAATGGGACTGGAACTCAGGAGGATGGTGCTAGAAATGTAAAAGAGAGTCATCTTCAGAATCAATAAATCAAAAAGCATTTATTAAGCACTTACTGCGTTAGGTACTGTGCCAAGCACTGTGGACACAAAGATAAAGAAAACAGCACTTGCCCTAGAGGGACTTACATTCTAATGGAGGAGGCAAAATGTCAACAACTATAAATACAGAATGAAATGAAATGTAATTTCAGAGGAAAGGGGGGAGGGATTGAACAAGGAAAGGCCTCTTGAAGAAAATGGGATTCAAGTTGTCTTAAAGAAAAGTAAGAAGTAATATTGAGAAGAAAGAATGTCACAGGCTTGAATCATATAGATGGAAGGCAATGTATTGTTACATGTGAGGAATATCTAGTGGGCCAATGGAGCTGGATCATAGAGTTCATGGAAGCAAATGAAGTGTACAATGACAAAGAGTTTTAAATGTCAAATAGAGAACTCTGTAGTTGATTCTGTAAATCATAAAGACACAATGGAGTTTATTTAAGGGGAAGAGTTGACATGGTCAGACCTGTGCTTTAGGAAAATCACTTTAGCATTTATGTGGATTATAGAGTAGGGATGAAGATGTACCAACTATGTAAGTGGGGAAAGGGGGATATATAATGAGAGATGGAAAGATGGAAAGATGGAAATGTCAGTTCTTGAAAACAGACTGGATTTGTGTAATGAGAAAAGTGAAAAGTGGAGCTTGACACTAAAGCTGATAATTAAGCCCATGGGAGTTAATGAGATCAGCACAAAAGAGTGTTAAGAAAGAAGTTCAGAAAGTACTCTATTTTAATTCATTTGATATTTCCAACAATACCGCAAGGTAGGTAGTGCTAGTAGAATTATCACCATTTCCCAAATAGGGAAATGGAATCTCAGAAACATTGAACTGGCTTGCTCATGTTCACACTCTCAGGAAATGGAGGAGCTTGGATTCCACTCCACATCCTAGGCTCTAAGACTTGGGGTCCCTGGAGAACATGTGAGGCATATGGAATGAATACTGAGACCAACAACAGTTGTATAGCGACAATGATGATGATGATGATGATGGCAATCATGATGACAATGACAAATATGATAATTGTTGACATTTCTATTGTACTTCAAAGTTTGTAAAGTGTCTTACATATTTGATCTTCTATCTGTGCTTAAATTCTGTGAAATGTCAAGATAATATTCCCATCACCTACTGAAACTGGGGGGAAAAATCACTGCAAAAATTGTCTTAATTCCATCAAAACTCTCCTCAAATAATGCCTTCTATATGAAGGTATTTTTTCCCCAATTCCTCCAATTGTTAGTACCTTTCCTTGCAAAAAAATTTTTTCTTATATTTATTCAGTAAATATTAAGCAAATATGTAATTATGTATGCAAATGTTATCTCCCTAAAAAGATAATAAATTCCTTGAGGATTAGAATGTTTTCACTTGGCTTTATATTCCCAGGGACTAGTACAAAATCTGACACTTAATAGATGCTTAATAGACGCATATTGATTGACCAGGTAATTGATAAAATGGGAGTTATTTTCCAGTCGAGTCTTCTCACTTTCTAGATAATGAAACTAAGGTCAAGAAGGTGACATTACTGTCCTAAGTCACAATGGCAGTAAGTAGTAGGGCCAAGATTCAAACCTAAGTTCCTTGGCTCCAGATGCAGTAATTGTACCTCTGTACCATGGTTTTATGACTCCAAGTCTATTGCATTTTCAACTATATTATCTATTCACAAATTAGCATAACATTATTTCTTTCCATGATTATAAATAAGAAACCACTATATGGTAAAACATAAAAGTTAGAATGACCAATATATTTCATTTTTTAATTTTTTTCTTGACATAAAAATTTGCACTTTCCATCTACTTTATCAGCAATAAAAAAAAATCCAGAGCAATCTCTTCTAGTCCTCTATATGGATAATTTAACTTTTTTGACCTATTACCCACATTTTCCAAGTGTTTCCCATGCTTATACAAAAGGCAGAACTATTGATAACTAACTTCAAAATGCACCTCTTCTCCTTTTCAAAAAGGTTTTTGTTTGATTGATTAGACAATTAATCAACCAAGAATTTATTAAGTACCTACTATGTGCTAGTCACTGTGCTAGGGAATACAAAGAAACAATTCCTGGCTTCAAGGAGCTTCACATCTTTACTTTTGATAAATACTCAAAAACAATAGCAACATAATTACTTTTCTTTTTTTCTCCCCATAGGTTTTTACCTGGGCTAATGGTTTCTGTCTACTTTCATTGAAACTGCCTCTCTATCCCAAATAAGAAATTCTTCAAAAGATCCTCAGGGAATAATGAATTCTAATGCAGCAGTTAAGATTAGAAGAGCATGACATTCTTAATAGGAAATGATCCAAAGAAAGTGAAAAAATAATTAAGGAAATTAATGCTTCCAATAAATACAGAGCAGAAATGTAGAGGTTCCCCTTTATACCACTGATACTATAAGCTAATACTGTCACATATGTTGAGGTATATTTTACAAAAAGCAATTATCACACACTTTTTTTTTTGAGTTTGAAGGAAGATGCTTTGATTGATGGCATAAATATCCTTTAGAAATTAGAAACATTAGGGTATAATTAGAAAATAACTCCTGCATTTTAGAAAGTATTAGTTTAATAATTTAATATTTTATAATTAAGAGATGGTATGGCATAATAGAGAGACAGACTTGAAGGCAAGAACATAAGAGTTCAGATCTTCAATATGACACATATTGGCTTTATACAAGTCACTGAATCTCTCAAGGGCTTTCTAAAATTGTCAGTTACAGAGAAAATGCCTAACACTTCTAATAGAGAGACAGTCCAGGACATATCCCAATTTTATGATTATATTTTAAATGTAAGGTGTGTGTAGTATCCTTGTAGGTTACCATATTCACATGAATTTATTTAGATGTAGTTAGAAGGGAATAATGAATAAATAGATAGCTCCCTAATCCTTTACTAACCCTTTTCTAAGGAATCTGATTTCTAGTGGGAGGGGAGCTGATCACTCTGCTGAACTTGGATCACTCTGCTGAAATTGGAGAAGGGATCCATAATTTGGATTATATCTATCTACTCTCTTAAATATTTGTGACATTTAAAAGTTTGAGAGACATAAATTTTGGGTTATTAGTCATTTTATTAATATTGATAGCATTTTAATAAAAGACGTCAATGGCATTCCTGAATGCCAAAGACAATCATCATGATGGGCTTATATGCCCTTAAAAAATGGTTGTTCCAAAGGTTAGCAATCAATTTTAATTGGTTAATAAGTAATGAGAGAATGAATATTATAATGAGGAGCTGGACCTATTCTAATAAACTTTTATGTCATTTATTTCTAAATTACCCCCTGGGCAATCTAATCAAGAACTTTTCCCCACCCACATCAGAATAGAACACAATGAGTAGGAATTCAAGTTGGATTAGATTCCTTGTAATGCTGGGTAGAGTCTAACCAAAATTGAGGGAAAAGTTAGTTCAACCTTCAGAAACAGTTTAAAATGAGGACTTTAAATAAAGGGGAAACTCTGGATCTCTACCAATTATTAGTTATTAAGAATCATTCTTTCACATTACAAGCCTAGAGGGAATTTTTAGGTTCAAATGGTGTTTCTGATACCATTTCTTAATAGAGAAGTGTTATAATATATATATATATATATATCCATCCAAGACCCAACTTCCTTCCTACCAAATACCAGTTACATAAAGACCATATCCACATACATAGCAAATAAAACCATTCATCCAAGGCAATAGAATGTGGAAATCAAAAAAATTATATAGATGAAGCCATAACAGACAATACATTGAGAGTGAGATACCTGAAATCACCAATATTCAGCCACTACTTAAAGACCTCCAATGCTGGGGGAACTCATTACTTATCTAGAATGCCCATTCCACTCTAGTTTGCCTCTCTGCAATTCTACCCCTTGCTCCTAATTGCCCTCAGGATTTGAGGGGGGAGGAAAAGTCCAATCTATCTTCCATGGGACAAAATCTCTTTAGGAATATTTAGTGCAGACATTTTCAGATTACCTGTGTCTTCAATGCACACAAAGTAAAAACCAAGAACTGTGGGAATCAATGAATTTGTAAACGAAATGGATGATTCTGCATTTCAATTTAAAAGATTTGATAGGGCACATCAAAATCTAATATATTCTTCTAAATGTTGAAAATTTATTCTGATTTCTAAAGTTTTTTTTGTTCTGAGATTCTATTCCATAATTCAGAAAGAATGAAAAATGAGAAATGATTTATTTTCATGACATAAATAAATACACCCCATAATTATCTCTATACAGCATCATCAATAACTACCAAGCCTATGATAAAGCTTTCATTCCCTTGCCTTCAGCTCTAGGAAATTCAAGTTACTTAATACTATATTTGCAGAACACAGACAAGGTGAATTTCAAGGTTACCTTTTATGACAGAAACTATTCTAGCACCTCCATCCTATGCCAGAAAAATGTCTTCTAGTTCTGTCATATTATCTGCTTTCTTTCAAGTTTATTTTATGGGTGACATAAAAAAAATTCCTAGTGAAAAAAAAAAAGTAAAATCATCTGCTTAGGGAATGGTTGCTTCATTTCTGGGTGAAAGTATTTTTTAAACGATATTTGGAAGCACTGACCTATTTATTGGGATCCATTACTACCCACCCTTTTTAGATATAATGACCTCATGTGACCCTCCTCTAACTTGAGATGTTTCTACATTAGGCTCACGGTCTGATGAGTCACATTCAAAGGCTCATGTTCATAAGATTTCTGTCCTTGAAACTGTAGTTACAAAATATATAAATATCTCCGGATTACATCCCCAGTTAGAGAATAAAATTTTCTAATGGGCTCAGAATTGGGATCCCAGCCTTGACCTAGGAAAAGTCACTTTCTGAGGATGGCACAGTGATGGTATGTTGGGTCTGAGTCAGAAAGACCTGAGTTCAAATCCAGCCTCAAATACTTAGTAGTTGTGTGACCTTGGGCAAGTAACTGAATCCTGTTTGCCTCAGTTTCCTCATCTGTATAATGAGCTGAAAAAGGAAAAAGCAAACCATTCTAGTATCTTTGCCAAGAAACCCAAAATGGGGTTATAAAGAGTTAAACATGACTGAAAATTACTGAACAAGAGTTTCAAACCAGGCAAAGTTTCTATGTCTCAACAGTTAAGGAGAAGAAAGTATCTCACTAAATTCCAGGAGTCTAAGAAGGTCCACTCCACTCTTACCCACTCCAAGGGCACCTCAAATACTGCCCCAAAAGCATGAAGTGTATGAGAGTCATTGGTTCAGAGTTTAAAAGAATTCAAAGGGATTCATTGGTTCATAATTTGAAAGAATTTAAAGGGATTCTCTTATAGTCACAAAAGAGTTTATATATGCCATAGCTGATGGACTAAACTCTAACAATCTGGCAATTAGAAATAGTTTGGGAAGAACTTTCTATACTGAAAATTTGGGGCTTTGTGAGCAAGCTAACAGCCTAGAAGGTTGTAAATTATTAAAAAAAAAAAAAAAGAAAAAAAGATTGGGAAGGAGCAGAATTATTTTCATGAGGGTAAGGAGGCAGGATGACTTTTAGCAAGGTATTGTCTATCAGACCAGATGAGCTTTTGCAAAGGACAAATAAGTAGCCATAAATAGAGGTTTTATTGCTCCATATTCCTTAGCTGGGTACATAGTTTTGAGTAGACCCTGAAATCTGATACATAATTTCCTCCCTTTTTGTCTTTTAGGGAAAAGGAATTCTGGAAACAAGGGCTGAGGACCCATCAAGAGGAAGAGTTTATCTGCAGTACCAAAACCTTCTCCTTGTGCAGTCCCACACTCAACAGACAGAACAAAACTTGAAAGAAAGCACACTTCTGTCCCAGCAGCCCCAGAGCTTACCTTTGAATCTTATCTACTCAAAAGTATCACTTCTGTTCACGTTCAAAAATCTGGATCTTTGCTGTCTGTCTTTTTGCTTTAGATAACTGACTTCATTGAACTTCGTTTCTGATCCAACCAGATTAATATGCATCTATTCTGAACTGCTGTAGGAAATTTTTTTTAATCAAGACAATGAAATAGAGCTGCTGGGCTGAACTCTGGGAGATCCAAATTCAAACCCAATCTCTGATATTGACTTGCCATAGCCAAGTTACCCCTAATTCTCCCTCACTTTTATTCTTTATAAAATGTGGATAAAGTATCCTATAGCATTTACCTCATGCAATTGTTTGGAAGCTCAAAGACATAATGCATTAAAGAATTTTGGAAACTAGAAGCTTGGTAATATCTGTGTCGTGTTTGCTCGAACCAGACTCTCCATCCTGGTCCTTCCTGCTGTTGTACCACGGTTCTCTTTAATTGTCCTGACTCAGTTTCCCTAATTGTTCTGACTCAGTTTCCCTAATTGGTCCTGCCTTGGTTTCCCTTGCCAGACACTTTAACTCCCAGCTTGTTAGAATTTATGGTCCTACCTCCCAACTTGTTAGAACCAGATTGATGGTTTGTGCCTGGAGATTCCCACTCACCAGAGTTTGGACTCCACCTCCCTGCCTTTGTTAACTACTGTGTATAAATATGTCATTGAGAACTCAGTTGGCTGCTGGATGCTGGCTGGATGCTGGATTCTTGGAGACGATAGTCTCATTCAGCCCTGGGACCAAACTATGGATCCATTTCTTCCCAGTAAATCTCTCCCTTTTAAATAAATTATCAAAAATTCTCTAATCTCTATCTTGCCTCAGTTTCTCAGGCATTACACTGCCACCTAAATGCCAAGTTTGCTTGTTTCTTTGTTAGCTACCTGACATTTTGTCACAGCCAGTCAATGTGTCAGTTAATAAACAAAATTAAGCACTTACCATATGCCGGACTCTAGACTACTTACTGGAAACACAAAGAAAAGCAAACTTTGACCCATGCCCTCAAAGAGTTCAAGAAGGTGCTAGCATTTGGGAGAGTAAGAATGGAAAGTGAGATTTGAGCTGAGTCTTGAAGGAAACCAGAGAAACAATGAGATACAGGTGAGGGAGATTGGAATTCAGGTTTTCTTATTTCTTGTCCTCCCATTCTTTATTGCTCTGTGAACTAATAATCAACTCAGAACAGTACTGGATATTATTTTTTGACTGTCAGTTCCATAAAAAAATTAGTTAGAAAAAATATTTCTGTGTGTTCAAAGATTTGAACTGAACTCTATATATCCACATGAAATAAAACTATTGTAAATCAAAGCTGGATTCTCACATATTGAGATCTTAAACTATGTCAAGATGTAGAAACCTTATTGAGAAGCCATTATCTCAGATATCTCAAGGTCCCTTTAATGTAGAGCTTTAAAAGTGTACTTTCTGAGATGGTCTGTGAATCTGGTTTTATTCTGTTATTTAGTCGTGTTTCAGTCATGTCCAACTCTTCTTGAACCCTTTTTGGAGATTTTTGGGGAAAGATGCTATAAGCAATTTACCAATTCCTTCTCCAGATCATTTTACTAGTGAGGAAACTGAGGCAAATAGGGTAAAGTGACTTGCCCAGGGTCATACATCTTGTAAATGTCTAAATCAGATTTGAACTGAGGAAGAGGAGTCTTCCTAATTCGGCCTGGGCTCTATCCACTTTACCACCTGGCTGCCCCAGGATTATTTAAGGCACGTGACTATCACCACTGTCTCAGTAAAAGAAAACTTCATTTCAATATAATGTAGTGGAAAGCAGGAAAGATTTGGAATCCAAGAACCTGGATTTAAATCTTTGTTTTGCTACTTATTGAGTATGTGATATTGAACAAGTCACTTAATCTCCCTATGTTTGGCTTTATTTATCTGTAAAATGAAGAGATTAGATTGGATGGCCTCAAATGCCTCTCAAGCCATTTATATACGATTCTAAGCCATTTACTATCTCTGGATCTCTATTTCTCCAGTTGTCAAGTAAAGCAGATTGGAATACCTAGGCTCTGAAGTCCCTTCCAATTCTGTTTACATCTATGATTTTAAATCACTTAACATCCCTGTTTCCTCGTCTGTAAAATGAAGAGATTTGACTAGATGACATTTTAGTACCTTTAAACATTTGATTTATGATCCTTGAAACTTAGATCCCTTCTGGACAACTGGGTTCCTGATGTTGGGAAAGTTTATCCTTTGTTTTATGCAAGTGATTTTGTTACCTAATTGTCAACTATTCTAATAGTGTAACTCTTTTTTTAAAAGAGCCCCAAAACTTCCAAAAATAAAATGAAAGGGCTGCACTGACTTTTTAATTTAGGCCGTGAAGATATGACCTTAACACCAAATGAGGTGCCACTGGATTCAGGTGACTGTGGGGTGTGAAAAGCAATTCCTCCCCCTTCATCAGTACTTGACAATAGGCACTTAGAGACCCGAGTGAGCCCAAATAAATTAATGAGGCACTAAAAGACTCTAATGAATAATGGAGTATTTTGAAATTTATTTTGTGTTTTATTCATTTAACTCCAATCCATTTAACAGCTGAAGTTCTCACTTCTAAAACTATTAAAAGATTTGGTATGGAAAGATTTTATTAATGTATGAAGTTTTATTTCATCCATCATTTATTAATTTATTTACAAAAGGAGGGTTTGACCTACACAAGCAAAGTAAAAATCGAATGTTTCATAGGGCTTATAGTCAATAAATTTTCTCTTCAACAGGTTAACAAGAGACATTTGAAACAATCTTTACTGCTAAAGTTCTTATCACAACTGATTCAACCATTCTGGAGAGCAATTTATAACTATGTCCAAAAAGCTATCAAACTGTGTATACCTTTAATCCAGCAGTGTCTCTACTGGTCCGTGTCCCGAAGAAATCTTAAAGGAGGGAAAGGGACCCACATGTGCAAAAATGTTGGTGGCAGCCCTTTGTATATTGGCAAGAAACTGGAAACTGATGGATGTCCATCAGTTGGAGAACGGCTGAATAAGTTATAGTATATGAATGTTAAGGAATATTATTGTTCTATAAGAAATAATCAGCAGCATGACCTCAGAGAGGCCTGAAGAGACTTGCAAGAACTGATGCTGAGTGAGTAGAACCAAGAGAACATTGTAGAAAGTAAAAACAAGATTATATGATCAACTGTGATGGACTTGGCTCTTTTCAACAATGAGGTGATTCAGACAAATTCCAATAGACTTGTGATGGAGAGAGCCATCTGACTCCAGAGAGAGGATTATGGGGACTGAATGTGGATCACAACATAGTTGTTTTTGTTATTGTTTGTTTATTTTCTTTCTTTTTCATTTTTTTTTTATCTGATTTATCTTGTGCAGCTTGAAAAATATGGAAATATGTACAGAAGAACTGCATGTGTTTAGTTTAACATACATTGGATGACTTGTCTAGGGGAGGGAGGTGGGGGGGAGAGAGGGAGAAAAATTTGGAACAGAGGTTTTGTAAGGGTGAGTGTTGAAAACTATCTTTGCATGTATTTTGAAAACAAAAAAGTATTATTTAAAATAAAATAAAAGTTCTTATCACAGAAAAGTAGATGAAAAAGTGAAAGACTAGTATGTAATGGTGTATATTTTTGTTGGTTTGCTTAACTGGTTTTCTTTGTTACAAAAAGCTTGTTCTAGGGCTGGGGGGGAGGAGTTATATTTGCAAATGACTATAGTGTAAGAACTAAAGATGGTAATAAAATGTTTTAAAAATTTTAATTGAATGAAAAGAATCTACTAAATAGTTGGGAGATTTGGGACCCATCCTTCTTAGCAGGTCTGCCAAATTCAGATTTATGAAATCACTTTTACCTCTCTGTGCCTTCCTCTCTTTACTTTCTTCCCACCATTCAGATGCTCAGTTTCCTCTTGCTGCCTTTACCTATCCACTTATTTAAAAAAAAAAAAAAAAAAAAAAAAAAAAAACCTTATAAATTACTCACTTTTTACTATTTCTTGCCTCTCCTAGGGATATTTGCATTTTAGAATGTGGCAAAATTTTAATATAAAAAATATAATATTGGAATATTAGGATTAAAAACCACAATTGTAGTCATGAAATCATTAGTACAAGAGAGGGGAGTCTTGGAATCTTCCCATTCTGCTGACTCATGTCCAGATCTATCTCTTCAGGAAAAATAAGGCTAAGTCTCTTAATATTAAACCACAATGAATGTCTTCTCTTAGCTTGTCCATTTAAGCTGTGACTTACAAAACATACTCTGTTCCTTATCTATCCAGCATCAAGAGTGTTAGTGTCAGATTGTTTAAGGAGAACAAATGTCTCCTTTTCCCCCAACAATTCTGACTCTCAGACCATCTCCTCAGAAACAATTACATGGCCCACTAGGCTTCCCTGTGCCTATATCTTCAAATTTTAGCACTTATGCCACAGATGTCCAAATCTAATCTGGCCCTAAGTAATTGCAATATAAGTACTTCTGGTTTGGTTAACAATATTGGGGACAAGAGGAAGATTGAAGAAAGAACAAGTCAGCTATTAAAGGTAAAAGGAATAATGGTAAGTAAATGAAAGGAAGACAGAGCCACTCAACTCCTATATATTTCTATATCTTAGTTCTCTCTCTTGATCCTTCTTTTCTTCCCTTTCTATACCAAGTGTTTTTAAAACTTTCTTTTGGTATTATAGAAACCTTTGATAATCTGTTGAAGCCTATGGACCTCCTTCTCAGAATAATGTTTTAAATGCATAAAAATAAAATACATCACAAAGGTCACAAAGAACTAAAGGATGGGAATGTAGTTATCAAAATGTTTTCAAACAAGATCATGGTCCCCAAGTTGATTCCCTGTTCTATATTTTTCTCTTGGTACTCATAAAATCCCATGGGTTTAATCATCTTCATGAAGATATAAACAACTCTCAGATGTACATGTCTAGCCCCCATCTGTCCCCTGAGTTTTAGTCTGGTATCACTAACTGGCTATTGGACATTTCCCACTTTATGTTCCTTGCACATTTCAGACACATCTGTACAAAATGGAAGTCATTGTATTCCTCTCAAAGCCCTACCCTTTCCTGACTTCTCTATTTCAGTTCATTTTTCTTCCACTCACTTAGATGTGCAGCTGTAGAGCCTTTTTCAACAGAATTCTTTCTCACCTTCCATATTCAATCACTTGCCAAGTCTCATCAATTCACTCTCTACAACATTGCTAATAGGCATTTATTTTCTCTCCTTATCCAGCCACCATCTTAGCTCATCTCTTACCTGACCTATTTAAATAGCTTTCTATTCACCCTCTCATAACTGCCCTTTACTCAGCCATCAAATTGATAACTGTGCTTCCTAAAGCCCAGTTCTGACTTTACTTCAAAGATCTTTAGTGACTCCCTCTTGCCTTTAGGATAAACTAGAATCCCTGTCTATTAAACAGCCTTTTATATTTTGGTACCAGGTTTTTCTATGTCATTCTCTTCTCCTTCATAAATTACATGTTCAAGATAAACAGAACTACTTTTTGTTTCCCTTACATGACAGTAACATAGATATCTCCTGCCTGAATTTCAACAAATTGACAACATTTTTTGTTGTGAACTAGATGAAGAGTGGTAAAGAGGATTATTGAATAGTTTGTTGAATTTGAAATGATTAAATGGTCCAAGTTAAGTGGACAAGTTTTATTATGTGCCTACTATGTGGCAAGCACTTTTCTAAGCACTTTTTTTTTTTTAGATTTTTAGTTTTTTTTCTTAGATTTTAGATTTTTGGAAAGAAAAAACCTAATCCCTTTTCTCAAGGAGTTTACATTCTGATGGGAGAAACAACATGCCAACAACTATTCACAAATGATACACACAGGATAAATTATCTCAGAGGGAAGACACTAACATTCAGGAGGACTGGAAAAAGGCTTTGTGTACAAAGTGGGATTTTAACTAGAACTCAAGGGAAGCCACAAAGCAGAAATGAGAAAGAATAGAATTCCAAGCATGGGGGACAATCAGAGAAAATGCATTGGAGTCAGAAGACCGATTGTCATGTGTTCAAGGAAGAGCAATTCCAGTGTCACGAGACTACAGAGTACTTGGGTAAGATTTTAAAGTATGGGATGGATTAGAAAAGTAGAAAGGGGATGGGATGTTAGGTACTTTAAAATCAAACAGAAGATTTTATATTTGATACTGAAGATATGGATCATGTGGATGTTCAGTTGTACCTAATTTGGGGTACTAGAATAGTTTCTCATTTCTTTCTCCAGCTCATTTTACAGATGAGGAAACTGAGACTAATAGAACAAAGTGACTTGTTCAGGATTACACAACCATTCGTTACATTACACACACTAGTTAGTGTATGAGGTCAGAATTGAACTCAGGAAATGTGGATTAGGAATTGAGTGCAACTCCTTCCATCTTGGTGAACTGAGCACAACGCCCTCCATATTGAGTTAAGTTTAGCTCACCAATTAGAGACTCTCCTTGCCATACTCCCCATCCCAATGGTCATTCCACAAGAACATTCTGTCATGATACCATTTGTTCTGGGAGCCTGCAAAGGTTTCCTGATTCCAGAAATAATCTAGACCAGTTAGGTTATTATCTTATCTAATCAGACAGCTTTTGCAACCTCCCTTCTCAATTCTCTTTTACCTGAAGCCTTTCTCCTCCTTTGTAGTTTAAACATATACAATCCTCCATAAACTCAATTTGGGAAGTCCCTGCCTGTACAGGTATGGTTCTTTCACTGGTAAATTCAAAAAACTCCAAGACAGGTTTGATATTCTTTGCAACATAGCTATTCCTTTATCCCCCCAGAGATAGAAGGGAGACATTGGAGTTTATTAAACAGAGAGGTGCTGTGGTCAGACCTGTCTTTAGGAAGGTCGATGTAATTTGTTGAATAAAAGATAGAATGAAGACAGCAATCAATAATCAGCTTGAAAGTAGGTCTTTAGGGGATAGCTGCAAGTCCTGACTTGTCCATATTCTGTTCAAAATTTTACTAAAGTCTTAGATAAAGGTTTTGATGGCATGCATATCATATTTGAATATGACACAAAACTATAGAAGGATAACTAACACTTTTTATGCCAGGTCCAGAATACAAAATGATTCCGGTCTAGAATGGTCTGCCACATATTGTAAGATAACATTTCCTAGGGATAGATTTAAAGCCCTATACTTTAAATTAATACATTAATTTCAAAATTACCAGATGGGGAAGGAATAGTTAGTCGATGATAAATTTCAAGATCATTAGTGTGACAAGGTAAACAGAAAAGCAAAAATAAACTTAAGCAGCGTTCACACAAAAGGTCAAGAATTTCAAGGGAATTAATGGAAAAAAAGTCAATGAAGGTACCTTAGCTGTGCCAGACCTCAAACTACATTATGAAGCAGCAGTCATCAAAACCATTTGGGACTGGTTAAGAAATAGATCAGTGGAATAGGTTCGGTTCACAGGACAAAATAGTCAGTAACTATGGCAATCTAGTGTTTGACAAACCCAAAGACCCCAGCTTTGGGGATAAGAACTCACTATTTGACAAAAACTGCTATTAGGGCTCAACCCACACCTAATACCACATACCAAGATAAGATCTAAATGGGTTCATGATTTAGACATAAAGAGTGATATTATAAAGAAATTAGAAGAGCATAGAATAGTTTATCTCTCAGATATGTGGAGAAGGAAATAATTTGTGTCCAAAGAACTGGAACTCATAATTGAACATCAGATAGAGAATTTTGACTATATTAAGTTAAAAAGTTTTTGTACAAACAAAACTAATGCAGCAGAGTTCACAGAAACAGCATCCAGAAGTAAAGAAGAGAGACAACTGCTGTTTCTGGCTCTGGAAAGACCACACATGGTTCTAAATCTAAATCTCCTATTTTAGGAAGTCCCTGTATCTGCAGGCACATATTTAGAATGGGTTAAAACTGGTGTAGCAAATTAACTCAAAACTATGCCATATGCAAAAATATTTAGGGGGCATGTAACAGCTGTCATGAAACATTTAAAGATATAAAGGAGTTTTGTTTATACTGGTTAGTTGTTCTCCAAAAGGACCAAAATGATATCAGTACTTATGGTCAAAATACAGTGTGAGACTATGCTGGTCAAATCAATACAAAATGAGAAGATTCTATCTATCACAGGTAGGACACAAATAGTCCACATGAACATTTGGAGTGGAGTTGGCTCTAAATTTATTCATCTCACATTTCTTTTAAGCTACTGCAATTCTGCTTTGTTCACTTAGAGCACAGTGACTTTTTTGATGCAGGTACATCACAGAGTATAGTCCTGTGTCAGTGTCTTCTATGTCTCATAATCAATTCCAAAGTTCTTCATAAGAGTGTACTTGTATTACTTCTTCTGATCTTGATGGAAGCACTAGTTGGACACAGAAGGAAGAGCCAGAAGCAATAATAATCAGCTTCAAAAAAACAACTTTGGGGTCAATAAAAGTAAAAACTTCCTAATTATTAGAGCTATCCAAAAGTGCAGAAGGATAATCTACTGTATTTTGAGTCTAATTCACTTATTATCACTTCATATTCACTATTATTAGATCTTAAAATAGAAACTGGGTGACCACTTTTCAATCATTTTATAGACACCAATAGCCACCAAGATTTTTTCCAACACTAAAATTCTATTATTCAATGACATTCTCATTAAATCTCACTTAAATCCTTCATAGTACTAGTTAGTAGTCTACAACATTAGGTGGATACCTATTCACTACAGGATTCTTTATTAGACAGTCTGGAAAGTTACCAAAAGAATATTTTAAAGATGTTTTCAGTCTGGTTAGAAAAACAATATACTTACATAAATGATATTTAATAATACAATACAATCAAAATTCATACAGAGTCATTTTCATATCTGTGATTAAGAAATGAAAAAATGTGATTTGGAGATTTAAGTAGTACTTTTGTACTTAGGACAATCTATGAAATGCTCTCTCAAATCAACTTTTAAGGATAAATTTCATTGTGCAGAATACTAAGACAAGACGATGAGATACTGTCCCTCTGGATAGATATCCTAAGACCTAAAGATAGGAAACAGGGAGCTTCCCTAAGATATAACACCATGGATAAGGCAACCTATAACATGATAACTTTCCATTTTAACTATTTTTCACAACTCTTTCAGCTGTTTCTAGTTCCTGCACCCTCTCAATTTTAGCACAATTTGGGGACAAATTTGGGACAAAGCTTGAGATACCCTGACCTAGTTATGCTCAGATTTGCCACTGATTCCTTTTCACTTGTCTCTCATGTCCATTGTTTGACTGAAAACTAAAAATGTCCAAACGAACATTTATATCCCACATGAATCCTCATAAACCTGAAAACCATGGTTTTGGCACTGATAAAAATGTTGTGTCCTGATTAATGCAGAAGGGAAGATGTGAGCTTTACTAGCAATGTTTTGAAATCCTCAAGTCAAAAAGGCACAAAGCAAAGTCTTTATATCAGAGAGATTTCGAGGGTATCTAAACTTTGTAGCTCAAACTCTCCTGCAGTTTCTTACTAGGCAGGTAAGGATTTCACAGATGTTTCATAAGTCGAAAGAAAGACTCTTCTTGAACTATACAGCAGCCCATATGACACATTCAGGACCCATGCTGGACTCAATTACTATTGGCTCTTCCCCATTCAGTGATACAGGCAACTTAGCACAATAGAGAACTGAATCTCCAAAGAGAATGTAAGGGACCTGTGAGATGAATGAAAAGCTTTTATTTGTTTGAAAGCTCAATGATTTACCATCTCTTTTATGTATCCCCCAGCACAACTACTTACTACAGAGCATTTTATATTTTTTAAAGTCCACACATCAAACACAGAGTGCAGGCAATTTTGATCTCCATTTTTTTCCAGAAGAGCCTGAAACAAAAAGAGGAAGATCCGACTTCAGCATCCTTTACTTACACAATCCTTCTGTCAAACCCCTAGGTCCCAGTTCTTGGTGTTTCTCCTTTTCAGCTGGCACAAAAGCACTTTATCCTCCAAATCCAGAATTGGACTATCAGGATTTAAATACAGCAGCAAGAGCCACATCTAAAAAGAAATGCTCATGATTATGCAGGAATCATGTCATAATTCCTCCTGCTATGCTCAGCATCTGCTAGCCCCATAATCAAGCCCAGTTCAGTTCACCATAACAAAAATTGGATAGAGAGAACTAGAGTTGAAAGTCAGTATAGCATAGTTGATACAATAGGGAGTTGGAACCACAATAAAACAGAATTCAAAGCCAGCTTCTGACATTTACAAACTGTGTGACCTGAGCAAGTTTTTGAATTTCTCTTCGCCTCAGTTTCTCCTCTATAAAGTTGAAATAATAAATGCTTATCTTCCATAGGGTTATTGCAAGGCTCAAAGGACTTACCATATCTATAATGAGTTAACATACATATAAAGCTACATGTTTTGTTCAGTTCCAGACTTACAGTTTGGGAAGAGAATTGATACTGGAAATGAAAGTGATGAAAAAATAAGATGTTAATTTTTTAAGGAACTATGCGGAGAAAGTAGAAATATGTAGATGATGGCAAAGGTCCCTAAACCTAAATCATATGAGAATTGAAGGAAGTGGGGATGTTTAGCCTGAAGAAGAGAAAGTCCATGAAGAACGTGCTGCTAGCTGTGACAAAGTACTCAAAAAAAGAACTCTACTTGTTCTATTTGGTACTGAAAACAATGGGTGGGAGATACTAAGAGGGAAATTCCAGCTTGATAGCAAGGAAAGTTCCTTAACCATTAGAACTATCCTAAAGTGAACCAATATTCCTTAGGAGGCATGAATGCCCTGCCTAATCTTAATGATTCACTGTGGGGGGTTTTGTTTGTTTTTTAGGCAATTAGGATTAAGTGACTTGCCTAGGGTTCCACAACTAGTAAAAATCTGAGGCCAGATTTGAACCCTGGTCCTTTTGTGGCTAGATCTGATGCTTTATCCACTGTGCCACCCAGCTGCTCCTTTCACTGATTGTTTTAAGCAAAAACTGAATGATCACTCATTAGGTCAGTCATTTCCCATCTGACTACTCATGGACTTTGCCATAATCTTAGAAATTTATCTTCTTAATTGTACATGTTTGATCTATGTTGGATTATTTTTTGTCTGTGGGAGGGTGGGAGGGAGAGATAAAATTTGGAACACAAGGTTTTTCAAGGGTAAATGTTGAAAACTATTTTTGCATGTATTTTGAAAAATTAAAAAATTATTATTGTAAAAAATAAATAAATAAATTTATCTTCCTGGGAGAGCCCAACTGTGAAACTCATAACTCCTCAGTATCCTCTGCTCCTTCGGTCTTCTCTCCCTCTATTTAGAGATGGTAGGTGATGAATATTGGAGATCTCCTTCCAGATCTTCTCTTTAAAGAGGGGCCCTGGTAGCCTCCTCATGTTTTCCCATCTGGCTACAGGACTTCATCATGCCCTACCATGTATCTGAATGCAACAAATAGAGACCAGTTTGCTAAGTTTAATCTACTATTCTGTATTTTGTAGTCAAAATCATGTAACCTACTGGAGACCTTACTTTTTACTGGTTCCCACACACACACCCAATAATGTAAATCTTGGTTTTTTCAATGACCCAGACATGACTACCCAGTTTTCCTCCATCAGCTCCATAACCTAGATCCCAGGTATCAATCTTGATTCTGTTGGGCAACTCTTTGGTCATCTACTGTGACTATCTCTTTATCCCCCAAACCAAAACTGTTTAATCAGAACAATGGAACCCAGTAGTCTACCTATAGTCCACATAATAGTTCCCAAACAACATGAGATCTTCTTTTCTTTTTTTCTTTCTTTTTCTTATGATGCCTTCCCCCATTAGACAATGAACTATTTGAATACAAAGATTGTCTTTTTTCTTTCTTTGCCTAGCACTTTTAGGACCATGCCTGGAACATGGTGCATGCTTGATAAATATTTAGCTGACAATTGTTGATTTTTGTTTGAGGTTAAGACTATATGGTTACTAAGATGCCTTCTAAAACTGAAATTCTGTGATTTGATCCTTTGGTTATTAATAACAGAAATGAATCTCAACTAGCTTTGACTGAGATATTTTCTAGCCTAAGAATAGGGAGATGAAACCAGGCAGTCTTAAGCAATCAATCAATAAAAATTTATTAAGTACCTACTATGTGCCAGGTACTATGCTCAGCATTGTATTGTGTTAATCACAAATGGTTTAGGAGTTCATCTGTCTGCAGACAGACCATTGGATCTAATTCATGCACATAGTTTTGGCTAAAAAAAATTAGTATGATATGAAGAGCAAGTCTTTTGGAATATCATTTACAATCCAAAAGATACTAAAAGTCTCTATAGCCATTCACTGATTTTTAGAAGTTAAGGATGAGATATAAATGGCAGCCTTTTCTGCCAGGTAAATCACTACTCTCCCACATCAGTCTTATACTGTTTTTCTAGGCCAGTCAAAGAAATATTAGAGCTTTCAACAAAATTAGTTCAAAGGCATGGCTCATAATTAAAAAGTAAGGGTGGTTCACTAAACACACCAATATTCATTAGGTCAATGAATATTCACTAGATGCTTTCTGCATACAAGGCATCAGAGAGTTTATATCAAAATGGGCATTATCCTTCAAAGTACTCAATGATGTTAATATTTATTTTTAAAATTTTGGAACTGTTCTTTTAAAATTATATTCAGGGATTATCCATTAGCAATTCAAGAAAATCATGCTTGGAAAAAGGCACACAAATATGATGTTGCAGGACAGGTGGCTTTATCAAACCATTCTGGAAAACAATTTCAAACTATTTGAGTCATTAAACTATTCATAGTAATTCAGCATGCAAGCCTACCACTTGCCCGATACTTGAAGGAGGTAAAAGACACCAAGTCTTGGTTTATACCAAAATATTCATAGTAGCCCTGTTTGTGGTTGCAAAAAAAAAAAAAAAATTGAAACAATCAATTAGGGAATGGCTGAATAAATTTTGGTATGTGTATGTAATAGAATTCTATTGTCCTTAAGAGGCAATGGATATAAGAAATTCAGAGAAGCATGGAAAATCTTAAATGAACTATTGAAGAAGTAAAACAGAACCAAGAAAACAATATATACATTGACCACAACAACGTAAATGGAAAGAACACTGAAAAGTAGCCAACTTCTAAAAGTTGTAAATGATTAATCTTGCCTGCAGAGAAAGTTGATCGAAATTAATTCCTCTTCACTCTTTAGTTTCTTTCAGGGCTCAACTCCCTGCTCTCTACTCTTTTCTCTACGTTTTTCTACACTCTAATTTGCTTCCTTCTCACCCTGGAATATTGCTCTGTGCCTATGGCTCCTTCAAGTCAGTTCTTCCGTTATAAGGAACAATCCCAGATCAGTCATTTTTCTCTCTTTTAGTCTTTTCTGGGATTTTCTCCTGTTTCTGGTCCTCATTCTCCACCAGAACCCACCATAGACTGAAGCCTCATTCTAAGGAGTGTTTCTTCTGGTACTTTCATTCTAAGAAAAACCATATTCATACTGTCATGCCTTTTTGGCCTTCACTCTTGATTCTCAAATTTTCTTTCTCTACCATGCCCCAAAGTGGGTGATTTCTCCACCTACTCCCATCTCCCCATCTCATCCCTTTGCAATGCTATTGGGTTATCCTCCTTCACAGCCAGCTAGGCATCCCAGTGAATAGAGTGTTAGGTCTGCATACAGGAAAACTTGAATCCAAATTAGGTCTTAGACACTCATTAGACACATTATTTGGGAACATCATTTCATTTCACTTTCCTCAGCTGTCAAATAGAAATAATAATAGGGCCTAGCTCTCAGAGCTCTTAGAAAGATCAAATGAAATAATATTTGTAAGGCACTTAGCATTTAGCACTGTGCTTTACAAATTTACACATAATGGACACAATATAAATGCCAACTAATTTTTTTATTAAAATGTAAGCTACTTTAGGGTAGGAGCAGTCTTTCTTGTTTATGTTTCTATTCTGAGACTAGAATTCTGAGATATGAATTCTCTTCTACAAAATCCTTCAAAAATACTTCAAAAAAATACTTCAAAAAACAAAATACTACTTAACTCTTCTCCATATAGAAATGGCAGCCTTTGAGTGAGGAATATTATCAATGATATCAGATGTGGTTATTAAATTGCTGGTGGGGTAGGGGGACATTATTCTATGTTACAAAAAATAATCAAGAGAGAGGAATATAGCAGAGAAATAATTTGATAACCAAACCAAATGCATTAATAAAGTTTCATAAAAGCGGGAGGTCTCATTATTTTGCTGGCACAGCATGTTTTTACTAAAAGAACATTCCAAGTGAGCACCCATCTTACTCATCAACCTTGGTGCTAAAATGATGTTTAGCTGTTTGCAAAAATTAGATCCAACCTCAAAAGATGAAAATTTGCCACTTATTTAGAATAGTCAAAATCATGTGCTGCAGATTTTGAAGGCAATGCCACAAAAACTCTGAAGAGGAAGAGCCACAGATGTTTGGAGTAAGGAAAGCAATATTTGGGGGGATGAATGGGTGCAGAATCTACCACAGAGCTTAGTTTGATAGGGAAAGGGCCTATTTGGATAGGCAATGGTACTGTCTAATGAGTCCCCAAGGACAAAAGTCAATCCAGTTCTAGAAGATGTTGGGAGAAATTCTAGGTATCCCTGGACCAAAGGAGCAGCCAAAGCTAAGGAGGATGAGGTGATGTTTTCTTAGGAATAGAATTAGCTTCTAAAGTCCAAAGGCTTTCTTCTCTTGCTGGGAGTGGGGAACTTATTGTTTGTGTTCTAGTCATGTGTATCTTCTGAATCACCACAGAGAAAAACTTCCCTAGCAAGGAGGGAATGCCCCAAAGACAGACAAAAAGGTCAAACTCATGCAACCTAATTGAGTCTTCACCTTTCATTGGCTTCCCACACACCCAAAGATGTGAATCTGGGTTTTGAATGACCCAGACAATACTGCCCAACTTTCCTCCATCAGCTCCCATAACCTAGATCCCAGGGATCAATCTTGATTCTGTTGGGCAACTCTTTGGTCATCTACCTTCATGAACACTTCTGGTGGTGACTATTTCCTGATCTCCCAAATCAAAACCGGTTTAGCCAAGACACTGGAACCCAATCTGCCCACAGTCCATATGATGGTTCCCAAATAATACAAAAGGAAAACGCCAGAGAAACAATCAACGTAGATAAGACAGGAAAGCAATGAAGAATTAGAGATATGACATGAGTAAGTGGCTTAGTGGTCCATTTTCATGCTTGTGAATTATATCTCCTTGAGTTAGACCAAAGAGTTATAACAATAGGATAGAATCCTAATGCTAACCTACAGGAAAAAAAGGAGACCATTCAGATTCCACTCATTTTTAGGCTCTCTTATTATACATATCTAGTCTTGAGTCCTCTTGCTTTATTCTCTATCTAAACACTCATTGAATATGATTTAATAAGGTACAGAGAGGGGAATGAAACTGAAAAATACAGCTGCTACAAAGATTGTGAGACTATGTGGTATCTGGCAGGCTGATTACAGAGGGAACATCAGCTGCATTATTGAATTCTGCCCATAATCTGTCCATAGATTCTTAGTGGAATTGTTTGACCATAATTTGTCTGCTATTTTCACTTTGCTAGAATTCTACTCATTGCTGCTGCAATGCCAGTATCTTGATTTAGATATTTCTTCCTGCTTTGAAGACAGCTGAATAACCTTCTAAATAAGAGCTCTATAAATTCCTTTCGGGAGGGTATATTTTAAGTGAGCATTTGGCCTTCAGTAGCAATTACAATCAATCATGCCTGAGAAAATACACACTCATCATTTATTTTCGGCAGAATTCTCTATTACTTTTTCACTTAAAGTGTATTTTAAAATTGATAGTGTTAAAGGAAGGCCTTTTCCTAAACATATACTTTAATAAAGAAATTAGCCTCTTCTCTTGCTTGTTACATCAATTGCTTCATCTAAAAAAAAAAAACCAAACATGTAGGTAATTGATTTATTTTTCATTTTATGAGATTTTCACAATAAAACTCATTTTTGCTAAAGCATCCAACATGTTTAATGAAAGTTCAATAAATAAAATTCTTATAGCTGTGCTCTTTACTCAATAATACAAGAAAAGAATTGGCAAAAAAAAAAATTATTCTCTATGCGGGGCAAAAATAAAATAAAATGCCCAAATAGCAGAATTTTTCAAGTACTTTTTATTCACTAAGAGTTTTAAAAGTACAAAAGAGTACATGAACTTCAGAAGGAAAAAAAAAAATCTCCTTAGAACTAATTACAATAATTAAATAACTCTTCTATTATTCAGTGGAACCAATGACATTCAAAATGAAAGCATTTTACCAAAATTATTGATCACTTTTTGTGTTTAACAGAATCTAATGCCAGGAGTAAATAGACATTCTTTTAAGGGGAATAGACTTGATTACACTCATCTAATTGCAGAGACCATTATTGCTATGTGAGACTGCATTGTCTGAAAATTATTCCTTAGATGTCTGGAGTCTTTTTTTTTTTTTTAATTTAATAGCCTTTTATTTACAGGATATATGCATGGGTAACTTTACAGCATTAACAATTGCCAAACCTCTTGTTCCAATTTTTCACCTCTTACCCCTCACCCCCTCCCCTAGATGGCAGGATGACCAGTAGATGTTAAATATATTAAAATATAAATTAGATACACAATAAGTATACATGACCAAAACATTATTTTGCTGTACAAAAAGAATCAAGATGTCTGGAGTCTTAATAAAAATTCCAGAAAGCCTGGATAATCTCTGGGGAAACATATACTTGTTTCCATACCTCTGCCCCGTCCACCACCAGCCCCACCACTCTCAAAAAAACTCTACCATTTTCCAAATCATCATCAAGACCCATGATCTTTAAAAGGTGATTCAGGTCAGTTTCAATGGTCTTGTGATAAAGAGAGCCATCTGTACCCAAGAAGAGCACTGGGGACCGAGTGTGGATCACAACATAGTATTTTCACTTTTTGGTTGTTGTTTGCTTGCTTTTTTCTTTCTCATTTTTTTTTCTTTTTTGATCTGTCTTTTTTTTTTTTTTTTTTTTTTTGTTCAGCATGAAAATTGTGGAAATTTATATAGAAGAACTGCAGATGTTTAACATATATTGGATTACATGCTGTCTGGGGGAGAGGGTGAGGGGAAGGGAGGGGAAAAATTTGGAATGCAAGGTTTTGCAAGGGAGTGTTGAAAACTATCTGTGTATGTTTTGAAAATAAAAAGCTTTAATTAAAAAGAAAAAAAAAGGTGTCCTCAAGATATTCCATGTAAACTAAGTGCTGCTGAATTTGGTCTTTCTTACTCTGTTCATCTTGCCTTCTTCATTTTTGTCTTCTTGGCCAAGACACTGTAGTGGGTGGCCATTTCCTTCTCCAGCTCATTTTACAGAGGAGGAAACTGAGGCCAACAGGTTCAAGTGACTTGCCCAAAATCACACAGCTATAGGCCTACTCTGATTGATTGTTCTTGTTAATTAATTTAGGTAGCAAGGTTAAAATGAGATGGAGAATTTTCAAGCCCACTCTTTCAATAGCAACTGGAAAGTTGATATAATTGCATGTACCATATAGATGGATTTGTGTTCCTCATCTTCATAGTTGTCTAGTTATCTTTTTCTCCAACATTCTTTAAAAAAAAAAGTATAGTCTTCCACCTCCATATTTACAAATAAATTTACACAAGGAACATTTCTGAGCAACCCCACATTCATCTTATTGTCTTCTAAAGAGTCTAATGAATGGTGGTCCTAAACATATGTGACCAATTCTTCTGTTGGCAATTAATGAAATACACACAAAACCTGATGATTTGGGTATATTTGGAGCATTTGGGTTTCCAGGAGGAGTCTTCACTTAGTAATGAGAGCAGTGTTAAATTTACCTGATTCAGAATTATCTTTGCCTATATCTGTCAAGCCACTTATCTATTATAATTGACATTTCTGCCTCTCCAGAAATCCTGATCTAAGTACAGTCAATTCTCAGCATTTGCACATTTAACTTTTGCTATTTCAAGCTTTCGCACAATTTTATTAGTACTTTATGTGCAGGTGGTGACACAAGGGATAGAGCACTGGTCCTGAAATCAGGAACATCCAAGTCCCAATTCAGCCTCACACATCCTAAGGCAAGCCATTTAACCTCTGTGCCTCAGTTTTCTCATCTGTAAAATGGTAACTAGTTACATCTATTTTCCAGGGTTGTAAAGATCAAATGAGATAATATTTGTTTAAAAAAAAAAACACAGGATAGTGTGTGCTATATAGCAGGTGCTATTCAAATCTATCTCATTTCTTTTCTGTTTCTCCGCATTTCACTTATGTATAATATTGGGCCCATATTGTGCTGAAACATTAGAGTTTAATCTTCAAAGGTTCCCCTTCCACCTCACAAAGGAAAATAAAGGAATTACAGAACCTTAGAAATTGAGAACTAAAAACAGATAATAAAGCAGAGGAGCTGAGTCAAGGACAGGGATCATAATTATTATTCACTTTATCTTTGACTGAATAGAACTAGAAGGAGAAATAATAATAATCATTACATATATTACATGCAATGGTGAGATCACATATGCAGATTTTGGTTCAGATCTGGGTCCCACTATGGACAGGGGTTTTATTTTGGGTGAATGACTAAAGATTTTATTATTCTAAATAGTTCAAACACTCTGTGGAGCCAATATGGCAGTGAAATGAATTTTGTTGACCAAGATGGCCAGGGGGCGTCAGTGATTAAACTCTCAAGGCTCAATCATCTGCCCCCCCCCCAGTTATATCCCCACAAGGTCCAGAGATCCCATTTGCAAAGCAGTGCTCCCCAAACCACCCAACTCCAACTCAATCTATTATCTCTGTTGAGATTTTCCATGAGTTTTTTCCCCCCCATCTAATATACAATCCTCATCACTTACATGAGCTGAGAGGGAGCAATTCAAGCTTTAAGATGAGCAGATGAGTTTAGAAAAATATATTTAGTTTCTCAGAAGAAAGGTGCTCTAAAAAAAATGAATAATGATAAGACCCTACTCACATTTTTAGGAGTCTAAGATTAGAACCAGGATGGAATTCTTTTGGGATTTGAGTTCTACATAAGTGCTGGAAAAATGCAAATTGGAAGTTCAAAAAGAAGGCAGCCTTTGAAAGGTTTATAAAAGATTTCTAAAATCTTCTTGAGTAATCAGTCGTTCTGACAAATCATGCTTGAATTGAGTATTTGTGGAACAGTTACATGATTAATTTTACTTGGAAACACACACGGCTTAAAAATTGAGAGACTGAACTGACAAAACAGTTTTCTGAAAGTCAAAATGTTTGATAAGGAATCAAAATGTAAGCTGACAATTTGTTGTCCCACAGGGGACCATGAAATAGCCTGTCACATTTCATTCTGACTTAAGCCACAGCAAAATGTGCTGAGATAATAGCATGTCCCCTCTTCTAAGGAGGATTGTCAGGACTATAGCCACAGCTGCAGCCCCTCAGCTCAACTTTCTCCACCTTGCTCCCAAATGTTCAGCTCCTTAGTCATTCTAGACATTGGGACAGCAAAAAAACATCAGAGTCAATCTAGATGTCCACACTTGATCTAAAAGTATAATGGAAGATTTTGAGTTCAGAATAACAACTAGCCTCAAGATTCTGGGATATTTTCCATGATTTAGTTCCACTGTTGTTTGATACAATGATCTGCTTGAAGACTATCAAAGGAAATCCTCAGCTGATCTCTTAATCTCTAAAATATTGTAGCTCCCTCAGAATCTTGTGCTCCATAATTCAGTGAAGAAATCCAGAGCTGTTCTATATCTCATTGGGGAGAGAGAGAGAGACAGAGAGAGACAGACAAAGAGAGTAGAAGAAAGAGGAGGAGGAGGAGGAGGAGGAGGAGGAGGAGGAGGAAGAGGAGGAGGAGAGAGAGAGAAAGAGAGAGAAAGAGAGAGAGAGAGAGAGAGAGAGAGAGAGAGAGAGAGAGAGCTAGCTTCAAACAATCCACAATAATATTTCCCTGGTGAAGACATTTCCAGATCGCACTTTACCTCTGCCATCTGTAATGAGTAGCAATAGATTTCATTGTCCATTGTGGTGTGCCAACAGTCAGTCACAGGATCTATTCAAAACATAACCAATAATCATAACAAAAAAACAGCATTTATATAGAGTAGATCATTTATCATTTGTTAATACTATGTGAACCTATGTGGCTAAAAGATTGTCAAATCCCAAAAGTTTACTGATTGTTCATTTTTTAGCTGTCCATAATGTCTAGTAGATGAGTTCAATAGATGTCAACTAATTGGCATGTTTCTTCAAACTAAGTTAGCTGTTTTTATTATTGAATTCTATCCACAGACATGTTTCATAGATTTTTACGGGCATTGCCAGCACTATAATTCATCTGCCATTTTCAGTTTGCTAGAACACTGTTGAGTTTAACTCTGTTGCCATATCTAATCTATCTTCAGCATCTAGTTCAGTTGTCTAAAATGCCCTTAGAATCTTCCCCTATTGCCATATATTTGTACTTCATGTCGGAGGACCCCATCTGACTCTGGCACCCTTTTCCACTCTAGCTTCTGTGTGGGGTATTGGGAAGCAATACAGGACTAGGTCTCATCTAGTATATTCTCAATCAGCAGACTGCAGAAAGAATAAATCAAAAAACAAAGCATTTAATTGGAACAGAATAGCAAAGTAAATAACAAAAATCAATTAAATAAAAACCTTCTAGAAAGCTCACATCCTGAGAGAGAAGAGCTTCCTGATGATCCAATCTACTTCAAAATCTGTGATTTGCTGCTTCTTCAATAAGCTGCTATTTCCATCTGCTGTACCTGTCATACACTGTTTCCCCTCAAAGCTATTGCCATCTGCTGCTTCAAGTTTTTTCTTCTTTTGCTTGGGAATAAAGGTGTCAGGAAGAGGATGTTATTGCTCTTTTGTGAAACTGCCCCAGGTCAACATGCCTGGAAGGGCTAATCAACACATTTTCAAGGTTTTTGTAGGCTTTACTTCATCTTACAGACAAACAAAAGAGTCAAATGAAGATTTTTTTTTCTCCTTTCTGGACTCGGAAAATTCTTCATCCTTTATTTCTGTCTGGATTGAGGTAAATGTATTCCTTGGGATTCCTATCATGCCCTTGGCAACAAGCATTCATGCCATGTAAATCACCTTGAAACTGGTCTAAGAACCAAGCAAACACTGGAGTGGGGGTGGAGTACTTTTGCCTCAAATTTCTATAGTCCTTATAGCTAAAGCCCCTCTTTGTGTGGAGGAGGTGAAGAAGAAGAGAAAATAGAGAAGAAGAGAAAGAGAGAGAAAGAAAAAGAGACAGAGACAGACAGAGACAGAGAGGAAGGGAGTTAAATCAGATGACTTATCAGGTCCTTTCCAGCTCCAAATTCACCATCCAATGAAAATCAGTATCCAATTTTTAAGAGAGAACGAGAGAGATTCCCGAAGCACTTTTTGGTCTTCTTCATCTTGTCATTTATAGCAAACACTTGATTAAAATCCAATAAAAATAAGCTTATCTTTATCTGGAGACAAAATCCATTATAAAAGTACAAATAAATAAAAAAGAATTCAAGGATTCAGGCAGTGATTAAGGAAAAGAGGAGAAAGATGGGGATGGGGAATAAATTCACCTGGTCCCTAAATGGCTACAAATTCTGTCCAGGTGGGTCACTATTTAATCCAATCACTGAACTCTAATACCTTATGATTATATTCAATTTGAAGTAGCAATGTCCTTTTCTCACAAGAAGCTAGGTGCTATCACTAACTAATCCTGACTCCCTAATCCTCTCCAAGGATCTCCAAAGTTTGGTGGCTTCCACCATTTATACAATTCCCAACTCTCATTATCTTTTAGTCCCTCCTTTCAGCTACAAAAACAAACTAATTCCCATCAGTCCACCTACTGATAAAGTGCTGCACTTTATCATATATTATGCAATTACACTTTCCAGATCTTGCTATATATTTTAAGCATAAGCTGTTTAAACCCACTAAACATGTAGGAGGATAATTTTGAATAATCTATGATCTTATCTAAATTAGCTTTATATCTACACACTTACTTTTATAGTGAGATGAGTTAATATAGAATTATTTTATTTGAAATGAGTAAAAATTTTTCATGATTGCCATACTGTAGCATGTCTCATAGCAGTTTGGGGATTATATTTGGTTTTTCAAAGACTAAACAAGTGGAGTCTGAGCACTGATAGTTCAAGGTACATAGATGGAATAAGTAATTGAAAGCTGGATTTAGATTAGAGAGGTGAAACTAGTTCCTGTCTCAGAATGTTGTTGTTCTTCCTTTTTTCTTGAAGAAGACCAATAACATCAGGATGGTGGTGCCCTGACTTACAAGTGAGTGGCATTTAAGTGAGGCAGAGCATTGCAAAGTCATCCACCTCACTCTCTCTTCCACAGTCATGTGGATCCAGTGGCAAAACATAGATCAGGACGACTGGACACTGCCCCAGATGTAGCAAGTGATCATAGTCTTTTTTAAGCTAAGGTCTTTTCCAGGTCTCTGCCTCAGATACCTACTGACTATGTGACCTTGGAAAAGTCACTTAATATCTCCCAACATTAGTTTTTTCATCTTTAAAATGGAGGCAATAATTACCTCACAGAGTTGTTGTGAATATAAAATGAGATAAGATACATGTCACTTTGAACGTTTTAAAATGTTATACAAGTGATGATGATGATGATGATGATGATGATGATTATGGTGGTGAATCTTACCTAGCTATAGCCCTGTTGATGAACTGTCTTTCCTCTTAGGATCAGTCTAAGTGGTAATCATGATGGTGTAGTCAAAGAAATGGGGGTTGTAAGTTTAAATCTCAGTTTCCTTACATCTATTGTGTGATGTTGGCCAAGGCATTTAAGTTCATTCAGTCTCAGGTTCCTCATCTGTAAAATGAGGGAGTTAAATCAAATGACTTCTCAGGTCCTTTCCAGCTCCAAATTCACCATCCAATGACAATCGATATCCAACGATGGAGTAATGGAGTTCTTGGCCCATGTGTTCTCTCAAAGACTGTCTACAAAGGTTTAAAGGAAACTCCATCTACAGGGATGGAAAGAGATCCCAAATAACTAAAATCAGGCTTTTGAAGAAATTAATAAATAAAAATAATGCCAAAGAATGACCAAGGTGAGCACCTGGATTTTTTTTTCTCTAATTGTATCCCCACAATCAATTCAAGAAAGCTTTATTGAGTTTCTGAAATATGCAAAGGATTTGGTGAGGTGAGGGGAATACAAAGTCACACAAAATATTCTACCTAAAATTATAAACTGAGCATGATAGCCAAGTCCTTTTACGATCATTCCTTATCTCTGTCCCCAGAAATTTCTTATTTTCAAAAGCTGCTCTGGAAATATTTATTTATGTAAGGCATGTGCTTTGGGCTATGAGCTGTAATACCACCAAGTAACATTTGTTTATTTTTCCTGTCTCCATAGGGTTTGAACAAGGAAAAGAGTTTGTGAAAAGAGGCCAAGTACCATCAGTATTATTTCAAGCACAAACTGCTACTACTCATTTTTAACTGCATTAAATCAATAAATTCTTGTGTGAAAGCCCCCTTTATGGTTCTTTGCAGGGCTTCATCTATTTTTAATTCATTCGATTACTGCACATCGGGTAAAATCATGGTTGTTTTGGCATTTGGAAATAAAGCAACAGAGTAGACCCCAAGAGATAATCAGCCTGCAGCATCATATACCACCTAAGATGGATGGTTTTTTGAAGCTCTTACAAATCCTCCACATAAGGAGATCCCTAAAACTCTCTCAGCTTATCGTTTTGATTTGTGACAGCCTTAATTATACTCAGGAAATTTGGCTTTAGCTTTAAATAACCCCTGGTTCAATTCAAGTCCACTCTTCTCTGCTCAATCCTTGATAAAATTGTCTTTTGTGGTATTTTCTGACTCACTTGAATAATTCATTAACTATTTATTTAAAATATTGTGATCTGTCTTTTTTTCTCTAGGCTAAAATATTGCATATTCCATTAGTTCTCCCCTGGTAGCTTATCTACTCTGTGTCCTAGAATTCTTTCAAAGTGCATCCCAAGAGTCACATTTAACACGAGCCCTTTTCATGCATTTGTTGTGCATATTGTACCACATGTCTGGAATGCTCTTTCTCCTTTCCTCCACCTCTTGTTAACTTTATCTTCCTTCCAGGGTCAGCTTGAGTCACCTTTCTCCAAAGGGTTTCCTTAATTACCCAAGTCAGTAGTATTCCCCTGCCCAATTAACAAATAATTTATATTTGGAATATATTATGTTCCTTAATATATTGTAAACTTTTTGAGGTCACTGTCTCATGTTAGTATCCACTTCTATTCATCCTTCCTAGCATAGTCCTTTTAATATAATAGGCAAATACAAAAGTCTGTTAGAGTGGATTGAATTGAATGGAATTGAACTAAACTGAGCTGAACATAGCAAAAATATCATAAGTTTTTTTATTGAAGGAATGAAAATGAATAAATGAATGAATGAAAAACTCAAATGAGATTGTGTATGTCAAGCACTTTGCAACCCTTAAAAACTAATTGGGGCAGCGAGGTGGTGCAGTGGATAAAGCACCAGCCCTGATATGAGGAGGACCTGAGTTCAAATTTGACCCTGACACTTAGTACTTCCTAGCTATGTGACCCTGGGCAAGTCACTTAACCCCAATTTCCTTAGGGGAAAAAAACTATATAATCACGATTATATTATAATTTCCTACCTCTTCCTTCAACTCAAGTCACCAAGCATTTATTAAGCACCTACTATGTATCAAGCATTATGCTTAATTCTTGGGATAAAAAGAGAATCAAAAAGCATTCTTATCTTCAGAGTTCTCAGAAATGAAACCCAAGTTACACTAGTGTCACAGACCAGCCATGTTCATTCGCATCTAGTCAGTCTAGAGAGTCCTGGGTTCCATCTTTTGGCAGTCTCACACAGAGAAAAACAAATCAGCTTGATCTTCTTCCTTAATGCTGCCAGGAACACATTACAAGAGTTTTAATGTCCATTGCTACTACTGAAATTCTGCTTTATGTTCATTATCTACTCTGAATTCCAAGACGAGTTTAGGAGGCAAGGATTCCAGGTATCATAGCCTCCATTTCATAAATAAAAAGGAGGAAGGAAAAAGATATTATGTGATTTTTTCTTGGCCAATGGCTGACCCATGCTGTCTCAATTAGCAAGACTAAAAAACTTCTCAAACTATATTTCCTACCAAGTCAGTATTTTCCTTCTTTGATGAAAACATGGGACACCCATTTGCTGCCTGACATGTATCCGAGTGGCATCCCTTTCTCACACCATTAATCTGTCTTGTACATCCCCAAAACAGAGTTCAGATCTGAGATATCCGTCTCTTGCATGTTCTCAAAGTTACACATGACATGTACTTTTAGAGGGGTCCGATTCTTTGACCAATCCTGAATGACCACAGCTGTCCACGATCATTTTGGACCCGAGTGCCCCAGATTCCACACCACATACCTCTATACTTGTGGCAGGACAGAGATACACACTTGTAAAAGCTGAAAACAAGTCCCCTCCCCTTGATGGCTATCGTTCCTGTAGCCATGCCATAGCAAACATACATCTGGCCAACAGAAGGTCCAGCAGTAGGATTGAGAGATGCTTCAACTATTCCCTTCGACACTCGGTGACTAACAACTCCAGCTGAAATCCAAGGAGCCATGGTTCTGTTTATGTCCAAAGGCGATGCATCACCTCTAACAGCTGTAGTCTGTGCCCAGAAACCCTTCATATTTAGAAACCTGTAAAAATGGTCATCCTGGAGCAGAAAAATAAATGATTTTGAGGTTAATGCTGACCCCTGATGGTGAATTGATGCTATTCATCCTCATTGTTTTTATCCCCAGATGTACTTTAAAAAACAATCGTGTTTTGTTTTTCTTGCCTTTTCAATGGGTTGAGGAAGGGTAGGGAAAGATAGAGAATATGAAATTGAAACTAGAATTAAATTTTTTAAATAATCTTGCAATGATGAATGGGGCAGGACATGGTAATGCAGAAACTGTTTTTCCTTGATTATATATGTTTACAACAGGGGTTTTATTTTCATTGCCTTTTCATTGTTAGGAAAACAGAAGAAAGGATAATCGAATTAAAATTTTTGAATGATCATGTAGGGATTGTTTTATTCGCTGCATTTGTTAGCAGCAGAGCTGAGTATAATACTTAGCACACAGTAGGTGATTAATATACATGTGTTGATTTATAACTCAATTTTCTTCTGAGCTGAAAAAGGTATGGTATAATTGAACAGTAAGGTCTGTGCTTGCATTTGAACATCATATTGCCATTTTCAAGTACCAGATACTGCCTTTGTTAACCCTGGCCTCCTCTTTCATTTTGGGATTTCCCAAAATGGTTCAGCTTGGAAAAAAAAGAAAGCAAGCTCATATTCAATTTGCTTCTCATTATTATCTGAGACATTTCTTTTTATTATTTGATCTGTTACCCCTTACCAAACTCTGTACATAATGAGTATATATGTATGTGTGTCAGTGTATATACCTATATCTATATAGATATCCTATGCTGTAATATTTTGTTTCCCCTTTTCTATCTCTACATATCTATATCAAGATACAATATATTGTATATATAATGGTTTTCAACAAATATAATAATTTGTTATTTCTAGAGTTTTGTGTTGTCCAACTAAAAAACATTCAGCTCTGTGTTTTCATAGGATTTTTAAAAATAATTGTTTTAGTTGTCCCTTATGAATTCTGGAGAAGTGGGTCACTGATTTAATCTTCGCTTTACAAAACAAGATACTGAGGCAACCAGGGATTAAATTATTTGCCAGGGTCAGAGTTGGCATCAAAACTCCTTTTTAGTGAATCACAAATCCTCCATCTGTTCCTAATCCACTAAGCAGAAGAGCCACCCAAATGTTTAAATAAACAGGAAGACCAGTTATTCATCAGCAGTTAGATTTTTTTTCCCTGTGTTTTCTCTCTCACTTTGAAACTCCACTAAATTAACCCTGGATTGTAGTATAAGTCCTATATCAACATATATATATATATATATGTTATATATAAAACATTCTAAGTTAGATAAAAATGTTATTAGATGGTATAATTATATTTTATTTTAATGCATGCAAAACATAGAGTTTACAACCCTTAAAGAATTATATAAATGCTAGGTATTATTAGATATTATATGTGAACTTCAATTAGTAAAGAAAAGTGACATGAAGGGCAGGAGGGGGAAAAAATAGGTTTTCGAATAAAATTCATTCCTTCTTACTGAGGTCAAGTTTTGATTTATGGTATAAAAAAGGAGTATGATGAGGTATAATGGTATGAGGAGTATAATGAAAAAAGAGAACTTAATTTATAGGAATATACTTTAAATGATGTACATATAAATTGTGTATATAAATTTGATAGCCTCTAGAAGTTCCTCTTAACTTTCTCCAAAGTACTATATGTGTGTGTGTATTATATAGATATATATATAATATATAAAATATCCTAGTATATTAATGGATTTATTATGCTTGAATTTGACTGGCTACATTTCATATATATGTATGTGTGTTTATATATTTTGTTGTACATTGTTATATATGTATGTGTATAAATGTAAATATGTATATATATTTAAGTATTGTTATAAATTTTAAAAGTATAATTTATACTAGAACATAAGCTTTGTGAGGGCAGGATTGTTTGTTCTTTTGACTTTGTATATCCAGCACTCTTCACAGTGCCTTATACATAGACATGGGAGAAGAGATGAGACCTCTGATTTCAGTGGGACAGAGAACTCCTTCACTAACACAAGGAGGTGAGCACTTCCTTCTACAGCTGAGAGTCAAAGATTTCCCCAGATCACTGAGCTAGTGTCAGAGGCCAGAAACTGAATTCAAATCTTCCTGGCTTTCACTAGACATTTAATAAATACTAATTGAATTTAATTGAATTCATCTCATGATAAGACTTGAATTCTATTCAAAAGACAGATGGCATTGAACTTATACTCTGGGTAAGTTTCAAAGCTGTGAATCAATACCAAGTATTTATGTTCTTATGGATTCCCATTCTGGATAAGACTCTAAGGGAGAACTTCCACATCCCTACAGCAGGAACTCAACCAGGGGCTTTGCTACCTTCTTAAGCCTGATTCCACAATGGGGGCTTCGCTTACACTGAATGAAGTCTCGGTCTTCAAATGGAATCTCTTCTCATCCATCTTGTGCAGCTAAAAGAGAAGCTTAACCATGACAGCAATGTCAGGTATTTTTATCTTGTGCCAGAGCAAGCTTCCATGAGCAATTATAATCTAGTTATAGTCATTAATGTTTATTCCCCTGGGAAATATGTAGTTATTCACAGGCAGCAGAGTTTTTCATGTCTTCCTACTCTCAGCATAATTGAATCTCTGTTTCACACTTCCGAGAATATCAAAAAGTTATTTCCCAACCATCTTAAAAGCGGGAAGTAGCCTATGGCAGCATTTTCAATACGGCAATTTAAAGTTCAATTGAATAAAATGTGAATAATGTCTTTATTAAAAGTATCAGGATTGAAGATGCAACTTTCTTAGTGGTACTGCTATAATTTCTTATTGATATGAAGAACTTTATAATAGAGGAGATGCTTGTCTTTTAAATCTGTGATATCTGCATACATCTTTCTGGTTTTAATCAAAATAGAATGTAAATACAGTGTATTTTAAATTACATTTTGTTTGGAATATTGAATTAGACCAAATGAGTAGCTGTATCGGCTCTGAGTTTTGATCAGATAGCTTCGGTATACAGCTAATATCTAGAACTCCATTTTAGCAAGTAAAGAGTAAATGCTAAGCCAGAAACTCTGTGGCTTACTTCAGAAGGCTGTAATTGCTAACAAGAAAGAAATTCATTTTGCCTGATAGTCTCTGCTCCTAGAGCAGGAGTTCATTACAAGATTTTTTTTTAATGTCCTGGATGCTTTTGCAGCCTGGTAAAGTTTAAGAATCCCTTCTCAGAATCATGTTTTCAAATGCATAGAAGGATGAATATATGGATGGGTAGATAGAAACAGGATAGACATATGAAAGGATAGAGGAGTAGATAGATAGATAATGATAGATGGATAAATGAATGGACAGAGTTAAATAATGACTGATGGATAGATAGAAGGATGGATGGATAGATGGATGGGTGGTTGGATGGGTTGATGGAAGGATGGGTGGATGGATGGATGGGTAGACAGATTTATGGATAATAGATAGATGAATAGATACATGAATTGAGAGATGGATAAATAGATAATGATGGATAGATGGATGAGCAGATGGAGAGTTAGATAGTACAGATGGATAGTTGGATGGATGAATAGATGGGTTGATAGATGGATCGATAAATGGATAGATGGATGGATGGGTGAATAGATATATGGATAAATAGATAGATGAATAGATTATTGCATGAATTGAGAGGTAGATGAATGGATAGATAATGATAGATGGATGAATAGGTGGAGAGTTAGTGACAGATGGATGAATAGATGGGTTGATGGATGGATAGATAGATAATGATGGATGGATGGATGGATAGATGAACAGATAAATGAGCGGATTGAGAGATGGATGAATGGATAGGTAGATCATGAAAGATGGATGGATGATTGGATAGACAGGTGGATGAATAGATGGATGAACGGACAGATGGATGGATGGATAGACCATGATGGATAGATACAAGAGCCTTCTTCAACAGATAAAAAATCAAAAGATAAGAAATAAGCTGTAAACAAAGGAAGAAATGCAAACTATCAACCAAAAAATGATTCATTTCTTGCTACTGGTACCGTTCCCTTCTGTACTGATTTTCTTTTTTTACCCTGCTACTTAGACGTTACAATCCTTGTTTTAGATGTTTAAATATTATTATTAAAGAATACTAGACTTGGAGCCAGGAAAACCTGAATTCAAATCCAGTCTCAGATTCTTATTAGCTATGTGGCCTTGGGAAAGCCCTTTAACTCGCATTTGTCTCAGTTTCCTCATCTGTAAAATGGGGATAACAAAAGTCACTCCTTCACAAGGATGCTGTAAGAATCAAATCAAATAATATTTTTAAAGCACTTATAACAGTGTTGGCACATAGTAAGTACTAAATAAATATTAGCTATTATCATTTTTTCCATTTTAAAGGGTCATATGTAATCACCCAGTGTGTCTATGGTCTGAACACCAAACTAGTTCAGTTCAGAGATGCAGCATTTTGACCACAAGGTGATAAATCTCAGATCCCTGAACCTCTCAAGGATTGGACCAAATGAATCATAGAGGAGCAGTTGTGATTTGCATGGAGGAAAAGGAGACTATACATCTACCTAGAGGTCCATGAAGTACTGAGGCACAAGGCATAGGTTATTAAAAGCAAAACTATATAAATACATTAAGACTTGTGATCTCGGCTGAGTCAATAGTCATTCAGATCTAAACTGAATGCACACTGTTCTCCTCTCTCATCAATCTTTTCTTCACCTGTTAGATAAGCAGAAAAAAAAAATCGAGAACAGATCTTAGATGAATAGTGAGTAAAAGAAGAATTTACGATAGCAACTATATGAAAAGATCATTAGTATTTCTTTGTGTCACCCACCCAAACCACAACTTCATTTTCTCCATTTTTTTAAAGTCAGGCCCTGCTAGTGCTTACCACAGTGTCTGGCACAAAGTAACTGTTTAATAAATGTTTATTGAATGATTGAAAATGGGGATATTTAATAAGCAGAGAGATTCTCCGTGAAATATTCAAGCATCTGATTAAACTGGGCCTCAGTTCTTCCTACTAACATATCAGGGACAAGAATTTATTATTTGACAAGCTATACCTTTTAAAGTGAAAAGTGGTGATGTATTTTGACCATGATAAACTATAGGGGTAGACAGCGTAAAGAAGGGCAATAAATCAAAAAGACGTGAAAGCTGACTTGTACATTGAATTCATCTGAGAAAAGAGGTATGACCTACCTTATTACTAGAAGCCAACAAATGACACCTAACATGAAGAAAGAGATCTCTAAATCCACATCGGAATGTTAATTTCCAGGTTTGTTAGAGCCAAAGTATTTTCGAGAAGACTTTTACTCAGATTTGTCATCCCTCAGCTAATGAGTGACTGCTCTATGGCTGCCACCCTAGGGAAGGAGAGGGATGATTTAACAAGTCTTGATAGAATGTAATATGTAATTCGAATGGGTTAATCCCTCAATCAATCAAAAGAATTTTGCAGAGGTCCTCAAATTATGGCCTGCTGGCCAGATGTGGCAGCTGAGGACATTTATCCCCCTCATCCAGGGCTATGAAGTTTCTTTATTTAAAGGCCCACAAAACAAAGTTTTTGTTTTTACTGTAGTCCGGCCCTCCAACAGTCTGAGGGACAGTGAACTGGCCCCTATTTAAAAAGTTTGAGGACCCCTGACTGAGTATTTTAAATATTGAGCATCTAGGTGGTACAGTAGATAGAGCTTTGGGCCTGGAGTCAAAAGACACCTTCCTGAATTCAAATCTGGCCTCATATGCTTGTTAGTCATGTGACCGTGGGCTAGTCACTTAACCACTTTCTTATTTGTAAAATGAACTGGAAACCACTCTAGTGTCTTTGTCAAGAAAACCCCAAATGGAGCCATGAAGAATCAGACGATTGAATAACAATAAATATTATGAAGCAGGTATTGTGCTAAGCATTGGGAAAACAAAGCGACGCCAAAACTGTCCTAATCAAAATATTCTTATATTCTATTGGGGGAAATAAAATGTCGATAATCACATACCAAAAATATGTAGAAAGAATAGATGATGGGTCATCTAAGAGAGGAAAGCCCAAGTCATTGGAAAGACTAGGAAAGGCCTCCCGCAAAAGGGGAAATTTGAAAGAAATCAGAAAAAGACTAGGGAGCTAATAGGAAAAAAAAAATAGCAAAACAAGCATGAGCAATTGTCTGTTATGTACATACTCAGGAGACTGGCTTTCCCCATCCTTTCCTAAGTTTGCCTCTGGGACCAGATCTAAAGAAAATCATTTTAATTAAAAAGGCAGGATTTTTGTAACTCCACATCAACTCCTGAAGCTGCCATGACAATTGCAAAGCCAATTTAAACTTTAATATCTTAAAGAAAGTGATCAACATTTTAGAATTTCAGTAGCATATTCTCTGTTGCAGCAAATAAGGCGATCACAATTTTTCTAAGACCTCTCAATAGCAATATATTGAGCCTTATTTTAGCATGTACCTTAACCTCTCAGTGCCTTGAGGGACCTTGTGAGGACACTGAAGATGCAGAAAATATGTCAACCTATATCAATAGTGGGAATTCCAGAAGCTGGAAGTTCCTTATAGCAATGAAATCCGAAGTCCATTCCCCAGCACTGTTTTGTATGTCATGTTCCAAGATCTCTCTGCCATTAGCTTGGACTCAAGTTTTATTCTGATGCCTCATTGTGACATGGAGGCTATAATGGGTTTGTGAAGAGATGTTTGTTGATTCTCCCCTAGTTTCTAACGTCCTAACCTTAAATTAGTTTATGTTTATTTTGCATAAGGAAAAGAAAAGGGCTACCTCATTGTCAGAGGCTGAGAGAAAGGAGATGATGAGAGGTGATGACAAAGAATTTTGAGATGAAGAAAACAGGAAAAGAAGCTCACATTAGAGAGCTGATGTGTGGAAATGCTTTGCCAACTATAAAATTTTATTTTAGCCATGGAAACTTATGAATACTAACTTCCAAGCAAAGAAGCATTGGATTATGGGCCAGTAAAGGCAATTTCACAGTTACTTTGATTGAAGGAAATATAAATTCTCAAGAATGAATGTCTTGAGTTGTAGAAAGATTCTATAAGAATTATTATCTACTATCCCTTAGATTGAAGCTTCTTAAACTTTTCCCCCTTGCAACCCTTTTCATCAGAGAAATTTTTATGTGACTTTGAATTTATAGGGATATAAAATAGATATACAAATCAAACATTTGCTGATAATAAATTATAATTTTGTGATCCCAATATTCAGTTACAAGACTCCATAAGTAGTTGTAACCCACAGTTTAAGAAACCGGGCCTTAGATCTAGTAGCTCTAAAACCTTCTGGTATTGTTGTAAAAAATTAAGGTTCATGGGTTCAAGATTCATATTGGGATATAGTCTACTAAGATCCTCAGATATTTTCAGTCAGGCCTACTCCAACTGACAATTATGAAAAGACGTAAGAGGCTAGCGAGTCCAACCACCTAATTTTATAAACGAGTAATCCACAGCCTACAGAACTAAATTTGCTTAAGATCAGACAGATTTTTAATTATTTGACCTTTCAAATAAAGGTCCAATGATGTCACAGATGTTTTGATTCCTTCATAATTTTAAGTGAGACAGAATTACACAAATTCATCGACCTCATTCTGATGTTTTCACTGATTTTTCCTCATGCCCACAATGTTCTCTTTCCTCATCTGATGATCTTAATGCAACACCTCTGCTGTGATAAGCACTGGGTAAGTGCTTTACAAAAATATCTCATTTGATCCTCACAACCATCTCTATTTGACAATTGAAGAAACTGAGATAGTCATTGTCCAAGGTCATACAACTAGTAAATATCTGAGGCCAGATTTGAATCCAGGTCTGCTTTCTCTGTCTCAGAGTTTCTCTGAGTTTTTTCAAATCTCAGCTAAAATCTCACCTTCTGCCAGAAGCTTTTCCCAGTCCTTCTTACTCTTGGTGATTTTCCTCTGAAATTTACCCCCAGATTTAGAGTTCCCTAGGTTTTATCGGACTGGCAAAGAGGTTCATGACACAGTAAAGGATTGAGAACTCTTAGACTAGCCTATCAAGATGTTTTGCAATTTGGATTATTATTTCACGAGTTACCGATCAGATCTGTGTCAGCTACAAATTTGATAGAACAACCAGGTGGCACATTGGATAAAGTACCAGTCCTGAGGTCAGACAGGTTCATCTCTTCCTGAGTTCACATCAGGCCTCAGATATTTGCTGTGTGACCCTAGACAGGTCACCTAATCCTGATTGCCTCAGTTTCCTCATGCATAAAATGAATTGGAGAAGGGAATGGCAAACCACTCGGCATCTTTGCCAAGAAAACCCAAAAGAATGAGAATAAACAATTTGATGAGTCCCATCTGTTCTTTGATCTATAGTCAGTCATCAGGACAGAAGTCATAGAGACAAAGACAGAAGTCATTATCTGGAGGGCAAGAAGACAGAGGGTTGATACCCTCATGGGAAATGGGTTTGAGCTCAGGAAAGAGTTATCTTAATTGGTGGCACATGGCATTAGGCAGATGTCTGTATGTTTCCACGCCCAGTCACATATAGCTCACTCTTCCCTGTAGCTTTTTCTGATTTGTCTCAGCTGGATAGTTCTTCCTACCTCCCCCATTTTCCCTGTTCACCATGGCAACAGCCCTCTCTAAACGAGGGTGGACAAGGGCCACCTAATACCTATCTCTGTTTTACTGCATTGACACAGCAAATCAAAGAGCACTGGCCATTAGGTATTCCCTGGAGGATGCTAAAATGTCACTGTATAGAGAGATAATACATCATTTAGATTTTGCTCTTGGAAAATATGGCTTAGAACGTTGAATTATCTGAGATGAAAAGCCCGCATTTCACTCATGCCAACGAGCAAATAATCTTTAAACTCAGTAGAATAGGCTTTTCCTTCTACTCGGGCAAAATAATAAAGAGAGGTATAAAAATGGATTCCCCAAAGAATACGTGCCTCCCCAAACCTAGGCACTTTAAGGATGTTATTTATATATCAGGCCTTTAAGTCCCTTTTATGAAATCTGCAGGGGAAGCACATTAGGAGAGTGTTCCAGCTCCCCCAAGTGATAGCTTTATATTTCTGCTGCCCTGCTCCTTCTAATGCACTCACTTGATTCATTCTGAAAAGAATAATTATAAAACAATGCATTTGCACACATGTGTCTAATGAGCCCATTCTAAAAGATTTCTTTTTAACTAAGCTCTTCTACTTCTGAAAGAAAATAATTCAATTGAATTTTTTTTTTAATCTCATTGTGAGAAATTCTCGAAATGATTTAGTAATGGGATTTTTAAAAATTCTACCCCATCCATTCTTAGTAGAAAATGGATGCCTATCAACTTCATTAGAGTTAACTCAGTCTTCCATTTTTCATTGTTATGTGCCCATTAGGATCTAATGTTTAGAACTGCAGAGGTCCTCAGCTAAGCTAATTCCCTCATTGTACAGATTGAAAAACTGAGTCCCAGTATAGTTAAATGACTTGCTCAAGATCAAAGAGGTAATAATCATCAGCAGGAGGATTTGAAACCTGTTCTTCTACAGAAAAAGTGTTCATGCTACATAATTTGTTGTGTAGCAATTAAAGGGTTTAATTATTCACTTCCTCAGGAACAGAGGTTGCCCCCAAGTCAAAATAGACTTCAGAAAAGCTGAGAATCCTTATTTTGAAACTATATTTAAAACTCCTTGAATAAAAATTGTGTTTTTATTATGGAGTAGGACAATTAGGAAATTAGGTGATAAAATGGATAAAACATTGGGTTTGGAATCAGGAACTCATTTCATGAGTTCAAATCTGACTTCAGATACCTGTGACTTTGGCCAAGTCACTTAATACTGTTTGCTGCAATTCTTCATCTGAAAAAAAAAAAAAAGCTGGAGAAGGAATGGCCATTCCATTCCAGTATCTTTGCTACCCCCCCAAAAAAAAAACTCATATGGGATCATTTGTTGGACATGATTGAAACAATTGAACGATGAAAACAAAAAAAGGAGAATGAGATTAGAAAACCCTAGATAATTGGGTTTGAATCCTCCCTCTGGCACTTACTATCTGGGTTATCTCAGTTTCTTTATCTGAAAAATGGGGATAATAATGCTCCTAGTTCTTACCTCAAGGAGTTATTAAGAGGCTTAAAGAAGAAAATGTATATAAATTCTTGAATAAATGTGAGCTATTATTATTTCATTCTTAATTTAATTCCAGCCCAGTTCAAGATCATATATTACAGAGACTGTACCATAAACAAGATACTCAATCTTGACTCCAGAAGTCTTCTTTGACTAGATCCCATGCCTGGGATGATCTTTGTCTTTCTAACTACTGACTTCCCTGACTTCCCTTTAAGTCTCAATTAAAATTGTACATTGTACAGAAAGCTTTCCTTAACCTCTCTTAATTCTAAAACATATCCCCTCTTACTTATTTCCTATTATCCTGTACACAGCTTACTTTGTGTATGTATATGCATATGTGTATATATATTCTGCATGTTGTCTCCCCCATTCAACTATAAGCTTCTTTTTTTTTTTTTACTATAGCTTTTTATTTACAAGATATATGCGTGGGTAATTTTTCAGCATTGTCAATTGCAAAACTCAACTATAAGCTTCTTGAGGACAAGCACTTTTTTGACTCTTTTTGTATCTTGCAATGCTTAGCAAAATGTCTAACACAAAGGAAGTGCCTAATAAATGTTTGTTGATTATTTATTTAAAAACTGAGGGAGAGGGGGACAACTAGATGGCCCAGTGGATAGAGCACCAGCCCTGGAATCAGGAGGACCTGACTTCAAATCTGACTCTACTAGCTATGTGATCCTCAGAAAGTCACTTAACCCCAACTGCCTTGCCAACAAAATAAATAAATAAAATAAAAATGGGTGGGGAAGAGATATTTGGGCTCTTTAAGGCTCAAAAAATTGATTTCATATTAACAAAAAACTCATTGGTTTGTGGCTGTTGCTCTAAGGCCACCTTTATGTCATATTGAGTAGGTTCATCCTTCTTCTTTCTTTCCTTGTCTGCCCTTCTTCGGCTTTCTACCTCTAGCTGTAGAAGTAATAAAAATCAAGTCAACAATGGCCAATTATGACCCCAGAAGACTGATCATGAATCATCCTTCCTACCTCTTAGAAGGTAAGTGATGGTCTAAGGGTAGAAAACAGATTAGTTTTGCTGAACCACTGAACTGTGTAATTGAGAGTTGGAAGGGACCTCATTGGCCATCTCTCCCATCCCATATACAAAAAGAATCATTGCTGTAATAAATATGGTAAGTGGATATCTGGCTTATGCTTGAAGACCTCTGACCATAGTGGGAAAGAAACAACGGACCATTACTTCTCAGGAAGCTATGATTGTTAAGTGTTTCCTGACATCCAGCCAAAATTAGCATTTTTGCTCCTTAATTGGTCTTCTGAGTCCAAATTGATCATGTAAACTCACTTCTCCACATGGCAGCTCTTCAAAAACTTGAAGGTAGAAATCATGTGCCCCTTAAGCCATCTCCAGCCCAAACATCCTCAGTTCCTTCAATCCATTTTAATATATAATGTGAACTAAGGGCTTTTTCCCACCCTGATTTCCAGTCTTAAACCATGGTACCCAGAATGAAACACAATACTCCAGATGAGGAATTATGAAAGAAATTGATAATGGGACTATTATATTTCTCTATTCCTTGAAGCTATGCTCCTCTTACTACAACCCAAGATTGGACTAGGTTTTTTGGCTAGTACATTATACTGTTAATTCATATGGAATTTACAGACTATTAAAATCCTTAGATCTTTTTTTTTTCATAACAACTGTTGATTATCCATGCCCCATCTATTTTATAATTCTGAAATCAATTTGTTTTGCCCAAGTACAAGACTTTACATCTATTCCTACTGGATTTCATCTTATAAATTAGCCTAATTCTCTAACATCACAATTTTCGGGATCCCAACAGTCATCTACTGTGTCCATCCAAATTTTGTATTATCTGAATATTTGATGAACATACCATTTTTGCCTTTATCTAAGTCACTGATCTCTGGGGTATTTCACAGGATGTCTCCAACCAAGTTGATGTGGAACTATGAACAACCACTCTGACTGTATCATTGTCTAATCTATATCTCTCCCTCTTTTCTGTAAGAAGATATGCTACAAATAACTACGGATATGTATACATATATTGTATTTAACATATACTTTAACATATTTAACATCTATTGGTCTACCTGCCATCTGGAGGACTGGAGTGGGAGAAAGGAGGGGAAAAGTTGGAATAAAAGATTTTGTAAGGGTCAATGCTGAAAAACTACCCATGCATACATCTTGTATAAAAAGTTATAATAACAAAAGAAGATATACTGCGTGAAAATACATTGGCTTCCAATAATGGTTTCCAAAACAAACAAATTTATTTTATAAATGAAGTTTTATTTATTTATAATTAACAAATTCCAGATTTCCTATGGAGGGGGATAGGAAAAAATGGAGCTGAAAAAATTGATGCAGTATTTGGCCGTCTACTACTTTTCTGACTAGAGACTGGACTAGAGACTAGAGACTATATTATCTTAAATTATACTAGTTGTGAATTGCTGGCTGCTAGTAGCTCTTTTCACCCTCTTAGTTTTTGGAGTTGAAATAAATTCCAAGCAATCTAAGATGCTTTCTTTCATTAGTTGAAAAGAGTTTGAAAACATCAGTGGATTCACCAAAAATACTAATATCTATATAGAGAGTTTTCTCAATTTTTATTATTTTGGCTAAATACTACATATGAGGAGTTTTGTTTGGAGTCCAATTTAGTTATTTCACTGATATTGGAAGGTCTTGATGAGGCAACTCTATACCAGTACTGTAGAGATATAAAAAAAAAAAAGTTATAGCAAACCTTGATTTCCTTTTTTGATAAGATTACTAAATAGTATATGAGGGGAAATCTGTGAATATATTTAGATTTTAACAAAGTGGTTTTTTTTTTTCTAAGTAAAGAATAGTGTTTTCAAAAGATTTAACAACATTATAAAAGTAGGCAACTTTGAAAGACTTCGGAACTCTGAGCAAAGCAATGCCCAACCTTGATAGCAGAGGCCTGATAAGGAATACTATCCATCTCTTAACAGAGGGATGATGGACTAAACACATACAGAGATGTATTTTAGATATGGTCTATGTGATATTTTTTTTTTAACTTGGCTATGCATATATATTACAAAAATTAATTTAGAAAAAGGTTTTCTAAGATCTAGGTGAAATCTATCCTCAGGATTCCCCTTGTCTACTCAGAAATCTTGTCAAAAAAAAAAAAAAAAAAAAAAGGAACTTGATTAAGCAATTCTGGCTCTTTATAATCATTGTTACCCTGTTACATAGTATACTTCCATGATGAAATTATTTCCATTTCTCCCTTCTTTGATCTCCCGCCAAATACTCTCTATTCTGTCATGCTTTCCCCTCTATGCTTCCTAGATTTCATCACATAAGCATATATTTTGTTCTTAAGGTTTGGGAGATTGGGTTTTTTTTTTTTTTTTTTTTTTTTTTTTTTTTTTTTTTTTTTTTTTTTTTTTTTTTTTTGGTTTGTTTGTTTTTGTTTTTGTTTTGAGGCAATTGAGATTAAGTGACTTGCTCAGGTTCACACAGCTAGCTCACGTCCCTGATAAGGGATTTTAACTCAGGTCCTCTTGATTCCAGGTCCAGTGTTCTATTCACTGTGCCATCTAGTTACCCCAAACATATGTTTTTGACATATAATTCTATCCCACCCTTTTATCCCATTTCTTTTTTAATAATGTATGTCCATCTTATAAATTTCATCCCAAAATTCATTCATAACTGAAGTCAAATCTGCCTCCTTGTATTAAAACCTCTATTTCTTTTTATTTGTTGCCAAAATTTGGGGGATTTGTGTATAGACATCTAAGTCTATGAGTTGTGAATTTTGGCTTTTGCGAATTTCTGGATATTTCAGTTGTTATTCTTCTTTCTTTTTAGTTACTCTCTAGAATCAAACTTAGGAGATATATATAGACTTAGACATTTTTCTCCCTCCCAAATCCTTTTTAGTTTAAAGCTCTTTTGATCAGAGATGCAAGACATCCAGCAAATACATTCTTGGATGTACTCCATCTCTGGCCTCCCATCCTAAAACACCACCTTTTAGCCATTTTTCAAATATTCATTTTCCAAGTTAAGTTTTCTCTTTTCCATCCTTAGTTTTTAATGGTCAAAAGTGAGGAAAATATGGTCTTCAGGTTCTCCCCAGTAGAATAATAACTCTCACTATTATTACTATTATATTAACATTTCTATGGCACCTTTGACGTGTCAGGAATTGTGCTAAGCACTTAAATATTATATCATTTGATCCTCACAATCCTAGAAGATGCTCTTATCCCATTTTACAGCTGTGAAACTGAGACACAAAAAAAAGTTAAATGCTTTGCCCAGGACCATATACCTAGGAAGCATCTGAGGCCATATTTGAACTCAAGTCTTACTAAACTCTAGATCCAGTATACTATTTACTGTACTACCTACTGGCTGCTCAAGATCAGGAACTTTTTTCTTTCTTTTATCTCTAATGCTTAGCACAATCCCTAGCACAGAGTAAGCATTCAATAAATATTTATTAACTGATTGACTTGTTTAAATCATCATGATCTTTGACAACATTTTTAGGCTCTTTCTGGAAGTGTAATTTTACCCACAACTCACAGGAGGTCACGAATACATTTTGAAAAGTATTGGAGGGCTGCTAGGTGATGCAGTGGATAGAGCACCAGCCCTGAAGTCAGGAGGACCTGAGTTCAAATCTGATCTCCAGTCACTTAATACTTCCTAGCTGTGTGACCCTGGCCAAGTCATTTAACTCCAATTGCCTCAGCACAAAAAAAGAAAAAAAAGTATTGGGAATTTCTTGTTCCATGTTTGACACATGCCTCAGGAGACAAAGGATTATTATCAGTTCAGCAAATAGCTGCCTCAGTATCTTTGGGCAGGAAGTCACAAATTACTTCTACTCTTTTCTTCTTCCTCAGCCCCTTATTATTATCCTTGAGAAGACAAGCAGTTTCCTCCTCTTCAGACTATCCAGCTCTTTCTTTTTTAAGTAGAATGTTAAATTTATTATTTAGTTTGGATTATCTGGGTACCTTTTTCCATCTCTTTCTCTTCTGGGTCATCCTTTCATTCTCCATCATCAAAACAAGGACCATCTCTCCTCCTCTACTACAGAATCCTTTCTTTTCCCATTGAATCATTGCTTTTGTTCCTTTAGAAATCCTTTAACCTCCTTAATAGTCTGCAGTCAAGGAGGGAGACCAGCCTACACCTGAAATGTAGATAATGGCCAATCACCTGGAACAGAAATGCAGGCATCATTTGCATGATGCAAGATATTGCACAATTTCTCCTACTCACACCATAGTTGACATTTTCATCCTTATTTCTTGAAAATGCTTGCGGGTATTTATGCCCACTCTAAGTAAGGTTCTCTTTCTACTACGGTGACACAGAGAATATATATAATGTTGTGGGTGGTGAGGCACTCCTTCCTCTGATGCTATTTTTGTTAGGAACACAAAACTAGGGCATAAATCTATTTCCCAAAGACCCACTGACTCATCACCGGCATGCAGTAGTATAGACAAAGGGTTTATTCATGGATGCTATATTACACCCTTTCTATTTAATAGGTGGCGAGCACAGTAGGAGTCCCAGTTTTCCTAGAGAGAAACTGAGGTCCAGAAAGAAATGGGTAATTTTGATTTTTGTTTTATTTGGGGAATTTGGGGAGGGAGTAATAAGATAACTTTCTAATAAATAGCAGAGGTCTCTGATGTTCTAAAGAAATGTCTTTCTACTAGCTCTCTCTTCTTGTGAAAGGTACTCTATCAAGAACAAAGTGATTTCTATTAAGATTTACTGAAGATTCCTTTGGGATTTGTTGATGAAGTATTGCTCAAGTTTGGTGATGAAGAATGGCAATTTATAATTGTATGATATTCTAAAAACGTTCCAACTTTCTGCATAAATAATCGTTTCCTAAGATCTTTACTAGATTTTTTGCTACCATTTGAATTAGTGATGAATAACTTGGCATATTTCCTCTGATTACATTTAATATCAAATCTTCCTACTTCCAATGTTTTCTTCCTTGGTTTTTTCACCTAATTAGTGAATCAGCAATTACTTCCTTAGTAAGAATACTAATATCTGACCTTACCTCTCACAAAAACTGTTATGCAATTTCCATACTCCTATAACAAATTTACCAAGCACATATTCCAACTTTTTAAGTGTACAATTTTCCATAAATATCTCTGCATGGGTTGTCTCGATTACCATTTTATATTTTATTTCATTCTGTATTTGTACCTTCCCATCACAAATGTGACTTCCCTGAAATCTCTGCAGAATAATTTAGAGGGTTTTGAAAGGATAAGTAGAAAATAAGATGACATTAAAACAGAATGACTTAGCCAGCATGTGATATGGTCAAAAAATGGAGATAATGGAATGGGACAAGATAGGGGAGAAATAAATTATAGGGAGAAAAATATATATGTGTGTGGAAAGAAAAATTACTGATAATACAGAAATAGTAGCTTTGTCTGTTTCTCAGTCCATCTAAGCATCCAAAATCTTGCTCCACATCCAGCTGACATTATAGTTGGAGTCCTATTTTAGCTTTCAGTCTATTTCCACTAGTCACCTTGCTTCTCAGAACTTTCACCACTGACAGTTTTCATTCATCCCTTCAAAAAGGAAATGATGATGTGTACTTTGAAAATGTTCATTCCCTCCCCCCAAAAAAAAAGAGAAAGGAAAAGGAAGGTTCATTCTTTTGTTTAAAAATCTCCTTTGAAATGTGGGGCAAGTCCCCCTCCATTGACTTCATTTGAGTCTTTTTTAGTTGGAATGCTCTTAATTCTCCCCAGCTCATTCCAAAAGCCAAAGATATAATTTAGAACAACATGAATGCCAAATGATAACAATGAGAAATTCAATGTGACCATTCTCACTGTCTGAGCTCTGTGTCCTGGTATCTGCTCTGTCATTTGAAATGGGGAGGAGGGAGGAAGGAGAGAAGAAGGGAAAGGAAAAAGCTTAAGATACATTCATAATGGAAATTCTGAGTAGCATATGAATGAGAAAAACTGCAACTTGAGAACAAAGAAAAGAGGCAAGGCAGAATAAGCTTCTTGCTGTTTCTGCTTCATCTATAGAAATCATTGGAAGGAAGCATCTTGTAATGGCTTTAGAGTCAGGAAGAAGCTTCATGTCCTGCTTCTGACATGTATGTGTGACTTTCACGAAGTCATTCGACCTCTCACTACCCAGCCCCTTAGAGAGAAAACTCTTTAAGACTCAAAATTGGAGCCAAGTTAACTTACCTGCCTTAAGGGAAGGAGGTCTTAACAAATGGTGATCTAGGTTAATAAAGAGTGAGAAAAACAGAGACTAAAAGACAGAGACAGAGACACAGAGATGATGGAAAGATAGATAGATAGACAGACAAACAGATGATAGATAGATAGATAGATAGATGGATAGATGATGGATGGATAATTGGATAGCTGGATGGATAGATAGGATAAAAATACAACACACACACACACACATACATATATATATATATATATATATATATATATATATATATATATAACTAGGAATATTTGCTTTGCTCTCATATAGCAGACATAGCCAGGTGATAACATGGAAATCACAAATAAATTATGTCTCTACCTTATTATGACCTTGGCCAAAAAAGGACTTTCATGGGAAGTACTTAAAATTGATTGTCATGTAGCAATAAGAAAAACTTCAGCTTTCCATTTTCTCTCCCACTCCTCTATGCCCTCAAAGCTGGCTGAGTTCAAGCTATCCTAAGAACTGGTTCAGCAATCATTCATAACCATATATCACAAGCCTCCTCCAAAAAAAAAAAAAAAAAAAAAGGTTCCTTTTATTTTCCTTATCAGATCTGAATTATGTCCTTGAGACACCTAATTAGCTCAGTGCATAAAGCACTGAGCCTAGAGCCAGAAAAATCTGATTTCAAATTCACCCTGAGATACTTACTCACTATGTGATCCTGAGCAAGTCATCTAACCTCAGTTTGCTTAATCCACTGGAGAAGGAAGGCAGCTAGGTGATATAGTAGATAAGAGTTCCAGACCTGGAGTCAGAAAGACTTCAAATCTGGCTTCAGGTACTTACTAGCTATGTAATTCTGGACAAGTCACTTCACCCTGTTTGCCTCAGTTCCTCATCTGTCAAAATCAACTGGAGAAGAAAATGGCAAATGGAAAACCACTCCATCATCTTTGCCAAGAAAACCCCAAGGACAGTATAGTCTATGGGGTCGCAAAGAGTTAAACATGGCCAAATGACAACAATAAATTAGGCCTTGGAAGAAATACAAATCATTTTGAACAACGTTTGAAGAAAACTATCAAGTATCCCATTTGTTTGTTCTTTTCTAACCTAAACATCCTCAGTCCTTTGTATTCTTTCTCACATGAAATGCTTTCCAAAACATCCTCCATCTTGATTACTCTCTTTGGTACATTTTCCATTTGTCAATGTTAAATGTGATGACACAAAATTGAATGCAGGATCCCATAGGGCTTCTGACCTATCTGAGAATACAATAAGATTTTTACTTGTGCAGTAGGAAAAGAGTTGATTTGGAGTCAATGGACCTAGACTTAAGCTTCAAGTCTGCTACTTACTTCTTATGTAACATTAGCTGATTCAATTCAATAAGTATTTAAGTGCCTAATTTGTGCAAGATACTGGGCTAGATGCTGGGGATATGAAGACAAAAAAATAACTATTTCCTTCCTTCAAAAAACCTCATTTTTACTATAAAACAATTCATATACCATCTCTAGACCTCCTATAAAAATTGAGTGAGTTGGGATAGATGATTTTAAAATAATTCTTTAAGTTAATGCAGCCTTGAATCGCATGAGTTTGTTGTTGTTACTGCTGCTTTTTGTAATTGCATTACATTAAATGGATCATTTAGAACTTGCAGTCAACTGAAACCCCCAGGTCTTTTTCACATAAATTATTGCAAAATCAGGTTTCCTCTGATACTTTTTCTATCTTCCATTTTTCAAATGATTCTAGGATCACATCTGCAAGTTCCTTCAGCAGAAACTTGAATTGTGTGCCAGAAAATACATTCATTTAAATGGATTATGTCTCATCTCACCCATTTTTAAGTTGCAATCCTTTTGCATAAATATAAATTCATTTTCCTCTGAAGAAACTTACCATGCTTTAAACACAGTAAGTGCTTAATATATGTTTGTTGAATTGTTTTTGAACGTGATCTTCCTTTTCAGAAAAGCAAAAAAGAAAAAATTGAAAAACATATGTGTTTTCCCTACCATTTATTAACATCTTGCTACCTCTCCCAAGCACAATCCTATCTCCAATTTGATCTTATTTGTTTAAAGCACAACTAAGTTAATCAAATAAAACACTCCAGAATTTTTCAAGAATTTTAGCTTTTTCAGCCTCAGGCCTTCCTTACAGTTCTCTAGATATTAAGAGCAATTGAGAACAGAAAGATCCCAGTTTTCTACTGTCTTCCACCCAATGGTGACAACAGTAATAATGATGGTGCCATCTTGTGGCGTTCCTTACATGCTACCTTTATAAAACAAAAATGTGCATATTTCTCAGACTTAACATCCTTCTTTTGGACTCACTGGTAACTTTCAGCCTAAATGGTTTACATTCCTACCCACTGAGCACAAAACACTATTTCTCCTTACATGTGTCTGAATCCTGAATTATAAAATGACAGCTGTCTCAGAGGAGGAATATTTTGATGTTATTTAATCCAGGTGCTGTTTCAAATGGCCCCAGTTCTCAAGGGGATTGTTACATATCTATTATGAACATGATGTTGCTGAGTACTAACTTTTTGCATTTAAATTTAAATGCAAATTAATAAATAAATTAAAAATTAGGCAGCCAAAAGAAAAGGAAAAACATGTGTAGTTCAAGGAACTCTTTGGGAGTTTCCCATCTAAGACTATGCCATGAACTTCATTCACCCATAGGCATTTATCAAAAAGGATTTATCCAGGTTTGGTCATACTAAACTCCTCTGAGACCTCTCCCTCACAGATGTGAATGAACTAAGAATCTGGCAAGCTACTGCGTGTGCTGAAAATAGGAAAGTTAATAAATTTTCCAATAAAGTCAATGACAACGTAGGAGAAGGGGAACGGACAGAGAGGGAGCCACACATTTTTTATGTCATCAATCCACATAATAGTTTTTCCATCTGCAACGTAGTAACAGAACAGCTCATGATTGACCTCTAAAATTGCTTTTTCCTCATGAGAATTTAGATGGATATGAAACAAAGTTAACCAGGACATATTTCAAAGGAAAGTACCATATGATTGTTCTGATCTTGAAGGTATAAAGAGGTCAAATATGGAACTGGGAAATACCATTCCTTCTTTGGAGAAAGTTAGACAAAATTCAAAGTTTTTAATTTGGCAGTGAAAGGATTCATGGACTTACCCTGAATTAGTATTTTAACTACTTTCACAGACCTAGAAATGTATACAGTCTTATTTTTTTAAAGATTTCTCTCCTGATACCATCCTGTACCCTCCCTACACATACACACACACACACACACACACACACACACACATGCATTCATAAAGTATTCACCAAGTTGGACCTCTAGAAGTGGAAAGGAATATACAACTTCATCTGGACACCCAGGCACAGTGGATGGAAAAATGGCTTTTTTTAGGCCCATTTTTTTTTTTTAAGTAGGAAACAAAGGTCTGCCATAGTTTTGAATGCCTTGAAAGACTTCACTATCTAGGACCATGTTTGATATTGACTCCTGATGGTGATTGCTTTCAGGACACCATAGTCATGGTAAATCTCTATGACTATGAGTTACAGAATAGGTACCAATCTGATTTATTAGAAGGAATATTATCATCTTGAGTTCCATAAGCCAATGACTATTGTCAAATAGAAATGGATATTTGCTTCCCCAGTATTTTTCTAACCTCAAAAGAAAACAGTCTTTATTTATTCCATATTAGAATTCAATCACAGGAGAAGATTAGCTCTCTCTCTCTCTCTCTTTTTTTTTTTTTTTTTTTTTTAGTCCAAAGCATCAAGGCTCAGGGTGAGGAAGGAGGGAATGGGTTAGATCAGAGATTCTTACCCTGAGATCTATGAGTTTTTAAAAAACAGTTTGATAATTGTATTTCTATATAATTGATTTCCTTTGTTATTCCATATATTTTATTTTATGTACTTAAAGACATTAGTCTGAGGAATCCTTAGACTGCCAAAGGGGCCCATGAAACAAATGAAGGTTAAGAATCCTTGGGCTATTTCAAGGGAATTACTGAAAAAAAAAAAAAATCAAATGATGGTGGCTTAGCTGTACCAGATCTAAAATTATATTATAGAGCAGCAGTTACCAAAACCATTTGGTATTGGCTAAAGAATAGATTAGTTGATCAGTGGAATAGGTTAGGTTCAAAGGACAAAACAGTCAACAACTATAGCAATCTAGTGTTTGACCAACCCAAAGACCCCAGCTTTTGGGATAAAAACTTACTGTTTGACAAAAATTGCTGGGAAAATTGGAAACTAATATGGCAGAAACTAGGTATTGATCCACACTTAACACCGTACATCAAGATAAGGTCAAAATGGGTTCATGACCGAGGCATAAAGAATGAGATTATAAATAAATTAGAGGAACACAGGATAGTTTACCTCTCAGACCTGTGGAAGAGGAAGGAATTTATGACCAAAGAAGAACTAAAGATCATTACTGATCACAAAATAGAAAATTTTGACTATACCAAACTGAAAAGTTTTTGTACAAACAAAACTAATGCAGACAAGATTAGAAGGGAAGCAATAAACTAGGAAAATATTTTTACAGTCAAAGGTTCTGATAAAGGCCTCATTTCCAAAATATATAGAGAATTGACTTTAATTTATAAGAAATCAAGCCATTCTCCAATTGATAAATGGTCAAAGGATATGAACAGACAATTCTCAGATGAAGAAATTTGAAACTATTTCTAGCCATATGAAAAGATGCTCCAAGTCATTATTAATCAGAGAAATGCAAATTAAGACAACTCTGAGATACCACTACACACCTGTCAGACTGGCTAGAATGACAGGAAAAGATAAGGTGGAATGTTGGACCATGGTCTTGCAAGAACATTCAATTAATCCTCAATATTACTTTGAAGAAGAGAAATGGGCAATATTTAAACAAGTACTTCACATTTCTTGAAAGGGTATGTTTTCCTGGCTTTTTCACAGCTGTGGAATGAAGTGAGCAACAATTTTTTCAGCTACCGCTGGTTAACATCGGATCTCAAAAATACTAACTTTCTATATATGTCAATTTATAACAGAGGCTCTTAAAGGTTACCATAGTAAAACTTATAATACTGACGTACCTGAAGAGTGATCTTAAAAGTCAGAAATGAGTGATCTGTGAAGCAGAAGGTGAGCAATGTTTGGTTTAAGAATAAGCAGAGGAACTTCTTACCACAAAAATGTGGTGGTAGAATAGACAATCCAGAGACAATGTCTCTATTGGGGGAAATTTTTGTCAGCAATGGGACAAACTCAGGACAGTCCCAGTCATGCAACTGCCTTTTATTGGATGACTTTGCAAAATGTTACATGACGTAGCACTATTCTGCCCACGATCAAAGATGGAATTAGATATGTGTGCACATTAGCATGTAAGTGAAAAGAAATCTCTTGCTAGATCTGCCTGGGGCTAGTTAATTTACCTCATATTATCAAAAGATATGCAAAATGCAAAGCAATTATCAAAACATAAACCTGGTAAGATTACAAATAGTCATATCCATTATCATGATTCAATTAAAATTATTTAAAATGTATACTGAATTTCTTTTAGATTACTGTCAAGCAGAAACAGATATTTGCTTCTCCAGTATTTTTTCACCTCAAAAGATACCTTATTAGAAACTAATCACAATTTCAATTTCAAAAGGATTTCAAGTTTTCAAAATTTCATAGTCTCAAGGTTTATGTTGGTGAACCTTTCTTCTATCCTGTGTTACCAGAAACATTCCCCTTACAAAATCTTACAAGATAAGATACACTGGGGGCAAGGGTAGAATGCCCTAAGATTCAGTATTCTAAAACTGGCATAGGTCAGCAGCCCATTTATGCCTGAGAGTAATTAGATTCGATTTGTTTTCAACCTAAGGTCTTGTAACTTTATCCTTGAGATTATGTCTATATTGTACTAAAATAGCCCATAAGCTATTGTGACAATTGACCTGCTGTAATATGGTTCTATTTATCACCAAAAAGAAAAAGAGAGAGAGAGAGAGAATAACACAACTCCTTTAAAATTGCTTCCAAAAGTTGCTTCTTTGAATGAATTTTTAAAAAGCATATTTAAAGTATTAACTTGCTGTGTGCAAAGCACTCGGTTAGGTGCTGGAGATACAACAGAAAAGTTACTCTCTCCTCAATCTCATCTTTCAATGGGGAAGACAATATGGAAGGTTTCAGCTGTAATTTAGATGTAAAGGTCCCATGATCCTTAGATAGTAGAGATAAAACAGATATTTCTTTTTTAATATGCAGAAAGTTTACTGAGAGGTAAAAACTTTTAATAATGGCCATGTAATGGACAGTATATCAGTTCCCCATGTACTTTAACTTTTAGATTTCCATCAACTTTAAAATTCTTTGGATGTACTCAGAACAACTAGATGAAAGCAGATGAAAGACTTATGGGAAATAATCAGGGACTTCTAGTCAGAATCCATATTTATTTGGTAGAACCATCCCATAGAAAGAGATTTTTCTGAATGTGGCAGACTGCTTCTCAAAATGTTTTATAAAGTACTTAGTGCTATCTCAAACTTCTTTCCCAACCATCCTAGCAACCTTCAATGCACTATTGTCTCATTAATCTCAATGGGACTGTTTTATCTGGATGATGACCACTGTACTTCATCACTTTCAAGCAAATGATTAAGTGGTGAAGATAGTGTGGAGCTTAGTAATAAATGTGCCAGGAAACAGATTGTTGGGCCAATTTGCCAGTAAGACTTCCTTGGTTTCTCACCAGCTAAGCCATCTTCCAGATTGAAGAGCAGAGATCAATTTTGACAGATTGCCTGTGATTCAGTACTTCCAGACTTTTTTTGAACATTTATCCATATATTTTGAAAACATAAGACAAAGATTCATTCTGAAAATTTTTCTAATGTGCTCACTCCATGATTTTTTTACCAAAATCAAAGAATTTTCTCCAAGATTCAAAATTAACAAGAATATTATTAAGAATGATAATGATGTTACATCATAATTAAGTCCTTCATTCACATAATCCACAAACATTTATTATCTACGGTGTGTGAAGCAACATGCAAGGTGCTGGGAATACCCTTCCACCCCACAAAAAAATCCTGCTCTTGAGGAGCTTATAATCTACTGGATGGGAGTAAGAAGGAATAACATGTTTACAGATAGTTAAATAGCTGTGCTATGGTAGGAAAAAAATTGCTCCAAAGTCAAGGAGCTTGGGTTCAAATCTCACTTCAAATGCTACCCATGTGGCCTTGGGTAAGTAATTTAATCTTACTGGAGTCTAGTTTCTTGAATAGTAAAATAAATAATTAAACTAGATGGTCTTTGAAGTTCCATTAAGCTCTGAATCTATGAATCTAATTTGAGAATGAGGCATGGAAAACACTAACAGTTGGGGTGAGAGGAAGATGCAGAATGATCTTATGAAAGCTGTAATACTTGAGCCAAACCTTAAAGAAAGCTAAATTTTCTAAGAGATGGAGGTGAGGAAGACATAAATTCTAGGAGTGGTAGGGAGAGTATAGTGCAAAGGCACAGGTGGGAGACAGAATTTCACATACAGGGAACAGGAAGTAGGCAATTAGACTTGAAGGTAGAGTATATGATAGGAAGCATTGTGAACTCAGTCTATAAAAATATGTTGGAGACACATGGGAAGACTTTTAAATGCCCAACAAAGGTGTTTATATTTTACAATAAAAAAAGGGGGAGGAAACCAATCAAATGCATGAGAAAGGTTTGGTCAGCCCTACACTTTACAAATATTAATTTGAAAGCTATTGGGAGAATGAACTAGATATGGCAGAAATGAGGTTCTGGGAGACCAGTTCACTCAACCAACAAATATTTATTAAGCATCTACCATATTTAAGGCAGCATGATTGCTATAGTCTAGGTGAGTGGAAAAGATTGTGTATGAATACAGAAGGGAAAAAAGTCAAAATATTGTAGAGATAGAAATAATCACTTGGTTAGTGATTGTGGAGCTTGAGGGAAAATAGAATCAAAGATAACCCAAAGATTTCAAATTTCAGGGTGTAAAAGAATGGTGGTATCCTCAATATAAATAAGGAAGTCAGAAAAAGGTAAATAACTGAGACATTGCAGAGTATAAAGAAGATAATACAGTATCATCATATATTTATCCAGCTGGCAGAGGGGATAAAATGCTAGACTTAGAATCAGAAAGATGTTCAACTCTCTTTCAGACATTCATCAGCTCTTGATTATGAGCTGATAATGATTAAGTTGCCTTAGCCTCAGTTTCCCCATCTATAAAATAGGGAAAATAATACCACCTAATCACTAGGTCATGGTAAGAAAATAACATAGGTAAAGTGCTTTGTAAACCTTAAAAGTATTATATAAATGTTAGCATCATGTACTCAAAAGACTTTTTCCTTTTTTTTTTTTTTAATTTAATAGCCTTTTATTTACAGGATATATGCATGGGTAACTTTACACCATTAACAATTGCCAAACCTCTTGTTCCAATTTTTTACCTCTTACCCCCCCACCCCCTCCCCCAGATGACAGGATGACCAGTAGATGTTAAATACATTGAAATATAACTTAGATACACAATAAGTATACATGACCAAAACGTTATTTTGCTGTACAAAAAGAATCAGACTCTGAAATATTGTACAATTAGCTTGTGAAGGAAATCAAAAATGCAGGTGGGCATAAATATAGGGATTGGGAATCCAATGTAATGGTTTTTAGTCATCTCCCAGAGTTCGTTTTCTGGGCATAGCTGGTTCAGTTCATTACTGCTCCATTAGAAATGATTTGGTTGATCTCGTTGCTGAGGATGGCCTGGTCCATCAGAACTGGTCATCATATAGTATTGTTGTTGAAGTATATAATGATCTCCTGGTCCTGCTCATTTCACTCAGCATCAGTTCGTGTAAGTCTCTCCAGGCCTTTCTGAAATCATCCTGTTGGTCATTTCTTACAGAACAGTAATATTCCATAATATTCATATACCACAATTTATTCAGCCATTCTCCAACTGATGGACATCCATTCAGTTTCCAGTTTCTAGCCACTACAAAAAGGGCTGCCACAAACATTCGTGCACATACAGGTCCCTTTCCCTTCTTTATAATCTCTTTGGGATATAATCCCAGTAGTAACACTGTTGGATCAAAGGGTATGCACAGTTTGATAACCTTTTGAGCATAGTTCCAAACTACTCTCCAAAATGGTTGGATTCGTTCACAACTCCACCAACAATGCATCAATGTCCCAGTTTTCCCGCATCCCCTCCAACAATCATCATTATTTTTTCCTGTCATCTTAGCCAATCTGACAGGTGTGTAGTGGTATCTTAGAGTTGTCTTACTTTGCATTTCTCTGATTAGTAATGACTTGGAGCATCTTTTCATATGACTAGAAATAGTTTCAATCAAAAGACTTTTTCCAAGAGTAACTGGACAAACATTAGAACAGTAATTCTCAAAGGACATGCCTGTGGACTTTGTCCAGATATTTGCTTTCTCTTCCTGAGTTGTGAGTTCCCCACAATACCACCTCTATCATTTTTTCTCTCATTGAAAGACCTGAGTAAAAGAGGGTCAGAGAGTGGGAAAGGGGATTGAGATTTGAGTGAATCTAGGGGTCTAATTGCCTGGAGAAGCCTACTTTCAATGTACCATGATTCTGCACAGAAAGAATATTATTCTGTGAACAATAAAAGCTTGAGAGCCAATGTATTAGATAGAAGTATACTCCTAGAGTCATCTAGCAGGGATGAAATTTTGGCTACTTTTCCTGAGGATTCATTAGAGCTTTAAAATGAAGGACACAATAAGCCTTCTCTGGCTCTAGCTCTCAATGAAGTGAAATGACCAAATATTTCTAGACCCATTATTGCAATAAAGGGAAAGAGCCTGGTCATCTGAACCCAGTGATGAGCCTAGAGGGAGGAAGACGAGCTTAAATCCCACTGTTGAGATGTTTAGGACTGGAACCAGAAGGAAATCCCTGAGCCTCAAACAAACTCTAGGATTTATCTAATAACTTATTGCCCATTGAGATCTCAGTGGAGGCCTATGTCCCTTATGGATAAGCACAGAAAATCCAAAAGTCTTAAGATGGCCTGGCAAGCAGGAAGCAACTGTGGTAGAATGAAAAGAGAGCCGGCCCTGCAGTCAAAGAACATTGGATTCAAATCCTATCTCTGCCAGATACTGGCTATGGGACACTAGGTGAGTGAATTGTCTTCTCGTACAGGAAGAAAGGAAGGAAAGAAGGAAGGAAGGAAGGAAGGAAGGAAGGAAGGAAGGAAGGAAGGAAGGAAGGAAGGAAGGAAGGAAGGAAGGAAGGAAGGAAGGAAGGAAGGAAGGAAGGAAGGAAGGGAAGGAAGAGGAGGGAAGGGAGGGAAGGAGGGAGGGAGGGAAGGGAGGGAAGGAAGGAAGGAAGGAAGGAAGAAAGGAAGGACGGAAGGAGGGAGGGGAAGGGAGGGAAGGAAGGAAGGAAGGGACGGAAGGAGGGAGGGAGGGAGGGAGGGAAGGAAGGAAGGAAGGGACGGAAGGAGGGAAGGAAGGAAGGAAGGGAAGGGAAGGGAGGGAGGGAGGGAGGGGGAAGGAAGGAAGGAGAGGGGAAGGAGGGAGGGAGGGAAGGAAGGAAGGAAGGAAGAAAGGAAAGAAGGAAGGAAGGAAGGAAGGAAGAAAGGAAAGAAGGGAAGGAAGGAAGGAAGGAAGGAAGGAAGGAAGGAAGGAAGGAAGGAAGGAAGGAAGTGCTCTGTGCACTCTGGTGTCCCCTAACTACCTACCTTCCCTCAATTCTATGTTACAGCAATTTCTGCTCTGCAATTTTACCCCCAGAATAATTGGTCTCAATAAGACTGTCATTGGAAAGTCTGCTGCCCCCTGGCCTCTTGGCTGATATCTGAAGCAGCCCTTTAGAAGCAGTCTAAAGGATTTTTCAAGGTTAGAACACAGATGAAATGTGTTGATGTTAAAGGCATTCTCCCCTTTCTATGGGGGAATATGTCCTCAAAGAACCACTAAATTCACCCCCCCTTTCACTTCTGTTAATATGCATTAATCTCCCGTGTAAAGGTTTTCATCATGCTCAGGAAAGCATAGAATTGCCTATTAACAGTTGTACAAATTTTTTGGGAAGGTTTTAACGTAGCAAATAGGGAGTGTATTATAGTGCAGAAGAGCTTTTGAGTGGAAATTTTCCAGAGGTAGTTAGGTAATGTGCGCTTTCTTTTCCTTACCCCCTCATTACATGTGAAGTATAAAAGACTCCAGCCATGCAAATACTTTTTTAAAGTTAATAAAGCACCTCAAATTTTGTCCGCCTACCATATTTGCACCAGCTCTTCCCCTGCTTGCCTGTGACATAGTAATGATTCATTAGATGGAAATGAGAATCCATTGCCTATATATAGTACCATGTTGAGGATTGTATTCTGAATTAATATTAATATTATTCCCAACCTGAAGCCCATTTTTCTCCCCCAGTCTAATTTCTTTCAGGTAGTAGGCCTGGGTAACTATCCTAATTTGCATGACTTCTCTACTATATCATTGTTTCCCCTTGTGGAAATAAAAGTCAAAGGATATTGACCATAAATTCAGGCAATAAAATTAAAAGTAGTAATCTCCATGAGTTCTTTCTTTAAGTAGTGATTATCAATATTGGTTCTCTGAAAGGCAAGCAGATGGGACCCATCTATTTTAGTGCTAACCAAAACAGCATGCCCACAACCTGAAATCATAATTATAAGATTAATTCCCAGTTTTATTTATCGCTACCTGGATAATCTAGTGACCTTTATTATATTTATAGTTATAGTTAAAGTTAAAGTATTTATAGTTAAAATAATACAACTTTTGATTTGCCACCTGGATTGAAATCTTAACTCTACTATTTAGCTCTCTGTGTGATGTTGAGAAAGTCAAATTACTTCCTTGGATCTCAGTTTCCTCCTTTGCAAAACTTTATTGTCATCCAGTCATTTTTTAATCATGTCTGACTCTTTGCGATGCTATTTTGAGGTTTCTTGCTTAAAGCTACTGGAGTGATTTTGCTATTTCCTTCTCCAGATCATTTTCACAGAACAGGAAACTGAGGTAAACAAGGTGAAGCGATGTGCCCAGAACAAAGATATTAAGTGTTTGAGACTACATTTGAACTCAATAAAATGAGTTTTCCCTACTCCAGACCTGGTGCTCTATCCACTGTGCCACCAAGCTGCCCTTTTATAAAGTCATTAATGTCACTTCTAACTCCAAGCCCCATAATTTTATAATCTGTTTTTTTAAAATTTCCTTGACCAAAACCACCAAAGTGCTTCACCATATATATGTATGTATGAAATATATGTGTATGTATATATGCATATATGTACATGTATGTATATATAGTATAGATGTATGCATACATGTATGTGTCAGCATCACCACTAGCATCTCTATGATGTTTTAAGCTGGGTAAAGCACTTCACCAATATTATTTCATATGATCTTCCCAACAACCTTGGGAGAGAGGTGGTATGGGTAAATCCATTTTATATTATGAGAAAACTGAGGCAGACAGATGCTAAATGACTTGCTCAAGATCACACTAGATAAGAAGTGTCTAAGTCCAGATTTTAAGTCAGATCTTACTGATTTCAGGCCTAGCCTTCTATCCATTGTACCACATATATTTCACTTAAGTCACTTAACCTTGTTTGCCTCAGTTTCCTCACTTGTTAAATGAGCTAGAGAAGAAAACCACTTCAGTGTCATTGCCAAGAAAACCCCAAATGGGGTCATGAAGAGTCAGACATGACTGAAATAATCCAACAACAGCAGAGAATCTTTTATCCTTAACACACATTTACAAAGTGAAATGTATGAGTCTTGATTACGCAAACAAATATTATCATGGGTAACCTTCAAAATACCATTTTTTGGGAAATATTTTTGTCCTTACAAATAAACAGGAATAAATTGAATATTGTGAAACCATATAATAGAGCAAACAAACAAAGGTATTCCTACCCCAGTAAGTCAACTCCCCAGTGTTCTTGTTTTTCCTCCTGGTCCCACTCCAAAGTTACTGCTACTTTAGGTTACAGTGACGAGGAAGAACCTATATTCACTCAGTGGGAACCACAGAGGTCTTACTCTTCTACCTTCAGGTTCTCATCACTTAAGATTATAGATTTAAAGTTTGAAATGACCTTTGAAGCCATATAATCCAATGACTCCATTTTCTAGGTGAAGAAACTGAGGTAAAAGTAGAACTCAGTACTCTGATGTCACACCCAATATTCTACCTACTACACTATTCTTCCTCAATCTCCTGGGTAGACTTTTGCAAAATCCTCCTAATTGCTCTCCCTGCACCTAGCTTTCCCCCTCCCCAATTCAGTCAAACAGTCACTAAACAATCTATCCTCCACAGAAGTGCCAAAGTGGTATTCCTAAAATACAGAGCTGACTGTCTCCTCAGCTCAAGGAGCTTCAGTGCCTACCTATTACCCCAAGATAAAATTCACATCGCTTAGTTTGACTTTGAAAGTTCTTCACTAAATGGTCCCAACCTGTTTCTCCAGGCTTATTCTACATTTTTAACCTTGTCACATTCTGCTTGCCAGTCAGATCTACTTATTCATTGGTCACAATCTATTTCTGCACATAGACTATCCCATATAGCTGGAATTATACCTCAGCCTCCTCCAGCTGTCCCATAGAATCCTTCAAATCTTTGCTCAGGAACTGCCTCTTATCAGAATTTTTTAAGACCTGCTCTCTATCCAGTGACTACTCTCCACTTTCTCACCTACTCAAAAACACAGAAATTACTTCATAAATATTTCAAATTTTTTAATTTTCAATTTACATTTTCATCTTCCAAAAGAATCCAAGTTGTTCTTGGTGAAAGCCTGCCTGATCTGACGGCTTGTTGTCCCCAATACCTAATATAGTTCTGACATACTAACTGTTCAAGAAAGACCTCATTAAGTAAATTAATTATCCCATTATATAGATTTAATTTGTATCAATAAGAATTTGAAACCAAAATTCACCAAAGATAATCCACAATACAAATACCTGAGAATTAGTGGTCTTCTATCAATTAGTATTCATTAAACATTTTTCTAATTTTGATTTTTATTCAAAACTTATAATTTTCTTATTTTTAATGAACATTTACTCTTATACTTATTGTCATTGGGAGCAAAAGGGGGAGAAAAAACAATACAGGTGTCTATGAACTGAAAGATGACTTCGTTTATTTTTTCACTTTACAATTGTAATTTTAATGGCCTGGGAAACTCCAAGAGTGATCAGGAAAGCAATAATATTAATATATTTTTTCAGTTCAGACCTGTTATTTCATCATTCTGATCCCCTTTTTGATCAGGTATCCAAGAATTTAAAGATGACTAAATACCATCTTTTTTCTCAGTCCAGATCTAGAACTTTCCAACATGGAAACATGACCCAAGAGTTGAGGAGAGCAATTATCTATTATTTAGAGCCTTAGAGACCCAGGGCCACTGGAAGGCAAAGTCACTTACTTATGGTTACATAGCTTAAATGTAAGAGAGATAAGATCTGAATCCAGCATCTCATTGACTCCAACTTCAGACTTCTATGCACTATGCTCTACTTATGGCCTGTCTTGATACAAAGCAGGATCTTAATCTCTGTTTCTCTCTGGGCAGCAAGGTGGCAGCAGATAACTGGGCAAGGAGTAAGAGCTGGAGTTCTAATTCAGTCTCAAACCCTTACTGGTTGTGTGACCCTGAGCAAGTCACAACCTCTTATCTGTTTTAGTTTCTTCAGTTGTAAAAATAATGAGGAAAATAATAGCATCTACCTCAAAAAAATTGTTGTGAGAATCAATGAGATATATTAAGTGTAAAGTACTTAGTACAGTAGGTGCTTAATAAATGCTTATTATCCCCATTTCCAGACCCAACATTACTAGTTATGGATCAGCCTCTAGGTATGAACTCAATAATGATCTAAGAATTCTTGGGCAGGGTTTTCATAGGTCTTTTTTTTTTTTTCCTGAGACAATTAAGGTTAAGTGACTTGCCCAGATTCACAACCAGGAAGTGTTAAGTGTCTGAGACCAGATTTTAACTCGGGTCCTCCGGACTTCAGGGCTGGTGCTCTATCCACTGCACCATCTAGCTGCCTCCCTTTATCTTATTTCTACATGTTCCTCTATTAGGTCATTATATGTGTAGATTAATCAGGTTACCCATAAAGAAGCATATGATAATGATTCTATTTTAATAGCATTAAGAGTTTTCTAACCCTTTGGAAGCTTAGGAAAAAAGTGTTCATTAAAATACAATGAAAATTATTTTAAATTATTCCAGAGCTTGGATGTAAAAAAAAGAGAGGATAGGTTTTTTTTTAAAAATACATAGAGGTCAATGTTTATATGAGAATAATAAAATTTTATCAGTGTATGAGACTAGATTTGTACTAGATTTACAATCCTATGAGATTTACTTTGTATTTAAATCCTAGAAGAGGAGCAGTTAAAATAAGAATCAACCTATCCCTTCTAAAATATCTAGGTCTTGCCCTCCTTTGCCCTTCCCTTTACAATTATTCTTAATTAGTTCTTAATTAAGTCCATTCTAGCCCACAGTAATTTCTACCTCCTCTGAATTAAGAGCATTGTCTATGAGAGTCCTTTTGTAATTAATCATGGATTGCTGTGTGGCATCTCATCTTCTTCCCTGTGTTTATTATTTATTTAATTAGGGTAACATTTAACTTAAATGTTTTTGTATATGATCATCTCTTCTAGACTGGGGAATTCATTTTATTTTCTTTCAGATACCTGACAGTGCCTGATAGAGTGAATCATTATTGTAGGTACTCAAAGGCTCAGTGATCTAAATAATAAAGTTGGAAAATATGGGAGAAAATATAGTCATAAAAATTATTTCTAAATGAGTAGATGCCCATCAATTAGGGAATGGCTAAACAAGTTGTGGTATGTGAAGGTAATGAAATATTACTGTTCTAGAAAAATGATGAACAAGCTGATTATAGAAAGGCCTGGAAAGATTTACATGAACTGATGTTGAGTGAAAAGCAGAACCAGGTACACAATAACAGCAAGAATATGCGATGATCAATTATGAAAGGCTTGGTTCTTCTCAGTGGTTCATGATCCAAAGCAATCCCAGTAGACTGTACAGAAAACACCATGTGCATTCAGAAAAAGAACTAAGGAGACTTAATATAAATCAATACATGCTATGTTCACTTCTTTTTTCTGTTTTTTTATCTCTCCCATGGTTTTTCCCTTTTGCCCTGATTTTTCTCTCTCAGCATGATTCATAAAGCAATGTGTATTGAAAATAAATAAATTTACTAGAAAAATAAATTTTAAAAAATATTTCTATCATTTTTACAATAAATAAAATTCATTGATCAACAACCTTGAATCTGGGAATTCATCATTCACCCTAAACCTACCAAAAAAACAAACACCTCAGGGATTTTGTGCTCTCTTCTTGAGTTCTTATGGCTAAACTATTCATCAGCCTCTTCAATCTAATGATAAGGCTCTTCAAACTTAGATATTTGGTCATTATATAGAGAGTATGTCATCAAGGTACCTTCTTGCTATAAAGTGTCTTGTGACCTTGATGATTCATTGCATCTAGGTCTGAATAGATCTGCAAAATGAGACAGTTGGTCAGGACACTGTAGAAACAATGCTATATTTAGAGCCAGATGACTTGAGTTCAAATTCCACCCCTCCTATTTACTGTGTCACCTTGAGGCTAAGATTCTCATACAGAAAATTAGGAGATTAGATGAAGTAATCTTTAAGATCCTTTCCAATTCTAAATCTATGTTCTGTGATGCTTCCAATTCTAGTATTCAGTCATTTGATCAAGCTTTAAAATTTTGAAAATAAGTCTGATGAATTTTTTATGAATAAGATCAATCAAAAATTTTATATGAAAAAGTAAAAATTACTAAAATTATTACAAAAATTTCCCTACTATACTATGTTCAGCTTACCATACATATTTTCAGCTGGTTGTGACACTGAAAGCAGATTTGGTATGTACAAGGTAGAGTAGAGTTGACATATCATCTCCTAGTGCCTAAGACTTTATGGCTCTCTTAACACAAGCTAAATTGTTAATTAGATTTTAATCAGTTTAATTATTTATGATATTAATTACATTATGTGGGCATATTGGCATTGTTGGCTGTTATAGCTCACTGCCCTTTCACATTCACTGAAATCCACAAATCTTTTTAAAGATTAGATGCTTCCATTATCTTAGAGTCATGAAATTGATTTTTTAAACTCAGTTTGAAGACTTTACATTTATTCACTTTCATCTTTAGATTTGATTCAGTGTGCTCCCCTCTAAAGAGCTTTATGAAACTTGAATCTCTTGCTAGCTATCCCTCATAGATTTGCTTCCTATTTGATAAGCTTTTGCAAGAGCCATCGATAAAAATGATCCTATGATCCTTTATTAAATAGCAGAGGACCAAGTCCATATTCCAGTGATACACTATTGTAAACTTCTTTCCAAAAGAACATTTATCCATTAAGGATCATTCTCTGGACAATCAACCAGTTTTGAATCCACATAACTGGCCCATCATCTGTCTTGCTGATATTTTTCCATCTTTTCTAAATAATAACAATGAGCAACTTTGTCAAGCATCTTGCTAAAATTTAGTTAGACTGTATCTATGACAATCCTCTAGTCTACCAGCATAGGAGTCCTTTCAAAACAGGATATTAACTAATCTGCCCTAAGCTATTCCTGGTGAAGTCATGTTGATTCTTTGTGATATTCATCAACCATCTGTTTAAGAATACGTTCTATAATTTTGCCAGGAATTAAAATCAAGCTCTCTACCCTATAGTTTCCAGACTTTCTTTGAAATTTAGGATAACTTTGGGCTTTTTCTATTACCATGGCACCTCCAAAGTTCTCCTTAATCTTTTAAAGAGTTCTTAGTGGTTCAACAGATAATCACATTTCCCAGTTCTTTCCAAAGTGGGATGTAGTTCTTCTGGTCCAGATGCCTTGAAATTATGAAAAAGAAAAAAAACAGCTAGATATTCTCTGACAATCTCTCTGCATATCTTAAAATGTCTCAACTCCCTGTTGGACATTTTCTGATTTTTCTATCCAAAAATCATTCTTCATGCCCAGCAGTGTGCTGATAAATTTTTAATAACCAATTGTCTAGGAAAAAAATGCTCATGACACACTTTTAAATTTAATCTGCATTATTAACATTTTCTCCATCATTTCCCTAAGTCTTGACAATTATAAAAACATTAAATCTAGGCATGATTTGTAGTATTTGCCAATTTCCAAGGTGTAAATGCTCACATTAAAATTTAATAATTTGATTCTCCTGAGCCAATTCAAGCCCACTACAGCATAACCCTATCCATGGCTGAGAAAATAAAAGCAATATATGAGCTGAGCTGCTCTGACTTCTCTCTGTCCTTAGTTACCATCACTCTAATAACCCCCAAAAGTATTTTATCTCTATTTTGACTCTTCTTTTTCCCAATATAACTTTTCTCTCTCCTCTTCCCCCCACTTCTCTCTTCTCTCCCCCTCCCTCCCCCTCTCCTTCCCTCTCCCTCTGCTTCCCTCTCCCTCTCTTTCTCTCTCTGTCTCTCTTCCTGTCTCTCAGTCTCTCTGTCTCTCCCTCCCATCTTCTCTCTTTCTCTCTCTCTCTCTCTCTCTCTCTCTCTCTCTCTCTCTCTCTCTCTCTCTCTCTCTCTCTCTGATTATCTGTCTTCTCTAGTCATTGCAACTTCTTGGTCACTGGAACTATTTCCCATTATGTTTTTGGACTTTTTTTCAGACTATCTTCCTCCACAAAATTGTAGTCAATGGGATGCTATGTCTCTTTTCTCTGAACTCTAGTTCCTCCTAAAATCTAGTAACAAGTTAGATTATATTGGGCTTTCCTCTCTATCATAAATCCTAAAACAGAACAGTCCCTTAGCTGTTCTCTTTCCAGCAAGAAAATTTCTGACGATATCTAGTATAATCTAGGCCTGTATCTCTACTCTAAAGTTTTTGTTTCTGAACTGCACAACTTCTTTCTATTCAGGTCATCTGTTATATACCCATTTTGTACCCAATATTGCTTCTGTTTCCTTCTCCATTGCTCTTTATAGACATGTTATCTACCATGTACTCCCCTCCTTTTCATCCTCACTCTTTTCTTCCATCTTGTATTTCTTCACATAACATTATCTTCTCAATATAAAATACTTTTACATCCAAGTTTTACTTTTATGGTTTCTTTTGTTTTTTTGTTTTTTTTTTTAATAACTTTTTATTGACAGAACCCATGCCAGGGTAATTTTTTACAGCATTATCCCTTGCACTCACTTCTGTTCCGATTTTCCCCCTCCCTCCCTCCACCCTCTCCCCCAGATGGCAAGCAGTCCTATACATGTTAAAGAGGTTACAGTAGATCTTGGATACAATATATGTGTGCAGAACCTAACAGTTCTCTTGTTGCTCAGAGAGAATAGGATTTAGAAGATATAAATAACCCAGGAAGAAGAACAAAAATGCAAGCAGTTTACATTCATTTTATGGTTTCTTTTTAACAAAATATTCCAATTATGGAATATTCTCATGAAGTTTCAGTTGTACCCATGAGGTCAAATTTGCTTTCTTGTTGTAGGATCTCAAGATCACCTTGCCTTTAATCACCCGTACTTTGTGCATTTGTATATAACCATTGGAGGTCATAGGTTTTTATCATTGCCTCTTTTGGATTTCAAATGCTGTAAATTTCTAAGTATTCTTATTGCTATTCTTTCAATATCAGTATTATTCACTATACCCACCTCAATGGCTATACTTATTTCCCTCTCCCACTTTTTTTTTTTTTTTTTGGTTTATTCCCCATTAAATATTCAAGTTTTAAGCAAATACAATCTTGCCAACCCTTGTTAGGTATACTCTATCCCCGGCCAGGTGCTTCACATTTCTTTATTCTAACTATACTCAGAAATGCATATCCTATCTCAGCTATCCTCCTCTTCTTGACTAACTGGTCGCTCCGCTTTTATCTTCTGAAGTCTTTACCATCTATTGGAAGCAATGAAAGAAATACCAATTTTCCTAAGGTTTGTTGTAGTTTTATCTAACACTCAATCACTCAATCAATAAGAATTTAAGGGGCAGCTAGGTAGTGCAGTGGTAGAGCACCAGGCCTGAAGTCAGGAGGATCTGAGTTCAAATCTAGCTTTAGACACTTAACACTTCCTAGCTGAGTGGCCCTGGGAAAGTCACTTAACCCCAATTGCCTCAAGGAAAAAAAAATCAATAAGAATTTATTAAGTGCCTACTATATACCAGATTCTATGCTAAATCCAGAAGATACAAATACAAAAGTAAGACCGTTCCTTCCCTCAAGGATAATCTCAGGGAAGACAATATGTACCCAGGTAGGAAACTACAGATTACATACAAAATAAATCCAGAGGATACAAATACAAAATGAGACAATTCTTTCCCTCAAAGATAAGCCCAGGGGAAAATAAATATGATGCTGGGTAGGGAGGAAACAGGTGAGGAAAGTATCTGTTCCATAGACTGAGAAGACTCAAAAGTGGAATATACCACATATGCTAAAAGAAACATCAAGAAACCAGTTTGACTGGAATAGAGAATTCATGATAGGAAGAAACAGATAGTCATCCTGGAAAAAAAAGATAAGTCATCCTGGAAAAAACAGATAGTCATTCTGGAAAGACAGGCTGGAGCCAGATTGTGAAGAAACTGAAATGCCAAAGAGGAGGGTTTGTATTTTATCCTAAATGAACTGGGAATCCACTGAACCTGGGAATTCCACTGAACAGGGAAGTCAGCTGTATGATAGAAACATCAATTTGGCAGCTACATATAGAATGATTTGGAAAGAAGAAAGAGACAGAATCCAGGGTGACTTTTTACTCATGCTTTCTATGATCCTTCTGGCAATATCACTTGTACACACACACATGAATCACCAGCAGTGGGTGGTAGTCATCCAGTTTGACAAGTCTTGGGTGATTATCTGCCATGTCTGGGATACACACACACCCCAAGTAAACAGCAGGCTTCTCAAGTGTTACTATTAGGTCAATAGATCACTGCTTCTCCAGAGTCACTGAACACTAACCATTGATCTCGTTTCTTTTTCATCTGATCCCTCCTAGTGACAACTAAGGAGATCCCAGAGTTCATCTGATAGTTGAGGATAAAGATGCAGAATGTGAATCATCTTCATGGAGGCAATAGATGAAGATATGAGAGTGTATGTCCAGGAAAAGAATTTAGAATGATGAAAAAAAAAAAGACAGAAATTAGACAATAGCCAACTGAAAAGAGTATGCAGTATTTAAGAAGCTAGAAAGGCCAAAAAAAATTGTAAATTTTTAAAAGACACTTGAAAGGGAAATAAAGGAATAAGAATTTAGATTAATCTCTACAACAGCTTTTTCCTATTCTGAGACTCTCCCTGAAAAGCAAATCATGATTCTCTTTACTGCAAACAATAGTTAAACAAGTAATTGGTTCGTATCTGCATTTGGTAATGTACTATAATTCCTGAAGGATAGAAAAGAAAAAATACCAAGTTATAAAATGTAAATGCTAATATGTTTTCTAATACAAGAATTTTCTCCCCACAATCAAAAAGAAAATGGGAAAAAAAAGAAAAAATAAAAAAACATAAAATAATGTTCTAGGGATACAAGGCTAATTATAAAATGGCTGTATAGCATGGATATTTTCACTGGTTTTCATTAATAATTTAAATATGCTGCAACAAAATAAAGGAATCAAAAATTAATCATCTAACTTAGAAGAGCTATTTTCTTGAAATTTCTAACTGAATGCTCCAAAAGTGAAGATAGAAGGAGGAACAGTGACTCCCCACATCACAGATGTCAAGACACTTCTTCCCCTGTTGCCTACATGGGCCATGAGAAACCTGAGCAACTACAAATCATAGGCCAAGGTATTAAGTGGAAGGAGAGAAGAGCTTCTAAGACTAGGGACCATTAAGAGCACAGCTAAGTTTCTTGGTATATGACAGCATAGAATACTACTACTGAGTAATACTACAGAAACAATTGGGGATGAGAATTTTTGATTTTGCAAGAATTATTGACCTTCTTAGGGAAGAAGCAGAGAAACAAGACACATTTGAATATAAATATAACTATTGCTTTGCTAAAAAGGTTATGATACTAGTCTGTTTTTTCCTATGTTCCTTGCCTTGTTTTTATTCACAGAAATAGCAATGAAGAAGAGGCACTGCCATCTGCTTTGCTGCTGTCCTTTAAGGATTATGGGATCTTTCCATCTGACCTGCAACTGAAATCTTCCATATGAGTGGTCTCTTCCATTAGAAAATGAGCTAGTTGAGGGCCGTCTGTCTGACTTGTCTGTTTATATCTCCAGTCCTTAGTACAGTGTTTTGCAATAGTAAGCACTTGATAAATTTTTTTTTTTCCTTCATTCTTTCGTTGTTAGTTTGTTACTCATAGGGGAACTTAATATTCCCATGGTGGAGCTAGAAAAGACTTCAGATTTAAATATTCTTATAAAAGGAAGAGGGGAGGGACTCTAGCATGATCTAGAGTGGTACTAGAAAGAAGCTCCCATGACCAAATCTGTTCTGAGTCAGCTGAGTTGTGGCAACAAACCAGTTACAAATGTAAAATAAATAAATGGCCATGACTGGATAAATTTCATTTGAAGCTTTAGAAGTTGGCCAGGTGTGATGGTATGAGCTTAGAGTTCCTTCCCTCTAGCTGATGGATCTCTTTAATTCAGGAGTTCTGAGCTAAAGCCAAATAAATAAATCAGATATTTACATTCAGTCAGACACCAAAGTGGTACCCTAAAAGCAGAGAACTACCAGAATGCTTAAAGAGGAATGAAATTGTTCAGGTCAGAAAAACAAGTTAAAACTCCATATTGATCAGTATTGTGCCATGAGTGGCCCCTGTACTTCAATCCATTTACTTTAAAGCTTCATTAGTCCAAAGAGTGTGTCAAAATAATTATTTTTCTCATTCATCTTTGTAGGCAACCTAGAATTGAAATCAGGAAGACTTATGTTTAAATCTTATTTCTGATCACTTATGAGTTGTTTGAATCTAAGCAAACACAATTCTTAAGGAGTTGCCCAAGGCATTTAGGAGTTCTCTATTAAGTCATAGATGGATTGCAATAGGTTTCATTGAAGGTAGTTCTGAAGTCAAGAATTCCCATAACAATGAAATCATAGATGTTTCATATAGCATTGCATTAGAATACCCTCCCATATTCCATCATTGATTGAAAAGTAGGCCCTGAGTTCTGATCTCACCTTTTTCTGTTTGTATTGTCTTAAAAAAAAAAAAATCAGTAATATTGACTGTAGTAGTATTAATTAATCAGTAAGTATTTATTAAATACCTCCCACATGCCAAGCACAGAGCTGGGTATTGGAAATACAAGTACAAAAAGTAAAATGATCCCTACTTTATTTGGACAGAGAAGAAACTCTCATTACCAGTGCTAATCAGTACTTATTCTAGGACTATTGCCTTAAAGGTAGGAGAGAGGGGAGAAAGGGGGAGACAGTAAGGTAGGTGACTTGGCCAAGGTCACCCAGCCAGCATATACTAAAGCAAAACAGACCCAGAAATTCCTCACTTCAAAGCCAGCTTTCTATTCACAATGTCGCAAAGCCTCTTACTAGGTAAAACTCACGAAATGGTACTTAAAACAAATAAACAAGCAAAAACCTAGAGCTTATAAAAAATAAGAAACAGGCTATGTCTATTCCTGAGATTATTAAAAAAAAAAAAAAAAAAAAAAAAGATAGCCCTACATCCTCCTCTGATGGCTCACTGTGTCATGGAGGTGATACAGGATTTTTGAAGGCTGTGTCAACAGGATACATACTCTAGTTGTTGCTCTGCTAAACTGGAAAAGGTCACTATAGGATGATAAATTTTCCAGTCCTAGGAAGTCTCAGATACTAAATGTTTTGTATTCTGTATCAATGGATTATAATAATAACTAGGAATTTTAATACCAGAATCAGGTACCACAAAATCTGCCCAGAATAACAGCAGAAAACACCCCCTTAGCTTCTCCCCCCATGGCAGGACAGAGACCCTGAGACTCTGGCAAATACACAGAGATGGGGGAGAGGGTGGAGGTAGAGGGAAGCAGAACTAGAAAGGAAAACAGGAAATCAGTACAATCCAAGCTTCTTTTAGCTTCCTACTTTCACTAATTCTTTTCATTAACTAGAAATGCTAACTATTCTATGCTCTGGGACAAAGGCCCCTCAGGAGGACTCCAGTTGGAGGGAGTACTCATTCCAATGAAATTAAGAATCCTTCAAATAATAAAAGAATTGAAGTCAGAAGTGAAGAAGAATATCCTAAGATTTTTAAGGCTAATGTAAATGTCTCTCTTTAGCAATAAACTACCCAGGATTTATTCTGAAGCAATCAATTCAGTATTCTATTGTGATGACTTTAATTGCTTGGATTTCTAAAATACTTCCCACTATTTAAAATTAATGTAAAAGACGACTGGGAATTGTATAAATACTTGTTTTGTTAATCATTTTATGTCTTCATGTTAACTTTATTAGATTTTGAAAAGCCCTATGCAGATTTCAAGCTTCCCCATCTATTACACTCCATCTCCCCTTTGGTGGACGCCAAATGAGGAATGCCCTCCATCCCCATCGCCTAGAATACCTCAAACTCCCTTCAAAGCACACTCCAGAGACTGCAGCCTGCATAAGATTCTTCCTAATCCCCTCAATTATCAAATATCATCACATGAGATATTTTTAAAGTACTCAACACAGTAGCTGGTACACAAGAGAGGCTTACTTGATGCTTATTCCCTTCCCTTCCCTTTATTGGAAGAAAAATCTTGGTTAATGAAGCAAGTTAACACAGAAATTAGGTTTTTAAAAAGGCTATTTATAACATACAAGGCATATGTGCTGTATGTGCCAGGCCCCGAGCTCAAGCTTTATATATATATATATATATATATATATATATATATATGTGTGTGTGTGTGTGTTATTTATATATATATATACTTTTAAAGATGAATTTTCATAAAAGGAGTGTAATGCCTGAGAAACTGAGGCAAAATAGAGATTAGAGAGTTTTTAATAATTTATTTAAAAGGGAGAGATTTACTGGGAAGAAATGGATTCATGGTTTGGTCCCAGGGCTGAATGAGACTATTGTCTCCAAGAATCCAGCATCCAGCTAGCATCCAGCAGCCAATTTGAGTTCCCAATGACATATTTATACACAGTAGCTAAACAAAGGGGGGGGAGAGAAGGGGGGGGGGTGTGGAGTCCAAACTCTGGTGAGTGGGAATCTCCAGGCAGAAACCATCAACTCGGCTCTGACAGGTTGGGGGGTAGGATTATAAATTCTAACAAACTGGGAGTTAAAGAAAGTGTCTGATTACAGACACAAAGTCTGGAGTTCCCCTTTCTGAGTTTACACAATGACAATTTATAACCTTAGAGCAAATAGCCCTGAGTTATATCAGTCTTCATGAACCAGAGGGGAGAGAGGTTTGCAAATAAGGAAACTGAGGCAGAACAATTAAGGAAACCAAAGCAAAACCAATTAGGGAAACTGAGGCAGAACAATTTAGGGAAACTGAGGCAGAACAATTTAGGGAAACTGAGGCAGAACCAATTTAGGGAAACTGAGGCAGGACAATAAAAAGAAAACTGTGGCACAACAGGAGAAGACAATCCTAATAGATTTATATTTCAAAAAGTGAATAAAAGTGCATGCAACTGCTCTTTGCTATGCTGGGACTGATATATTCTGCAGCTCCTTTTATGAGAAAGCTGTCATATATATCTGTGCAGCCCCTTTCCCACAGTATAGCTTGTGCAACCCTACAAGAGGGGGATGAAATTTCATGAATTAACTTGGCAATTGACAAAGTAACTCAGTATCTTCTTAATGTTCCCCGCCTCCATCGAAGTTATTTTGTATCTACTTGTGTATTTCTTCCTCTGTACGCATATGGTCTTTCCCCGGCAGATTAGAAGCTCCTTGAAGTAAAAATCTGTTTTCACTGCTTGCCTTTGCACCCACTAACTGAGCCCATCATCTTCGAGAACTGAAATCAGGAAGACCCAAATTTGAATCCTGCTCCGTGGTCTTCTAGAATTGGACCAGTAACAACGTTAGCCTTCTGCCGTTCTCTGAGGTGTGCAAAGGTCTGTTTTACAAACAACCCTGGGACCTTCTAGCTATTATCCACAGGGGAGGAAACTGAGGCAGGGAGAAGTTAAGTGACTTGGGCAGTTACACGACCAGCAAACTTCTGAGGTCTAATTTAAATTCAGATCCTGACTCCACGTTATTATTTACCGGAGTACCCAGGACTGTCGGCGTCAACTGAGAAAATATATGTGAAGAAGGGCTTTGCCCGGCTGGCGGGACAGACCTGGGGCTCCCGACCACCAGCCAGAGGCCCATCTCCGTGGGGCAGCTGCGGCTCCGGGCTGGGGAGATGCGCCTGAGAGCTTCCCCAGCGCCGCCCCCACCGTTGCCCCTGCAAGCTCCCCCGCTGCAGGGACCCCCGACAAAGGCCTTCCTCACCCCCGCTAAGCTGATGGGATGCGCGCAAACGCCCCCCAGACCGCGCTCTTCCCCCGCTGCTTCCCCGGCGGCTCCAGGTCTCCGGGAAACCGTTGTTTAAGATCTAGAAGAGGCGGGTGATACAGATAAGCTACATTTGACAGAGAAACTGAGACTCGGGGGAAGCTCCTGCCCCCCCTAAGTGCGGACTGTTCTGTGACCGTTTTGTTGGAACCCAGACCCCAGCACCTATTTAGGTGCCCAGTTAAGTGTGAGCCAGAAAGGATGGAGCGTCGTTACCCGCTGAGACCACCAGAGGGCGACGAGGGGCGACCGAAAGTAACCCCGCCCAAAGAACTTGAGAGCTCCCCAACCCCGGCGCAGCAGGGCGTCGGGGGCGGAGACAGACTTCCTCGCCGGGAGAAAACGAGGTACCCGGATGCAGAAAAGAGCAGCGGACGGGCGACGAGTAGGCGGGTCTTAAAGGAATGAGGCGAGAGTAGGCATCACGTGACGTAGACAAGTGGGCGGGAGGGACGCACGCTCCCCTCGCTCTGGTCTCCCAGGCGACGGAGGCACTTCGACCGCCTCACGTGATGCGGGGCTATCCGCCAATGGGGGAGCGCAGCGGAGAATTTCGAACGAGACTCCGGAAGCCGCCGAGTAAACGGAACCAACGGACCCGGCCGCAGCCGGAGCCGGCGCCGCTGGCGGGGGACGCCGGAGCTCGTAGGTCGAAGCGCGCCGCTGGCGGCGGGAGGGCGGCCGGGCGGGAGACGGGAGGACGGGCCGGGCCGCGAGGGGTGGCCCCGGGACTCGCCCGGCGGGAGCTGCGCCCTTGGGAATGCCGGGGCCGTTTTTCCCGGGAGAGGCCGCACGCAGGGCCGCGGGCTCCGATGAGGGCCCCGAAAGCCCGGACGGGCTCGCCTCCCGTCTCCGGGCCTTCACCCAGGCCCTGCCCCCCCACCTCTCCCTCCCCGCCTTTCTTCCGCTGTAGCTTCTCCGCGGATCCCCGCGTTATCTGGTCCCTTCTCTGGGGAGGGGGAGGGGCGCTCTTGCGTCTGTGTCCCGCCCCCAGCACGCGGCTCCCGCCCTCTGGCAGGACTTGGGGGGAGGGGGGACCTTAGAACCGAGCCTCCCACAAGCTGCTGGTGACCCTGGTCCCTCAGCCTCTGCTTCCCTCATCTCTAAAATGGGTGTATCCGTCAGCCTTGGCCTCGCAGAGCCTCGCGGCTTCAGTGAGAAGCGAGGTCATCGGCCTGATTCCAACGCACCAGAGGGAGAGTGTATATTGATACCCCGTAGAAATGCTGCTTGGAGCAGTCGCTGGGCTGACTCTGTAGGTAACGGGGAGCCCCGAAAAGCTCCCCGGGAGAGCGGCGTCAGGCACGCGCGTTGGGAGCAGGCTGGAGCGGGGGAGAAAGAGGGTCTGGGGGGGGTGGAGGGGTTCAGCTTGTGGAGCCCCCTCGGACGGGGGGAAGGCTCTCGCTTCCTTCGCAAACCCTGGGAGGACGCGGGGAGCCCGTCTCGGCGGGCCGCAGAGCAGCAGTTCTCGGAGTGATGTATCTGTGTGCGCTTTAATAACTAAAGGAAACGCTACATTTCGGTTAAAGATTAGTGAACCTAAAGATGGAGGCGATTTTCCTGTTTAAATTCGCATCCTGAGATCTAACCGCTGACTCCTGATTGAGGACTTCTGCTAAAGATGATGGTTTTATAGACTTTTGTTTTAAAAGGCAGGCATCCTTCCTTTGTCGTATTTCTGTGAAGGATGCCGCCTTTAAGTATGGATCATTCTCAGGGCTAACAGTGTACAGAATTCCTGGAGAGATGCAGCAACGGAGATGACTTGAGTCACTTCAGTCGGGAGGGACGTAAGATAGTGACCCTCTCCTAAATGAGAATAGACACCTGTCATAGAGTATTTTTTGTGTAGCCTCTAAAATGAAGTAATAGGCAGACTAAGGACTCTAAACGGCCTTTTTCGAATCACTTCTGTTCCTGGCTTGAAATGAGATTCAGAGTCAAGAGCTTGACCTGACTGTTCGACACACACCTTCTGTCATCACTTGCCCAAAGCGTAATTTTAGCTGATATGTGTAAACATGAGCCTATATACAAACAATTTTGGATGAAAAGGATAGAAATTATATATGCAAAGTAAGACGCAGTAGTTGTGTTTCCTTGGTAATGCCTGTTTATTTTGATGGCATTAAAACTTTTTGTGAACATGCTTGTAGACAGGGATTTGTTCTTTGTTCTGTGACTTCAATTTGTTGGAAGCTACATCAGGACAGGTCGGGTTCAATGTGTATACAAAAGGAATCCTCACCAGAATCTGCCCAATAAGTCCTGGTCATCCTCTGGATAATCGGTATTGTTTAGCCCAGACCCTCCATTTTTAATGTGTAAACAACCATGGTCAAGTAATTTATCAAGTAAGTAATATTGGCCAGCTCCTCCCACAGACGTGTTAGAATCCAGCCTCTGTCCATCCTGCCCAAGCTTGTGTTCTGCTTGCATAGCCTTGGCAAGTCCAAGATTACCAACATAGGCTTCTGTAAGGCATCTGAGTCTGATATTTTTCTGGTTAATATCTCTTAGAGACCAAACAAATTGGGGGCTTCTCCTGTGCAAGGTCTGCCAAGCTCACAGAGCCTGCATAAGATACAGCAGATAGTGGGCAACCATGCCAGGAAGACTTGGGTTTGGGTGTTCCTCTGATATACAGTGAATGCTTCTGTCCCAACTTAGTGTTCTCTAGGCTACTCTTCACAATTGTAATTGTAGAGAAGTTGTTGGCCTGCAATGACACCAGATAAATCACAGGTTCAATCCGTGAGGAATAATCTAATAGTAAATATTTCATTTGTAACTTTTCATTTTTATATTTTTAATGTAGCCAGTTGTCTTGCTCCTGATAAAGGTTTGTTTTCTTTTTCTTAGTAACATTTCTTTAAAAATAGATTTGGATATTCTACTATAAATCTTCCAGTGTAGCTTAAAATATTACCATGTATAGTTTAAGGTCTAATTGGACAAAAAGTAAAATAATCAAAGTCAGAAGAACTAGAGAAAGTGGGTGGAGATTCTGAGAAGGGAGTTGTAAAGAATTGGATTCAGAACATTGGAGCAAAGAAATTTGTTATGGAACATAGTGAAAACAAATCTGAGTTTTAAAGCGAAGAAACTGTAGGCATCATAGAAAGGAACGTAAGTTCTAGAATTTGCTTAGCAGAAGTCATTTCCCTCCCCAGAATCTTTTCAGTCAATGGCTCTCCATTTACTGTGGAGGGAAAGTCTGAGTGATCTTGGCTTTCATTTAAGGCCTTGCCTTCTATGATATGGCCTGAGCCTTGCTTTCAAACCATATTTCCTACCACTCCCTAACCTTCAATTCAATATTTGTCCCACAATCATATATTTGTTAGTAGAGGAAACCTTAGAGACCATTAGATCCAACTTGTTCATTTATAGTTGAGACCAAGGCATATCACTAAATAACAATACTGCACTCACTGAAATAACTAAATGAAAAATGACAACTCCTTCACTTAAGAAATTTAAAAACAAGGGGAAAAAAAAACAGATTAAAGTTGTTTGTTTCGAGAAATCAGATAACAAATAACCTCATAGAAAAAACCAAAGTAGTCTAAGAGATTCAAGGTGGGATAAGCACTCCCAGCAAGAGAGATCAGGAAAGGCATACTTTGGGTTGGTGGTATATGTCAATTAGAAGTGTTTTCTGTTAGATCCATCCATGAATGCCCAGGAGGAATTCATCTAATTTAGTCTGGTTAGTAGCATACCCAAAAGGAAAATATTGTGAAAGTAATATTAGAGCCAGATCATAAAGTTTCTTGAATGCCAGATCCAAGATTTTATTTCATTAAGTAGACCATCTAAACTGAACAGTTCACTGTTCCTCATACCTACCTGCACATCCTTTCTTTTAGGCTTAAGATATTAAACTCTTGAATGTAGTATATAACACAATGTTAATTTATAATTTTAGGTCAATATGACCTACTGGGATCCATTTCTATCTGAGTTTGGCACTTGCTTTAGGACTTGGCTTATGTTCCTTGCTTCCCCAATATCCTCAATTGTAAAAATCCAGCCTATCTCTTAAGAACCAATTTGCGACTTTTCCATAAAGCTTTTTTTTATTCCCTCAAACCAGATATGATCTCTTCCTCTAAAATTCCATAGCATTTTTTGTACCTCTATTATTAATAGCTTATATTTACATATAATGTAGAATTTGAAAATTTTTAATATCCTTTGTATAGTAATATTTGGTTTAACCCAGATATCCATGTAACTCTACCCCATCCCTCAGTGCAGATATACCTTTTCCTAGTAAAAAGCTTTGGAAACTTTGCACATCAATAAATATCTGATGAATAGAACTAAATTAAAAGGGGTTTGTTTTTGAGTTGAGTATATATATTTTTAGTACAGGTATAGCATACTCCGCAATTTGGGGGGACGGGGTTTGTAATTAACACAAAAGATTTGTCACTTTTTTTCTGTTAACATCATGTCTACTCTGCTATCTGTGGAGGTGATCCTGAATTCTTCAAGATTACCCCAACAGAATTTAAGCTTTGTCAGGTCTTAACATGCTTGCATGCACCAGAAAATGAACCCCAGAATAGACTGACTGTAATCCAAAAACCAGTCTAGCAAAGATCTGCTAAGGCAGTTGGAGTTAAATGATTTCCCCAGGGTCACACAGGTAGGAAGTGTCTGAGGTCATGGAGTAGCAATATTACTGTTAGCTTAGTAACAGGTAGACATTGAGCACAGGAGATACATATGTACACACATGTTCAGGTGTACACACACAGACATGTAGTACCTAGATTTGATGGTGCTCCTCACAGCAGTATCACAGAACGTCAAAAAAGGAGCTAGATCCCCAGGTCCCATGATGGGGGAGGCCAGTAGAACTGAATACCAGCAGTGTCAACATAACAAAAACTCAGTGAGAAAGCCTGGATAAGATAGACTCCTCATTTGGGAGTAAAAACCATGAGAAAGAAAGAAAAAAAAAAGATGAAAATGGTATATTTTGATCCACATTCAGTCGCCAAAGTTTTCTATCTGGATGTGGATGGCATTTTCTATCCCAAGTTCATTGGAATTTCCTTGAATCACTGCATTTTTTTTTAGAAGAACCAAGTCCATCACATTTGATCATCTCATAATTCTGTTGTTATTGTATAGTATTCTCTTGGTTCTGCTCAAAACTTTAAAATGTTAACAAACAAGGAAAGTGCTTTAGGAATCTTTAAGTGGAAAACCCATCTTTTAGAAATCTCTTCATTACTTAAACATGTTCCATAGATTGCTTGACCAGAATGACATTAGAAATGGTACATTGAAATTGAGAGAGCTGCAAAGTCTAAACTACGCACATTGATTGGATAATCATATATAAGTAGATTGCCAAATCTCCAGACATAACGTATATTGTCTTATTTCTTTACATAGCTTATTTCATAACAAATGGATTATTGCTTGAAATGATTCACTTAAATAGTTTTTCCCCCTATGAAATCTTTAGGGAGAAGATGTCGAAGGAAAAATGCCTTAAAAGATCCATTCAGGATAGTCTGGAAGATATAAAGGAACGGATGAAAGAGAAAAGAAATAAGCGATTGGCACAAATTGGCAAACCCAAACCTATACTGACTGCAAAGTGCAAGATTCTCAGTAAGAGGCTTTCATATTTATTTTCTTTTAGCATCATTCACTAAATTTGCATTTAATAATTAATGAGGTATTGACTTTTTCTTTTAGCCAATCCATCTACACAGTTGAAAAGTTACCAGGAAAACAACAGAGCTCTAGCTTTAGCTCTAGAAAATGAAAGATCCAAAGTGAGGGATGCCCATGACACCATCCTACATTTGAAGAAAGAATGCCAATACCTAAACCTTCAGCTATTTGTAGTAAGAAGACAGCTGACTAAGCAAGCAGAAGATTCTTCTCAGGTATTTTCATTGCAAAAAAAAAAAAAAAAAGATATTTTCCCAAGAGAGAATTTTAAAGCCCTTAAATTAACTTTTTTTTTTTTTTTATCTATTACTAATCTAGCTCACTTAACAGCAAGTAACTTTTTCCTATTATCTTGTTCAGTCTAAACCTCTGGTCCACTTCCAAACTTAATCATGTCTTGTACACAGCTTTGATATAGGGTTGATGCTTGTGCTTTTCTAATTGGTTTTCCTTCAGGCCTAACTCCATGAGTTACCTTCTCCATGAAGCCTCTTTCTTGATTCATGTTCTTTCACTTTTCTTTTTCCTTGCACTTGCTCATGTACCTATTGTGTTTCTTCAATAAAGTATAACTCCCTGAGGGCTAATTTTAGTTTTTGTCTTTTTGTCTCCAGTACCTTGCACATACACTGGAAGCTTTGGTACCTGTTTGTTTTTGAAGCAAATAGCAAATTGAACATTTGACTTTATGCATTGCTGATCATTTAGCAAATTGAACTGAATGACAGAGACAAGTTGCTGAGCTGAGAGAGTAATTATATTTAAGCTGGCTCTAAAAATACAACAGGTAAATTATAGTAGGTCAGAAGACTCAATCACCTTTTCAGTTTCATTTTGCAGCAGGAATTTATAAAGACTGATATTCAAGTTATCAGGACAATCATTTTAACCATCTTGCCCCAATTATTTTGTCTGATTCTGTTTCATATGTGTACAGATGTGACAGGAACCAGTACTCTCTTTGAGTTTTAGCAGATTAATTTGGGGAAAGACCTGATGCCTGAGGGTCTTTTGATATCAACAACCAATTTTCCCCTCAGCATTTTGACTATTGTTATTTTAAGGGAATCAAGTTTATTGATAGTGTGGATATTTATGGCTAACAGCATTTATTTCTACAAACCTGGTGTCGGTATAATTTAAGCCAGGAATAGAAGTAGCAAGTTGTATTAGTGGAGACCAGGAAGTTGCATATAATAGTTAATTTTCACTTTTTCATCTGCCTTCTATATATTATTTCTTATAAATTTAAAATCCCATATTGGCTGTTCTGCTTTCCTTTGACTCGGCATCCTTCTGAACAGTTTTCTTATGTCATGAGTGGTTGATTATATAGGGAAAAGAAAATATTTTTTGTTAGCCAAGGGAAAAAAAAACTATTGAAAAAAACCGTCTAGTAGAGCCAAATGAAAATAAGTTAAGACTATCCCCATAAATCTACTCATGTCACTTCTCTGCTCAAAAAGTTTCTGTGGCTTCCTGTTGCTTGCCAATGTAGTCAAACTTTTGCCCATTTTTCAAGGCCCTTCACAGCCTTGAGCCACTTGACCTAGCCTAATCGTATTGTTTTCTTTCATTCTCTCCATTCTAACTAAAGTGGGCTCTCTGCCTCAAAATATGCCCTGAGCTTTCCTGACTTTGTGTCTCTTTCTTATGTAATTTCATATGTCTGAAATGTCCTTATTTACTCATGTATTTGCCACATATCCTTTAAAGTCCTTTTCAGACATTACTTTCTTGATCCTTTTGCTCTTTCAGAATCTTCTTTTTTGTATTTTCTCTAGCATTCTTTTGTTTCTAATTCTCTGGTACACTTTATGTTGTATTTTATAATTATTTGTGCTTAGTTTTTCTCCCTTTGTTGATCCCCATCTTCACTAACCAACCCTACATTAAATTAAGCTCTATAAGGATAGGCCCATGGTATATAGAAATTTTATTTAACATTCTGTACTTAATGTCTTACTGATAATACTTTCGACTCCTGTCTCTTCCATTCCCTAGCCCTCTCCCAAAATAGGTTTTGTAGTTGACAGAATTTAAGAATTCATTGTAACATAACATAAACATTTTTCCTTTTTCCTCAATCAGGCTAAACTGTCAACTTTGAGAGGCATTATTTGTAAGGTCACTCAAAAATTGCTAGAGACAGCTGACCTTCTTACCCCAGCTCAAGCTTTGTGTTCTACAGCTCTTGTAAGTTCATTCAGTAGTCTTTCTTTTTTTCTTTTAAGACATTTATTTTGATCGGTATTTATAGAACACCTGTAAAATATATAATATTGTTTCTGAGATTCTGTTCCTTTTTTTTTTTTTTTTTTTTTTTTTTTTTTTAAAATTTTTTTTTTTTCTTTTTGTTCTATCACTCCAGGACAATTTTTTTTTTTTTTTTTGAGTTTTTGTTTTTTTTTTTTTTTTTTTTTTTTTTTTTTTTTTTTTTTTTAATGTGTATTAATAAAGGTACTTAGAAAAGGAAATACCTCAACAGGTACTCTAAACCTTCTCATCTTTTCTGAAATCCCTCCCACCCCCCACCCCCACTCAGCAGATGACCTTCCTTCCTATTTTCCTAAGTTACTCTTTTCCACATATCAATACCTGTATATACATCTCCACTCCTCATCTCCTTTGATTTATTTTCCAAAGAAAATAGATCACTTCTTATCAGGTCTAACTATTCTGACTTTAATTCCATTTCTTTTAGGTATTCTGAAGGACTGCCTTTTTTTTACTTTATATTCTCCCTTTATTCTCTCCCTTTCATTTTCTCCCTTTGCTCTTCTTTGCAGCCTATGACATTACAAGTCTCCCCATTCTTAAAAATGTTCAGTTGATAACTTCTGCTCGTAAATTGCCATCCTACTGCAATTTTTTTCCTTTCCTGTCAAATTTCTAGAAAGCATTTTCCATTTATACGTCTCATGATTGATTCAGCTGTTGTATTGAAACTACAAGGTTACTTACCAGTGACTTCTGAATTCAAGCAGTCGTCCTGCTTGTTTCCTTCTGAATTTTCTTCTGTTCCCTTCTTCAATGAGCTCCTAATTCTTTCTTTTTCTTCTTTTTTTGGAGGGCAACACTATCACTTATTTCCCTCACCTCGCCAAATTCCATCCCATGAGAAAACCTTATTTATAACAAATGGACACAGTTAAAGAGAATAAGTGATCTTGGAATGAGTCCTTTTCCTCTTTTGCCTCTTTGTTGTTATTGACACTATTGACCAACCCTTTGATCATGGAGCTTCTTCTTCTTTGGCTTTTGTGCCACAATTTGGTTCCTGGTCTTGCTCCCAAGCATGGGAGACCCTCGGGCTTCCCTCTCAGGCCTTCTTTACTTGTCTCTCCACATTCTGGCTGGTGGCAATTTTATCAGTTCCCAATCATCATCTCTACACTGATGATTCCATATGTTTTTGTCCAAAGGGTTATATTTTCTCCTCTTCTCAAGTTACCTGTTTCTGTTGAGGCCATTGCCATTTTTCTAAACATACCAAAGTTCACATCATGTGTCTTAAAGATAGGTGAAATTGAATGAGACATGGAAACTATATGGATTTGTTCTCTTAACTGTATCCATTTGTTATAAATAAGGTTTTGTCAGGGGATGGGATTTGGTGGGGTGAGAGAAACAAGTGATAGTGTTGCCCTCCAAAAAAAGAAGAAAAAGAAAGAATTAGGAGCTCATTGAAGAAGAGAACAGAAGAAAATTCAGAAGGAAACAAGCAGGACAACTTTGAAAGTAGCATGTTGAATTATATAACTTTTTTTAATTTTAAAAATAAGCAGTATATAATAGAAATTCATGGTTTCACATAGAATTAATTTGTCCTCTTCTGCTATATATATATATATATATATTCTCTCTTTTAGTGTTAAGTTTAATATTAAGGGGGAGGGGGGGCCAGCTAAGTGGTATACTGGATAAAGCACCAACCCTGAAGTCAGGAAGCCCTGAGCTCAAATACGGTCTCACATACTTAACACTTTCTAGCTGTGTGATCCTGGGTGAGTTAAAGTTAGTTAACCCCAATTGCCTCAGCAAAACAAACAAAAAGAAAGAAATTACTTTTCTTTGGTCTTCCCAAGGTTCCTTTGGCGGGGGGGGGGAATGGGGGAGAGAGCATTGAATCATTGTCCTCTATTTTCTCTAAAGTTTCAGTGAGTTTCAGCCACAAAGATTTTATTTAGAAAAGCTTATTAGTAAATGGAGACATTTACAAAAAGTAGTAAACGTTCCCTGTTTTATGGTCCAACTTTTTGATAGTCATTCCTAAATGACTAGAAATTAATCAGCAAATGTTGTTGTGTATTGAATAAACTTTGTTGGAATTTTTAAGGGGAAAAAATGTTCATGAGAAATATTTTTCCTGCCTTTTTTTTTTTTTTTTTTTTTTTTTTGTGAAACCACTGATATGCTTCTAATTGTAGCATCGACAAAAAAAAAAAAGATTAAAACACTTGTTAATCCATTTTATTACATTTTTTTCTTTTTGGCCAATGTTTCAGTGTAATTTTAGAATTATTCATAAATTATACCAACTATTCCTTTTTCATTTTATTTATTTACTATCAATAATAGTGACGATGAACAAAACTTTCATAAAGTAGTTACAAGAATAGTAAAGGAATTGTACTTTTCAAAAAAACTTGACTTTAAACTTTAGAAAACCAGCAGCAGGATGAGTGTATCATCATCTTCACTGTTCTTGTAGTGTCATTTTAATCTGAATATAGGCTAGCTTCCTAAAATAACATCTTTTTGAAGAAAAAAATATGTAAGTACATAATGGAAAGTTATTCCCTTCCATTCTCCTATTTTGGAGATGGACTATTTAGACCTTCAGAACTGGAATAGGAATAGGATTTTTGTAGCTAAAAACTGAGTCTACATAAATGGGTCACCCTTACTTGCCTTGTCTTGTATAATTTGAATTGATAAAGTTTATTAATTGATAAAGATTAATCCTTCTAAATGAATATTTCCACATTAATGAATATCTTTCATACATATTAACAGAACCAGAGAATATGTACCTCAGAAACCAAGGAATGCTACAATGAAGATATCTCCAGTGACTCAGCAGTAAATTATTCACCGTTAGTATAAAAGTTTTTCAAAACTATTAACAAATGCACCTCTCAAATTCCTTTGTAGGATTGGCATTCTATTCTCTAAAATCATGTTTTTTATACATACTTTACAGATCAAGAGTTATATTGAAGTAATTATTCTAATGCCATTTTTTTTCCTTGGGGTATAAATTGTCTAGTTTATAGAAGAAATATTACACTTCAGTTCTCAGATAACCATGTAATTAGTGCTATATTTTGGGGCTGGACAGTTTTAAAATGTATTCCCATCTCCTAACTATTTTCTGCCATTCTCTTTACTTAATGTATCATTTTAAAGCAATCTAATTTAAGAGCAACAAAGCATGCAGATGAATGTAAAGAATGAAGTTGAGTTAGGGTTGTATTTATGAGATGGTTTATTATTTGATTGACATAAAACTATTCTTGTGGGTGATGAAAATCTATATTTAAATACTGATTTTTATGGCTTAAAAAGGTCCACAAGATAGAATATCATACTAAATTTAATTGGAAATTACAAATATTAATGATCAGATATGTGAAGAAAATCATATTTTGTGGATCAAAAATGAAAGGCTTGCATTCATTTTGAAATGAAATATGTTCTCTTTTGATATACTGAATATACAATATAATTCAGACTGTACTATTTCAGAATTTGATCATTGTATACAAGTTTTATCTTTAAACCAACTATGAAGAGTTTACTGAGAAAAGTATAAGTTAAATCACATCATTTTAAAATGAGGAAAATCAGACTGCAAGAGATCACATGAGTAGTCAGGAGAATTTGGAGCCCAATCCTCTTTTCTCTTATTCCTGACTTTAAAAAAAAAAAAAAAAAAGTGTATATTCTTGCCAGATCAAGGACCATTTATCTGGATTGTTCCATGTAGAATCTAGAACTGCAAAGGGATCTCCAATCACCCAGCCTAATTCCCTTCACAGTACTTATAGGCAAACTGAAGCTGAGAGCTGATTGGTCTGAGCTCTCATACTAAGTAAGGAAAGTTGAGATTCAACCTCAGCTCTTCTCATCCATTCCAATATGTCACCAAATAAGGACAGACTACCTCAGGCAGCAAAGTTCAGACCTAGGTCCTGTTCATTGACAATCTTTTCTCTTTCCTCCCCAGCCCCATTCTCACACACACACACACACACATATACAAGAATGAGAAGTTAGCCTTCAGGTGATTGCTATTTTTTAAAAATTGTTTGTAAATAGTCTCTGGCTAAAGAACTTTTGTAGAGTTGGGAGATGGTACCTAAAAAAAACTAATAATAATTGGGAAAATGTTGAAATTATTATTACAATAGGATTAATGAATAAATTGTAGCTGTTATTCATAGGCAACTTCCAAGATCTGTACCTGTTCTGGATGCTGACCTTCCAGGAAAAAATGAATCATTTCAAATAGAAGGTAATTACCACTTCACCAGTACGCACTGCTCATAGACTATCATTAACTTTCTGTTACTTTTAGAATAACGTCTAAAGTCTTTAGCTTAACATTCAAGGCCCTTTACCATTTGGGCCCAGTCCATGTTTCCATCCTTAACTTCATATTCCCTAAAACAGATCTAGACCTGGCTCATTCCTGCTTCTTCATCTTTGTTCATGTGATTCTTCTTGCCTCAGATGCCTGCCTTCCTTCTTCCGTGCCCTCGACTGTGCTCAGGGACCTCTCCCTCCTTTGAATTTCTATAGCATTTAATACCTATCCTCCTCATTTGATGTTTAAACAAAAGTGCTGGTTTTTCACATGCCTTTTCAGTAAAATTGTATGTTCCCCAAACAGTTCTTATCTTCACTTTTTGTGTTTCCTCTAGCTGCTTTTCTTATGTTATGCAAGTAGATGTTGCTTAATTTTTTGTTGGCTGATGTATTAATCAGTTCAACTAGATTCATTTTCTTGATTTTCTTTAAGTCAGAGGAATATAATAGACCTTTGGAGAATTTTACCAGGGGCCAGACAACATCTTTTCACTAGACAGAGTCACGTAATAAGTTTACCAAGACATTTCCTAAAACAGATACTTTTGCTTGCAACCTATTGTGAGTGTAGAAAACAACTTTCTGATCCTGACATGTCTAAGAACAATGTATTAGGTAGGGGGGATGGGGGTGGGGGGAGGAGAACCTTTTAAATTAATTTATCTATTAAATCCTTAGGAGAAAGCTCTCCTGTTTGTCAAGACACACTGGGGCTTAATATTGAGACTTCTTCTCCAAATGAAGAGGAGAAGCCACCAAACAGTGTCTTACCAAGAAGTGTGTCTGTTCGGCGCTGCAGTGTACGGAAAACACACACTGACATATGTCACCTTGAAACCTTAGACCATTTAGAAATTGATAATATGGCAAAGGAATTTTGTAAACTGGACAGCCTTGAATCTGAGGAAAATCCAGTAAACAATCTTGTCACTGATAAGCTAGACCAAAATATCTGTCAGTGGAACAAGAACCAAATTAATTTATCCCCAGCACTCCTTGAGCCAGATGTTCTTACTGAAACAGAATGTGTGGTGATGGAACCTGAAGTGAAACAAACTGAAATAAAAAGCAAAAACACACAACGAGGAAAAAGAGAACAGAAAGGAAAATCCGGTGGGATGCAGAAATCCAAGTGTGCATCAAAGGGCAGAAAGAGCAAAAGTGTAGGTAATAAAGCTCTTTCCAAGGAAAAAGTAGATGAGTCTATTGACTCCAGCGATGCCTACAATTTTAATTTTGAAGAACGTGTTCACATCACTCCTTTCCGTCAAAAGAAAGTGATTGATGATTGTGAGCAAGAAGAAATCAGCATTCAGTCTGAAATGAACAGCTCTGAATCAAGTATTTCAGAACGAGATTCTGGTGAACTCTATGTACCTTTTAAACAAAAATCCAAATACATGCAAAATCTGGACTCTTTTTTAAGTCCAGTCCAAATGAGACCCCGGTCCAAAAGGGTGCTCTTAGAGCAGAAGAAATGTATGGCTGAAACCAACCCTGAGAGCTCTGTACGAGCGGACACCAGCCACTGCATCAGTAAGTGAACCGTTTGTTTGTCGGCAACTTTGATGTTGATGGTAAATGATAGCTCGGTGCTGATATGTTCACCATATGTTTCTCTGGGGGAGGTTGGACAATCACCGTCTGTCTCTGGAGGGGGCTGTGAGGCTGATAATGTTGTGGGAAAACCATTCCTGTCTGTCTTTATCCCACTTAAGGCTGGCCTTTAAATGTGATCCCAGGCATATTGCAGATGCCCTATTAGTGACGACCACAGAAGCAAAAAATAAAAAGTTTGATGAAGAGATAAAATTGGGCCAAAATCAAAGAATTTGTATATATTGTAAAAAAAGAAAATTGTAAGGTCTATAAATGATGGATTGCAAACATAATTCAACCTGTTGAGTTGTTACATGTAAACATTAATGCTTCATCACTTCAAGTGACTTGATAATCTTTATGGATCAACCACCTATTCTCACATTTCCCATACTGTCTTCTACTCATCATATTTTCAGAAAATTATCTCACGTTTATATTTTAAGAAGATGAAAGTCATCTTGTAGGAGGCCCATCAGTTTGTTTGGCCCCAAAATCTGAGCCTGGAAATAGAAAGGAACTCTGTAAAGTCCACTACTTGAATTACTTACTGTCCCTCTTCAATGCAGTGTTCCTTGTCAGGTGACCTTTCCTCAAAGAGGCTAATGACAGGAAGTGTGGAACCAAACCTCTTGGCAGTTCATCCCAGCTAGAGAATGCTCTAATCAGATGTTCCTTTTTGTAGCTCCCACCTTTTTAGGCCTCAGTCTACCTGGCAAAACCTGGCAGTGCTCATGGTCTCTCAGTCTCCCAGCTCCACTTGCTTCTCCCAGGTAACACTAGGTCATCATTTCCTCCCTCTCCATGTTTTCTTGATTCCTCCTCCAGTTTATTAATAGCCATCACTAAGCAGAGCACTCAGACTTAGTAGAGAGTCAATACAAGTTTATCAGGCATTTGCTATGGGCCAAGCGGTGTCACTCAGGGCAGGAAATATAAAGAAAGGCACAGTATTCCATATTTGGCCCAATAGGAGGCCACTGTCCTTGTGGACACAAGATGCCTCCTGCAGACACATTAGGCTTCTATGATTGTAACAGTACTGACTTCTTTGGAACTTTAGCCAGAAGCTTCTATAATCCTAATTCTAACCCCTCGATGACATATTGTACTCATTATTGTATGTGATACTGTGCTGTGCATCTGTCTATGTCACTATGGGACTTTTTTTCCCCCCAAGGCTTCAAGGTTTAGTAATATGAACTCTTGAGTGTTGCTTACTCTTGTCTTAACCATTCCCTCACTTATTTTGCTCATCAGTCCTTTGTTAATTAAGTTTCACAGAGGCAGCTATCTAACCATTTCTCTAATCCTGAAATTCGGTTTGGGGTTTCGTTTTGTTTTTTAAATTAAATTACATAACTGACATTATTCCTCCTATATTTCATTTTATCATTTCCAATATGTTGATATCTCTTTTGAATATTAACTCTACCATTCAATGAACTAGGTGCTCCTCCTGGATTCGTTTCATCTGCAGACATGAGAGGCATGCTATCTATACTTAAGTCCAGGTCATTAAGTAGAACAGGACCAAGAATAAATCCCAAGCACACTCTGGAAACCACCTCTATTGGATTTTGCTTTTTTAGATCTAATTATGGGTCCATACTGGCCTGGCTCCCAATCTCTCTTAATTGTACTATGATCCATCTTTGCCCTTGAGCATTCATTAAATGACTTTGTCCTGTGACATGCTGAAAATAGGAATGCTTGCTGCACCAGACTCATAAATGAGATTAGTCTGACATGCTCATCTTGATTATTTTCTTTACTTGCAGTTACTGGTTCTTTTCTCAGTGTTTGCAAATTACCCCTTTCTTGATATGTTTTAGAATTGAGCCAGAAATCGAAGGCATACTTAAGACTCTGAAGTGGTGGAATAGACCCACTTTTCTTTTTTGAAGACTTGAGAGGATTGCTTTTCTCCAGGCAGGTATTGCCTGTCCCAGATTCCAGAACTAAGGTCACTGGCAGCGAAAACCTGTGAAAGATCATCCAGCTTAAACCATTTATTTTTGCATGTAACTGAGATGTGATGAATTAAGTGAATTGTCCCAGGTCACAAAAATTACATGACCAAGGTTCTGATCCACACGATGCCATGGTTATCCTGGAGCGTCATCCTTTCTATACCACTGTCATCACGGGACCTTCCCCTCCATTCCCCCCAAGGTTTCAAGATATAGAAACATGAATTCTTTTGAGTGCTGCTTCTTGTCTTACCATCTCACTGATCTAGCCTATCAGTTCTCTGTTAATTACATTTAATTGATCCTTTACATTCTAAAGATCTTCCTTAGTTGAGAAAGCTGAAGTAATAAAATTGTATATTTCTGCCTTCTCATTGTCAAAAGAACATCCTATTTAGGATAGCAAGACAAAAATGAATTTCTGACATCTGCTGGAGGACGGCCTACAGTACATCCATGAGGAATTTAATGTAGTGAAGGAAATGGGACTTTACAAAAGAGATATCAGATAAAGTGCTCTAGAAATATAATTTATTATCCTTGTGAAGCCATTTTTTCTTTCAATAGGAACCTATGATTTTATCAGCCTAAGTAATCCTGGTATGGAAAATCCCTCCAATGAGACAAATTAATTACTTACCTCCTATAGCTTCAGGAAGCTACCTGCTCAGGGCGCTGAGAGACAAAGTGAATTTCCTTGAACTTTCTCTTTCTTATTCCAAAGCTGTCCTGTTCTCTGCTTTGTCAAGCTTCCCTTTAGCTCATTTATAGCTTAAGTTAAAATGGTATACACAAAAGTAAGCACTATCAACCAGGGCCAAATATAATAGGAATATTCCTTGAGTTGTATAGACACTATAGCTGACAATTTTAGTGTTTCAAGGCTTAAAAAACATTTAACTTATCTCATTTGAATGTCATAACAACTCTGGGAGATTTAGTGGAAGTATTGTATATCATCACCATTTTTCAATGAGAAAATTGAGATTTCAAGAAGTTAAAGGGATATACCACATGCACTTCTACTGCCGGCTATCAGTAATGATTACAGTGATGGCAAGTTGCTCTTTTTTCATTTATTTCTCCTCCCAGTTTAATCTAAAAATGTTTTGAAAATTTTCTACTCATTGGGTCTCAGGCCAAGTTTTCTACACACTTCCCCACCACTACTTTTTATAGTTTTGTGAAGCGGCATTTTTAAACTTTCACCCTCATCTCTATAATGTTTTATTATTCAATTATATATATTCAGCCTCTGTTGCCAGGGGCTTCTCTGTTACTTCTCTGGCCCAGGCAGGAGATCAGTTGTTTTTGATCAAGATGTTTTCTAGATTCTTCTGGTCTCCTTTTTATAGCAACTGACAAAGTTTATATATGAGATAGCAAGGAGGAATGGATAGAGAGTCATCCTTTAGGTCAGGAACCCCCAAGTTTATGTCTCACATTTGCCATGTACGTGGGCATTGGTAGGAAAGTTACTGAGCCTTTCCACACCCTTGGCCATGTCCCAAAGACCACTAGGTGCCAAGCAATCATAGCCAATCCTCACACAGGAGCACCTAACACCAATGGATTGCAGCCCAGGACCAAAAAGATCATTTTAGGAAAAATGACTCCTGTTTTTCGGAGTAAGCTGACTTCTTTAGGCTTTGTTGAGTCCATTTGGATTGCACGGAAATTTCTTCTTCCGTTAAACATTTCTGTGCATTTAAGGTTGATTTTTGACTTGCTCCAACTTAATGGCGCAAACTTCCCTTCACCCCATCTTTTTTCTTTCCCTTCTGGCTGATGGTTCTAACCAAGGCCAGCCTCACTCCCCTGGGTTTTCTATTACTCTTCTTTCCATATCTTCCTCAGACTTGGGCACTGTCATTCATCCCTTTTCTCTCTCAAATCTTTGGTCTCTTCCTTGGTTCCCTCTTTATTCAGTTGTATTCTCAGAGTTTGTCTTATATGTATCAAAAGTTGCATTAGGTAAACATTCTGATTTCTCTAAGCTTAGGTTGCATAATTAAAAGCAATTTTAAGCTTTTTACTCTTTCTGGCTTACGCTTCAATGAATGTTCTTTCCATAGGTTCACCTTCTGAAACTCAACAATCATTTCATCTCAGCTTGAAGGATGTCACCAATATCCATCAGACTTCTGGTGCAAAAAGCAGAAAACATTCCATGCCATTCAGCAAGAGTGAAGAAAGTTCTGCTTTGCCCCTGCGTAAGCGCAGGTGTACCCTCAGTGTCAATTATAAGGAACCTGCACTTGCCACGTATGTTAGAATGGGTTTTTGGTGGGGTGGTGCAGAGGGTTGTGGATGTCGGGACAGAACATATGTGTGATTTAATTCACCTGTGATTCTGACTTGAATTACAAAAGTAATATGTGAATTTTAGGATTATTTCTAACATCTTACTTTACTTTCATAGAAAATTGAGAAGAGGAGACCCATTTACAGATGTATGTTTTTTGAATTCTCCAATTTTCAAGCAGAAAAAGGACTCTAAACAACGCAGATCTTCAAAGAAGCATTCTTTGTCCAAATACGATGAAGCTTTTGTTGGATGTCGTTGAAATTCATCTTATACTCTCTTGCTTGAAAAGAATTGATGGTGTTATTGGGCCAAGAGTAGGCAGAAGCATTGATGTGAAAAGTTCTGTTTTTAAAGCACTATTGTGTTTTAAAAACGTATCTTCAAACATTTGACATTAGTTTTTTTTTGTTGTTTCCTACTGTAGATGAATAACTTGTCTTACCTTAAAAGCTTAAATGTATTATACTACGTAAAGCCCCTAGTTTTAATGAAAATTATATTTCCTATAGTAATTGTAGAGAAAATTGTGATGGTTAATTAGACAAACTAAAATCTTTAAATTAGTAAACTTCACACATTTCTGTTCTCCCCATATATGGGGGATCATAACTGTGAAATGTCTTAAAAGACAAGTAAAGAATCATTCAAAATTAATTATTCATTTTCATTATCTGCTAACAATAATATTTCTGGTCACTTTGTATGATTCAGTTTGACTTTTTGTAGCCTTGTATATATCTTCTTAAATTTAAGAAATCTGTTATACCAGAAATAATAAAAGTTTTGTAAGCTAGTACTGTGATAATTGTCTTCTCTTAAAGTATGTTTTCTTTTTTATTAAGCAGAGTACAGAATTTCATGACTGGAGCAGTTGTCTTGGAGCTTTAATGTGTAGGATCTCTTACTAGCGAATCAAAGCCACAAAAGAATAAATGACTACTTATCTGGACAAACTCAAAGGAATGTCCCTTCACTTTTGGTTTTATACTATAGGGCTGGCCAAAGCAGCTTCCTTCATTTTCACCAGGCATTGACCCAAATTTTACCTTATCAATTTGCTTCAATACAAATAAGAAAATTTTGTTAACAAAATAGAACACTGGCTAAACAAGCATTTACCTTTTCCCATTTGCTATCTCAGTAGTTCCTTAAAAACATAAGTAAAATGAAGGCACAAGGATGTGTCATGAAATCCTTCCAATGTGATTAAAAGAGAGAATAAAGCCTATTTGTGCCTATCTTCTGCTGCTCTGTTAAAAGTAAGAAAAATTTAACTAAAGAAATGTCTCTGGGTTCACCATTGCAAGTTGCCTTATTACATGAGGCATATACTTTACAAAACTGGGATTTCATTGATGTAAATGTTCCTCCATCAGTGGAGTGTAGGATGTTTTCAGGGAAAACTAGTATCCTTCAGTGAGTTAGGAAGGTGTCTACTCCAAGCTTATGAAGACTTCCCTTGGAATGGGCAAATGAGAGCAGTTTGTTCCAGTGGCCCTGAATGCAACTGAAAAGGGGCACTTAGAGCCCAATAATTCAGAAATGCCAAGTTCATGCACCATATCCTGAGCCATGAGGGGTCGTTTGGATTTTGTCTTGCCACTGGACTTCCGTAACTCTGGAAAGGAGGGAAGCCAACTTTGCCCTTCTCTTCTTCACTAACCCAATTTATGCTCAAGTCAAAAGACATCACCCATACCATTGTGTCATTTCTACCTCGAATTCCTCTAGTGACAGGAAGTGATGAAGAGGCAGGTGCAGATACACTGGGAGCTGTGGCCACAATGGTGTACACAGGCAGTCTGGGATATGGGGCCATCTCACTCGACTGCAACGACAGCAGAATTTGACAACCCCTCAGTTTCTAATCCATCTTTTTGAAGACTTGCCCTATTCGCCACCTGCTATACAGAAGGGACTAGAAAAGGACCCTAAAATTATTTGCTTCACCCAACCCTAAACTGCCTCCAATGGCAGACAGGGATCCATCCCATCCTGAGGTCAAAACAAAGCACAAAATGAATCCAGCAGATCTCAAAGGTAACTCCTATTGCTAGACAACTCAGCAGTTACTGAATCCAAATAGCCCTGAGTGAAATAAGGCTCCAGTAAATGAAGGCCAGCAGCCAAATGCAGTTTTCTGGAGTGGCTGCAGTGAGCAGGATTGCTGTGAAGCCAGCATAGTCTTTATAATCAAAACTGATGTATGCCTGCCAGAAGGAGTAAAGGGTAGGATCATGATACAATTGTCGCTTGCAGGAAAGCACCATGTTCAAACGATTGTCTTTACCTCCCACTGTGACAAACTGATGAGTTCAAAGAAAAATTTTATCCTCATAATCAGTGTGCCAAAAAAGAACAGGTTTATAATTCTGGGTGACTTGGGAGTAGTCACACCCCAGACATGGTAAGAAGTTCATGGAAGGAATGGCATTGAAAACAGCAATGGTGACTTGAAGATTCATGCATCTTGTAACTTAATCATCAGTACTGTCTTCCATTTACCTAAATGCAATAAAACCTCAAGGATGCAAAACAATATTGTCATTTAATAAAGTATGTCATTGTAAGAGGATAAAAGATGTAAAAGTTATGAAGAAGATAATATGGCGCCGAGATGATAAGTTGGACTGACTAGAGATACTGTTCAAGCTGAACATTCACATTTGACAAAAGTGATGATCCCAAGGCAAGAAGACTTAAATGGCAACAGATTAGAACACTTCTGAGTGTGAACATTTTGTTGCTAACTTGGAGGGAAAATTGAGCCAACACATGGTTGGCAATGGTGGAGCAGAAAAGAAGTGGGCATTTTTCAGACTGGTGACTAGGACTGCATTTATTCATCTGGGCCAGAGCACTAGGTGGCATCAAGATTGTTTCAACAAAAAGGATTGAGAAATTAAAAGCTGGTAAATAAAGAATGAGAGCTCCACAGGGTTTACCAGCAGGATAGTACAAACATCTCTTCTCCCATCAAAAGTGAAGTGCTAGAAAAACTTGGAGATGTAGGATTCTTGACTCAGTAAGAAGGCAGGTGAAATTCAGCTTTATGCTGACAGAAACAATCCAGAGCATTTTATGATACATTGAAGGCTCTTCATGGGCCAAAAATCTATGATGCATCTTCACCACTCAGTGCTGATGGAGCCACATTGATAAATAAGGACAATACATGATGGACTGAATATTTCCATAATGTTCTCAGCAGTCCATCAATGCTGAAGCCATTGACCATTTACCTCAGGTTGCTGTCTAACCAAACCTCAAACTAAAGAAGCTTTGAATAGCATTAAGCTTCTCTTATTTGGCAAAGTGCCCAGTGCTGATTCTATTCCAGCTAAGATTTACAAGGCAGGAAGTCCACTGGTCATAAAAGCTGACATTTTCTGGGTTACATGGCAATAGGAGCTTATCCCCCAGGAATTCCAAGATATCTCTCCTCTATGAAGGAAAGATAAGTAGGTTGTCTATGACAATCCCTGGGGGAAGTAGGGTTCCCCTGACATTCCTTCTCTCAATCATTCCCAAAGTTCTCCCTAATAGGTTGGTCTTTCACCTGGAAGATGGTCATCTACTTGAGAGCCAGTATAGCTTCAGAAAGACCTGAGGAATGGTCAATCTGGTGTTTACTGTCCAAAACCATTGTAGAAATGCTGGGAGCAAAACAGATTGTATATAGTGTTCATCGATCCGATCTACACTTGATACTGTAAGTCATGAGGGCTTTTGGAAAATCATAGCAGAATTGAGTTCCCAGGAGTTCATCAGTGTTGTACTGTTCCATAATGGCAAACTTGTATTGGTTCTGAATTATGAATGATCATTTTGCCCTTTCTTAATCACAGGGCTGTATGCTTACTCCTATGCTTTATAGCATCTTTTCAGCAATGTTGTTAATACCTTCAACAGGTATTAATGTCAGCTACTAAACTGATAGTAGGTTATTTAACCTGAAAAGACTAGACGCCAAGATTAAAGTGGAAGGAGAGTTGGTGCATGACTTTATTATGTACTCAATGCAATCTCTGAAACTGAGATACAATAAAGTGGATTCGCCCTCTGCTCCTCGTGCTAATTTTGGCCTAACACCATCTAGAAAAGAGGTTCTTCACTAGTCAGCACCATACCATATGTGGAATTAGCTGTTACGTGCAATTGGAGAAAATTTGAATGTTGTGGATAAGTTCAGTTACCCTGGCAGTAGGGTTTCTAGAGATGTACTCCTAGATGATGAGATTGATGTACATGTTGCCAGAGCTAGCTCAGTGTTTGGAAGGTTCCAAATGAAAGTGTGTGATAGAAGTTCTAGTCTGAAAACATTTAAAAATTCAAAGAAGTTACATATTTTATGTACTAAACTGAACTTTACAGAACCATTATGCTGATCTCATTCTTCTATGCTTATGAAACCTGGACATTAAACCAGTCCCATGCCAGGAAACTGAATCACTTCCATTTAAATTATCTTAGATTCTGAAGATGACCTGTCATAGACAAAGTACCAGACACCAAGGACCTTTTTGAGGTAATTTCTGTGACATGGGTGACACTCGCAACAGACCACTCGGCATGGCAAGAGTGTATTGAAGAAGGGCACTGTGTTCTATGAACAAAATTGAATTGCAACAACTCAAAAGAAACATGAGATGTGCAGATGTAGAAACATTCCACTCCAAATGTCCATGAGAATTATTTGTGCCCAATCTATGAAGATTGCTGACCTCGAGTTGGACTGAATGACACAGACACACCCTATTATATTCTTGTCCATGTTCTTCCTATTCCATAGAGGATGTGCCCAACATATCTTTCAGCTTTTGGGTTTATGGTATAGGAAGCTGTGTTATACATTGTTCTCATTCATGTTTTCCACATTGTATTATCTACCACTCTGTGGTTCATTCATCTGAAGCTTCAATTTTAATTTTTTGGGGGATTTTTTATTTTCCCCATTTTATTTTTCCCCAGTTATGTGTAAAAACAATTTTTAGCATTCGTTTTTAAAACAGATTCCTTCCCTTTATCTACCTATCGAGAATGCAAGCAATTCAATATAGGTTATGTATATATGTAGTCATGCAAAAAATTTTCATAATTATGTTGTAAAAGAAAACACAAAAAAGAAAACACCTTTTAAAAATCCAAGAAAAATAAAGCAAAAAAGCCTGCTTCAATCTGCTTCAACTGATGGCACCATCAGTTCTTTCTTTGGGTATGGATAGCATTTTTCATCATACCTCCTTCTGAGTTGTCTTAGATCATTGTATTGCTGAGAATTTTTTTTCATTCATTATTAACTTGCAATATTGCTATTACTTTGTGTATAGTATGTTTTACTTTGCATCAGCTTATGGAAGTTTTTCCAGGTTTTTCTGAGAGCATCATTTCTTATAGCACAATAGTATTCTATCATAAATACATAAATACCACAATTTAGCCATTCTCCAATTAAGGGACTTTTCCTCAACTTTCAATTCCTTGCTCCCAAGAAAGAGCTGCTATTAGTATTTTTTTGGTACATAGGACTTTTTCCTTTTTCCTTTTTTTTCTTTTTTAATCTCTTGGGATAGAAATAATGATGGAATTGCTAGGGAAAAGAATATGTATGGCTTGATAACCCTTTGGGCATAATTCCAAATTGTTCATTCAACAGAGTAGTTGAATAGAATTCACAACTTTAGCAAAATTGGATTAATGTTTCTTTTATCCCACTTTCCTTCCAAAATTTGTCATTTTTCTTTTCTGTCCTATTAGCCAACCTAATAGGTATGTGGTAGTATTTCAGAATTGTTTTAAGGTGCATTTCTCCAATACAGAGAGCATTTTCCCCCCCCCAATATTTATTACTTCATCTGAAAACCATTCACATATTTTGATAATTTATCAATTGAGGAACAGCTTTTTATAAATTTGATTCAGTTCTCTACTTATTTGAGAAATGAGGCCTTTATCAGAGAAACTTATGAAGTCTCAATTTTCCAAAATTATAGTATTTCAAGATTCAAAACCATACAGCCGAGATATGGTGGAGCCAGCTATTCCTGGCTTATGATTTGTCTATTTGTGAGCATTTACACCTCAAAAAGCAATCAGGGCTTTGATTTATGTTGATCAAAATGAGATCATTTTGTATCTCTTTTACCTAGAAAGCCAGTAGTTAAATATTATTTATTATGTATTCAGCATAACTAGATGAACATTTGTTTTAAAAAGTGGTCCTTTATAACAAAGATTTCCTTGGGCTTGTTAAAAACCAACAGTTTCTCAAATGCAATTGAATACTTTTACATAATCAATTCTTATCCTAACATCCTTTTCTAGTGCCTGTCTCAGACACTGCGATAAAAGGAGCTAATTTGCTGGGTGGCTGACAGGTATTTTTCATCCATTTAGTTTTTCTTGTATCAAATGGAATCTTTTTAATAATGAAACTCAATGAGATGTTAGACTAATGCAGTCAGCACACTGCCATGTGTTACACATGTGCCATGCTCCCATATACAAATCGATATCACTGAACTCGTCTCTATGCCTTTTCGATGACTGCCCCTTTGTCTCAGATGTTCCACCTTCTCACTCCTCGTTTCTGACTCAGTTCAGATCCCCAAAACAAGAGACTCTTCCTCTCCTCCATCCATCTCAACCTCCCCAGAGCTTCCTTCCTCCTCCGCTCCCACTTAGTGCCTACCTCTGGGATTATTTATCTTGTTCAGTAGTGGTTTGAACTCAAATAGAAAAAAAAAGGACTAATAATCTTTACTTAAAAACCTCTGTGGTGTTCATATTGACTTAGCTTTAAAATGTGATTACATGGTTTATTATTTGTGAAATATTTCTATTACATTTTAATCTGACTCAGATGTTGTGAGCTACATGGGACCAGCTAACTGCATCATAAATTAAATAATTGTGGATGGCCATATAACCAAAGTTGAATTTTTAAAAATTTCAGTTTTTATATTTTCTATTGTTTTCACATCTCTTCTTTCGACTTTTTATTTTATTCAAATTTCATCTCTAAGCAAAGTATCACTAGAATTTATTTTCTCTGGTCTGTAAATAAGCTTAATAACATTTTAAATTTATCAGACTTGAAATGTAACAATTAAAAAATGTCTTCCAAGCTGAGGTCCTCTTGGTAAACAATACAGCTATTTCACAATCTTCCTTTTATTGGACAATTTTGTTGAAATAAAATTCCCATAGTCTAAATCACAATTACTGAAACCATCTATTCTTTATATTCCTCTGGTCACAAATATTTCATTTCCTTCAGTTTGAAGCAATCTAAATTTCCTCACATCAGGGAGTTTTTCCATCCCATTCACTCTTAATGGAGCTTTATTATAAATTTGACATAGTTATTAGCTTAACCCTGAGCTTCCCTCTTCTTATTTTCCACCTTTAGTTTTATCAGCTAAAGACATGGCTGAATTTACTATACATTAAATATCCAAAACCTTATAAATGCCTTTTCTGGGGGCTCTCATTGTCCTTTCAACCAGTTTTCTTTGTGCTGTCAATCCTTATCAGTGGCATTTTCCCTTATAAAAATTCTGTTACCTGGGGGACAAAAATGTGTGCTTCTTTTTCTGGCATTTAAAAGCCCTTTCACATTACTCCCAAATTACATTCTTGATGAACTGCTGCTATTGTCTCTAGCTGACACTTCATGTCACATCTTTAGTCACAGGAACCTAAAATTTAAAGCTGGGAATATCTTGGGGGTCAAGTCCGAACTTCTCATTTTACAGATGAATAAAATAGCTCAGAGAATTTAAAAAGCCTTGCCTAGGTTCACATAGCCAGACTCTGAGCCCTATTCTTTGAGGCACCTACCTGAAGCTCTTCTTCCTTCACTTCCTTCCTTCCTTCCTTCCTTCAAAAGGATCAGTCAGGAGCCACTTTGAAGCTTTTCCTGATCTTCCCCATTATTACTGCTCCTCTCCTCTCCATAACTGTACTTGATAAATACAGTCAATGTATACATCGTGGCTTCCTTACAGTAGACTTTTGCAAAATATTGCTTGGCTCCGTGGTAGGTGATTGTTCCATAAATTTGTGTTGGTGTCCATGACTTTGCCTTGGTTTCCCCCAAATGCTCCTAATGTCTTTCTTCATCTGACTTCCCTTGGTGGCCCCATATCATTCCTGTTAGTTGTGAGCACACCTTTAGGCTGACTGGTGAGCTCCATTTCCCTTGCTTTTAATTAAATGAATTTAATTCATTCAATGTGTCAATATATGCACCCTTACAGGTCTGATTGGGGAACAAAGTCATAATTAAAAGGAATGCCTTTTGCAAGCCTCCAACAGCTTTGTATTTCAGCTGGCATGGAGGCTTACACCTAACATTGGTAGGCACTTAAGTTTATTGACTGACAATTAGCACTCAAGAAGAAATGGAATCCCAACAGTTTCTCTAACTTAACTCAGGACTACACAATGTCTTCTACAGGCTATGGGCTTGTTCCATATTGAGTTAAATCATTAATCTACAAGCACTTACATACTACATGTGTCGAAAAGATGCAAGAGCCCACTTTGACAGGCTAAGGGTTCCATGTTGAGTTGGAGCAATCCACAGGAATTCACAAGTACGTCTTGTGTATGTGCTAAGAGCCAGAAATAGAAAGAAAGCTACAAGTAGCCTTGCCTTCAGGAAGCTTATAAACTAATGGGGAAATGAAAACATGATGCTCAGTAATTGAAACCAAAAGCCTATGATGAATAATTAATCCTTTCTCATTCATAGTATTAAAGAAAATCCCTTGGAATAAAAACACAACATGCCAGAAGATTTGGAACTTTTTAAAATATAATTTAAAACTATTTTGTACCAGTACAATATATTAATTTTTACAAATGTAAAATTTTATCAGCTGTTAAAGCATTTGCAAAAACCACACATCCTACTTCAGCTTTTATTGCACAATATCTATATGAAAATATTAATTTTTAAATTAGAAAACATAAATTATGCTTTCAATATAGAAGAAACAATCTGATTTTTTTTAAGACAATACTATGTAAGAAAATCTACCCAGAAAATAACCAACTTTCACAGGTTACCAAGCTCAACAGATGTTATACAATGCCCAGTTGACAAAACATTTAAAACCAGTACCAGGGAACCTTCTTACAATTGCATCTCTGTACTCCATAATAAGTTTATTTATATCCAAGTCGGTTAAAAAAAAAAAAAAGTTGAGGCATTTTTTAATGTGAGCAAGTTTTCCAAGTAGCTCTTTTCCATACCTATTATCATGGTTCCAATGTGACATTGATTGGCCCAACGAAATTCTGCAACCTATCCATACACTCATTTTCCCTCACATACTCTATTTCTGGCAAATTCACATCCAGTGATTACCTCTGTTATCGCTGTAATCATGAGGTTTTTCTACCCAATATAAACAAAGGTTAAGATTCAGTCTTTTACAAAATAAAGTTTATATAATTGCATCACAAAAAAAAAAAAAAAAATTAGTGTCAAGGACATTAAGTTTGGTCTTCCTTGGTATTTTGTAGGAGATGGTTTTCCCAGAGCTGGACTGGTAAAATGTACCACTGTTCCCCGTAGTGTAATCCGTAAACATATCCCAGTGTTGAGCTGAAATGTAATGACAACATAACGAAGTTGTAGAATGGAGTTGGAATGGGACAGGCTTCTGGGTGTGATACCACCATAGTAATAAAATACTGACTGTAAAACTCGGTAGAAAATAGATTTCCCATAGACAAATGCAGAACCTGGAGGACTTGTTTGGTGGGATCTTGCAATAAGCTGATGTCCTTGAACATACTATGGGGATAATTTTTTTTTTAATTCGTAAATTTCACAGAACAAGAATATGACTATTTTTTAAAAAAGTAGACAGGCTCCAGTAAAACATGTGAATGAATGAATGAATGAATGAGCCCCTACTCTTGGTGACTCAAGTAGTTCTTGAGGCTACTTGAGGAACTTATGTCCTGCATAAGCAAAGTGAGAATAGGACATGACACATCTATCTGGTGAAAAGGAATATGAAAATAGTGGTCATGAAGTCCCAAGTTAATATAGGTAGACAGTATTTTTTTAAAAATCCAAATTTTTAGAAAAAGTCTTAGCGGTACAGAATGTCCAAAGAGACTCAGCCGCCTCCCTTCAGATTCGCATACTCCAGAACTGCTCACAGCACCTCACCTAGATGAGTGTTTTTAAAAATATATATATATATTTATAAAAGGTCTACAATGAGACCTCAAACATAATGTATTTCACCTTTTTAAAAAAAGGACTTTTAATTACTCTTCCCTTCCTTAATGTTCTCCTGAACAAAATAAAAATAAACTCTGTCACTCCATTAGAAAACAAACTAAAGACATTCATGGTCTGGAAATTTTTCCAAAGCCCCCAAAACTTGGTACTATGTGCAATCTCCTCCCATGTAGGCCTGGAGGAAATCCCTGATTACCTACCACGGAACATACTCCTAAATTTTACACACCGTAGAAAATGTACATTAATAGTAAAGAGTAAAATCTATTTCATAAAATAAAAATGTTCTGTAACTTCCATTTAAATACACATCTGAAAAGCTATAAGAGTAGTTTGTTTTTGTTGTTTTGTTTTTTTGGAAAAGTGCTAGTTTAAAACATGTATAAGTATCTTCAATACATTGTCCTGGTTCTTTGAAACTGAACTCCATTCATCAGGCCTGGTGACATTTAAATGCTACAAGGGAGAAGAAAAAAAAAAAGTTTTCACTTGTCAATTAATCCAGCTTCCTTAATTTTGGTGAAGAAGAATTTCTCCAGGATATTGGCACATTTGTAGTATTCGCTCTCAGGGGGGTTGTACTCTTTGCAATTGGTAAATACCCGCTGTAAGTCTGCCATGAATAATTTCTTAGATACGTAGTACCTATTCTTGAGCCGTTCACTCATGGTTTTCAAATCTGTGTAAGAGAGAAAATATCAACAGTCTTTTGATTCCTATTCATATTATCTGATAAACAGGATCGACAAATTGAATCAATTTGATTAACTAGATTACATGTTTTGGCACAGAAACACTGAAAGAACCACCTGGAGAATCCCCGAGTATGAGAACTCCTCCATCAATTAAGACTGCAACCCATTCGTGTCATATACAAGTCCTAGGGAGTTGGCCTGGGATACTGGCAAGAGATTTGACCAGGGTCACACAATTACAGGGACAAAAGCGGGACTTTTCCAAGCTTCTACGTGCACAGCCCTGTGCTTTAAAAATGCCTTCAGTCCAATCACACACCCGATTCAGCTTTAATAAGATTCTCACTTGGAGATCCAGAGTTGTGAATGATGGAGCTACAGATGAATCATAAAATTCTACAACAGAAAATATTCTCTGCTAATCAACTAGCCCCAAGAAGATTGTACACATGAAGAAAGTGAGAAATGATTAGATGAAGAACTATCTAAACTTGCAGAGACCATGCTTCCACATGGACTTAGCAAAGAGACTTCTCCCTCTAGTCAAAAATGACCAGTGTGACTTCTTCTGTTCCTTTCACTAAATTCTTTTGAGGCTGCCTAGATCTGGATAAATGATACAAATGCAAATACTCTGCTGATCAATATATTATTGAACCCTAAAACTCCTTTAATTTCCCACTTATTGGTGAAGAAATGAGCAGCGTCCCTTAAGACTTGTTTTAAAATTGTGAAAAATTAAGGTTAAGACATTCAAATTCAAGCTGTGGTCATCAAGTGTTCATCTAGCCATACAAAGCTTTGTTACTACACTAGAAAAGTTTTAAAGCAACCCCTAATTTGGAAACTGTAGGAGATTACGACTGGAACCCATAGCTGATGGAAACAGCAGCTTCCACAATTTTCCTTCAAAAGATCTACTAATTCCCCTAGCAGTCATGTATGCTGCCTTTAACTTGTTTTGAATATAAATCTGGAAACAGCTTTCAAAATTATAAATGTGATCATTTTATAAGGGGGCAGGGGGAAAGGGAGGAAGCTAGCTAAGCACATTTATCTACCATTACCAGGTCCATATGCTTTCAAACTTTAATAATTGTTAGGCTATATGCCAGGCACTGTGCAATGAGCTGGAGAAACAAAGTAAGAATAAAACCAAATACAGCCCCTGAGCTCAAGGAGCTCACCTACTAATGGGGAAGACACCATGAATCCACCCAAATATACAAGACACATAGTGATAAGGAGGAAGGCTCTTAGAGGACCCAGAAAGACCTCTATAGAAAACTGAAACTAGAAGAAAACCAGGGAAAAATAGATATAATCAAGCGGCTTTTCAATTAAAAAAAAGTTTTTTTTAGTATGCATCTCTAAAATGGTGAGGGGATTGTATAACCTGTAGGAGAGAGAGAATTAGCATCTAGCTCAGGAGAGCCCTGGATTTATAATTTCTCTCTGATATCAGCTGCGTGACCATGGAGACCAATCAAAAAATCTGTTAAAATAGGGACAACAATACCTATATCTAGGTTATTGCGAGGCTGAAATGAGTTGAAACTGCACATATAGAATGCAATGTCATTGTCAATTGTTTTCATGAGACATCCAAAATTCAAGAAATAAAAAAAAAGAGAAAATTGGAATGCTAGTGTCAACTCCTTTATGAAAAGGGAGATTTCCCAACAAGGAAAACCTAGTGTAAAAATTTCCTCTCCCGATTCAGAATGGCAACCTGTCTGCAAATTAAGGCAACAGATTCTTAGAATCACAGATATGGAACTAGAAAAGTATTCCTGAGATTATTTATCCGATGATTTCTTAACCTAGGCACTACAGACACCCAAGAGTTCCATGAATAGATTTCAGGGGATCCAAAAAACCTGGATCAGTAAAAAACCTAGATCTTTATTTTCACTAACCTTTGCCTGAAAAGTAGCATTTCCTTCCTTTTTGAAAGTAAGCTACAAACCATTTGCCTAAGAAGTGTGTAAGTTCAGCAGACTGAAAAAGGTCTCAGGAAGGACAGGAGATTGTTAGTTGACAAAAAGAGACCAAAAGGGACAAACTTTCAGTGGGCCTTTGGAGTTCCAAGAAAATATTTGAATATATTTCTTGCTGACTTCCTACCACATTACCTTCCTGTCCCTATGAACCCGTCATGACCATTTCACTGAGTTATTCATGAGATTATAGAGGATCCATTGGGATTATCTTGGCTAGGGACATCAAACTTAACAGATCCAGATCGCTGTGGATTTCATATTGATTTAGAAAAACTACAAATTAACATTTTATTTTCATTTTGTTAAATTTGTTATTTTTGTTATTTTACTTATCTTATAATTTTCCAATTATATTTTAATCTGATTTAAGTAACCACTTGTGGGTCTCAAAATGGACACTGCTAGTCCAGGTCACCCTCTTCACGTTAAAGATGAGGAAACTGAAGTTCCATTAAGTAGCTTGCTTTTTCCAGGTTTGACTGTCCTAATAAAGAGAGGGGATGGATTTAGAACACTATGTCCAATTAAGCATTCTTTCTACCATCCCAGGGTTCCAAAGCGCTTGAGAAAACAAAGGAATTTGTCCTCTACTTTTCATTCCTTTACACCCTTAAGTAAGATAGAAGATCCCCAAGGCTGTTGGTTATGCAGGTCATATCGATATTTACTGTATTGGAAATTAAACCAATTTAACATTATTAGAACCGTGCAGGCCCTCCGAGACTACTGTGAGAGCTGCTGTATTCCAGCCAAGATGAGAGGATGAGGAGGAAATTGAAATCAATGAGAACTGATAGAGAGCACTCTAATTCCTGGGAGGCCGTCAGGAAGCAGCAGTCTCTCAGAGTCAGTGGGGGGGGAAGAGGGCATTCAGCAAAATGGGATGCTGCCAAAAAAGGATTCACGGGGACGAGAGATCATTAGAACTCTAGAAATGAGAATTGTTGGTGAGCCCAGAGGGAGTAGTTTCAGAGAGAGCCAGAGAGGAAGGAGAGAGACAGAGACAGAGAGACAGACAGAGATAGAGAATCTTTGTGTGTGTGTGGTTTTGAGGATGGCCTTGAGTGCAGCAGTTCTCAAAGCAATCTCTGAGGAACTGCAAGGTTCTAATAATACTAAACTGGTTCTATTTCTAATATAATAAATATCAATAAACATGATCTATGAACCCAAAATCTCTTTGGGCTTCTCTATCATATTTAAAAGATGGCATGCTCGATGGCATAATGAGTGCAGAAATCAAAAAGTTTGAGAACCAGTGTTGGTCTAATGCTAACTACTTCTTTACCTATATCAATCAGTAAGCATTTATTTCCTATCAAGTGCCAGGGAGACAAAGTTAAAAGTGACATAATCCCTGCCCTAACGACGCTTACATTCTAAGAGAGGGAGGAAGACACCAATAGACAGAGTATTCCAAATGTCTGCTTGGATTTAAGTTTTAGTAACTTGATAACAAACTATTATACAATGGTATATATACAAATATATTTGTGTAATTTTGGATAGGAAAGTACCAGTACGTAGGAAATTTGAAAAGACCTTCTGATGAAGTAAGTGATGGATCTGAGACTGGGAATCCTAAAGGAAACCAGGGGGGTCCAAGAGGTGGAGGAGAGGAGGTGACCATTCCCATAACTATAATTACCATCTTTATTCAGAAGATTCACAAATTTGTATCTTTAGCCCTGCCCTCTCCCCTTGACCATCAGACCAGTATTTCCAACCACATGTTAAATAGCTCCACCTGGATGTCCCATTGCCTAATTAAACATGCCTAATTAAAAAGCTCACCATCTCCCCACCCCAATTTATAATAATAATAACAATGATGATGATAACTAACATCGATACAGTGCTTGCTATGTTCTAGGCCCTGACTTTACAATAATTATTTCACTTGATCTTCACAACCCTAAGGTATTATTATCTCCACTGTACAAATGGGGAAATTTAAACACCTTAAGGGAGTTTCTCAGGATCACACGGCTCCCAAGTGTTTATGGTTGGAAAGGAACTCTGGTCTTCCCGACTCCAGGCCCAATGTTCGGACCATAGCAATACCAAGTTACCTTTCTATGTAGTCAGAGCCTTTTCTTCTTTCAGGACCTAACTCAGAAATCACCTCCCAGGGACAAGCAGTAGCCAAATCTCCCTTCAGTCATTCTTATGATCCTAATCACTTCTCAGTGTTTTAAAATGTTTTTTGACCTGACTCGCCCCCCTACTGGGCTCTAAGAAGCATAAGGAGAAGGGCTCAGCACAGTCACAGAACCTCAGATAGCAAGGGACTCAGAAGTTCAGACACCTCACGGTACAAGGGGCCTCAGGGACATGCTGGTCATGGGATGGCAGCCCGGGAGCTGGCCCTCACAAGCTCGTGTCCCATCCCTCCCTCTTACAAAGAAGGAAACCGAAGTCCAATGACTTCAACAATGGCTGAACGAGCCATGACTAAAAGGAAGGCTGAACCTGAAGAGTGTGTGCACACAGTGCGGGCAGACAGCTAACAGGGGCCGGCTCTGAAAGACAGCTGAGAACACCTCAACGAAGCCCAGAAACACTGAGGAAAGGCCACGATGATCTTCCCCCTCCTTCCTCTTCTTCCCCAAAGATACCATCACATCAACGTTCCATATCACTGCCATCCCCAAGGTGTGCAGGTCAGCCCACCACAAGTGCCCACACACCACCACACACACACACACACACACACACACACGCACACACACACACACAATTCTCTCTCTGTCTCCATCTCTGTCTCTAGTTCTGTATATCTGTGTGTCTGTCTCTGTCCATCTGTGTGCTCTCTCCAGCTCCTGTTTCTGTGTTTTTCTCTCTGTTTCTCTCTCTTTGTCTCTTTTTCTGTATGTCTGTCTGTCTTTCTTTCTCTGTCTCTTTCTGTGTCTGTCTCTCTGTCCATCTGTCTGCTCTCTATCGCTGTCTCTTTCTGTCTGTCTTTCTGTATGTCTGTCTGTCTCTCTTTTTAGATCTGTCTCTCTCTCTGTGTCTCTGTCTTTCTATGTCTGTCTCTCCGTCTGTCTCTTTCTCTGTGTGTCTGTCTCTCTGTCCATCTGTCTGCTCTCTATCGCTGTCTCTTTCTGTATGTCTGTCTGTCTCTCTTTTTAGATCTGTCTCTCTCTCTGTGTCTCTGTCTTTCTATGTCTGTCTCTCTCCGTCTGTCTCTCTGTCCATCTGTCTGCTCTCTATCGTTGTCTCTTTCTATCTGTTTCTGTATGTCTGTTTGTCTCTCTTTTTAGATGTGTCTCTTTCTCTGTGTCTCTCTGTCTTCCTATGTCTCTCTCTCTCTGTCTCTTTTTCTGTGTGTCTGTCTCTTTCTGTGTCTGTCTCTTTCTGTGTCCGTCTCTGTCTCTGTCTCTCTCTCTCTCCCCTCCCACTAGGAATCTCCCACAATGCACTTCAAAGCCCCCTCATCCCCCACATCTCCAGTTAGAGAGTATTAACTCTAAACTTAGAAAATGTTAATGGCATTACCCATAGGGAACCTTATAACTTCATAATATCCGGGAGCTTCCGTTCTCTTCACGGGTTCCATGAAGGGCCAAGCGCTTTGATGGCTCTTTGGTAAAGAAAAAAGTAAGGTATCTAATATGGAAATTCCATACGGGAAAATCATTTCAAAATCATTGCATGAAATCAAGAGAGAGACAGCTCACCTTCACCTGCTGCAGGATGTTCTTTAATGTGCTGTAAAGCTGATCAGGATCTTTGGGCTCTTTGCTTGAAAGAAAAGAGTAACAAATAAGAGAAAAACAAGGATTAGCCTCTACCCATAATCCACTTCACCCCTTACAGTGTTGGGTTACATTTAAAGGGTACAGTTTATTTCATGAAAATTCTGCCCCAGGGAGACGCTGGACCAGACATGCATGGTCTTTTTGCTCTTTTCTCCAAGTTAAAAAGAAGTAGGAGCAGGTGTTGAAACGGGAGGGGGAGAAAGTGCGGTGAAATTATCTTCACAGAAATCACTTTCTAATCAAATTCTACTTACCCTCTTTCTTTTCCACTTGGTTTCCAGCCTGTCTCTCCTATACATTAATAGAATTAAACACATCATGAGAATTGCTTTTTTGATCCAACAGGTAATAAAACTAACCTCTTAGCAACTCACAGTCTTAGTATAACATTAGTCATAATAATAAAGATAAATAAATCATAATATTGCTACAAAGGAGCTCTTAAATCTATTCCTGATAAAAAACTGAAACGGATTCTTTTGGGAAGGAAGGAAGGAAGGAAGGAAGGAAGGAAGGAAGGAAGGAAGGAAGGAAGGAAAGAAGGAAGGACAGGCCTTTCTTTTCTAGTTACTTCCTAACACTAAGATTGTGAAACAGAATTGTAAGGCAATATATTCTACATTCCCTTTGCCCTTTTTTAAGATTAAATGCCATACTAATATTTTGATTCCTATTACTGGGCAAAAGCAGAAGCTAGGGTATCCAGAGGTAGCTGTCACTAGCCAATGACAGCCCCTCTAACCACTGAACATGAGGAAACTCAAGTTGTTCAGTGCTAAGCAAGGTTCTGCTCTGCTTGGCCAAAACCAAACAATCATATACTGTCCAGAAATAGAGAGGGGAAATGTCTCTTTCCTGGATGGAAGGGTGATGACATTTCAAACACTATCAGGACAAAACTATTATTCTTAATTTTTATTCTTGTGGATCCTACCGCCTTTGGCAATTTGATAAAATCTGTAGACTCCTTCTCAAAATATTTGTAAGTACATAAAATAAAATATATACTCAGGAAACTAATACTCAAATACAGTTATCAAAAGTTTTTTTTCAAGGACCCAAGCTAAGAACCCCTGTAGTATAATATTACCAGCTAACACTCAGACTCAAGTTGTATAAGGGGGTCTCTCTTGGCCTCTGTCTAATAAAGGATTTGTTTAGGGTTTTTGCTTCCCTCTTTCCTCCCTCCCCATTTGTCAGTTAATATTGGAAATAAACACTAGGAAAACCTACATTAAGATGTGTCCTTGCCAAGAACACATTGTTGGCCATAAGCTCTTATATAGATTCTATAAAGGAACAGTGAACTTGAAATAAATGAATTTAATTTGCTTCAGTGAGTAAAACCCTCCTTTATCCAGACAGAGAGCTCTTAAGCTGAACCCTCAATCACTGCCTTAGATGAGCAGCCACTTAGGGAATGCAGCAAAGAAAAATCCCACCTGATACCCCATTTGCTTAAAGGAGGAGGGTATACAGGGAAGTGAGCTGTTTTGGTCTTTTTCTTTTTTTCTTTTTTTTTTTTTTTTTTTTGAGAGACTAAACATAATCCAAAGCAGGAGGAAAAACTTTAACAGAACTCCTCAAAGCTAGCTTTTTGCTAGTCTCAGACTCAAGGACCAAATCCTGGTATCCGAGTTCACCAAGGACTTTATTTGAACAAGAATATGACCGTCTCGTTCAGTTCATTTTAACGGTTACCGGGGGTTACTGCCACAACCAAACAACTTGCTCTGGAAGAAAACACTATACATACTAATGCCAGGAATGCTTTCTATTGGAATCTGGCGTACTCCGTCTTTAAAACACGAAAGTCCAGGGTAGACCTTTCGAATCTGGGCTTGCTTCCTTTCTATCAGCTTCTTAATTATCTGCAATCAGAGGAAGAAAAATACAATTTAGAAGGAAAAAGTTCATAGAAGAGCTCAAGTGAATAATGTTGTTTCCCAACTTCTCCTCACACATAAAAAGAAAGTGAGAGAGAAAAAATGCATACACTTTTTGATAGACAGTAAATGAGAATATTCCATTATTAAGCCTAAGCCATTTTACTATGTGTACATCACTGTGTCCAAATGATATATCTCTACCAACCAAAAAAGCTCATAATGAGAGGACGCACTGCCCCTGGGCTCACTGTCACCTTTAGCGTATGTAGCATGTCACCATTTCTCCAAGGAGACTGGATAAACCCCAGAACATCACCTAGCCAAAAACCCTTTACATCTGCTCAATATGAATGGTGCCATTTGGATTGATGAAGTGGATTAACAGTCTTCAGAAGGTGATAAACCCTGTAACGGGTAGGCCTTAAGTTTTATTTAAATCATCTAAGCCAAAGCTCCAGAAAGCCAGTTTGAAGACAAGGAGGACCCCCTAAATGAGCACCACACCCCTACCTCAGTAAGAGGTAAAGCAAAGAAGGGCAGCCCAACAATCCAGCGTTCCCAGTGTACTGAAGTGCTTCTTTTAGCTCTTCCTGAAGAAAAGAGTTTGTACTAAAACTGTTTAGCCCGTAAGATACCTTTCAAATTCCCAGCCCATTTTCATCTTGGAGTCAAACTATGATTTAATTAAGTAGAGGGGCTATATAACCCCAGGCAGTTCTTGAAAACCATGACCAAATTTCTCTCTAGAAATGTGATTTTATCTATGCAAACAAAGAATAATTTGAGAAGTAGGAAAACATTTTTAAAGCAATAATATCAGATGAAGAGGTATATTCAATATTTAAAATAACAGAATTTCACAAAACTATGATGACTAAGACCTCATCACAACAAAACCCAGAGAATCAAGACTGACACCTCTCCCTCATATTCCCTCCCAACTTTCCACACACATCCTCTGAGCCAACCAAACTGGCCTTGTCTGCCCTGCAATCCCTACATCCCCTTAGTACAGCCCCTGCCTAATTGCCATCTCTCAGATCCCATTTATTTCTCCAAGAGCAATTCAAGCACCATCAGGCCATGTGATCCTGAGCAAATCTCTTAACCTCCTGGGCTTCGTGTCCCTCATCTGTAAAATGGGGGTGATAATGCCAGTAGTATCCATTTAAATGGGGTTAATAGGATTACATCAATGCCCTGGCAAACCTTATTGTGAATGTCAACTATTATTCTTTAGAGATCAATTCATGAATATAAGGAAGAGACTCATGAACTAGGAGCAATATCTTTGGTTACAAGGAGAATGATCTTTAATGGGGAATGTCATTTTATATTCTTTTGGTCTTTTAAGTACTCAAACACATTCACCAGAGATTATTGCTTTTAAAAGTGTTCTCAAGTCATCTCCCACATATAAAACCAAGTTAACAAGGGGAAAACTTCTGTTCTTCACATTTGTGATTTCTTGTGACTGTCTAGAGAAAGGTTTTTTAAGGTGTATATGTTCTAGAGAAGAATTTCCATAGTGGGCAGTCTAGCCTGGGGGAAACAGCATTGGATGAAGGCAGAGGATACAGGTCTGCTCCTTACTACCTTCTATGTTGCAGATTTCTCTTCTAGGAAATGAAGGGAATAGACCAAGTGACCTCTTAGATCCCTGTCAGCATCAAATAAGGACAAGTCCACCCCATGTCACAAGTGACTCCTTTACACACTATCTGCTGGAACTACAAGGCTGCCATGTGATGGGATGTACATTTTCCAGACTGGGGCCTGAGAGTGAGTCCATCCAATGGTCCAGCACCATCCCTACTAGGGCCTGCTCAAGTGATGATGCCTTATTAGTCCTTGCTTCTAAAAAGAAACCCCAGACTTGAACCCCAGACTTGAATAGAGAGATGCATATAAATGTGAGGTGCCTTTTGGCAGGAAAATTGCAGTCAGGTGCCTTTCATTAACTCTTCATTCTAATATGTCTGACCACATGGGAGTAAAAGTTTGAGAAGATTCTTTCCCTCTTTATTTCTTACCTTTGGGAATAAACTAAGCCCTGGGAAAGGATGGAACTTTGTTTTAACTATAGAAACCAAGAAACAGACCTGGTTTTTGATAGGTTTATTTAAGATATTGATGTTAATAGAGAAACTAGAAAATTGACTCTCCATCCTACATCCCCTACTAAGGCAATCTTATCATTCTATGGCTTAAAATGTCTTGTCTGCTTCCCATCACCTAAAAGATTTGATCCTAACTTCCTAATTCATCATTCAAGACCTTATGCAATTTAGCACTAACTTTCTTTCCCAATCTAGTCATTTTTTCCCACCATTACCTAACTTGGACTCTCCCACCTCCAATGCCCTCCTCTACATCTCGATGAACCTTCCCCAGCCTATCTGGCAATCCCTCCTCTGGACTTCCGGAGCCCTTATTATTTTATTTTTCTTTGTGAGACTGAAGATTACCCTGAAAGGCTTTCTGACTTTATTCCTCTTACTAACCATATTATTTAAAGGCTCTTACCTCTTTCTGTTTTTTGATGATGACAGAAAATTCTGTGTATGGGATCCGGGGGTTTAATTCACAGCCCATCAGTGTGGCTCCTTCATAGTCCTTGATGTAGCCAACGTATTTGGTTTTGGGTACTTTGATATCTTTGGAGAAACCCTAGAAACACATGAGATTCAAACACACCTTTGTCAGGCTCCCCACATAATGCTTAAAGACACACATACTGGTTTATTATTTAACTCCATAAACATAGCGAGTTTCTCTCTGTCTCTCTCTCTCTCTCTCTCTCTCACACACACACACACACACACACACACACACACACATACACATACATACCTTTAACCCTTGAATGTAACTTAATCCTAGATATAGCTAGAGATATAAATTATTTAAATTTATATGACACAAATCTATGTGGGGGTTTTTAAAGCAGAAACCAAAATAAGTATGGCTTTAGAAAAAAGAGAGACTATTAAATATTTCAGGAATATGTCTTAAATATGAATAGCTATTGTCACCTCCTCTCTCACAAAAAAATTTAATATTTAAAACTGTATAGCAAATAAAATTTTTAACTGTCAAAAATTAGGGATAATGTGATTAATAGTCTATTAGTAAGGAATAATTTAATTAAGGAATAATACATGAAATAATTCATAGAAAGGAAGAGGCCAGGACAGAAAAGGAAGGAAAGCCCAGAAGGAAAAAGAGAAGAAAGAAAATAAAAATCCAGAATGAAAGTTGAAGTTATTGAAAAAAATGTCTCATCAAAAACACAGATCTGAGCATCTTTTATTTTTGCGATATCTAAGGTGAGAAAGAGAAACAATAGTGACTTTATTGCCCAGCTTTCTAAGGGCCAATTTTTCTTTTTGCGATCTGACCCAGAGTCTGAGTGCAGCCAACCAGCTGGGTCAGATCAGGGTCCTACCACATGGACATAATGACACAGCCAAAACCCTACTTACATTGACCTCCTTTGTATTCATCGAAAGTTGCAGGATCCTTACTCAAAGATCTATGGGATCTCAGACACCATCCACTCCTACCCTTTTTACTTTTTTCTTTTATAGTCAAGGAAATGGAGGCAGCTTTTTCAGCTCATCAAAGAAAATAACTCAAACTTTGGAACAATTACCACTGGCTTCCTGGTTTTTGTTTTATACTAGAATTTAATAGAGTGTAGTTCCCACCCAACCCCATTTCCAAATGACCCTACTACAACCATTCTCCAAAAGGGAGAACAAAGGAAGCCTGTATAGAATAGCACACATTGTCCCTTCCTTTTTGGATAGAGATGCCTTCCTCAAAGTTGGCTAAAAACTATTAGGAGTAATCTAATTTTGGATAAAAGTTTCAATTTTAAAAATCAACCTCCCACTCTCACCTCATCTCCTCCACACAGGATAAAGTAGTAGAGAAGGAGAAAAGACTGGGTTGAGAACTTTTGGCAAAAAAGAAATTCCAATTGCAAGTGTTCCAGCCCCGGGCAGGCTTCCCAAGCACTTGCCAAGCTCCAGGAACCATCCATGGCTCCACTATCTCTGGATCAAGTTCTTCATCAGACCCAAAGCATTTGTCCCTAGGACTCACTGAGTTGACAGAACCAGGACTCATCGCCTTTCTCCTTCTGTCTGGCTACTTTTAATATCTAAGCAGGGCAGGCAGTAATCATGTACATCGTTATATAACACCATTTAACACAACATAGGCTCCAATCTGAAAATGATTGAATTCACAGCTTCAGGTCCTTCAAGTGAATTGCTTCCCCACTTCACCAATTTGATAAAAACAAGTTGACTTCAAAATGAATGATGGCTGTCAGTATGTTGATGAAATGAATGAGGTGCTGGGGTTCCACTAGAGATGGCAGAGCAGGTGGGAGAGAACTTACTTGTTTCTTGAAGTATCCAATTGCATATTCGTCAGCATACGTAAGAAAGTTCAGGATGCTATGTTTTATATGGTATTCTTTCAGGTGATTCATGAGGTGAGTTCCATAGCCCTGTATGGAAGTTGGTATAAGAAAAATTTATGTATGGGTGGAGAAAATCTTATGAGATGAAAAGTGCCAAGAAAGATGTTAGAGATCAGTGAGGGGAGTGGTGGGAAGTTGAACTTGTTTGATTTCACATATTCTATATCTCAGAATTATCATAATCTGGACTTTTTCTGAAGGGGATTAATCATAAAACCCTCTTGTATGGTTCTGATCCTCAGAGATGATATATATCAGCAAAGCCCTCAAATAACCTTGGGCCAAGTTGCTACCTGAGAATATATACCTGAAGACAAAATCTCACAGCAGATCCTACTAAAATCCCAAAGAGTTTCTGATGAATAAATATATAATTCTGAATTATTTGGGCAGAAAGTTTGAATGTATATTACTAACAACTCTTTTCTCCCCAAAAGAATTTGAGAACCTTAGATGAAAACCCAAAGTACTCTTAAGATCAATAATACTGCAAAGAATCAAATGTACCCAAAAAGATGTTTGCTATATATCCAACAAAGCTTACTAAAGAACAGGATAAATCTTTCTCTAGGTAGTATGGTGTTTAATTAGCCAAACTTCCCTGAATAGGTACAGGCAGCAAAATCCCCATTAGACAAATCACACTGTAAGATATCCCAAGGGAGGGAACATTGAAACATAGTATTAAGGGGGAGGGGAGGAGGATTTATTTTTATTTTAAATGATACAGTATTTTCCAAGGCAAGGCCTCTAACAATCACAGGCTCCACCAAAAAAAGCAAAAAAAGTACACCTTAATTTCTCTAAAGAGATGAAAACAGAGCCAGAGGAATGAATTTACTTATCCTTATAATAGTCCTTTGAGATGGAAGGGGAACCCTTTATAACCATTTTAAGTTGGAGAAACCAAGACACTGAGATGACTAATGAAACACTGACCTATAGATCAGAAAGCTGTCCAGTAATCTATTCTCTATGCTGCTCATTTGTTTTTCAGGTATGAATGACTCTTTGTGACCCCATTTGAAGTTTTCTTGGCAAAGATAGTTTGCCATTTCCTTTTCCAGCTCATTTTATAGCTGAGGAAACTGAGGCAAATAAGGTTACGTGATTGTCCAGGGTCACCCAGCTAGTAGATGTCTAAGGTCATAGTTAAATTCAGGAAGATGAGGCTTCCTGACTTCAGGTCTAGTGCTGTAACCACTGTGCACAGAGCCTCCCTCATCCTCTATTGCTACAAGGCTTCTAACTTGAGCCATGCAGGAAAATAAATGATCCTAGTAGTATTGACTGAAATATATATAGGACAATAAATATCATACAAAGAACCTGAAAATTAGTGGGCAAAACTCTTTCCTAAAGACCTAGGAGATAAAGGCAGAGCTTCACTTTATATTCTGTATCCCAAGGAATCCAAGCAAGCTCAAATTGATTATGACCCATTCCAACCCAGAGCATACTGGGAACTCCTCTTATGGCTTCCACTTTTACCTTATAATCCAACAAGAAAGCCCAAGGGGAGCCCATCTGAGGAGGATCAGTTATTTGTACAACACATTTCTCATCCACATTCAGACAGCTGATCTTTGCTAGTCTTTCTCTCACCTTTGAGGACATTTCCAGACCCAACCACACTCACAAGCTAAAGGTGTGCTGGGCAATGTACACCACGAATCTCAAATTTCAGCCATGCAATCTTGTATTTGATAAGGGCAAGACAAATATCAAGGTGAGTTTATGATACACATCAAAATACATTATAAGACAGGAGGTTAAAGTACTACATAGTCTTCAGATGTAGTAGAGAGGACACATCAACAACCTATGCTTCATCAACATGCTCACTTCATCCACTAATACAGGTTGCAACTCCTCCAAACCTTAGAAGAGTCACTCCATGGCTTGTTATGATCTTTAAAAAAAGAAGAAAATCCATCCCTTGGTGGACAGCCTTCTAATGACTAGCCTCTCTAAATTAAGCTAGACTGCTCTTTGAATGATAGTATCTATCAATGATTAATAATAGTAGCCACAGACACTTACTTGGGGCTCAGAAGGTTTTCTCATTTGACGCTCAGAATAACCAGCTGAGGTTCTGCAGATATTATAATCCCCACTTTACAAATGTGGAAATCGAGTCTCATAGATGTTGGATGATTTGCCCATGATCACAAAGGTAGCAAGGATCAAAGGAAAGATTCCAAGAGGAATATCCCTGTCTCCAAGGCCAGAATTCTAGCCACTACATTACTCAAACCTCCCACAATTTCAATTAGATTTTATCCATGTTTAGAGAAACATTTTATTCCACTTGAATCCATGTGCTTTGCTTAAATTCAATCTGTGTCTGTGCATCAATACTGTAGAATCTTATGTCAGCTCTATTTCTAGAGATAACTGGATTTTCCCATGGAAGAATTCACCTACTTCTATAATTAGAAAATGGGAGGTAGAGTACACCTGAAAGCCAGCCCACTTGATTAGGTACCATTTGTAAAAAAATAACTAGAAAGCTGATCCACAACATGGATCATGAAGATTTTAGGAAAAAAAAATTCAAGTCAATCATTGATGAAAAGTAATTTTCCCCTGATTCACTTTTGAACTGAATGGCCAATTTACTTTATTTTTCTTTCTCTGAATGTGTATGCTGTTACATAGTTTTCCAACAAGGTATTCTTCTGAAAAAAATAAGCAATACTAATTTATTTATTTATAAGTGTGTATGTATGTATGTATGTATGTATAAATAAAGCAATACTGGGGTAATCCAAGTGATAAAGAGATCCCAAATCTCTCTTGACCACATAAACTTCTCCCTGCTTTCCCTAAACTAAGTCTACCACAATCTGATTCTTTCAAAAGGGTAGTTAATGGGGTTCAGTTATAAACAAGAAAAAAATTTTAATATCTAAAATATTAAATACCTAAAATTTTCTTCTCTAAAATGCAAGAACACTTTCCTACTCTCTCATTCCTTCTACTTTTCATGAGGACTAATATCTTGAGACAAACCAAAATACTGCAGTGGTCTGGCTAATATCCCATTATCCCAGTGGCAAAAATTATAATTTATAAAAAGAATTTCTCAACTTAAAGCACTAACTAAAAACACAGCAACAGCACCATCTAAAGACAAACTGTCAGATCTCCCTGAAAAGCAATTAATGAGTTCAGCAAGCAGTAGAAGTGATCACTCCAAACAGAATACCTGCAAAATAGTGAGCTTGAAGGGAGGGGGCAAGGGGAGAGAAGGGGAGGAAAGATTCTCTCTCTGCCTCACATATATACACATATAATATATATACACATATATATGTATATAAAATCTATATATCTATTATGTTTTTTATATAGATAGATATAGAATATATCTTTGAACATCAGAAAAACATTCGTTTAAAATCCAAGTCGACAACAACAATAAAAGAAAAACAATTAACTGATTTTTCCATCCTTTGATAATCTGTGCGGTCAAGCAAAGTCTACTGTCCAATTTACCCTGGAAAAGATTTTCTGATTCTTTATTATCTCCAGTGAAAGTCATTTACAGATGCCAAGCAAAAGTATCAAGTGCTTGATCACTACCATAAATGGATAGAGGAATTGTATGATTTTTGTTGTTCTTTTCAAATAACGGTTGGGGTTTGTGGTTGATTTAAAATAAACAGAATTACAGATTTAGGGCTAGGAAGGATTTAAGTAAGACTCATGGTTCTAAAGTTTTCATTTCATGTGATCAAACAGGGAAGTGTTCACAGGAATTTAGGACTTCAGGAATTGTCTGTTAGGTTGACAAATATTTCCTTTCTCTGCTGCCCACTGCCACCTATCCCCTGCCGCTGGGAACCAAAAATCTAAACTTAATTATCATTACAACTCATAGAGTCAAACAAGAGAGATTGTCGTGTTGGCTTGGTCCAAAAATGTGTGTAGCTCTCTGCATCTTCCATCAGGAGGAGAGTGATATTTTTAAATGTTCTTGTCTGCTCACTCCACTCGGCTCATACCTTTCCAGGTTTCTCTGAACCCCCCCTGGGTCAAACCTCATGGCACAAGAGGCCTCCATTAACATTTCCATTTTATCAGTCGTTCAGCCATTCATCACCACTAGGCAACTTTTTAGTTTCCAAACTTAAGTGACCTTTTCAGGGCTCACACAGGCTCTTCTAAAATGAAATCTAGGGCTATTTTATTACAAAAGTTCAAATGTAGAAGGATCATGCAGAGTTTGGGGTCAGAAGGAAGCTCATAAGACACCAAGTCCAAGCTTCATAAAACTTAACTTTCAATGATTCCCAAATCACTGTATTTTGCAATTGTTTCCTCCCCCCAAGGAATGTAAGCTCTTTATATCAGAATCACATGGCAGAGGAGGGCTCGGCCTTCAAAAGACCTCAGAGGGCCGTTCAAGGACATGGTTCCTGATGTGTGGAGGAGGACTTTGTAACACTCTAGGCAATGTTTCTAGTACCTATATGTTTTGCCAGACAAAGATATCCTGGGGAACATCACTTTGGAGAGTTACCTGAGGAATTAACCCTAAGTTTGAGAGTTCTTGAATTTGAGGGTTTGGTCTACTTGGAGGAAGGATTTCTCCGCAGCACATTGGGAGGAGGAGAAAGAAGCTGGTTCTACACTGAAAGATTAAAACCAAGCTAGGGGAGATCTAGAGATTTGGACTGGAGCTACACGCCTTATCGCTCCCATGAGCAGGCCAATAAAGGCCCAGGGTAAATGGGGATCATTTATTCAAATGACCTAGACCTTCCAGGGAAAGCCTACAGAGTCTACCTGAGAGATTTATGGTTCTGTATTTGTTTGTGGACTCTGGTGAAACCTAGACAACTTTAGGGGTAAGTGCTATTATTATCTTCATTTTACAGATAAGTAAATTGAGTCTCACACAAGTTATGGCCCAAGTAGGCTCACAAAGCTAAAAAGAGTCAGAGGAGGGATTTGAATTCAGGTCTTTTTCATTCCACTCTCATTACCACACTGCCCTCTCCTGATCAGAACACTAACTAAAACCAGAGTTAAGAAAAAGGAGACCTCTAAAAGAAAGTTTAACTGGAGGTCTCAAAACACTCACACAAAAACAAGGAGATTTGGTAAGGAAATAAGCATCCAAAAAAAAAAAAAAAAAAAAAAAAGTCAAGATGCACCAAGACAAGGAAGTCATTCTGGGATGCTCTCCGTTTTGGGATCATTAACTTCAACAATTCACAATAGGGCAAAATGGAAAAAGGCATTTTAGTTGCAGTTCCAAAACATGATAGGAAGCTTCTAAAATGACAGAACTTCATGCCCAATATCATGATGAATTTTCTTTCTCAAGTTATAAAAAGTTGAACCACACTAACTTCTTATATGAGAAAGAAAACAGCAGCGGCAACTCACAATTTCTTTCAAGGACTCCCAAACTCTATTTGTGTCCTCTGTTGGACAAGACCAAGAAGTTCCCAACAGACCAGGGTTTTTCTCTCTCTCTCCTCCCCATACCGTGTTGTGTTGGTTCTAAGCAAGCCTTTGGGAGGCCCTTACCTTGACTTGCTCATTGGAAGTTACGGCACAGAAGACAATCTCCGTGAATCCTTGTGATGGGAACATTCGGAAACAGATCCCACCAATCACACGGCCATCTTTAATCAGAGCAAGAGTCTTGTGCTTACTGAAAGAATCAGATTGGGTCCAGATTTTAATTATATTGCAAAGGAGCAGATATTTGAGTTGCTTATTATTAACCGATCAAGGAGAAAACAGGTGAGATATACTGGATATCTAGATTTTTGAGGTTACTTTAGAACTTACATTCCCAAGTTCCTCTCTATTCAGATCTCATTTTCATCTGGACTCTTATGGTACAGAAAGAGGGCTACTCTTTCATCACAGCCACAAGCTGACCCTGGGTTCTCTTTTAATAGCCTTTTATTTACAGGATATATACATGGGTAACTTTACAGCATTAACAATTGCCAAACCTCTTGTTCCAATTTTTCACCTCTTACCCCCCCCTCCCTAAATGTCAGGATGACCAGTAGATTTAAAATATAAAAATATAACTTAGATACAAAAAGTATACATAAAAACATTATTTTGCTGTACAAAAATCAGACTCTAATTATTGTACAATTGGTTGGGAAATCAAAATGCAGGTGTGCATAAATATAGGGTTGAATTCAATGTAATTTTTATCATCTCCCAGGTTCTTTTCTGGGTATGCTAGTTCAGTTCATTCTGCTCCATTAGAAATGATTTGGTTGATCTGATTTAGGGATGGCCTGATCCATCAGAACTGGAATTCTAGTATTTTGTTGAATATATAATGATCTCCTGGTCCTGCTCATTTCACTCAGCATCAGTTTGTAAGTTCTCAGGCCTTTCTGAAATCATCCTGTTGGTCATTTCTTACAGAACAGTAATATTCCATAATTTTCATATACCACAATTTTTCACCATTCTCCAACTGTGGACATCCATTCATTTCAGTTTCTACCACTACAAAAGGGCTGCCACAAACATGTGCACATACAGGTCCCTTTCCCTTCTTTATAATCTCTTTGGGATATAATCCCAGTAAGTAACCTCTGGATCAAAGGGTATACGTTTGAAACTTTTTGACATAGATCAAACTACTCTCCAAAATGGTTGGATTGTTCACAACTCCACCAACAATGAATCAATGCCCATTTTCCCATCCCCTCCAACAATCACATTTTTTTCCTTATCTTAGCCAATCGCAGGTGTGTGGTTTATCTTAGGTTGTCTTAATTTGCATTTCTCGATTAATAATGACTTGGAGCATCTTTTCTATGACTAGAAATAGTTTCAATTTCTTCATCTGAGAATTGTCTTTCATATCCTTTGACCATTTTCAATTGGAGAATGGCTTGTTTTTTATAAATTAGGTTAATTCTCTATATATTTTTAAATAGGCCTTTATCAGAACCTTTGACTGTAAAAAATATTTTCCCATTTATTTTTCCCCTTCTAATCTTGTCTGCATTAGTTTTGTTTGTACAAAAACTTTTCAGTTTGGTATAATCGAAATTTTCTATTTTGTGATCAGTAATGATCTCTAGTTCTGCTTTTGACCCTGGGTTCTCAAAGACAATGCCAATAGAGAGCTGGCACTAATGTGTCCCAACAAGCTGGAAAGGCTTTGAATTTGTAGGTTGGAAACACAAGGAAAGGCCATGCTAACTTCAGAGTGATTCCTCTCTTAGTTGGTTCTTGGAGAGGTGCTTTGAAGGACTTTGACGTCCATTTCATCTCTGAGAGTCTATGAAGACCAAGGGACTAGTGAGAGTAAGCCTTGGATTTCTGATATTTCCGTATCAGTAATGAGCAATTTGTTTAATTTTGAACATTTGCACATGTTTAAAAACAAAACTCACATGGCCAGCTACACATTTTTAAGGTACAGAAGAAATCTGAGGACAGAGCTCAGAAATTGCACCATCTCATTGCCCAGTAAGGACTAATGTGGACAACTTGGCAAATGTCAGTTTCATTCCTGGGACTAAGTTTCAAAATAAAACAAAATTTTCATTATTGATACTAAAATATCACCAGTCCTAGGCTCTCTCTCTCTTATCTCTTCACAGAATCCAGAACTGAAAGGGATCTCAAAGACCCTGTCATCTAGGGCTTAATCTATTTTGGGCGATACAAATTCCTCTGGCATCCTGGTGAAGTTTGTGGAATCCTTACCAAAATATTTTGAAATGTACAAATGCATTGGATCCCAGAGGAGATCCAGTGGCCATTTTTTTTTTTTTTTAACTTAACAAATGCTTTGTTAACAAACTCCGATTTTCCAACCCATACCCAAAGAGGCCCTCTACGATAATAGAGAATCTTTTGCTTGAAGTCATGCAATGAGGAGGAATCCCATCAGCACCCTCCATCAATCCATGCTCACTTGAATCATTAAGAAGTCATTGCTTTCATCAAGCCTAAATACACCTCTCTGAGAATATTAAGATGAGCACATGTATACACACACACACACACACACACACACACACACATACTTACGGGTCAAAGACGAGGCGTGTGATATACTCTTTGGGCATTCTAGGGAGCTGATGAGAGAAGACATTCTGTAAGCCAACCAGCCACATCATGATCTTTTTGTTAGGCTTCTGATTCAGAGAGTTGCCAACCACATGGAATTCTATCACACCCCGGCGCTCTTCCAGCCTGGCGGCTTCATCCCGGGCTGAATGTGCTGATAGAAAGTTGGTCTGGGATAAGGGACAGGAAGGAGAGAGAAAGGGAAATGAAAAAAAGAAAAAAAAATCTGTAAAATTACAAGCCTGCCTAGGAAGACAGCTACAAGACAGCTTTTTCTGCTCTAGAACAAGGACTCTATGATTCCCTATTCATTTTCTCTTCAGATCCCTGGAGATCCAAACCAATGGTTCAAATGGTGGCTGGGAAAGACTCCACAGAGCAGTGTTTTTCATATGAATTGCCGACACAAATGAGAGAACCAGCCTTGATGCAATGGTCCTTGGTGGTGCTGTTGTGACATGTCCAACTCTTTGGTTTCTTGTTTTGTTTTTTTTGCTGAGGCAACTGGAGTTAAGTGACTTACGCAGGGTCACATAGGAAGTGTTAAAATGCCTGAAACCAGATTTGAATTCAGGTCCTCCTAATTCCAGGGCCAGTGCTCTATCTATCTGCCCCAATGTCCAACTCTTTGTGATCCACCTGGGGTACTCTTGGAAAAGATAATAGTTTATATTTCCTTCTCTATCTCATTCTAGTGAGTTTGACACTCTATTCACTGCCCTGGGAGGCCAGTCCTGGGGTTAGAAAAGCTGAATCCAAGTCTGACCTGAGACACTTACTATCTTTTGTGACTGTAGACAAGTCACTTATCCCTGTTTGTTTGTGTTTTCTCACCTCTAAAATGAGCTGGAAAAGGAAATGGCAAACCATTCTGGGGTCTCTGCCAAGAAAACCCCAGATAGGGTCATGAAGAGTCAAACACGACTAGCTGACGATGCCCTGGAGTATCCAATATTATCTTATACTTACCAATAAAAAAACCAGACAGAATCAAAAGGAAATCTAATGGTCAATCAGTGCCGTCTTTCATTTTGCCAAGCAGTGCCTCCAGACTACAACAGCCCTCCTCTTCCTCATCTAAGTACCACAATATGTTCAGCAGGAGAGCCGACTCAGAGTCCAAGACCCCCTGGCACTCGGCCAGCATTTCAAAAACACAAGCTTAACTACTTTGGTAATGAAATTCCCTCAGTGGCTCCCTATTACCCAAGCTTAACCACTTTGGTAACAAACACCTTCAGTGGCTCCCTATTACCTTGAGGAGGAATGCCAAACCCGCAGCATGACACGAGAAAGCCTCTAGCACCTAGTCACCACCCTTTCCGCTACCTTCTTGCCTATCAAAGTCCTTGCTGTGCTCTCTACACTAGTCAGCCTGGCAGACCTGGTGAGCTGGCTCCCACCTCTGTTCCTTTGCCCATGTTGTGGGCAATCCTGGAAAGCAGTCCTTCCTTCTAGATTCCCCCTTTCCTTTCAAAGCTCATCTCAGAGCCACCTGCAGCCCTTTCAGACCCTGCCCACCATCAGGACTCTGTTCTCCTTTGGATTACTTTGTATCACTGAACTTTCTGTCTTTGTTACTTCTTACCCACACTGATCTTGTGCATAATTTGGATCTCACCATCAGGCTACACAATGTTTTGTTAAGAATAGAATAGAAGCTCCCAGATGGCAGGATTTTATTTATCTTTTGATTCCGCTCCCAATCCTTCCATTGTCTGCCAAGAGCACTGCCTATAACACTCTGGGCAATTAATAAATATTCAATGAACTCAGTTTTCCCCAAATGGCAATAGTGTTTAATTTCATTCTCCTCCCTCCCAAATTTACATGGTTAATGACGAGTTAAAATGTAGACACCACTTTTTATATGTATTATCTCAGCCTGACAGCTTAACCTAACAGCCATTCCAAGAGGCAGAGCCTTAAAACCCATTGGCCCTATATCTCACTGGTGGAGCAGAAATAAAAAATGGTTTGCCCAGTCACTGACCCACCATCAGACCAGTGCTCAAAGCCAAGCAGTTCCGCAGAGGAGATGCTGGGGCCGACAGGGAATCTCAAGACTTAGATTAAAATTTGACACGTTCCCAGATCTGCCTCTGAGATTTAGTGCTTGAAGCTTGGAATATCCTCGCAACATGGTGGCTCCCTTTTGGAGGCTGATCAATCATTATTCTCCCTCTGATACTACTTCTGACTTTCTGGGCTTCTTTCATCTTTCACCTACCTCTCCCTTAGCCACTCAGTGAAAATTTTCTTCCTTCCCCCACTTTCCAATACCTTTTGTGCATTAACATCTCCTTCTAGCTCCCTGTAACCCCAGAGTTTAGCACGTAGAAAGTATGCTTAATAAATGCTTGCTGCCTTATCTAGTGATATATAACCTCTGTGAGATTCAATTTCTTTATCTAGAAATTGGGGGTAGTAATTTGGGAGTAATAAATTGGTAGCAGCTACCTAATAGGGATGTTGTAGGGATCGATGAAATAATTCATGTAAAGCATTTTGCAAAACTTAATTAACTAGATGAGAAAGTTAAATAAAATATTATCAGTTTTGTATACAAGTACTATCTGTGTGTGTGTGTGGGGGGGGGGGGGGGGGGGGGGGGGGGGGGGGGGGGGGGGGGGGGGGGGGGGGGGGGGGGGGGGGGGGGGAGGGGTGTAAATACGTTACATGCTAATGTGAGTTATCCCCTTCATACCCAGGGCTTGATCCAAGGCATTCTACTTCTCTCCAAGGAATAGCACAGCAGAATTTAGAAATCCCCTCCTCCTACGCCTTCACCCTCCACAGTTTAAGAAAAGGGGAAAGGATGAACTTGTAGCAAGATGGCATTCTGCTCATTCAGTAATTTAATGTGCTGAGGCGGGATTTTCTTATGTTCAGACTTTTAAAATGGTTACCTGAGAAAATGACACAGTTAACATATTTAATTATCTATTACTGGACTGACTGGGGGAGAGGGAGGGAGAGACAGAGAGAGAACAGAAAAAGCAAAGGAGAGAAGAGGGGAGAGAGGGAAATGGCCATGGAGATGGAGGGAAAGGAAGGAAGGAAGGAAGGAAAGATAGAGAAAAGGAAGCTGGATATAAAGATGGAGGGAGAGACAAAGTGAGAGAGAAGGGAAAAGACAGAGAGAGAGAAAGAGGGAAAGAGGGAGGGAAGATAGAAGAGAGGAGCTGGATATGGAGATGGAGGGAGAGATAGAGAGAGAAGGAGGGGAAGGGGAGAGGGGGGAAATTCTTTCATAAACTAAATTGAGAGCTTTGCTCTAAGTATTTCCTTATCTCTAGCAGCTGTCAGACTCTCTGAAAAGGAGATTCATCACCATTTTGCTGTGATTATATATTCATCGTGTCAAATGAAGTTTCTATTTGAGAGAGGGATAGGCAAAATAACTCTTCTCCTGCCTGAAATCAAGCTCCAGCATCATGGCACATTAATCTCTCCAAGTCGGCCCCATCTAGCTCAGGATGAAGTGAGATGGGAGCCCCTGGGGGCCGCCCGTGCTTCCTGAATCACTCATCATGCTCACCTCTGGTCCCAGCATTGCGGCAGGGTCTGTAATGGTAGACATGACTTCATTGATCAACTCAATGGGAATATCCCCTACAACTCTGGGTCTCTTGGCCTCCTCCAGGGAATGAAGGTCGTTCATTTTTCTCTTCTCTCCTACAATAATAAACACAAAATGTAAGAGAGCTCATTTTTAAAATACATAACAAATTGAAGAAATCTCTTCAGATAATTCTCTATGACCCTCACTAATAGAGCTTAGGAATAATTCACTTACTGGAAAGCAGAGAAGCTTTTAATGTCCTTTTTGGCCAAGAGAGTTCCCACTTCGTCCTCAACCAGCTTCCTGACTAATCTCCCTTCCCTTCCTCCCCACCACTGATGTTTGAAGTCCACCCCTTCTCTCAAGGCCCATCCTTTTGTGCGACAAGGAAATGTTCTTGATCTTAGAATCATAGATCCAGAGACAGAAGTGATCTTGGAAGTCATAAAGTCTAACCCTCTTATTTTACAGATTAAGAAACTGAGGCCCAGAGAAAATAAATGACCCGCCCAGAATCAAACATCAAAGAAGTATCTGAGACAAGATTTAAACTTGGGGCTTCTTGACCCCAAATCCAGCACTCTATCCACTTTGACCTCTTGCTACCTAACTGCCCAGTGAAGAATAGCTTGAGGGAACAAGAAAGCAACAGACTGTATAACAGCAATATTATTCCAGCTTATATCCATTCACACAACCTGTTAAAATCTCCAAATGTTTCACAAATATCAGTCCACTTAAGCCTTATCCAACAGCCCCATGGGTCCTTTTTCTCATTTTACAATAAAGGAAACTGAGACTTGGGGATATTATGTGATATGACCACTACAAGATCTCAGAGCTGGAAAGGACCTTAAGGATTGCCTAGCTACCCATTTTACAAATGAGAAACTGTGACTTATCCAAAATCACACAGGCAAGATCAGAGATGAGATTGGAATCTGAATTTTCTGATGCCAAATCCATCATCTTTTCCATAGTACATCAGGGCTACCTTTAGTGTCAAAGGCAGTAGCAAAATCCATATTACCCTTACAAGTGCAACCTTCTATCTACTATATGATTCTGATCCTTAATAAGATTTTTTTTTAAAAGTTCAACTATAAAGAGGGAGTAAAACTGGTAATATGATGCAAGGCATAAGGAAATGAAGTCCACTGGAGTGTTTAAATTAGGAAAACTTTTAATAAACAAGTTCCAAAAAGGAAAAAGTTTTCCCACTCTTCTCTCTTTCCCATTCTATGTTGGAAAATAAGCAATAAGGGATGACTTTATGGCAGAAGGAGGAAGAGGAGGAGGGCAATGGAAAAACAGCTCAGCCAAAAGCTATTTTTAAAAAAGGAATTTGAGACAGAGACTACTTGAAGCAAGTGCAGATAAAGTCACTTACTCTCTTTTGTTGATAAGGCTTTTGAACTTGGAGGATTAAGTTTCTATTTGATGTTTATACAAAGGAAAGTTGAGGTTTTTGTTTAGCTTCTAGAATAAGGGAGGAGCTCACCCTCTTCTCCTAGTGCCTTCCCAGGGCATGCTGCCCACTAACCTTCCCACCAAGAGGCCAAAAGGGAAGATCACATCAGATTATGTGATTAGGTTGCCATTTCTTGACTGGACCTTTTCTTAATTATTTTACTATTTGCTAAATCATCACAGGAAAGTCTATTTGGGATTCAAGGGGAGAAGAGTAAATTAGAGGCAGGCAGCACATCAATAATTTTTCTTTTTAAATGCATGGGAGTATATGGTTCCTAGCTAATCTCTTTGGAGCATAGATCTAGTAGTGATGTGACTGATTTAAAGAGCACAAGCTTTCGGGACAATGTTCCAAATGTTTTCAGAAAGACTAGACTGAGTCACATGTGGCTCCACCAAAGATCATTAACCCTGCTAAGATTTGCCAGCCTCTTTTTTGGTCAACTTCCAATTGGACGCAAAGGCAATTGTGTACCTATCAATGAAGGAATGGTTGTACAAATTATATTACAATGTATATTATTATTGTACTATAAGAAATGATTAAAGAAATAGTTTAGAAAGAAAAAAATCTATAAAGATCTGTCTGAACTGAGGCAGAGTGAACTGAGCAGAATGGGGAAAATAAGAGTAACAACATTGAAAAATGCTGAAAAACTGCCAATTAAAGCAATGACCAGCCATAATGCGAGAAGACTGTCGATAAGCCATACAACCTGAGATCTGTTTTCTTTCACAACTTGACTTTGATAATGGAAATGTTTTACATAACCTCATATGTGGATGGGGAGAAGGGAAAGAATCTAGAATCTTAAAAACAAATGGGGAAAAATTGTTTTAAATGTAACTGGAGAAAAATATTAAAAAAAAAAAAAAATACCCCCATCTTCTGAAAGAGAGGTGGTGGACTTAGGGTAAAGACTAAAACTTACATATATGCCTGACTAAGTACATTTGTTTTAAGGGATTCTTTCAACTCCTCTCAACTCCATGAAGGAAGGAAAATGGAAGAGAGAGGGAGGGAACAAAGATTTTTGTTACTTGGGGAAAAAAAATTAATGAAATCAGTCAGTATTTGGAGGAGAAGGCAAGAAGGAAGAAAATAGAAAGGGAAGGGAGAAGGGAGGGAGGAGGAAGAAAAAGAGAAGGGAAGGAGAAGATTAACAAAACTTTTTTAAAAAAATAAATTCAGAATTCAGAAATTTCTACAAACTAGCAGGCAATTTTATTAATACCTTATAAAACTATATATTATATATAAAATCAAAGTATTGTCAACAATCCTCTTTTTTTGTTCTTTGTATATTAAATGCTTTGCGTTTATTGATGATTAACTTCCACATTAAAAAAGAAAAAACAGAATAGCACTCAATATCTTTCATTGTCCGAAGCAGTTAAACAGAAGAAGGCCTCCTCCCACTGCAGTCTCAGCCAAGGAGTCAGGGCACAGCCCTGACACCTGGTTGAGGCTGTTTGGGCATAGACATAGAGCCTTCCTGCCTTTAGAATAGCAAACATGGAGCAATTTACTCCTTCCAGGCAAAAGGCCATGAGGAAAATAAGGGTCTGGGATAGGGAAAAGGGAAAGAAAGGCCACTGGTGATCCTACTCTAGTTCAAAAGTTAAGCCAAAATAAAGCATCTTGTGACATGAAAACATTTCTTTTGCTATGATGTTAAGTTCTAATTAACCAAGCCTTTACTTTACTTAAGTCCCTGCCCTCAAAGAGCTTACAATTTGTTGGGAGAGGGGAAGGAAACGCTCTAAAATGTGTAAATCCTGGGGGTGAGGGTAAAAGAACTATCAACTGGAGTGACCAGGTGGTCCTTGAGCTTCAAGGAACAAAAGCATCCCAACTAGCCAGTCTGGCCACAAGGTGGATGGTGTGAGAGGGAAGGGGGAGATCAGCCTGGAGACATGTGATGGACACAGACCAAAGGACTTGAAATGCGCACTACAAGAGTCTTTCTCTTAGCATAAAGATCCCCAGAAAGACGGTGAAGCTTCTGAAAGCAAGGAATGAAAAGTCTGCTTGAACTTTGGAGCCAAAGGCTGCCCAGATGAAGGGAATTTCTTCCTGCTACTGCCAGCTTCCTTGTCCCCTGATACATGTTCCCACGGAGAAGAGCTCCTCCTGCCACTGACCAGCATCAAACTCACTACAGCTCGATTACGGATGTTCCTTTTCATAAGTAAGCAAAAACACCCCACTGCTCACCATTCTCACCGCCACAGCTCTCGTTTTTCAGGATAAGTGGCTTATTTTGTTATTTCCTCATTCTTGCAATATTCTCCACCTCACATCCCCCATATAATGAAACCCCATCCCTACATTCAAGGCCCCAATGCCAGCCACAGAGATTTCCCTCGTGACCCCTTCTTCTTTCCTTCCTCCAAACTTGCCCCCTCCCTAAATGGCTCTTAGGCACTTATTGAATTCTACTTCACATTAGGCTGACGTGCACAGTTTCTCTCTCCTACTTGATTTGCTAGTTCCTTAAGGGGAACAGTGATAGCACCAGCACCTTTGTATTCCATCTTCCCTTGTCAAACAGGGCTCTGCACACAGTAGATGCTTCTAAAGTCAGGAAGATCTGAATTCAAGTCTGGTGTGGGTTACTAGCAGTGTGATCCTGGGCAAGTCACTTTACTCTACCTGCCTTGGTTTCCTCATATGGAAAAAGAGTTGGAGAAAGGGCAAACCACTCCAATATCTCTGCCAAGAAAACTCCAAAATGGGATCACAGCAAGAGATGCAAGTGAAAACAACTTACAAGAAGAAATCTACAGGATCCCAGGATTTAGATCTGGAGGGACTCTTAGAAAGTCCGGCACCTGCACTTTAGAGATGAGATAACCTTTTATAAGGTATTTCATTTGCAAGAAATGAAAGTGCTTTGTGCTGAATCCCAAAGATGGAAGTTGAAGCTCAGTCCTTTGCCTCCCAGTCCAGACACCGCAGACACGCTCATTGCCCCCACTGTACAACCCCATGACTAAAAGGGCCAATTTCCTTCAACCTTTTAAAAAGTGTTGCTCTGTGAGGTGTTGGGAGTCACAGAACGTCATGATTTGTACTGAGGAGAGTCACATTTAAAAGACCAAAGTAGTAGGAGGTCATCTAAGTGATAAGGAAGTCCTACTCCGGAATAAATCAGCTCACTCTCCCTCTTCTAGATTACCTCGGTTCCCTTCCAGTCCAGAAGAGACTTTACAGACAGGACTCAAGCTTCCTCCAATGGGCTGCTCCAGAGAGGAAGGGCTCCCGTTGTATGACACAGTCCTAGCCACAGGAGGAGGATTGATGACTGCAACAGAAGAAAAGAAGAAAAGGGTCAAGTGAGACATTAACTGAAGTCAATATTTTCAGAGGCACACTAGTTTCATGGGCTTCTTTCTTTTTTTCCTTTGGAGTCGATTGGGGTTAAGTGACTTTTCCAGGGTCACTAGTAAGTGTCAGAGGCCAAATATGAAGTCAGGTCCTCTCGATGCCAGAGCTGATGCTCTATCCACTGTGTCACCTAGCTGCCTCATGTATTTATAATACACATACATTTACATGTATACTTACATATATATAATATTCATATATCACTGTTTGTTGTTATCTTTGAAACTTATTAATAAAAGCAATGTGCCTAAAATGTCAACTGATCTTTATATATATATATATATATATATAATATATAAAATATCATCAAGATAATAATAACTGACATCTGAATTGTCCTTTAAAGTGTTCAAAGTTCTTTACGCATAATCCTTTAGGTGAGCCTATGCAAAAGGTTTTATAGTATTATGCTTTTTTTTTTTTAAAGGAGGAAACTGAGTCTTGGGAAGCTTAAGGGACTTGCCCAGTGTCCCACTGCTAGTGTCTTGAGGTCTTGATACCTGAGCTCCAACAGTGGACTGGAAAGATTCTCAGAAAGAAGCTGGAAACAGCACACAGCACAAGTTAGCTCAGAATTTTCCTCTTCTTAGAGGGAGTCAATAAAGAGCCCTTTAAGATGGCACTTCTGTGAATACAAAACCTGAACAAGGGAACTGGCACCAGGCCAAAAGGGGCTGAGATGTTCCCAACCAGTCCAATATTGCGAGTTTGAGTGGCCTTGGATGGCAGTCTATACCTATTCTAGCCCACCATTTTGTCCTCTGGAAAAGAGAAGTGGTTGTACTGGGAGGGCCTTCCTGCTCAAAGAGCACCATGACCTCAGTAATGATGCAAAGCGGTGCAATGTCTCCAGCCTAAGTCACTGCAGAACCATCTGGGCTCAGCGGCCAGAGAGAGAGCAGGATGCTTCAGATGGCCCCAAACACAGCAGGAGACCTTCCTTGGCTGTTTTAAGTGGAGGTCTTTCCCAGATCACAGTCTAACTGAGGCAGTGCCCATTCAGTGATTAAGACTAAATAAAAAATGAGGCAAAGAATGAGCTCTTTTCCTTAGTCAGGAAAATAAATAAATAAATGAATGAATGAATGAATGAATGAATGAATGAATAAATAAATAAATAAATAAATAAATAAATAGCATAAAATCACTCTGGGAAGGAGAGACCCTCAATGTTTCTGACCACACCAGAAAGAATTGCTATTTACGCTCACTCTGAGCCATCAGGACCCAAACAATGAGTGAGTTTAGGGCTGGGATCTGTTACTGATGAATAGATGAGACTCAGAGTGATTAAGTTTTAAGGCATCATCCTTAAGAAAGACACCTAGCCCATAAATCCCTAATTATCTTTCTAGGTTTTAGTGATTAAAATTTGTATTCCTTTGGACAGAACATATGCATGTAAAGGTATGATTCCCTATGTGGACAAAGAGAAATAGAAGGAAGGAAGGGAGAGAGGCAAGGAAGAAGGGAGGAAGGGAAAGAGAAAGGGAGAAAGGAAGAGAGGAAAGAAAGAAGAGAAGGCGGGAAGGATGGAGGGAGGGAGGGAAGGAGAAGAAGCTGTACTGCCCAACTGTAGCTGGTCAGTTGGGTCCCCAGTAGGGCAGCTCCTGCTCCTCATAGCTCATTGTTTGTCCTCTGTTCTCAATAACTGGGCTACGACCCTACTCTTCTAGTCTAGTCACCAATCACAGAAGGATGATGATCATAATGCTATTAATAACTAGCATTTCAGGTTTTCAAAGGCCTTCACATTTATAATCTTCACAATGACTCTGTGAGGTTGGGGCTATTATTTTATTATTCCCATTTAATTGGTAAGGAAATTAAGTCTGTATGAGGCTATAATATTAAGTGACTTGCCAAAGGTCACAGGATTAATCTGAGGAAGGATCTGAGTGAGTGTTCCTGATTCCAAATCTTAACACTATGTCCTCAGTTGCTTTTAACAGCTTTAATGATAGTGCCACTAAAAGAAAGATTACAATCAGAAGATGCTTTCAACTTAAAAGTCCAGGGGTTAAGATTCTATCCTTCCAACCATCTCCGGACCACAGCTATCAAAAAAAAAATAAATAAATAAAAAATAGGTTGGTTTGGGGTATACATCTCAAAGATAAGAGCTGGAAGTTACTTCCCACCCAAAGTACAAACCCTTTCATTTGACAGATGTAGAAAATAAGGCTTCAAGGTTACCCAGAGTCACACATGTGAAATCATAGGTGTCAGATCCAGGATTCCAACCCTCGGTCTTTTGACCTTGACCCCACATGGGATCAGAATTGGAGTGCTCACTTATCACTCTAACTTGGTAGGTGTTTAATAAATGCTTACTGACCAACAGAAAAACAGCCAGAAATGAACTAACATGCCCTTATGAAAGACTCACTGGAAGGAATGTGAGGATAACTCGCATGTTTAGCGACATTGGACTTTATTCCTCGGCCTGAAGGAACAAGAGTCCACCTTATGCCCTTCTCCATCATTTCCTATTTACTTTTTCAGGGAGAATGAAGAACTATGCCAAATGAGGCCCTTTGGATCAATTCTATGGGGATTCTTTCTTGAAGTGTTTTTTAAAGGCCTCAAGTTGCACAAAAAGTGATTTCCCCAAAGCATAAAAGTTGGGTTTCTTCCCAAACAAATATGACTATTTATTTGGCATTGTGGACAAACACTTCTTTCAGAGTCTTAAATCAGCAGTAAAGAATATTGTGGGGTTTTAACTTCTGTATAGTTCAGTTGATTTTTTAAATCCAGCACAAAAGAAGGAGAGACTTTAAAATATCCCCATCCCCACTTAGGCCAGGAAAGGAACTTCCAGCTCTAAGCACATAATTCTAAGATCCCATAACTCACAATGGGTTACTGAGGGTCCCAATCTTCTCTGCTGAGTTATCCAAAAAAGGTAGAGAATATGTGACTGTTAAGTGGCTGTCCCAGATTATCTGAGCAAAAGTCTGCAGGGGTTGTAAAGACCAAACTGCATTTATGCTGCCAGCTAAATGCTGGCATAAAGCATAATGAAGACCTAGCCTTAAACTTGAGAGCTCTTATATAACAACATGCACTCACCTAGTAATTACAGGGCCAAAATCAAGACAGATATTTTTACCTTTGAACCTGAGAATTAGAAGGAATCCTTGGTGATCCTCCAGACCATTCCCCTCATTTATAAAGAAAGCAATGAAGGCTCCCAGAGGTTAAATAAATTAAGGGACAAACATTGAGTCTATGGCAGAGTGGGGACTGACAACACCCCAATACACACATACTTTTTCTGGGTCTAGTGCTCCCTCTCCTAGGAGGAAATCTCACAGAGTCCATCTTTTTTTGAATATTTATCTGAAAACACAGTAATAGGTGCTACAAAGCAAGGGGAAAGTTTGTTATTAAAATTATAATGCTACAGCAGCCAGGGCAGCTGGGATACTGAGAAGTGGAATTCCTAAAGTCTGTGGGGAACAATGTGGGCTTTGCCACATTTTTTGTGAGTTCAGCTCAGCATTCCATTTCTAACTTGGCTCTTTCAAAAAAAAAAAAAAATCAAAAAACAAACCAACTCTATCCCTGCTTCCTCTTTCTTTCTTTGGTGAAGCACAGGAGACACATGTTCAAATTATGACTCAGACACTTGTTCACTTAGGTGCTTTTGACCAATAAGCCCCCTTACCCTAATAAAGGTCTCCATTTTCTCATCTGAAAAGATAAGACGAGATTAAAACTCATCCCTTAGGGCTGTTGTAATGTTCAAATTGTACACTATATATATATATATTATACACACACACAATGTTTGGTCAGCATTAAACATACTAGAAAGCAAAATGTGATGATTTCTTTCCAAGAAAATCTAAATTAACCAGCTAGTTGGAAAATGCAATTATTTGGATAATAAGAAAATAAGTCATGGCTAATGAAGATTGAGTAAAAATCCTCCACAGCCTAGCCTAGGATCAGGGTTTTTGCAGCCCAACTCCAAATCTACTCCTTCCGGGTCTATGGTGCCATAGACTGACAACTTGGGCTCCAACAGCCCCTGGAACATTCCTACCAATCAATCTATCAATCAATCTGTCAGTCCATGGAAGATCACTTATTTATATGAAATACCCACAATGTACTGGGACAAAGTCCTAATTCAGAAAGAAACACTAAATCACATTTCAAATTCTAAGGCAAAAAAAATGTGCCGAGGAACATTGGAAAGACTAAGTAATTGTAATGGATGTGATTCAAAGGAATAGGAACCAAAAAGGCTTTGTTCATTTAGTTAAAACATTCTAGCCTAGATAAGTGAAATTTTCTTACTTATCTTTATTAGAACAAAGAAGAACTAATCCTGTAAGGTCTACCCCAGAGAGAGAGGGAATAAAGAATCCTAAATTTCAAAAGACTTGAACCTGGCAGAGTGTTAAAAGTTTACTGTTTCAATGAGGAAACCAAGGACTGCTTTAGCTTAGTGACATAGTCAAAATCATACAAGTAGCAATGAATACATTCCCATTTTTCTTTCATATATAACCAGAAAAGGGCCCCAACGTTGGAGGATATGCTACCAAAGCCAAGCACAGAACAAAGGCCTAAGGGACCACTGATAATATCCAAGAGCCATAGAACATGTTCTTGAGACCTATGCCTCTACTAATATTCAGGATAATGAACATCTTAGATCCATAAAGTGGCTTCCATGACAATAATAACTCTCAGGACTATGAGGACTGAATGTAGATCACAACATAGTATTTTCACCTTTTTTCTTGTTTGCTTGATTATTTTTTTTTCTTTCTTGATTCTTTTCCCTTCTGATCTACTTTTTCTTGTGGAAATATGTTTAGAAGAATTGCACATGTTTAACCTATATTAGATTATTTGCTGTCTAGGGAAGGAGAGAGGTGGAGAGGGAGGAAAAAAAATTTGGAACACAAGATTTTACAAGGGTGAATATTGAAAATTATCTTTGCATTTTGAAAAATAAATAAAAACTATTCTTTAAAAAAAAAAACATTAACAGCTCTCATTTATAAAGTGTTTTATATGGGTTTGCAAAGTACTTTACAAGTACTATGTCATATGGCACTGAATAATAGGTACTATTATTATTCTTACAAAGAAAATTGAGGCAGACAGGAGTTAACTGATTTCACAAGGCCATATAGTCAGTAAGTGTCTAAGGATGGGTTTGAATAGGTCTTCCTGGCTCCAGATCTGCTGCTCTTTCCACTGCATCAGCTAGAACAACAAAGTAAAAAGGAATTTGGAAAGACTTAAGAACTCAGATTAATTCAAAGATCCACCATGATTCCAGGAAGCCAATAAGGAAGAATGGCCCCACTTCCATCAAAGAAGTATCAGATTGAAGTGAACATATATTTATAGACCTGCCCAATATGGAAATTGGTTCCTTGACTATGGATTTTTATTAAGAGGATCGTTTTTCCCTTTGAGGTCCAGGGGAAGATGATGTTGGAAGGAAGGGGAAAAAATGTCTTGTCATTTGGGGGAGAAAAAGCTAATTGAAAAAAAGACTCCATGAGAGTGTCTGTTTCCTGTGTATCCTATCTGAGCATGAGAGGCTCTTTGAGGATATGACCAAAGACTCGATTTATTGCTTAGGATATGTTCAAGTCTTTAGAACCAAAATTTCTGCACTTACATGGTTTATATTCACACCTTATTCACTAATAGATGATGGACTTCATTTTATTCTTTTGGTCTTCAATTTTCCAGATGAATGACACAAATCAATGTACAATTAATGGTGACAAATGACACAGCCCTACTCTTTTTTGTATGTCTCCATTCTATACTAGATGCACATTACCTGTTTGGATTCCTAGCTGACCAGCATGAGAAGAGGCAGCCAGAAAGTCTGGATCCCAGATAGGCGAACTCTGGCTATAAACTTCTTCTTCTAACATGGAAAGAAACCTACACACAAAAAAGATAATATTAAGGATTAATTTCTTTAAGATTAATCAAACACCTTTAAAAATAGCAAAGCAATTAATATTAAGGTAATGGGAGGCAAAATAGTTCAAGTTGTTTCAACTTCTTTGTGGTAAAAGAAAGCTAGAAACAAAGTGGGCGTCTTTTTGTTTAGGGAAAGAACAAATTATGGTATGTACCTCTAGTAGATATTAATACTCCACAAGGAATGATGAAGATAAGAGACTTCTGAGGAGCACTAGAAAAGTTGTATCAACTGATACAACAACAGAACTAAGAATGAATACATACAAACACACACACACACACACATATATATATACTACAATAATAATATAAATTAAATAATGCTGAAATTACATTTCAACTCTGTGTAATAATGATGAATTGTGATCCAGGAGAATAGATGATGAAATAATTGTTTTAAGATGACAAAAGATGAGAATCTCAGCTATGAATGACAGCTATTCTCAGCAACACAATGATCCAAGACAACTCTGAAGGACTTATGATGAAAAATGCTATCCATATCCAGAGAAAAAACTAATGGTGTCTAAATAAAAAAAAAAAAAAAAATCTTTCTTTTTCTTAAGGGCTTCTTTTTTTTAATTTTTTGATCTACATTTCTTTTACAATATGATTACTATGGGAATATTTTATATAATTACATATATATAATCCATAAAGAATTATTTACTTTCTCAATGGGTAAGGGGAGAGGATAGAGAAAAGAAGATGATTTGGAACAAGTTTTAAAAGCAAATGTTAAAAATTGTTTTCACTGGGGGACAATATAAAATGCTAAATACATTTAATTTTTTAAACAATGAAAACTCATCTATTTTGGAAGAGTTGTAGAAACAAGAGACATTGTTGATGAAACTGTAAATGGATCCAATTATTCTAGAAAGTAAATTGGAATTATCCAATTAAAATAAATAAAATTCCAATACTCATTGATCCTGAGATTCCATTAATAGGCATAAGGCCCCCAAAGAGGTAATAGACAAAAAGAAAGGCTCCATATACACCAGCAGCAAATTCTGGTAGCAGAGAACTGGAAACAAAGTAGATACTTATTGATCTGGGAATGGTTAAATAAACTAACATACAATTTAATGGAATATGACTGAGCTGGAAGAAATGATAAACATGATAAATATAGAGAACCATTTAAAGAATTACATGAACTAAAGTCAGTAGAGACAAGAAAACAATATACACAATGATTTCAACAATGTAAATGGAAAGATCAACCAGAAAATAGTAAAAACTGAACACTGTGAACAAGCTCAGCCCTAAAGAAAACATGTAAGATGACTCACCCCCCAAATTCTGTTCAGAGAAAAACCCTCTCAAGATTCTTCTACTTGTTGATCATTTTTCTTATTTTTCCCTTGTTCTTTTTTTTTTTTTTTTTTTTAATTGTTGCATGGAATAGATCTTTAGAAATGTGCATGAGGAAGTAATTTAGGGAGAAATTTAGGCAATATGAAAACAAAAGATAACAATAAAAACTACCAAAAAAAAAAAAAAGTTCATCCCATCCCAAGGGGATTACGGCTGCCAGATGTTGCATATAATGTCAAGCAATGACTGTCAACCAGGGTTACTTGTCGATTTATGATAACAAGAAACCCTTCCCAAATCCCCTAGTGATTCACAGACCACACCTGAGAATCCCAGACACTGGCCAGCATGATTTTCTATCAATTTTATTGAGGTGTTTTACACATATCAGTTTCACTCAATGGCCTTATAGCTGTATTTGCATTCAAAATGCTAATCTGTGGTATTCAAGTTTCTCCATGATCTCAAGTTTAAGATCTATCAGGCTGATTTTAACAAAGTTTTACTGATGTGTATGTATGTGTATGTGAATTTATATTTATATATACACACAGAGAGTCACATGCCCATAGAAGTCTCTATCTTCTCCAAGAAATCCTTCCTATCAACAAATAAAAATTGTCCCATAAGTATTCACACCTTTGCTTCTGGACTAAACCTGTTTGGTTACAAAAAATTGTGGCATCTCATTTGATCCCTACAACACACAGGGACTACAAGCACTATTAGACCATTTTACAGGTGATGAAACTGAGGCTGAGAAAGATTTGCCCAAGATCACAACAGTTACTAAACAGCAGACCTGGAATCTGAGGATTCTGAAACAAAGCAAACTACTTTTTTTTAAACTACATCATTATTGTCATCAAAAACAATTTACCTTATTAGTAATGGGGGCAAATTCTCCTTCTAAGCTCTCAAACTGGCAAATGAAAACAAGGTGGCTGACAGACTACGGCCTCTTTTGAGAGGAAGCTGGAGAACGACTGATCAGTGGAAGTAACAGCCAAATTTAGCTCACCTGTAGTAGAAACCAACTTAATCCCATTGAGTCATCACTCACTCATGCTAGGACAGCTAGATGGCACTAGACCTAGAGCCAGGAAGATCCTGAACCTGAGTTCAAATTCAGGTTCAGCCACTTACTAACTTTGTCATCCTGGGCAAGTAACATAACCTTGTTTGCCTCAACTATAAACTGAACTAAAGTGGCAAACTACTCCAGTATCTCTGCCCAGAAAACCAGAAAATGAACAACAGCAACAAATATGTATTTCTTTCCACTGTATACACAGTGGAAGCAACTGTTGGGCAAGGGGCAAAGGAGGGGCTGCAAGATGGAAGAAATCCCTAAATTAATATGCTGAATCAGATTCGGCAATATAGGCATTCTGGATGGAGTTCCCCTTTTCCCCACAATAAGACACAAGGGCTTGCTTACCTGGAAAGCCAGGGGAAGCCCAAAGCCCACATTTTTATTATATGTATATTTGTTTCTTCCTCTTTTCCAATACCTCTAAAATCTCTTTGGAAATTCATGATGTAAAGACATTCTCAAAGAAAAAGAAAGTTGTTTGTTTGGTTTTTTTAGAACTATTTCTTGAATGTTCAACAAGGGAATTTGTTCAACTAGGCAAATTTATTACAAGGATTTTGTTTTTCTTTCCATTTTTCCCAATGTGGGAAGTTGTGAGGAATAAAAAATAAATTTCTGTTAAGTGAAAAAAAAATTTTGTTAAAAGGGTTTTTTTAACTGTCTTGAAAATAAAAGTCCAAGGGAAGTGAGGGATGGGAAGAAAGACAAATTAAAAGACTTCAAGAAACTGATGATGTGACATAGCTCCTACCTCTTGATGGGAGAGCTAAAGTGCAGAAGTGGACACACATTCTCAAACAGACAATGTGATGATTGCTACATTACACAGCTTTGTACTTAAACAGATTTGCTACAAAAGAGGGCTTTGAGTTCAGGGCTGATGGGGGAGACAAGAGGCAGGAGTGATAGACTCGAGAGTATCATGAAAATAGTTGTTTAAAATATACAAAGCAAAAAAAGTGCAAAACAGGGACACAAATAGCACAGCCTTGTTATTTATATATATATATGTATCTATGTACACATATATGTGTATATACACACACTTGTATTTGTATGCATATCTACATTTATATGTGTATGCAATGTGTATTATTCTTTCCAAACAACTAGCACATGTTTATGTCTACACACACACACACACACACACACACACACACACACGTCATGTTCGTTAAAAATAAACTGTCACAGAAGTTCAGTGTTTTACTTGTTATTCTTTGAAATATTGGGGTTTTCACCAGCCCTAGAGTCAGGAGGATCCAAATTCAAATATGGCCTCAGACATTTACTAATTGTATGACCCTGGGCACATTACTTAAGCCTAATTGCTTCCCCAGAAAAAGGAAGGGGGAGAGGAAGAAAAGAACTTAAAAAATGGAATACTGGGGGTGGGAGCTGGGGATTGATTGATAAATCCACAATAAAGATGAAATTTTGTGTTTAAAAAAAAAAAAGCCTCAAAAGAGGAAAAATGACAATTAACGAAAGAAGAGCCAAGGATAATGATTTCATCACCCGTTGGAATGGAAGCTTTTCTCCTCTTCTGGTGTGTTCTGAACACACACCCACACTACAACCATCAGTAAATAAGAATAGGTTGCCAGGTCAACCTCCATTCCCCTAACAACTCCCAATGTTGTCATATCCATTGAAAAAGGATTTAAAAGAAGAAGTGGGTGGTAGTTTGATCCTGATATTAGTAATAGAAGCAGAAACAAAAAAGTTAAATTTTTCGCTCTCCAGTTTAGGGCTGCTAGATCCGTATAGAACACTATAATTAGTCATTATCTGAAAGACGCCAAATGGATTTTCAGGGAAGAAGTGTTGCTGTGGAAGACAGTTCAGCTTTCTCTCTGGATATTCCTGACACAGGAAATAACACTCCTCGGTATAAAGTCCATAATTCTGACTGAAATTACAAAATACTATGAAAAGCTGCTTAGAGGAACTTGATATTCAGCTGTGTGACCCTAGGCAAGTTATTTAATCTTAACTGTCTCAGTGCCCCCCAAAAAAACTGCTTAGAAGAATTGGGAAATAGATGTATGGATTTTGGTCATGAAGAGAAGTATAAGCGGGTTGAAGGCAGCCTCTATTTCATTCTGGTCTTTGCATCTCCAGCACTATCAGAATAGCTACTAGCACACAGCCACTGCTTAATCAACGCCTAACGGATTTACTGATTTACTGATTCCCAAAAGTAAGGCTATATTACTATACCCTTAGACATGACAAATTTGAAAGATCCAAAGATGTTCAGGAAGATTTGTGTAAACCGACACAGAGCAAAGTTAAGTAGAATGAGAAGAGACATTGCGAGAGCAATGTTACTGAAAACCCTGCTCCCATCCTTCCTGAGCTCAGAGAACAAAACAATGAAACATGCACAGGTTCGCATTTAGAGCTGGAAGTTATCCTGAAAGGGAACGTTATCCCCGGCAATGGCACTGATCCCTCCCACATCCCTGCACCTTCCCCATGCCCAGAATGCTCTCACTCCCCCTTCTGCCTCCTGGCTTTCTTTGAGATTCAGCTCAAATGCTGAAATCCTCCCCTAGCTACCATGGCCTTCCCCTCTCCCTCCTGGCAGCTGCTGTTTGCCACATATGTACCTGTGTACACATACCCACGCTCCAGCTCCCTAAAGTGGAAGCTTCTTGAGGGAAGGACACAAGTACTTGGTATAGAGGAAGCACACAAGAAATGCTGATTCCAGCTTCCAGAAAGTGGCCTTACAATTAAATGCCTGGGGGTGAGACTGGCTCAGAAAGCAGAAAACCCAAAGCTGTGACCCCCTAAGTCTGGTGTATCATTTCAGAGAGTGACTCTGCAGAGTGGGAGGAGAGCAAAGCAAAGCAAAGGGAGCAGTCCTTCCCAGATTTGAGCTCCCTAACAGCCAGCTCCAGCTCATAACGGCTTCCCCTTACTTTGGGAAATGGGTGAGGATGAGCGTCCGCTTCTCCAGGGGTAGCTTGTCCTTCTCCTGCCGGGCTTGTTCCAGGAGCTGCCGTCTCATCACAGTGAAGACGGAGCGCAGCAGCGTTCTCCCGAACACCTGAGTGGTCTCATACCGAGGGAGACTGTCGCAGAACTGAGGCACGTGACAGTAGCACAGCCACCTGAAGCAACAAGAAGGAACTAGTGAGCTACATACTGCCCATTCTACCCTGCAGTCCTGACATAATCAGCCAGGGTGGGTTACTCCCTTCCTCCCTCGCCCCCAACAATGGGAATACAGCAAACGCATACTATCTTTGTCATAAGCTTGAGGATTAACAACATCAGTCAAAATAGGAAAGGTGGGATTAGATGAGGTGATCACCTTTAGTTAGCCTCATGTTTTATGGTTCTAAGAACATTTAGGACAAATCTCTGACTCTGGAGTCAGGAGGATTTGAGTTCAAATCCAGGCTCAAACACTTAGAAACTGTAAAACCCTGGGAAAGTCACTTAACTCTGTTTTCCTCAAGTTCCACACCTGTAAAATGAGCTAGAAAAGGAAGTAACAAACCACTCTAGAATCTTTGCCCAAAACATCCCAAATGGGGTCATAGAAGAGTCAGACATGACCAACTGACTAAACAAAACCAGAACCATTTGACAATATGGGTCATTAAGTGTTCTGAACTGGAGGTCCAAGGACCCACTGGATTTCAGAGATGAAATTTAATAGGAAAAGCATGAGATCTTTATTTTTCTGAACCTTTGATCATTCTAGGTTTTGGATCATATCTTTAAATTTAAAGACTGAAGATTTAGAAATGAGAGAGTACGTAAGCATCATCTAGACCAACACCCTCATTTTAATGATGAGACTCAACTAACTTACCATGGTCACATAAATAGTTAAGGTGTAAAGCCAAGATCTAGGATCTCAAATCTAGAGCTCTTTCCACTGCACTAGGATCAGTGTCTCCTAATGATGAATGCCTGGGCCATGGGCATCTGATAGTACTTGGGAGCCTTTTAATGAAAGTTAATAAGCCCCGTCACACCAGCCTATCTCAAAGCAGTAGAGAGAGAGACAAGAACTGCTGGTCTTGGGGGCCTAAATACCTGGGTTCTCGGTTCAAGGCCAGTCTCTGACACGTAGCAATACTAATAATTGTGATTGTTACCATTCTCCCTCTGTTGTCACTTACTCATCTCATTTACTCATCCTTTTACCTGTCTGGCCTCTCTCTCCAGTCTCAGTGCTGCTCTCCCTCTGTATTCTCTCCTCACTGATGTTTTTTCTTAGTTAAAGGCAAGCTTTCATTAGTACTTTCTCATCTGCCTAAAATTCAGTCCACACTTTCAAAATACCCCAAGCTCAAGTTCCATTTCGAACATCTCCTCCATTCTTCTCCATCACTGAGAATTCCTTTTCTGGAAGGGACTTCAGGATTACATCATCAAAACAAAGACACAACAGCACTGGGAATGAGCACATAATATTTTCTCTCTGTTTATCTCCAACTTATCCTAAAAAGACCTAGTTTGTACATAGTTGTTTGATCCTTAGACTCTGAGGCCAGAGATTGGTTTTTGTCTTTCTTTCGTTGGCACATAGTAGGTGCTTAATAAAGGCTTGTAGAATGAGTCCCTGAAAGACAGTATAACATTGTGCATAGAATGCTGGGTATGCTGCTGAGAGATGAGTCCAATCTTACTTAAGAGAAGTGTATCACCTTGGACAAGTCACATAACCTTGCTAAATTCCTGTTTTCTCCTTTGCAAGTTGGATCCAATATTCATAGAACCTATACATCATTGCTGTGCCTCAATGAGACAATGTGTGTATTGTATAAAAATCAATTATTACTTTGAGAAGGAAATGCTAGCTACATGAGAAATGTTAATCATTTGAGAAACAGGGTAATAAGTTAAATGCCCAGTCTTATGGACCCCAATCATGTCCTAAAGCAGGGGTGGGAAACCTTTTTTCTGACAAGGGCCCTTTGGATATTTATATTCCTGAGCCATCCAAAATTATTGATTCCGAGAACTCAAAGCATGGGAGCTTGTCCCTAGCTTTCAGCTCATCATCACCTGTGGTTGCTTTAGCAAATGATTTCATGCAGGCCCATCCTCTTAAAGGCTATTTCAGAGACTCTTGGTTGAAAAAGAATCACATATGGGGTAGCTATTTGGCACAGTGGACAGAGCACCAGCCCTGAAGTCAGGAGAACCCGAATTCAAATCTGGTCTCAGACAATTAACACTTCCTAGCTGGGTGACCCTGGGCAAGTCACTAAATCCCAAGTGCCTCAGTAAAAAAGCCAAAAAAGAAAGATAGAAAAGAAAGAAAAGAAAAGACAGAAAAGAAAGGAAGGAAGGAAGGAAGGAAGGAAGGAAGGAAGGAAGGAAGGAAGGAAGGAAGGAAGGAAGGAAGGAAGGAAGGAAGAAAGAAAGGAAGAAAAAAGGAATCACCAAAAAACACAGTCGAGTTTTCTGGAAATTGAAAGCTTAACACAAATTCAGTCCTAAGGAGAAGCTCCCTCTCTAAAGGAGGCTCTACGTGTCTGTCTCTGTCTCTGAAGATTGATGTCCTTCTTGCCAAAGATGACAGTTCATTAACATCACCATTAAAAAATCATAAAGAGATTTAGTAGGTCATGCAGTTATGCCTGGAAGGGGACCGGGAAGAAGGACGGCCCTGGATGGTTAATGGCCAATTTCTAAATGTCTCATATTCCACATCTTTCACTGGAGAATTCTTTAATAGACACTAAGTTGATTGTGTTTTTACTTCTCAAATAAATCTGATTTTATAAATCTGCAATATTTCTAGTCGATAAGAATGAGGGACCGGAGTCACTGACTTCTTGTAATTGATGCAAATGGTCAGTGCTTGAAGGAGAGGAAGAAAAGGAAGTTGGGAAGGGGAAGGGGGGTCGGTTTATGCACGATTTCAGTCACAGAAATGAACAACTAGAAAGGTTGCTTTACAGGATAGATGTTACCTAGGAGGAGGCACTTTTGTTTCAGACTCTATTAAAAGAAAGTAAAATCATATCTCATCTCATTTCAAGCCTGGAATATAGATCACCTTTCAATGTCATTCTTTGCATTTGCTCACTTATCTATGAAAGAATTTCAAGCACCATGGTCCGTGCTTCTCGGGCCTGTCCTGGCTCAGCATTTCCATTTTTAAATCATCTGCTCACATTTTGACTGCACACAGAATGTTACATCTTGAATAGACCTTAAAGATTCTTAAAGCAGAAAAGGTTCACTGAGATCATCTCCATTCTCTTGTTTTACAGATGAGGAAATGGGGATGGAATTAGACTTCAATTTATAAGATGGTTAGATGATTTGCCCAAGGTTAGTAGCTACGTTAGGGCCACAATGTCCAAAGGGCACGACCTGAATTTCTTATTGGGAATTGCTTATCCAAAATAGACCAAAAGTTGGGAGTGAGGCTTTCTCAGCCCTGAACAAACCTGGTTTGTTCCCTGCTCTGTAAAATTCTTAGTTTATCATGTGGTATTTCCTCAAACAAATTCTGACTCCAACAGAAATGTTCCCCCAAAATAAAAGGAGTGATCTAAAAAAAATGATGTCAAAGTACAAGAAATGCATAGACCAAATTCAATTTTTTAAGACAGAGAAAATAGATGCAAAAGAATACAGGATTATAGAGCTGGGTGGGGCTTTCTGTCTTCGAATTCAATGTCCTCATTTTTAGATGAGAAAACTGAGGCAGAGAGGGGTGAAATGACTTGCCCTTTGTCACATGTGCTCGAGCCAAAATGGGAACAAGTCTTCCCTGCTCCAAGTATAGGTAAACATTAATTTACTATGTCACCTAGCTGCCTAGATTAATCCTTCACAAGTAATTTCTGAATTTGCCGATTTTGACTTCTCATCTTTTTCCTGCCCTTGGAAGTTTTCTTCCTATATCCAAATATCACATTTACAGAGGTTTCCTTACACAGCCCCATTTCCCTCTTTGCCCTTGCTCATTGCTATGAATCATTTGAAAATCATTTATTTTCTTTGTGGTTTCTGCTACTGCATCATTTCTATGCTGAACATGTTCCAGATAAGAAATTGCAGAATTACCAGGCTGTTGTGATTTCATCTCTTTAAGGTTTTCCCTCAAGGAGATTTTCTCCTCTTACAGAAAAACCCACCCTTTCCTATTGCATTTCCTATGCTATTCTTGTCTTTGTTCTCCCTTAAATTTGCCACAGGGGATTGACCCAATATGCTGGGATTTCTTACAATACGACAAGGATGCTAATGGGTCATGCTGGCTGGCCGGTCACCACTTACTAGCCTGCTCTCCCCAGATAACATGACCTTCTCATTTTTTTAATCAAACATTTGATGTCTTCCTTTACACTGCTTCTGTAATTCCTTGAATACAATACATTGTAGCCTATTCTTGTCCACTGTGGACCTCGAACACTCCACTGCCTTCTGGGTGATCCTCAACTTCAAATCTTGGACATTTTAATCATGACAAAGAAATTCCACATCACTGAGAAAAATGAATAATAACTAACAACATGAGATCGACAGCCAAGAAAACTCAATGACCAACTGTAATTCCAGAGAACCAAGGATAAATCACGCTACCCATCTCCTGACAAAGAAGCAATGGGTAGCATACAATCTACTTTTTGGGTACGCCTAATGTAGGGATTTGTTTTGCTCAATAGTTTATATTAGTTACAAGGGTTTTCTTCTTTTCTGTGTGTTTATGAGTGAGTGAGAGAAAGAAACAGATTTTCATTCACTGGGAAAAAATTAAATGTTTAAATTTAATTTAAATTTAAATTATATTTTCTTAAATGAACTTTTGTTTTAGGGATAGATATTTCACTTAAATATCATGATAAAACCTAGGTATGTAACCCAAGAAGGTACTCAAGGCTGAGGACATGTGTCTACCTCTGTAACATGTATCATGGGGTGACTGTTACTGCTAAATGTGTTGGCCCTAGAAAAACTAACTCAATTGCCGAGTCTCACAGTTTCCACACTAATCTTCCCTTTCATTGTCCTTCTTCTTTGACACTGACATATTACCTACATTCTCTTATTTAAGCAAAATCTTAGCAAGAGTCACCAGTGTGACATGACAACCAAAAGGACTGAGGCAGTACAGGATTAAGGATCGAGAAGGCTGACTTGCTCTCCCCTGCTCACATCACCTCCTGTGAGTGCTGCTCTTTTCAGCATTGCATATTGGCAAGGAAGGACATGAACACACTGGAGAGCACCAACAGGAAGGCAACAGCAATGGTCAAAGCCTCCAGTAGACACAATATTAAGATGATAGAAAGTCAGGAGGTTTAGTCTAGAGAAGAAAAGCCTTCCAATTTGATGGAAAGAATACTGGCTCTAGGATCAAAAGATCAAGTCTGACAATTACCACCTCTAGAATCTAGAGCAAATCCCTGACCTCAGCTTTCTCGTCTGTGAAATGGGAGAGCTGGTTTGTAACCCTGAATCTATAAAGCATAGTTCTGGAACAAATGGTAAGAATTTAGGAGACATACCATAGTGGTTCTGCAGTATTTGAAGGAGTATTCAGCAGTAGGATTTGTGCATGGCCCTTGAGGAAGGAATTATTTTTTAACCTGGGGCCCAGAAACTTTTTTTTTTAGCATTTTAATGACTATATTTCAATATAATTAGTTTCCTTGTAATGCTACATTTTATTTTATACATTTAAACACATTCTCAGAAGGGATCGATAGTATAGATGATCCATACAGATCAGACTGTCATTGTGGCCCATGACATAAACACACACAAAAAAGGATTAAGAATTTCTCCTGCAGAAAAAAAAAAAAAGAATTAGAAAAAATATAAATACAGAAAAGTGGAAATTTAAGAGCTAAAAGAAATAGATGGAAACCGCCAAGAGGCAAATTATAGCTCACATAAAGATAATAACATTAAGCTAATAATCGCAGAATCCCAAAGTGGACTGGACTGCTTTAGAAGGTAGGAGGTGTATATCCCCTCTTACTGCAGGTCTTTATACAAAGGCTAGAAGAGCAGTTGTCTGATCTATCACAGGGCTGGGCCAGGTTGTAGCATGGGTGGAGTTAGATGGCCATCAAGGTCCCCTCAGACTCTACGATCCTGTCTTTATTATTCCTTATTATATTATATTATGTCCTTAATATTAATCTTTAATATTCCTTATTATATCCAATTGATTTAAGAATGTGTCTGGCTAGCTTCCCTTGAATTTCAATCAGCAGGTTTCCTTTACTTGCAATCTTCTCTCAAGGGTCTGGTTTATGGAAGGGAGGTAGAGGTAGCTAGAAAATTCTGATCTACTGCCATAAGATTTTCAGTACCCTGTGTTAATTTAGCCAAACCTTATAAAAGATATGAATGGACAAGTTTGCCACAGGGAATGAAAACAGCCCTACTATGTTTCAAATGCATGTGGCTGTTGCTCTTTATTGTCTCTTACACAGTCTGTGTCTGTCATCGTCTGACCCAGTCTCCTCCAGCAGACTGACAGTCTGCCAATCTCAACCAGTCTCCCCCTGAGTCTGACTTTGTCCCCAGTTTAAATACCCAATTACAATTACATCATTACAATATACTGAGTATGTGTGAATTAGAGAACCATTACATCACCATGCTAAGTACTAAGTATATATGTGAACTAGAGAGCTATCATCTCATCAATTCCATTGAGTTAACACCTTGTTTCAAGTATTCTTCTCCAAAGTTCCGGCCCTCTACACACTCAAAGCTTGGCTGGCAAGTTCCTGAACTGCTGAAAACAATATCTGGATCTGGATGATTTTTTAATCACCATATTTATTATTATCAATAATAGCAATGCTATTTTTAAAAGCATTCTTTGCTAATGTCTACAGAGAAACTCAGATACAAATGATGAAAAAAAAGAGTTTGATTTTGTTTAGGAATTTAAGTAACTATGAGCTTTCAAGTTTAATGGGCTCTGCTATTCATATTTCATACATTTGTTAAAAACTAAGTGAGATTTCACATAAGAAATTACCAGTATTTCATTTTAGCCTGATTATTGTAAACTACAGCATTTTTCCTCTATCATTTGTTACGGAAGAATATTGTAGAACAGTTATGTTAAATAAATAACAGGCACCAAACTAATGTTCCAGCATGGTAGTATGAGAAGAGTCCTGAATTCTGAGAAGGTCTGAGTCCCAGGTTGGTCATTTATCAGTGAAGTCACCTGGAGCATGTCCTCTGATCTCTTTGTACCTTTGAACCTTTGGGTTACATGTTTCTAACAAGGAAAACAGAATGTGTCTGACGGGCTTTGAGAATCAAGCAAAATAATGTCTACAAAGCATCCTAAAATGGAAGCTATTGTTACCATTTCTTCTCTGAATATTTTAATAATGATGATAATAATAATAAGCGCAAAAGGACTTCTTGGAACTCCAATGTGAGACCTTTAGAGTTTGGCCAATTGCTCCTGAGGTCAAATATCAAAGAAAAGTATTCATTCGCCAATCATGGCTCTTCCACTTCAAGCCTCTTCCAAGGCCTCAACATAGCAAGGAGGTGAACCTCCCTTTTTAGAGGCAACGCCTGTGTAGGTCCTACAGCAAACTGGAAGAACTTTAAGCATAATCACCATGATGGCCCAAATTTCCCTTCTAAGAACCAGCTCAGCAAAGTGTAGATACCTTGTCATGAGGTTGGCCAGAGAAGTGGGGTGTGTGTGTGTGTGTGTGTGTGTGTGTGTGTGTGTGTGCAAAAGAGAGAGAGACAAAGAGACAGAGAGAGAGAGAGACAGAGAGAGAGAGACAGAGACAGAGACAGAGAGAGATTGCTGTTGCTGTTTTAACCATATTCAGCTAAATAGCAGAAAGGGCAGAAGGCTAAACTTGAAGTCAAGAAGTGAGTCCAAATCCCGTCTCATAAATTTACTAGTTTTATGAGTCTGGGCAAATCACTTTCTTTACTATGCACTTTTCTTTCTATAAAACAGGAATAATAGTACCTCCTCTCACAGGGCTACTGTAAGGAGCAGATGAGGTATTAGATACAAAGCATTCTTGGTAAACCTTAGAGCACAACATTTTAAAAAAATGTTAGATATTACCAAAGTCAATGAATGATGTATAAGAGGAGCTATAATCTCTTGTGGGGAGAATTCTCTTAATAACAAAATCACAAGTCTTTGAAATATCAAAGTTCAGTTCAAAATAACTGCAGAGTCAATGAGGACCCTAAAATGCCTTAACTGTATAGGTATATCCACAAATAGGAGATACTACAGCATAATAGAAAGGAAGATAGCCTCAAAGTCAGGCAGATCTGGGTTCAAGCATCCCCTCAGACACATACTGACTGTATGACCCTAGGAAAGTCCTTCTCTCAAAGCCCCAGGTCACTCGCTAAGTAAGGACCAACATGAGTTCAGTCCCCCTCCCTGTGCCAAATATAAAGCTAAATAAAGAGTTGCATTTTCCAGAACAAAAGAGATCTGTAAACAACATGATCTACTCGGAACTGTCCAGAACATAAAAGCAGCCTCAATTCACTACACACACACACACACACACACACACACACCTTCTGAGTATTATTTTACATTCAGAATCCAAGGAACCAGGACTTCAGCCACCAGGTTATGACCTCCACCCACATAGGTCACAAGCTATTAGGAAAGGTTAACCGAGAGCTGCCCACGCTAAATAAACCTCTCCTCATTCAGTCTCAGATGAGGACCACACAGTCCATCAGAGAGTTTGGCCCTCGCCTCACCCTCGGCTTGCCCGCTTTTCTAAGACATTCACCAGCATGGGCTTGGAGAACTCCCATTCACTTCCATGCCCGATGAGAGCACATGATCCAATTACCTGGTGTAGTTCACTTTGTATCCTGCAACATCATCGTTTGGAGATCGTAATCTTCGCTGAGATGGCGTCTCCAGGTGCCAATAGTTGATGCGATTTAGAAACATCTTGGCCAGTTCTACTATCGTCTGTCTCTCTTTGGAGGGTAGGTGGCTAAACTTGTAATGTACAAAATTATTCACACCCTTGAAAGAAGGAGGAAAGACACTGGTAAAGCCATTGCACAAGCATTTGTCATCCCTGTGTGAGGTACTTCACTAGGTGCTCGGAATGCCGAGACAAAATTAAACAGTTCTACCCTGAAGAGACTTTGACTCTACGTCATTGTACACAATGACGTAAACACACACACTAATTTCAAGAGGAAGAGAAAATCGGTCACTGAAATGGGGGAAGGAGCAGGATATGTGCTACAGAAAGGCTGCAGAACAGGTTCAAATAATGTGATGTAGAAAAAACAAGACTTGGCAAAGGGAGGGAGAAGAAAAAGTCATAAGTGACTCTCAGAATGACAACCCAAGTATTGCGACAAATAGGGGTTTAACTGTTTGAATAATAAAACGTTGGGTAAAGAATATTAGGCAGAAGACTTAAAGCATTCTGAAAACAAATTGTCATATCCAATTCACTTCTGGAAAGAATGAGATGCAGAAGGGGAAGCTAATCCAAGATGGTAATGCGTGCAATATGGAAGAAGACAGGAAGAAGATGGGGCTTTTAATTCTGGGCCCCAGTCTTGCCCAAAGAAATGAAATGGTGCTGAGAAAACAAAACCACAAGCTCAAAGTGTCAAAACATTGCCCTTTGAAATGTTTCCGCTTTAAAACTGATGAGTGACAAGGCGTTTTTCCCCATACTGTCATCAGAGCAGTGCTTGAATAAAAACACCCTAAAGGATCACAGCATTTGCTTTATTTCTGTCATTAAAAAATGTAATCACAAACCTGCTAAAAAGGATGTCTAATGAAATAAATCATTACAACATCAATGTCTTAGCTTGCACATTTTATCTAAAGGTTCTGAATTTAATAATGCTCAAAGTTGCTAACTTCCAAGCACTCACTCCAGGCCAAGTGAGCTTTTGAGCTGGAGGAGAGGGATCCAAAAAGGAAATCAGAGACAGGCCCTTTCCCTCTAAAAGAGCTACCATTGTATGAGAAGAGGCAATGTGCTGCTGTATTAGGAATAGGAAAGGAACAGAGGCAACTGTTTGAAGCTCTCCAGACATGACAGCCCATTTCATTTTTAGGTATATCTTAAGTATTAGGAAGTTGTTTTTTTTTTTTTTCTTCTAAGAAGTCTCAGTGATCTTCTTGGATCTGGAGTCAGAGAGATCAGGAAAATGGAAGAGATTCCTGTGGGACCTTGATCAAATCATTTAACACCTCTAGGCCTTGGTTTCTTAATTTGTAAAATGAGATGAGATTGCCTCCCAGACACCCATCAGCTTTAAATTTATCTGACAAATGGGCGTAAACAGGCAAATACACACAGAATAATTTGAAGAGTAAGGAGAGTCCTGATAACAGCTCACCAAAAATTAGCTCTTTTCCAGTTGAATTTTTTAGCCTTTAAAATAAACTATAACTAGACTTACATTTACATTAAAACATATACCAGGTTTCTTATCCAAATGAAGAAAACTGATACTGCTACTTACCATAAGGAAAACTCCACTTATTCCTATGCTCTCTGGTGTTTCTAATAGGAATGGGTATTGTATTTTATCAAATGCTTTTTCTGCATCAATTGAGATGATCATAATGTTTGTTTGTTTGGCTATTGATATGGTAAATTATGTTGATAGTTTTTCTATTATTGAACTGGCCCTGTATTCCTGGTATAAATCTAACTTGATCACAGTACATTATCTTGAGATAAATTGCTGTAATCTCTTTGCTAATATTTTACTTAAGAGTTTTGCCTTGATATTTATTCAGAAAATTGGTCTATAATTTTCTTTATTTTTGCCCTTCCCGGTTTAGATATCAGTACTATATCTGTGTCATAAAAGGAATTTGCTAAGACTCCTTCTTTGCCTATTCTTCCAAATAGTTTATACACATTATAATTAATTGTCCTTTAAATGTTTGGTAGAATTCACTTGTAAATCCAAGGCCCTGGAGATTTTTTCTTAGGGAGTTCGTTAATGGCTTGCTCAAATTTTTTTTTTCTAAAATGGGATTATTTAAGTATTTTACTTCCTCAGGTGTTAATCTGAGCAATCTACATTTTGGTAAGTATTCATCATTTTACTTAGATTATCAGATTTATTGGCATACAATTGGAAAGAAAACTGACACTGAAGGAGGCAGTGTGCTAGTACAAAGGGTACTCAATTGAGACTGCGAGGACCTGAGTTCGAAGCCCATTTTGGTCCTTCGGGTCCTTGCCCAGATGACTATAGCCAGGTTCTTTGCCCCTCTAAGGTTCAGTTTCCTCACAAGTAAAAAGGGGCCAGATATCCTCTAAGATCTCTATAATAGTCAAATTGCAAAAGTGATGAGAGGGAGTTATCTACTATTCATGTGACAGATATAATTGTTCTTTCTATTTTCTTGATTTTAACAAGTGAAAGTGTTGTGAAACTAAAATGACCAAGTCTTAGAAAAAGTCTTTAGAAAAACCACCTTTGACAAAATACAGTACTCATTTATGTTAAAGATAGTTCAAAACATAGTCATAAAAGTGCCTTTTTTTAATATCATAAAAAATTTTAAAAGTAAAAGCAACGTCACAATGCACTGGGATCTTCCCCAGTAAATTAGGGACTAGAGCAAGAATCTCTTCTCTCCCTACTATTGTTTATTGACACAATTCTAGAAACGCTAGAAATAGCAATAAGAATGTGTATTTTTTCTGGCTTTACCCCCTACCTAGAACTCTTTCCTTCTTTCCTTATTTTCCTTACTTTCTCCAAATCTCTATTAAAGTTGAAGTCTTTCCCAGGTCTTCTTGCTGTCAATGTCCTCCCAAAACAGAGAAATGAGAAGACACCTCCCCTGCTTTATCTGAAGAAGCAGGGGAATCATGGCAACACTGCATTTAACACTAGTCATTTTCACATAATTATGTTGTTTAGTTTTGTTGAAATTCTCTTCCTTTTTTTTTTCCTTCTTTAAGAAGGCATGAGTGAGATGATGGCTACAGTGCTAATCACTACATTTTTTAAAACAAAAACTACCAATAGAAAATAATTTTGAAAAACGTGAAAAAGTTCCACGTAAAAGGGTTCCAGAGACCCTCAAATGCCACATCTACTCTAATTAGTTTTGCCATGGAGACCAGCTAAGATGAATAGGAGGATCCCATTTGTCTCATCCCGTTCATTTATCTGAGCAGTAATGAGCAAGATCTTATGCATGTCATTGCAAGAGTGCCTATAGCACCTAAGCGAACATTCTACAAGCTTCAACAGGTTCCCAAAGCCACTGCCTGCTTCCCACGAGCCAGAGCGGGATGTTATTTTCAATGTTCTCGATCTCCAGCTCGGCTCGACTAGTCTTCTTACTCAAACTATTGGATCCTACTTCTTCAAAGGGCTTTCTTAAGTGAGTGCCAAAGTAAAGGATGAATCCTGAATGGTCAAACAACAGCATCAAGAAAAGGCACATTTAATCCCTTCCTTACTTTTTACATATTCTGCTTCATTTCTCCCTGCTCAGATGTGCATGTTAATTTTAAAAGTCAGTGGCCCAAAAAAAAAACAAAAGCCAGGTTCTTTCCCAAGCTAAACATTCATCTTGGCTTACCAGGACCCGAGAGGGCAGGATTTTGTGAGAATGGCTTCCAGTGTCTAAGATGGCTTTAAAAACCTGACCTTGGCAGAATATGAAAGTGACCATTGTAAGGTCATGATAGAGAAGAGGCTGGAGGAAGGAAGGGTCAACCAGAAAGAGAGAAAGTGTTTTTCAACCACAAGAGAATATTTATGGTTTTCTTCCACTTGATATGCTTTGCAAGGAGTCAATCAACAAGCATTTGTTAAGCTCCTACCATCTTCCAGGCAAACAGCACAGATAGAAAGATTTGTAAAGCCTCCATTCTCAAGAAGCTCAACCTCTGATGGGGGGAGACAACAACATACAAACAATTATGTATGTTTAGCATGACCTGGGGGTGGTTTCAGAGGGAAGACACCAGCATCAATAAGGACCAAGGAAGGTTTCAATTTTACTGGAGATTTGAAGAACATTAGGAAAATCAGAAGGCAGAAGTAAGGAAGGAGAGAGTTCTAAGGAGGGGAAAAAGCCAGTGAAAATGTGCAATCTTATTGCTATTGTTAGCATTTCCAGTATTGTTTCATTAAATAATAACAGTAGGAGATAATAGTAACTCTACTCCTTGTTTACTGAAGATTCTGGTGCATTCTATGGCACCATAGATCAAATGCTTTTACTTTTAAATATTTTTTATGATATTAAAAAAAAGGTCCCTCTATGCCTGTGCATTGGTATGGTCTTTAGCATAAATGAGCACTGTACGTTGTCAAAGACTTTTTTTCTAAATCTGCTGAGAAAATTGCATAGTTTCGGGTTTTTTCTGTTTAATTATGGTGATTGTTTTTCTAACGCTGAACCATCTTTGCATTTGTGGTATAAATTCTTTCTAAACAGACTTCATAATGGTCAGCTAAGTGGTGCAGTGGATAGTGTGGTAGCCTGGAATCAGCTAATCTTCCTGAATTCAAATACAGCCTCAGTCTTACTAGCTATATGACCCTCGACAAGTCACTTAATCATGTTTTCCTCAGTTTCCTTGTCTGTAAAATGATCTGAAGAAGGAAATGGCAAACCACTTCAGTATCTTTGCCAATAAATCCCAAATGGAGTCACAAAGATTCAGACATGACTGAAACAGTTGAACAACTATGAATGACTTTTTGGATAAATCACTGTAGTCTGTTATGGTTCAGTTAAAATTTCTGAATCAATATTCATGAATGATATTGGTCTATAGTTTTCCTACGCACTGCTCTTTCCTGCTTTGGGGGTTAGGATTATATACCTCATAAAAAGAATCTGATAGGGTGGCTCTCCAAGAAGAGTAAGGGGAAGGATATTGGGGAAAATATGACAAAGGCAAAAACAAAAGACATCAATAAAAATCTCTTTTTAAAAAAATACACTGAGTCAGGAAATAATGTTAGGGCTGAGGAATGATATTACTGTATGAGACAGACATGACAGTTAGATATAAGAAACCTGGAAAGATGGGGAGTGGATTAGTTTTGTTTTATACCATTTTATAACTTCTTTATATCTAAATTAGCAAGTACTGAACTTGGGAGTCAAAATCTTCCTGCTAGCACTCAATAGATATATGATTCTAGGTAAGACACTCTAGCAGCCTTGGTTTCCTTGAAATACCTTGGAATGAAGATGAAATTATCTGCCTAAAATGGTTGTTGTTTTATATAGCTATGCATATTTTTACTAAGGTTTTATAGTAGGAAGTAGAGGTAGAGGAAGAGAAACTTACTACTTATTAAAAATAAAATTTAACTAAAAATAGTTCATCTGGCAATACAAATGTTGGTCAATACTATTCTTATCCCTCTTTTGCAAGAGTAGAAATATTTCCCCTTTTCTTGTCTATGTATTCTTAAAGGGTGGAAATATTTTATATTTTTTGTCTTTGTGATCTGTATCTAGTGTAGCACCTTAAAAACAATAGGTGCTTAATAAATGTTTATTGAAGGCAAATGAATTTTTTGAATTGAGCTCAATGTAAGCATGCATTTTTACCTGTTCAATACTAGGCTTCTCAAATGGAGGGCTCTCCAAGGATCCTTCGACTACTGGTTTCCCCATTTGTAAAATGCATTTTCTCAAAAGCTGCCAAGGAACCAAAGACCAAAAGGTTAAATAAAATCACAATACACACATGAAAAAGTCTAAAAATATTTGAGAGAAAGACATTATCTTTATTCCTGACCTAAATTACATATAAACTGCTGACAACCAAGTAACACCCCTCCAAAAGACTATGGACTATCAGATGTCTTCAGTGAATAGGTCAGACCACCAGGGAGAGGAGTGACTGAAGGGAGCTCTCTTGCTCTACTTTTCTATCTTTCCCAACTGTCTTCGTGGCAATCCCACAATCCTTCCACCCCTCTCCCTCAACATTTCTTTGTTGAGAGAATACTAGAGGTGATGAGTGGACAAGGAAAAGAATGATGACAGCTCTCTGATCCAACTCACCAGCTCTTGCGTTTTTATGGGTATTTGATCAAGATTTCTTTGAAAATTTATCAATATAAAGTATTATCTGGAGATCTTCATGTTAGAACTTTGCAGAATTTAAGTGATACTAACTTTTAGGGCCTGCTTTTTCAATGACTTCAAAACTTTCTCTCTCTCTCCATTTCTGTCACTGTCTCTGTCTTTCTGCATATCTGTCTGTGTCTCTCATCACTCACTCTCTCTCTCTCTCAAAGTTTAAGCAACCTAAGTTTTACTTCCCACAAAACCAGAACCAGATGGGAACCTCAAGTGTCATTTAATCCTACTCAGAACTGAACAGAGGAACTTTCTGCAACATGTTGGAAATGAGTTCTATCCTCTCTTCTGCCCAAAATCCTCAAAGAGAAGAGCATCCACTATCTCCTTTTTTTTTTTTTTTTTTTATTTAATAGCCTTTTATTTACAGGTTATATGTATGGGTAACTTTACAGCATTGACAACTGCCAAACCTCTTGTTCCAATTTTTCCTCTCTTTCCCCCCACCCCCTCTCCCAGATGGCAGGATGACCAGTAGATGTTAAATATATTAAAATATAAATTAGACACACAATAAGTATACATGACCAAACCGTTATTTTGCTGTACAAAAAGAATCAGACTCTGAAATATTGTACAATTAGCCTGTGAAGGAAATAAAAAATGCAGGTGGGCAAAAATGTAGGGATTGGGAATTCAATGTAATGGTTTTTAGTCATCTCCCAGAGTTCTTTCTCTGGGCATAGCTGGTTCAGTTCATTACTGCTTCATTGGAAATGATATGGTTGATCTCATCGCTGAGGAACTGGTCATCATATAGTACTGTTGTTGAAGTATATAATGATCTCTTGGCCCTGCTCGTTTCACTCAGCATCAGTTTGTGTAAGTCTCTCCAGGCCTTTCTGAAATAATCCTGTTGGTCATTTCTTACAGAACAATAATATTCCATGATATTCATATACCACAATTTACCCAACCATTCTCCAACTGATGGGCATCCACTCAGTTTCCAGTTTCTAGCCACTACAAAGAGGGCTGCCACAAACATTCATGCACATACAGGTCCCCTTCCCCTCTCCATGATCTCTTTGGGATATAATCCCAGTAGTAACACTGCTGGATCAAAGGGTACGCACAGTTTGATAACTTTTTGAGCATAGTTCCAAACTATTCTCCAGAATGGTTGGATGTATTCACAGTTCCACCAACAACATATTAGTGTCCCTCCCACTATCTCCTAAGAAGAGTTATTCCACTGAGGCAGCTACATGGCACAATAGATAGAATGCTAGGCCTAGAATCAGGAAAACTCATTTTCCCGAGTTCAAATCCTGCCTCAGATGCTTACCAGCTATATGACCCATGTCCCTTAAACATGTTTGCCTCTGTTTCTTCATCCACAAAATAAGGAGCAAACTACTGAAGTATCTTTACAAGGAAACCTCAAATGAGGTCATGAAGAGTTAGACACAACTGAACCAACTTAACAACTACCACCAGTTTCCCCTGTTGTTCCCCTGATATCTTCAGGTTTCACTTTTTACTCTTTGCTCTGGACTCTGGGACCCACCAGGCCAAGTCTAATTGCTATGACACCAGAGGGAATTCAGATTTATAAAATCGATCAGTTTACCCAAGGATTATCTGGACTATTTAAAAAGTCAGTTCCCCTACATGTTCAAAGCACTGGGATTAATTTCCCACCACTGGCATTGAATACTTGGGAGTAAGCTGACAGCCAAGTGACAGGAGATCCAGAGCAACCATGCTGAAATACTGCACTCCTGTCCCTGTTTAAACTCAACTCGTAGCTACTCAGGTCGTCAGACAGCTATGGGTTTATTTTAGTCACACATAGTGTCTCTCCACTCTACTGCCTTTATGCTTCATGCTTAGAAATAGTTCTGAATCACCCAGATGTACCCAGAATGGAAGGGCACTAGGGCACAGAGCTACTGGGGTACTGGACACCCACCTGTATCCAGAATATAGAAGGGCACTAGGGCACAGAGCCATCAAGACACTGGCCACCCAGATGTCCCAGAATATACTAGGCACAAAGCTATCAAGGCACTGGCCATCCAGATGTACCCAGAACGGAAGGGCACTAGGGCACAGAGCTATTGGGGCACTGGACACCCACCTGTATCCAGAATATAGAAGGGCACTAGGGCACAAAGCTATCAAGGCACTGGCCATCCAGATGTACCCGGAATGATAAGGCACTAGGGCATGGAGATATCAAGACACTGACAGGCTGCTAAAGATCACAACAGCCTCCAATTGCTGAACAACTACAAAACCACTTTTCTCTCCCTGAGAAGCATACGTACCAGACCTCTGAAGCCACTGAATCCAACTCACTCAATCATTTTGTGAGGGGGGAAGGGGAATGAGGGGTGAGACGACTGAGGCCCAAGGGCTTTAAGTGATCTGCCTGAAATCACAAGTAGAAAGTAGTAGAGGTAGCATCTGAACCCAGGTCTCATGGCTGCAGAACCAGTGTTCTTTTCTCAAGACCAAGACTGCTAATATGTTACAGCTAACCCTTTCTTGACTCCTTGACATGTAGCAGTTGTCTTAGCCAAAGATTATTACTGTTATTATCAACATCCTTCTCATCACTATTATTACTGCTATCTATAAAAAAAAAAAAATTAAAAAAAAAAAAATAAAAAAAAAAAAACAAGAAAGCTTACAAAGTATTTTAAATGCATTATCCTTGGAGTCTCATAACAAACCTGTGAGGTGGGGATTCCATTTTACAGATGAAAAAACTGAGGATAAAAGTGATTAAGTAATTTATACATTGCTTGTTAAAGGTCCAAGGTAGTAATAAAAGCTGATCATAGCAAGACCTCTCAGGATTGAGGGGGAAGGGAGAAAAGAAAAAGAAGGAATTATTCTGGTTACTTAATCCACCACTGTTGGCCAAATGGGCTATTTGAGGAGTTGAAATTTCAAGTTTGAAGCCAGTGTGTTATACTTGGAAGAAAGCAGCTATTTGGAGATCAGAAAGTTTGAATTCTAGCATGGATCAGTTACTTCCCCTCTCAGGAATAAAGGAGGTTTCACTCTTTCTGTTGCTGTTTTCTGGCATTTTATTTTCTTTCTCAGGTTTTTTTTTCCTTTTTGATCCAATTTTTCTTGTGCAGCAAGATAACTGTATAACTATGTATACATATATTGGATTTAACATATATTATAATATATTTAACATGTGTTGGACTACCTGCTATCAAGGGGAGGGAGTAAAGGGGAAGAAAAGGAAAATCTGGAACAGAAAGTTTTGCAAGGGTCAATGTTGAAAAAATACCCATGCAAATGTTTTGTAAATAAAAAGCTTTAATTAAAAAAAAATAGAGATTAAAAGAAGCCCACTCCCTCATTTACAGACCATAGCTTGGAAACTAGAAATTATCTAATGCAAAGTCTTCATTTTTACAGAAGAAACTGAGACACAGGGAATCAAACCCGTGTATTGCTTTATGAGAGGCAATAACCAGAGAAAGAATTTGAGTCTTGCTTCCCGAGTCACTGCTTTTTCACTGTCTCAGTTTCCACTAGTCAAATGAAGGGCTTCCCCCCAGATGGCTTCACATTAGCCTTCAAGTTGGACAGCTTTGCATTCTAGCATCCCATGATCTTGAGTGGGTCTCACGGGGACCACCATCATTCACTTCAAAAAATTCACTATTTTGACCTATGAATAGAAGATGGGTTTCTTTTTAAAGACAGGTTTGAAAGAAATTTTGAATGCTGCCTTAACTCACAAAGGCTATTTTGGTAAATCAGAAGAATAAAACGCACTAGCAAGATAATAGTACAAATAAGTTTACACATATTGGATTTAACACATATTTTAACATGTATAACATATATTGGATTGCTTGCCATCTAGGGCAGGGGGTGAGGGGAAGAAAGAGAAAATCTGAAACACAAGGCTAGGCAAGAGTCAATGCTGAAAAATTATCTGTGCATAAGTTTTGAAAATAAAAAGCTTTAATAACAACAATCAAAAAAAAAAAAAGAATATACAGGACTGGGATAAAGTTAAGCAACAGATGGCTTTTGAATTATTTGCCTGGAGTAAGATATCTGAGGCAATCAAGTTCCATATTTTGGCCTTTTAAAAAATTATTATTAACCTAAGCAATGAGTTAGACATTGCCTTGTTAGCAAAAGAAAGCATTTCAATCAATCAGCAAGTATTCCTTAGTCACCTCGGTGCCAATCAGGGCTTTTTTCAACTTGCCACCAATGTTTTCTGGCTCAGTGGGCTGCTTATAAACAGAATCAAATCAGGAGGCTGACAGGATGGAAACCTTGACGCCACCTTTACTTGCAGCGGGCCAGTGGGCTCCTGCCAAGGATCTGCTCCAACACAAATAACAGTCACATTCTTGCAGGCCCTGTTTTTCTTTTACTGATGTCTCCTCCCGAGACCTGAAGAGTAGAGGCTCGAGCACAGCTGGGCCCGGATGACTCAGGCTATAGGGCCTCGTCAGAGTCCCAGAACCCCAGGGACCCATGCAGCCGTACTGAAAGGAACATCTCTCTCCCCGTGGCAGACTTCCTATGCTCGGTATGAGAGAAAGAATCTTGGCTCGACGGTCAGAGGGGCGGGTTCACAACCTGCCTCTGATATGGGGCTCTGGGAAATAATAATGACAGTAACAGTAATATCGATGATGAAGGTTAGAGGGCTTTCATCTTGGCAGTGCTTCAGCTACGTTATCTCACCTCACCCAGAAGGTGAGGTGCAATTATTAGCCCCATTTTACAGATGAGAAGACAGACGCTAGGAAAGATAAAGTGACTTATACACTACCAGTAAGTGTCTGAAGTTTGATTTGAACTCTACAATACCTGTATCTGAATTCAGTCCTCTGTCTACTAAACCAGAGGGGTAGCCCAGACCACATTAAAATGTAGTTGGAAAAGGTTTACCAAAATAAATAAAAATATGATACAACATAGATAATGCTCATTTGTGGCTTTCAAAATAAATATGCGGCCTGGGAGGGAGCCAGTTTCTCTTTGAGTTTAACAGCACTGTACAATCCACCTCTTAACCAGCTCCCCATTTATAACCCCGCCCCCCCTCCCAGACATCAGCTTCGTAGTCTATAAAACAGATGGGCTGGACTAAGTGGCTCTGAGTCCTACAAGTTCTAGATCTATGAGTAAGTGGTGATCAAGCCACTGACTTCAATCACAGCTGATTGCCTTAAAAAAAAAATACTTCTAGTTCTTTAAAAAAGAATCAGGATTAAGTGACCAAGGTCACAAAGCTAGGAAGTATGAAGTGTTTGAAACCATATTTCTCCCAACTGCAAGCCAGGTCAGGGCACTATCCACTGTGTCATCCAGCTGCCCCAGGAGTATTTTAAAAGTTTCTTTCCCTTATCATCAAACCTCAGCATTCCATTTGGTAGCCGCCACTATCTACTCCTAGTCCTGCTCTTTAGGACCAAGCAAAACCAATTAATAAAGTCTTCTACAAGACAACCTGAAGACAGCAGGCATAGCATATTCCACCCACTCATTCTTCCATGAGCCAAGCAAACCCTGTTCTTTTAGCTGATCACTGAGGGACCCTGGAGCCTCAAGAAAGGCAGGAGAGTGATTGCTACGCCCAAGCCAGACCGAGAGGCAGAGTTGGAGCTGGGACCAGGGACTGAATCCTGAGATTGGGGCAAGTGACTTCCCATTTTCAGGGCTTCTGTTTCTTCATCTGTGAGAAGGTCTTTGGATGAGATCACCTCCGAGATCTGCCTGGCCTTCCTCTAGGATCCTGAATGGGGTTGCCAAGTTTGAAAGGGCACAATAGGCTGGCAGATTCCTGGGATCCAAAAGCTATGAGAAAGGGCCTGAGCTAGATGATCCCAAAGTCATGCCCCTGGGAGGCTTTGACAAAGAGGGATTCTCTTTAGCTTTAAAAGCTAAAGAGAGAACAAGGCCTCCAGCAGACGCAAAAACTTCTCTCTTACGTAGAGCTTTTCCACAGCCCTTCTGTCAGTTCTGTGTTCACCCACCTGAAGCAGGCACTCCCTGCTGCCCCAGCAGATGTGGGAGCCAATAGCGGAAGCAGTAAATAAAGCCCAGCCAGGCCGAGACAGCTCACATCTCATACTGCTGGGACGGAAGCCAGGGAGATTTGAACTCTAATCTTTTACTTCAGACCTTTATGAGCCATGTGATGCTGGGTAATCACTGATCTTTCTAAGCTTTAGGTTCCTCATCTGCTAAATGGGAAAGATAATTAATGACACCCATCTGACAGGCTTGGTGTGAGAACCAACGAATGTCAAGTATTTTGCAAATCTTAAAGCAATATAGAAATGTGTGCCATTGCTGCTGTAGTTGTAGGGAAAAGCTGGCTTTGACGTCAGATAAACACTGGTCCTTTTTCCATAAAACTAAGTATTTGTTAAGCACCAACTGCTGCAGAGAACTGTGCTAAACATGGAGGGGAAAGAAAAAAGAAATAAAAGCCTAACCCCTTGAGCTAAGGACCTCAGGGAAAAGATGAAGTAATTGGAAATAAGATAAGCTCTAGCTAGAGAAGGTTGTGGATGATAAATATGTGGCCCTGAGCAACTCACTTAATGTTTATGTGCCTTGCCTCAGTTTCCATATCTGTAAAATGAGGAGTAATAATAGCATCTGCCACCCGAAGTGGTTATAAGATAGGTACTCTAGGTAAATGCCAACTATTATTACCTGGGAGAACATATGATGTCTGGAGTAAGCTGACTGACACAGATTTAACAGGAAAGGTTTTATAGAGGGTTATGCAAGAAGAGGGATCACATGATCTGGGAAAGCAGCATAGAAGCAGCTTAAAAAAAATTACCCCTAACACAAATTCGGTTTCATAAACAATCCTCTTTTCTATTGAAGAGTTCATGGCTGTCAATACACAAAGCAGCAAAGTCTCAGTTGAGTTACAGAATATTAAGGAAAAATCACCAGTATCCTAGTCTGTAGACAGGTGACTCAGTGGATAGAGCACTAAGCTGGAGTCAGGAAGATTTAAGTTCAAATCCAACCCACCGAAATACAGGGAGAAATTCAGCTCTCTTCTTGGGTAGGAAGCGGGGGAGGGGGCAAGAAGATGTAGTTGCTCCCGTTGTCAAAGGTGGTCACCATTATACTTAACAAATTTTCTTGTTTAACGAGGAGATTGCTCATTTTGGGAAGGACTTGGGGATGCTGAGAAATCATGCTGATTTTAAGAACAAAGGCCTCCTCTAGGACAAGGGTCCTCAAACTACAGCCCCGCGGGCCAGATGCAGCAGCTGAAGGCGTTTATGCCCCTCAGCCAGGGCTATGAAGTTTCTTTATTTAAAGGCCCACAAGACAAAGTTTTTGTTTTTACTATAGTCCAGCCCTCCAACAGTCTGAGGAACAGTGAACTGGCCCCCTATTTAATAAGTTTGAGGACCCCTGCTCTAGGATTTTGAGCATTCTGTGGATAGCAATGAAAAAAATCTCTCAAGAGATGTCAAAGAAAATACAAAGTCTTACCTTAAACAGATAGAAATAAACTTGTTTGGTATCTGCATCTTCTTCTTTGTGAACACAAGTGAAGAGATATTCCACATCCAACACTATGCCAAGGAGCCGATTCATTTCTTCCTCTGACACATTCTCCAGGTGAGACACATGAGCAGCTGAAAGGGAGCAATGAAAACATTTCAAATGAGATGGGAGTTAACCATAACCAGCTCAACAAGGCTCCCATCAGAGAAGGAACTTGCTCATCAACCCAAAGGGATCCACAATGAGCCAAAACTCAAATTTCCCAAGCCCTATTAAGATCTGTCTTCCCAATAATTTTCTTCTTATAATTATTCTAGTCCGAAATATCCCAGGGGACCAACCCAAACTATGTAAAGTCAGAAACCAATCTGATTACTAAGGAACACAGGTGGGTGACTTTTCTCTGGAGGTCAAGATGAGACAACATTCTTAGCGATCTCGGAATGAAATTACAAACAATGATCCTTTCTCTGCAAGCATTTTTTAATGAATGCAAGAGGCAAAGGCACACCATGGTGTGTTGGATGAAACACTAGGCTTCAGAGTCAAGAAGAACCAGGTTCAAATCCTGCCTCTAACATGTACTATGTGTATAGCTTCAAGCAATCATTTAAGCCACTCTGAGCCTGTTTCTCATGATTCTATTTTTGGTTTTTTGGCAAAAGACGGGAGGATCAAGGTTGTAGAAGCATAAGCATAAGTATAAACAAGCTTGTATAAGTTCATTTAGAACTGATATCATTAGTGCAGTGAACTCTTGGTGTGGAAATTCTCTCCATCAATCAATGCAGAGCAGCAAAATTGGAGAATTGCCCAGGGGGACTGAGGGGCACATAACTTGGACACACATCTCTTACACATGAGGAGCAAGATCTGAGTCCAGATCATCTTGACTCCGAGGCTGGCTATCTACCAGTCATGTCATGCTTCCTTTCCATCTGTAAAATGGAGATTCTGCTTGTGGCACCCACCTCATAGGCACGCCATCATGTGGTGATGCCATAGTCAGATAATAGAGGCAAAACATTTGTTATGTAAATGTAAGTTCTGGTTATGACTCCTCATCCTTGCTAAGAACTAAGGAGGGAATAAGGTGTTTTCTAGGACTAGGCCAAAAGGGATTAATACTGGGATGCTGCGAGTAAGGGGGAAGAGAGAGAGGGGAAGTTCGGAGTGGGTATGGAGGGGGTGACATCCTAGTAAATGATATGAAGGCAGAGGCAAAGAAATGAAAATTAGAGATACAACAGCCACCTCTTTCTTCTTGAATTATAAGCCAGAAAACCAATGGAAAGTAGAAACTTTCAAACCCTTTGCTGCTATTCAATTGTTTTAGTCATATCTGCCTCTCTGACCCATTTGGGGTTTCTTAGCAAAGATACTGGGGCAGTTTGCCATTTCCATCTCCAGTTCATTTTACAGGTGAGGAAACTGAGGCAGACAGGGTTAATGACTTGCCCAGAGCAAGTCTTACTGGCTCTTACTTAGCTTTTTATAGCTTGTTAGAGTCTAAAGCCAGATTTGAACTTAGATCGTCTAATTCCAGACCTGGCTCTCTAATCACTGTACCACCTAGCTGCCCTTTCTAACCCTTCAAGTCTACTCAAGTCTACATCTGAGAGCAGGCATCTGCACGGCATGTACACGACGTGCCCAGCAGAGAACTTCCCCCAGAGGGTAGAGTGATACAATTAGTGTTAGGGGTATGCAGAGCATCCTGAATGATAAGCAAAGAACTCTATTTGGAAAATCACAGTAACAGATTCACCCGCATTATGTTACCAAATATAAAAACTGTAACTGCGACCAACAGAAATGTAACAAACAGAAAAACTACAAATGGTGACTATATACACGGGTGCAACAATGCCTCAATTTGGTCCATCACAAAATTTGCTGTTCATCCAAGAATCCCCACGTGTTCCACTCATGAGCTTTAAAATACTGAGTATCTGAAAGATTTCTGGACTTTATCCCCATTATATGGAAAGAGCAATACAGTGGCAGAAGATGCATTTGCTGGATGAATTCATTCTAAAGAAGCCACTGTTCACTTCTCCCTTTCAGGTCATGAAGAGAGAGGCCTTTGCTTCCTCTTCCAAGAAAACTAATCGACAGAGTTCTTATGCTAGCTATTGGAAGAAAGAAGGAAAAAAAAAAAAAGGAAAAGAAAAACCCTGAAGATGTGCATCTTTCTGGACAGTCCTACTACCTTCCAATGCCAAGGAGCTGAAAGAAAACTTGGGCCAAAGGAGGAATCAGTGTATTGTGCAACAAGTTCCCGGAGCCACCCAATTACCCCATCCTGGTCAAATTAAATCTGTTATTTATAAGCAGTTTAGATCTTCAAAGTACATGGACTAGTTTATCTGTAAAATCATCTTCACGCACATTTCTGGTTGTGGATGAGATAAAAACTCAAGTAAAGCAAATGAGTTCTAAGAAGTTTGGCTCCATTAGCAATTACTCATTTCCCTCCTACTTTATTTAGATTAAATCAGCTTCTGGGTTTCAAAAAAATGTTCGAAGGAGGGGGAGGAGGGAAGAGAAAATCAGAGATTCTAGAAAAGGGACATGAAGGGTTGAGAAGGGTCTCTCTTGCCCACCGCCCACCTCCTACCCCCATCCCCCAGAAACAGCTGGAAAAGAAGGTTCCATGTGATTCAGCTCTGGCTTGATGATGCTATGATCTGAAAGCATCTGAAGCCTAGATCCTGGGGACAGTTTTAAAGGGAAGGAAGAAGAATGATTTCCTCTGGAGCAGGAGCTCCTGACCTGGGGTCTATGAACTTCTATCAAAACGATTTTTGTAATTTATATTCTGTGTTGAATGCTATGGATTTCCTTACTTGAAACCTTACACGAAAGGGGGTCTGTTCTGTAGACTTTGACCAGACTGCCAAAAGAAAGTTAAAATGTTAAGCCCCTGGCCAAGGAAGCTAGGGCAGGATGAAAAGCTGAGGGTTATGGGAGGGAGGAGATAAAGTAAGTCGAGACCATCTGCTTTAAGCAGGGGTTTGGGGATAGACTGTGGGATTAAAGGAAGGAAAAAGGGTCTGGCATGGCTGCTTTGGGGAAAGAGTTGGTTGGATACAAAACTCTTATCTCCTTCAAGACACAGCCAAGCTGTTGTACAACAAAAACCGGGAGCGATCTCCATCTGTTACTGGACCCCTTCCACCAAGAAGTCTCATCACATGATGAGAGAGGGTCATGTGACCCTGCCTGGCCAAATGTAAATGTCCTTTCTCAATCATCACCAAATCCCAGCCCGCTCTTAGAACCAGTGATCACTCTCACAGTCTGAACCAGCCCCATTAATGACCCAGCACCATTAACTCCTCTAAATCTAGAAGGGTTCCTGAACTCACACCCAAGGTTCTAATCCCCTACTGCCAGCTGTCTTCTGGGGTTTTTTAACACAGATGCCAGGTCATCATGTCGATTCATTATAAAATGCACTAGATGACTGGGTTGGGCATTAGGAAACTGGGAGCTGGAAACTTGACAGTTTTGTGATCCTGGCAATTCACTGAATTTCTCAGCCTCAGTTTTCTCTTCTGTAAAATGGGGGGATTAACATTTTCTACATTACAGAGTCAGGATCAAGTGAGATAAACAGCAAAGCTGCTTTGGAAAACTTAAAGAGCTAGATAAATAGTCACTTCCTGTTGTTGATACTACTCTAATTTCATAGAAAACCTTCTCCCCCTCCTACTTGCTTTATTTCTGCAATTGATATCAATGCTTTCTTCCTCCAAACTTGAAAAAAACCCTAGGGTCCTATCCCATAAATCCATGCAAGGATAGTTTTTGAGCTGGAAGAGAGACGAAGAGCTCTCCAATCCAACTCCTTCATTTTTCAGATAAGGAAACTGAGGTATGAGGCAGGTCAGGTGACTTGCCTTGGTCACAAAGCTAGCAAATATCAGAGAAAGGGTTTGAATTCAGAGCTTCCTGACTCTCTACAAACTATGCCCTTTTGACTCTCAAAATGTGGGTATTTAGCCTGGAGAAGAGTAGGACTGAAAGGAGATAACTGGATAACCTTCGATATGAAGCAAAATTCCAAAATTCCAAATCCAGCAGCCTTTATACAACACTAATCTTGTGTAGCCAATCAGCCACAAAGCTCTGTTGATGGTTCTTCTCAATATCAGTCCCCATCTATTCTAAGTGAAAAGGAATCCCATCTATAGTGTATATACCCAATGAGTTGCTATGTATCTTTTCTTGAAGACCACCAATGAGAGAGAACAAACATTAGTGCTAAAATCAAAGAAACTTGGGTTCAAAATCTCCTTCCAGGTCTTACTACCAATTGGCTGTGGGCAAATCAGTCAATCTTTCAAGACTTTGATTTTCTCACAAATGAAAACGAATGACTAGATTTACATGAACTGATGCTGTGTAGCAAGCAGAACCAGGAACACATTATACACAGTAACAGCAAGATTGTGAGAAGACTTGGTCCTCAGTGATTCAGTGACCCAAGACAATCCCAATAGACTTTGGATAGAAAACTTCTGCATCCAGAAAGAGAACTATGGAGACTGAATAAAAATCAACACATCCTATGTTCATCTCTTTTTTGTTTTTTTTAATCCCTCCCATAATTTTTCCCTTTCATTCTGATTTTTCTCTCAACTTGATTCATAAAGAAATATGTATTTTAAAAGTTAATATACATAACCAGGGATATACCCTGGTTAGAGATTCTAGAAAAGGGACATGAAGGGTTGAGAAGGGTCTCTCTTGCCTTCAGGAAAGAAAACTATAAAGGAAAAAGGAAATGGATGACCAGATTGCTTTGAGGCCTCCAAGCACCAGGTCCCTGACTGTCTCTCTTTCCAAGCCATTGAGTTTATTCCTCATCTGGATAGCTCTCCATGAAACATGCTTCACTTCATGCACTGGATATTGAATCATGGATTCTAAGAGCTAGAAGAAGCCTTACAAAACATCTATCCCATCATAGGATATGGAGCAAGATCACGTATAAAAGCAACTTTGTGGAGTCCATTTTAAAACAGAAAGTCCTGGGTTTGAATCCGGTCTCTAGCTCATCCTGGCTGTGTGGTCTCAGGCTGCCTGTTCAACCTTTCAGTGCTCTAACTAATGCTCTAAGTCAGGGATTCTTATCTTTGTGTTCCCAAATTTGGCTGGCAGCTTCCCCTTTTCTGATAAAGCTTTCTCAGGCTTTTTTAATGCCTAGAATAATCTACAGAGGCTTACACAGGAAACCAATTCTAGCAAAGTAGCTGCCAAAAGGTGTACTTTTTTTTCAGTTTAAGAACCCCAAGATTGAGAACTCCCATGGTAAGATTCAAAGCTGCATAAAAGATGCTTTCTCACGTTGGAGTTCCCTATACCAATATAAAATCACTATTCTGGGTCCTTTCCCTAAAAATCATCCATTCTCATCCTTTTACTTTAGAGATGAAGAGAATGAAGACCAAATGTAATGAGTCTGCCCAACATTCTACTGAAAATGTCAATGAATTATCAATGAATTTCGACTAATTTTGATGAGTTTAACAAATGTCAATGAATTTTGATGAATCAAATATTAACCGTTTTAATGCAAATGACCACAATCTTTAGCAGGTCTCCTCACATACCCATTTTCTTAGGAGTGACCCAGCTGCACCAAGGAAGCCTTAGCGTGAAGGAAGAATGTATCACCCACCACCTCAGTAAGTCCCCAGTTACAAGCCTAGTGTGATGCTGACCTCAATCGTTCTGCAGCAGTGAGACCGCACCCCTTGTCTGTCAAGTATGATATTCAAAATTGGTCCCACAGAACTTCAAACTCAATGAGGCAACATCCCTACTGCCTAACCCACAGGCCAGATGCTTCTCCTTTGCACCTTCACTATACCTAGAGTGCTAGTATGCCCCAGGAAGGGGGGAGGAACCAAATTACATCCTTTGCTACACTCCAGTGATAATGATAATGAATTTATGTAGCACTTGTAGACTTAAAGGGACTAAATCAATGTCATTTCAGTAGATCCTCCTAATAAGTCTGGGAGGAAGGTGCTGTGGCTATCATCTGTATTTTATAGATGAGGAATCTGGGGAGAAAGACAAAGAATAAGGGCCTTTTATGTGCCAGGCACTGTGGTAAATGCTTTTTCTTTTTTTTAAACAAATGTTATCTCATACCAATACTGTAATGTAGGTGCTATTATTATTCCCATTTTTTAGTTGAAGAAACTGAGGAAAGCTTACTAAGTGCATAAAACTAGTAAGTGTCTGAAACTGCATTTGAACTCGGGTCCTCTAGGCCTAGCACTCTACCTACTTTACCACCCATTCAGAGAGGAGGCTGCAAAGCCCTTAAATTTAACCACATGGTGGGCTGGGGATATCAGTTTTGAGCATGTTTCAAGATATTCCAGGAGGAGAGAGGCACAGAGGCAAGAGAACAAGCAGGGGCTAACCTAAGAGGCCTGGGATGATCTGGGCCACCCCCTCCACTGTTTTACCTATAAAAAATAGGAACAATGACAACATCTGCACGGCACTTCATGACTTGCACAGCAGGTAATAAATATCTCATTTGATCCTCACGACAGCCTTAGTGAACTAAGTCCTGTTATTATCACCATTTTACAGATGAGGAAACTGAGATACAGAGTAAGTAACTTTCAAGGGATCACACAGATAGTATGTAACTGAAGCAGTTTTGAATGCAAATCTACCCAGCTGCCAAGTTCAGTCCCTCATAAACTACACCACTCTGTCTATGCTCTGGATGTTGCTCCTGGAAAACTTGGGAAGCAGCGAGGTGGGAGGAAAGGGAAGTAGAGAGATGACCTCAAATATCTGAAGGGCCCTCTTGTGAAAGAAGGATTATACATTCTGCTGAAGCCCACAGGGCAAAACCAGAGGCAGTTTCAGGGAGAAGGACGGGAGGAAAAGCTTATTCACTCCCCAAGTGCGACTCATCTCTAGACTTTGCTATGAGAAAAAACTGCCAGACTGTTGTTAGAAGGCTCCAAAAGCTGTGGCTGCCTCAGGAAATGAGAGGTTCCGCCCAGAGAGGCTGGATGAACAGCTTCTAGAGGTGCTGGAGAAGGGGCTCGCCCTTCTCCTCAGGTACAGATTAGCAAGATGGCTGCCTAGCTCATCTCCACTTGGATTCTGAGAACTAGCAAACACACAGCTCCCCTCCGAATTGCTCCGAGAAGCCCAGCTCTCTCTATCTGTTGGGGTTTTTTTCACTGTGATAAAAAGGAAAAGGCTTTTGTTTGCTTTCAGTTTCTTCAAGAACCTGGCTCAGCTGTTTTTTGCTGCGTCAAGTTTGAAAATACCCTCGGTGTTAAGAGATAGTAATCTGCCAAGACAGCCAGCCAAGAACCCAAGGCAGCTGTTACCTTGATAGAAACAGGAAATGCACGGTCACCTTGGCTCTGGGACCCTCTCCAGACACCCACTTCATTCATCATTTGAGACATCCTTGCCTGCAGTTTGAAAAAGTTGGGCAGTCCTATATGTGTATGTCTGGAAAACTAGAGAAAAGTATAGCTATAGATAGCTACAGTGGTGTGTGTGTGTGTGTGTGTGTGTGTGTGTGTGTGTGTGAGTGAAAGGGGAGAGAGAAGGAGGGAGAGAAGGAAAAGGAAAGGGAAAGGGGGAGGGAAGGAAGAGGGGGGGTTAATAGGGAGGAAAGGGAGTGGGAGAAAAGGAAAGGGAGGGAGGAGAGAGTGTGAGTTCACTATGTGTGCATTTGCATTCCTAGAATACTGTAAACATTGGCACATAGTAGGCTCTTCATTCAGGTTTTAGATACTGTTACATGCTCAGGATTCAAACAGATATTATATCGATAGGATCTGAGATGGGGACTAGAAGTAAAGATGCCAGTGGCACTGCCATTGCAAGAAACCTCCTAAAGGTTTACATGATACCTCCAGGTCTGATATTCAGACTCCAGCAGTTTTAACATGACTTCATTTTCTAAAGCTGGCAATCTTAAATGGAGGAAAAAAAAAAAAAAAAAAAAAAAAAAACAAGCCCTTCCCAACCCCCTCCCACTGTCCCGGTCTACCAGGAAAAAGTGTAGAATCAAAGCCCAGGCCAAAACTTGGACCCTTCTAAAACAGGTTCAAAATAGCTGCCCACTTTATTATTATTATTATCAAGACACATCAGTTTAGCCTTGCATTAATCACTGGTTCACTCATCCCTAGCAAACACAGCAAGGATTATGAGGTGAGCACAAAATAAGGTGGCTTTCAAAAATCTTCCTACCAAGCCACTTGGCCACTGTGGGCATTTGCGTTGGCGACTGGATCACATAACATAATTGCGTTAAGCCAAGATGACCCGGTTAGAAGCACCCTCCCCACCCCCTGATATTTTATCATGGATAATCTGCATTATGCATTTGCTTTTCTGTCAAAGTATTGATCCCCACCCTACCCCCAACCCCAGAATGAGGCAAAAGCTCCAGAGAACAAAGCCAGTTTTGTTTTGATTTTTCTATCCTCGATGCCAAGTACAATGCCTGGCAAAAACATCCTCAAAGTTATATGGAACGTTAATAAGTGTTTAATGAACAAAGAGATGGATGGCTAGATGTCCATGTGTGTCATGTGCTATGTCTAGATTCTCCTCTATTATTGGAAAGGTAAGTAGTGGGGGGGCTCTATAGGGATGGCAGGGGAGGAGTTGGGCAAGAGCAAAGAGTAGAATCAGTGTCTGTAGAAATCCTCTTGTCCAGTCTGTGAACTTTTAAAAACATATTTACAATTTTTCATAATTTAATTCTTGCTATTTTACATAATCTATTTTTATAAATTTAAACATGTTATTCCGGGGAGTTCACAAATACTACCAGACTGCTAAAGGGATCCAAGATACAAAATAAGGGTGAGAACCATTCTAGCCCTATCCAGGAGGAGAAGGTAAGGATTATTCAAATGTGGTGGTCAGCCAGGGCACAGTGAAGGTCGAGCAGGACAGTCAAAAAGAGCTGGATTCATATTTTTCTCTAATCCATCCTGGTTCTATGACCCTGAGACAATCAATCACAGCCTCTCAAGGCTCCCAGCAAAGCTATGAGAAGACCTAACATTTCTCTAGCACTTTAAGACTCATGTGTTATATCTCATTTGTGGTTCACAACAAACCTGAGGAGAAAATGCTATTATTTATTTTTTAGATGATCAACCTGAAGCTGATATTCAGTGATGTGCCCAGAACTAGTGAGCTAGTGAGGGTCTGCAGGAGGATGGCAATCAGATTTCTCAGAACCTTAGAAGACCTAGAAAGATTCCAAGTAAGAATGCAGATGCCAGTGTGCACTGAGAGAGACTATTCCCCCTTCTGGACTTCTCCAGATCATTCAAATACACTGATTCAAAAGATTTTCCAAAACTTCCTTTTGAAGTTTGAAAATCAACATCTAACCAAAATCATGTGTTCTTTTTTTACAACTTTAAACCAAGAATTAGTGTAGCTATAGTGGTGAGTTGAAAATGGTGCTGGTCACCCATAATTCCTGCTACCAGGGAGACTGAGACAGACAGAGCACTAGAGCATTCTGGAGGCCACAGTAAGCTATGGCATTAGTGTCCTCCCAAAGTCCAGGATTTTCAGATGGTGAGCCCCTCGGAGCTGAGAGAGGATTCAGGTTGTCTAAGGAGAGAGGAAGCTGAACCACCAAGAGGGGGACAGACCCATGAAGGGCTAGCCTGCAAACTACAGGAAGACTCAGTCTTTAAGGAGAGAAAAAAGATAAGTGTGATTGTGGAAGGTATGAGCTTCCTGTGCTGGGTATTTATAGGCAGCCAAACAGGATTAACTACTGCATCTCCTGTTTCTGCCATTAAAGCAAAGTGTTTAGGATACTCAGAAGAGGCTTAAAGCAGCTGCCATTCCACACAATCCAACAGTAAACAATTATTTTAGTGCTTCTGAGACTGGAAAAATCAACCAGTAAGTACTTAATAAGCTCCTCTTCTATAGGCCTGGTACTCTGCTGGGCAATGGGGAGACAAAGGCAAAAAATAAAACAGTACCTGCCCTCAAGTTTTACAATTCTATCACGATTCTGACAGTGTAAATTCCTCCATCTCTCTTCTTCTCTTATCTACCTCTATTTCTGGCTATATTTTGCTATGTCTCTCTAGGGTTCTCTATCTCTGTTTTTCTCTTTATTTCTTCTATGTATATGCATGCTAACCTCCCAAAGATATTAACCTTAAGAGATCCATGGATAGTTTTTAGAGTTTTCAGAGTTTCTTGGGAGGGAAAAAAAAGTTTTTTAATTACATTTTTATTTCAATACAATTTGTTGGGCAACTAGGTGGTGCAGTGGATAGAGCACCAGCCCTAAAATCAGGAGGACCCGAGTTCAAATCTGACCTCAGACACTTAACACTTCCTAGCTGTGGACTCTGGGCAAATCACTTAACCCCATCTGCCTCAGCCGGAAAAAAAAAAATGTTTCCTTTGCAATCCTCTGTAGTTTATTATCCCAATTTTTATTTTATGCATTTAAAATTACTATTCAGCCAACAAACTCATAAGTTTCTTCAAAACCAAATAGATCCATGATATAAAAAGGGTTAAAAATTCATACTTTAAATTTTTTTTGTTGTTGTTGTTGTTTTGAATAAGGGGTAGGAAGGCTTTATTGAAAAGCCTTTAGCTTTACTGAAAGCTAAGGGATATGAGGGGAAGGATGCTAGGTGGCATAGTGGAAATAACTAACTAGACTTGGAGTCAGAAAGCCTCATCTTCCCAAGTTCAAAACTTTCCTCAGACACTAACTGGGAAAGTCACTTAAGCCCATTTGCCTTAGTTTCCTCATCTGTAAAATTGAGTTAGAGAAGGAAATGGCAGCCCACACCAGTATCTTTGCCAAGAAACCCTCAATGGGGTAATAAGATACTACATGAATGACAGCAATTAAACAGCATATAGGGACCAATAAATTATGGTAACCCCTTATTAAATATGTAGAGATTCAACCCAACTCACTTCCACCTATTATGGAAGATACTCCACTAGGCACTCATGTACATTTATAACAACACTCATGAAACTTTTCCTTGGGGTCCTCACATAAATTCATATATACATGTAGTTACAATGTATAAACAAGTAAACAAAAAGTACAGACAAATAATACAAATTAACTTCAAGGGAGAGATTGCAGAAAGAGGCTGCTTTATAAACCATCTGTCCTAACAGGATGTCCACCGTCAACAGAAAAACTGGAGGAAGAAAAAGAGAAGGAAGAGAATAACAAATGAACATTTGTTCACATCAAGACCACTTGACAAATGCTGGCAAAAACCAAATTCTATAGAACCACGAGTAAAACTCAATCAAGTCAGGTGGTACGATGCAATAGCAAGAACACAGATTGGGCACTGGAGGCCCTGGGTTCAGGTCTCTCCTCTCATACTGACCCTGCAGTTAGCAACCCCTAGATTTCCTTGCAGTACCAGTTGCCTTATGTGTAAAATTACAGGGTTGGCTGGCTGACCTCCGCCTTATCTCTAGCTCTTAAATTGCACTCCTAGGACCCAGTCTCACAATGCTAATCTCTTCCCCAATGGGGACTCTTGGTTTTCTCTGCATGTATTAGTGGGCTCACAGATTCCAAATAGGACAAGCTCATTCAAATCTCTACCAAGAACAGGAAGGAATCTCCGTATTTCAAGATTAAAAGACATTTAAAAATCTTCTTTCAGAATAACAAGATTAAGCAAACAGAGATTTGTGATTTGCATCAAATAGGCTTGAGTGCGGATGCTACTGATTATCTGGCAGGGACCCAGGTTTCCTGACTTCCAAGCCTTATACCCTGTTACTTCCTTCATACACTTTGCAACTAAGGGCCACACAGAGGATCACATGACAGTCAGCCACAGATTCTCAAGATGAGAATAAGCATCACAAGCACAGGAGCAGCCCGGCTCTCTCCCTTTAGAGCTCACTGTCAACAGCCCGAGTGCAACAGGAGGCAAGTGACATCGGAGTTCTAGTTCTGATCACTGCTCCGATTATTATCTTTTGATAGTAACTTTGCTAGCCCTGGGGATGCTTTTGCTTTGACAAGTCCAGGAAATCTGGTTGATGACAAAGCTCAAGCAATTAGTGTCAGCTTGAGCAACAGCCTCGTGTGACAGAGAATGAAAATGGGAAACAGGCCTGATATGTTGAGCTTCAGACTAATTTATCATCCAAAATCCTTCAATTACTTCGGCAAATTTAGATGGACAAGAAGGAACTATAACCCTATTTCTAGATCCTCCATTTAAAGAGGGATCCCAGACCAACCATCTCTTCATTTCCCACTTTCACACTCCTGTGGACTTCATCATGGTCCCAGAGTGGGTATCCTGCCACCTCTGGGAGTAGAAGCTGCCTTTTACCTTTTTTTTTTTTTTTGCAAGTTTCTGTGTTTAGCTTAAAGTAGATATTTTTGACTGACTTCCTCCAGGAAGGAAGAAAGGACGGAAGAGGGGAGGGAGGGAGAAAAGAGACAGCTAGGTGGTGCAGTAGATAGAGCATCAGCCCTGGAATCAGGAGGACCCAAGTTAGCACTTAGCATTAGCTGTATGTCCCTGACTGCACCCCCCACAAAAATAATATGTAATCATTTGATTCCCCTTCACACTGTTATGTCACATACGCAGCAAACACAAACTGCCACTTAATGTCATTAGTACCATAACTCCAAGGCTGGGATACAGATGCCTGAAATGGCCTAGAGTCGGGCCCTGAGAAGACTTCATTGAAGACCATGTCATTCAAGGCTAAATGGGGGATTTCAAACTAAAAGGGATCTGATCTGTAGGAGGAACTAACCTGGGATCCACAAGTTCTAAGACCTCATGGATAGATTTCAAGGGATCTTGATTTTCATAAGCCTTAAGTTTTATTTGAACCATTTAAAAAGCCTTATTCTAAGAAGGGTCTATGGCTTGAGCAGATCACCAAAGGGGTCCATGACACAAAACAGGTGAAGAACCTCTGCTCTGATTCAACTCCTTGCATTTGGAGAAAATGAAACTGAAAGCCAGAAAAGCTAAGTGCCTGGCACAGATCCCACAGCAACATGATGACAAATTCACAATAAGGTGGACATAACTGAAAGCCAGTCTTTTTTCCCCCTGAGAGCACAGTTTCTCACAGCCTGAGAACATAAAAGGGAAAGTCAGCCTCTAACAAAGTTGGCCACACCCGGCACTTGCACAATTCTGGCTTTGCAGTTTAGCCCCCGTGGTGGAGAAGGAATATGTCCCTAGAGTGGAGCCAGTCTCCCCACAACCAAGAAGGTGACACCGTTTTAAACACACATTGTTATAGAATGATATTATATGTAAGCCCCATATTAAAGACAACATAGGGCGGATCCCCTGAGCTAGAGGCCCTTCTTCCTGACCCTGAACCCACCTTGTCACCATGCCAAAGGTTCTCCTTGGGTGTGATCCAAAATAATATTCAATTAAGACCAATACTAGAAAAACCTCGTTTATTTAGTATATGACACAGTAGTGTCTGTAACTTGTCAAATGTTTCTTTTAGCATTGGTGGTTTCAACACCCAGAGCAACAATAGTTTTATAGACTAGTGAAGTCTTGAGTATGGCGATGGATTGGTTTAATGAAAGGTAGCATGGGATCAAGGTCAACCTTGGAGACAAGAAGACTTGGGTTAAGGTCCAAACTGTGTTATTATGAGTAAGTCACACACCTTCTCAGTGCCTCGGGCAACTCTCTCTCGCTAAGATTAAGATTTCAGGTTTCAATAAAATAACCAATCTGCAAGGGAAGGGAGTTTCCAAGTGAAGAATCACCCAACGCTAATTTTATAAGTCTAGAGACTCCTCCTAAAAAATCCATTATTTATTTTATGACACCAATTACCTTGAAAGTTTACATATTTCCATGCCCAGAAACACACTCCCTTACTATAACACTCTCCAGATAACACTCTTATCAGACCCGATTTTCCTTAACATGGCCTTTGGCCAAATGTAATAAAATGATAATCTGACTTCATTCAATATCAAACATTTTACAGACTAAAAGAGGATATACAGTACCAGGAAAAAATGAAAGTTGAAAGAAAGACCATGGGAAGTCGATGGTAGCTACTGAAATAGCCAAATATATAGTATGGAGAAGTACATAGCTAATATGCTATGTCCTTGAAGGACAGAATCCTATAACCCATTGTGCTCTACAATGAAGATCTGGAGGCAGGAAAGAAAAAAATGGGAACAAAACCTTCTTGTGATTTAGAATAATGAGACCAGGGATGCTTGTTTTTCCAATGATCCTTCTAGTCTATTTAAGAGAAAGCAGAATTCCAAGCGACTACTGATTTCCCCCCCTTGAATAAAATGGTAGCTTAGTGGACAAGGATAAAGTAGCTGATTCTATTAAAAAACTATCCTCTTATGACAACTTGCCTGGGCTGATAGAAAATGCTATCCACTTTGTAAGAGAAAGAAGAAATATGAAAATAAACATTTTAAAACAATAAACAGAAGTCACACATAACCACTCAAACGAAGCTTTGTGTCTCTGACACTCACTAGCTGTGAAACCCTGGATAAGTCATTTAAGTTTGCTAAATCTCAGTTTCTTCATCCGCAAATTGGTCATAATAATACTGGTATCTCACCCAACTGTCATAAGGCTCAAATGAGCTAAAGAATGTGATAACTGTCTGTGATTATTAGAGTCACCAGAGATCAAGGCAAACGAGAAACGAGAAAACATTGCAAGGAAGGATCCCAAGAAAAAAACCCGGAGCAATAATAACAATAATTAGATGAGGGAATTACAGATGGTGACTCTGGTCTTGGAGTCAGAGGCCAGTGTCTCATCTCATTTGACAAGTCTCTTCTGAGCTCTTTGATGTCAGAGCCGCTCTGTTAAGGCAACAGAAGCAAAGAGGAGAGGCCCCTGGGAATGGGACAGTGGAGCTCCCAGAGCTCCACTCTCAGAGCAAGATCATCACAAGCAGGGGAGCCACACTTTTACCCCGTTTGAAGGCAAATCAGATTAAAATTCATCCTCAGATGGCAGTTCCACACAAGCCGGGGCCTCTTTGGGAGGGGAAGAGAGGAGGGTTCTGTTGCTTACCGAGAGCGTGGCTACAACTACGGCAGGACTCAGTGAGACTGACAATTATCTGCTGCACGTCTGCCCGGGGAGGAGTGGGCGGGGGATTGGGGTTTTTCCAGCCATTACATTTACAAGATTCCTCGGCCTGAAAATTTAAAAAAAGAGAGAGAAATTTATGTAACAGACTGTAACATGGGCTGATTGCTTTGTATGAGACGATATAGATGAGTTATGAGACGGTTGCCGACAGACCCTCTGACTTTGCATTTTCTAGGAACACCCAGAAGGATCAATACTGAACTAGTGGGCTAAGGGAGAAGGGTTTTGTTTGTTTGTTGGCTTTGGGAGGGAGGGAAGGGGAAGGCCTCGCTGAGCCTGACAATTTTCAGCAGTCAGCACCAGCCAGTTCAGAGAGTAAGCCAACGGCCTCTGTCCAATGACTCTTGGCAAGTGTGAGGGACAGGATTCCAGAGGCATCCATTGGAAATGTTTCCTGGTGTCTTCCAAGTGCCAAAGCAGTCCCCCCCTTGCAGCTTAGCAGGCCCTGGCAGGTCGGCTCCAAACACCCCCAGTTGTTCAATGGGGCTTTAGATCACCTTGACCCTGCCTTGAGGAGAGGGAAGAGAAAGGGAAGAATGGAAGGAAAGCAGGAATGAAAGAAAAGTATCTGAGTGAGGGCACAAAGTTGAAGGAAGAGGCACAGAAGGAGGGAGGCCTCCTTCAGGATTTCCTGGGGGGTTTTAAATTTTGTTTTGTTCTATTTAGGGTAGGGTAGATAAATAACAATCCGGTAAAGGCCATGTTCCTGGGCCTTCCTTCTTTTATCGGTTTATCTTTGTGAAACACTACAAGATGACTTAATTTCACAGCAATACAGGATCACGGGTCAGAGATCCAGAGCTGAAAGGGTCCTCGGAATTTACAGATAAGGAAACTGAGGTTCCAAGATATTAAAATGATCATATTTCAGTGTGACCCATGATCAAATAACCAGTAAATGTCAGAGACAGAACTTGACCCCTATCCTGAGCTCCAACAGCAGTGAGTGATCTATTTTCTTTGCCACATTCAAACTTTTATAATGCTTGGCCTGAGATATAAGTGAATTCTGAGATCTAAAGCTTACCAACCCTTTTAAGCAGCATTTTTAAAAAAAATGTAAACACTGACAAATATCTTTCCAAAACGTACTTATACATTATGGCCCTCGTATTGGGAACATATGACAAAAATAAATGTACCTTCTTTCTCTTGATTCAGTCATCAGTATTATTAAATATTCTGTATAACTTCTCAAACATTTATTCAATAAATATCTCTGAATTATCTACTTTGTGCAGAATGCTGTGCTTAGTTCTGAGAGCCAGGATAGTTCCACATTTAAAAAACCCTCCCCCAGCCCTGATGAAACCTACAGTCTAGTGCCCTTAAAGTATTGTCTTCCAAGGCACTGAAGTGTATAAGGCTGATTGTTCTTAAATCAAATGGTGCAAGACCACTCTGCTTTTATAGAGATGCTATCTGCTTTGACTTTACACTGTTACTTTCTCCTAACATTGCATTGTTAGGGCAGTGCCCCTGCCTCTAACAACACTTTCTTTGTCATTTGCTGCTTCTCCTTTGCTGTGGCTCTCTCTGTCACACACACACACACACACACACCCTCTTAAACTAACGTGGTGATAATAAACAGTACAATAAAAATGATTTAAGTTGTATTTATATTATTCTGTGTAGAGGCCATCCTCTCCCTATCAGAATTTCAGCTCTTTTGTTTCTGGAACGTGCATAAATCCTGAGCCATAGCACAATACACACGTGTTTCATTACTTGCTGATTGATTGATTAAATCTCTAATTCCTGAGCAAGTTCCTAAAAGCCCATCCCACACAGGAGAATGTTTGGCAAGTGAATGGCAGTGAAAGGGAGCCAATGGCTGCTCATGAGTTTTCCATTTTTCTGCTCTCATTTTTCCCCCATGACTGAAATTAGCAAATAAGTGAAATAAGCTATTATTACCTTGACTTATTTAGTAGCTAGGCAGATAAACTGATAGAGAAATGGCGAGAGCAGAAAGACAGAGGGCCTCCTTGAGATAAGGTATGAGGAGACTAACAAAAGGGAGAAAAGACTGTACAGACTGAAAATGGTTATGGGCACAGATGGGGGGAAGAGAGGGAGAGAGAGCAGGAAACAGCTTTGTCGTGGCAGAAGAAGGCCAGAACCTTGGAGGAAAGCAAGCTCTTTTTGGAGGTACCCTGCTCTTCTGGCCTTCCCTCCCGACATCGTTCCTCCCCCGGCCCCAAACTCCAAGGCTGGAGCAGCCATGGCAGGGAGGTCATGCTAGGAATCCTCGGTCATTCCACTGGGCACCCACCTCTCCACCCCCAGCCCCCCGGAAAGGAAGAGGTCACTGTCTTCCCAGTGGAATCTCATGAAAACTTAGAGACAGGGAGAGATGCTGTGGAAAACATTAAATGATGTGTTACATGTGTGTATGGATATACATACATATATGTTTAAATTCTGTGGACAGCAGAGTGCAAGGGGTACAGGTAAGGACCTATCCTTAAAGGTTGAGAAAGACTCCCCAGATGGGCTGCCAGCTACCCCCTCCCCTCCATTTTTACAACTGCTCCACCCAGATCTTGCAAACAGCCAGTCTGATCCGGTTGCCCTCCTAGACACTGGTTGTGTTTAAACAATGATAAACAGCAACTACCCCCCCCCCAAGCTACATGTCAAAGTGGGGGGGCAGGCATGGGGGGCAAGAGAAATGAGAAACCTTTAAATGTTCCAATAAATACTTTCTAACCCAAAAAGCATGGATGAAGTCACCAGAAGGAACAGTGGGGAAGGAAGAGAGCAAGTGATTGAAGGAGAAGGTGGATTGAGTATCCAGGAGCCCGAGATTGGGGTGCTCCTAGTTATCTGGAAACCAGCAAACCCCAGTGAGCAAGTTAACTGTCCCAGAGCATGGGTGCCTTCGGAAGTTGCCTTAAGGTGTCAGCCTGGACCAGCTGCAGGAGAACTGGCCCAAGGGGGAGAAAGGGTGAGGAAACTCTAGGCCGGACTAGACTGACCTAGTTGCTGGGCCTCCTCCCTCCTGCATTTGCCAATACAGAATGAGCCTCAAAGATAAAGCAGATCAGACTCTGCTCAGTGAAGATGACCTCAATCAGAGGCGCCGGAGCTCCTACTGGCTGGATACCTTGCAAGGAGACTGCCTGAGAGGCAGAAGGATTAGAGCAGGGAGTTCTTAACCTGGGGTCCCTAAACAGATTCCAGGGGGGTTGTGAACAGGGATAAAGGGGAAATGACATCTCCCTTTTCACTTTTTATTTGTCTCCTTCATTAGATCACAAACTTCTTGAGAGCAGGGTCTCTCCTTTTTGTATCCCTAGTGACCAGCTGGTACCCAGCACATAGTAGGGGTTTAATAAATGTTTATTCATTGACTCCAATTCTTCCACAGAGTCTCTCAGTCCTCAGTGCTTACACCAAATAGAAGGCTGGAAAAACTATGATTCTCCATTTTTGCCGCCTCTCAGGGAAAAAAATAATAGCAGGATGTTGATTTCAAAGGCCTGTTCCCTAGCACGGTTTTGAGGTTGTTCTTATATTACAGAAGTCAGTCAAGTGGATAGACGTCTAGGAATTGTGGTTGCTTGGGAACTGACCCTTTTGCATTAGTTACAGAGCGGATGATTTCCATTTCCTCAGGTCTATACATTAGAATCCTAAACAGAAGCACAGAATCAACACTTAGTCTGTGGGCAGGCAGGAGCTTCAAAAACTGCTTTCCAGGGACTGAATTAAAAGTAGCAGCTGTCGGCCTAGGCTCTCTCTGAAACAGTATATGAGGTTAACCAGAGGTATTTATTAAGCAGCCATTGCATATAAGCTCCCGAGTTAGAAAAAGGGCCTGGCCTCTGCCCCAATCTATTCATGACATCCAAATGTTTCATCACAAGAAAAAATAAGAATAAATGTTGGAGAGGATGTGGGAAAACTGGGACATTAATACGTTGCTGGTGGAATTGTGAACTGAACCAACCCATTGCAAGAAGCAATTTAGATCTATGCCCAAAGGGCTACCAAAGGGCATGCCATTTGATGCAGCAGTGTCTCTACTGAGTCTGTATCTCAAAGAGATCATAAAATGACCCACATGTGCAAAAATGTTTGTGGCCCTTTTTGTAGTGACAAGGAACTGTAAAAAGTGGATGCTCATCAGCTGGGGAATGGCTGATTAAGTTATAGTGTATGAATGTTATGGAATATTATTGTTGTATAAGAACCAATCAACAGCAGGCAGCTAGGTGGTGCAGTGGATGAAGTACCCAGCCCTGAAGTCAGGAGGATCTGAGTTCAAATTTGATCTCAGACACTTAACACTTCCTGGCTGTGTGACCCTGGGCAAGTCACTTAACCCCAATTGCCTCAGCAAAAAGAAAAAGAAATGATCAGCGGGATGATTTCAGAGAAGCCTGGAGAGACTTATATGAACTGATGCTAAGTGAAATGAGCAGAACCAGGAAATTATACAGGGCAACAATCAATTCTGATGGGTGTGGCTCTCTTTAATAAAGGGGGTGATTCAAGGCAATTTCAAAAGATTGTGATAGAAAGACCACTCAAATCTAGAGAGAGAACTATGGAGACTGAATGTGGATCAAAGCATAGTGTTTTCACCTTTTTGTTGTTGCTCTTTGGTTTTTTCTTATTTTTTTATCTGATTTTTCTTGCACAGTATTATAAATATGGACATGTTTAGAAGAATTGCATGTTTAACTCTGATTGTTTGCTGTCTAAGGGAGAAGGAAGTGGGAAGAGAGGGAGAAAAATTTGGAACAAGATTTTTGCAAAGGTGAATTTTGAAAACTATCTTCACATGTATTTTGAAAAATAAAAAGCTATTATAAATTTTTAAAAAATAGTAACAGAAAAAATAAATTAACCCCCCCCAAAAAAAAAATTATGTTTCATCATCAGAAGATTGTTCACAAGAAGATGAAAATTTCTGGCTACAACATTATGCTGCTTATAGAATCAATTTGTCAGTTAGCATTTATGGAGGACCTATTACATGTCAGACACTGTACCAGGTGATGAGACCAGATGAAAAGACTAAAAAGAACCAGTTGGCCCCACCTGGAGCCTTCACTAAGACTTTAGGAACAACTACAGCCCATTTACAGACGTGCACTAGGAGACTTTCCTCAGAGTCCAGAAACCCAACCACAATGCCTTAGAACAACAGTCTACAGCACAAAGGGGTCTGAAATCCTTATTGGCGGAGGGAATGTCTGCATGAAAACCGAGACCCTGAATGAATAGTGAAGGAAAAGCCTCTTGTGTGGTCAGCACTAGCAAGATGACATCTTAGGATTCACTACTTCTCCCAAACCTGGGAGGGAGAGCAAGACGGAGAGAGTGTGAAAGCACAAGGAAGCCCAGCTCAAATCCTGACAAGGGACCCGAGGATGAGGGGGCAAGCGGAATCTGAGACTGTTTTGTCCACAACACAAGGTTGCCTGGTCACCCAGGGAAGGAGGTCGCTTCTAAAAGCAGGAGAAACAGCTGGGTCATTTCTGGAAGGTCTGCATGCCCTCCCTCCTTCCTTCTTCACTTCTTTCCAGGCACCCTGCCTTTACAGACTCTTCAGGAGAAAAGGAGAGATAAGGGTTAGCAGTTTTTCAGCTTGCCTTTGGAGCTGCACTAATGGAAGGGTCCCCGATGGAGATGCACTAAGGAAACAAATTCCAAGCTGAGGAGTTCCTCTTTTTTTCCCAGAGACAGCAGGAGGTGAATGCAAGTTCTGGAGAGAAACAATGTCAAGGGCAGACTTGTGCTTTAGGATGGTTCCATGGCAGCTAAGAAGATGGATTGGGGCAGGGAGACACCAGAAGCCAGTAATCCATTAGTCTCCGGCTGAGAAGCGATAAGGGGCTGAAGTAGAGGGGCGGCTTGAGTCTTTTGTGCTACTGATAAACACAACTAGCCCAGTCCCAAGGAAGCCCGCCCGGCCCCACCCTCTTTCAGCAGCAATTGCCCAGGACAGAGTTTAAGGGAACTTGACAGAATTTCTTCCCACTATGGATTTTCAAGTTTCTGCCTAATCTACCCATCTTCCTCTCATTACCCTCATGGGGGAAGAGCCAAGCAGGGATAGAAGATTTTGTTAAATTCTAAAGCTGTATTGATAATAAGAGTCACACTAGAGGGAAAGGAGGGAGGCCCTCTAGGTAATTTAAGAGGGCTCTTCCACCCCCATAACCACCACTAGTGGATTTGGCATAATCAGTGTTTCCTCCATCCTTCTCTCTCCCCTGCCCCCACTCTCATCACTCAGAAGAACACTGAGGAACAACAGATCTTGATTTGGGAACCACTAAAATCATCCAGTGTGCGATTTCTGATGGGGAAGGTCAATAACATGAGGAGGACCAAAGAGAAGGGATCCGGGGGGATGTCAGAGAACACATGCTCCACATCCCCCAGTCACACCACCCTCTCCCATATTTAAGGGATCATTAAGTAAAGACTTTTCATCCAACTTTATGTTTATACAAACTCCCATTTTCACCAAGGTTTAAACCAACCAGTAATAAACTTCTACCCTAGCAGAGAGCAGAATAAATGCAATCAAAACAAAAATGACAAAAAGCTACCAGCAGCCATCCCTCACCTACCTCACTGTTCCCGGCGCCTCTCTGTGCTGATAAAAAGAGCATACACTGTACCGTGCTGACTTTTTCATGAATTCACAAAGCCACACGGGCCTGCCCACCTAACGCATTCATGGAATGTGTTCAAACCAGTCACAGATGAAATAACGTGTTGTTGAGAGCTCAATGAGGCAACCCCCCAAAAAAATCCAAAATACTGATTCAGTGGGCTTCTCCCCACAGCTCACCCCAGGTAAAGACCCCAGCTGTGAAATAGGAGGAGGAGGAAGAGCAAGGCCAGAGTTCTGACCAGGCCAAGTTCAGCATTTCCTGGCTCCCTCCCCACTAGATAGCCAGGAACTTTGCCTTTTCCCTCAGCTCCAGGCCTGTCAGCCACTCCAATTTAGGATCCTGAGGGTATCAAAATTCCTCCTATGCATAAGAAACTCGGCCTTCAATATTGGACCTGCTCCCCTCCTGTTTCTGTAAAGACACCCATCATCCTTCCAGTCCCTCAGGTGGGCAACATCAGTGACATCTCAAGACCTTTCCCCCACCCCCATAGTCTACCTCTCAATGCCCCTTTCTCAACCCAGTCACCCCTCTAAGTTCAGGTCCTCATCACCCTAGGCCATAATCTAATTGAACTCTTGGCTGCCAGTGGCTCCCCACTCAGATCCATCCTCTACCTAACCCCCAGACTCAGCTTTCTAAGCACACCAGGATGCAGATAATTCTCTGGTCCAGAAGCCTCCCCTATGTCTTATCTCAAACTCCTCAGCTTGGTATGTATGGCCCTTTAGGATCTGGCTTCCCATAAACCCCACCTCCCACCTGCAGGATTATTTCTCAGTTTTCCTTTGAGTTCTGTCTATAATTCAATCAAAACAGTAGATGAGCTGCTGTTTCCTGAAGAGAGAATTCTATCTACTCCCTCTGGGCAACTGTATCCTGGGTTGGACCTGGAAAAGCACTCCTTCCCATCTACCTTAGAATCCAAAGCTTTAGCTCAGGTCCTGCCTCTCATAGGAGGTTTTTTTGAGTTTCCTTGGAGTTCACGTCTCCTCCAATTATCCCATCTATATTTAGCTGTGGATATTGTTACCTAGTATATACTTATCTCTTGGTATTCAGTACCCATTCTCCACCCTCATCCCTCATAGAACATAAGCACCTGGAAGGAGGAGACTATCTGCTGTTCCTCCGTATCTACAGGGTCTAGCATACCCATTTTTCAGTAAATTCAGTCCAGTATGGCTCTTTGTGACCCCATTTGGAGTTTTCCTGCAAAGATACTGGAGTGATTTGCCATTTCCTTCTCCATCTCATTTTATAGTTGAGGAAATGGAAGCACACAGAAATAAAGCGACTTGTCCAGGGTCACACAACTAGCAAGTCTGAGGCCAGATTTGAACTCAGTAAGATGAGGCTTCTTGACTCCAGGCCTGGCACTTCATCCACTGTGCCACCTAACTATCCCTTGCACACATACAGTAAGTACACAATAAATGCAGATTAGATTATATAGTTACAGATTATAGCACCGGGATAACTGGAGTCTTCTGAGTTCTGACTTTTTTTTTTTTTTTTTACTTTATTTCATATTATTGCAAAATGTTTTTATTTTTTTAAAACTATGAATCATCCTCTAAAGCCCAGCTTCTTAAAATGTGGTTCATGATTCCATATGGGGTCTCACAACTGTGAAACTGTGATTTTTTTTTAATCAATTTGATTTGTATCCCTTTTTATATACCTAGAGTCATGGAAAAACTTCTCAACTGAAAAGGTCTCAAATGTAAAGAATTGAAGAAGCCCCAAAAGAAAGGATATTTTTGTGCATGTAATACTTCCCCCTCTGCTAAGTAGAACATTTTCAAGACTTTTAGAGATGATGAGCTGACTCTCATGGAAGAGGCAAGATGGTGCATGTTCCTGTATTTGCCCTCCTGAGTAAGCTACCTTAAATAATTCACATTAGGACTACCATCTTTGCTCATGAAAAACAAAGGTATCCCCTAGAAAGACATTTTCTCCATTGCTCCTTAATCAGCCCAAATTGCAGCAGTCTCAAGAACCTCTCCGAAGACTAAGGGGCAGGCAATAGCAGCAGCTCTCCCAAAGCACCTTTCTTGAGATCCCAAGCTATTTTGGGGATGAGCTTCCAAGCCAATTAAGTGCCTGGGGCAGAAAGGGTAAATCTGCAGATTATGGAGCTTCCCAGTGGGCAAAGGAAGAGGCTACAAGTCACTCTCAATCAGGCTCATTGAGAGATAAAGGTAGAGAGGGAGCCAAAGTTACAGGCCCAGGGAATCGGTTAGTCTTTTTATATAATGGGAGGATGCAGGTAAGGTCAACAGCAAAGAGCAAGTGGGGAAGACCAGAAAGAGTCCAAGATCTGGAGGCAGAAAAGCCAGACCAAGTCTGGAAGCTGCCAGCCACTTCAGATAAATGTGCTCTTGGCAAATTACTAAATCCTCCCAAGCTGCAATTTCCCCATCTGCAAAAATAATGCTAATAACACTTGGTGGTAAGGATCAAATGAGATCATGTATAAAAAATGTTTTTGCAACAGCTAAAGTGCCATGTTAATATTATTATATCATGTTACCATTATATGATGTTCAATTAATATGACAATAAGAATAAAGTTGCTTAAATGGGCTGAACAAAGGGGTTATAAGCTCAATGGCAGAAATAAAAAGCATACAGACCTCATCAGCAGGGTTGGTGATGAGTAAGATGGGTGTGAAGATGTTTTGGATGACACCCAGATGGAAGGGAACCAAAGTGTCATACAGAAATAGACAGGTCCGCCCTCAGAGCTCTCATAACCAAAGCAGCAGCCAAGGGTGACTGACTTCTGCAGACTGAGTGGGAAAGGGCTACCTCATCTCCTGGCACAAGAGGTGACCAGAGGCACACCAGCATTTCTCCTGGGCTGCTGGAGTGGTCATCTGCTTTGCTGCTGGATCTGGACCTGTTCTAGAGCAGGGCTTCTACTTAAAGAAGAGAGGAAGCTGGTGGATCAGTTTAGAGTGGGAGACATGGTCACAAAAGTAGCAACAAAATACCTTTTCTTTTTCTTTTTTTAGCTGAGGCAATGGGGGTTAAATGGTTTGCCCAGAGTCACAGAGCCAGGAAGTATCAAGTGTCTGAGGTCAAATTTGAACTCAGGTCCTCCTGACTTCAACGCCAGGGCTCTGTCCACTGCACCACCGAGCTGCTCCCAAAACACTGTTTCTTAAATGCACAGACAGGACACAAATAAATCTTTGTTACTACCTTTTAAAATTTCTATTTGTATTTGCACTCACGCATATTTTAAAATCATATATTAGCAAAGTTCAGTTTCTCATGAGCCTCATCTCTATTCTTTGCTTCTCATTTCCTGTCTGTTTATGGCTCTGAAGTTGACAACACCCATTGTCTAGAATTCTAAAATGATGTATTCAATGGTTGCGTTTTCTTTTTAGAAGTGGACTCCCCACAAAAGCATACCACTCAAGGATGAAGTAGGAAATCTGCTTCTCCCGTCGGTTCACTCAATAGGAGGGGCGCGTAACTGCTGCCTTTAGGACTGCATTGATTGCCAAGAGGCATTAGCCTATTTCTGCTTCTGGAAGGCAGAACCAGGCGTCATTAATGGGCAGATCTGAGGGAAAAAAACTTCATGTCTTCCCAGAAAATCCACAAGTGGCTCAGGGGGCACTGGAAGGGGCAGGACCATCTCCTCCCTGACTGGGGGCCTTCAAACAGAGGCTGCAGGATGAGCTTTCATCATGGACACCTCGACACGCTCGTGGTGATTCTTTTTTTCAGGGATGGCCCCCAGATCCCTTCCAACTCCAACACAGCCAGGATTCCACGAAGCTCCATTGAATTAAATACAACTGCAAACAGCCCATGTTTTACGAGGCAGTGATTTGGAATCAGAAGACCTGGGTACAAATCCCAGCTAAGCCAGCAGTGTTACTATGGCACTTAACCTCTCCCCGGCCTCAATTCCAGGGCAATAAAATGCGGACAATGGAATTAAAATGTTCTATGGTTCCTTCCATCTCTAAGTCAATGATCGACAGTTTGGGAACTTTCCTAGGTACAGTGTTCTTTTCATTGCCTGAAAATTGCTAGTCATGGAACAAGGCAGCTTCAATCCAGAGACTTAAAGACTTATCAATATTAATAAGGATTACTATCCTTGTGGATGTTGATAAGGATATTAATATTCTAACAAGGATATTAAATTCATTACTTCAATGGTTCCATGATCTTACTGATGTGGGTATTCTCTCCACAGGGACAGACTGTATAACCTATCTAAATGTTTTCATGCTGTGAGGCCCATAAATCCATGAAATGCCCTGGAAACTTTACTCTAGGGGATTTCCCATTTACTGAGCAGCATTGAAAACCTCAGGTACTTAGGGACCAAATGACATCATCAGAAATCTGTGATGGACTGCTTGTGTACAGCTCGCTTTGGATTGTTTAAAACTTGGCCAACGAATGTTTGTGGCAGCCCTTTTTGTAGTGGCTAGAAACTGGAAACTGAATGGATGTCCATCAGTTGGAGAATGGCTGAATAAATTGTGGTATATGAAAATTATGGAATATTACTGTTCTGTAAGAAATGACCAACAGGATGATTTCAGAAAGGCCTGGAGAGACTTACACGAACTGATGCTGAGTGAAATGAGCAGGACCAGGAGATCATTATATACTTCAACAACAATACTAGATGATGACCAGTTCTGATGGATCAGGCCATCCTCAGCAACGAGATCAACCAAATCATTTCTAATGGAGCAGTAATGAACTGAGCTAGCTATGCCCAGAAAAATAACTCTGGGAGATGACTAAAAACCATTACATTAAATTCCCAATCCCTATATTTATGCACACATGCATTTTTGATTTCCTTCACAAGCTAATTGTACAATAATTCAGAGTCTGATTCTTTTTGTACAGCAAAATAATGTTTTGGTCATGTATACTTATTGTGTATCTAAGTTATATTTTAATATATTTAACATCTACTGGTCATCCTGCCATCTAGGGGAGGGGGTGGGGGGGGGTAAGAGGTGAAAAATTGGAACAAGAGGTTTGGCAATTGTTAATGCTGTAAAGTTACCCATGTATAAATCCTGTAAATAAAAGGCTATTAAAAAAAAAAAAAAAAGAAAAAAAAAATAAATAAAACTTGGCCAAGCCAACTTCTTTCATTAGGGCAACCTCTGAAGGGGGTAGGAAAGAGACAAGAGTAAACAGGCACCTTTCTTTAAAACTGCTTTCCCATGCACCTCTCTTATTGTTCTCTCTCTTCAGGGAAGAGAAAGGAACCTCCTATACTTTTCAGTTGGTTCACTGGTGACAATCCATCAAAAATCACTTAAGCAGTAATTACAATGGACCAAGGGCTATGGATGCAAAGGTAAAAACAGTCCTTACCCTCAAGGAGCTTTTAATTGAATAGGTCAGATAATATGTCAGTAAGTAGGTAGACATAAGACATATGGATGTGGATGGAGAGTAAACTTAAAGGGAAAGACACCCATTAACTCCTAGCAGACAAATACTGTTGTTGATCTATTTCCATATTGAGTACTCTATAGAGCTAGACAGCTTATTTTTGTCTTTTCCTTCCAAAAGCTTTCCACTCCTTCTGGTAAATGGAAATGTACATCCATGTTATAATAAAATTCAATGTGAAAATAGGCCATGCTTTAAAAAAAAAGAAAGAAAGAAAGAAAGAAAAGCCTTCTTGATCCCAGTAATTTCCCAATATATCTTCCTTCCCTAGAACTCAGAAAAAAAAAAAAGCTAATTGTCTGACAAAGCAACCCTTCTGCTAGTGAATAGATCTCTGCATCCCTGGCCCCTCCACATCTCTACCAATTATTCTCAGCAATGAGGTTGGTCACTGGAAACAATCTGATTGAAGCTACTCTTAGTAAGAGTCCCAGTGCTGCTTTCTTCACTCCATACTGATTTGCTTTTAAGGAAACACTTCTGAGGCAATTTTGCTCGAGTATGTCTATTCCATGCAATGGGAGGGACACACATGGTTTTGGTCAAATTTTACTATCTTTCAAAACTTTTCTTCCCCTTCTCTCAGTTTCTAAAGACAAGTGAGCCTTCCTAATGGGGCTCCAATTCATCTTGCTCGTTTTGCTCTTTGTGAAAACTATACCTCCTACATCGGGGAAGCAATCAATCAGGGCCCATGGCTCCTTTTGCTTTCAGCCTGAAATGGAGGAGCAGAGTTCTTGGGGGAAGGCCCGTTCCTTTTACTCAGATAATTCAGTTCACTAAGTGTTACTCGCCCAGAAAAAATAAACTTCTGACTCTGAATGAGTTGCCTAATTATAGCTTCTGTCAGGCTTAATCCAGGACAATTTGACCATCCCAAAGTAGCCCCTAATCTTCAAAGTGAAAGTCTAAATGGCTTCAGTCATCTGGGGATCAGAAAGGCTTGGGACTGGGCCAGATCATTAAGGCTTATGTTTAAGCAGAGTTCCTGGGCCCACTGATCTGACCCCATCCATGCCTCTTGGCTGGAACTAAGGCAAGCCTTGCCTCCTGAAATACTTCACGGCAATTCAACAGTGAACCGGAAGCAGTGAAAAAGCAAGAGAAGATGGTGGCTTGGAAGCTGAAATCCAAGACAGAGTTCCTGGTATCTTCTGGCATTTCAATTCACTTTTTCTTGACACACAAAGAAATCTCAGGTTATAAGCATCTGGTTCCAAAACAGCTACTCAAGAGAATTAATGCAGTGAAAGAAAGAGGGAGAAAAGGCTGACAAACTGGTTGGTTTGTCAGCATCACTAATAACCTGTTGATTGACTGAAATGTTCTATTTTTCAGCTCACTGTTCTGGCATCATGTGGACACATTGATGAGCAGAAAGCAAAAAAAAAAAAAAAAAAAGTGTTGTATTTTGTAAACTGTATTTTTTGAGACATCCCCTTAGAAAACCAAGCTCATCTGGCTGTTTACCAATTTTCATGTCTATCTCTGCTGACAATTGCCAAACATAAGTGGCTTAAAATGGAGGCCTAAGGACCAAGTCCCCAAGGACTTTCCTTTCAAAATGTCTTTCATACTCATCCCTCACTTTCCATTCACTGTCTACTGCCAACCTTGTGACCTCATGCCTGAATTATTGCAACAAGGCCCCAACTCTGGATTCCAATTGCTCCCTAATCAGTAGTTCCAGATCTAGCTACCTAAAACTTGTCCTTCACAGTAACAATTTGCATTTGTGTACACTTTCCAAAGCACAAATTGCAAAGCAATTTATCTCATTTTATTTCTATTACATCTTTTAAATCAGCAAGGAAAGGTATTTTTATTCTTGATTTACAAAAAAGGAAACTGCTAAATGGATGGGGGTAGGGAAGGAGGGGTGTTGCACTAAATGAGGGGAAACTAACCTTCTGACATAAATGGTCCTTAAAGTTCTTCTCAGAATAATTTTTTTCTTTTTAAGAGACTTTTTCAAAATGTTTTTTGTTTTTAGCTTCAAATCTCCCTCTCCCTATTCCCTGATCCACCCAATGAAAAGGCAATTTCTTTTTAAAAAACCTATTACAAATATGTAGTCACGCAAAACAAATTTAGCATTAGCCACATTTCCCAAAAAAAGGCAAGAAAGTTTTTCTGAAAAAAAAAAAAAAGTCTATTACTTTTTATAACTAACAATATTCCATCATTCATATACCAATTATTTCTTTAGTTGTTCCATGACTGAAGGGCATCCCCTCAATTTGATACCACCAAAAAAGTGGCTAAATAGTTTTGAACATCCTTTTCCTTTTTCTTTTATCTCTTTGGGGTATAGCCCTAGTAGTGATAATGCTGGCTCATAGGGCATGCTCAGTGTGCTCGATTCCAGCACATAGTTCCAAATTGCTTTCCACAGTAGTTGGACTATTTCACAACTCCACCAACAGGGCATCAGTGACATCCCATATCTCCTCCAGCATTTGCTACTTGGATGGGTATCAAAGTAGCACCTCCGTTATTTTAATTTACATTTCTCTATTAGTAATTTTCATATGACTATCAATAGCTTTGACTTCTTCCTCTGAAAATTACCTGTTCACATTCTTTGGCCGGTTATGAATTATAGAATCCCTCTTGGAATAATAGTATGAAATACATATAAAGAGTATTATATTACAAAGCAAACCAGTTACCAAAAAATTTTAAAACCAAGTTTACAGACCTCAGGAACAAGATGGTCTCTAAAGTGCTTTCTATGACTGGTGATTCTAAGTAAAGATAACTGATGATATCCCACAATCAACTGAGGAGATTGGGGACCTTCCAGACAAGTGCCCCCTTCCATGCAACCCAAGTTAAAGGATTAAGCCATTGACAGTTTTTCAGTGTTGGAGAGGGAGAAATGACTAAAAAGAATCATTTCTCTATAAGCAGTTCCTGATGGAAGCAAGGATTCTAGATATTAAGCTGGAAAGACTTTAGGGGTCACTGACTCCAAAATCCTCATTTTGCAAATAAATAAATGTAAACCTAGAGAACTTTCCCACTATCATATAGTAACTAAGGCAGGATAGGAACCCTAGGCTGCTAAATCCATTGCTCTGCAGACTATAGTCCCTCACTTTTCTCCTGAGTCACTACCTTAGGAACAACTTTCCTCAAGTACTCAGTCATTACTCTCTTTACCTCCAGACAGAACATTGATATTGACTTTTTCTGTATATTATAACCCCACTGTGTGGACAGAGTCCATTCCACTCAGGCAGTGGGCCAGCCAATGATTATTTGCCATCTTCACAGAGGATATCCAGGGTAAAGTTGGGAGCTTCCCTGGGGATGAAGTCTTCTAAATGCTTCCATTTATTATTTACATGTCATGAATGGAACAAGATGAGAACAAGTCCTTTTAGCCCCCTGCATGTTTATTCAATGTCTGCTGTGTGCCAGACACTGTGGTGAGCACTGAAAATACAAAGAGAAAGAAGGTCCCTGCCCCTAGTAACTCAGTCTAGTAGTTCAGATGTATGTGAGTCTTCATGGCCCCAAAAGGGGTTTTCTTGGCAAAGATAATGGAGTAGTTTGCCATTTCCTTCTCTAGTAGACTAAAGTAAATAGAGATTAACTTGCTAAAGGTCACACAGCTAAATGGGTGCACCTGAGGCCAAATTTGAACTCGGGTCTTCCTGCCTTGAGATTTAGTGTTCTAAGCAGTGAACCACTTAGCTGCCTGCTAAAAGCTATGCACCAAAAAAAATATGTATAGGATAAAGTGGAGATAATCCACTAAGGAAAGGCACTAGTATTAAGAAGGATCAGGAAAAGCTTTGTGTAGAAGGTGGGATTTTAGACTTGAAGGAAGCCAGGGGAGCGGGGAGAGAATTCCAAGCATGGGAGACAACTGGTCTGAAGATGAACTGATTTATGTGAAGAACAGCAAAAGGCACCAGTATCGCTGGATCTAAGAGAAAAGTGTCAGAAGCCTGGAAAAAACTTGAAAGTGGCCAGGTTAGGAAGGGATCAAAAAGCCAAAAAAGTTTCAAAATTTATTCTGGAGGTGACGGGGAGCCACTGAACTTTACTGAATAAGTAAAGAACATAGTTAGACGTGTACCTCAGGAAGATCAATTGACAACTGGTGAACTATTGGGGGGAAGGGAAGGGGATGTGAAAGAAACACTGGAAGCATGACACCAACTGTTGGTGGCAATAGTCCAGGTGTGAGGCAATGAGAGCCTGTACCTGGCTGGTGATAATGTTGTATGAAGGTAAGATTGACAGCATTTGGCAACAGATTGGTTATTGCCCTAGGACTGGGAGGGATGGGGATACCCCAGATAGTAATAGGGCAGATAGCAAGAGTAAGTACTCAGTAAATGTTCACAGGACTGAGTACCTGAGGAGATCACGACCTCAAAGGTTGCCCGATAAAGTGGGCAATTTCTGCTTGGCTCTATCTATCGCAAGCCTAGACTTTCCTGGTACCCTGCCATCCCACTTCAACACCAGCTTATTACAACTGAAGCAAATTATAGCCATCTTCATTACTAGTCACCCTGGGATGCTACTTTTTTTTTTCTTACACTTATAGAATCAATTACATCTCCTAGAGCCAAGTTAAATGTCAAGCATGCTGTGAGCAATCAATAATTGTTGATTGATTATTATATAGAACAGACTAGAACTCCACCTGTCATACTCAGGTCACTAAAGATATACCTATAAGCTTGTCCTCAGATTACATTTTCTTGCAACTACAAGGTATTATATGCCATGATTACTGTGGTTATTAGTCACATTTTCACTTGAGGTGGAGAAATATTTATTTACACCTGTTGGGTACAGGGAACTGGAAGAGATATATGAGTAACAGGAGAGGGAGGGTTTCTCCCACTTTCTCTTCCATTGTGTAAAGCAAATAACAACTAATCAAGATGCAAGGGACCTTACCAACCACAAGAAATGCCTTCTCAATTTAGGTCAGGCCCAGGAAATGCCCATGTAAGACCAGTGGAATCATTTGCTAAGGTAATGATGAGAGAAAAACTAGGTAAAGCAACCTCCCATTGCTTGAGTTTTACAAGTTGATAATTTTGTATGGCTTGCAATTATTTGCAATATTATAAATATCCAAATAACCCTTGGCAGAAAAAAGGTTCCCCCCATCCCTGATTTAGATGCCGTTTGATGTCCTGTATGAGAGTTGCCAACACCTTTTTTGAACACTTTGTTTTATGTCTTAATTGATATTAATAATCATAAGGGCATTCAAAGCTATCTCTACTCTTTACTTTCAAAGCATGTTGTACAATTTTGATAAATATACAGGAGATTCTTTGCTGGATGAATCTTTAAAAATCACAGGACATTTATAGTAATTTATAAACATTTATAGTAATAAATTCCCTTTATAAAATTAGTGTGTGTGTGTGTGTGTGTGTGTGTGTGTGTTAAGATATTCAACAGTGCATTTTTCTCCAAGGATCTCAAAAGCATGAGTTTTAACTCTCATTTTTCCTCAGAACATAATTATGACAATTTCAGACCAATTGATACATAAGCAATCAATTCAAATATATGCAAAATCAAGAGCTATTCCTCAACAGGAGTGGGCAAAAACATGAGAAGTTTTCAAAAGAAGAATCACAAAGTAACTGCAATCATTTGAAAGATTCCTCTAAATCGCCAATGAGAGAAATGATACTTAAAATAAGTTTTAAGTTTTACCTCATATCTCGTAAAAGTTAGCAAACAGGGAAATAGACCAAAACAGTCAGTGTTGGACAACCTGATAGGAAAACAAGGAAACAAATACATTGTTGATGGAATTATGCCTGTAGGTTCATCCAACCATTCTGGGAAATCATTTGAAATGAAAGAAAAGTCACTGAATTATCCATAGGCTTTGACAAATAGATTCTACTACTGGGTCTATACTCCACAGAAATAAAAAACAGAAAGGCCCTATATGTATAACAAAACATTCATAGCAGCAAATTTTGGGGGTAGCAAAAAACTGGAAACAAAACAGGTATACAGGAAGTAGGGATGAATAATCTGTGGTAGATCAATTAATGGAATATTATTGCATTATAAAAATGAACAAGAAGAATTCAGAGAAACATGGAAAGCCTTGTATTAAAGGATCCGCAGTAAAGAAAACCAACAGGAAAATTAATACTTGCACAACAAAGGCAAAACCAATAAGGCAGAGCAGGGAGTAAATGTAACGAGTGGCCAATGAGTGATGAAGACCATGTACTTCCCTCCTTTCAGGAGACTGGTGGGGGAAAGGGAAAGAATGTTGCATATAATACATCTAGGTGTAACTACTTTGTTATTCATTTTATGAAACACTAGAAGGACCTGAATTTAGGAATATCACCATTAATTTAGGTGCACCATGCAGTCAACTGAGGAATTTACAGGAGGAACTGATGACACAGTGGCAGAATGATGGCCCTGGAGCTAGGAAGACCAGAAATTGATGGATTGAATGAAACTGAGTGTTTCTTATGGCAAATGGTCAGCTATTTATAATTATTGGAATGCTTCCTTCCCAATCCACCAGCAAGGGCACCGTGTGCAATTGTACTGAATCTCCAAGATCTGGTTCCTAAACAAGAGCCCTTCTACAACAGATGGGGGAAACACTTGAAAACCTTCAGAATCAGCCTTTCTCAAGGCAGCAAGATATAGTGGAGAACGCATTTGGAGTCAAAGGGCCTAGGTTCAAGACCCAGCTCAACTTGTGCAATTTTGGACAAGTCACTTTTCTCCTCTGAGTCTCACATTACTCATCTTTCAAATGAGAAGGTAGGCCTGATGCTCATTTACCTGAGAGATGAGGCAAATCACTTCTCTGAGCCTCAGTTTTCCTCATTTGTAAAATGAGAGGATCTTACAAGATAAATCTCTGAAGTTTCTTCCAGTTCTCAATCTAGGATCTCAAAGCATCACCAGAAACTTGAGCACTTAGGTACTAGAGGCTTATCAAGCTTCCAGAGACTTGTAAGATTCACCATATTCTCTTTCTTAAATACCAGTAATTTCATTGTAAGTTTATAACTTATTAAGATTATTACTTATACTTCTATATAATAACAATGATGAAAATGATAATATTTTTACACAACGCTTTAAGGTTTGCAAAGCGATCTAGAATCTCAAAACCCAATGAGGCAGGTGTTTGGTAGCTGGCCACTCTTTCTTCATGATTCCAGGATATATGGAAGTGTCCTTGTGACTGACATTGTAGACAAGGTAATAATATCAAGGTAAGAAGGTACCTGGAACAATTCTTAATGCTAAAGAATCAATATGTTCTTTAACCTTATGATATCTTCATTGCCTTGCCCAAGGGAGAACATATAGTCCTCTCTCAGAAGAGATAGGAACTCTTTGGAAACATAAGACCTTAACTCCAAGCCAGTTTTCTGTGATGAGGCAGCCACAGGCCTCTGGGGAGGTTCCTTAATTTCTGGACCTCAATTTTCTCAACTGTGAAATGGGATTTATAATTATCTTCCTTATCAATTTCACAAGATCAAAGGAGATGACATATGTGATGGCACTTTGAAAAAAGTCAAAAACCATTAAGGTGATATTGGAGAATAGAATGATTGAGCCCAAGTTACCCCAAAGCAATAAAATGCTGTTTGGTCTGAGAAGGTTAAGCTACAAATAGGCAGAGTCCATTGAAATTAAGTCAAAACAACAATGTCTTGTTTAAAGAATAAGGAAGATGTCAAGGGTCTAGGGAGACTTCTATCCACCCATGAAAGAAAGATCTGGGTTCAACTGTTGCCTCTAGTTGTATGACCATGATCAAGTCATCTAATCTCTAGGTCCTCAGAAAATTCTTTACAAACCAGAGGAAAGAAATAGTGGAGTGAAGATAGTCATGGATATAAAGCAAGAAAATCTGAAATTGAATTATAGCTCTGCAATTTGCCATAAAAGCTTTCTTATTCTGTTTCAAATCTTCATCTATAAAAAGGAATTTGGATAGGATGAGCCCAAAAATCTTTTTCCAACTCTAAATTTCTAATTTTTTGATCCACAGATCCCAATGGAGATGATTTCCACACCTAGAGTTCTCTATACTAAAGAACCAGTTAAAAAAGAGTAACATAACTATTCCTTCTTCCAAAGTGGGTTGGACCATCTGGGATCTTTATTAGCTCCACATCTACTAACAGTCTTGTGAAAAATTACAGAGTAGATTTTATCCAAGTGGACTGCTCAAATATTCATTATCTTCCTAACATGTATAGATCATACTGTTGAAGCCATCCAGTTGGTATTAAAATGAACCCTCTTGACTCCCCCACCCCTTGCCAAAAAAAGGTGACTTTTGTGCATCTCCTCTCCTTTTGGAGGTTGGGAGCTCACAATGAAGGCAAGGTCAATCCGCCTGAGCCTGCAAACATCTCCCTGCTCACATATGGCTTCATGTTGCGCTCTTCGTGAGTTGGGAGCATTGGATCCAGATCTTCCTTGAAAGTTTGTGGGAAAATAAATTTGGGCAGCTTTCCTAAATGCTTTTTTGTTGTCCTTGCCAAAGGAAACATTTTCATGCAACAATTTTTGTTGTGTGATAAGTACTGTTTTGCTATCTAGAAATGACTCGACTTCAGAGAATTATGCCATGATTTATAAGTCTGAAGGTTGGAGATTTTTTTTTTTTAAAGGATTTGAAAATTGGCTCTACAACAGTAGTATATACTAAGAAACTTCTCTAAGTTTACACACACACATGAGATTACTAGGTACACTGAATTCCAATTAAAAAGTCGACAATCAATTTATCCAATGTATGTGTGCGTATACCTTAGAAAAAGACTTCCAAGAGGAAAATTCTATAGAGCTATTTAGGTTTTCAATAACATTAAAAACATTTCTCCCCACTATGAATTCTCTAAACATATTTATGGCACTACAAGCCATTCAGCATAATTTCTCTCAAAATGAAGACAGTCCTCAGTATTGTATGCTAAGTCTAAAAATAACTTTGCTCTCATAAGGAACAAATTACAAACCTAAATGTCTACTCAAGGCTCTACATGAGTTATATGGCTTAACCTTGGCTTCCATCCATTTACCCTTGACCCGTATCCACACAGATTTATGAGCTTTTAAAGTCAGAAGAGTCTTTTGTTATTTTAACCATGACATATGTACCTTCTGTCCAACCTCGTCTTAATATTTTTTCTCTAGTGTCTGTGTATGGATATAGTGTTTCCTGTTTCACTCCTTGAAGTGCCCCATGAGCTGAAATTATGTCTGTCTGCCTCTCAGTTCAATACTTAGCACATGACCTAGGCAAAATGGTATTCAATAAATATGACACCCATCATAATTATCATTGTTCTTATCACCACAGAAGGCAAAGATTTAAAAGCCTGATGTGAACATGAAAATGGATGCAGCAACAAGGGCTGTTTTTGGAGGCTGGATCGAAGATCTGTCTCTCATCCATACATAATGGCTCTTCATGGGCCAAGCCCTTACTCACAAACTGTAGTACCAATGCCCTAATACCCATCTGCAGGGTCTCCCTTTCCTCACCAGGAATTCTCTATAATGTTTCAATATGTCCAAGCAAAACACAAAGAAAAAAAAAGTTCCCTACCAATGAAAACAGACTTCTACTAATACCAAGGAATAGTTGGCCATCATATTAGTTTTAATGGAAGCCCCTGCTACATAGACTTGTACCACTGAAATGAGAAATGTACCACTGAAATGAAATATGTTTGGAAGCAAAAATAGGTAAGGGAGGGTTTTATTTGGAACTGGGGGTTTGTTTCCATTTTGGTCAAAATCTGTGATTTCATGGGTGCCAAAGAATTTTTGAGTCAAGATATTCCCTCCACTGATCTGAAGGAGAGACAGCACTTGTCAATAAATATTTAGCAAGCACCTAATGTGCTGCCCACTAGGGATAGAACCCAAAAAATGAAAGGCAGCTCCTGACTTCAGAAAGTTTACACTGCACTTAGGGAAGGTAGAGCACAAAAGGAAGCTGGAGTGAGGGAAGGGGGAAGGCAAAAAAGAAAAGAGATAAAAAAAAAATAAAAATAAATTAAAAATTAAAAAATAAATAAAAAAAGAAAAGAGATATCAGGTAAAGAGGCAGTGATAGAGACAATTAGGTAAGGGTCAGTCAAGAGTCAGACAGCCAGATGAGAAAAGAGATGAGCTATCTCCTTAAAGAGAGAGATTTTTGAATGCATGGCCCCACCTTTCAGCAGAGAGGCAGAGGGCAGGGATAAGGCAAAATCCCAGGGCTGATTAAATTGTATAGGATGATGAGATTATCCCAATTATAAACTTCCTGGGACAAGGTGAGAAGTCAATCAGAAGTCCCAAAGTCCTGAAGGGGGGAGGGGGGGAGGGAAAGGGACAATCCACTTAGAGGCTAGAAAATCTGGGAAAGCTTCCTGTAGTCAGTGGCCTTTGAGAATTTTGAAGGAAAACAGGTTTCTAGAGTAAAAGTAAAGCAGCCATTGTCCCACCACCATAAACACAAAGTGAGGATAGAGGCAGGATCTATGCAAAGTAAGTGTTTAATTAATTCACCTTGATATATTCCTAATTCCAGGACTCATCCCCAGCCCTGGAGCTATTATCATAATCCTAGGCTGCCTCATATAGACCCTAAAAATCATGCCAAATTATGCATAATAGATTTAATGTGGAAATTTAGAGCCTTTAAAAGAATATATTTCTTTTGCTTCAAATAAAGATTTCATTATCATTTTGTGTTACTCTTACTAATTGTGTGATCATAGGCCAAACTCACAACTTAAAATAGACTAAGATTTAACAGTATACCCTATGTTTGGGGCACTGCTGGAAATGTTATGAATTTTGTGACCGGTGATGATATTTCCAGGGGGTTACAAGTATATTTCTAGCCCTTTCACAGTACTTATCAAGACTTGGACTAATTATACTTTTCCTAGTTTTTTTTTATTTTTTGGGGGGGAGGGAGGATAATGATAATGGAGAAGGATTATAAAGTAAGGAGATTAATTCACAAATTTTGTTCTATTCAGACTTCCGAGACATAGTATCTTTGCATAAAATTTGATCTAGAATATTTGAAGATGCAAGGACACAATATAACCATAAAGTCAACTCATCCTGAGGAGAGATATACAAAGTACCCATCTTTGGGTATCAAGATGGAAGAACTATAGTCAGATTGTGGTAAATGCAGTCATATTCAGGTGTGAAAAGTCCCATGCTCTGTCCACTGGAATTCCTAAATGATTTGTTGTTATTAAAAAAGGGAAGGGCGAGGGAGGTAGAGGTGGAATCGCTATATATTCAGAAATGACTTCTAAAAACAAAAAAATCAAACTTAAAAATGTGTTTTACCTGGTTTAGTATCAAAAAAAATTTTTTTTAATTCCCAACTACTTCTCTCTAAAGTATCAGTTCTCAAGTTTCCTCTATTTTGGTCCACTATCACTGACCCAGATCTCTCCCAACCTCAGTTTGGGGTAGAGAGGTGACTGATCGACAAAGCTGGAGAACTAGAATAAAGGTCTTAGCAATGTCTTTGCCAAGACGCAATCCAAAAGAATTCTACTCTGTGCCCTGCAAAACAAGTTAGTTTGTTTTCTCCAGAAGGGGTGTGGTAGGCTAAACCACCTGTGAGGGGAGGAAAAAGCAGGCCACAGGCCAATATCGGATGCCCAGTTTGTTCTTCCCTTGAGCAGAAAGAGGAAAATAAAAATCTCTTTCATGAGTCTTTGATTGGTCTCTTCCTCTTGCTCCTCCAATTCCCTATGCTCTCTTTCTTTTCTTTCCAGATTGCCTAAAGGGCTGGGATTTTAATGGGTTCCAAGCTGTCCCTTCTGTCTTTTGTAAGCAGGGGCACTTGGAAGAGAGTTGGAATCCTTTTTAAAATGAACAATTTAATGACCCTTTTCTAAATGCTAAACAAATTAAGGCCATTTGTGAGAATGCTTAAATTATAAGAGTGAGAGAGGCCTTCATAAAGACTTCTAATTCATTTGTGCATCTCCCTTGCAGTCTAACCTGATTTGTATCCCTATGGCAGTATTTGAGAGTAGACTTTCAGAAAACAGGGTGTGTGTGTGTGTGTGTGTGTGTGTGTGGTGTGTGTGGTTTGTTTTTTATTTTGTTTTGGTTTTTGGTGAGTTGTTGATGTTGTTAAGCCTTTTATTGCTAGCACCTAAACAGTTTTTTTTTTTTTTAAACCAAGCAAGTGGGTGCTGGCTAAATGCTTAAATTAGGAACCAAGCTTCAATTGGATTAAGATTCAATGCTTCACTTAAGATCGCATCTAAAACTCTCTTAAGCACAATCTTAATTGAATGATTCATTTGTACAGCTCTCATTCATTCCATTGTTTTAGATCCATCCTAACTGCCCACTACACCAGTTTCTTTCCCTCTCAACTAAAGTTTACTAAAGTTCTACAAGATGGGGAAGGAGCCCTTTTGCTCTGGGAGCTCCCTAATCAAAGGGATCTTGCAACCACAGATCCCTTCTCTGCTCTCAAGTTCAAAGATTCACAGGTTTCAAGTGGAGCAGCAGCCTTAGAATTCATCTAGGCCAATTGAATTATTTTCCCTATTCGTGAATATTGGCCAGAGAGATTCCCCGTCTATCTTGTGATGCTACACATAGTAGACACTTAAAAAATGCTTGTTGATGAATAACAAGTGGAAAGTCAGCATTGGAACTAGGGTTCAAAATCTAGCACATGTGGAATTTAACATTTAAGACAAACTGACTTCGAGCATAAGGGGACTTCGAGTATGATCAAAGACTTCAGAGACTGAAAATAAGAAACTGGAAAAGAGAAGACAAAGAGTGATGAGCAGTGTTTGGCAGGAGGGTAAATTTGGGAGAAAAGGTCGATCCAGCGTAGTTGAACTCGACATGGGATGGCTTTAAACCCCGGGATGGAGTTTTAAATGGAGCTAGTTATCCACTCTTGGCCACATCCCTCAGGCGATGGAGGAAAAGGCACAGCGAGGCTGAAATTACCGCGCTCCAGTAAATACTTAACATATACCTTCGGTTATCATTAAGGTTAACAATTTTGGAGGAATCTGGTCTTACCACCCAGCCCGGGCCATTCTGGGAAACTGGGTTCCCAAAGTACCAGAGCATGGGAGTGATAAACCAGAACACCTTGCTGTTTGGGTTCCTCCCACCCCCCCACCCCCGAATCCAGTCACAGGCCGAAACAGCTACAAGCCCGAGTCCTGCTTCCCTCAGCTGTCACCCTGTCAAAAACAAAGACTACAGCTCCAAGGGCCATTGGCCTCCAGGAGTTCAGTGGCTGCAATCCCGGGTATTAGAATTCAAACCCTCCACCCGGGTCACATCTGGATGGGGGGGAAGGGAGAGGGAAGATGGAAAAGGATGCGGGACCATAGACAGGGCCTCGAGAAAGAGGGCAAACCGAGGCAGAGGGAAGAGTGATTCTTCAGAAGCTCACCAGGAGCCAGCCAATGCCAGGCTTGTCAACCTGCCCAACTGTTTATAACCCAAGCCAGGGTAGTGCAGAAATGAGATGTGCGGGTATCTCGGTAGCCAGTCCCCGCACCTGGAAACTAGGCGGCCGGCAGTAGCCATCCTCGGGGCTCCCTCCGGGATCCCGCCCCTTCCCCCGCCTCAGCGCCCAGCTGCAGATCGCCCCTCAGAGCTGGCAGCACCTTCCCCGACGGAGAAACGGGGCAGAGCGCACGCCCCGAATCCTCCCTCCATTCTCCAAGACACCCCGAAATCATCACTCGGCACCACACCATTTCCAAAGCCAGTCCTCCGGGGACAGTGCGCGGGCGCACACCGCCCCCGTCCTTTCCCAGCCCCCCACCACCACCACCACCACCACCAGCAAGACGCTTTCGGTCCAGTCAAATAGGTCCCGGAGAAGCAACTTCTCTGCCGCCCCCTCTGAAGTCAGCACCGCACGCCCCCGCCCCCCCTCCGCGGCTTTCTCCACCGCACCCACGCTTTCCACGCGCGCACACACACACAAACACACGCAGTGCAAGGATCCCAGCCACCCAAGGGCTGTACTTCCGCGGTGCAGCACCGCGGAGCCGGAGAGGGGAGGCGGGAGGCCCTCGGGGCGGCGCGGGCGCCCCGTCCAGCCTCCGCTCCCGCGCGCGGGGGGGCGGGGGGAGGGAGGGAGACCCGGAGGGACGGGGCAGGGCTGCTCCCCGGGGCTGCCTGCGGGGAGGTGCGGCGGCGTTACCTTGCAGGAGGAGTAGACGCCGAGTTTCTCCAGTTTCTTGGCCCGGGGTGCGGAGCGGAGTTGCGCCTTCTTCACCGCGATCCGGGCCGTAGAAGCGCCGCTGCCGACCCCCGGGCTCTCGGCGGCGGCCGGCCCGGAGGAGGCGGCGGGGCCGGGGCCGGCCGGCCGGGACGGGGGCAGGGGCGGCCGCAGCAGGAGCAGCAGCGGCGGCGGCCGCGGAAGCCGCGGCCCGGGCCGGTCCGCCCCCAGCGGCCGGGGATCCCTGCGGGGGCGGCGGCGGCGGAGGAGGAGGCAGAGGCACGGGCGGCGGCGGCGGCTGCGGGGGAGGGGGCGGCGGCTGCTGCTGCTGCTGCCCCCCGGCCCCGCCGCCGCCGCCCCCGGCCGGCCCGGCCCCGCCGGCCTCGGACATGCCACCGCCGCGGAGCTCGGGAGGAGGAGGAGGAGGTGGAGGCTGGTGGTGGCCGCCACCGCCAGGGTCTCCCTGGGCGCCTCTGGGCTCCGGGAGGGCGAGAGGGACCCTCCCCCCTCGGGGCCTGGCCTCCCTCTCCGCTCCCTTCCCCCTCGGTGTTCCCCTCCCCCTCTCTCCTCCCTCCTCCTCCCCCGCGCCCTGCGCTGAGCTGCGCGGCTTGGCTGCGCTCCGCTCCTCTCGCCTTTGGCTCCGAGCCTCGGCTGCCCGCTGCCGCCGCTGCTGCTGCTGCTGCGGCGGCGGCGGCTGCGGCTAGGACCGGGCTGGCGGCGCCTGCGGCCGCTGCCCCGGAGCGAGCACTAGCGGCCCGGCGGCTGCCGCTCCCGCCTTCCCCCGGGGTCTCCTCCCCGGGGCCCTACTGGGCTCGGTGCCAGCGCCCCGCAGCAGCAGCCGCCTCCGCCGCGGGAGCGGCCGCGGCGGCCGGGGACATGTTCAGCTCCGGGGCCCCCGGAGCGTGCGTGCGTTCGGCCTCGCTCCTCTTCCGCTCCCCGCGGGGATGACCCGGGTCTCCCTCGGTCCCCGAGCGCCCGCGATGGGGGCGGGGCGGGGCGGGGTGGCGCTGTCCGACCGAGGGCGAGGCGCGGCGGATGGGGGACGGAGCGGGGAGAGAGCCCGGAGCTGGGATCCCCAGGCACCTGCTGGAGACCGCCGAGTCCAACTGCCCGCCGGCCAGCCCCACCCCTCCGGGGGGCGAGCTGGGTGCCCGGCGGGGGGGCGGGGGGGGACGGGACCCCACGCACTGCGGGTCCCCGGAGGGCGGGGCGCGGAGGCGCGTCTGCTCCCGGAGGGGGCCTCGGCGCTTGGCCCACCGGCTCCAGTTAATTACACACGCCAGCTCCGCGGCTCCCCGCACCCTCCTCCCCCAGCACCCCCACAGCGGGAAAGGAGACCGCTCTCCGCAGCTTTTTCTGAGCCCTAGAGGGAGCGGAAACAAATATTACGAACGCCACCGAGCTGGGCAGATCTTCCTCTTTGTTGTTAGCCAAAATAAAGACGGAGTTGTTTTCTTTTTCGAGAGGCAACTTTTCCGCCCAAAGCGTCTACGCTGGAAGCTCAGAAAAGTTCTTCCTTCCACTATTTCTAAACTGTGCTAACGAGAGAAAAAGCAGACGGGGCTTTTACACTTTGCAAGGAAAAAAAACTGTCCTTTTGGGTTTTGTCACTGCCTTTGAAACTCCATTACTAGACTGTTGGAAGTAGGGCTTTACAACACATAGTACAGGGTGCAGAGCTCAAAGAGTGTGGAGCATGGAGAGATTAAAAAAAAAAAAAGGCTATCCAAGCATCTCACTCAGAAAGGACCTTAGTGATCATGCAGTCTAAACTCCGTTAACAGAAGAAACTGCAGCCCAGAGAGGGAAACCCGCTTGCCCAAAGATACACAGCAAAGTGAGAGGTAGAGCCAACACTAAACCCTAGTGTGTCCGTTTTTATCCAGTGACCTTTTCACTAAATCATTGCGGTCTGATCTTCAAGGGCTTGCTCATACTAATTTTGGATGGGGAAAGTTTTTAAAAACGAGTTTTAATTGCCTTTTTGTTAATTAGATGGAACTGGGACATTTTATGGACTTCTTGAGGTGAGGGTTTTTTTTTTTTTTTCCCTGAGTTGCTTTTCACTTTTACTTTTAAAACTATTCATTATTTTCTCTGGATCTTTTACAAGTGCATTGTGTAGAATAGGGAATTTATATGAATATTTTTACCATATTCTTTGCATTCCCTAAGAATAATAGCTAGCATTAAAATAGCGATTTAAGGTTTGTGATGTACTTTGCAAATATTTCCATCTTATCTTTTCAGCAACCCTGGGTGGTTAGGTATTATGATCCTCAGTTTATAGATAAGGAGGACACTGGTGGGGTTGTGTCTCTTGAAAGTTCACCAACTCATCTCTGCTTACTTTTTTTTCCATACATGTTTTTTTTGGGGGGGGGGGGGAATAGAAGGAGAGGTTATTTTTTTAGAATTTAAAATACATGCAAAATCAATATCATTGTAAATCTGAAGAGATTGTTTTTAATAGAAAAGGAAATACTTTCCACCCGGTTTTAAAACAGTGAGTATAAACTTGCTGTCAATTGGACAATATAATTGAAGTTGTCAGGAGAGGTTCAAGGTTCCATTTCCGGCTTGATGTACAGGGCTCCGCTTTTCTGTGTTAACTGATTTACTGAAGGCTATTTGCATATTATTGTCATTCTCTTCACCTGCTAGAAGAAATTCATAAACCAGAGACTCCCACGTGGAGTAAGATTTGTTTCTGTCAGGGAGGTCACCATACCATTCCAAAATCGCTACTGTATTGACTCATCAGACACCCAGACAAGGTCAATATGCATTTTGCATAAGATTGGAAACCACAGAAAGAGTTTGGGAGGCAGCCTGCTTCCAAGATCCAGAGTATCTAAAGCTCAGCAATCCTGTTTCAATCTACCCTGAAAGTCATTATGTTTGATGGTGAACGGTTTCTGACAGCTGAAAATGGATTTTCATTATGTTATATCGCACAGCCTCGGACTGACACAGGCCCTGAGGCCGGCTGCCTACAATCCAAGGCATGTCTGAAACCTATTAGGGACTGAAGATGCCTCATGATCAATCAATGAGCAGCATTTAGGAAGTTGTCTGGTGATAAAAGGCACAGACTAGTGAGAACCAGAAGTTACAAAGAAGTCACCTTGTTGAGAGATTGATTGAGAGCTGGAAGTAGTCATCAAATTCCACCCCACACCCATTTTGCTCATCCTGAAACCTAGAAATGCTAAAGACTTGTCCAACTCCAAGTGCTAAAGATCTGTCCAAGATCACACAGAAAAATGTGTGATAGAGTCAGAGTTGGATCCAGTTCCTGTGACCAAACTCTGGGCTTTTCCCCATTCCATTCAATCAACATGTATTAAGCACCTGCTGTTGCTACACATCATACCAAGGAATCAGCCATAAACTTGAAAACTGGGTTTTCCAAAGAGCTTGCAATATACTGTACACAAGAAGTGTACCAAAAAATAAGCAAAGCATTGGGAAAAGAAGGAAGTGAAGCATGATTAGGGATCAGGAAAGGCCTCAAGCCTCAGGTAGGTGGGAGGCCTGGCATTTGAACTGAACTTTGAATGGTATTAATAATCCAACAGTTGGAGGTGAAAAGGCAGAGTATTCCAGACTTGGGGGACACCTGTTTAAAAGCAGGTGATGGAAGAAAATAGGATGGGACTATAGAGTTCCCTTGCGGGGGAGTAATGGAAAATCAGTCTGGAAAGCAGCCCAGAGACAGCTTGTGAAGGGCATTTCAGGCCAAGCAGAAAAGTTTATATCTTTTTATATAGGAGCATGTAGAGGCCGATGAGTGGCTCAATGAATAAAGCACTGGGCCTAAGTTCAAATCTAGCCTCAGATACCTATTAAGTGTGAGACTGTGGGCAATGTTTGCCTTAGTTGACTAGAAGAGGAAATAACATATTCTCCAGTATCCCTGCCAGGAAAACTCCATAGACGGTACAATCACTAAAAGTAAGAAATGATTGAACAACAAAGAGGAGTACAGAACTAGAGCTGGAGGCATCCTTGAAGGCCATCTTATCCAGTCCTCTAATTTACAGATGAGAAAACAGTTTATGTGATTTGCCCAAGATCACAAAAATAAGAGGCATCAGAGGCAAGACTGAAATTCTAGTCCTAGCACTGCCATTCTACTGCCTCACATCTCTGATTTTTAAGAAATTTGAGAAATTTACAACTTCATTGTAGTAAGGAAGTCGAGTCATTCTCAATGTGCATTGTTAAGGATCTACTATGTACCAGAAAAATCCCTAATTTTTAAAAGCTTTAATGGGGGAGACAATATATAAACATGTACAAATAAGATATAGCCAGGATAAATTGGCGATAATCAACACAGGGAAGTAGCTGGCATTAAGGGTGATCAGGAAGGGCTTCTGTGAAAGTGGGGACTTTAGCTGGGATTTGAACCCCAAAGAGGCCAAGAGACCAAAATGGTGAGAGATTGCTGGATATGGGGGATGCCCAGTAGAAGGCCCAAAGGCAGGACAGGGAGCACAGAAGCAACAATAATAAGACTAATGCTACCAGAAGGAAAGATACATGCATGTGTATATCATAGATAGAAGTTCCATTTAAATGCTCTGTCTAAAATTTTTAAAATTATAAAGGAACTTCAGAGAAGAAAACGGAATTTAGAACAACTATTCCAGTAACTCATTTTAAAGTAAAATGTTTGTGTGTGTATGTGTGTGCATGTAACATGTATATACACCAAAAAACACAGAAATCTTACTCAGAAAAATGCTGTTAGCTCCAGATTGACATGTTCAATTCAAAAGTGGGCCACCCTTGCTCTTATTTCAATCTTTTTCTCCTTGACTCCTTGACTGTTTGAAGATAGGGCTCCCACCCCCCAATTGTAGGCAGCTATGTGATATAAGAATATTGGACTTGTAGTAAGAAAAACCTATGTTCAAATGTGGCTTCAGACTCTATGACTACTGACAAGTTACCTCTTTAAAACTCAATTTCTTCAACTGTAAAATGAGGATTATAAAATCTTCTATTATCAGCATGAGATCAAATGAAAAAGCATATCTGTTTATATTTGTATATACAAATTGTATGTATATTGTATATATATGTACAGTTGTATGTATATGTATTATGTGTATATATGTACAGCTGTATGTGTATATATTGTATGTATAGTTGTATACATATATATACACATGTATAGTGGAAATGATAACTGTATGTATGTGTGTGTATATATATATCTTTTCCATTTCTCGACTTTCCCCATTGTAGTTTTGATATATCATGGGTCAGCATAAGAAATCAAACGGGAATTTGGGGAGGCCACAGACAAAATATAAAGCCAGCAGACGACAGAAAAAGTTTAGGAACTCAAACATGTATTTAAAAAATCTGTTAAGTGTTATATAATCCACATATTTTGTCTTTCAATACCATAATTCAGACTTTTTATCTGATATAAAAGAGGGGTTAGAAAATTTCATAAAAATATTCCATGCCCCTAACATCCCTTGATTGTAAAGAGATACAGATCTAGATATATCACATTACAAACCTTAAAATATTATAAAAATATTAGTTATCATTTTATTGCTGTGGCTACTATCAGTGCTACCTGTCAAGATTTCATTATTACAATAAGGCTGTTAGGAGGATCAAATGAAATAATATCTATAAAGTGAATTGAAAACCTTACCTATTTAAATGTTAGCTACTATTATGTAGGCCTAAAGATTCCAGCCAGAGCTTAGCCTGACCTAGACTGACCTTGACGCCTACCAGGCCTGCTCCTCAGAGTCTGAGCAGCATTGATACTATAATTCCTGTGTTAATACTTAAAGAAAAGTAAAATGTATCTCACATTAATGAACCAATTAACATAGTGTCAGCAAGGGAGATTAAGTCTGATTTAATCCCATTGAAGCAAGTGCTGGGTGAGTGTGTTTGTTAGTCTTTCTGACTGAAAGGCACAAATAAAGGGCCGAGACCCCTCCACCCAGAAGCATCCAAGATAATGAGGCCTCCGAAGACTACCCCACCTAGAAAGATCTGAGGTAATGAGGACAGCTGAAGACAGACAATGAGGCCGGGACCACCCCACTCTGGCCACCGTGTCATGGTGAAGACCGAGCCACACAAGAACAAAAGGGGAGGAGGGGTTAATTGTCCCAGAATTAATGGGACCAGGCTTCAACATCACACAAAGAGATCTTTTCAGGGACATTCATGGGGATTTTTGTATGAAAGGATCCAGTGAAACGAGGTCCTTTCCAGGATTCCATCCTACTCATGTGCATACATTTTCCAAGTCCTCCTCCTGCTCCTGATGTCACTCATGAAACCCCCCTTTTACCCCCCACCCCCACTCTCCCGACTCCCACCTCTCCACCCCTAATGATGGGTGAATTTGGTAACTGTAGATTATACATGCATGCATGAATGAATAGATGTGTCTCTCCGTGGAGATGTATGTGTAAACTATGATTAATCAAGCTTCTTAATTAATAGACTCTTACTAGTTAATCTTTCATCCCTCTGCAGATTCCATCCATTTCCTTAGGGTCTTTCCAACCTTAGGAGTCCTTTCTCAGGTCAGATCAAGCACCAGGTCTTCTGAAAGATCCTTTCTGATCCACTCAGTTTTGGTTTGCCCTCTTCCCTATGGAAAAATGACTTTGTATTTACTCACATTAGTAAGGTTCCTGGATTTGGAGCTGTGATGGATCAGAAGGACCATCCTTCATTTTATAGACAAGGAAGGAAACTGACCAGTGAGATTAAGTGACTTATCATACATAGGATTATAGACTTGAAAAATAAGCTGATATTTGGGTTTTTTTCTAAATAATAGCTTTTTACTTTTTGAAAATACATGCAAAGATAATTTTCAACATTCACCCTCGAAAAACCTTGTTTTCCAAATTTTTCTCCCTCCCTCCCCTCCCCTAGACAGCAAGTAATCCAGTATAGATTAAACATGTTCAATTCTTCTATACACGTTTCCACCTTTATGCTGCATAAGAAAAATCAGATCAAAAGGGGGAAAAATGAGAAAGAAAAAAAACAAGCAAACAACAAGTGAAAATAATATGTTGTGTAGGGCAGCTAGGTAGTGCAGTGGATAGAGCACTGGCCCTGAAGTCAGGGCAACCCCAGTTCCAATCTGGTCTCAGACACTTAACACTTTCTTGGCTGTGTGACCCTGAACAAGTCACTTACCCTCAATTGCCTCAGCAAAAAAAAAGAAAGAAAGAAAGAAAATACTATGTTGTGATCCACATTTGGTGCCCATAATCCTCTGGATGCAGATGGCTTACTCTATCACAAATCTATGTGAATTGCCTTGAATCACTTTACCATTAAAAAGAGCCAAGCCCATCACTATAGATCATCACATAATCTTGCCGATATAAGATGTTCTGTTTCCTCACTTTACTCAGCAGCAGTTCATATAAATCTTTCCAGGTTTTTTGTTTGTTTGTTTATTTATTTTTTCCTGAAATCAGCCTACTCATTATTTCTAACAGAACAATAATATTCCACAACATTCATATAGCATAACTTATTCAGGCATTCTCCAGCTGATGGGCATCCACTCAGTTTCCAGTTCCTTGTCACTACAAAGAGTGCTGCCACAAACATTTTTGCATATGTGGGTCCTTTCCCCTTTTTTATGATCTGTTTGGGATACAGATCAAGTAGAAACACTGCTGGATCAAAGCATGCACAGTTCGATAACCCTTTGGGCAGAGCTCCAAATTATGAGCTGATATTTGTAAAGCATTCAGCACAAACCCTAAAACATGGCAATATCCCCTTTCAGTTAGAAAAAGTCTAATCCCCTCGTTTTACAAATGAAGAAACTGAGGCAGAGAGCCAAAAATAACTTGTGAAAGTGTAATGCCAAAGAAACTGAGCAAGACAGAGGTTAGAGACCAATTCAATAGTTTATTAAATGGAGAGAAATACTGGGACCAATGGATCCAAGATTGATCCCAGGGCTAGACTGTCCCCGTATCGGGACAGCATCTTTTTTATAAGATAACAAGAACAGTGACATAATGGAGGTACCTAAGTGGGGATAACCTAATGGAGGGAGGTTTCTGATATTCTAATGACATCTAAAATGGATAAACCTTTATCTTCTCAAACATTAAGAAGGAATGTCTATAACTTAAAGATATAAAACCTTTAGCTCAAACATTAAGAGAGAAAGTTTATAACCTGAGGCAGAATAACTAAATAGGACAATTGGAGAAACTGGGTTACGACATTAAAAAGGGAACTTTGGCACAAAAGGGCATCTAAATAGTGTTGAAAGAAATTCCTAATTCAGGACTCTCCCTGTTAATTAACAGCAAATTTAAGTAATAAAAACAAAAGGAGTTTATTGGCACCCTAAAGCATCAAGCAGTTAGAGTGAGGCCAGCCTCCAAATCCCAACTTTGAGCAATTTTTATTAGAAATAAATAGGTGGATAGAGAGCTCCATTGGATTCGGGAATCTGTTCCTGAGTTCAAATGTGTCCTCAGACACTTACTGGATCTGAGTAAGTCACTTAACCCTGTTTGTCTCATTTTCCTCATCAGTGAAATGAACTGGAGAAGGAAATAGCAAACCATTCCACAATCTTTGCTGAGAAAACTTCAAAAGGATGGGACACAACTGAAAATAGACTAAACAATAGCAACAATAAAACAATTGACATTTGAGGATAAAACTTGCATTTCTGGAGGTGGATGTAGTCTTCAAGTAATAGGAATTCATTCTTTACTAATTTTCAGGAGATGGGATTAATCCCAAGGGAACCAAAAAGCCCTCTCCCAAAGGTCATCTGAGCAGTCAAAAGCTGAACGGTTAAAGGGAGTCACTTAGACTGACTGTCCCGAGTTTTTACATTCCCTTTTTTGGTGTTAACCACATGGAATGAATAAGACCCCAAGTCCCTGGTACTTAGATGAGTCTTAGGGAGGGACATTAAGGTCATTAACTGGAGAGGATCTGAATAACTGTATAGAATCAGAAGCCAAGGTACTCCCAGAGGCAATCAGGAGCACTGACAGGATTATCTTGCCATGACCCTTGTGGAATTCTTTGCATTAACAAAATGACCCTATAGTTACTGTATCCCATCAGAAGGCCAAGTTATAGATGTCAACCCCCAAGGTCATTTTTCTCCCATGAAAGAACCAACAAGAATCGCACTTTTTTGTAAACTCCTTTAAGGAACTTAATCTGCTTTATCACCATAGTTTTTAGGAATTTAGCCCATCATATGGTGTCTTCTTATTATGGTGAATTCTCCTAGGGAACTTAATTTCCCCTTGGAATTTAACCCACTGCCAATAGCGGTATAAAATTTTTGCCTCTTAATCTGGAGATGGTCTAAGCCTACAAATTCTCTTGAGATACCCCATGACTTTGACCCCCAAACCCCAATATATATTGGGGGTTCAATACCTTCCCCTGCACACCTCACCAACCATGTTTATGGCACAAAGCCACAATCACGCCCATATAGTTTCTCTGGCCTCAACTGCATCATCCTAATCTCCACTGCTCATGCCAATTTGAGTAAGCCTAAGTGACTATAAAGTAAAAGACTTAAACTTGGAAGAAGAAACAAGAATACTGTGACCCTGAGTATTACAAAAATCATAATCACTTGTCTCCTTCAATTTCATAAAAGTTAAACAAATTTAGTTGAGCAGAGTCTTATCATATATCACTTGGGGAGAAAAACTTGGTAAAATAGGTTGCAAAGGTAAACTAAGTCAGGTTACAGATGAAACCACATAGAGCTCACCATGTACTACTTTGAGAGGAGAGATTTACATATCACTAGAGTCACCCAATAAACATAAACACCACAAAACAAAACAAGCAGAAGCAATACAATAATGATTGTTAATATTAAATAATATTAAGTCTCCTAGTAATCTGATATCCTGCTCCCATAGTTTATTCAATCCACATGTAGTCTTTTGGTTCCTGGAAACATCTACTCATGGGCTTTCTGGAACAGGTCTTATCCTCAGGGGAGCTCTGAAGGTAAGAGTAGCTCCTTGTAGATCTGTTTCTCAGGTTCCAAGTCACTTATGGGGATTCCCAGGTAAGTCTGCTAAAATTTGCCAGGAATAAGATTCAATACCATTTAGTACAACCTCCTAAATTTTCTTTTCTAAATGACTAGCTCATGTGGTGAAAACTAACTCAAATCTTATGGATCTAACAGTATTAACTACAGAGCTTTAGGAAGAACAACAAATTAGGGATCTGTAACTTCTAGAATTTCAGTTTTTGCCATTTGCTTTTTCTATCTTTATTCAAATCCTTTATCCGAGATAGACGATGTCACCCACAGACTGAAGAAAGAGTGTCTGATTTGGAAAATGAACCCTCCTATCCTTTAATATTAACAGACAGGGACTTCAACCTAGGAGAAAGAAGGACTTGATTTAAATTTTTTTTTAAATTACTAATTATATTATATACTATTTAAAAAAGGTTCTTTGTACATATATATATATGTTGTATGTGGATATTATATATAATTATAATTATAGTAGATTACAACTAAGCACTAGGATATATATATTATATATTATGATATATATTATATATTATAATATAAATTATAATATATATAATTATATGTATCCTAGTGCATATACATATATGTTGTATGTGAATTATATATATAATTATAATTAGATTAGATTATAATATGCATATTATATATATCCTAGTGCTTAGAGTTCTAACTAATCTTGTTTTCCCTAAGTTACTTCTCTATTAAATTTTAAAACTTTAAAACTTCATCTCATCTCCACCTCTTTTTTGAGCAACACACATACATACTTATATTCCTCATATCATCTTGAAAGAATGAGGTACTTTAGGGATCTAATCTTACACACAAATGTATAACTGACAAACCCAAGAATTCATTTACTTAGTTGTTTAGGATATGGTTGGGCCACAATTTTAGACTAAAATGGTAAGTTTTTTGTTTTTTTTTTAATTTTATTGTAGTAGTTTATTATGTAACTCATTACTTATGTGACTTTGGGGAAATATCTTAATATTTCTGGGCCTTAGTATCAGTATCTACAAAATGAAGGTGGGGTAGGGATGGGCTTGATGACTATTTTCAGCTCTAAATCAGTGCCCTTAACCTGGTTTAGCGCGTCTGCCAAGATCATTTCACCAGGGTGTGGTCACAGCATATACTGAGCTCAGTTCAGTTGCTAAGTCTTCCTTAAGCCTTTCCTGATGGCCAACCCCACTCCATAGCTGGCAATGAAATTTTCTGCTTGTATCTTATATCCCACTTCATTTATATCTCTTATGCACTTGTCATGCATCATTTTATAATAAAGCATATCTTTGTGTAATTGATTGAAAGTTCTCTTAATAATAGCTAACAAATTTGGAACTATGCTCAAAAAGTTATCAAACCATGCACACCCTTTGATCCAGCAGTGCTACTACTGGGCTTATATCCCAAAGAGATACTAAAGAAGGGAAAGGGACCAGTATGTGCCAAAATGTTTGTGGCAGCCCTCTTTGTAGTGGCCAGAAACTGGAAACTGAGTGGATGCCCATCAGTTGGAGAATGGCTGAATAAATTGTGGTATATGAATGTTATGGAATATTATTGTTCTGTAAGAAATGATCAGCAGGAGGATTTCAGAAAGGCCTGGAGAGACTTACATGAATTGATGCTGAGTGAAATGAGCAGAATCAGGAGATCATTATATATTTCAACAACAATACTATATGATGATCAATTCTGATGGACCTGGCCATCCTCAGCAATGAGATGAACTCAAATCAGTTCCAATGGAGCAGTAATGAACTGAACCAGCTACACCCAGTGAAAGAACTCTGGGAGATGACTATGAACCACTACATAGAATTCCCAATGCCTCTATTTTTGTCTGCCTGCATTTTTGATTCCCTTCACGAGGCTAATTGTACATTATTTTAAAGTCCGATTCTTCAAGCCATTCTCCAATTGATAAATGGTCAAAGGTTATGAACAGACAATTTTCAAATGATGAAATTGAAACTATTTCCACTCATATGAAAGAATGTTCCAAATCACTGATGATCAGAGAAATGCAAATTAAGACAACTCTGAGATACCACTACACACCTGTCAGAATGGCTAAGATGACAGGAAAAAATAATGATGAATGTTGGAGGGGATGAGGGAAAACTGGGACACTGATGCATTGTTGGTGGAGTTGTGAACAGATCCAACCATTCTGGAGAACAATCTGGAATTATGCCCCAAAAGTTATCAAACTGTGAATAACCTTTGATCCAGCAGTGCTACTACTGGGCTTACACTCCAAAGAGATACTAAAGAAGGGAAAGGGACCCGTATGTGCCAAAATGTTTGTGGCAGCCCTGTTTGTAGTGGCTAGAAACTGGAATGGATGCCCATCAATTGGAGAATGGTTGGGTAAATTGTGGTATATAAATATTATGGAATATTATTGCTCTGTAAGAAATGACCAATAGGATGATTTCAGAAAGGCCTGGAGAGACTTACATGAACTGATGCTGAGTGAAATGAGCAGAACCAGGAGATCATTATATACTTCAACAGCAATACTGTATGAGGATGTATTCTGATGGAAGTGGATTTCTTCGACAAGGAGATCTAATTCAGTTCCAGTTGATCAATGATGGACAGAAGCAGCTACACCCAAAGAAAGAATACTGGGAAATGAATGTAAACTGTTTGCATTTTGGTTTTTCTTCCTGGGTTACTTCTACCTTCTGTATCTAACATATACTGTGGCATATTTAACATGTATTGGACTGCTTGCCATCTCGGGGAGGGGGTGGAGGGAGGGAGGAGAAAAATCGGAACAGAAGTGAGTGCAAGGGATAGTGTAAAAAATCACGCTGGCATGGGTTCTGTCAATAAAAAGTTATTTTTAAAAAGTCCGATTCTTTTTGTACAGTAAAATAACTATTTGGACATGAATACTAATATTATATTTAATTTATACTTTAACATATTTAACATGTATTGGGCAACCTGCCATCTGGGGGAGGGGGGAAGGGGAAGGAGGGGAAAAATTGGAACAAAAGGTTTGGCAATTGTCAATGCTGTAAAATTACCCATGCATATAACTTGTAAATAAAAAGCTATAATAAAAAAAAATAATAATAGCTAACATTTATGTTGCCCTTACAACAGGCAAACACTATGCTAACACTTTACAATTATTATTTCATTTGATATTCACAACCACCTTGGGTATAGGTACTATTATCTCCCAATTTCACAGATGAGAAAACTGAGGCAAACAGGGGAAGTGATTTGTCCTGAGTCATACAACTGATATAAAAGAAAAGTATCTTACAAAGAATTCTATAAAGCTGCTAATGAAGGCAGGAAAGGATTTTATTTTACATTCTTGTAAGAGTGGGAATCTAAGCTAGTAAGTTCCTTTAAAATCAATGAGATATGACTTTTTTCATACCCTAGCCCCAAAACCTAAGTCCCTCCTTTGATTATCCGTTGACATACTATAGAGGTTTAAGCCTATCCGAAGCGCTTTATTCCCACATGTGAGTGAGTTCCCATCCCTGATTAAATCTCATAGCATTTCTTATTCTAATTTATGCCTTCCCTCTCTAAATTTTGTAACCTTTAGGTTTCATTTCTTAGGTTTCTGTTTTGTCTCTGATTTAAATTTCATTTCTCTGCATTTTTCCAATTTTTTTCATAATTCTATAGAAATTAAACCCTTATTCAATTTTCATACACCTATGTTTAGCTAAAATTCATATTCCTCAATGTCTAATACAATGTTTGCAGGAAACAAGCACTCAGTGAATGTTTTTGAAATTGAGTTTAAATCTTGTGAATTGAATCTTAAGGGTATCCTTTGACCCAAGGCATTGAGCATTAATTTCGTCAGTCAATCAATAGCAATCTATTAAGCACTTACTATGTGCCATGAACTGTACTAAGTGCTAGGGAAGGACACTCACCAAGGGCAGAACAGGTGTTGCCTTCAAGGAATCTACATTCTAAAGAGATATAACATGTAAATAAGAAGGCAAAAAAAAAAAAGTGTGTGTGTCAGGACAAAATAGTCAATAGTAATCTAATGTTGGACAAACCCAAATACCCCAGCTTTTGGGATAAGAATTCAGTATTTGACAAAACTGCTGGGAAAATTGGAAACTAGTATGGCAGAAACTAGACTTTGACCCACACCTAACACTATATGCTAAGATAAATAGGGTCAAAATGGGTTCATGATTTAGACATAAAGAGTGATCTTATAAATAAATTAGAACATAGGATAGTTTACCTCTCAGATCTGTGGAGAAGGATGGAATTTGTGGCCAATGAAGAACTGGCTTTCATTATTGATCACAAAATAGATAATTTTGATTAAAAAGTTTTCATACAAACAAAATGAATGCAGATAAGATTAGAAGGGAAGCAATAATTGGGAAAACATGTTTACATTCAAAGGTTCTGATTAAAGCCTCATTTCTAAAATATATAGAAAATTGACTCAAATTTATAAGAATTCAAGCTATTTGCCATTTGATAAATGGTCAGAAGACATGAACAGACAATTTTCAGATGAAATTAAAATCAATTCTAGTCATATGAAAAGATGCTCTAAATCACTATGAATCAGAGAACTGCAAATTAAGACAACTATGAGGTACCACCACACACCTCTCAGATTGGCTAAGATGACAGGAAAAGATAATGATGAATGTTGGAGGGGATGTAGGAAAACTGGGACACTGATACATTGTTGGTGGAACTGTGAACCATTCTGGAGAACAGTTTAGAACTAGTCTCAAAAAGTTATCAAACTGTGCATACCCTTTGATGCAGCTGTGTTACTACTGGGCTTATATCCCAAAGAGCTCATAAAGGAGGGAAAAGAACCCACATGTGCAAAAATGTTTGTGGCAGCCCTCTTTGTAATGGCAAGAAACTGGCTGCCCATCAAGTGAATGACTGAACAAGTTATGACATATGAATCTTATGAAATATTGTTTTATAAGAAATGATCAGCAGGATGATTTCAGAGAAGTCTTATATGAACTGCTGCTGAGTGAAATGAGCAGAACCAGGAGATCATTATACATGGCAACAAGATTATACAATGACCAATTCTGATGGACTTGGCTCTTGTCAACAATGAGGTGATTCAGACCAGTTCCAATGATCTTGTAATGAAGAGAGCCATCTACACACAGAGGGCTGTGGGAACTGAGTGTGGACCACAACATAGCATTTTTACTCTTTTTTGTCATTGCTTGCATTTTTTTCTCATTTTTTCCCTTTTTGATTTGATTTTTTAATGCAACTAGATACAATTTATAATTGTATAAATATGTATGCATATATTGGATTTAAATATATTTTTGCCATGTTTAACATATACTGGATTACTTGCCATCTATGGGAGGGGGTGAGGGAAAGGGGGAGAATTGGAATACAAAGTTTTGCAAGGGTTAATGTTGAAAAATTGCATTTGTTTTGAAAATAAAAAGCTTTAATTTAAAAAAAAAAGTGTGTGTGTGTGTGTGTGTGTGTGTGTGTGTGTGTGTGTGTGTGTATAAGAAGTTGGAGGTAAAGTAATCTCAGAGAATTTCCTAGCAATGGAGTGGAAAAGGATAGAAAAGACCTCATGGAAGTACAATTTCAGCTGAGCCTTGAAGAAAGCTCCTGAAGTCAGGAGGATAATGCCATAGGTGGCATAATTTTTGCCAACACTCTATTTTTAAAGAAGGGAAATGAGTAGCTGGGAAATAATAACCTATTAGGAAAACAATGGAAAACACTGCATTTTAGACATTCTGTGGAATTGCTTGCCACAATAAATTGTAAGATGCTTCCTTCCCTCCATTGAGAACATTGCTCTTAATCTTATGAGAACATGACTTCTTCCCACAGTTGTTGGAATACATGGGAGAGCTATTGGAATATACGGGGAGCCAGCTGAGAGTGACTGCTGGAGATCCAACCCAGAATGGATCTCCTCTTGTGAGGATGAGACAAGGAGATTGAGAGGCCGATGCTGTTCTTTGAACTCTCTGACTGAGAGGCCAATGTGTTATCTGACCTCTCTCCTCTTCCCTCTGCCTCCAATTTATCTCATTCCCAGTCCGCAGCACCTGTGTCAGCAAAGGTTGCCCTGCAACTCCTTCAGACGCTATGATCCACAGCTATGGAGGCTCTTGAAGAATTGACCTGTCCCTTAACACACAATCAGATGAAAACCTGTTGTTGCTGTTGTTTGTCCTTCATTCTGGAAGAAATTAGGAGGATATCTTGATTTGCAAGTAAATTGGATTCAACTGAGTTGCCTCTCTTAATGTTTCTGTCCCATTGCCTCTGTACTCCTGGTGTGCTGGTTCCCTCTCACCTAGGGCCACATCTCTTCGGCATAGCTGGGCCTGGCATTTCTAATCAGGTGAGGTTCCCTCAGTCTTTTTGAACTCAGAGACCTGACTCTGTTCATTGTCAGGAAGGAGAAAGTTTCTGTGGTTCTTGCTGAGACTCCCAGCTAGCCTTGGGGTTCCCCACTAAGAGTTTTTGTAGAGCTAGCTCAGAGGTGGTTATTTCCTGGCCCGGGGTCTTTCTTTGGGTCCTGTCCATTGTCCAGGAGGACCCATGTTCTGCCCCTTCTTCTTGATTTTTCATCCCGTTCACCCTAAGACACGAATTTGTTCTGTTTCTGGGGAAATCTGGAGAGATTGAAATTTACTGACCCATTCCTCCATCTTCCCAGAATCATCAGTAGTTGATTTTTTCCCTCCCTGAAACTCCCTTTTTCCATAATCCAGAAAATGTTGGCAATTTGGTCTCCAATTGCTCTGCCTCTTTGAAAACCAGTCTTCTCTTCTAGAAATTCTCAGTTCTCATGTTGCTGAATCTTAAGCATAATCTTGCTGATGTGTAATGAGTGCAATTGGTCAGTAATATGAACTTTTTTTGGCATTGCCCTTCTTTAGGATTGGGATATAAACTGATCTTTTCCAATCCAGTCACCACTGTTGTATTTTCCAAAAAGCTGGCATATTGAGTGTAGCACTTTGATAGCATCATCTTTTAGGATTTTAAATAGCTCAACTAGAATCCATCACCTGCACTTTGTTAGCAATGCTTCCTAAGACCTACTTGACTTTACTTTCCAGACTCTTAGCTCTAGATCAGCAATCATACCATTGTGATGTTAAGATCTTTCTTGTAAAATTCTTTGATGTATTTTTGCCAGCTCTTTTTTAATCTCTTCTATTTAAATACATTTTTCCTTTTAAAATGCCCATTTTTTGTATGAAAATTTCTCTTTATATCTCTAATATTCTTGAAGAGATCTCTTCTCTTGTCTTTCCTATTCTATTTCTCCCTATTTTGGGTTGTTGTTTTTTTTTTTTTTTTTTTGGATTGATCAGTTAAGAAAACCTTATTTCTCCTTGCTATTCTCTGGAATTCTACAGTTGAGTAGTTTTTTCTTTCTTCTTTCCCTTTAGTTTTCCAAGATCCTGGCCAACACCCTTTTTGCTTTTTTTTTCTTTTCCTTCCCTTTCTTTCCTTCTTCTCTCCTCTCTCCCTCTCTGTCTCTGTCTCTATCTCTGTCTGTCTGTCTCTCTCAGTGAGGCAATTGGGGTCAAGTGTTTTGTTTTTTTTTTTTTTTTTTAAGCTAATAAGTGTCAAGAGTTTAAGGTCCTCAGGTCCTCCTGAGTCTAGGGCTGATGCTCTATCCACTGTGTCACCTAGCCACCCCACTACCACTCTGCTATTTGTGTTTTTCTCCAATTAAAATGTCCATCCTGTGTCCAATAAACATTATGTATCTACTATGGGTAAGGACACCATGCTAAACAATGAAAGACAATCGTTGCCCTGAAGGAGCTTACAATCTGATGGGAAAAGACAACATACAAACAGTTGAAAAAGAGGAAGGTCATAATGTTGAAGTAGCTGAGCTGAAAATAGAAGAAATTGCTGTTTGGGGCATGTACCTTTTTTACATGAAGGTTCTGGATAGAACTCTCCCTCTAGGAGAAAGGGATATGGCTAAGGTGTAATTTCTAGGGTCTTCATTTTTGTATTTGTATCCCCAACATTTATTCTGGTGTTTTTCACATAGTCCTTAAATAAATCAATAAAGCATAGGTATGATTATGTCACTGCAGCAGAAAAATTATCAGTAATACTCTATTGCCAAATATAAACGATCAGCCTGATATTTAATGTCTTCCATTTTCTGGCTCAGGCCTACTTCCCTGCCAGGCCCACCTTATTCTAGCCAAACTGACTTATTTCTTGTTCATCAAAGTCAGCATTCCATTTCTCACCTCCATACCTCTGCAAATCAATCTAAAAAGTATCAGTGGGACTAAGTAAGTTACTGTTCACTTTATTTTTAAATGTAATTTAATTTTTAATATTTAATTTTTCCAATTAGATGTAAAGATAGTTTTAAAAATTTATTTATAAAATTTTGAGTTCCAATTTCTTTCTCTTTCCCTTTCTCCTTTCCTCCCCTCCCCGAGATAGCAAGCAATCTGATATAGGTTATACATGAAAAACTATATTAAAATATTTCTATATTAGCTATGTTGTGAAAGAAGAATCAGAACAAAAAGGGAAAACCATGAACAAAAAAAACAGAATGAAAATATATCAAAAAATCCACATTCACACTCCATAGTTCTTTCTCTGGATGTGGATAGCATTTTCCATCATGAGTCTTTTGGAGTTGTCTTAGATTCTTGTATTGCTTTTTTTTTTTTTTTTTTTTCTGATAGAAAAGTTTTTATCTCCCTTAGCAGCTCATCTGTTTGTGGTAATAAAGGAACCAGGTCACTGTTTAGTGAAGAGGAAAGATTAAAAATCATAGGAGTATTTGACTCATTGATAACAGATCTGGGGACTATACCAAGTTTCTATCACTGAATGAAGTTATATTTGAAATTCAATTTTATTTCCCCTTCAGTTCCTTTTTTTCCTAGTTAATTTATTTTTTAATATACATTCTTTATGAATCATGTTGGAAGAGAAAAATCAGAGCAAAAGAGAAATACCATAGAGAGATTAAAAAACTGAAAAAAGAAGTGAACATAGCATGTGCTGATTTACATTTAGTTTCCTTAGTTCTTTTTTTAGATGCAGATGGCATTTTCTGTCCAGTCTAGATTCTTGTATTGCTGGGAAGAGCTAACTCCATTATAGTTGATCATCATACAATGCTATTACTATGTATAGTGTTCTGTTGGTTCTGCTCACTTCATTCAGCATCAGTTCATGTAAGTCTTTTTAGGTTTTTCTGAAATCTACCTGTTTATAATTGCTTATAGCACAGTAGTATTCCATTATATTCAAATACTACAACTTATTTGATCAATCCTCAATTGATAAGCATCTCTTCAGTTTCTAATTTTTTGCCACCACAAAAAGAGCTGCTATAAATATTTTTGTACATGTGGATCCTTTTCTTTGTTTCTTTTCTTTTCTTTTCTTCCTTCCTCCCTCCCTCCCTCTCTCTCTCTCTCTCTCTCTCTCTCTCTCTCTCTCTCTTTCTTTCTTTCTTTCTTTCTTTCTTTCTTTCTTTCTTTCTTTCTTTCTTTCTTTCTTTCTTTCTTTCTCTCTTTGAGATACTGTCCTGCTAGTGGTATTGCTGGATCAAAGGATATGCACAGTTTTATACCCCTTTGGAAATAGTTCCATTAATTTATTTTTGTTATACTATAAATTCTGAATTGTCTCCCTCCTTCCTTCCCCACCAGAAGGTGGTTTTCTCACATTAGAGAAACCCACCTTTTACACACATACACACCATACCATCCATGCTATATATTCTAATATAACACTTCTATGTAGAGATAGATTGCATCTTCCTTCATGGGTCCTCTGTAATTCATTTGAATATTTATAATCAGAATAATTTAGTCATTTACAATTTTTTGAACAGTATCACTGTTACTATATATAAGTTGTTTTCTTAGTGCTGCTCATTTCACTTTCATTATTTCATGTCTTTTCCCCTAAAATCAACCAGATCATTATTTTTTTATAGCTCAGTGATATTCCATCACAATCATTTACCATAACTTGTTTAATCATTTCCCAATTAATGAGCATCCCTTAATTTTCCAATTCTTTGCTAAAGCAAAGAGAGCTGCTATAAATATTTTAGAGCATACAGATTCTTTTCCTTTTCCCCTGATAACCTAATGGTGATATTGCTAGGTCAAAGGGTGTACACAATTTTGTAACTCTTTGGATATGCATCCATATTGTTCTCCAAAACGACTGGAGCAGTTCACAGTTCCACCAACAATATGTGTCCCAATTTTTTTTTTTTAACATATCATCCAACATTTGTCATTTTCCTCTGCTATAATTGTAATCAATCTGATGGGTATGAAGCACTATTTAATTTTTTAAAAATGGATAACATGGCATATGAAAACTAGTGGGACAATTTCCCTTTTGTGGACTCCAAGCAGATACCAGATGATGAATTACGTTATAGTGAAAATCCTATTCTGAATAGGTTGGACTACATAGTAGTCAAATTCATTGATTATATTAAATTCATGACAAGTAAGAAGACATTTCCAATTCTTGTAAAGACAGCAAAGAACTTTTCCTCTTCTGTATTCACATTTCCCCTTTTACCCACTATGTCATGCACTAAAATGGTGACTTTCCAGTTAAGGCTTGGCCTCCTTTAAGAGCTCAGCATAGCTGATCAAAAAAACAAGTAAAAATACATAGTAATGCAGATTGTAGATAAGGAAATCCTGGGATACATATGGATACTTTATGTCATAGATAAAAAAAGGACATTCTGAGATTTCAACCATCTTCACAAGCATCCAACAAATTGTCCTCCCCGATCCATTTTGTCCCTTAATTGGCTCCATTCTCTTTTCACTTTATCTTTCTGTCCTGTCATCCAGTGAAAATCATATTTACTTATTCCTCAAAGACTTAAATTTTCCCTGTGTTTCTGCCTTCCAGCATCTTTGTCTAACCACTCAAAGTTAGCTCTGCAGAGAGACCAATCCCATCTGTCTCCAGTCACTTTTCATAAACTGAGTTGTTCAACCCTATTTAATAGCCTTAACCCAAAACTTATAATAGAGGGAAACCTGATTTGGGGCCAAGCTCACTCCTACATTCTAAACTTTTGATTTGTGTTTGCCATCTGATCAGGGCTTCTTAAACTTTTCCCACTCAAAAACCTTTTCCGCCTGAGAAATCTTTATGCAAACCTGGGTATATAGATATATATCAAATAAAATATATAGGTATAGATATATAAAAACAAATCAAACATTAACTGATAACAAATCATAAAGAAATATATTTTATTATTTTTTTTTTGGTGAGGCAATTGGGGTTAAGTGACTTGCCTAAGATCACACAACTACTAAATGTTAAATGTCTGAAACCAGATTAGTGTTCTATTTACTGTGCCATTTAGTTGCCCCAATAAATTTATTTTAAAAAATTCTTTGTACACATCTAATCTTACCATTTATTAAAGATAAAAGAAAATTTGCATACTAATGAGATGAATGTGCTTGTTTTACAGAAACCATCTTGGTGGATTATTTGATACCCTTGTCAAAATTTTTGAGACCCCCACATTTAGTTATACAACCCCATATAGGGTTGTGAGCTGCTTGCAATTTAAGCAGTTTGACTTAAATGACCATGTCCTTGGGAAAAAATAGAAGAAACTAAGAATTTGAACTGATTTGAATCCTAGGTCTTCTCCAGCATTTAGCACAGTGTCTGGCACATAGTTAAGTGCTATATAAAAGTTATTATTATTATTATTTTTACTACCTCTGTAATCTTAAGTCACTTTATCTCTCTGGCCTCAGTTTCCTAAATGTAAAATGAAGGAGTTGGTATATATGACTTTTGAGGTTCTATCCATCTTTAGATCCATAACTCTATTTACCATCTAAATAGAATTGGTTTCCTTGAATCCCAGACTTTCCAATGATTATCTCTCTGACTTTAGACAGACCTCTTAAATACTCTGAACTTCATTTTGATCATCTCTAAAAAAAAAAAAAAAACAATTGGGGAGTAAAAGTGATAATTAGATGACCTCATAGGGACAGAAATAAAGAGCCAGTAGACTCCAGAATAATCATGATGGGCTGTCATGCTATAGAAAAAAAAATGGAAACAAAGTAGCTGCTTATCATTTGGGGAATGACTGGAGAATCTGGACTCTATGGAAATGGTGGAATTTTTCTGTGTGGTAAGAAAGGATATAGATAAGAACTAAAGAGAAACATGAAAGATTGGCTGGACTGAGGCAGGTGAAATAAAAATTAAAAAAAAAAAAAAGCCAAAAATAATACATGCTCTGGGCTCTAGGCATTTGTTCTGGCTGATCCCCTTGCCTGAAATGGCATTTCCTCTTTCACTCCCACTACTGACCTCCCTGATTTCCTTTAAGTTCCAACTAAAATCCTGTCTCCTAAAGGTAGCCTTCCTCCAAGCCCTCTTAATTCCAGTGCTTTCCCTTTTTCAATTTCACTATTTCCTGTTTACTTTGAGTATAATTCACTTTATATGTGTTTATTTGCATCTTGTAAATTCCTTGAGGATATAAACTATTTTTTGACTCAAAAAAAAAAAATCTCCAGTGTTTGTGTCTGGCACATAGTAGGTACTTAATAAATGTTTATTGATTGATTGACATTTAAGAACTCATTAAGAAGCAAATGGTGGCTCTATAGATAGAACACTAGGTCTGGAGTAAGGAAGATCTTAGTTCAAATCTAGCCTCATGTACTTACTAGCTATGTGACCCTGGGGAAATCACTTAATTTCTATCTGCTTCAGTTGCCTCAACTGTAAAACAGGGATAATAATAACAGCATCCAACTCCCAGGGGTTGTTGTGGAGATCAAATGAAATAATAGTTAGGAAGTGTTTAGTGCCACGTCTGGCACATAGCAGGGGGTTAATCAATGCTGGTTTTCTTCCTTCCTGAAAAGGAAGAGAAATTCTGAGTAATTGAAAAGCCAATGATGGTCCCAAAGAATAAGTGATGAAACATATTGTACAGATCACAGACACTACTGGGATATCGAAACTGTTTATCTATTATTCCTGATTTTTACCACGTGACCAGCCTTGCTGCTTTCCTTATTTCGTTCATGCTCTCTCTTAAGTTACTTAGGTTGCCACCAGCGGGCACTAGGAAGGTAATAACATCTTGGAAAGATACACATAGTGGACATGAGCAAGCTATGGCATATAACAACCAAAGCATCTGGGAGAAATGGGGTACAGATATTGGAGAAATGTTATGACTAGGAAAAAAACCAATGAATTATTCATATGGTGAGTTTGAGTCAATCGGTGGATTGCTGGATAGTCCACATTTGCCACTGTTACAGACCCAGAAGGAAGGACCCACTGGGGTCATCTTTCTGTGGCAAATTCTTTGGAGGACATAGGTAAGAGATGTCTCTAATGGACAGAGACAGAAAAGTAGCCATGTAGATTACTGGAGATCATGATATCCTATGAATGAGGGCCAGAAAATCAAGGTGGTTTAACCACTATCACTTAACAAGCTGGACTATCAATCTCCATCATCTGACTTCAAATTCAATGTTTTTTCCTATTCCTTCAGTCTCCTGCCTCCAAAGTTGTAAAAACTCTCAAGTTCTTTGCCGAGACGATCCTAAGTGTTTCTGCCTTATTCTTCTGTGGAGTCTTAAACAGGATCATGTGAAGGCCGGTTTGTGGGGTACATCTCTCTAACCCGGGAACATTCAGGGAATTCTCCAAAGAGAGGAAAGTAGACTTTCATTAAATTCATTTTTAAAATGTCTGAATATTTGTCAGAAAAAAGTTCTGCTAAAACAACTCATTGGTCTTTTACAAAAGCTTCATTATTCCCATTCTCTTTCCTCCTCAGAAAGCTGGGCAGGTGTCCTTCTTGGCACAAAGCTACAGCTGGCCCCAAAGGGAGTTCCCTGGACAGAGCAGTCACGGTGCTGGGCTGAGGGCATGAATGGAGGAAAGTTGTGTTCCAGCCTTTACTGCATTGTATGTTCCTTCTGTGTGTTTCTTCCATTAAATAAATACTGGGGTATTTATAAGAGCTGTCAGCAAACCACCCACTTCATTTGCTGTGCTACAGACCCACTTAGCTCATGCAGGAGCCAGCTTTCACAGAAACAGTAACAGCCTGTACCAGAGTCACTGTGATATCCAGAGATATGCCTTAAATGAAGGCTTAATATAACTCTGTTCTACATCAACTAAGAGCCGAAATCGCAACTTTTACAATTATTGTTTGTAAACATTCTTTTTACTTGTTTGTTTGCTGGGGGTTCAGATCTGTGATTTCATCTGTTTGGGAAATTCGGATGGAAAAATGATTCTAACTGATACGGATCTGGGAAATGGGTTGTCATTTAGAGAAATTTGCATGAAACTTAGCAAAAAATGAAGGGAATCAATTGTGGTTGCATAATTAGTGTCAGAGGGAGGATTTGAACTTAAGTTTTCATGATTCTAAGACCAGAGCTCTAAACACTCCCATTCTTCCAATTTTGCTTGAATGTAATTGGCTCCTTAATGTCTGAAATACAGAGTATATCCAGTGTTTCCTTTAACCATTTTACAATTTGACCCTATTGTGAACGTGTATCTGGAGAAGGAAAGCCTGAGAACTTAGGCCAGTAATGAGAATGGGAGAGAGACTTAGAGAAACAGATACAGGGAGAGAGAGAGAAAGGGAAGGAAAGGGGGGTGGGGAAGGGAGAGGGAGAGAGAGAGAGAAGGAGGAGGAGGAGGAGGAGGAGGAGGAGGAGGAGGAGGAGACAGTTTTGAGGAGTGAGAAAGACAGAAACAGACACATATATACACAGAGAGAGGAGAAAGAGAGAGACGGACAGACAGACAGACAGAGATGATGGGAGGTGGACTTTGTGAATTTAAGAATATCAAGTTTTCTGGTACACTGATCCAAGCTCTTATAAATGTATCTTTTCTGAAATTTCAATTTACCTGGAAAGGACCCAGAGATAGGGGAGAGAGAGAGAGAGAGAGAGAGAGAGAGAGAGAGAGAGAAAGAAAGAAAAAGAAAGAATGGGAGGTGATTTTGCAAATGAATTTAAGAACATCAAGTTTTCTGGTACACTGATCCAAACTCTTATAAATGTATCTTTTCAGAAATTTCAATTTATCTGGAAAGGCCAATATTCTGGTTGAATCAACTGTCAGCTTTCCTAGTTTCCTAGTCCCATATGCTGACTGTGTCTGCTTTGGTCATGAATCAAAGACTAAATTGTGTGTGTGTGTGTATGTGTGTGTGTCCTATTGAATATCTCTTTTCTCCCACTTCCTGGATTTAAATTTAAATTAAATTTAATTAATTAAATTTAAAATTAAACAACACACCTTAAAAAGCATCCAGTCTAATCCCCTAACTTTAAAGAGGAATAAACTCAGAGATTAAATAACTTGTCCAGAACCATACAGTTAGTGCCTAGTAGAGCTGATTTAGAACCCAGATTTTGGTTAGTGGTTGTTCACATTGAGTTTGCAGCATAATTGGTTATGGCAAAGGCATTTTAAATGAAGTTTCTAATCAGTCTGAGGAAGTTTTTAAATAATGTGGCATGAAAATCCATGTAAGAAAAAAGACATGGATCAAGAAGATCTGTTGTCTAGAAGATATTAGTAAGGTGAATTGACAACATGTAGAACTAGTTCATCCTGGCCAGATGTTAAAAATGAATGGTGAGCTTGACCCAGAATTAAATCAGTAGGCTGATTGCCTATGGGAAATTTCCATTGGTAAGCATAGAACATAGGTTGGGTGGGCCAGTACACACTAGACTGAGCATCACAGCACCAGCGTGCCCATTCATATATCATCCACACCAAGGAGATAGCCATATCGATAGTCTTTCAGTAACTTCATATGGCTAAGAATCTCTGTAGAACTATTGTGCTATCAGTCGAGAACACTATAATTTGTAAAGAATTGAAGCTGAAGGCAATGGAGATCCTATGGGGGGATTGTAAAAATTGCAATAAGGAAGTCTGACAGAGACCTTGTATAAAAGATGCACAAGTAGGGCCCCTCTTGCTCCATCTGCTCTTCCTTTACCTTACATAGAATGATGGTTAGACTGGTGACAGAAAGTGAGGAAGAGGAAAACCTGAGACAGAGCTGCTATGCCGAAGGCCAGGTCAGAGAGCAAGAGAAGCCATAACTGATGCTGATGGTGGATAGCCTTCTCTTCCAAGGATAGCTACAGAGTTTAATTAACCTGCTCTCTCATGGACTAGCTATGGCCTGATCAGATTTAATCACTCTTAACAGGACAGACAGTCAAGACCAAGTCTGTCACTTGCAATGGCAACTTAGATCTTTTCTCAGGTCCTTCCAAATCCCAAGTTATTTCCCCTGATCTAAGCCCACAATGGTCTCCTAGTTTCTGCCTCTTTGTCTAAAGACCAGTTCAATGTCAAATATGAGTTAAGCATCAAGGGGCCTCATTCTCTTCAAAAAGGACTATCAATTGGAAAATAAGCTCAACTATAATCATTTCCTGAAGCTCCTGGGTTGAAACAGTTTCTGAAACTGGAAGAATTAAATTTAATTCTATGTGGTTATGCATATTAAGTTCACAACAGTTTTCCCTCCTCCCTGGAGTTGATTTGTGGGTTCTTTAAATTGACATCGTTTTCTGTTTGGAAATTCTGAACAATTTTCTCACATATATGAACGGAATGAGGTGAGATCTTTCGAGACAGTTGTGAAAAACGAGTAAGGTTTCATCTACTTCAGAGTTTGAGGAGGACTGAAGGACTTTGAGCATTGATCCAAGGGCATACCTAAGTCCCTTGCCTGCTAACCTCCCATGACATCATTTTCTCCCTATTTCAGTCAAAGATGGGCAACTATATACTTATTGGTCAAGTTCAACTTCTTGGGTAGTTCCCGCATTTAGAATGTAAGATTCTCAACTAATAAGGATGAGGGTCAGTGGTGGAAGAGGGGATTTGTGTTAGGGATTAAAAGTGTTAACCCTGACCCAGAAGGTGCTTCCTCCCTTCCATTGTCTCCTCAACAAGTGGGACACCCACTTGTCATTCGCCAGAATGTATGATAAACTTTGCTTTGCTTGTAGAGAGCTCTCCAGCTTTTTTTTATTAAATGGTGACCCCCCTCACCATTTCTGAACCACACCTATACACACATATATAAAATGTGTGTGTGTGTGTGTGTGTGTGTGTGTGTGTATTGTCATGTTCTTCTAGAGGGGTTATGATCTATAAGTTGTTTCTTTGGAAAATCAATGTCATGAATTCAAGTTTTTCTTTTCTTCTGATTATTTCTGCTCTATGGGCCATAAATTTTGCAATTTTTTCTCTTTTCATTTGTTTTCAATATAATCATTTTTCTCTTGAACAATTCAAGAATATTTTATTATGAATCCATATTTTCTTGGTAATTCACAGCGTTCTCTGTTTAATTAAGGGTTAGTTCAATTTCCTTTGTCTTGCAATGAGTCTTGAATTCATTTAGATGTTCTAGAGGACATTTTCTCTACTGTTTTTAATATCTTCTCCATTGATTTAATTGCATGTGCTCTAGGTTTTTAATGTAAGATTTCTCTCTTTTGAGATTCTTGGTAATTTCAGTCTTTCCCTCTTATATTCTCTTTTTTCTCTTACTTGCTGACTTCTTTCCCTTTTGTGTCAGGTCCTATGAGCTCTGAACCTTAAAAAGCATGTAAGCCTTCTTCCACATTGGCAATTAACTTTTCACCAGCTTCAGTTCCATATAACAAATGATTACTGGAAATAGAGGGAACTAAACTGACCCCAGCTGAAACTAGTGCCCTTTCCTTCAGAACTGGTGCAACCCCTCCTGTGCTCAGTTTCTGCCCTAGTTCTCAGACTGTACCATGTTGGCATCCCTCAGGCAAAACACAAACATTTCTACTTTCCTATACTTTTCCACACAATGGAGTGGGCAGAGGTGAGTTCTGCTGCTTATTGCCACAGAATGGTGGGATAAAGACAAGAGCCAGATTTTGGCAGAGACCAGAGCTGTAGTAAGGAAATTGTTGAGTTGATCCCAGAGCATAAGACCACTGGCTGAGTTTTGTCACTTTGCCGAAGTATGGAGATTGGAGAGAGGGGGGTTACTAACTAAACACATTAGGTATTATCTTTTCTGCTCTTAATTCATCAGATTATTGCCTTAAGCAGCTTCTTGGTGTTTGCCTGTTGAGATATCTACAAGTGCTTTACCTTTTGTACATAATTTCTATTTGGGGGAATTTCTGAGAGTTTAGAGAAAATATCCAGTCCTTCATTTTATCGTGTAATCTGGAAATTTTGAATCAATTTTTGTACTGTCCAAAGGGGCTTTCTGGAGTTTAGAAGAACTAGCAGGTTTGTAGCCTTTTGGTGGAGGATTTATTACACATGGTTTCCTTTTATTATGTACAATTCATTTGTTCATTGATTTTATGCTCTAAGTAGATGCTAAACACAATATCCAATCAGGTTTGTCTACTTCTATGGAGAGTCATCTCCAGTCTTAATGATATTGTACAACTCAAGATCATTTAAATATAGCAAGTATAAAGAAAGAGTGAAGGTTTGCTAGTAATGGGGGCTCAGAGCTGATTTCTGATTCAATAAATCTACAATCCACATATCCCTTGATAACAAATCAGTGGTGTCCTATAGAAACTAGAGAAACTAAGGAATGAAGAGCACTGCTCTCTGATAGTCATAGAAAGCTCAGCACTTAGCACTTTCACACAACTAAGTATATGCAAAATCACCAGAGTATATGGCGGTAGGAAAAAAAAACAACAGCTTCTAATATTTCCTGTTCACTAAGATCAGATGAGTAGCTTTCAATATAATGTGGTGGTTAGATAACACTGAGGGGAAAATGGTTTCACCACATAGGAAGACTAAGAAACAGCTTGCATATTCCATTGCTATTCATATGTATAAAGTGGGTTTGCACAAAACTGAAACATCTCCATTAAAACAGTCAATCAAAGGCCGTTCGCTTAGGTGCAACAGAAAGTGTGTTGAGATTGACTGAAGAAACTTAGTCATGCCTTGTGGGCTTTATTTAAAATAGCAATCCAGTTTGGTTGCCAGAATTTCAGTAGTGAGCCAGGAAAAATAAGGTTCAGTCAAGCCAAAAGGCTCTGCAGAGGAGAGGAGAGGGAGATAGAGACAGAGAAAGGGAGACAGAGACGGGCAAAAAGAAATCCAGACACAAAGGTTGAGGACAGGAGGTGAGACACAAAGAATCCAGCAGCACTGAGGCAACAGATGAAAGGAAAAAGAACAGACTCCTGAACTCTGAGAAGGGAGAGATCCAGGAAGAGCACTTCCTATAGGCATCTCAGAGTAGTACACTGGGGCTGAAACCACCACTTGCTCCTAATGTCTTCAAGGATTGAGGGGAGTCCAAGAAAAAAAGTTTTTTCCTTCCCTAGTGTCTGTTAATAGACACTGTGTGGCCTAGTATCCTTGTTTCTTTACACGAACACTTCTGGTAACCTGAATTTTTTCCTCAACCACAAGGAATTTAAGGGTTGTTTAGCCATAAATATAGAGAGGAGCTAGATGGTGCAGTGGATAAAACACTGGGTCTGGAGTCAGGAAAACCTGAGATCAAATCTAATCTCAGAGACTTACTGGTTAGGTGATCCTGGACAAGTCACTTAACCCTATTCACCTCAGTTTCCTCATCTGGAGAAGGAAATGGTAAACCATTCCAGTATCTGCCAAGAAAATCCCAAATGGCATCATGACTGAAATGACTCAAGAGCAAGAGATAAATATAAGCCGAGAGACAGACATTTACCTCAATGTTGGGAATTTTCCTAACTGAGTGTTCTGGATTGTTATGATTGAACTTTTGACATGTAAACTACATAAATAAGGTAGCAGAGAAAGGACACATACTGATTCTACACTAGGACCTCTTTGGCATCCTGGTGAAGCCCATCTGAGAATCATGTTTTTAAATGAATGTAATAAAACACAGAAAAATACAAAGGAAAATAATTATTTTGAAATATAATTGGCAAAATAAATATAAATGATTTCAATATCTCAAGTTAAGAATCTATATCTCTTTTAACTTGTTTTCAAAATAATTATTTTTCTTGAGCAATTCAAGAACATTTTATTATAGCTCCATGTTTTTTTGGTAATCCACAGGGTTCTCTGTTTAATTAAGGGTTAGTTCAATTTGCAATTTATGTAGATGTTCTAGAGGACATTTTCTCTACTGTTTTAATATTTTCTCCATTGGACAAAAACCAAGCTAGTTATTAACAGGGTGTAGTTAATTGATTAAATCCTCAGAGAAGCAAAGGAGCAAAGTGGAAAGGGAGACCATTTTCTTTGGTTACCTGTGGTTTCTGCAAGAATAGTCCCAGTACTCCACTTTCATCTACAGGCCTCATAATATAATGTCCAAATAAGTCAAGGAAGGCTCCGTGCACCTTGATGGACTCTTGTGTTGGGTCTACTGAAAAATATAAACAAGACTGATACAGGGTGAGGATGAAGGGAATGGGAGTTTCATCATTGGAAGGACTACTAGCATTGATACCATCGATAAGATCAATAGGTGTGTTGGAGTTTTATTTTAAAATAGTCAAAAAATAATTTTATCAGACAAAAATATATACAGGTATAACCTATAATAACATTGCTCTGACCAACAATATTGTATTGAAAAGGCAAGGGGAGCTATGTAAGGTTGGTTGTATTTTCCCCCCCAGGGGAGTGACATGTTTTGATTTGACTTGTTCCTTAGGAAAAAAATTTTGGCAGCTGTATGAAGGATAGAGGGAAGAAGAAACAGTTAGAAAGTTACCATCAAATGCCTGTCTTTTATCTTGTCCAGCTACATCCTCCCCTTCTTCCCACAAAGTACTAGAAGTTCCCAAAGTGATAATTGCCCAATGTCATGAGACAGAATCACTCCCTCTCTAAAGACAGAACTTTCTCTCAATCTGCCATTTTCATTCACCTTCTATGTTCCTTCAAGCTCCTCTTACTCCATGCTGTACTCTAAACTTCCCCTCTACCAAAACCAGTTTCTTTCTTTCTTTTTTTAATTATAGCTTTTTATTTACAAGTTATATGCATGGGTAATTTTACAGCATTGACAATTGCCAAAACTGTTATTCCAATTTTTCTCCTCTCCCCCCCCCCCATCTCTTACCCCCGATGGCAGGTTGACCAATACATCCAACACCAGTTTCAAGGCTGTCCTGATCCATCTGATGGGCCTGTAGTTACTGGGGCCATTTTTGTCCAGTTCTGAATTACTGGGCTACAGTTTATTCTTTCTCTATCCTTATCACCCTCTCCACATAAATCCTAATCGATATTATTATTATTGTTGTTGTTGTTTCTCCTTCATTCTGGAAGAGGACCATGACATCGGAGAGGTGATGTCATGATGTGCAAGTGCAAGTGAATTGGATTTAAGTGGGAGGAGGGTTGTGCAAAGTCACCAGCCTCAGTTTTTCCTCTTTAGTCATCTGGGTTCAGTGGCCAGATCAGGACAACTGGAAACGGTCCCAAATGCAGTGGGAGACCTCGGCATTTTTTAAAAAAAAAATTGTTATTAAAGCTTTTTATTTACAAAACATATGCATTGATAATTTTTCAACACAGACCCTTGCAAAACCTTGTGTTCCAAAATTTCCCCTCCTTCCCCACATCCCCTCCCCTAGAGAGCAAGTAATCTAATATATGTTAAACATGGTAAAAATCTATGTTAAATCCAATGTATGTATACATATTCATACAAGTCTCTCTTGATGCACAAGAAAAATCAGATCAAAAAGGAAAAAAATGAATACGAAAATAAAATGCAAGTGAACAACAACAAATACAATAAGAATGCTGTGTTGTGATCCACACTCAGTTCCCACAGTCCTCTCTCTGGGTGTGACCTTGGCAGTTTTAAGCTAAGATCTTATTATTTTTTTTTTTTAAATAACTTTTTATTGACAGAACCTATGCCAGGGTAGTTTTTTACAACATTATCCCTTGCACTCACTTCTGTTCCGATTTTTCCCCTCCCTCCCTCCACCCTCTCCCCAAAGATGGCAAGCAGTCCTATACATGTTAAATAGATTGCAGTGGATCTTGGATATAATATATGTGTGCAGAACCGAACAGTTTTCTTATTGCTCAAGGAGAATTGGATTTAGAAGGTATAAATAACCTGGGAAAAAGAACAAAAATGCAAGCAGTTTACATTCATTTCCTAGCGTTCTTTCTTTGGGTGTAGCTGTTAAGCTAAGATCTTAGAGAACAGGTCTCAATTTGACTGAGGCAACCACTCATTAAATGATTAAGGCTAAGAAAGAAAGGAGGCAAAAAAATGGCCTCTTTTACCTAGTTATAAAACCAAAATACAATCTGGGAAAAGAAAGAGTTTCTTGCCAAAACAGAAACAATTGCTATTTGTTTCACTCTGAGTCAATCAGAGCCCAAAGAACGACCCATTGGGATCTATTGTTAGTCAATGGTTGAAGAACTTAAATCAAGGGGGTTTCAGGCTTTGGTCACTCCTTTCTTCTTCATTCTCTGAGAGCTGATTATTAAATTTTCAGTGTGAGCATTTACACCTTGGGAATCCGCAAACCTTATAAATCATGCTTGATTTGTGTTATTGGTGGTTTAGTCTTAAAGTGAAGGAGAAAATGTAAATAATACAGATTAAACTGGAAAATGTGGGATTTTTTCCTGGAAAGCTGGTTGTTAAACATTTACCAGCATGCATGCACATACATACATACTCCTAGAATATATTTGTAGTAGAGGAAGCTTCACTGCTTTAAGAAGTCTTTCATTGTACAACTTCCAAATCCCAGCTCAACATTTGGCCTTTCTCACTTACTCACAGTCATTCCCTGAAATCACTACTACTGAACTAACTTGCCAACTGTATTCTCTAAGAGAATTCCACATAAACCAGTGAATCCTCTCACCTTCATTTATTCTGGAAACACTCTACTCTTTTGTTTTGTAATATCAGCTCTTCTGCCAAACTCTTTCAAGCCCCAGTCATTCCAAATACACACACACACACACATATGCATGTGCAAAAAACAAACAAACAAACAAAAACATGGATACATGGCAATCAGGTTTAAGTGACTTGCCCACTTTTATTACCTCTTTCCCTATTCTAACTCCTAAGTATCTGAAACTAATTTTTTTGGGGTAACTTTTTAAATATTACAATTAAATACAAAATGAGGGAAGAAAAACATTGCTATGTACACAGCAGAACATAAGTGAATATTCAATATAAAACAATAAGTTTCCATTTCAAGAAAACCTATATAATAAATTCTATACATTGTTTCCAAAGCTGCCCAGCTTTTCTTTGCTTCCTTGTTGCTTTTCTTTTGTTCTCTTCTGTACACTTTATACTTTATTTTACCCTCTCCTCCTAAGAAAGGCTACAATTAAACACAGATGGAGAGACAGAGAGACAAACATGTTCCCCCCCTCCCCCCCCCGTGTCCCCACACACACACACACACAGGGGAGAGAGTCAGAGACAAAGACAGAGATGAAGAGAGACAGAAACAGAGAGATGGAGAGAGGAGGGAAATCAGTCTATATCTCTCTCAATATACATATACGTATGCAAACACACACACATATATATATATATATATATATATATGTATATGTAAAACTGTACATTATTTCCTCCTATCATCTAAATTTCTGAAAGTGCATAGCATCTTCATAAGTCCAAGTCTTTCCATGTTTTTCTAAATCTACAGCTCATCATTTCCTATACCACAATGATATTTCTTTCAGAATTCAATATCTTTCTTCATAGGATCTTTGAGGTAAATTTGGGTACTTATATTAGTGACTTGGCTGCTCAAAGTTGTTCTTAAAACAATACTGCTGTTACTGTAAAATCTCTTGGTTCTGCTCATTTTACTCTTCGTTATTTTGTAGAGGTGTCTCCATGTTTTTCTAAAATCACAGAATTCATCATTTCTTATAGCAGAATAATCATGAACATATATCATAATTTGTTTAACCATTTCCCAATTGACAGTCATTCCCACAATTTCCAGTTCATTGCCACCACAGAGCTGCTAACTATTTTAGAACATAGAGGTTCTTTTTTTTTTTTTAAATTAAAACTTTTTATTTTCAAAACATATGCATGGATAATTTTTCAACATTAACCCTTGCAAAACCTTGTTCCAATTTTCTCCCCTTTACCCCCAGCCCTACCCCTAGATGGCAAGTAATCCAATATATATATAAAACTTGTAGGTTCTTTTCCATTTCCCCTAATCCTCTTGGGAAACATATTTAATAGTGGTATGACTGTGTCAAAGAGGTTAAGCAGTTTAATAACTCTGTGCATAATTTCAAATCTCTGTCTAAAATGGTTGGATCATCTCAGAGATCTACCAACAATAGGTTAAGTCCAAATTTTTTCCACATCCTCTCCAACATTTGTCAGTTTCCCCCTTCTATCATTTTAGCCAATATGATACATGATATATGGTATTTCAAGGTTGTTTTAATTTGCATTTCTCTAATCAATAATGATTTAGAGCATTTTTTCATATGACAATAAATTGTTTTGAATTCTTCATTAGAGAACTGTTCATATTTAAAGAATATGACCATTTATTAATTGGGGAATGACTCACATTCTTGTAGATTTTATAAAATTCTTTATATTTTTGAAATACGAGCTATTTGAGATGAGACCTTCGTCTGAGAATCTATAAACATTTTCCCCAATTTTCTGCTTTCCTTCTGATCTTTGCTACATTTGTTTTATTTGTCCAAAACCTTTTAAATTTAATGAAGTTGAAATTACCACACTCACCATACTCTCTATCTCTTGTTTGTCCATAAAGTGTTCACCTATTGATAAGTTTGATAAAATATTCTGTTCCTTACATTTTTTGTAATATCTTTTATATTGAGGCCATGTTTTTTTTTAATTTATCTTGATAAATTTAATATTTATCTTGATAAATGGTATAAGATAATATTAGTCTATGTTCAATTTCTGCCAGAATGCTTTTCAGATTCCCAACAATTTTTTTAACCAAATAATGAATTTTTAACACCAAAACTTAAGTTGTTAAACTTCTCATACAAGGGGTAACTATGTTTGCCATTAGAGATTGTATGTTTATTCTGTTTCACTGATCTACCTTTTTATTTCTTAGCCAGTACCAAATATTTTTTGATAATTACTCCCTTGTAGTTTAGAATTTGATACTGTTAAACCTCCTTCCTTTACATTTTTTTCCTCATTAGTTCCTTTGATATTCTTCATCTTTTCCTCTTCCAAATGAATTTTGCTATTGTTTTTTTCTAGTTCCATAAAACAATTTTTTGGTAATTTAGATGGGATGGCATCAGATATATAGATTGATTTTTGGTATAATAATAATAATTACTATTATTTTGCTGAGGCAATTGGGATTAAGTGACTTGCCCAGGGTCACACAGCTAGGAAGTGTTAAGTGTCTGAGATCAGATTTGAACTCAGGTCCTCCTGACTTCAGGGCTTGTGCTCTATCCGCTGTACCACTTAGCTCCCCCATAATTATCATTTTTATTATATTGGCTTCACCTACTTATCAACAATTATTTCTCCACTTATTCGAATCTGATTTTATTTCTGTACAGAGTTTTTGTGGTTTTGTTTATATAGATTCTTGATTTGTTTTGATAGGTGTATCCCTAGGTATTTTATACTGTCTAAAGTTATTTTAAATGATATGTCTCTAGCTAGTTCTTCCTGCAAGATCCTGTTAGCAACATATAAAAATGCTGATGATTTGTGTTGGTTTACTTTATATCCTCCTACTTTGCTCATTTGTAAAAAGAAATAGTTTTATTACCTCATTCCCTATTCTAACTCCTTCCTTTTCTTTTTTTTTTTTCTGTTATTGCAAATGCTAAGACTTCAAATACAATATTGAATAATATTGACAGTAGCAGACATCCTTATTTCACACTTTGATCTTACTGGGAAGGCTTTTAGCTCATCAATATTACAAGTAATGCTTGCTAAGGGTTTTAGGTAATTGCTTCTTATCAATTTAAGGAAAAGTCCATCTGTGCCTATACTTTTAAGTGTTTTTTACAGAAATGAGTGTTGTACTTTATAAGTTGTTTTTTCTACATATACTGATAATTGTCATGTGATTCTTCTTACTTTGTTATTGATACAATTATGTTAATAGTTTCTTTATGTTAAACTATCTCTGCCTTCCTGGTACAAGTTCCACTTGATCATAATGTATAATCTTTGTAATATATTGTTATAATATTTTAGCTAATATTTTATTTAGAACTTTTGCATCCATATTCATTAATGAAATCCATTTATAATTTTCTCTGTATTTCTTTTCCTGGTTTAGATATCAATATCATATTTGTTTCATAAAAGGAGTTTGGTAGGAACCCTTCTTTACCTGTGATTCCAAATAATTGATTAATATTGGAATTAATTAGCCATTAAATGGTTGATAAATTTTACTTGTAAACCCATCTGGTCTTGGTGCTTTTTTCTTTGAAAGCTCATTTATGACCTGTCTAATTTCTTTATTTAAAATAGGTCTATTTATTCTATTTCCACTTCTGCTAATCTGGGCAGTTTGCATTTTTGTAAATATTCTTCCATTTCTCTTAAGTTATTAAGTTTATTGACATGCGTTTGCTTGCATTTTGTTTTCTTTCTGTTTTTTTCCTTTTTGATCTAATTTTTCTTGTGTAACATGAAATTTGTGGAAATATGTAGAGAAGAACGGTGCATTTGCCGTCTGAGGGAGGGGGTGGGGGAAAGGGAGGGAAAAAATGAGAACACAAGGTTTTGTAAGGGTGAATTCTGAAAATTACCCATGTATATATTTTGAAAATAAAAAGCTTTAATTAAAAAAAAAAAGTTTATTGACATGTAATTGGGCAAAATAACTCCATATAATTGCTTGATTTCATCTTTTTTGGTGGTATATTCACCCTTTTCACTTTTGACATTAGTAATGTCAGGGGGAAAAAAACAGACCGGTGGATTGGGCATGCTCTTTCTCCCATTTCCTACACACTTTTGCTTTTTAAAATCATCACAACTTATTCAGATCTTCCCTAATCTTTCTTTCAAACTACTCAATTACTCATGATAATTTTAAGCATATATAGTTTGTATTTCTACACATAAAAAGTAAACATTCTGTCCTTATTAAATCCCTGGTAAATGGTCTTTGATGTTTACCTTATATTTCTTCTGGATCTTGTATGTCAAATCCTGAAAGGCCATCAATTCATTGAAGATCCTTTGTTGTTGTTGTTGTTATTGTTGAAGATTATCCTTAACTTTACTGGTAAATTATTTTTGGTCAGAACCCCAATTCTTTTACTCTTTAATATATAGTGTTCTAAGACTTGCAGTGTAGGAGCTGCTGTATCTTCTGCAATTCTAATTGTGGTTCTGCAATATTTGAATTATTTTTTTTCTTGTTGCTCCTAATATTTTCTCCTTAACCTGTGTTTTTGGAATTTGACTATGATATCCTCACAGGTTTACATCCTGGGATCTAAAGTCAAATCTGAACTCAGGTCCTCCTAACAGCAGGGCATCATCCAGCTGCCTCAACTGCATTTAATATTCTCATCTCCACAAAGAATCTGTTTTATAATACTCATAAAGGGAGCTAATTCCTATTGAGTTTATAAGGAAAAGGGTTGATAGCTTTAAGTGCTTCCCATTCCCACATTTTCAAAAGAAAAATTGTTAAGATGATCATATGGTTAACAGCAAAAAAGGTGTTTAGTCCCTTGGAAGACTATCAAGTCCAAGTGTGTTTATATTAAAGAAGTGGAAACTGAGACTGAATCAGCTTGACTTGTCCAAAGTTGATTTAATAAATATCTTCTAGCTTAGACGTTTCTAAGGGAAAATTCACAACTCTACCCACTGTGACTTCTAGCTTATTACTGTTGCTCTTCTTCTTCACCTTCTTTTTGGGGTGATTGAAACATTGCCAATTAGATAAAGCCCAGAGCTCCTTACTATACTTAAAATAAAATACATAAGATTATAAAGTAGTCACAGATTAGTGAAAATAACGATGTGTTTTTTTTTTTCCATTCAAATTAATGAAACCTCTGAAATCTATTCATGAACTTCTTTGTTGGAATACACGGGAATCACCTGACAGTGGCTGCTGGAGATCCAACCCCGACCTTCAGAATGGACCTCCTCGTATGAGAGGATGATACAAGGAGACCGAGAGGCAGTTGCTATGGTCTGACCTCTCTGACTGAGAGGCCGTTGCGTTGTCTGACCTCTCTCCTCTTCCCTCAGCCTCCAATTTATCTCGTTCCTAGTCCACAACACCTGTATCAGCAAAGGCTGCCCTGCAACTCCTTTAGATGTTATGATCCATAGCTGTGGAGGCTCTTGGAGAATTGACACTTCTTAACACTTTTTAATTCTAATTCAGAGGTCTATAGACTCTTAAGAATCCTGTTGTTCTATACTATATTGTGTAATGAGAGGGTTAAAGTATTTTGAGGACCAAGACCATTCTTGTCTCCAAATATATTGTTGACATGGAAATTTAAATTTAAAGAGGTTTTTCCAATGGCTTAGCTTTCTCACAGAACCTGCCTGATCCTACTTGAATATTCCCAAGATGTGATGTTTTTCTTTTTAATCCCTATACCTCATTTTCATAGGTGCTCCCTTACAATGGACTTAGATTCAGATTTCTATTATTATTGAAGAATTGTGGTTGTGTTTGGAGGTTTTTGTTATTGTTTCATTTTGTTTTGATTTTTGTTTATTTTGGGAAAGGAGGAGCTATCTCAGCTTTTCTTCTTCCAAGGCCAGGTTAGGGGAGACACAATGTCTAGCTCTCCCACTCTTGTGAGGGAAGGACTAATAGTACCAGTGCACCAAGTAGGTCCCCATATTGAAAACATGGCTCCAAATTAGTCAGTATGGCCTAATCCCAAGAGCTAGAAATTTTTAACTGACCCTAACTGCTTTATCTGCTGTTTCCCCAAGACTACCTTTTCCCAGCCTGAACTTGTTGGCTTTATGGGTCCTAATCTTGGTTGCAGGTTTCACAACTATTCCAATACCCAATTCTGAGTTCTTAACCTCTTTAAAAAAAAAAAAAAAAAAAAAAAAAAAAAAGTTGGTTTACTTCATACCTTTCAGTTCACTAAGATGACAGAAAAAGATAATGATAATTGTTGGATGGGATGTGAGAAAACAGGGACATTAATACATTGTTGGTGGAGTTGTGAACTGATCTAACCATTCTGGAAAGCGATTTGGAACTATGCTCAAAAGGTTATAAAACTGTGCATACTCTTTGATTCCAAAGTCTTTCTACTAGGTCTATATTTCAAAGACATCATTAAAGAGGGAAAAGGACTCATGCAAAAAATATTGGTAGCATGCATATCATTTGGGGAATGGCTGAATAAATTATGGTATATGAATGTAATGGAATATTTCTGTCTATAAGAAGTGATGAGCAGGATGATTTCAGAGAAGCTTGAAAAGACTCACATGAACTGATGCTGAGTGAAATGAGCAGACCATGAGAACATTGTACACAGCAGCAACAAGATCATGCGATGATCAGCTCTGCTGGACTTGGCTCTTCTCAACAGTGAGGTGATTCAAGATAATTCCAATAGACTTGTGATGGAAAGTGACATCCAGAACCAGAGAGAGAACTATGAATGTGGATCAAAGCATCATATTTTCACTCTTGTTGTTTGTTTGCTTGTTTGTTTTTTGTGTCTTTTTCTCTTTTGATATGATTTTTCTTGTACAGCATGATGAATATAGAAATGTGTTTAGAGGAATTGCACATGTTTAACCTTTAATCAAATTGTTTGCTGTCTTGGGGTAGGGAAGAGAAAGAAGAAACTGGAACACAAGTTTTTGCAAAGATGAATGTTGAAAACTATCTTCGTATTTATTTGGAAAAAATAAAACATGATTAAAATATGAAAAAAGTGAATAAAAATTCTGACATTTAAAAAGCTATTTTTTGTTTTATTTGTAATATGTTTTATTGTAACTTTCAAAAACATCAGTGCCTCTTGGTATGGACCTCACTAACAATAGAATCCTCTCTTGTGACCATTCAGCATAGTCAAGCAAAAACCAAAACAAAACACAATGGCTATGTCTAAAAATGTATGCTTCAATATTTGTAAAGACCTTAAGAAATATCTGTGAACACCAGATATACAAAAAAGGAATACAAATATTAGCAATAATTCACAAAGAAAGGTGCCTTAAGGAAAAATTTTAAATGCCAATTTTATGTGTAAAACACATGATTGGCTAATGCATGAGACTGAAAAAAGTTCAGTTGATCTCTTATTCCCAAGATATTTTATATAAACTAAATCATGTATTTAAATTTCTCCTTTATTTCTAAAAAAAAGTACAGATTATGAGGGGTCTTATTTATTTTTAATGTGGGTTTATGGACGCAAAAAGAAATTTGATTTAAAATGAATTTCTATTTATATGTAATTGAATAGGACTGGATTTTTTCCCCAAGAATTTTACATATAACCTTTTCTCAAGGGTAACAATAAACTAAATCTCTTCTAAAAATATAAAAATGCATGCTTCATTTCACATGCATAGCTAGCTCATCACTTTTTTACAGAGCGGCCTAGTTGTGGGGTATCCATTTCTCACTCCCAACACATTCTTTGCTATTACAAAAAGTGTTGCAACAAATACTTTTGTTTATATAGGAGTTTTCTCGGTCTTTTACTTCCTTGGTGTATTTGCGCAGTAGTAATACTGCTGGGTCAAAGGGCACGTGTAGTTTATTTATTAGGGGAAATTATTTTTTTAGAATGGTTGTACCAAGTCAAGATCTCTACAAATAATACATTGATATGTAAGTCCTCACTTAAGCCCTCCCATAATTACTATTTTCATTTTTTATTATTTTCTTATCCTTACAAAATTGATGGATATGAGGTGAAAACCTAGAGCTGATTTAACTTATTTTTCCCATTATTAATAATCTGGAGCATTTCCCCATATGACTGTTTGTAACTTTCATTTCTTCTTTTGGAAACTTCTGATTCCTTTCCTTTGGAAAATGAATAACTGTTAAGTTTTTGTTATCAGGTCTTTAAGAGATATTTTTGCTACAAATAGTTTCCACAATCAACTACTTCTTTTTTAAAGTTAATTACATTGATTTTGTTTTCTAAAAGCTTTTCAATTTTATATAATTAAAATTGAATATTTTATCTATTACAATTACTTCTATCTCTTGTTTAGTTAAGAATTCTTCCTCTAGTCATAGCTGGGTAGAATATTTCCTCTTTCTCCAATTCTTTTTTAGGATGTGACTTTTTATATTTAGCTGATGTATCTATTTGGACATTGATAGTTTACCTGTCATATAAGCTTCCCAACTCTTGGTAGCAAGAATGTAGGGCTATGTTCTAAACATTATTACAGAAATGTTCACTTCTCCTGGAAAGTAGTTTGGGATATTGCCATTGACTTCTTTGGAATTAGCAAGCTTGAGGGAAAAATCAGTATGATTTACATTGGATAATGGTATTCCTGTTGAGAAATAAGCTCTTCAAGTTCCCTCAATCACTCCCCTAAAATTTGAATCACCCCCACCAATTTCTCCAAGGTGATTAGAGAAAGAGTACTACCTCCTTAGTTAGTAGTTAGTAACCTACAGTTACTATGTAGTTAGTACATAGTTGTCACCATGCACATTCCTTGCTTAAGGGCACTATATCTCTCTCCACAAACCGTTGAGAAATTTCTTTCCAAAATCGAACCAAAATAAATTTAGAAATCCATAATTCAGATATGCTACATGATATAGAAGTGTGAAATATCTTTTATCACAGACATCTCTACGAACATGAGGGGCTTTCGACTCCCAACACATCCATGATTCCTTAACTAACTGGATACACTCAACAAAATCACTCTCATCTCCAAAGTCCACAATTATTTTGTCATGGGAGAAATCTCCTTCCTTCTCTCACTCTCTAAATACATTAGTTGTTCTCACTCTGTAGTCTTAGCTCTTTTCCCATGCTCTTTCAAGCATTATTCATGCCACACCATTCTCAACTTCCACTCTTCCAATACCACTTTCAGGCTATTCTTGATGCCTGTAGAATTGTTTATTGGAGGAAATAATTTCAAATTGCTTTTTAAAGAATGGTTGGACCAAAGTCATAATCTCTAAAAAAAATAATATATTGATGTGCAAATCCTCAAGCCCTCCCATTGCCATTTTTGTTTTTGGTCATTTTGTTATCTTTACCAATTTGTTGGATGTGAGATGAAAACTTAGAGTTGTTTTAATTTACGTCTCCTATTATTAGTGTCGGGAGCATTTTTTTCATATCATTATATGTAACTTGCCTTTCTTCTTGTCCAGTTTTTCTTCATTTTTGACTTCACAGATGCTTTTTCTTTCTCTGTCATCCTTAGCTCTTTTATCTTTAAGGCTCCTCACTGCTATTTTAAAGGGCAAAGTAAATGGATTGGAAAGGGGAGGCAATATATATCACTGAAAACCTGCTGGAACACTGATTTATATTTCAGTACTATCAAACTCAAAACACCTGGTCAGGAATGATCTGGGCTAGTCAGGGACTTCAATGGCATTTATTATGCCTATAGATGTCCATCACAATCCAACGCCACCTTCATCTCACATAATGGAATGTTACAAAGCCCGATAATACATTGTCCTATTTGATCTTCGTAATACCTTGTTATTTAGGTGCCACGGGCTATCTAAATCCCATTTATCTGGCATTTAAAAACCCTAAATGGTATATTTTTCTTCAAGGTCATTCTTCCACCCAGCTTCTCTATTTTTATCAATGATACCACCATTCTTCAAATTACTCAGGTTCACTCATTCTTGATACTTTATTTCTCCCCAGTAGCCAGTTACCAAGTTTCATTACTGAATAAAATCGTTTTCTATCTGCTAAGCATTGAAAATAAAAAAAAAAATAAAAAAAGAGGGGAGAGGGGGTGCAGTCTTTCTACTTTCAGTGAATTCACACTCTAATTGAAGGAGACAACACCAGGAAAGCCCTAGGGAAGAGTGGATCAGCAGGTCAAAGACAATCTCTGGAAGGCATAATGAACATGCAGATGGTAAGAGCTGGGGGTAGGTTCTCTATTTCACTGGAAAGGTGATAGCTGGTGACTGCCAACTCACCCAAACCATAGTCATGTCGCTTGGCCAAATGGCCAAAATGGGGTATGGGAAACCCTGGCTATGGGAAAGGGTGAAAGGAAGGCAAGAAGGAAGGGTGTCCCCTGCTGGCAGCTCTTCCCACAAAGCCACCCTTTTCTTCCTTTCCAGGATTAATCCAATTTCCACAACCTCTTTGACATGCATTTCTTTCTCCCCACTCATTTGACCTCCGTGCTAGATTTAACCCTTCACCATTTTAAATCTAGACTAATGAAATGAATAGCTTCCCAATTTGTGTTTCTATCTCCAGTCTCTTTCCTTATCAATCCATCCTTTCTATCAAACTGCTATCCTAAAAACATGGATCTAACCCTGTCATTTAACTTACTAAAACATCTAAATCTCCTTTTCTTATTAACTGCGAAATAAAACACAAATATCTCCACCTAGCATTTAAAACTCTTACCAGTCTTTCTAGTTTTTCCCCCCTCCATAGTGTCTCCCTTTGTTCTCTTCACTAACTGGCATTAACTAACTGGTCTAAACTAGTTCACATATACCATATTCCATCATACCTTTGCACTTTCTCTCAGAGCCTTTAAATTTCTCTTCCTTTCTTTCTTTCTTTTTTTTTTTTTTTGCTGAGGCAATTGGGGTTAAGTGACTTGCCCAGGGTCACACAGCTAGGAAGTGTTAAGTGTGTGAGATCAGATTTGAACCCAGATCCTCCTGACTTCAGGGTTGGTACTCCATCCACTAGCTGCCTCTAAATTTCTTTAAAAGCAAAAATCAGGTGCAACTCCACAAAAATTTTCCTCTTTATCCCCCACACAATTTTTAGGAATCCCTCTTAAAATTATATTGTTTTACTTCTACACAATTCTTAATTATTTAGGGTCCAGGCTATAATCCCAGAGTAGACTATAAACTCCTTGAGGGCAGACATGTGTTTCTTTCTTTCGTTCGTTTGTTCTTTCTTTTTACTTTTTTCCATTTATTTATTCACTTATTCATTCATTCATTTATTTGTTTGTTTGTTTTTGATATCCTGTATGCTTAACACAGTGACTTCCACATAGAAGAGGTTTAGCCAATTTGTTGAACTGAACCAGTCAAAATAATGTTCTCAAGCTCTAAAGATTATTCCCAATAATCTGTATTTTGCAGCAAAGGCAACATCTTTGGAAGACCTTAAGTGACTGATTCGAAGACTCCAATGATTATGTAATGGGGTATTCAGGGAGTCACCTCATCTGCTGGACTGGGGCAAATTCAGATCCCATAGAGTAAAACACATATCCTAGCCCCATCCAATGGGGCCAATCTCTGCCGCTCTTACATGTCTAAACTCAGTGATAAATGCTTAAAAACTAAATCCTATTGCTTTGTACCCACATGTGGCAATAATAATGATGCCCAATCAAGGGGACCAATCAAGATTCTACTGGACTTCTCTGTTGAGTTCTGAGGGTGTGATCTTCATTTCTCAACCCCACAATTTGCCACCTATTGCTCAACAACCAGCCAGAACTACAAAATGACTTGTGGCTAAGGATACAGTTGCTATAGTGAGCATTCCAAACAGGAAATTCTACTCTTGAAGACTTGCTGAGCTCCAGTAAGAACTTTTGGGAAGCGGGGAGCAAGAGAGCAGCAGGATAATGATCTCTAAACATGACAGAAAATCTTCCTGGGTAAGTTTTCTGGGATTTGGGGGAGGGGGGTGGGAAGATAGCTGTGCTGATATTATATTTGTCATGCTTCTTTATCCAGCTCTTTCTAAATATTTAGAAAGCAAATGAAATCTTGAAAGTGAGTATTATCAAATAAGTGACAGGGAAGATACCCGAAGAATGCCATTTGCCAAATATTTTCTTTATGCTATAAATTGGGGAAAATGTTGTTGCCACAAACTGGTCCCTTGCAGGAACCTACTGTTTGGGTTTATAGACAATCTGGTATGCTTGACTGTTTCTGTTTTTTTAGTTTGTTTTTTCTTCCCAGGACTTGTAATATGTGTTACTTCTGCTGTTCAATGCTTCATTAATGATAGCTGACATTTCTAAAATAGCTTTGTCTCATATTGTAATGGTTCATACTAAAATAGCACTTTTTGGTTTACAAAATGATCACTGTACATTATCTCACAACAATCTCATAAGAAAGTTGGTATTTTACATTCTCTCTCTCTCTCTCTCTCTCTCTCTCTCTCTCTCTCTCTTTTCTCTCTTTTTCCTTGTGAGGCAGTTGGGGTTAAGTGACTTGCCCAAAGTCACACATACCTAGAAACTGTTAAGTGTCTGAGGTCAAATTTGAACTCAGATGCTCCTGACTTCAGGTCTGGTAATCTATCCATCCGGTTGCCCCTTTAATGCCTATTTTAAAGATGAAGAATTTAGTTCAAAGAAATTTTCCCAAGATCTCACAGCTAGGGCATGTCTGAGGCAAGGATGGAACCCCAGACTTTTTGACTCCCAAACCAACTTTATTCACCATTATAGGCTCTTTGCAAAGCTCTTTCCTTTGTTAATCCCCATAAGCAAGGCCTTTTCTAAAGGTAGAAACTAATGGCTTTGGATTAGCAACTGTAGGGGTTGAGGAGGGGCTTTCCTGGAATTTAGCTACTTGTTTCTTTCTTCTTAAAGAGGACCTTGATTTCAGGAAAGAAAAGTCATGACTTGCAACAGAACTGGATTTAAGTGAGGGAGGCTACTAGGAGGAAAAAAAAAGAATACCTAGGTTTCCTCTTGGGTGAAGGATTGGCTGCTAGGCCATAGGATGGGGAGTGGAGAGAGAGTTGTGTGCTTGATTGAAGGAAGAAATGAATCAATATAAGGAGGATGCCTTCTCTTCTCCTTTGAAAATCAGGTGTGGACAGGGGAGATGATATAAGTAGAGAGTGCACTGGGGGAAAAGATTCACCTGGGTTGTGCTGGGAGTAAATGTATCCTAGAAAGATAAATGGGGTTTCTAGGTTGCTAAAGGAGAAAAGAGAAACTTAGTGGGTTTGATCTATTACACATTTATGTTATCTGATCTTAAGTGGGCCCTTGCTGCAGCAAGGCAATGCTCTACTCCATTCTATCCCATTTACCAACAACTGTTCCTTCTCTCCTCTCTTCATCCTAACTCAAGTAAGGGTTTCATTTCATACTTCACTAAAAATAAAATAAAAATTGAGGCCATCTGTTAGCTCCCTCCTTCTAATTTTTGTCTCACATCAACTTGAGTCCATATAACACTATCTCTTTAATTTTAGTTCCCTAGGAAGAGATGGCTTTTTCCTTGCCAACACCAACTTATCTCTATGTACCTTTGATCTTATGCATTTTCATCTTTTCCATTAGATTTCTCCACTATCATCACCCATCTTATCTTAAATCTTTCTTTATCTCCTAGTTCCTTCCCCATTGTTTATAAAACACCTAAGTCTCCTCCGTTCTTTTTTTTTTTTTTTTAATTATTATTATTATAGCTTTTTATTTACAAAACATATGCACGGGTAATTTTTCAACACTGACCCTTTGCAAAACCTTCTGTTTCAAAATTTCCCCTCCTTCCCCCCATCCTCTCCCCAGATGGTAGGTAGACCAATACATGTTAAAATATATGTTAAATTCAATATATGTATACATATCTATACAGTTATCTTGCTTCACAAGAAAAATCAAATCTAGAAAGGAAAAAAAAAACCTGAGAAGGAAAACAAAAATGCAAGCAAACAACAACAGAAAGCGTGAAAATGCTATGTTGTGGCCCATACTCTGTTCCCACGGTCCTCTCCTTGGGTGTGTATGGCTCTCTTCATTACTAACCAATTGGAACTGGACTGAATCATCTTATTGTTGAAAATAGTCACGTCCATAAGAATTGATGATTGTCTTCTTGTTGCCGTGTACAATGATCTCCTGGTTCTGCTCATTTTACTCAGCATCAGTTCATGTAAGTCTCTCCAGGCCTCTCTGTATTCATCCTGCTGGTCATTCTATATATATGTATATGTATATGTATATCTATGTATAGAGAGAGAGAGAAAGAGAGAGGGGGGCACAGATATGAATTGAATATGAAGGGATAATATCTAAAAAATAAAATTAAGGGGTGAGAGAGGAATGTACTGAGAAGAAAGGGAAAGGTGGAATGGTATAAATTATCATCCATAAAAGATGTAAGAAAAAGTTTTTACAATAGAAAAGAAAGGGAAGGGAGGAGGGATGAGTTAACCTTAGTCTTCTCAGATTTGACTGAAAAAAAATAACATACACATTCAATATGGGTATAGAAATCTATCTTACCCTTTGGGAAAGTGGGAGGGGAAAGGGTATATGAAAAAAGGATGTAGGTCACAGAAGGGAGAGCATAGTAAGGGAGAGGGTGGTCAAAAACAAAACTCCTGAGGGAGAGCAGGATGAAAGGAGAGAAAGAATAGAATAAGTGGAGAAATATAGTTAGCAATAGTAATTATAAAAAGATTTTTGGAGTAAGTTTCTCTGATGAAAGCCTCATTTCTTAAGCATATAGAGAATTGAGTCAAATTTATAAAAAATAAGAGCCATTTCCCAATTGATAAATAATCAAAAGATATGAACAATTTTCAGATGAATTAATTGAGCTATTTATGGTTATATTAAAAAAATACTCTAACTCACTATTGATTGGAGATGCAAATTAAAACAATTCTGAGGAATTTACCTCATACTTATTAGACAGGTTAAAGGGCAAGAAAAGTAAAATAACAGTTATTGGAGGAAATATGGGGAAATGAGAAATTAATGCTTTGTTGATGGAACTGTGAACTGATTCAATCATTCTGTAATGTGGAATTATGCTGAAAGACCTATAAAATCATACATATTCTTTGATCCAACAATATCACTACTAAGCATGTATCCAGAAAGAGATTTTTTTAAAAAAAAAGGAAAAGGACCTATATATACAAAAATATTTTATAGCAGTTCTTTTCTTAGGGCAAAGAATTGGAAATTGAGGGAATGCCTATCAATTGGGGAATGGCTGAATAAATTATGTGTATTTATGATGGAATATTATTGTTCTAAAAGAAATGATCAGCAGAAAAAAACTTGAAAGTCCTTCATGAGTTCATACAAAGTGAAATATACATGGACAAAGTAATAGCAATGTTATGGGATGATCAATTATGAATGTCTTTGCTATTCTCAGCAATACAATGATCTAAGATCCTCTGAGGACTTAAGATGAAAAATGCTATCCATACTCAGAAAAAGAAGTGATCATATCTGAATACAGATTGAAGAACTTTTTTTTCCCTTTTTTTTTAAACTTTATTTTCTTGGTGATGGTAGTGGGGACAGATCTATGTTTTCTTTTGAACATGACTCTTATGGAAATGTTTTGCATAACTTAACATGTGCCTTCTCAATTTGGGAGTGGAGGGGGTGGGTGGAAGGGCAAGAATCTGCAACTCAAAGTTTTAAAAAGAAATGTTTGTTAGAAATTGTTTTATATGTAACTGGGAAAAATAAAATATTAAATAAATGGTGTGTGTGGGGGGGAGAATAAGCCATCTACATTCAGTGTCTCTACACCCCTTCCCTCCCTCTTCTTTAAATCCTCTGCAAACTAACTCTCTGCCTCATCATCCAACTGAAATTGTTCTCTCCAAAGTCACCCAAAAGCTCTTTATTACCAGATCTCCTGGGATTTTTAGTCCTTATCCTTCTCGATTTCTCTGTAGCCTTTAATGATGTTGATCGTAAATCCTTTTAAAAAACTCTCTCCTTTCTAGATTCTGTTCTTTGTTGATTCCTTTTCCACCTACATGACTATTACTTCTAAGTCTTCTTTTCTCCTTTTTTTTTTCCTTTCTTTTTCTCCCACAGGGTGATTTCATTAGCTCCCTAGGCTTCAATTATAATTTCCATCTAGTTCATTCCTAGATCTTATCGATTCAGCCCTCTTCTCTTTTGAATTCCAGTGTAAACTCACCAAGGGTCTAATGGTCATTATAGACTGAATATCATGGAGGCATCTCAAACTCAACATGTAGAACATAGAGCTCATTACACTTACCTCCAGAGCCTCCTATTACTATAGAGGATACCACCGTGCTCAGAGTCACCCACTTTTAGTATCATTCTCTAGGTTTTATTCTACACACACAACCATTCTATTGTCAAATTCTGTTATCTCCATAATGCCTTTTGTAACTTTTCTCCACTCATGTAGTTACTCAAAATTCAGGCCTTCATGACCTCTTGGTTAGACTATTTCAATAGCTTCCTAATTCATCTCCCTACTTCATTTCATTGCTTTTCAATTCATCTATCACATGTTAAAGTGCATTTCTGATCATGTCATTCCCTACTCCCTCACTCAATATACTGCAGTAGCTGCCTACTGTGTCTAGGATCGAATATAAATTTCTCTTGACATTTAAAAGTCTTCTTACACATTTTTTCCCTTCCACACATTCCACAGTTTAAACCAAACTGGTCTGTTTGCTTTTTTTTATACACAATGCTGCATCTGGCATGTTTGCACTGGACAGAGAAGCTATTTTGTATGAGGTCCAGAATGCTCTCTTTTCTCCCCTCTGTTTTTTTGAATTCCTAATTTTAAGACTCAGCCCAAACACCACTTTTTTTTTTTAATCCCAACACTATTTTATTAAAATTAATGTAAAGAGTTTTTTAATATTCATCTTTGCCAAACCTTGTGGTCCAATTTTTTCTCCTTTCCCTTTTGTTCCCTGTCAAGACAGCAAGCAAGCAATCTGATCTAGGTTAAATATATGCAATTTTCTAAACAATTTTCCATATTCATCATGCTGTGCAAGAAAAATCAGCTCAAAAGGGGAAAAAACATGAGAAAGAAAACAAACAAACAAACAACAACAACAAAGGTGAAAATACTATCTTGTGATCCACACTTATCTCCATAGTTTTCTCTCCAGATATGGATGGCACTTTCCATCACAAGTCTATTGGAATTGTCTTGAATCACCTCATTGTTGATTATCACATAATCTTGTTGTAGCTGTGTACAGTGTTCTTTTGGTTCTTTTCACTTCACTTAGGATCAATTCATAAAAGTCTTTCCAGGTTGTTCTGAAATTAAGCTGCCAAACACCACTTTCTGAAGGAGGCTAAGACAATACGATAAAAATGACAATTCTACTTAAATGTATTTGCTTATTCAGGGCTATCCTGACAAAACTACTAAATTAATTATTTTCTGGTGATAGAAAAATAATTTTAAAATTCACCTGGAAGAAAAAAAAATTAAGAATATCTAGAGAATTAATTTGTTTATTTGCCTCAGTTCCTTGTCTTTATAATGAATTGGAGAAGGAAATGGCAAACCATTTCAGTATTTTTTCCAATAAAATCCCAACTGGAGTCAACAACTTAACAGGTTCCAGTGCTATAAAGTCCAGTGCTTTATCCACTGCACAATTTAACTGGCCTTGATAAGGTCCATGTTACAATATTGATTGTGATAGCCTGACTTTTTCCTACATTAATAGGAATACTCAACATAGCACTTATATTGTACTTCAGAATTTTTTAATTTTTGTTTTCTTTCAAATTGAAGGTTTGTGGCAATCCTGGGTTGAGCAAGTCTGTAGACACTATTTTTCCAGTAGCATATGCTCACATCATGTCTCTTGTCTCACAGATTAGTAAATCTCCCAATATTTCAAGCTTTTTTGTTATTATTATATCTGTTATGGTGACATGTGATCAGTGATCTTTTTTGGGTATCCCAACCCATACCTGTAGAAGATGGCAATCTTAGTTGCTAAGTGTTGTGTGTATTCTGAATGCACCACTGATCAGGCCATTCTTCCATTTCTCTCCCCTCCTTGGGCCTATGTATTCCCTGAGATACACCAATATTAATAATTAATTAATTATAATTAATAATCCTACAATAACCTTACATATTCAAATTAAAGGAAGAGACAATTGATCTATCAGACTTCATTTTGGTCTTATTTTAAGAAATTACCATGGCCACCTCAACGTCATCAACTATTACCCTGATTGTTCAGCAGGCAGTAACATCCAGCAAAAAAGATTACTACTCTCTGAAGGCTCAGATGATGGTTGACATTTTTTAGCAATAAAAAATACTATTTTTAGTAATATAATATTTTAAAATTAAGGTATGTCCATTGCTTTGCTTTTTTGGGGGTGGTGGTGGAAATAATACTATTGTATACTTAATAGACTACCTTATAGTTTAAAAATAATTTTTATATGTGTTGGGAAATTTAAAAAATTGTGCCTTGCTTTATTATGATATTTACTTTATTGTAATATTTGCTTTATAGTGATGGTCTGGAACCAAACCGATATAGCTAAGAATGCCTCCATCCTTGATGGATAGATAAAAGATAAATACAGAAATAATTAGGCAAATCACTGAATCTCATAAAGATGATAGTTGGGAACATAAACATACCGGTTAGTAGCTATTGATGGTTCCCCGATTACTTTCTGTTTATTGCATTAATAAGGTCTGAAATTATTTTCTACCCCCTCTCCTGGCACATGGTTAAGTACCTAATAATTGTGTAATCTAATCCTTGGGCATCTTCACCTCTTCTCAGATATTTTATGAATCAGTTCCTCAATTACCTTATAATTCTATAACTTTCTTCCCTCCCTCCCTCCCTCCCTCCCTCCCTCCCTCCCTTCCTTCCTTCCTTCCTTCCTTCCTTCCTTCCTTCCTTCCTTCCTTCCTTCCTTCCTTCCTTCCTTCCTTCCTATTTCTTCTCTATAAACTCTTCTTAGACTATGATGTTGGAATTCAAGTTTGGTGGTTCTACTACAGTTTCTGATGAAAATTTTGCTATAAAAATCTTTGCAGATCTTTTCCATTGTATTGTTTGTTGTTTTTCCATTTTCAACCTCAAAAGTTTTGGAGCATGAGAAGATTGCTTATTTGTACCTTTTACCAAGCTTTTAAAACACTATTGTACCCCCTTCCCCCACTATTTTTCTTTGCTTTAAAAGGTCCATTGTTTTTCTTCATAAGATTTTATTACTGGGTTTATTTCTCAAATAGTATTGCCTTTGTCACCATGTAAGAGTTTGGTAAATTAGGCAAATATATATTTACTAAATATATTTATTATATGTATATAAATATCTATTTACATTACAAATATATTTATAAATTATATCATTTTGTATATCTGTTGTTAAATATATTTATTATTATATATATAAATATAAAGATATATTTAGGCTCTTTTGGTGTATCCCTGTGGTACCAATTGGTGTAATCAATTAAATCTCTCTATAAAATTATTATAATTGGCTTCTGTTGTCCATCATCCATTTTCCTTAAATACTTATTTAATTAATTCAAGAATGAGTTATTTCAACTTTAGACCCTATTTCTTACATTATTATTCTTTAACTTTTTAAAAATTATCCATTCTTGATCTTTGCTCTAACAAATCAGTGGTCTGACTCTTCTATATAAATTATATAGGATCATTGCATTAATTATAAAAATAGCTATCACGGGCCTAGTGTTTCAAGTCACAAAGTGCTTTACAAATATCATCTCATTGTATCTTCACAATAACCCTCAGAGAGAGGTACTATTCTTATTTCCACCTTCCAAAGAAGGGAATCAATACCAAGAGAGATTAAATGACTTATTTATGCTCACAGACAATAAGTGTTGGAAGCAGAATTTGAAGCCAGGTGTTCCTGATTTCAGGGGCAGAATTCTAGCCACCACAGAATACTGCCTCTTTAATAGAAGCACACACATTCTAGTAAGGCTTGTATTAAATCCTGTAAGTCTCTGTATGTTGCACTAGTAGAAAGACTTGCTCAGAGAGACAGTTGCCATTTCTAAGTGCTTCCAGCATTTGTTAATATTTGTCCTCCTGTTTGCAGAAAGCTATGGAAGTCTGCATTACCGGTTGTTGTGGAAATTCCAATGAAGGAAGAGAAGGTAGAAGAAGCTGATACTAAGCGAGAATATGCAGTCTTCCACAGAAAATTCACAGATTTTTTACCAGATGGAACTTTCCAAAAACCAGGAAAAGGAACAACTCAGAATCATTCAGCCTTTAAAAAGATAAATTATAGATTTGAAAATACTTTCAAGCTCACCATTCCCTGTTCTTTATGCAACCAAGAACTTTGTGTATTTGATTTTTTTGCCCATAAGAGACAGCACAAAGCCATGGCCATGATGGGCTACAATGTAAAAGATAGGGAAAAACCAAAACCACGCAAGATTTTAGCACAGAGGAACTTTCTAATCTCTACATTAATTGAAGCCTATTTATACAAAGAAAAAACTAGAGAAAAAATCGATAATGCTTATGAGTTCCTTTGTAAGGATAACATGCCTTCCTATTATCAAGTTCTTACTAATACTTTCAATAGCTCTGTGCACCTTAGGAGAACAGATAATCCACTAGTTAATGCTGTTGCCATCTGTGAAGACCAGAATAAGACGTGGAGATCAGTAATGGAAGACAGATACGTCTTCCAGGGCAGATATGGGAAGAAATCCAATGTGTGTTTTTTTGGCTTGTTTGATGGACACCATGGTTCCGGAGCAGCTGAAATCACTGCTTTAGAACTATCTAAGTTTTTTTTGGACCAACTTGCTCAATCTGATTTTTCTTATAAGCAGACCAAGAAAGAAAAAAAATTTATCCAATCTTTTGACACAGTGTTTAAGGAGGAGTATAGGCAACAAGAATACACCTTTTCTTCCCAAAAGAGAAAGTATTCATCTTCAAACTATAATTATGAGTGGATCCATAAAGCCTTTGCTAAAGCTTTCTGGAGGATGGATAGAGCTTTGAAACTTGGGAGGAAGGAAGTATCTAATTTCTGTTGGAGCGGCTGTTCAGCAGTCGCCTGTTTGTTGGAATGTGATGAAGAGTTTGGTAGTAGTACCTCTTGGAAAACGGCCAGTTTCACTGAGGATTCTGAAGTGGAAGTAGAAGAAAAGAGTTTTCGTTTTTCCAATCAATTTGAAAATAGCTTTGGAGTATTACACATTGCTAATGTTGGTACGTAAGTTGCCCAGTGATAGCCAAAAGTTAGTCTAATTTTATTTCTTAGAATCAAAGAAAATGTTTAGTGAGGAAAGTTGGCATATGACCAATGCACCTCAAGGTCCAATATTACTCAGTTTTCCACAAACATTTATCAAGTGACTTCTGAGAGTAAGCAGGAGCAGCTAAGGGGTGCCAGAGTCCATAGAGCATTGGGCCTGAAGTCAACAATTCTCATCTTCCTGAGTTTAAATCCAACCTCAGACACTTACTAGCTGTGTGATCCTGGGCAAGTCACTTAACCCTGTTTCTCTCAGTTTCTTCATCTCTAAAAATGAGCTGGAGAAGGAAATGGCAAATTACTTTAGCCAAGAAAACCCCAAATGAAGTCATACACCGCTGAACAACAAAACAATTAGAAATAGAACATGGGAGAGACGCAAATTCTAGGCATCAGATGAGATTTCTTCCTCCAAGGACACTACTTTCTGGTAGGGGATATAACTTAAACACAAATAAGTATGACACTAAATAATTCAGAAGAGCATAAGAGAAGTGAAAGAAAAGAATTGTGGGAAGTCTGGGGAAAGGTTATTTGCTGGGGTAATTCAGTGAAGACTTTCTAGATGAGGTAAAATTTGAAATGGATTCATCCAATTTGGTCCAAGGAGAGCATTCTAGACAAAGGAAACCATGTGAGCAAAGACAATGAAGTAGGAGCATGCAGGGTGTACGGGGAGACAAGGAATAGTTTAGTTGTCTTGGATCATAGAATATTTGGAGGGCAGTTATTTGAGAGTATGTTGGAGAGGTTGGCATGGGGCTAGACCATGGAGAACAAAGAATATATTAGGGAGTATCAGTTTCCTGTGGGCAATGTGTTATGAGATGGTTTTGAGGAGAGAAACAACGTGGCTAGATTGCTTATGTAAAGATATATCAAGGAGAGGTGTGTAGGATGACTTGCAAAGTAGCAGAGAAGAGGGTAGATCTGGGAAGATTTATCAGGAAAGAATATTCTAATAGGGGAGTGGCAAGGAAATTATCCAAGAGAGAAAAGAAGCCTGAGACCATGTGGGTAGGGATTTTGTAAATCAAAGGATTTTGTAACTAATTGGAGATTTGAGGGAAAGAAGACATTGAGAGTATCAAGGTTAAGAGTTTGCAAGATGAGATGGATGTTAATGAAAAAAAAAAATTAAATCAGAGAAGCAGCAGATTTAAGGGGGAAATAGAACAATTTGTTTTTTCCAAGTATTTTATTTTTTCCAATTTATGTAATTTTTTTTTAGCATCTTTAATTTTAAATTTAAAATCCCTCATTGAGAAGGCAATTGATTGATTTGATATAGATTATGCAAGTGTAGTCATGCAAAATATATTTCCATATTAGTCATATTGTGAAAGAAAATAGATACTTACCCCCACCAAAAGAAAAATATGGAAAGTTTCTTTTTCCTTTTCTTTCTCTCTTCCTCCCTGCCCCCCTAGACCCTCCAGCCCACTTTGGTCTGTGTTTTCTTTCACAACATGGCTGTTAGAGAAAATGAGGTATTATAGGGTGTTCAAAGAGACTAGAACCTCCAGTGTGAGGGCTGCTGAATCCTTTTCAGGATTGCTTTCCACCTTTGGTGTCCACTAATTTACTCAATTCTCACCTGTGACTCCAAGAGGCTACAAAATGCACAGCAATGACACCTGAGTACATCATTTTGGCAGACAGGCTAAAACCAAGCTGAGGCTATTTCAACCCATTGATGAGTTAGTGGGATGTCTGCTCCAAAGAGGAGAAGACTTCCTCTGGCAGAATAAAAGGATGAGAACAATTTGCTCCAGTGGCAGGAAGGCAGCTGAAGCGTGGGCCATGGAGGGCTTAGAATTTCGTTTAAACATCCAAGATCTGAAGGCCATCTACTGTACTGGATCAGAGCTAGTTATTTTGACTTTTATCTTGCCACTGGACTTCAGTCTGGAAGAGAGAGTGAGGCTGATGACTTTGTACAATCTGTCTCTTAAACCCAATTTATGTATGAGTCAAAAGGCATCGTTCTTCTTCTTATTATTATTTTTAACCATTTTACCTACCTCAAAAGTCCTATAGTGAGAGTTAAGTGGTGAAGCAGCAGGTGTGGACACACTACACTGCACACAGGTGGCTCAGGTCACAAAGCTGCACAGCAGTAACACATAGGAGCATCTTGGGTGTCTAAGCAGCCCTTCTTAGGGACCACTCTGCTCTCCTCTGTCCCATGGAAGGAGATAGCAAAAGTGCCTTAAAAATTGTCTCTTTCATTCAACTCTAGACTTCTCCAGCCACATAGAAATCCCATCCTAAAGTCAAAACACACAAAATGTACAAAAACTTTTGTAACGATGCTTCTACTCACCATCAATACATGGACTATGTACATGCTCATGGACCACACAAAATCCACTAGACATGAAAGAGGAACAACTCAGTTGTGAGAGAACTCATCCAAATATTAGTCCTGAGTGAAACAATGCTGGCAAAGGAAGGCCAGCTTACTGAAGCTGAAACAGGCTTAGCCGTATTTCAGTGCCCACTGGGAAGGGGAGTGCCATAAATTTGGTGTGGATTTTGCAGTCAAAAATTGTAATGCCTGGGGCTGGCTTTCTGGAGGGCCTTGGGACCAGCTTTGGTCTCAGCAGAATAATCACCACAAAAATAGTCAGGGATAAAATGAAAAGTCTTCATTGTCTCCTTCAGTCTCCCAGTCTGCGTCAGCAGTCTCAGTCAGTCAGCCAGTCAGCAGCCTGCACATCTCAGTCTCTGCTCTTTCTTTGGTCTTACTCTGACCTCTTAAATACTCTATTACAATTAAATCAGTTCATCATACTGAGTATAAGCCAATATCACTAGGGAGTAAATTATCTCATCAATTCCACTGAATTAATATCTTGTTGTAGGATAAAATCAATCATACTGTGCCTTAAGTATACTTTGTCAGAGTTCCTGCCCTCTGCAAAAAATAATCTAGTATACAAGCTTATATACAAGAGTGGCAGCTCACGACAATTGCCACTTGCAGGAAGATGCCATCACCATTGTCTGTGCTCCCACGACAAACCCTGATAATGACAAAGAAAAATTTTACGAAGACCCTCATCACCAATCTACCAATAGAGGACAAGCTACCAATAGAGGACAAGCTTATAATTATGATTTTATGCCAGGAGAAGAAGAAGAAGAAGAAGAAGAAGAAGAGGAAGAAGAGGAAGAAGAGGAAGAAGAGGAAGAAGAGGAAGAAGAGGAAGAAGAGGAAGAAGGAAGAAGAAGAAAGAAAATAATAGAGAAATTCAGAGCTGGCAAGTGAAAAATTAGATATAATAATAGGATAGTTCATCCATCTCTAAGAAGGCAGCATTTAACTCCATCAAAAGTAAAGTGCAAGAGAAACTTAGAGAAGTGGGGGATTCTGGACTCAGTAAAAAGGCAGATGGAATTCAGTTTATGCAGATCCAAACAAGCCAAAGGGTCTTTATGATCCTCTGAAGGCTATTTATGGACCAAAGACCTCTGGTGCTTCTCAACTACTCAGTGCTGATGGAGCCACATTGATTTGTGATAAAGGCAGGATCCCAGAGAAAGGGGCTGAACACTTCCATAGTGTTCTCAACACCCCATCATCCAGCAAAACTGAAGCTGCGGACCATTAGCTTTTCTGACAACTTCCAAAGGGAGATTTTGAATGCCATTAGGTTTTTCTCCTGTGACAAAGCACCTGGGGCTAATTCTATTCCAGCTGAGATTTTGAAGGTAGGTGGGTTCACTGTTCATCCCAAAGTTTTCTGAATTCTGTGGTAAGAGGTTATACCCTAAGACAGGGGTCCTCAAACTACGGCCCGCGGGCCAGATGTGGCAACTGAGGACGTTTATCCCCCTCACCCAGGACTATGAAGTTTATTTAAAGGCCCACAAAACAAAGTTCTTGTTTTTACTATAGTCCGGCCCTCCAACAGTCTGAGGGACAGTGAACTGGCCCCCTATTTTAAAAAGTTTGAGGACCCAGGAGTTCAAGGATACCTCCACTGTCCATCTTTGTAAAGGGAATTAGTTGTCCTGTGACAATCACAAGAGACAAGAGTCTTTCTTTCAGTCATTCCTGACAAGATTCTAGCTGAAGTCCTCCTTAACAGGCTGATCCTTCATCTGGAAGATGGTCATCTACCTGAAAGACCCGTGGCTTCCTAAAGGGTCAAGGACTAGTTGATGAGGTGTTTGCTGCCCGACAATTCTAGGAGAAATGTCAGGAACTGAACGAGGTCTGTATACAATATTTGCCCATTTGACCAAGGCCTTTAATACTGCCAGTCATGATAGATTGTGGACGATCAGAGAATTTGATTGCCCAGGGGAATTCATCAGTATTGTTCTCGAGTTCCAGGATGACACGGTTCGTGGACTCTGGATAATGGACAAGGCTCTGGTGCTTTTCCAGTCTCCAGTGGAGTGGAACGGGGCACGTTTTCAGCTATGTGGTTGGGGCTAAGGAGGAGGCAAACAGCATCAAGGTCAGCTACCAAAATGAAGGTAAATTGTTTAACTAGAAAAGGTTAAAAGTCAAGACTAAAGTGGAGGGAGAGATGGAATGGACCTTTTGTTTTCAGATGATTGTGTCCTCCGCACAGCCTCTGGAGCTGATAACCAACAGAGTCTAGATCAATTCTCTAAGGCTTGTGCTAATTTTGGCCTATCAATGAACATCAAGAAAACAGAGGTTCTCCACCAGCCAGTACCACACCATATATGGAATTATCAGTTCTACACAATTGCAGAAACTTTGAGTGCTGTGGATAAGTTCGCTTACCTGGTCGTACGCTTTCCACAGACGTACACCTGGATAATCAGCTTGATGCACATGTTGCCAGGGCTAGCTCGGTGTTTAGAAGGCTCCAAAGCAAAGTGTGGGAGAGAGGAGGTATTAGACTTCCTACCAAAATGAATCAGGTCCATAAAGCCATTGTGCTGACCTCATTGCTGTATGTATATGGTATATATTCCAGGAAAGTGAATTGCCTTAGGAAGATTCTGAAGATCACCTGGCAAGATAAGGTACCCGACACCGAGGTCCTTTCTCAAACTGAACTGCCAGCCCTTTAACCCTTAATTACAGAAAGCACAACTCCAGTGGGCCGGCCATGTTGTTCAAATGCCAAAAGTACATTTGCTTAAAAAGACCCTTTTACAGAGAATTTCCAAGACAAATGCTTATGTGGAAGTTAGAAGATATAAATCAAAAACGCTTTCAAGATCTCTCTGAAGAACTCTAGAATTTTTTATTTGTTTCTTTTTTTGTTTGTTTTTGCTGAGACAATTGGGGTTAAGTGACTTGCCCAGGGTCACACAGCTAGTCAGTGTTATGAAATCCTTTTTAAGATATGGGAGACACTGGCACGGCATCCCTGCATCAAAGAAGGCACTGTACGCTAAGCAAAGCAGAATTGCCATAGTTCAAAAGAAAAAGAGATGTGCAAATTTCACACGGACTGTGTGCGCCTGACTAGGGCCTTCTGAACTCATATTGACCGGTCTGATCAGTCACAGTGGGACATACTGTACCTTGACCCCAATAGCGATGTCCTATTAATCCTCTTCAAGACAAAGGACAACTTACTAACCAACATAAAAATATAACTATGTTTTGCATGACTGTACATGGATAACCTACATCAAATTGCTTGCCTTCTCATTGGGGGAAAGGGGAAGGAGAGAAGATATTTGAAAATAGAAAAAAAAAAAGCTATGTTATTTTACAGATGAATTCCTTCTTCCCTCCTTCCCTTCCTTCCAGATACAGACCTAGGAGTAGTTTTGCTGAGTCCAAGTGTAGTTTTATAAGCCTTCGGTGTTGTTCCAAATTATTCTTCAGAATGGTTGGGTCAGTTCACAAATAACAATGCAGCTAAATCCCATTTTTTTCCCCACATCACCTCCAGCATTTGTCATTTTCCTTTTCTATCATTTTAGCCAATCTGATAACTGTAGAGTTTTTATTTCTGCTTAGGGAGGCAAGGAGATGGTTTCATTGTGAGTCCAAAATCCTACTAATATGACCTTAAATTTAATACTTTCATCTTACTGTGCTCATGAAAATAAGCAAAAAAAAAGCCACCAGGAAACTTGTATGATCATATCTGTTGCAGGCTGGAAGAGTAGAGTCTTCCAAAGAACTCCCTAAAAGAAAGAATATGAGCTTTGGAATTAGGGAACCTGGTTGTTTAATACTCATCTTTGCTAACTACTTTTATAATCCTAGGCAAACTGCTTAACCTCTCTGGGCCTGTTTCTTCATCTATAAGTAGTTGGACCAGATGGCCTCTAATATTCCAACTCTAGAACTATTATTATCCAATCATGTCAATATATACCTGGATATTTGATGATATTAATGCAGAAATGGGGATAAGGAAGGATGTTGAAACTATGATTTCAGATTCAAAGGAAGCTAGCTTTTGGACTACACAGAAGCATTCTATTTATATATCACCAACAGTTTCTTTAAGAAAAGGCTTAAAAGACACTGGACCCAGAAAAAATTGAGCAGCATTGCAAAAAATGAAATCCACGTTATGTGGATAGGAAATGACTGGTTACTAATATGGAATATCAGCTGTTAGTAGGAAGTCATCCTTTTGTTAAAATAAATGGAAAAATAAGAAAATCAGAAGGAAGATGGGAAATTGCAGTATGAAATTACAACAGTTTGAAATGACTTACTCAGAGTAGTTATATTGAAAAATGCAAATAAATGGAAGACATTGGCTTCTATCCAAGTTGAACCAATGTAAAGTGAAGCACTATATTATGAAAGGCAAAAGTTTAGAAGTTACCTGAGCCAACAAAGAATTCAGTTCCTTGCCAAGTAGAGGCGTGGTAGCCAAAGGCAACCTAATTTTAAAATAAATTTTTTAAAAAAGTCTTCAAAATAACAATGAAGATGGAGGAAAAAATTAAGAGCATTATTGCCTTATTGCATAGGAAAAGGGAAAAATGAGATTGCGAAAAGTCTGCCATGAGACTTTGACAGTATAATTGTCACATTTGGACTCATCTCAAATCCCTGTGGTATATGGAGAAGTGAAAATGAGGAAAATAGCTGTGACAGAGCAGTAGATAAGAGAGGAAATCTATGCTGGCCGAGACTGAACTTTACCTTATCTGAATAAAAGGAATCAATTGAATTACTAGGGTGGGGAGGTAAGGGTGGGAATCACTATCTAAAAATCCTGTTGAGCATAACATATACATGCATTGAGGCTATTCACAAAGAAAATATAAAATGACTCATTGTAAAGTACATGTGACAGAGTTCTCAAAGAATAGCTTGTGAAAATTTTATTTCAAAAGATAGGTTTTTGCAAATGATTTTCAGTAGCAGATTAATTTCATAGCCATACATTATTTGAAAATATAGGATTTCAATATGTTCATTTGATTACAAAATTATGATTCAGATAAAAATGCAAACTCAAGGGTCATATGCATATATTAACATCATAGAAGATTGCTTTATGAATTTAATAGGTATCAAAATTTTCATTAATGTCAAAGATATTGTCGCTGAGGTCGTGTAAGAGGGGTTTCCTATAGATGCTAAACTCTTCCCGACGCGCCTGTTTGCAGATTGACATCTGAGATCATAGGAACACAGATCTAGAACTAAAAAGAAGAGTTGTCTGATCCAAAGCCTTCACTTTATACGTAAAGAAAGGAAGGCCCTGGGAGGATAAGTGATTTCCTTAAGATCACGCAGATCAGAAATGAGACTTGACCTAAGTCTTGAATCCAGAGCCAGTGGCGAGGTCTGAAAGGAACCTCAGAAGTCACATACTCCAATCATTTTGTTTTATGAATGAGGAAAGTGAAATTCTGAGAGGTTGAAGTCACTTGCTCAGCCACAAAGGTAGTAAACAAGAAGACAGGATTTCTTTAATGAGAACCATTACCAATCAAGAATTAGTCTGAACAATCCAAAACAGGGGAAAAACCCAAGTAGAAAAGGAATGCTTATGTCAACTGAGATCCAGTTGGCTGAGAGCCACTCATTGAGTTGGTGGAACAGTACACATTTCTTAAGACAATGAACTGGGGCCTAGAATTAAGTAGGAAGAAAAGAGGCTGAATTTCATTAAGGAAACTGTGAAGCTTATTCAATGATCCCAAAGCAGTGCTTGAACAAAGGCTCCCTTTTAAATGCCATATAGATGTGAATTATGGAACTGAACAATTGCCAGATTACAAATGCTAGTCATCTGCAGTTTAGAGTAGTAAGTTGTTTGGTTGCAATGAGTAGTTCTCAAAAGACTGTTTTCAGATCCTCTCTAGCACAGTCTCATTAAGATATAACAAGCCACCAAGGATCTGATATTTTCCTAACAGACAAGAACCTTCTCTTGACGCAGTTCTACTCCATCCATACCAACATTCCTCAATCTAACCTTGAATGACTTACTCCATTTACTGGGAATGTTACTCAAAAGAGCCCTCGGTTAGCAGGGCATCAAGGAGGTGTGGAAGTGGTTGAATCTCCATTCATTTCCTGGCTCTTCCACGTATTACTTATATACTTGGGGCTTCAGTTTGTTCCTCATGATCTCAAAGACCCTTTCAGGCTTAAAATTCTAAGATCTAAGAAATATCTTAACTGTTACTTGAACAAAGCTCCCTTTTAAATGCCATATAGATGCGAATTATGTAATTGAACAATTGCCAGATTTTAGCAACATTATCATATTATCATTTTTTTTTTTTTTTTTTTTTTGCTGAGGCAATTGGGGTTAAGTGATTTGCCTAGGGATCATACAGCTGGGAAGTGTTAAGTGTCTGAGACCAAATTTGAACTCAGGTCCTCCTGACTTCAGGGCTGGTGCTCTATCTCCACTGTACCACCTAGCTGTCCCTATCATACTATTTTTTAAGGAAAATGATTTTCATGAAACCTTGCTAACAGCCAGTGACAATCTGCTAGGCCAGCAATAAAAAGTTTTTAAATTAATTTCATTACATAAATGACATGTCTTGTAGGGAGGTCAAACTACTAGAAAATATTTTGGGGTCAAACTTTTGCATTGTTATATTACATTCTGAATTAAAAGCAATTTTAAAATATACATATACATGTATATACAGATATAGAGATATATGCTTAACAATTCTTTACAGTTAAAAATGATCATCTCACTTCTTTGTATTTTGTATATTGGATTTTCTTAAAAATACACATATATACATTTCATTTTTGATAAGGTAATAAACATTATTAGGCTGGCCATCTTTTAGCACTTTTTTTTCTCAAATGGTCTACTAATTTAACCAATTACTAAATTAACCAAATCCATTAAAAAAAAAAAAAAAAAAAACCTGCCACAGTAAGGAAAAGACATTAGTCAGCTGGATTATCAATAAAAGCATCAGGAGGAAAAGAAAAATCTATTTTATTAATCAGTAGTAAGCAGCAAATTTAAGCTTAGATTTTAATCATGGACACATTTCACAAAAATTGAGTTTTACATTGAATTAAATGCTAAAGCTATTACTTATCATTATCTTAGCTATAAAAGGATTCTACTAAATAGGCGTAAACAAAGGTGCTTTTTGACTCTTTATATGTACTAAAATTAGAAAAAAAAATCCTAAAATACTCAAAACTGCATGACAACATATTTTGAATTAGTGCCATCAGAAACCTTATCATCAAATCTGCCCCTCTTAAAAGGTAAGGTAATACAAATCCAGTGACTTGTCCAAGGTCCCGCACCTGAGTATTGGGGAAGACAGGATTTGAATCAAGATAACCTGGTTTAGGAGGAAGCCAAGTGGTGCAGTGGGTAGAGCACTGGCCCAGGAGTTCAAATCCAGTCTTAAGACTTGACAACTTACTAGCTGTGTGACCCTGGGTAAATCACTTATCCCCCAATTGCTTTTAAAAAGTACAGAATTGGGGTCATTGTTATTTCAATAATGTTCACACTTTGACAATTTATCCATGGGGAAAACCCCCTAAAACATTTCACTTTTTATACGACTACTGACTCTTGCTTCACCTTAAACTTTACTAGAATATAGTCTTATTTGATTTTGACAACCAAAAATTATCCCCATTTCGTATTTTAATAAAGTGTGTTCAGGTTATTTAAATGTCTTGTCAAGCTGTTTAGGGTGAAGAGCATGTCAGTCCAGGTCTTTCTGACTTTATTTTAACTCACTACAACAATCCTGTCTCTTCACAGACTAAGAATTATATTTTAAAATTGTAAAAACATTTTAAAACACTCCTACTTTAAAACTCAACCAGTTTTTTTTTTTTTTTAGGAATGATTTGATATTTTAGTTTGAAAACTTTGACTTTAAAAACAGTATGATACATGTAATTATTGCTCTATTTTGTTACTATAAAATTAAATTGTTTTTTTCTTTTTAAAAAACTTTAGGTAATGTACATGTAGTTTTATGCAAAGGTGGGCAAGCCCATCTTCTTACAAAAGAACATACAACTCGAATCCTAAGTGAAAGACACCGTGTATTAAATGGAGGAGGAAAAATCAGCAGCAATGAACCAAGTGGATTCACTGAAGGGATTGTAAAAATAACTCGGGGGCTTGGATTTCACGGAAATCCAAAGCTGAGAAAGTCTGTTATTCCAGTACCCCAAACAATTTCCGTCTCTATAGATGATACATGTCAATTCCTTATTGTTGCTACTACTGGACTTTGGGATGTTATAGATCAAAATGAAGCTGCAGCAACAGCAATGTCATTATTTGGAATCTATGAGGAGATATATAAAACGACTAAGCGAGAAATGTACAGGTCACGCCGAAACAGAATTCCTTTTTTACCTAGCTTATCATCTTCAACTATTAGCGTACAGGATGGTAAAATCAAATTATTGTATCGTAATACTTCAGCGTTTCTTGAGAAAATGTCCCAGCAGAGCACAATTGAAAATTCACAGTTAAGCACGTATAGCAAAAACAGAGATTCTCTAACTTCACGTAGTTTGGATAAAGGTATGGATTCCAAATTTAAGTTAAGTAGTGAAACGGACTTTTCAAGTACAAAACCTTTTTATTTGTATGGTATTGAGGACAGCGATGAAACAAGTAGCAGCACATCTTATGAATCAAGTTTGGTAGAGGAAGACATCGACAGGAATTTCTTTGAATATGCAGCAGAATATATAAGTAATGGACTTGTCAAAGCTGCTCTTACAGCAGGTTCTAGGGAGAATATTACTGTGCTGGTAATGCTTTTCAAAGGATGTGGATATCAGCTATATGGAAGTGAAATCTGATCTACCTGCTCTTCTGGACCACTGAAAAATATACCAGAAGAAACCATATGTACTACATCTGTATAGTACTCCATAACATTGCTTTCAATACATATTGTGTGTGTGTGTGTAGGGAAGGTGGTGTAGGGGAGAGGATGAAGGGAACCGTTTCTCTTTTACATAGTCACAATAAAATGTTTTGTGATTAAAAAAAAAAAAAGAATAATACAGTCCTGTTTTATACCACTTTATTAAAACCTGAGCACCTCAATATAAAACTAAACACTGGTGAACTCTCATTTTCCTTGCTAAGCCCCAATTACTGCAAATTTACAACCTGCACAAGTAAGTTTCCACTAGCAGTTCAACATTTAAATAGATTAAAATTTCTCTGACACACTCGGTAGATTTCATATAATGAAAATAACTAAAAGAATTAGTGCAATATATGGAACAGATCAAAGTAAAATGAACTTTAGAAAACAAGGCTGCAGAGTTCGTTATTGACGGACAGCAGGACTCATGTCACAGACACAGTAGCTTCATTTTATTACTGTTCTAGCCATGGAGGACAATTGAAATCCCCCTCAAATCCAAGGGAGAAGGGAAAGGAAGCGGTGGAGGAATTAATTAGCTGTTTTAGTAACTGTACATTTTGCATACTTTTAAGCAACTCTTAAATATTACAGAACGTATTAAACATAAATGGAGATTACAATGCAGTACTATTTACAGTACATTTGAAGATCCAAGTTTAAAACAATCAAGTTGAATGTACATAATTGTTAGTGCATTGACTAGATCATGTCCAAAGGGATCAAAAAACCCCACCACAAAACAAAACAGAACCAACCCCATGTAAATGGCCAGCAGTGATTAAAGAGAAATCACAGACACTTGGTTTGTTTCATTTTAGTTGAAGAGTTTTTATGTTTGAAGGAATACACTTCTCTCTATCAAGTTGCATTTATTAGTTTTGCCCTTATAAGAGAAAATGGGGATAAACTTGATTTTTTATCACCATTTAAAAACAGGATAGGCTATAATTTAGATACCATGTACCAACTAAAGTTCATTTTTTTTTCCTGAAGACAAAGATGGCTAAAAGTTTTTTTTTTTGTTTTTTTAATATGGTTAAATTATTAAAATGTGGAATGTACACTTAAAATAGATACCGGCAGAACCTATCATCTTTATGAATACTGCAGATAAGCAGAAGTATCTTTTAGGACCTGCTTCTAAAAAGATTTTTTTTTAAAAGAACAATTTAAGGAATCCCAATTCTGTGTCATAGATTATATTTGCATCAACATGGGAATTGTAATTAGAGGAACTAGCTGGTTAATTGTGGGTCCGTACAATAATTCTTCTATATTTCTAATGGCAAGAACTGATTCCCCACCCCAACCTTCCAATGAAGCAAATATTAAGAGCTTCCATTTGTCCCTTCTATTGCTGAAACATTAGTCAAATAGTGACACATGCATGTTATTAAAAATTAAGTTCAAAACACATAAAATAATTCTGTATTAGAAACTTGACTATATTATAAGTCTCTTCTCCTTTTTGGAAGTTGTACTGGGCCAGGTTAAATGCTCCGATTCCACTCTTATTAATAATAAGGAAGCAGATGAATATTCCAGATACTTTAGTTACTACAACACTGACTCCTAGTTGGTTGTGTGGGCTCGGTAAGGTCTACACCTCTTCCTCTGGCAGAATTGGCTCCTGGATTCTGTGGTTCATTCTTCGGCAACTTTTTGGCTGAAAGAGTAAATACCAAGAACCATCAAGATTAAAATAACTACAGTTTACCTCAGCTACATATACATTTGAAAGGAAAGAAAAGAATTTTATGACTCTAAACTACTGTGTTAACATTAAAAATTGAGATTTCCAATTCCATTTCCCAATTTCATTTGATAGAGATCACAATCAAAGGCACCAAAATATTGGAAGGATCCTGCTTAATATTGGAAAGGGGAGAGATGTTTCTCCCTCCCATACCAGATTCTTAACAGGCAAAAACTACCAAAACAACAGTTGGAATGGTGTCAAAGTGAAAAGACCCCTATTTATAGGTTCTCTCTCTCTAAACTTTTAAAGGTTACTTACCAGTATGGCTAGGCCAGAGATCACTAACTAGTTCAAATAATTAATATATAAATCAATACAAACTTGGAAAAAAAATTTTTTTAAAACCTTAAATGACAACTTGGAAGCCTTGTATTTAGTACTTTGATAAATGAATATTGTGAATGAACTCTCTATATATTTGGGGCTTAAAAGCCAAATCTCCTCATTCTAGAATTCTCTCTTTACTACCATTATCCTGAAACATCTCACATTACTACCAGAAGATCAGTGTAGCATTTGTAGAATTTATCTATAAATACAAATGTGCTAACTAGAAAATCTTATTATTAGGAAAGAATATACACATAAAGGAGAAAAACATGGGCATGGGAATAAAATAATATGAACATGAGATCAGATATATTGTCCTCTGAAGCCCTGAAATGACAGAAGAAAAACAAGGGGTGAATTTGCTCAGTCATACTTGAGTAAAGTACGTATGAAGGGAGGTAAGGCGTCAGCATGTGTGTGCACATGTGGATCTGCTTGATAGAAAGTCCATTGCCTGAGGTACTATGCCCTGGAGAAGGAGGGAGTTGGGTGCATTGACTCATGGAAAATGTAAGATCTGAGCTAAGCCCAGAAGGATACAGGAAGACGAGAAGGGAATCAGATGAGATGAGTCAAAATGTGCAGGATAACATTTTAAGAGCATTCTCTTTCTGTCTCAGTATTACATTTACAGCCATGAGATGGAGATGTTTAAAGAGATGACCTAAAGATTATGTAAGGCAGCTAGGTGGCGCCAAAGTGCACAGAGCTTGGGTCTAAAGGCAAGAAGACTCATCTTCCTGAGTTCAAATTTGACCTCAGACACTTACTAATTGTGTGATCCTGAGTAAATCATTTAATGTATTCTGCTTCAGTTTCTCCATTTGCAAAATGAGCTGGAGAAGAAAATGGCAAAACTACTCCAATCTTTTTGCCAAGAAAACCTCAAATGGGGTCAATAAAGAGTTGGACTTGACTGAAATGAAATGAACACATTTCTGCTAACTTTCCTTTTAAACAGTGTAATAATCATATGATATATATATAATTTGGTATTATGTGCACAAACTTTTAAATACAAATAAAGTAACTTTTTAACCTTCAACTCGTCTCCTTAAATTACTCTTTGCCAAATGAAAATTAAGATAACTCTGAGGTACCACTACATACCTCTCAGATTGGCTAAGATGAAGGAAAAGATAATGATGAATGTTGGAGGAGATATGGAAAAACTGGGACACTGATACATTGTTGGAACTGTGAGTGGATCCAACCATTCTGGAGAGGAATTTGGAACTATGCTCAAAAAGTTATCAAACTGTGTATACCCTTTGATCCAGCAGTGTTTCTAGTGGGATTATATCCCAAAGAGATCCTAAAGGAGGGAAAGGGACCTGTATGTGCAAAAATGTTTGTGGCAGGTCTCTCTGTAGTGGCCAGAAGCTGTTAACTGAGTGGATGCCCAGCAATTGGAGAATGGTTGAATAAATTATGGTATATGAATGGTATGGAATACTACTGTTTTAACGATCAGCAGGATGATTTTAGAGAGGCTTGGCGAGGCCTACATGAACTGATGCTGAGTGAAATAAGCAGAACCAGATTATACATGGCAACAAGACTACACAACAACCAGTTCTGAGATGTGTATCTCTTCAACAATAAGATGATTCAAAGCAGTTCCACTTGTGCAGTGATGAAGAGAGCCATCTGCACCCAGAGAACCAACCATGGGAACTGAGTGTGGAACACAACATAGCATTCTCACTTTCTGTTGTTACTTGCTTGCATTTTATTTTCTTTCTCAGTTTTTCTTTTTCTTCCTTCTTGATCTGAATATTCTTGTGAATCAAGATAACTGTATAAATATGTATACATAATAGTGGATCTAACATGTATTTCTACATATTTAACATGTATTGGACACTACCTGCCAGCTAAGGGGGTGGGGGGATTTAATAACACTGGGTGATGTAGTTAGTTTATGGGATAAGCTACATGTTATTATTATTTTTTTAATGAGTCCTAACCATGTTTGGATATAGGACACTGTTTTAATAAAAGGGGGAAATCTGAAAGCATTCAGAAAGTACATTGCTAGACAAACAGCTAAATAGGAGAAAAAGATCACATGTTCTTAGGTTCATAGCAACATACTTTGCTAAGAAAACTAAGAAGCCAATTTAAGGCCTTATGGTATCAGACAATTGAAGATTAAAAAGCAAGCATACAAGGGCTTTTAAATTCAAAGCCCATAAAAACGGTTTATGTGAAAAGGCTCATTTTTTTTTTCAAATATAAGGGAAGTTATAATTTAATGAAATTAAGAAAAGTTTATTTTTGTAGTAAACCATAAAATACTACAAAGTCCCTAGTAAAACTTTAACTCCAAATATAGGGAACAGGGACTCATTCTTTGATAACTCATTTGAAGTGCATGTAGAGTACCTAGGGAAGAAATAAAGAGTTCCTGGAATATAAACTCAAATATTCATCAAGTGATAATAGCTGGCAGAATATTATTATTTACAATAATAATAATAATAAAAAAAAACTCGTGAAGGGAGCTTTGAAAACAGCACACTATATATATGAAGTCCAAGACAATAAAAAGAAAAGAGAGTAAATAGATACCAATTTTTAGAAAAACTTTTTATGCTAACTTTTGTTATTTAAAAATAGAAGCTAATCTTACCTATTGCCATGAATATTTCATTTACATTCATTGATGTTTTAGCTGATGTCTCCATGAATAATAAACTGTTGTCATCTGCATAAGACTGTGCTTCCTGTTAAAAAAAAAATTGATTTTTTCATTATATGTTTTATTCCCCCCTTACATTACCTTCTATTTTCCTCTTACCTATTGTTGGTTTGAACTTTGTCACAATGGAATAGAGAAATTTCATTAGATTTTGGCAAAAATATTTATAGTTCAACAAAAATTCCAATCTTTTTATATTTTGGAATATATTTTACATAATTTTGTAAACTTCTTAATATAACTATTTATATTTAACATAACTATTTAATTTCTAATCGAGAGGAATTTGCTTTCAACGTTAATACATTTAAGATAAAAACTACTCTTACTCTATACAAAGAATTCTGCTTGACATTGTGCTACAACAAGCCTTAATGTTGTTATTGCAACTGGGAAAATATTTTTACAGTCAAAGGTTCTGATAAAGGCCTCATTTCCAAAATATATAGAGAATTAACTCTAATTTATAAAAAATCAAGCCATTCTCCAATTGAAAAATGGTCAAAGGATATGAACAGACAATTCTCAGATGAAGAAATTGAAACTATTTCTAGTCATATGAAAAGATGCTCCAAGTCATTATTAATCAGAGAAATGCAAATTAAGACAACTCTAAGATACCACTACACACCTGTCAGATTGGCTAAGATGACAGGAAAAAATAATGATGATTGTTGGAGGGGATGCGGGAAAACTGGGACATTGATGCATTGTTGGTGGAGTTGTGAACGGGTCCAACCATTCTGGAGAGTAGTTTGGAACTATGCTCAAAAAGTTATCAAACTGTGCATACCCTTTGATCCAGCAGTGTTACTACTGGGATTATATCCCAAAGAGATTATAAAGAAGGGAAAGGGACCTGTATGTGCAGGAATGTTTGTGGCAGTCCTTTTCGTAGTGGCTAAAAACTGGAAACTGAATGGAAATCCATCAGTTGGAGAATGGCTGAATAAATTGTGGTATATGAATATTATGGAATATTACTGTTCTGTAAGAAATGACCAACCAGGATGATTTCAGAAAGGCCTGGAGAGACTTACACGAACTGATGCTGAGTGAAATGAGCAGGACCAGGAGATCATTATATACTTCAACAACAATACTAGATGATGACCAGTTCTGATGGATCAGGCCATCCTCAGCAACGAGATCAACCAAATCATTTCTAATGGAGCAGTAATGAACTGAGCTAGCTATGCCCAGAAAAATAACTCTGGGAGAGGACTAAAAACCATTACATTAAATTCCCAATCCCTATATTTATGCACACATGCATTTTTGATCTCCTTCACAAGCTAATTGTACAATAATTCAGAGTCTGATTCTTTTTGTACAGCAAAATAATGTTTTGGTCATGTATACTTATTGTGTATCTAAGTTATATTTTAATATATTTAATATCTACTAGTCATCCTGCCATCTAGGGGAGGGGGTGGGGGGTGGGGGTAAGAGGTGAAAAATTGGAACAAGAGGTTTGGCAATTGTTAATGCTGTAAAGTTACCCATGTATATATCCTGTAAATAAAAGGCTATTAAATTAAAAAAAAAAAAATAATGTTGTTATTGCTTGTGTGTAGATTTTTTTTTCCTTTCATGAAAACTGAGTCTATCACTTAAAATAGAGTAAAAGCAGCACATGAAAATGAGTCTGAAAGTTGAATATAAGGAAGTGAACGCAATTAGTAGGTGGACCAGGAAAAGATATTCAATATTAATTAATCCAAAGGTATGTATGTGTCTTATCTCTACTTTAAAAAAAAGAGCCCTGAAATAGAAATTTGGGGTGGGAAAAAGAAATTAAGAAAGGTGCTGAAAATGAGGAGGGGAGATTGCACTGGTAGTGGTGACAGAGGAACAGAAGATTACAGGAAATCATTAATGATAAAAAACCCTTAAGGTCTTGATAACATGGTATGTTAGATCAATAGGTCCTGAGAACATATTTCAGAAAGATGGCACCCTAGATGCCAGTCTAAGACAACAGAGAAGAAAAGCCAAATCATATAAAGGGAAGTAGAAATAAGAATTGCATAGGTTCATGGCTATAATATTTAAGGTAACAGAGATGAGTAGTTCCTATCAAGTATAAATATGTGAATAAAGACCATGTATGGAAGGGCACAAGAAGGGAAAAACATAAGGAGAGATGAAGTACATTCTAAAAGCATTAATATATCTAACCTTCTAAACCAAAATTTGATAGCTTATATAAAATCTAAAATTTGCTAGAACATCTGATCTAGGAAAGACTGGGCCAGCTGATTACACAGAAAACTGGAACATTTGAATCAACCAGATAACAGGGACTATTATGTTTTACTTTCCACCATATTCCAATTCTCCTATATTTTTCTCAGTAATGACTAGTAGAACTATTTAATCCTATTAAAGAGTTGTAGAGTGTTTTCAAAAAGTAGAGTAAAGGAAGAAGGATACAACATTCTTTCTGGAAGTCCAGAATATGTAAGAATCCTTCTGGGAGGGAAGGTCTGGGGACAGGAGGGAGAGACAGACAGAATGAGAATATCAAAGAATGAAATTTTGGGGTAAAATGGGTTGAGGTCAGAGACACTGATGAACATTTTTTCTTTTAAGGTCTTTGGTTGCATAGAGGCAAAAGAAACAAAACAGACAAATGGACAACGCCGGTTTCCCACTATTTATCTGAGCTTTAAAAAGGCTGCATGGTTTTGCTGCCAAGTGGTCAGGCCTATGATTTCATTAGTGTAAAAATTCTCCAGTTACACAGACTTAAGATCTTTTGATTGAGAGCTGAGCACTGATAGGTTAAAACACTTGCCCATGGTCACACAGCGAGCATATTGCAAAATGCCAGACCTGATATCCCCTGCCTAGATGTGTATATATACACAAACCACCATTTAAATTCTAGTGAGGACTTCTAAATCATAAATTACATATTTGAAATTAACTAACAAATCATAGAATAAAAAAATAAAATAGGCTCTCTATTCAAGGGCTTATATTCTACTGGGGGAAATTACAAGGTCCTATCTAAGGACTAAAGGATATACTAATAAACTCTCAGTGGCGGGAAGGAGGAAGAGACTAGATGCTAACAACTTTGAGAGCCCACTGAAGGAAGAGTTCTGGAGTTTAGTCTTGAAAAAAATCTTTAAAATTCTTAAAAATCTCTGAAAATTCAAAGGAGAAGAGGGAAAACATTTGAAGCAATGGACTCAGTGAAATGAATCAAGATACTATGTGCAACAGTAAGATGTGAAGTACAGCATAAGGAGGGTGATTATCTCAGAAAAGACCAGTATGTAACTAATTGTTTTCTACTTTTAAAAACATTAAAAAAAAAAATTTGCAAGTATTGTCATTTGCAGATCCTACTGCTGTGTGCAACTACCCTTTTCATATACCAATGTTCTCCAATTCAACAAACAATAAAAGCAAACAAATGCAACAAAATTATCCCCTCCCCCAACCTTACCATCCCAATGAAAGAAACAGTTGTCTGAGCAAAGGCTTTAAGAAAAAAATCAAGTTCGAGTTGGCTTTTAAGACTTCTAAACAGACAACTGTAACTTTCTATACATTATAATGAGAACATTTTAAACCAGTGTCAGAGTGCTTAAAGATCGATTATTATGAGTCAGATCCATCCTCTTACCATGCCCATCTTTATTAAATATTACTAAAAACCCATGGCAAATTAGTAAGTTAAAATACCATGAAAATTGAGATTATTTTAAATAATTAAAAAAAAAAAAAAAAAAGTATAAGTGCTTTCAAGTTAATATAACATACCTGGAAATCTACAGCTCTCTTATTTGCTAGATCAGCCTTGTTCCCTGCTAAAGCTATTACAATGTTAGGACTTGCTTGCCTCTGAAGTTCTTTAACCCAGTTTTTTGCTCTTGCAAAGGATTCCTGGATAATTGGAAAGGGAGAAAAACACACACACAAGATCACCAACTGAGAGTCATTTAAGCTAGCTAATTTATCACTAAAACAGGCCTTTTAAAATTGTTAGATACAATCTTGTCAGAAATAAGTTCTTCTATATTATTTATAGTACCGCTCAACAAATTATTTAAAAAAAAAAATCAATTTCTTTAAATAATAAAAATTTGGCAGAAGCAATATATTTGGTTGCTTCCCATGTTTTCATATAAGTGTTTCAGAATTTCTCTTGATTAATAATGTTTACAATGGACCCAGGCATTGTGCTTAACTGTTCTACAATTATTATCTTATTTGTTTCTCATGACACTCTGGAGTTATGTGCTTTTATTGATCCCTATTTTACAAATAATGAAATGGAGGCAAAACAAGAAGTTCCCAGGCTATCAGCTAGGAAATGTTTATGGCCAGACACTTCCTTATTCAAGGACGGATATTCCTCATGCTCCCTAATTACCCAAGTATAAATGTAGTCACTTTATACTTACCTCATTTGTGATATCATATACAACTATTGCTGCTTGTGCGCCTCTGTAGTACATTGGTGCTAAGCTATGATATCTTTCTTGTCCAGCTGTATCCCATATTTCAAATTTTACTGTTGTATCATCTAGACAGACAGTCTGGGTTAGAAAAGCAGCTGAAAAAAAAAGAAAAAATGAAATAAGTTAATTACCAATTTTCTCCGTTTTTTGAAACAGGATTCCATATTTACATATTCAATTGCATTTGAAAGGGGCAAGATCCGAAGTGTAGGTAAGTAGATGGAGTCCTAGCCAAGTCCCTTAACTTCATCAATCTACCTCTTCATTTGTAAAATGGGGATAATAGCTTTTTTTGTGAGGAACAAATGAGATAAGTTGTAAAATGCTTAAGACATCGACTGGCATATGGTAGACGTCTGAGAAATACTTGTTAAAACTTAAAAAAAAAACAAAAAAACACCCAAAACCAGGGCAGCTAGGTGGTGCAGTGGATAGAGCACCAGCTCTGAAGGAGGACCTGAGTTCAAATGTGATTTCAGACACTTAACACTTCCTGGCTGTGTGACCCTGGGCAAGTCACTTAACCCCAATTGCCTCAGCAAATGAAAAAAACAAACTATAAAGTCAATTATTAGAACTGGAGAGATAAAATTTTTAATTATTGATGGGACCAGCATTTTAATCTGTTGTAAAAAAAAATCCAGCAAAAGAATTCCTCTATCTTTATATTTTTGGATAGTTTCTCAGCATGAGTATAAATTGACAGTTCAAAGACATTTCTTTGATTCTAAAAATGAACACCAAGAAAAATGCTCCAATGAGTGCTCTTTTTAAAGAAAGGAAACCAATAAAAAGGTCCAATTATAAGATAAACTTTAAGAATCAAATATTAGTGTAAACTTACAATTTTGGTTATTTACGGGGGCAGAGGATCAGACACGGTATGAAAACAATTTTAAATAGCATTTAGGGTATTATGGCCACACTCTGCTCCTTTATAAATTGTCACCTGCCACAATATTTCTTCTCTTAGTGCCATAAGAGAGGTGTTTACCTATTTAGTTCCTGGGCTCATTAGAAACTGTACAGAGATATACGTAAGAACAAAGCATAGTGGAAACTGTCTCATTTAAGATATAGACATTATAATAAACTACCACTTATTAAATAATTACTATAGGTACTGTGTATGCTAGGTGCTGTGGATACTGTGTGTATGTGTGGAAACCCTGATTTGAAAGAGTTTATAATCTTGTAAACTCAATAAGTCACATATTCAAAGAAATATAATCTGAATTAGAATGCACTAGGTGCCTAGAAAAGGATGAAAAAACTGGCAAAAAAGAATGGAAGAAGCTGTGTGAATAACTCAGCTATTCTCAGCAATACAATGATCTCAGACAATTCTGAAGGATTTATGACCCCCCCCCCCCAAAAAAAAAAAAAGCTATCTACCTCTATAAAGAACTGATGTCTGGATGCTGATTAAAGCAGACTTTATTTATTTATTTATTTATTTATTTTGATTTTTGGTCTATTTCTCTTGCAAAATGGTTAATATGGAATTTTTTTTCCACAATTGAACATGCATAGATACCAAACTCCTTGTCTTCTCAAAGAGGAAGGGAATAGAACTAAAAAATGTTTCCTAACAGCAATGTCAATCCAAAAACAAAAACAAAAAAACTACCACACGGCTCCAATTGTGGAGCAACTTTTAATCCAAATTAATTTTTAAAAAACTGAACTCAAATACCAAACAAAACGATCATCCCCACATGCAAAAATTAATGGAAGGAATTGCACATGAAAATGCAAATCCCTACTCCGTAAACCCATTCAAAGCTGTCTTGACTGTTGTCCAGTGAAAGCAGAGGTGATTTGTCTTATGAGTTATATACTGTACAAACAACATGATTGAGGTCTCCTGAATAAAAATGAACATATCTAAAATAGTTATGACTTCATAAAGGAAAACAACGTTAATTTTAAAGTTTGTCAGTCATATCAATTTATCTTTGAAAAACTCTAGGGTAGGATTTTTAGATCCTTTGGTTGTGACAAAGGAAGAACTACATGCACATAGGTAAACGAATGGAAAACTAAAAGCAACAAAACAGAAATATTTTAAGATATGTTATGCTGGTAAGAGAAGGAAAGTATAATGGTTATTTCATGTTCTTAACTGTTTTTAACATAGCTTTAAAAAAAAATCTTTTACCAGAAAATGTGAGATTTACTGCAATTCAAAAGGGAAAGTCATGACAAATAACTATTATATATATATTACATATAAACTTGCTTCTATAAAGACAATGAAACTCAAAACATATGAAATTAAATTAAATTCTTATTTCTTTAATAAAAAGTTAAGCTTCATAAACTTAGTAGAGGTGAGGGTTCATAGGGATTAGGTACAGTCTGTTCACAATCTTAGGGTTCAATACAATCTTATAAAGTCAAATTTGAGCTCATATCCAAATCAAGAGTGAATCAAAGAGTCAATAGCAAGTCTGCCTTAATGAGCAGTTGGGCCCCTAAAACCAGAGACCTGAGAAGATCTGTGCAGCAGTTAAGTCAACTGCCAATACATCATGGAAAGACAAATACAAAAAAGGGGAATTTTTGCTGGGCAACTGGCACATGGAGCTTGTATTAAATGCTTGACTTAAGTATTTATCACCTGCAGGGGATTGATACCAGTGTTACCAGATTCTTCCACATAATATGTGCTGTGCTGGATCCATGAGCAGAGCATGAATGAGATATGCTTAACATGAAACACTTCTCTCATTTCCTTACTTCCTCCAAGACTAAGGCCCACTGAAGAGACATAAGGAGTCAGATCAAAAGGGATTTCTGCCTTATTTCTAAAAACACTAACACAAATAGTACAAAAGCACACAAGAGATGTGGACAGCCCAGTGTGATGCAGCACTGATGCCTGGAAGGATCCAGGTTTCCTGGGGTCAGTTGAGTGGTACCCAAAGACACACATTACACACTGACCCTGCAGAAAAAAAACTACAATTAAGCTGATCCAATGCCCCAAAGCCTGTGCTTAGGTTAATGCTCCAGGGGAAAGTTTACTGTACAATCCCTTAGATTTCTTTTAAGTATCTTAAGTGGGGATTCAGAATCCATGTTCTCAAAGAAATGATAATCAATCTACAACATTATTTTTATGGGAATGTTTTACCAACTGCAATCGCAAACAACCAAAAACTTGTAAATAGAAATTTAGACATATAGACAGAAAAGGCAACAGAATTTTAGGGAATGGGAACAAAAGTCAGTGATGTGTCCTGCTAGATGAAAAGTTAGAACTAGGACTGGAAATGCTGGTCTCACCAATTGTGGAGGGCTTTGAGTTCTCAGCTAAGAAGTATGGACCTTCATTCTGTAAAAAATCAGGAGCTACTTAAAGTTTTAGATCAAGTTTAATGTTTTTTTCAAAACATACTAGAAGAAGGAAAGAGTAGAGGCAGAGATTAGCAAGTAGAGTATTTGTGCATGTTCAGCAAGGTAGCAAAATAAGGATCTGAAAAAGGGGGTAATGACAGGGGTCCTCAGACTTTTAAAATAGGGGGCCAGTTCACCATCTCTCAGACTGTTGGAGGGCTGGACTGTAGTAAAAACAAAAACTTTGTTTTGTGGGCCTTTAAATAAAGAAACTTCATAGCCCTGGGTGAGGGGGACAAACGTCCTCAGCTGCCGCATCTGGACCGCAGGCTGTAGTTTGAGGACCCCTGACCCTAAGATTAAAGTGGGAAGGGAAGATGCACAGTCAGAATAAGTTTAGCAATAATATGGTAGTAAACCCGATTTAATCATAAGGCTATCGATGGTTGATTTGTTAAAAGAGACTTGGGGGAAATTAAGTAGCTAATTTTCTATTAAGTCTGAAATTTGGAAATCACTGAACACAATTCTATCTGAATGGTTCATCAGGCTCCTCTCTTGCATTCTCATTTCAAAATTTCCTTCATTATTAAATGGTCATTTTGTAATTTTGTCATAGATGACCTAAGAAGCCATACATATTAAAGGAGTTCTTTAAGACTTCTACAGAAGCAGGGATTCCTTTAGATAAGGATTCTGGCAGATTCTGCCAGGACAAGCTTAGCAGCTTTACCTTCATGGATGGTCTTAGGCTACTATATAATTTGGTTACAATAAAAGATTCCCCTGATAAGATAGTCCAATTTAGTGGATGGAGGGCCAGCCCGGACTTGGGTTCAGATCCTGCCCGGAACACGTTAGTAGTATAGTCACAGGCAAATCACTTACCCTCTCAAGACCCAATCTTTTTTAGAGGACTTTTCCAGCCCTTCCTTGTTGTTCATAGGGCAAAATGTAAGGCTGGCAGAACATAATGATTCTTTTGATTGCAGCCAATTTTCAATAATGGTGGACAAAAATACTGTGTCCTGGCTCCCTAGGAGCACATCACAGTCTGGTTGTTGGTGGTTATTATTACCCATGATTTCTGTGTCTCAGTACTAAATTTGAACAAATTTCAGTTCAAATGTATATATGTTTGGAGAAAAGACTTTAAGGAAGTTTAAAGCTAAAGGCTGGGAAGAAAATTCCAGTAAAGGGAGAAAGGGAAGAGAGGTATACTGAAAGCAAACCACCTATTTCTCTATTTTGCCTAGAATTGGCTGATTATTTTCCCAGAATACTTAGCTGTATAAAGTAGGTGGTCAATGTTAGTTGAACAAATACCTCTTCATCTGTGTATAGGGCTATCCACAGGTGTATTTTACATCCTGCAAAGCAATATGCATTTGCTTATATGTATATATATTGCTGAGGCAATTGGGGTTGAGTGACTTGCCCGGGGTCACAGAGCTAGAAAGTGACTAATTTGAATTCAGGTCCTCCTGACTTCAGGACTAGTGCTCTAACCACTGCACCACCTAACTACCCTACATTTGTTTATATTGGAGAACTATGTTTCAAGCCCCCCCAAAAGATTGCTTAAATACATTTCTCTGATGACTTCTCTACAGATAACTGTTTAAAACTTGGGGCCAAGTGCCTGCTACCACCCCTTTTAACATGTCTTTGAGAAGTATTCCTTTACTTTCTCTGCTGCTATCTCAGAGCCAAAAAAGTCGCTGTTGCAGGAGGAAGTTATAGACTGTAGTGATTAGGTCCACCAAATTCTTATTAGCAATAATCTTTTATTTGGTCTAACAGACCTTCCAACTCAGTCTAGATTCTAAATCTCTGAAAACTCCCCCAACATATAGTGGCCAGGTGAAACCTCTTTTTAATTCCCCAAATCAACCTTTAGACCCACCTTATTTGGCAGATGGTCTAGCTTCCCCATCTTGTGTTTTCTCTTCTTATCTTAATCTCTTATTCAGAGGAAAGGGCAGGTAATCTCAGAGGATGAAGCAGCTCCATTTATTCTAAGCTCCACTTAACACCTTCTTGGTGCCTCTGATCCAGCCCTTCCCTCCTGTGTCCACTGGGACTGAGCAACTGATTTGTCTTGCATGTTCTCAACTTCAATCTCCTCCCCCCACATGGACCATTTACCTCTGCTCATATTACCTTCCTTCTCTTAAGGGTCCCTTTTCATAGCCATGCTACCCTCCCAAACATCAAAGTCTTAGGACACTGCTAAGCTTTAATATTAGACTTTAAACTTGACTATTCCATAATTTTCCACTGACCCCCTGCTCCATCCTTGCAATTCTTTCTTCTCCAGGCTTACCTGGCCCTTTTTCTTGGTTGTTTTACCACCTATCTGACAATTAATTTTCAATTTTGTCAATTTTCTCCCATGCCTTTAAAGTTTTAAACCATGGTAGCATAAAACTGCTTTAAGACTTCTGGAACATCCTGATATAATAGTTCTCTATTAAGCTTGACTGATAAATTTCAAGAAAATTAAGCTGTTGGTTGCTACATTCATTTAGCCACTCCTCCAACCTCTGGAATCTGGTTTCAACCTCATTATTTTAATGATAATGTATACTTACTCTCCTTGGTCAACAATGACACTGACAAATCCAATGGCCTTTTCTTAAGCCTCCACTCTCCCTGCCTGTTCCACAACTTATGATTCTGCTCACCACCCTATGAAATTCCTTCTTGTTCTGGTTTAGCCGGCCCTGCTTTCTCTTGCCTTTTTTTTTTTGTCCCTGACTTGTTTGACTCTGTTGGCTTTCTCCCATCTTATAAGTACAGCTATCTCCTAGGGTTCTGTCCTCAGAATCCTGACATTCTTTCTTTTAAGCAATCTCACATACTATTATGGCTTCAAAATCAGCTCTACACAGATGACTCAAATCTATAAATCAACCCAATCTCCTCTTGGAGTCCCAGAGCTACATTTCTCTCTGCCTGCTGGATATCTCCATTAAGTTGTATTAAAGGTATATCCAAAATTTGTTGACAGTCCTGACATTCCTCTAAGTCAGCACAGGCTGGAAATCTTATTTATTTTTTTGGACTCTTTCCTCTTCCTCAATCCCTCTAACCATGTGGTTATGAACGTTTGTTAATTCTACCACTGCATTATCCCATGCACCTGCTGTTATCTCTCCTATGCTAAGCTGAGGTATTCCCATTCTCCTTGTCATTACATTAAAGTGAACTAATATTCCTAATGTACATATAAACTGTCATGTTATTGAACCTAAAGCACACAATGCAAATGCCTTCGTCTGACGTTAAAAATGCTTCACAATCTAGTGCCAACTTACTTTTCCATCATATCTGTTTCACATATGGTCTGTTTTAGTTTCAATAAACCTTGTTTAGCTGCTCCCAAGGTTCATCCAGCCCTCTCCCGTCTTCCTTGAATTTGCACAGATCATCCACAATCTTGTAATGGAATACATTTCCTGCACATTTCTGTCTGCTGAAAATTTTCTCCTTTTAAATCACTGCTCAGATGCCACCTTCTGACATGAAAAACCCTCCATGCTCTCAGCTCCCCAAAATGAAAATAACTTTCCTTCTTGAATTTTAGTTATCATTTTGAACATCTCTTTTTGCTCAAATTATATTCAATAAAATTCAACACATTTATTTAGAGACAGAATGGAACAGAAAGTAAGATTTAGAGTTAGAGGACCTGGGTTCAAGTTCTGATTTTTGTTATTTAAGACTATTTAAGTAGTCGTTTTTTTAAAGAACTTATTTATGGGCAAGATACTTTCTGTTCTGGAAGACACAAAGTACTAAAAGAGTGGTCTTGACCATCAAGGAATCTGTACTTTCTAGTCTTTCTGGAACAAGGGCAGAATTGCTTAATTATACAAAGTGCAAGGAAGGAACTTTATCTTGTAAAAAATATTGCAAAATTGTAGAGTGAACAGGTCAAAGTAGTATTCCTTAGAAGACCATGTAACAAAAAACAGGAAGCCTGAAAATACATATAAATATGTACTTATGGATGACACAGTGGATGTGGCATTAGGCCAGAGTGGAGAAGACCCAAGTTTAAACACTGCCTCAGACAAATAGTGTGATCCGGGGCAAGTTACTTAACTTCTGTTTGCCTCAGTTTGCTCACCTGCAAAATGGGGATAATACTGCTTCTATCTACTAGAGTTGTTTTGAGGATCAAGTGAGATATTTGTAAAATATCAAAGGAATTGATGAAAAAGAGGGTAGATCTAAAACTGTATTAAAAAGTGATAATCATTAAGACTATCTGCCACTGATTAAGAAACAGTGGATACCTGTGAAATAGATAAGGTACCCAATACACAGTAGTAAATGACCGTAGTAATCTGGTGCTTGATAAATACAAAGATTCAAGCTTTGGGGACAAGAACTCATTATGTGACAAAAATTGCTGGGAAAAACTGGAAAAAAAAAATGGTAGCAAACTGTATACAACATCTCACACTATATCAAGATATGGTCAAATGGATACATGATTTAGAAATAAAGGGAGATACCATAGGTAAACTGGGAAAGCAAAAGCAGTTTCTCAAATAAGAGACAATGAGCATTATGAGGTATGAAATGTTATTTTTAATTTTACTAAATTTAAAAAGGTTTTATACAAACAAACCAATGAGACCAAGATTAGAAGGAAAATAGAAAGCTGGGAAATAATTTTTGCAGCAAGTTTCTCTAATAAAGGCTTCATTTCTCAATATTTATAGAAGTGAATCAAACTTATAAAAATACAAGTCATTCCCTAATTCATATTATGGTCAAAGGATAATGGCAGTTTCCAGAAGAAATCAAAGATACTTAAATTCATATGAAAAAACATTCTAAGTTGTTGATTAGAGAAATGAATTCAAACCATTCTAAGGTACCACCTCACCTATATCAGATTGGTTAATATGACTGAAAAGATAAATGATAAATGTTTGTAGGGGATGCAGAGAGTCAAGAATGCATTGATGATGGAGTTGTGAACTGACCCAATTAATCTGGTAAGCAATTTAAAACTATGCCCAAAGGATAATAAAATGGCATACTCTTTGATCCAGCAACATCACTTAAGCTCATATCCCAAAGAGATCCAAAAAAGGGTAAAGGATTTACTTGTACAAAGCAGCTCTTTCTGTGCTGGAAAAGAAGTGGAAATTGAGGGTTGCCCAACAACAGGAAATGGCTGAACAAGTTGTGATATATGATTGGGATGGAATGCTATGATGCTATAAAAAATGATGAGCAGGATGCTTTCAGAAAATCCTGGAAATATTTACATGAACATCTGATGCAAAATGAGGTAAGCAGAACTAGGAGAATATTGAACATAGTAACAGCAATATTGTATGATGATCAAGTGTGAATGACTATTATTTTCAGCAATATATTATGGATCCAAAATAATTACAAAGGACTTATAAAAAATGGTATCTACCTCCAGGGAAAGAACTGATAAAGTGTGAATAAAGAGCAAATCATATTATTCTTCACTTCATTTTTTTTTTTTGGCGGGGGGGAAGGGAGAGGTAGTCTGTCTTCTTTCATAACATAACTAATATGGAAATATGTTTTGAACAACAGTACATGTATATGTAACACATCAAACTGCTTACTCTCTTGCTACTAAAGTAGAAGGAATTTGGAACTAATTTTTAAAAAAAATAAACATGAAAAATTGTCTTTACATATTATTAGGAAAAATATTAAAAACAACAAGAAAATGTTGGAAACAACTGATCCAGCCCAACCTCCTTATGCTAGAGGTGAAGAAACTCAGATCTAGAGAGGTTAAATGACTTCATCTGAACTAGGATATGAACCCAAGTTATCCAATTCCAAAGCCACTGCCCTTTCCACTGTATTACATTCTCAAGAATACTACAACATGCTTTATATTATATAATAGAAAAAGAGGAAGGAATTCAGAATGACTCACTGTGCCAAAGTTTATTCATTTACCTCAATTATACTGTCGCCTTGATTTATTTAATACAGCTGTTTCCTGGCTTTTTACAGTTTATGTTTATACACACACACACACACACACATATAAAAATTTGTAAAATGTATAAATATAAAAAGCTATATTGCTTTAACTGCTCCCCAGTTGTACTTTAGAATGAACTCATACTATACTATTTCCATATACAAGCTATTGTTTTTTCCCCCCAAATATGGCAACTGCTTTGCTGTCATATAATTTAGGATGTTGCTTTGTGGCACGCATCACTTCTTCACTAGCATTGTAAAATACCACTCATTAAGAGTGGTATATAATAACTCCCAACCTGCCACATCACTGACAATGTCCAAGAAGCCAAGCAGGATCATATCTCACAATCACCAATTTAACAACGCCCTTTTCTAGATCCTTTTAAATGTGTTGTCTTCTCTCATAAAAGTGTAAGCACCTTGACATCAAGGATCATTGTACTTACTGTTTTTGTGACCCTTCAAGTTATTACAATGCCCGACATATGGTAAATACTTAATGTATACTTTTATCTCCACAAATTATCTACTGAATAGCAAAAAAACTAATCAGAATAGTGCTTCTGCTAGGGAATCCAACAGTCCAATTCAATCAACAAGTATTTACTAAGGACCTATTAAATGTTCACTGAATTATCAGAGATACAAAAACAAGATAAACAGTTGTCCTCAGAGAGTTTATATTCTTCTAGAAAGACACAATACTGCAAAGTGATTAAGTTATACTATTCAACAAGGGAATCAGACAATGGTTCCCAGTAAGAAGTGGCGCATTCGCTGAGGCCCAGGTAAGAAAGCAGACTCTAGGCACAAATACATACAAAATAAGTAAAGCAGCAAATCAAATGCTAAGTTTGAGAACTTGCAAGCAGGCCAGTTTGATTACAATGATAATAAAATTACTTTGATAAGGGGTTCAGTGTGTCAGTTTAGGAAAGGTTTTAAATGGTAAACTCAACTGCATTTTTTCCTCTAAGAAGCAACAAAGATTTAACTGACAGAATATCTGGCACCTGTGTAGAGGAGAGAGTAAGAAGTGACTGAGGCAAGGAGACCAATTAGTAGGCAATAGGCATTTGTTTACACGAGAAATGATAGGTGGGTGGGAGTCATATGAGTAGGGAGATGGATGAGAGAGAGAAATTTAAAACATATTCAGTCTGAAATGGTTGTTGAGGAGAGCTGGATAGCCAAATATCATAATGATCTTTAGAAGGATGAAAAGCAGTTGTGAATCGGAATCCATGCATGCACCTGGGTATTACAAGCTCCCCTGTGGTTGGCAGTACTTGACTAATTTCTCTTTCTCCTTTCATAATATATTATGCTGTGCCACACAATGACTAACTCTTATGTTACAAGAAAAAATGGATCATTTGTCAGGATAAGTCACTAAAGAAATCAGGATGACTATTCTATTGTTTCCAGGGCAACAAGCAAAGACCCAGGGAAAATGTCTGCTGAATGGACAGTAAGATCAATATGGCAATCTAAAATGGTCAGGAGAGAGAATTCTGGGCAAGGGAAAAGGAAAGGGACACAAGGATGGCACAGAAATTTGTGTCCAAATTACAATGGTTAGTAGATATTGAGCATCCAAAGAAAAGAAAGACTTCTTCAACCTGGACTTTGTGCTAGATCTGATTTACTCCTCTGGCAATCATCTTATCTCTGTGTTTTAAGCCTTCCCTGAATGGTCAAACAGGGTTACTGTTGTTATTATCTAGCAAGGAATCTTGAATTATTCTGATGTATACATAGAGGATAAGAAGAAAATTCTTTAGATGGCATTTTATTCTTTCTGACAATTTTTTTTTCTTTTTCTTTTCTTTTTTCAATGGAAGCTTTTTATCTACAAAACATACGTAAGATTTGGAACCATGCCCAAAAAGTTATCAAACTGTGCATACCCTTTGATCCAGCATGTTTCTCCTGGGCTTGTATCCCAAAGAAATCTTAAAGGAGGGAAAGGGACCCACATGTGCAAAAATGTTTGTGACAGTCCTCTTTGAATAGTGGCAAGAAACTGGAAACTGAATGGATGCCCATCAGTTGGGGAATGTCTGAATAAGTTATGGAATATTATTGTTCTGCAAGAAATGACTAGCAAGATTATTTCAGAAAGGCCTGGAGACACATGAACTGATGCTGAATGAAATGAGCAGAACCAGATCATTGTACACAGCAACAACAAGACTATACAATGATCAATTTGATGGACGGGGCTCTTCTCAAGAATGAGATTATTCAGGCTAGTTCCAATGATCTTCCGATGAAGAGAGCCATCTACACTCAGAAAGAGGACTGAGTGTGGTTTACAACATAGCATTTTAACTCTTTTTGTTGTCTGCTTGCATTTTATTTTTTCCCCTAGTTTGGTTTGATTTTTCTTGTTCAGCAAGACAATTGTAAAAATGTGTCTGCACATAGTGGATTTAACATATACTTCTACTATGTTTAACCAATATTGGACTTCTTGCCATCTAAGGGAAGGAATAGGGGAAGGGAGGAAAACTGGTACACAAGATTTTGCAAGGATTAATGTTGAAGAATTATCCATGTATATGTTTTGAAAATAAACACTTAAATATGCAAGAAATAATTTTCAAAGTCAAACAAATATTTTTCAATAGCACTAGCATCTTGTACTTGAGTTATGCATAGGTGAAGATTTGTGGAATGATACTTGGGCCTATTTTCCATTAATACTCATGGAGTATGCATGTGTAGATACATTTTTTAAAATTCTTTTTTACATAACTGGAAGAGTAGGTAGATGAACCTCATCTCATCTCATTTTAAAAGTTTTTTTTCCACTCCAACTTAATAACTCCTTCCCCTGACTATGGCATCTTTTGCTCCTTCAAATACCTTGTGAATCAATCCTAACACTTTCACAATTGATTATGTTCCATTATGCAGATTCCTTCCATGTATATTTGTTTCATTATGCCTACTTTTCCCATCTGTTCTTTTAGTCTCTTTTCTACTTCTTCTAAAATTATACCAGAGACAATGTTAAATGTGATAGCTTAAATCCTTGCAGTCCTTTTCCATATGTATTCTTTATGTTCCCCTCCTTCTACCTTCACTTTTAAATGTCCTTGAAGTAACTGCTTAGTTAGATCTCTTGCCAACCCAAGTTTAAGATTCCACTGCTTCTTTCTTTATGAGATAATATTGATGAACTTCTATTCTTACTTCTCTGTAACTTTTACAAATGAGTTTACATTCTAAACTAGTTTGGTCTTAGTGTTGTCTGAGAAAGATGCTCATCAAGTGTTTATTTTTAATTTTGAAGATAAAAAAATACACCCCCCTTCCCCAAACATTCAAAAGACAAAAGAATATACCACAATTTGTTTCATATCACTCGATATCATACTGCTTCCAAAAAGAAGGAATGCAATAAATTCTATATATTACTTTCAAAACCATCCTCCTTAGATACTTCCTTCTAAACATTGAAACAAAACAAAACATTCCAACTTCCCTCTTTTGGCATCACTACTGCTATGCTCCTCTTCTCCAATAAAAACCAAGAAAATGGGGGGAGGTGAAGGAAGAGAGAAAAAAACCACAAAATCTTTGAAACACAGTTAAGGAAAACAAAACCATATGGTGCCCATGTTCTACAATATGTGTCTCTTTTGGGGCACATATATAATATAATGTGTCCACTGTTTTATCAAGAAGTTCATTGGAGATTTTCTGGAGAGAGAATACATTGATCAGAATTCATAAATTTTTCATTTTTGTTTGTTCATTTTGTCATTATCGTTGACAATGTTGCTCTCCTTGTATAAATTATTTTCTTAGTTCTGCTCATTTCATATAGAATTGTTTCCTCTATGCCCAAAGGACTATCAAACTGCAAAATCTTTGATCCAGCACTTTTCTTCTGCTACTTTGCCACTGTCATTACAGGGAGAAAGGCACTTACGAAGGGCGGAATGCTGTTTGATATCTATTTCAATCCACCACAGCCAAATATTTCATTAACATGGTAAGCTTAGATATAGGACTTTATGAAGATCCATGTGTTTTACAAGAAATCATTTTATCCTGTATAGAACATCCAGGTAATAATTCAATAGTAGGAGATAAGATTTCTCTTTCAAAGGAGAGCCATGGGAAATATTTAAAAAGGTTAGTCAAAGTATTGTTTTTGCCCTTCTTATGAAAATTAAACTGGCTATGATGAAATGGGGAGCAGAGGGATGGAAGAGGAGATATAAGTATTATATAACTCCTACTATGTGACAGGCATTTATCAGCCATGTGACTCTGAACAAGTCACTTAAATTCTGCCTCAATTTCCTCATCTTAGAGTTGGTGAAATAATAGCACCAACCTGCTCTTGCCCTCTTTCCCACTCTGGGTTGTTGTGGGGATAAAATCAAATACAGAGGATTTTATAAATCTTAAAAGCGCTACAAAAATGCTAGCTATTATGCATTTACACATGTGTCTGAAGGACATACTTCCCCCTTTGGAAAAGAAGGATTTTCTATATGAAATCTTCCAAACATTGGCATGAAAAATATGAACAATCATAAAAACTGTCCCCCATCTTATATATATTTTTAGTATATCACTCTATATTCATGACCAAATTTAAATTTAGATGATAAATTACTTCTTTAGAATAACAATTTAAGAGTAATGTATCTTTCAACGTTTTTTTTTGAGTTGGCATCAAAATTCCTTTTATAGAAAAGAAAGTTTGATGGCCATGAAACTTGTGTATTATTTCTTGGCTGACATGAATCTAATTATAATATGGGTGATTTGATAGTTGCATCTATAATCACAAAACCATTACAAAAAGGAATAGTGTGTCATAATTATGAATTGTTACATTACTTCTATACATGCATTGGTGCAACAAAAACTTAATCAAAATCAATTAGTGGTACAGTATAGTTAGAGCAATTTGGTTCATAGCCTCCATCTAACACTATTAGCACTCTTGGCCAACTCAATTTCCTCATCTGTTAAATGAAAGGGTTGGACTAAATGGTTTCCGATTCCTTTTAACTCTAATACTATCCCAAGAACAGTCATTATTTAATATAGCCTCCAGATTGGTGAAAAAAATAATATCAAATTATTTACCTGAAATCTCTTAACAATTATCCTAATTATGATAAAATCTCATTTATTTGATCACAATTTCCAAATTTAATTAACACATAGCTTCTAGAATAAAATTCACATTCTGATCTTGGCATTTAAAGCATTATGACTTGGTTCTGACTTGTTTCCTGTTTTATCTCATATTTACTGTTGAAAAAATGCTACCGTCTAGTAAAACTGGACAGTTAGCTGTTCTCTAAATTTGATAAGATTTCTCAACTCTATGTATTTCTATAATCTATGTCTCACCTCTCAGAACATTTATTTTCCTTTTAGCATCATCCTTCTACAAACTGACTTGAATTTGCTTATTTATATTACACTACTTCATAACATGAGGGAAAGAGGTGGTGTGGGTATAGGATCATTAGAGGATAAGATGGGAACTGGTTTCTTATTATCTTTCTATTCCCAATGCCTAGCACTGTCTCCAGTATATTTACAGAAAATATTTAATAAGTTAGAGAACTGAATCATTGTTATCATTTCAGTTCTGACTTTTTGAGATCTCATTTGGGGTTTTCTTAGCAAAGATATTGGAACTTATTTCCAGTTAATTTTTACAGATGAGGAAACTAAGGCAAATAGGGTTAAATGATTTGTAATAATAATAATTAAAAAAAAAAAAAGAATTACATCTTAAAGGAAGAGACTTTCACAAAAAGTAAGGAAGTATATTACAGCCATAAGGAATAACCAATGTAAAGGCAAAGGAACAGGCCAGATCATAAAAGGGTGGGACACAGAACAAGGTTCAAAAAGTAAGTTGGGGGGTCAGGTAGTGCAGGACTTGAAAAATTCAAAAGAGGCATGCTTTATATTTAATCTAGGATATCATTGGAGTTGACAGACTAAAAGAATCACATAATCAGATTTATCCATAAGGAAAATTATTTTGGCAGCAGCATGTATTGGATGACAGAATAGTAGTTTGGACGCTGCTGGAATAATTAGAAACCCAACTGAAGTTGTAGCAATATGAGTAGAAAGGGGTTGGATAAGAGACATGTTATGAAGGTACAAACCTAAAGATATAGCAAATTTCTTGATAAATTGGGCTAAGGAGAGTCAAAGGAGTCCAGGATAAATGTTAAAAATTATGAACCTGAGACACTAGCAAGGACAGCAGCCTCTTTGACAGAAATGGGTAATTCTGGAAAAGGAGGTATAAGAGGAAAGATGAGTTCAGTTCTAGAAATGTTAAGTTTAAGGTGTCTCCCCAAAGCTTAGTTTAAAATGTCCAACAGCCAAATGGTCATTTGGAACTGAAACCCAGGAGAGATTAGTTATTTTAACAAAATACTTAGATACCAGTTATATTTTATAATAGAGCTCAGTTTCTAACATACTTTGAAATGAGATGTTTGTTTGAAAATTTGTTGGTGACTCAGATATTTGAGATTGATTTAAAAAATTTTATTAATATTCCAAGGATATATAGCTTATTAGCATAGATATATATGTCAATATGGAAAATTCCCTAATGTCAAAAATATTTTCACCAACTGAAAAAAAATCATCACCCAAAGGCTGATCTGGTGGTAAACCCTTTTGAATTCAGTCTGGCTTAAACATGCTCTTTGCTGGGGCCATTGTTAGAAATATTTCCAATTTGTTAGGATCCACAACAATGTATAATAGCTTATCAGTGTGTGGGTAAACACTTATGACCTCCCCTCCCCCAACCTTAGTCCCTAGAACTTGAGATGGTGGTCCAGCAGAAATGGAGAAATTCCTAGTTCTGTCCTTTTTCACCATTGTTACCACCTTTAGGAAAGAGCGGTTTGACATTTTTGTTGTTCTTTTGGTTGATTTATTAAATTAAGTATATTTTTCTTTTGATTTAATTTTCCCCCAGTTACATTAAATTTTTTGAGATCTAGCTTCTCTCCTTTATCCTCATCCACAACTAAGAAATCACATGAAGTTACGCAAAACATTTCCATAAAAATTGTGAAAGAAAACACTGATCTTCCACCCCAAAGAAAATAATAAAAACCCTCAAGAAAAATTAAGTTAAAAAGAGAGGGAGGGAGGAAGAAGAAAAGAGAGAGAGAGAGAGAGAGAGAGAGAGAGAGAGAAAGCTTCAATCTGTATTCATATACAATCAGTTCCTTCTCTGTGTATGGATAAGATTTTTCATTTTAAAGTTTTTTTTTTTTAGAGAAGTCATGGATGAACTTTCCAGATCTTTTTTTCCCCCTCTGAGAGCATCCTGCTCATCATTTCCCAAAGAACAATAACATTCCTTCATAATCACATACCAGTTTTTTGAGCCACTCCCCCAATTGATGGGCATCCCCTCAATTTCCTTTTTTTTTTTTTTTTTTTTTTTTTGCCCAGGAGAGCTTCTATGAATATCTCTGTACATATAGGTCACTGGTCATTCCTCCTCCCTCCCCTTAAAAATTTTTTGGTATTTGTACCTAGCAGTGGTATTGTTAGGTCAAAGAATATGTGTGAATTTATAGACCTTTGGGTACAGATCTTGTTTTTTGATCATTTATCAATTAAGGGATGGCTCTTACTTTTTGTAAATTTTGTCTCAATTCCCTCCATGCTTGAGAAATTAAGCCTCATCACAGAAACTTGCTTCAAAATTCTTTTTACAATTACTATTGCTAACTACATTTCCCCCCATTTATTCTTTCTCCCCTTTCATCCTGTTCCCCTCAAAAGTGTTTTGTTACTGACCATGCCTTCCCCCAATATTCCCTCTCTTTTATCACCATTCCTCCTCTTTCCCATATCTAATTCCCCTCCTATTTTCCTGCAGGTTAAGATAGATTTCTATATCCCTATTGAATATGTATGTTATTTCCTATTTGAGCCAATTCTAATGAGAAAAAAACATTATTCCTTCAAATTCAATCCATGCTCTCTGCCCATAGATACTCCTGTCATAATGAGAAACTTCTGTTTATAAGTAACATCCTCCCATGTAGGAATGTAAACAGATGAAACAATTAAGTCTCTTATGATATCACTTTCCTGATTACCTCCTTATGCTTCTCCAGAGACCTGTATTTGAAAATCAAATTTTCCACTCAGTCTTTTTATCATGAATGCTTGAAAATTCTCTATTTCACTGAATAACTACCTTTTCTTCTGAAGGATTACACTCAGTTTTACTGAGGAGGTGATTCTTGGTTGTAATTTTAGCTCCATTCAAGTCCTCTGGCCCTTTCATATAGAAGCTGCTGAATCTTGTGTTATCAGACTGTAGCTCCACTAAACTTGAATTGTTTCTTTCTGGATGCTTGCACTATTTTCTCCTTGACCTGGAAGTTCTAGAATTTGACTATAATATTCCTGGGAGTTTTCATTTTGGGATCTCTTTCAGGAGGTGATCAGTGGATTCTTTCCATTTCTACTTTACCCTCCCCTTCTAGAATATTTTCCTTGTTTTCCAGTTTTCCTTGACAATTTCTTGAAACATGATGTCCAGGATCTTTTTCTGATCATGGCTTTCAAGTAAACCAATAATTTTTAAAATTATCTCTCCTGGATCCATTTTCCAGGCCAGTTGTTTTTCCAATGAGATATTTTACATTTTTTTCTATTTTTTTTTTGTTCTGCTTTATTGTTACCTTAATTTCTCATAACGTCATTACCTTCCATTTGCTCAATTCTAATTTTTAAGGAATTATTTTCCTTAGTGAGCTTTTGTACCTCCCTTTTCAATCGGCTAATTTTGTTTTTAAGGCATTCTCCTCCTTTAGCCTTTTGAATTTCCTTTTGCACCAGTCTCAATTCTTTCCCTATTTTTTTCTCCTCCCTTACTTGATTTTTAAAATCCCTTTTGAGCTCTTCCATGGCCTGAGCTTAATTTTTTTTTTCTTGGAGGCTTTGAATGTAAGAACTTTGACTTTGTTTTGTTCTGAATGTATGTTTTGATCTTCCTTGTCACCATAACACAATTTATTGCTTTTGGGAAAAATTTGTGTTAAGGCTAGGAAAAAGGGAAAGGATTCTTTTCTCATTCCTCAAATGCCTCCTTCCCCCATCAGCTTTCATTGTTTCTAATAATTATAAATCTTTATATTTTGTTCTAGGCTTAGAAGCATAAACATTTTTCCGTTATAGAAATATTACTTATACATTTGCTTACCAAGAATTCTGGTCTACAGTAGATTTGCAACAAATTCGGAGGGATGAGGTGATAGGTCTATTGTTAGGAGGCACCCTGACATAATAAAAACTCTTAACAAGCAAAGCAAAAATTTTGTTATTGTATGTCCATTTAGCACTGTGACATGGTTATAGATGGTAATGACAGTAATAATCACCATTCTTAATTCCTAAATAATAATTAAAGATTAAATTATAATTCTTGACTTCTTTTTTAATGAATAAAAGTGAATGCCAGATGGGTGCTTCAGGAGATAGTGCTGGGCCTGGGTGTTAAACCTCAGTATATCTGAGTTAAGACCTCAGTTTAAATCTGGTTTCAGACACTTCCTAGTGGTAACCCTGGGGAAATTACTCCCTACCATTTGACTTGGGTTCCTCACTAGTAAAACGGGGTTAACAATAGCATTTTTCAAGATTGTTGTGAGGATAAAATGAGAGACCATGTAAAGTACTTTGAAAATAATGTGCTATATAAATGCTATTTATCAGACAGTAATAAGGATGGTGAGAGGAATGTATAACATCCCACAGGTGGATGGAATGAAGGAAATGAAGTAGTCTGGAAGAGAGAATATTTGGAGAATATACAATAGCAATCTATTTATTTGAAAGGTGGTCAAATGGGAGATATACATACTACCATTACTTGGTTGGATGGCAGAGAAAGGAACAATGGGAAATCACTGAAAGGCAAACTTAAGTGTAAAAAAACTACAGAAACTAACAGCTGTCAAAAGGGAATGAATGAGCTGCCTTAGGAGATAAAAGAGTAAGAAAGGATTCTTGATATTGAACTAAAAGGCTTCTCAAGTCTCTTTCTAGAACTCAAATTGAGCGATTTTCCCTTTTGCCTACATTGCTATCTCTAACTCCAGAACCCAGGTCCATCTTCCAGACATGTTTTAATAACTGAGAGAGGTAGAAGAGGGTAGCAATTGTAGAGATCTGACTAGGAGTTAGGGAGGTGTCCAAGGTATTGGCAGCTAGGGATAGGACTTCAGGAGCACTGAAGGGCCAAGCCTTTGGCCTTGCTTGTCACGTTAACTATAATTATTTTTTAAATTCTACAATTTGGCCATCATCATGGAGATCTTCCTGCAGAGACATGCCTTTTTCCATACCCAGGGAAGACATCATGATGACACTTTAACTAAATCTTTTTCTTTAGCACATTATTCAGGCTGCAGGTGATAGTAACCACTAAAGAAGAGCAAGAAAAAGTGGTTACAGGGCCAAATGTCTGTTGACCTCTGTCAAATGCCGCATTAACTGCTGTGGATCTTTGGAGCCATACCCTAATTTGTAGCCTTCTTTAATAGAAATGTTGCCAGATTTTTAGAAGATTTTCCAAGGGCAGCCCTCTTTGTAGTGGTCAGAAACTGGAAACTGAGTGGATGCCCATCAATTGGAGAATGGCTAAATAAATTGTGGCATATGAATATTATGGAATATTATTGTTCTGTAAGATGATTTCAGTGGGGTGATTTCAGAAAGGCCTGGAGAGATTTGCATGAACTGATGCTGAGTGAAATGAGCAGGACCAGGAGATCATTATATACTTCAACAACAATACTATATGATGATCAATTCTGATGGACATGGCCCTCTTCAACAATGTGATGAATCAAATCAGTTCCAATAGAGCTGTAATGAATTGAACCAGCTACACCCAGGAAAAGAACCCTGGGAGATGACTATGAACCACTACAAAGAATTCCCAATCCTTCTATTTTTTTCTGCCTGCATTTTTGATTTCCTTCACAGGCTAATTGTACACTATTCAAAGTCTGATTCTTTTTGTACAGCAAAAGAATTGTATGGACATGTATACATATATTGTATTTAACTTATGCTTTAATATATTTCATATGTACTGGTCAACCTGCCAACTGGGGGAGGGGGTGGGGGGGAAGGAGAGGAAAAATTGGAACAAAAGGTTTTGCAATTATCAATGCTGAAAAATTACGCATGCATATATCTTGTAAATAAAAAGCTATAATAAAAATTATATATATATATAATAAAAGATTTTCCATGGGGAGAAAAAAAACCCTGATGTTTAAAACAATAAATTAACTTTTGTGAAACATCTCATTCCTTGATTTTTGAACCTAGAATCTTAGAAGGTAAAAGAATTCTTCATATTACTGATAAAAGTAAGGCTCAGTGGATAAAGTTCTGGTCCTGGAGAAGTCACAACTTCTAGCTGCCTTAATCTACCAAAGAGGGAAATGACAAACCATTCTAATATCTCTGCCAAGAAAACCTTATGAGAGAGAATTATGAAGACAAGGTGGATAGAAGCATATAATTCACTTTTTGGGGGTTTTTCTTTCTTGTGGCTTTTTCCTTTTTGTTCTGATTTTTCTTTCACATGACTAATATAAAAACGTCTAAAATGACTATACATGTATAACTTATATCAGATTATTTATTGTCTAGGAGAGGGGGGTATGAAAGGAGGGGAAAAATTTGGAGCTCAAAATCTTATTAAAACGAACACGACAACAATTTTTTACATGCAACTAGAAAAATAAAATACTATTGGGGGAAAAAAGAAAACCTCATGGAAATTATATGAACATAAACATAAAACACTTTTGATACAAATAAAGTCAGATCTAAACAAGTAATATTTATTCTTCATGAGTAAGGCCAATAATTTTTTAAAATGACAACTTTAATTTATTCTGTGTTTTCCCAATTAAATTGCTTCAAAAATAATTTTATTAAGTTAGAAAAATAATAAGTTCATTTGGAAGAGCAAACAGTCAGGAACTTTAAAGAAAGGGGAAAAAAGATGTCAAGGAACTAGATTCAGCAATATTAAACCTTAAAACTATATTATGAGGATATGGTTGAACGAATTCAGAAAATTAAGAGAAAAAAAACTTTCATAAATAATTTCTCAGATAGGATGTAAAATGGGTGGGAATGTTGCTATGGTATAGGAAATAATGAGCTGGCAGACTGGGAGAAACATGGAAAGATTTCAACAGATGAAGGAAGACACTAGCCACCTTCAAAGAAACAAATGATAGGAGCAAATAAACAGTATAGTCCTTATGTGTGTATGAGTATATGACTATGTTTACAGATATCTATGTATACATACATATACAAACATTTATATATGTATATGTATTTATACACACACACACATGCTTAATTATATCCTTTTGTAGTGTGGTAGAGGAAGGGAGTAGAAAAAAAGTACACAGCAGAGAACAAAAGAAAACCAACAAGAAAGTAAAGAAAGTTGGGCAGCTTTGAAAACATGTAGCTTCTATTATGTAGGTTTTCTTGAAATGGCAATTTTTTGTTTTATGTTGAATCCTCTATAATAGTCTTGTGTGGAGGGCAACTTTTTTTTTCTTTTAGTATTTAAATTAAAAAAAAAAATCCCCATAGATATTGTGGTTCATGCAGTCATGAAGAGTCAGCCTGATTAAATAATGGAACAAATAAAGGCAAAATTAATTGAAATGACTTCCTAAAAGTCACAGAACTCCTCTTAGAACTAGAACTCTTGGCTCCTGCCTTCTATCTTTAGAGTTCTTTGTGAGGTATGAAAGCTTGAAAACAATTACAAAGTAGATGCCCAGTGTGAGTTAAACACAATGTGGTACTCTTACTGTACCAATAAGAAACAACGATGATGAACACAGAGATGCCTGGGAAGAAGACATATGAATGATTTAAGGTGAAATGAATAAATCAGAAAAATAATGTAGACCAGCAGCTCTCAAAATTTTCTGATCTCAGTACTCATTTACACTTTTAAAAACTGAGGAAGCCACAAAGAGCTCCTGTTTATATGTATTTATATCTAGCTATATTTATCATAAAAAAATTGAAACATCTTAGTGTTATGATGAAAATAATTTTGATCTTGTGGTCTCAATGAAAGGGTCTCACCTTAGATCATACTTAGTAACCACTAATTTACAAAGTGATACTAAAAATGCAAATTAAAAAAAAAAAAAAAGAATATTGTGAAATCGTACCTTCTTCAATTCTTTGCAAAAGTGGAGTGCTACTGGCATGGAACACTATATATACTATCAGATTTAGTCAATGTGTTTGCCAGCTGCTCTCTCCCCTCTTTTTGGTTCTTTGAAGCAGTGATGAGGAAGGAATATATTTAAGAAATGATAGAAATTTAGATGAAGTAAAAACAAAAATAGCAATAAAATTTAAAAAGAAGATAGTCAATTATTCAATTTAAAAAACAAACTATACAGCCTAACTATCTGAACAAGAATCAGTCCACAGTAATACCCAACAAGTGGTCTTCTAGCTTTCATCTCAACAACTCAAATGAAAAGGACTTCAGCCCTTAGAAGTATATAAGGTACTAGTTTTTCTTTTATAGGTCAAAGTGGAATGGGGCAAATTGAAAACAAATTATATATATATTCCCCCTCAACCCTCTCCTCCACTATGTACTATATTCCAAGGGACTATATGCCTTCTAAAGGGGACAATGAATTTAATAGTATATTTGTCCTGTTTAAAACCAAAACCTCCAAATAAGTACAACTGTTTCAAAATTTATTTCTCTTAGTGAGAAAGCCTGTTTCTTATTTCTTGTTCTCTAATCGCTCTTAAAATAAATAAAAACCATACTGATATGGAGAACAACGCCCAATAGAAACAAAAGAAATTAGAGGATATTCTAAAGGAGGATATTTCTCCTTCTCCTCTGCCTTAAGCTTATGTTAAAGGCCACAACAGTAAAACAGCAATATACTCTAGTATGAGGAACTAGGTCTAATATTCTTCCATTTGCTTCAGCAGGTAAACTATCTTCTGATCTATTTCTTACTACTTGGACCTGGCTTTTCTAGATGTTCACTTATTTAGAAAGTCACTTTCATGTCCATACATATAACTATGAATTCCTTTGCAACAAATCACTCAATAATTCAAAACAATGTAAGTTCCTAAATGGCAAGGAGTTTTATTTTTGTCTCCAAATGCTTAGTAACTAGAAGAGTACCTCACAACAGGACAAGGATAGAGGCATTGATATTTTATTAATAAGGGAAGTCCTGCATGATAGAGATTCTCTCTACCAAAGTGTGCAAGCACCAACTCTGCAATTTAGTCTTGAAGATATTTGCTTAGAGTTCTGAGATCTGAAGTGATTTCTTGGGGGTCATACAGCCAGTATATGTTAAAGGCAAGACTAGGTTTTCCTGACTTCAGGACTAGATTTCTCTCTCCATGAAACCTTAATGACTTTTATTTGATATACAATAAGAATGAAACATTTGGAACCTGAAATGTTAAAAGGAGTGAATTAATGCATTTTTAAAGGACATGTATGGTTATATAGAAAAATCTGTTTTATTATTTACTCTATAGAAAAGTCTAGAACATTTTCTTGTAGTTCCTAATAAAATATAATATGGTACAGAGTCTTGGCTTGGAGTCAGAGGACTTGAGTTTGGTACCTATTTACTTACAATGCGACTTTCATTTGGCCTATCTTTCCTGGTCTCTGGAGTAAAAAATTCTTTCAAGTCCCTTTCCAAATCCAGGTTCTATAAATGGATATTTATAATAAATAATATTTCCAAGTAATGAAAATATTGGACTTGAATAAATTCTCTAATGAATATCCATTATTTTTGTGCTCTAAATTTCAAACAGTTGAATAGGAATTAATTCTACAAATAAACTAAAAATAAAAGTCATCACACTAGATAGATGCCATGTTATGCATTAAACAAAGATGTTAATAATTAGACTGATTAAATATGTAGCAATTTGTGAAATAGCTGACTCAGATAATGCTAATATACTGTATCCTATTATAACAGCTTTTAACTTGCTCTTTCTACTCCATATACCGATACTGAAAAAGTAGAGTTCAAAGAGATTTTCAAGTACTTTAAACTGGATATTGAATTTAGCTCTAAGAACTGGCCCCTACAATTTTCTGATTAAATTGCTTCTCTGGAAATGTGGCAAAGTTTGGAGGGAACCACAATATGTATGCAAGGATGGCAATTCTAAGGTTCCTTTATTAAACAGTGACTTGGTGTGAACACCTGTAGCTGTTATTTAGTAGTCAAGACAAAATGAACATGAAAGCTTTTTTGCCTTTAGGATATTCTAGGAGTTATGGATCTAGAAGAAATTAGGATATGTACTGAAGAGACAAATCATTAAGCATATACTATTAAATGGATACTGGGCAACTAGAGACATAGGAGCAAAGGCTACCCTAATGTTCCTTATAGTTAACAGCCCTTTTCTGTAATATATTAATTTAACAATACATGCTCGTGCACACTTCCCTTTCCCAAACCCTTAATTATTGCTAGTTTCAACAAAAGTGAAGGACATAAATAGAAAATAAAAGACAAGCAGTGTACAGCATAGAATGATAGACTTGGAGCCAGAGAAAACTGGGTTCAAACTGTTCTAACACTTGCTGTTTGTGGCCAAGCTCATCAGCCTCTCTTGCCTCAGGTAAGGTCATCTCTTATAGAAAGCACTTAAGAAGCCATCTTGGCCTAATTTTTAAAAAACCTTCCTTTCCAAGGGGCTTGAAGATAAGATGCACGCATTCTAGTGACCCTTTGCCTTCTCCCTCTGTAGCCTCAAATTGCACCCTCTTGTAAGTTTATGAAGAACTGTTATGAATGTCAGTCACTATCTTTTCTTAGAAACAGCAATATGTATTGTTCAGACAAGTTACCACAAATAGTAAGAATAACAAATAATCTTAAAAGGTTGAGAGGATTACAAATAGGCCCCAAACCCAGAGTTCAAATCCAGTCCCAGACACTTCCAAGTTGTGTGATCCTAGACAAGTCCCGTAACCTCCGACTGCCTGACAAAAGGATAGCCCAGAGAAGGAAATGCCATCCCAGATCTCTGTCAAGGAAACCCCAAGGACAGTTGGTGCCCAGGATTGCCGATTCTTGGACATAACCGACCAACTAAACAATTTACAGTTGAAGAAACTGAGGCATGCTTGGTTACATGATTTGCTCAGGGTAAATGCCTGAGGCCGAATTTGAACTTAGGTTTTTCAGACTCTGGACCCAGAGCCTATTCACTGAACCACCTTGCTGCTCATAATTACCCACATAGTTAAGAAAATGCCTAGCACCCACTGTCATGGGAATTTAAATGTCAGTTTATGTTGTGATTTGAACTATCTAAAACAGGAGATGTTAAGGAAACTATAAATCTTTATAGCAAGTATTCATCACTGAAAGTTAACTAATGCAAAGGACAGAATGTTAAAATGGAAATGTAAACAACACTTAGCAACATTAAAAAGTTCAAAGGAGGAACTATTATCAAATGAGATAATACAGAAGTTTGTTGCCTTATTTGAAATATACTACCAAATTACGCAAATTAAAGAGGGAGAAGGGAAGAGGACTCTACAAGAGAGCTTAACCTTTACTTCTATTGAGTCCTATTTATATCTTAGATAGAACCTTCAACATTATATATTAAAAAAAAAAAACTCCGTTCCTAAAGAAATATGGAATTTTAAAATTTGTCTACCAAGAAGTTATCTAACAAATGTATAGGCTGGGATTGACTGCCATTAGAAAATGTACAGGCACAGGGCAAAATATGTTAATTTATTTCCTAAACAAGTTAAAAAAAAAAAAAAAGACATTGTTAACTGAAAAATCAAATTTTAGAGCAGAGCTGGCTTATACCTTAGAGGCCATTGGATCATATTTCCATCATTCTAAGTAGAAAGTGTCCAGCTACTTTTAGAAATTCTCCCCATTAATTTGGAATCACATACATTTACACACTTTGCTTCTAAGTCATCCCACTTGTGTTTTAGAAGTGATTTTTCATGGCTATTCAACTGGAGTATCTAAAAGTATTTATGAGATGGGAGAAGAGTCTGAGAAAAATTAAGTAAATTTTAGAGTCATCAAGGTTAGCCACAAAGCAGGTCTTTAGCAATCAAATCTTCTGTTCTTCCTAGTATAGCACACTGCTAAAGCCAAAATACAATGGAAATCTGTTATTTTAGGAAGAACCTGAGAACTTTGGTTCAAATTCTGCCTCCAACACTTCTAACCAGGGGAATACTATGTAAATTACTTTACCTCCCAAAGCCTCTATGAGGGGGGTGAACATGACTTTTCTTTCAAGTTCTAAATCTACAATCTTCTGTAGAACCTTCTGTACCCTGCAACATGGTAAACCTAATGGAATCAAAGTAAAATAATATACTTATTTCATAACTTAGTGGCTTCTGTGACTGAATCACATGCAAGACACTAGACACATGCACCCTTTTACCCACCATTTATAAGGGAAGGTACTTATATTTTACTTAAGAAAGGTATCAGACATAAAGATTATAAATAACAAAGCTCACAAAAACATGATTCAAGTCAAGTGTACAAATCAAAATAAATTCAGTAGGGAAAAAAAAAGTATTCTCACCCCCAATGGTACTCTCTTGAAATTCATGAAATTGGCCCTTCACAAATCGAAGTACAAGACTTGATTTTCCAACAGCAGATTCGCCAAGAAGTACTAGTTTAAACTGGCAAATTTTATTCCCAGTATTTGGCCCATTGGGTCTTGTTGCTCCTCGATTAGCCATGTCCAAATTAGAATAAAGTCCCTAACTTCAGGTTTTTAAATGGTAGACTTCCAGGATGCAAGTGTCAATATTTTTCTTTCTACTGGCAATAACCTGTTAATCAAAAGCACAATGAATATCAAGTTATTAATGTAGGAAATTATAAAACATGAAATAAAAAAATCTTTAATGACTATAGTTTAATACTGCATGACATTTAACTTGATTTTCTGAATTTTATTTATTTAGAACGTTTTACTAATTTTAACTCCACAATTAAAAGTGTTAAAGATTATACTTTTTGAAAATCACCTCTGTGCTATTGTTGGGGCATTTTATTGCTACGAAAATGTGTTTAGCTTTTTATCAATAATTGCAGATAGATTGCTACAGATACATTTTCAATAATATCGTGTACAACAAATATAATAAACATATAGTTTACAAATTTTAAAATCACCTAGGAGTATAGGTAGTACAGTGGTTTAAATAAAATTATTCTGTTAGAAAACCCACTCCATCCTATTTCTTTTCTCCTTACAAACTATTTCTTAAACTTAAGTATATTAGTGAACAGCATTATTTGAGGATGACAGCAAAAATTTTTCTTCCAACTTTAACCCCAGACCTGTTACCTTCTCTACATAGGATACTTGGGAAGTTATTGAACTTAGATACCTCTAAGTATTTTTGAGGCACTGTTCTAGTAAGTCTTGCATTTAAGCACTGTTCAACTCCTACTCTCGATGATGAATAAATATTATCTCTTGTTCTAAGAAGACAGCCAGGTAGTTTAGTGTATCTAATGCTGAGTCTGGGGTCAGGAAGACCTGAGTTCAAAGCCAGTTCAAATCCTTAGACACTCACTAGTTGTGTGACCATAGCAAATCACTTAACCTGTTTGTCTTAATCCACTGGAGAAGGAAATGACAAATCACTCCAGTATCTTTGCAAAAAAAAAAAAAAAAAAACCAAAAAACACACAGGGTACCTAAGAGTCAGACATAACTGAAAAACAAATTGTTCTTAGTCCATAAAACCATGTGGAATCATCTATCTACAAAAATTATTCTTAACTAATGGGACTTACTTAGGTGTCCACATGATGGGGACAATGATTAAATGCTAATGCAATAAGTAGACTTAAAATGCAGTAACACACCTATCTAGGACATGACGGCGGTAACCGAAACACTCCCACATACTGTGCTATGGTTTGTCAAACTACACATTAGATTACTGAGCAAGGATGCTGTTTAAACTTGTTAGTTATTTAACAGTAAGCCCTTTGAGGGAGAGGAAGTTTTTTGGTCTATATACATACAGTGCCTAGCAAATAGAAGCACTTGTTAAATGCTTCAAGTCAAGTCAACAAACATTTATTCACTATCTACTATCTGTATATTAGGTGTTTAATAAATGCTGGCTTAATTATCAGATACTCTGCTAAACTGGCATAAAAAAATCTCAGTTGGAATACTTAAAGATGAATAAATTACTGTGGTAGTTCCAAAACTTACCTAAAAAAAGCCAGATTCATATAAAAAATCAACCTAGGCCTTTTAGACTGTCAGTAACTAGTTATTAAGAGCTAACATTTCTGTAGCAGTTTACAAATAAATACCTCATTTTATCTCGACAACCTTGAATTGTCAGGTGTCACTATTCCCATTTTATAGACAAATAAAACGAAGCTAGAGAACTTAAATTTCTCCAACTGCTAGTCCCATTCGCTATCCACTATTTGACCTAGAAGCTTCAACACTTTGGGACTTTAAAGGCATTCTAACTGACAAAAAATGGAGGTTTGCATTTCATACTGTGACTTTTGATATTTTAAGTTTACTGTTTTCTAGTTAGCAAAAAAGTTTATCCGAAAGATTTAATTCAATGTAATTGGGTGGCTGGACAAGATTAAGTACAAATAAAGACAGGCTACACAAGATATGGCTCTCACAACACACCCCTCATCGCTACAAGAATATTTAAATTATTTATCATAATATTTTAAGAATGCAAAAGATGGCTAAGTGGATGATAACTTATCATAGGTATTTCCTCCCGCCCCCATTCCAGCAGATTTTAAAAACAAGTTCTAAAAAAATAGACAAAGTAGGAATCGCTAATTTTTTCAGTCCATAACAATGGCCAACAATGATATAGCATTTTAAGGTTTGCAAAGCACTTTTACAAATATTACCTCATTTGATCCTCAAACACAGACCAGGATAGCTTATCTAGAATTTCTTTAAGCACCACAACATTAAAAAAAAATCTTTCTAGAAGGGGTGTGGAGTCAGCATTTCATCAGTGAGTAAACTGGGTGTTTGCGCTCCACCTCGGCAGAGGGAACTCCCCCACGGAGCGCCCCGAGAGGGCTCATTTTTTAAAAAACCCACGGGGTTCGCGCACAAAGCAAGTTTTTGGCATCACAGACCACACCGTTTTTCTCCAAGTCCCCCCACCCAGTTGGGGTTCCGCAGAGCCTTCCCCCTACAGCCCCTCCCAGCCCGGCAATCCGCCCCGTCCCCATTTTGCACAGAAGGAAACTGAGGCCCGGAGAGATCGGGGGCGGAGCATTGCAAGGGTCCGTCGGCTCCGGCTCCGCGCAGACACAGGGCCCGCACTCCGCGTCAGCCCAAAGGGGAGCCCAACAGGTGGACCAGGAAGCGCGGGCCGGGAGGCTCCGGGGACTACTCGGGGAGGTTCGGTCGGCCCATGGCGCCCTTCCCGACCCGGGCCGGGGAGGGCCTCGAGCCACCATCTTGGGCCGGGAGCGGGGACACCGGTCGGGCCGGGCCTGCCCTGGGGCCCGTGGCCAGCTCGGGACGGCGCGGCCGAGTTCGTTACCTGGCGCGGCGAGGCCGGCGACTCCTCAAGGACGAGGCCCGGGGCCGGCGTCTCCTCTGCGGCCTGGCTGCGCCTCCTCGCGCCGCTCCCTCCCTCAGACTGGCCGGTGCGGGGCTCGCGCCGCTGGGGCCGCCCCTGCCGGGCTCCGTCCCCGCCTCCCGCCGCTCCTCCCCCTCGGCCGGAGCCGGGCGCCCACGGCCGCCGCCGCCGCCGCAACCGCTTCCTCCTCCGCCCCTTCCTCCTCCGGCTCCCCCGGGCTCAGCCGCCGGGCGCCTTCCGAAACCAAAACACAAACACCAGTTCCAGCGCGGCCGCCACTTCCGCCCCCCCGGCGCCGACCCCGCCGCCGCCGCCGCCACGTCCGCGCACGTAGCGCGAGCCGCTTACGTCACTTCCTTTTCCCCGGGCCCGCCCAACGCCTCCCATTTCTCCCTTCAGCTCGTCTCGGCCCCGCCCCTCCCGGGCCCGGCCTGGCTCTCGCCGGCTTGCTCCTCCGCCCTGCCGCGGCGGGCCGGAGCTTGGGGCAGCTTGGCGAGCGCTCTCGGGCTGCTCGGGCCTAGGCTCGGTCCTGCGGGGGAGGGGGAGGGGGAGGGGGAGGGGGAGTCCCAGGCTTCCCCAGGGCCGGCCGCCGCGGCACGCCCCAGGCAGGCCTTTGCGCGGCGCCTTAACGCGCTACAGGCGCTCCCCCACTGTAACGTCCGGCGCTCCTCACCCGGCAGGTGCCGTTATCAGCTCCGCGAAACAGGCCGCGGATGGCGGAGCGACCAGTGCGCTTAGTGTCTGAAGTCAGGTTCCAACTCCCTGCCTCCCACTGCGCATCCGCCAGGCCCGCGGTGGGAGGCCGGCCGGCCCTGCCTTCGGGGGACGCACTAATGGGGGAAGGCCGTGAGCTACGGAGCCCCGGGCTGGTCGGGGGCCGCGCCCTCCGCGGCTGCTGGGGGGGGGGGGAGGGGGGCGTGCCCGCTGCCCCGCGGAACGGAGTCGTTCTCCGAAGCCCGGAAGTCGGGGAGCCGACGGAGCCCGTCAGTGCCTCTAGTGCCTAGGACGGGCAGGGTGTGCCTAGGGTGTGCAAGCATGGCCAGGGTGTTCAGGGTGTGGCCGGGGTGTGTAGGGTGCAAGGGGTGCAAGCCTGGCTAAGGTGTGCAAGGTGTGGTGAGATTGTGCAAGTGTGCCCGGGGTGTGTAGGGTGCAAGGTGTGCAAGCCTGGCTAAGGTGTGCAAGGTGTGGTGAGATTGTGCAAGTGTGCCCGGGGTGTGTAGGGTGCAAGGTGTGCAAGCCTGGCTAAGATGTGCGCAAGTGTGCCCGGGGTGTGTAGGGTGCAAGGTGTGCAAGCCTGGCTAAGGTGTGCAAGGTGTGGTGAGATTGTGCAAGTGTGCCCGGGGTGTGTAGGGTGCAAGGTGTGCAAGCCTGGCTAAGGTGTGCAAGGTGTGGTGAGATTGTGCAAGTGTGCCCGGGGTGTGTAGGGTGCAAGGTGTGCAAGCCTGGCTAAGGTGTGCAAGGTGTGGTGAGATTGTGCAAGTGTGCCCGGGGTGTGTAGGGTGCAAGGTGTGCAAGCCTGGCTAAGGTGTGCAAGGTGTGGTGAGATTGTGCAAGTGTGCCCGGGGTGTGTAGGGTGCAAGGTGTGCAAGCCTGGCTAAGGTGTGCAAGGTGTGGTGAGATTGTGCAAGTGTGCCCGGGGTGTGTAGGGTGCAAGGTGTGCAAGCCTGGCTAAGGTGTGCAAGGTGTGGTGAGATTGTGCAAGTGTGCCCGGGGTGTGTAGGGTGCAAGGTGTGCAAGCCTGGCTAAGGTGTGCAAGGTGTGGTGAGATTGTGCAAGTGTGCCCGGGGTGTGTAGGGTGCAAGGTGTGCAAGCCTGGCTAAGGTGTGCAAGGTGTGGTGAGATTGTGCAAGTGTGCCCGGGGTGTGTAGGGTGCAAGGTGTGCAAGCCTGGCTAAGGTGTGCAAGGTGTGGTGAGATTGTGCAAGTGTGCCCGGGGTGTGTAGGGTGCAAGGTGTGCAAGCCTGGCTAAGGTGTGCAAGGTGTGGTGAGATTGTGCAAGTGTGTCTGGGTGTGCATGGCGCGCCTAGAGTGTAGTACAAGGCATGGCTAGGGGGTTCAAGGTGTGCCTAAGATGTGCAGGGTGTAGCAAGAGTGTGCAAACATGGCTAGGATGTACAGGTGTGACTAGGGTGTATAGGGTGCAAGGCCTAGCTAGGGAGTACAAAGGGTGCCTAGGGGTATAAAGCACTGCACATTCCTTAATCATTTCCCAGAACCAGCTATTCCCCAGCTTCTTTGTACTTATCTTCATTAGATTGTAAACTCCTGGAGGGTCTGGGACTGTCTTTTGTCCATTTTTTGGTAGCCTCTAGCCAATTTGCAGTGTCTGGCACTTAGTAGTTGCTCAATCAAGATTGATTATGGATAAAAAGAGGTATAAAAAACCTGACCTTATTAGCTAGGAGGATTAACAAGATTATAGAATTTGAAATCTGATAGGGCAGACTGGAGGTCTTGTTTATCCCTAGAGCTAAAGGAACCCCTTCATCTGCTGGGGTAGACTAAATGCATGCAAATGCCTTCCAAGATACCACCCCCCTCCCTCAGTCCGGTCACTCAGGCCCGCACCCTTGGTGTTATCTTATACTCCCCACACTCACTATAGAAATACATTATTTATCTGTGACTTGTCTTTTCTGTCTTTGTGACGTTTCTTTTACATACACACGATCAGATTTTTCTGGCTTCTTTCAAGACAACTGAAACCTGATATATGTGTATATGCATACATACATACACATAGACGTCGGTACATATGTATATGTAATATGTATTCACTTAGCTACCACCCTAATTTATCACTTCTTTTCTGACTATTGGAAATAGCCTTCTAATTGGCATCCCTGCCACTGTTTATTCTTTAATTCAGTTGTCAAAATGATCTAACAATAATCATCCGCTTCTGTCAGGTGCCTATTATCTGTAGGATCAAATATAAATCCCATTTGACATTTAAAACTCTTCATATCCTGGCCTTTTTATATGTTTCTCATCTTACATTCTGCTGATCTACATACACTATATGATCTGACCTTATTGATCTATTTACTGTTCCTTGTAAATATGACACTCTACCTCCTGTCTCTGCATTTGTGTTGGCTGATCTGCTTGCTTACTTTTGATTATTAGTTTTTCAGGCTTCCTTCTAGACTCAGCTCAAATCCCACCTTTTGTAGGAGCCTTTTCTGATTATCTGCTACTACCTACATATCTCAGATTACTCTCCATCTATTCTTTATTTTGTATCTGCTGCTGCTGCTGCTACAACTATCACCACTACCACCATTACCATCACTACTATTACCACTACCCAATGCTGAAAATAGCTAGAATTTATTTAATTCTCTTTAGCATTTGCAAAGTAATTGCTTATTCAATCATGTTCAACTCTTTACAACCTCATAGAGCATAGCTTGCCAGGCTCTTCTTTCTCTCCCCCACTAGCTCTCAAACTCTTTCCAAGTTTATGTTCATTGTTTCTATGACACTATTAATTCGTCTTGTCTTCTCTCCTGTCCCCTTCTCCTTTTATCTTCAATTTTTTCCAACATCAGGGTCTTTTCCAATGATTCCTGTTTTCTCATTGTAAGGCCAAAATATTTAAGTTTCAGTTGAAGTATTCCAGAATTCAGCTTCTAGTGAATAGCCTAAATTAATTTATTGATAGATCCCCTTGTTGTCCAAGGGACTCTCAAAAGTCTGTCTTAGCATCACAATTCAAAAGCATCAATTATGCAATACTCAGTTTTTCTTTTAGTTCAACTCTCACAGCCACGTATTGCTATTAGGAAAACCATATCTTTGATTATATGGACCTTTGTAAGCAAGGTGCTATCTATGCTGTCCAGATTTGTTGGAGCATTCCTTCCAGTAAGTGTCTTTTAATTTCATGGCTGCGGTTGCTGTTTTGCAGTGATCTTGGAGCCCAAGAACATAAAACTGATTCCATTTCTTATCCCTCTGTTTGCCAGGAAGTGATGAAACCAGTTGCCAAGAATTTAGTTGTTAAGTTTCAAATCAACTTTTATACTTTCTTCTTTCACTTTTGTTAAGAGTCTTAATATCTCTTGATTTTCTACCATCAGAAAGGTATCATCTTTATAGCTAAGATTGTTGATATTTCTCCCAGAAGCCTTAATTCTGGCTTTTGGTTCATCCAGTCTGGCATGTTCTATGTTATATTCTACACTTGAGTTAATTGAATAGAATGTCAATATATACAACCTAATTGTACTCCTTTCACAATCTTCAAAGACTCAAGTTGTTCCATATTCAAATCTAACTTTTGCCTCTTGACCTGTATACAAATTTCTCAGGGGAAAAGATAATCTTGTACTTTCATGTCTTTGAGAGCTTGCCACATTTTATTGTGATCAATATAGTCAAAGACTTTGGTGTAGCCGGTAAAGCAGAAGTAGATTTTTTTTCCTCTGGTACTCTCCATAATCCAATGAATATTGGCAATTTGGTTTCTTGTTCCTCTGCATCTTTGAAAACCAGCCTTCTCTTTTGTTAAATTTGTGTTCACATATCACTAAAGCTTAGCATGCACCATTTTAAGCATAAATAAAAGGAAAACTATATCTAGTTCAATTGCAGAATTCCAGAGAATAGCTGATGTGTGAAATGAGTACAATTATTTGGTAATTTGAACATTGCCCTTACTTTAGGATTGGGACATAAACTGATTTTTTCCAATCTGGTGGCCACTGTTGAATGTTCCAAATTTACAGACATAGTGAGTGCCACACTTTATAGTTTTTGGATTTTAAATAGCTTAGCTGAAATTCTGTCGTCTTCACTAAGCTTACTGTTAGCAATGTGTCTCAAGGTTCACTTGTCTTCATTTCCAGGATGTCTGACTCTTGATCAGTAACCATACCATTGTGGTTATTAATGATGTTATAACAATAATCTTTCTTGTATAGTACTTCTATTTTTGCCACTTCTTAAGACCACTGCTATTTTTGTCTTTTAGAATGCTCATTTTTGAAAATTTTCCTTTGAGATCTCTAATTTTCTTGAAGAGATCTCTTGCCTTTCCCATTCTATTGTTTCCTCTATTTCTTTGCATTGTTTATTTAAGAAAACCACCTTATCTCTCTGTGCCGTTTTCTGGAATTCTACAGTTTAGTTGGTTATATCTTTTCCTTTTTTCTTTCTGTTTCCTTCTTTCCTAAGATATTTGTAAAGCCTCATCAGACAGCCATTTTGATTTCTTGCTCTTCTTTTTCTTTGGAATGTTTTTTGTTGTTGTGCCTTCTGCACAATATTGTGGAACCTCTGTCCATAATTCTTCAGGCCCTCTATCCACCAGCTCTAGTCGCTTAAATCTATTCATCAATTCCATTTCATATTCATAAAAGATGTTACTAAAGTCATACCTATATGGTCTGATAATTTTCTCTACTTTCTATGATTTAAATCTGAATTTTGCAATAAGAAGTTGATGATATAAACCACATTCAACTCCAGATCTTAACTGACTATATAGAGCTTCTGCTTCTTTAATGCAAAGTATGTTATCTATCTGATTTTAATATTGATCAGTTGGTGATGTCCATGTGTAGAATCACCTTTGAGGTTGTTGAAAAAGAGTGTTTGTTATGAACAGTGAATTACATGACGAAACTGATTAGGCTGCCCTGTTTTATTTTGTACTCCAAGGCCAAATTTGCCATTATTCCAATTATCGTTTGATTTTCTACTTCAGCATTCCAATCCCCTATGATGAATATGACTTTTTGTTTTTGAGAAGGTGTTATGGTCTTCATAAAACTGGTCTGGGCCACAGCATTATTGGTTGGAACATAGATTTATATTACTGTGATAATGGATAATTTCCCTTGTTTTTGAATAGATAACAATCTGTCATTTTTGAGATCATACCCCAGTAGTGCTTTTATTGACTAATCCATTTTTTCTAAGGGATTTTTGCTCACAGTAGTATATATAATGTTTACCTGAATTGAATTTACCCATTCCTGTCCATTTAAGTTTATTGATATCCAAGATACTATCGCCTCTTTGACCACATCCAACTAAGCTTATTTCATAGATCTTAAGACTCCAAAGTTTGCAATGGCTATTACAAATATGATCTTATTTCATTCTCACAGCAATTCTAGGTGTTATCACCCCCTTTTACAGATGAGGAACCTGAGGCAAATTGAGGCTAACTTAAGTAACTTACTCATAACCACATATCTTGTAGGTACCTAAGGCAGCATGCTGACTCAAGACCTTTTGAATCCAAGTCCAGTGCTTCTCACCTAGCTATTTTCATGCTGTTTTCCTCTTTAGAATATAAACTCTTCCAGACCACTGTCTGTTTTTATTTGTACAACTAGCTTACATCACCAAGAGGCACTTAATAAATGCCCCTGATTGATACATTCCCACAGTCACCCCCACACCTGAAATACAAGGTATTTTTAGGAGGGGAACAACTACAAGCATGAGGAATTGGTGTGGAGGGGACCAGGGGCCAGGAAGGTTATGGGATGGAAGTAAGTAGGGGGAGAGCAGAAAAGATTTCATTTGAAAGGTGATTAAACTAACCTTGAAAATTAGGGATTCCAAGAAGGAGTTTAGGAAATGGCAGAGAGATTGGAACTTTGTTGTGTGAGCAACAGAAAATGGGACAGTATGGCTGGAGTATTTGGAGGGAGGGGAGTAATGTGTAAGAACTCAAGAAATCAAAGAGTGGGTGTGAAGGAGTAGTGTGAAATAAACTAGGAATACTTGGGTTCAAGCCTGGCCTCTGACACTGGCTGTATCACTCAGCAAATCATACTTTTCGGAGCTCCAAGCCACTCTCTAGAAAAATTATTGATAAGGTGCTAACCTATGTTGATAGAGGGAGGTTCCTCTTCCATAGTCTTCTTTATCAGTAAAATTCCAGGTCCACTCCCTATCCTGTAGAGAATAACAGGAATGGAGGAACATAGTGACAAGGAGGTCAGAAAAGCTGCTTGGTGTATCACAGAATTATCACATTTGAGAGTTGGAAGGACTCAGTCCAGTGGAAACATCTGGCAGGGGCTGTCCAGCCTGTTTGAAGATCTCCATGGAGGGGAAGCACATGCACAGCCTCTCCACAAAGCTCCATTCCACTGGTGCCTCTCATCTCTTGGCAGTATTTCCTGACCTTTAGCCTAAATTAGGCTCTTTGCAATATGGATCTATCGCTCCTGGTTCCTCCCTCTGGGGCCAAACCAAATAAATCTAAGCCCCCTTTCATATAGCAACCTATCAGATATTTAAAGTCAGCTATCATATATCCTTGTCTTTTCCAGCCTATATATGCAAAACTGCATTTTAGAAAGATTGGTTTTGGGCAACTTGTAGAGAGAGAACTAGGTGAGTGGAGGGATAGAAAGCGATGAAATGAAATAAAACTACCATTATTTGGATTATTGGGAAATGACTTTTATCAGAATAAATACTGCTTTCCTAAGTGGGATGTCTTTAATGACTCAAATGTATCAAATTCTCCTAGATACACATAATGCATATGTCAAGCAGGAAGCATTTAGGAAATTCCTAATATGTGCCAGACACTATATTAAGTGCTGTGGTTACAGAAAAGCATGAAATAGCCCCTACTCTTTTTTTTTTTTTTAGTTGTTTATTTACAAAATATATGCATGGGTAATTTTTCCAACATTGATCCTTGCAAAACCTTTTGTTCCAAATTTTCCATTCCTTTCCCCCACCCCTCTCCCTTAGCTGGCAGGGAGTCCAATATACGTTAAATATGTTGAAATAAATGTTAAATCCAATATTTGTATAAATATTTATACAGTTATCTTGCTGCACAAGAAAAATCAGATCAAAAAGGAAGGAAAAAAACTGAGAAAATAATGCAAGCAAATAACAGTGAGAATGCTATGTTGTGTTCCACCCTCAGCTCCCCCCGGTCCTCTCTTTTTGAGTGTAGATGGGTGATTCTCTTCATCACTGCACAAGTAGAACTGGTTTGAGTCATTTCATTGTGAAGAGAGCTATTGATAGTTGTATAATCTTGTTGCCCCATACAGTTTTCTCCTGGTTCTGCTCATTTCACTCAGCATCAGTTCATACAATTCTCTCCAAGTCTCTCTGAAATCACCCTGCTGGTTGTTTCTTACAGAACAAAAGTATTCCATAGCATTCATGCACCACAATTAATCCAGCCATTATTGGAGTAGGACAATATGAACACACATGCTGTGTTTGGAAGAAAGATAAATAACTAATAAGGAAAGGGGATACTGGCCTTTAGATTCTTCTTGTAGGTTTTATTTGAACTGAGTCTACAAGTAAGGATTCTACAAAGCAGATATGAAGAGGAAGGTCATTTTAGGTATGGGGGACAGCCCATAAGTATAGAGGGAGAGAATTGCAGTTTGGTTGGATTACAGATTGTGGGAATGAGGTTAGAAAGAGGTTGGGGCTTGTTTTAAAGCACTAAAAGCCAATTTATATTTTACCCTGGGAACTACACTGGCAATTGGATTATTGATTGGTGTACGGAGTTCTGGGGTAGTCAGCAGGCCATTGTAATAGGGAAGAAAGAAGGTCCTAAGCTATGTCTGTATGAGGAGTGAATATATGTATGTAGAGCTATGAGCTGTCTATCAGCAACATTGGTTGAATATATCTAATACTACCATAATGCAAATATTTGGATTCTAAAGTAGACTTATGCTCAGATGTTTGAGGGGTAAACTACTTTTGACTTTTGACTACTCTTGATTTGTTCTAAAATGTGATTTGTATTAGTCATGATAATACATTTGGGACTCCACCAAGAATCAGGAAATTGGGTGTGTCACATTTTGTCAGTGCAAACACGTCAGCAATTTCATAAAAGTCAATGTAAGGATATTTGAGGGGAAAAAAACCCCATAAGTAATATAATGGATATTTAAGTTTATAAGTTATAATATTGAAGCCTCTTTCATTGTAAGTATGTTTAAAATGAGTATTACATGAATATGTTCAAAAAGTATATGTACTGAATGTACACAAGTAATTGAGGCAAGTCCTAGACAACTAAAAAAATATAATCTTTCCATGTGGAATCTTGCCACTGCTACCATTTTTATGCCTATTCTCTCAGGTATTCCTTCCTCATTTGTGACCACTAATTTCTTTCTAAGGTCACCTGTCCTTTGTAAATATCTTTCATAATATAAGCCAGTACAGTCATATAAATGACTTGCCTGGGATGAGTCCTGTCTAGTGATGAACACCTTTAGTATTCAGGATTCATTTTCAGAAAAGTAGAAATAATCAATGATTCTACTTTTCATGTAGCTCCTCTGATTTCTATTTCCTTTCTATAAGATAGCTTAGTAAAGCTTTGTAAAGATTTCAGGGAAAACATGAATGGGGGAAAGTTACAATATTTGTACTACTAGCTCAAACTAAAAAAAAATTTCCTTTAATTTCCTTTGATTATTTAAAACCATTATTTGAGATTGAATCCAAGGCTTCACTGGTCTGTCAAATTCATGACACAAAAAACCTTAAATGTCCTAAATTAGGAAGGTACTGCAATAGTCCAGGTTTCTTGTAATTAGAGAATGAACCAAGGAAATAGCCACACGAGTAGCAGAAAGAATCTAGTCAGCAAGAAAGTCTTCTGGAATTGTACATGTTTAGCATATATTGCATTGTTTGTCTGGAGGGATGGGGGAAGGGAGGGAGAAAAGTTTGTAACACAAGATTTTACAAGGGTAAATGTTGAAAATTATCTTTGCGTATATTTTGAAAATAAAAAACTATTACAACAAAAAAATCTTCTAGAGGTTAATGGCATTTCTTGCATTCATCTGCATTTCCATATCTTGCATAATATGCATTTCTTTTGTGCTTCCACAGGGGTTGTCCAATCAGTGCTGCTGAGGCAACTGTTGTTATCAATCTGGTTACAGCAATGAAGAGTTCTACTTTCTTTCCAGGACATGTGTCTTAGATATGATCAAGAAAGTCTCAAGATTAAAACCTTGCAAAAGGGAGTCAGGAGAGAGGCAGCTAGGTGGTATGGGGAATAGAGCACCCGCCTTGAAGTCAGGAGAACCTGAGTTCAAATCTGGTCTCAGACACTTAACCCTTCCTAACTGTGTGACCCTGGGCAAGTAAGTCACTTAACCCCAATTGTTTCAGGGAAAAAAAAAAAAAAAGGAATCAAGAGGTACCAGCATATTCCAAAGAAACATTCCCATTGGTCCATGTCCTGAAGATAGAACTTGAACCTAGGTTCTATAAGATCAGCTCTCTGTCTAATGCTCCATGGTGCTTCTCAGTTTAAGCATAACTTAAAATTTACAAATGACAAGCACAATGCACTTCGTGATAAAAATTTTAATTGTCTAATGTCTTTCAAGTCTACTGAAAAAGTCTTTAAATTGAAAAAGAAGGTAGAGGAAGAAAATGACTCCCCCAAGCTAGATATTGTATATCGTCGTGACAGGAAGATCAGAACTAATGAAAATCAGAAATTCATACAAGATGAAACTAAAAAAAAATCTATGGCCATCTATATAGAAAAGTATGTAAAATGAGAAAGGTGAATTATATATATTTATATATAATTATAATATTTAATTATATTTCAAAAGGAAAAAGGTAAGGTTGGATAGGTAGTGAGCAGGGGGAAGAATAATATTGAATATTATGAATCACTACTATTTATTTCTGTGGACTCATTCTCCAATGGTTCATGTACAGTGTCTTCTACTCTCCCCATTTCTATGTTGGACTTTTGGTTACTGAGGAGCAAACCCTTGTTAACAATATTTGCTTCCTCAATCTTTCCCTTCAACTCTTCAACTCTCACTTCCCAACACCCCCTCTAGATTTGTTCACACCTTACATTTTCCCTTTTGGAATTTCTATCTATTCCATAATGAACAAACTTGCTTTCATCTTAAATCTCCCACTTTCATCTTAAAGTAACCAGATCCTCAATCAAGTCAACTCCCACAATCTGCTCTGGTACTCAGCATGAGAATAGTCATACTATTCATCTTATCACCACCCTTAAGTATTCTACTTCCATGTTTAAGAACTCTGAATGTGCTTTATCTGAAGATAATCTTTTATCTAGCTTTTCCTATGCCTTCTTTTTCTTCTTAAAATGTACATATTTTCCATTTTGAACTTAACACTAAATAAAATGGGCAGTTCCATATAGAACAAGAAACAATTGTAGGGCAGACTTCAAATATGTTTTATATCCATCTTTCCTGCCTTTTTAATAATTAATTCAACATATAACATTAAAAACAAAACAAAAAAATATCCTGTAATGTGGTTGTTTCTGTCCTCTTTTATACATTCAAAAAATGCTTCAGGGACCTGTATTTTTCTTTTTTGAGGGAAAGTATGGTGTAGTGGGGGGAAAAGGATGCTAAACTATCCCAATCTCTTATTCCCTTCCACCCAAAACGAAATTGGGGAAAAAAAAAAAAGGTAAGGGAAACAAAAGCCTTGTAATATTTAATCAACCAAAACATATTCCCACATTGCCCTTGCCCAGTTTGTCATTCTACATCTTTAATCCCTCACCTTTCTATCAGGAGATGGGTAACATGCTTTATCATAAGTCCTCTGAAGGATGGTCATTACATTTACCATAATACTTAAATCTTTCAAAATTGTTTTTTCTTTAATGTTGTTTTTGTATAAATTATAATACTGGTTCTCCTTATTTCATTCTGAATCATACAAGTCTTCCAGGCTTCTCTGAAACTAGTCCTTTCATCATTTCTTATGGTACTATTTTACCATATTCACCTGCCGTAATTTGACTAGTCATTCCCCAGGTGATGAGTATTCCCTTAGGTCTCAGTTCTTTGATATAACAAAAAGAGCTACTATAATAATTTTTGCACATATAGATCATTTTCATTCTTCTTTAAATTCTTGTATAGGTTTAATAGTAATGTTGTTTTTCATCCTCATTTTTCCTTTTTTTGGTTTTCCTCCTATTTGACTGCTGATTCTCAGTCTTTTGATGGATTTTAATGTCACTTCCATGAACTGGGTGTGTCACAAGTCCCTGTTCTAGATACATTTTTTCCCTCTATAGTCTCTCTTCTGCTGGTCTCCAACTTCCAAGGGTTCAATTATCTCTAAGCAGATGATTCCCAGATTTATTTGTCCAACCTAGTTCTGTATCAGCAATACCCAGGTATATATCTCAAATGTTTTCTCTCAACCAACACAGTCACCAACGTAGTCCAAGCCCTCATCCTGGACTGTTAAAACATCCTTAATTTTTAAATTTATCTTTTCTTTTTCTATTACCAAGATTTCCCTCTTTGTCTCTTCCTAGCACAAACGAGTAGACAGGAAAGAGAAATCATAAGCGAATCAATAAGGATAAATAGTTTACCTTTCTGTATGGGAAGATGAAACTGATAATTCCTAAGAATTTTAACATTATTAGGGCAATTAGGAGGAGTATACATAGACATAGGACATGTATGTAAATGGAAGGAAGGGAAGGAGGGAGGGAAGGAGGAAGAATGGAAGGAGAATCTACTGTACATCCCATTTGAGATATCCAGCAAAGTATTGATGATGCATAAACATCCAATATAAAAAAGAATTATTTTTTTAAAGAAAGGAGGTAGATCCAAGATGGAGAAAAGTCAGGGACTCACCTGAGCTCTCCCAAATATTCCTCCAAATCACTTTAAATTCATAACTCAAAAAGAATTCTGGAGTGGCAGAACCCACAAATAGATGGATGAGACAGTTTTCTAGCTCAAGATAACTTAGAAGGTTGGCAGAAAATGTTAGTCATTCTAGGTGAGAGTAAAGCACAGTTTAGTTCAAGCCTGCACTAGTTAGCTAGTAGAGAGCACATAGCAGATCTGGTGGGTGACTGAATTGGCAGTAACAGCTTCTGGAGCTCTCAAGTCCCAGACAGAAGTTGAATAACTGGTCAGAATGGGATTTTAGGGATCCCTTTGCTGGTATTGAGTGTAGGACTCTGTTGCATTGCTCATACTTGGATCTGGGTCATAGAGTCAGGGTGAGGAAGAACATACCCACAGATAGCAGGAAAGTGGGAACTCTCATCATAGTTCCAGAAAGGAAAAAGTACTTGTTTTTTTCTCACAGATTAGAGTACAAGCCAGGAGAATAATAAACACATCTCTCCTAAGATCATACCTTACAGGGGTCCTCAAACTTTTTAAATAGGAGGCCAGTTCACTGTCCCTCAGACTGTTGGAGGGCCGGACTATAGTAAAAACAAAAACTTTGTTTTTTTGGCCTTTAAATAAACTTCATAGCCCTGGCTGAGGGGGTTAAACGTCTTCGGCTGCTGCATCTGGCCGCAGGCCTTAGTTTGAGGACCCCTGGCTTAGAACTGAAAATGTACACTAACTGTAATGGGCTGAAACTGAGCAGATACACTGAGGTCCAAGCACTTAAAGCTAATTACCAATTGGACAATACTCTTAGCATTTTCTTGGAAAATGGCCTGATCCACCATTCGGTGCTAGCTCCATCTGTTGGCCTATAAAGAGATTTGGAGGAGGGAAAAAAGGGTGGAATGAGAAAGCCAGAGTCACTCCCACCTCACTCACCTCGTATAGCCATTCCATTCATGTCCACAAAGAATAAAGATCAAGGACTTTTGGTGATTCTGACTTGGGCTGATTCTAAAGTATCCAGGGTGCTAATGCGATCATCACAAACTCCTTACTAGCTCTGAAAATGGCCTCAAAGCAAACCTGAAGCTTAAGATGGTACCCCTTCCTCCCTGGGAGCAGAGCCCAACTTTAACATAAAATTAAACAATTTATGAGCAGGGAAGATGAAAACACAAATCCAGAAGCCAACAAAGTCAAAATTCCTACATTCAAAAATTCAAAGAAAAATGTAAGTTGTCTCTGGCCTGAAAAGAATTCCTAGAAGAGTTCAAAAAGAATTTGAAAAATCAAATGAGAGAGGGAAAGGAAAAATTGGGAAAAGAAATGAAAGTGATGCAGAAAAAATAAAGAAAAATCAATAGCATAGTAAAGGAGGCATAAAAAATACTAAAGAAAATGCTTCCTCAAAAACCAGAATAGGTCAAATGTAAAAGAGCACAAAAATCCAATAAAGAGGAGGTGTTCTTAAAAAGCAGAATTGACCATATGGAAAAAAGAGGTCACTGAAGAAAGGAATCCAATAAAAAGTAGAATTGGGCAAATAGAATTTAATGATTCTATGAAAGATGAAGAAACAATAAAACAAGATAGAAAAGAATGAAAAAACAAAAGAAAATATGAACTATGAGAAAAACAAATAACCTGGAAAATAGATCAAGATGTTCCTCAAAACCATGAACAACAACAAAAATATTATCAAGGAAAACTGCCCTGATATTCTAGAATCAAAAGATAAAATAGAAATGGAAAAGATCCACTGATTACTTCCTTAAAATTCTAGAGCTCTCAGGTCAAGGGGAAAATATTGTAAGCAGCCAGAAAGAAACAATTCAAATATTGTGGAGCCATTGTCTGGATAACACAAGATTTAGCAGCTTCTACATTAAAGGATCAGAGGATTTGGAATATGATATTCTGCAGGGCAAAGCAGCTAGGATTACAAATAAGAATCATCTAACTAGCAAAATTGAGTATAATCCTTCTATGAGAAACATGGATATTTGATTACATTGAGCACTTCCCAGCTTTTTTGATGAAAATATTAGAGCTGAATAGAAAATTGATTTTCAAATACAAGATTTAAGCATAAAAAAGTAAAAAGGAAAGAGAAATCAAAAGGCAATCAGTAAGGATAAACAATTTACCTTCCTATATGAGAAGATGATACAACTCCTAAGAACTTTAACATTATTAGGGCAGTTTGAAGGAGTATATGTAGACAGATAGCATGAATGTGAATTGACTATGATGGGATGATAGCTAAAAAAATAAAATTAAGAAGTGAAAAAGAGAAATGCACTGGAAGAAGGGGAAAGGGAGAGAGAATAGAATAGAATAAATTATCTCACATAAAAGAGGTACAAGAGGTTTTTTTATTTTTTTTTTTACATATTTCCACATTTATCATGCTGCACAAGAAAAATCAGATTATAAAGGGGAAAAAATGAGAAAGAAAACAAAAAGCAAGCAAACAACAATAAAAAGATGAAGATACTATGTTATGATCCATATTCAGTCCCACAGTTTTCTCTCTGGAAGCAGATGGCTTGGCCTGAATCACCTCATTGTTGAAAAGAACCAAGACCCTCACAATTGATCTTGTGGTTATTTACAATATTCTCTTGGTTCTATTCACTTCATTCAGCATCAGTTCACATAACACTGTCCAGGACTCTCTGAAATCATGCTGCTGATCATTTCTTATAGAACATTAATATTCCATAACATTCATATACAGCCTTATGATTGTGATGGAATACTATTTTGCTATAAGAAATGTCAAGTAGGTTCCTCTCAGAAAGATTTACACGAACTGATGAAAAGTGAAATGAGTAGATCTGAAAGAGCATTGTACATAGTAACAACAATATTGTACTATGATCAACTGTGAACGATTTGGCTATTCTCAACATACAGTGATCCAAGAAAATTCCAATGGACTTATGATGAAAAATCCTCTCCACCTGCAGAGAACGAACTGATGGAATCTGAATGCAAATGAAAGCATACTTTTAAAATTTTTATTTTCTTGAACTTTTGGAATGCATTTTCTTTTACATCATGACTAATATGAAAACATATTTTGTAAGACTATATATTACTAACCTATATTAAATTGTTTGCTTTCTCATTGAGGGGACAGAGGAGATAGGGAAAGAAAGAATTTGGACAAAATTTTTTAAAAAGTTAAAAATTGTTTTTATATATAATTGAGAAAAATTTAAAAATAATTAGAAAAAGGAAAGAGAGGAAGAAAGGAAAAAAGTAAGTCAAACTAATAAGTATTTGAAAAGCATTCGAAAATATAAGCAATATTCTACATCCATGTAGCTTTCACTTTTGCAAACATTTTGGGAGAGGTGTATCTTCTCAATTCTCTTCTTCAGGCCATGGTTGGGCTTTTTTGTACTTTTACAGTATTTTTTCATTTATTATTGTAAGCCATTGTGGATCTTCCTTCCTTCCTTCCTTCCTTCCTTCCTTCCTTCCTTCCTTCCTTCCTTCCTTCCTTCCTTCCTTCCTTTCCTTTCCTTTCTCCCTCCCTCCCTCCCTTTCTCCCTCCCTTTCTCCTTTTCTTCTTTCTTTCCTTCCTTCTCTCTCTCTCCTCTTTCTTTCCTTTCTTTCTCTTGTTCTCTTTCCTTCCTTTTTTTTTTTTTACAATACTTTTTATTTGATCTTTTTGCCTTAAGACTTTCCTCAATTCACAGTCTTCATACCTAAAACATAGGTCTGACCATGTCATTCTTTAATCATTAAACTCCAGTAGCTGTTACCCTAGAATTAAATATAAACTTTTTTTATTTTTTTGCATTTAAATTAGCTCTTTACAACATGGCACCTTTCTACTTTTCTAATCATAAACAGAAAATCATAAAGACTTTATTTCACTCTGCAATTCAGATCTATTGGCATACTTGCTCTTCTTAAAAGATATGCCATTCCAGTTTCAGTGTCCCTGTTTTTGCTCTTGCTATTTTCCTCTTGCTCCGGAAACACCCTCTCTTCCAGTCTTTGAGTTTTAGAATCTCTGGCTTCAAATAAGAGATAGGTCAAATGCTAAGAGATTCTTGCTGGCACCCCCAAGTGCTAGTGTCATCATCTCTAAGGTAACCTTGTATTTTCTATATGTCTTATATGTACATAATCATTTATGTAGTGTTTCCCCCATTAAAATATAAATTTCTTGAGTGCAGGGACTGTTTTTGCTTTTTCTTTGTATCTTTTAGCATTGGCACATAAGAAACATGTAATAAATGTTTGTGGATTGGTATGATAGGGAAGACTTTATGGGCAAGTTAAAGTGAGGCAGAAGCAGAAGTGATAATCCTGTCACAGGAATATACTAACAGGCCATTTAAAGAGAATGAGGAAAAAGAGGAGGCCTTTGGACAGCATTAGATGACCTACATGGGGATATGACCTGAGGATAGTGATGGAGGACTTCAGTTATCTAGACATTGATTAGAACTTTGTGTTTAGAGTGGAACATCTAAGCATTTTCTACTTTACCTTTTCATTAAAAACCAGGTCTTCTAGTATCTTTTCCAAGGGTGGGAGGCCTGTTCTTTCAGGTCTGGAATCCCTAATGCAAAGGAAATGGATTCTAGCTTTATAAAAATGTTGAGGGAAACTTAGCATCTTATCCCATGCTTTCTCCCCTCCCTTCCTGAAAAGGTGGAGAGCAAACAATATGGAAAACCAATTATTGGGGTGATGATGATGGGAACATCTTTGAATTTGTAATCGAACGGGAGAAAAAAATCTGGATATAGTCTGACATGCACCTTCAGCGGAAGCTTTCAAAAATGAAATTCTGGAAAACTAAGAAAAAAGAGTGTTGCTTAAGAAGCCATGCTCCTAAGGGACCCCCTTACTCTTTCTCACCAGTAGAATGGAAGCATTGATTGCGTACCAGGTAATGAGCTACAGGGGATAAAAGCACTTCTCCAGGGTCAGAGCTAAGCTTAGACACTTACTCGCGGTAGGATCCCGTTGGCACTTTGTGCCTTAGTTTCCTCGTCTGTAAAATAAGAGGGTCGGGCTTCCCGGCCCTTATTGTCCCTTCCAGTTCTAAACCTTTGATTCTATGAACTTTCCCCAAACGACCCCAGCCCTTTCAGAGGAGAGGAACAGCAGCTCAGAGACCCCTTCCCTGGCAGCCGGCGGGGAGCGGGTTACCCTTCTACTCTTGCAAAGGAACCTCACAAAGGGCGCCGGAGCAAGGGGAGAAAGGAGAACGGGCTCGAGGGGGCGGGGCCCACCATGCCCCGCCCCCGTTCCCTAGGTAACCAGTTCAAATAGTGACGCTCCTCTCTCCCTGGACCACTCCACGTGCCCCGGCATCGGAGGCATCCCTTCGCGGGGGGCTGCGGTCATGGAGCCCCAGCCAGAGCGGCGTCCCTCGGCGGGCGGGGGGAGCCCCGCGGCGCTGGAAGTCCCAGCAGCCGCGAATGCGCCTAGTCCGGAACAAGGCCGGCCCGGGGGGCCGGTCCCTCTCCCAAGGCCGATGCTCCAGCGGCGACCGCTCCCCATGTACCAGCAGGTGCCGGAGGCGATCTGCACCACGGACACCTTGCGGCCTCTGGATGAGGGCGAGGAGCTGTCCCCGGAGCCCGAGCCCGTGCCGCTGACCCGCAGCCCCAAGCAGACGAGCCTCCTGGCTTACTTGTACCCGCCGGCCGAGCCGGACCAAAAGAAAGACGCGGAGTTACCCAGCCAGCCCCCCGCGGCTCAGGAGCGCGGGAAAGCCCCAGAGGGTCCGCAGAAGGCGGGCGAGAAGCCCCCGCCGTGTCCCAAGCCCGGCGTGGTGTTCTCGTCCAAGTTCTCCAGTCCCGAGCCTTTGGGGCCTGACCAGAAGCCGGAGCTCCCGCTGGACTTGGAGAGTGGGCTGTCCACCAGGGTGATATACAGTGTGGACCCCGAGAGCGAGGCCACAGCCGGGCTGGGGAGAGAGCCCTCCGCTTGCCTTTTCAAGCTGGCGCCCACGGAAGTGGACGTGGAGCCCCCGGATAATGTCCGGCCTGTTTACCTTGGGAAATTTTTTGACCGGAATCCTGGCTGGCCAACTGTGAGTTCTGAGTTCCCTTGCACCCCCAATCCGTTCTCCTTTTTTCCTCTTCCTTCCCCTTGCCGTTCTCTGGGACCCTAGTGCCTCAGTATTACCATTAAGTCAGAGCACTGGTTTCCACGGTGATTTATGGAGAGCACTTGTTACTTTGTAGAAACTTTCTCTGTTATTTTTTTGCCTCCTAGTATCCATTGACCCATATTGGGTCCCCATATTGTACCTCTGTTTCCTTGGAAACTGATACAATCCCTGGTTTCCTTAGGGGAGTAATCCCTCCCCGCTTCAGGTCTCAAACTTTCTATTTCATTTTTGCTCTTGTTCTCTCATAAGCCTTCCATGGAGGAAGGATTGGGTATGTTACAATTCCTTCTCTGTTTCTAAACCTTTTGAATGCACCAGTTACAATACTTAGGTTCTTTCTGTTATCCCTCACTCTGGCTACAGCACCTTTTGCATGTTGCCCTGAGTACTTGTATTCACCAATCTTTGAATATTAAATATTCAGGAAAGGCTTTTCCCACTCCAACTTTGACATATTAGTTATTTACTTTCCCATTCATCATTTCCAAGCAGTTTTCCCATTTCCCAGTTATCCTTCCCATTTGTCTTGCTAATTAACATTCTTCTTTTCTATCAGCCCCACTGGTGTGTAACAGGACACATTTAAGTCTAACCAATGGGGAAAATGGTGTTTACATTGTCAAGAATACTGTCTCTAGAATCCTACAGGAGCCTTGGGTTCAATTCTAATGCCCACTTTCTGGGTGATCTTCCTAAGCATCTATAAGATGAGGAAGTTGATCCATGGCTTCCCAGATCCCTTCTAGCTCTGTGGTCCTAGAGCAAAGTCCATTCTGGATCTCAGAAAGTAATTGAAGAAATTATTTTTCCATTTATTACTTATTTTGAAATGATTATTAGCAACATTATATTCTCCTTAAGGAGACTATTCAAGATAATTTGAGATTTATAAAGATATACTAGTCCATATGTATATGTACACATACACATTTTATTTTTTATTTCACTTGGGATTGTAACTTGAAAATACAAGCTCAGGCAAAGTTTCAAAGCAACGTTCTTTCCTGACAGTGCTGAGCCTTCTAGTTTTCATCTTTTTTTTTTTTTTCCCTCCTTTTTAGGCAGGGAAACTTAATCCAGTTGGATATAGAACTGAAAACTGTTTGACTGAAAAATGGCCTCGAGTGAGTGTTGTCAATAAATACATGTTTATTTTTTTGCCGTAGATATGACCTTCAGGAAAATTTAGTTAACTCTCAATATTCTCTCTTAAGTTTATATAAGCTCCAAGAATATTTATAGGCTTTCATCTGATAGAGTTTGGTGAGAAGTGAAGGTGATACTGGTTCCCAAACATACTTGAACTCAAGGTGTGATGGGAAAGAGCACTAAATAGAGACCCGTGTTCTAGTTCTGGCTCAAACCACTTAACTCTTAGCACCTAAATATGTTTATTTACAAAATAAAAGAGGTGGAATTAGAGATGTTGAATTCCTACCCAAATCAGAACTCCTGAAAGTCGATGACCTATAGTGGCAATCCTGGTGTAATGGAAAGAAGGGGAAAATGGAAGGGAAAAGTCATTTATTAACCACCTAGGAGCAGTGCTAAGTGTTTTATAAATGTTAGTCAAAAAAACCTCAAAGGGATCAATTTTGGCTCTAGAAGCCTCTTTTTCTGTTACCTTGGGCTAGTCAGATAATTTATCTGACCTTCACATAGAAAATGGAAATAATCAGGTTTTCAATTTGATTTCAGAGGGACTATATAAATCAGAAAGTTGTCTATTAATGCCATTTCTTGATAGTAACTATTACTGAGTAAACTCATCCTAACTAGAAGGAATCTAATACTTTGTTCAAAGATGAGATGTTAGTGACTCTTGACTATTGATTTTCTAAATATTGCTATTGTAATTTATTTCTATGGGAGGTAAAACAGAGACAAATTGCTATTGATTTTCAGTAGGGTTTTTCAGATGAACTTTGGTTTTGTTTATAGAAGATATTGAGGTACATCAGAAATCACACTGACTCTTGCATTGAAGGTCCTGAGTTCAGATACTGCTTCCAATGGTTACTGCATGAGTAACTAGAAAAAAATACCACTCCTTGGGCCTTAGTTTAATCCTCTGGAAAATGAGGGGATTGAACTATCTTTGCTCTGAGGTTCCTTCATAAGGACAATCTGTCATTCCATGATCCCAAAATTTCATAGTTGGAATTAAAATTTTTTCTTTTGATAATGTGACATAGTGGATAAAGATCTGGTCTTGGTTTCAGGAAGATCTGGATTCAAATCTTACCTCTGACACATACTCATGGTAAGCTCGACTTGAAACCTTGACTTGCATATTTATATATTACTGAACTTTCACTCTAGACATTCCCCAATCCCAAAATAATGGATTTATTATATAGCCTCTGAGCTGCTATGGTTGATACTTAGCAGAAAAAGGTAACACTAAAAATAATTAATTATGTAACTTTTTCTCATAAACACAGATATATACACATACATACCTATATAATATAGAATGTTTAGGGTTGTATCGTGTTTGTTTTAGTAGACTCAAAGGGAGTGCAATTGTATATTAATGTTATGGTAAGAAAGCTTTGTTGATGTCTTATTCCCCTTGTCACAAAATAAAAGTTCTCACCAAAACCAACTGACAATGGAGGAACTCTTTGGGGGAAAGATAAGTAGTTCTCTATCTACTGATTTTGTTGAACAGGTGGGAGCAGAGATGTAGACCAGAGTAGTCAAGAGATGAGGGGCTGCATCTTGAGAAAGGTTTACCTATAGCAGTGAAAAAAAGACCAAGGAGGAAGAAGTTAAAGAGGTGTGATCAGAGAGTTAGGGGAAGAACCTGGCTAATATATGGCTAGGCAGCCAAGGAAAGTGAGAGTTTTCTGTTTGGTTCAGACGACATTTAGTTCAAACAACATACTCTGAAGACTATATGAAAACTACAATGAAGACATTTAACAAAACTGGGAAATAGAGAATGGGAAGTAATAGGCTGGGTACTGAACCTTGCCAAGATTCAATTTCATTACCTGTAAAATGGAACTAAACATTTGTGTTAGGTTACAAGGTGTAAAACAGTTCTGAGTAGCAATTTGTTAAAGTAATTTCCTCACCAGGGTTTCCCTATACCAGTAAAATCAATGGGCCAATTAAAAAAAATTGTACTCCCCACCTCACAAGGTCACTGCAAGAGAAGCATCTTGTAAACCTTTAAAGTGATCAATAGGACTGATTTTTGAAGCCAATGTTCTTGCCCTCATAGAGCTTACAATTTCAAGTAGAAGGTGTGATTAGTGGTTTTACACTGCAGTTCAAGGGAGATGATGAAGGGAAAGATGTTGTATTTGGCCAGTAGGACTCCCTTTGACAACCTTACACACTTGAGAGAGTTTTTAATACAATAGTGGCATTGAAGACTAGATTCTAAGGGGCTAAGAAGAAAGCTGATTGATGAAAAGGTGAAGCAACTCACAAATTCTATAATTCTTTCAATGAATTTTGTGGCAAAACAGTAATAGGAGAAGGTCCAAGGGAAAAGGATCTAATTAGGCCTTTTTAGGCTAGGGGACACCTGGGCATATTTGTAGATGAAGAGGAATGATTCACTGAAGGAAAAGAGATAAAAGAGGTAGTCAAGACTTTCAGTTATGTTTTACAGACAGACACTACAGTCATAGAATTCTATTACTGTGAACTATGGGGCTTTTCTATTTTAAAGGTTTTTTTTTTTCATCATAATAATTCTTCCCCTTTCTCTTTCTTTTCTTATTCTCTTTCCTTTCCTTTCCTTTTTTCTTTATTTCTCTTCCTTCCTTCCTCTCCTCCCCCTCTTTCTTCTTCTTTTCTTCTTCCTTTTTCTTTTCTTCTCTCTTCTTCCTTTTTCTTCTCTTCTTCCTTCTTTTCTTCTCTCTTCTTCTTCTTTTCTTCTTCTTCTTCTTCTTCTTCTTCTTCTTCTTCTTCTTCTTTCTTTCTGTCTGTCTCGGTCTCTCTGTCTCTCCCTCTCCCCGCTCCTCTTCTTTTCCCTCTCCCCCCCAATCTCTGTCTCTCTTTGTCTCTGTCTCTCTGTCTCTCTCTCTCTCTCAGCCTGTGACTCCACTCAATGAGAGAAAGTTTTATAAATCGAGGTATCCAGATCCTGGTACTGAACGTATATTTTATGGCAGAGCAAATGATCCTGATGTCTCAAATTTGATACATGGTAAAAAATACGATATGTCACTCAAGGTATTTTGCTTTCCTTTTAATTTTAAATTTTTGATGTGGAAAATAGAGAAATCATGAATTGATGAAATGCAGGCACTGGATTTAAACCTTTCCCCTGGTCCTACTTCTATAATTGTGTTTTCTATTCATCCACTTGAAAAGATGTTAATTATGAGCAGTAAAAAAGAAAGTCCTAAATCAAAAAGACAAGGATATATATATATATATATATATATATATATGTATATAAATTCATTAAGAAAATGTGTATGTGTGTATACACACACACACACACACACACATGCACACACATTTTCTTAATGAATTTCTATACCGTTCAATTTGGAACACTTGTCAAAATGTTTTTATTTCCTCTATCTTCTGGTGCAGAGACAGAGTAGGAATATATGCAGTAGAAGAAAGCTCATATTTATAGAATGTTTAAATTTGAAGTGACTTCAAAAAATAACTGAAAACTAAAAAACTTTTCTCCTCTAGAAGAAGAAGAGTAAGAACATTTGCATTCTAGTTCTAATTCTGCTATTTAAAAATATACTTTTTCATTTATGGAATAAAACAAAACATTTCCATAACATAGTATAACAAAAATTAATGCTTTCTAAGTTATTTTCTTCCATCTTTAACGCTCCATGGTCAATGATTACATAAACAACTGCTCTGAGATTTTTGGAGAGGGAAGGAGGGAGAATGGCAAGATGGGGATGATCACTGCTACAGATATCTTCAGAGAAGGAATTATAGATAGATGTAAGAATTCATCCATAGACTGGAAACCTTGCTCACAAATAAGTGGGCTGCATACATTAGTTTCCTCCTAGTAAAGGCAAAAGATTCTTTCAGATTTTGCTAAAGGAGAAAGAGGAGACATAACTTTGGAAAAATCTATTTTTTTTTTCAAGGATATAAATGTGTTGGTGAGATATGGTAAAAACGGGCTTGCTTTTTGTTATAGAATTACTTATTATATATGCTATATATTTTGCTATATACTATACAACATTATATATTTAATAAATTTAATAAATATATTATGTTATATAATTGTATACTATATGCTATTATATTATTATTTATTATATAATTACAAATTGGGATTAGGGATCATGACAGAGTATTTGGAAAGAGTTTGTACAGTTCTGGGAATGTGGAGGCTGGTTTTGTTGCCACTCCCATAGGTCCTGTATCCTAGAATGTCTTGAGTTGATGAGATGGCAATTGGGAGAGCTGTCCTTGAGAACCTACCTTGAGTTCCTGGAATCACTGACAGCCACAAGTTCAGGCACATAATCATACTCCTAATCATATCTCAACACTGGTATGTCTTACTACCAATGAGAGATGAGCAGACTGTTCCTCTTGCCTTTTAACAACCTCAACTATCAAATATATTTTCCTCACAGAATGATATTTTAAAATAATATGATATTTTAGACCCTCACCTTTAATTTTTTGTATTAAAATCATGTTATGTATGGTTCCTTTAAGATGGGTCATTTGATCAATCCACTTCCTATAACTACATTTCAACAAAGATTTAAGGAAACAAAAGAATCCATCTATTTCAGTAATCGGAGAGCGCCATTAGGGAGGTCCCACGATCAAACGCAAAATTTACCTGAATATGTTGATACAGTTTATACAACATTTGGAGCACAACACTTCAGAGGTAACAAACATGATAGCGATCGCACAAATCCTCCTCAGAAGTATAAGGAAATGTCAAGTATTTGTAGTGTGTGGGAAATATAGAAACAATGTATGTGATGATTAAGAATGAAAAGATTGGGATGATGGGACAGAGTAGCCCCCCAGCCTAGGGCATGGTTGTGGCAGACCTGGCCCTGCCTACTTCCAAGAAGGAACAATTATCCAGTTGGGATAAAGAAGAAGATTTGAGGATCCATAAATCTAGAGCTGGGAAGAAATTAAGAGCTTATTTAGGCCAATATACTCAGGTTTACAAAAGAAGAAACTTGAGTCCCATTGTGGTTAAATGACCATATTCTTTGATTCCCAAACTAGTTTTCTTTTCACTGTTCCATGTTGATGCTTATGTTTCCATCATTTCCCTTTCCGTGAATGAAATCACCCTTGGCTAGGAAATGGAGGAGATGTAATATAATCCCCCTGGCTAAGATGATCATATCTGCAGAAAGTACTACCGGAACACCTCCTTTCTCCATTTGGATATATAGAAATCAAAGTTTATAAAACTGATTCATTGACAGGGGGATTATTTAACCTAGTACATCTAAGTATTTGCTTAAAATTCAAACACTATGCAACAAGGTCAAAGCACAGAAAACCTAAATTATTAGGAACTCCTAAAAATTGGAGAATAATTGGAAATGAAAATGAGAATATAATTCCAAATTCTTGGAAACATGAAATTTGACAGGGAAACTCTTCCAGCTCATACATGTTATTTATACTGAAATAGGTATTGGGCTTTTCAAGAGGAGTGCAAATGATGGGGAAATGGGGAGTTTACTGAACATCTCAGGGTTGGGAGGCTAGAATGCTTCACTGGACCTGGAAGACCTCAGACTCCAGCTAAATCTTTTTGATCTAAATGAGTTTCTTGGACTCCCAAGATCATCTTTGTCATGAAGAGTAGTAGCCAAAGAGTTCACACTCAGTCTACCTACTTTAAACAAAATTAGTTGCGGAGAGCCAAAGTATCTTTGAACCTTACTTGAGGTTCCAAACTTAAGAGGGAAGCCTTGGGGATCTTGGACCACATTCTTTGGTTCAATATATTCTGAACCAGGAATTAAAAAATAATTTATTAAGCACTGTCTGTGTATCTTGTATATACAGATAGAAAAGTAAGATAATTCTTTACTCTCAAGAAGCTTACAGTCTAATGAGAGAGAATAAACAGAGAAGTTTTGCTTAATAAGTCAGAGGGAAAGTTCTCATGGTTTTTAGTGTGTAGTGGCAGAGCAGGTAGCAGTACATCTTAAATCTTGTTTCCTCCAATAAAATCATATCAGTTTCTGGTGTTGAACCTTTCAGCAGTGTCAAGCACTTTGGGGTCTTGTTCTGGGTCTTCAGTAGCTGTGGCTGAGTCCCCCACAGAAGCAGATGTCAGGGTACGTCTTCACAGGGAGTTGTTTCCCCAGGTGATTACTGTGGAGGCTGAACTGGAAACAGGACCTGTGGCCTGAATGGTGCAGCCCCTCCCAGGGGCTATTTATTTCCACTAGGGTCTGAAGTAGAGGGGTCCAAGTGGGAGGGAGGTGTAGGGGAAGCTTGGTCCACCTAGCAATGATACCTCCTCTCTATTCCTCTGATTTTCTCGCTGCTTCAGCTGGGCTGGGGATTGCCACTCTTGTATATATGACAGTTTTCTTGAGTATTTGTGAGCTTCAAACAGACTCTGGAAACATTCAAAGATGCCTCAGCTAGTCTGGGGATTCCTTAATGTGCCAGAGTGTGGATGAGGTTGTGGCCCCCTTTGGAATTCAAAGGTATCAATTCATTTTCATCTTGGGCTTCTTGGGCAGTCAATGGTTATATTATTTGTACAAATTGAAACTCTTTTTGGATATATCTTTTGGGTCTTCCCTTTTTTTCTTGTCACCTCTCTCCCAGTCTTCTGTTCCCTCTCTCCTTTTCCTCCCTCTTCCTTCCTCATTCTTCTCCCTTGGTCTCCTTCTCCTCCTCCTCCTTCTCTTTCTCCTCCTCTTCCTCCTCCTCCTCCTCCTCCTCCTTCTCCTCTTCCTCCTCCTTCTCTTCTTCCTTCTTTTCTCTCTCTGTATTTCTGTCTCTCTTGCTGTCTGTCTCTTTCTTCCTCCCTCCCTACATCCTTCTCTCTCTGTCTCTTTATTTTTCCCTGTCTCTGTCTATCTCTTCTGTCTCTGTTTCTGTCTCTTCCTTCTCTCTCCTTTTTATCTGTCTCTCTGTCTCTTTGTGTCTTTGCTTCTGTCCATCTCTCCCCCTCTCTCATTCCCTCTTCCCTTTCTTCCTTCCCTATCTCTGTCTTTCCTCTCTTCTTCTTCTCTCCCCCTCTCCCCTTCTCTCTCATGAATTAATAGTATCTTTAAATGAGTTAATTTTATTTCTTCACATTGATTTGCCCTTCTTTCAGACTTACCTGCTGGAGAGGTAGTGAATCCACCTAAATCTTCTAAACAAGTATCTGAAGAAGCAGATCAAGGACATGATCTGTATATTATATCCCACAACGATTATTATGCAGGTAAGAACATAGTGATTGGGAATATATACATATGTACTATTTATAAAACATATTCATTGATTCATTCATTAACCATTTATTAAATTCCCATTATGAGACATCTATAGATTCCTAAATCTATTCTCACAAACCTTACAATCTAGCACAGGGTAAATATGTATGGAGAACCTGTTATCTCTCAGTGTGGGGAAGTCCTCATGGGGTTTCAGTCCCTCTTCTACCAGGTATTTGAGTGGATTTTAAGCTCAATAGGAAAGTAGTATAAGAACAATCAAAAAGAAGTTAATGTGAACTGGGGGCTGCATTTAACAAGAGGAATAGTTTGCAAGAACAGAGGTTACAGATCTGTTTTCTGCTTTGCTCAGATGACATAAAAGATTTTGCAATTCTGGACCCCACATTTTGGAAAGATCATTTAAAAACTCATGGAGGGATTTCCAGAGGTTGGCAACGAGAATTGTGAAAAGGACCTGAGACCATGCCATTTGAGGATCGGATTCTGAAAGCAGACACTGTTTCCTACCCAAGCAATCCCTTCTATGAGGAGGGAACTTGGGAGAATTTATGTACATGTGTATGTGTAATACACATATCAGAGCTCATGTGTATATATATATATATATGTATGTTTGTGTACTAACATACACATAAACACATAAGCATGCATATCTTTCAAAATGCAAAAACATCAAAGGGATTTTTTTTAAAGCAACATAACTTTAATTTAAGCTAAGGCTTAGTTTCAAGGATCATGCATTTAGAGATGAAGAAATCTGAGAAATCATCTCCAAATTCCTCATTTTATAGTTTGAGAAATTGAGGCCCAGAAAAATGAAGTGGCTTCTCAGGATTTTGGAGTTACAAAACTTTATTTGAATCTAATTTCTCTGGCTTCCAATTCAGGGCCCCTGCCACTGCATCAAGTGCAGACGATGAGCTTATTTAATAATTAGTACATACTAGATGTATTCTTTGTCCAATCTAAGAAAAATGAACTATGAATAGAGTTTTATGATAGCATTTTCCTTGGTGATTTGTTGTTAAATATAGCCTGGAAATAATAAAATACTGGCTGATTTCAGTGTTTTGTTTTGTTTTTTGAAACCTGTTGCCAAGCTGCCATATGACCTTGGAAAGTCCACCGTCACATACCATGTCCTTTAAAGCTCATAAATTGTTAGCTTGCCTTGGGGTGTGTAATGAGGCTAATGATGCATGTTAAGGCCTTTTTGGCCACTTAGTTGAGCTTTGGCTATGAGTTGAGCTATGAGCACAATTCATTTCATTCAACTAGAGGCATATGATACCTCGTACTGGATTTAGGGTATCTCCCTACTCTCTTTTCTTCTTTTCCTTTTCCTACTTTATCCCTCATTATTCTTGCCTCCATACCTACTACTCGTAATTGGAACTTCTGTCCCTCCTCTGACACAAACAGATTGCTTCACCTTTTTGGATTACCACCAATGCCCGTTCTGCCCTACTAACTATGGTGCCTTCTGCTTACCGCTGCCATGCAAATGCTATATGTCTCCTCTGCTTCCTTTTTTGTTCAATTATTTCAGTTGTGTCCCATCTGGGATTTCCTTGACAGAGGTACTAAAATGGTTTCCATTTCCTTCCCCAGCTCATTTTACACATGAGGAAACCGAGGCAAAAAGAATTAAATGATTTGTCCCGAGTCACACAGTTAGTAAGTGTCTGAGGCTGGATTTGAAATTCAGAAAATCTTTCTGAGTCCAGACCTAACTATCCACTGCTCCACCTAGCCAATGTTTGCATCAAACAGAACTTCTGCTTCCTTAGCTACTTCCTAAACTTCACCTTTGCTCTCTGGCTATGCCTTGAATATCATTTACAGGTTTGGCCTTTTCCTTGCTCTCAACACTTTTGGATTCTTTCTTTCCCCCCTGCCTTCTGGCTTTGATCCCATTTATGGTAGAAGCAATATCCCTAACCATAAAACTCCTAGGGGACTGGCTTGAATCAAACCCAGCCCAGAACATATCTCGAGGGAGGAAATGCCGTAACATGTACTAAAAAAGGTGGTAAGGCATGGAATTTTTATTTTTATAAATGTTTTCCTTTGAGGTTTCTGTAGTTAAGGTAGTATTTGCCTGTTAAGGATCGAGGGCCTATACTTAAGTTTAAGGGCCAAGGCAGGATTCTGATGATGTTATTGCCCAGCAAGGCTGGGCCAAAACTTTTGCTCCAGCAGCCTGCAAGCTGACTGTATTGCTGCTGTTGTTCAGTCACTTTTCAGTCATGTCTGAATCTTCATTTGGGGTTTCCTTGGCAAAGATCCTGGAGTGGTTTGCCATTTCCTTCTGCAGTTCATTTTACAGATGAGAAACTAAGGCCCATAAGATTAATTAAGATTGCTCAGAGGTAAGTGTTTGAGGTGAGATTTGAATTCATGAAGATGAGTCTTCCTGATTCCAAACCTAGTACTCTATTCACTACACTACATAGCTACCTATTACAATCCAGAAATCTAAGGATTTCCTTAATAATCATGGGTCTTTCCAGTTTGACATCTTCACTGCTTGCCTTTTGCCTAAGGGAGGAGAAGCAATAGTTTCTACCAAACCTAATAAGTTATATTATAATATCTGGCTAAATATTTGTCTAAACAGAAAGAACTGAAGTTGGGTTGCACAATGGATAGAGCACTAGGCTCAGGGTCAGGAAGATCTGAATTCAAAACCCGACTTAGATATTTCCTAGCTGAATCATCCTGGACAAATCACTTTAATCTCTATCTCAGTTTCTTCATCTATAAATCTGGATAGCAACAACTTATCACAGGATTGCTGTGGGAAATCAGGTTAATACATATGAGGGACTTTATAAATTGAAAGCACATTCAAAAATTTTAATGATTATTATTAAATTTAAATTTAAATAAAGATCTGTTTGTGTGTCTTGATTCCCATCCTTTTCCATTGCCCAGAGCCAATATTGTATCATATCTATGTCATTACCTTTCCTATTACAATTCCACGGAACATTCTTTTCAAATAGTCATCTCAGATGTCAACACTAACATATACTATAGAGTCATAACATTTTGGAGCTTCAAGAGGCCTTATAGGTCATCTAGTTTAACTCTCTTACTTTACAGATAAGGAAACTGAGACTCAGAGAAGCTAATGATAATGCTGCTACTGATGGCAAAAATAACAATGATGATAATGCTAATTAGCATTTATATAATCACTAAAGTGTTTTACTTATGTTAAGTAATTTAATTCTCACAGTAATGCTGTGAGTTAGATCCTTCACTACTTGTAACTAAGTAATATCTATCAACATCCATCTTTCTTGGGCTTATAACTTGCCCGGGGTCACCAAGGCATTCTTTGTTGTTGTCGGTGTTCAGGGCTTTTCCCCATACCTTTAGAAGCTTGATCCTGATAAAATCATTCCCCTGGTCTAAATGAGAAGCCTCCTTTCTTTTACAGGGGAAAAGAAGAATAGGAAATATAACCCAGAAAGCTTTAGTAGGTGTGATATTTTTGGAGGGATAACGCCACATTTTAATGATGGTCGAGTTGCAGCAAAATCTTTACGGTGGCTCCACGAACTAGAAATGTAAGTTAAATTATGTTGTTTCTTAAAGTAATTAGTAAACACATCATTTTGGACTTAGAAGGGTGAAAATCTCTAATTGGTGATTTCAAATGGATTCAAGTTTCTTAAAGTCAATATGTTTTCCAATACTCTGTTAAGAAGAACATAGAAAAGATGTAATGGAAAATTGATACCTTGGCATTCATATTTTAGCTTTTTTAATGCTTAATTGGGCAAGTGATTTGCTAAATTTTGGTTAGTTTGACACTGTGGCAAGCTTGCTGCAATGCTTCCATACTCTGAAGATTTCAGCTTTCTGATTCATTGGTTTGGGTATTCACCTTACAATACAGTTATAACAAGGATTCTCTAGCACTTAGCTTGGACAGACCCAGGCCCACCCTCTCCCCCTGCAGTTTTCATATGGAAACTCTTTTGGTCAGCAAGGCAGAGTGAGGCAACTTGTACAACCCTGTACAAACATTTACCAGGTCTATCTAGATATGCCTTTTTATATCAATAGGTATCCAGGAAACCATGAGGTTACAAAAACTTCATCCAGAAAGGAACAATTTAGGTCTTCATTCTCCAGCCCAATTAAATCCTGGAGACAGCTTTGTGACCTTTGAGGGGAAAATTACCTTAACTTGTATACAGAATGGGATTAGGATATTGCTCCTACCACAACAGGGGTAACTTTTGCAGTGAAAAATTCACTGTCTTATGCTGAATTTGTATTAATGAGCCTTTCTGAACTGATCTAGATTGATCCTCGGCTGGCGGACTGTTCCTGGAGCCCAGAGGTCCTTAGGCTACATAAACAAGTTATGTGAGAATGCTGAAGAAAGTACACAGTGTAGAGACAGGGTAGCTAAGGCCAGAAGGGCTTTAGAGAGCAGTGGCAGTGCAGATGATAAGGCCTGGTAGTTCTGTATCTCATCGGAAGGAATGGAATTGTTGACTCCTATCTTACTCAAGACCTGTGAATCATCAGGTAACCTAGGAGAAGGGGAAAGGAAGGGAGACAGGTTTGTCATTGGTGAGTTTTTCTGCTTCCTAAGCCAGAAGATTTCTGCCACTGAGAGGGTGGGGCAGCTTTGGATGGTTTCTGGGAGGCCCCAGGACTAGGTGATTTGGGAAAGAAAGGAGAGGAGGAAGGTTATTTCTATACCACTCTGAGGCATTGCATGAGACTTTATTACAGAAATGATATAATGTTCTTCCCTGCAAAACTGAAGTATGAGTTTATAAGTTTGTAACAGAGATTTTGAGAGCTGCTTGGAGCACAGAGAAGTTAAATCTTGATCAGAATTACCCAATGGGGTTATCAGAATTAGAATTTGAATATAGATCTTCCTAATTCTAAAACTGGTCTTCTATCAATTATGGCCCACCGTGTCTCCGTTGGTAAAAATATGAACTCTCTCTTTGTCTTATTGACTCCTTTCCTTATATCAGGGTCCAGCTACAGACATACCTTTGGCCCCATTTGGAATGACATGAGAACATGAAGCTCAGTCTTTAGCATTAATGCCAAAGGGAGAAAAAAAAGGAAAACTAAAACCTTATTAATATTGAATCAATAGCATTGTTTTCCTTTCTTCCTTCCTTTCCTTCCCTTCCTTCCTTCCCCTCCTTCCTTCCCCTCTTTCTTTCCCCTCCTTCCTTCCCTTCCTTCCTTCCCCTCCTTCCTTCCCCTCCTTCCTTCCCTTCCTTCCTTCCCTTCCTTCCTTCCCCTCCTTCCTTCCCTTCCTTCCTTCCCTTCCTTCCTTCCCCTCCTTCCTTCCCTTCCTTCCTTCCCTTCTTCCCCTCTTTCCTTTCCTTCCTTCCTTCCCTTCTTCCCCTTCCTTCCCTTCCCTCCTTCCCCTCCTTCCCCTCCTTCCTTCCTTCCCTTCCTTCCTTCCCTTCCTTTCCCTCCTTCCTTCCCTCCTTCCTTCCCTTCCTTTCCCTCCTTCCCCTCCTTTCCTTCCTTCCTTCCCCTCCTTCCTTCCCTTCCTTTCCCTCCTTCCCCTCCTTCCCTTCCTTCCCCTCCTTCCTTTCCTTCCTTCCCTTCCTTTCCCTCCTTCCTTTCCTTCCCTTCCTTCCTTCCCCTCCTTCCTTCCCCTCTTTCTTTCCCCTCCTTCCTTCCCTTCCTTCCTTCCCCTCCTTCCTTCCCCTCCTTCCTTCCCTTCCTTCCTTCCCTTCCTTCCTTCCCCTCCTTCCTTCCCTTCCTTCCTTCCCTTCCTTCCTTCCCCTCCTTCCTTCCCTTCCTTCCTTCCCTTCAATTATAGATCAATTACCCTAATGAATATTGTTGCAAAAATCTTAACTAAAACATTAGTAAAGAGATTATAGCATTTTGTTGTCAGTATAATACACTATGACCAAGTAGGATTTATACTAGGAATGTAGGGCTGGTTCAATGTGAGGAGAACTATTAGCATAATTGACTATATCAATAACCAAACTGACACAAATAATATGAACATATCTGTAGTGATGTGATTGAAGGCAATTCCAATAGATTTGTAATAGAGCCACCTGCATTCAGAGAAACGACTAACATGGATCACAACATAGTATTTTCTACCTTTGTTGTTGTTCTTGTTGTTTGCTTGCTTGTTTTTTTTTTCTTCTTTCTCAGTGTTTCCTCTTTTGATCTGATTTTTCTTGTGCAGCATGATAAATGTGGAAATAGGTTTAGCGGAATTGTAAATGTTTAACTTATATTGGATTACTTGCTCTCTAGGGGAAAGCAGAGATGGGGAAGCAGGGAAAAAATTTGGAACACAAGGTTTAGCAACTGTGAATGTTAAAAATTATCTTTGCATGTATTTTGAAAAATAAAAAAGCTATTATGATAAAAAGAAATTATTTTCTTTAGTGAGTTTTTATATCTCTTTGTCCATCTAACTAATTCTGTTTTTTTTTAAGAAATTCTTTTCTCTAGTAAATTTTTGTTCCTCCTTTTCCATTTGGCCTGGTCTGCTTTTTAAGAAGTTCTTCAGTGAATTTTTGCACCTGTTATCTTTTGTCCAATTTGCTTAGCGTGTTATTTTCTTCAGTATTTTTATACCTCTTTTTGCCAAGTTGTTAATTCTTTTCATTTTTTTTTTGCAGTACTCTTATTTGTTTCCCTCATTTTTCTCAACCACTCATATCCTTATTTAACTCTTCCAGGACAGTATTTTTATAACCTCTTTTTACCAAGCTGTTAATTCTTTTCATTTTTTTTTTTTTTGCAGTACTCTTATTTGTTTCCCTAATTTTTCTCTACCACTCATATCTTTATTTAACTCTTCCAGGATAGTATTTTTATACCTCTTTTTACCAAGCTGCTAATTCTCTTTTCATAATTTTCTTGCACTACTCTCATTTCTTTCTCTAATTTTTCTCTACCATTCTTATAGCTTTCTTTAACTCTTCTAGGAATTCTTGTTGGGCTTGGATCCAGTTAACATTTTTTGAGACTGCTTATCTCTGTTTTCATGTTGTCTTCTCTTGAATTTATGTCTTGGTCTTCCTTGACACTGTATGAGTCGTTATTTTTTTTCCCTGGTTGTTGTTTACTCATTTTCCCAAATTATTTCTTGGCTTTAAACTTTATGTTTAAGTTGGGCCCTGCTCAGTTTAGGGTGGGAAGGCACTGTTTTAAGATTCAGGCTTTTTTGGTGATAGTTTTAGAGGATTACAAGTTTTCAGTGCTTCTAAGGTGGTATGATATGGGGAGAATTGTGGCCACTGTTCCCATCTGTGATTCTCACTTGCTTCCTTGTAGTCACAAGCTCTAGTGCTCCTTTCAGCTCCGGAACTGTGACCAGGTCCCCCATTCCCTTGTGATCAACCATCAGCACTCCTCTCTCTTCTGGAACTGTGACCCAGAGCTCTGTTTGGGAAATGGAGTTCCCACTTAGTGCCAGCAACACCAGTGGCAGGAAAGGGTTCCCTGTAATCTCTGGTTGGTTGTCTGACTGTCTCTGGACTGAGAGCTCCCAAAGCTCCCACCATCATCACCTTCAAACCTGTCCCTGGTGCATGTGCTCAACACTGCCACTAGCCTGGTGAATCAGACTTTTCCTGTGAACTTCCCAAGTTGTTTTAGGGTGGGAAAATATCTCATTTCAACCTGTTGTTATCTCTGCTGTTCCAAAATTTGATTTGAAGTACTTGGGAGGGGAATGCTAGGAGAGTTCATCTGAATTACTGCCTGTACTCTTCCTCCACCACTCTTAAAGGTTACTTTGGAAACATAAATGGCAAGATCTGTTTTTATTTTGCTATTGTTTGCAACAAGGAGTGGAGTGTCCCGAGGATCTAGCCTTGGCCCCTGTGATCATCAATATTTTTTCAATGACTCAGAGGAAGCATAGAAGGTATGCTTGTTAAATTTGCAAATGAAACAGAGCTAGGAGGGATAAATGGTGTAGAGTCTGGGTCCCAAAGAGCTGATAAACTAGAACAATGAGGTAAAGGGAATAAAATGAGATTTAATAAGAATAAATATTAAGTTCTATGCTTCTGCTCAGAAAATCCGCTTTCTTAAATATACAATAAGGGAATTATGGCTAGGCAATAATTTCTTGTAAACAAGATTGAAGGGTTTTAGGAGATAGCAAACTCAATACAGTTTCAGTGTGACAGGGCCACCAAATCAGTTTTCTTTGCATTGAGAGCCATAGCTCATGTATGATATTAAGTTCTAACATAATAATTTTTATAATCATTGATTCGGTGATATGGAAAAATTCCATAGGAAAATCCTCTGGCTCCCATTAAAGATTGTGAATAAAATCTTTCCTAGCTCTCATTTGTAATTGGAACATCTTAAGAGAACCCTCCTTTTTCTCTCCTTTTCTTTTCCAATCTCTGGCTATAGTGATAAGAACTGACTCAAAATGATGCTGTTTTTCCCATCTCCCCCACATATTGCAGTCACTAATATAGAAGATATTTCAAAATGAATTCTAATAGTGGTATATTAACTAAGTGAGAAAAATATTTAGTTGAAAAAATTTTACTTAAACAGTAAGTGATGCTAGAAAATTCTGATTAATCACACAAGTGAAAAATACAGGAAATTTTGAAAAATAGTTCTTAATGAAAAAATGACAGACACTCCCACTGTGTACCATCCTAGGTAGAACACATTTGGGCTAAATAGGATTCAATTCTGATTGCTAAATTTTAGGAAGAGTAACATATACAGATTGCAATATATTCAAAAGATATAGATCAGATTGACAAAAGAACTGGAAAACACACAAATATTCATTGAAGAAAATGCAGATGGTTACTGTACTAAAAAAGAACTCTTAAAAGGTGGGAATGTGTTGTCTGTCTTCAAATATTTGCAAAGATCTGATGTGGAAGTGGGGTCACATTTGCTCTGCTGAACTTCAGAGAGCAGAATTGAAGTGCAAAGTTAGAGAGGCAGGATGGTAAAGAAAAGTTGTACAGCAATTAGAACTTTCTTAAAGTGGAATGCTTTCCTTGGAAGAGACTGGGATCTCTTTTCCTTGGAGATCTTTTATTCAGAGACTGGAGGACCATTTTCTAGAGATGTAGTAGGAGAATTCTTGATTAGAAATAGATTGGACAAGGTCGTCCCTTGAGGGCCCTTCTAAATCTAAGATTCTATGATGTTTTTGTATATGAGAACTCATACAAGGTTATTCTTAACCTTATAGAACCCACTAGTTAAGAAGTACAACAAGAAATAGAGAAGTTGAATTAATTTATATTTTGGTATATTCTTTTGTTTCTCCACAGAGTGTCACTCTTCCCTAGAAACTTGTTCAGCTTAGCAATATCTGTATATGACAAGAAATGAACACATTTTATTTTTGAGCAAATTGTGGCTTCAAATATCTGTTGCATTTTAAAAAAATACCTAAGGATAAAACATTGTGATTATATTTACTAATTATTCTATAGCCTGCCACAAAATCTCAGAAAATGTCAGATAGAACATTTTTTTAATTTAAATTTTTTATTACATTTTAAGTTTAGTATTATCTCGTTACTTTTCTTTTTGCCTCACACTAGAAAAGGCCACCATTTCTCGTGCACACACTCACACACATGCATGTACACACACCATATACTATACATACTTTTATTTATCAGTTCTTTAATTGGAGGTGGATAGCATTTTTCTTCATAGATCCTTTGTAGTTTCGTTGAATATTTATAATACTAAGAATAGTTTAGTTCACAGTTATTCTTCAAACATTATTTCTGTTCTTGTATACAATGATCTTTTGGTTCTGCTCATTTCATTCCTTATTATTTCATGTAAATCTTTCCATGTTTTTCTAACATAAACCTGCTCATTATTTATTACAACACAGCAATATTACATCACAATCATATACCACAACTTTTTTAGTCATCCCCAACTGAGGGGGTGTCCCCTTAATTTCTAATTCTTTGCCACAACAAAGAAGGTTGCTACAAATATTTTAGAACATAGAAGTTATTTTTCTTTTTCCCTGATCACCTTGAGAAATAGACCTAATAGTGGTATTGCTGGATCAGAAGATATACACAATTTTATAACTTTTGGGGCATAATTCCAGATTGCTTCCCGAAAAGGTTAGATCAGTTCACAGTTCCACCAATAGTGTTAGTGTCCTAATTTTTCCACATCCCTTCCAACATTTGCCATTTCTCCTTCTGTCATTTTAGTTAATCTGATAGATATGAAGTGATATCTTAAAATTGTTTTAATTTCCTTATACAATAATGATTTAGAACATTTTTTATAATGGCCTTTTATTTTTCAAAATAAATTCAAAGATTTTTCAACATTTCCTCTTGCAAAACCTTGTGTTTCAAATTTTTCTCCCTCCTTCCCCATCTCCACAACAAGGATAATAACAACACCGCCAAAAAAAAATGAAAATACTGTGTTGTGATCTATATTCAGTCTCCACAATCCTCTCTCTGGATGTGGATAGCTCTTTCTATCACATGTATTGGAATTGCTTTGAATCACCTCATTGTTGAAGACAGTCAAGTCCATCAGATCTATCTTATTTTCTAATTTTACAGGAAAAAAGGCAGTAAAATAGTTTCCAAAAGAGTTGACGATTTCAATGAAAAGTTTCAGCACAAACTTGGAAAAGTCTGGGATCCGTAAGTTATATAGACAAAGTTTCCAATTAATTGATTTTTTTCTCACTACTTTAGAAAAATACAGTGTTCAACATTGATATTTTAAAAAAAAATCTTTCTTTTAAAATGAAGAATTCTTTAAATTTTGATCATAAGCAACATTTTAATGCTTTCATGACCTCAAAAGACTAAAGCCTGCTGGCTTGCTTTTGTGTGGAGTTGAGAACCTCAGTAGCTAAAACTGATTGTGTCCTCATTAAGTTCACCACCTATATGGTGAGTCCTGGAGGTTACAAGTTACTTAAGGAAAGCTGGATCAGTCCAGGTCAGAATCAAAGTAGATCAAAGCTTCCATGCCTACCATGGGTTGGACCTGTGAATGGGCTGTTTCCTGCCAGAATAAGATAGGGAAGCCTAGCCTTAAAATAAAACAAGACAAAACTATCTCCATGACCTCAAATTTATATTTACATATGTATATATATATATATATATATATATATATATATACATACATACATATATATCTATATACATACACACACTCATATTATCTTCTATCTTAAATGGGATGTTTGGAATTTTTTTTTTTTTTTGCTTTTAAAATATGGGGTGCAGCAATACTTAGCAACAATTATAATAAGGGACATTTGAGAATAAGTTTCAGCTTAAATAGATTTACGTAGACTTATTTTTTTCATTAATGTTCAAGTAAAAGAGATATGCTGTTAAAAGAAAAGATAATTTTGATGTTTGATATATATAATTTATCAAATGAGATGATATATGTAAAAGTTCTTTATAAATTTTAAAGCACTATATACATAATTATGAAGCAATTTTATTGTATTCTTCTCATCTATTTTGATTGAGTTCAGATAGATATGGTCTTAGGACAGCATTAGGTATAAATGTTAAATTCAATTAACTTATTGTAAACAACAAAAAGAAAATAATTCTATGTTTAACATGAAAGATCTACATTTTAAGAAATCTAATGATAGAGTAATGTTATTCTGTTTCATAATCAATTTAGGGATCTGCACCAGGCGATTTTTAAAAATCAAATTCCTTGGAACTAAATGGAAAAATATGAGAAAATGAAATAAAAATATGAAAAAATGAAAATCAAAATCTTATTTTTTGATACCATTATCTTCCTCTTCCTTGTTGTCCTCATTAATAACTTGGTGTGAGGATTTCCTTCTCCCAGTAGGTATAGAAATTCCTCAATGCCTTAACATTTGGGATTCTTGTCTATGTTTCCCCTCTAAATCTTCCAGTTAACAGTGTATGGGGGAACATACTTCAGATTTCAGGTTTGCCATGTGATGAGTATTTTAATGACAGCATTTTTATCATTAATAGCATTGCAGAAACAATGAACCTTCCACCAAACCACACGTTTGGAGCATTGCTACGGCCAGATAATTATGGTAAATATACAGCTTTTTTCCAAAGTGTAAAAAGTCATGATGTTGAATTAAACATTGCTTTCCTCTGCACATCCCCCATTAAACAAAACTCACAAAGTTAATGTTAATGAATTGTTAATTATTAATGAAACAAAACAAAGTGAAGAAAAGAAACTGATTTTGTTTTTTTGAATGAATTTGAAGAATGAAAAAATTTATTCCTCAGTACTGTCTCTCTTTAAACTTAAAAAAAAAAGATTCATTGGGTTTTATTGAACAAACACAACCTCCTTATATAAAATACTCCTAATCAACTAAAAGAAAAAAGATAATAACTTTTTTTTTTTTTTTTTTTTTTTGCATCCCCTGCTCCTAGCCTGGAGCCTGCTGAAGAGTAGATACTCAGTGCTTGTTGATTTGGATTTAAGTAGTGTAATGAACAACCAAATAGTTGAAGTTAATCCTTGAATTATGAGAGGTCCCATAGGATTATGGGCAGAGAGCTGGCCTTGGAGCCAGGATTAAATTCTGCCTCTTATTTATACTGGCTCTTGGCTACACAAATCATTTAACATAATGCTCTGGTATTATTGATTGCCATGAAGGTGTTAACATACATTATAAAAGGGAGAGGTCACATCTGAATTTCCTTAGACAAATCAAATTACAGGATCTAGTCTTCATTCTTAATAACCTAGCACCATTATCTATTAGCGATCTATTATCTCATTGTTGTATATATTCCCATAAGGGATATAGGTTGTCAACAAGCATTTATGAAGCACCTAATATGTGTGTCAGATCTTGAGTTGAGCTCCAGGGATATGAAGAAAGGTAAAAAACCATCCCCTGTTCTCAAGGAGCTCACAGGGTAATGCCACATGCATCATGCAAACAAAAAATATGTGGAAAATTGGAGATAGAAGTCATTAAAGAGAATCTGCAAAAGTGGTATTTAGTTGGGACATGAAGGAAGCCAGGGAAACCAGGAAGGGGAGAATGAAGTATTCCAGGCATGGGGGACACCAGGGAAAATCTACAGTGAGCATCTTGTGGTAGGAATAGCAAGGATGCCTGTGTCATGGGATCAAAGAGTATACGGAGATGGGATTAGGGAGTAAGGTAGAAAAGTAGGAAAGGACTAGGTTATGAAGGAGTTTGAAGGACAGAGGATTTTATATTTGATCAGGCTGGGGTGATAAGGGACTATTGGGATTTATTAAACGGGGTGAGGGTAACATGATCAAATTTGTACTTTTATAAAGAATATTTTGACAGCTGAGTAAAGGATGAATTGGGAAGAGTCAAGGTAGGGTTAGACCAGAACTTTTCTAAGCCTGCTCACCCTATGCTATTCTGGTACAATTCTCCAACAAATCTACTATAAGGGATCCATTCAACATGTTGGGAAATTTATTCACAGAAGACCAATATACCAGGAGGGCTTTCCACTCTTATCATTTGACCAGCTTATTTTATCTGTTTTTTTTTTTTTTAACACATATTCTTCAAATCCTTAGCTTGAGTTTGAAATACCCTATATACTGAATGCCTTAAGGAAAAAAAAAGTTTTAAAAGGAAGAAAAAGTTGAGTTAGGCTTGAAATTATATAACTTCAACAAACTTTTACTGACTTTGGATTATATGTAAGCTTTTGTGACATACCATCTCTCCAACTCATTGATAATGCTTATATTGACAATTCTATTTTTACCCCAATGATTTGTGTCTTTTAACTGAGGGATTCTGGCCTTTTTGTGCTCTTAATACATCAATATGATGCTGTTACAAGATGAAAAAATTAGCTCTGACCAAAGGCCTGTCAACAGATGATTAAAACCTACTAAATCTCTTGATTGTTGAAACATTAAAGACTTCCTTTGTTATTGATTAGCCATGTCTGACTCTTTTCAATCCCATTTGGGGTTTTCTTGGCAAAGCAGTTTGACATTTACTTCTTCAGCTAATTTTATAGATGAGAAACTGAGGCAGACAGAGTTATTTACCCAGGATTACACAGATGGTGACTCATGAAGATGAATCTTCTTGATTCCAAGCCTAATGTCTATCCACTGAGGCACCTAAATGCCCTAAAGACTTCCTTAATCATGCAAAATAGGGAGATTGGAACCTTTTTAATACTGAAAAGAACAAGCCTTCATTTAAGAGAAAGATAATGAGTTTGGTCACTAAAAATGAGGAACTTTTGGAGGAATTAATTTTACTTCACACATTAAATAGCCAATTTATTAGGGCTAAACTTCTTGGTGCAGTGGAAACAATGCTCCAAATTGGAGCCATGGTCCCTGGACTCAGGTGCAGACTTTGCCAACATTGGCCAAATCACAGCCTCTTTGGGTCTTAGGCTCCTTATTTAGAAAATGAGAAGTTTACACCAAAGAATTCTACAGTTCCAAAAAGTCTCTAATCCATCCAACTGTTTAATTGAAAATGGATTTTATTGGGTGTAGAGAACTCCCACTGAAAAAAATGTCCTCTACCATTGCATATAGGCATTTGTCTTATAATCTAAGTGTCTCAGAGAATTGTTGGTAGCACCTGGAAGTAGTGAGTTATTCAGACTCTCACAGCCAGTATACATCAGAGATAAGACTTGAACTAAGATCATCTTCTTTCATGATTTAAGGCCATCTTTCCATCCAGTATACCATCGCTCACTCTTTTAATTGAAGATAGAATACTAAACTATGAATTTTTGATTTTGAGAAAGTAATTTCTTCTTGAGTAGTGAAATAGTGCAAAACTACTGGCTTTCAGACACATGTCTATAATTGACTATTTTTAATGGTAACCATTGTTTTAAGTGTCTAGGATTAAATTTTTTAAACCTATTCAAAGAAGTTGATTTCTTGTTATTATTACTACTATTGTCATCAATATTATTCAGATGAGGATTGCTATATTTCTGGAACAAAACCAATTTGCTGTGCTTGTGTCCCATTAGGAGCTGCTGATGTCATTTACAACCGGCACCCTGACCATTTCCAGCGTGGCAAGGATAGGCAGCGGGCTGTCCTGGCAGCCATTCGTCAGCACCTGAAGAAAGTGAATTATCACAACTTTGACTCTTTGTTGGCTGCGTTCCGGCATTTTGACGTGGTCAGTAGCGTGATGGCTTGTTATATGTCCCGGTAAATCAGTCTTGTGGAGATGTTGTAAAGAATCCTAGAACCTAATTGTTTTCAAAGTAGAAAATGTAGACAAATCTAAGTGGGGAGCTCAGGAATTATTTATGAATTTAAGTGATGTCAAGGAACATGACTCAGGTTAAAAAATTTCAGTCCTAACTCTGTAGATTCTTAATTAATGTTCTATCAGTAATTCAACCTGAAAGTGGGAGGAAAAAGAGAAAGAAAAAGAGAAAAATTATTTTTGCATTTTTTATCTAGAGAAATAGGGAATATAATAATTCTTGATGGGTTGAGAATTTCAATTTCCCCTAAAAATAAGAATGACATCCTCTTTGCCTTCAAATGATGAACATAATGCTTAAGTTTCTTTTTTATCATTTAAAATTACTACCTATTTTATTGTAGACCCCACGTAGTTCTTTTCAAGGTTTCAAGCTCTATAACTCTATTGGAATAAAAGACAGTGATAGTTTAATTTTAAAAATTATTTTATTCTCTTTTTGATTATCACATTTTTCTCTTTCATTTAATCCATTAGAAAAACAACAGCAACAAAACAAAGCAAAAAAAAGATACAAAAATCAAACCCTTGTGCAAATGCAGATAGTCACATATTTTGCTTTGTTCATATCCAAAAGTATTTGTTTTATTTTGCATCTTGAATCTATTGCCTCTCTGTGAGGAGGTGGGTAGCATATTTTATTATTATCAAGTAGAGCACTATATAAATGGTAGCTATTATTGTTGATATTTTTGGTCATTGAATTGGACTTCTTATCAACAAAGCTGTTGTTCTAATTTTTTTGCAAAAAATATGTTTTTTTTCCTCATTTCACTCTGTATCAATTCCCAGAAGTCCTCAGGTTTCTCTGAAACCATCTTTTTTGCTTATTTCTTCAGGTGCAATTAATATCGCATTGCATTCATTTACTATAATTTGTTCAGCTTTTCTCCAATTAATGGACAATCTCTTATTTTCCAGTATTTTGCCACTACAAAAAGAACAAAAATATTTTTGTGTACATGGGACCTTTCTCTATCTTTTTGGCCTCTTGGGTTGCTGGGCAGGTAGAAGTATTGCTGGATCAGAGTGTATAGACATTTTAGCAATTTGGGGGTATAATTCCAAATTGCTTTCAAAAATGGTACCATCGACTATGCATTAATGTGCTTGTTTTTCTAGTAATAGTTTAATACATATTATTTAAATGGAACTCATTTTTATAAGAACATCTATATACACAAAATTCTACTTTTTCACAAATTAGCAGTTAGAGAATACCTAACTACCCAATTTGCTTGTATAGAATCGTTTGACACAAAACCTTTTATATGTGAATTTGAGCACATAAAATTATAGACTAGATGTTGGCTATTTTGAAAATTAGCAACAAACTAAAATTAGATATGTCAACTAAAATAAGGATTTTCCCCCTCAATCAAATCTAGCTCAATTTCAAAGATTATTTCAGGAAAAAAGTATACATAGGAATGGATTGAATGTAAAACTCCCTGATGGAAATGAGCACATCCATTTATTGCTATCTATATCCATCCATCAAACAAGGTTCCTGGTCTGTTTCCATCAGGGGTTGATGGGAGATAGTGGTCAAAGCAATGGAGGGGGTGGTTTGACCTATCTAGTACATGGAGCCTCCTGCCTCAACTTAGGAGTGCTTTGCAGCTTAACTAAGTTGAGTTTGCCTGTCCTGTAAATGTTTGGGATAGCTGGTCCTTTGTCCATAGGAACTGCTTTCCAAACAAGGGTTGCAAAGGATAGGCTGGAAGCAGAAGTGATGGTCTGGCTACTGACCAGCAGCTGTTGCTAGTAGTAAGGTGATGGTACTCTCCATCTTCAAACCTTGTACCTTTTTTTCCTGACTGCCCCCATCTTCCCTCCACTCCTGGATACTTTCCCTCCTGTTTACTTTGCCTCCTGGCTTCCTTCAAGACTAAATTAAAGTTTACCTTCCAGGAATCTTTTTCTGGCATCCTTGCCTTCCTCAGTGCTTTCCCTCTGACATAACCTTCCATTTCCACTTTCCATATATCTTGTAGATATATAGTTGTTTGCATATGGTCTCTCCCATTAAATTGGGAGCTGCTTGAGGGCAGGGTCTATTTCCCCATTTCTTTGTACCCTCACTGCTTTCTTAGTTCAGTGCCTGGCTCTGAATTAGGAAGGTTTCCTAATTGCGAGCTTGGTGATTGTTTTTGGGAGAAGTAACTGCCCTAGACCTCTGCAGAATAGTTTTGGGCTCCTTTAACTTTATGGAGTTAGAAACCCAGATCCCCAATATTAAAACCTCTGCTTTTATATGTGACTTTTTTTTTTCATGTTGCATTTCACTGAGCACAAACACTGACAGCATAGAAAATAAATAAGATGTCTCTTTTCTCTCTTGTGCATCTGGTAATATTCCCTTGACTTTTTGTCCCTTTCTAGTAGTAGACCCAATCCATAATCTCTGGGTCACTATAACAGGTGGAAATATCCGCTCCTTATCCATCCTTTGTCTATTTGACTTTCTGGACTTTGCTCTTTTTTATTAGTCATCTCTAACATTTACTATATAAACTCAGTCAAGTCACTACTTAGCTCTAGAAATGATCACTGCAGTAATTCATGATTTTGTTGACCATGGGAGGGATTGTAGAGGTCATTCAGTGTAATGATTTCATTTCACAAATGGAGAAACTGAGCATGAGAGATAAGGTAATTGATTTCCCCAGTCACAGAGAATAGCAGAGCTGATTTCTGTATCCTAGCTTTTGTCTCTCTGTGTCTCCTCCATACCTTGAAAGCTCTCTTTTCTTACCTCTTACAGCTAAAGTTCTTAACCTATGATCAGTGAATTTGTTTTTCTCAAAAGTACATATTTTGATAATTTTTTGCACAATCATTTTCAGTCATGCCTGACCCTTTGTGACTCCTTTTGGGTTTTTCTTGGCAAAGATACTGGAATGATTTGCTAATTTTTTCTAACTTATTTTACAGATGAGGAAACTGAGGCAAACAGGGTTAAGTGACTTACCCAGAGTCATACAGTTAAGACATATCTAAGGCCCAAATTTGAGCTCAGAAAGATAAGTTTTCCTGACTTCAGGCCCAGTGCTCTATCCATTGTGCCACCTACCTGCCCCAATTTTCATAGCATTTATTTTAAAAAATAGATTTTTATTTTTCAAAATACATGCAAAAGTAGTTTTCAACATTCACCCTTGCATTGTGTTCCAAGTTTTTCCCCTCTTTCCACCTTCCCCCTTTCCTTCGACAGCAAGCAATCCAATATATAGGTTAAATATGTTCAGTTCTTCTATATATATTTCCACAATTATCATGCTGTACAAGAAAAATCAGATGAAAAGGGAAAAAAAGAGAAAGAAAAAAAACAAGCAAGCAAACAACAAAAAAGGTGAAAATGCTATGTTATGATCCACACTCAGTTCCCACAGTCCTTCTTCTGGGTGCAGATGGCTCTTTTCATCCCAAGTCTATTGGAACTGGCCAGAATCACCTTGCTGTTGAAAAGAGCTACATCCATCATAGTTGAACATCACACAATCTTGTTTTTGCTGTGTACAGTGCATAACTGCATTTCAATATGATTGATTTCCTTTGTAATCTTTTATTTGAGGCATTTAAATAAATAAATGCCTTTGAAAAGGGTCTACAGGCTTCCCCAGAGGTGATCTGGGACACATGCAAAAGATTCAGAATTTCTGCTTTTGAGTCTTTAGCTTCTTCCAAGGTTCACCTTGGGTGTCACTTCCTAGAGAAGTCTTTTTTTTAAATCTTCTACATGATTGTGTTCTTTTTGTCCTCCACTTATCTTGTCTGTATATATCTCATTCCTTACCAATTGAATGAAATTCCTAGAAGTCAGGGCTATTTCACTTTTGTCCTTGTATCACCAGCATCTACCCTAGTACCTGGCACCTGTAGGCCATATATGTTTCTTTTTTTTTTTTAATGAAGTTTCTTATTTTCAAAACATAGGCAAGGATAATTTTTCAACAGTGACTCTTGCAAAACCTTGGGTTCTAACTTAACCCTTTCCCTCCCACCCCACCCCTAGATGGCAAGTAATCCAATATTTGTTAAACATGGTGAAAATCATATGTTTCTTAAATTGAATTGTGAGAAACATTCCTAAAGGAAAACAAGTTATATGTTTTTTACACAAATCCATTGCCTTGCCTTCATTCAATGTCTTGACATTATAATATTTTAAGTGTTTTCATGTCATTCCCTTAAGGGGAATATAGCATGGAGGTGGTTAGGTAATAGAGTGGATAGAGCAGTGGCTCTGGAGTCAGGAGGTCTTGAGTTGAGATGCTTCTTAACTGTGAGACTCCTGGCAAGTCATTTAACTCGAATTGCCTCACAAAGAAGGCATGAAGATTATGTAACACATCCCCCTTCTATGGTGTCTTTCCCCTTCCTCCAGAAAAGTGATCCCAACTTTAAAGCACTTTGTGGATCAAGACCCATTTAAACTCATAATCAATTTTGTTATTTGTCTTTACCATCCAATCAAATTATTAGTTCAAATAAAAAGGATCTTGATCAAGCAAGGTTACATTTGACGTCTTTGAATCTCAAAAAATCTAGTTTATGCTATAGTGGGCCCCTAATATATGGTGGTTTTATGGAATAGAATATTTCCCTTGGGAGCTCCCGTTGCCCAGATCCAAGAATGTTCTTGACCAGATTGGGAACATGCCTTCTGGTGTAAACCATGCTCCTGGTAGGGAAGCGCAGAAAACATGTCTGGCTCCAAGGCCACAGACATGAGAGCCCACGGAGAAGCCTGAAGGAGCAGAACGTCCTTTTGTTTTCTACCCTATTTCTAACAGAATGGAGATGGGATGATAGACAAACAAGAGCTCCAGAGAGCCTGCTCTCAGATGAACCTAGAACTAAGCGATGTGCTCCTGAACGAACTGTTTAATTACTGTGATTTGGATGGGGATGGCATGATTAATTACCAAGAGTTTGCTAATTTTCTGAACTGGAAAGACTTGATGCCCATTAAGGAATATGAAGAGAAGATCCTCCTCACAGGTATGTGATTTTTAAAATGGTTTGAATGAATGGACAGAAAAGCATTAATAAACTTGTCCCAGCAGGACCTGCTCCCATTTCTAAAGGGGCTGAGATTGGCCCATCTCTTGGGTATCAGAGCTTTGAAGTGCAAGGGGCTGGGACACATTGAGCTCTGCCCATTAAGTACAGCGTTAGTGTGGTGAGCCCTACTGGGTGGGGTGAATACCCACATTGAGGGCACCGAAGGCCACTGAGTTACCTAGAGAAGTCCTGTTCTGGCTGGAAAAAGAGCAGATCTACACTTCTAATTCTGGTCAGTGGTGGGATTGGACCTGTGAATAGCTCCTGATTCTAACTTGGACAAGATGGGAGGCTATCCCTTCTATAGAAGGTCTATCCTAGTCTTCCCAGCTGTTAATACCTTCCCGTGTATACATTTTGTATGTACCAAGTTGTCATTAAAATAAAAGTTCTCTAGCCAGGAATGATGGCTCACATCTGTAGTCCTTCTAGGGAGGCTGAGGCTGATGGATCACTTGCATTTGGGAGTTCCAAGCTACAGTGGGCTATCCACACTAAGTATGGCACATGTATGGTGAGCCTGGGGCTGGAGGACTACCAGGTTGCACAGGAAAGGCAGGAGCCAGCTAAAGCTGCTGTGGTGGTCAGTATTGGGAGCGGACTGTCAGTGGCTATTGTGCTTTTTTTTGGCTGCAGCAATTGGGGCTTAAATGACTTGCCCAGAGTCACACAGCTAAGAAGTGTTAGGCTATTGTACTTTTAGCCTTGGCAAGGTAAGGAGAGTCAGCCTCAACCCCGACTTCCCCCAAGAAAAATAAAGATGGAGGCCGGTTGAGGGCAAGGGGCAGGTTTTTTTTGCTAGAGTTTAGCATGGTACCTGGCACAGGGCAAGTCTTAATAGTTGACTGATTGGCTAGGCAATGGCAACTGCAAATGCTTGGTGCTAATCACATCCAACATTTTCTGCTACTTTCTTCTTTTTTCAAATTTTAATTAACATTTATTTTTTAATCTTCTACCACTTCCCTCCCCAATTGGAAAAAAAAAAGAAAGCTCTTGTAACAAATATGCTCTGCTACTTTCTTAAAGGGAAAAAACTGTCAGAAGATCCTGAGCGCCAACTCGCTACTGATACAGAAGCGGATAAATCCATTCCTCTGATCAAACCTGAAGATATTGTGCAAGAACAACCTGGGAAAGACATGAAGACTCCCCGGACTCTAACAAGACCAACAGATAAAGTATTTTCTGATTATAAAACAACATCTTCTCAAATTAATGCAGTGGTAGGAGGCATCTCTCCAAAGAGTGAGTATGTTAGACTTGTCTTTTTTTAAGAACCTAGAAACTCATGGAAATAGCAAGAAAACATTCTCTGTATTTTAGCTCAACTGAAACAATGGCAAATCAGGAGCTAAACATAATGAACATTTTATCAGATTTGACTTCCACTGCAGTTGGTTACTAAGGATATTTACCCATCCTAGAAGTCTTTAGTAATAGGGTAGACATCAGAGTAAATGACTTCCCAGTTGCATGGGGTTTTGACCTCCTCTCTTTTTCATATTTTTCTCCTTCCTCAGTCTCCTCCTTTTCTTCATTCCTCCTCCCTTTGCTCCATTTTCCTTCTTTTCATTTAATTCTTTACATCAGAGTAATTTCCAGATATCTTACTCATGATGAGTCATTCAAAAGTCAATGACAGTGTTGGCAACTGGAACTCTGTGCAACATTACACACTCACAATTATCTACCAGCTCTTTCCTGAAAGCATGGAAATGCCTTTCCTTCCTCTTTTCCTCGACAAGTTTCATGTTCATTTGACTATATCAGTATCCAATTCCATATCTTCATCTAATGCACAAAGATTACATGAGAGTCTTTGTTAAATCCTCCCCAAATCCAGGCTTGACCTTGATTTCCTTGTTAAAAATACCATCAAGAAAGGAAATGTAGTCAGTCTGGCTTGCCTTTCTTGTACTTGTGTTGTCTTTTAGTGGTCACAATTTTCCTTTCTAAGTGCTCATCAATTATTTCTTTAAAAAGTGCTCCAGAATTTTACTGAGAGTCAAAGTGAAGCTTAGAAGCCTGTAGTTGGAGGAACCCACCTTTTCACCCCTTTTGGGGGAATGGGCTATTGGCCCATTCGAGCCCTAGACAGCTGAAAAGGTCATTGACCATGTCACAGATGTCACTTTAGAAAGTTCTTTCAGGACCTTGGGATGGACCTTGCTGTCTAATTCTGTGTGAGGTGTTAACTCTTCTCTTATTTTTAGGGTCCACTCCATTAACCATTTTTATTCTATCCTTCCTAATCCAAAGATGTTTTTCCTTGACAGAGAAAATACAAGTAAAACAGGAGTTGAATAGTTTATATATTCAGAACTCTAAGGCAACTTAATGAGTATCTCATCTGCCCCTTTTATTTTCCTAGGGGAGGAACCAAGGCCCAAGATCATACAAGTAAGAAAGCAGGATTAAAATCCAGATCCTTTGATTGTAGATTCTGGCCAGTCTTCTGCTAGACCATGTTCCCTGTCTCTCTTGTCTTTCTAGCCTCCATTCTCAGGTTTAGCTCTTTGTGTTCTCTTCCTTGTACCCCAAAACATAGTTAAAAAGTGCCTTCCTTGTCATTAGATTTATTACCAAACTCAGCTAATTTTGATCTTCAATATTTCTGACATCACTGTCCTAAGGATTGTATTACTCTATTGTATTCATCCTTAATTTTTACTATCTTTTTGCTTTAGTTTTCTAAAATATTCCTTTAAACAATCTCTGTTGCTTTTTTTTTTGATAGGACTTAATTTTATTAGTATAGGGAACTCTCAGTCAGAAACATGCTCTACCACCACAGATTTCTACTTTTTATTCAACTTATAGACTTAAGTAGTTGTCTGGGGTACTGGGAGGTTACCTGTCCAGGATTACATAGTTAATGAGATATTTTCCCACTTACCTTGATTTCTTTATACAGCTCCTCCTTCGTCATCTGAACCTTTTGTAGTTATGAAGTCAGAATTATTTTCTTGAGGGTTCACCATTCTTCCAGAACTAAGATCTCCTATGGAATTTAAGACTATGATATCCTGTCATCCTTTATCTGCAGTATCCAAAATCTACTCTTCAAAAATATAAAGTGTATCTGATTTTCCCAAGAGGTTTCCTTCTTTTTTGTTCCAAACTCTTAGGGTCACTTTATTTCAAGATTACCACTTATTTCCACTTCCAACATTGATCAGTTGTCAATAATATTGTAGAGAGAATTCTTGGTCAGGTCAGAATGGATTGGATGGGAGGACTCTGAAAACCTTCCCTTTCTTTCTCTGGTTTTTCCTGCTGTGTGATTCTTGGCGTTTTGCTTCATTAACTAAGTCTTCCTTATTGGTCATCAAATATAGAAAAAGCTGTTCCCCTTTTGCATCCTTTTTTTTTTTTTTTAAGAATGAAATTAAGACAAATCAAATTATTAGCTATTCTGTTTTCAGTAGAGAATACTCTAGCAATAGATAGCTGAAGACCATTATCATTACAGTGTTGTATTTCTTTGTCAAGACTGTTAAGTGTTTCTTAAATTCATTCCTTTCTTCTTTTTGATCAAGATCTATAGTAGACTTCTATATGACTTTTTCCATTATGATATGAATAAGCCTCAGTCAAGTATTCTCTATTATTAATGCTTCCTCTCTTGATGTGAACTTTTCTCCTACTGATTTGAGAGCTTTGTTTCCTTTTCTCATTAATTTTCATTTTGTAGGTATTCCCGTGTGTGGTATTCCAACGATTCGTACTGATCTCCCTGCCCCTCGTTTTCGTCGTATCAGCGATAAAACCGATTACGGTGATTTAGGCACTTCTTACACATTATTACACCCATCCATCTACAGTGAAAAGGGAGTGTTTGAAACAGACTTCTTTAAGGCTAGATCAAAAGATGAGGTACAGTATATGATTTCACAGTATCAAGTAACTTAACTCTATCTGTATCTTCCTTTTTAGACTTTAAAAAACAAAACAAAACTTGAAGCTTTCTGCTGTAAAATAATCAGAACACCTGAAGCAGAGAACCTTTTGGGTTACCCTGAATTTGGTTGTGAAAGTTTTGTACAGTTCTGGAAAAAGAAAAGTGGAATGGATGTGTATTTACAAATCATTCATATATGCTTAAATCTTTACATAGCTAAAATGCATCAAAAAGAGGAAAACTAAAAGTAAAAGTTATAAAACAGACATAAGAAGAAAAAACAACCTCTTGGAGAGCTGATTTAGCTCTGCTCTTTCTGATACATTGGTACAGGATTTCATTTCACATCCACCTTACCTGTGGTTTCAGCAAGGCTGATAGGTAAGCACAAAGTTGCAGTCATTATGGCATATGGATCTGGCAGAAAGAAATTAATTAATTTGTCATATTGACCTTATGATCAGAGGACATGATATATTTCTCCCCATATATTCTCTATGGAACTCAACTTTTTTTTTACTTCATAAGATAGTGTTTTATGGATATTAAAATAATCCACATCACTTTCCAGAGACTCTGCTCCTCCCTTGTGGAAGCTCTCTAGAGCTTTGTGCAAATCCTGGTTCTATCACCTTGAGCAATTCCTTAAACCATGAAAAGGCCTTGGTCCTTTATTTGTAAAAAGAGGTCACTTTAAGTTGACCACAAAGTTCCCTTCCAAGTCTCTATCAATGGCCCTAATTATAGAAAGAGAGGCTCTTTGTCTGGTTATAGGAATTTTAGGCATCACAAACAGATGGTGTGTGGAAATGTATATATAGACTCCTCTTTGGGATCATATTGGATCCCTTATGGTAAATCTTATTTACTATTTTTAGGAAAAATTGGGAATGCCTCAGAAGGGAAGTTCTCTCTCTCTTTTTTCCCACTAGGCCAATAGTAGCTTCCATTAATGTTCTTGGAGGTCTACTCTTGAATGCCCTTGGGACAAATATATTCTCTCTTTTCCTATCCTGAGAAAATGTTGTCTTCTCATCAACTATATCTGAAACCTAATCCAGTTTCTTCCTCCTTTCCACCTCAACTTCATGTGAATTTAAGACTTCTAGATCTTTTCTTTGCAAATTTGACATTATTTTAGTATTATTTAACGTTCTCTGTTTCCAAATCCAATTTCTCATTTCTCATTATATCACACCAACCCCTTAAAGAGAAAGAAAACCAAATATTCATCCATTTTAGTGCCATGGAATGTGCCAATCAATCAACTACAGATAATAGGCTGGTAGCTGAAAGACAGAAACCCACAATGGGTTGTCATCGATGAAAGGAAAGGTTCTAAAATAAGCTTTGCACAGGGAATACAAATTCTGAAAGATTCCATTATTTTGACCAGTGTGACCTGGCAATGGATGGCTGTGAGAGATGGACTGAAAAAGGAAAACAGAATCAGCACTTTTGAATTGTGGTACTGGAGAAGACTTAAGAGATTCCCTTGGACAGCAAGGAGATCAAATCAATCAATACTTAAATTAATTCATACTATTCACTAGACAGAAGGGGTTGGTGTGCTCTGGTCCATGAGGGCTCATGAAAAGTCAGATACTATTGAACTTCTGAATAACAACAATGACCTCACTTATCTCTTGTTGAGTGTAAATGAACAGAAAATGAGGTGGGGGTATTGTTATTCTGCACAGGCAGACTGATTCTCTGATTTATGATGGTCTTTTTTTTTTTTTAAAGAGGATTTTAAGGACCATTCTTTTATTATTCCAATTTTTTTCAAATTGATTTTATACTGCATATGTTTGCTTTCCTTTGCTAACTTTTGGTCCTCCCTTCTCTGTTCCCAGTAGCTCTGCTCTTGTTTCTCTTTCCCCTAATTACTTTCAGTTTTAAACTTCCTTTGAGTTTATATTTTCTTTCTCTTGCTTCTCATCTTTCTTTGTAATCCTGCATTGTCCTTTTATTTATCTTTTTCTTTTCTATCTTTTCTTTCCCTTCTTCTCATTATCCCCAAGTGACTAGTAATCTAAACTGTCTTAAACAAAAAGAAAACCTTTTACTTCATAGTTTTTAAAAATGACACTTTGCTTTAAAATGATATTTTTATAGATTGCTCGGATATTACGGAATATTGGTGTCAATCTTACTGATGAGAACTTTGAACTTGTGTGGAATTTGGCTTCTAAGAAACATCACAAAGGAGAAGTTTGTGTAGAGTCTGTGAGAAATGTCCTGGATGAAATGCAGCATGCTGGAAGAATCAGAAGGAATCAAGTATAATATGTCTTGTGATTTTTGTGAAGTTGATTCTTTTCCAAAAAGGAATGCGACTTTACATGTTACTTTAAACATTTAATTTTATATACATTCAGATTTAATCTAGAATTAGATATTCTATTCTATTCTGTAATCACTGTGGGAGATCTTATATGTTATATATTGCAAATAAATTAGGTTTTTTATCCTCAAAAATTTTCTCACAACTAATATTTCTAAATATATATTTTGATATATTTAAAAAAAATAATTTGTTTTCAATTAGCAAGCATTTATTTTTCCACACCTCTTACCTCTGACACTAACTACTCATGTAACTTTGAGCAAGTAACTATACTTCTCAGAGCCTCACTTTCCTGAATATAGAATCCTTGGCTTCTTTCAAGACTTTGCTTAAACCATAAAATCTCCCCTTTGGTAGTCTTTTATGCAAAGCTTACAATGATTGTATTTAACATTTCCTATGAGAGCCATTATTCTCAGGAAATCTAGTCCTGTGTGTTTTGTTCCTTTGTGATGTGTTGCTCCCACAAAATATTCAGGGACTAGGAGTTGCTATACTCTATGTCTCCTTCAGTTATTCTCACTCCATGCTGGTATTAACATCTGGAAGGCTGGAGAATGAGGGTATTCTTGATAGTAATAGGAAAGTTTAATAAGGGGGATGGTTTGGGGATAAAGATAGTGAGTTCCACTGAGACATGTTAAGATGCTAATAGGGAATCCAGTTTGAGATATCCAAAAGTCTACTGGAGATGTATAATTTAATTTTAGCAGAGGGATTGGGTTTAGGAATTATACACATAGACACATACAGAGATATATGTGTATACACACATAATACATGAATATGTAAACACACATACATATATATGTACAGATAATTCATATATATCGAACTATTAGACTCATCTGCATTGTACTTCTGTTTATCTGTCTATCTATCTCTGTCCGTCTGTCTGTCTATCTCAGAATTAGCTACATAAAATTAATGATTGTATCCTTGGGAGGAGATAAGATCATTAAGTAAGATAGCTCAGAGAGAGAAGAAAAGAGGGCCAAAGATAGAGCCCTACTGGCCAATACTTGATCTCAGTTTCGTTACTGGTACAGTTTAGCCATTGGACCAAATTATCTCTGTAGTCCCTTCCTTTCTAAATGGATGACCTTACAAACTAATGTCTATATGTCTATCTATATTTTTGGGCAAAATTATACATATGCCAAAGTTTGATCACATGTTTAAAGATAATTATCGCCTTGCATGATTTTACATCACTGACTCAATAATCTTTGGAATGAACAACACAATAATATATAAAAATATAAATAAATGTATATATACCTACATGTCTATATCTGTCCACATATATGCATATTTATTTTTATTTTATTTTATTTTTAATAGCTTTTTATTTACAAGTTCTATGCATGGGTAATTTTACAGCATTGACAATTACCAAACCTTTTGTTCCAATTTTTCCCCTCCTTCCCCCCATCCCTTCCCCTAGATGGCAGGTTGACCAATACATGATAAATATATTAAAGTTATATGCATATTTAAAAATTATTATTCCTTAGGCTATCTATGCATACAAAGCAAAATGTAAAATATGAGCCAAACCATAACTCTGACTGGTTGTCTGGGTGTCTAAAATACAGTCCACTAGAAAACCACATTTAAGTTATGGCTTTTATTCTCCATGTTATTTTAATATAGACCATAGCCATTAGTGTGTTCATTTATGTATTTTATAGGTTAAATAACAGATTAGATAATTTCCATACTGTCCTTTTAGTAGCCACTTTTTCCAGATGAGTTTGTATTTCAGTATGAAATGACTGGTCTGATAATAAAATCAAGAAGTTTGGAAACCATAATTATACTCCTATTTCTTCCTAGTAATTTATTTTTCTTGTTCCCATTTTCTAATGCTCAGAAGGCACACAAAAAAGAAATCTATAAAAATTACAAGAAAAGATTCCTAGAATTTTCTGTCAGGAAAGAGAGAAGGACCCACTTGTGTATCGAATCAGGCCCACTGGCTCTGGCTCCTGGTCAGCTTCACAACATGGGTCATAAACTCTTGAATACTTGATGGCATATATTGAATTCAATGACTGCACGCAGCTTACTCCAAGGAGGAAAGTCAAAGAGCTAAAAAAAAATGGGTAGACTCAGATAACAGTATAATAAAAGATGGATGATAATGTGCTTTCCTGTTGAGATTATAGATTAATCATTTTGCATGAAGCAATTTTTTTGTTGGTTTTTTTCTGCCATGTTGTTTGTACTATGTTATTCACCAAAAGACGGCTGTAAGGATAATCATCGTAAGTATAAACAAAATAGTGACAACAAATAAACTACAAAAATTTTTATTATATTAATAAATATGCCGTTTCTTTGGACTTGTAAAATTGTTTACATATTGGTAATTATATTGAAATCTATTTTTACATTTATTTCAAAGAAAATTAAATTTAATTAAAAATTAAAATTTAATTAAGAAAATTAAATATATTTGATGATAGAAATGAGACATAAGTATTTATAGCCAAGATTAATTAAAACTTTGCATCAAGAGGTTGCATAAGAGATACTGAGAAAGTATATAAAAGGAAAAGAAGATGCATCATGTAGCAAGAATAAGAGATAAGTGATGTTCAGTTCCATTATTTCACTGGTTCTTAATAAAAAAATAAAAGAAGCATAGAAAGGCTGATAGGACATTGTGTAGATCCTTGATGAAGAATTTATGGTAGGAGATACGTGCAAGAATTACAGAGTGTGAGAAGGCATGGTAAGGTACATAGAGGGAATCTCCACTTTGATGAAGTCATAGATCTGATGATGTTTCAAAATATGTACTTTAAACTATTCCAATTTTTTTTGTATTTGAATAAAGTACCTACTGTTTAAACTAAAGAAATAAACAATAGTTCAACAAAATTAAATGTGATGTAGTCCCTGTCTTCAAGCTACTTACCATTTAGTATGAGGAACATAAGACTTATAGAAAAACGAACATGGTGCATGTTTGAAGATGATTGTTGGCTCTCTCCTGTGGACCTACAGTGGTGCTAATCTTCAAAGTAAAGGTGATCAATTTTATTTTTAGGCGTTGTCATAGAAATGGCATCTGGTTAGACCTTGGAGGAGAGGATTTCAACAGACAGAGAAGGGAAATCCATTCCAGACTCAACAGGATAAATGTAAATATGTGGAATTGGAAGGTAGAAGAAACGATGAGTCACTTAATTTGGCTGGAGTCCATTCTAAGGTGGAGTGACTTGGGCTTTGCTTGATGGTACAAAAAAACTGGAGGATGGAGGAAACGCTTCTTCCCTGAGGCAGTTTACTGGCTCATCTTCTGGCTCATCCTGTAATCTTCCATCAGCCTATGCTGTGTCTTGTAACTTATTTTCTCATACTGTCCTGGGTTTTTATTTCTCAGGGGCCCATTGTCATGTTTCCCTCCTCTACAATCCACCTTTCCCCATTGTCTCCTTCACCTTCTTCTGAGGAACTATTTGTCATGCCTTGGGCATATAGTCCAGATTTGGGGGGTACAGAAAGTCCCTTTTCCTAGCATCATGTTGCTAAGGCTGATTGTCCTCTGTCTGGGTTGTATGTTGTGTCCCAAACCACCAACTGAATTTGTTCCTGGTACAAGAATTTCTCTGAATGGAATATAGTGCTTGTGAAGGAGGGTGATAAAAAATAAGTGTTGAAAGGCAGGTGGGAGCTGTATCATTAAAGGTCTTGCCTCAAGGATGTGAAATTTATACTTTATATAATAAATAAAAGGGCAAACTCAAGATTTTTTGGAAAAGAAGTGATAGGATAAGATCTGGGAAAATTACATTGTCAGCAATATGAAGAATGGATTGAGGGGTGAGCCTGAAGATAAAGAGAACATTTAGGATACTGTCCAAAGGGGATATAGTAAAGGTCTGCACTATTGTGATGATAATGGAAATATAATAAAGGAAATAGACATGACACATTATAGAGATAAATTTGATAAAACTTGCTGACTCACTGGATGTGTGTTGGGTGTGTGAGGGATACAGAAGAGTCACTGATGATTCCAAAATTTTGCCGCTTGGTACCAGGGATTCCAAGAAGCTGAGATGAAAAAGGAATGCATTCCAGATATGGGAGACATCCTATACAAAGGCACAGAAATGGGAAATGGAATCCTGCACACAGGAAACACAAAGTAGGTCAGTTTGGCCCAACTGAAGATGGCAGAAAGTGTGTGATGGTGGTACTCTCAATAAAAGTTCTTCCTCTTTTTGGGGGGAAGGCAGTGATTAATTCTAATTTTGATATGTTTAGTTTAAGGTGTAGGTTGGGTTATTTACATTGAGTTGTCCAAGGGGTATTGAAAATAAGACCCAAGGAAAAGAGAGTGTATATATAAGAGTGATAATTGATAAAATGATAGCAACTCATATTGTCAAAGAAGAAAGAATCAGTAGAGAGAAGAAAATAGAGCCAAGGATACAGTCATACATTTAAGGGCTAAAGGAAAAAAAGGAACCATGAAAGAGATTTATGAACTGAATTCAGCAAACTCAACTCTTTAAGTCTTAACAAGGAAATATAATTAACTAAATCCATACATATTAATTAATGGCATATACTGTAATAGTCTGACTAGAATCAAATATGTAAGATGATCTTTCTAAATGTTTTATGAAAATTATGTAGCAGTTTAAGGGCAGGGTCTTTTTATAGTTTGTATTCATGTTTTGTTTCATGATTACTATAAAATATGAATTAGAAACTACAAAACAGAGAAGTCATATCTGTTTTATCAGGAGAAAATGATCAGGATCTTTCTAAGAAGAATTGAGTCTAACATTAACCAAAAATATATGTTTAACAAATTTGGCTGAAATAGAAGAGGAGATTGATCGCCTACCTTGCTTGCCTTCCTGTTGTTCTATATTGTTTTCTCTACTAGATTGTAAGCTTTTATAAGGTAAGAATCTGGTAAGCCTTTTGCACAATGAGCCTTCAATAAACAACTATTGGCAGTTTTAGGAATTCAGTGACTCCACCAATAGTGGAGGAGGCCATGGGGATTTTTTCCAACTCTTTTCTTCATTTGACTCCTCACCCCCACCCCCAAAATCGGGAACTTCACTCACTACCTGACATCACTTCACATATTATTATTGACAATTTACCTTACAAATATGTGGTTCACAACACTCAAAAAAAGTTCATAAAACTAAAAATTTGTTGATAGATCAAAAAAATACTCACTGGCTTACCCATTACTGCTGTGACAGAATTCATTTTGAGCTGTTCAAGGTGTGGCTCTCTTCTCTTTCCAGAGTGATTTCATTTTATTTTATTTTATTTTTTTATTTAATAGCCTTTTATTTACAGGATATATACATGGGTAACTTTACAGCATTAACAATTGCCAAACCTCTTGTTCCAATTTTTCACCTCTTACCCCCCCCCACCCCCTCCCCTAAATGGCAGGATGACCAGTAGATGTTAAATATATTAAAATATAACTTAGTCCAGAGTGATTTCACATTATTCCCCACCAGGTCTTAAGTCTACATTACAATCAAAAAGATCTATATTCTGTCCACAGATCTACTTCTGTCCACAAATTTCAGTCCTCATTTCTAGGCTTTTGGGGAGGCTATTTTCCAGGAATGTTTTCCTCTCTTACCTCTTGGATTTCCTTGGCTCAAGAGTTAGCTGGGGCATCATCACATACAGAAAGTTGTTTTTCAGTTCTCCCAGTTAATACTCATTGTTCTGTCCTCCAATTTAATTTGTGTATACTTTGCATTTTGTACTGATTGAATTGGGAACATGGACCTTTCCCCTTACCAGAGAAGAAAACCTTTCCTGATTTCCTCCAACCATTAATGACTTTCTTCCCTGACTATCTTGTATTTGTATTTATTTATTTTGGGTGTAGGAAGGACTAGCTCCTCCGGTATGAGGACCTGCTGAGTTCTTTTCAGGGTTGTTGCTCATTTACCTTTTGTGTTCACCTATCACTCAGTTCTCACCTGTGGCCTCCATAAGCTCTAGCATGAATGGTGGATACATCCTGCTAAAAGTGTCTTGGCAGATGGACTAAAGTAGGCTGAGAGCATCCTATGGACCTCATACCTGTTGGTGAGTTAGGGACAATGTCTTCTTCAAGCTGTGAAGATTTCCTCCAGCAGAATGGGCAGATCAGAACAATTGGTTCCAATGGTCTGCTGAAGCAGGTGCTGTGGAGTGCTTAGAAATTGGTTAGATACCCATCATCCTGTATCTTGGGCCATTGCCTAAGATTCTTGATTCTTGTCTTGCTACAAAGCTTTAATGGGAGAGGAAGCTGGTGATTTTGTGCAATTCTGCACACAAAGTCAATTCACACATGAGTCAAGATATTGCCCTGTGGTATCACTGGTATTTCTTGAAAATGAAGGGTGAACAACAGTAGTTCACTTTATTATGTCAAAATATTTTAAATGTTTTTTGTTATTTCCTTCATTAGAATGTAAATTCTGAATTGTTTCATCCTTCCTATTTGTATCCTCAACAATTAGCACAGTGTCTGGCACAGAGTGGGAATATAATAAATGCTAGCTAATAGAAGATCAGCTCCTTAATCCCAGGACCTTCATCACAGGTCTTTTGTTTTTTTGCCTTAGCACCCAAAACTCTGCCTGACACATAGTAGGCACTTAATAAATATTGAATAAATTGAATAAACCACTTTTATGGTTTTAGTTTTTTTGTTACTGTTTGTTTTAAGATTTGATCAGGTAGTGTACCTATTTATTTACTTCTAATCAAACATCTTTCAAACTGTGTTTTAGTTTTTTATTTATTGCTGTTTGTTTGTTTTAAAATTTGATCAGATAGTGTACCTATTTCTAATCAACCATCTTTCAAACTGTTTTAGTTTTTTTATTTGTTGTTGTTTGTTTATTTGTTTGTTTTAGAATTTGATCAGTGTACCTATTTATTTCTAATCAAACATTTTTCAAACTGTTTTAGTTTTTTTATTTGTTGCTGTTTGTTTATTTGTTTCTTTTAAAATTTGATCAGATAGTATACCTATTTATTTCTAATCAAACATCTTTCCAACTGTTTTTTAGTTTTTTTTATTTGTTACTGTTTATTTGTTTTAAGATTTGATCAGGTAGTGTACCTATTTATTGATTTCTAATCAAACATCTTTCAAACTGTGTTTTAGGTTAATTTTTTCTCACTGTTTTTGGTGGAAAAGATAGGGGGAAGTTGAAAGAGTCCTAGATGACTAGATGAAAAAACAGGATATCTGGGTGCTGGTCCCTGCTCTGATACCAGCTTACCATGGAATCTTGCACAAATCAGTATGCCTCCCTACCTACTAGTTTGTCTGTAAAATAAAGGGGCTGGATTAGGTTAAATTATAAACCTATTATAAAGTTCTCTTTTTAGATGAAAACCCTAAGATCTGGGGCGGCTAACGCCCAGGTCACACAAGTAAGTAGATTGTGTCAAACATAGGAATTGGACCCAAGACTTTTCCCATTTCATGTCTTTTTTCAGTCTGAAAATTCTGTGACTCTATCAGGTGGATATATGTGCATATTTAGCAAGGAGGAGATATCGCTCATTCTGATTTTGTTCTCATTTTGTGTTTTGTTTACATATGGCTTTAGGGTCCTGGAGAGCAGTTAAGAAGCATTTTTTATCATCATCAGCTGCAAATAAAACAGGTTCCCCCAAACCTTGTTTTAACAGTAGGGGGCATCCTAGCCTTTCCATAGTCACAGAGCCTAGCTTCTCAAATACACTCAGATCCTGAGACCAAATACATAGAATCATGTCTAGCCCAGCCAAGGATGTCAAACAGGGATGAAAACCACTTTGCAGAGGGAGGTAGCGGCTTCTAGGGGCATTTTCCTGAGTGGAGACTCTAAGAAGACGAAGATTTTTCTTCTATTTGGCAGGAGAGCTTTGTAAAAATAAGGAATTATATGTTTTAAATAGAATAAAAATAAAATTGAGAAGTTACTCGGCGTCATATGTCCCCCATCTATAGGGAATTAGCCAACAATAAACATCGTACCTACTATTTGTCAGACACTATAGTAGGTACTCAAAGGGAATCTAATGAAATAGCAGTGTAGGATGTCTATAAACAGCCCATTTTAGTCACAGGTCCTTTTTCCAACAAGATTATTAATCATGAATTCTACAACCTTGTTGAATCATGAATCAGAATTTCCTGTTTTATGTCCAGACTCTAGGTTTCCTTGATGTAGGGCACTTCTGGGAAGGAAACTCCCTCTGCCAATAGCGATCCACACCTCCTCTGCAATTCAGCTTCTTTATGAGTTACCTGAGAAGTGAAGCGACTTTGCCTTGATTTCAAAGCCAGGATAGGGCAGAATCAGAATTTGAATTCAGGTCTCCCGGCTTATGAGGACCACTTTTAAACCATGATAGCATCCACTCTGTTGAAATCATATAGAATTAGGATAAGGGCTTTTAAAATTCCAGCAAGCTTCTGCTTCTCAGCTCTGGCTTTTTATCTTTGACTTACCTAACAAACTCACAGAGTGAACTTGTCAGAAACATTATGTAGGCCAATAAAGGATAATTTTATTCTGTGCAGTAACCATGGCTGAAAACTTACCATGTCTTGAAGTGAAAAGCTGGGACTGGCTGGAGGTTAATGGACTGATCATAAACCTGCAATAAGACTAGAATTGAAGGGTAGGATTTTTTTTATTATGAAACTGTTACAATAATAACCTTGTAAAAATAATGGGATCTATTTAAAGCTCATTCATTTCTCAGCTAAGTGGCAATTTTCCATCGCTCAAAATACTGAGACTTCCTCCTGGAACACTAGGGATAAACCCATCTTGTGTATTTGATTGAAAAAAAAAAGCACACATAATTAAGAAAAAGGCCTTCATTAACTGAAAATGAACAGGTCATTCTGTTTTAATAATACCAGTACTGCCAAAAATAATGATGCTTTATATTTTTTATTAGATCACATTTTATAGTCTTTTGAGCTTTGCAAAGATATTTATATATTATTTTATTTGATTTTTTACAATAATCCTTTGAAATGGGTGCTATTGTTATGCCCATTATAAAAGTGAAGTTAAGGAAAGTTAAGAGTATTTTCTGGAGTCACAGAGCTAGATCCTGAAGTAGGATTTGAAATCTGGGCTTTCTATGTTTCAGAAGCCTGCTAGATTCAGAACTGCTCTTTAAGTACTGAGAATTGCCCTTCTTGTTTCGTTCCTCTGATATCTCTGATGGTAAAGATACCCACCTTTTCTAGTATCCAGTGGCATCTTGCCCATTTCCTCCTGGAATTGAACTCTTGTTCAGCAGTCACTTAGGACTGTCATTTCCATTAAAAAACAACATTCATAACTCTTCACGTCCGACTCCATGGACCTTCTTGGTTTTGTTGCTGAAGAGAGTTAGCTCATATAAAAGTGACAGAATCAGTATCAGCGCTATCACTCCATAGATGCAGATGTCTATTGGTTGTTGCTGAATCATTTTCAGTCATGTCCAATTTTTTGACCCCGCTTGAGCTTTTCTTGGAATGGCTTGCCATTTCCTTCTCTAGCTCATTTTACAAATGAGGAAACTCAAGGCAAACAGATTTAAGTGACTTGGTTGATTCACATAGCTAGTAAATGTCTCAGGTTAGATTTGAATTAAAAAAAAATGAGCTTTCCTGATTCCAATTCCTTTTGTCCACTGTGCCACCTGTCAGCTGTCTTATTGCAAAGGCTTTTTGGGTTTAGACTGCCCAGCTGAAGGGAGAGGGAGAAATAGAGACAGAGACACAGAGAAAGACAGAGACAGAGTGAGGAAAAGAGAAAGAGAAATAAGGATAGAGAGAGAGAGAAAGAAAGGGAGAGAGTTGGACATGACTGAAATGACAACAATAACAAAATATATTATCTCTGGAGACCTCCTTCCAAATCAAGTCCAATCTTCCACTCAGTTGCCATCTGGAGAGAAAGAGAAAGAGAAAGAGAGAGAGAGAGAGAGAGAGAGAGAGAGAGAGAGAGAGAGAGAGAGGAGAAACCCCCACACACATATAGAAATATAGATAAACATAGAGATAGACACCAAGAAAAAGAGACTGACAGAAACAGATGAGACAGACAAAAAGAGTCATTATAAAAGTGAAGTTAAGGAAAGTTAAGAGTATTTTCTGGAGTCACAGATAGATCCTGAAGTAGGATTTGAAATCTGGGCTTTCTATGTTTCAGAAGCCTGCTAGATTCAGAACTGCTCTTTAAGTACTGAGAATTGCCCTTCTTGTTTCGTTCCTCTGATATCTCTGATGGTAAAGATACAGAGAGAGAAAAAAACAGAGAATGAAAAAAAGAGGAAGAGTTAAAATGAGAAGCTGACACATAGAGAAAAATAGATAGAGACAGAGACAGACAGACAACTATAGAGTCAGAGAGCCAATAGAGAAAGACAAAAATAGGAAGCCAAAGGCCCTGGGTTCTTTTTCTCCTCTTTCATTTGTTGTTTGAATCCTTGCTGTGTAAGGGATGCATCCAGGAGGTATTAGACAACACTATGGTCTTGTCTCCTAACTGCTGGTTGACAGAAGGTTGCTTGTGCATTGATTCCCTTTCCTTGAGAGCAAGATTCCTTTAGAGTTCAAGGCCTCTGACTGACTTGTTAAAAGGCACGCATCCACTTAGTGGCAGAATGCAGATTTCTTTCCTTCCGACTCCTTCACTCTCTCATTACTTTGTATTTTTGTATTCTATCAGCAGATGGTCCCTTAGTATGTTTTATGTGACTTTGCACATGGGAGCATACATATCTGAAAGTTGTATGTGTCCTTGTTGCAACTCTGCCTATATTAACTTTGAGCAGCCGTGTAAACTTCCTTAGCCTAATAATAATGGTTTTTTTGGGGAGTAAAAGATAAGGAAAATATTTAGGAGCAAAACAGAATTTCTTTGGGTCTCACTGCCATTTTACAAGAATCTGCTCAATTAATTTAGAGATATTACTTGAGTTTAAGTGATATCGATTTACTGTAGCCTTGCAATTAGCTTAAAAAATTTCATTGTGCAAGTGTTTTCAATAACCCACTGAATATTCACTCTTTACTTCACATTTATTCATTTTTTTTGGCAATATGAATTCTCTGAAAAAAGGCAAATGAATAAAAAATGACATTAATTTTTAATAGAATATAAACTTTTTGAAGGTAGGAACTGTCTAATTTTTATCTTTAGTACCTTGCACAATGCCTGTTAGATAAATCTTTTCTTATTACCAATTATCAGAGAAATTTAATTGATGTTGAGTTAATCAGATTTTGATGTCAAGGGTGCCAAAAGAGTCCAGAAATTATCTCATGTAGCAAACCTTTGCCCTTGCAATAGGAAAAATTGGAAGCTCAGGGTAACACTCATTTATTTGCAAAACATTTTAAAGGATGATAATATAATATTGTAATCTATATTTTATCAAAAATATAAAAAAGAAATGGGAGAGAAAAACAGCTTTCGGAAATCTGGATGTGAGTCCCAATGTGGTTAAATCAGCCCAATAAAACTTATACATTAAATTGGACAGACAACAAATTGGCATTAAGTGGAACAGATTTGCCAGGATTTTCTATAGAGATCTATTGTCAGTGATGGTAGAACTACAATATTTGGATTATAATAAAAGTACCTAATGTAACATGTGAGGAAGTAGAATAGTAATTAAGAAGACTGTCAGGAAGAACTGTTGCACACCACTGGGTGCATACAGAAGGAATCTGTCTTAGAAGTGACACAATTTCAAGTTGCAAAGGGATCAATTTTCAAAATATTTCAAAGAGAAGATTAAAAAAATGGAAACTATCATAGATAATATAAAAAGGTGATTGAGAAGATTTCAACAACTCCTTATTCAATGCCTACTTACTTGACTCTATAAAATCACTATGAGAATAGTTTTTTGCACATATGAAAGATTTCCGATAAAAAACCTAAAAATGGAGCATGTAGGTTTTTGCAGATGATTTTATAACAGAACACAATTATATGATTATGAAAGAAAAAAATAAACATGCATTTATTAAGCACCTACTATAGGCATTCAGTACTTTATGAATATTATCTCATTGATTCTCACAATAAGGCTGGGAGGTAAATGTTATTATTTGAAAACCAGCTATATGTCAATAAATGGTGCTTGGATTGCAAGCTGCAGATAAGCATCAAACCTGCATTAAAACCAGAGAAACATTGTGTTAATGAGGTAGTCCTAAAATGGAACATATAAAACTTAGGTGATACCTCCACTAGAAGCTTGTTAAAAATGGGACACTCAAATCCTTCTCCTTGAGGACTTAGCTCTTAAGGATCCATTTTGCTCTAGGGCTTCAAATTCAATCTGCAGTTACACAAGTGATTATGTTCTTCCCTCCTCCATTTCTCTCTGCATCCCTCTCCCACTTTATTCTCTGCACTGTATGTTATTTGCCTCTGGAATTTTTGTGCCTTATTAACATGTGGTTGATGTATCATTTTTCACTTGCTGTCAATATGATCTTTCCAATTAAGTATCCAAAGAACCAAATTTGTTTTCTTTGACCCAAATCAAACCCTTTTGTGGTCTCTCTCCCAGATACCCAGACTAGGATTTAATTTGACAGCATCAGCCATGGAGGAATATGACACTAAAAATCCATTGGTAGAAAACAAGGACTGTTGAAGGAACCCTGTACCCTTCCAGATAGGGATTTCTTATTTATAGCTGGTCTTAATAGAATAGTTGTTGAGTAGTGTATAAAGTACAGGACTCTGAGTCAGGAAGGCCTGAGTTTAAATCCTATCTTAGATTGTTATCAGGTACACGATCTTCTGCATATCATTTAATCTCCATCAGTCTTTGTTTCCTTATTTCTAAAACAAAGATTATGGTAGCCCTGGAGATAAATAATAGCCCATCAGGGCTATTATGAAGTTCATTTGAAATGATAAATGTAAAGTGTTTCAGAAGCTGTAAAGTGTTATGTAGATATTAGCTGTGATATGATAATAATATGATATAAATCTTGCTAAGTAATGGCAATACCAATATAGATGCCTTCAGAAAAGGCATATCCATAGGGAATATCCACAAAAGGCATAGCCACAGGATATTTAGACTCTAAAAGACAGATAATACATATGGGGGAGTGGTGACTAAAAATAGGTGTTTTGATCTATGGGTTTCTGTAACTCTGATTAAATACTCTTTCCTCTGTTTGCTTCAGTTTCCACAATTATAAAGTGGGATAAAAGTACCCTCTAATTCCAATTGTTGTTGTGAGGATCAAATAAGTTAATATTTGTAAGGCAACTGATAAAATTCCCTCCCTCCCTCCTTTTCTTCTTTCCTTCCTTCCTTCCTTCCTTCCTTCATTCTTCCTTCCTTCCTTCCTTCCTTCCTTCCTTCCTTCCTTCCTTCCTTCCTTCATAGCCACAATAGGAGTTGTGGCAGCAGAGCTACATGGCAGGAAAATGACTAGGATGAAACAAGGTGGAGGAGAATATCAGGTTAGTGAACTCATTAGGCAGACCTGGGAATGAACCCAGGACTGAAATATAGACCTCCCAATTTCCTAGTTCAGCATCATTTTCACCATACCATGTACTGCCCTGTTGGACATCTTTAGTTTTTTGGAACCAGATGATGTACAAACCTTTACTTCAAAATCAGAGGAGGATCTAGAACATGCAGTTGGTACTTGTCATTGGCCACCAACCAAAAAACAGGACCCTCTGATAACTTTCTTCTATTATCTCTTCTTCCTATTATGGAGTATCTTTTAAGGAATCTGTTTTTTTCACAAACAAAAACATGATATTGGACAGACACCTGTGAATTTTCAAACGTGTTTGAGGTTTTCCTTTTTTAAATATTTATTAATGTTTATTTCCTTTTCTTTTTCAATAATATTTTATTTTTCCAATTACATGTAAAGAGAGTTTTTAACGTTCATTTTTGTAAGATTTTGAGTTTCAATTTTTTATTCTCTCCCTCCCTTACCTCCTGCCTTCCCCCAAACAGTAAGCAATCTTATATGGGTTATAACATACACTTATTTTAAGCATATTTTCATATTTTCATGTTGTGAAAGAAAAAACCAAAAGAGAAAAATCACTAGAAGAACCCCCTCTCCCCTCAAAGGTGAAAATAGTATGTTTCAATCCTCATTCAATTTAAATAGCTCTCTCTTTGGATGCAGATAGCATTTTCTATCCCAAGTCTATAGGAATTGTCTTGGATCACTGTTTTGCTGAAGAACTAAATTTAGTATAATCAATCATCACATAATTTTGTTGCTACTGTGTAGAATGTCCTCCTGGTTCTGCTCACTCCACTAAGCATCATTTCATGTAAGTCTTTCCAGGATTCTCTGAAATCAACCGGCTCATCATTTCTTAAAGAACAATAATATTCCATTACATTCATATATCACAACTTATTTAGCCATTCTCCAATTAATGGGTATCCATTCCATTTGCACCACAAATCAAGATGCTACAGATATTTTTACACACGTGGATCCTTTCCCCCTTTTAAAGATCTCTTTGGGATATAGACCTAGTAGTGATAATGCTGGATCAAAAGATTTGCACAATATTATAGCCCTTTGAGTATAGGTCCAGATTGCTCTACAGAATGGTTGGTTCAGTTTCCAATTCCACCGACAATGCATTAGTGTTCTAGTTTTCCTCATATCCTTGCCAACTTTTATCATTATCTTCTTCTGTCATCTTAGCCAATTTGATAGGTATGAAATGGTAACTCGAAGTTGTTTTACTTTAATCAATAATGATTTAGAGTATTTTTTCCTATGACTCTAGACGACTAATTCCTTCACCTGAAAATTGTCTGTTCATATCCTTTGTCCATTTGTCAATTGATGAATGACTTATACTCTCATAAATTTGACTTGGTTCTCTAGGTATTTTAGAAATAAAGGCTTTATTAAAACCAAATGTTTGCGTTTTGCACAAAAATCCACTCATGATGATCTTAAAACCTTTTTTAATGCTCTCTTGTAAAGAAGGTCAAAATGATTAGGGAAGATCCTGGTTAATTTATGGCTCTCCCCACCAATGTCCACTCATTCCCTTCTTCCAGCTCTCCTCAATTCTGATCCTTTGGTAATGAGGTCTCCAATGCCTTTGGACTTAGTTGCCTTCAGGCAAGGAGTTATTGCCAACTGGCAAGATTGCTGAAAATAATGGTGGTGTACTGGACATAATTGACAGCTTGCCAGATCAGATCAACTTCCAGAGCAAAAAAGATTTTTGAAGACACTGTGACTTCCTCCAACATCATAAAGTAGCACCAGGGAGAGCAATTCTGCAGCTCCTCTATTTTAAAGGTCATGAGGGGCAGGACTGGGAGTTCTCACGGATATTCAGTGGGGTGGCCATAGTGAATGAATGCATTTTGGCTGCTGATTAACATGATTTGCAGTCAGTGCAGGGAAAGATAGGTAACTCAGGAAAATGAACAACTAAAGGCTGGTACACAGGGACCAGGTATCTGAAGGTACACAGGACTGGGAAAAATGAATGAAATCTGGGTTCTCTTTCTGACTCTTATTGCTCTGTGATGCTGTATGATTAGAATCAATTCAATAAATGTTTATTGAACATGCATAATGCATCTGTACCTATGATTTGTGGGGTTCTGGATGGGATATGAAGATTTTAAAGAAAACGATACAATTCTTTCCCTTTTATGGTGAGGATGGCAGGAATATGATGTATATGCAGATACATATCATACAAATTTAGGTGTGATGGGATCTTTAATAAAAATCAACAGTGACTAATTAAAGATAATTGAAGATTAGGAGTTAATTTCAGAGCTCGGAATAATTTTATTTGCTGATTTCTGGTTTTTGAATGGATTCCTTCCTTCCTTCATTCCTTTGTTCCTTCCTTCCTTTCTCTCCCCCTACCCCCATTATTCTATCTCCATGGCATAACAGAGTGCCTGATATATTTGTTCCTGATTGCTGTTTAATTCTGTTCCACTCTTTGTGACCCCATTTGGGGTTTCTTTAGTGAAGATGCTGGAGTGGTTTGCAATTTCTTTTTCCACCTCATTTTACAGAAGAGGAAATTGAGGTAAACAGGCTTAGGTGATTCGCCCAGGATCATACAGTTACTAAGCTTCTGAGGTCAGATTTGAATTCAGGAAGATGTCTTCCTGATTCCAGGCCTGCGCTCTCCCTGCCATGTTACCTAGTTGCTCTGGACCTGACATATAGCATTAATAAATGTTTGAATTGATTTATGTTTGTTTAATAAAATTTTATTTTTTTACTCAGCATGTATTTATTTTCCTTCCTATCTCTCCCCTCTGGAAAAAAAAAAGAGAAATAAAATCCTTGGAGGAAAAATGCAGTTAAAAAATGTCCAATGTTTCCCAAATCTATGTGTCATCTTTATAAATATATATATTTAATACTTGCCTGGGATATTGAGAAGGTGAGAACTTGTCCAGTCTTACACAATAAGTATATATATGGAGTGTTAGATCCATGCCTTTCTTCCTCCATAGCAAGTGTGCAAAACACTAACCCGTACTATCTTTTCTTAATGAAGTTGACTATTTCACAATCTTATTTAGTTGTCTTTCTATGACTGGTTGATAAAATAACTTTTCCTAAAGTCAACCCTTTTGCCAAAGTTTCTAACTTGGCAGTATGCTGTGATAAGAAGTAAATTTCCCTTTCTTCTGGGATTCATGGTTACTCCCCACGATGATTCTGATAATAATTCTATTTGCCCTGTGGGCAAAGAGTATGTTGAGAGTGCTTGTGTATTAACATTTAGTTCAGAGGTCCTCAAACTTTTTAAATAGGGGGCCAGTTCACTGTCCCTCAGACTGTTGAAGGGCCCGACTATATTAAAAACAAAAACCTTGTTTTGTGGGCCTTTAAACAAAGAAACTTCATAGCCCTGGGTGAGGGGGATAATTGTCCTCAGCTGCTGCATCTGGCCCGCGGGCTGTAGTTTGAGGATCCCTGAAGTTGGTTGTTTAATTGCTGTCATTCACTCTCTAGAAAATGACATTCCTCTGTTAGGGTTGAGTTACAGTTTGTTGGGCTGTGGCTGATCAGACCGACAGGAGTTCAGACTAGTCTGCCATAGGTCAGACACAAATAGTCCATATGAACATTGGGGGGCTTCTCTAATTTTGCACATATTATGTTTTCTTTGAGCTAATTTAATTCTGCCTTGCTCATAGAGTGCAACACCATGCTGGGTGGTTCTGTGCCAGTGTCTCCCATGTCATACAGTAAATTCTAGAGTTCTTAACAGATACCTTGAGAGAGTCCTTGTATTAATGGTACCAAACTATGGAAAGAACAGGGACTCTAGAGAAAGAAGCTCTGAGATCTAATTTGACCTTTCATGCTTCTTTGTAATCTTGCACCAGTCTCTTCATCTCTGTGAGACTCAGTTTCTTTTTTTGTAAATATGTGGGAGGGGGTAGACAGAATGGCTTCTGAGGTCTCTTGGGACCTGTAGTGTCTGTGGAGGTACAGGAAGGCTTCACTTTACATTGTCAAGTGGATTACCATAAGGAGGATCATTTTCCTTGGCTTTTCTTGTTTAAATGGCTTCCTAATTTTTTTTTGGGGGGGGGGAATTAGGGGATGGGTGGATGGGCAGGGTGGAGTGGAGTGAAAGGGTGAGGGGTATGTCTGACAAAAGACTTGGAAATCAGATTCAATACTTTTTAAGTGTATATTATGTATAAGGAATTGAGCAAATGGTTGTAATGGATACAAAAACAATAAAAAAGAGGCAATATGGGACCTCAGCACCTAACCTCCAATCTGCATAGATAATACATCATTATTTTCTTTATCATAAATTATAATAATTTTAGCATATTATAATTATAACAGATCACAGATTGAACCAACAGGGTCATAAAAGCACTAACAAAGCTACTTTAGATCATCATAATTTAGTGAAACATAGTGTTGGTTTTAGAGGAAGGATGACCTAGGTTCAAGTCTCAATTCCTACACATAATAACTGGGTGATCCTGGTCAAATCATTTAAACTTCTCCCCAGGTCATAGATAGTTGCTGATCTGCACTGGTGTAGAGAGCTCTTCACACTGTGAAGAACCCCAATTCTAGAACAAAGAAAAATAAAAATATGAAATCAAACCCTAAGTGTTAGGAAACGTGTGCAGGGGTGATCTACACATCGAATAGGTGAGATACTTCAATGTACTATAACATTTATCTTTGAATTCTTTAAGGGTCCATGATCTCAGTCATGAGGGACCTCTCTAATAAAGCACCTGGCAAACTTCTGTATCTGTTTGTGATTTAAAGACCTGGAATGTCCTAAGAATTCATATCATCCATGGTCATGAGCCTCTCTGGATTTCTCTGGGGCAATCTTCAGATGATAGACATCCTCCAACTCTCCCGTCCTTGGGAACATGCCCTGGGTTCTTTACCCTTGAAGCTTTTGTTCATGCTGTTCTTCATAACTGGAATGCCCTCACTCTTCCCTTATTTCCTGAATTCCCACTCAATTGCCCAACTCCAATGTCCTTCTTTCATGCATTTGATTTCATAAATATTAAGTGCCAAGAGGCAAAATAGAATTCGCTGTGGGAATAAGGAGGCACAATGAGCAAATATTAAATTCCTACTCTGTTCCAATGTGCTAAATGTTATTTTTCCTTTGTTCTTGAAGAGGACCATGATATCGGGAAGATGATGCTGCGACATGCAAGTGAATTGGATTTGAAGGAGGGAGGGCTAGGCAAGGTCATCAGTCTCATGTTCTCCTTTAGAACCATGTGGGTCCAGATATAGATCAGGATGACTAGAAATTCCCCTGGATGAAGTGGGAGACTTCAGCCTTTCAAGTTAAACCTCTAACAAGTTTCATTTGATTGAGGCAACAATCCATTCAGTGATTGGCTTAGCTAAGCATTGGGAAGACAAAAAACAAACAAACAAACAAACAAAAAAACAAACAGTCCCTGCCCTCAAAGGACATGTAGTCTAATGAGGAGACAAAATGCAAACAACCGTATACAAACAGGATACACAGGGGATAAATTAGAGACAATATAGGCAAAGTTCTAGTATTACCTTGTTTTTTTGGAGAGGGAAAGATTTCTTGTAGAAGACTGGATTTTTAGCTGGTACTTGGAGGAACTCAGGAGTTGCAATTAGGAAATGAGACAGATTTCTAGGAATGGAGAAAGCCAGCAAAAATTCCTAGAACCAGAAGATGGAATGTATTCTATGAGGAAAACAAGGAAATTGATATCACTAGATTATAGGTTATGGGAGAGGGAACAAAGTATACAAATACTGGAATGGTAGAATAGAGCCAGGGTACAAAGAGAATTGAAGGTCAATATAGGATTTATATTTAATCCTGAAGGTAATAGGGAGCCACTGGAGTTTTTTTTTTTTTTTTTTTTTTTGGGGGGGGGGGTATGATCAGAACTGACTTTTAGAAAGATCACTGACCACTGAGTGAAAAATAAGCGTATAACATGTCCAACAACTACACTGAAAAAAATTAGTATTTACATGAAGAAGTATTTAGAAAAGAATTTGCTTTTATATAAGAAATAGAGATAATCAATGAAGAATAGGAATTCACACCTCAGTCAGTGTGGATAATTGCCTGAATTAACTAACACAGTCCTTCCAACATCAATTATTTTCCTCTTTTATTCTTTTCAATAATTTGATGGGTGTGAGGTAAGAATTAACTTTTAAATGTATTTTTATCTAATTATTAGTGGCATTTTCCCCATGAATGTTAATATTTAGCATTTTTTCTTTTGATGACATTTTTAAAGAGAAGATGAAAAACTTCAACAAACATTAAAACTACAAGGAATGTAGATTTTTTTTTTCCTTTCTAAAACAAAGGATAATAAAGCAAGCTTGTTCAGAAGAAGGGTTAAGAGAAATCAAGAGAGGAAAACAATCAAAAAGGAGCTTGTGAATAAGGCTTTCTTGATTGCTTGGCAATGATTTTTTTTTTAAAGGGAGTCTTTGGTCAGCCATAGTCCCATTATTTAAGCCCATGAAATGATGTACATAGCTTCTAGAAAGCTTTCAAAAACAGATGAATTTATAAAATCATGGTTAGGGATGTAGATGATGAATATTTTAAAGATTCAGTTATGTGTAGATGGAAAGAGTTTCTATTTTATCATTTGAATGTATATTACACTTCCTGATAGCATGCTTTGAGCTGACACTATCAGATTCTTCCCAAAAAGGAAAGTTGTAACAAATGCTCTCAATTCTTTGATGGCTGAAATCTAGAGCAAGACTGATGCTGCTTGACTAAAACAGTTCCTTGCTGTTTCATTATTGACTTCTAGGGTGAAAACGCTGCCATCTAAGCTAATGTTTCCCTGCCCTCTGGAAAAGGAAGGAATGCAGAGGGATATTACACCAGGATCATTACATTTAGGTTAAAAAGTCAAGAGAAACTTGGATTTAAATTCTATCTATGTCACTAATTTGCCATGTGACTATAAGCAAATCCTGGAACTTTTTTGAGTTTCAGTCTCATTATTTTAAAAAAATGATGGCTTCCCCCACCCCCCTGCCATATTTAAATGCTGTGGTCCCACTTTCCTGGTTGCTGCTAACATAGACTTTTAGAAGTCATGATTTACAAATTGATAACAAAGTTGATGGAATATTTTTGCTTGGTACAGTTGTTTAGTTATGAGAACAATGTGGCAGATCATAAAGTTGTTCTTTGTTCTAGAGTTGGTTGAAAAAGCAGAGAGAATTTTAGTCGTTCCAGGAGAGATTTGGGGAATGGCCTAATGAGTGCAGAGGAGAGTGGGAGTGCTTGATAAATATTGAACCAAAATCACAATCACAAAGTTTTTAAAAATAAAAAAAGATATTATATTATGACATCATATTGACTTTTCCAATGAAATGGATTTTGATTTTTTTTGTTTCATCACTCTCCTTCCTTCCCTGAAAGTAGGGGAAGAGAATATGAACATCAAGTATAGCAAGTCAAAAGGAAGATTATGGATGATCTTCAAAAAATTTAATAACTATTTACTTTGAATATGCAATGCTAAACATGGTATTGATGGGGGTGTGAAATTGTGTTCCCTTTAATCTGTAAAATTAACACTCTAAAATTATGTACCCTTTGATCTGTAAAGAAGGGAGATTCAAGTCTCAGGCCCTTTTGGGAAGCATATCTCCTCAGACAAGTTAAGTGGCTCATCATCCAACTGGTCCATTTCTAAGGCAAATCACCTCCATTGATAGCCGATCTCTATTCAAATTCAGGCTGAAAAAGCTTTAAAGGAATTTCATTTGGGACATCCTGGTCTGATGAGCTCAAACTGCCCCAACCCCCTGCCAAGATCTGCTCATATAATAAGTTTCTGTTTACTCATTTCTTTGCAGAATGTCCAAACCAGGACTATGCCTTGTCCCTTGGTATAGCTGCCCGCTGAGAAGACATTCTCTTCTCAGTGCCAGCTTCCATTTCCCTAATAGGACTTTGCTAATAAAGAAGTCAGTCTCTTAGCAAAGCTGACTTGTCATCCAACAATAAACTTCCATTTTTGCCACCTAAAACTCTTTGGGTTCCTGCATTCTTCACAAAGAACCTGAGCCTCTGACCAAAAGGGGATTTCCACAACTCTCTGACTACAACCCCATCAGTATGAAATAAGTGATTCTGATATAGGCAGGTGGATAGTACACTGGATAAGGTCCTGGGAATGGGAAGACCTAGTTTAATTCCAGGCTCAGACAGGTACTAGTTATGTGACCTTGGCCAAATCACAATTTCCGTTTGCCTCTGTTTCTTCAGCTGTTAAAAGGGGATCTTACTAGTGCCTACTTTCCAGTGTTGTTGTGAGGATCAAAGGAGATAATATTTGTAAACTACTTAGCACATTGCCTGGATTGTAGTAGACATTATAGAAATGTTGTTATTTAGGTAACTCCAAGGAAGTCAGTGAACTTGAATCTTTATTTCAATTTACTTGGTTTCCTGTGAAATTTAATTTTGTGCATATAAAACGTTGTTCTGAAGAGAGATTCTACCAAAGAGATCCATGACCTAGAAAAGTTTTTCTGCTATAGTAACTGTTAAGGAAATTAATGACTCACCATTTCCATGACCATTTTTTTTTTGTTGGATGCTCATCCATTTGGACTTTGTCTAATGAGCTTTGCCTGTATAATGAGCTATGCCATGTGGAACATAGATGAATGTAGACATATTTTAGATGACAGTAAAATTGCAAACTATTTAGAGAAGGATAAACATTTCTTTTTTTATTTTATTTTATTTTATTTTATTATAGTAACTTTTTATTGACAGAATCCATGCCAGGGTAATTTTTTTTTTACAACATTATCCCTTGCACTCACTTCTGTTCCGATTTTTCCCTCCCACACTCCACTCCCTCCCCTAGATGGCAAGCAGTCCTATATATATTGAATATGTCCTAGTATATTCTAGATACAATGTATGTGTGCAGATCCAAACAGTTTTCTTGTTGCACAGGGAGAATTGGATTCAGAAGGTAGAAATAACCCGGGAAGAAAAACAAAAATGCAAACAGTTTACATTCATTTCCCAGTTCTTTTTCTTTGGGTGTAGCTGCTTCTATCCATCATTGGTCAATTGAAACTGAATTAGGTCTCTTTGTCAAAGAAATCCATTTCCATCAGATTACATCTTCATACAGTATCGTTGTTGACGTATATAATGATCTCTTAGTTCTGCTCATTTCACTTAACATCAGTTCATGTAATTCTCTCCAAGCCTCTCTGTATTCATCCTGCTGGTCATTTCTTACAGAACAATAATATTCCATAACATTCATATACCACAATTTACCCAACCATTCTCCAATTGATGGGCATCCACTCAGTTTCCAGCTTCTAGCCACTACAAACAGGGCTGCCACAAACATTTTGGCACATACTGGTCCCTTTCCCTTCTTTTGTAAGGGATAAACATTTCTTATGAATATAAGTAGGTAAGGTCTACGTGAGGTATTGCTCCTTGGGAGCTGAAGCGAATAGTCTTGAAGCTGAAGTCTTGGACCAGTTTTGATTTTTTTTCCTACTTGAAACTATTATTATAAACCATCTAAAGGACAGAAAAACTTTAGTTACTTCTCCAATTTATGTTTGAGAATTATCTTTCTCAGTGAGCTAATGGAACCACTTGGGTTCCTTCCAAAGACATCTTTATTTTATTCAAAATTTTAAAAAACTTGATTTGTAAAACTTTGTAAATTTGAAAATTTGTAAAAAATTTTCTTCCTTTCTTCCTCTTCTCTTCCTTCCTAATCAAAAGCAGTTTGACAAGGATTATACAGGTGCCTTATCCTGTGTAGTTTGCAAAATATTTTGATATCTTCTTAAGACACCCCCAAAAGAAAACAATGGTAATAATATAGGTTTTTACAATATTTGAAATCTTATTATTATTTCAGTGTAGTTTTTGAGGCAGGCTAATGTATTATTTTCTTTTGCCCTGTTTAGGACTGTGGTTGAATACTTTTCACGTCATCTGTAATACTGGTAGCTCAATTGTAGTTCAGCGAAGTAGTCCACAGCAATAATGTCTGAGCTAGTGAGGGGCTTGAAACAGAAGGTAATTTGTTTGAGACACAAAGTCCATTATTAGTATGACTAACAGAAAATACCCAGGAAGCAAAGGGTCAGAGCAGGATATACATATATATATATATATATATATATATATATATATATATATATGTATATATATATATATATATAATCTGGGAGTACAGATTGACAATGAAGTGGCAGCTAGTGGTGGGTACAGTGGATAAAATGCTGCAGTTCAAGTCAAAATGACCTGAGTTCAAATCCTTTCTCAGAACCTCACTAAATAGTGTAGCCCTGGGAAAGTTACTTAATACCTCAGTTTCCTCATATGTAAAATGGCAGCTTCCTTAAAGGATTGTTGCAAGAATCAAATAAGATGACATGAAATGATTTTTTTTGGCAAATCTTAAAGCTCTAAAAATTCTGGCTATTCATTTTTAAACCCCCAAATTCAAAACAGAAAAAAATGTGGTCTAATGTCAGGCACCTAGCTAGACAAAAAAGCTTGAGCTTACATTACCAAACTGATTCACTTAATGCAGTGGTTGTGCTGGAAATCTTCCAAACCTTAATAATTCTGACTAATTGAACTCTTTGAACTTTTGAAAGGGCTTCAACTGTGAACAGCTCCCTTCATCTGTTTGCACCACTTGAAGGATGAAGACAACTGACTGATGGATGTCTCATTTGATTATGTGTGTATGTGCAGGAGCTTTTCTGTTTGAGTCTCCCTTATCTTGATTGGTTCACAGGTATATTCTGAACTTACAAAAAGTCAGTAATTACTGAGGTAAATATCCATGTACCCATTCCTATTTTTTTTTCTGAGGCAATTGGAGTTAAGTGACTTATGCAGGATCACAGAGCTAGTAACTATTAAATGTCTGAGTCTGTATTTGAACTCAAATCCTTCTGACTTCAGGACCAGCTCTCTATCCCTTGAACCATCTAGTTGCTCCTCATTGCTACTTTTAAGGGAGGAAATTCTCTCTGATCTAAAATAACAAGGAGTCATCCTGAACAAATCTGTTCCTATAGAAAGAAGACTGAGTGAACCATCAAAGATATCAAACAAAGAGCAATCAGATGAGTTTGTTCGTTTGGCATAAGTGATGGGACTAGTTCTTGGGAAAAAAAGTTCTCCCTGTTAAATAGGAAACAACTCAGAGTTCAAACTAATTGCTGTACTAAGTGCTAGAAATACAAGGACAGAAACAAAACAGACTTTGCCCTCAAGGAGCTTACATTCTGCTGAGAGGGAAAAAGTGTATGCAAATATGTCAAGAAAAGGAAATAAATACTTATTAAATATTTGCTGTGGAATACAAAGAAATGTAAAAACTTGACCACAAGATCACATTCTAGTAAAAGAGATAAAAAGAAAATAAGCATATATATAATAAGGCATAAAATGTACAAAAATAAAATACAAGTAAACAGAAAGTTTTTTAGAAGGGGAGGAGATCACTAATGTAAGAAGTGTCAGTTGAACTGAGCCTTGAGGGGAGCTAGGAATACTAGCTAAGTAGAGGCAAGGAAGGAGAGCATCCCCAGCACAGGAGACAGCTTGTGCAAAGGTAGCAGAGGAAGATGGCATGTCATGTAAGAAAAACAGCATATTATTGCATTTCAAACCCAACTATAACCAGATTTATTCTTTTTAGTCAAACCATTGCCCCTTCAGGAGGCAGATACCTTGGAGAGGGTCATCGTATTAAGAGCCAAATTGTCTGTCGTTAAAATCTTGCCAGAGATTAGGATCTGAGAATTATCAATTCTGAAAACAGAGAGCAGGTCTCTGTGGAAATGGGACCACAGGACAATGCCTTGGGCAAAACAGGCATTGGATTAATGTTTGTTTAATGACATGTGTCTTACTAAAATTTTTTTATTGCTTTGCTTATGTTTTAAATGAGAGCTAAGAGTATGGGATGGATAGATGGTGATAACGAGGAAAGGGTAGGGTCAGGGATGCAAGCTAGGTTTTTTGACAGTGGCACATTTTTCAAAGCCATCTAAAAATGCAGCCTTAATTATCCTGGCTGCTTTCTACTGAACCCTCTCCAAGTTCCCCACATTAAAAAGACTTCTCATGGGGACTGCCAAAGATGTAAATGATTAAAATGCTATAAACCCCTGCCTCTCTCCCGGTCTCATCATATGAATGAACTCTGGGGCTCTCGTGGTCCCAGATGTCAAGTGGACTCCCTGGTTGCTATTGGAAACCATTCAGTTCTCCAAAAACAATCCTGAGGAAGTCTTTCAGAGCTGTTTGGTAACTAAGAAATGGTTTGAATGGTATTTAAAACACTCCCCTTGGGTATTAAAATGACTGTTTTCTAGGAGAATTATTCACTCCTAGTCATTTATGTTTGTTTTAAAAAATGTGATTAATTTCCATGTTTCTTATGTTCTGCATTATTCAATTAGATGCAGCAAACCCTTATTAAATGTTACCTCTGCTTATTTGCAATGCAGTTAATATATCTGAAATCTGCCTTTGCAAGGTAGTTCCTCATCTTTAAAATAGTATCCTTTTACAGCTTGGTCTCCCTCAGCTCTGAGCACAATGTCTGCCATATAGTATTTAATAAGTGATTTAATTTAATAAGTATTTAATAAGTGATTGCTGATTGATTGATTTAATTCCTTAGTTTCTTTTAAGACCTACCTCATATTTTATTAAGGACTTTTTCTCATCCCTTAATTTGAAATGGTTCTGGGTTTTACTTACTTTGTATACATTATATGATTATCTGGGTTCTTCTTCTATACTCCCTCCTCTTCCTCCAAAATTTAAATTTCTTGAGGACAAAGACTTGTATTATTTTTCTTTGAATCCCCATAGAAGGAATTTACATATTGAATTGATCTGAACTGTTTGTGAACACCAATTCCTGGATGTTTCCATACTCCTCCTTTTCTCAGTTCCCTTCCTCTTCGCAAAACACTTGTGCCATGAATTAATGTCACTATTGTGTATAAAATAGTAAAAACCATTCCAGGAATTAGAGATAAAAATCTTCATAAATTTATAATTTGGTCATTGACTCTTTGCTTTCTTAGTAAGAGTCCAAACTCTATTTGAGGAGCAGAAAAATAATGTTACCTGGTAGTTTTCTAATTTATAGTGAGAAAAAATTTCCTTCTAATTATTACCAATTTTACCAGGTGGATTAACATTTTTAAATAGTCTTTGACTACAGTATATAAGATTATATTAATAATAACAAATTCAATTTTATTAAGTATGAAACATTAGGAAACATCTATCCATTAAAAGAATTTGTCAATGGTGTCTTATTTTTATGTGACTCATTTTCAATGTCTTTGACATTTATTAAAAGAATTAGTGTATGTGAGTGATTTTGGTCACTTTTAAGAGAAAAAAATAAACATTTATATAACATATTTTATAAACATATAAATATCATTAGAAAGTTTATTACAGGGTCTAGGACAAACTAAAGACTTAAGAAATACTTGTAGGTTTAAATAATTTGTAGCAAAACCACATTAATGAGTATCACTTTTAACTTTGGGCTTGGGAATAATTTTGTTAGTTTTGTATATTAGGTACATCTTTAATATAACATAAGTATCTTTAGGGTAGAAAACACTTTCAGGGAGAGATTTTTTTTTTGTTCTTTTTCAACATACCTTGAAAATGAAAAGAATGATAAAAATGAGAAAGATTACAAGCTTGAAATCTCCCTGAAAATGATTCTGTTCTAGAAACAATGCTGTTGGATAGAATAAGAAGCTGGAAATAAAGCCTGCCCGGTACTGCCTTGTGTTTCTTATCCCAACAGCAAATTTATCTTCTCTATAAGGGCTTTTCAAAACAGTCTACTAGGGAATTAATCAAATTCACCTGAGATTCCAAAAATTTCTCTCTTTCTTTTTGTTCTTTGCTTTCGCTTCTTTTAGTGTTGATGTCTCTGCATACATAATTCAGGGAAAGAATAATGAGGAAATGAATGTCTTTGAACTTGGCACATGGGCGACTTGGTTTCTGTTGGTATTGCACGACAATGGACAAATAACATAAGTAAGGTGCTGGCCATATCTGGTCAAATTTATTAAGACTATGACTTCCCCCTGGGTAGAAAAAGAATAATGGTACTCGGTGATGTTAATTCCGAGTTGCTTTTCTTTATGTACTTTGTATGAGGAAATAATGGGGCTGTCTGTGTGAGCAAGTAATAAAGAAATAGTCCAGAGAACCAGAAAAAGAAAGGATGAAATTGAATATAGCTGATCAGATATTGGATGAATTCATAGATTTCTTGCTTATGGTAATTATGGCGCTAAATGGTAGATACACATTTCTCATGACTATTATGAATAGCAGGTTTTATTGACTTTCTAGATAAGAACAGATACTATACAGATTGCCGGGCACATCTAGGCAGTAATGCTAATGTTTCCCCCCTTTGTTCTTGAAATTTGGCTGATCTCTAAACAGGTTCATGGGGCTGAGAGGCTGCATGTTCTGGCAAATATTCAAGGTGGGAAGGTAAAGGAATGGAACACTGGTAGGTAAGATTGTGATTCACTACTACATGTGAAAGAAGTTTCTGAGAAAGATCTCCTGGGTAAGATTAGAGTAAGTGATTGGACAAATTGTATGAAAAGGGACCAAAGGCTATTTGAATCCTCTGCTTCTGCTTTGTAATATGACAATTCCTTCATCTATGGGATGAATTGGGTTGGATGATCTCTCAAGTCCTATCCAGCTCTTAAGAATATTATATTTCTCTTTGTATTGACCATTTTACCACTTTACCATTCACACAAAAACAGTTCTCTAAATTCCAGGATGACTGGCCAAGTTGACTTGTGCTCCCTTGGGTGCTGCCCTGAGGAATATTAATACTATTCTAACTTCTGACTTTTCTCCCTTTTCCAAGACTCTTCTAGGTGATTATTTTCTCAGCCTCTTAGCTTTTGATCAGCTCATTCTAGGATCTCTATTTTCTCCATAGTTTTTTAAAAATCCTCTTAGCTCTTCTCAACTGCAACCATCCATATAATCTGACTACCTTTTGACCTGGCAGCATGGGTCACCGAATTCCTTTTACTTATCCTTTATCCAGATACACAATGCATATTTGGGCAGTGTGGGATCATGTAAGCATCCTGAAAGCTTAATCAAGCATTATACCTCAATAATTTTTGGCTGGGCCAATCCAAGAGACTTCAGAGAACATGTCAGTACAACAGAAATTGCTATTACCTCAATTAATCTAACCATTGGACATTCTCTACCTATTATATATATATATATATATATATATATATATATATATATCCTTATTATTAATCTTACCATGCACATGAAACTTCTATGACTCTTTTCATATAGATATATCTCCCCCCCCTTTAATTTGCTGATTTTATAATGCAAATTAAAATTAAATGGTTGGACTAGATAATCTCAAGGATTCTTATCAGTTTGATTACTTATGGTTCACTCCATTCATAAGCTTTCTTTCCCCTGACTCCTACAACTTTATTTGTGATGGTTTGTAGCCACCTATCATATAGACATTTTAGAAGAAGATTATATAAATCAAGTTCTAAATCAGATGATCTTAATCTTTTTTTAATATCATGGATACTTTTGGCCATTTTCTATGTCTACTTTCTTAGAGTTATGATTTATTACCTGCATTCCTAATAGAAAGAAATACTACACTTTTTTTTCTAGAGGATTGTGAAAATAAAAATTGTAATTTTTTTCCATCCAAGTTCATGGACTCATTGACATCTGAGGGTTGTGGTTAAGAACTAGCCTAGATTAATTTACATTAGGCATGAAAATCAAGATATCCAGACTTTATGTTGTAAGATTTCTTATGAACTATCACAACATCTTTTTTGTTTCTGATTTAAAACCATAATATTGTTGCCTAAAGTTGCAGGGGGTAAAAACAAAAATTTCACACAAACTTTAGAAAAACTAATGGGGGGCTTTGAATTGATTTTTGAAACAGCAGGATAGGGAAGGAGTTGGAAAGCCATTTCTTTTCCAGCAGGAGAGCAAAGCTAAAGGAAGCCAAGAAGGAAGAAGGAATGATTGTAATGAAAAGTGAGAGAGGGAGCCATCAAACCAGGCCTTGGGGCTTCTTTGGAGGGAGTAACAGAGAAAATGTTAGTAGGAGAAGTAGGCAAAGACCAAGATGTTTCTCCAAGGATTTAAATTGGATGGATATTTCTCTTCCCCCATACATCTTTGCCATGCCTTGTGGCATCAGAGGATGAAATTATCTAAATTATTTCCAGGGGCTTTAGATAGATTTGTGGATAACCCATTCCCAATGGGTTCTAAAGTGTGTGTGGAGAAATCATGAGTCATTTCAGTTTGGCATTATGGGGTATGAGCCCTATTCATCTTGTTGTCAAGGAGGATGAATGAATGATTGTGGCCTTCCACATCCCATTTCTTGTGGTATGTTCAGAATGGGACCACACACATGCTCCTTTGGCATATATGCCATGTCAAACACATTGGATGGAACCCTCTAGAGGATTCATGGGAGGAAATGATAAAGATGGCTCAGCTGAGCAAACATGGGTGTCCCCATAAAGGACATCACAAATCCATCAAAGGATCTGAAAAATAAATAATAGAGGGATGGTCAGAGTTGGCTCATGATTCAAGTGAGGTAGGACAACTACCATGTTATTTATTATCTAAGCCATAACATACCTCCTATATTGCAGAGGTGACAGGTTGAAAGATATTTATTTTTCTCAGGGAGATCACCTTACTGGACTTGACAGCTTGATATTTTAGCCAATTTTTTTTTTAACCTGTAAAGCATAGAGGATCTTTCACAGAAAAGTTGAGAAATGAACAAGCATTGTAAATATGAGTAGCTTTCCTGCCTGATCTCTTGAAGATAGTTTTTATTTAAACTTGGCTTTTGTGTTACTTATTGCAAACACAGTACAGATGAATGGATGATTGTTACAACTTTCCTAGGACATTTGACATTACTTTATCAGTTTATCTTAGTAAGGCTCAGTTATTGACATTTTCCTCAGAAGACTATGGATTAAGGTTTTCTAGTAAGAAAAAAAGATTTGTGTGACTACATTATTGCCTATAAAGTGATGGTTTCTAATGTAAACTCTGACAGCTTTGGGAGAGAATTCCCTGAGTAAGGGATACCTCTAGTCCTGAAAGATCCTTCTTATTCTCAATGAAAGGCAGGCAATATAGTGTAGGAGATTGAGAATTAGCCTTGATAATTGTACAATAATTCAGAGTCTGATTCTTTTTGTACAGCAAAATAATGTTTTGGTCATGTATACTTATTGTGTATCTAAGTTATATTTTAATATATTTAACATCTACTGGTCATCCTGCCATCTAGGGGAGGGGGTGGGGGGGGTAAGAGGTGAAAAATTGGAACAAGAGGTTTGGCAATTGTTAATCCTGTAAAGTTACCCATGTATATATCCTGTAAATAAAAGGCTATTAAATTAAAAAAAAAAAAAGAAAAAGAGAATTAGCCTTGAAGATACAGAGACCTAGTCTCAAGTCTTGCCTTTGTTACATATTGGTTGTGTGATTCTGGTAAGTAATTAACCTCTCAGTGCTCTCTAGGCAACTTTTTTTTTAAGTAATAGCTTTTTATTTTCAAAATACATGCAAAGATAATTTTTAACATTCACCTTTGCAAAACCTTATGTCCCAAACTTTTCTCCCTCCCTTCCCTACCCCCTTCTCTAGATAGCAAGTAATCCAGTATATGTTAAACATGTGCAGTTCTTCTATACACATTTCTACAATTATCATGCTGCACAAGAAAAATCAGATCAGAAAGGAAAAAAATGAGAAAGAAAAAAAACAACAACAAAAAGATGAAAACACTATGTTGTGATACATACTCAGTTTCCATAGTCCTTTTTCTAAATGAAGATGGCTCTCTTCATCACAAGATCATTGGAACTGGCCTGAATCACTTTGCTGTTGAAAAGAGCCACAACTATCAGAATTTGTCATTGTATAATCTGGCTGTTGCTGTATACAATGTTCTCTTGGGTCTACTTACCTCACTTAGCATCAGTTCATGTAAGTCCCTCCAGGCTTTTCTGAAAGCCTCCTTCTGATCTTTTCCTCCTTCTGATCATTTCTTATAGAACAATAATATTCCATAACATTCATATACATAACTTGTTCAGCCATTCCCCAACTAATGGACATCCAACCGGTTTCCAGTTTTTAGGCAACTTTTTAAGACTATAATGGAGGAAATGATGACTTGTATGGTTATAAACAGTTTTGTCTTTAGGAGTTCTTACTAATTAAAGCTCAAGTGTAATCCCTTTCACTATTCTTAGTGAGAAAGAATATTGAGAACTGGGAAATTATTGACCTTTGGGCCTCAAATCCCTCATCAATAAGATAAAAAGCATGCACACAGACACAGACATAGACATAGACACAGACACAGACGCACACACACAACCAAGTAACTGTCATGCTCAAAGACTTATAATGCTCCCTATTACCCCTAGAATGAACACAAAGGATGTTACAATCTAGCTTTGGCCTACTGTTCCAGGCTCATTTCACATGAATCTCCTTCATACCTTTGATTTTTCAGTCTACCTGGCCTTCTTAGGATCCCCCTGAACTTTCCATTCAGTTTCTTACTCCATGTTTTGGCAGAGATTAATTCTTATGCCTGGAATTTCTTTCCTCATCTTTTATACTTTCTCCTCACTTTTTACAATGATTTGTACAATGTTCAGCTCAAATACAATTTCTTAAATGTTTCCTGATATCTCTAGTTAATTCTGTTTCATTTTGTGTTTCTCCAGTAGAACGTAAGCTTGCTGAGGGCAAGAATTATTTTTTGCCCCACTTTTTTGTATCCCTAATGCTTATGCAATATCTCGCATGCTGTTGTTGCTGACCCTATGGACTGTTGTCCACGGAGTTCTCTTGGCAAAGATACTGGAATGGTTTGCCATTTTCTACTCCAGTGTACCTCCATTTTACAGATGGGGAAATGGAGTCAAATAAATGATTAGTTAGGATCACACAGCTAGGAGGTGTGTGAGGTCAGAAATGATCAGATCCCCATTTCTTTGAAAAACCCAATCAGGCATCTAGTCACAAATTTATCAATTTATAGTCTGCCCATCTTTGTTCACTCTGACATAGGTCCAAAGGAGTGTGTGTGGAGGGAAGTGAGCTTTGTTTTTTGGGTATTTTAATCTGTTCAAAGACTATAAAGTCTGTCTCTGAGGTTCAGAATGGGGTGGAAGTATGCTTAACAAGGACTGATCAAGTGTCCCCTCCTGGGATAAGCCTTTTAACAGCAGCTGCTATCAAGCATGCCTAGAGTTGATTTCAGTGCTATTCAAGTGTCATGCTAATTCTCTTTAAGTGTGAGCTGATGGAATGTAACACTTTGGGCCCTCCTGCCACTTCTAAAGTGGTGTTTATGCTATATCGTAATTTGGTCAAATTATCTTTAGCATCATTGAAAACGTAAATTCCTAGAGAGAAATATTGGAGGGATTCAACATTCAGATGCTATGGCTACAGAGTCCAAATCATTCACCTCATTCACCGTTACCCATCTCTCCATGCTTTCCCCCCCTCTCATTCAGAAAAATCTCTGGAATCTAACCAAGGAGTAGTACTCTGGAGAACTAGGCGAGTAGTGGGTTGGGAGGATGGCGGGACTGAATGGTGGGTTAACAGTGTCAACTGTATTAACTTTGCTACAGATGAGAAAACATTAGGTCTGCTTTGGAAGCAGTTTCGTAGACCTACTGATATGAGGATATTTAGAAAGGCAACATGAAGTAATAAATCAAGATTGAACCTTTCAGTCACAAAGGCTTGGTTTAAAGTTCTGCTTTGATGATATCTTAAACTCATCATGTCCCAAACTAAGTTATTCTTCCCATTTCTGAACTTGGCTGTTACTATTGAAAATATCACCATCCTCTAGGTCATCTAAATTTACAATCTAGACGTCATCCTCAACTCCTCGCTACCTCCCAAGTTCAATATGCTGTCAAATCTTGTTGCTTTTAATTTTGTCATCTTTCTGGAACATGCCCCTTTTTCCTTTACACTGCCCCTACTCTGATGGAGTCTCTTATCACCTAACATCTAGATTATTATAATAGCCTGCAGGGTAATCTGCCACTAGTCTCTCCCCGCTCTAGTTTATCTTCCACTCAGCTATAAAGTGATCTTCCTAAAGCACAGGTCTGACCATGTCACTACCCATCTTCTCTAAATAAATTCCAGTATTTCCTTATCACTTGCAAATATGAAATCCTCTGTTTGAGATTAAAAACCCCTTGTAATTCAAAAGAAGAAAGGTATGTGACAAAGAACTATTCAGCACCATGAGCAGCACCATGAACAGAGATATGAGCTCCTGGGATCTTCTCTGATGGAACAATGGACTAGAAAGTTATAGATTACAAATAAGAAAGAAAAATCCCAGAATTCCTCAGCCAATTCAGTCTATTAGATCTGATCTAGAATAAACCTCAAAGCTGGATTTTTCTAGTCCTCAAATGAGTCATAGTTTTTTGGGTATATTTTCTGGGATCATGAACTGTGTTCTAGATTCATAAGCCAAAGCTAAGCAGGAATGAAGGGGAAAAGAAGAATCTTTTTTTGGGAGGGGTATAGCCATAGCTTTTATCTCTATTTTCAATTTTTGAAGGAAAAGCATAGACTCAACCATTGCATTTTCACAATAGAATTTAATATTTAAAAATTCCTTGAACATCATTGTAGAAATTTTTTTTCTAACAAACTGAATTACTATTCTTTTGAAACATCTCAGTGTAATAAATCTATCTTGATTTAGTTAATAGCCAGTGATTGCTCCATCTCTAGAATCATTTTACTGATTAAATTCCAACTTTTTTTGTTTTTGTTTTGCTTTTTTCAAATTAAATTCCAACTTAACTAGCATCTTGAGAGAAATATGATTTAACACTAGCATCATTGTCTGGGAAGTATAGTTATATAGTATGAAGTTTTTTTTTTAAACCAATATAATTCTTTAATGACTGTTTAAAATTTTGTACTTTGGGACAATGATGACAGATACTTACAATGTGGTTTATAGTTTATATAGTGTTTTAAAAGTTAGTAGATATAGAACAGGAAGGGATAGTTGAAGATAATTTAGTCCAGTTTCCTCATTTCTTGGTGAGGAAACTGAGACCTTAAAAATTAAGTAGCTTGCACAAGATCTCACAGATATTCACAGTATCAAATCCAACTTTTCTTTCCACTATAAAATTCTTTCGACTCCCCTTAGTTTTTCACATACACTATTTCATTTGAGCATTCCAGCAACTTTGTGAGATAAACACAGCTCATATCCTCCTCCTCCTTTTTTTTTTATTAAGAAGAAATTAAAAATATCAAAGAACATGCTTGAAGTCACACAGCTAATAAGTGTCAGAATTGGGATCAGAAACCAGATTTTGTAAATCTTGCTCTAATGTTTTTTTCTATTACAACACATCTTAGTTGGCTTCATTTGTGGTTTTATTAATGTTTAAATATTATGCAGAAAAATTTAAAAAAAATTTGTTTAACATAATTTTAGTTTTAAATATTGTACCTTTTCTCTGTCCCTTTCTGGAAAAAATATTTCTGCTAGTATTTTATATTTATCTAAGATCTTAAAAGTTTGAAAAATACTTCCCCAAATAGTATAAAGAAGGTATAATTTTTTTAATCTATATGTTCAAGATGAAGAAACTGAGATAAATGAAATGATTTGCTCAAAGTCCCACAGTTAGGAAGTATCCAAATTGGAAATTCAGGACTTGAAGTTCAATGCTCTTTTGGCAACAAGTGCGACTACAATGAAATCAACTCTGTTGGTAGTCAGTATAAGCTTATTGATTATTTGACCCACTCTCACCTTCCAGGCAGCCAGCCCAGCTTCATCTTTAATAATTTAACAAATTTAATTATTCCTATTAAAGCATTTGAACAGTGATTTCCTGTATAATCTAGAGTTCAGAAAAGGATAGGTTTCTGTGCACCCTAAATATCTTTTCTTCCAAAATGATACTTTGGAGTAAGTTCTTCTCTTCCCTATGTAATTATCAGTTTCCTGCTGTCTCAATCTCTTTCCTCATTTATTGGTCCTGTGACACTACTTTTCCCAGGTTCGAAATTCCCTAATTAAAGTTCTAGTAAGTTCTCCCTCTCCTATCAGATCATAGACCATTTATGCCCGTCCATCTTGTGGAATACTTGTGCATGTACCTCTCATAAATCTGACAAAGGATTTCACAAAACATCTTGCTTTCATGACAATATTCCTTTAGGCATATCTGGGATAAAAGAAGGCCTTAGATCAAAAGCAGCAGTCAAATGAAATTGAGATTGGAAAGAAAAGAAAACCATAATGTGATCCTTAACTGGGATCCTTAATCGTTTGCCTGCCACAAAAAAACCAGGGCAGGTGGGACAGTGATCAACATTTAAAATCCTAAACAAGAGCTTGGGTATTAATTTTTAAAAAGACAAATCAATGATGCTTCTAGAAAATAATTTTATGAATACTTTGATTGGTTTGTTATTATAATGTTAAAAAGGGACTAGTTTTAAGATATAACATCAAAGAGATCTATAGTTATTTTAGAGACTGACCTCGTTAAATAGAAAAAAAAATGGATGGAAAATGTACATTACACAAGCCTTGACACATCTTGAGATGGGCTGCCCAATGTGTTAGTCTTTCAGTATATATATTTTAGGCAGATATTATAGAGAGATGAGTTATGCTCAAAGCTGAGTATAAAGAATTGGATTTAATTTGGAAAACTGGGCAATATTTTAATTCTTGCTGGGATAAAAGCTTATCTTTTTAAAAAATAACATCACTGTTCTCTGAGTGTAGTTATATAGTTTCAAATTATGAAATACCATTGTAATTGCAAGTGCTCCAAAGGACAATTGGAAAGCAAAATGTGATGGACATAGATAAGATGCAAGATAATATCAATAGTGACTTGCATGCAATTAGAAGAGCAAGTAATAGTTTGCCTGCCAGATTTACAGGTAAGGGAAAAATTTATGAACAAAGAAGAGTTAGAGAATATTATGAAATGCAAAATGGATAATTTTGATTAAATTAAAATTTTTTTACACAAAATACAACCAACATTAGAAGGAAAACAGAAAGTTGGGGAACAAATCAGAAACACTGATAAAGGTCTCATTTCTAAAATATGCAGAAAAATGAGTCATATTTGTAAGATTACAGATCATTTCCCAATTGATAAATGTTTAAAGGATAGAAATAGGTAGTTTTCAGATGAAGAAATTAAAGCTATCTATAGTCATATAAAAATGCTCTAAATCACTATTGGTTTGAGAAATGCAATAAAAATAACTCTGAGGTGTCACCTCATACCTATCAGATTGTCTGTAATGACAGAAAAGGACAATGATAAACATTGGAGAAGATGTAGAAAAATTGGAAAACTAATGAATTATTGGTGGAGTTGTGAACTGATTCGACCATTTTGGAGAGCAATTTGAAGCTATGCCCAAAGGGGCTATAAAACTATGCATACCCTTTGATCCAGTAATACCACTACTAGGCCTGTGTCCCAAAGAGATTATTAAAAAGTGGAAAAGGGCCCACTTGTACAAAAATATTTATAACAGCTCTTTTTATAGTAGCAAAGAATTAGAATTAGAGGGATGCTTATCAGTTGGGGAATGGCTGAATAAAATGTGGTACGTAGATATAATGAAATACAATAAGAAATGGTGAGTAGATGGATTTCAGAAAAATTTAGAAAGACTTGCAGCAACTGATACTAAGTGAGTAGAACCAGGAGAATTATCTATTGTAACAGCAAGATTATGTGATGATGAATTATGATGGACTTAGCTCTTCTCAGCAATGTGGTGATCCAAGACAACTCCAATAGACTTGGGATGGAAAATGTGATCTGTCTCCAGAGAAAGAACTATGGATTCTGAATGTAGAACTATGGATTCTGAAGGTAGATCAAAGCATACTATTTCCACTTTTTAAAAATCAAACATGTTTAATATAATTGGACATGTAAAACCTATATAAGGTTGTTTTCCATCTTGACGAGAAGATAAAGGATGGAAAGAGAAAAAATATGGAATTCAAAAATCTTAGAAAAGTGAATGTTGAAAACTATTTTTACATATAATTGGCAAAAAATACAACTATTGTGACTTGAATGGGAGAAGACTTCATCAAGCATATGAATGCCTACAAGATAGACTAAATATGTAGTAAGAGTGAGGGATAAAAAATGAACAGCTAGTAGCATTGATATACATGAACCAGCTATAGAATCAAAGAATTCATAAAATCTTATGAGGACTTATGGAAAGACAGACAAAATTCACACAGAAGTAGAAGACAATATATGTGGGATGAAAGATAGCCCTAGAGAATGGAATCCTCTGGATTTGGAGGACCTAGGCACAAATCCACTACTGGTGCTTACTACCTATGTGACTTTGGGACAAGGAATTAAGGGAGCTTGACTAGATGGACTTGGAGGTAATTTCTAGCTTTAGATTTATGATTTAATCTGTACTTTTAGTGGCAATAAGCATAACTTTTGGAACCATAGATCTATTGAACTCCAGATAGACAGGCAGCTAGGTAGTATGGTGATCAGAACCCTAAACCAGTGTTTAGGAAGATCTAGGTTCAATTTTGGCTTCTGCTGCTTACTGGCTGTGTGACCCTGGGCAAGTCATTTAACTTCTGCCTGTCTCAGTTTTCTTATCTATAAAATGGAGACAATAAGAATACCTACTTCTCAATGTTGTTGCAAGGTCAAAAAAATGAGATAATGAATGCTTTTCAAACTTTAAAGCACTATATAAATGTTAACTATACATTAGACTGAACTTTAAAGTGGGGACTGCCTTTTGCCTTTTTTTTTGTGTGTGTATTTTTAGCACTTAACACAGTGTCTGGGACAATGAAGGCACTTAATGAATGCTTATTGACTGATTGAAATATTGAAATAAATCCTTTGGGTCAACTTTGGGCTCAGAAAAAGACATCATTTTTCCTTGTGATTACTCAGAAGCTTTTGAATTCCTGAAATGCTTAAGAAAAGTTTCACATCTCTGAGCTATAATATAGAAGCCTCATTTTGGGGGATAAAAATAAAATACTATTCAAATGAAAATCACCCTATTTTCTAATCCTTGCTGAGATGAGAAAAATAGAATTAGAAACTAAAACTTTTGTCTTTCCCTTTGCTACATTGCTTTGTGTTTCTTTGTTTCTTTTTATTTGTCCATTTACTCCTAAATGGAGCTCTAATCCATGAAATTTCCCTTTCCACAAAGCTGCTCTTGCTTTTCATTCATTCTAAGGATATCTTCCATCTACTCTGTATTTATTTTGTACATACTGATTCATATATGTAATCTCCCCAGTTAGATTTTAAATTGTTGGGAGACAAAGAGTCCTTTAGCTTTCCTATATAAACCCATTCTTCGCAAATCTCTGGCATATAGTAAATGCTTAATAAATACTTGATTAATTCATCTTGCATAAAACCAGTTTCCCAACTTATAATCACCTAACTCATGAAGGTTTCACACATAGGATTAACAGTGGTAGCTCTCAATAGATCTTTCTTTTCCATGACCCTTACACCACCTCTACCAATGTTTTTGGAGTTGTGGAAGGAGGAAAATTGCCCAGCTTTGGAAGTTGATAATGAGTACCATTTCCTTGCCATGCCAGGAAAATTCAAGAGTCAGTGCTCACTGTGGTTCTCAGACGGGTTCGGATTTTGGGGCACAGTCTTTAGGGATATTATTTATCCAATTACATCTATATATGAGTCAAATTCCTCTCCTCATCATGTTGTGAAGATAACCCTGGTTTCTCAAAGCTAGGTCATCAGATTCCAAACATTGGCAGGTACTAACGAGCGGAAAAGACATTGAGTATGGGTTTTGGCAGTAGATTATTAGTCATCCCTGAACCAGTCTAGTTAAATCAGGGAGAATCATTTCAGAAACTAGGTTTCTAGGCAGTGCTTTCTTTGAACAAACTAACTTGTGAAGCTGTCTATTAATTTTGTAAGGTACGGAGGAGTCAATCTATATCAAAAGAGAATATCCTCATTCTAAAAAACATCCAAACCTTTGAAATATTTGCAAAATTGATTTTTGTGGAGGCTGACATGGAAATCACTATGATGATTAAGGAATAAATTTAGGAAAAAACTTAAATGGAGAAAGACATGGAGTATATGAGTTGGTTTTAGCCTACAATCAACAATGAATTCCATGAAAGAAATGGTTCAAAGGACATCTCTAAAGACTCATATGATTGAAAAAGTAGGCCTTCTGGTCAGAGAGAGAGAAACAGAGAGAGGGAGGGGGAGAGAAAGATATATCATTAGCACTTACTATATGTTAGGTACTCTGTTAAATGCTGGGCAGGGACATTGATCCCATCCTTCCAACATCTTTTTGCGTTCTGTTTTTCCCATTCATATGTAAAATCCTTGAAAACAAGGTTTTTCTTATTTCTTATTCCCCATATTTGTAACCCAATGCTCAGTTTGAGGGCCAAACGTGTACTGTCCAAAAAGACTATTATTTTGTGGAGAACTCACATAGGGCAAGCTCTCACGTGGTGGTCAGAAAAAGCATACAAAGACATTCTCAAGACCTCAAATTGTTTGGAATTGATTGTGAGACACTAACACAGGACCACCCAGTATGGCACACCCTTATCAAAGAAGGTGCTGTGCTCTATGAACAAAGCAGAATTGAAGTAAATCAAAAGAAATGTGAAATGTGCACATTTAGAGACTGTGCCCCAAATGTTCACATGAACTATTTTTGTCCATCCTCTGGTAGAGCATTCCAAACTTGTATTGGTCTGATTAGTTATAATCAGTCATACTATAATTTGACTCTAACATAGTGATGTAATTTTGATCCTCTATGAGATTGATGGACAACAAACAATCCCAATGTTCAGCATGGTGCCGGTGTGTTGTTAAATACTTCTTAATGACTTTTTTATCCAAATTCTCTGTCTTTCAATGTCTATTTCTCTCTCTTTTTCCCTGTCTCTATATCTATGTATCCATCTATCTATCTATCTATCTATCTATCATCTATAGCTACATCTTTCTTTGTCCTCTTGGTTCTCCGTGTCCTCATGTGTAAAATAAGGGGTATTGGATTAGATGGTCTTTCAGGTTTCTTTCAGCTGTATAGTATACCCATGATACGATAGACATTCAAGTACTTCCATAAATATATGACTGTGAGAGCTTATCTTGATTTCATCCTGCTTTGCAATATAATTTTTCATCAAAGCAGTGTGCTTGGAATTTTGGTTAGATCAGGGTGTTGGTGATGTATTGTTAACATTAGAGAGCTTGCCAGGTGAATAAGCCTGGATTATTTAAAATCTGCAGAGTTGTCAGAAACCTAGCTCAAACTCTGATAGGGATGAAGAGAGAGGTAGTTTATTCAGATCTTTAAGGAGAAAGATGCTTCATTCTATCTCTCTGTTGTCTTGGCTAGACTTTGGTGGGGGGTGAGATGAAAGAGAACATGTTCACAGGAGTTGTAGCTGGTTTTTTTCTTCTTAACTACTTCTATATTGCTTTTAGAACATGACCAAGTGTATCTCATGAAAGAGATACTATAACAACCCTTCTCTTTTTGCATATTGAAAGAGAAATGTACTGAGTATTCAGATTTTATTAGAAAAGATGGCTCACATCTTAAAAGAAACAAAGGCACTTTGAAAATCCCCTGATGTATCAATCTCATCATTTAATAAAGAGGGCAAAACACTTTATCCTGGGCTAGATTTCACTTTTTTGTCACTGAAAGTTTTCCTTTTAACCCTCTGACTCTTTGGCACATATATAGACCCATTTTTCTGCCACCTTATTCCCAAGGAGAAGTTTTAGATATTGCTTGAAGCTTGACATTAAACAATTATTTTTCTTCCATCTGACTGTAAGCACCCATCCATTTCTTCAGATGACACTAGCTGTGTTTTTATGTCTCTTTTCATGAAGACATGAAAAGCTATGAAATATATTTCACCACCCCCCCCACCATCCACCTAGACAGATAACCTTTAAATCTGTCCTCCTTCCCTGGTGTTTACAATTGCTCTTCCTCAGAAGAGGTCAAATCTCCAGCACAGGAAGAAGAGAACAACTTGATATTGCAATTATAGGGAATACTATTACTGTAATTACTGTTCCATTTTGGAGCTTCCTCCTGCCCCCTTCATGTTTTTTCCCCCAACATTAGTATAATAAAGAATGTTTGAGATTGGCTTTTAAAATCCCAGTTATATTCCCCCTCATTTCCTCTCAAGAAAATGCCTTTTGGGTTTCTGAATAAGGGTTTTTCTGCATGAATTGAGCCTGATAGGAATGGGTGCAAACCAGTTCATCATTCTAGTTATGGTTAGAGATCCAAATGAAGTCACTAGATGGTACAGTTCAGAGATGTCTGGGCCTGCAGTAAGGACCTGAATTCAAATCTAGCCTCAAAAACTTGCTAGTTATATAATCCGGAGTAAATCATTTAACCTCTGCTGCAATTTCTTCAATTAGGGATAATGATAACATGCTTTCTCAGGGTTGTTTTGAGGATCAAATGAAATCCTCAAATAATTTGTTAAGATTTATATGTATATATCTCACTTAGAATAGTATCTGACACAGTAAATGCTAAAATGATTATTGCCCACTCCCTCCCTTCCCTTCTCCTTCCCCTTCCCATTCCCTTCCCCTTCCCATTCCCTTCCCCTTTCCCTTTTCCTTTCCCTTCCCCTTTCCCTTCCCCTTTCCCTTTCCCTTCCCCTTTCCCTTTCCCTTACCCTTCCCTTTCTTTCCCTTTCCCTTTTCCTTTCCCTTCCCCTTTCCCTTTCCCTTTTCCTTTCCCCTTTCCCTTTTCCTTCCCCTTCCCTTCTCCTTCCCTTCTCCCTTCCCTTTCCTTTCCCTTTCCCTTCCCCTTTCCCTTCCCTTTCCCTTCCCTTTCCCTTCCCTTCCCTTCCCTTTCCCTTCCCTTTCCCTTTCCCTTCTCCTTTCCCTTTCCCTTCCCCTTCCCCTTTCCCTTCCCCTTTCCCTTCCCTTTCCTTCCTTTCCTTTCCCCTTTCCCTTCCCCTTTCCTTCCCTTTCCTTTCCCTTCCCTTTCCCTTTCCCTTCCCCTTTCCCTTTCCCTTCCCTTTCCCCTTTCCCTTTCCCTTTCCTTCCCTTTCCCTTCCCTTTCCCTTTTCCTTTCCCTTCCCCTTTCCCTTTTCCTTTCCCTTCCCCTTTCCCTTCCCCTTTCCCTTTCCCTTTTCCTTCCCCTTTCCCTTTCCCTTACCCTTCCCTTTCTTTCCCTTTCCCTTTTCCTTTCCCTTCCCTTTCCCTTTCCCTTTCCTTTCCTTCACCTTATCTTCTTCCTTCCCTTTCCTTCCTTTCTCCCTCCTTTCTTTCCTTATCCGTAATCCTTTCCTTCCTGATTTTCACCTTCACATTAGATCACTTCCTATCTGTCCATTTCCCTTTGCCTTTCTTGCCTTTCCTTTTCCCATTCCCTTCCTTTCGACTTCCTAATTATCCTTCCCTTTCCTTCTTCCTTTTATCAATGAAATTTTGCCCAGATTTTGAAGACAGAAATCAAACATGTAAGTCAAGATTAGATTTTGTAAATTAATGGAGGATTTTGGTTTCTTAATCTTTCATGTCCTCTATGCTATAAAGGGTAGAATATTGATAACATCTAATTTATAGAGTCTTCACCTTTATGTTAAATCTATGAGAGTTGCATATGCACGCAATTCAAATGAAATTATGTATAAAGTTTCACCCTGATAGATTTTTGAGGAAAGATGGAAAGATCTGTTAGATTCCCCAATCCTCATCCTATCTCATGTTCTGGCAGAGTACTTATAATATATAACATTAATTTGGTTTAGTTTTTTTAAAAGTATTAAGCAAATACTACGTATACAGACAGTATGCAAGGCACCAGAAATGCAAAGGCAAATAAACAAGAAATTCAGTCTTTGTCCTGAAGGAACTTTCAATTTTGTGAGGGAATCTTTTTATTGGGTTGAGAAATTGTCAGGAGGCCTCTCTTAAATTAAAATCTAGAAAAGTGACACTTAAACACACTAGATTATAAGAGAAGGCACATCTGAAATGGGACTTACACTGAGAGTGTTGTAAGGGCCAATGATTTGGGGCACTAACTCATTTTGCTGGGCCAATTCCTCAATAATTCATTCTGTCATAGCTGTGTAGTTTTTGCCAATTGTCAGTTCTGGAAATAGTGCTTGAGGTTTACATTTTTGGGAAAACCAGGACTGAGTAAGGTTCAGCCTCTTGACAGTGGTAATTTCCTCTGAGAAGGGCATGTTTGTTGAAAGTACCTTCTACTGGCAGGTATTATGACCCCACAATGACTAGATATCTTAAGTTTGTGAAATAGCTGCCAAGGTTAGAAAACATCTATCTGATGATTGGTGTTTGGGCATTTGGGCCCAGGAAAAGAAATGCAAAGCCCAAGAGGCCACCCGAGAGTAGCACGTGTGCTTGCTGCCATGTGCGGGAAATCACTATTTTTGTTGAAGTGAAGGAAATGAGATCTCCCTAGAAATCAGTCACAGGAAATATAAGGGTGAGTTCAAATGGTCCCAAAATGATTGACAGGAAGAGAAAACATCTGAAAAAAATTTTTAAACAAAATAAGAAAAGTTAGCTTTCTTTGTTGTATAAGTTATTGCTCGTTTTTCCTTTAAAGTGGATGGTAGGTATGCGTGAGTCTTTCACATCTTAAAAAGCTTACAGTAATAATTCAATATCTCAAAGATATGTGATTTAAATGGTACAAGTTCTCCTTTCATTGACACATATTATAAATCCTTTAAGATTCAATGAATAGTCTTCACCAACATGGAATTATGATAGTAATATGTCTCTCCAAACTTAGCCAGATTGATCCTTGAATAATAGACATATAGCACATCTTTGGACCAGAGTTTAAAACCATCTTATCTTAGAAGAATTCTTCACAGTTTATGCTTTTCTAGTGCAGCCTTAGAGAATACATCATCATGTCCCAGACCATGAAGAAAAACTGCTATTGTAATAAACATATCAATATATTTAGCAGATTTTTTGGATTATGTTCTGAGTGTGAAGCAAGAAATACAAGGATACAAATAGAATCACATCATAAGGATACATTAATAGGATTTAATGTGTTTGAACAATTTCCAATCTCACTCAACATACCTACATTTAAAGGTCTATTATAAGACAACAGAAAGTATTTGCTATGATCCATACTTCTGATCAGATATAGTGATATATGTTGATGTTTTAATAAGAATATTGGTGATTCGAGGGGAATCACATAGTAACAGCACATTGCATGATGAAGAATTGTGAATAATCTAGCTATTCTCAGTAATATAATGATCCAAGATAATCCTAAAGAACTAATGATGAAATCCTAAAGAACATACTATCTGCCTCCAGAGAAAGAATCGATAATGTCTGAATACAGACTGAAGCATACTATTTTCCACCTTCTTTCTTTTTTATTCAATTCTTCTGTATAAAATGATTAATAAGGAAATGTTTTATATTATTTCATATGTATAACATGTCTGACGGCTTATCATCTCTGGGAAGAGAGAAGGAAAGGAGAAAGAATTTGGAACTCAAATGTAAAAAATGTTTTCATATGTAATTGGTGGGGGAAATATTATGTAAAAAAAGAAAATTAATGATTTGCATTGAGGAAATGTCATTAAGGCTAAAAACTATCTTTATTCATTTTTATAGTATAAGCACTGAAAAAACATTCATAATCCCCTGTAGCGACAATCAAGATCACATAAATGAATATTATCTGTGGTTAACACTTAGCCTGTGTTCATTTGGCTGCAGATAATATGTAGTTTGATGTATAGGCTTAGTGCCCTTTACACTGAAAAGGTCTTAAATAATTTAAGCAAGAGGTTAAAAAAAGAATTTATAGGATTTCTTCGGAATTTAAGAATTTAAGTTTGGTTCCTGCTGGGATGCTTTGCTAGGGAAACCCTTTGAAACACCAAAGGTTTGACAAGAGTTTGAAATCAATTCTTGGAAGAGCTGTGTTTTTGACCCCAGTTGCCTTCTGAAGCACAGAAGGGAAAAAAGGATGCCCTTAATATAAAGGTGGTTACTGTAGGCAGGGAGACATCATTTCATCAAGCAAGGAAAGGATGTTGTCCAGTTGTTTTTTTAAAATACCACAGTCCCTTGCTGAGTTACCTTAAGAGTAAGATTCATAGATCAAAATTACATGGAGAATGCTATGCTATACACATGGAGAATCCTCTAAGAGAGGTACACCACAACTCTCAAAAATAATATTTTTGGAAATCAGCTGTCCATTCATCCATTCAGCAAGCACTTATTGAGTGCCTTCTGTACACGAGATAAGGTGGGCAGTGAGGAAGATGCAAATATATATTTGGAGTGGTCCCTGTCTGGAATTTGTTTTCCATTCCATTATTGATTCATCATTATATATTATATGTTATTATTACATGTTATATTATTATTATTATTATATATTATTATACCATATTGGTATAATTTAATTGATTCTCACTCATATATATATCATAGGCACATTGATTTAGATTTGAAAGGGATTTACAAAGTCAACTAGTTCAGCACCCACATTTTATAGATGAAGAACTTAAGCTCTTGTAGGTTAAAATGATATATCCAATGTCACATAAATGGTATGCAGTAGGTCCAGGACTCAAATATGGATCATGTGATTCTAGATGTAGCTCCTTTCTATTGTACCATGCTTGCTGCAATCAAAAATAAGATTTTAATTAGACAAACTTAGCTAGGAGGTATACGACTTTAAGTAAATTATATCTTTTATATAAGCATAGAATTACATCCTTTTTTTCCAGCATTTATGTGAATCCTGAGAAATCTAGTTTCATTTGTCATGCTTTTGTTGTGGATTCTTCTCATGTTTCTTTATTCACTTTTCTTATAAGGTATTTATTATTTTTAAACTTTTAGTTACCCATTATTTTTTTCTAAAAATAGTTTTATTTTCAAAATATCTGATAATTTCACCTTTTTGGTGTTGCTATTACTATTTTAAAAGGGATGTTGAAGTGGTAGGTTCTCTTGTTACTTCTTATTCCTTTGTATTCTCAGTTAAAAGTTCATTTCTAAGATAACATAATGACAAATTGGTTCTTGGTATAGTTGGGAAGGAGAGTAGGAGGAGAAGAATTCAAATATTACTATCATGTTTTCATCAAGGGAATTCATTAACTAGAAGGGGAGTGCCATTGATAGAAACAGCAGGATTAACAGAGTTTGGTGTGAGAAGGTTATTCAATTTTGGACACGTTAGTTTGAGATAAAGGGATAGAGGTACACAAAATTTATGTGTGTGGAGACAAACTTAATAGCACACAAAATGAGCACTTAGTTTTAGGAAACTAATGGTATCAGAGTTGTCTGACTATCAAAGAAAGTTGAGAGGTCTAGGAGAATTAGAATGTAGGAAGTACTCTTGATTTAGGCAATAAAGAGATCATGACCATTAAGTAGAGCAATTGCAATAAAGTGGTAAGGATGGAAGCCAGACTTCAATAGACTAAAAAGTGAGTACATAGACTCAACAACAACTCACATTTCTATATTAGTTGTCTGATTTATGATGTCCTCCCCTCATAATGATTCTGTGATGTAGGAAGTACATGTGTGAATATTGTCATTTTATGGATGATGAAATTGAGTCACTGAGACATAAGATCTCAGGGTCACATAGTTGGTAATTATCAGATCCAATATTTGAAACCAGAACTCTTCTGTCTAAGTTGAAGTAGCAAATTTTTATCATTCCTTTGAGAAGTGTGACTGTGAGCAGAAAGAGAGACATCGGGGACATGGGATAATAGCTTGAGAAGGCAAAATGATTGATCACATCTTTTTTTATTTTGATGGACTGACTATGAATGCCAACTTAGGTCAGAGTAAGAATGTGCTGTGATTAGAGTCCTTTATCTGAATGTTCTAAATATTGTATTCATTGAAGAGCTGGGTCAACTGTGACTCTGGACAGGCGGCCAAAAGACAATATGATGTTTCTTGCCAATTCTGCAATTCTCTATTTAGATCATTTCTGTTCCCCACAAAGAAACTGTTCAGATTATGTTGTGTTTATGGAGGCTTTTAGCAATTCACAAAGGAAATCTGCAAAATGACATAGTTGCTGCTGGCTGTCTGAATATGGAGGAGATGGGGTATGATATATTAAAAGAGAGGAATGACTTTAGGGTCAGATTCTGCTGCAGGTGTTACCTATCTATGTCATCTTGGAGAAATCAGTTCACATCTCTGGGTCTCTGAATTTGGATTAAGTGGCATGTAAGTTGTTTTTTTTCCCTCAAGATTTATGATCCTATGACAAGAAAAAAAATGCTTTGGTACAAATATTGAAGAAAGTTCAATGGATTTAGATGACATCAGTGAATAAAGCACTTTGCCTGGAGTCACTAGTTACGTGATCTTGGGCAAGTCATTTAACCTTTATCTGCTGGAGAAGGAAATCACAAATCACTTTAATGTCTTTGATGAGAAAATTCCCTGGACAGTATTGATGTACTGTGGTACATGGGGTCATAAAGACTCAGGCAGGACTGAATAACAACAATAATAGTATAAAGCTTTATAATATTTTCTCATGCATATGTGTTATTCTCATTGATTATATTGTTTATATGTTATATCCCATTGATAGCTCTAGAAACTGACATTTTGAAACTTTCTCATTTCTATCTCCTCTTCTAGGATTTCACTTTTCTGTTAAATATTTTCTTTTGTTTTGCCTTTTCTAGAATGATGATTGTTATTTTTGTCAGAAATAACAGAAGTAAAATGAGAGTCGAGTATTTCTTCCTTCACTCAGTCATCTATTATTTAATCCTCTTTAAGCAGGAGATCTCTTGCTTTTCCAATCTTCTTTCCCCCAATATAGCACAAACAAAACAAAGCAAAACAAAACCTCAACTCAGAACTAATTTCCCCCAAAGTCATTCCCAATATAACTTTTGATTTCTCAATTTGAACCTATACTCTTAGTTGGCTCACCAGAGGATGGAAATTACTTTTTCTCTTCAGGGTTCTGGGACAACTTAAGGGATGGAAATTGATTTCTAATATTATTTCTCACATGCTTCCATCCAGTAGCTTCTCTAATCTAATTTAACCAGCTCAAATCTTCCCAATACCCATAAACCAATTAATATCAATTCTCCTTTTTATAGGATTATTTCCTGAGAAGATACAGGATGGACCTCTTCAATTCCTTGCTTCTTCCCTAAATCTAAGAAACAATTGCACACAAATAAATACATATGGTACTCAGAAGGAAGTGGGCTTATGCTTAGAGAGCACAAATAATAAAGGGCTAATTCAAAACTTTTGTTTTGATTTGATCAAACTTGTTGTTTGATTAGAGGGCTTTTTCTTTTGTGACGTCTTCATAATGTCCTCCTATAATATGCATAGTTCTCTGCTGAGCTCTAAGTGTCAGGGAGTCCTTGAAGAGTACTGAAACTGTACTTTTCCATGATTCTTAGTGAGCTAAATTGTTTTTTATTGGTTCAGTCTCTTTATGATAACGTGGTTTTTGTGGGATGAGGGAGAAAAAGGTAGGAAATGGAATCTGCATCTCTTCTCTTCTCGCTACAGCCTCCTGGTATAGGATTGAGGGATTATTGGAAAATGCTTACCATCACCTCCCTCTCTTTATACTGTCTAGTTCCCTCAGTTGATTATTCCATACATGTTCTGTAGTCCCAATTCACCTCTACCCCCACTGACCATTTGATAAAATAGAGGTGTCTAGGGATTGCCTACATCCAACCTGCCTTTGATTGATTGACTCCACAATTCAATCACAGAGATTGCCATCACATCTGACAGAAGCACGGAGAGACCTGTTAGTTATGTCAGATGGAGTTGGGGTCTGGGTCAAATCCTTCTTACATTAGCATCCCCATTTATTTTGTTCAATCCTTCATGATATGCTCTCCATTTAGAAGCTTCTTCCTCTCTATCTTTGCCTCTTGAAATTCTATGCATTCATTAGGCAATGAATGAATGAATGAATGAATGAAAAGCATTTAATAAGCAGTTACTGTGTGCTAAGTACTTACATTCTGATACAGGACAGTGCACATAGGAAAGAACTACAACATTCTCTCTCTTTTTCTCTCTCTCTGTCTCGTCTCTCTCTCTCTCTCTTTCTCTCCTCTGTCTCTCTCTCTGTCTCTGTCTCTCTGTCTCTGTCTCTCTGTCTCTCTGTCTCTCTGTCTTTGTCTCTTCTCTCTCTCTGTCTCTCACTGACACACACACACTCTCTCTCTTTCTCTCTCTCTCTCTCTCTCTCTGTTTCTCTGTCTTTGTCTCTCTCATATTTCTCTCTCTGTCTATCTGTCTGTCTCTGTCTCTCTCCCTGCTTTGTGTGGTGTGTGTGTATGTGTGTGTGTGTGTGTGTGTACAATGCTGAGAACAGAGTTGTGTATACAGTGGCACTCAACAAATGTAGAAACATTCAAGAATGAATGAAATTGACTTTACAGACCTTGGGCCAGTTAGTTTCAGGCACATTAAATATGTACTAGGCATAATTTGGTTTACTTACAAAATGATCATGTTTGATATATTTAATTTAAAAGGGGAGCTTGCTTTAGTTAGTGATTCCCAATTTACTAATTGAATTTGCTTTTAAATATTTTAATTTTTAATATACTTGGAGCTACCAGCTGCTGTATCTAATATTAACTTTTTTTTGTCAGTTTATGAGCAATAGGCAAAAACTGAAGTAGAAGGAACTATAGATATCATAACCTGGATTTAGTGACCTGTAAAGTGTCAAGTGTGTATATAAAGCAAGCAATTAAAAAAAAAAGAAAAAAATTCCTTCACTCCTCTCCTTTCACCTCCATGACGATTTTTCCCACCTGCAACTTTGTATAGTCAGTCTCATTCTGATCTATTTATGTAATCTATTTTTATTCCTTTTGATACTTTAATTTGATTATTACATATTTTTGAAAATTCATGCATGGCTTATATTGAAAGAAGCATCTCTACCCTTTTATAAACTAATTTGTTTCCAGATTTTGTGGGAATATTTATGTTTTCTTTTGGAGAAGATTGAAGAACCTGAAACAGGTAAGAAGTAGAGGAGCTGGAGGTTGTACATTGCAAAGGCCTTGCATTCTTTCTGGAAGGAATTCTGCCAAACATTTTCTGTATTACATCCCTAGGACACATGTTCTTTGTGCTTCAACATTTGGAAAAATCTTTCCCAAATCCAGTCCTAAATATGCTGCTTCTTTGGTTATCCTGCTCAGGTATAGGAATTATGGATATTTTATTGTGCTTTGTAGATATTTATAAATTGAAGGTTTGTTGCATTGGGCAAGTCTCTCAATACCATTTTCCCCAATAGCATGTGTTAATGTGTCTCATATTTGGGTAATTCTCACAATATTTCAAACTCCTTCATTATTATTATATCTATTTATGATGATCGTGATCAGTGATCTTTGATTTTACTGTTGTAATTGCTTTGGGGCATCACAAATCACTTTCATATAAGGCAGCAAGCTTAATCAATAAATATTGTGTGTGTTCTGGTTTTTATTGAGTGTTGTTTCCCGTCCCTCTTCCCCTTTCCTGTAGCCTCCCTATTCCCTGAGACACAATAATATTGAAATGAGGCCAATTAATAACCTTACAATGGCTTCTAAGGGTTCAGCTGAAAGGAAGAGTCAATCGATCTGGCAAATTTTATTGTCTTATTTTAAGAAATTATCTCAGAGCTACCCCAATCTTCAGCAACCACCACCCTGAGCGACAGTCAGCAGCCTTCAACATTGAAGCAAGATTCTCCACCAGGAAGGTTACTATTCAATGAAGATTCAGATAATGGTTAGCATTTTTTAAAGTAATAAAGTATTTTTTTAATTAAGGTATATACTGTTTTTTTAGACATAATATTATTATACAACAGTATAATAACTTTTATATGCTCTGGGAAACCAAAAAAATTCACGTGACTTTATTGTGATATTTACTTTATTGTGGTAATCTAGAACAGAACCTATAGTATCTATGAGGTATGACTATAATGCTCTTCTCACTTCCATTTCTGACTATGAATAGAGAAGATTGACAAGATCATGAATTATCTGAAAGCAATTCTTCTTATTTCTTGATAAAGTCATTTACTTTCTTTCATTCTTAAATTTGATAATAAGCATTTGTGTGAAGTATTTAGCAAATAATTTATCTAACAACATTTCACTGTTTGAGTCATATGTAGTGATCACTGGAGATTGTTTTACACACAAATCTTTGCATATCATAATTTTTATAAATCCTTTTTTTAAGAACAAGGATTGTAAACACTTTTTGAGAATAAGGGCTATAAACACTTACTCTCGCAATTCTTGTCATAATTCTAAATTAAATCCATAATGCCTTCTCCATTTTCAATGGAAAAAATGAAGCTTGAAAAAAAATCCTCAGAAAAGAATCCTTTTACCTTATAACTCATAACTTTATTCTGAGCAATGTAGCCGGGCTTGACGGTAGCTATGAGCTCTGGATGATGGTTTTCTTTGTTGCCTTTAATGGCGGTATACCGGCTTAAAATAAATTGCACAAGAAATTTTTTTTTCTACATACACCAGGATGAAAAAGTCTTTTAAAACTCTTGAATTAAAGGCTTAAGTTTAAGATAAATGCATCAGGAATCAGGTAAGTTATTGCTAAACATAGCCTTGCAAATGAATTTGCCACCAGGTCTATAGTTCTTCACAGGGCCAATTCTTGACAATTTTTCAGCTTGATAGGATTTTCAGAGCTTGCATTTGTCTGTGGAAACCTTTGAGAAATGGGGGTCAGCTTCACACTATTATCATAGGGAGTTGTTGAGACAAGGCTTCAATAAAGCTTGGTTCACTTCAGAGAGGCTCATTATTAGCTTGGCTGCAAGGAAATTATTTTTTTTTTTCAGTCACAGTCCCTCTTGAAGATCATCTAGTAAGTTACACCTGGGGTATAACCTATGTTTCTGGGAGAGTACTCACATATGTCCAAATGATACCATAAATTCCTGAGATCCTGAAGTCAGAAATAGCCAATTGGATGCTGAAGATGTGCCTTATCCAGAGTATTTTGCAAACTTGTGGTTGCTAATATTATATACCCTTTAATCTGAATCAATAAGGATACAACAATATTAACACCACCACCAGCTGGAGAATGTTTGGATAAATTATAGATTAATTATTTTCTTGCAAACCTTGGATTTATAAGACTGTGAAGGAGCCTAGACTGGAAGAATGTACCTTGAAATTCCACTCCTTTCCCTCCCCCCGATCCCTAAGGAAAGCACTGTGTACTGAAGAGTGGACTTGATATCCACTTGGAGAACAAGGAGAATCTGGGTTCAAATCCAGTTTCTGACAATTACCAGATGCATGAATCTAGGCAAGTCATCTCATTTCTCTGAGCCTCAGTTTCTTAGAGATAATAGCAATATTTGCTTGGATCACACCAACTTTATAGGGTTGTGGTGAGGACCAAATGGGACATATGCAAAGTACCTCAAAACACTATGTATTGCTTGCTATTATTATTTTGGTCCAAATTTATGATTTCATTGGTATCAGAAGATCCTGGTGAGTAAACTACATGTATCAATGCATGTGGGCAACTTGCTTGTAACTTACACTCTTTTTAAATAGGTTAAACCTATTTCCATATTCATCATGCTGAGCAGAAAAATCAAATCAAAAGGGGAAAAAATAGACAGACAAATAACAACAATAAAAAGGTTAAAATACTATGCTTTGATCTGGATTCAGTCCTCCATAGTTCTCTCTTTGGATATGGATGGCATTTTCCATCACAGGTCTGTTGGAATTGCCTTGAATCATCTTATTGCAGTTGAACATCATATAATCTTGTAACTGTATACAATGTTTTCTTGGATCTTCTCACTTCATTTAGCATCAGTTCATATAAGTCTTTCCAGACTTTTCTGAAATCAGCCCCCTGATCATTTTTTAGAACAATAATATTCCATTACATTCATATGCCATAATTTATTCAGCCATTTCCCAATTGGTGGACATCCATTCAATTTCCAGTTCCTTGCCACTACAAACTTTTTTTTTTTGCACATATGGCTAGTTTCCCTTCCTTTATGATTTTCTTGGGATATAGACCCAGTAATGGCACTATTGGATCAAAGGGTATGCACAATTTGATAGCCCTTTGGCAATGGTTCCAAATTACTCTGAAGAATATAGTCTTACTAAATAGCTGGCATTAATATAATATCTACTGTGTATCAAGTCCTATGCTTAGCATTTTACAAATATTGTCTCATTTGATCTTCACAATAACCCTGGAAGATTGCTTCTAATATTATCCCCATTTTATAAATGAGGAAATTGAGGCACAGAAATGTCAAATGTCATACAGTTATTGTCTGAGCTCAAATTTGAACTCACTTTTTTGTGACTTCAGGCCCAGGGTTCTATCCACTGCACGACTTAGGAGTTAAGGCACAGATCACACAGCCAGTAAGTGTTAAGAGTCGGGACTTGAAGTCAGATCTTGATTCCAGTTCTCCTCTTTAGACATTCCACCTGGCTTTGTAATTAACTCTGCAGGATCATAAGTGCTCTATAGATTTCCTGGCTTTCAAATGCTATCATTTATTTCTTAGAAATTTCATTTTAAAAGACGACAGTGTCTTTTGTGAAGCACCCTTTTCAGTAAAATAACTATGTGTAAATTTTCTTGCCCTTGATATATTATCCTCAAATAGGATTAAAATGACTTTTTTAGAATCACACAGTATTTATATCTCAAATCAGGTCTTCCTGAGTCCATGGCCAGTGCTCTTTGCCACTGTGCACAATGTTCATAGAATGAAGGCTGATAGAATTTGATGACTAGGTGATGATGAACAGGAGGATCTCACAATCTGTTCTCCATCTCTTTTAGTATTTTTTGCTTCCTGAAGAATAGCCAGTAATGTCAGACGTGAAGTGGGTACATTGCAGGGAGCTGTTCTTCAGTACCTAAAAGGAACTTTGAGCCATATGGAAAGGAAGGTTTAAATAAATGTTAAAGTGTAGAGGGCTGAAACTCTTGAGTTGATGCACTGAGGTCCAGACAACCGAGCACTTAAGGCTAATTACTCATTGGACAATACTCTATAAGCATATACTTGGAAAATGGCCCTTCCCACTATCCTGTGCTGGCTGGATAATTGGTGTATACAGACAATTGTAGGAGGGACTAGGGGGTGGAGTAAGACTAGCCAGGGTCACTTTGGCGGTAGATGAGGAAGAAGGAGATCGTGGAGATTCTGCATCCATCCAATTCACTCCTACCTCTAAAGACCAAAAATAAAGACTAAGGACTTTTGCTTATCCTGACTCCAGCTGATTCTAAGGTACCCAGGGTGCTAACACGGCCATCACATTAAAGCATTACTAATACATAGTTTTTGTCCTTCTCTGGGTAGTATTAACACTTTTGCTCAACGTGATCATTAGTTTGTACATTGTTAGCTACAGAAATTATTTGCAGAGATTTTGACTTGATCTAGTGAGATGAAGAGAAATTATAATTTTTCCTCCTATCCTGGAACTCCCCTGAAAGAAGCTGAGATGCCTCATGGATTATATTAGTATTTTACTTCCAACCATCCTATCTTTCTATGACATGAAATCACAAGTACCCCAAAATGCCTGTTTAGGCGTTCCTAATAAAATCCTGCAAATAGGTCATTCATCATTTAGAGAATCACCTCTGAGCACCTCCAGCTGCCATCTCATTTCCAAGGCTTTGTCAACATTTGGGCTGCCAGTATGACAGCAGTGGCCTTTGGCAGGAGCTTTGTCTATGATCCTGGAGTCAAATGATGTCCTATGAGCAGTCACCACAGCCCATACTAATCAAACTACCTGGAAGAGATGTGATGATGTTATCAGTATAGTCTAACTCCAACCACTGATGCTTCAAAGCTAATGCATTTTTTTTTAAAAACAACATCTTGATCAAGAACAATTTTTCTTGCAATCTGGCATGTTTGATAGTCAATCAGTTAACAAGCATTTAGCGGTAGGCTCAGAGAATGGACTTCTCAGATTCAGAGATAAAAGAGCATTGAATCTCACATCTGGAGCTGGAAGGACCTCAGAGGTTATCTAGTATTTAATTTGACACTGTCATTTTATAAAGCCTAGATAGTTGAATTGACTTTCCTAAAATCATACAGGTAGCAGCTGAGGGATTCAAATCCAAATCTAATAACTCATAAGCCTTAGTTTAGGATCCTCTTGCCATATGTAACATCTTAGAGATCAGCTAGTTTGATCCTTTCATTTTATGGTGGGGGAAAACTGAGGCACAACAAATGGGACAGTTGAAAGAATCCTGGATTTAGCATAAGTAGGTTTGGATTTACATCCTGGTTCTGTCACTTACAACTTGTGTGGACTTTAATAAATCACTTCTGGTACATCTTTATGGCTTAGTTTCCTCTTTTGTAAAATGAGAGATTTTAGGGCAGATAGATAGCCTTCTAGCTCTAAATTCTGTGACTCTAAATATCTTGCCAAGAGTCACATAGGATGTTATTTATAGTTTGGATTTTCAAAGATGGGAAGAAGGGTTAGAAAATAGACTCAGGTCCATTTTAGCAGGTTGGCGACTCCTACTCATTTTGCTATAAAGTACCTAGGTCCACCCACTTCTCCATCTGGAAAAGGATACAAGTCAAGTTTCCAACTTTTACAAAAAATTTCTCAACCCTCTCCACCCCAAATTTCATATCATGCTCTAAATATTTAAGTTGATCTAGGATCACATCAGTGTCAATGTTTTCCTATTTTGCCCATTCTGAGCAACCCTTATCAATGTCTTTCCATAAATTTTGTCACAGAGGAGTCAAGTCAACATGTGCTGGGCTCTCCTCATATTCTCATATTCTTGGGACCTTGAGGATACAAATGAAGCACACCAATTGCTTATCTCTTATTCTTGTCCTATGATTATTCTATCTTAACTTTTTATCATATATTTCTTTGACAATCAACAAAAATTGATAAAAATAACAATCAATGTGGCGCCTAGTGGACGGATAGAGGGTCTTAAAGCCTGAAAAAACTAGGTTTAAGTCCTGCCTCTGAAACATACAGGTCGTGAGACCCAGAATTCTTTATACCAGGGTTTCTTAAACTTTTTCCACTTGTAACTCCTTTTCACCTAGGGAGATTTTTACATGACTCTGGGTGTACAGTTATTTAAAACAGGTATACTACTGTATGATCATGGCCAAAAGGATGGTATTTTGTTGGTCTCATTAAGTCAATTTGGAGGGAGAAGAACTAGACTTGATTTCAAATCTCGAGTCTCCAATCATGAACAGTTAGCTTACTTTTCACTTCACTTTCACCCTCAATTTCCTAACTTCTGAAATTGGAGAAGTTGTATTAGTTAATAAAGTCCTCTCCATCTTCAAATCCTAGAAAACCCCATGCATGATCTAATTTCCCTTACCTAAGGATCTCCAGGTATACATTCATCTTAAAATTCAATGTCAGGAATAAGAAAAAAAATATCCTCTCCAGATAATGTTGGTATTGTGAATCAAATGGGTCAGATCATCGATCCAAGGGTGGAAGTGACTTTAAAAGTCATGTAGTCTGATTCCCCAGTTTTTCAGAGGAAAAAGGTGAGATCTTTAAAAGAGAAGTGACATGCTCAAGACCACACAGATAAGAAAGGGCAAAGCTATTCCTTGAACCCCTATATTCTAAATATAGTAGTATTTTTTTCTTTGCATCCCAGTGATCCTCATTGACTTCTTCCGTATGTTTTATAGAATTAAATAAAACCCTGACTAAAAACAATTTGGCTGTTGGAAAGAGGATAGAAGAAAAATTGAGGGTGGGGTTGGAAGGCTCTTGTGAAAGGTAAGCATCCAAAATATAATTGGAAGACAGTTACCTAGGTTACAATGAAATTCTACCTTCTTGATTCTATCAGTTACCATTTTTTCCTTCCACTGAATCATTTGATGTACATTATTAAGACTTAATGTTTGTCTACGGTGTAAGAGAAGTGTGAAAAATAAAGCCTACAGTTCCTCCTCTTCTCTACTCACCCCATCCCTGTCTCATTGCACCAAACCATCCAGGAGTCCTTTATTGTCAGTTAACATCTTATATAATAGAGTTAGATGCCTTTATCTTTCAATGACCTTGAAGAGACATGTACCTCCCCATCCCCCTTTCCCTCCAGCCCACACCCCCTGTTGTGTGTCTTTGCTTAATCAGGAGTAAAATTCTGTTTGTTTCTATGTCACCACCCTCTGTTCCTCATTGTATAGGGATGGCTTTCTTTGAGAGGGGCCGAAAATACCATGGGTCTGAAATTCAATCCCTGATGAGAGAACTGAAAAATAAAAGCCAAACCAAGTCTCTTGGAAGTTCAAATTCAATTCTAGAAACTGAAAAAAAAATCAGTACAGGATCTATTTATGGAAATGCAAACTGCTCGTGTACACCAGGGTGGACAGTAGGGGGAATTGTTCTGTTGAAAATGTGAGCACAGAACCTTCCCTCACTGTCTCTCGCTTTTAAATCCCCTTGCAAGCAGCTGATCTTTGACTCATAGAGTTTATTTACTACATTAGAGTGTACCATGTTCTGATGCAGGGTAGCTCCGATTTGCTAGACTTGTCATAATTTGACAGAGGCTGGATTCAAATTTCAGTTCCATATAACAGCAACAAGAACAACTATAATAATAGATATCACTTCTATAGTATTTTAAAGATTCCAAATACTATCTTTTTATTTTCATAATAACCCTGGGAAGTAGATATTTTTATTATCCCCATTTTATAAATGAGGACACAGAGACAGACCGAGGTAAGTCATTTAACCTCTTAGCTGAGATCACGTAGCTTATAAATGTCTGAACACTGGTGAACTTGAACTCAAGTATTTTTAAAAACAGGGTCAGTGCCTTATTCACTGCTTCACCTGGCTGTCTCATTGCATAAACTTGGACATTCACTCTCTCTCTCTCTCTGTGTCTTTTCCTTCATAAAATAAGGAGTTTAGACAAGATGCCTTATAGCTTCAAATTTGTGACCCTAAATTACAGTGATCTTAAGTGATTTCCTAAAGCACAGATCTGACTGTATTTCCTCTACTCAAACTCTAGGGAGATCCCTATTGTTTTTAACATTATAAATCCTTCTGTTTGGGATTTATGTACCTAGCACATAGTAGGAACTTAATAAACATTTGTTAATTTGTTGAACCTATTTCCTAATCTAGAAATAGATCTCCCCACCGTGGGGACATTTGCCCGACCGACAGCATTAATCCGAGTAATTTTCACACTAATGGGACTCTTTTAAACCTACTGTGAGAAAATTGGGACAAGGAATCACAGAACAGTCTGTCAATTTATATTGAGCTAAGGGAGTCATTTGGACAGTGGAAGGCTACTTACCGCTCCTCCAATTCCCCTGTCCCCACCATATTGCCATGACAGATTAACAGGCTTCTTAAGCTATAGTTTGACAGCTGGTCTCAAGGCATCATTAAAAAACATGGAGAAAAAGCTTCTTGACCTCATCTCTGTAGGGCTTCAGAACTCCTCTCTCCAGCACACCCTATTACTTTTCTATTATGCCATACCTGGCTGGAGTTTCGTGGTAATTGAAGGACTGTTCCATGTTCTAATAAATTGGTCCCATCCCCCTCCACCCCTTTCTACTGGCCAGGTCTCCATTGGTAAAGGGAAACTGAAGGTAGAAGCAAAATATTGATATCATTCATGGAAAAACAAAACCCTTCTGCCTGGCATGCTCTGGCTTCAGTTGGAGTATTTAATTTCATATTCAGTGCTCGAGATAATTTCCTCATTTACCCTGTTCACTTTGCTAATTCCCTAATTATTTTCCTCTTTTTCCATCCGTTGTTCGCTCTTTCTTTCTTGATATTTGAGTTTCAAATATTCTTATCTCCTCTCCTTTTTGCCCATTACCTGTAACCTAGGAAACCGACACACACACACACACACACACACACACACACACACACTTCATTTTCCTATTCCCTTTTAAATGCAGCCTTCACTTCCTTCTTTGTGTCTGATCAGGATATTTTTTCTTCTTCTTTCTTGTCACCTGATCTCCTGGACAATAATTCTCCTTTGAAGGGAGGAAAGATACGCTATATATAGGCGTGGGGTAAAGGTGGGTCAGCACTTTCTTGACAACAGATGGAATCACACTGGTTTTATGTTTCAGGAAAATGTAGTGTTCCGACCAATATGGTCTGTGCTGCAGATGGGAGATTCCAGCTGACTCATCTCATGGAATCAATTGAGCTTTGATTGCTCCTATGTGAAAAAAGAGAACAACATGGTTATAGAATATCAGAATTTCAGAGTTGGAAGGAGCCCCAGTGACCATCTAATCTAAAGCAAATCTGCAAATTTTCCCTTTCTATACCACACTCAACAGTTGATTATCAAGGCTCTGCTCAAAGACCTCCAGTAATGGGAAATCCTCTACCTTCAAAGCAACCCACTCAACCCTGACATAACTGCAATTGACAGGGAATTGGGCTTCCCTCATTTCTATCAAGCCTAAATTTACCTCTTGGCAGTTTTTACCTTTTGCCCCTAGTTCTTCCCTCAGGAACCAAGCAATACGAGTAGAATTTTTGTTCCACGTCAAATATGTCTAAGTCTTCAAACACAAATTTGTTCGCTGATTGATTTATCCAGTGGTGGAGGTGGGGAAGGAGATAGTGTATAAAAAAAGGATTGGTGAAAATTAATATCACTTCTAAGCTGTGGCTTATCAGCTCTGACAGCTAGCTTGAAGCTAAGAGAAGAAAACAATGAGGGGAGAATGAAAGACTTGTTTGTTTGTTTGTTCTGTGTCTGAAACTGGAAAGAGCCAGAAGGGATAGTGAGAAGAAAGGAACCAGAGAGAAAAGGAGGAAGGGAAGTTAGGGGAGGGGGGAGAAGATGCTGTGAAAGCATTACCCTCATGGGCTGCTGCCTTGTTGCTTTTGAGGTTGAATCTGTGGTGCTCTTTCATTTAGGTTTTTGTCTTCTTCCTGTCTCTATAATTCCTCCCACCACCAGAAATCATTGCATTTGATTTTTAAAGTGATCAGTAGAAAGCAAGGAGCTGCTTGAATAACCCTGCTAAGAACAATTCCTGGGATTTGATCTTTAAGGACAGGACACCCACACAGACTTTGGGTCCGCTCTCTGACTCCCTTTTATCACAGGTTAGACAGATAGAGAATCAATGAAGAAGGAGATTTTAAAAAATGGAATGTAAGTATAAAATCACTGATAATTATGCTTTTTGCAGAAGTCTATTGTTCGGTGTTATTTCCCCAAATATCTTCCCTTTCCTGTATTCTAACAAAAAAGCTCAAATTTCTTCGATTATCAAGCCATCCACATATTGGAAACATTTGTCGGAATAAAGAAAAGGGTTAAGATGGTCTTTTTACTATCATATCCACTATCCATTGTTTCCTTCATGCTAAGGATCATAAATCTAGAGGTGAAAGACACTGTGGAGATCATCTATCTTGAAAGAGCATCATCTTGTCATCTCCAATTACCTGAAACTGAAAAGAAGCAGAGGAGAATATTAGATCTGGAAGAGACTTTAGAAAAACCTAGTAGAGCTGCAAGGGTATTCAGAAGCCTTCTAGGGACAGAAAAGGAAAATGAGGTCCAAAGAGGTGAAATCACAGGTCCTGGGTCCCCCAGACAGTGAATGGTAGAGTCATAGAGGCAGCACTTGAATTCAGATCCCTTGACTCCAAATCATGTTCTGTTTTCATTAAGTTGCATCATATTATATGAAAATTAAGGGGGCAGCTAGGTGGTGCAGTGGATAGAGCACCAGCCCTGAAGTCAGGAGTTCCAAAGTTCTGAGTCTCAGACACTTAACACTTTCTAGCTGTGTGATCCTGGGCAAGTCACTTAACTCCAATTGCCTCAGGGAAAAAATTAAGGGGAAAACTCTTTCTTTGCTCTTCACAAAGCTAGCAAATGATTGAGTTGTGACTTAAACCCATGTTTCTTTACTCCAAAGCCGTGGGTGATAACACTTACCATTGCCAACTCATTTTGTTGGCTGTGGGCAGAAGGGATGGAGAGTTGGAGTGTGGGGGGAGAGACACAGAATCAAACAAACTGGTGTTTGCATTTAAGGGCTAAAATCTAGGGAGTAAAGATCAATTATGAAGAGATAAAAAGAATACAAATACAATGGCAATCCATTGCTACATGGATATCATTGGTTTATGTGTATGAGAAATCATAACCTGTGTAGAACTTGAAAAAAGGATCATAGGATGCTAAAATCCCAGCTGGAAGGAACCTTAGAAGTCATGCAATGCAACCTTTTCATTTTACATATGAGGAAACAGACCTAGAGAAGATGTGACAGGTCATATAGGTAGGAAGGAGAAGAGCCAGAATTAAAAATAACTGGCAAACTGAAAGTCATATAAACAGCAGAACAAGGAACAAATACAGGACTCTGTCTCTTATATTGTATAGCCCTCCAAATCTTAAAGCAATACTTGTGACTCAGAGCGGTTAATTGATTTGCCCATGAGCACACAGCTTGTGAGAGTTAAAGGGAGAATTTGAACTCAGATCTTCCCGACTCCAGATCCAGCTCTCTATCCATTTTACAACACGAAGATTACATAAATAACAGATCCTTAAAATACAATAAAATCATATAATGTCCCTCAAATTGTGAAATCAAAATTGCCATTTATTTCCTTCAGAATATTTATATAGCACCTATTTTATTTCATGTGATACAATCATCTTGGAGATAGATGTGATTATACTTATTTTTCTGGATGAGTAAACTGAGGCCGGGAGCTATCAAATGACTTGCTCAGGGCCAGAAAGGCCAGAAGTTATTTCCTCGACTCCAAATCCTGGGCTCTAACCACTCTATACTTAGCTACCTCAGGATGAAAAAGAGAAGAAAAGGAAAGATACTTATTTTTTTTTTCTTGTGAACCATCTTCCTACCCAATTCTGTAAACACAGAGATTATTATCAAAGAAGATATTTTTAGCACATCATCTTTTTGTGGAGGACCCAGATCTTATGGCTACATGAATGACCAAACCTGGTAGTAAAAATAACATGCTAAAAGCAAAAATCTTCTGAAGGGAGATAAAAAAAAAAAAACACTTCTTTAGTTCCCCTTTGAAAGGGAGAATTGTTCAGGGAGGCTTGAGGTTTAAAAAAAGAAATCTTCCAATTGACAGACTACAGAAAATCTATGGTGAAAGCCCCAAAAACCTGCTTTTGGGTCCAAACAGGAGCAGGCAACAAAGCCTAAAGACAATAGGATCCCTGAGTTCAGCTAAGCTTCTGTCAGCTCAACTATATTTTGGGGAATAATTAATTATTCAAGAGAATGGGTGTATTATCCCCTTTCGTTTTTTCCCCCTAAGTCTCCCTAGTAAAGAAGAAGATCAGAAAAGTTGCTGAGATAAGCAGACTTTCAGGGAACACACAATAAAAAGCAAGTCAATGAGCCAAGCGCTGTCTGAAGTTCGGCAATGGCCGATTTCTCCAGGGGCCGGAGCATCTTTCATCTGGGCCTTTTGTGCAGATGCTCAGACACCTGCCTCCAAACAATCAAAAAGATCTGACAGGCATTCAGGGGTCAGGCTGGAGCAATAGAAATGTCAGATCCCATATTCTCAGCATGCTACTCTGAGCCTCAGCTCTCTCATCTGTACAATGGGGATAATGATCACAACTACCTTCATGAGACTGTTGTATCAAATAAGATGGTGAATAAAAAGGACTTTGGAAACTTTGATGAGCTATATAAAAGTCAGATGTGATGAGTGAGTATTTATCCAAAGGCAGCATGGCCAGGTAGATGGAAAGCTGACATTAGAGCAAGAAGACCTGGGTTCAAGTCCTGCCTCAGACATCTACTAGCACTTAGCCTTTCAATTCTTTCAGACCATACATTGCAGAAAGTTGCCTCATTTACAAGATCCAAATCCTTTATTTATTGTTCTTAATCAATTTAATAAGAATAATATAGTAATTATTTATTAATTTAATATTATATTTACATTAATTAATTTAATAATTATGTATTAATTAATTATTAATAACTATAATAGCTAGCATTAAATATAACACTTTCAGATTTGCAAAGTATTTTACAAATGTTATTTCATTTGGTCCTCACAACAATCCTGAAGATAGGTGCCGTAATCAGCCGTAGTTTATAGATGAGGAAACAGAGGCAAGCAGTGGTTAAGTGACTTTACATACACCTAGTGTCTGAGATTAATTGGATTTGACCTCAAGTCTTGACTTCAGATCCAGCACTCTTTCCTCTGTGTCACCTACTGCCTTTCAAACATATTGACACAGGGTCAGCTAGATGGTGCAGTGGATAGAGAATTGGCCCTCAAATCAGGAGACTTGAGTTCAAATCCACTTTCAGACACTTAATACAATAACTGTGTGACCCTGGGTGAGTCATTTAATTTGAGTCATTTAACTCAAATTGCCTTGCAAAAAGAAAACAAGCATATTTATACAGCACAAGGCACTGGTTGGAGTCAGTTCAAAGAGAGTTGTTTGGCTTATATTGAAAAATGTTGGAATAAATCTCAGAATAGATTATTTTGTTTGTGGAGATGATGTTTGAAATCAGGAGAGGATGAGATTTATGACAAAGGAATGGAGAACAAAAGACATATTAAGAACAAAAGACACATTAAAAGAAAAATCTGAAAAATTGTAAGTGATCTTTTCAAATTTTTCTTTTCAAAGGGTTTTCCTCATAACAATGTAGAAAAGCACGTTTTATTTTATTTTTCCTTTTCTAATTTCTTTTTTATTTTTCCAAAATTTATTATTCATTGAGAAATCACAGGCCATAGAATTTAAAGTTAGAACAATCTCAGAATGCTTCTAACCTAATCAAATTGTTGTCCAAGTCCCTCAGGTAGTTGGATTATGATTCAGACTGAGAGGGTCTGATTACAAAACTATTGCTGTTTCTACTATATACCACATTAAAACCCAACAGAGTTAGGAATTATTAGTAGGTTTGTCAAAACATTTTAATTCAATAAATATTTATTACTAACATTTATAGAACGCTTTAAGGTTTGTAAGGGACTTTACAAACATCATCTCATTTTATCCCATAAGAAGCAGAGAAGGAAGCTGCTAGAATTATCACCATTTAACCGATGAGAAAACTGAGGCAGAGAGAAGTTAAGTGACTTGAGCTCAAGTTACATAACTAATAAATGTCTGAGGCTGGATTTGAACTCAGGTCTTCCTGATCCATCCCATTTTCTATCCACTGTGCCATTAGCTGCCTAGTACGTATACAAGGGAATGTACTAGGTACTGGAGACAAAAATGGCCATTGTTTTTGAAGAGTTTACATTCTGCTGAACATTAGGGGAGATATGTAGGAGCCATCATGTTACCATGGCATGATGGGAAAAAACACTCAACATACTATATGGAAAAGAACACCAGATTTGTAATCAGAGGTCCTGGATTCAAATCCAAACTGTCATTTTTTTGTGAGCTTAGGCAAATCCTTTAACTTCTTTAGGCTTCAGTTCCCCATCTGTATCATGAGGGAGTTAGACTGATAGATTCTTACTTTTGAGTTTTAATGACATGTTCCTATAAAATAATATTAGCCAGATGCCAGAGTCAAAACATTTTAGATGCCAGAGAATCTTAGGAAAGTTTAACAACAAGTGGGATCAAGGAAGACTTCCTATAAGGTTGAGGCTCAAAGATCACAGGAGTCTAAGGGGCAGCATTAAGTAGGGAGACCATTCTAGTAGTTCAGGATAGCTTATGGAAAGGTTTGGAAGTGGAATATTTCAATATCACTCTCTGAGATGGCAATCGTCTGTTTAATTTGAGCAATGTTAATTACTAAAAATTACAATTTCTCTGTTAAAAGTTAATTGTCAAATTTCTATTTCACCTTCTGCTGTGCAGACTCATTGACAAATCCCCAAACTGGGCTGTGAGGTTGAATAAATTGGTGTTAGTTAAAATTTCATGTGTTTTCCTTCCTTCGTTTCCTCTTTTTTTCCTTCTCTCTCTCTCTCTCTCTCTCTCTCTCTCTCTCTTTCTTTCTTTCTTTCTTTCTTTCTTTCTTTCTTTCTTTCTTTCTTTCTTTCTTTCTCCCTTCCTTCCTCTCTTCCTTCCTCCCTCCTTTCTTCCTCTCTTCCTTCCTCTCTCCTTCCTCTCTCCTTCCTTTCTTCCTTCTCTCTCTTCCTTCCTTCCTTTCTTCCTCTCTTCCTTTCTTCCTCCTTTCCTTCCTTTCTTCCTCTCTCCCTCCCTTTCTTTTTCTTTCTTTCTTTCTTGGTCTCATTTATTCATGGTATATACTTTTGCAAAATTGTAGTTTCGTTTATTTTCATCAACTCTAGTGGGAATCTTGGTAGAATAAATACAAGAGAGTCATATTTCTACCAAGACTCCCATTCCCTTTCAGCTTTGATATTATAATAGAGAGGACTGAACATTATGCATACAAGTCTCTTTGTATTAAATCATCAGTTTTTGTGTGTGTGTATGTGTGAATGTGTACAAAAAGAAAAGTGCCTTTGGGAAAAAAGACATGACCAGATGAATTATTTCACTTGAAGCCAAAGATTTTCATCAGTGCTCTTTGACACTTTGAAGGATTCATGTTTTTGTCATTGTGGGGACATTGTCCAATGAAGCAGATTGCACCTTCCTCTGTTTTTCTATTTTGTGCATTGTCTTGGCCAAAAAATTTCTTATCTGGTAGCCAACCTTCTGGCAATGAACTTTTCTGTATTGTTCTGGGCTGTTTCTTGGATAATAGACATGCACTTAATTATTTGGTCGACACGAGCATTTTCCCTGTTTGGTAAGAATTTGGTTCAGAATCCATTCACCTTCCTTTCTAAAAGCCAGATCACTCCCATGCTAAAGTAGAAAGAGAATTTTTATAGTGGTTAATCTGAAACTGAGATTAAATTCCTTATAAGAGAAATAATATTAGAACAGTTCCTCAAGATCCTCATGGTGACTTTTGTATTTTATACTGAAAGGATCACATCAGGGCAACTAGTTGACACATAGGGTGCTAGACCTGGAGTTAGGAAGAAGTATGATGAAATGCAACCTTATGCATTTACTAGTTGTACAACTTTGGGCAAGTCACTTAATCTCCATCTGCCAGAGTTTCCTCATCTGTAAAATGAGTATGATAATAGCATTCATCTCCCAGAGTTATTGTGAAGACAAAAAAAAGATAATATTTGGAAATCACTTTGTAAGCTTTAAAGCTTTGTATAAATGTCAACTATTATTACAGAGAACCCCTTTGCCTCAGTTTATAAATAAGAGATTATAAAAGTTAATATAGAAAGACCATATAGTAAAGCAAGTGGAACATTGGGCTTGGATTTAGGAAGACCCAGAGTCAAGTTTTACCCTCAGACTTACTGTCTATGTGATATAGGGCAGGTCACTTGATTTTTCTGAACCTCAGTTTCCTCATATGTAGAATAAGCAATTGGTGGCTTTTAGAATCTCTTCCAATTCTAAAGATATTGCCTAATGCTCTAATAAGAGTGATTTTTCTCTCGGGCATAACTGAGCCACCAAGAAATAAAGTGAGGGGTGTTTCATTTCTTCCCCCTTCCATTACACTTCTTATGTACTTGTTAAGATCGATATAACTTTTAGTCTGTACCCATTGGTTCTTAGAGTGCATCTCTTGCTGTCCATTAAACATGGGAAGGGACAATTTGAAAACAAAATGGCAGTTTTTAATGGCTGTTTTCTCTAACAGTTTTGTCATGGTTCTGCAACCTCTGTCTTACAGGAATTAAGAGTGGCTTATAATGAAGGTATAGTTAAGGACAAAGCAGTCACTTATCTTGTGCCAGTCTTCTTTACCCTAAACCTTTCTTGTGCTCTATGTGTAAGACCATAGGGACACACACACACACACACACATACACACACATACACAACATAAACAAGCAGCAAATGCAAAAATAGAAATATATTTGTCAGAACTATAATGCTGGGACATAAGGAAATCTCACCCCTCTTTCTTTCTGTCAGTATATTGCATTATGCTCAATTCTGCAGTCCCAGCAGAAGAGCCAGCTTAAGAGATTCCACCCAGAAGATTTGGATTAATTAGTACGAGTGTTTCTCTTATCAGTATTATGAGTATCAAAGAAGCCCATGATGTCTTTTGTGAGGGTTCCTGCCATGAGCTGCTCTCCTACTCTTCTTTCATATCAGCTGCCATACCTTCCTGATCATAATAACAATGGATTAGATAAATTAGTTATTAATATAATAAAAGTAGCTCAAATTTGCCAGTAATATCAGTTTTTCTCTCCTACCCGACAGAATTATGTTTAATTCAATAAACATTTAAGAAATATCTGCTTAATAATTTTCAAAGTACTATGATGAGTCTTTGGGATGTGAAGATGAAAAAAAAAATAATGAAACAGCCCTTGTCCTCAAGGAGCTAATATTTTACTCTACAAAAATTTATTTGATTCCATTCTGATGTCTTCCAATGGAAGGTTCCCTACAGATCAGCTTACTGGGCTGAAAGAATGTAGCTTGATATTTAAAAGGTAAATGTAATCATGAATTGGAATCAGGTAATACATAATTTTTTTGAAGCCTGCCATTCGTTCAATAATTTGCTTTATTTCAGGAAAGCTAAAAAGGCTTCTTGGGGATAAAATGAAAGGTAAAAATAACCCCAGTTCTCAAGAATTTGTTCCACAATATTCTATATCTTATTATTTTACTAATAAGCTGAATTCATTTTATATCTATTCAATGCCAATTAAATAAGCAAATATCTGTGCTTGAAAGATTAAGGAGCTAAATCAACCTTTGGAGCAGATTTGATTCAGAGAGTGAATTAGGATACATGGATCAAATTATTTAAATGGAAGATTGAAAATAAAGCAAGTATGAAAGTAGTCTATAATTAAACTTCAATTTAATTAAAACAACATTTATTAAATGTCTACAGTGTGCAAAGTATTTTTCTAAGTCCTACAGAAACAATGCAATCTAAGAGTTAAAGATATAGTAGGGAGGATGGCACATATACAGATAATTAAAACATACATTAATAGTTGCATTATCTTGTATCATTTTCATACAACCCCTGAAAACAGGAAAATTATTATCTTCACTTTACAGATGAGGAAATTGAGGTACACAGAGATTAAGTGACTTTCCTAAGATCATACATCTAGTTAAGTGTTGAGGCTGGAGTTGTATTCAGCTCTTGACTCCAGGCTTAATTCCTTATCCATTGTGCCCCCTCTACCATGAAGATTATCTTGCTATCTTTCTAATCATTCTCTTCACCTGGATCAATATCATCTGGACCTGATTTTATCTGTAGAAACCATGCCCAAGTCCCCAAGGAACTCGGTTTTGGAAGTCCTGTCATAACGCTGAATGGTTTTGATTAGTGGGCAATTACAAGACAATTTATTTGGCCCACTCATCATATCTGACTAACCTAGACTGGCTCATGTTTCACATCCTAGTCATCTACTTATCTGTCCTACCACACTTAGCACAATATTTAAATCAAAACTAATAGCATTTTTGAAAAAGGCACGCCAATCAACAGTCCTATATATCATTTTCTTACCCATACTTCCCCAGTCTCCTAGACTCAGACCCAAAGTCCCTGCCTGGGCTGATGTTCCCCTACATATGTTCCTTGAGTCAGGGTTTATCACAGTTACTAAATTCTTGTGGCTTGCTTGATAAAATATGACAAAAATTATACTTTTCTAATGGCATCAATACTTCTTTGATAAAATATACATATAGATGGATACACATATATGTATAGATATACATATGCATATATACTATATATAGATACATATATGCATGTATATAAAATGTATATATAATGTGTATATATATATATATAAAACCTAGAAGTAATCCTGTTTGAAGGAGGGACATCATAGACTTCTTTATATCAGAGGAAAGCTAGTTGCTTCTTCAAACACAAATCACACATTGAAAATCAATGTCCAAATGCTTTATTTATGCTTTTCATCTTTTTCATCATTCTTTCTTCCAAGCATAGTATAGTACTTGCTGACTATTCCCTTGGAATAAGGAAATTGAGCAAAACAAATCCTCACAGTAACTGAATTTGACAGCCTGTATAATTTCTATAACTGTATTCTACCACGTCTCTACTGAAAGTAGGGAAATGTGTCATGTTCTGGAACTAAGGTGGGCCACTGCATTCAAGCGGAATTCAGAGTTCATAGATTTAGAGTTGGAAGGGAACCTAGAAGCCATTAAACCCAAGCCCCCTTGCTTTAATAGATGAGGAATCTGAGATAGGTTAGACAATTTGGTAGGGATTACAGTTAATAAAAGTCTGAGTTGGGATTTAAACTTAGGTCCTGCCTGACTTCAGTTCTAGAAATCTCTCTACTGGGCCACCCTAATGCCTTTTAATGATGTTTTATTTTCCATTATTGTGATTATTACAAGAGTTGTCCTTATGGTTTTGTTTCTTTCACTTTGCTCATTTTATGCAAATTTTAAACTAATGTTTTCCCAATCTAGCCGTACAATTTCTATCCGCGATACAATTTTCAGAGCCATGAAGACTCATCAAGTCCTAAGTAATGCTATTTACCTCAGCAAGATTGTTATATGGTATTCTGATTATCCTGTTTAGCATCTCTTATTTCTTACCATTATGTTAATCAATTAGTATTTGTTAAGCTCCTACTATGTCCCAGACACTATGCTAAGTTTTAGGGATACAAAGTAAAGTAAAATAGTCCTTACTCTCTGGAAGCTCATGACTGAATGGGGGGAGACAGCATGAAAAAGATATGCACAAGCTGGATGAATTCAGATAACCAAGAGAGGGAGAGACCAACCTCAAGGATGATCAGGAAAGGCTTCTTGTAGAAGGCAAGAATTTAGTTGGAACTTCAAGGAATAGGAGGAATCTAGGAGGTAGAGCTGAAAAGGAGAATTCCAGGCCTGAAGAAGAGCCATTGAAAATTTCCTGGAGTTTGGAGACAAAATGTCAAGTCCGAGGAGCTGCATGAAGGCCGATGTTAGTAGATCATGGAGTATGTGGGGGAGAGTAAGTTATAAAGATGTTGGTTAATGGACCCAAAGAATACAAGTAGATGCCTGGAACTGTTATCCTCATCCTTTCCCCTCTCCCACTCGATGCCCAAGGCAAAGGCATATTTCCATAAATGATAAACAAAAATTAAATAGAAATGAAAGGCAGAATTTATGAAAATATCCTGAAGTTAATTTTTAAATTTTTGTTTGGCTGGTCCTGGTTCTCCTAGGCTCAGAACAGAGCAGCCTGTTTTCCTGCTGCAAGAGACAGGCAAAGGTGAAAGGCAGGTGTGTTCTCTGGCTGAAAAATGAATTATCTGCTTGTAAACTGATTTTTACATCTCCATATATATATATATATATATATCTCCTTTATATATATATATATATCTCCTATATATATATATATATATCTATCCTATATATCTCCATATATATCTCCTTTATATCTCCATAGATTCTATCCCATGCTGCCCATCCTAGCATTTATTCTGCTTCTGTTTTTCACTGGGATCAGTTTAAAGTTGTGGTTTATCTTTAAGGAAGAGTTAGAGAGTTGTGTGTGTGTGTGTGTGTGTGTGTGTGTACACACACACACACACTATATATATATATATATATATATATATATATATATTGCTTTGATTTGAGCCTTAGATGTGGATTAATGTAGTGGTTTCTGGGGATTTATGGGCAATCTCTCCTGGATCTATTATTAGCCCTCACAAATCTATGACAGGTATGTGCAGTCACATATAGTTCATCCAAAATATCACAAATGTGAGGGCAGCCTCAGATCTTACACTTTTTCCTGACCCTCATTGAGGCTCATGCATTATTTGACTCCATAAACAGCTGGTGAATTGACTTGAACTTCTAAACCAGAAAAAAATACTGCAGTTAGGATGCTAGAAAGGATGAAAGAGGTTTACATTTTTTTTCCTTCCACTGGATTCAAAGGACGCTTCACTACCGAGAATTTGGGTTGGGCTGGACAATCTGCAGACTCTGTCGAGAGCTCTCATTTCTGCCTTCTCATGCTTTCCTCTCAAATTATTTCTATTCTTATAGTGCCCCCTCCTCATGCACATGGCAAGCATACAAACATACATACATACACACATATATATAAAGAAACATGCATAAAAAAGACACAAATATCTGTCTCTGTACTAGAACTTCTTCACCTTTTTCACATTTTTTACATGATTTTTACAAATTTTTACATGACCTAAGGTATATAGGGCCATAAAATGGGCATATGAATCAAACATTTACTGATAATAAGTCATAAAGAAATTTGTTTTAAAATAGTTCTCTGGCGTACATATAATTTTGTCATTTATTAAAGAGAAAAGCAAATGTGCACACTAGTGAGATAGATACATTTGTTTATTTTTACATAAAGAATTAAATCCTGGTAGAATATTGGATACTTTAGAACAGAGAACACTCAGAAATCTTTTACTGTTGTCAAACTTTTTACTACTCCCACATTCAATTACATGACTCCCTAAGTAGAAGCTTTAAGAGTATACGTGTTTGTAATATATATTACATATAAAACTATCACTATATATTATATTGTATATAAATATAATATGTATGTATATGTAATATATATGTATATGTGTATCTAATATATATAATGTGTATATATAATATATATATAAAATGTGTATATATATATATATATATATATAAAACTATCTATCTGAAAACTGGAGAATTATGATCACATATTAGGTAAAGGAGGACTTTGTGTGATCCTAGATATAAACAAGGAAGGACTTCATTGGTATCTAGTCCAACCCACCATACTATATAGATGATAAAACAGGTCCAGAGGGGTGAGGTGAGTTGGCTAAGGAAGAACTGGAATTTTCTTAAAGCAATTAAGTGCATCTTGAATCCAAGGAAGCAAGTCTTGAATGGGTCTGAGAAACATTCTGGGAAAGAATAAAAGAGAATAAAGAAGGAGCAAGAAAGAGGAGAGAGTAAAAATAGGAAAAAAGAATGGGTAAAAGAGATGAAGAGTAAAGAATATATACAGCAAAGGTGCGATGGGGGCATGTAGGAGATTAATTTAATCAGGCTAATGATAAAAGTGTTCTCTGAGTCTTCTTTAATGCTTGGTATAATTAGCTGTACCTGTTCAGATCTTTTAAATCAAGAAAATCACATGAAAGAATGAAAAAAAAATCCCTGAATAGCACGGTTCCCTTAAGAGTGCTCAATGATCAAAAAAAGCTACCAACGAGTAAGAGTATGAAGGCCAAGGAAGACTTCTGAAAGAAGAGTACAATGTGATAAAAATATCTGGGTCAAGAAATGAGATTTAAGTCATCCTCATTTTCTTTGGGCAAAAGTCAATAACCTTGATTCAAATCATTGGGTGTAATTTCTTTTTCTCAGAGGAGTTAAAAAAAGATCTCAGAAGACCATCTAGTCTAATCGTCTTATTCTAAAAATGAAGAAATGAAGATTCCGACAGACTAAATGAGTTACCTAATGTGACGATTTGATCTGAGAGTTCACTGCTATAATGAATCTGCTTAAAAAGGGAGAAAACTCCCTTTATAACTAATAGTCTTAGAAATTTTCTTAGGTCATTGGAAGGTTAAGGGATTTGCTCAGGGTCAAATAGCCAGCATTAAATGAAGGGAAGATTTGAACTAAGGTCCCCCTGGCTCTGAGACCAACTTTCTATTCATCACACTAGAGTTGCTAACCACATGGGTTGAATACTCCCAAGCGCAACCCAAACCAGATTAAAAAGTATGGGAATATGTTTCAGAAAGCAAATAAGAAAATAATATGATATGTTAGTTTCTAGATTGATGTGTCATCCAAGGGATTCTTATGTATGGTAATTCTTCTATTTGTGTTTGACATTCTGCACTCACTATAACATTTACCTTTTGTACAGAGTGATAAAGTGGTAAATAGGAGTGCAGGTGTGTAAATCTAGATCAGCAGACTTCAAAGTTTCTTTTTCCTCATCTCCCAGGGTCATAATGCTTCCTAGTTGTTTTCATTTTCTACAATTTGATTCAATTCAATAACATTTAAGCACCTATTATGTGCCAGACAGTTTGCCAAGTTCTAGGAATGCTAAGCCAAAAACCGAAGAAACAATTCCCTCTCTCAAGAAACTTATATTCTTTTGGGAAATCTCTTAACAAAAATCTTTTTCAACATCCCCCAAAACATTTAGGATGCATACATGACTTAACAGAATGTCTAGTCTAGGTGCAGAAGAAAGACTCTTCTGGTCAAGTACTTAGTGAGCCAATTACCCATTTAAATACATTATTAGATAGCCCTAGAAATAATCATAAAACATTTGACATATAATTCAGTCAGTAAACTTTTAGTATTATGTGATCTACCAATAATCGAAGGTCCCTCAGGGAAGGTGTGTCTGGATTTCTTCACAGGCTCCCTCACCTGTCACAATTTTGCAATCAGTCAATTAATTAATCACTATACAGGCATTTATTAAGGAGCTGAAATGTTCCAGGGAATGTACTAGGTTCTAGAGAACATAAGAGAGAAAATAGTCCCTAAACTCCAGAAGCTAACATTCTAATGGGGAAAACAGAACATACACTGATAAGCATAAACAAAATGGAGACAAAATAAAAAAGGCTAATTTCAGAGTGGGATATGGATGTAAAAGATGTGTGGAGTTCAAAGTCATAAGTCATAACTAAATGCATAACTGGGTGAGGGAGAGTGAAGAATATGGGTAACTTCATGATGAACTTTGTTTTAGAAATGTTGAGTATGCGATATCTATAGTTCATTCATTTAAATATATATAATAGTCATTTGGTAACATGGCAATGACATCCAGGAAAGAGATTATGCTCTCTGAATTTGATTTTAGAAATTAGCAGAGGGGGTTGCTGGGGAAAAGCCTACAGGGGGGTTGTTGATGCAATCAGTCAAAGTTGTCACAAACTCTTCTGGAAAGATTTCAGAAGAGAACAAATTATTTTTTTGGGAAGCTGATTTTCCATTCCTTATTCTATTTGAGACTAGTTAAGCTCAATGAAAAAGAGGTATTTTTTTTGGAATACCCAAGAGAGCTCCTTTTGATGTGCCCAACTTCATTTTTTCTAGAGGGTTACAGTGGTTTCTGTTTCATGGAAATGGTGCCACGTGATCATTTCAACTGATAGCATAGCACTTCTGTTCCATTTTTACCTTTGGATAAACTGAGAACCAGATAAATTTAGAGCAGAGTGGTATGATGGGAAGAGGGCTGGTCTTATAGTAAGGAGTTTCAGGTTCAAATCTGATAATGCTATTTATTATCTCCATGTCCACAGACAAGTTAGTTATCTCTTTGTGCCTATTTTTCTTCAAATGGAAAATGGGAATAACCAAAGATTACCTAATTTATGGAATCATTGTAAAGAAAGCATTTTGGCACTTGCAAGGGATTAATTAAAATTAATTTTAAAAAGAATGAATAAAAATGAATTAAATAAAATTTAAAAAGAATGAAAAAAAGCAAGGACTAATGTGAGTTATTCTGCCTTTTATTTTCTTGGGTAGTCCCAAATTCTAGGCATGCATCCAAGGCTCAAAGAAATTTTAGGACATCTGTTGTTTTCTTCTCTGAATTTCTATATTGTCTGTATTATTGCACTAATAACAAATGCGGCTGTTGGTTGCCCTAAACACCATCTCTGTCCCTTTTTCTGAAATGTATCATCTAATAGTATTTACATTAATTATGTGTGGTAAATCAGTCACTGAGGACAACATTTAATGGCACTTCTAGGTACTTAAATATAGAAGAACTTTTCCTGAATGTCAATACCCATTCCTAAACCCTAAAGGACAATCATATCAGCATCAGAAGGTACCTGATTGCTCTGAGATAGCAAACTTCAAACTTCTTTTTTGTTTTCAATTAAAAATATGAAAATTAAATTAAATTAAAAATATTAAAAATATTCAAGTTATAATTTTCCTCCCTCCATTCAGGCCCTTCTCCACCCACTGAGAAGGCAAACAATAAGATACCCATTATACATATGAATTCATTCAAAACATAGATTTCAGATTCTTGATGGACATAATTATCCAGAAAGGAAAGTTTGAGGGATTTGAAATGCCTAAGTATAGTAGCAAGTCATTTTTACAAACCTTCGATTGTGGTGTGATGTACAAAAAACAATCTTAAGGGATCAAGAAATCCAGGGTTCAAGTCCTTCCTTAGACGCATAAAAACTATGTGAATCTGGCCAAGTCACATGAAATTTATATTTTCTGGGCAGCTAAGTTGGAGAAAACCTGCATTAATAGGAAAAAATGTCCTTATTCAGAAATCTTTATATCAATGGAATCATAGGCTCAGTCCTTATTCTTTCACTTTCACAAATGAAATTGAGTCATTGTTGTGATAGTCTGTCCATCCTAGGTTCTTGTTAAATCTAGTTATTTTTAGATGTATTTACCTTTATGCCCTCACAACCAAATCCCAAAACTCTTTAGAAATAAATACAAAAGAGACAGTTTTTAGACTTCAGTCATTTATATTAAAATTGCTTCTGTACATAAAAGAATCTAGCTACTTCTTGACTAGAGAGCAGACACAGCTAAGAACTGCTACAACACTCAAACAATCTGAGCCCAGTTTTGTTCTTAGCAAAATATTCCTGTCTCATGTCCTGGGGAAAACAACTGTGGGATGATGATTAAGGTTGTGTCATCTGAGACCTGTAGATAGGTGCTATGGGATTAGAGTAGAACATATTTTCTTAACTGAGATTTATATCCATACAGGTAATTAATAACCTACTTTATTTCAGGCATTAAACTAAGAGTTAGGGATATAAAAATAGGCAATGGATAAGGTTGGCCCTCAAGGACCTCACAATCTGTTAGGAGAGACAACTAGAAAACAAATAAAATATGTACAAATATTCTATGAACAAAATACATAGGAACTAATTGATAGAGAGAAAGCAGTAGAATTAATAGACTAGGTGATTAGTAGATAGAATGTTAGATCTAGAGTCAGGAAGAAATGAGTTTAAATTTGGCCTCAAACCTTATTTAGCTAAGTGATCCTAAGTAAATCATTTTACTTGCCTCAGTTTTCTCATCTATGAAATGGAGATAACATTTATCTCTCAAGGTTGTTGGGAGAATAAAATAAGATATTTGTAAAATGCTTTGCAAACTTTAAAGTGGTATATGAATGCTACTATATTATTATGATTACAGCTGCTACTGTTACTATTACTACTACTTCTATTATTGCTACCACTTTTTCCTCCTCCTCCTCTTCATCCTCCTCCTCCTCCTTCTTCTCCTTCTCCTCCTCCTCCTCCAATTATTCATTTCCCTTATGAACCACTGTCACCTTCACAGATGGCTTTCCAAGTACAAACTTTTCTCTGCTTCAGGCCTCAAACTGAGCACAGCACGATTCAAAAGTCAAAAATTGTGACCATATCCACATAGGAATCTGTGACACTTTGTGCTTCTCGGTCAATACAAATTCTAGTTTCTGGAATCTGTTCACAATGCAAGTCTTCAGCCCACTGGAGCTGTCACATTACAAACTAACAACTTCCTTCCAAAGCCTTAAAAAAAGTTCTGTTTCTTTCTCAATTGCTGTGCATGTACTCCACTTAGGTGAGGTATTATGATTTAGAGCTTGGGAGAATACCATTAATAGGAAAAGATGGAGAGATGTGGGATTGTCAAAAGTACAATTAGATAGAGAGGGAAGGAAATAGAAGGGAATTTAGGTTAAATAAAAACAGAAGATATCAATGGAATTTATTTTAAAAATAATACAGTTAGGTAGATTCAGAACTAGTTACATGATCAAAATCCCAAATATCTGTGATTTGAAAAACACCAGCTTGAAGAAGGTATCCATATGGAAATGCTCCAAAGATTTGTGCTATATTATGGGCCGCCTAAACATTTTTATCCTGACATGATTGGACATTTAAAATAATCGGACACTTAACCTCCATGTTTTCAGAGGAGAATTCTTATTTAGATATGGCTGGGGCTAGAGGACCTTTGCCTTTTCTTTCAACTCTGAAATTCTGTGATATTCCTTCTTATTTATAGGTTGCATGTAAATCACATTAAAGAAGAAATCCCTCCAAACCTTGAGGAACAAAAGAACAAGTCACTTTCTGTACTTTTCCCCACCTCAACTTTTAAAAAATCTTTCTTTTGAGTTTCTTAAAACATTAAGAAATATAGAAAGTAATGCATATCAAAGTTCTATCAACTAATTGCATAATTTTCACAGCAAACAGTGACCTTGAATTCATGTCATATCTTGTTTACCATGTTGTTCTTTTTTCTCTTGCATCTGGCCCTTTAAGTGGGATTTTGATGGGCAATGGTACCATGTTTCTGATGCATTTCATGTTTGGCTTTATGAGGGAACACTTGGCAGGGGGACCTGGCAGTGACTGAGCTAAATCACAAATGGCACTTCCCAATATATATTTTTCCACTGTGCCTAAGACCCTGGCATTTTCAATGTAGTTATCCTGTGTCCTCAAGGCAGGTGATAAATTTGTCAGCCTTTGAGACCTAGAAGAAAGATTTTTGGGGAAGAAAGACATGTGATTTCACTAGTATAGAGAATTTCCAGTGGGGAAAAATTCCTCCATAAAAACAGGAAAATTATAGTCTTAAGGATTGCCTTTAGCACTGAGAGTTAAGTAACATACAGGATCATTCAAACAGTATGTCAGAAGCAGGATTTAAATCCAGATTTTCCTGACCCGAAGGGCATTTCGGTATTACTTTAATTCAACAAGAATTTATCAAGTACCTATTATGTGCCAAATGCCATATTTCTTCTCAAAAGAAATTTAAAAAACCCCCTCCAAATGCCCCCTACTCTGGTCCCCTTCGATTTTCTATGACTGTTTCAGAATAGCAGGAGAAGATACTAAAGAATCTCATAATTATACCCTGTTCAGACTGTCTACACACATTAATTTAACTGTTGGTATGATCAATCAAGGTAGACAGACAGAAAGATAGGTAATTACATAGAAATACAGAAAAATATATGTATATAGATAGGTAGGTAGATAGATTAAAGCATTTATTATATACTTACTCTATTCTAGACACTGTGTTAAAGTTCTGGAGATACAAATACAAACAAAAAAGGAATCCCTGAATCAAGTCCTGCCTTTGATATATACTGGCTGTATGAACTTGGGCAAGTCATTTTTACTCTGACTGAGAATTATTCTATCTTGATTGGTCAAACAACAGTTAAATTAATGTGTGTAGACAGTCTGAACAGGGTATAAGAATTCTCAGGGTATAAGTTTCAGTGAAAGTATAGACTTGCTTTTGTAGAAGGATTTCCTCCCTGGGAACTCCCTACACCAATAAAACCAGAGATCTGGCTCAAAAATCAAAATGAAGAAATTTGAAATGTGAGATTCTTGGGCTGTATCAGTATTTATATTCTTGCAACAAATAAAAGCTGATGATAGAAGTTGCTGCTTAGTGGCAAGATAACTTAAAAAGTCTTCTTGCAGAGGCAAATAAGGGTATTAGAAGAGTTCATTTTGTTGTGCCACCAATGGCAATAAAAAACAAAATTTTATGGTGTCATATGATTAATAGAGATCAGGATACTTTCATAATATAGTTGCAGCTCACACAGGAACACATGTTACAAAGGATGAAGAAATAAACAGTTGTATGAAGATCATATTCTTCAAATCAATACATATGTCACTATACTATGACTTCACTGGGAATGTAGGCACCGTGGAGAATGATAAAAGCATATATTTGGAAATGCCATTTGTGAGTAAGAAATGAAAGAAGCTAAAGGTTGGTCTTTTGCTTAGATATTTCACACCATATCATGAATATTTTCTTCAAAAGTAGTCAGAAGACACTGGGTATAATGAGCATGAGCATCATCAACATCAGAAGAACTGAAATTATGATGTATTGATGGGAAATTGTGTGGGAATGCATTTTAGGATACGCTGTCTACATGCAGTGAGGTCACTGATCCATTAAAACTAAATTGGAAGAAAGATCAAGTGGGAGAAAAAGCCACTGAACACAATTACAAGAATTTTGTTTCAATCTCCTAAAAAAGCTCTGTTGATTCTGATAAATGAAAAAAAAAAGTTAAGATAGAGTATTATTTGAAAAATTTAAAAGTCGTAAAGTAGTCATAACAAGAGAAAAGACAAAAGTATCCTAAACTTCCTCAGCAAACACACGCTTTGCTACTTTGCTAAATAAAGGAACTTGGAAGCCCAAAGGAATAATAGTGAAGAGTACAAATTAATTGGTAAACTAATTCAGAGGTATGATGCTATAAAAAGAAAACAGAAGGACAAAGGGGAATATGTGTTTGAAAATTGTGGTTTAAATTCCAATTAAATCAGACCATAGTTATGTTAAATGTTTGAGCTTGGACAAATCACTTCCCTTATTTGGGTCTCAATTTCCTTATCTGTACAATAAGGAGAATGCATTAGATAATCACTAAGGTGTCTTTTAGCTCTAAAGCTATGACTTTATGATATTCAACAACATCCTGAGAAGGAAGGTCTTGATATTACAGCAATTTATCAGTGAGATTCACAATCATATAAAAGAAAACACAAATGTATATTGAATGTCATGATTATGACAGGTTCATAAGAATGGTCCATTGATTTCATTTGTAATATAATAATAAACATATCTTGGAAGACACTTTAGGAGTATTGAGCTGGGATCTTAATTGAAAAGGACAAGAGTGAGCTAGATCAAATTTGGGGAAATTGATAACGATTCTATGCTACTTTCTTCTCCTAAAGCACATATTTTTAACAGTAATATTCCAATGAAGAGAGGTAACATGACATTGTGAATAGAGAACTCACAGTGCTTTGGGTGCATCCTCTCTTTTTAAAATTTAATATTTTACTTTTTTCCAACGACATTTATAAATTCTACTTACCTAAGTCTAATCATTAAGGCTATTTTCTTCAGTGAGTTTTTGTGTATCCTTTTTACCTTTGGTCAATTTACTTTTTAAATAATTCTTTTCTTTTGTGAAATTTTGTACATCTTTTTCTATGTGGACAGTTCTGTTTTTTAAGACATTATTTTCTTCAGCAGACTTTTGGGCCTGTTTTATCATTTGAATGAATTAATGAATATATCCATGAATTAAGAATATACAAGTGATGAAAACACTGATCATTTGGGAAAATATGGCCTTAATATAGTCTAATGTACTGAAGTATTGGGAATGGATCTTGATTTCATTAGTATAAAAATTCCCAAATAAGGAAATTTGCTCATCCAATGGTGGTTAGTATTTTTTTCTAAGACTTATGGTCCTAGAGAGCTATCTGAAGTACTAAGAAGTTACATGATTCGCCCAGGCTATCTATCTATCTATCTATCTATCTGTCTATATTGGAGGCAGCTATTATGCCAAGTTATCTATACATTATGGCCCACTCATACTGCTTTTATAAAGACTGATAGTTTCCTTGAATTGGATAGCAATCAGTTTATAGACTTATGTTGGACTGGATTTTAAGATTCTGAGATGCAGAATGCACGGTGATATTTCTGAAAGAGGTTATGCTATTGATTATGTACAACATCTTGTCTGGGGACCTTTCTCTTAAAAGAAACATACCATGTATTGGCGAATCCATTATGTCAAGTGATTTCTCTAACAAGTCAATAAGTCAATAAGTATTTTCTAAAATCCTCTATGTGCCATACGTTGTGCTAAGCTCTTGTAATGAGAAAAGCAAAAGACAGCCCCCATTCTCAAGGAGACCCTTGGAAAGAAAGCATTCTATTTCTCTGATGGAATGGACCCTTGAAGACCATGTCCTGAGTTTGTGCCATATAAGAATTGGTTGAAAGAAATGGGGAAATATGTAATCCAGAGAAATGAAGAATTGAGGAGGGTGAAACGTGATAGTTGTATTCAAATATTGCGAGGGTTGTCATGTAGAAGAACTTTAGATTTATTTTGTTTGATTCCAGAAAGTAGAATCAGAAACAAAGGGTAGAAGTTGTAAAGGGACAGATTTAAACTTGATGTCAGTAAAAACTTCCTTATAATTAGAGTTATCCAAAAGAGGAATGAGCTAGCTTTGGAGGCAGTGGGTTACTACCTATTCTTCTAGGTCTTCAAAAAGCACTGGATGAATACATGTCATCATAGTACTATGATGATGTGATAGTAGGCAAATCTTTTTGGATGTATATTGAACGAGATGGACACTGAAATCCCTGTTATTCTGATTTATCTGGTTCTATTAAGTGAATCTTTTCGATTCAGGTAATTTGTATTTTCTTCTAATAAAAATCAGCAAGCTGTTTGAATCCATCCAAGAATACTGTATTCTCCCAAGTCATCAAGAAATTAATGTCCTATTCTTTCTTTCCCCCTTAAGTAATATTTCAACTTATTATAGTTTAATGATGATCATGCTTTCATAGCCCCAGAGGGCTTTTCTAATTGACTCCCTCATCATTTTGTTTAGAAAGCACTTTTATCTAATTCTACCCTCAGATTAAATTCCCAGACATACCAACATGCAAACGACTTGTTGCTTTTTCAGACCCAGAAGTAATTATAGCTAAGGTAGATAATTCTAGTTTAGATTGAGAATACCACCTATGGTTTAGAATTCAAGATGTTTTCTTTATTTTGGAGAAAGAACGAATAAAATTGGCAAAGTAGAAGTGACCAATCTAGATGAACCTTTGTGTAATATCGGGCTGGCTTTCTGGAGCTCCTCCAGATGGGTCTCTGTCTCAGCAGGATAGTCACCACAAGGATGGTCAGGAATAGAGTCTAAAGTCTTTATTGTTTCCTTCACAGTCTGTATCTGTCACAGTCTGACCCAGTCTGACTCAGTCTGTGTCCCCAGTTCTCTCAGCCCTTAAATACCTTATTACAATTATATCATTACAGCATACTAAGTACATGCCAACTAGTGATTATATCATTACATCAAACTAGAGTGATTATAACATTATATCATACTAGATATATGTGAACTAGAGAACCATCATCTCATCAATTCCAATGAGTTAACACCTTATTGTAAGTATCCTTGTTTCAAGTACTTATCTCCAGAGTTCCAGCCCTCTATACCTTTAGACTCCAGAAAGTCAAATTTCAACAAAATTCAACAAAATTCAAGATTTTTAAAGTTCCCATTTTGTCCTAGGAACTTTAATAGTTTCTAGAGATGCAGGCACAAAAAATGAACAATAATCCCTACCCTTAAGGAGTTTATGTAAATACAATATAAGTATAAAGTATATAAGTAAATACAAAATGAGATGAGGCAGGAGAGAGAATTAGTAGCTATGAAAACAACTGAAAAGTATGAAGTCCTATTTAAATGTAGTGTTATTAATTCATATAACCTTTCTTTACCCTAGGCTCCTCATTTGTAAAAATGGAACAATAATTACATTTACCTAGGCTGTTTGAGGACCAAGTGAGATATTTATAAAGTGCTTTGCAAATCCTAAATGTTATATAGTTACTATATATATATATAGTAACATATAGATATATATATATAGTTATATATCTATAACTATATATATGTTATATGTTTTATATATATATATATATATATATATATATATATAGTTACAGTTAATATGTTTCAAGTTTGATTTTGAATTCAGGTCCTCCTGAATCCAGGGCTGGTACTCTATCCATTATACCACCCAGTTATCCAGCTGCTCTGTATTTACATTGACTAAGTTCAATTTTGAAGATATCTCTCATAAATTAGTCTTTTTTTCGGCTTGTTCTATGACCCAGAACTTCCCTTGTAAACTTCATACTATGACTTAGATTTGCTTCTATTATCGATGAATGGCCAGGCTAGGCTTTGTTCCTCCATGTCACAGCTTGGCTCTTACTTTGCCATGATCCCATCTTTTGTGTGGACTGGGGACTCATAATAATTCAAGAATATCTCCTTCCAGAAAGCTTGGTTCAGGAACTCCTCCATGGGGCGTTTTTGTCATTAGAGATTCTTTGTTACTCAGCCATTGACTTGTTATGGATGCCATCTCTGGGACTGAGAGGTTCTCTGGCAAGAGCTAAGAAAGATGGCATTAGTTCAGATTCTTTCCCCCCTGACAAAAGAACAAGTCTACCCTTTGTAAAGCCTATCTACTTTTCTTATTTACTTTTCTTTTCTCAAAGAATAACTTCATGCTTTTTTCCATCCTTTATAACTGTGAGGTCTTTGGATGCAGAGGGAAGAATGGATTCCTTCATATTCTCAATAGGGACATAGTGACTGCTTCCTTCAACTGTGCATTTGTAGTTTAGGAGAGGACTTAGCCATCACCAGGAAAAGGCCATTAAATGAATCTCAACTGAAATAACTTTTTGGCCACTGCATATTTTTTTTTTTGTATGCTCAATAAAAGAGGGAAATTGAAGTTTCTCCTGTGCATGACAGATTTAGTGAATTACTTTTCCTTTAAAGAGACTACAAAGCTGGAAGAATAAGGGAATCCCTTTCATATTTTATATAGAAGTTATTGCTATATCTTCAAATACTATAAGTTTATTATTATGCATTTTCTATGCTTTAGAGCTAGAAATATTTTGCCTATTTGATTCTAGTTATCATAAAATTCATCATAGGAAGTATTTTCCATTTCAATATAATTCAGGGGTTCTTAAACTGGGATCCATGGCCTTGTTTAAAGTTATTAAAGTATTAAATATTACAATCCATAAAATGTTATTAAATGTTTATAAAAAGAAATATTTTCCTTATTTCAAAACAATAGCCTTTCTTTGCAACCCTATCTATTCTATTCGGCATATCTGCAAACATTATTTGAGAAGGGCTCCTCCACATGCCTCACCAGACTGCCAGAGGGATCCATGACACAAAAAAGATTAAGAACTGCTGATCTACTCTAGTCTATGCCAGATAAAGAATTTTTATTATGCTGTCCTTGATAGCTTTTGTTTGAAGACTTCCAATGAAGGTAAACTTATTACTTTCAATGGCATACCATTTCTCTCTTGGAAAGATCTGTTTTTTAGAATTCTTTTCTTTATGTGTTTAAATGCTTTTGTGGAGGCCTGGAATTGATCGGTGGAGGAAGCCTTTATTCCTTCACTCAGAAAATGATTGGATAAAAAATCTTGCAGACTACAATTGTCTCTGTCCATGGTATTTGACTCTGAATGGGACTTCCCTTTTGGCCACTGCTCTCTATTTTTCCTTTGCGTCCACTCTTTTCTCTTGTAAGGTTGGGAATTGTCTCAGTATCAGGCATCCTCTCTGGTTGGAAATGATGACAGTTTAGAGGCAAAAGAAAAACATTGGATCTATTTAAACTTAAGTTTTTGGGAACCCAGTTTGTATAAATCCACAAATTATTAATGAAATCATAATAGTTCACCAACACCCCCAGGCAATCTTTTGGTTGCCAGACTGCAAATGAGACTTCTGAGGTGGGTAGATTCTGCATATTCAAATAGATACCGGCTTTTGCAAATTCATGCTTTCTGGTCCCCAACTAAGATGCAGATAGAGTTGTATTTGTGATTGCACATAAAATTTATATAAGAGAAGACACAGCTTGAAGAAATGTGGGCAAATAAAGGTATGTCCAGTAACAAAAAGGCACAGAGAGGAAGAAGTTGCAGAGAGAACATCTTTCCAGAGCCTTCCCATAGTTCTTAAAGAGGAAGAGTTACTTTCTGGTAAAAATCACTCTGTGTTCTTTTTTCTGTAAATGGGCTATTGAACTGCTAAACTGACCCTCTATCTTTCGTTTACAATTCCAGTTACTAGAGCAATGGGACTTTTGTGTCTCATTCCTCTGCTCCTCTCTTTCTCTGTGTCTCTATGTCTCTTCCTCTCTTCTCTTTCTTTCTTTCCTTTCTTCTCCTTTCCTGTTCTCTCTTGTCCTATCCTCTCTTCTGTCTCTGATTCTCTTTCTGTGGGTCTGTTTCTATTTTTGTCTACATCTGTCTGTCTGTCTCTCTCTGTCTCTCTCTGTGTCTTTCTCACTCTCTCCCAATTCTCCCTCTCTTTCACACACACACACACACACACACACACACACACACACACAGATATGTATGTGCATGCACACAAAATAGTTCAAAGACTCCCATTGTAGGAGAAAAAACCTCCTCCATGTACTACAGAATCTGAGATCATCTCTATAGTTCCATAATTCCTTTCTGGAATGGAAAAAGCTATGAAGTTCCAAGATGACTGTGACTGCCAGGTGCATTTCCATCTAGCCTAAGTTTTAGCTCTCTTTCTCTTTTCGTTTCTTTCTTGTTCTTGTTCTTTTGTTGTTGTTGTTGTTGTTCTTCTTTTTCTTCTTCTTCTTCTTCCTCTTCTTCTCCTCCTCCTCTCCCCCCCTCCTTCTTCTTCTCCTTCTCTTCCTCCTTCTCCTTCTTGCTCTTGCTGTTCTTGTTCTTGTTTTTCTCTTTGCTCTTCTTTCTTCTGCCTCCAAACATTGCTTCTAATTCTCCTTTCTGAAGCCAAGTGGAAAAAAGGATGATCAGAATGCTCCAAGCTGTAATTTGGACCCCTACTTGGAAAACTTAGAGGACCAGACAATAGTTGTACACATGGACAATAGTTGTTTGCACATGGACAATGAGTCTGGTCCATTTGGGAAACAACAACAGAAACAGCAGCAATAATAATTGTTTCCATTAACATTGCTTTAAGGCTTGCAAAGAACTTTACATTTGTTATGTTATTGACTCTCATGATACTTCTGGGAGGTAGGTGCTCACCTATATTATAGATAGAAAACTAAGACTTAGTCTTGTCAACAAGCTTTCATTAAATCCCTACTATGGAGGACATACAGTGCTAAGCTTTGGAATGATTAAGATGATTGGAGTTGCAGATTTTTCAGTTCATTGCTTCCCATATCCCTTTTTGTTCTTTACCACATGTTTGAAAGTTGAGGTAATGAATTGTAGTGGGTTTGAATGACCAAATTGAGTTGTTGTCTCTGGTCACAATGATGGGAATCAATATGATAGATACTTGTGTTCTCTATAAGGGGGAGCTAGATGGTGCAGGGGATAGAGCACTGGTTCTGTAGTCAAGAGGACCCATTTCATGAATTCAAATCTGGCTTCAGATACTTATTAACTCTATGAACCTAAGCAAATCACTTCACGTTCTTTGCTTTGGTTTCGTTATCTGTAAAATGAACTCAGAAATGAAATATCAAACCACTCCAACATCTTTGCCAAGAAAACTCCAAATGGAGTCATGAAGATTCAGTCATGACCAAAAAAAAAAAATTAACAGCAGCAGCAGCAGCAGCATCGCTGTGCTCTCCTGCAAAAATTTACTTTGTATATATTCATTTGTGTTCGTATTGTCTCCCTGATAGAATGTCAGCTTCTTGAGGGCCTGCTATTTCTCATTTTTGTATTTCTTAAGTACATGGAAGAATTCCTGGTACATAAGTAGCATTTAAGAAATGCTTCAGATGACCAGCAGGATGATTTCAGAGAGGCCTGGAGAGACTTACACGAAGTGATGCTGAGTGAAATGAGTAGGAGCAGGAGATCATTATATACTTCAACAATAATACTATATGATGATCAATTCTGATAGACGTAACCCTCTTCAACAATGAGATGAACTAAATCATTTCCAATGGAGCAGTAATGAATTGAACCAGCTACACCCAGAGAAAGAACTCTGGGAGATGACTAAGAACCATTACATAGAATTCCCAATCTCTCTATTTTTGTCCACCTGCATTTTTGATTTCCTTCACAGGCTAATTGTACATTATTTCAAAGTCTGATTCTTTTTGTACAGCAAAATAACTGTTTGGACATGTATACTTATATTGTATTTAATTTATACTTTAACACATTTAACATGTATTGGTCAACCTGCCATCTGGGAGAGGGGGAGGGGAGAAGGAGGGGAAAAATTGGAACAAAAGGTTTTGTAACTGTCAATGCTGTAAAATTACCCATGCATATATCTTGTAAATAAAAAGCTGTAATAAAAAAAGAAATGCTTTAAGAATAATTACTGTATTTTTATTCTGAAAGATCTAAAACAAACCCCAATTGAACCAGCCTTTTTTCCCTCTCCACTCATTACTGTACAAATTTTGGTTCTGCCTTCTTTTAAAAACCATTTTCAGTTCTGTATAGACATATAGAAAGGAAGGGGAATATTTCCAAGTCAGATGTTGGAATTTTGATAGGGTCTTAGCATTGCAGAGAGTACTTGTGGCAATTTTCTAAGCCTTCCTGATGAATGAGAGTTAGTAGACTAAAACCTTGTTATAATCCAATATCCATTTCAGTAAGCATCACTTGTCAAACAGGAACAGATTTATCACAGTTCAGAAAGAAACTTACATGCTGCTGATCCCTACCTGTCAACTCTATTTTTGAAACTCCCATCAATCAGAAAAGATGAGCCATGCATTTTACTCATATTTTTATCTTTTCGCACTATTCACTCAATTGCTTCTAAGATTCCCTTCTCTTTCACAATAATTAATGTACAATCAGATCATGGAGAGACCATTTAAGCAAGGCGAGAACATGGAGAATGTTTGGTATCCTCCCCTTTACTAAAAGAAGGGATTTTAAACTTCCAACTTATATATGTCCAGTAAAAAGAAAACCAACAGTTCCAAAATTTATTTTTTTGGGGGAGAGTTCATTTTGTTTTGTGGTTAAGAACCAATTAATTAAAAACCATGTGAACATATAAGCATCCAACAAACATTAAGTGCTTTCTAAATATAAAGTATTTTACTACATATTTAGAATATTGTTCAGCTCAATTATTTGTGGATAGAATGCCAGCCCTGAAGTCAGGAAAAGGTGAGTTCAAATATGGCCTCAGATAGTTTCTGCATGTGTGATCCTGAGCACCTCACTGAATCCTCAGTTTACCTCCATTCCTCATGTGTAAAAATGGGCTGAAGAGAAGGCATGCTGAAGCAGATGGCAAATTACTCTAATATCTTTGCCCAAAAAACCTCAAATGGAGTCACAGAAAATTGGAAATATTTGAACAACAAGAATAAAGCTCAGGCAATCCAGTACATTTTAGTGATAATTTTTCAGTAACTCAGTCTGTGCTCCTTCCTATTCTTTCAATTATTATACATTCTGTATGTATATGAACATACACACATTCTATGTGATTGTACTTAGTGCATATACTAAACTTCAGTTTCTTTTTCTTTCTTTGAATTAGTTCATCTTTCTGAATATTCCTAATATTCATCATTTAGCAGAGTGATACAGTGCTTGGTAATCCTGGAACAGCACTATATTTCCTTGACCTTTGTGCATTTTGGTTTTCAGCTGGCGGCTATTGTTTATAACTCGGCCTTTTTTCTTTAATTAGTTCATTTGGGTGAATTCCCAATAGGGGAATTACCAGGTTAAAAGGCAGGAACAGTTTCATAATCTTGCTGTGTGGTTCCAACTTGTTGTCAGGAAAGTACCATTTGGTGTCAGAGGATAAATGTGTTTGTTTCCTTCCCATTCACATTAGCATTTAGTTTTTATTGATTTTTGTTTAGTTGTTTAATTATGACTTTGTTTTAAAATGTGTTTTTGATGCCTTTTGTTTTTAATCATCATGTCTCTTAAAAACTAACAAACTTCTCAGCTTATCTTCCAGACTTATCCTTGATTCCTCTCAAAGAAAAACAAGCAAAATCACTCAATTTAGTGTCTACATCTGACAATTTATACATCATTCTGCCCCCTAATCTCATTGCTCTCTGGGAATATTATCTCCCTTATTGATTTCTAAATTGTTATTGATATTTAGTTTAGCAGCATTGAATCTTAGCACTTGTAATCTTGTATGGTCCTAATGAAGAGGGAAGTCTGTTTTATTATTAGTGAAAGAGTATAGTAAGTTGAATACTAGTCCTGGGATCAGGAATACTTTACTTTAAATCCAGCCTCTGAAACTTCCTAGCCATATAACTCTGATTAAATTATTTAACCTCTGTCTGCTTCGGTGTCTTCAACTATAAAATGGGGCTACTAATTTTCTTATTTTCTAGGATTGTTGTAAGAACCAAATGAGATAATATTTGTAAAGAACTTACTAAATTCAGTGCCTTGCACATAGTAGGTACTAATAAATGCTTGTTACATTCCTCCCTCCTTTCTCATTGTTTGCTCTCTAGGGCCATCCCTAGTTTTTCAGTTACTAGAAGTTTGGTTTTATTTCATTTATTTATTTTACATTCATTCATTCATCTATCAATCTATTTATTTATATTTTTATTTATTTAATTTATTTTTATATTATTATATTGTATTTTATATTATTTATTTTATGTATATATATATATATATATATATATATATATATATAATTTTATTGTAGTCATTATGTATGTTGTTCTTTTGGTTCCATTCCTTTAAACCATGCAATTCTTTTTACATTTAATGTGCAATTCTTACATGATTAACAAACCTGAATATTTTGGATGACTTTATTATTTGTGTTTCCTCCTTTGTTAACTGCTTTTCTGTATTCTTTGATCATTTTTCTGTTAGAAAGTCCAGTTTTCATAAATTTATATCAAATGAGAGGTATCAATTAGTATCAACTGGAGAACATTGAATTTGGAGTTAGGGATCCTGGGTTCAAATTCTGATTCTGCTACTTGTTACTTTTGTGACTTTTGTTTTTTTCTTACATCACAAAATTTTTCAACTGAGCCTTCTTTTCAACTCTGATGCCTTGAGAATGAAATTAAGGAGGCATTTTGCCTATTGTAATTTCCAGGGACATTCATTTTTTCCTCCAGTTAATATTTTTCCCCTAGACTTTTGATGCTACAAATCAGAGAATTTAGCTTTAGAAAAAGAATGGGGGAAAAGGCCATTTCAAAATGAAAGAAAATTTATATTAGCATTTAACACTGTCAATTTACAACTGGAAAGGAGCTTTGGGAACGGCTCTGAATTTTATTCCTAGATTGCTATCCTAATATTGAATGAACAGAAGGTCTGTTGTTGGCCATGGTCCTATCATGTCTTTGCTCTCCTCTAGGGTCTAGCCAGGAGTATACTCTTTTCCTGCTGCTTTCCAAATGCCTTCCATATACCTTAGGCAGCTACTAACAAATTCTTTACAAACAGCCATAGGAATCATCTGTCAAAGAGAAGATGCACCCCATTCCTGCCCTATTCCAGAAGGTCTTCCTTCTGCCCTTGGCACTCAAAGTCATCAATGAAATCAAACACAAAGGACTCCCATGATTTCACCTGGCACCTTGATATTGCATGAACATAATGGTGAGAATTCGTCCAGAAATGATTACCTCCACTACCCACCGTGTGGGGACTGCAGGGTTTTGTGCAACACATCTCCAAGCTGCTCCTCCATTGTTGCCAGTAGTAAGAAAAAACGCCCCTGCCATTTTCAGTGTCTATACCATGACACAGAGACAGATCTAACCTGTCTCTGATAGCTAAATGGAACCATTGGATGGACCATTTTTTGGTCAATTCTGTTTTTGTGCAAGTAGTAGTGGGATAGAAGGCTTGGAATATGGAAGACTTGAATTTATGTATCAGCTGTGACACTTTCTAGGTGTGTGGACTTGGGTTTTCATGTGCTTCAGGAAATTTTCCTCAGAATTATCTATTAAGTTATACTTAATAAGCTTATAATGTGTATTTATGAAGAGAATTTCTCATGATGGTGAAATTACAGATTCTTCCTTATTTCTGGATTATGTGTTATCTTGCTACTTGACTTCTGAGTTTAATCAAATTATCTCAGTGATAACTTGAAATCAGGCTTTAAGTTCACTCTTGCAGCTAAATGGCCCAGTGCTGGACTTAGACTCAGGAAAGACATGAATTCAGATTCTGCCATAGATACTTACTAGTTATGCATTTCTGGGCTCAAATTATCCAACAGGAACATCTGGAGAGCCTTGTAATGGAAAAAGAAGCCTTTTTCTCCTTGGGTTCTAAGTAGTATATCCTTCCTGATAGCATATGATTCCTTTCTTGATATCAATATTCAGTTTAGCAAAATTGCCTCCATCATGTGCCTTTATATCTACTTATGTGTGGAAGATTCCTTTCTTGAGTTCAAAAGATTCACAATGTGGGGTGGGGGTGGGCTAAAGGGCACTGCTATTACCAGCGATGACTTGCACATTAGAAGTGTCATAAAAGATGTCATCATGACCTTTTTAGAAATATATTTTTATTTCCCCCAATTGCATGTAAAAACAATTTTTAAACATTTGTTATTTTTTTTAGAGTTTGAGTTCTAAATTCTATCCCTCTCTCCCTTTTTTCTTCCCTCCCTGAGATGGTAAACAATCTGATGTAGGTTGCACATGTGCAATCATGTAAAACATGTCTATATCAGTCATTTTATGCAAAAAGACTTGAACAAAAAGCAAGAAATGAAAAAATGAGAGAAAGAAGAAAAGAAAGAGAAAAATATTATACTTCAATTTGTGTCCAAACAATATCAGTTCTTTCTCTGGAGGCAGAGAGCATTTTTTCAGCATGAGTCTTTTGGATTCGTCTTGGATCATTGCACTGTTGAGAGGAACTAAATCATTCATAGTCCTTCACTGAAAAAATCGCTGTTACTGTATACAGTGTTCTTCTTGTTTTGCTCCTTTTACTTTGTATTACTCCATGTATATCTTTCCAGGTTTTTCCATCATGACCATTTTGATCGGCAAAGGAGGTGAGCAATGTTGAAGGATAACAGACGGACAGTGTACATGTTATATTGGTATTCCTGAAATAATGGACACTAAACAGAATGGGGAAGTTTAGCTACTTGAGTATCTATTTAAGAGAGGATTTATAGGCATATGTGGACAATGCTTCAGTTAAAAAATTTTAAGTATGGGGAGACAGTATGCTTGATTCTGAGGATGTAAAAACAGAGATAAAACTTTACACCCTCAAGGATTTTACATTCTAATTACACTGAATGAGAATGCTCTGATGGATTCTCATCTTCACTGGTGTAGGAATATCTACTCTGAAAAAAATCATGGGCCTATTGAAGAATTAAAGAACTGTGTGCACTGGGAAAATAAAAAAAATGGATAATAATGTTATTTCTTTTGTGTTAGTAGAAGCCAATTAGAGCAGTCCTTAGATTCAGATATATTTTGATCAAATCATTTCTTGCAGTACAATAACACTAGAAGTCTAATAAAATATAGTTAGCCTATGAGTCACATTGATTAGAACACAGGTTACATTTCCTTCTGCAAACCTGGTTTCTGTAGAACTTGTGTTATTGCTTTAACTGGAATTGTTTTTCAGAATGTATGCACAATATTGAGACTCCTTGACACACACATATAAACGCATATATATTTTCTTTCAAAGATATCTAAGATGACTTATATGTTGTGAGGATCTACATACTTGGAACAATACAATCATGTTCTTAAACATCAGTATTATAAATGGATTTCATGACATTAATGGTATACCAATACTACAATTATTTAATTAGCTTTGATATCCATCAGCTCAAGATAAAATGGAGAAATAATTTAAAAGTTGAATGATTTGTAGGTGATAAATGGTCAATAGATATCTTACACTGCAAAATAGTCTGCTTTTTAGGTAAATTCCAACAAATTCCAAATTTCCAAAATTCTGAATTAGTACAGAAACTACTGGTCTAGCTCCCTAAACCATAGTTTGGAGGATAAGACTTTCAAAAAGTAATTAAATATTGTGTTGATGCTCTTTTTTAAATAGCAAAGTTATTTACCATTGTTTTCCCCACAATACTCTTGTAGGAAAAAAAATAAGCAAAACCAACAGACCATGAGTTTCTGACAGTGTATGCAACTCTCTGGGTGTGTAGACCACCACTTCTTTAACCCAAAGGAGGAAAGTATTTTCTCTCCTTGATTTTTTTTAGAACTTGGAATGATTTTTACATTTAATCTGAATTCTAATTTCTTTTGGTGGCATTTAAATATAGTAATTGTGCAAAATTTTCTCTAAGCTTTTCAATCCATAGACATTCAACTTTTGTTTCTGGTTTTCACTAGTACAAAAAATACTGTTCTGAATATGTTGGTATATAAGGTATCTCTTGTTCTATCATGATCATTCCATTTTGTCTTCTCCAGTAGTGTGTCCTCGCTACCATCCCTATTCTCTCACTAATCTTCAATCTCTTCCTGTCTAGTGCCTGCTTTATTATTATCTATAAACATATTATGTCCCTTTCCCCTCTCAAACTCTTACTTGATCAGTTCATTCCTAATTCTTTCAAGTCCCAGCTAAAAGTCCATCTTGCATCAGCCTTTTTAGTGCCCTCCCTCTGTTGATTATTTCCAGTTTAATCTGCATATAGCTTGTCTATAAATTGATACTTACTCTAAATTGATATTTTAGATTGTGAACTTTCCAGGAACAGAGATGGTATTCTACTTTTCTTTGTATTAGTTCATGAGGAGGCTTGGACAAGAGGTGCTCAAGATGGGCAGTCATAAATAGATGTGTGATTTACATTTTTGGAGGGCAATCTAAGAGATCACAAATTCATCAAAGCATTCAAATGTGATCTTTGCTAATTGTCATAAATAGTTACTCTTTTTTTTATTTTATTTTTTTATTTAATAGCCTTTTATTTATAGGATATATACATGGGTAACTTTACAGCATTAACAATTGCCAAACCTCTTGTTCCAATTTTTCACCTCTTACCTCCCCCCCACCCCCTCCCCTAGATGGCAGGATGACCAGTAGATGTTAAATATATTAAAATATAAATTAGATACACAATAAGTATACATGACCAAAACGTTATTTTGCTGTACAAAAAGAATCAGACTCTGAATTATTGTACAATTAGATTGTGAAGGAAATCAAAAATGCAGGTGGGCATAAATATAGGGATTGGGAATTCAATGTAATGGTTTTTAGTCATCTCCCAGAGTTCTTTTTCTGGGTATAGCTAGTTCAGTTCATTACTGCTCCATTAGAAATGATTTGGTTGATCTCGTTGCTGAGGATGGCCTGGTCCATCAGAACTGGTCATCATATAGTATTGTTGTTGAAGTATATAATGATCTCCTGGTCCTGCTCATTTCACTCAGCATCAGTTCGTGTAAGTCTCTCCAGGCCTTTCTGAAATCATCCTGTTGGTCATTTCTTACAGAACAGTAATATTCCATAATTTTCATATACCACAATTTATTCAGCCATTCTCCAACTGATGGACATCCATTCAGTTTCCAGTTTCTAGCCACTACAAAAAGGGCTGCCACAAACATTCGTGCACATATAGGTCCCTTTCCCTTCTTTATAATCTCTTTGGGATATAATCCCAGTAGTAACACTGCTGGATCAAAGGGTATGCACAGTTTGATAACTTTTTGAGCATAGTTCCAAACTACTCTCCAAAATGGTTGGATTCGTTCACAACTCCACCAACAATGAATCAATGTCCCAGTTTTCCCACATCCCCTCCAACAATCATCATTATATAAATAGTTACTCTTGATAAAGTTTACACATTTTCCTTTGCTTTATTTCAATAGCAAAGACACCACCCCTTACACCAAACCATCCCTTTCACCTTTGAGGAATATACCCCAAAGACTAGCATATTTTAAATCACTAACATTGTATGGAAGAAGAAAAAAAGACGGCTAAGTAGTGGTGCATAAAGTGCTGCGATTGGAGTTGGGAAGATCTGAGTTCAAATATATCTTCATATATTTACTAGAAGTATGATTTGGGTAAGTCACTTTATCTCTGTCTTATTCCATTCCCATAACTGAAAAATAGGGATATACACTTACCTCAGAGGGTCGATATGAGAATCAAATGAGATGGTATCTGTTAACCACTCAGTAGGATGTCTGCCATATAGTAGGTGCTTAATAAAAACATGTTCCCTTCCTTTCTGTTTCAAAAAACTCATTCAAGGAGCCAATGAACTGTGTTCCCTTTCCTCTTTGTCTAGCTATCATCCAAAATCCAAATCATTCCCGAGACTTTTAGCTCATTCTAAACTTCTATTTTCTAATTTGCTTTACAAAACCATTTATATATACAACTCATAATTTAATATCTGTTATGTTCTGCTAGAAGTTTGCTTTAAGTAATGTCATACACAATTAACTAATATTGCCACTATAATTCTGCAATAAAGTCAAGATCTGAGCTCCCCAATTACATCATTCAGTTCACTGCTCATGTAGTAAATTAATTTAAATACAAGAAGCATTTTCAAGTTCTCATTGTGTCCAGAGCTCTGTGCTAGGTACTAAGAGAGATAAAAATAGATAAGATATGATCTTTTCACTCATGGAAGTTGCTGTGATGGGGGATATAATTCATAATGGAAATGCCTATAATAATAAAAGTGTAGAAGTATTGGAGAGGTAGAAAAGAATAATTAACTCACATTTCGTTAGTTCTTTAATGTTTACAAAGCACTTTCATGTAGTGTAAGTAGTTTATGATCTCACAGCTAAAAAGCCTGGGGGTCAGGCTCACATTCAGGCATCTGACTCCATGTTTTCCAGGAGTGACACCATGTCAGCTCCTCTCTCATTACCATTCTATCTTTTCTCTTCAACTGTATCCTTGGACTAAATCCTCATGTTCCCTAGGTCTTCTAGGTGAGCTTTGGCCTTGATTTTTTGGGGGCCCATTTCATTTCTAGGATACTATTTTCTTTCCTTGCCACCATAACAATATCCTTGTGCTTTTCTAGCTTCTTTTCATGTGCTGTCTCTCTTTAGAATGTTACTTCCTTGAAGGCAGGGACAATCTTGTTTCCTGTATTTATATCCATGCATCTATAGAATACAGAACTATGTATCTCTTTATCTATCTACCTATCTGTCTTATCTATCATCTATCCATCTATTTATCTGTTTATCTTTCTGCCCATCTGTCTATCTATCTATCTATTCATCTTTTCATGTATGTATGTCTATATATAGAGACATGTATGTATGTATATATCTAATCTATGTATCCTTCCATGTATGTATGTATGTATATACATGTTTATATTTATATAATATTATATTACATATAATATAATATTATATATATATTTAATCTATCATTTACCTACTTATTTACCTACTCATTTATAATTATCCATTACTCATTCTATCCTCTATACCGGGTTGTCAAATGTACTATGTAAAGTCTTCAAGCAGGAGAGTAGATGATAAGTTGAGTTAGGTTTAAAATGAAGGGCAGAAATTTAACATTTGAGGACAGGGAACCAACATATTCTTGACTCAGGAAACAAGATATTAGATTCTATGTCATCAATGAATCATACAACTTTCAGACCAATTCTCCATTTCATTTTTGAGTTCCTGAGGACCAAAACAAATTATCTAATGGTGACAAATGAATTTAGGACTATTCACTTATATCAAGTTCATTCCCATTATTAACATTTTCCTTATGGAATTAATGGTATCTTGTTTTGTCATTTTACTAAATATTGTATTTTGTCAGGGTATAGTGACAGCACGTGTGTATGTGTGTGTGTGTGTGTGTGTGTGTGTATGTGTTCTCATTTGTTATTTTCACATACTAAGCCTTTGCAATTGAATTGTAAGCTTGAATTGTTCTTAAAGTTCTTTGGAAGCTTTCCAGTGTTTGGAATGTTATAGGTGAAAGCAGAAAAAACAAAAAATAGAAAAAACATAAATAGAAGCTAGATTAAAAAAGTAATAAAAATTTTATTTTCCCCAATTTCACAACATTTTTTTGGTTATAAATGTACATTCATTTTTAAAATTTCCTTTTGAATCTCTCTTTGGATATGGATGTCATTTTTCATCAAAAATTTATCGGGATTACCTTGGATCACTGAATCATTAAATCTGTCATAGCTGGTCATCACAGTATCTTGCTTTTGGTGTTTTCCTAGTTCTGCTTGTTTCTGAATCAGTTCATGTAAATCTTTCTAGGTTTTTCTAAAATCAGCCTGTTTATCATTTTTAATAGAAAAATAATATTCTTTTACTTTTATATACCATAACGCAGTCAGCCATTCCCCAATGATGTCATCATTGATGATGACACCTACTCATTTTGCCAATTCTTTATCACCACAAAAGTAGCTTCTACAAACATTTTTTGCATTCATGGGCCCTTTTCCCTCTTTTATGATTTTTACGATCTCTTTGGGATACAGACCCAGTAACGGCACTGCTGGATCAAAGGGTATGCACAGTTTTATAGCCCTTTGGGCATAGTTCTAAATTGCTCTCCAGAATGCTCACAAACTCCACCAATAATGTATTATTATCCTAGTTTTCCCCACATCCCCTCCAACATTTATCATCTTTTACTGTCACCTTAGACAACCTGAGAGGTGTGAGGTAGTACCTCAGAGTTGTTTTAATATACATTTCTCTTATCAATAGTGATTTAGAGCATTTTTTTCATGACTTAGATGGTTTTAATTTCTTCATCTGAAAATTGTTCATATTCTTTGACCACTTATCAATGGGAAATGACTTATATTCTTATAAATTGGACTCCATTCTTTGTATATTTTAGAAATAAGACCTTTCTTAGAAATACTGGCTGTAACATTTTTTCCCCTTGCTTTCTGATTCCTTTCTAATCTTGGCTGTGTTGGTTTTGTTTCCACAAAACCTATATAACTTAATGTAATTAAAGTTGTCCATTTTTCATTTCATAATGTTCTTTGGTTATTCTTTGGCCATAAATTTCTCCCTTCTCCAAAGATCTGATAGGTAAACTATCCCTTGCTCTCCTAATTTGCTTATAATATCATTCTTTTTTTTTTTTGTCATGCTTTGATGTCCTTTTCTTTTTTTTTTTTTATTTAATAGCCTTTTATTTACAGGATATATACATGGGTAACTTTACAGCATTAACAATTGCCAAACCTCTTGTTCCAATTTTTCACCTTTTACCCCCCCCCTCCCCTAGATGGCAGGATGACCAGTAGATGTTAAATATATTAAAATATAAATTAGATACACAATAAGTATACCTGACCAAAACGTTATTTTGCTGTACAAAAAGAATCGGACTCTGAAATATTGTACAATTAGCTTGTGAAGGAAATCAAAAATGCAGGTGTGCATAAATATAGGGATTGGGAATTCAATGTAATGGTTTTTAGTCATCTCCCAGAGTTCTTTTTCTGGGCATAGCTAGTTCAGTTCATTACTGCTCCATTAGAAATGATTTGGTTGATCTCGTTGCTGAGGATGGCCTGGTCCATCAGAACTGGTCATCATATAGTATTGTTGTTGAAGTATATAATGATCTCCTGGTCCTGCTCATTTCACTCAGCATCAGTTCGTGTAAGTCTCTCCAGGCCTTTCTGAAATCATCCTGTTGGTCATTTCTTACAGAACAGTAATATTCCATAATATTCATATACCACAATTTATTCAGCCATTCTCCAACTGATGGACATCCATTCAGTTTCCAGTTTCTAGCCACTACAAAAAGGGCTGCCACAAACATTCGTGCACATACAGGTCCCTTTCCCTTCTTTATAATCTCTTTGGGATATAATCCCAGTAGTAACACTGCTGGATCAAAGGGTATGCACAGTTTGATAACTTTTTGAGCATAGTTCCAAACTACTCTCCAAAATGGTTGGATTCGTTCACAACTCCACCAACAATGCATCAATGTCCCAGTTTTCCCGCATCCCCTCCAACAATCATCATTATTTTTTCCTGTCATCTTAGCCAATCTGACAGGTGTGTAGTGGTATCTTAGAGTTTTCTTAATTTGCATTTCTCTGATTAATAATGACTTGGAGCATCTTTTCATATGACTAGAAATAGTTTCAATTTCTTCATCTGAGAATTGTCTGTTCATATCCTTTGACCATTTTTCAATTGGAGAATGGCTTGATTTTTTATAAATTAGAGTTAATTCTCTATATATTTTGGAAATGAGGCCTTTATCAGAACCTTTGACTGTAAAAATATTTTCCCAGTTTATTGCTTCCCTTCTAATCTTGTCTGCATTAGTTTTGTTTGTACAAAAACTTTTCAGTTTGGTATAATCGAAATTTTCTATTTTGTGATCAGTAATGATCTCTAGTTCTTCTTTGGTCTGAGAGGTAAACTATCCTGTGTTCCTCTAATTTATTAATAATTTCATTCTTTATGCCTAGGTCATGAACCCATTTTGACCTTATCTTGGTGTACGGTGTTAAGTATGGATCAATGCCTAGTTTCTGCCATATTAGTTTCCAATTTTCCCAGCAATTTTTATCAAACAGTAAGTTCTTATCCCAAAAGCTGGGATCTTTGGGTTTGTCAAAGACTAGGTTGCTATATTTGTTGACTGTTTTATCCCTTGAACCTAATCTATTCCACTGATCAACTAATCTATTCCTTAGCCAATACCAAATAGTTTTGGTAACTGCTGCTCTATAATATAATTTTAGATCTGGTACAGCTAAGCCACCATCATTTGATTTTTTTTTCATTAATTCCCTTGAAATTCTTGACCTTTTGTTTTTCCATATGAACTTTGTTGTTATTTTTTCTAGGTCTATAATATCATTCTTTATGTCTAAATCATGTGTGAGATGTAGGTCTATGTCAAATTTCTGACATTATTTTTCAGTTTTCCTGGAAATTTTTCTGAAATAGTAAGTTCTCATCCTAGAAGCTGGAGTTTTGGGGTTTATTAAATACTAGATTACTATAATCATCGATTATTTCATGATGTGTATTTAATCTATTCCACTGATCCACCACTCTATATCTTAGCCAGTACCAGGTGGTTTTGATAACTACAGCTTTATAATAGAGTTTTAGGTCTTGGTAGTGCTAGGTTACCATTCTTTTCATTTTTTCATTAATTCCCTTGATGTTCTTGACCTTTTTGTTCTTCCAGATGAATTTTGTTATTATTTTTTTATATCTATAAAGTTCTTTATTGGCATTTTGATATGGCAACTGAACAAATAGACTAATTCAGATAGAATTTTTAGTTTTATTATATTAGCTTGGCTTACCCATGAGCAATTGTTTTGATCTGTCTATTTGTGTGAAGTATATTGTAATTGTGTTCCTGGGTTTTTCTTGGATGATAGATGCTCAAATATTTTATTTCATCTGCAGTTATTTTAAATAGAACTTCCCTATCTCTTGCTGTTGGGCTTCATATAGAAATGCTGATGATTTATGTGGGTTTATTTTATATTCTGCAACTTTGCTAAAGCTGTTAATTGTTTCAATGTATATGAATGTCTAGTATCTTGCAATTAGATGGACAATCCTTTGAAAACACTGAGTTACTCTATTGAATAAGTCTTTTAGTATACGTATCTTGAGCAGATAGCAGTGAGTTAAGCCCAATATTGATTAGGAGGGAAAGAGAAAGCTGGTTTGCATTTGGAAATCTGTACAATGCTTTTGAAAAGCCCCAAAGCTTCCTGACACAAGCGTTCATTTTTATAACACCAATATTCTTCTACTGAAGTTATTTAGCTCTGAATCCTGAAACACTATAGTTGTTGAGGAATCTAAACCAAATTCCCCAAAGGGGAACCCTCGAAGGACAGATATGATGGTTATAAGTAGGCTATGATATATTACTAATAATTACCTCTGTGCAAGAAATAGTGGAAAAGTTATCACCCATGTAACTTTTGTTTGGGAAAGGAGAACAAAGGCTGATGGATGAGTAGCACATACATTGTGCTAGAATTCCCCTCCACACACCCCAACTTTATGAGAGAGAAAGTAAATCATCTGGTTTTGGATCTTGAGGAAGAGAAACACAGTCTTGGTAATTACCAGGTTTACTGATACTCTGGAAGCTAATCAATACTGTTATATGAATAGGAATATCACTATGAGAAGAATACAAAGATATAGATACTGATCAGCTGCACCAGCCACTGAAGTGTTAGCTTTATGTTCTGATCTTTGAAAGGCTAAACAATTTACATGGTCAGTTGTGGAAATTCCCCTTGCTTGGAATTACAAGCAGAGCTAAATTGGCCCAGGAGTTAAGGAGAGTGCCATTTTATATTCAGGAGAGAGACCCTTTTTCAAATTCAATAAAATTGAATTCAATAAACATTTATGAGCTAATAATATATGAATATAATGAATATATGAAATAATACATAATTATATGATATAATAATTGTGAAGTGCTTAGAACAGTGTCTGGCACATAGGAAGTTTTACATTAATGTTGGCTGTTGAGACAAAGAATCTGCCCCCTGCCCAAGGCTGAGTAGAACACAACAGGCTTCCCCAGTTGGGTAGGATCTGCACAAGATTGAAGAGAAAATAAATATAATCTAATTATTGGCAATGTTCTTCAGATGCTGACTGAATAACCTATAAGGAGCTGATTTCTAAATGAGAAAATGTGAAGAGAAAAAATCCTGGATCTTTCTAGGAAATGGTTATCAATATAAGAGAAATAATCATTTCTCACCACGGTATGCTTTTGGCAACCTTACAGAAGAACATGCACCGGAGTGTGCAGGATGGACTGAGCTGGTTAGGTTGCAAGTGCTATCACTGGAGGAGAATATTCATACGAGACCACAGATTTATTGGTGTCTCTGAGTTAAAGGGAAAAAAAGTAAATGGCAGGTGTTATGAAAATATTAATAACTTGAATACAGGAGAGGCTCAGTTTCTGAACATTAGCTTGTTTGTCTTAAAACTTGCAAAGTAGCTTTATTAACAGTAACTTCATATTCAGTTGCCAAGTTTGAGTAATATTAATTATAGGAATTATATCATAGAACAATGCAGTGCAGCTCTTGTCTCAATTTGCCAGAAGACTGAAAGATGCTAAGAACAAACTGTGTAAAAATAAACTCATTTTTTAGAACTGTATACAGACCTATTCAGCTAATAATATCAAGCAGACAGACTAATGAGTGTGATGTTATTAGCGTGAGCTATTGAGAGCTTACTGGTTTCAAAAAATGAAAGGGAGTAAGTTTTTGACTAATGAATGCTGCACTTTCTCTCCCCCTCTCTTTTTCCCTCTCCCTGCCTGTCTGTCTGTCTGTCTGTCTCTAAATCTCTGTCTCTTTCTGTTTCTGCCTGTCTCTGTCTCATTATCTCTATCACTTGTCCTTCTTTCCTGTCTGTCTGTCTGTCTGTCTCCCTCTGGACTGAGATTCTTTTCATTGTGTGACAAAGAAACACATCGATTCAGTTTTAAAATGCTTTGACAAACACGTAAAGTCTTTAGAAATGTTAAGGACATAAGGCAGAGAGCTGTGGAGTGTGCTTTTCTCATGGAACTATGGAGCTAAAGAAAATAATATTCTCTGTTAAGGGCCTGCATATGTGGTTAAAGAGAGAGTTTTTCCTTCCCCCTCACCAAACAAATAATGACCCTGTTTTGCTGCTTCCTAATCTGCTTAACTCTACAGAGCTTTCCAGATCTGCCTTTACTGGAGTGGGCATTTTACCCAGAGGATTAAATTAAAGAAAAACAAGATTGTCCAGGTCTTAGTAAGCAATGCAGGAATAGGTGAGGTTTAATTTTATAATGGCAGACTTCTCAATGGGAAGGGGGTGGGGGGAGAAAGGGAGAGAATCGACTACTCAAAGTTTTAAAAAATTGTAAAAATTGTTTTACTTAACTGGGGAAAAATAAAATATTAAATTAAAAATAAATAATTTCTATTATATATAGAGAGAATATAATTATAATGGCAGAGTGAAGAATATTTTCCATAAGTTCTGAATCTGTCCTTTTGAGGGACCCCTCTAAAATAGTATGTGTGAATTCAGATGAAGCAATCCTGTGTGAAAGTGTTTGGTAAACACTATACAACCTAACAGGTGTGTGTGTGTGTGAGTGTGTGTGTGTGTGTGTGTGTGTGTGTGTGTTGTGCTCCAGAAAAAAAAAATGTCATATGCCACGATAGATAACCAGGAAGTTTGACTGTTTAGTCAAACCTTTCCTCTGAGAGATGTGCTTTTAATCATTTGTCTTGTCTTTGCCTTCTATTTTTATACCTGGGCAGCTGCTTTCTTTTCCTGCCTGGTGGAAGACAGATGTTGTAGCTTTTGAGCATCACACGGGGTTTGAGGAATAGCTCATGATGGAAGGGGACAGGAATCCTTTTGTCACCACTCATCCCTTCATGGAGGTGACCTTGGACTCTTTTTCAGAATCTCTCTCCCCAGGATGGTGATATTTGGCTATTGAGTTATTCATCTTACTGTGGGATGACAGCGCTGTTCTGGAGGAAAAGCATTTTGAGAATTTAGAGTTAAAGATTTCAGAAATATTTACTTCTTTTATTTTTAAAGTACTTTCCCACCTCCCCACTCCTCTGGAAGTGAGCTGTGGATTCTCTCAATCAATGCACTGTTCTCTACATTCAGAAGTTCTGGGAAGTTTTCTTGTATTATTTATTGCGTTATGATATCTAGGGTTTTTTTATCATGTTCTGAGAGAATTAGTTATAGTTATCTCTTCACATGTTGTCAGAGTCAGTTGGTTTTACTTGTATACAATTGTTTTTTTTTTTTAAGATGTCTCTTTTTTTGATTTTTAGACAGCCATTTCTTTTTCAGATTGTTGTGGACTATGGTCTGGGTGAAGGAATTTGTGCGCCATAATGAAAAGATTGATTAGCTTTGAGTCAGAAGGCCCAAGAGAACTTAATTAGGGTGGAAATCTATATTTTCTTTCACGACATGACTTTTATGGGAATGTTTTCCATTGCTTTGAGAGAAGATCCTAGCTGTGGTGTGTAAGACACTTTACCTGTCAGAGTATCAGCTTTTTACCTGCATGTCATGCTTGAGACCCTCCTCACTCTGGAATCAATTATAATCTCTTTCTGAATCATGATCTTTTCTGAACATCGCTCATGACCTCCTCCTGATATGTTTACGTTTACTAGCCAAGCCAGAGGACACTCTTGACAATGAAGTATCAATGAAGAAGCATTACAGCAACAGAACATAAATCTCATAAATCTTGAGTCACTTTTCTCACATGGACACACTTTTAGTGCATTAAGAATAGAAAAGTATAGGGTTAATGCATGGACCATGCACATGTATGAACATGTATTACCAGAGCAACTCTGTGAAGGAGATGGACACACAAGGAAAACATGATCAGAACATAGACACACACACACACACACACACACACACACACACACACAGAAGGTTAATTGACATTTCCAATGATGTAAAATTGCCAACATCTCCCATAAAAAATAATCATGTTGGGCAAAAAATTGGAAATGGTGTCCATCAATTGGGGAATGGTTGGATAAATACTGGTATATGATTGTTATGAAATATTATTGTTCTATGGGAAATGCCAAGCAGAATGCTCTCAGGAAAAAAAAAAACCTTGGAAAGTCCTCCATGAACTCAAAGTGAAATGTACTGTATATAAAGTAATAGCAATGTTCTGGGAAGACCAGCTGTAAATGACTCTGCTATTCTTAGCAGTACAATCATCCATGATTGATACACAGAGAATAAGCTAATTGTCTGAATATAATTTGAAACATATTCTCTCTCTCCCCTCTCTCTTACTCTCTCTTTTTCTCTTTATTCTCTCTCTTTCTACTCTCTCTCTTTCTTCCTCTCTCTCTGTCCCTCTTTTACTGTCTGTTTTTCCCTCTCCCCTCTATTTTTCTGTCTTCCCTCCCTCTTTCTCTCTGTCTGTCTGTCTGTCTGTCTCTCTCTACTCTCTCTTTCTCCTCTCTCTTACGCTCTCTCTTTCTACTCTCTCTTTCTTCCTCTGTCTCTCTGTCCCTCTTTTACTGTCTGTTTTCCCCTCTCCCCTCTATTTTTCTCTGTCTTCCCTCCCTCTGTCTGTCTCTCCTCTCTCTTTCTCCTCTCTCTTTCTTTCTACTCTCTCTCTCTTTCTTCCTCTGTCTCTCTTTTATTGTCTGTCTTTCCCTCCCCCCTCTGTTTTTCTCTTCTCTCCCTCTTTCTCTGTCTCTGTCTCTCTGTCTCTCTGATATTCTCTCTCTCTCTCTCTCTCTCTCTCTCTCTCTCTCTCTCTCTCTCTCTGCCTCTCTCTTTCTCTCATCCAACTCTCTTTTAAATTTTATTTTTCTTGAAGGTTTTTAAAATTAGGGTAGGAAGTCTACATTTTTTTTTCACAACATGACTTTAATGGAAATATTTTATATAACTTCACATGTGATTTCTTAATGGGGGCTGAGGGTAGGGATAAGGAAGGGAATCTGGAACTCAAAAGTTAAAATAATTGTTAAAATTGTTTTAAATGTAATTGGGGAAATATCAAATAAATCAATAAATTTAAATAAGAAATGGGCATTTTGTTCTCTGTTGAGTCTTTTTACTTCCAGGACCAGCATAGTCTTTGAGGACTCTTCCTTCTTTACTTCAAAGATTGTATGAACCTAGGTGTCTCAGCGGCTCTCTCCTAGCCATCCCATCTCTGTTACAGCTGTTTTAACTATCTATCTTCTGGTACACCTAATCTTATGTAACAGCCTCCAAGGCCATTGTGGTTAGCAAGCCTCTCCTGCAATGGAGGGTTGTGACTGTTTCAACCAAGTTTTTCAGCTATCTCCACCAGTTAGTACAAAATGCTGCAGCTAATAAATCTCTTCTTCTGACTGGTCTATATACTTTTTAGCCCATTATGATGATTCAGATATATATTTAACTTAATTTCTTGCTTTAGAACACTTGTTACATTATTTTTTATTCATTAGAGACATTCAGCCAAAAGGTTATGAAGATCTTTTTAAAAGTTCTTTTACAAGTTTTTAAAGACCTCTCAAAATCTATAAAGCTCTCTTCAGTCATTCTTCTCAGTAAATGGCTAAAAAGTTTTTCCTTGAAGTCAGACTAATCAAATTGCGAGTCTTAAAGATATTTATTAGAGAAATAAAATGTGATTGAGTTCTTGTCAGTATTCCCAATTACTTAATAGCAAATAGTTTTTAAATGGATGATTTTGTTGTGAACCAGTAACCATACCAGAAAAATGAAAGAGAGCTCCCACATAAAACTTTACTGTTTGAGACCAATAACTTATATGGTGCAGAAATGACCTTGGCTTTTAGAAAACTATGCCAAAAGACTACAAACTCCTGCCAATCTAGAAAATGTTCAAGTATATATTCTACAACAGATGGCATGTCTTTTATTCAAGGACCACCCTAACTCATTTTGGAGAGACTCATCATTTAGCTAGCTGCAGGGTGACAAAACTTTCTACTACAGAAACTCTTCTTTATAATTTAATTTAATTTGATTTTCAATTAACAGGCTTTTTCCCCTCTCCCCTTCCTCCTTTTCCCAAATTAGAACAGAAAAACCAAACCATTTTTAAATACATTGACTTAGATGATTATAAAAAATTTGAGCATCAGTCATATCCAAAAATGTATTATTCTACATAGCGAATCCATAATCTCACTTTCCTCTTTATACCCTTGCAAGAGACATGTAGCATGCTTTATCATCAATCTTCTAGAGTCACAGCACAGGAACTCTTAAAGATTATTTACTAAATTATTGAGGACTTATGATTTATATAACTAAAGATAGTATCCACACTAGCACAATCACAGATTTTTTTCTGTAAGAACTGAAGAAATTTGAAATCTTGAGAACATTAAAATAACTCATTATTATTGATATCATTCAAGGGTTTTCACTTTTCTAAGATGACTCCTAGAAGATTGGCTAATATGATGACAAAGAAAAATGTCAAATGTTGGAGGCATGTGGAAAAATTGAGACACTGATATACTATTGGCAGTTATGAACTGATCCAACCATTCTGGAGAGCAATTTGAAACTGTGCCCAAAAGGCTTTATACCATGCATGCTCTGATCCAGCAATACCACTACAAGGTCTGTATCCCAAAGAAAATGTTTTTAACTGGAAAAAAAACTATTTGTAGAAAAATAATTATAGGAGCTCTTTTTGTGGTAGCAAAGGATTGGAAATTGAAGGGGATGCCCATCAACTGGAAAATGGCTGAACAAATTGTGGCTAGAATGATGGAATACCATTGTGCTATTAGGAATGATGAGCAAGATGCTGTCAGAAAAACCTGGGAAGTCATTATATGAACTGATGCTGAGTAAAATGAGAAGAACCAGGAGAATATTGTACATAGTAACAGCAATATTGTATTATGATCAACTGTGAATGACTTAGCTATTCTCAGGAAAATAATGATCCAAGATTATTCTGAAGAACTTATGATGAAAAATGCTATTCTTCTCCAGATCCAGAGGAAAAAAACCTGGAGTCTGAATGCAGATTGAAACATACTTTTTTAAACTTTATTTTTAGTGGGTATTTTTGGGCCTTTTTTTCCCCTCAAAATATTAATATAGAAATATGTTTTGCATGACTAACCATCTATACTCTACATAAAACTATTTGTTTTCTCAATAAAGAGGGAAAGGCAAGAGAGAATTAAATTAAAAAAATTAAAAAGTACTAAAATTATTTTATAATATTATTATTATTAATATATTAAAATTATAAACTATATTTTAATACTATAAATAAAAAATTAAATAAATATATTAAAATAAAATATTAAAAAGATGATTCCTAGATAACTGCTTGTTGACCATCAGGGTCCCTTGTGTCTCTCAAAATATGTGGCTGTACTTTTCAACTAGCTGGATTTTGAACATGTTTTCTCTATCACAAAAAAGGGATAAGGAGGTAGAAGTTGATCTGTGATTTATTTATACAAGCAATAATAAAACTATCAGTTCAAATTGGCATTTTTGAGGCAATTTACTGTCTTAGCTGCCTGGGGCACTGATAGATTAAGAAACTTGCCCAGCATCACACAGCCGGTATGTATCAGAAGGATTGAACTCAAATCTTCCTGGTTGGTCCGTCTACTGTCATGCCCACAGAGGCACAAACACATGCCTAAATATATGCTAATTTCAGCAACTAGCATAAATCAGAGATGCTGCAATAAATTTTACAACTATCCTGGTATAGACCTGGTGCCATATTTTCCAGATATTTTCATTGTTTTGCTGCTTCCTAATCTGCTTAACTCTACAGAGCTTTCCAGATCTGCCTTTACTGGAGTGGGCATTTTACCCAGAGGATTAAATTAAAGAAAAACAAGATTGTCCAGGTCTTAGTAAGCAATGCAGGAATAGGTGAGGTTTAATTTTATAATGGCAGACTTCTCAATGGGAAGGGGGGGGGGAGAAAGGGAGAGAATCGACTACTCAAAGTTTTAAAAAATTGTAAAAATTGTTTTACTTGTAACTAGGGAAGAGTAACTCACTGTTGAGCCAGAAAAGACCTTAGTAGTTGGATCAGGGGAGGAGTCACGAGAGTAGAAGAGAGGCAGCAACAGAGCTGAACTCTCCCAACATTCCCCTCCAAACAACTTTAAATTATGCCTCAAATCAAATTTTGGAGTGACAGAATCACAAACAGGTAGGAAGAACAATTTGGAGATTCATTACAGAATACCAAATAAACCAAAAAGAACTTGATATCCCAATGCTGCTGTCCCAAAGGCCATTTCTCTTCCTTCTTCAATAAGTTTGTTATTTGTTCACAAATTTTCTCTTCTCCCCAACTCCTGACTTCTACTAGGGGACTTGTATCTATGCATAGACGGATGCTCAAACACCCTAATTACTCGATTCCTTAACATTTTCACTTCCCATTAGCTATTTCTCCATTCTAGCTCAGTTGCCCACAAAAAGATCCTATCCTTGATCTTGCCATCACCTACAAATATATCACCCTTATGTTCAAGAATTTTCAAATGCTCTTATTTTACCATAATGTACTGGCTTTTCACCTCTTCCTTTGTCTTCCCTTACAAAATCCTACTCTATCCACACAATTTAATCCCTTGATCCCTTAATTCTCTCCTAAGACATTTCCTTTGCACTAGCCACTCTTTTCTCTCTATTTTGATCCGTTTGTGAATAATTCAACTCTACTGTCCTTTTCTCTTGAATCTCTAAGCTTTTTTTTTTTTTTTTTAAATCATACCTCTAATTCCACCCAACCAGACCTCAGTGTTGGGTCACTCCCATTCCTTGCCTTTACTACTACATATACCTATTGAAGAGGTGCAACAGACACCAGGAGTGGTAAAGGTGAAATAGATTCACAAGAGTATATAGTTAGCAAAGAAAGGGCTTTTTACCAATTAACAAGAGGAAAGACATGTTTCCTAGTGGAACTCACAATTAACTAGGAGAAAAAGAATGTGCCATGAGGTGGGGCAGACTAAATCCATAGAAGAATTTAGCACTCAAAAAAGAGTTAGCTATAATAAGGAGAGAGACACCATGAAACATGGAGGGAGCGGGTGAGAAGAAAGATATCATGTGTCAATATTCTATGATGGTGTGTGGAGGGATTCAGCAAAGATGGCATAGGCCAGTGTAAAGGGGAAATTTAACCTTGGAAGTTTGACATTATAATTTAGCTTTCTGATTGGAGATAATAAGGTGGGATTTTCCAAGACTTTCACAGGGATGAGACTGTAAGGCTGAACTGATCCCATTGAATGCCCTTCTTCCCTGTTTGCCTCAGGAAATCTTATCTGTGCTTTAGGCAAGAACCTATTGGCTGGGTACTACAGAGGTTACATCCTATCTGGAGAGCCTAATTCCCGCATCTGAGTCTTCACTTCTGATTACATCACTACATCTTCCCTTCCATTTGTGAGTGAATCTTCACCTCTTATTATATTTTATAAGGTGTTTCTTTTTATAAGGTGTAACCTCTGATTATATTTTCCCCTCTATAAAATTTTTGTTTCCTTGTTTTGCGTTAGCCTAAACTCCATTTCTTAGGTTTCAACTTCATTTTTTTTTTATTTAAGTTTCATACCTCTGTGGAAACTAAACCCTCATCCAATTCTCACATAGCACATCTCTTCTCAACTCAGCATCCCACTCTCTACAGTGCCTCTTTCAAAACTTTTCACCCCACTCAAACTATAAATGACTGCCCTTCTCCCACTTTTCTCAGATGAAAACCTTGCTTCATAATTTGCAGAAAAAAATGAAATCATTTACCATCAACTATTTCTTCTTCCCCTATTTCTCATCTCCTATCACTTAGATGCCTTTTGTCACTTTACTCATGTTTCACATGATAAAGTACTCTTGTTTTTTTTTTTTTTTTGACCAAGGCTAATCCTTTTACTTATAATCAATCTCATTCCATCTTGTATCCTCCAACAAGTTGCCTTCTCTGCCCACTCTTTACTTATTTTCAACCTCTCTCTTTCAGTTGTTTCCCCACTATCTACAAATATGACCATGTCTCTCCTATCCTGAAAAATCCCTCACTTGAGTTATATAACTTTTGCTCTTTGTGGCTAAACTCCTGGAAAAGACCATGGACAATGAATGCTTCCATTTTCTCTTCTCTTACTCTCTTCCAAACCCTTTAAAATCCAGCTTTCTGACCTTATTTTCCCCAGATACAAGTGATCTGTTAGTTGCCAAATCCAATGAATTTTTTTCAATCTTCATTCTTTTTGACCCCTTGAAGCCTTTGAAACTGTTGATCACTTCTCCATGATACTGTTTTCTTTTTGATTTTGAGGTTACTATACTCTTATTCTCCTCCTACTTAGCTGACCACTTTTTCTCAGTTGCCTTTGCTTAATCCTCTTTCATTTCATACTCTCTAACCTCTGGAAAACCAGACTTTGATAAAGCCTATTGGGAGTCAAATGGATTTACTTGGCTATGCCTCTATGACTCTGGCTCTCACTGATTGACCAGTAATAGGTCCCAGTCCAAGCCTCACTTGGTCATTGTTTGAATTTTGATACTCAGAGGGAGCCTAAATAACAGTTGGTTCTATTCTGGACAGAAACCCTGAGGGTCTCCACTTCCCAGATTGATTTTTTTTGAGTAGGCAAATTAGGCCATTTTTTGCTTCATTTCTTATCTAACTTTAAATCACTGAATCACTGAATGGGTATTGACTCAGATGAATTGTGATTTGGGAAAGACTTTTACTTAAAAAGACCAATGTCTCTTCATTATATATGGGGCCCTCAGTCATTCTGACTTATGTCTTGCTACTATTCTGGAGGAGAGAGTGAGACTGATGACTTTGGGTAGCCCCGTTTCACATAAATCCAATGCATTTGTAAGTCAAGACATTACCTCTTGAAGTCATTGTCTTGGAAGAAGAAAAAGAACAGCAAAAAGAACAACAAATGGCAACAACAACCTAACCTTACAGGTTCCTCATTGTTCTGTCCCAAGTCCTCTTTTTCTATACTGCTTCACTTGGTGATTTCAATAGCCCTCTTGAATTTAATTACTATCTCTACACTAATGATTTTCAGATTTACCTCTTCTGTCCTAAACTCTATCGATTTCCAATTTCCCGTTTCTAACTGCCTACCAGACATCTTGAACTGGATGTCCAGTTGACATTTCAAGTTCAATATGTCCAAAAATAGATTTCATTGTTTTGCCCTAAAATCCTTTCTTGCTCCTATCTTCTTTGCTACTTACTGTAGAGGGCAACACTATCCTCCCAGTCCCTCAGGCTAGTGACCTAGGTCTCATCCTGAGTTGCTCACTGTTTCTTACCTGTCATTTCCAATCTCTTCCAAAAGCCTATGGATTTTATCTTTGCCACATTTCCATATAGACACACAGATGTATATATCTACATACTTATATATCAGTATTTATATCTATCTATCTAGGTATATTTATAATCCAACTGGCTGTCTATCCTTGTGTCTGTCTGTCTATGTATCTAGCATCTATCTATCTATCTATCCATCTATCGGTCTGTCTTTCCATCTAACTACCCATCTGTCTATGGAGCCTTCCTTCCTTCCTTTCTTCTCCAGGAGGAATACTTTGGTTCAAAAAGTTCTAGGATGGTGAGTAGGCAGCATATCTATGCAGGATGAATTGTAGTACAGAGAACCTAGACACAGGGGTCTTCAAACTATGGCCCGCGGGCCAGATGCAGCAGCTGAGGACATTTATCCCCCTCACCCAGGGCTATGAAGTTTCTTTATTTAAAGGCCCACAAAACAAAGTTTTTGTTTTTACTATAGTCTGGTTCTCCAACAGTCTGAGGGACAGTGAACTGGCCCCCTATTAAAAAAGTATGAGGATCCCTGAAAGTAAAGTCAACTTATTCTCTGTTTCCAAGTTTAGAGCTATTCCATTAGGTCTAAACAAAGAAAATACTGCTGGTACTGATTTTGCCCATAGTGCCTTCAAGCAAGAAAGCAAGCAGCAATATAGTTTACTTTAACACCTTTCATTGGTGTGTTTCTGCAGTTTTCACAAATGCTAATCAATAGTTCACTTTGGCAATACAGATGTGTGGTGGTTGGTGATTGTTAGACACAAATTAGCTTTTGAATTAATCAAGCAATTTTTTGGATGTAAAAATAAACATCGACTGGCCTAATGAAGTTTAGGATTCAAGGGTGAAAATGAGAATTTGGTGTATCCATAAGATCCTAACAGCAGGAAGATATCAATGGCTTAAGGTTTAACTCCCAATAGGAAATACTCCCTCATGTGATAAGTCAGCAGTTCTTTCATCAATATAGCCAAGGTTTAAAGTGAGAGAAAGTAGACTGTAGAATGGACTTTTAAGTCAGTCTGTCCACTGTTGAGACCTCCATAAAATGACTAAGATGTAGTCTGTCTTACACACCTGACAAATGCAGTTGTTAATCTGTTTAGTCTTGATTGGAATCAGTGGACCCCATGGAAATGCACGGGAGAGTGTACTCTGGTGTTGCTACTTAGCAGGACCATTTTTAGAGATAAGTGGATGAAATTAGTTTTTAAGCCAATGGATGTGATATAGAAAATGTATGTGTGTTTAAAAAAGACATCACCAACAAACCAATAAACCCTGACATTTAAAAAAATAATGCTGAATAGAAAGAAAAAAAGATGTTTACACAGAAGCCGTGATAACACCCAATGAGGGAACAGTGGGTGGGCTGAATAAACAGCCCAGCAAGCAGCAGGCTTATTGGCACTGGAACTGGAAAATAGAATGAATGCCAAGCTGTTTCTTGTCTCTGCATTCTGCAACCCAATCAGTGAAAGAAAATTGTCACCTAGGGTCCCTTGCCAATCTCACATTCCTAGGAAATTATGGGTAGTAGCTTCTTTTGTTTATGCTCAAGTAAATGATATTTGTATTAGGTTAAGAATGAATACCATACATAACAAGGTCTGTGCTGCTTCTACAAAACTCTCATCACATCATACCCCTTCTGCAGAATGTGCAATGGCTCCCCATGGTTTAGTTGATAAATTTCAACTCCAAAGTCTTATAGACAAGGTTCTAGCTTCTTTATCCAACTTAATCAGTGTTATTTCTATCACAGATGCCTTGCCACTTAGTGAGGTCCCCTAGTACCTCAGTCACACACCATGGGTTTCCTTTTTTCCCCCCTTTTATAACTTATAATTTAAGAAGTTCCCAATATACTTGAAAAACTTATCATATAGTGACGAAGACTAGTGGTAAAAAAAAATGAAGCAGAATCCAAACACTGGACCCTCAAATGAAGAAATACCATTTTAAACACTGGATCCCAGAAAGTTTCAGTGTCATAAATCTGCATCTAACAAATGAAGATTTTGTTGAGAATACATAGTCACTCTTTGTTATAGGTGGTGACATATTTGTTCCTCCTCATCAAACCTTTCAAGAATCCTTTTGGGTTTTAGTATCTCTATGGCCCTTCACAGTTTCACCAGTTCAAAAGTTCTTTTCAATACAGCCTTTTCTTGCATATTCAAGACCCTGCGCTTGATTTCAACTCTAGAAACAGTTCATTTCCTGAGGTTTTCTGCACCTGTAATTTTGGAGCATTGTCGGTAGGCTAGTGAGGTTTAGAAGGGAGACATATTGTATTCAGCTTGTATTCAAGAAATGGTTGTGAGGGATGCTATTGCCCCATTTGGTGTTATAAATATTTATTTGTGCTGTACCAAGCTCTACAGTGCCTAGTGAATTATTTACAATGATTCTGGAATAGTTTTCAATGAACCTACTTGAGAAATTTTCTCTTTGGCTCTGGTAGAACATATAGTATGTATTACCAGCTGGCATATTGATGGCAAGCCTAATAACAATAATAAGATCATGAATGTAGAACTTTAAGACTTTCAAAGCACTCACTTGATTATCACAACAATCTAGGTAGGTAAATCTTATTATTTCCCCATTTTACAGAAGATGAAACTGAGGGAGACAAAAGTAAAAGGGTCACAGAGTCCGAGGCAAGATTTGAACTCAAGTCTGGCACTTTATCCTTTTCTCCCTAGATGCCTTATGCTCTTCTCATTCAAATGACATTTCTGCTATCAGACTCAATGTTGTGGACCTGATGAAATCTGACTTCTAGGGTGAAAAGAAGAATTTTCATTCTTCTCATCCTTTGCCTCCTGGTCTTAACCATCTCTCCTGACACATCTAATGGAAGCTCAAGCTCAGAACTTTCCACTAATTTGTCAGCTACTGGATAATTGTATAAATGTTTTTGTTTTTCAAAAGCTTTCATATTTTGGAGAATGGGTTGTGTGGATATAGCGTAGTTACTTTCAAGGACTCTAATGTAACAGATCTCAAAAAGCGTACCACAGATCCAAGGCTGTTTGGAGTTTTGCTAGACATCCAGGAAAACCCCAGCCTTCACTCCCAGATGCAGTTGGCTGCTTGAACTTCCTGGCTTGGCATCGGGGAGATTATGAGAACAGTAATATCTAAGAAGTTGAAAATGAAACAGGGGAGCTATCTGCTCCCCTGTGAATCAAAGAAAGAAGGAGGTGAAGAGGTAAGGAATGGAAATAAGAAGCAAGGAATCTTTCTAAAATAGCAAATTGAATTTATTATGTACTTAAAAAACAAGTTGTACACAATAGAGATTCATGATTTCATATATCATCTCTTTTGGGGATGCTCTCCTTTTTCTATGGAAATGTTCTCTTTTTTCAGTAGTTCATTAAATTCAGAATCAGAAAATTAAAAAGATGCAGAAAACAAATAAATTAAGCACAAAGAGATCAAGCATATCTCTGAGGTACTTTCCTAAAGCCTTCCTTTCATACTGATCGACTAATCATGAAACATGAAATCTGAAGAGCTAAGCCATAGACATGGAGACCTGATGGTTTATATTGCCAACTTAAAATGCTCAGCATGCCTTGTTAATGGCAAACAAAAGGCTAGGTTATAAGTAAAAACAATTTGAAGTCCTCTAATAGTGCAACGGAGTCAGCGACAGTGACATAGAGTCCCCACCTTGGAGTCAGGAAGACTCATCCTTCTGAGTTCAAATATAGCCTCGGACACTTCCTAGCTGGGTGACTATCACTGGGGAAGTCACTTCACCTTGCTTGCCTCAGTTCCTCATCTATAAACTGAACTGGAGAAGGAAATGGCAAGCCATTCCAGTATCTGTACCAAGGAAACCCCAATGGAGTCATGAAGAGTTGGACATGACTGAAAAATGACTGAACAATATTGGAGATAATGAAGGATTCAGTGGGCCCTTATGGCAACCACTCATTCCCAAGTGTCTGATGCAGAGTTCTTTATTACATAGGAATGGCTCAAAAAGAACAGCAAACATGATTGAAATATTATGCAAGGTTAAGTCACAAGATGGCACTAAAATGGTTGTACCTACTCAGAAGAGCCCTTGATATTAGTTTGCTAGGGCATTATGCTCAATTCTGGGTATCACAGTGTAGGAAAGATGTTTGGAAGCTGTCAAGGAGGGAATTCAGGGTGGCAAAGAGCCCCAGGATCATTTCGTATCATATGAGCATTCACTGAAGGAAAGAGAAATGGAAAATTTTAGTTTGTCACCTCTCCCCACCTCCATTCAAAAAATCCCTTCCTCCTAGAAGCATTCTAAGCCCTTTGTAACTTATTCCTCTCTTCCCTTTCTCATTTTCTTTCACCTTGCCACCTACCACATACTTTTTGAGCTAATGACACTGGCCTTTGTTGTACCATAAACAAGACACTCCAGCTCTTGGTTCTGGGAATTTTCCTTGCCTGTTCCTTCGTGGTTGGATATACATGGTGGACAAATTTCTCCATCATTTTTTAAAGCCTAGAAATCAAGTTCTTTCCCTCTCTGCCTTCTGGCTTTGCTGGATTCCTTTAAGTTTCAACTAAACTCCCACCTTCCATATTAATTCTTTTTTGATTCCTTTAATTCAAGTGCCATCCTTCTGCTAATTAATTCCTAAAACTCTACCGCTGAGAGTGAACTCTGTTGGGGTAGCCACGTTGTTCAAATGCCCAATGTCTGTTTGCCTAAAAGACTATTTTATGGAGAGCTCACACAAGGAAGCACTCCCATGGAGCTCAGAAGAAGTCATACAAGGACACTTAAGGTTTCTCAGAAAAACTTCACAGTCAATTGTGAGATACTGGCATAGGACCATCCAGCATGCTGGGACTACACCAGAGGGTATTGTGCTCTATGAACAAAGCAGAATTGCAGTAGTTCTGTGAGATGGCCAAATTTAGATATCTCTTCACTCTAACTGTTCATATGGGCTATTTGTGTCTGTCCTGTGGCAAAGCCTTCTGAGCTCAACTGGTCTGATCAGCCACAGTTTGAAGTATTGTACTTTGACCCCAACATAATGACGTTATTTTGGTTCTCTTTAAGAACACAGTTTAGGGGCAGCTAGGTGGCACAGTGGATAGAGCACCAGCTCTGAAGTCAGGAGGACCTGAGTTCAAATCTGACTTCAGACAATTAACACTTTCTAGCTGTGTGACCCTGGGCAAATCACTTAACCCCAATTGCCTTAGCAAAAAACCCCCAAAAAACAAAAAACAAAACAAAACAAACAACAACAACAACAAAAAACAAAAACAAAAAACAAATAAAAAAAAAACAGTGCAACAATCAATCATCACCTATTTTCTATGTGGCTTGTTTGTACATATTTGTTGGCTTGTTATCTCCTCCTCAATCTGTGAGCTCTCTGAGGCTTGGGGACTGTCTTTTGCCTCTTTTTGTATCTCCATTGCTTAGCACAATGCCAGACATTTAATAAAAGTTTATTTATTGGCTGACTTGAACAGATTTAGGAGGACACTAGTAGCTGTTGTGAGGATTTTTATCTGGAAATAATATTAGACTTATTCTACTTGGCCACATGGGGTAGAAGCAGGAGAACTGTAGAATTTGTAGAGACAAAATTTGGTTCAATGTAAGGATGAATTTCATAATATTAGAGTTGTCAAAGACTGAAATGGGCTTTGGGAAGGGAAAATTGAATGATCCCTGAAGGATTTCAGAGAGGTAACTTGTTCTGGTGTGGGTCAGACTAGATAGTCTCCAGGATCACGTTGAGTTCTGAGTCTGATGGATTCATCATTGTACCAATCCAGAAGTGCTCTTTTATATTTGGTGGACATTTTAAGTGAAAGCCTTTCTTAACCTAGAGCTCTTAGTATTTGAAAAAAATGTAAGCAGGTTTCACATATGTAAGCCCCTGCCTCTGGGAACCACTCAGCTCTGGGATCCTAAGCAAAGATCACTGGATCTTGCGTTGGATCCATTGCCCCAATGGATGCCCAGATGAGGGATCTGGAAGAAGCTGCATAGATATACAGGATTTTTTTTTGATACTTATTATTTGGCACAGTTTAACTGCTTAAACAAATGACTTATTTACCAGCTTATTGACTGATTTCACTGTTGATTTGTTTGCTATCAATACATTATTGTAGTCAACTAACTATGAGTAGCATTTTTCTTTTCATTTTGAGGAAATCCTAATTGCTTCATATCTCAGATTCCTCATTTACAAAATAAAAGAACATTATCATTTTCTGAAAAGCTTTTTCTCCAATACATTGTGAGGATAAAATAATATAGATTTGTAATTCTAGGGTTAAACCGATTAAAGGCTGGAATGAATAAATAAGACATAGCAGAGTTTCTGAAATACAAAGTTTGATAACTCCTTGGGTTAAGAGGAACATTATGTTCTTCCATTCTCTCCTCAGCTATTGCTTGATTCATGACTAGTTATTTGGAATGGACCTTAGAAAGGAAGAGAGAAAAAGGAGAAAAAGGAAATACTGAAGAAGTGCATAGTTGTTGATAAGAGATAAAGAGAAGGTGGAATCTAGATGAAGTAGGAATTCACTTAAAATGCACTCTAGGGACTATAGGGAATGAAGGGAGTATCGTAAAGAGAAAGATACTGCCAAATTGTGGTTAGGATTTATGAGTGGTAGCTTTTGGGGAAATGTTAGAAGCAAGAGTGTGATTGTAAATGTTTAATGACCAGCTCTCTGAAAAAATGTATACACAATACAGTTTTAAGTTTAATTTGCATTGTTAAAATTTTTCTCCATGACTTTCTTTTAAAAATTATTTATTTAGAACTTAAATTCAAAATAAAAAAAGAGAAAAGAGAAAGAAAAAAAATAAAACAAAACATTGTCATGTGCCTAGAAGAACATCAGGAAGGATCCAAAATACAGAACTATAAATTTCCATTTCAAGAAAGCATGTATAATAATAGAAGATATTGCATTAATAAGTGTCCATATTTTCTTTGCTTTCTTGTAGGTTTTCTTTTGTTCTCTATGATGCACTTTTTACTTTATTCTTTTTTCTCCTTTCTTTCCTTCTATTTCCCCAAAGCAGCTTATAGTTAAGCACAGATGCATTTATGCTTATATGAATATATCCACACCTACACACACACACATATACCTATCTACCTACTACATACATACACATACACACATACATATTTGAATGCACATCTAAAGCAATATTAAATATGGTTGACATATAATGTTGATTTTACTCTTGATTGAATCTTTGTTATTTGAATTTGCCTAATGATTACTACTTTTTTTTTTTAACCAATTCTACTCCTGATCATTGTTATTATGCTTGTGTATGTCTCATTTCCCATCTCTGCTATCTTTTTCTTATTTTCTACCTGTTAACTTGCCTTGCTTTTTCTCCCCAAGGATCCTTCCCTTATCTTCTCCCCTCAATCTTTTTACTCCTTTTTTATCCTATTTCCATTAATCTCCATACTTTTTCCCACAATAACTTTCTTAAATCTAGAAATCAATAAAATAACAATCTTTTTTTTAATAGCCTTTTATTTACAGATTATATGCATGGGTAACTTTACAGCATTAACAATTGCCAAACCTCTTGTTCCAATTTTTCACCTCTTACCCCCCACCCCCTCCCCCAGATGGCAGGATGACCAGTAGATGTTAAATATATTAAAATATAAATTAGATACACAATAAGTATACATGACCAAAACATTATTTTGCTGTACAAAAAGAATCAGACTCTGAAATATTGTACAATTAGCTTGTGAAGGAAATCAAAAATGCAGGTGTGCATAAATATAGGGATTGGGAATTCAATGTAATGGTTTTTAGTCATCTCCCAGAGTTCTTTCTCTGGGCATAGCTGGTTCAGTTCATTACTGCTCCATTGGAAATGATTTGGTTGATCTCGTTGCTGAGGATGGCCTGATCCATCAGAACTGGTCATCATCTAGTATTGTTGTTGAAGTATATAATGATCTCCTGGTCCTGCTCATTTCACTCAGCATCAGTTCGTGTAAGTCTCTCCAGGCCTTTCTGAAATCATCCTGTTGGTCATTTCTTACAGAACAGTAATATTCCATAATTTTCAGATACCACAATTTATTCAGCCATTCTCCAACTGATGGACATCCATTCAGTTTCCAGTTTCTAGCCACTACAAAAAGGGCTGCCACAAACATTCGTGCACATACAGGTCCCTTTCCCTTCTTTATGATCTCTTTGGGATATAATCCCAGTAGTAACACTGCTGGATCAAAGGGTATGCACAGTTTGATAACTTTTTGAGCATAGTTCCAAATTGCTCTCCAGAATGGTTGGATTCGTCCACAACTCCACCAACAATGCACCAATGTCCCAGTATTCCCACATCCCCTCCAACAATCATCATTATAAAATAACAATCTTTTATGACATTTGCCAATTTCTGAGATGTGAAAACCTCCAGTAAAAATTTAATAATTAGCTCTCTGGGCCAATATGAATTGGCTTGATCACAGTCATGTTTGGAAGAATGGTAGCTAAAAGGGCTATGTGTACTGATGTCTATTGTGTTAAAGGGAAGGAAGGCACAAGGGATCTTATGTGACTCTAGAAAGCTGAGTTAGTTTGTAAGTTTACAATATCACTCCTTGGACCTACAAATATATTGAATTATATAGAATAGCAAAGATTCTTAAATACTTTTTAAAATCTTGATCTTGATATAATTCTATAGTTTTCCTTATGTATGTAACAGCTCTAGTTCTTTATGTGATGTGGCAGGAGGCAGTGACCAGATTATGAGTTTAACAGCTAATATAGTATGAAACCTGCAGTATTAGAATATATGCAAGGTATAGTATATTCTATCAACATTATATAGGGTCTTCCCTCTGTTAATTATTTTCTGTTTATCCTGACTATGGCTTGCTATATACATACACACACACATATATATACATACATATGTATATATATATACACACACACATATATATATATACATACATATGTATATATATTTACATGTTGTCTCTCTTTTTAGCCTACAGACTCCTTGAGGGCAGAAACTTATTCTGCCATTTTTTTTTTTTTTTGTATCTCCAGAACTTAGCACAGTGCCTTACACATAGTAGGAGATTAACTGAAGCAGATTCTCTAATGGGGCATCTCAAGTTTCTTCTGAGCTAATTCAGTTTTGCTTTGCACATAGATCACAGCACTTTCTCTGATGAAGGCCATGCTCTCACGGCTGGATGGTTCTGTGCCAGTGTCTCCCATGTCATACAATCAATTTTAAAGTTCTTAAGAGAGACCTTGAGAGTGTCCTTGTATCACTTTTTCTGACCATCAGGTGAATGCTTGCCCTGTGTAGCAGAACACTCTGAGTTCATATTGGTCTAATCAGCCACAGATGGATCCACTAAGCTGACTCTAAAAATACTCATTGATGTCATTTGGGTTTTCTTGAAGAATGAAAAATAATAACCAATCAAGGATGTTATAAAATATTATTGATTGATTTAGCTATTTTCTAATACATGAGCATTTGATTTATTTCTGTCTTTTTTTTTTTGCTATCACCCACAATATTGCTATAAATATTTTAGTTTATGCAGGGCCTTTTAAAAAAGTTACTGGCCTCTTGGAGTGTATGCCTAGTTGTATAATATCTGAGTCAAAAGGAATGGACATTGTGCTATTCACTCTCTGCATAATTCCAAATTGTGTCTTAAAAAATGACTGGGTTGAGGGGTAGCTAGATGTCTCAGAAGATAGAGCCTGAATTCAAATCCAGCCTCAGACTTAACACTTACTATCTGTATGACTCTGGGCAAGTCACTTCAATTGTTTCACCAACCCCCCCCCCCCCCCCCCCCCCCCCCCCCCCCCCCCCCCCCCAAAAAAAAAACAAAACCCACAAACAAAAAAATTAAAATTCCCCTCAAAATGGTTAGGTCAATTCAGTGGTCTATTAGCAACTCATTAGTGTGTCCATCTTTCCGTACTGACTTCAACATTTATGATAGCATTATTTTATCATTTTCTCCAATTTTCTGATTGAAACTTCAGTCATTTTGATTTTTATTTCCTATTTGGTGACTTTAAGACAGTTTGCAAATCTTTTGAAAATTTTTCATATACTTTGATTATCTATTATCTATCTGGGGAATGTGCTTGGACTTACAGATGTTTTAGTTTCTTGTGTAATTTCAATATTACTCCCTAATAGAAAATATTTAATGTTAATGTTTTAGCAGCTTCTTTCTTTTTTCAAATTATTTACTTTAATATTGTTTATGCAAAAGTTACTTAATTTCAGGTAATCAAAATTCTCTATCTTATCTTTTGTAATCACCTTTGTCCTTCAACTTATTGAGAATTCATTGTCCAGCTATAACTTGAAAGATCTGTTTCTCTTCTAGTTTTTTTATATGATCTTTAATATTTAGATCATATATTCATTTAGAGTTTATTATGATATAAGGTATTAGCTGTTGGTCTAGGTCTAATTTCTACAGAACACTTTTTAGTGTCTCTAAAAAATTCTTGTCAAATAGTAACTTCTTTTGTAGGCAATTTATGTTTCTATATTTTTCAAATATTGTGTTATTGAGTTCAATTTTTATTGTTGTTCTTTTTCATTTATTTCAGTCATATCTGACTTTTTATAGACCCCATTTGAGGTTTTCTTTGGCAAAAATACTGGAGTGGTTCACTATTTCTTTCTCTAGTTTGTTTTATAGATGAGGAAACTGAGGCAAACAGTGGTAAGTCACTTGCCCAGGGTCACACAACCAGGAAATGTCTGAAATCAAATTTGAACTCAGGACATCCTATCTCCAGGGCCACTGCTCTATCTGCTGTGCCACCAAGCCACTCTGATTAACTCTAGCTTCATATGTTTTGTCTTCATCTAATTTTGTATTTTTAACTGATACTAAGGAGTTTTGATGATGCTTGTTTTAAAATATATGCCTATAGAGGCTTATTGTTTCTCCCATTAAGTTGTAAGGTCCTTAAAAATATGGAACATTTTACCCATTGTATTTGTTTTCCCCACTTCTAGTACAGTGCCTCTTAATAAATGGTTGTTGATTAATTGATTATAATATCATTTGAGATCTGGAAGTCCTATCCTTATTTTTATATAATTGTTTCACTTGATAGTCTACATTGCTTGTTCTTCCAATATCTGTTTACTTTGTTTAGCTCTGTATAGTATCTTTCTTATTTTGAGGGCTCTGGTACATATTAAGTGCTTAATAAATGCTTCTTGGCTAACTAACCCTATACATTGATTTTGATAATATTGTCATTTTTATCATACATCAGTATGATATCTTGACATGACTGTCACTGTTCTGTTCATTGTGCCATCCTGTCTCTCATTTGAGCCAGTTTCTATGGAGTTGGAGCACATGTTGAAGCTGTAAGTTTAGACTCCTCAGGATGTTACTCATTTGAGGACTGCTCCATGGTCAAGTGGTGAAAGCAGTAGGGAGAGTTTGTAAATTGCTTAGACTCATTTTCAAAACACTAATCAACATAAGAGTCATGGAAATATATTTTCAGATGAAAATTCTAATTTGGCCTAATTATATTTGAGAAATACTATGTATCTTTCCATAGCAACTAATATTGATGAAGAAGTGAGGATTTTGACCCACTAAGGACTTTAAAAAAAAAATCTATATATTGTAAAATATAAGGTCACCAAACTGATACTTAGTGGGTATGAATAAAATGCTCAGAATGATAAATTAGATCTCTCAACTTTCATTGAGATCTTAAAATCACATTAATAAAGATTTAATTTAATAATAAAGTGACATAGATGTGAATCTACAAAAATCAATTTAAAACAAAGCTAAGGAATGGCATTCGTAATGTTTTATGACACTTGGCAATTAACTGAAGATATCTTACAATCTGAATAGAGGCTAATAATTTGATTTAATTAAAATCACTTCCCATACATCATTAGGTAGCCTGATTCTAGTGGGTGGATTTAATTTAGGTAGGAGAAGAAAATGGGGACTACATAGAAACAAGATTCAGAATATTCTTCTTTCTTTCTCATAGCTTTTCAAGACAGTAAAAGCTTTCTTGCTATTCTGGAACTGACATATTAGTTTTAAAACTAGGGTTATAGGTATTAATCTGGCCATCACCTTTGGAAATTGTACTTCAGTGGAAATCAAATTAGATTGCTTTTTGGTTAAATTAATGGAAATTATAGGCTGATCTCTAGGATATTTTCTTTGTCACATAAAAAATCCAGTCCCCTGCTATGATGTGGAGATAGTTTCTGTTCATTTGGGAATGAAGAGGAAATTTCATTCTATAAATATTTATTTTTATTTGAAATGTTTTAATTAAAAATAGATGCACATTAAACACTAATTATATTTACATTTGATCATAAATGAATGTACAATTGAATTAATTTCAATGCATAAAATATTTTAACAATTTTTACTCATTCTCTCTCATGTTTATCAGGATTCTTTACCTGTTCATTCTCATTCATTTTTCCTCTTATATGATGATAGCTAGCATGCATTCCATTCTTTTGGCTTAGCTTCTTGCTTTGCATTATTTCGCACAGGTTTTTCAAGTTTTCTTTGTATGCATCAAATGTATTAGTCAGTTAAACATTATAATATTCCATTTTGTCAATGTATTGTTCTTGTTGTTAAGTCATTTTCATTTGTGTCTAACTCTTTATGACCACATTTGAAGTTTGGTTTTTTTTTTTTTTTTTTTTTTTTTTTTGCCAAAATACAGGAGTGGTTTTCGCCATTTCCTTCTCCAACTCATTTTACAGATGAGGAAACTGAGGCAAACAAAATAAAGTGACTTGTTTAGTGTTTTAACACTAGTAAGAAGATGTCTTCCTGATTCCAAGTCTGTGTTGTATCCGTTGCACCACAAACTGCCCATTTTATATCATGCCCATTATTATATCAATATACTATAGTTTATTTAGCCATTTTCCTACTGTCAGATATTCAGGTTTGTAGCATATTCTGGGGTCAGGATGTTCTGATTAGTGAAAGCTCACCATATTTAGCTGGCACCAGACCTAATTATATTTCACCTTGGTCATCTTTTCTCCATCTACCTTATCATATGCATATTAATCTTTTCTTCTCTTTTCTTTCCTTTCCAAACCATTTTGCTCTGGGAACAGTAATTAAACCAACACTACCATTACTTCTGGAATTAGCATGTCACTCAACATGTCCACCCACCCTTTGATTTCCCATATCTCCTTGACTGCTATTCTTCTGAATATGTTGCCTTTTCTAATTAGGCTATAAACTTCTTGGGGAGGGGAATGGAGATTATTTAATTTTTTATTTTGCATTCTCAGAGCTTATTACAGAGAAATCACACATATAGCATATGTGTAATTAATGATTTTAATAATATCACTGGGTTAAAATATTTTCACACTGTTACTCTGCCTGTCCAGATTGCTTTACAAAAAAGATCAGGCAAATTTACTGTTCTACTAGGAGACAATGAATATACCTACACTTTAGTTACATGGAATTTTGCCTAATAAGTATGAGTATTATGTGTGAGGATTAGGATTGTTATTTATATACATACACATAATATATAAATTTAATAATATAATAATGATAATTAATAACATGTAAATGTTATTAATGATTTATATCACTAAGGTAAAACATATATATAATAAAATTATATATATTGATATAAAAAGATCGATACATAGACAGATAGATAAATGAATGGATGGATGGATGGATGAATAGGTAGGCAAATAGATGGATGGATGGACGGAAGGATGGATTGATAGATAGATATCTCACATCTAACCCATTACTTATATTGTATGGTGTTGTGAAGATATGTTCAGTTTGTGACTGTCACTAAGACACTTGGCAGATTTGAGAAACTCTAGAGTACTATACAAACATAAGCATTATTTAGAGAAACTCAGGAAGACTTGTATGAAGTCACGATAATATGTTGGCAAATGAACAGAGCCAAAAGGAGAATATAAAGAATAATAGTACACAGTGGAGAGATCCGGACTTGGAGTCAAGATGATCTGGATTCAAATTTTACCTTTGGCATTCACCAGTCGGGTGATTTTGGGAAAGCCATTGTACCTTTTTTGGGATGATAGAGTTCCTACTCTTTCTTGACCCTGCCATCCTCTCAAACTGGCATCCTTAAATGTCTTCCTTTTTTTTCATCAAACTTATAGAAAAAGTTCGATGTCTGTGCCCACTGTTTTCATCTGATCTTTTTCAGCTCTCTGCAGTCTACTTTCTGACTTCACCATTCAACAGAAACTATTCTCCCATTACTAGGAATTTCTGGGATTCAGTACTTTGTTTTCATAATCTATGCCTATTCAGTTCTCCCATGTAGATGATCATGTGGATAAACAAGAAAAAGCTAAGCTCAGGGAGTGAGGATATATATTCTCCCATCATTCCCTGCATCCTCGGTTTTTTATAATGCAGATACAACTAACCTAAATTTACATGGTCTTGGAAGCCCTCCTTTAGAACCATACATGTCATTTCTGATAAAAAGTGAGCTCCTTAAAACCAGAAATATTTCAATTTTGTATTTCAATCTCCATCATCTAAGCTGTAATAGCACAGGTTAGGTACTTAATAAATGCCTATTGGTTCATTGGTCAAAATTTTTTGTTAAAATGTTTTCTAGGATAAATAGGTAGGAGGAATACTCTATAAGCCATATTAAAGGGAACTGAGGAAATCGTACAGCTTGTGTATGGGGGTACAGCTTGGGGAAAAGCAGCTTAGGAATACTGCCTAGAGACATACCTGGGGTGGGTTATTGGGTGTTTCATTGTTAATGTTTTATTTCCTTATCCACCAAATTCTACCAGCAGTGCTAGGAATATTATCATACCTGCTTTTCAGTTCCAACAGTAGTGACTGAGTAATTGGCTTGCGAGTTCAAGGAAAGGGCTACATAAACTAGTAGATTTTTTTTTTTTTGATAATGAAGTGACTCATTTCTTCATTTATAGTGATTCATTTACTTTGCACATTTTAGCAACTTTTAAACACCCTGATAATCCAACATTGAACAGTCTTTTTCTCCCCCAACCCTTAAAAAATGTTTTGGCATTTTCTAGAGACACTAAGAGTGATATGAATACATATGCTATGATAGGCAATGGATGGGTGGTCAATTTGATGATGAATAGTATTTTTAGATTTTGGTAAGTTAGTGCCTTATTATCTATATTATATTAAATTATATTATATTATATGTACCTGGTGAACTAATGAGAAAGATAGAGAGGGAAGCAGACTGGAAAAAGTTAAAGAGGCTTAGGTTGGTAGTCAGGAGACCTGGTTTTGCGTCTCAGTTCTATAGTTACTTTGCTACCATGACCACAAGGAAGCCATTTCATCTCTGTGACTCTTGGTTGTTCATCTACAAATTGATGGCATCAAACTCTATGACTTTCAAGGAACTATCCAAGTTTTCACTTTATGACTCTTTGAATTTACTGGGCTTGAGAAGAAAGAATTTCTTGGATGGAGTATATGTTTGTAGCAATGGAGGAGGGAAGGCATGAGTTAACCCTTCACAGACCCACAAAACAGCTGGGACAATGAAAGGCAAAATTGTTGTGTCAACATTAGAACTTTGGTTAACTTTGCCACTGGGTGGATTGACCTAGGACTCAGATTGTGGGTCCTTTGTGAATGAGGAGTATAATAAGAATTTTTAGACTCCTGAAATTTCAGGCAACTCTTTTGCTAACTTTTTACCCTTCTTGCCTAGTAGTTTTTATACATTTGTAATCTCCTTAAGCTGCTTTTGACTGGGGAATATTGTAATTCATTTTTAGTAAAAAGATTGAATATATATATATATATATATATATATTTAACTCTGAGACTCTGAGTGTCCTACTGAATCAGATAGAGAATTATTGGGAAGGATTTAAAGCTAGAAAGTGATCCAAGAGATTATTTACTTCAATGCTCTTATCTTTATATATGAAAAACTGTATTCTAGGGAGATGATATGACTTTTTTTGTATTCACTAGGATTTAGCTCCATCTGTTAGTCATCAAACAGTTATTAAGTGCTTGCTCCATGCTAGATGCCAAATTAAGTACTGTGTTTAGCATAAAATAATAAATATCTTATTATATATAAATTATAATTTAATTTATAAATGTTTATTCATTGTTATTTTGACTGGTGACTTTTGACTCCATATGCACCATTCTACCAATTATACCATATTGTCTATGTCCCCCAGCCCTCACAGGTTTTAGATACCTTTGTGTCAGGGGAACCACTTTTTGCAAGGTAGATTTAAATTTCAGGTGATATTTTATAGCCATTTCCATGATCCATCTTATTGATGCTGAGTTCATTCTTGATTTCCCAGAATTAAATGGCTTGATGGTAAAATTTCTTTTCCTGATCTAAAGAGGCTGGTAGAGCAGCATGAGCCGGAGGATGATGGGTAGGGTTTGAAGCTAGAGGAATTTTGTCCCTTATTTCCTATGTGACTTTGGAGTCCTCTCTGGTCTTTGGTTTCCTCATCCACAAACAAGGGGATTAGACTAGATGATCTCTCTGCACTTTATATTCTAAATGTATCATTCTATGAAACTCTGGGTATCGAAGATGACTTTTTACCTACCTTGGAGGGTGCAGTGTGTTTTTCCAAAAAGAAAGTTAGACCGTGCTTTCTCCTTCTTGTAAAATAAACTTTGCTGTGGAATAAAATGCCACACTTTATGCCTGGGTTTAACCATTACAATTTGTTTATCCTCTTTGTTAAAGCTTCTTTCAGGCTTTAAATAGAAAAGGATCTTCTGTGTGGGGAGAAGCATAAAAGGTAATGTTTGCATTTTATTGTCCTTTCCTTGCACAGATCTGAAAATAATCATGATGGGACTACATTTTGGGCAAATGATAGAAGATACACCAACATCTGCACTTGCTTGAAAGACATTTCTTTTTGTGACTTTCTTTCCCCTAGTTCCATGTCTCTGAATTAAACATTTTGGCTCCAGGGCAATTATCTTTGATAGTAAATCTGTCAGGAGCCCAGATTTCCCAGTTGCAACAAAAGCCATGTCCATTTGCTCAGTTTCTGATTTTTGAAGATTGTTGTTTGAACATGATACTTATCAGTGGTCTCTTGAACTTACATAATACTTCCCATTCTTTGAGGAGCTTACCTCATAGACTCTGTGTATGATTTCATAGAGCCTCAGAGACCACCAAGTCTTTTTATCTGAACAAAGATTCCTTTTACAATACCCAAATATCTGATAGATGGTCATCAAGCCTCTATTTGAATACTTCTAGTGATGGTAGTAAGAGAATCCTTTTCATTCTTCTTATTCATGTTTGGTTGTTCTTCAATCATGTCCAATTCTTTGTGACTTCATTTAGGTTTCCTAGGCAAAGATACCATAGTCATTTGCTATTTCCTTCTGTAGATCATTTTAGAGATGAGGAATTGAGTGGATTAAGAGGATTAAGTGACTTGCTCAGGATTACACAGGTAGTAAATAGCTGCATCCAAATTTGAACTCAAGTCCTCTTGATTCTAGGACCAGCACTCTATCCACTTCACCATCTAGCTCTTGGACAATCCTAATTGTTAATAAAGTCTTCCTCCCATTAAATCTAAATCCATCTCTGTACTATGACTTCTCGTTGCCTTTCTCTGGTTGCCAAATTGAACAAGTCTCATCCTCCCACCGCATTACAGTTCTTGAAAAACTTAAATTCATCCCACTGTATTTTCCCAGGAGCTTCTCTTCTCTAAGCTACACTTCTCTAATTATTCCAAATGTGATGGCATACTAGTCTTCATTATCTTCCTTAGGACATACTCTGGTTTATCATTTTCCTTCTCAAAATAGAGTTATGAGCCAGAGGTGATCCTGACATTCCAGATGTGTGTCTAGCTAGGCAATCTATAATGCCGGGATTCTCTTCTTTTCTTATATCAAGCTTTGTAGCTCTTTATTTCCCTCATAGAGTACATTACTCACAGGTAATTCTCCCTCTTGCCACATCAATAAGAAACCATCCACACACAATTTCTCTTTTTCAATATTTTTTGTTTCTATTTTTATCATTTTCTTTTTCAATTTCTGAAAAAAAGACATTTCTCCTTGATAATGCTAAATCAGGGAGTGGTATGATGGAGAGAGAACTGGTTCTGGAGATATTCTGTAACTTCTAATCCCACGTATGATTTTCACTATCTGGGTGACTTTGAGTGAGTCAGTTAACTTCTATGGACTTCAGTTTCCTAATCTAGAAGGTAAAAGGGAAGGATGTTAGAAGTTAATCTCTTCTAACTATGATTAATGATATGCTAAGGACATTTGTGCTCTTGATCCTTGCTAAATGCAAAAAGTCAGTATCTCTTTTTCTACTGGGTTGCTAACTCCATAAGAGTTCCCAGCATTTTCACTATCTCTCTTTTCCCACTTTTTTTCTTATATTTTCAAATATTTAAAAATCTCTTTATCTTGCAAAAAGGATCTTTACTTGAGCCTGTTCACCCCCTCCATCTATTTTCCTGTTTTTCTCCTTTAGAATGAAAATCAGGACTGGAAAAAAAATTGACTCAAGTCAATATGCATTTATTAAGTATGTCCTCTGTGCCAGGCACTGATAAGCACTGAGAATACAGATATAAGCAGATAAAAGACAGTTCTTGTTCTCAAGGAGCTTTCATTATAATGGAGGAAGACAACAAATAAAAGAGATAAAGGTAATTGCATCAGAAGAAGCAGCCTATACTAGAGAAAGATTATTAGACTGAAGAGGGTAATTTCCAATGTGAGAAATCTAGGGGAAACAAAGCTTCCCAATCAAGAAGTTTCTATGGCATTCTAGAGAAAGTCCAAATCAAAAGTATAATAGTATCTTGCCTCTTATATTTCAAAAGAGGAAATGGAGGCCCAGAGAGGTTGTGATATGCTAACGGGGTCCAGAACTGGTAGTCAGAGTCTTGATTTATGCTTTTTGCATTGCCTGATATCTTTTAGACAAAGAGAAATCGTTGAGTTCTGGGAACTGTTTAATTTTGGCTTGGGTAATGAGGCTGGAGGGAAAAACGGACAACATGATCCCTGCATGATCCATGTCCCACACTGAACTTTGTTGCCAATGATCAGAGTTTTCCCGTAAACCTAATAGAGAGCACTTGAGTTATTAATGCGGTGGCTTATCTTTGGAAAACCTGACAGCATTCTCTCCATAATCTAAGGCTATTGTCAGAGTGCCCCAGTGAGGGTGTGGTAGGAACTAAATATATCTCCAATCCATTAGCCGCCTGCACTCATTATTATTTTCAAATTGTTTTCTTTTTCCTTTCAAAATGCTTGAAGGTCATTCAGAATTTGTCAACCCTCTAAAACATTCAGGGCTTACTTCACTCCTTGAGACAGCCATCTGTGAATTTACACAATTGTTCCACTTTCCCTCTGTTGATTATGTCTTATTTTTATTTACTTATTTTTTCTAATGGTTGCCGGGCATTATTTTTCATCTCAACTTAATTTGTGCTATCCCTGGCATTGTTGGCTAGCAGGTGTACTTAGTTCTGAAGTAGGTTATTGTCTTAATTCATCAACCATGTGGCCAATTAATTAGCCTAAATTCTTGAACACCTGTCAAGTCTTGCTGAGTTGGCTGTTTCTCCTCCCTCTGTTCTTTATTTCTTACTTTATCTTTCTGACTAGTTCTTGGTATAAGATCAGCTTTGGGTGATCTAGAGTTTTGAATCAAGTTACAGAGTAAAAAGAAAATGGAAATCAAAGCATCCGAAGTCTATGCGTTTTAGAAGACATTGTGTTGAACTCAATTGGCATGTATTTGTAAAGTGGCTACTATGTACAAGGTATTTTGTTGTATGCTGAGAATTCAGAATGAGAAAAAAGCACAATTCCAGCTCTCAAGAGGTCATAGAGAGGGATAAACCAATACATGAGAGCTTACATTTATATAGTGCTGTAAGACTTACTGAATTTGTATAAATTCAGTATATTTGTCTCCCCCCATGCAATATCCACACAAAATTCTAGAACACTTACTATTATAAGTTCATAATATTATTTGGGTTAGTAGTTATATATGCCCAAATCTAAGGCACAACCATTGTGTCTCTATGTCAGATCATCCTAGTTGGATTAGTATTTATATATATTCAGATCTAAGCTATGACCACTGTACCTCTGTTTGAAATGTACAAACCAATTCAAAGCTAAAAAGACATTTTAAAAAACTGACTGATTGATTCTGTTCTTCAAGATATAGGTCACTTCTCCTGCCTTTAAATTCCTTTCTCTTCAGAGAGCCAAATCTTGTAACAAACAAAGGATGTTGAATTTATTAAAAATATTTATTTATAAATTCTTATAATAATTATTATAATTTGTATATGTTAAATATAATCATATATAATAATCATCTCCTTGAGTTTTAGTTTCTTCATTTGGAAAATGAGAATAATGGCATCTATATTATTTCCCTCACAGGACTATTGTAAGGATCAAGTGCGCTGATGTATGTGTAGAGATGAATGATTGTTACTTGGGTTTGCCAAAATTCTAGAGGCCCAAAGAACCCAAAGAATAAATAATTTGTATATATGCATTTACATATAATATATAAACATAAAATTATACATTTTATAATTTGAATAATATTTGTATATTTATTTATATATTAAATCTAATATTATTTATCTATTTATAAATTTATGGGTCATCAATTTAGGATTTGAAGATATCTTAAGAGAATCAGCTAATCCAGTCTTCTCAATTCATTGACCCAGAAAATGAGACCGAGTGATTGACTCAATGTCACATGGATAGTTTTCATCAAAACTTGAATACTCATCCTTTGACTCACAAATCAACACTATTTTCACTACATTATATTAAAGGTATTGAGTTAGGTAATAAGGGTTGCTCAGCAAATATCCAGATAGCTACCACTTCCCATGCTTTCAAGGTAGACTTCAAGCCAAATTGTTTTAATTTAATTAATAGAAACTGAGACTCAGAGAGATGACAAGTTTTGTCTATGATCACACAGCTAATAAATTTCAGAATCAGGATTCAAATTCAGGTCCCTTATACTTCCAAATTCATTGTCATCCCCACTCTTCCATATGGTCCCTGAAACTAACAGGTAGAATATAGGGTCGAAAATGAGAAAGCAAAGGAGTGATCCAGACAAAATGATTCAAGAAAGTTGGAGAAATCTCAAAGACTAAAATGTTCAGCTGATGGGATTGAGGAAAGTTTCAGGGAGAATATGACATCTGAGTTGAAGTTTGAAGCAAGGGAATTTCAGCAGGCATTGCTGTGGAGAGAATATGTCCTAGAGATGTAGGATAGCCTATATGAAATGGTCGTATATAAGTAAGGGCAAGAGTACTAGTCTGCTCTGCTGGTAATTTAAGGGGCTTGAAGAGGAATGTAATAGTGGAAGGAGACTCCTCTTTCCAATGTATAGAATGTGTGATTTATTAAGGAGTGGAGACATTTGATGTCATGTCCTTAGGAGGCTGGATTTTGTGAGGGATCGTAAATCAGAACTGGAAAGGATTGTAGAAGAAATCTGGTCCAAACCACTTACGTTACAGATGAGGGAACTGAGGCCCAGAGAACTGAAATGACTTGTTTAAGATTGTCCAGAAGGTAAATAAAGAGATTGAATCCAAAGTCAATGCGCTTTCCTTTTTCCTATGCTGTTTCTGCATGAGATTCATAATTCAGCAGCTCTGTCAAGCACCTAGTACAATGGTGGGTATATTGGAGACACTTAAATATTATTGATTGCTTGGTTGATCTAACTACAGAGAAAAGGGGAAACTCCTTAAATTCCCACTGAAACAGAGTGATAGGATAGATCAACTTTCAAAGACCCCAACAATAAAAGAGAAGCCTAAGTACAGAGTGATTCTTTCATGATATAGCTCTTTGAAGATTGTTATTTTTGAATTGGGATTCTGAACACATAGATTTAAATAAAGCCTAATTCAAAGATTACGGGGAGGGTTATAGAAATGTCTGGCAGACTCATATTTTCTATGCCTTTGTTTTGCAAATAAATAAGGATTTCCTTCATGAGAAGTTTCTGGAAAAGGTAAATGGTAGGTAAAAATTCATATAGACTTTTTAAGGCTGTCTGGCCCTATTCTAATCAGGGACAGGACATATTCTCAGGGAGGACTGTCCTAAAAGGGGTATGGTCAGTAGTACATCCCTAATGAATTTCTTAGGTACCATATAAACAACGGGGCAATTGATGATTAATGGAGCTTTAGTTTTTTTTTTTTTTAAACTGTATGGGACAGTTAGGTAGTGCAGTGAATAAAGTCAATATTAGTATCAAAAGAACCCCAGTTCAAATCTGGCCTTGGACATTTAATAACTGTGTGCCACAGTCATTTAACTTAATGTCACTTAATCCCTGTGCTTCAGGTCCTCATCTGTAACATAATCTGTGGAAGGAAAGGTAAGAAAACCCCAAATTGGGTCATGGAAATTTGTACCTGACTGGAATGACTCAACAGCAACCTTCCTCTATGCTCGGCTCTGAAAGGAAAAGGGAATCAGATTAGAGAACAGTCTCAGAGTCCATCCTGACTTGGTTACTCTCCACTTTGGTTTGGGCTGGTAGCTTGTATTGCTCAGTGGTTGTTTAGGCTCACTGTTGTCGATTTAGTTTAGCACTTTTCTATATTGATGATCAAATCATCAATAACTAGTTTACTAATGAGCCTTTGCAGTAACATCCAACTCCCCACCACCACCCCAAGGCAACTGGGGTTAAATGACTTGTCCAGGGTCATACAGCTAGGAAGTGTTAAGTGTCTGAGGCCAGATTTGAACTCTGGTCCTCCTGACTTCAGGGCTGGTGCTCTGTCCACTGCACCACCTCGTTGCCCCCGCATCAAGCTTTCTAAAAGTATATATAATAAGATAGGCCCAGATTTCTGATTTAATATTCACTGAGGCTTCAGAATAAACTGGAATATTTTACATGAGTTTTTGCCCCCACTGAAGGGACACAATCTGTTGGTTGGAAGGTTTGGATCATACATAGATGTCCAGAGTTTCCTTGAACTTCTCAAGGAAATTTGAACATCATCATGCACTAGAAAGTTACTTCCCAAGAGGTAAGAGGCTGCTGAATCTGTTAAATGGGAGACCATGAAGACTATATCATCCCAGGGCTCTTCAGGGCACAGTTACTTTCCAGGGATGTAGATCTATGAACACTTTATACTGGGTTAAGAACTCTGGGATATCTTCCTGGTAAAAGAGGAGATTCATAGTACGGATTCATAGAGATATTTATAGACTGGGAAACTGCTTCTGGTCATGGCTAGTGCCAAGCATTCTCTTCTCATTCTCTCAGCCTCATTCAGCCCATCTGCCAAAATGGTTTTACTGGGGTCTGGTCCACTGTACATGCTACAGCTTCTTGAAGTCATAGGTGAGAGTTAGATGATGGGTGGACACAAAAGGTAGATGACCAATGCTGAAAAGGGCTCAGCAAGCCCTCACACCAGAGATGCTATTTCTCCTTGAACACTCCATAAATCCCTGTTGATATGTCTATCCCAAGTATATGAAGATGACTTTGGGTAGAATGGTCTGATGAGAACAAATTGTTCCAATGGCCAGTAAGGTACCTGAAGCAGCTATGGCAGGAGTCCTCAAATACGGTCGCAGGCCAGATGCAGCTGCTGAGGACGTTTATCCCCCTCACCCAGGGCTATGAAGTTTCTTTATTTAAAGGCCCACAAAACAAAGTTTTTGTTTTTACTATAGTCCTGCCCTCCCACAGTCTGAGAGACAGTGAACTGGCCCCCTATTTAAAAAGTTTGAGGACCCCTGATATGGAGTACTTAGAACTTACTCAGACACTGAAGACCCCAAGATCATCCATTGCCTTCTAGGACATTGAGAATCTTAGCTTTTATCTTGCCTCTGGACTTTATGTTCCCACTGTATATATTTATATATGCACTAATTGAATCTACTATGAGAATGTGAAATTATCTCTTTGCACTTGTATCCCTCATGCTTATTATAGTCCCTGGCACACAGTAGGCACTTAAATATATGTTGATTAATAGAGATGGACTTTGAGGTGCTTTCTATTTGTAGATATAGCATCCTAGGAGTGCTCCTTGGTAATTAAAATCAATAAATGAAGTTGCTTCTCCTTCATTTGTTGGTTTTCTCTCGTGTTTTCTTTTTCTCCCTCCTACTTTTGTTCTCTGCTCTTCCTTCTCTCCTTCAAACCAGGCTGTGCTAAGGACAGAAAGGGCAAGAAACAAAAGGCATGATGGGTAAATACTGTTCTATTTTGTATTTTATCAACCATTTTCAGGCTGTTTCTTCTGTTGAGTTGGGTCCTGGCTAGGAAGTGAGTGACAAGTGTTTTCAAACACTTTCATCTTCCTCAAATGCATGAGAATCAAGTCACTGGAAAAATTCATTGACCCCTTAGCCTCAACTTCCTATTACTATAGCTTTTCTTAGAATTTTTCTCCCTCTGCCCCCTTCCTTTCTTCTTTTTTCCTGGAATATGACTGAGAAGCATCAAGGTAGCATTTTCTGCTTCAGAGAAAAGTTAAACAGCTAGTTCTTTTTGTTTCCATGGTGCTAACATTTCTAACATGAGAGGTAGCTAAAGCAGATATTTGGGATCTTCCTCTTCCTGGTCTCCCCAAAAGCTAGTTGGGGAAGCTGGATTGATGACACATAATTGAGATTATCTCTATTGCCCTTTTAGGCTTGTTTCTTGTCCGGCTTTTCAGAAGCCAGGCTGTGCTTCTGTCTCAATCCTTTGCTCTTTGTTCTTAATAATCCTGGGCTGATACCCAGGAGCCAGTTACAATTCAAATGAAAATCCTCAACTTTCAAATTTATTATTGCATTGGTTCAATTAAGGAAACCAAGATGGGGATAGCAAATTCACAAGTGGTATGGAAGATTCATGACCAGCAAATAATTACAGAGCCCTGTAGAATCTTTGTGCTTTTAAATAGGAGAAGACAAAGCTTGTAGGATCAGCTAGTGATATGAAATGACCATCAAGGCACATTTGTCTGGAACAAAATGACACATGGCACATCCAGACATGTTCAATCTGCCTTGGCTCTCTTGTCCCAGTTGGATGGTCACCCCAGGATCTCTAGCCTTCCAGTGCTGATGAGAAAGGATGATTCATGGGCTTGCTAAGGGATCACTTTCAGTTTGATTGATTTCAGCGGGAGAGTGTCTTCCTTATGCAGGAAATCTTACATTAATTTATATTAAGATGTCCTTATGTGGGAATCAGTGATTTTCTAGCTATCAGAAGGGCTATGTTCTTTGGCTGATTTACTTAAATCTCTTCCTGTCATATTCTTGTTCTGGTAGGTACACAAAAATCCACTCCTATGGTGTATGTTTTCATATAAACTATGTGTTTTATGGGCAATTTACTTAACTTTTTACTTCTCTCTAGCTAACTCTCTGGGACTGTAAATTGAAGAAACAGTGCTGACCTTTAGTATTAGAGAAACATCTTTACCAGGAACTCACTACATCAAAAACATCACAGTTAGAGCTCCTGCCTGGATCAAATATAATTCAATAAAGATTTATTTAGCACCTACAATGTGCGAGGCTAGGAGCTGGATGATACAGTGCATACAATGCTAGGCATAAAAATAGGAAGATTCATGTTCCTGAGTTCAAATCTGGCCTCGGACCCTTATGAGATGAGTGACTCTGGGCAATTCACTTAATCCTGTTTACCTCAGTTCTATAAAATGATCTTGAGAAAGAAAAGAAGTGGCAAACCACTCCAGCATCTTTGCCAAGAAAAGCCCAGATGGGAGTCACAAAGAGTCAGATATGACTGAAAAACAAGTGAACAAAAAATATGCAAGATGCTGTATGCTTAGTGCTTTGCCAAATTTAAATTGCTATATAAATATTAACTATTAGCTACCCTCATTATTTCCACCAATGATAAAAAGGAAATAATAATAGTTCAGATTTCTATAGCACTTTAAGATTCATAAGGCACTTTAAAAAACACGAGCTTGGCAAATCTGGACCACTCTATGATGATGGTTCTGTTATTAATTCCATTTTATAAATGAGATCACTGAGGCTCAGTGATCATGTGCTTCCTGAAGAGCTTAGTAGTGATAGTGTGTGACAGTACAAAAAGCACTAAACAGTGTCTGAGGACCTGGGATTCAAGTTCTAAGTGTAATACTTCCTAGGAAATGGTTGCTCCCTCTAAGTGTCAGAAAGCAAATCATAACTCGTTTAATAATATAACTACTCATCTTACAGAGTTGTGGAGAAAATGCTTTGGAAATTTAAAGTGCTCTTTTGCATTAGTTATTAGCATATTCAAGCTCATTCTGTGTGACTACCTTATTGAAGATATTACAGAAAGAGTCATGCGACAGGGAGAAAGTTGGATTCAATGACTTCAATGATCTTTTCCAATTTAATATCCTATGATTAGGTAAATGAATGTATTCTAAGGACTCTTCCAGAGATGCAATTCTACATGCCTACAATTGCAGAGAGAGAGGTAAAAGTCAATCAAGTTGACAAAGGCCAGAATTTTGATGACATAAAAGCGCAGATATCATCACATTTCAAGGAAGGTGCAATGGGAATGAAAGGAAGTGTGTAGGCTATTTGACTTGGAGTCAAGACTCAGTGAGCATTTATTAAGTACTTATGCTGGGCATTGTGCTGGATGCTGCTGATGCAAGTCATAAGTACAAGGTGTTTATGCTCTATATGTGAATATATGCAGAAAATGTATATATGTACAAAATAAACTTAGAATAAAAAGTTAAATACAAGACGGTCAGGAAAGACAATAAAAGAGAAGCTGAGAGTATCAGAAAAGGCCTCATATAAAAGGTAAACTGTGAGTTATATCTTGAAGGAAGAGAGTAATTTTGTGGTGTGAGGAGGGAACCATTCCAGGAGGGCCAATGTAGAGATGGATGGGAAATGGAATTTTATTGTGAGGAATGGAGAGAAAGCAAGTTTGACTAGACTAAACAGTGAAGGAAGGGAAATAAGGGAGTGATATGTAATATGAGAAAACAATTAGATTGAGATAAGTTGTGAAGGTCTTTTTAAAAAATAACATTTTATTTTTTTCCAAATACATGAAAAGATAGTTTTTAACATTCACCCTGTGTTCCAAATTTTTCTCCCTCCCTCTCCACTTCATCCTTCCCAAGACAGCAAACAACCCAGTATAGGTTAAACATGTGCAATACTTTTGCAAGAAAAAGCAGATCAAAAGGGAAAAAATGATAAAGAAAAAAGCCCAAGTAAACAAAAACAACAAAAAAGGTGAAAAATGATGCTTTCATCTACATTCAGTCTCCATATTTCTCTCTCTCAATGCAGATCACACCTTTCATCTCGTCTATTAAAATTGCCTCTATCACCTCATTATTGTAAAGAACCAAATCCATCACAGTTGATTATCATATAATCTTGTTACTGTGCATAATGTACTCTTGGTTCTGCTCTCTTTATTCAACATTAGTTCAGGTAAGTCTTTCTAGGCTTTTCTGAAATCAGCCTGCTTATAATTGCTTATAGAACAATAATATTCTGTAACATTCACATACAATACCTTATTCAGCCATCCTCCAGTTGATGGACATCCATTCAGTTTCTAGCCACTATGAAAAGGGCTACCACAAACATTTTTGCAAATGTGGTCCTTTCCCCTTTTTATGATCTTTTTTGTGGGATACTGACCTAGTAGAGACACTGCATGATCAAAATGTATGCATCCTTTGATAATCCTTGGGCATAGTTCCAAATTGTTCTACAGAATGGCTGATATACAAAATAAAGAGAAGAAGCCACAGGATAGAACTATAACAAGCATCCAGAGTAAGAAGATCCAACATAATTATAGTTCAGCAAAGGAAGGAGCTTTCAAGTCAGAAAAGAAACAGGAGAGAATTGTTAGCTACTTTTCAGGGAGGACAGAGAATCCAGAAGAAGAACTGAATGCAGCAGAGAGGGAAAGAATGATGGGGGAAGAGTAAAGATATAAAATTTGGCAACTGGGAGATCACTGGGAACTTTAGAGAGAACAGTTTTAGTTGTATGATGAAATTAGAAGTCGGCTTGCTAAGTAATAAGGAGAAAAAAGGAAAGGCAAGGGAACAAGCATTTATTATTTTATTATTATGTATCAGGCTCTGTACAAATATAATCTCATTTGATGAAATGGAGGCAGTGAATGTATAAATGGTTTTTCTAGGAATTTGATTACAAAAAAAGACTTTTGTTCAAAGTCCATGTCTTATACTTACAACTATTTGACCATATACAAGCCATTTGGTCTCTCTGAAGCTCAGGCAATTTTCTAAGATTTTTTATCTTACTAAATTATTCAAAATTCTAAGATTTCAATAGACATCTTGTTCAAGATGTTCCCATGCTGATCAAGCTATAGGTCCCTGATGTTTTGATGATGGGGCATTATATTCACTATAACTAGTCAACTATGTGGTTTTTTTTGTTTGTTTTTTTAGCAATCTTTAAACTTCCTTGCTTTTGGGGTCTAGCCAAGAGCTCGAGCTCTTACCTTGGGATCTTCTGTTTCTGATTAGTGAACATTTACTGTTCACCAGCCTTACCCTAGACCTACCATATTTCCTGATGATTTTCATGACATTCTTTTTGAGTGTGGACCCCTTTTTTTTCACAGAATCCACTCCCCTCATCTTCCTTAACTCCCTGTTTTGTAACTCTTACTCTGAGAATAGTAATCAAATCAATACTACCACTATCAGAAAGGACAAATCAAATAATTGCGCTATGGCGGCATGGTGGTATGTAATACCACCATTGTATTTCTTTTTTTTTTGTAAAACATCCCTCTTAGGTCACCATTTTCATACGCATATATATGTCTGTACATACATATGTATACACATACATACAAACATACAGATATATGTATATACTTTTTCCCTATTAGAAATCCAAATTCCTTGAAGTAAGAGATTGTCTTTGCTTTTTGTGTTTGTGCTTCTAGTGCTTAATACATTGCCTAGCAAATAGTAGGTACTAAATAAATATCTTTCATTCATCATTCATAATAAAAAATGAAAATAATAATTTTACCCAAGTACTATTATATAAGTGAGTATAGCATTCTAAGTCTTATATTGATCTTTTCCTTTTAATTTTCTTTCAAATATCAATTGTAAGCACACCTCATCTCCCTTTATATTTGGTTATACCTTTTGTCCCAGGAGAGTCTTTGCTCATTTGGTTTTCCAACTTTTGTACCCTGTAGCCTCTATGTCTGCATGCATGGTTTCTTTGCCTGCTGCTACAAGCTGTTGTACCAAGCTGTTTGGCACTTTGGGGCCTTGTTCTTGTCATTCCCATCAGATAGGATCAGGCTGAATCTGTCTGCCAGACTTCATTTGTATTTGGTCTTCCTGCCCAGATATTTCTTTGCCTTATGGTTCTTTCTGTTTTCTTCTACATATCATTTGGGCCTGGGGTCCTTTTAGTCCAATCCTGTTGTTTTTCCTTTTTTTTTCTGCAATGGGACCTCAAATTTTGCATTGGTCATAGTTTTACTTAGCATTTCTTTTCCTTTCTTTTAATAATATATGTATGTGTGTGTGTGTGTTTGTGTATATGTATGCATGTGTGTAAAATCATCAAAAAGGGGGCAAAGTAGATAGAGCATCTACATTGGAGTTAAAAGGACACAAGTTCAAATCTTCTCCTGGATACTTTAAAACTGTATGACTCTGGGCAAGTCATTTAATCCTATTTGCTTCACGTTATGATTTATAAAATGACCTGGAGAAGGAAATGGTATTGAATCCCAAATAGGGTCATAGAGTTTTGGACCTGATTCAAATGACTTGACAACAATAACAAGTTTACTGCAAGCTGTGCTATGAAAGGAAAAGAGTCAGAGTGACCCCATTAGCTGGTTACCTTCTCTTTCTGCTAAGCTGGTAACTTGTATTATAAAGTTCTCTTAAGCTCTCTTCAGTCAGTCCTCTTAGTAAATTGCTAAAAAGTTCTTGGTTGAAGTCAGACTACACTGGAAGATATTAAATTGGGGGTCTTAAAGAGGCTTATTGGAGAAAGAAGCTATGATCACTCTCTTTTCTGCATTTTCAATTATTTAATAGCAAACACTTTTTAAGTGGATGATTTTTATCGTAAGCCAGTAGCCACACCAGAAAAATGAAAGATAGCATCCAAAACTTAATGTGGTTGAGGCACTTATGGTGAAGAGATGACCTTGACTTCTGGAAAACTGTTCCTATAGCATACAAACCCCTACCAATTTGGAAATTGTTCAAGAATGATCATCCTTTCCCCCTTTAATTCTAAAAGGACATTTAAAGATCCTCTTCTTCCATGGAAGCTTTCCAGAACAATGTAGCCATCAGTCTTTTCCTTCTGCTAAAGTCCAAAACTAAGTATTGGCTATATTCTTCAAAGACCACTTAATGATCTTTTTTCTAATTTTATCATTAATTTTTTTCATGTGCATATTTATTTTGTCTCCCTAACTAGAGTGGAGCTCCTCAAAATCAGTGATTATCTTATATTTTCTTTGCATTTATTCATAGTGCAATGCCTATGGTAGTTCTATTATATTTTATCCTCAAACCATCACTTCCCTCCAACTTTTAATTTATAATCTCTTTATAACCTCTCCAATTCATTCCCTTCCCTGACTCTGCCTCTCCCCATCTATTCAATTTCTTTCTTAGTTTTGTCCTTTCTTTCTGTCAACATCTCTCAAACATCTGTTTCTTTCTATTCATTCAGCCATAACCATAATTCAGGTCCTACTCACCTCTTAATCTATTCCAATGCTCTTCTAATTAGTCTCTGCTTCAAATATCTCTCCTACTCTTACCTAAGAGATTTTCCAAAAGCATAAATATGTCTAATCACCTCTTCAGTAAACTCCAGTAGTTTCCTATTATTTCTAGAATGAAATTTAAAGTCATTTAAAGCTCTTTCCATCTTTACAGCTTTAATATACTTTATATACTTACATACTTATATACTATATATATATATATGCTTATGTATTTTATATACTTTGCTCTCTTCTGCTTGTTTTATGATTTAGTTACATTTAGCTATGATTTAGCTATTTTCTGACTTCCTTGTCATTCCCTATATAATACCCCTTCTACCATCTCTATGCCTTTGTACTGGGTTTTTCTTATACTTAGAAGTCTTTTCTTTCTCAATCTCCTTCAATTAATTAGCTTTCCCCATTTTTCTTCAAGGCAAGTTCAAATCCTTCCTTTTGGAGGAAGTCTTTCCTAGTCTCCCCAGCTGATTGTGACATTCTCACTGAAATTACCTTCCGTCTAGTTTGTATATATCTTGTATGTACCTCTTTATTTACATATACCCTATAGTAGAATTTAAACTTCTGGAGTTCAAGGAGTATTTCACTTTGGTATCTCTATACCCAGAACTTAATAGTGCTTGGCCCATAGTAAGTTCTTAGTCAAATATTTGTTGAATGAATTATAGTAATAAATATAGTAAATATAATATAATAAATATAGTAATAAAAAGCCATTCAGAGACTCCACTAAATCTAGTCTCTTTTTATAGCCACCCCTCAATCAGAACAGCAAATAATACTGGTACTAGATTACTAAAAAACATTGCAAGAAGTCTGGTTCTTACAACTGTATATTAATATATTTCTCAAAAAAAAATTGGAAGGCTGGGAAGTGACAAATTAGTTGGTGATTTTATAATGAATAAAAAAGAGATTTTCTTGTACAAATGGGTAATGTATGGAATACACTGTTTTCTGAGAGATGACCCAAGGATGAAATATAGCAAATTCACAATTCAAGTTTAGATAGTATAAATAAAGTCATGAAGATTTGGAATGTCTTGGTTCCAATGATACTATCATAGAATACAAAAATTATCTCCATTAGTAAATCTTTAGTTCAATTCAATTCTATTGAATCATAAGCAACTAGTATGTCCAAAGCACTGAACTAACTGCTGAGATTACAAAAACAAAATCAACATATTTCTTGCCTCCAAGGTGCTTGCTCATATTCTACTGAAGGATAAAACATTTAAACCAGTACTTAAACACACAACAATTTGAAGTGGGAGAAGATACTAGGAGGAAAGGGAATTGGAAAAAGATCCTAGTAGAATGACACTTGAATTCAGCCTGGAAGGAAATGGAGGGTACTCAGAGGTTGAGGTGAGGAGGGATTGTATTTCATGCTTGTCAGGTAGTTCCAGCAAAAGCCCAGGAGCAGTAGTTGAAATGAGATTTTGATGTTTAGAGGATAGTAAATAGATCATAAAAACAATTTTCTCTATGGTCTTTTCATGATGTGAAGATGATGGTGAGTTCTTGAAAGCTATATCAGCAGACTCAAAGCTTCAGCAGGTTTTACTAAGTTAGAAAATCCTGAAATGCTGGGTTTTATATTTGTGCCAAATAACCATCTAATGAAGTCTGAGGAAGTTCATTAGCAAGTAGACTAAATGAGATGTTTTTTTTTTTAATTTGGCCACAGGAACTTGCAGATGAAAATGGGTGTGCTCAGAATCAATGAAATGAGTGTCCATACTGATTAGATAATGATTCTTAAAGATCTTGAAGTATTGTTGCCAATATCAAAGAAAAAATATTCATTATTTGAAGAAATTATTGGTCTGATTCACTATGGCATTATTGATAGATGCAACTCATGTAAAAATTAAATAGAGCAAGGGGATATCACTTCTTATTGTATGCAAGATTCATTATAATTCGATTCAATAAGTGTTATTTTTTAAGCACCTACTATATGCCAGGTACTGTTCTTTGTATACTAGGATGTAGGTTATTTGCTTCAGTCATGTCTGAAACTTCATAACCCCATATGGGATTTTCTTGGCAAAGCTACCAGAATGGCTTCCCATTTCTCTTTCCATTTTGTAGATGAGAAATTCTTGTCCAAGGTCACATAACTGGTAAATGTCTGAGGTTGGATTTGAACTCATGCAATGAATCTTCCTGACTCCAAGTCCACTTCTGTATCCACCGTACTACCTAGCTTCTCCATGTGTGCTAGGTACGGAGGTAAAAATGAAATGATCAATATGTCAAAAGAGCCTATGACCTAGTTGGGGGATATAATACACACATATGATTAAATACAAAATATGTAGATGTAATTTCTAGAATGGACATGGCACTGACCATGAGGGACAGGGAAGTGGATCAGGAAAGACCTCATGTAAGAGGTTGCTATGTAGCTGAGCCTTGGAGAAAACCAGTAGTTCTAAGAGGCAGATAAATGTGTGTGTGTGTATGTGTGTGTGTGTGTGTGTGTGTGTGTGATGGTATTTCAGCAATGGAAATAGTCTATTCAAAGGTATGGAGATGGGAGAACTATGCTGTATATAGGGAAATAACAAGATAACTGATCTGGAATAGAGTATTTGAAGGATATTAATAAAAAATAAACCTGGAAAGATAGGTTGGAGGAGGCAGAACATATTGCAATGCTGACAAAATTCCTTGGCTGGTATCATCCTTAAATCATTATAACAATAATGATACTGACCTTGAACTTACCGAGTGGTACAGTGCCTCATAAGACTTATCACTGATTATGAAATCAGTGCAGCCTCCCTGAGCTGTCTTGTGAGAGAAGTTCATGCTCTCAGACCCAGACTTTTAACTCAAAGGGATCAGAAACTAGGAACCATGTGATTCTTGGTTGCTATAAATCAAAAAAGGTCACAAGGGTGATGATAAATGTGAGGGAAGATTATGGGATGAATGATTTGATTAATTCAAATCAAGCCCATTATCCTTTCTGTAGTGGGAGTTTGACTGTTAATAGTTTTTTTTTTTTAAGATGTCTGTATAGTGGAAGATAACTTACCTATAGCTATAATAATGATAAATCTTTATTTCATTTCTCTTAACTACATAAATCCCTTTAGGAAGGCAAAATTAAAACCAGAATAAAGAAGAGAAGAATTAAATTTAGCCCAGCGGGGACCACCGGTGCGTCCAGGGTTTCCTCTACCCTTCTGAACTGGAACAATATTAACTTTTCTTTAGGTAGAGCATTAAACTACTCCATCAGAAGTGCTCTGGAGAAGGCATTTTATAACATTTTGTTAATTTGGTGGATTTAAAGCAGAAGAGTTACAAAGTAGTGGATAGAAAATATGAATCACAGAGTTGAAAGGAAATTCAGAAATCATTGAGTCCAACTCCTCTCATTTTACAGATGAGTAAAATGAGACCTAGGAAAATTAAATGTCACATCCAAAGTCACAGAGGTACTAAATCATCAGGGATAGGAGATGAAATCATGTCGTCTAACTGAAAAATTGTGGTTTGTCCATTACATTATGTTGAATTGAATAAGAGACAAAAATTGCCATGTAATACATAAGATTTCTGTAAGTGGTTTCATGACCACACAGGTGAACTAGGTCTAAAAGGACAAGAAGAAGAATGAGTAGGAAAATGGAGATTCTAGGCAAAGGAAAGGGAACGGACAGAATCATGGAGCTGGGAAACTACAGAATGCATTTGGGGGATGATGAGTAGTCTTGTTTTGGTGGAAGATAAAACATACGGAGTATGTCATATCGTAGAAGGCCTTGATTATAAGGCTAAAAAATTTAGCCTTATTCAGGAAACAATAATGAGCCATTATGAAGCATTTTTGAATTGAGAAGTGACATCTTATTAACTGATCAGATTTATCACCAGTGAAATGAAGGATGAATCAGTGACGAGGTAGGAATATAAAAAGTCCTGCTACCCACCAAAAGCCGAGTCTGTTTGTAGCTCCTTAATAGACTATTTTTGGCTAACTTAAAAGGTCCAATTGGATTGACTTCTCTTATGATAAAGGGGAGCTCCTGGATGCCTTCCTTGTTACTGTTTTCTCCCTCCTCGAATTATTTTGGATTTAGTCACTCATTTACATACATATCAAACCTCCTGGACAATATAAGCTTCTTGAGGACAGATGTTATTTTTTTTTTCTTTTATATCACTAACATTCACCAAAGTCCCTGGCACATAGCTAGTTCTTAATTAATGTCTGCTAAAGTGACTTTGCTCCAGTTTGGCCTTCATGACAGAAAAATCGAGTTGCATTTGTTCAGATGTGTTTTATTTAATCAATAAATTAATCTACCTGAGAGCATTTATTAAGGATTTATTGTATGCATGTCAAGAACTCTACTGTGTGCTGGGAAAACAAAGACAAAAAAAGCCTTGGTCTGCTCACAAGGGACTTACCTTCTAGCAAAAGAAATAACTCATTTGCTTGGAAGTTGTTGAAAACTATGAATAAAATAAATTAATATAAGAAAATGTTGGTGGGTAGGCACTAGCAGCTGGGATCAGGAAAGTCTTCATATAGGAGGCAGTGTTTGAACTGATATTGGAAGGGAATTTAGGATTCTAAGAGACCAAGATGAGGAAAAAGTTTATTTCAGACACTATAATAGTGTCATCAAAAATTAGGACAGCAATATATTGAAATTATGGGATACAAACTCAGAGAGCTACTTTATCAGAAGAAGGATCCTACATATTTCCATAAAGGAAAATCTAACATCCAGAAATAATTCATAAATAAATATTTATTAAGTGACTGCTTGGAGCAAGATATTGTACCACTTGCTTCATCCATCTGATGTTAAAGGAAATTTTCATGGCGTGTAAGGTTCCTGAGGGCAGGGACTGTATTTGCCTTTCTTTACATCCCCAAGACTTTGGCCCAATGCCTGGCAGAGCCAATGCTGAATAAATGCTTGTTCACTTGACTCAACTTGACTTGCTCTTGGCTCACCACCCCCAGATATAATGAAACCATGAGATGTTCAAGAATTGCCCAAAGGCCAGATCTTATGAAATCTTATAAGTAAGTTATCCTTTAAACTGTCCTGTGCTAGGAGGTGGTTTCAACACACATGACTTGAGCATGTGATGAACACTGGGGTAATCATTTCCCTCTATGATTTGATATCCTTGACACAGTTCCTTAGCACTACTGGGAAGGCATTTGGAAATAGTCAGAACAGCAATAGCCCAGCAGCATTACTGGCTAAGGGACAGAGGCAATCACACAAAGAAGCAACATAGGAGCCATTGCTAAGGCAAATGAGAATGAGGAAAAATCACGTCACTGTCTGACTTGGAAAACCAGAACTATCATCCCCCAAACACTGAATCCATGAATTAAAAAAATGGAGCAATTCCTTAATTAGCACTAATGGCCTCAGTGCCATCTTGGTGCTCCTCCGACTGCTCAAGTGTAGACAACAGATGTCCATAGATAAAACAGTAATTATCCAATTCCCCCTTCTGTGCCATTACTATTTAATTTACATTATATAATGATACCATTATACATAGTTTAAAGGGCCCTTCAGGTGTGCTAGACTATATGGTTTATCAGGCATATAGAACAAAAATGAATACTTATAGAGATCTTTTTTTTTTCCTGATTGATCCGCAGATTTTTGTCCCTTGAAATATTTTTGTTCCAACGTTAGCATCACAGAGTTAAAGAAAGAAGGGTACTCAAAGCCCATCTGGTCCACTTCTCTCATTTTATAGTTGTGGAAAACCACTAAGTGACTTATTCAAGATAGCAGAGGTAGTGAGTGTAGAGCTGAATTTCAAACATAATTCTTGTGATTTTTCTATTAATCAAATCAACATCATTTTGTATGCAAAGCAAGGAAGAGAAGGTGATTGCGTTTGGGTTTCATTTGTATTTGTGGCTAGCCATATCAATTTTGGTTCGAATGGAAAAATCCTGTTAAAAGTAATATTTTTAAAAACTATGTTTTTTTTTTAAGTTGAAGAGATGTTTTTAAAAAGTTTTTTATTTTAAAATGTTTTATTGATGCTTTTTATCACTTTAATTTCTGAATATTTTTCTCTTTCTCTTCCCTTCAACTAGCTATACTTTGCAACAAAGAATTTTTAAAAAAGAGTAAAAATTCATAAAGTCACCATTACAGCGATAATACCTGAGTAAATACACAGTATTGAACTCCATAGTTTTTCATCTTCCTAATAAAAGGAAGGGTTTAATTTTAACGTATACTTTCCTTGGGGCCTGTTTGATTTTTTTTTATAATTAGACAATATTTCTTTTTCCGATTTAGTTATTGTGCATATAGTTTTCCTCATTCTTTACTTTACTGATTATCCATTCATATGTCTTCTTATGTCCCTAAATTCTTCATATTTGTCATTTCTTATAATACAGAAATATTCTATTACAGACCTGTATTATAATTTTGTTAGCCGTTCTCCAATCCATTGGCATCTACTTTGTTTCTAGCTTTTTGCTACCACAAAAATGTGATTCTATGAATATTTTAGTGCGTATGGCATCTCTCTGTCTTTGGCCTCCTTTGGGTATATCTAGTAGTGGAATGTCTGGGTCAAAGGGCATGTAAATTTTAGTAATATTTAAAAGCAAAATTCTGATTGCTTTATAGAATGGTTGGACCAATTCACACCTTCACCCACAGTGGCTTGTCTCCTCCAATATTGACTGTTTTCATATTTTGTCATCTTTGCTAATTTGCTGAGTATGAGGTGAAACCTCAGAGTTGTTTTGATTTGAATTTTTCATTATTAAGGAGGGTGAGCAATTTCGCATATGGTTGTTAATGGCAGTTCTTCTTTTGGGAACTATGTGTCCATATCCTTTGACAACTCATTCACTGGGGAATGACATGGACATTACTCTCTTAAAACTCAACTTTTTGAACCAATTCAATTATAATTTTGATATTTCTGGATTTTTTTCTCTCTACTTCAAAGTTTTTTTGATCACTTCTTAATTTCCAGTAATAATTAGTGGATGGCTAAGTTGAGTTATAGATGTTTATCTATATAAGTAAGATATATCTAAGTAAGGTATATGTAAGTCAAGGATTTTCCCTAAAATTATCTTCTCTAGATTCAGCACAAGTAGTGATTTGTTGTTGTTCAGTTATTTCTGACTCCAAGTTCATGGGGTTTTCTTGATAAAGATACTGTAGTGGTTTGCCATTTTCTTCTCTAATGTGTCTTCATTTTACAGATGAAGAACGGAGGCAAATAGGGATTATGTTATTGCCTAGAGTCACAAAACTAGTAAGTGTGTGAGGCCAAATGAGAACTCAGATATTCCTGACTCCAAGACTGATGCTCTATCCACTTCATGACCTAACTGCCCTGTAGACAGTTAACTCTAGGATTAATTCAACAAACTGAGTGGGATTTTTTTTTAAAGTAGAGCCAGTACCTGGTTTACTATTCAGATTTACTCTTATGAGATTTATCTAATGCACCCAAATGATTGTCCTAAACCCTTGTATCTCTCTTCCCATCTCCAACTGCAAGAAATCCTCTACATTTAAATAAATGCATTAGCTTCCTATTTTTCTGAGAGATTGAGGTTATTCAATATTAATTCTCTCCATAAATCTTTTCAATTTCCCAGAACTTCTTAGTATCATAAGTCATTCTCAAGAGAGATTTCTACTGTTAAGGCCAATTGCTCTACCTGTCCCCTTGATCTCAATTATTTTCTATCTGCTCTAGATCTTGCTCTAATAATCATTCCTTTCTCCTGTGCATTTTCAGTTATTCTGTTTTCACTGATTGCATCATGTCTACTTACAAATATATTAAAATCTGTGTTCCTTTTTATTTTAAAGAATGTATTTTCATCTTGATTAGATTATAAATATAATACCTAAGAAGGGGGCCCAATCCCACTACTAATTAGTAAGATCTTTGATTTTCTCCCTTTTTGAAGTGGCCGGTTTATCCCTTCTTAGACCTGGTGACCCTTTTTTAATGTGGACTCAGCATATCAATAGTGCATTTAATGTGGATTCCTGATCTGCAGAACCCACTGCAGCTGAGGACTCCTGAATTCAGGAAATCTACCAGCCCCAATTTTCTCATTATCTGTGATTATAGGCACACCATCTCATGCCTTGTTCCTATTTCTTAAAAAAAAATTAGACTTCCTGTGATCTTTTTGCCCATCTAGCTATCTCATCCTTCCTTCCCTTCAAAGACAAAATTTCTTTAGCCTATGTGTTTATTTACTTTTCACATTCCTCTTCTTCTTAAGCCCTCCTGAAGTTAAGCTTCCATCTGTACCTCTTTATGGAAACTGCTCTTCCAATGACTCTAAATACTTCCTAATATCCATATTCAATGGCAAATTTTCCTTTCAGTTTTTTCCTTGTTGATCTGTTATTGCATTTGAAACCTTTGACCAATACTACTGAAATTTGGCCCAATATTCCTCATGCTCTCTTGCCTTCCTCTTACCTCTTTAGCCACTTTTCTCCATCTCCTATGCTGCTTGAAAGAAATGTTCTGCAAATTTCTGTTTACTTACCCCTCTACTATTGTCTCGATTTTCTTTCCTTTGAAGCTATGAAGTCTCATAGCTTCAAGCTATCACATCTTTATGAATGACACCCAAGTTTTGATCTCCAAGACCAGGCTTTCCCTATCACTTAACATGGTGCTTGGCAAATACTAGGTGCTTAATAAATGCTTTTTCATCAATTAACCTATTTTTTTGAGCTCTGTACATATATCTTTACTTGAAGTTCCCCACAGAAGTAACATGGTCTCAATCAAGTTTATCTTTCCTCTCAAATTTTCTCTTTCTGACTTCCCTATTTCTATAACTGGCACAACCATTCACTCAGTTTGTTATGTCCACACTCGGTACTATCTTGGACTCTCTTTATTCCTATCACTATAGATTTGCTTGCTATTCCCAGTACTTGCAATGTCCTCATTAACCTTTTTGTACACTATTGCATCCCTACCTATTCTTTAAAGACCAATTCAATTGTCATCTCTTTTTATTTAAAAATAAATTCCATAAATCTTCTGTTGAGTTTCCTTCCATATTCATTCTTTTCCCCTTCCCAGTGAATCATTCTTTGTAACAAGGATTTTTTTTAAAGGAAAACAAAAGAAGGGGAAATTTTTTTTAAAAAAATGACAAATTCATTGGAAAAAATCTCATAACATATATAAAGTTTGACACCCATGACATTCATTTATGCAAAAGTATGGGGAAGAGATGTCTATTTATATTTCTGTATTTGAGATGTTTGTTGTAATTTCATAACATTTAATTTTTATTGTTTTGTGATTGGTATTCTTTCCATTTAAATTGTTGCCATGCTTGTGGCTATTCTTTTCTTGGCTCCGCTTATTTTATGGTTCATGGATACACATATGTCTTTTCATGTTTCTCTGTATTTGCTTCCTCCCTCTTGAACTTTCCTTGATCCTTCAGGTCAATAATGTCCTCCCCAAGTGCTTACACAGCCCTTTGTTCTGCATCTCTCCAACACTCTTATCATAGACCACTGTAAAATGCACTGACTTCAAGTCAAGTGTTTTTAAGAGAGTGCAGGACTTGAGGCTTTGCCTTTGGCCCTCAGTGACCTGGAATATAGCTGAGTCTTCAGAGAAGTTTAACCTTATGTGGATACAGAGAATATAAAGTGAGAGAATAACCAGATTTAGAGGTTGAGGGACTTTGGAGACTGCTGAATTTAACTTACTTCTTCTCATTTTATAAAGGGAAATGGAGATACAGAGAGAAAACTTCTTAGCAGAGCTAGGGGGTCTCAGGATTAATTAAAATAGAGCTCCAAGAGACTTTATATTCTCTGGAAATTGAGATAAAGAAGCTGAAGCAAATGTCTGTGATGGAGACAGATAAGATCCAAGTAGGAGAAGACGTCAAAACTGGAAACTTAGGACAAAAGAAAAAACTACTTTTCTTTTCTTCAAGGAAGATATTCACATGGGAAACATTCCACTTTGCCAATATAATCTGTTTAATTCAGTTCCAAATCACTCCATTCTTTCCAATTTACAAAGGAAAGACTATAAGGAATTGAAATTTTTGATATTTAATGTTCACTAGCAAGACAAGTTTGACTTTACATCTATGTAGTAGACCAGAGCTTTTTTACACACATTTAGAAGAACTTCAGCTTTTTTTTTTGACTTGTTGCTGGTGCAGATCACAGGCATCAATTCGGTTCAATTTAACAAGCATTTATTAAATGCCTTCAATGTTGTCAGGCATAGTGCTAGGTGCTGGGGATAGAAAGAAAAATGAAATAGCCTCTGTTTTTGAGGGGTTTGCATTCTAGTGGGAATTATAATATGAAGATAGCTCTTGTAATTAGATTGTTAATTCTATTATCCAAGATGAGTATTAATTCTAAACTTAAAGTGAATTTCAACACACCTGCTGTTTTTGTGGGTTGTGATAAAGTAGCTCGAGCTGCCACACAATCCCTTTCTTATAAGCTTCAGAAATTGAAGCGGTTTTGTTGGATTTCCATTCTTTGAGGTATTTATTAGAGAGACAAAGAGCCAGGTGCCAAAGGAGTAGGATACAAGGAGGAAGACATGTTCCCTGTCCTCAAAGAGCAGATACTATAACATAGAGACATGTGCATAGGAGATAATGTGATAAAAACCAAATGAGTGCTCATTGGAAGGAAGGCTCATTTTAGACTATTATTAGAGAAAGAAAGATTTTTGAATGAAGTGGCAGATAAGATTTCAAAGATTTTTTTTAATTCTAAAGTTTTATGACAGATTTTTTGGGTTCATTTTTTTTTATTTCTTAGAAAAGGAGTTGCATGAGATAATCCCAATGATCCCTTCCATTTCTAATATTCTATCAATTAATCAACAAACATTTACTAAGTAAACTACTTTGTGCCAGGCATGGAACTAGTCAGTAAAGATAAAAATAAACTAACCAACCGATCAATCAACACGTGTTTATTAAGTGTTTATACATGCAAATGAGATGAACAGCAATATTGTAAAAATAACAACTTGGCCACTCATTACACAGTGGTCCATCACAACTCCAAAGGATGATGAAAAATGCTCTCCTCCTGCAGATAGAAAACTGATTGATTCAGAGTGTAGCATTTTTTTTTCTTTCCTTTCTTTCCTTTCCCTGGAATATGGTTAAAGCAGAAATGTGTTTTACATGGCCATTTGTATAATAGCTTTTGTGTTACCTTTTCTGTGCTCTGGGGAGCAGACAGAAGAAGGGAGACAGTTTGGAACTGAAAATTTAAATGCTGAAAAAATTGTCTATTACATATTTTGCAACAGAAATTCAGAACCATTAAAATACTTACTATGTGTCAGACACTTTACTAAGTATGGGATTGGAAATTTAAGCATAAAATATAGTCTTTGCCCTGAAGAAACTGAATAGATTAGAATATGGGCGAATGTAATCATGAAATAATTGACATATTCTATCCAGAGACATGTTTTTTGGATGAGAACATTGGTTTAATTACTGTTCTCAGAACTACAATTGGAAATGAAAGCATAGATGTAGAATTACCGAAAGAAAAGTATATGATCAAGAGCATACCTGAAATATTACTGTTCTGTAAGAAATGACCAACAGGATGATTTCAGAAAGGCCTGGAGAGACTTACGCGAACTCATGCTGAGTGAAATGAGCAGGACCAGGAGATCATTATATACTTCAACAACAATACTAGATGATGACCAGTTCTGATGGACCAGGCCATCCTCAGCAACGAGATCAACCAAATCATTTCCAATGGAGCAGTAATGAACTGAACCAGCTATGCCCAGAAAAAGAACTCTGGGAGATGACTAAAAACCATTACATTGAATTCCCAATCCCTATATTTATGCACACCTGCATTTTTGATTTCCTTCACAAGCTAATTGTACAGTATTTCAGAGTCTGATTCTTTTTGTACAGCAAAATAACGTTTTGGTCATGTATACTTATTGTGTATCTAATTTATATTTTAACATATTTAACATCTACTGGTCATCCTGCCATCTAGGGGAGGGGGTGGGGGGGTAAGAGGTGAAAAATTGGAACAAGAGGTTTGGCAATTGTTAATGCTGTAAAGTTACCCATGCATATATCCTGTAAATAAAAGGCTATTAAATTAAAAAAAAATAAAAAATAAAGTAAATTATAGATAAGACAAAAAAAAAAAAGAGCATACCTGATCCCAAGGCTTTCTCTGAAACAAAGGCACATCTTTTTAATACTAGTATTCTTTTGATTTTAAGGGGCTTTTGAGTCAAAGAAGCTGACAGTTTCTGAAAAACTGAAATTAACTACCATCCAAAGGGCGATAGTAGACATGAGCAGGCTGCTACATGTTATAAATAAAGTATCATGAAGGAGAAGTGCTATAAAGGAAATCATGCAGGAATGAAAAGAATGGACTTCTGTCATGATCAGAGTGAGGCATAAACAAATAAAAATCCCATGTCATGAAAATGGAAAAAATCAAGAGAGCCAGCCAACACAGAGGACTGATGATGAAGAATAGTATCAATTTTCTGTCAGAGAAGTGATGGATTAACTGTGCAGAATGAGATATTTTTGGAGATGAACATCATGAGAATTTGTATTTCTTGATTATGCATGTTATTCACAAGGTATTTCCCCCTCCAGTATATGGGAGGAGAAATGAGAAAATAAATGCTTGTTAACTGAAAATAAACATAAAATTATTTTTTAAAAAGCTCTCAGTTCATTGAGGGCTCTTTCCCCTGTCTCCACAACTGTGGTAAAATTATGAGAAGAGATGGATAAGAGATACATGGAATAGTCACATACAAATGGGTTACTTAACTATTTTTGCATGTCAGTCTCAAAGGGAAGCCATTAAGTTTATTTTTTTTTTGTTTTATTTTATTATTTTCTAATTCTTTTAAAATTATTTATTTAATATTTTCCCCTTTATTTAAAACAATTTTACATCTCTTTTTAAAACTTTGAGTTCCAGATTCTCTCCTTTATCCCAACACCAGCCCTGATTAAAAAATCACCTGTGAAGTTTTGCAAAACATTTACATAAAAGTCATGTTGTGAAAAAAACCATATATCTCTCACCCTAATAAAAAAAACCTTCAAGAAAAATAAGGTTAAAAGACAGAAAGAGAGAGAGAGAGAAAGAGAGAGAGAGAGAGAGAGAGAGAGAAAGAGAGAGAGAGAAAGAGAGAGAGAGTATGCTTCAATCTGTATTCAGACACAATCAGTTTTTTCTCTGGGTATGGATGGAATTTTTTTCATCATAAGTCCTTCAGAATAGTCATGGATTATTGCACTGCTGAGAATAGCAAAGTCACTTATAGCTGGTCATCCCAGTACATTGCTATTATTTTGTATATACTACATTTCATTTTTCTTAAGTTCATGGAGGACTTTCCAGGTTTTTTTCAGAGAGCATTCTCCTCATTCCCCATATTCCATGACAATCACATGCAACAATTTATTCAGTCATTCCCCAATTGATCCCCTCAGTTTCTAATTTTTGCCCTGAGGAAATAACTGCTACAACATTTTTGTACATATAGATCCTTTTTTTTTTTAAATGTTTAAATCTCTCTTGGTATTCATGCCTAGTAGTGGTACAGTTATGTCAAAGAGTATGCATGAATTTATAATATTTTGGGCATGGATAATATCTTTTGATCATTATTTATTTATTTATTATTTATTTTTATAATTATTATTTATTTTTATATAAATATATAAAATATATTTATTTTTATTATTTATTTATTTTTTATAAATTTGACTCAGTTCCCTCTATATTTGAGAAATAAGGCCTTATCAGAAAAAATTGACTCAAAATTCTCTTTATAATTACTATTGCTAATTGTATTTTATTCTATTCTCTTTCCTTTCTCTTTGTCCCTTCTCAAAAGTATTTTGCTACTGACCACTCCTTCTGCCAATGTGCCCTTTTGTCATTTTCCCCTTTTTCCATTTTCAATTCCCCCTCTATTTTTCTACATGCTAAGATAAATTTCTATATCCATATTGACTGTGAATGTTATTCACTCTTTGAGCCAATTCTAACAAGAGTAAGGTTTACTCACTCCCTCTTGGATATCTTTCAAGAGGTGATCAGTGGATTCTTTCAATTTCTATTTTACTCTCTTGTTCTAGAACATCAGGACAGTTTTCTTTGATTATTTCTTGAGATGATGTCCAGCTTTTATTTTGATCATAACTTTCAGAAAAACCAATAATTTTTAAATTATCTCTCCTGGATCTATTTTTCAGGTTAGTTGTGGTGAGATATTTCATAATTTTTCCTATTTTTTGGTTTTGCTTTATTAGTTCTTCATTTCTCATAAAGTCATTAGCTTCCAATTGCTCAATTCTAATTTTTTAAGGAATTATTTTCCTCAGTTTCCTTTTGTATCTCCTTTCTCAATTGGCCATTTTTTGCTTTTTAAGGCATTCTCCTCCTCTTTAACTTTTTGCATTTCCTTTTGCACCACTCTCAATTCTTTTCCTAATTTTTCCTCTATCTTACTTGTTTTGCAAAGTCCCTTTTAAGCTCTTCCATGGGCTGAGCCCAATTCTTATTATTTTTCTTGGAGGCTTTGGATATAGAATCTTTTGACTTTGTTATCTTCTCTGGGTATGTTTTTTGTCCTTCCTTGTCACCATAGTAACTTTCTATGGTGGAAACTTTTTTAGTTGTCTGGTCATTCTCCTAGCCTATTACGTGACTTTTAACTCTTTGTTAAAATAGGGATCTGTTTCCAGGGAGGGTGCATTGCCCATCCTTCTATGGACCTGATCACAAGCACTGTTTTTGCCCTGGAACTGTGAGGAGTGTCCCTGACCCACTGTAGTAGTAAGAACTCCTGTGCTAAAGCAACAGAGTGATATTTTGCTAATATTGTGGCCAAGTTAGGGCTGGGACTAAGGCGTGCTCACATGGTCAGTACTGAGATTATGTGCTAGATTCCCATCTTGTTTTCACAGATCTTTTCTGCTGTCCTTCTAGGTCCTCCTTGGTGTTCCTGGGCTGAAAGTCCAGAAGCCACCAGTCCTGCCCCTGATTCAGAGGTCCTGCTATGCTGAGGCTGGGGCTAGAGCTGGGGCCAGGGATGTACTGGCATGGCCTGCTCCAGGACTGCACACTATCCTCCCTCCCTGGTATCACAGACCTTTTCTGCTGAACTTCTAAGTTGTTTTCAGCTAGAAATGTTCTACTCCACTTTTGGAGTATTCTAATTATCTAAAATTTGTTTAGAGTCATTATTTAAAGGAATTTGGAACAGTTTGGGGGAAGGGTTGGGTGAGTTCCTAACTTTATTTTGCCATTGTAACACCATCTCCCTACTTCATTACTGTATTAGAGGGAATTATAAGTACATATATGTCAAAGTTCTATTATAGTAATTGAGAAAGCAAGCATAAGCATTTTTTTCCTGTTTTATGTGTGTGAATTATAGAAGGCTTTAGGGAAGCTGAAAACAATGATAAGTTGGATGGATTTACCACAAAAATATATTTCTAAACATTGTTCTATGGCAGTGGTCCTCAAACTTTTGTTCTCAATATCTTTATCCTATTAAAAATGATTGAAAATCTGTCCAAAGAGTTTTTGTTTATGTGGTTTATAGTTATAGATATTGATCACATTATAAATAGAAACTAATTATGAATTTGTAGACTCTGAAAGGATTTCAGAGATTCCCAGGATGCTCTGGACCAGACTTTGAGAACCACTGTTATGGTTTTGGTGATTTTATTTTATTTTGTAATTTCATTATCCATAGATAAATATTTAAGTTAAATATTTAGTTGACTGTATAGTTGAGGGGACAGATGCTATGCTTTATTAATACCCACAAAATGTGAAGAAAATGAGAGTCTCCCACTTCCTATCCCATATTGACTGTTTCTACTGTGATGGATTTGTGGAAGGATGTAATAAACACTGGTATAGGATAGGCCGGCATGGAGGCAATATGTACCACTTGAAGGAAAACTGACATTGATGAAATATAATGAATTCCATTCTTTAGAATATTTAACTATATAGGCAGTTAAATATTTAAGGTATAGGATTACCCATACATTTGCAAAATCAAAAGCTGACCCAACAATTTGTTTATAATCACAAGTCCTGAGCCAAAAATTTTCCTTATCTCCTGTTGAGAGAACTTTTAATTTTCTTGGATAGTTTGCCCATTAATCAACTAATATTTAATATATACCTCCTGAGTGCCAAGCCCTGGGCTATTCACTGTGACAAGCATGGAAAATATATGGAGTTTCCTTCTTTCAAGGTCTTAGAGAGACCTTTCCTCCCTTTCTCTTTTTCTCTTGAGACAAGTCTAGTTGAAGAGGATTGGAAGAATTCCCCTAGATTCATGAGGTTAAAAAAAGTTCCACTGATGATTCAGCAGGGGTCACTCTCTACTTAGAGTTAATTCTGCTTATTCCTAGTAGGACCTTGTCTTTGTCTTAGAATCACAGAATGTTGGAGCTAGAAGGGAACTTGAAAGGTCATCCAGTCTGACATTTTATACAAGGGGAAACTGAGATCCAGATAGAGGAAGTGATCTTCATTCCCATATAACTCGTTAAGGTTAGAGCAGATTCTAGAATCCAGCTCTTGTAATTAACTTATCCATCACCCTTTCCAATTTTGCATAAGAACAATATTTTTTCTTTTATCAAATCATCTATCAAATTTTATCAAATCATAGCATCTTAAAGGTGTCAAAAATCTTTAGACTCACCTGGACCAATTTCTTTATCTGATAGATGAAGTTGCTGAAGGCTTGAAGCAGTGTTATATAACTGAGGTCACCTATTCAGACAGAGATGTGAAATTAAGTAAACATTGGGTGGTAAAGAGAAGAAGCCCTTCTCTGAGAAGGAATGTGTGGGCAAGAAAAGGAGAGCCTCTTGGAATCCTTTACTCTTTACTTGTCTGGGAGAGGAGCTTGTAAGATTTGGAAATATTGGAGAATTTTGGACTTCTCATCTCCTCATGTCCGTATATTGTCTACCAAGATAGATGCTAACAGCAGTCTCTGTCCTGGGAGCAGGAAATAGACTGGATGCAATGAAGCAAGGTAGATTCATGGCTCCACAAGAAAGAAGCCACACCATTATTAGGAGACCTTCTTGAGTACCCCAAGGAAGAGAAGAAAAGACTTTCAGGATGCAGGAACTCTCCCTTTCGTGACTTGTGTTCTTTAAGCTGGAGCCCATTTTTCTTTGTACTTTGCATGTCCTTATGGGAAAGAATGTCACAAACTTTTTGGGGGGAGGGAAAGATGTTTGGACAATTATGATTATTTTACCACTTAGTAAAAAAAACCACCTTTTAAAAAACTGTTTGAGTTGGTTAATTTATTTGGGAGGGGGAAGCACACCAATGGGGACTTACAATATTACATACACATTAATGATCCTTAGAGCTACCCTTAGAACCTTAAGGGAAGGTAGTGATCAAGTCTGGGGACTCAATTTATCTATAGAATAAGAGTTGGGATATTTTCCTCACAGATGTTTTACATTTTACAAAATATAGTTTTTAGTAAATTGTATCTCCTAGAATAGTGGTTAGCCAATCGGAGTGTTGGAAGTTAGTATGTGATTGTTGTTGCTTTGGTGAAGGGGGAAAAAACCCCACAAATATTTGTAGGATGACCATGTTCCCTTCACTTAGACTAAAATAACATTCTGGTAAGACCAAATTAGTGAATTGGTTTGAAACAAGGGGAAACTCAGTCTGGGTTGATCTTTTTAGTTTTTATTTTTTGAAGATTTCATTAAGAAACCATTAGCTAACAGGAGAGCAGTTACATTGCCCTAATTATAGAAAAAGAAAATATTTGAGGTTGAATTAAAAACAACAATGAGCTCAGATGCACCTTATTGAATACTTAAAGTGTTAAATGTTTTCATTTAATCTTTACAATTACTTGCCAATTCTACTTTTATTCAATGGAATCTCAAAGAGTTTCCCTATGTTTTTGCCTTAGAAAATACTGAGGCTGAATGGACAGGAAATGCGAGCCAATATTCCAGACTCCATTATCATAATCATTGAGAAATGAGAGAGAATCAAGTTAGTCCATTGAAAGCTCCTCAATTGATAAAACTTGCTCGGGCAGTCGTAGCTCTTGGATAGATGGGAGTAACATCATCATCAATGAGACCATTTTGTTCCAGACATGCAACATAATTTACTTCTGAGTCTCAGTTGCATGGTCTTGATAAACACAGCAGAAGAGCCGTATTTAGCTGCTACCACAAACAATAATTAGCCACGGTGAGCAAGAGTAATATGTGTTAGGGATTCTACTGTTGCAATTCCGGCAGCTGATTATGCAAATAGGATGCAAATGCTAGAACAGGTGCTTTAGAAGGATGGGAAAGCTTGCTCAAAGATTGGCATCTTTGCAGAGGGATGACTAATATGTTTAAGATATGTATTACCAGTCTTTATTTTCCAAAATCAGTGAGGGAGGGCTTCCTCTGACTGCCCTTTCAGCAACATCTGCTAGAATGTCTACTTTACGTGAAAGTCTAAACAAATATTTGGCTATAGATTTTGCAGGCTGTTCAATCTTTTTTCCCCTCTCCTACTTTAGAATATAGTTCTTATGAAATTTAAGCACTTTTGCCATTCCTGCATTAAAAAGAACAATCTCTGTAGTTTAAAACTAACTTCATTAATGAATGTGATCCTCTATTCTAGGCTTCTTTTGGTCCCCTTCTCTATTTAACATTCCCTAGTAAAAACTGTTGAACATTAGTGTCTGAAATAATCTATTCTTATATATTTTTGAAAAAGTCCCTGTTCTGTTTACTCTTTAATAGTTTTACTTTATATTTTTCCAACCTATAAGCCCTCTAAGTCCTTTTGGAAGTCGATGGGCTATAAGACTTAAATGAACCATAATATTTTTGGAAGAAACTCTGGTCATCTAGAAAAAATAACAACAAAGTTCATATGGAAAAACAAAAGGTCAAGAATTTCAAGAGAATTAATGAAAAAAAAATCAAATGATGGTGGCTTAGCTGTACCAGATCTAAAATTATATTATAGAGCAGCAGTTACCAAAACTATTTGGTATTGGCTAAGGAATAGATTAGTTGATCAGTGGAATAGATTGGGTTCAAGGGATAAAACAGTCAACAAATATAGTCTTTTACAAACCCAAAGATCCCAGCTTTTGGGATAAGAACTTACTGTTTGATAAAAATTGCTGGGAAAATTGGAAACTAATATGGCAGAAACTAGGCATTGATCCATACTTAACGCCGTACACCAAGATAAGGTCAAAATGGGTTCATGACCTAGGCATAAAGAATAGAATTATAAATAAATTAGAGGAACACAGAATAGTTTACCTCTCAGACCTGTGGAAGGGAAGGTCTTTATGACCAAAGCAGAACTAGAGATCATTACTGATCACAAAATAGAAAATTTCGATTATACCAAACTGAAAAGTTTTGTACAAACAAAACTAATGCAGACAAGATTAGAAGGAAGCAATAAACTGGGAAAATATTTTTACAGTCAAGGTTCTGATAAAGGCCTCATTTCCAAAATATATAGAGAATTAACTCTAATTTATAAAAAATCAAGCCATTCTCCAATTGAAAAATGGTCAAAGGATATGAACAGACAATTCTCAGATGAAGAAATTGAAACTATTTCTAGTCATATGAAAAGATGCTCCAAGTCATTATTAATCAGAGAAATGCAAATTAAGACAACTCTAAGATACCACTACACACCTGTCAGATTGACTAAGATGACAGGAAAAAATAATGATGATTGTTGGAGGGGATGTGGGAAAACTGGGACATTAATTCATTGTTGATGGAGTTGTGAACGAATCCAACCATTTTGGAGAGTAGTTTGGATCTATGCTCAAAAAGTTATCAAACTGTGCATACCCTTTGATCCAGCAGTGTTACTACTGGGATTATATCCCAAAGAGATTATAAAGAAGGGAAAGGGACCTGTATGTGCACGAATGTTTGTGGCAGCCCTTTTTGTAGTGGCTAGAAACTGGAAACTGAATGGATGTCCATCAGTTGGAGAATGGCTGAATAAATTGTGGTATATGAAAATTATGGAATATTACTGTTCTGTAAGAAATGACCAACAGGATGATTTCAGAAAGGCCTGGAGGACTTACACGAACTGATGCTGAGTGAAATGAGCAGGACCAGGAGATCATTATATACTTCAACAACAATACTAGATGATGACCAGTTCTGATGGATCAGGCCATCCTCAGCAACGAGATCAACCAAATCATTTCTAATGGAGCAGTAATGAACTGAACTAGCTATACCAGAAAAAGAACTCTGGGAGATGACTAAAAACCATTACATTGAATTCCCAATCCCTATATTTATGCACACCTGCATTTTTGATTTCCTTCACAAGCTAATTGTACAATAATTCAGAGTCTGATTCTTTTTGTACAGCAAAATAATGTTTTGGTCATGTATACTTATTGTGTATCTAAGTTATATTTTAATATATTTAATATCTACTGGTCATCCTGCCATCTAGGGGAGGGGGTGGGGGGGTAAGAGGTGAAAAATTGGAACAAGAGGTTTGGCAATTGTTAATGCTGTAAAGTTACCCATGTATATATCCTGTAAATAAAAGGCTATTAAATTAAAAAAAAAAAAAAACCAAAAAAAAAAAAAAAAACTCTGGTCATTTGAAAAATATTGTAGCTAGGAGAGACTTAAAGAAGATGAACTGGAGAGCATAACTCAATCAGCATGTAGTCTATAGGGTAATCAAAATAGAAGTTAGACTCACCTTGGGCAAAACTGAGGGCAGCCAGAATGATTTTTGGGATCCCTTATTGCCCATGATATCCAAAGGCTTCCTGAATTAATGAATGAAAAAAGCATTTATTATATTCTTATTATGTACTAAGAACCATGATAAATGCTAGGTGAGTAAATAAAAAAATAAGATGATCTCTGTTTTGTAAGAGTTTATATTCTAATGGGGGAGCCAATCCACAAAGGACAATGGTACCAGGAAAGAGTAAGCTAATGGGTTGTTGACCTTCATTCTCCAAAAGGACCTCACTGTTAAGAGTCAAGCTTATGTCTGACTGTGGCTGATCAGGCCAATATAAGCTGGGGATGGTTTACCACAGGCCAGACACAAATAGAACAGGTGAACGTTTGACGTGGATTCTCTAATTTTGCACATCTCACATTTCTTCTGAGCTAACATTTCTATTTTGCTCTTAGAGCACAGCACCTTTTCTGATGAGAGCACACTATGCTAGACAGTTCTTGCCAGTGTCTCCCATGTCATACAATCAATTGCAAAGTTCTTGAGAGAGTTTGAGAATATCTTTCTATGACCTTTTCTAATCACTATGAGAGCATTTGCCCTGTGTAAGTTTTCCATAAGATACACTTTTTGGCATTGGAACAACATGGCCAGCCAATCAGAGTCACACTCTCTGCAGTAGTTTGAATGCTTGGCTATTTAATTTGAGAAAGATCTCAGTGTCTGGTACTTTATCTTGCCGGGTGAGCTTCAGAATCTTCCAAGATAATTCAAATGGAAGTGACTCAGTTTCCTGGCATGGCACTGGAATATGTGCAAGTATCCTGACTCAGATGAGCAAATGGAATGCTGTACACCAAATTTTTGAAAGCTGCTTATCCATTTCTGCTCCACTGTTACCAACTGTGTGGGTTCAATTTTTCTTCCAAACTGTTCCTGCTCAGAGAAACACTCTGTTGACATTGGGGAAGCTAGGTGGTGCAGTGGATAGAGCACCAGCCCTGAAGTCAAGAGGACCTGAATTCAAATCTAGTCTTAGACATTTAACATTTCCTAGCTGTGTGACCCTGGGCAAGTCACTTAACCCCAATTTCCTCATCAAAATAAATAAACAAAGTAATCTGTTGACATTAATTTTTCTGCATCTATTGAAATTATCATATAGTTTTTGTTGGTTTTGTTATTGATATAGTCAATTATGGTAATAGGTTTTGATTTTTTTTTTGATATTGAACCAATCCTGCATTACCGGTATAAATCACATGGTCATAGTGTAGTATCGTGTTATTAAGCTGATGTAATCTCTTCACTAATATTTTATTTAAAATTTTTGCATCAATATTTACTAGGGAGATTGGTCTGTAATTTTCTTTCTCTGGTTTGATTCTTCCTGGTTTAGGCATCAGTACCATTTTTATGTCATAGCAGGATTTAGGCAGGACTGATTTACCTGTTTTTCCAAATAGTTTACATAGTATTGGAATTAATTGTTTAAATGTTTTGTAGAATTCACTTTTGAATCCATTTGGCTCTGTAGGTTGTTTTCTTAGGAAGTTTATTAATGGCTTATTCAATTTATTTTTCCAAAATGAGACTATTTAAGTAATTTATTTCTTCTGTTAATCTGGGCAATTTATATTTTGTAAATGTTCATCCATTTCATTTAGATTATCGATTTGCTACCATAAAATTGGACAAAAAAGAAAATATTCTTCTGGTAGTCATTTTGTTTTGGGGCCACCATTTTTGCTGAATGTGAATATTTGGCTTGGAAAGGATTAGTATATGATCATCCAACACTCTGCCACACATTGTCTTCATCACTCTTGCATCTTGTCTTTCTCTTCTGCTTACAATCACAGATTTTACTAAGTGCTAATGTTTGCTGCAAGGATGCATGCATGAAACTTTAGTGTGTTTCGGTAAATGGCAAGGTAGTTTTGGTGATGAGATCACCAGATGCATAAGTTTTCAGTAATATTTCCAACTCCATTCCTCCCAACGACTCCTTGTCATGTTTAGTAATCTAAGTCTACTTGATCATTAAGGTAACTGAGAATTATAAATGTCCTCTTTTAGCACATTGATAAGTGAGGAAACAGGTCTTCATAAAATTTTTCTTTCACCTCGTCAGGGTTCATCATGGTGAAAGTGTAGACACTGATGATGGCATGGCATTTCTTAAACAATTAATTTATTTTTTTATTAAAGCTTTTTATTTATAAAATATATGCATGGATAATTTTTCAATATTGACCCTTGCAAAACTTTCTGTTCCAAATTTTTCCATCCTTCCTTTCACTCCTTCCCCTAGATGGCAGGTAGTCTAATAATACATGTTAAATATGTTATATGTTAAATCCAATATATGTATACATTTTTATATAATTATCTTGCTTCACAAGAAAAATCATGTAAAGAAGGAAAAAAAAACCTGAGAAAGAAAATAAACTGCAAGCCAAACATCAACAGGAAAAATGAAGATGCTATGTTGTGCTCCACACTCAGCCCCCACAGTCCTCTCTCTCAGTGTATATGGCTCTCTTCACCACTGAAGAACTGGAACTGGTTTGAATCATCTCATTCTTTCCTCCTCCACAGATCTGAGAGGTAAACTATCCTATGTTCTTCTAATTTATTTATAATCTCATTCTTTATGCCTAGATCATGAACTTATTTTGATCTTATCTTGGTGTATAGTGTTAAGCATGGATCAGTGCCTAGTTTCTGCCATTCTAATTCCAATATTCCCAGAAATGTTTGTCAAATAATGAATTCTTATCCCAATAGCTGGGGTTTTTGGATTTGTCAAACATTATATTACTATAATTATTGATTATTTTGTCCTGTGAACCTAACCTATTCCACTAATTAATGAATGTGTTTCTTATCCAGTACCAAATGGTTTTGAAGATAGCTGCTTTGTAAGTTTGCTTTTGATGACCACCTCCCTCAAACAGCCTTCCCCATTTAGCAGCCCTTTCCTTTTTTTTTTTAACTCCTTTCCCCTAATTCTTCTGTTTACCCTTCTATTAATCTTTCCCTTTCTTTTCCCACTTTCCCTCCTACTTCCCTGTAAGGTGAGACAAGTTTCTTTATGATACCAAATATGTCTGATATTCTCTCTTAGAGCCAAATCTAATGAGAGTAAGATTCACATAATGCTCATCTACCTCTCTTTTTTTTCTCAGTTATAATAGGTCTTCTTTGCCTCTTCGTGAGATGTAATTTCCCTTATTTTACCTCCTTTTCCCTCTTTTTTCCAGTATGTTCCCCTTTTTACCTCTAGTTTCTTTTTCATATTATCATAATAAAATCAAATTATATCCACATTCTCTAAGTATACCCATAACAGATATATAGTTCTCAAGAATTCTTTTCTTTTTACCTTTTTATGTTTCTCTTGAGTTCTGTATTTGGAGATCAAATTTTTTGTTCAGTTCTGGTTTTTTCATTAGAAATAGATGAAATTCACCTATATCATTGATTGTCCATCTTCTTCCTTGAAAGATAGTGACCATTTTAGCTGGATATGTTATTCTTGGCTGTAATCCCAGTTCCTTTGCTTTTTGGAATATCAGATTCTAGGCCCTTTAATCCTTTAAAGTGGAAGCTGCTAGAAACTGGGTAATCCTAACTATGGCTCCTCGGTATTTAAATTGTTTCTTTCTGGCTGCTTTCAAATTTAACCACGATATTCCTTGGGGATTCAATTTTTGAGTCTCTTTCAGGAGGTGATCAATGGATTCTTTTGATACCTTCTGATTCTAAAATATCTGGGCAGTTTTTCTTTTATGATTTTCTGTAAGATAATATCTAGGCTCTTTTTTTCATCATGACTTTCAGGAAGCCCAATAATCCTTAGATTGTCTCTCCTAAATCTGTTTCCCAGGTCATTTGTTTTTCCTAGGAGATTTTTCATTATTTTTTTGTTTTTGTTTGGCTGATTCTTGAAGTCTTATTGAGATTCATTCCCATTTGTTCAATTCTATTTTTTAGTGTATTATTTTCTTCAATTATCTTTTTTTAGCTCCTTTTGTATTTGGCCAATTGTATTTTTTTTGTTCATTGCATTCTTTTTCCATTTTTTCCATTCCTTCTTGCAATGATTTCATTTCACTTCTCCATTTTTCTTCTAATTTTCTTTTAAGATTCTTTACGCAATCTTCAAAGAAAGCCTTGTGAAATTGGGACCAGCTCATGTTTCCCTTTGGAGCTTCATCTGGAGTTGCTTTGCCTTTAGAAACCTCAGAATTTGAGATCTGTTTTTCTCTCTCTCCATAAAAATTGTCTATTGTGAGAGTTCTTTTTGTTTTTTGTTTTTATTCATTTTTTAAAGACTTGAGTTCTGTTCAATGCAAAGGAGCTGACAGCTGCTTTAATGGGGTAGTTCTGCTGATTGAATTCCAGTGCTGGGTAATGGTGGCTAGGTCCAACATTCTTCCAGGCTCAGGAATTTACAATTTGCCTTTAGTAGCAAATCTACCAAATCACCTGTTTGCAACCAGGACAGAGTAGCCTAAGAGGCTTACAGAAGGTTGCCCGGTGTGTGGATGCAGCAACACTCTAACTCCCCACCCTAGCTTCTTTTTTTTTTTTTATTTTTATTTTTTTTAATAGCCTTTTATTTACAGGATATATACATGGGTAACTTTACAGCATTAACAATTGCCAAACCTCTTGTTCCAATTTTTCACCTCTTCCCCCCCCCCCTCCCCTAGATGGCAGGATGACCAGTAGATTCCACCCTAGCTTCTTGACCCAGTCTCCCTCTGCTGCGGTCTGAATTCCACAGATTGTCCCCATGCCCGATTGAAACAAATCTGTTCTGAAATTCTTCCAAGGTAAATTCTTCTAGAAATGTGTTGTACTCCAAATATTTGTGGATTCTTTGACTTAAAAACCAGTTTAGAGGCTTAATCTGCTGTTGATTTCAGAGGTTAGAGTAGGTTACCTAGAGCCATGTCTGCTCTCCACCATCTTGCAATGGTATGGCATTTTCCTGCAAGTGGCACTCTCATTGTCATGAATTGATTGTCCACTTCTTTTGGTAGGCATACAAGTCTGTTGACAAGATTAATTTAGTTTTGTTTGCAAAATCTGCACTAGCTTCCTGACACTGCCCTTCACTGTGCCCCCCTCTAGAAAGATGTAAATTTAGCTCTGATTTCAGTAAGCTGGCCTTGTTTCACTGAGGTATTTTATTTGGATGTGGTATTGCTGAGTTCTCTTGCAGAAAATGCTGTTCATCTTTTGGGTCTGCTGGATTTTGTACTGTTTGTAAGTGTATGCAGATTCCATGTGCCAATGGTTAATGGAATCATCTTAGTAGAAGTTTGTGTCTCTTTTTTGTGTTTTGATCACAGGTAGGATCCCCACCTGCTGTGGGGATCAAGTGAGGGTTGATTAAGCACATGATTTGGGGCACCTTTTCTAGCTCCTTCCTCACACTAAGAGGTGAGCAGTGTGAGTTTCCACTAACCCTATAACCTGGGCTGTATGTCTACAGGGTTGTGACCACAGCTCCCAGTGTATCTGCAATATCAGTGCCTTGTTTTTATGGGACTTTGGGATAGGCAAAAATGGTAAAATTATGTGGGTGATATCTTTTGAGTTGTTTGCTAATTGCATTTAAGTGAGGCAGACATCACTGACCTTGCTCTTTTGCAGACTCACCATAATCCAGTGGCAGGACAGAGTCAAGGCAACTGGTTCTGACACAAGATGCAGTCAGTCACCTTGGCATCTTTGATGTTTAACCAAGATAATACAACTGCCTTCATGATTATTGGAACCAACTGTTCTTATTTGCCTGTTCTACCAGGGGAAGTCTTTACATGCATGGGGTAGATTCTCCCTAACCTACCAATGAGTATGAGACCCCTTTAGTCACCCTCAACTTGGTTTAGCCTGTCTGCCAAAATAGTTTACTAAGGATGTGGTCACTGTGATACTACAGCTTCTTGGAGCCACAAATGAGAGCTGGTGGATCAAGTGGACACTGAAGATGGAAAGCAGCCTGGAAAATAACTCAACAACCCTCATATCAGAGATACAAATCTTCCTTGAACATGCTCTATACTCTTAGGGGAAGTTACATGGATAATGAATGGTGCCTTAAAACCCATCTGACCCAAATTATTATTATTATAGAAATATTATTATAAATATTATTATAAATCATTATAGATATATTATAGATTGAAATTAAAGTTTAGTGACAGATTAATTAAAGTTTAGTGACTTGCTCATGGTAAAAATATGTGTAAATATGGACTTGTATCAAGACTTTCTGATTTGAAGACCAATAAGCTTTTGCATACACCATTGTTCCTCTTGTTCATAGGATAAATATTGTTTCTAAGTGAGCATCTACTTTAACCCTCTCATCCTAAAAATATTAGAAAATGGACATGCAAGCTACCATAAATTTTCCATGTGATTCCTGCTTCATCTTCTTCAGTAGAGTTCCATTTTCCATATTTGACAATTTTAGTGTTGGACACTTGGGGTAGATTTTCTTGCCCCTTATCTACAGTTTAAAGACTGGGGCCTTTTACGTAGAAGTGGTGGCAGTGGCCAGTAAGCATATGAACCATTCTGTTTGGGGTGGTTACTGATAATTTTCTGCAGGACTTAGGATTGTGTTTTCCATAGGAATACTTGAAGGGTTTGAGAAGAAGCTGAATTTGTCTTGTAATGATTGATTTACCTAAAAATTTAAATGATTCATGATTTACTTTGTGTGAAAACTCCTACTTCTCTCATTGATCATAGGATTATAGGAAAGAGAAAATAGACAATATTCGGAAGAAAGGCATCATAGCTACTAATGCACAAAGGTGATAGAGGACAAATCATTTTTTCTTTATTTTTTATTAAAATTTCTATTTACAAAACATATGCATGGGTAATTTTACAACACTGATTTTATTAGGAATGGTTCCAGTTTATCCCCATTACACATGGTGGTTCCTAATGGTTTTAAATAGATGCTACTAGCTATTTTAAAGAAAAGTCCATTTATTCCTATACTCTCTAGTGTTTTAATAGGAATGGCTGTTGGATTTTATCAAATGCGTTTTCTGCATCTATTGAGAGTCATATATTTTTTATTAATTTTTTATTGATATAGTCAATTATGCTAGTAGTTTTCCTAATATTGAACCAGCATTGCATCTCTGTTATAAATCCTACTTGATCATGGTGTAATATCCTGGGAATGATTTTCTGTAATCTCTTTGCTAATATTTAAGATTTTTGCATCAATATTCATTAGGGAGAATGATCTATAATATTCTTTCTCTGTTTTAATCCTATATGATTTAGATATTAGTACCATGTCTGTGTCATAAAAGGAATTGGTAGGAGTCCTTCATGCCCTCTTTTTTTCAAATAGTTTATATGTAGTGAAGTTAATTGTTCTTTAAATGTTTGGTAGAATTCACATGTAAATCCATTTGGCCCAGGAGATTTTTTCTTAAGGAACTGATTAATAGCTTGTTTTATTTCCTTTTCTAAAATGGGACTATTTAAGTAATTTATTTCCTCTTCTTTTAATCTGGGTAATCTGTATTTTGTAGGTATTCCTCCATTTCTCTTAGGTTATCAAATTTCTTGGCATAAAGTTGGGCAAAATAATTCCTAATTATTACTCTAATTTCCTCTTCATTGGTGGTTAAGTTCTCCCTTTTCATTTTTTAGACTAACAATTTGATTTTGCTCTTTTCTTTTTCTAATCAAATTAACTAAAGTTTGATCTATTTTGTTGTTTTTTTTCATAAAATCAACTCTTAGTTTTATTTATTAATTCAATAGTTTTTTTAACTTTCAATTTTATTAATCTCTCCTTTTATTTTTAGAATTCCAAGTTTAGCATTTGATTGGGGAGTTTTAATTTGCTCTTTTTCTAGTTTTTTTAGTTGAAAGCCCAATTAATTGATCTTTTCTTTCTCTATTTTATGCAAGTAAGCATCTAGAGAGATAAATTTCCCCTTATTACCACTTTGGCTGCACCTCACAAATTTTGGTATACTATCTCATTATTGTCATTCTCTTGGATGAAATTATTAATTGTATCTATGATTGCTGTTTTATCCATTCATTCTTTAGGATGGGATTATTTAGTTTCCAATTACTTTTGGTTATATTTTCCCCTGGCTTTTTATTGAATGTAATTTTAATTGCATTGTGATCTGAAAAAATGCATTTACTATTTCTGCCTTTTTGCATTTGATTTTGAGGCCTTTATGTCCTACTATGTGGTCAGTTTTTGTATATGTTCTATGAGTTGCTGAAAAGAAAGTGTACTTTTTGCCTCCACTCATTTTTTTCCAAAGAGTTATCATAACTTACTTTTAAAATTTTCTATTTACCTTTTTAACTTCTTTCTTATTTATTTTGTGGTTCTGCCTCCTAGAGGTTTTGCCTCCTAGAGGGCAAGTCATAAGGAAGGCACAGAAAACAATAAACATATTGAGTGGAGGGGATTTATATAATTAAAAATGGCAAGATATAATGATGATGGTAGACTCTGGAAAAACTTGAGTATTGGGCATAAGAAATCTTTGTAGGAGGGAGTAACAAGTATTTTTGAGCAAAGGATCAACTTGATTAGATGTCTACAAAAAGAAGATTATTTTGGTAATATTATAAATGATAAATTGAAGTTGGAAGAGATGAAAAACTTTTTATCTGTAGAACTTTAAAAAGTGGATTAAAATTTTTAGGAGGGAGTTGTGCTCTGTTTACTGGAGGTGTTTATACAAATATTGCATGGTCACTTGTCACATAGGTTGTATCTGGAGGAGTTTTTTTTTGGTGGAAGTATATGTTGGATGACTGCTGAAGGGTCTTCAAATCTGCAAATCAGAGATGGAGAGCTGAAATGGATTTCAGAAGCCATCTAGAATATATTCCTCATTGTACAATTGAAGGAAACTGAGGCATATGTAGGTTAAGTAAATTGCTCAAAATCTCCCAGGCTAATTTCAGATAATAGAGGCTTTTAAATGCTGAGATGAGAATTTTTTATTTTATCCTTAAGGCAATAGAGAAATAATGAAGTTTTCTTCCAGGAGAGCAACACAAGACACTGTGTATTGGGAGCAGTAACAACTGTCAAAAGGTGAAGTGGAGATAAAACAATTATCCTGTTAATTTGATCAGTAAAAACAGACAAACTGGAAAAGTTCAGTCCCAGAACAGTTATAGGGGTGAGACAGAGCACTCAAATTGCCGGTATTTCTCATAGATTTTCTGTCCAATTCTCCACTGCCACTGGTCATAGAATCTCCTTGCTGTCCTAGGTACTCCTTATTGGTGCCAATTAAAGGGACAGTTTTTTTCCAGGATACTGAGGGACCATTTATTATTCCATAGCACTCTCTTACTCTCTTAAAGAAGTAAGTTAGGCATTGGAGAGAATAAAATATATGTTGTCTTAAATTTTTTTTCTCTTCCCTCAATTCCCTAGCACTAAACAAATTATAAGATATTGAATAGCTCTCTCATGAATGATTTCAACTTTTCCTAAAAGTAAAGCTGGAATTTAAGATTTGTTCTTCAAATTAGATACATATGGGATTGAGGACATGTCTAAAATAAGGAACTCTATTACTAAAATTGATTTCAAATCTCAGCTTTCTGAAAAGCTTCTAAAAGCTTTTCCCAAGTCTACTTTTGAGGGGACCAATTTCTCTTAGATTACTCCTTGCATATCTACTCTATCACAATTTCTCTTGAAATTCTGTACATATTTGCAGGTGTGTTCCAATCCCATTTCTTCCAGAAAACTGGGATGAACCCCTAGAGGGACTCTCATTCTGAAATATGAAAACACATCCTTCTCTTCCCTCATATCCTTCATATGATACTTATCATACAACAGATCTTAACTGTTGTGTATGTGTATTATCTGCCAACTCTGTTTAAACAACTGGAGATCAGAAACAATGAATGTATTCATCTTCAAGTGTCCCAAGAAATGTAGCCCAAGTCTTTGTACATGTACATTATATAATATATATTTGTTGCTTAAATTGGGACTGAACAAACAAGAATAATTCATTTATTTAGGTAGATAAAAAGTTGATTTCTGATAGTTGATATATTCTGAGCTTCAAGGGACCTCAGAAATCAAGTTCACTTTTCTTCTTATTTTATACAAGAGCAAACAGAAGTTGAGGGAGGACATATGCTTTGCTCAAGTTTACACAGGTAATAAGTGTCAAAGGTAGGATTGGAATCCAACTTCTCTGACATCAAATTCAATGCCTTTCCATCTGAATATAATAATCATCCTGAGAACCTGCTCTCTTGATTGGTGACTCTCATGAAGAGATTCTTATTTTAGGAAGGGCCACAACAATGTTTTATTTTATTCATTCCTCTTTTTACTCTCCAAATTTCTTCTTTTTCTCATCTCTTATGTCTCTCATGCGTATTCCCTTTTAATTCTCCTTTATGTCTGCCTTCCCTTTTATACTCAAAATTTATTACAGTACTTAGTACAGTCAGAACTTTAACTCCCCTATCTTTCATATGCATCATGATAATAATAGTAACATGATATTTCAATATTTCCATTAGTTCACTATCTCACATATGTGGTCAATATAGTCATCCATCCATGATATCTTATCCTATGTGATTCTTTTCCCCTTGTGTTTCATATATATATATATATATTTCATAAAGGATCCATTATACTGGAAACCTTCCTCTACGTAAAGAATTTTTAACCAGGGGCATCTGCAATTTTTGTAAAAAAATAAAACAAATACAAATTATCACTGTTTTTCAATATAACTGCTTCCTTTAAAATCCTATGTATTTAATAATAATGATGATAACATTTAATTTTATATTACATTCTACTTTATATATTATATTTAATATTTATAAATGTTGATATTTAAGGTTTTTTACACATATTATCTTATTCTCAGAACTATCATAGGAGGCAAGTGCTTTTATTACCCATTTTATAACTGAAGAAACTGAGACTGAATGAAATTAAATGACTTGTCCATAGTCATCTGACTAGTAAGTATGAGATAGGATGTCTTCCAGACTTCAAATCCCAAACTCTAGTTATTGCATCAGCCAAGTGTTTCTGTGAAGTGTTTTGCAAATATTAAAATTATATATAAATGCTAGCTATTTTGTTTAATGAATTTAAAAGAAAAGGCATCCATAGGTTTCACCAGCCTTCCAAAGGAGACGATTACCTAAACATGGTTAAGAAAACATCTGCTTTGGATCTTCCAATATGTAGTGAATGGCAAAAATGGATTCAAACCCAAGTCTCCAACTTCAAATCTTATACTCTAAACCACCCTGTCATATACATTTCTACATAGGGCATTAAAATCTGAAAAATCAGAAATTAAATATTATGTTTCCAATATCATCACTAATAAAAATCGGTTACTATCAAAATGCTAGTGTTTTTTAACTGTATTTGTTCTTTCAGTTTTATTTCTAAATGATTTTGAGATGTTTATTTTTATTTAGACTTTGACACAACATACCTTTGCTAAATAAGTATGAAAATTTTTTACATTAAAGGTTTCTGACATGACTTTTAAAGAAGGATTTATTATTTAGTTTAGGGCATGAAGAGTAATAAATGAAATAACCAATGAATTATTTTGTTACTTTTATTGATTGAGAGGAGAATCTTTTGAGCTGTCCAAGGTCCTCAATTCATTTTGAATGGTTTAGGTAGCAGTGGTGGAGAGTGTTCTGGTGTGGTCCGACCTAAAGCTATCCATGGGGAACAGCTCCTTATCCTGGTCTTTTCAGAACCTTTCAAGTTGGTCACATTTCTTTTATTTTCTAACGATTTTTCTCTCTTGGGCTTTATATGTCTTTTTGTTCCATGATTCAGGAAGGAAAAGGATCTATAGTCCTTCAAGTGTAAATATAGCATCATAAATCTCCTCATTCATCTCTGCCTTTATCACTTTAGGAAATTATTCATTCTTCTTGCTGCCCAACAAAATTTCCCTTTAGATATCCCAATTCTTATTTCACAGACATCTCTCTTGGCACTAGGGTTGAAACTGGATGATGTGGCATTCCTCAGATGGATTCAGTCCTTTTCCCAAATAGTTCAAATGGGCAACTATCTCAATCCCTTTTCTTAAATTTTCTTCAGGGAACTCATACTATCTTACAGCAAGGTTTGCAAAGGGCAACTAAGTGGTTCAGTGGATAGATTACCAGGCCTGGAGTCAGGAAAACCTTAGTTCAAATTTGAACTCAGATACTAATTGGTATTGTGATTTTAGTCTAGTTTTCATCCTATTTGTCTCAAGTTTCCTTCTCTGTAAAATGGGCTGGAGAAAGGAATAGCAAATCACTCCAGTATCTTTGCCCAGAAAACCCCCAAATGGGGTCAGTCAGTTATGATTGAAACAATTGAACAAAACAAAAAACTTTGCAAAGTGCTTTACAAATATCATCTCATTTATCCTCACAACAACTTCAAAAGGTAGGTGCTATTATTATGTCCATTTTATAATAAAGGTAAATAAAATATCTTAAGTGATGTGCCCAGGTTCATATAACTAGTAAGTGTCTGAGGTAGGATTTGAACACTATCAACTGGGCCACATAGATATTAATTATATTGGAAATAGTACTAAATTTTGGTGTTTGCAATGAGATCAGTTCAATTTTTAAACTACAATGTGAGAGTTTTTCTTCATTATTTTGCTTCTGCCTTAGAAACATTCAACAAATCACAGGATTTTAGATTTGGGAAGAATATCAGTGGTCATCTAGTCCAATCTTCTCGCTGCCTCTCTGTCTGTCTCTCTGCCTGTCTCTCTTCCTCTCTCCCTCCTTCCCTTCTTTCCTCTCTCCTTCCCTCTCCTTCTTTTCCTTTCCTCCTTCCCCCTTCCTTTCCTTCCTTTTTTCCTACCATCTAGTTGCCCCCCAAATCCATTCTTAAAAGGAAATATCCCATATAATGTACTCTAGATAAAGACCTCCATTGAGGAGCACCCCCAGCTCTGGTGGCAGTTCATTCCACTTAGCAACAACCTGAATTGTCAGGGAGTTTTCTTGTTTTCAAACCTAGATTTGCTTCTTTGCAATCTATTGTTCGTGGTTCTGCCCTTAAGCTTCAGAACAAATTTAGTTGTTTCCTGTAGTGATATCTCCTCTTATGATGCCTATCATGTCCCTCTTTCCCCATCTTCTCTTTTCTAAACTAAACATTTTCAGTTCTTTCAAGCAAACTTCATATAATCAGGATTTGGTAAAAACTACTCTTTTACCAAACTGCTAGCTCTTCTCTGGAAATTCTCCAGCTTATCAATGTCTTTAATGTGCATTTATCTGTTTTTATTATATTACAGAAATGCTGTTTTATTCTATAAATTAAAAAGAAAATAAATTAAAATTCATAAAATTTTATAAAATAAATTATAAATTATGAAATTTATAAAAATAGTTCTAAAATTATAAATACAAATAAAGAAAATTTTAAAAATTGTGGTGAATCAGAACAAAGATCTACTCTAGATGAATTCCAACTAGGAGAGAAGATAAAGGGTCAAGCATCTCCTTAATCCCGGGATCTATCTCTGTGTTAATGCAACCTTCATTGACTTTGAAAATCAGAACATGTCTTTTTTCCTGGTTTTGCAGTACCTCTCTCATGACTATTCAAATGTTACTGATAGTGTTAGTAATCACAACTGCCAGTCTTTTTTAATTCCAGTTCTTTCAGTGCAAGGGAACACGGATTCATCAAAGGCTAAGGAGTACTCTCTTACTATCCCCTTACTTATCTTTGGTGTATCAGCTCTCTGTTGACCATTTTTCTTTTGTCAGTTGTCACCATAATTATCATCCTCCCCTGCAAAGAAGACAAGAAAATACAAATTGAGCATCTCTACCTGCTTATAATTAAGGGTTATCACCCTAATCTTTATCTCATTGTTAAATTTCTTAATTAGTTTTGGAGTGACAGACCATTTTTGTATGTTTCTAGCTTGATTTGTTTTTTTTTTTTTTTTTTTTTTTACAGAACTTTCAAATTCATTTCCCCAATGCCAATAACAATAACTCTTTAGCTTTATGTAGGGTTTTAAGATTGCAATGTGCAACATATATTTTACTTCACCAAATCCTCATCCCTACAATAATTTTCATTTTGTGAATGAGAAAACTGAAGTCAATAAGGTTAAGTGATAGACCCAGGATCACATACCTGGTTATGTACCTGAAATGGGATTCCAATCCAGGTCCAAAAACACTTTAAATCCACAACACCCTCTAACCAGTTTCTTAAATTGTGGTTTGCAGCCACATATGGGATCTCATAACTGAATGTATTGTGAAATGATGGTTTGTTTTCAGTAAATGTTTGATTTATATGCCCATTTTATATATCTATATGCCTGGGATCATATAAAAATTTCCTGGGCAAAAAGGAGTCATGAGTGGAAAAAGTTTAAGAAGCCTTCATTTAAACCACTTCATGATAGTGTACTATCATGCATTTCAACAAGTTTAAGCCACCTAAAGAGGTTTTGGTGAAGACAGAGGTGTTGCTGTCCTTTCCATCACAGCATCATTTGTGGAACATGAAACTTACAGAAATTTTAAATACTGAATTGCATTTTTGTGTGTGCAAAGTCTTTCTATGGCCATTGGTGTTCATTGGATGGTAACACATCTTCCTCTCTCATCAGATTTTTTTCTTGGCAGGCTGAACTGATTTAGTGATTTTTTGGGACTTTTTATTCTTCATCATTTCCATTTTGACTCAGTCTTCACTCAAAACAAATTGTTCCAGTGCCTATGGGGTTTGCAAGGAAAAAGAAAGAAAGAAAAAAACAAAGGAAGGAAGGAAGAGAAAGGAAGGAAAGAAGAAATAAGAGAATGAATAGAAGAAGCAAAAGAAGGAAGGAAAAACACACTTTATAGAAAATTTCCAAATTTTAGGCTAATAGAGCATGGGGAGCTCCAGAGAATTCCATTTAGCAAAGAATTTCTCCTTCATTAATCAAAGCCCCTAAGAAATTCAAATGGTCTGACCCTTGTTTTTGCCTTCTTTCCCTCTCTCACCCACGAGACTAATGTGTTAACAAGCAGGGAAATAAGCCAGGCAAGATATAAAAGGAACAGTGTGCTTCTGTGGGAGCAATTCCTTAGGTGTGGAACAGATAGTCTGGAACAGAGCTTGCTCCAAGTAATACTATACTTAAGTATTAAGGAATTAATCATATTTCCTGGACAGAGAGTTTCCTTCTTTTCACTAGTCTCAAGTGAAATTGTCTTTTTTCTCCCTTCTTTTCAATGAGTGGTCCAAAATGTCACTGTTTCCTTGGCCAAAAGCCTTGGCATAAATGAATGGGTTCCATTTCCTTTTACCACAGAAAAAGCAAAACCAAAAACAAATATTTGTACCCCCTGATCTCTGGAACTAATTTTTTTTAAAAGGACAGAAGGCTTTCATGTGGTCAAGGGCCATACAAGTTTTTACCAAATTGTGTGATTTTTATAGCCCCCATGGAGCTCTATCTATAATTGAGAAAAGCAACATGATATAATGGGAGAAATCTTGGATTTGGAAACCCAAAGAGTCTTTTCATTCCTGCTCATTTTATAAATTAGAAAATGGAGGCTCTTAGGGATTCAAAGATTTGCCCATGGTCACAGAGTTAGGAAGAAGTGAAATTCCAACTCACTTTCTTTGATGAGTCAAGGTGCTTTGCCTTCTATAATATGTTGCTTCTGGACTACAAAATGCAGCGTATGGCTCGATGACCTCTACCTTTCAATCCCAAATCCTGACTTTTGAAGAGTGAACAACAAATGATATGGTGCTTTGGAATGATTTGTTTTCAATAAGCTTTCTGAAGATATAGTATAGAAGAAATGGAAACTAAGTTAGCAGTTAACTAGATGCTTTTTTTTCTCACTCTGGTTTTCCAGAGTGATGGTAGATGAGAAGGGATTTGCTAGAAGAGCAATTTTGCCTCTTGGATTCCAAAGCTATGGTTTGGAGCCTGTACTTAGTGGGTGTGCGCAGTTGGTGGTAATTTACTATGTTGTGAGTCTCCACTTGTTTTGGGCTCATTTTGTTGCTTCTGGACCAGCAGGTTGTCTGGATGGATGATAAACCATCTCTGATATGGTTTACAGCACATGAGCCAATGGGTTGGAGAACAGAATAAAGTAACACATTCATTTAATCTTTTAGCAATATCTCCATGTTAAAAGAATGTTTTATTGATATGTATTTATTATTATTTTTTGTATCATAGTTATTTACTAGTACTCTTTTCTCCCATCCAGTAGAACCTCTTCTTGCAGCAAAGAAAAATAGTTGTCACAATAACGTCATTTGACAGTGCATATAATATTTCATAGGTTTAAGGCCATCACCTATGGTAAGAAAGTAGATTATTTCATCACTATTCCTCTACTAATCATTTTTAAACAAAATTATGATGAGCAAGTGAGATAAAAACTTCATAGACTCATAGAGGTAGAAGAGATCTCATAAGTCATTTAGGGTATCTTCCTTATTTTATAGATTAAGGAAATGGAAGTTAAATGGTTTGCCCCAGGTCACTCAGGTAGCCACATTTGGAGGTTTTTGGTTTTTTTTTTTTTTTTTTTTTGACCAAGAGATTAGAGAGGTTTTTCACTTCTTTCTCCGGCTCATTTTACTGAGGAAACTAAGGCACATGGTTAAGTGATTTGCCCAAAGTCACACATCTAGTAAGTATCTGAGGCTAGATTTGAACTCAGCAAGAAGAATCTTCCTGATTCTAGGCCCAGCACTGTGGTATCGTTTGTCAGATATTATCCCTGTTCTCTAGATGAAGAAACTAGGGCTCATAAAAGTCAAGTTACTTGGTTAGACTTCACAGATCAAGTAAGTATCATACATGGAATTTGAATCCTGGTCTCTCCTGGCTTCTAGTCTAATATGATTTCTCACTCATTATATCATGATGATCATTTCAACATTTTGAAAATTTCTACTTTCTCCTTTTAATGAACTATTTCAAAACTTCTCTAGGTTCAGGCTCATGACCTAGTGCTTGAAGGAACAAAACAAGAATATCACATTTCTTATTGACTTAAGTACTTAAAGCAGGTACCAGTTGACTTCATATTCTAGTCCAGTCCAATCCAACAAACATTTATTAGTACCTGCATTGGGGAAAGGTCTTCTCCTAGTGCTGGAGATACAAAGATGCTATGAAATAGCTCCTATTCTTTCTAGAAGCTTATCCTTTATTAGAGCAAGAGTAAGAGATGTAAACAGATGAGTTTACTTGATAGTTTGATGAGCAAGTAAATACTATCAATAAAGGTGCTTAAAAAGGCTTCCTGTAGGAGAAGCTAAGCCTTGAAGGAATTGTGGGATTTTAATAGGCAGAGGTGAGGAGATCGTACTTTCCAGATATGGGGGAAGAGCCTATACAAAGGCATGGAGGTCAGAGAAGAAACAGTGAACTCTGGGAACAGTAAAATAAGTAAGTTTTGTTGGAGCTTAAAGGGAAAGGAAATATGTAGTCTAGCACCAAATCATAAAAGTCTTTAACAATAAATCAGAATTTTTCATTTTATAACAGAAGCAATTGGGAGTCATTAAAATTCTGGAGAGAGAACATGAAAAGACTTCTTTTTTAGGGATATTATTATGGCAGCCACATGAAGAATGATCGGAGAGGGGAGAGACTAAAAATAATTAGTATAATATCTATTGTAATAGGTATTGCTAGTAACCTAAAATATGGAGTATAAATATTTCAAAATCAGTCGATCAATCAATTGCTGATAATCATTTAGCAATCATTTGCTAAATAATCATTTAATTGCCTACTATGTGCCACACACTCCATCTGCTAAGGCATGGTAAAACAAAAGGGAAAAAAAAGTGAAATAGACCCTACCCTCAATAAGAGTTTATTCTAATAAGGTTACACAGCTAAAATGAACAAAATTTAGAAACTAATTGAATATTGAAAGGTTCATAATCTAAGATGATCCTGAGGTTCTGAAAGTAGAAAAATTACTTTTAATATGAAATAAAACATTACTTAAAATGAAGCTGTATCATTTCTTTATTGTATTTTCACCAACTTACCAGTTAGATAATTAGCAGAGATGGGGAAGAGGGACATTGTTTTAGTTATGATGATAAGAATAATAGTAGTATTAAAACTAATATTTATATAGAATTTATTATGTGCTAGATATTGTGCTAAACAATAATAATTATTCCATTTGATTCTCTAACTGTCTTGGGAGGTAGGTGTATCATTATCATCTCCATTTTACATATGAGGAACCTGAAGCAAACAGAATTTGCTTGCCTGGGTCCACAAAGCTAATAAGTTTTTGGCACTGGATTTGAACTCAAGTTCTTCTGACCCCCAGCTTAGCAATCATCTTGTTATTTAACACTACCCAGTCCCTTGGGATGAATGTCTGTCAGCATCCCTCGACTCCACAGTATGATGCAATATTTATTGTCATGGTTTCTTCCTCATCAGTATCCTTTTGATCTCTGCACCATGTGTTTTGGGTTCCAAGTTTATGTGAATATTGAAGACTCCCTTTTATGGCCATTGTTACGTCCGTGTTCTATGTAACTTTGGTTTCTTCATCCTTCCTACCTTGTAATAGACCATAATCTTCCAGAGGGAAAGGACCATTTCTTGCTTTAGTATTTGTAACCCAGCACACACAGAGTAAAGATTGGACCTGGGGAAATCCTACATAAGGAAACTTCCTCTTCCAGTTCAAGTTGTTGCCTTATCTATAACTTACAGCCTCAGAAAATTGTTGATGATACTTATGTTAATTGATTTTCCTTGGGCAACACAGCCCAGATTTGTCAGGGGCAACACTCGAACCAAGATTTTCTGGACTTTGAGGCCAGCTTTCTCTTCATGGGACCATAGTACTTTGCACATTGTAGGTGCTTAATAAATTCTTGTTATATTCAATTGAATCCCATAGACTTTTCCCTGATATTCAGAAAGACTGTCTGTAGAGTTAAAAGATTATAATTTCAGAAGCCATGGAAGACAGCCTCATGATGTGCCTGACAGGCTGGACATAGAGACTTACAATCTGCACTCTCGCTCTCTCTCGCTCTGTTTCCCTCTCTCTCCTTCTCTCTCCCTCTCTCTCCCTCTCTTCTCTCTCTCTTCTCTCTCCTCTCTCTCCCTTCCCCCCTTTCTCTTCTCTCTCTGTGTCTATGTCTGTCTCTCTCCTTTTTTCCTTCTTTCCCCCTCTTCTCTCTCTTCTCTGTTTCTCTTTGTCTGTCTCTATCTTAGTACCTTGTATCTCTGCTTCTCATTCAGTCTCTTTGTCTCTAAGCTTCTTTCTCTTTCTCTCTGTCTCTGTCTTTCTCTGTCTCTCTTCCTTTTTTTCTTTGTCTCTCTTTTTCTCTCTGTTTCTTTCTCTCTGTTTTTCTTTTTTTTCTGTCTCTCAGTTTCTCTCTCTCGGTGTCTCTGTATCTGTGTCTCTGTCTCTCTTCTTTTCTCCCTCTCTCCCCCTCTTCTCTCTCTTCTCTCTTTCTCTTTGTCTGTCTGTCTCTACCTTAGTACCTTGTCTTTCTGTTTCTCATTCAGTCTCTTTGTCTCTAAGCTTCTTTCTCTGTCTCTCTGTCTCTGTCTTTCTCTGCCTCTCTTCCTTTTTTCTTTGACTGTCTTTCTTTTTCTCTCTATTTCTTTTTTTTTGTCTCTTTCTCTTTGTTTTTCTTTTTTCTGTCTCTCAGTTTCTCTCTCTCAGTGTCTCTGTATCTGTGTCTTTGTCTCTCTCCTTTTATCCCCCTCCCCCCCTCTTCTCTCTCCTCTCTGTCTTTGTCTGCCTATCTCTATCTTAGTACCTTGTCTCTCTGTTTCTCATTCAGTCTTTTTGTTTCTAAGCTTCTTTTTCTGTCTCTGTCTTTGTCTTTCTCTGTCTCTCTTCCTTTTCTCGTTTTCTTTGACTGTCTCTCTCTCTCTGTTTCTCTTTCTTTGTCTCTCTCTCTGTCTCTGTGTTTTTCTTTTTTCTGTCTCTCAGTTTCTCTCTCTCATTGTCTCTGTGTCTCTGTCTCTCATTTCTTTTCCATTATACCTTTCCTCTGACTCCTCTGAGCTCTGACATTATCATTGAGGGTGAGGAGAATGAGAAAGAAGAAAAATGTCAGGAAGGTGCTGTAATGCTGCTGCCAATTGCCAGCCACTAGAACTGTATTCCACCCCAACCCCCAACTGGAAATTATGGGCTGCCTTTTCATGGCATCTGGTAGAGTTAGGGCAGTCTGCTTTCCACATAGATGGGCAACCTTGGCATTTTCCTCTGCTTGCTCTTACATCTGTCTCCCTTGATGTCCCAGAACTAAACAAACCAGATGAGTGATGACGTACTGTATTTTCCTTAACTATGGGAGAGGTCAGCAGAGTATCACTCTTCCTGACAATATTCTCCATACAGGACTGCAGAGTTACACAAAGCAAAGCAGGAGTGAGTAAAGAGCTACATTTATCTGGGTGGTGCCAAGGGACAAGGATATCACTCTCACTGGAGGGTGTGTGTGTAGTGTGTGTGTGTGTGTGTGTGTGTGTGTGTGTGTGTGAGAGAGAGAGAGAGAGATTGATTTGCAGAGATACATGGCAGACAATTGAATCTAGATTTGAATCCATGGTTTCTGAATCCTTACCTCCCTTTGAGGCTTAATGTCACTGCCACATCCTATTAGAAGCTTTTCCTAATTTCTCCCTCTCGTTTCAGCTCTGATCCTTTTTGAAATTACTTTAATGCTGGATGTATGATTTGAACCCTTGTCTTCCTAACTCTATCTCAGATAATGAGTAGTGGTAGGACCTTCAACAAGTCAATTAATCTTTCTGAGACCTCAGTTTCTTGGTCTGTAAAGTAGAGATAATAATAGCATTTAAAAAATGGGGATATTGTGAAGCTCAACTAAGATAACACGGGAAAGCACTTTGCAACCCTAAAAGCAATATATAAATGATATCATCATCATCCTGACTTACTAATATATGTTATCTTTGTAATTTTAAGCTATCATGGGGTTTTGATCACAAAAATTACATGATCTCAGAACTGAGAAGGATATCAGGGACATATAGTATAACCTCACCCTAGCCAAGAATCTCTTTTATAGTTTTCAAATCTTCTAGTGAGAATACAACCTCTAACCTCCCAGGGCATCCAATTCCATTTGGGATAACTCAGTATTAAGATTTTTTTCCCTGAAATCAAGCCTGTATCTCTGAAATGTGAGTTTTTATTCTTCCCTCTAGAACCAAGCAGAAAAAAATTCTAATATATCTTTTACATGAGAGCTATTCAAATAACTGAATCAGTCATGTTCTCCTGAAATCTTCCAGTTGAACATCCCCACGTTCTTAAAACAACTTTTGTATGGCATAATCGCAAGGTCTTGTCATCCTGGAGCTTTCCACTTTATACATACATATCTGTCTGTCTGTAATCTGTGTCTGTCTGTCTATCTGCCTGTCCATCTGCTTATCTCTCATCTATCTATCTAACCTTTCTATCTTTCATCTCTTATCTGTCTAATCTATCTATCTTTTTATCTCTTATCTTTCATCTATCTATCTAATCTTGTATCCTTTTAGAATATAAAGATTGTTTCATTTACTGTACTTAAATTCCCAACCCCATGTCTGGCATATAAGAGGTGCTTATTAAATGCTTGTTTGTCAAGCCTCTTTTATCATAATATGACCTCTTTGAGGATAGAGTCATTATTTTTCTCTTCTGTTTGTATCTCTTAAGATTGACGCAGTGCTTGGCACATAGTAAGCACTTAAAAATTTTTGTTGACCTGATAAAATGAATGCCCAAGATGAAATTCGAACCCAGGACTTTCCGACATTAAATGTAGTACTTTATCTATTGTGCCATGTCTTTTGGCCCCAAATGTCACTCACAGCTGGGCTATAGGATCTGAATCCCTCCACTCCATCATTTCTTCAGAAAAGTCAGAGCTGTGTCCAGATGGGAAGTAGCTAGCTATGTGTAACCAGGAGCTTCTAGGGCCTCCCAGGAGAGAGCTAACTAAAACATAACGTTCTGCTCCTTCCTCAAAGCCGAAGGCTAAAGTCCTTCATTTAGCTGACTGGGGAGCTGAGGAGCTGCTGTTGGAATTTCAGAGTTGTTGATGGGTATTTTAACAAGCTTTCCAGCTGGACTCTATGTAGCACAATAACATTAATCAGTGAGCTCCAGAAAGGTTTTGGCCCCAGGTGACAACTAATCAAGGCCTTTTCTTTGCCAGTAGAAACCCGTTCCTATTGGCAGCTTATTATGACTAGAAAACCTGAAGTTGGTGATGTATTCAAAGGGCCAATTGTTGGGTTTTTGGCATAAATTTTTGAAGATTTACTAAGACTGTGCCATGAAGAGATGAGTGAGAACTTTGCGCCTCCATATTGTCTGTTTCTACTATGGTTAAGACCAAACTTTCTTTCTTTCTCTTTTATTTATTAAAGCTTTTGATTTATAAAATATATGGATGGGTAATTTTTCAACACTGACATTTGCAAAGCCTTTTGTTCCAAATTATCCTCTCCTTCCCCCTACCCCATCCCTTAGATGACAGGTAGTCCAATAAATGTTAAATATGTTACAGTATATGTTAAATCCAAAATATGTATACATATTTATACAGTTATCTTGCTGCACAAGAAAAATCGGATCAAGAAAGAAGGAAAAAACTGAGGAGAAAAAATGCAAGCAAACAACAATAGAAAAAGTGAGAATACTATCCTGTGGTCCACACTCAGCTCCCACAGTCCTCTCTTTGGGTGTAGCTGACTCTCTTCATCACTGAACAACTGGAATTGATTTGAATCATCTCATTGTTGAAGAGAGCCACGTCCATCAGAATTGATCATTGTATAATTTTGTTGTTGCCGTGTACAACGATCTTCTCATTTCACTTGGCATCAGTTCATGTAAGTCTCTTCAGGCCTCTCTGAAATCATTCTGTTGGTCATTTCTTACAGAACAATAATAGTCCATAACATTCATATACCACAATTTATCAGCCATTCTCCAATTGAGGGACATCCACTCAGTTTCCAATTTCTTGCCACTAAAAAAATGCCACAAATATTTTTGCACCTGTGGGTCCCTTTCCCTCCTTTAAGATCTTTTTGGGATATAGGACCAAACTTTCAAAGTTTTAAAAGAGCAACTCAGTAGATAAGATATGTCAACAAAAGTGGAATTAGTTTGGAGGGTTCCCTGAAGTTGGATGAATAATTATTTCATTGGGAGAGAATTCCTAAATCAATCAAGAAGCTTAAAAAAAACCCCCTTATTGTGGGCTAGGTGTTTTTGATTTTGAAAATTCAAAGACAACATCCAAACAGTATATAAAATGTAAGCCCTCAAGAATTTTCATTTTCTCAAGATGCCTTAGGGTATCTTTCTAAAAGACTCAATTTCATAAATTATGTAAAGTAAGTCAAGTTGACAATTATTTATTATAGCACTCACTATGTGCCAAAGAGTTTGTAAATCTTAAATTGCTCTATAAATTCTAACTATTGTTGTCCTTGTTATTTACAATTTAGAATTAGATAATCATATCTTGAAAGAGAGAAAAGGCATTATAGGTCATCTAGTAAAATTATTTTAAGGATGAGGAAATTCAGATCTAGAGACTTTGTCACTTACCCAAAGTCATCAGTTGCCAAGGATCAGAATTCACTTGTAGTCTTCTAATTCTCCACTATATCTCTTATTTCTTTTATTCTTATGGATTTTAAAAATAGAAAGCATTTGCATGTTATATATGCAATATGAAGATAATTTTATTCATCCTCTTTTTTCCTTTGAATAAGATTATAAAAACACTTAAGTAACTATCTCATGATTGTATCCCCTATTTCTTGTTCAGTAATTTCAATTGTATCCAGCTTTATGTGACAGCATTTGGGGTTTACTTGGCAAAGATACTGGAATGATTTGCTATTTCCTTCTCTAGCTCATTTTACAGATGAAGGACTGAGGCAAATTGGGTTAAGTGACTTGTTTAGGGTGACGCAGTTTAGTAAGCATTTGAGACTGGATTTGAACTCAAGAAGATGATTCTGCCTGAATCCAAGTTTAGTGCTCTAACCATTGTGATCCCTTACTGCCCTCATTTGTTATACACATATTATGATGGGAATTTCCTTTGAGCATTTGTTGGACTACACTCTCAAATCTGTGATTCTAAGATTTAAACCCTTTCATTACCATTGGTTAATGGTCTCAAAAAATCTTACAGCAATATGCTCTGAGTCTACTTTTCTCTGTGTCTCTTATGGGCTGTCTTGAAAGCTCTGTCTCTTAGAATTTCTAATTTCCTTCAAAGTTCATCCTATATTTGGCAGAAAGTCTTTCCTGATTCCCCAACTGCTACCCTATTTGCTAGTAATTAACTTCCTATCTACCAAATAAATGTATTAGTTTTGTATGAATATATGTATTATTTGTGTGGGTGTGTGGGTGTGTGTGTGTGTTTGTATGTGACTTTCTCTGACGGAATGAACAGATGAGAACAATTTGTTCCGACAGTCACAAAGCTGGTCACAGTATGAACTGTGCTCAGTTAGAGCTTGGTCAGACTTAGAAGACACACTTCAAGGACTTTGGTTTTGCCACTGGATTTTGATGACTTAGCAAGAGAATGTGAGGTTGATGGCTTTGTATAACTTTCCCTCACTTAAATCCAGTTCATGATCAGGTAAAAACATCACCTCATGATGTCATTGATCATATTCAAAAATGGATCCAAATCCATCCAAATATAATAGATATCTCACAAATGAGATAATCGGCTAATGATGGAGTGGCTAGAGCTCTGAACCTGGAGCCAGGAGGATGTTTATTCAAATACAACTCCAGACACTTACTTACTGTGTGATCACAGGGAAATCACTTAAATTCTGTTTACCTCAATTTTCTCAAATATAAAATGGGATCACTTGCCTCTCAAAACTGTTGTGATAATCAAATGAAATAATATTCATGAGGTGATATGGGCAGTACCTGATATATGGCAGGCCATTAATAAATGCTTGTTTCCTTCCTTTGTTAATTGATTTCTTTGTGCTTTATCCAATTTTTTCTTTTCATTTTCCAAACTGGATCATTAAGGCACAGGGAGGTTCTCTCATACTAATAATGGCAGAAAAGTAAAAATGCATGCTCTAAAACTCTCTATTTGGGAATCTTTCCAGGAGATAACAAAGTAAGAAATGTTGATTGTTGGCCATGTAGTCCAACTCATACCTGGAAGTGGAAATCCCACTCCTGGCCTAAATTACTAGGATAAAAATAAAGAGCATCTAATAGAAAGCTAATTTTGAGTATGCTCCCAAATATCAAAAACTTGGTTTTAAAGTAGGAGAAGCTAAGCATCATAGGATTATAGTAGGAAGGGCTCTTAGAAATAATAGAATCCAACCCCCTTATTTCATAGATGGGAAAACTAAGGAATCCAGAAAGGTATGAATGTCACACAGGTTGGAAGTTGCAAAGCTTGGATTGGTACCCAGGTCCTCTGGCTCTACATCTAGCATTTTCCCTCCATTGTAACACTTAGGTAGAAAATGAATAGAGAAAAACTTAATTCTCTACTCTCAATTTCTTTTAGCTTTCTATTAAATTCAGCCTTATGATTATTACTAAGACATGAAATGGATAGATCTGGATGAACTTAGTGGAAGTATAATGAAGAAACTGGTTATTTTTTCTTTGACTTTTCTCATTCTGGTTATAGCTCAAAAACTTCAAAGGAAATGTTTCTGTCTTATTACTTCCAGCTAAATGGAGGAATGGGGAATGCTGTTGAGAAGACAAAAGGAAATGGGATGAGCTGTTAGAGCCTGAGAAAATAAGCAAGTAATTACTGCCTTTGCTCAGTGGGAGGACTAACCTTAATGATGTATCGCAGGCTAAATTCAATAGCAAGGAATCAAACTAGATCAGACTTCACCAGAGTTCCTTTCCAAGGAAAGTTTAGATTTGAATGGGGTTCTGCAGTTTTTAATCTCATGGGGTTATATTGGGAATGTTTCCTCTCTATAGAAAAAACAATGATAATAACAACAACTTACAGTTTCATATTCACTTTAGAGATGATGTAGCATTTTACATCTCATTTGGCTAACTACAACCTTGTAAAATAGGCTCGTGTGAGCGTTGTTGTACCATTCTATAAATGAGGAATCAGGTTTAGGGAGATAAAATGGTCTCTATCTTCACTGGGCCTCGCTTTCCCCATTTAGAAAATGAAAGCATTGTATTGGATACCTTCTGAGGTTGCTTCCAGTTCTAAATCTATGTCCATAAGCTTGAAGTTCACATGATAAGTCTGTGGCAGAATCGGGACTCAAATTTTGCAGATCCAGAGCGGACCTTTGAGATCATCTCGCCCAATCCAATTATTTAAAGTTGAAGAAAGAGACCTGGAGAGGGGAAATGATTTTCTTGAGATCACACAGTACATCAATAACAGGCCAAGGATCAAAGGCAGGTTTTAGACTCCAAGGTCCAGCGTTCTTCTTGATACATTGGACTCAATTGCATTTTTTAGCTGCTACATCTCTAATTTTCCTGGTGATTAAAGTAGAGCCAGTTAATGAGCTTGGGGGCATTGTGCCTCAGTGGCTGAATGAAGCTATGAGCCTAATCCTAGTTCTGCTAGTAACTTTCAGTGTAACCATGAACAAGTTGTTCAAGTCATTCGATCTTTGAGAACCGAGGATGGGGGAGCTGCATGTTCAGCTACCATGACAACATCTCTCTATACCTGGGAAAAGTCTCAGTTAGTTTTGTTCTCCAAGCAGGTATACACAGTGGTGGAAAGGAGGTAGGGGGTGTAGACAGGGAATTTATTGTTCCAACCCTCTGGCCCTACCGATATACATAGGATTTAATGGTAAGAATCAGAATTCTCAGAGTAGGGAATTTCCATTCCCTCTACTAATTATAGCTGAATACAGAGAAAGTGATTGCTGAGGTATTTTAAGGTCTTCAGTACCCAATGTCCTTATTCATTTCCTTCTGAAATTTGGCTAGAGGAAAAAAAAACAGTAACTTACAATAAAAAAGAATGGCACGATACAAATAAATATTTTAGAATACCAATCATGGCAACTCGAGGGGGGAATTTAATATATTATAAAAGAACATCAACTCTCTTGATCAGCTTTACAAAAGGATGTGTTAAGTGGACAAGCCTAAGCAATTAGTATGTTTCAGACACTGTGCTGATACAGACCAAATGATAGCCTATCTCTGCCCTTAAGGAATTTACATTCTTCCCTCCTGTCCATTTATATAGCATTTTATTTCCCCTCAGTTATATTTACAAACAATTCTTAACATTAGTTTTTAAACTTTGAGTTCCAGATTCTCTCTCTTCCTTCTTCCCTACCTTCCCTCACAGAGAAGGCAAGCAATCCAATATAGGTTATACATATGTAGTCATGCAAAACATTTCCATAATAGTCATATTGTGAAAGAAAATCTAGATGAAAAAGAAAAAACCTCAAGAAAAATTTAAAAAGTTAAAAATATATTCTTCAATCTGTATTCAGATACCATCAGTTCTTTGGGCACTAATAGAATCTTTCATTATAAGTCCTTCAGAGTTACCTTGGATCATTGTTTGCAAAGGATGACTAAGTCATTCATAGTTGATCGTCTTACAATATTGCTATTACTTTGTACACGGTGTATTTCACATTGCATCAGATCATGGAAGTCTTTCCAGGTTTTTTTTCTCTGAAAGTATCCTCCTCCTCATTTCTTATAGCATAGTATATCACAATTTGTTCAGCCATTTCCCAATTGATGGGCATCCCCTCAGTTTCCAATTATTTGCCCACAGAAACGATCTGCTCTAAATATTTTTGTATATGTAGATTCTTTTCCTTTTTAAAAAAATCCCTTTTGGTGTATAGACAGTAATGGTATTGCCAGGTCAAATGGTGTGTGTGGTTTTATGGCCCTTTGGGCATGGTTTCATATTGCTCTACAGAATAGTTGAATTAGGTCACTATTCCATAAACAATGAGTTAATGTTTCATTTTCCCCAACTCCTCCAATATTTGTTATTTTTCCTTTTCTGTCCTATTAGTCAATGTAATAGGTATGAGGTAGTACCTCAGTGTACTTTTAACTTGCATTTCTTCTATTAATAGTGAGAATACTTTTTAAAAATATGGCTATAGTTTAATATGGCTTTGGTTATTTCTTCTGAAAACTGTATCTTTTGATCATTTGTCATTGGAAAATGGCTCTTATTTTTATAAATTTGACTCAGCTCTCTATATGTTTGAGAAACGAGGCTTTTATCAGAAAAACTTGCTTCAAAATTTTCTTCCTAGTTATATTGCTAACTGTATTCCTCCCTCACTCCCTTCTATGTTATGGGCCAAAACTCTAAACTTGAAATAAGGATTCTTACCAGGTGCTAAGTCAGTGGAATTGATAGAGACAATGGTTATCTAGTTTAGCATGGTTCAGTATGATAGATTTAATCTTACAACAAAAAATGGTTTCCTAATGATTGGTTTATACTCAGTATAGAGCATATAAGCAAGGAGCATCAGTCAGGATTGATTTGGAGAGATTCAGAGGGCAGAGAAGATAGGTGGGAGCTCAAGCTCTCGGAACCAAGGAGAGAGAGAGACCCCTAAGAAAGCTAACGGGGCCCCAGTAAAGGAGACAAAACTTTGGAAGAGATAATAAAGGATTTGGACTTTAACCCCTGGCTACCGTGTGGTGATTACTGAACTGAAACAAAGGCTGCTCCCAGAGACCCCAAGGAAACCGAACAAGAGAACTTTATACTTCTCTGTTCTCTCTCTTCTTTCATCCTGTCCCTCCTGAAGAGCTTTGTTTCTGATTAACCCCTCCTCCAATCTGTCCTCCCTTCTATAATCCCCCTTTCTTTTCTCCTCATTTCCATCTTACTTTTCTAGAGGACAAGATAGATTTCTCTACCCAATGGGGTGTGTATATTTTGTGTTATCCTGACTGTGATTCCATGATACTTGAATAGTTTCTTTCTGGCTGCTTGCAATATTTTCTCCTTGAACTGGGGGCTCTGGAATTTGGCTCTCATATTCCTTTGAGTTTTCATTTTGGGATTTCTTTCAGGATGTGATGGATAACTTTTTTCAATTCTATTTTTCCTTCTGATTCCAGAATATCAGAGTTTTCCTGGATAATTTCTTAAAATATGACATCTTTTAAATTTTATTTATATATAACATACAAAATATAAATACACATGTTTATAAGCTCTTTTTTATTGTAGTTTTCAAGTAGTCAACAACTTTAAAATGATCTCTCTTGGACCTATTTTTTAAGTTAGTTATTTTTTCCAACGTGATATTTCAAGTTATCTTCTATTTTTTTCATTATTTTGGTTTTGTTTTAGTTTCTTGATTTCTCATAAAGTCATTAGCTTACATTTGTTGAATTCTAATTTTTAAGAAATTATTATCTTTTTTTCAGTGATCTTTGTACCTCCTTTTTCATTTGGCCAGTTCTGCTTTTTAAAGCATACTTCTCCTCATTGGCTTTTTGTGTTTCCTTTACTATTTAAGAGTCTGTTTCTTAAGGTATTATTTTCATTAATATATTTTTGTGACTCCCTGTTCTTTATTATTTTCTTGTATCAAGCTCATTTATCTTCCTAATTTTCCTCTGCTTATCTTACTTAATTTTCAAAATCCTTTTTGAGCTCTTCCATAACCTGAGATCAATTCATATTTTTCTTTGATGCTTTGGATGTACAAGCTTTGACTTTGCCATCTACTTCTGTGTATGTGTTTTGATTTTCCACATAACCATAGTAACTTTCTATGGTCAAAAAATTTTCCTATTGTTTGATCATTTTCCCAGCCTATTTTTTGGGCTTTTATCTCTTTGTTAAAGTGGAGCTCTGTTTCTAGGATGAAGAGTATTTTGTCCTAAGCTTCAGGGATTTTGTGTGGCTTTTTCCAGAGATCCTTCTAAGGACCTGTACATTTTCAGTTCATCCAAAGTTGTATGATCCAAGAAAGGTGTTTACTACTTTCTTGACCTGTGCTCTCATCTATGAGTGTCCACAAGCACTCTTTTATGCCCTGCACCTATGAAGAGAGTGCCTCCTTTTCTGTGGCTACAAATGCTGGTGTGCTAGTTTCTTTTTTTGCCCTGGGACTGCCATTCAGGACTGGGACCCAGATATGCATATGGGCAAAACAACCGAGTCTCACCTCAGTGCTAGAAAAGAGACCTCTGCAATCTCCTGATTGTTTGTTCAATCCCTTTATCACTTGTGGGCTGAGAGCCCCAGAAGCTGCCACTGCTACTGCCTTTTCCTGGTTTGTGGGGGGCCTGGTTTATATTGGAGTGTATCTCATTCTGGTGCAACAGACCTTTTCTGCTGACCTTTTAAGTTGTCTTGGGCTAGAAAAATATTTGCCTTTGTCATTTTGTGGGTTCTGGAACTCTAAAATTTTTTGGAATCATTATTTAAAAGTATTTAGAGGAAGGTATTTGGGGAAGAACACAGTTGACAATCTTTACCATCTTGGCTGGACCTCAAGCTTATATTCTAATGGGGAAAGAACATGTCAAAGAGAATTGGAGAGAGAAAATGGGGGCAAAGTTACTTGTTTAGGAGCATGATAGAGAAGTCTATCTCCAGGAATGGAGTGGGAAGAGGACTGAAGGAGTGAGCATAGCTAGTTTTGGTACTTCCTCAAAATGGAGATTCTGGGAACAATTCACCAATCAGAAGAGGGTGCTGCAGGGGTACCGTATGTACTGCCGTGGGTGTTATTCTAGGATCTGATGGGTGCTAAGAAAATAAGATTATCTCAAGAAATTCTCTAGAGTTCTATGATGACTTCATGATGGCATAGTTATTCACATCAGAATTGACAGTATTTTCTTCTCTGATTCTTAATAGGATGAAGTGAAGGACTCTGTCTCTACCTCTTGCTTTTCTCTTCCCCTCTCCATTTCTACTTTCTTTTTTCTTCTTCTCTTTCTCTTTACTGATTGTTCTCTCTTTTTCTTTTCTTTCTTTCCAGTTTTCTTCACCATGGTAAAAGACAAAACAGGGGATGAGTTGTTCAATATGTTTCCAGGATTTGGGGAAGATCTTTCATTTTGTCAATGAACATCACAGGTAGTCTTTGGGTAACTATCAAGCAACTGTGTATGTGAGTGACTTCCATTCTGAGTGCTTAAATGAGAAGAAATAGACTTATTGAATGTCAGAAGTAGAAGCAATCTTAACCTTTCAGTATATTGGATAGAGCACTGAGTCCATAGTTAGAAAGACATGAGTTCAAATATAGCCTCAGGCAAATTGTGCATTGTGGTCCATGTGACCACGTGCAAATCATTTAAAACCTGTCTGCTTCAGTTTCCTCAGCAATAAAATGGGGATAATAACACCAACTCATGAATTGTGAGAATCAAATGAAATAATATTGGTAAAGTGCTTGATATAGTGGCTTATGGCAGGTGCTTAATAAATGTTTACTCCATTTCATTCCAACTCCATTTCACAGGTGAATAAAGTGAGCCTTATAGAATCACAATCTGTAAAATGGAAGTAATTTCAAAGTTTTTCTAAGTCTAACTGATACCTCAACAAGAATCCCTTCTCAACCAAAAATGGTCTTCCTTTTTTTTTTTTTTTTTTTTTTTTTTTTTTTAAGACTTCTAGTGACGGGGAGAACTCATTACTTTCTGGGGCAGTTCTATTTTTGACAGCTCCAATTGTCAGGTATTTCTTCCTTGCATCAAGCCTACATTTTCCTTTATGATCTACTTCTTGCTCTTTGTTCTTCCTTCTGTGGCCAAGTAGAGCAATTCTGAATTCCTTGCCACATCACAATCCTTTGAATGCTCGAAGACTGCTATCCTGTCTCCACAGAGTTTTCTTTTTTTTGTAGGTAAAACATCCTAGTTCCTTCAGCATACTCTTATATAATATATTCTTAAGGCCCTCCATCAGAGCAGAGTTTATGGGTGAAAAGTAAGACTGGGAGACTGAACCAAGTACTGAATTTTACAAGCATGGAGGAACAACACCTTGGAAGCTATGTTCAACTGCAATTAAGAACTAACCAAAGTCCAGATCATGGAGTTACAGATTTAGAGCTGGGAGAGAACTTAGATAACATTTTCCAACCCTTCATTTTACATATGAGGAAATTGAGACCCACAGTGGTGTTTAGTGGGAGCACCAAGGTTTGAATCTATTTTCCCTCTCTCCAAATCTTGTCCCTCATGTACTTCATCATTACTTAAGTTCAGTGTTCCCTACAATCCTGTCATCAGACCTCTTCTCTTTCTATATCTTAACCATTCTACACCTTACAGGTTTGCTAAGTCCTACAACTATCATAATCACCTCCATGAATATAATTCCTAAATTTTTAAATGTCTGTCCCTGATCTCTTTCCTGAGTTTCAAAATATATGTAAAACATTGCCATCTGGATGGTTCACTAGCACTTTGATTTTTAATCTACTTAATATTCTGATTCCTCCCCCCTATATTTTATCCCATTATTTGTCCTAGTGTTAACCTTTCTCAGAATCCCATGTTCAAAACTTGTGTCATTATCATCTTTTTATTCTTTCGTATTTCCCAACTTAAATCTGATATCTTATGGATTCATTTGAAAGTTTTATCTAACCCATTCATAGCTGCCTATTCTCCAGTACACAAGTCCATGTCCTCCCATAAATTCATCTCAAGAGGTAAATCTAATGTGCTGAAGGCCTAATTTTTCTTTCACAATTCTTCATAACCTGCCCTTTCCTATCTTTCTTATCTTCTTATAAATTATTCCTTGACAATCACTCTATGGTCCAGTCATACATGGTTTACTTGCTGTTCTTCACATATGTTCCTCCAAACTTTGTATCTTTGTACCTGATGCTCCCATTCCTAGAATACACTCTTTCCTCATCTTTGCCTCTTGAAATTCCTGGTTTCCTTCAAGATTTAAATGAAGTGGCACCTTTCCTCGTCCCTCCAGGAGCTAGTACCTTCCCATTCAAGGTTACCTTGTGTTTACTTTGTATGTTTTTTAAAACTATACCTATAATTGCATATGCTATTTTCCCTGTTGGAATCTAAGCTTCATGAAGCAGGAGTAATTTTACACTGGACTTTGTGATCCCAGGACTTTGCATAGTGACTAGAACATCATCAGTATAAGGATAGGGACTAAATTTGTGATTTCATTTGGTATAGAGGATTGCTGGATGAGGAAATTACTTCAATCTATGTTGGTCAGAAACTTTCCTGAAATTTATGGCCTTGGAGTATTATCCAGAGAAGTGAGAAATTAAATGATTTACCCATGATGTCTTAACCAGAATGTCAGAAACAATATTTGAATCCCAGTTTTCCTGATTCTGAGATTGATTTTCTATTCATTCCAACATGCTGCCTTTTATATAATTAGGAAGAGACTGAGCCTGTGATTTCATTGGTATAGTGAATTCCCACATGAGCAACTTCTCTCTAGCAACACAGGTACCTGCTTTGCTATTTAAAATCTTAAGAGTTAGCTGGGGAGATGAGAGAACCAATGATTTTTCCCAGCATCACCTAGATAGCACATATCAGAAGCAGGATTTGAACCAGGTTTACCTGACTTTAAAGTTGATGCTCTGCCTTTCTTGAGTTCTGGCTTTTGTAAATGTTTATTGATTCATTGTTGAGAATGAATCCCTCCTGGAAGGGAGGGCCTGGTAATTTTCTGTTCAGTGGATCTGATTACTTATTATTTGGGGCAATAAAAAAGCATTCTCTAGCACCTTCCTAATTACCACCCAACACAATAGAACTTTCTCCCCTAAGACCTGCTCTACCTTCTCTGAACAGACCCCAGTCTTCCTTGTATTGTGGCTTTCAAAGTAGATTTTGAATCCACGTGGGTCAACAACTTTGATATTTAGCAGTGGTTCTGAGCTGATAATGGAAATATTTCATTTCACATTTAGGTCAACTTGACTCTGTTGATATTTCAACTTACTGTACAAGATTGAATTGAGGGACAAAGGAAAGGGGGGATACACACAACAGGGGGTGGGTGAAGGGGAAATAAGAGGAATCCAGAGAGGCTTTTAAAAGCTCCAGGCTATAGAAATGGCCAGGGGCCTCAGCTGGCTGAAAAACACAAAACATGTGAATGAGGGCCTCGATGAAAAATTCATGTCAAGCAAAGAAAAGTCTGAATAGGACAATAAGATCCACGTCTCCAGTAATGACAGGCCAAGGGAAGGGGAAGACAATGTGCCTAGAACATTTGTTGGGGAGTCCCACTCTGCCACTAAGACTGGGCAAAGTAAGAAAGCCAGTCCCCAAGAGCTGATTTCCTTCCCTGAGATCTGCTTCAGTGGCAGCTATGGCTCCTGTGCTTTGTTTCCAGAGAACAGAAAGTTATTGGCTTATTGCTCCTTGAACTGATGATGCTAATATTTGTGTCTAGGAAGCCTCTGTGGTGAGTGGTCTAACAGAACTCTGGACCTGGTATCAGAAAGCCTCCATGGTTCAAATCTGGCTTTATTCACTTACGAGCTTTGAGATCTCAGGAAAAACCATTGAACCTCTGTTTCTTAGCTTCCTCATGTGTAAAATGAGTCCCTTGATTTTTGAGGGCTTCCAAGATTGCTCTTGGCTCTAAATTTCTAAGTGTAAAATCAAAAAGCTTGATGATGCCATTTTTCTGATCATACATCAGACATTACCTCTATGGGCCTTGGTTTTCATTTTTATACCACAAATTAACAAGCATTTATTAAATACTTGCTATATGCCAGATACTGTTCTAGATGTTGGTGATAATTATAAAAAATGACAGAATTTCTATTCACTATATATATTTAATATATTCTATATTCTTTTTTTAAATAATGTTTTTTATTTTCAAAACACATGTATAGCCTTCAATATTTACCCTTGTGAAACTCTGTGTTCCAATTTTTTCCCTCTTTTCACTCCACCCCCTTCCCCAGATGGCAAGCAATCCAATATATATTAAAATGTGCAATTCTTCTACATAAATTCCACAATTATCATGCTGCACAAGAAAAATTGGACCAAAAAAGGAAAAAAAATGAGAAAGAAAACGAAATGCAAGCAAACAACAAAAAGAGTGAAACTACTATATTGTAATTCACACTCTGTCCCCACTTTGGTGGGTGCGATGGCTCTCTCTATCACAAGACCACAGGAACTGGCCTGAATCACCTCCCAGATGTAAAGAGCTACACCCACCAGAATCGATCATATAATCTTCTTGTTGCTGTGTACAATATTCTCTTAGTTCTAGGGAACATACATTCTAATGATAAAGACAGAAATGGAGTCGGAGTCAGTAATCCCTGAGATTCCTCCAGTTCTTAACATTGGATTGTGGTGCTCATAATCAGCGTTCTCCTTCCAATGTTTAAAGCAAGGGTCTCTTCAATGACTTACACTGTCTCATAAAGTTCAGGAGGGATAACAGAAAAATAAGCACTAATTAAGCACCTACCATATGTCAGGTAAGTACTCTACTAAACACTTTACAGGAGGGAATAGAGATGTCACAATGGCAGGGAGAAAAAAAGACATAGTAAGAGAAGGAGCGATGTGAGCATACAGCTTTTCTCTGACCTCTCATAGTTCCTGTTAACTGCTGGGCTTAGATAACATGCCTGATGACAGGTAGAAACATAACTAAAAACAGCTGAAGAATATGACTCCAACTCTCCTGGAAAATGAGAAAAAAGCAAATGTCTTTATTTTAAAAATCTGCAAATTATAGGCTAGTGACCTTGATTTTGAATCCTGGCAAAATTCTAGAGTATTATTGAAGTGATAGTGTTCTGGGTTGTGACTGATTCAAGCCAATCCCTTGGTATTTTGGGTTTAGGTTCAATGCTGAAATAATATAAGACGCTTATAGAACATTCAAAATGTAGGAAAAAAGGTTTACTTAGCCATAGAAGGAGAATTCAACCAGAATAGGCATTGAGAACCCCCTTACCCCCCTTTTTTCTAAGGCAATTAGGGTTAACCCCCTTATCCCCCCTTTTTTTTCTGAGGCAATTAGGGTTAAATGACTTGCCTAGGGTCACACAGCTAGGAAGTAGTGTCTGAGGCCAGATTTGAACTCGGGTCCTCTTGACTTCAGGGCTAGTACTTTATCCGCTATACTAATTAGCTGCCCCGAGAACTCCTCTTTTTCATTTAGCTCAACAAAACTCCCATTACAATCCATGAAGAAACAAACATCTGATCTCTCCCATCCCTCCTTATGATTACTTTATGCCCAGGTGCTGAGGAAGAGGTATCAGTAATTTGATTCCTTAACCCCCTGGGTCAACCAAATATTGAGAGATGTTTCAATATATTTTAGGGAGAGAGTAGCATAATGCACTGTATGTGAGAGTAAGAAGATAGAAATGTAGATATCAGAATTTATTGAGAATCATCCTAGCCTCATCATGAACACTAACACTAACTATATTTCATTAAAGATCTGGCTCAGAGTTAGGAACATAAGTTTAAATCCTATCTATGACAAACACTCTCTATTAATCCATTGATATTCTAGGCACCTTTCTAAGACTTCAAATTATTAAGCAGTTATCTCTTCATCCCTGCTAAAAGGAGATCCTTTTATTAAAAGTAGTATTTATTTTAACATTTTTAAAAAATGAGTTCTAAATTATCTTCTCTCTAGTATCTTTCCCACCTATTGAGAAGGCGAGTAATATGACATCAATTATGCATATGAAATCACACAAAACATTTTCATAGGTTCAATTTCTCTGTCTTCAATCTCTCTACAAAAACAAGCTGAACTTTTTTTTTTTAAACCAGAGGAATGGTGTGGAAATAGTATCTCTGTTTTAGCTTGACATTCAGCAGTCTCGTGATTTTCTTGTGGATATAATGGGAAAATGGGGTCTAGATTATTGTATACTTAAGTGAATTCAGAACTGTTTGAAGGACCAGATTTTAAAAAAATGATCATTAATGGGTCTAATATCCATTTATACAGTGCTGTCTAGTGGAAGGACACAGATAACTTTCTGTGTATCATTGTCATTCATCATTTTTATTGGCAACTTAAAAGTATGGATCATGAGTTTATAAAATCTTCAAATGAATTAAGTTCAGAGGCATGGTGAGGCAGAGTCATCATGGAAAATGATCTTGATAGGCTAGAATAATGGGTCAAATCTATTAAGATAAAATTTATAGAAGAACAATTTTTTATAATTGGGTTAAGAAAAAAAATCAGCATTAGAAAAATAGATGGGGGGAATGTATTAGATGCCTAACGATTAGCTAGAAAACTCTGGGGGTTTTAGTGAACAGGAAGCTAAATATAGGTCAAGTATGTGACATATATCAATACTTTGATAAATTATTTAATTAATATAACTCTCCTCCATGAAGATGACAGTTCATTAAGATCTTCCTATTCGATATTATTCTTTTGTCTTCCTAGAACTCTTTCAGAAGAGAGTCACCCAACATGCTAGAAGCCTTCATCTAGTGTATTTAATTATTTCCTGGGCACCAGGATAGTACTTAACACTGTTCAACTATTCTCTATTGCTCTTCACACTCACTTGACCTATCACCTTTTCTGATCATAAGTTGCCTTAATGATATCTCTTCCTCCATTGCTTCTTCAGGAGTGATTTTTGACTATATTCAGTAACCAAATTATACTCAGAATGCCTATTTGTTGTCTATAGAATCACCCATAATTGTGATTCTTTAATGAACATGTTTTCCATCATTCAGAGTCAAAAAGTAACAATGAAAGAATGGTAGCATTAAAAAGAAAAGGTTGTTTTGTTGGAAAGCAGTTTGGGATAGTGAAAGTACTTATGTAGGTTTCTGAATGCAATCTAATCCATGTGATATGGCAGCCAAAAAAGCTAACTTGCTTGGGCTGAATTAATAAAAGTACAATGTCCAGAAAAATAGCAAAATTTGATATAGTGCTTTAAGGTTTACATTATACTTTCCTAACAAGAACCATAGAATTACAGAAAGAGGCTTAGGGGAATCTAATATCTCTTTTGTCATATTGGGAAACTGAGGCACAGAGAAGTCAAGTGACTTGTTTATGCTCTAATAATCAGTAAGTATTGAGGCAGTATTTGAATTTAATTCATCCTGATTCCCAGTCCAGTGCTTTATCCCTTGCTGCTTCTAAAATGTCTGATTTTATTGTGCTAGGAACTCCTAAATGAGAAAAAAAATTCCTTCTGTCACTAATTCTTTTGAGTAGGTAGATAGTCTCATTTTACCATGCCTTGGTAAAGCATTGTTTTAAAGTATAGAAGCCATATTAGAGACTGAAAAACTGAAGTGTGTCCCCATGAGGGTAAAAGAAACGTGAAACTCTACCGATTGGATAATGGTTGCAGGAACTGATAATGTTTCTCCCTGGAGAGGACCATAGGCAGGATATACTGGCTGTCTTCAGGGACCTAACAGGCTAGGAAGAAGTCACATTTGTTTTACTTCATTCATCAGAGCACAAGCGATGGGTAGTCTTTGCATTCTCGATAATGAAAGGCTATTCAACAACTAGAACTACTGAAACTGGAAGAAGCTATCTCACAAAATGGTAGATTCTTTACCCCTGGAGTTCTTCAAGAAGAGGCTGGATGGCCAACTCTGCATAGAACAGAGCTATTTCTCCTGAAATCTGGGGTGGATTCAGCAGCCTCCGAGGTCCATTTCTCCTCTGAAAATCTCTAAGAATGTCCAGGATGGGAGATCACTGGGCTACTCAACATAGCTATTTTTTCCTTTAGCTGCCCTCTTTTTCATTCCTGTCCACTTCTGGAAAGCAGTGGCAAGGTCCTGTGGTAGGTCCAAAGCTCCTGTGTCAGAGAATATACAGGGCTTATCTACAGTTTTAATATTCTATTATTCCTATGTAATGTACTGGGGAGGGGAAAAGGCAAATTACAACTTCTCTGAGCTCAGGTAGCACCGTAAGAATGAAAGAATGAAAAAAAATTAAGTATTTATTATTATATGCCAAACATTTTATTATGCCTCAAGGCTATAATTATAAATGCATATAATCTCTTCCCTCTAGAGCTTACACTGTAATAGGGAGAAACAACAAAAATAGGAGTAGTAATGGTTTAGAAAGTTATAGAAATGATGAGTAGAGCCCCAGATAGTAGATTTACACATTGGGATTTGCCTCAGTGGACCCATCTTTGTTGTGTTGACCATAACAAATGTGCTGCCTGATTTCTTCAGGGGACCCAGCAGAATATACACATGCTACTCAAGTAGCTAACATGCACTTCTTTCTTTTATACTGTGACTTTTGTTACCACAGTCTATCCTCCCATTTATTATTTCTGATCACTTTAACTCTTGTAACAATAAATTTCTATGTGGGAGCCAAATATATATGAAATATTTTCTTTAAATTCACTTTCTTACCATTTCTCCATGTTTATCTCCTTTCATTATAATAATACCTGATCAGTTTCATTATATATTGCTCTTAGAACTTTCTCACTAAATAGGGAGTTTCAGATTATAATCTCCATTTTAAAGTTCCAAGTTGTGACTTGACTTGTATGAGTCAAGGTGGAAACTTGAACTCAGATCTTCAACCTCTTGATCCACTCTCTCATTTATATCACTGCCAGTGCTTCTATTCCAAATGTCTGTCACTGGGTAGGCAGCCTGGTTCTCAGAACAAGGTCATCCTCATTCCTGTCATTTGTAATATCTTGTAAGTCTTATGTCCTGTGTATTCTTTTGGGTCACATGAACATCAGTTAGAAGAACCTGTGATATTTCCTGCAGTGATGTTGAGGGAGAAGAAAGACAACCCATTAAAGTCTCTGAAGCAGTTAAAAATTGCATCCTAAAATTAAAAAAGAAATCCATGTTGTGAATTGAATGCATTTGATCCTCTTGATGGGAATTGAGAGCAGATGACAAAATAAGAGGGAGGGATAAATTGATGGGTCAAAAGATTAATTAAATATATGTAAGGTTAATTAATTAGATGGCATTGTGACAAAGATGACCAAAGAAGACAGTTTAATTTATTGTCACTATGAGGACAGAAAAGGATAACAGTATACAACATTAGAGAATTTCATCTTTGCAATTTTGATCATATTGAACCCAGATTTGGTGCAATTCAGAATTAAAGATAGCAATGTGTTTCTGAGCATACAGAAAGTTCTGCTGGAGTATAAGTTGGAGTGTTGGGTTCTGTAAGGGGCGCATCTCTAAGGTATAAGCTCCAGGAGTCTATCAAGGAAGAAGGGTTTTGAGTATCGGTCCAGTGATGGATTGCTTAAGGATCACTTATCTAAGCTTGGAAAGGCAGGCTTATTTTCAGGTCCGTGTCAGGATGATAATTCTTTTGGCCATAGAAACTTTCTGACACCATTTATTATATTTATAGAAGTTGCAATTTGGGGAGGTAGGTGAACACATAATGATGAAATCATTAATTTTTCAGGGATTAAAATAGGTACAATGTACTTTTTCATCACCCATGCTATCTTGTTCTTACAAGAACTCCTTAGTGATTTTATTGAGTACTGATACTATCTTGGTAATGAAATCATGTCTATAGTGGAAAAATTCATAGGATGCAGAAAGAAGGAAGAGTGCATGCAGTAAAAATACTCCCAGTGGGAAGTGTTGTGTGCAGCTGCCTGGACTTCATAAAAAGAGAAGGAACTTTTTTGTGTTGTTTACCAAGTGCGGCATTTTTGGTACTCAATAGAATATTCTTATTCATTGATGAAATGCCAGGAATGGACAAGAAAACTAGAATTTTGAAATGTCTTTGCTGCTCCGAGATGCCAGTAAGTTACAAATGCACAGTCACATACAAATGGGGAAAATTAGAAGGCTTCATGTAGAAATACATCATGTTTCATTATCAAGAAACTTCAGAAATAAATATGCATCAACACAAATTGAAACTTGCCCCCTAAGTAGGATTAGAAGAAAAAAAAACTGAATAGTTAAAGAGCTGGAGGCTGAACATGGCATCTCAAAGTCAATGTCTCTCAACTTAAACACATCCTTCTCTTCTTTCCCTAACCTTCTCACCCACATTTCCTAATTTCTATCACCCAAAAATAAAACTTTGGGGTTATAGGATCAGAGTGATGTAGATTTAGAACTGAAAGAGATCTTAAAAATCAATTAGTGCAAGCCTTTCATTTGACAATTGAGGAAACTGAGACTTGGAGGAGTTCTTGCCATAGTAGTGTACTTTCGATTTCCTACATATATCCAAAAGATGACACCCTTTATAACCTCTGTACCTTTTCAAAATACCTTTTCCATGCCTGTAATCACTTTTTAAAAAAATCTTAGCACTTTACATCTTTCACATAAGGTATTTGCTTGATTGTCCCAGTTATTTGTGAATGAGTGATCCCCACTTCCATCAACTGAAATTATTTTGTATTTACTTTGCCTATATTTTATTTCTACTTCTCTAGGTACAGGTGAATTCTTCCTATAAGATTGTAAACTCCTTTAGGGTGAGAGCCATTTCATTTTGGTTTTCGTCCCCATCACCAAGTACTTGTATATAGGTAAGATGAACACTAGCTCAATTGAATTGAATTATTTGACTTTGGATAAGTCACTTCCTATCTATGTATTTTGTTACCTTCTCCAGGAAAGTGTGGAGAATTAAATTAGATGACCTCTGAGATTTCTCACAATTCTGAACTCTTAGAGAATTTAGCAAGATTCACCTCAAAAGAATTTATCAGGGGATCTGGCAGAAATGCCAGATACATGTCCCAGATCTGAGTTTCAAACTATTTTTTAGTAGTTGAGAATCGTCCCCTTTTCTCTACCCCAGTTCCCGTGTTGCATTCAGAAATAACTCTCCCCTTAGTTCCAATTAGTTCAGATGAGGAATAGATAGAAGGTGTTGGATGACATGTAGTCACGGTCATTTTGAGAATGCTTGGACTTGGAATTTTTCTTTCAAGAGTTCATTGGCCATCTCAGTAACGAGCTTCATTATTTATTAACAAACTAAACCAAACCAAAGGGCTTTGTGTTAGGAGAAGCAAGATGGCACAGTGGATAGCCTGCTAGACAAGAAGTTAGGAAAAACTTACGTCTAATCTGACATCAGATACTTATAAACTTGTGATTGGATGAGTTAATTAACCACTATTTATCTCAGTTTTCTCAACTGTAAAATGAAGATAATCATGGCGCCTAGCACTGAAGTTTATTGTGAAACTCAAATGAGATAAAATGCAAATCACTTAGCAATATCTGGCACATAGTAGTTGTTTCACAAATACTTTTTTTTTTTTTAACAATTTATTTTCTGTCCTTAAGAAATGCCAGATACATGTCCCAGATCTGAGTTTCAAACTATTTTTTAATAGTTGAGAATCTTCCCCTTTTCTCTGCCCCAGTTCCGATATTGCCTTCAGAAATAACTCTCCCATTGGTTCCAATTAGTTCAGATGAGGAATAGCCCTCCCATTGCAAATTATTCTGCTATGCTAAATTCTGCTATGCTAAAAAGTGTACTGAAGGCAGGTGAAGGAACCAATTCCCTTCTCCCCAAGGAGTAAGTCAATCAATAGGTTTTATTAAGTACCTTCATATTCCAGGCACTATGCTTGGTGGTCAGGATACAAAAATATAAATGAGATGGTCTAAGCTTTCAAGAAGCCTATATTCACAAACTCACACAAAAGGATATACCAAATATGCATATGCAAAATATATGAAATAGTTATGAGGAATTTTAGCTTGATGTGGAGGAAGTTTCAATTGGGAATCATGAAAAACTTTATAATATAAGTAAAACTTTGAATGACACTGGGGATTTCCCAATGAGCAAGTTGTTTTTCTTCAAGCTGGAGACATGGACTCTGATGAAAATTAAAAGCATAAACATCTTTTAAAATTATAGCAGCCCCTCTTTTCTTTTTTTACCTTTTTACTCAAGGACATAGTATATGTCCAAAATTTTCCATTTTCATTCTATTCATAGTTGGATAACACTAAAAGCCCAATGTCAAAGTTGTACTTTTTCCACTTGTTGCCACCTGTTCCCTTTTGTCCCTCATTGATGTGGGAGGATGGGGTGAACAAACACTGTTAAAATCATATTGGACAAGGGATAATTTGATCTTTAAAAGGCTGATGTGGCTCATTCTGCTTGATTTGGCTCATGTTAAGCTTTTTAAAATTCAAAATCAGCTTTTACAATCTGTTTGAATAAGATTTTTTGAGCTGTTTGTGACAAGTGCGCCAATCTCTGATTTCCTTGCAATGATTCTGGTGTATTTTAGGAGACATTAATCATTACAACTTAGAAATGGGCAATAGGTGGTGCAGTGGAGAAAGCAGTGCACTTGGAATCAGGAAGATGTATTTTTTTATGAGTTCAGATCTGGCCTCAGACATTTATTAGCTGTGTGACTCTGGGCAAGTCATGTAACTCTATTTGTCTCAAGTTTTTACCTGTAAAAACTGGAGAGCAAAATAACAAACTTAGAAATCTATCGAACACTAATCAAATTATATATTCTTTTGGAATATTGTAGACATTTGGCTTTTCTATTCTACTTATGTTGCCTTTGTAGAGGCAATATCAATTTGTCAATCACTAAATATAACAATAATTGTAATTAATTTTCAATAAAAAGATGTCTATATTCACATTCAAGGATATTTTCTTTTGAAGTCAAGATAATTTTCTAACATCATAAAATATAACAGCTGAAGGGGGCCAAAAAACCTTTTAACTTGAACAAGAATCCCCCCCTTAAGTAGCCTTAACTAGTAGACATCTGCTCTCAAATGAGATAAAATGCCAAATTGCTCAGGACAAATCTTTCCATTCGTGGATTATCTTTTTTTTTTGTTTTTGTTTCTTAAACCAAGTTTAATCCTTCATCTCTATAGCTGCAGGCTAATATTTCTAATTCTCCCCAAGGCCAGGCAGAACAAGTTGAATCCTCTGTCCACATATCAACCCTTCAAATACTTGCAAAACTTTCAGGAAACCCCAATTCATCTTTTTTTCACTTTGCTAAACACCTCTGGCTTTTCAGTTGATTTTCTTAATGCATGACTTTTTTTTTTTATCATCCTAAACAAGCTTCAAACATAGTGCCTAGAATTAAAAAAAAAAAGACTCTGTATGTGTGAACTCAAAGAGCAGAGAGTAATGGAGTTATGACTTTCCTTATTTATGGGTATCATGCTTTTCAGGATGCAGCCAAAAAGAGCATCAGATTTTTGGCTGCCATGTTACACTATTGACTTTTATTGAGAGTGAAACAAAATAACCTCTCCTTCTTCCCTCCTAGGTATATTAAAATAATAACTAGTATATGTACATCATTTAAAATGTACAGATAACTTTACAAATATTATCTTACTTGATTCTCACAATAGCCTTAGGAGGTAGATGCCATTTTTAGTCCTCATTTTGCAGCTGATGAAACTAAGGCAAACAGAGGTTAAAGTGGCTCACTGAAGACTAGACAGTTTGTAACTATGTGAAGAAGAATGTGAATTTATATGTTCCCGACTCCAAGGCCAGTACCCTAAACATTAGAGTAATTATAGTTACTATTTATATCTAATTATAGTTACCTAGATGGTCTTTTTCTAAAGAATTATTATCCAGTGATGCATCATCTATTGCTCTGTTTGTATGAAGTTGATTTTTTTTTACATACCCCAAAGAAATTTATATTGATTTATTAACCCTTGCTTCTTCTTAAAATTGGTATAAAATTTGGATAAAAATAATAGCTAATATTTATATAGTGTTTTAAGGTTTGCTAGGTATTTTACATATATGCATATATATTTTTATGTATCCTTCTCTCCATCTCTCTCTGTCTCCTCTCTCCCTCCCTCTTTCTGTCTTTCCTCTTTCCGTATTCCATTCCTTTATGCTCATTCACTCTGGCCATCTCACTTTGTCTCTCTCCTCCTTGTCAATAGATCCTCACAGAGTTTGTAATTAAATATATTGTGATTCTGCCAAACTTTTAGTATTTTTAATTCTAACAAGTGAACTTTTTTTTGAGGGGGAAGGGTCTGTGCTTTAATTATCAACAAGTTTTCAGTCTTTACCAATGCAGATACACATTAATTCTTGATCTCATAGTCTTGAAGAATCAGACACTGTGGGGCACTGAAAGTTTAGATGAATTGCTCCAACCATGCAATCAGTACAATATGTGTCAGAGATGGGACTATGACAGGCAATGTGCTGCACTAGAGAGAATTTTCCTTTCAAAAGTATGAGAGGCAGAGTCCAAAGCTTACTTTTATCCACTTTGTACTTTTGTGCACATCTATAAAGCACTTAGTTTTTTTGCGCTTCCATTTCCTCATTTGGAAAATTGAAGGATTAGAACAGATGGCCACTAAAGTCCCTTCCACCACGAACTCTTTGACTTTATAATAAATATTTGTGTAGGTGAACAGTTGGTTAAAAATCTATCATATATATTCAAGAACAAATTATGGCATATGAATGCAATGGGATAATATTGTTGTGTAGTGATGAAAGAAGGAGTTAGTTTCAAAGAAACTTGAGAAGACTTAGAAGAATTGAGGCAGAGTGAAATTAATAGAATCAGTGGAACTGAAAAAAATCAGTACATGAATAAATCAAGACAAAATCAAGAACATAACCTGGACTCTTTCATTAGAGAACTCTTTTCTAGTTGTTTTGTTGTTGCCCGGTCTTCTTCAGTCATGACTTTATGAATCCATTTGTGGGTTCTTTAGCAAAGATACTGGAGTGTTTTTGCTATTTACTTCTTCAGTTCATTTTACAGATGAGGAAACCAAGGCAAACAAGATTAAGTGACTTGATCAGGCTCATACAGATAGTAAGTGTCTGAGGCCAGATTTGAACTCAGATCATTGTCACTCCAGAGCCAGTGATCTATCCACTGTGACAGATATCTGGCTTCCTTCCTAGTTGTTACTGAGCCCCTAATAAGTATTCCTGGGTCTTGTTATTTGATAATTCCCAAATCTTACTGATTTATAAATGAAGCTAATATTTTTCCATTTTACCAAGAAAGATAGCATGCAAAGTAAAAAACCTTGTTTAAAAAAAACCAAAACAATAACCGGAATACTGTACCCACATTCTCCTGACCTATCCTATTAGTAAGCTTTTCAAAAATTGAAATGAGGTGGATTTGGTATAATTGATGAAGGCATGCTGGCTTTAATGATCCCTAACTTCTATTTCCAATTGATCATATGCCATCCTTTTTTGGAGGAAAATATTTCATCTTTTTCCATTTTTTTGTTTTTGTGTCATCTGTACTAAGTACACAGCAGATATACTATGAAAGTTTGTTGGTTTTTTAAATAGAATTTAGAAAGCATAGAAGCTTTATAGCTTTTGGTCTATCATTTGTAGACTTGGTTTACTTCTCTTTTTAGAACACTGGGATAGTATATTTTCTTTAGTCTTTTGTCAACTTTTTCATTTTGTAAAACCATTTTTTTCTTTGACAATGGCTCACTTATCCTATGAGTATTTGAGGATGTAGTCCAGGCCCACTACATGAGGCAGATAAATGTTGCCATATCATTTTCTATTTTATCCTCATTTCTAGTCTCTGCTGACCATTTTTGTTCTATTTTCCCAAGTCCAAAGATTATTCTCTTTGCTGGAGAAAGCTAACAAAATAAGAATCGAATAGTTTAGTATCTCCCCCATTATCCATTATGATTATTCTGTCAATCACAAGTAGTTGCCCTCTTTCTTTGAGCATCCTTTTACCTCCCTATGACTTAAAAAAAGCATCCTCCACAACTTTTTATTGTTTCTGGCATTCATCCCTAAACTCACAACATACTGGGCTTTAGCACTCGCAAAGCAATTCCCAAAGAATTATGTAGCTTTTGTATTTATTCTCAGTGACTTTCTCTTGCTTCAGTCTTCTAATGCCTTTTCAGGGTCTGAATTTGTGAGTTCCCTGTGTATCCATATTCGTCTCTTTAGATTTTGCTCCACTTTTTCCCTCTCCGTAAAATGCTTTATTCCCATGTCTTCAGAATTTGAGAGCTTCCTATATTATACTTGGGCTCAATCCCCCTGCAAAATATTAGTTTACTGGATCAATCTAACAATTAATCACTAACCATTTGTGAAATACCTGTCAAAAGCCAGGCACTATGATAAGTTCTGGGGATACAGAGACACAATCAAAATAATCTCTCAAGGAACTTACATTCTTGTGTAAAAGGCAATATGTCTATAAATAAATATATACAAGACATAGAATGCAACCAAATACAATGTTAAAGAAAAGACACTGTATAGCTAGGAAGACCAGAAAAGGATGCTCACAGGTGAAGCTATTTGAAATGAATCTTAAAGTTAGTTCAGAATTGCAGGAAGACTGTAGATTAGAAATAACCTCAGTAAAAATCTATTCCTTTCCTCTTATTTTACAACTCAGCATAAGTTAAGTATAGACTAGTTAAATGATTTGTTGGCACATGAGGGTTTGAATGTAGGTCTTCTGGATCCCAATCCAGAACCCTTTGTATTGCCCTACCTGGAAGTGAGGAAGCTGAGCATTCAAGGTATGGGAGGCATACTTTGTAAGATGGAGGGTTGTGTATGAGGTGCAACAATAAAGCAGTATGATGAGGTCATGAAGGACAAGGAAGGCAGTGATGGAGAACAAGACTGGAGAGTTAGGAAAGGATCAAATTATAAAGCACTGTAAATGACCAATAGAGGAGTTCCTCTTTGATTCTAAAAGTCATTTCTCCACTGGAGTTTTATTAATTTATTTGTTTCCACTTATCTATATTTATTGTTTTATTAAATAAATATTTATTCATTTTGGATTTTATACAGCTGAACTGTTCTTCAGAAAAAAAACATTGGGGATTGAGTGGGGTTTTCTTGTTCTACTTTTTTTTTTTTTTTTTTGCTGAAATGATTGCTAAGCTAAATCACAAATATATCAACTACTCTGTTTTTGAATGAAGCTATATGGTTGGTTAAAGTTCTAACCATTGCCATGATACCATTCTATACTACATTTGGAATTTTCATCTCATCTCTTCTTATGGGATATCTTTACCAATAACATCAATCTTTCCCTTTCCCCTTTTCTCCTTCTTTTCCCTCCTCTTCTTTTTTTCTTCACCTCTAGTTTCCCCTCCTCCTTTTCTTCCTTTTCTTTTCTTGTCCTGTCTTTACAGCTAGAGGATACTGTAGGGTAATTTAGCAATCTGACTTTAGCTTGCCATTTGGTACTTATTGCATATTCCGTTGAAACCCATATATTTGCTGTTGCTCAGATCTTCTTCCTCTATGCCTTTGCACAGACTATTTCCCATGTTTCCAACATATTCCCTCCTCATCACTACCTCTTAGAAGTCCTGCTTTCCTTCAAAGTTTACCTTAACTTTTGTCTTCTAAGGCAAGAATTCATTCTACCCTTTGGCTTCTCTAGCACAACCTTTCTGAGTCCCCTATTTAATCATAAAAGAAATAAATTCTAAGATTCCATGTACATATATAGGTATAACAAATAAAATGAAATTAATTTCTGTAGGTCCATTACTTATTTGCCCTCTTTTCTTGGTACCCATTTACAAATTTATCAAACTGTCTAGAAGTATATCGGTATGCCACTTTTGTAGGTCCTGATCTATGGGAAGACTTTTTGTTATTAGGGCTTACTCCCCTATCTTCTCTTCAAATGATTATGTATGTTATTTTTTGTTTAGTTATTATAACCTCCAGTAGAATATAGGATTCTTGAGATCAAATGCTGTTTTATAGTTTTTTTTTTTTTAATGAATGCTTGTGGATTGCATGGTTAAATTAGCCAAGGCAGGGCAATTGGGAAGTAAATTATTAAGATAATTTTCTTAGATAAAATCATTTATCTAGTTATATATCAAGGACATGTGATTTACAAATATTTGGCCAAAAAACTGAGGTTTTATTTGAGGGGGAAAACTGAGTTCCAGTAGCGATGGATCAAGAATTACTCATGCAATGGTAATTATGTGTTTATACTATCAAAGAAACTTTCTTTTTTCTCACTTGTCTTAGGCAGATTTAAGGAAGAGAACCTATATAATTTCTAAATAAATCTTTGTTCAGATGTGTTAAGACACTGAATTTCCATAGTCTTGCTCATCAAGGGTAGGGAATAATGTGGAAAAGTCTGGGAGCTATGCATTGAATATGGCAGCTACTTGGACCTAGAGCATTTAGATGAAAATTACCTTAACTGGAAGTACTAGGTACATTGATTGACACAAAATTTGCTTGGGCTTTTGAAGTATTCTTAAATTTTGATCCTTCTTATGTACATAAAAAGAAAACAATTTTAAAGGGAGGTTTATATCTTTATGAGTTAGAGCAGATGTATTTATACTTTTTCATAAGATGTATGAAAGTAATCAAAGAGGGAACAGATCCCTGAATTGGATGCTACTTGGCACAGGGAAATATCTGAGGCAGGAAACACCCAAGTTTCTTAAGTATGAAATTCTATCAATTAGTTTCCTTATCTTATGCACACTGAGAGAGTTTTAATGGAATCAACTAGCAAGGGCCCCTGTGCATAAAGGGGGTACCACATCACAGCATTTTAAGGTGAATATATTTGACTTAACATTGTGTCTGACATTCCATATTTTTATTTTATTAATAAAATATTACCCTATTTTCTTATTGGTATTCCACCAGTATGGTGATACATTTGTCCCAAACAGCATGCAGATAAAAGGGGATTCCTTCTTAAGCTACATCCTCTTAATAATAAATAATTTGATCTACTATACACAACAGTAGGGCATTTCTTGTTAAAACAGCAAGCTTTTTTCTTTTTACCAAAATGAAAACAAAACATTAATTTCTTTATAAATATTTTAAATATTTTAAATACATATTTCATACCAAGGATATAAAAATAGCCTTTTTTTTTTTGATAAATAAAGAAGTTTCATTTACATGACAAATAGCGTGCAACAGCTAACCACTGGCCACCAACTCTATCTGGCTGATTGTCTGGATGGCATGCAGGGATAATTGTCTCTTTGCCTTCGAATAACAGAAAAAAATATATATCAGCAGGAGCCAGGAGCACCCGGAGCCGACAGCGCTATGGATATTGTTCAGGAATGACAAACAGGCACTCAGGAAAAACCTTTGCTTTAAGCCACAAAAGGCTCCCACGACAAAAAGTGAGCCAGAAAATTCTTTTGTCCTGGACTTCCAGCTGCTGTAACCCCCTGGGTGTTTGGACTATTGCCAGAGTCTGTGGAACAGACCAATAGATTAATACCGATAGAGAAAATGCTTTCCACATGCTTCTAGAATCTAGAAATTGTTTTTTATGGTATGTATGAGGTTACACCTTTTCCTACCCGCTCGGTCTTTAGTATCGGGTGCCCCGCCATTGCTCGATCTCTGTCATTGGTAGAGAAAAGGCAAACCAAAGCAGTCATGCAGCAATGAGGTGGAAGTGGGGAGTCCCGTCCTATATGCTAAAGGTCCCCTCTGCAGACCAGTTATTATACATTGATGGCCTTGTTATCTTTCATGTCCGTTGTGCTTGTTACGATTTCCAGAGGGAAATCTTCTGAGGGTTTGATGGGATGGGATGGCATGCCCTCACGGTCCCAGGAGCCAGGCAAATTTTCCAAGCTGAGAGAACTGACTGCCCCTTGACTGAAACTACCTTCCTCCGATCTGCTGGGGAGCACGAGGTGCAAGGATGTCTCTGAGGAAGAACATGCTGAGGAGGAGAGAGTTGCTGAGATAGACTGAAGGGGGGTCAACGTGGTATCTGAATGGGGAGAAGTGCACCTTAGAAATTGCAAAGGACCCTCTCGGATGACCTGATAATGGGACGGGGAATAGTCAAGGCCTGAACAATGATAAAGATCGCTGTCCAAAAGGTTTTGCTCATTGGCTCCAGTTCTTTGGGGGCTGTTTCCAACAGAGGCACGTTCCATTTCCCAAATGCCAGACACGCTGTTACCATGACAGAGGTGTGCTTTGGTGCAGGAGGCCTTGCTTGCTGGCTTGTGCATACAGGATTGGTGAGCTGTCCAAGTCATTCGATTCTGTAAGCTCTCAATGGAGGGACACATGGATGCACTGTGAACCGAGCAAAACCCTGTAGACTTTGGGGCCATTAATACATTTTCCAGAAGATTCATTATATTCTTCATATCTTTGCTTAATTGTGAGACTTCTTGGGTTAAAGTCATTACCTGCAGTGATGAAACAAAGGAGGAGAGGCTAGTTAACTGTGTGATATTGAAATGGAGCTTCTATAGTCAATTCAATTCAAGTGGACCCATGGAAGTTACCTTCTATCCACTGTATATTTCTCCTGTATGGTCTGAGATTATAAATCTCTCAATGGCAGAGACTGATTTTGCTCTTTCTTGTTATTTCCAGAGCTTAGCACAGTGTTGGGCATATAGTAAGTATTTAACTAGTGATTTCTTGTTGATTGAAAGGTTAATTCTGGTGTCTCTCTAAGGGTGAATGGAATTCTGGAGCTGGGCTCTACTTCCAAGTCAACCTTCAGTGACTTTACTCCTCTAGAACCAAATATGACCCTTGGGTCCATGACAAAATACCATTCAACTGCAAGCAATAGCCTTAAATCCAACCCTGACACATCTCAAAGGCTCTCTGAAGCAGAGATGTTGAGGAATTAAGCAAAGCTTTCAGTGTCATTTGGGACCACAATGGATACTTTAGACATCTAGCTAGTTGAGATGAGCTGTTCCAGAATCAGTCTTGTCTCATATAGAGAAAGTAGGGGTTTGGATGGGGAGAAGAGCCACCATTGATCAAACTTATGGTTCTTTATTTGACATATTATTGGACCTGATTATAGTTCCATACTCCCGACTGGGCACAGGCTATGTGACCCCATCTTGCCTTCAATGTCAGTTTTACAAGAACTTTGGCCAAGAATTAAACTACAAAATATTATTTTAAAAAATAACTTGCATGATGTAAGAAGCTGGCTAGTCAGTTAATAAGAAACTACTTATGACTGTCATATCCTCTTCACTGGAATCTTTTATTCTATTATGCAAGCCTCACTACAACAATTGCTTTCAAGCTCAGGTTATTAATCACATAATTAAGTCTTCAGAGAAAAGTCAGACACATCCTGCCCATTAGAGATGGGATAAGATTATTTTTCTATCTGAGATTTTGATTTTTCTTTAAATAAAAGGACCTTATGATGACAGATTTTGAATTGGAAGGGACCTTGGAAGTAATTCTGTTCAATCTTGCCCCTTCACCCATTTACAGATGAGAAACCTGAGGCTTTGGCCTGATATCTAAATGAGTTCAGCTGTCAATTGGTTCATGAAATGTAATGGGACCCACATGGCAATGTAGAGGACAAACATCTTTCACTGGCTAATTTTAATTTACACATATATTTCTTTTTTATTCATTCATTCATTTATCTTTATTAAAGCTTTTTATTTCCAAAACATATGCATAATTTTCAACATTCACCCTTGTAAAACCTTGTGTTCCAAATTTTCCCTCTCTCTTCCTCCCTCCTTTCCCCTAGATGGGAAGTAATCCAATAACATATATCCCTTTTAAAAATGAACTAGACATATGGAATTCCAAATTTGTGGCAGTGATGATGCAGACCAAGAATACTTTTACAGATATTGAAATCTAAATTCAGAGAATTTGCAAGTTTGGAATAACTTTTGAGAACACTGGCTTTGAGTGTCTAGAACACTAGACATCAATTCTAGAATGCTTTTTACTGTATTAGATTGTGTGACCATGAGCAAGTCACTTCATTACTTTGGGTAAAGTGAGAGAGTTGCAGGTGGTGTGGTAAAGTGCAAAAGATCTTTGGAATTAGAGGACTTGTATTCAAATCCTGCCTCTATTATTTGCTACTTCTTTGACTCTGGACAAGTCATATAACCTCCCCTAGCCCTAGTTTCCCCATCTGTAAAATGTGGAGATTGGACTAGATGTCCATTAAGGTCCTTTCCAGAACTATGACCAATCCAATGCAATTATGAAAAAAATGGGATATTATAGACTAGTTTCTATTAATGATCATTTTTGAAGGGGAAGTAGATGGTAAAGGGAGTAAACAAGAGAGGGCGAGGGAAGGATATATCTGGAATGATAATATGACAACACTGAGAAGAAGAGAAAAGAAAGAGAACAAAAAGAAAAGAGCAAGGAGGAGAAAGAGGAGGAAGAGAGAGAAGAAAAAGGAGGAGGAATAGAAGAGGAGGAGAAGGGAGAGAAATAGGAAGAGCAAGAAGGAGGAGAGGAGGAGGGAGAGACAGGGAGAGCAAGATGGAGAAGAGGAAAAGGAGGGGGAGAGGATAAATGGGGAAATTAAGAGAAAAGAAAGAGAGAGAAAAGTTAAAGGATTGTTGTTACAGAGTTAAAGGAAAATTGTCATGGTTGCCTAAGGGAAAGCTGTAAAATATTGGAGGAAAAGAAAAAGCATTGCTAACTGATGGCACAGTCTGCTGGTGCTAATATCACTTCACGTTCTCATGTTATCCTTCTCCCTCAAACTTTCAGCTAAGTTTACCGGAGTATTTTCTTTCTTGCTCTTCCCTCCTATGGGGCATTTCTCTCATATTACCATGGAATTCAATTGTAAAATGGAATTTGCTGTGGTGTATCTATTCCACATGATGAAGTGAACCTATATCATATTGACACGAGGACTGGGAGCATCTGGCCTTTGGGTACTCTCTGACCCACTTGGAAGTTGTGTGGACATGCTTGCTATGCTCTCTACATGGTAGGATACCAAGGGAGAAAATTGAGTTTTTACAAAGGCAGGCAAATTTTGTGACATGTTCTGAGATTAGCAAAGGACAGCACCATGTGTAAATGGCAAACTAAAACATTTATTAAATATCCAGCAGGTAAATAGCATCTTCTGCAAACAAAGTCAAAGTCTGTCTACAGTAATACCCGGTGGAATATCTTGATAACATTCTTTTCTCAAAGGCCTATGAAAAAAAGTTTACAATAGGAGAAAGCTAGAATCCTGAGAATTTTTGAGACTGACACATTTCGATCTATCTATGTTCTTACAAGCAATTGGTTTAGCAAAAATACAATTTAACTTTTCTTGGACATTTATTTAAACATGTCAACTTTTGTTTAAATGAGATTAGTTATATGATTCAATAGATCATTTGAAGACAATGGAGAGTAAAGAATAAGGAGGCAGAGTTGGAGTTAGTAAAACTGGGGTTCAAATTCTGCGTCTGATATATACCACATGACCTTGGGTATCATTGTGATGGGGTCTTCAATGTCAGACATGGTTAGCACAGAAATTGATAAAAATGAATCACTGAGGCAGGTAGGGAGAAGGTGCTGATAGAGATCATGTTAGTTCTGTAGTCTCACCCTTTGGGAAGTGAGAAATCTTCCAGTCAGAAATCTGAGTTATGTCAAACTCCTGAGAGCCCAGCTCTGTAAGGGTCTTGAGCATTCTCAAGACCATGGCTTGTTAGAAATCCAAGTCATATCCCTGAGTCTAAATTTTCACCATAAAATCTACTTATGGGCCATCCTATGACTGCTGCCCTCCTTTGGATCAGTCCATCATGGCACTATCTCATGGTGTCTTTCTCCTTACCTTTCCCTCATGCTCCATGATATCTCCCCAACTCCATTATGCTTTTCAATCCCATTTCTCCTATTATAACTAACTCTTTTAGAGGGCTAATTCCCTTTTAGGATTTAACCTGCCAGCTAAGAACATGCCCCGACCTCATGGGGTGCTCCCTTTCTAGTGGGTAATTGTGAATTCCACTGAGGAACTTGCTTTTCTATGCTTTCCCACTCTATTTCATATTTACAATTCCTGGTGTCTACTGTATCCCTTCATTTTGTCTGTAACCTATCCCCCCTAACTAAATCTACCTTTTTGCCAAAGAGAATGGCCATTATGATTGTTCACATGACCAAATTTTTGTTGCCTACCATTGTCAGGTGTCTACATCACCCACATCAATTGAACTTTCCACAGTTCTTTAAGACTAAGTTCCAGAGCAATTACTGATCTGTTTTAATAAAGAAAGTTTTCTCAGTGAGTAACTCCCTACACCAATGAAACCAGAGGGCCAGGGGAAAATGACACTAGAAAACAGGATCATGGATATAGGGCTGGATAGTAGTTACATCTAGCCCAAGATCACATAGATCACAAGATCTTTGAGGTAGAATTTGGACTACACCATTCTTGATACCAAGTCCAGCACTTTATGCATTATCTACACCAAGGATCTCTGGTTTCATCAGTGTGGAAACTCCTTTCACCAATTAGATGATTCTGTAGATGGTCTCGTATTGCTGCTATGATCAAACAACTCACTCCATTCTGGCCAACCTTATAGTGAGTTTCTAAGGTCATCTTGCTTGATTCTCAAGTCATAGAAACACATTTTAGCAGTTCATTTTCAGAACTTTCCCAGCTTGGTAGGGCCTGCTGGAGCTTGTATTATACTTTCTAAGACTTTGAGACACCATCATCATTTAGTCAGTCAGTAAGCATATATTAAGCACTTACTATATACCCTACTCCCAGTGTTAAACATGGGATAAAAAAGGGAAAATACTTTGTTCTTGACTTGTTCTTAAGTCCTTGACTTAAGGAGTCCATAATCTGGCACATTCAACCAATGCACACACAAGGTATACACAAAGGGAGGAACATTGAGAAAGGACAATTGCAGAAGGTAAGATTTGAATTTAACCTTGAATGAATTCAGGGAAACCTCTAAGTCAAGATAAGAAGAAGAAGGGGATATTTTTGAGGGGAATGGAAAGTATATAACAATTACAGCGCCAGCAAACAACTATTTTGGGTCTTGGCATTTTAAACACGCACAAAAGAATGTTCTCATTTCAAAGTAAACTAGTTAATTAATATGAACAACATGAAGTAATGAAGTGAGTGAACAGAGATGTTTCCTCTACCATCAGTGTTTGGGTTTGGGATTTTTTAGGTGGTAAATTACTGTCATTGTGCATGTAGGAAGACAGTCATGAGTGACGTGAGGGGGAATAACCTGCTTACAGCAGGGCATGACTTCTCGTTCCCTTCAATAGGACAAAACCATCTATCAAAAGAAAAGAAAACATTGCTCCAGAGGTTGATACTTTTCCCCACATGAAGGAAACAACTTACTTGTTATCTGCTCACACAGGATCCCTGTTATCAGGAACTGAGGACTCATTACTTTGACAGTGAAAGGAACCCTCTGAAAAATGGGTATGTCAGAGTATCATTTAGCCCGGATCTCCCACTGCACGTTAGGATATCCTGCTGGAATTGTAAACACTGTATTCAAAGATAGGGATGACCCTGATGTTCTTCACCAAATGAAAGCATTTATAAGAGGGCCAGAATGAAGGTTTTTGGCTTTACAGGGATGCGAGACTTGGGGTTTTCCCATGTGTGGAAAGATAAATTCTCTTTAGAATTCTAACCAAGTTTTGTTCACCTGAGATCTAGCCACCAGATTTAGGTAAGAGGTAGGTGGGTTGATGCAAGGCTGCCTGGGATAGTGGGTGAAGGTTGGCTTTCTAGTCAGGGAAACCTGATTAAGATACTGTCTTCTACAAGACCTCTGGAAAGAAACCTGACACTTTTGTGCCACAAGGCAACTCTGTAAGTTACAGACAAATTGCTGATCTGTCTCATTTTCTACCCAGGGAGTTCTGGGAAAATGATGGGCTCTGGAGTAAGAGAATCTAGGTTCAAATCCCCTTTTTAATACTTCCTATTTGCTTGACTTTGGTAAGACATTTTATTTCCTAAGCCCCAATTTCCTTACCTGTAAAATAAAGGAATTAGTCTGGATGGTCTCTGAGATTTTTTTACATCATTAAATTAATGATTTTATGATTTTTTTAGATATTGATTTAACTCATATCTCTCTTAGAACTGAGTGGACTACAAATGGAGAACTCAGATGAAGATGCATTTTTCAGAAAACTTTATGGAAATGCACTGTGGAAAACTCTATCTTAATTCTATGGTTAAATGTTTTTCTTAGCATAAAAACTATTTGATTTGGAACAACTTTCAAAGAGGAGAAACAGAATCCATATCATTGAAACAATAGAAGTGAGATCAATGATTCTCAAAGTGTGGGCCAGGGACCTCTGCAGGTGCCCAAGACTTTTTCAGGCCATCCACCAGGTCAAATTTATTTTCAAAATAATACTGTTTTGATTATTACTACTTATTTTTATGATATTAGATATTCTATTAATATGGTAAGCATTGGAAATAAAGCTATTTTAGTATTACTAGGAAAATAGTTTAATACTTTTATTTCTAATATTTGCCATATTAGAAATAAAAACATTTTAGTAGTGTTGTGGATAAATATTGATACATATATCAACAGATATAACTCATTTAAGCAGAAATTCTTTTAGGAGTTCTGAGTAATCTTTAAAAGTTCAAAGGAGTCCTGAGATCAAATGATTTAGAATTGGTGATCTAGACCAAGATGCTATAGAAATGATAGTAATAATAATAATGATATAATGATGAGCATAGTTAAATAACTTAACTCTTCACCAGTATTTTCAATTCATATTTAAAGTTTTTGGCCTCGAGAAATTTTTTGGTTTTGATTTTATTGCCATTCACAACTTAAGTATAAACCTGTAGGGGAAAACTACCTGACTGAAGAATATGAAATTGTCGATTTTATAACAGGCACTCTTTGTTCTGTCGATACAGTATGAGGAAGTATTACTGTTCTTCAAACTTAATACATAAATTTGCTTCTACCCAATCTTTGAGTATTCCCCAAGTTGCCAAGAGAAAGGAGTGATTTCCCCAGTTAAGAATCCCCTTTCATTGTGCTTCCTTCATAATTACAGACATGGTCTCTTCTGACCATGGGTTCTCTTAGTCTTCATTCTTTCCCTTGTTTTGTCACTTGTCCTGACAGGATCTTGATTTCCTTTGGTATTTCTACTTCCCTGGGAAATCGATTTTCCTACCTGTTCACTTCCATCTCTTATAACTCCATTATGAGAGCCAAGTGACAAATTCATTTCGATTATGATTTTATGAGCTAGGGGTTGGTGTCCTATCCTGTACCTGCTTATGATTCTGGCCCTCAGTTGTGTGTGAGACCTTCCAATGATGTCTGATGGAAAGGTTCAGGGGGAGGACAATAATATCAGCTCACAAATTTAATCTTTGGTTGAAATAGGGCCACCTGAAAATATCTCATAAATAAGAGGTATATTCAAATAATTATTCTATCATTCTTATTCCCTATACAAAGTGAGGGGGAAAGGGAACAAACACTTATAAGTATTCACTGTGTGCCAGATACTGTAGTAAATGTTTTATAAATATTAATTATCTCATTTGATGTTCTCAACAGCCCTGTGAGTAGGCAATAGCCTTGTGTTATTATTATGTTCATTTTAAAATTGAAGAAATTGAGATACAGAGAGTAAATTATCTTTGGAACATATAGTTAGTAAATGTCTGAGGCTGTCTTTGATCTCAAGTCTTCTAAACTTCGGGCCTGGTGTTCTATCCATTGCACCATCTGGCTAAGATTGGCCTATGTAATTTTCTTGTAATGAAAGAAGGAATGATGCCATTATGGGTAGGCTTAGACTCTGTCAATCACATAAATACAACTCACTTTGAGATTTAAAACCCAAAGGAAAGTATTCAGACAATTTGCAAAGTTTTGTTGATTCCATCCAAACATATTTCATATCTATCCTACCTTCTCATATTCTAGTTTGGGTACTCATCATTTTTCATCTTGATTATTGTGGTAGCATCCAAATTGGACTATAATTATTCTTCCACAGATATCTCTAATTGACATTTTAAAAATGTATACCTGATTATGTTACTTCTTACCCAAAAATCTTTGGGAGTTCAATGTCATCTCTAGAATCAAATTCAAAATCTTCAACCTGGTATTGGAAGTTCTCAACAAAAAAACTTCCACCTAATTTTTACTCATATAAGTCATGGTTGAAATCATTATTTTAGTAAAAAAGAATGACTATTTCCTCTAAGTGACATTACATCTCTCTCCTTATCTTTTCCACAGGTCCCCCTCCCCATGTCTAGAATGCCCTCTTCCCTTATTTCTGCCTATTAGAATCCCCACTTTCCTTAAAGCCTTAAAGCAAAAACTATCTTTTCATGAGTCCTTTCCTATTAGAAATGTTCTCTCCCTCATGATCTTATCTTGAGTAATTGATTTGTATTTTTTGTGCATATGTTCTATTTTTCAAGAACAATTCAACCTTCCCAAGGCCAGGGACTATTCTGTTTTTATCATTTTTTCCCAACAGTCTACATTTCCCCCAAAAAACTTACCTACATTAAGTGAATATTCATTAAATTGGATCAAATGTACTAGAAGACCAAAGTATTTGAGGCATCTTTTTAGTTACTCATTTGATGACCTCTTTTTAATTTGTTTTTCTCCACAGTAAACATTATGTAGAACATATTAGAAGCAGTTAAGAGACACAGTGGATGGAGGCACTGGACATTTCCTAGCTGTATGATCCTGGACAAATCATTAACTTATATGCTTCCACTTTCTTATCTGTAAAATGGGGAAAGTAATAATACCCATTTTCCTGTTTTTATAAAGATAAAATGAGGTAATATTTATAAAGCACTTTGCAAACAATAAAGTGCCATTTAATATTTATTATTATCATGAGTTAAACTAATAACAAGCATCTTTCCCCTTGACTGATTTTTCCCCTTGACTTTGAGTAATGTTTTATGCTCATATGACTTGACATTTGAAGGGTTAAAGAATTATGTCTGTCATATGCTATGATACTTGTTAGAGCTCTTATTATCATTTAGTTATTTTTCAGTAATGTCTGACTTTTTGCAACCCCATTTGGAATTTTCTTGGCAAAGTTACTGGAATTGTTTTGCCATTTTCTTCTCCAGATCATTGGAGATGAAGAAACTGAGGCCACCAGGGTTAAAGGACTAGCTCAGAATCACACAGCTAGTAAAAAGCTGAGAGCAGTTTTGAACACAGGAAAATGAGTCTTCTTGACGCCAGGCTTAGCATGCTATCGACTATGTTCCGTAGCTGCCCTGTTTGAGATCTAGAAGTGGATATTATATAGGTAGGTCTTGATTAGATTGATTTATGGAAAGATGTGGGAAAGAAGCACACAGGATGGGAAGATGTGGGATAGTTTGCCTGTGACCTGAATGAACAAGATCATGGCAGCATCTAAGGCGTTGTTGCTGTGAAAATTTTTTATTTTTTCCTACTAAGATTGTCTCTCTCATGGTCTTCAGGCACAGAGTTTCATCCCATATGGGGAGAAGAAACTTGTTATTTTTCTCCAGTAAGCAGATGGGGGAAGCATCTGTTGACATAATCATCATAGTTCAAAAAGTTCTTGACCCATTGCACAGTTTTTTGCCAAACATCATCCTCATTTCCTTGCTGGAGACAATTTGCCTCAATTCAGTGGTACTAATTACAGGGACTGGAATTCCCTCCTGCCAGGGATACTCACACATTTCACAGGCTCTGATTCAGGTAATTAAGTGCTCTTTCATTCCAGCTTTTGTGGTGGTATGGAGTTAGGAGGGAATTCAGAAAAGTTCATTCAATCTCAATAAGCTGGCCAAAGCACAAAGACTATAGGGATAATTCTATCTTTATGTCTCTTGATTCACAAAGCATTCACTAAACAAATGCATATCCTTTATCCGCTAACTAAAGTAATAATCATCTTTCTGTAGTCATGTAAATTTCTTCTGAATGAAGATCTCAAACATTTCCTTAAAAAAATCATTCTATGGACAGCTGGAGATCCCAGAGCCCAGGCAGTTGAAGGGGGTTTGGGGTCACACAAGAATAAAACATAGGCCTCTCTATGTTTCCAGGTGCAGCCAGTACCTCAAAACAATAGTGTTTTATTGCTGGAAGAGACCTTGAGATTGTCAAGTCATGTTCTCCACTTTATGGGTCAAGAAACAAATCCAAAACACACAGCGATTTGAGAGTCAACAGAGTATAGGTCCAAGAGTACTGAACTTGAAAATGGGAGAGTCCTGAGGCTCAAGATAAGTTCTAAAAACTGCTATTTGTATGTGTGCTCATGTGAAGTTATTACCTTTCTCCAAGCCTCAGTTTCCTCATCTGTGAAATCAGGATGGTGATACTTAGTTTGCCTACCTTTTGGGGTTGTGAGGAAAACTTGTCAATCAGGTCAACAAGAGATTATTAAGCACCTGCTATGTACCAGGCACTGATTGGGGATACAAAAAAGGGGGAAATAGCCTCTGCCACCAAGAAGTTCAAATGGGGGTGGGGAAGATAAAAGGCAAATCCTGGACAAACAAATGAATGTATATAGGATGTACTGAAATCTAGTCTCAGAGGGAAGGCTAGTATTGGGAAGATAAGAAAAGATCGGCTGCATAAGGTAGAGTTTTAGCTGAATCCTGAAGGAAGTTGGGGAAACCAGAGCTGGCGATGAGAAAGGAAAGCTTTCTATCCAAGGAGAACAAAAAGCCTGGAAAATGCACAGCCGTGAGATGGATTGCATTGTGGAGGGAACAGCAAGGAGGCCAGCATCACCGGATTGGGTATTTTATAGAGTGGGGCACAGTGTGAGATGAATGGAAAGGTAGGAAGGGCACGGGCTATAAGGGCTTTAAAGGCAAACAAAAGGTTTTATATTTGATCCTGGAACTAGGAGGGAGCCAATGGAATTTATTGAGTGACTGTGTGTGTGTGTGTGTGTGTGTGAGAGAGAGAGAGACCCAAAGACATAGAGAGAGAGAAGGATGGAGGAAGGAAGAAAGGGAGGAAGATGGGAGAAAGATGAGAGCTGGAGAGGGACAGAGAGAGAGAGAGACAGAGAGAGAGAAAGGAAGGCAAGGGAGAAAAAGAGGGAGAGGGAAAAAGAGAGAGAGAGAGGTCAATTTTTAATTTCCCCATTTCTGTCAAGGGCACTGCCACTCTTCTAGTTACTCAGGTTCATAACTTTGGTGCCATCCTTTCCTCCTGTCTCACTCTTATTTCTTTTCTCTAATATGTTGCCATATTCTTTTAATTCTGTGTTCACAACATTTCTTACACATACCACCCTCTCCTCTGTGACATTGCCATGATCCTGGTACAGGCTGTAATCACCTCATACTTGAACTATTGCAATAGACTTTGAGTTCTTCTCTGTGCCTCGAGTCTTTCCCTACTCTAGTTCACCCTCAGCTATCAAAGTGATCTTCCCAAAGTGAACATTTGACCATAAATCTTATAATCTCCAACAACTTCCATTTACCTCTCAGATCAAATATAAAATTCTCTATTTGGCTTTGAAAGCCCTTCAAAATATGGAGCCTTCCCACCTTTCCTTTGTCCTTGTCCTTCTTTCCCTTCTGTGTACTCTGCAGTGTGAGGACACTGGCCTCCATACTGTCCCTCACAATGCACTCCATCTCCTGAATCCATGCATTTTCATTGGCTCTACCCCATGCATGGAATGCTCTCTTTCCTTAGCTTGATCCCCTGGTCTTTCTGGTTTCCTGGTTAAAAATCCCACTTTCTGCAAGAAGCCATTCCTGCTTCCCCATAATGGTAGTCACTGCTCAATCAGATTGTTTCTAATTTATTCTGTATATACAATGTCGCTTGCATGTTGCCTTTGTCATTTGATTATAAACTCCTTGAAGTCAAAGCTTTTTTGTCTTTGTTTCCCTATGCTTAACATAGTGTCTAGAACATAATAGACACTTAATATATGTTTGCCAACTTGACTCGGTCTACTCTAGAAAACCAAGTGGAGAGTGAACTGGAGGCAAGGAGATAGATCAGAAGGCTATTACAATAGTCTGGACATGAGGTGATGAGGGTCTGGTAATGTCGGAGGAGGGGGCTTATATGAGAGAAGCTGGGAAGGTAAGCTTGAAGGGATTTGGCTGGTGCAGGGAGCTGAGGATGACATCTCATAAAAAGGCTTTGTCAGCTTTTATCTTTGCCAACCTTTGTGAAGTTAGCATTATTAGTACTTCCTAAGGTTGCAGAATGAGCCAATGCCTCTTAAATTCAATTTAAAAAAGGATTGCAGCAATGGCATTACCAATACAAAACGACCAGTTTTGGCCCTGGATGGTTATTGCTTGGAAGCTTATAGTGAATTCTGCAAACTCAGACCCTTATGGGCAACTTCATTCCATTTTAGATGGCTTGTTATAATCCATTATTTATAAGTATTCTGGCTGTTTTGTTCATCTGTTTTCTGGTCTCCTCTGACAGCACTAAAAGGCCAAAAGAATCTCATAGCCTTTAGCCAAAGTCAGGTTGAAAGACCCTGCCCTCTCCAGACAGCAGCCTTCTAGACTGCTGATTCATTAAGGGGTAGATATCAGGGGAAAGAGGGATTTCCTTTAAAAAACCATCTCTTTCCAGTTCCATCTTTTCCACTCCTCAAACCCAAACTATACTGGATACTGCTTGGACTGAGGGGCTACATACAAATGTGGAAAGTGGTAGAGTTGGAGGGCCAGAAGCAAAACTTTGGTGTCACCATCAGTGGCTCCAGAGCTAAGAAATACTTAATTAATCCCCTATCTCAAGAGCAGCCCCACAAAGAAACTCTATTGCATCCAGACATGCATCTGTGCTCCAGATCTTGAATAACATTGAGTGAAATAGAGGGCCTGAAAATGAGCAGGATTCTAGTAGAATAACCATGGAAATAACCCGCTATTATGGGAATTCTCCCCAAATAACTTTGGGTAGGTAAGTTCATTGATCATTCCTGTCATATATCCAGAAATGCCCAGACAATTGCCAACTTACTTCTACTGGGATGTAGGCAGTCTGAGTCATTTATTACTTTGGGAAGAAATCCTTCCTGTGTGGTTCTAGGCTCTGTCTTTGGATGGCCTAACTTTTAGAGGCTCCACTTCATTTGTGGTAAATCAGTCCTAACTCTGACACAAACTGGCTGTGACAAATCACTTAAACTCTGAGTCACCTAGTCAAATCTCTGAGTCTGTAAGTGGTGAAGAAGGTACCAACAAGCATGGGTAGAGTGTATTTCCTCTTCTAGGAATTCCTTATACAGACAAAATCCCAGTGGTAGACTACAGCTAGTATCTCTCTCCTATATCATCCCCAGAGCCAGCATATCATGGTGGATAGAGTCAGGAAGGATTGTACACATACTATCTGTGGGACCTTGGGCTAGTCACTTAATCTCACTCAACAACTTTTCAATACTATAATTCAAAGAAATGATGTTGATCTGCATTGATAAAGGACCTCTCTTTGTTGTCGGATGTATTAGTTCCCTAAATTGATGTAGGTAGGGTTGGTTCAAACCAGTTCCAAGAATATAGCACAAAGTACTGTGGGAGAATGATTTGTTTGGGGATGGGGGGAAAGCTGAAAGAGGGAAAAAATCAATGGTTTGGAACCATAAGAATTTGATTATAACTATTGTTCTGCTACGTGCTAGCTGTGAGACTTTATACAAGTCACTTTCTGGGTTCTACATCTGGAAAACTGAAGGGTTGGACTATCTGACCTCTAAGTCTTCTTCTAGCTTAAGAGATGAGGAATAAAAATGCAGAAAATCTCCCTCTCAACCTCATGAAAAAGAAAGCATTGATGATAAGATCCCCAAACCAAAAACTAAAGCAGAAACAAATTTGAACACTGACTATTTCTCTCCTTGACTGTCAGTATTACAACAAAAAATAGAAAGAAAGGAAAAAAGGAATGTGGAGGAAAGGCTCTACTAATAAACACTTTAACACATGCTGATTAATGTGAGGCTCCCTTTTATCATACTGAGGATCTGAGGCAAAAGATGGGCAAATGAGATACATAATCCAGCTGAGAATATATATTATGGAGAGCAGAAATTGGCGTAAGCACAGACAGGAGTTTAAAAAGTCAAGGAAATGAATTAGGGATGAATTGCTATTACTATTACACAGTATGTAGTTACCAATCATGAATTTTGGGGCTAAAAAAAGCTTCGTGACAATCAGGGAAAATTACCAGTGGATGGATATATATATATATATATATATATATATATATATATATATATATATATGTATTTTAAAATCTTCCTTGCAAGTCTTACAAATAGGCTCACCAAAGATTTTTGTCAGTGGCCTAGAGGATATTAAAGGTAGAGTACAAATGAAAGGGGGCTTTATTTTATATAGTAAAATTTTTCAGACGTTCTTATTTATAGAAGACACCATCTTGCATGAAGTCCCCAAAGCACATCCTCAGTGAGATCCATAATCACTGAACAGAGTTTGGCCTAAGAATCTACACAAGAAAAATCAACTGGATGAAAAAACAATCTATTTTCCAAACCATGACAGGTAGTTGGATGAAGAATTCATAATGCTGGTCTATCTACTAGTCATCTCTTAACACAAGTTAGTAAAGAGTTATTTGAATTCAACTGGATTATTTTCCTCTAAGCTGGTCTGTATATGTGGATATGCCCTAATTCACTATGTACTAGAATAAGAGGTAACACAGAGAAAATAATTTCCGATATACATGTAGCTATTCAATCCACTTTCAATCTCAGTTCTATAAACATTTACTAAGCATAGACTATGTTCAAATGACTTAATTTCTCAGAGTCCTTAGGTAACTCTCTAAGCTTACAAATTATATAAGAGTTGCAGATCTGCATCTATGAAGCATGTTTCCACACTGGGAGTTCTCTATATGATTCAAATTACAAGTTTTAACTTGAGTCTTTCCCTTTTCTAAAAAAAGGGCAAATCATTATTTAGATACTTAAGGATGTGAAGACATTCTCTGATGTCAAAGAAACTTATATTCTATCACAGGAAATAGGGGACCCAACATGGACACCAATATGAGTCATACAAGGAAAACTGAGAGACACTAGTAACTGAGGGGATAGGAGACAATTGGGAAAAGCACAAAGGAGTGAGTGTCTGAACTGAGACTTTGAAGGGATATAATACATTTGAAACATGAGGATAAAGTACATTGCAACCATAGTGAATAATAACTTGTGCAGATACCAAGAGGTAGGAGATAGAATTAGCAAGTTTGGGGGATGGCTAGTAGTATAGTTAGGTTGGAATTCATAAAGGGAAATAGTGTGAAATAAAGTACCAAAGATAGATTGGAGCCATATATGGTGGGAATTTAAAAAAGAAGTTAGAGAGCTTAATTTTGTGCTAAAAGGTGACTTGAAGTTATTTACTTTTTTTTTTAAATGTTCCTATACTGTTGTATTCTGATGTGATCTTAAAATTGTCTTTACATGCTTAGTAGTTTGTCAGACTTTGCATGCTGGTTTACCAAATATACATGATGTTATTGAGAAGGATATTCATAGAATACTTTCACAATTTTCAGTCAATAAATATTTACTAAGCACCTACTATGTGCCAACCATTATGCTAACTAAGCACTGGGAAAACAAGACGAGGCAAAAGATCATCCCTGTCCTTGAGGAGTTCATAATCTAATGGAGAGAGATAACATGTAAGCAACTATGTTCAAACAAACATTTATAGCATAAATTGGAAATAACCAACAGAGAGAAGCTATTATAATAATGAAGGATTGGGAATGACTCTCTGTAGAAGTATTTTATTGAGGACTGAAAGGAAGCCAGCTAAGCCAGGAGCTGGAAATAAGGATGCAGAATATTACATGTATGGAATATTTCACAGCCAGTGAAAATGTCTTGGATTTGGAGTTGGAGTCTTATTTGAAGATCAACAAGGAGGACAGGACCATCAAAGCACATGGGATAAGAGATATATAAAGACTAGAAAAGTTTTTGGGGGCTAAGTGATAAGAATTTTGAAGTTCAAAGAGAAAAAATTATATTTGATTCTGGAGGTGATAGGGAATCACTTCGAGTTTAATGAGTTAGGAATGTTAGGAAAACCCTTTTGGCATCTGATTCATTGCACACACATCAGGGAATGACCTATATTTGATACCCCAAATATGTAATGAATAGCAAATAAGCATATATGTAAAAGTTACAAATAAATCCATGGGATCTGAAAGTTGTAAATTATGTTCTCCTCATCCCAAATCAGTTATCTTTGGTCTTCCTTTCCACTTGGGTGAAGGAAGTTTCAGGGCAGCAGAATTAGACTGGAGGAGACTGTCAATGTCTATGCATCCCAGAAACCCCAAGATTCTCATTTTATGCCTGCTACATCATAATTCACTCATTCTATAGACTAAGGGAGAAGTTAAGAATTGTATGCAATGCATTTCTCTAGGATCAGAGATCTAAGAGCTAGAAGAACTTCAGAAACCATCTAGCCCAATTCTCTTACTTTATGGGTAGGGAAACTGCTTCCTGATTTTTCATAGGTCCCACAGATAATAAACCCTCAGAAGAATGACTTGAAGCCAAACTCCTGACTCCAGAATTAGTATTTTTTTTCTCTATTTGGCAGGCATGACTTCTGCTTTACATAAGTGACTTACTTCAGTATTTTCTCCCAGAGCTAAGCAGGGTGTTTCTCATATAGGAAGTACTTAGGTTGAGTTGGATTGAATTTGTTGATTCAAAATGTTGGATTGCATTTCTCTCAAACTTCTTTTCAGAAATTAGCTATAAAATCAGAAGTATGCAAAGTCCTTCAGAAAGTCAGTCAGTAATTGAAAACTAACCTTGATCAATCTTGTTTTATCTCTTCTACCCAGCAGGCTCCATTGTCCTATCTAAATGCATCCAACACACTCACACCCACTACCTTTCCAGGTGTCTCCTAGACAACATTCACAAAAGCTCTCTCTTGCTCTTCTCCTTTGCCAGGCAGCTGTTTTTGTTAACTGGGCACTATCTACTACAGAAAATGCTGACATAGTGGGCATCCTTGAGCTATCTTTGAGCAAAATGTGATACAGTCTTATCCTATTAATTTGTGGATACCAGACTGAACAGAGATGGCTTCTTCTTTTAACATTGTAGAAGCAGGGACATAATAAGAGATAGGGAATGGACTTGTGATTTCCTAAATATAGGGCATTTTCAGATGGAAATTGTTTCTATCAATATAAGGTGATATCTTTCTATAACTTTTAGTCTTGGAGAGTTACTTAGAGCAGTGAGCAGTTAAATGACTAGCCCTGTGTATGCCAGTGGAAGGAAGTAAAGCTTGGTCTTTCTGACTTTAAGTCTGCCTCTCTATTCTTTATGCCATATTATCTCAAAAAGAAACAATAAGGATGGAAAATTAAAGAAAACTTTTGGGGTTATATTCTCAAATCTAAACTTCTTTCTTTTAGGATCTTGAGAACTATGTAAAGTGATTTGTAGTAGAATGAGCATGAGAACTAGATTTAGAAACAGCAGACCAGGGAAGGGGTGATAAATCCCAGCTTTGATACTTACTAATCATGTGACTTTGGGAAAGCAATTTAACTTCTCTGGGTTTCAGTATTTTTATTTATAAAATGAGGTAGATTAAGGGTTCTTGGTCTCTTTTGTTTCCCGTACCTCTTTAGATGTCTGGTGAAACCCATGGACTTATTTTATGAATGATGTTTTTAAGTGGATAAAATAAGATGTCTAGGATTACAGAGGAAATCAATTATATGGAAATTCAGTCATCAAAATATGTAAAATATAAACTCATGGACCTCAGGTTAAAAACACCTAGATTAGATGATCTGGATCTTTCTTACTCTAATTTTATGAATGATACAGTCTAAGAAAAGGAAAATGAAACAAAAGGATTATTATTGTTGAGTGAGCTCTGAAGGACAAAGGACAATTTTTTTGTTGTAGCATGTCATATAGGCATGTGATCTGACTTGCAAGTAGATAACTCAGTGTTGAATTCAATGGCAATTCAATGTACTTACTGAAATGGCTTACTGTATCTCCCAAAGTTAATTTATAAGTTGGGCCATTGAAGTCCAGGGAAGCAAAATGATTTCATTGAATGAACATTTGTTAAGAGCTGATGGCAAGATGGTGGTCTGAACAGCTAGATGGGACATGAAGTCTGCTTTGGTGATTGGTGCCTGATAGGTGGCAGAATAAGTTATATTTAGAGCAGGAATAGACCTCAGAGGCCATCCATCCCAACTATATTACCTTAGAGATAAAGAAATTAAGGTAAAAAGAGGTTTAGAAATTTGCCCAAGGTCACAAATCTAGAAAACACTAGAGATGTATTTAAAGCCAAGTCCTCTGACTTCAGAATTGGTATTCCTCATACTACACACTCAGTTACCAATTTATAGGGTTTTCTTCTATTACTATCACTACTATTATTACTAATAACACTACTACTACCATACTACTCCTATCATTACTACTATAATTACTATCACCACCACCACCACCACCACTACAACTACTACAACCACTGATACTGAGTAATATCAATATAACACTATAACATTTGTAAAGCATTTTACAATTTTTTTCTCATTTGGGTCTCACAAAAGCCCTGGGAGATAGGTGATCTTTTGATTCCCTTTTTGCAGTTGAGGAAACTAAGGCAGACCGAGTTTAAGTGATTTTCCCAGAATCAAACATTTCTTAAATATCTGAGGCTGGATTTGAATTTAAGGATTCCTGACTTTAGGTTTGGTACTCTACCTCCTATAATATCTAGCTCCTTCTGATCTTTTGGTAGATTTTAAACTTGTATCTTCATGAGCTATATATTTTTTATTTTCATCCAGCTGCATAGTATCAAACTTTATAACAAAAGCAAAACATAAAGAGAGCCAAAAACATCCTCAAATTGACTCAGTGTTTTTTTCTGGTTGAACTATTTAGTATAGACCACCCTGGGAAGCAATGGGTTTTATCCTCTTAGGTATAACCACCCAGACACTGAGCTACGTGCATCCAGAAGTGTGTTTCATTATGAGTTTCCATAGCTTTCCCTCCAAAGGGACTACCCTGGAGTTGCAACATTACTTACTCCTTTGTAAGCAATGGAAATGACATTAGAAGTGTTGTTAATGGTAGCAGCTGCTTTGCATCTTTCTAGAGGCACTTAACTGTGACTATGGGTTATTATGAGTATTTATTTCTTTTTTCTTGCTTTTCCCATATTTAGCCAGTTGATTATGAAATCTACATATCAACAGAGAATTGCTTTTTTTTTTTGCACAGCTCAAGAATTTTCAGCATGAGTTTTCTTATTAGAGAATCTTTATTCTTCAGAAAACTTTTCAATGTACAGATATCATGCATTTTCCTAACCTTGAAGGGTATGTGTACCTGAAAAGTTCTAAATAGCTCAAAAGATCACCATATCCTCGTGAACCATTAGTGATTCTCTATTGCCTTTAGAATAAACCATGAACTCCTCAGTTTGAAATTTCTTCCAACAGATTATTCACTTTGTCATTTCCACTCTACTATTTATTTTCAAATTCTCCCTCTCTATTGTTTCCCTCCCTATTGCCTGCAAACATACCCATGTCCCCTCCCTTGTATCCTCAAAAACCTTTCATTAGATATTTCTATCCTTGCTAGGATTCTATAGCTCTTCTGTCCTTTGTGGATAAACACCTTGAAAAGACCATCTGCAGTAAATACCTCCAATGTCTCTTCTCTTAACTCATTTTTAAATCCTTTATAATCTGATTTTCAACCTCATCATTTCACTAAAATTGCTCTCTTCATTGCTAAATCCATTGATCTTTTCTCAATCCTCTTGACTTCTCTTCAGGCTTTGAGATTCTTTGCTTATCTTCTTTTCCCTGATACTTTCTAGGTTTTTCAGGACACCACTTTTTCTTGGTACTCCTCCTTTTTCTCTAACTATTGCCTCTCAAATTCTAATTTTGCATCCTCTTTTCCCTCTATACCACTTCATGTTGTGATTTCACCAGCTAGCATGGATTTAATTATTATCTCTAAGCTCTCCAGGAGTCCTCAAACTTTTTAAATAGGGGGCTAGTTCACTGTCCCTCAGACTGTTGGAGGCCGGACTATAGTAAAAACAAAAACTTTGTTTTGTTATGTTAAACATGTGCAATTCTTCTATCTGTATTTCCACATTTATCATGTGAATAAAGAAACTTCATAGCCCTGGGTGAGGGGGATAAACGTCCTCAGCTGCTGCATCTGGCCCACGGGCCCGTAGTGGGAAGACCCCTGCATCTTGACTATCTCTATTCTCAAATGTATCTTGCCTTAATTTCTCTGTTGACCTCCAATCTTGAATCTCCTTTCTATTTTTCAGATGCCTCAAAATGGATGCTCACTAGAATTCTTAAACTTAATTGCGCAAAACTGAACTCTTAATTTTCCCTCCTAAATCCTTTCCTCCTCCCAACTTGTCTATTACTCCTGAGGGCAACACCATCCTCAGGTTTTCATTCTAGGTGTCATCCTCAGCTCCTCATCATCCCTTACTCTCCCACATCCAATTTGTGCCATTATTTGTTGATTTCATCTTGATATCTCCTCCCTCCCTTCTTTCTTTCCTCCCTCCCTCCCTCTATCCCTTCCTTCCTCCCTCCCTCCCCCTCCTTCCTCCATTCCTTGTTTTTGTATTTCAAATACTTCAAGATTGCTTGCTTAATCATTAACTGTAGATAGTAGGGACTCAATAAATGCTTTGTTTAATCAGTGGGTTGAAATAACAGAAACAGGTATGTAAGACTATTATTTTCAAAGATGGATGACCTTGAGGATGCCAACACTTTTAGAGGACTCTGGAAGAAATGAACATCAGGGTGGATCACGGTAAATTTTCCATACCGGAGTGGGTTTTTTTTCATGATTTCTGTAGGTCTTCTCTGTGCCTTACTACATTACTCAATGGGTAAGGACTAATTGCAAATTCAATTAGGTATAAAGAATGAAACCACTGAAGAAACCATATATATATTTTTTTTGCCAGGATGATAAAGTAATTCTAAGGGAGAGAGGGAAAACTAGCTTCTCTATCATTTTATCACCCACTGTGCACAGCAAAGTTAAGGGATTTATGCAATTTCACTGGGAAAGTGATGATAATCAAGTAGAGAATGACTGTAGGGGAAATATTTGTTTGTTTTTTCAAGTGGATTTCAGCTTTAATGGTCTGTCACTGGACCATGTTTCTAGCTTTTCTTAAACCTAGTATATTAATTTATATGCACCAACTTTGAAAAGAAAACATCTTCTCCTTTTAGGAGGCAAAGAAATGAGCAAGTACATTGCTTTCCAAAAGAATCATGAATACTATTTTTTTCTTCATTTTTTTGTTGAGTTCAATAAAGGATGTTTAGTCTGGCAATTTCAGGTGAGAGAAAAAATTCAATTGCTCTTAATGGGAAAGTTTCCTTGAGGAATCTATCAAAATAGAGGAGATTATGAAACATAATGGAAAAGATGCTGGGCAAAAGTGGTCAAGAGAATAAATTGTCACTAAATAACCATCTGTGTAGTTTCATGTCTTTGATCTTCACATACTTTATAGAGCTGTTGGGAGTGAAGAGCTTCATAAAGAAGAAAGTATTAAAGGAAGATGAGTTAGTATTTTAGGATTCCTTAGCTGAAGTCAATGGACTATTAATGCTCAGTACTCCACAACGTTTATATCGTTTTACTTTGGAGATATGGTCTAAAACCAATTTTCAGGGATTCAAATTATTGCCTTTTGCTCCTTGCAGACAGTTTTTGGATGATTTAATTGCTTATTTTTAGTTTATATTTACTGGTCTGATGGAGAGGTCATTGTACCTGAAGCCAGAAAGATCTGAGTTGGAATCCTACCTCAAAAACATTTTCTGGGAGACCCTGGGTGAGTCAACTAGTCTCTGTCTGCCTCAGTTTTCACATCTGTAAAATTGTTGATAATAATGAGTGTCTCCCTTCCCAGGATTGTTGTGAGGATCAAATGAGATAATATTTGTAAAGTGCTTAGCAAACTAGGAAGTGCTACATAAAAGTATTATATTATTATTATTATCTTTAGGCTAAATATGTATGTATATTATAATCACGTCAATGTTTTCCCATATATGTAGACCATATATAAATAATATTTGCATGTATCTATCTAGCTATATATTTAGTTGTTCAGTAATTTCCATCATGTCTGACTCTTCATGACCCTATGTAGGGTTTTCTTGGCAAAGAAATAGAAGTAATTTGTCATTTCCTTCTTCAGTCTATTTGACAGATGAGAAAACAGAGGTAAACAGTGTGAAGTGACTTGCCCAAGGTTACATATCTAGTAAATGTCTGAGGCTGGATTTGAACTTCGGTCTTCCTATCTTAGGCTTGATGTTTTATATACTGTGTCACATAGCTGCCCATGTACATACATATGTACATACATGAATATACACACATATATATGATGTAGGCATATTCTTTATGTTTTTAATCTTAGTTTGAGTATTCATTGTGTTGTAATTCATTGTAACAATCCTGTTAATATGGATTAAACCCAACCCTACCTGCGCACTTGCCAGGAGTCTCATTCTTGTTCTCCTATAAATTCTCTAATGAGAATCCACTTAATTTACTGGGAAGCCTTCCTCTACTCTATGGTTCCTTCTTCACACTTTTTAAAAAAATCATATTCCCCTTTGATGAAGCCCATGGATTCCTTTTTCACAATAATGGCTTCAAATAAGTAAAATAAAATGTGTAGGATAAGAAACAAAATTGATTATATTGAAACAGTTGTCAAAACATTACCCAAAAATCAACCCTTCAGAAATCTTGGGTAAAGAACAACCGAGTCCTAGCCATTTCATGGATAGAATGGAAGGATGTAGCGGGATCCTTTGCTTTCAATTTCTGGTCCATCTTATTTATCCTTCTGGTCATACATTGATTTTGTATATTAATACTCTAGTAGAATTTCTCATTTGCCTCAAGTATTTGCTTAATCATTTTCAAACTGTCTCCTCATCTATAAAATGAGGATAATAATAACACCTAACTCTGGGTTATTGAAGATTAAATGGGGTAACATATAAAATTCCTTGAAAATGTTAAGGTTCTTTATAAATGTTAAGAATTTAAAATTATTATTAATGTATTACAACCTACTTGTGTCACCATTAATTAACTTCTCTATTGCCCTTTAGGTGACCTTTAAAAATAATGTTTCATGATTCACAGACATGCAACAACATAAATAAAGCACTGATTTTAAGAAGATGGACTCTTGTTTCAAGGAAAGCTTGGATTCATTTTTCCAAGGGCAAGCCAATTTACTCTTTCACTCCACTCATTCAATCTGGAGCCCAATTTATTCTCCATTTTCAGCATCTATCCAGGATCGGATATGCCAGTCCTATGGGTTGTCCTTCCAATGCTTGTCAGACATAAGTAGGATAATCGATATTTTTATTCACTTGGTTTTTGACATGTATGTATGCATCAACTTTTTTTCTTTTTGTCCTCTATCTCAAGGCATTACATATGCATGTGTGAATGTATATATGTACATACACATATGTATATGTGTATCTGCCTATCTATCTATGTACTTATCTGCTTATCTATCTATCTATATCCCTTCCATTCCCCCCAAATGCTTATCAAATGAACAGAATTCAGAATTGACTAGGAAGAGCAGGAGATTATAGTAGACTAAATCTGCTTAAAATGTAGGTCACAATCCCATTTGGAGTCTCATCAATGAACATGGTGGTGAAAAATTATGATTATTATCAGTGAATGTTTAATATATATATAAATATAGAATATTATATAGAATATAATTAATTATTATATATATATATATCCAGAGTCACATAAAATTTTCTTAGGCAGAAAGGGGAAAAAGTTTAAATAGTCTTGTACTAGACTGCAGAAGGGAAATTTGTTTTTTGATCCCAAGTTTTAATGATCCCAAGATTCTCATTGCTACAGAAGTTAATTTTCATAAGCCTACTACGATTCTACTGATAGTATATGGTAAAGGATGATGATATATCGTGAACTCAGAAGTGTCAGAATAATAGGATACTCAGAGGCCATGGAAAAAAACACATGGTTGGATGCAGGCAAACTCAAAGAAAATACTGGGAATGGTGAGCATGTGAGTAGTGCTGTATAATACAACATCAAGGATGTGTGAACTAGAAAAGAAGGTGGGTCATCCATGGAGCCTGAGGAAGGCATAAGCAGTAGATAAATGGAGGGTTGCCCTTGCAAGCACAAGGTATGAAAAGAACTAAATAAAAAAGTCTCCAGAGCATTGAGTGTAACCTCTTTAAAAGATTTAAAAAAGGATAAAGAAGGATCACTTAAGATAAGAAGGCTTAGAGGGAAAGGTTTTGATCTGTGGTTCTAATGGTCTTGTGATAGAAAGAGCCATCTGTAATGAGAGAGGACTGAAGGGACTGAATATGAATTACAACATAATATTTTTGCTTATTATTGATGTTTGCTTGCATTTCATTTTTTTTCATTTTTTTCTTTTTTGATCCTATTTTTCTTGAGCAACATGATAAATGTGGAAATACAGATAGAAGAATTGCACATGTTTGACATGTATTGGATTACTTGTCTGTCTAGGGGAGGAGTGTAGAGAAGGAAGGGAGGAAAAAAAAATTGGAACACGAGGTTTTGCAAGGGTGAATGTACTAGGTGCTTTTTTTGAGCTGCATCTTTTATTGAAGTGATCTCTGTCACTTTTTCTCATGTTATCACAGACAATCAAAAGTTGTCTTAGCTTCCACATTTCATGGATCTCATGGATTGTTTACTTTTCCCTTAAACTCATTAACTTCTTTAATTCTAATTAGTACCATCTATTAGAAACAAGGGAATTAACAAGGATTAAAAGAATTTAGAACAGAAATGATCATAGAGATTATCTAAAACAGATTTTTACAGATGACAAAACAGGCTCAGGAAGGAGGAAGTAACAAAGACAGGATCACAGGGGGTATTATAATGGTCAGTCTAGTACTTCTAGCACTATGCTGTATCATCTCACAGAATGATGAATTTTGCCTTGTTTGGTTGTCATTTAATTGCTTCACTTGTATCTCATACTTTGTGATCCTATTATTTTTTTTTTGCCAGAAATACTGGAGTGGTTTATCATTTCCTTCTTCAGCTCATTTTACAGATGAGGAAACTGAGTCAATCAGAATTAATACATAGCTAGTAAGTGTGGATAGATTTTTGAACTCGGGTCTTTTTGATTCCGGGTCTGATGCTTTCTATTATGCCTTATTTTATTTATTATGCCTATATTTACCTTAGACATCTTAAAATTCAGATGAGTCAAAAAACACGTTAAAAAAACACACCCACACACATTACAACCTACTCTCACACACAGCACCAGTTAAATAAATCAAAACACTTTGGGTATTGCCCATAACTCTCCCTGTCAATCCCAGGTAAAATGATTCTCCTTACCTCACTATTCAGCTTACTGATTTGTTGTCTGGTTTCTTCTGCCTTGATAAATAGAACTGCTGCTCCAAGCTCAGGGTCTGGAAGTGACACACACATGATAAATGCATCCATTAGAAAGAGGGTCACAGTCCCAGATTTAGGTGATTTAACATGGGGAAGGAAATCTGGGTTATTCCTTACATTCTGTCCTGATGTTGGGGGAGTGTGTGTGTGTGTGTGTGTGTGTGTGTGTGTGTAAGTTGGGGAGAAGGGAGAGTTCATCAACAACTTTGATTGTTAGACACTGACAAATTTTAATGTCTTAATCATGGGCTACAGACCTAGAATGGAAAGATACCCCAGCAGTCATTTAATGTTTCATTTTTTCAGATGAAGAAACTGAGCCTCAGACAGACAAAGTGATTTGCCCAAGATTGCACTGGTTTTAACTGTCAGACACAGGTTTTGAACCCAGGTGCCTGACTCCAGAGTTACTGGTTTTTTTTTTCCTATCATATCATGAATATACTCTATATGGTATCTAACATTGCTGGCCATTGCTATGCATAAAAAACAAGTACTTTCATTTATTGACCAACTGACATTTGACATAAGTTCATTGAAATATTTTTTTGGTGAGGAGGGGGGCAGTTAATTCAGAACCATGATTTCATATTGGAAAGAATACCTTCTACTAAAGGAGATTATCAACTATTATGCAATTTATAGTCTTAGAAAGTTGGGGGGGGAAGAAAGAAAGAACGGGGGGGTAAGAGATGTGACTTGCTTGAGATCACATAGAAAGTACCGTACCTGAGGTAGATCTTTTTGCCTTTGACATTGGTTCTCTGGCCCTGCTTCATACTGCAGTTATGATATCAACTCCAGTAAATAGATGCCCTGATGGCCAATAGCCATAGGGGCACCAGTGTTACTACGGTAGATAAATACATTTTCTTCCATTTTCTCCATATTGCTCTTTCTATTGAGCATTCTGAGGGGAAAGATCACAATGTACCTTGGAGAGGAAACATCTCAGGAACTTTCTATTCCTTTTTTAACCATATTTCTAATTCTGAGGACTCAGAATTCTGAACACAAGTCTTGGGAACAGCAGTCCCTCCAGACCACCAGATCTAATTCCAATGCCAATCCTCACATCATCATTTAGGAAAACAAATCATATGGAGGAAGATCCAGTTGTCTACATCAACTGTTAACCAGAGGCCAAATGGGTTGGGTAAGGTAGTCTATCTGAAGTAGCAAGACATCTTGAATGTGAGAGAAGGGATCGTGTGCCAGGTAAATCATAACACCAACACCAACTTGACCAACATCTTCCCTCAGACTTTGATGGAGACAGCTCAGAACCCTAAAGTCAAGGACTTTGCTACGAGTCCATTGCTCTCATCCATCATCCTGGAAAGCAGTCCCTGTGGAGATGTAGCCTGGTAATTTCTCCTCTCTTTGTGTGTGTCCCCAATGCAATGCTCAGCACATAGCTTACACTTAATAAAAGCTTAGTGAATTCAATTCACTTGAACTCTAGATCATCTCCCATGAAACCAGATCAAATAGAGAGAATTTGATTTTCAGGATCATTGCTATAGCTGATACTAAATAAATTCAGTTAACTGAGTGGTCCCTGCAAGAAGTTATCTATCAAGGGAAATCTTCATAGAATGCTTTCTTGCTAACTTATCACACAGACCTATCCACATTTGAAATCATTAGAAAGGTTATTTTGGGTTAGCGTTTTCTATAAAATAATTCTAATCATGACTACTGCATTTTACAGAAAGAGGCAGAATGGGATTGGAGTAACTGGGGAGGCTCTCACATTTGGAAAAAGAGAATAGGAATGGAGGATCAGGTTCTACAACAACCTATTCTGAGTTATCGATGCTACTTCAGCATTTAATCATTCTTCTTACATCACCAGATGTATATAATCTCTTCTTTTTAGCCTGATTAAAGCCATCACCTGCTAGCTATCTCTTGACAGATTTCTTTCTACAAGCAAAAGTACAAGGGTTGTCATGGTCAAGCTCTCCCAAGTCCTTCTTGATATAGTTTAGCTCCTGAAAAGTCCAATTAAATGAGACATCACCAAATAAACTGCCAAGGAAACCTGTGCTCCTACACTGCATGGCAAGCATGCTATTTCCTCCAAGTAACATTGTTTTCACAGATTAGATTTGTCTTTAAAACAGGGAAACAGGGTTAGCACTTGATAAATGATAGGCTTCCATCCCTTATAAAAACCACTGCATCAGCTGCTAAAATGTAGCTGAGAATAGTGGCAATGGCGGTGTGAGTGTGGAAAAGGCAAAAGTAGACCAAAAAATTGATCAGTTTATAATCTTGACCAGTTTTTATCTCTCTGAGAATCACCTAAGAACAGGAAGAAGTGAAGAGAGTCCTCCAACTTTAGATTTTAAAGACTGATCACTTCTTGAAAAAAGAACTAGGCAGATGACTAACCTGCTGTGGGAGGAGTTGCTCGCGGATCCTGCCTTGTTTGTTCCGGACCAAAATCAAAAGTCTGGCTTTCCTCATTGGTAATTCCATCTTCTGTTCCATCCACAATCCTGTTTAAAAAGACAAGGGAAAACATTTGAACAGGTGTATAAACAAGCTGTCCTTTCTATCAAAATACTCAATGTTTGTAAAAGACACAATTGAGAGTATTTTTGATAGTAAATCAATATGCTACTTCAACCATTTGAAAAAAGAAAAGAAATCCAGTTTAGTTGATGGGTAAGTGGACTTGGAGGCAGGAAATCCTGGCCTCTGATCTATAGCAATGAAAGGATCCTAGATCCAGAATAGAAAGGAACTTAGACCTCTCATTTTCCAGTTGAGGAGACAGATGCTGAGAGAGGTCAAAGAAAACTGAAGGCATCTTGGAAGGCATCTATTTCCAACTGTCTATTTTACAGATGAAGAAACTGAGGGACAATTGAGTAATTGCTCAAGGTTTTACAAGTAGCAAGTGTTTTCAACCCAGGTCTTCTGATTCCAAATACAGTCTATTTTCATGCCAAATGGATAGCCAGGGTCTGGTCTTTGAGTTTCAGTGTCCAAAGGTAATTGTATAGTTTTTTTTATTAATCTATTAATTATTATTAATCGAAACCAGGTTGCCAATTTGTATTGGTGAGGAAATTTCCAATCTGGGAGTTCTTTACATTAAAGAAATCACACGACAATTATCTCTACAAACTCTCAAAAGTTAACAAATACAACAAGGGCATATGTTTTTACAGTTCGGGCACTTCCAGTGTGAGAACTTATTCCACCCCTGTTTATTATAGCTCCCCTAGCTTCTAGTCAGAGAGAGCTATATTCCACTCAGAGAGGATTAAGGGGCTTACCCATAGGCACAAATGTAGATAATGCCTTGAATCTGCATCTTTCCAGATCCATGCTCAACACTCCATCTATTATACCACATTGCCTTTTATATGTATTTTTAAACAATAGGAGTAAGATTTCAGAATTCAATTTTAGAACATCAGATTGCAAGATTACACTCACCTGAGAACTGGACTTTTTCTCCACGTCTGTTTTACCCAGAAGGAAAATGTTTAGCTCCCCAATCATAGCATTCCCCAAAACCCGCCCAGTAGCCCCATTCTGACTTCTGGAAGTTTTTAAGGTCAAGTGTAAGGTCTTCACAAATGACTGTGTAGCAGGATGGAATCAGTGTCTCCTGTGCTTCTGACAGCTGAGTAGCTGCGCCAAACTGAGTTACCTCTATTCCTTCCTATTAATTTCATCTTCCTCAGTCAGTTGAAGCAGGATTGTTAATAAGGGATTCTCTTAGACAAGTGCTCCCAGCCTCCAGGAGCTCAGAGTTCATCTGAAGAAGAATGGAGATAGCCACGGTCCTGCTCAGTGCCTGATCATTAGCTCGGTGGCTGCACCAAGCATGACAGATTGTTGACTAGTTTTTTGATTTAAAATAGCTAGTGAGATATAATGAACTGAGTTTAATAGGTTTTGGTGTAAAACCTTGCTCCTTGCCCCAATGTAGATGCTCATTGTTTGGAGATTAAATGTGTTATAATATATGAATGTAATGAAATACAATTACATTGTGAGAAGCAATGAGAGAGATATATTTTAATGGCTGGAGAATCTGCAACAGCTGAATTCAAGTCCAGCCCCTGATGTATACTGGCTGAATCATTTCATGTCTCAGTGCTCTAGACAGCTTATTAAGATTATACGACTTAAAGCACTTCCAAATCTACACTGGTATAAGCAGTTGTCTCATTGGGTATTACAATGAAAGCCCAAGTCTAATTGCTTCCCCCCCAAAAACCCCACAAACATATCCAATATGAGTATTGTAGAAATAAGGGGAAATGTGTATGAACTGACAAAGAATAAAATAAGGGAGAGGTACAAGAACAACATAAGCCATGACTGCACTCACTAATTTAAAAGAAGGAAAAAAGACCAAATATAATGGTTAATAATGGTTTCAAATGATTAATGTTGGAACACACTGACTTTGTCTTGGGGACCTGTGGATATGGAAAGCTACATAGTTATAGTTGTGGTGGTGGGTGCTTTTGCTGAGTTAACTTTATCCTTTTTTCTTTTACAAGTAATGGTACCTTTAGAAAGGGTGATGAGGTCTTTTTTGAGGGAAATCAATGTGCTCAAAGAAAAAATTTTAAGAAAACATCAAGAATAAAATTAAATACATCATATGCAATACTTTTATAAAGATGTACACACAAATGCAATGTTGTCCAGGTCTACATGACTTCTCTCTTTTTATCGTTTTATGGTAGTAGGAACAGATGGGAGGTTCTCTCAGGAATGATGTCCTCCCCACTCTTTTCTGCCTTTTGAGGAGACCAGGTGGCCTTTTGATTAGAATCCATTGGATCTGGAGTCAGGAAGACCCGAGTTTCAGACTTTTATTAGATGTGTAACCCTAGATAAGTCACTTAATTTCTTTGACTTTCAGTTTCCTTATATGCAAAATAATAATAATAAGATAATTACCTCTTATGGTTGCTGTGAGAACCAAATGAGATATATTTCATGTCAAAAACTTTGCAAATATTAAAACACTATAGAGACGGTAACTATTATTATTATTATTATCCATTCTTGAAAATCCAGCTTTAGTCTCACCTTGCTTGTGAAACTTTCCCAGATAAATTTGTTCTACAATGAGTTCCTTTAAGACTGAATTGATCGGTACTTATAGCATGCATCTTACTTCTGTTAATCAGCACCAACTCTCTTCTGATATCTCTAATGATGTCATTTCATTAGTGTTCTGTGATTTTGCTTTATTTTGTTTTATTTTGACAGCTGGCAATTAGTTTAACTTGCCAAGTATACCCTCCCAGAGAACATTGCTTTTTAAAAATCATTCTTAGCATCATATTTTCAACTTATCATTTTGGCATTTACAGGTGGATGAGAGAATTCAAGTCATCTTAGGGGCAATGTGGAGTTATTTGAATAGAACAAGTAGGACTAGAATCAGTCTATTTGCTGTTAAGGCTCAATACTCCACTAAATCTTATACTCTGTCCCCACTGGGACACTCATCACAAGGCCACACAGGCAATAAGTACTCAATCAATGCCTATTGACTTATTGGGGCTTAGGCAGAGTAGCTTTTGTTCCTTCCTAAGAAAAGTTAAGGATGACTTGTTTCCATCCCATCAATTGCTTACCCCCTATTGCCCAGACTTTATTTTCACTTGCTTCTTGCTAGAGTATTATCTAATTCCTCTGCCATGAGGTTGAAAGACATTTTTCACAGTTCTTCCTGACTCTGAAATGATCTTTATCAGTCTTATAAACAAGCTTCCCAAGCAGGGGGGTCTGGAAATACTCTTTCAAACCAGGGAAAGCTCAAAGCCTTGCCAAAGGGGATCTCTTTGTCTTTGACAGTGGTGACCACTTTGAATGTACTATACATATCTGTCTGTCTATCTGTCTCTGTTTCTCTCTTTTTTCTCCCTCTCTGCCTCCTTCTCTTTGTCTCTCTCTTCTCTCTCCCTCTCTGTCTGTCGGTCTCTCTATCTCTCTTCCTCTCTCTGTCTCTGTCTCTGTCTCTCTTTTCTCTCCCTCCTTCTCTCTCTCCCTCCTTCTCTCTCTCTCTCTCTCTCTCTTCTCTCTCCCTCTGTCTGTCTCTCTCTATCTCTGTCTTTCTCTTTTCTCTCCCTCTCTATAACACATATATATGTGTGTATAGCAATTTAAGGGGTGGTAGAGTGCTGCATTTGAAGTCAGCAAAACTTCACAAATCCCACTTCATATATTCAATAATTAATGTAACAATAAGTAAGTTACCTGCTTCAGTTTTCCTATCTGTAAAATGAATAAGTTGGATTCAGCAGCTTCTAATAATTTTTCCAGGTCTAAGTCTATGGTCCACTGAACTTATACCAGCAAACACACACACGTGCATGTGTGTATGCATACATATATGTATATAGATACAAACACATGTACATTGTGTTGTGAACATATATGCACACACGTGTGCATTTGTAGTATATTTATATAAAAAAAGTTTCCCCTGATATAGCAAATATTCCTTGAGAGTGGACCTCACTACAGTTTCAGTTTGTATTTTCAGCATCTAGCACTGTTTGTGGCACATAATGTTAATTGACTGACAGATTCTAATCCTTTCCATGAGCAGGCCTTAGGTTAAGTTTTAAGGTCATCAGAGTCTGGAGCTTTGCTGACAAATTCATACCTATTTACAAGGTGGAAGCACAAACTCTATTCCAGGCTCCTGAGTTGAGACATTAAACACACCTTATGGGGGGGTATCTAATTCCTGTTTAATAATCTTACAAAATATGGATTGTTATAAATCAAATGTCAATGTGATGTGGGTTAAAGGATCTTAGCTTTGTAGTTGCCAGGGCCCTTAACATCATAAAATCACTGACTCCTAGATGGAAGGGAAGAATAAACCTTATTAAATCAAAGTTTTTAATCTGTGCGTTGTGACCCCACATGGGATCACATAACAAAATGTGGGGTTCATGAAATTATGATTTATTATCAGTTTGTTATGTACCTATTTGATATACCCTTAAACCTGGGGACACATAAAAATTTCTTGGGTAAAAAAGGATCTTGAGTGGAAAAAGTTTAAAAACCATTCTATGTCCTATTCTATCAGTGCTCATCCAGTTTTTGCGTGATGCTTTTCAGTGATGGGGAACCTACCACCTCTGCATGCAGTTTATTCCACCTTGGTATGGCCCTCCTAGTTGAAAAGCTTTTTCCTGACATCAAGCTGAAATGATCTCTTTGGAGCTTCTAACTTTGCCCTCCAGGACTAAACCAAAAAAGTAGATACCTCTTTTCACATGAAAAACTCTTTAAATACTTGAAGACAACTATTGCCTCCCTGCTGGGTCTTCTCTTAACCAGATTAAACGTTTCCAGGTCCTTTATTCAATTCTCACATGACATGAACTTGAGGCCATTCATCATCCTGATTGTCCTCCTTAGGACATGTTCCAGCTAATGAATTAAAAGATGGCACCAAGAACTGAACAAACAAATAATAAATAACATTTTCATAGAACTTTAATATTTGCAAAATGTTATATATATATATATATATATATATATATATATATATATATATATATATATAAAATCTTGGCAACCCTATTGGTATTATTATTATCTCCATTTTATAAATGAGCAAATTAATTCCAAGAGTTGTTGAGTTAACCAGGGTCAAATAGTTTGTTAAAGTCTGAAAGACTGAAATTCTGGTCTCCCTTATTCCAAGTCTAGCATTTTATCCATTATGCCACGGAGCTAGCTGCTTCCAGATGTTGGCTGACCAAGGCAAAGAACAGTTGGGCTATCTCCTTCTTATCACTGAAGGCTTCGCCATTTTTCATTCAGCCTAAGATTGTATTAATTTTCTTAGCTACCATATCACTTTGTTGACTCATATTGAGCTTGTGAAATCATGGTTATGTGACCTTGAGTGTGGCTAATCTTGCTTTCATGATGGTCTGACCCTTCCATTTTTGGAGTGTTATTTTTTCTCACTTCATTTTCATCTTTGTGTTTATATATTTTATTGGTTTGTTTTTAAGATCACAACATGTTATGCTGCTCATATATTTTATTTTGTATTGACTTCAATCAGGGAAATACACATATCCCTCTCGTTTACATGGACAAATTGGATCCATACATAGGAATAGATTATTGAAAAACCATTAGTAACTAGAAATCCTTCACATTAAACTTTTTGTTAGACCTGCTAACAAGGCACACTCACTGAATAGTGAAACCATCACTGACATTTATCCCCTTTGGGAGAGTGTGACGGGACTTTGGGTCAATCTACCTTTGGTTCTATAAAGAGGAGTTTGGAAAAGTTGATCTTTATAGTTATGGACTTGAAAGCAATATGAACTTTAGGGATGTTCTTATCTGCCTCTCGCTCTAGTTCTAGACTCCCTTGTCCAGTTACTAGTCTAGTTCTCATTTTACAGTGAGAGCCTGAGAGAAGTAACTTATCCAAGATCACAGGCCTACTTAGTAGCAAAGCTAAGATTCCACCGAGGTCCCTTAACTCCAAATACAATGCCCTAAAGTCCTTTCCATTAGGAATATGTTTTGCTTCTAAAACTGATTTAAAAACGGTAATGAAATAAATTAGAGACTGAATTATTTATCATCTTGACAACTACGTGAATCACAGAGAGTCAAATGATCACAAGATGAAAAGGAAGATATGAGTTAACGATTACCTTGGACTGAGATCAGGGGGTCCTGTGGTATTGAGGGTTGAAAGGTGCAGCTTCAGGTTTTTTTCCTTCCTTTTGCTGTGTAAATGGAGATCAGTTTCTTGTTTGGATCTTGGAGGGTTTGAGCCACAGACTCTTATAGGTGAGTGGAAGGGCATGGTTCCTGAGGCTAATTGCTTTAAGCTTATGCCCAGATAGCTTTTATTGCTTCCAAATTTCTTGTTGCTTGAGGAGGGGACTCCTCTGGTGTTTATGGGGGAGAGAGAAGCAGTTTCCTCTTCTTCTCCTTCTTCATCTTCTTCCTCGTCTTCTACTATCGATGGTAGTCTCCTGTTTATGCTGCCATTTCCCTTGGGTTCCGTCTAAATTAGTGAATAGTACAGATTAAACAGGAATGCAAAGCATTCTGCAGAGGTACATTGTTCATGCTAATTTCCCAGTAGAACAAAGTCAATTCCCTTAGAGGTTTATTTCTCATTAAAATTAATATCATTTGGGAGCCTACTGTTATTTATCTGGGAGTTTAGTCCCCAGAGGATGTCCACATCAAATGACAATCTGATCTTCATTCAGTTTCCTCTCTCTGCATTCTTGCTGCCAAGAGATTTTTTTCCCCTCTTAGTTTTACCCTAATTCTTTGAAGTTTCCTTGGGAAGATTTTTTTTTGTCAGATTCACCTCTTTTTTTCTGATTGCTTAGTTTCATGTAATACCTTGGCAAAATTCTTGAGGTATCATCAATTTTAAATGACTAATATGTTGTTCTGAATAGAGCTCTAGGAGTATGTTTAAAAATAGTTTGGTAACTAATTTCAGTATAATTGGTTTCCTTTGCAATTTACTTTATGCATTTAAAAATATGATTTTGGGAAGGAGTCCATTGGCTTCTGGTCTGGTCTAGCTTCACTAGACTGGCAAAGGGGGTCCATTAGGAAATGAATTAAATTATTAAGCTTATAGCTAGCTGGAAGACTGAAGTGAGGCCTAAGGGAAGGTACAGTAGGCCCAGTAGAATATACCATTACTCCAGAAACATTCGAAACAGGATCTGGGCTATGATGGACACCATAGTGTGGGAAAGGAAGAAATGGGATCAACAGCTCTCAAGAGCATTTATTATTAGATAAAGTTGCAAATAGTTAACACATGGGGCTAGTGTACAGAAGGGATTTCTGAAGCAGACATGATGTGAGATAGTGGCAAGAATATATGGGGCAGCTTTATCTAGTACTGGTACAACTGCAGTCAGCTATACCTCAATTGCCTTTGATGTTGGCCCAAGACCAGATACATGAGAAAATCACTTTAATGCTCTAAATCTTAGTCTTCTCCAATCTTAATACATGTGTCACCTTGGAGTTAGGATTGTTGTGAGGAAGTCACTTTATAAACTTTACATGGGAGTTGTTAATTCAACTTATTTGTGTGACCTTATTGATACTGCTCTTGAGGATAACACCTTCTGATTCTTCTTGCTTCCCCAAGAGGTTAGAAAGATGTAGGAGAAGAAGGGAAGGAGAGAAGTGAAGGGGAAGAAGAGAAAAGTAGAGAATAAACATTTATGTAGCATTTATTATGTTCTAGGCACTGTGTTAAATGCTTCACAAATATTATCCCATTTAATCCTATGATGAATAAAAATTTGAGAGCATAGTTTCTGGGTAAGTATGTTTATTAATAAAAGCCAAATTTGATCATTTGGCTGTCCCTCTTAAAGTCCTCATGGTGGTAGGTTCACAGTTAATATGCCCTTAGAGAAGTGAGTGTTCCTGAAGGTAGCAATCAACTCTGACAGAACAACAAATTAGAAAATGAATATTATAATGAAAGGCTGGGATATATTACAATGAGGACTTTGGGGTACATAACTTGGATCACCCAAATCTAGGTTCAAGAGATTTAAGCAATTTCCATATTACTTGTCAGACAAAAGGGAAAATCCATGCTTCTCCAGAATTGTCTGAGTAAACACAATGACCTGAAATGTACTCACTAGTCCAAACTTAGAATTTCTTGTACTGTCAGATTAAATCTTGGCCTGGATAAATTTTTGAGAGATTTCCTGCATTGGTTGATATTTAATGAAGAGAGAGAAGCACTCATTTTTCAGAGTCCTCATAGCCATCCTGAGATATAGATACTGTTATAATCCTCATTTTACAGTAAGGGAACTAAAGTAAACAGATTAAATGACTTATTCAGGATTTGAGCAAATTGTGTCTTACATCCTATTTGAATTTGAATTCTAGTCTTCCTATTTGGGTATAGGACCAGCATTCTGTTCATTGCAGGTTCAAAAAGATCCTAAGCATAAAGGATCATACATAAAGAGCTGAAAGGGAACTTAGATATCTAGTCTCATTTCCTCATTTTACAAATGAGGCAACTGAGGTCCAAAGAAATTAAATGATTGATCCTTCTGACTCCAAGGCTTGTGCTCTATCCACTACATTATCTAACTGCTCCTAAATGAAATGATTGACTCAAGGTTATACAACTATTATGACAGCCATTATTTGAACCCACAATCTCTGACTCCAAATTCAATGCTATTTTCATCCTATCCTCTTTGAACACTATGCAAGAAAGAATTAAAACCTTATTTATTTATATAATATATATTTTTGAGGGTATTAAAGTGATAGTCTTCTAATGACATTTTACCCTTTTACTTGATGATTTTGGCCACTGAACAAAACCAGAAGCTGCACAGCATAATAGAGAGCTGGGTCTATAAGTTAAGAAGACTTCTATTCAAGTCTTATCTCTGACACATACTCTAATTCCCAGCTTCTTAAATTGTGGTTCACGATCCCATATGGGGTCTTATAATTGAAGGTGGGGACCATGAATTTATGACATCACTAAATGTTTATTTCTATAAATATTTTATATACTCATATATCCATAAAAAATTCTTGGGCAAAAAGGTGTCACAAGTGAAAAAAATTTAAGAAGTCCTGGTGACTTATTTAATTTTTTTATGCTCCAGACAGTTCTCAAGATGATAAATTTCAGCAAAGATGCTGATCTGGATGGTAAAAGGAATTTCCTTATTAGATAGGTCCTTGTGTCAGTGAAATCAGAAGTCTAATCCATATACCTATTTCTTCCAACAAAAAAGCAACATTGGAACCTGACACCGAGGTTTCTACATAGAGAAACCAAACCAAAGCAAACCAAACTATTCAGATTGAGGACTACTTCTCTGTCAATTCTCATATCATATATCATTGTTTAATAGAAATGAATTAAAAATCCCAACTATTATTAGATGCTCATACACACATATATTTCTATACACATATACATATGTATCTGCCTCTCTTTTAGGACTATTGTGAGAAAAGCCCTCTGTAACCATTTCAGAGCTAAGGAAATGTCAGTTTGCACTTGGGTTGGGCCATTTCATTGGAATGCCTATATTGATATATGAGAATTTATAGACTAAGGTCATCTTCTCAGTAAAAAGGAAGACTTTAATTAAAAACTAAATCTCTGGGAAATGTTTCTCTGAAACTTAGTATGTTTTTGAAAGCAGGAAGGTCATCAACTTGATGATATTGAACCAGCTTCAAATGGCATTTTGACCCTGAATCCAGTTACTTCTTACAAAAATGATGAGTTATACAGATAGATCTTAAATCTGTCATTCCCTTATCATTGGATTTCCCTCTACCAAGGTAGATCTCAGTTGGCCAAAAATTAATTAAAGGTTGTAGAGAGATATTAGAGGCTTAGAAAAATTGGCTGACTTGCCTGAGGTCACCTAACAAATAAGGGTCAGAGGTGGGATTTAAGTCATCTTGACCCCAACTCCAGCACTATCCATTATAGACCACATGACTGTGTGTCATGGCTATCTGTTTTGTTGTTGTTGTTCTTGATATTTGAGTTATGATTTTGATAACTTTACTCAAAATATAATCTAGTCATAGGAGACCTTAAAATGACTTTTCTATTTAAGATATTCAGATTGTGACATGGCTTGGTACTATTAGGAGAAGACATTTTTGTTCTGGATTTGAAATAATATTCATGTATTTCTAAGGCTAATTCACCATAGACTTATTTTTTTTACAAATGTAAAAATTGAGAAAAACTGTTTCTACTTGAATGAAACAACAGCAACAAAATCCTGGAGTACAGACTCCAGCTGAAGCAATTTTTGGTTTTCCAAATGCTAAATATGATTTCTGAGAAATTGTGTTTGCCAAGGTCTACATGCAGGGGTCCTTAAACTATGGCCCGTGGACCAGATGCATCAGCCGAGGACGATTATCCCCCTCACCCAAGGATATGATGTTTCTTTATTTAAAGGCCCACAAAACAAAGTTTTTGTTTTTACTTTAGTCCGGCCCTCCCACAGTCTGAGGGACAGTGAACTGGCCCCCTATTTAAAAAGTTTGAGGACCCCTGGAGAGGGTCAGGAGAAATGATGGTCCTCTTTAGATGCCATGGGGTAGTGGACAGAATGATAGTCAGGAGTAAGAAGATCTGAATTTGAATCTGGCTCACCATTTACTATCTGGATGGGATCCTCTCTAAGCAACTCTCTAAATCACTGACTGGCTAGAATCTGCATCTGTTATACAAGTTCCCATGCAGGTCCTCAATGGATTAAAGGGGGATTCTTGCAGAGTAATATAGAGAACCCTGATGCAGAAACCTAAAGACAAGGGTTTGTGACCTGGCTCTGTCTGTAACCTTGGACACCCAAGGCTTTAGTTTTCTTATCTGTAAAATGGGGATAGTGATGTTTGCTCAGCCTACTTCCCTCAGAAGAGGAATTGCTGTGAGGAAAATACTCTATATAAACTTTATAGCTGTAGAGAAACATATGCTATTATTTTTTTCTCTCACATCAATTTTATAAATGCACTTTTTATACATACACACATACCTGAGAGAGTGTGGATTTGTTTGATAGCCTTGATATAACCTGCAGGAACAAAGAACAAAGAACTATGTTGTTAATGATATCAGAGAAAGAGATTAGGAACTGGAGAGAACATTAAGTGTGGGTGAAAAGTATTGTCTGTTTATTAAATTGAAAACAAGGTAAACAGTCTCTCCCACTACTCACCTGGGGCCCCTGGAACAGAGTTCACTGAGCAGAGGCCGAAACATTCAATTTAATATGACATGCATTTATTAAGGACCTATTGTACTATGAGCCCTAACACTGGGGAGATAAAGATAAAAGAGAAATGTTTTCTATACTCGAGGAGTTCACATTTTACTGGAGGCATATGTCACACATAGACTAATAAATGCAAAATCTACATGAATTAAAAACAAAGTTCTTTTCCAGAGGGAAGGGACCTGTGACTGGCACAAGGGGCTGAGCTTTGAAAGAAAGTGGGGATTTCAAGAAAAGGAAGGGAGCAGGAAATATTTTCTAAATATGGGCATAGAATTGTACAAAGACATGGAGATCAATCATCATGTACGCTCTGAAAAGTCATGGAGTCGGCAAATAGAACAGCAAGTACACCTCACTAGACCTAGGGTGTGTGATGAAGTGTAATGTTCAGTGAAAGATAATAAATCTGAGAGGACTGGTGAGAATCAGGTTTTAAATATTAAATGGAGGAGTTTGTCTTGTGCCAGAGGTCATTTGGAGCCACTGAAGCTTATCAAACACAGATAGTACGTGGCTAGCTTTGTGTAGGAGAAAGATCAATTTGTCGGTTTAGTGGAAGAGAGATTGGAGATAGGATAGAGTGAAGGCAAGGAGACTCAGAGGCAATAATTCAGGATAGAAATGATGAGGATCAGAACTTGGGTGAAAGCTGTGAGTGTAGAGAGAAGGGAATAGATTGGATATAAAACTCTACTGGAGGTGAATTAGATAAGACACAGGAACTGACTGGATAGTGGGTATGGATGCGGATATAGATAGAGTTAAAATGCCAAGGGGGAGAACCTAGTTCCTTGAACTGATTTTAATGGAAAAAGGGAAGTCAGTAGAGGGAAGAGTTTTGGAAAATATTTATTTTGTCTTTGTTAAGATTAAGATATAGCGGAAGTGTTAAATACATTTCTAAAACACTCCAGAATGGACCCAAATCAAACTGAAATGTATTTTGAAAATCAATAAAATAAAAAAAGTTAGAATATAGATAATACTAATTTTTTTCTCAGCCAATATACATGCTAATGGGCAGATGAGAATACTTTCTTCCAATGGCCATGAAGGCCGGTGAAGCAAGTGCTATGGAACTTATAGAGCTTAATTAGACATCAAAGACCCCAAGGTCATCCACCGTATCACAAATCATCATCAGTCATCTTGGTTCTGTCCTGACACTGGACAGCGATGATTCTGAAAGAGTGACTTTGACAAATTCGTGCAACTCTTAAATCCAATTTATGCACAAACCAAAAGACATCACCATGGCATTTTATTGTTTTTCTCTGTCTCAGAGACCTGTGGTGATGGGTAGTGATGAAGCAGCAGGTGTCGATACATTGGGAGCAGTAAGTCACAACCCTTCACACAGTTAGCCCAGGCTATAAGAAAATCTTATTGGAAGCAGCTGGAGGATTTGGCAGATCCCTGGGTGTCTGAGCAGCCTTTTAAGGATTGTACTCTTACCTCCAGATGTGGGGGAGGGATTAGAAAAGGTGCCCTAAACTCCAGGATTAGAAAACTCCTTCATGCAGTTACATTGGTACCTTCTCTAAGTACCTAGAGCACTTAAAGGTTAAGCTCCCATATCAGTATGTGTCAGAAGTGGGACTTGATCTCAGGCATTTCAAAAGATTTGATAGTAATCCTAAGTACTTACATTTAAATATTGAAGCCTATTTTATAAATACTCACCTACATATTTTATTATTGATATTCCATAAAATTGTTTCTAGTGACTCCACAGACAAGCAAAAAGAAATGTAATGCTTATAGTTTTTGATAACCACATTAATACAAAATGTTATTATAACTTTATTTAGTAGACAATGTAGCCTGATGAATTTATTTTCCTGGTATAAGAAAAAACTGATAAAGGCCCCTTTTAAAATAATGCTATTATTAAGGAATAGGATTAAATCATTTTGTAGGGTAACTTACAGTAGACTTTTAATATATCCAGCTGTGTTTCAAAAAATATGATCTTAGTAACAATGGCATAATACTACATATTTCCCTTTTTTACACTGAATCAGAAATGAGACCTAAAGAAAAGGTAGTATTTAACAAATAACACTCACATATAAGTATGCAAAACATATTTTGATTTCTTTGCCAAAAATGCTATGGACTACATATCCTTTTGCAGATGGGAGATAAAGAAAATATTGAAATGTAAAAATACTCCTGGTATGGGATGGGGTTGGGGATCTCTGATACATATGCATTATTCCATTAAGTACTCTTAATAGTAATTCTCTTTGCTTTTATGGAAAGAAAACAAAAGAATAATATATGTGAAAGCACTTTGGAAATAAATGTGCTATGTAAGTGCAAGGTATTATTGTTATAGCCACTATGAGAATTCCCTATAATTCAGAAATGACCATATACTTTTAAATTTACAAATATCTTAAAAGAGAAAAGATGCCCTAAAAATTGTCTGCTTACCCCACATTGGCCTGATTACTGCGGCAGACAGGGATACTATCCTTTGGTCAAAACACTAAAAAATGTACAAAAACTGCAAAGTTGATTTTAATCACCATTGGTACATGGAACATGCACATACTTATAGACAACACAAAATATGGTAGACCTGAAAGACCTGAGAGATCAGGAAAATGCCATACCACTAGTAGTATACAGGCACTCATCGTGATCAATCCTGATGAGGTCAAAGAATTGATTGCATGACATTGGCACTGGACCACTCAACATGGGATGCCCTTCTCAAAAACACTTTGATTAAGTGTAAAAAAGTGACATATATAGTATTATTTCATTGTTATGAAGAGCATATTCTTCGAAACACGCAAGTGCATACATTAAAAGCATACTGTAAGTTACCCTACAAAATGATTTAGTCTTATTCTTTAATAATGGTGTTATTTTAAAAGGGGTCTATATCAGATTTTTCACACATCAGGAAAATAAATTCATCAGGCTACATTGTCTACTAAATAAAAACATTCTGTGCTTCTATGAACAAAGCAGAATCGAATTAACTCGGAAGAAACGAGAAATATCCAAAGTTAGAGAATCCACCCCAAATGGTCACAGAAACCATTTGAGTCTGACTTCTGGAAGAGCATTCTGAGCTCATGTTAGTCTGATCAGCTCTAGTTGGACCCACTAATTGGACTCTGACATAGGGATATCATTTTGGTTCTGTTTGAGAATGAAGTATAATTGACCAACCAACTGACCCCTGTTTCTATTTGAGTTGACACTACTGTCTTATAGGACAGAATATCTAGGTGTAAATAACCAAAAGTCAGTTAATTATGCAAGACCAAAGCTGAGAAGAGATGAAGGAGTCATCTCTACAGAGATGATAGGTGAACAGTGGGGAGTTTGAGATTATCATGTGAGAGAATATAAAGAGAAAGAAGAAGAGAGCCTTGGATGGAGCTTTGGGGGACAGAGCCTTAATTGGTCAGTCAATAAGCATTTATTAAGCATCTACTATGTGTTAATCTCAGTTAGTGTGACTTGGAGGGAGATCCAGCAAAGAAATGAGAGGGAGGAACAGAAAAAAGACCAAATCACAAAAATCCCAGAGAAGAGAGAATTTCAGGGGAAGATGGTGGCCATTAATGGCAAATGCTAGGGAAAGGTCAAGAAGGATGCAGAGAAAAGGCTGTGAGATTTGGTAGTGTTACCAAAATAAGGAAACAGTTTCACTCTGCCCAAAGGGCTATCAAACTGTGTGTCTCCTTTGATCCAGCAGTGTCTCTACTGGGCCTGTATCCCAAAGAGATCTTAAAGGAGGGAAAGAATCGACATGTGCAAAAATGTTTATAGCAGCCCTTTTTGTTGAGGCAAGAAACTGGAAACTAAGTGGATGACCATCAGCTGGGGAATAGCTGAATAAATTATAGTTTAAGAATGTTATGGAATATTATTGTTCTGTAAGAAATGACCAGCAGGATGATTTCAGAGGGCCTAGAGAGACTTACAGGAAATGACACTGAGTGAAGGAAATAGAACCAGGTGAACACTGTACATGGCAACAAGAAGATTGTGTGATGATCAACTGTGATGGATGTGGCTCTTTTCAACAGCAAGGTGATTGATTCAGATCTGGGATAGAGAGAGCCATCTGTATCCAGAGAGAGGACTGGGAGTACTGAATGTGGATCATACCATAGTATTTTCATGTTTTTTTTTATTGTTGTTTGCTTGTTTTTTTTTTCTCATTTTTCCCCTTTTGATCTGTTTTCTTGTGTAGCATGATAAAAATGGAAATATATTTAGAAGAATTGCACATTTTAAATTTACATTGGATTACTTGCTATCTAGGGGAAGAAGTGGGGAGAAGGGAGGGAGGAAAAATTAGAACAGAAGGTTTTATTAGGGTGAATGTTGAAAACTATCTTTGCATGTATTTTGAAAATAAAAAGCTATTATTTTTACAAAAGAAGGCAGTTTCAGTTAAGTGATGAAGTTAGAAACTTATTATAAAGGGATGAGAAGTGAGAGCAGAAAAAGTGTGATGACTTTAGATAATTTTCCCTCCCCCTCTTTTCTGGAATGTCTAAAATGAAAAGGAAGACAGAAAAATAGGATGATAGCTTATAGGGATAAGTGGAAGGTTGTTTTTTGTGTGTTTTTGTTTTTGTTTTGGATGAGGGAAGCTTGGATATTGTGTAGGAAACTGAGAGGGAGCCAATAGATAGGAAAATTGAAATTAGAAAGAGGCCAGTTGGGCAGCTTGGATCCATGTTTCCCAGTGATATCACTGATAATAGCTGCAGAGAAAGAGCCCCAACCAGTATTTGGTTCATATTCTGTAGCAAAGACCCTAGAGATGAAAGTAGTGGGCCTGAAGGGGAGATATTTGTTATGTGCCCAGCTCCTACTACAGAACTTTTACATACATATTTAATTGATTTTCTTGAATGACTGAATCTTCCTCTGTAAAAACCCCTCTCCCCCAACATTTTCCTTTCTTCTTCAATGTCCTTGGTCTGACTTACTTGTTCATATTTTCTTCCTATTAATTGCATTATCTTCCACATTTTCTTACTTTACTTTTACACAAATTAGAAAAGCAAAACAAATTTGTTAAATTGTGGGATCTTATTTTGACTTAAAAATATATCTGTTTTTGCAACTATCCCTCCCTTCTCCAACTTCCTTAAGATTTAAGGAAAAAAATATTGTATTCCCATGCTTGTTTATTATTGAAAATTCTAGCTGTGGATCTTACATGTGGAATCCTAGATAGAGAGATGGACTAGACCTCAGATGTCATTCTGGGAAATTCCTAGTCTGCAGATAAGGAAATGGAAGCCCAGAGATGTGAAGAAACAAGTTAGAAATCAAAAAGGTAGTAAATGGTAGGGACAGAATTAGGAATTCTTTCCTTCCTTCCTCCCTTGCTTCCCCCTCTCTCCCTTCCTTCTCCCATTCCCTCCCTCCCTTCTTGACTTCCTCCTTCCTTACTTTCCCAACCTGTGAACAAATCTACCTCCAAACCCAGAGCACTTTACACCAATCCCATGGTAGACAAAGCCTGTGTCTTTTATTTGAATGACAATTCTGTGTTGCAACCTGCAACCTGTGCACTAAGGAGGTTAATAAACACACCAGACTGAGTCCTCAGGGCAGTTCAGACCACACCATCATTTGTAAAGGGTGTATTAAAAGTGGAAAAAAAGAACCTTCCTTTTGAACATAGGGTGAGAAGCTCTGGAAATTATGACATATCTTGGAAAAAGGCTTCAGGTCACATCTAAATTACTTTTTGCCTGAATGTGTTTCTTTTATTTTCAAGCAGTGATAAAATAGTACAAAATTAGCATCATCTTAAGTTGAATTAAAAAAAAATAAAAAGAAAGACTCCTGGAGGAAAAGAAAAAAAAAGTCTTCCTAGTGAGACAGACTGAGATTCTGTAATTATGTCAACCTCTCCCTGTTTTTTGAGTTGATTAGGGAAATCGTTCTGTTATTATTTATACCAGTGTAAGCCTCATTATTGCTGTGCAAATATGCTTCATCAATGTTTAATTTTATCGGAGCAGTCAACCCATTCTACATCTGCTTTGCTGTCAGAATGTGCCTTAATCAGAAGTATTGTACACATACGTTTTGTAATAATTCCCCAAACAGTGACAAATAAAACAGCTGAATAATTAAAATGTGAAAAATAAAACAAAATTAGAGTCCTGTTGCAACAATGAGATGTTTTATGGGGTTCTCACTTAGAGGGAGCTGTCCTGGCTTAACAGAAGAGCCTTTCACCAACCATTTAGCCAGAAGAATGGAAACTCTTGGAGGGCAGGTAGGGGTTTTGTGTTTGTCTCCATAGTCTTAGCCACCTAGCATAAAAGTGATGCACATTATAGGATCTTTATAAAAACTCACTGATGAAAGTGATTGAATAGTGAATTGCTGAATAGTGACCAGAATGAGTGTGTAAAGTGCTTTAAAAACCTTAATTTCCTCAAGAAATAATAACTGCTGCTCCTGCTGTTTTTGTTGCTATAACAACAATATTGTAAAAACAGACAATTGGAAAGACTTGGAAATTCTGTTCAACCCAATGACAAACTGTTATGTTAGGGTTCTAGTAATGAAATATATTGTCCAATTTCTAATAAAAAAATGATGAGTAAAAAGATGCAGAATGGCACTGAGGTTTTTTTTTTTTGGTGTAATCAATAAAGGTATTTATTGTACTTGTTGATTTGTGTGCATGTCTATGTCTGTGTATGAATGTGTATATATATATGTGTGTATATATCTATGCATGAGTGTACATATTATATATATGTACGTATATTCATTTATTTGTTTTTATATGCATTCATTATTTCTTCCTTCTACTTCCCCCAACTGACTGAATAATTTTTTAAAAAAGAAAGAAAACCCTTATAAAAAGACTGAATATTTGTTACAAAGGTTTCCTTTTTTTTTCAGCTGGGGGATGTGGGAGGAAGAGAAAATAACATAAATTATTAAACATTTTTAATAGTAATTAAAATAATTTATAAGAGAAATAACAAATACATGTTTGTTGAGCTAAATTGTGTGTAAGCAAAGCACTGGGCTAACCTTTTGGAGAACTTGAATGATTGTTAGTGGCTGCTCTGATAGAATCTTCTTCCTGTGAAATATGTATAAGACTAAGACAGGCAGATATCAATACCATCTAAGGAATAAATAACAAGTGTTCCTTGACTCTCCTTCATTTAAGTGCTCCTCTGATTCCTCATAGTATGGAAGGGTCTTTGACTTCTTGAAGGCTCAGCCAGTGGACAACAAATTCTGCAAGATCCTACCACAGCTGGAAGAAAAGGTATTACATATGAACCTTGTTAATTGACTCTCTGCTTTTGTTCTTGTGACAAGCCCTGAGTAGAAGTTCATCACCATTATGGCTGCAGAATGATTTTTTAGCCAAAGAAACTCTCAGAGATCAAGTTATGAATCAGTTGTGACCTGTGTAGCTACAAACAGAACTCAAATGGACAGAATTATAGATCCTTGAAGTGCACAATAATTATCGTTCAGAAAAACCTAATGGGGATCCTAGGAAAGGTACAAAGTAAAGCCCATAAACGTCTGCTTGAATGTTCACCCTGTGCTCACCTTGCTGAGAGCAAGGCAAAGATTAGATAATCAACCAACAGGCTTTTAGTAAGTGCCTGTTGTGTTTTAAGAACTTTTTCAGGCCCTGGGAATATGAAGAAAAAGATGAAACATTTTCTGCCTTCAAAGAGCTTTTGCTCCACTTGGGAAGACAATAAAAACAAATAAAATATGAAGCTTATAGTCTATGGGCAAAATATTGTAATCAATATTATTATTATGTAAGTTAGTTATTAACATTTCCCTAAAATGGTTTTTTCTGACAGATCATTCAGTCATGTATTCACATATGCATATGATATATAGAGATTTGTGTAAAATAGGTTGAATTCTGTTTTTTAAAAGATAATCTTCCAATTTTCTACCTTTTTCAGGACTTTTTTTCCTCCTTAAGTAAGCTATGATGCAAAAATACATAAGGGGATAAGTATAAGTGAATAGATATTTATACTTTAAACACATCCATACTAATTTGATCTTATCTTTTTATGTTTGGGTTCAAATCCCTAAAGTACAAAGCCACTGAATTTGTAGGGCCTTGGGTCAGGTATGTAGATAGGAAGACCAAATATGGTTTCAGACACTTCCTAGATGTCTGATCCTGGGAAGTCACTTAATTCCATTTTTCTTGGTTTCCCCATCTGTCAAATGAGTAGGAGAAAATGGCAAATCTCTCCAATATCTTTGTTAAGAAAACTCACCAAATGGGGTCACAGAGAGTCAGACACATTGAAATGACTGAACAACAACAGGAAGTGTCCTATTTACTGGAGATGTGGGAAAATCAGGACACACTGAGTGAAAGAATTATTGATTAGTGTCCAATGACTTATATTTAGTTAGGGAAAAAAAGGAGAGATGATTTCTTGCCATAGATATGGAAACTTAAAGAACTCAGCCTGGTAGGGATATTTCCAGAGGCAATGGCTTGGGACAGATAATTGCAACTAATGTTAATGGAATTTGTACAGTTCCTAGCCCTCACATGGAGCGGAGGTTTACTATCCCCCCTCCCATGGCCTGGTTTTGTTTCCAGTAAAATGCCCCTTCTCGAGCTTGCAAAATCAGCTACTGGGTAATTGTAGCAAAGGACAATGGTAAATTTGACAAGATTTTCCAGTTGCATGCTGAGGATTTGTGCTTCCAAAGCAGGTCTATTGAGACAGGCATTCAATTTGATGCAAGAGGTTTGATCAACAATGCTCCCTCATGCCCTGTTAAAGTTAATGCCCAATGCTGAGTCTGCTGCTAGAATACTCTTAACCAATTATGTACCCTGAACCAGATGTGGGACCACTGCCAATTCAGAATGGGGAGGCAGTGGAGTGGAGAGTTCTGGAGATATGAGACCTGAGATCAGTTGAATCTTAATGCTAATTCTGCCAAATTATGTGACCTTGGACAAGTCATCTAAAAATTGGGAACCATGATACTTTTCTTGCTTCAGATGGTTGAGAGGAAAGTACTCTATGGATCTTTGAACAAGAAATATCATCATGGGAGGTATTTGTGGCACAATGCAGAGGACAATGGATTAAACTCAGGAAGATCAGGGTTTAATTTCTATATTAGACATTTACTACCCGTGGTATAGTGGGAAGAGCCCTGGTTCTGGAGTCAAGGAAAATGGATTCAAATTTTGCTTCTGACACACTACCTGGATGACCTTGGGAAAGTAATTTTGTCTGAGATTCAGTTTCTTTATTTGTAAACTGAGGGATAGTGGGAAAACATACTGGGTTAAATAAATCATCATCTTGTTACTTTCTACATGTCTATCTGGCAAAGATAGCTCGAGACTGTTTTGATTGTGTGAAATTCTCTGATGTTGGCCAAGAAATCACTTTACTTTTTGACATCTCCATTTCCTCACCTGTATAACATGGGCACCATAATAGCATAATACAGTAATAGTTCAATGGGTGATCATGAAGATCAGGTAGAGAATCTATATAAAGTACTCTAGACATTTTAAAGGACTATAGGAAGGTGAACTCTGATGATACTGTCATGTGAAAGGGATGACTATGCTCTTCAAAGGAAGCTTTTTGTTAATATTCTCTGAAATTCTATTATGCTAAGAAACGATAGCAGCATTGAACAAGCTGAAGATAGTCTCTCAATTAACGACAACCTTCTCATTGAGTAATTCATTCCTTATAGAGAATGTTTCAATAATAACCACTTTTTGTTGTTCAGTCATGTCCAACTCTTCATGATTCCATTTGAAATGTTCTTGGCAAAGATGGGAGTGAATTGTCATTTCCTTCTCTGGCTCATTTCATAGATTAGTAAACTGAAGCACACAAAGTTAGGTCACATAGTAATCTCATCATGCATTTGAACTCGGGCCTTCTTGACTCAAGGCTTAGAACTCTATCCACTGTGCCAAGTTCATTATAACATATGTATAAACATAAAACTTACATAATAGATGTTTATGATTATACATATTATACAAGGCAATTGTATTATTTAATAAGCATATAACCTAATTATATTGAATAACTATTTAATATTATATAATCATCACATATTATATAATTATGTATAATTATATGCTTATATAATATTAATATCATAATATAGAACATGTATTAATTATTAAATTATATAATGGAGTCTCAATAGTAACCACTATAAATTACAAAAAGTTATTACTAATAATAACTTTATTGTTATAATAATTACCTTAACATAATTAACTATTGCTTTAATAATAATTAGTTTAAATGATTGTTTTAATTGTTAATCAAAAATAATGTTTTAATAATTATTATTTTATAGTAAAGGTATTTTACTTGTTGATTAAAACTATTGTTTTAATAATAATTGCTCCAGTAGATTTTTTTAGATGTTCCTTCTAAAGTACTTCTCTCGGTTTCTTTGCGGAGGTGGGAGTCTATAGATGTAAATATCCATGAAGCAGCAGACTTTTTTGATGCACTGTTAAATTTTGCCAAAAATTTCCCCTCTTTTAAAATTCTTTGATATTAGGAATTGCTTTCTTGGAAGGAAAAGAAGAAAGGATACTGGAAAATAATTTTAAAATTTAAAAAGCACTAAACATTTATTTAATGTGTCTCCTATTTAGTAACAAATTATGTCATTTTGATGTTAGGGAAACATAAAAATAAACTATAAATAAAAATGCAGTCTGTTTTCTTTTTTTTTTTTTAATGAAACAAACTATTGCTGCTGACAAAGTGTGTGTGAGTGCAAAGCATGTTACTAAATATAGTGTTTGATTAGACTTGAAGTACCAGCTAAGTCTTCACACAGCTTTGGGGTTAGGCAAGGGGACTGTACTTCTCTGAACATCATAATGTCAAAGTTTTAGAGAACTGGATACTAAATTCCTTGGGCAAGTCACTTCACATATTTTTGCCTTATTTTTCTCATATATAAAGTAAGGGAGTAGTGGTACACAAGACTAACAGGTAGCATTTTATAAAGCCTTCTAAGATTTGCAAAGTGCTTTATAAATGTTAACTCATTTGAGCCTTAAAGCAACTCTGGAAGATAGATGTTCTTATTATTTCTATTTTACATATGGAAAAACTGGGGCACAGAGACCTTCAGTTACTGCAACACTGAGAGAAGTCAGTATCTGAAGCAGAATTTAGCTTAATTAGCCCTGACTTCTAGAGTTCCTCTTAGCTCTCAATCCACAGCCCCATATTTGAATCATAAAATCACCTGGGTTGAGTGAAGGAATTCTCTTTACACACAAAACCATTTCTTGGTTCTGGACTAGCCAAAAGTAACATGTGCTAAATTATAATGGTGGAGCTCCTTTTGATCAGACTGATTAGGATCCTGCGAAGAGGATTTTACGTATACTTCCATTCATATAATAGAAGAGTTTCTGAAAAGTTACATGAAATTCCTTATAAATAAACTAAGAAACATAAAAGAATTCCAATGGATTTCTCTAGCTAGAGAAACATCTAAATAAATTGTGGGAGATTGAAGTAGAATCAAGATGGCAGAGTGGTGAGCTTGAATTCTTTTCTGCCAAGATCTTCTATAGCAATCTTGATGATAACCCACATTGAATCCTGATGGGGAGATTCAGAAAATATCTAGATGAATAATTTCTCTAGTCCAACTTGGCCCCAGGGAAACACAGAGGGAGATCTACAGACACTGGAACTTGGGCTAAGCCAGAATCTCATCTTCAGATCACATCCAGTGCCCAAGAAAAGACTGTGTACCAGGCCAAGAGGAAGTTCCAATATCTATCTATATTTGTCTTTGTCTATATCTACATATCTATATCTAGGTAGATATAGATATACATAAATATATATTAAATAGATAAAAATATAAATATAGACAGTCTTCCACCAGATCCACATCAAAGCAGTGGAATGGGGACAATTGCCAATTGGCAGCTTTGTTGCCTACTATCCAATTCTGGGTCATAAGGGGTCCCAGAGAAAAGAAATTTAATTCAGAAGTAAGTAAACAAGTAGAAGTTGAGCACCTGAAATTCTGCTATTCTGCATGCCCAGAGCTTTCCAGTTGGCTTGTGGATGCTCAATCCAACAACAGTCTCCTTTTGCCTAGACATAAATTCAGGTCAGATAATTGCAGAGCTCACATCAAGGGAGCATCAATGAGACGTAATTCTAGATCAGATAATTTAGAGAATACTGAAAGCTTGGACGCCCTCCAGCTGGTCCCAGAGATTAAGGAACAACAACACAACAGCCCCGAGAAAATAGCCACAGAATCAGCTCAGAGAAAGGCTAGAGATTTTCGCTCTTGTGCTGGAAGAATGGCAAATTTAAAAAAAAGAACAACACTATAAAGGACTATTATAGTTGCAGGCATGCCCAAGACACAAACTCAGAATAAGAGAATGACTCCCAAACATCTACAAACAAAAATATCCTAGAATAACATAGCTTAGACAAAAACTCAATTGGAATTTCCGAAAGAGATGAAGTAAAATTTGTTTTTTAAAAGAGATTTAAAGTGCTTTTATAAAAAGAAGAAAAAATACAAAAGAGTGACAGTTATATAAGAGAGAATTGGAACAGGAATGAACAGCTTGGCACAAGGATTTGAAAACTTCCCAAGCAACAAACTCCCAGAAAACTTGAATGATGCAAGTAGAAGTTGGTGATTTTATAAAACAAAAAAAAACATTAAAATATCACAATACTGACAAAGAAGAAAATGTAAAGCATTTCATAGGAAAAACGACTGATCTAGAAGACTGAGGAGAAAATATTAAGAAACATTGAACTAACTGATCATCACAACTCGTAAAAGAGCCTAGGCATCCAATTTCAAAAAAAAAATAAAACTGCTCAGATTTCTTAGAACTAGAATTTAGTGCAAATAAAAAAGAATCCACAACTCTCTCTTGAAAAATAAACCAACAAACTTCAAAATGAAAATTCCCAGGAGCTTCATAGCCAAAATCCAGAGTTTTGAAATCAAAGAAAAATTACTGCAAAGTAGCCAAGAAGGAAGAATTCAAGTATCAAGGAGTCACAATCAGGATTACTCATTGTTTAGCAACTAGTTGAAGCAAGAGTTGAAGATATGGAATATAATATTCCAGAAGGCAAAATGTATGGATTTATAGCTAAGAATAACATACCCACAAAACTGAGTATAATGTCAAAGGGAAAAAAGGGATCTTTAATGAAATAGAGGATTTCTAAGAATTCCTGATGAAAAGACAGAACTGGATAAAAACTTTGAATTTCAAAAGAGGGGTTAAGAGAAATATGAAAAAAATAAACATGAATAAATGATACTAAAAGACAAAATGAGGATACTTTTTTACATTAAAATTTGGGGAGATGATATATGTGCACTTTCGGAACCTTATTATTATTGGATTCTAGAGGGAATCCAATTCAATATTCACTGGGAGTGATTCAGATGTGTCTTGATGATCTTAAGAAAAAAAACTAGAAAGGGGAAAAGAGAGGGTGGGTAGAGGAAGCGAGAAAAGAAAGTTGGGGGAGATTATAATAAAAGTGAACAAATTGACATCTATACAAACAAGGAAGGGATGGGGGACAGCTGACACTTGAACACCACTCATTTGAACTAGATCAAAAGAGGGAAAAAATACACATACACAGTTGGATACAGAAATAGATTTCACTCACCAGGGAGGTGGAAGACAAAAAGGAAGAGTGAGGAAAGGGGAATTTGAGAGATTAATCCTAAGCAAAACAAACACAAAAATATGTATAACTCTATAGGCTAACAAAGAATGAGAATCTGAGGTGGGGCATAAATTGGGGGATAACAGCCTGAAAGAAAAATTAGAAATGAATAAACCAGAATATTAATATACTTAGTACTAAGAGGATCTGGGAACTACTAATGAGTGCTGGCAAAATGTAGTGAAATAGATTGTGTACCATATGTCCTGCTTTCTGGGATCTTATTCAGAGAAAAAACAAAGCTCTCAATGAGGAATTACAAATCACCTCTAAGCTTACTGTCTCACAGATGTTCCCCTTTCAATTTTCCTTAATCAGGGAGTTTCTCAATGACATGAGAACTAAATCCCTTAAGTCCAAACTCATTGACAGAAACATAGCTTCGATGATCCCATGACTTCAGTGTTTAGCTAAACTAAGCAGTGCCCTTTCTGTTCACAATTTGAATGGATTTTTCTCTCCTGGTCTCTTTTTCGCTTTAGATTCATGAATTGTTTCCTGCCTCTTCCCTGACTTCTTATGATCATAGATTGGAAGGGAGAGTGAAAAGATTGCTGTCATCTTACAGGCATTCTGGGGTTCTCTGGGAGATGTTCCTGGCGGGTACAGCCTGCTCCACTGGGTTAGCAGAAGGCTTCTACCAGATGGCATCATCTGCGCAGTCTGTGTTCTTTGGGGGGAAACTGCCCTGGCAAATTGTGATTCAAGATGTTCCAGCCTGGGATTTTGTAATTCACTTTTAATTTTCATTTAATTTTGATCATGTTCACCATTTAGAAAACTTTAAATCCACCAACTACTGACTGAGTACTATATGTGTTTGACACTAATTATGATTTAGCTGCATTAGACCCGGCCATTTATGTGCTGGGGAACACTCAGGGAAGCCTTAAGGTTGTAGAGAGGGCATTGGATTAGGAGTCCAGAAGATAAGGATTCAAATAATGCCTCTGTGACATACTATATGTGTGCATTTGGCAATGCATTTCTTTGGGACTCAGTTTCCCCATCTATAAAATGAGGGAACTTTGCCTAAAACTTTCTGATTCCTTGAAGATATAAATAGCTATAAGTAGTTTAGCATAGCCAAATGGTGTGTAATACAGTGGAAAAAAGCAATGACATTCCAGTTTGGAGAGCTTGGTTATTTTTTCTAAAGTAGTGAATCAAGCAATGGCTGGCCATCTTTTATTTTTATTTAAGAGTAACATGGTCAAGTTAGCTTTCAGAATGAATCACTAACTTTTATTTAGTAGTCTATGCCACATTGAAGTTGCTATTAAGTTCATCAACAAGGATTTATAAAGCACCTACTATGTGGTAAGCAGTGAGAATACAAAAATATGCAAAAGGGTGTTCCTGCCCTCAAGAATCTTACAATCAAATGGGGAAGACAATATTAAACAACTATGTACAAATAAAACAATACGTAGGATAAAATGGAAACAATTAACAGAATAAAGATACCATGATGAACAAGGATTGAGAAAAACTACCCATAGAATCCCTTCAGAGCAAGACAAGAACTACTTAGGTACTTTTGCAATTGATTAAACGTTCAATGGTTGAACATACAAACTCTATCGATTTATAAAAAATCCATGAAAGGACAGAGGAGGGGAAGAATGCCAAGGAACAAAAGGAAGCAATTATCCTCCCTGCCTCCTCTCGAACTGAGACCCAAGTTCTGTTTTATTTAGAAGGCCACACAAATACAAATGGTGATTAAATTTGTCTGAACTTGAGGGAAAAATCATTATTGCCATGAGTGGTGCAGGGATTCCCTCTTCCCCCCAACTAACCATTCTTGCATTAAGGGCTTCTCTTTCAGATTTCCAAGACCATAGAAATTAAGCAAAATTATTCAGCAGTAGGTTGTGAACATGTTTAATAAATTAGGCCATCTGGGCAAAAACCAGATTGCTAATCGCAGCCCCAAGTTCAGACTGTGGCCCTGGCCCACATCACTCACACATGCCAAAGCAAACTCCTCTGAAGCTGTGAATGCCAAAGGGCCTGAGTAGAAGTGCTCATGGGAAAGGGTCAACATAGTTCTGTATCACAGAGTCGTGGATTATGCACTGAGCTTGGAGCCAGGAGGAGGGAGGTTCAAATCCAGAAACAGACACCAGAACAAGTTGCATTTTTCTTTTTTTTTTTTTTTTTTTTTTTTTTTTGAACAGTAAATGGAGGAGGCAGCAAACCCAGAATGAGATATGTTGCCACCTTAAAGCATCCAAATAAACACAAATGTCACATTTTTTAGTTCGAAAAGACCACGAGAAGACAGAAATCAATATGGAAAATGAGCTCATATGCATCATTTTAATTTTAGAAATTAGGTTTTAGTTTAATTTGAATTTGGCATATGAAGAGATTCAATTATTCAAAGTATCATATGATTGGTCATTAAGCGGGATTAATTGCCACATAGATAACTTTCCATTATCTGAGAGCATTTCAAGTGGGAAAATAGGGGGCATCTGGATTACTTTTCATAAGCCCTTCACCAGAGCTTTTGATCAGTTCTAACTATTTTGGAACCTTCTTCCCTTCTTCCCTATTGTTCTTTCACACACACATACATGTACCTTATTCTCTTTCTTACCTTCTCCCTTTCTCCCTTATGCAGAAACTTAACTGTCAGATCTCCACCTCATGCCTACCCCAATTTCTACCTAAGACACTTCTAAACAACTAGAGAAGTGAGAACCCTTCCTCCTTTCCATCCACACAAAGGGTTAGAAACCATCACTTTAAAGGTATCATGTTTTCCAGTGGCACATTGATAGGAACTCTTAAATCCAGAGAAGCACGAGGATAAATAGGGTAAATAACTCATGGGCTTACCCTATATGTTTCGAGAAGGTCAGCCATTAAGTCAGGGAGGCTCATCTAACTTCAAGTTGTGGCTAATCCTTCCAACGAATCCATATGATTCACTAAATTCATTAAATCACAAAATTTCAGGCTTATAAGGGACCATAGTATCAATAGGTGCAAAGAAATATCATTTCAAAGTAGCCAACAACATTCATCCTCTGTTTGAAGACCTTTCCTGAGAAAACTTATTAGCTTCCAAAGATGATATATTTCTTTTGGACAGCTCTGTCAGGAGGGGAATGGTTCCTAAGAATGTCAAGTCTACATTTGCCCATGTGCTTCTAGCTTTGCTCCTATTTCTGCCCTTTGGGACCAAACAGAACCAATCTAAACCTTCTACTTGACCATTACTCATACATCTATTACATCACCCCCAAGTTTTCTCTTCTATAGGATAAGTTTTCTCTGCTCATTCTCCTTTGGATTCAATTCTTCACATCCTGATTGTTATTTTTTAGATGGCTGGCTGGCTCATTGATAATGATAATGCCTCAAAACTTAATAAACCCAGTTCAATTCAGTCAGCATTTACTATGCATACTGTGTGGTCAGCACTGGAGATAGGAAGCAAAAAAAAAAAAGTAAAGAAAAAACAGTCCCTGTTCTTGAAGAGTTTATATTTATAACAATAAATAAAGTAAAAACAAAATAATTTTCCATGGGTAAGGGAGGGTACTCTGAATGATTAAAAGCATGATATGATCTGTCCAGCAGCTATTTTAAAAACGTATTTTTGATAATGATGATGTTGATAATGATGATAATGATAATTGAGGCAGCTAGATGGGACAATAGAGTGCCAGGCCCATAATCAGAGAGACCTGATTTCAAATCTGGCCTCAAACACTAACAATGTGAGTCTGGGCAGACCACTTGGCCTTTATTTACCTCAGCTTCTATATCTGTAAATGGAAATAATATCACCTACCTCTCAGATTTGTTGTGAGGATTAAAACACATAATAATTGTAAAACACTAAATACAGTTCAACATGTAGTAGGTGCCATATAAATTAAAGTAATGTGCAATCCTTAAACTGCTTTTATTACTATTTATAGATGAGGAAATCAAGATTCCCACCAGTAAACTTGCCCAAAGTTCCACACCAGAAGTGATCAGAATCACGACTTGAAAAAAGGCATTCTCCAAGTTCAGAGCTCTTTTTCCAAAGGCACATTCCTACAATGATTAGAATGTTAGAATGTATTTTCCCCATAGAACCAAAAGGCAAAACCCAACAAATGGCAGGTTCTCAACATAGTTGACCCCAAGCAGAAACAATCATAGCCACCCAGATAATGCCTAATGATGCTTAACTATAGTGTACATAGGAGACTATTAAGTAGAATCTAACCTCCTCTTATAATGTAGATTTTTTTAAAAAATCAACCTAAACTCCCATTTGAACATCCAGCTTAGGGGCAAAAAAATCTACTTCCAAAGAAGCAATCTAAAACTATAGGAACTAAAGCAAACTATAAAGCAAAACTATAGGAACTATTTAGCAAACTAAAACTGTAGGAGGTCAAGATTCCTTGATTCCTTCCTACTCTTTCCTTCCTTCCTTCCTTCTCTCTTTGTAGTTTGCATGAAGTGCAAGGAGGGAAAAGGGAGAAAAAAGAGTGTCCTGAGTGACTGTGGCCCTGGCAGGGAGGTGATTGCTGACCCTAGGCTAAATACACAAGGGCAGCAGGAGAGAAGGGAGAGGGAGTTTTGATAGCTGTATTGGAGAAAAGAGTCTTTGACCAACATCATCTTTTTTAAGTGTAACTTGGTGTTAGAAAAAATTCTTCTCTGTGATTTTTACTAGCTGTGTGACCATAGGAAAGTCATTTCACCTGAGTCTGAGTTTCCTCATCTCTAAAATGGGATTAATATTTCCAGTATTTCCTCACAGGTTTGTCTTAAGGAAAAGCTTTGCAAACTATAAAGCACCAAAGGATGCTTTCTATGGTAAGCAGTTATCCTTATTACTGTATAAAGGTTGTTTATCACTCAGGTATTCATCAACTGGGAATTGTCTATATATTCCCACACCTACAAACACATATTTCCAGATCTGAAACTTTCCCTTTTAAGTGGAACATCTGCTATGCCTTCTAGGATGCAAGCAACCAAGGAAGGTTTAAAGGGAAGCCCCCCTTTTGGAGATTTTGTTTATTTAATAGCAGGTCATCTTTCTTTCTACTAATGTAGCAGTCCACTCCCTCTAAAATCCCACCCCCTTGAGGGGAAAATGCTGCCTATTGGCTGTTTAGCCTGTAAATACAAACTGAAAAGGCCCAGATGCTACTGAACTGCCGCTGCTTCATTTACAGGGCCTGCAGCCTGCCAGGTGATTGGCATATGGCTGCCTCGGAGAGTATCCAGTGGAGTCCAAACACGACCCTCTGCTAGCCAGCTTAACACAGTTGGGAACTCTCTACTGGGTTCAAAACGTTTCATGCTAATGTAAACAGCCTTGGTACCACCTTCTGAGAATTTTCTTTTGGAAGCAGGCTAAATGTGCCCAATTTTAGGCATTCAGTCAGAAAGATTAGTCTCATTTTCTCATTAATGGAAATTATGGGGTATGCAAGGGTGGAGCGTTCCATGTTTTGTTATGGGCAGTCTGCTCTAAGCAACAGTTCTGGGTGTATATTTGAAGTTATTTTCATTTCCCAGTTCTTCCTTCCTCTTCTCTCACACCTTCATGGAACCTTCAGATCAGTTTCACTGCCTATTCCCTATGGGACACCTCCACAAAATAAATTGTGTTTCCTTTGGCTGTTGAGGAGAGAATGAATATAATATCTTGTGTGTCTTTTTTTTTTTCTATTTCCAGCTTGATCACTTTTCTAGGGAAAGAAAGGAGGAATAGGAATAATAAGGGAGATGCTTAGTCAGAGGCTCAAAGGCTGATGGAAGGGTGGACAGAGAACAGGCAGTGTCCAAGAGGAATCCAGGTAGATGGTGTGTCTGAGGTCATTAGAAAGAGATCATATGTTATGAGAATAATATTCTATGTCAGAAATCTCCAATATAATTTAATTATAGAAAGCATAATGGTACTTTGACATAAACTTTAATTGAAAAAAAACTGGAATTACAATAGGCATAAGAATTTAAAGAACTTTCAAGTAATAGTGTTAATATTAAATTTTGATCATACCAACAGATGATCACATAAAGTTTCTTTGGCAAAAAGCTAGCCGTGTCCCTGTGGCTCTCAAGATTTCCCTTAGAACTCTCCTGAGAAGTATCATGCAGGGAAGATTTTTCTATTGCTTAAAAAAAATCTAGGTTGCAAACAGTTAAAAGGCTCTGAGACTTTGTTGGATATGAAAAGCACTTCACGACAAGCTCTTCCAGAGAACACTTTTTTTTAGTGCCAGAAGAATATTTAAAAATGCATGACTGACAAACAAAAATATCTGCCAGTTCTGGATGTAAGTGAAAGCTGATGGCAAGAAGTGATATCCGAATCCTGAAATACACAGTTTTCTGGGAAGCAATGATCTCTGCGAGGTGCTGAGATAATCATGTGTGCTAATGTGCACACCTCCATGCAGATTCCTATTGGAAAGAGGAATATGTGAGATCTCAGAGAAGAGTTTTAAATGACTAAGTAATCTGTGATACAATTTCAAGAAATCACTTTGTAAGACTCTAATTTTAGTTTAGCCTGAATATAGGAGTACTAAGAACAAATTTCAAATCAATTCACCCATTAAGATTGCCTTTTTGGGGGGAGTTGTCCAGATAATATAATTAACAACAATAAAATGTATCTGTTTTTTGTATTTTCAGAGAAGCATTACATGCAATTTTAAAAGCAAGGGGTGAAAACCAAATGTCAAACAACAGAGGGATGGTTGTCAGTTGTGGTACATTAACATAATGGAGTGTTCTAATGACATTAAGGGTGACAAGCATGAGGAATAAAAAAAATCTGCAAAGATCTTTATGAAATAAAGCAAATCAAGAAGAAAAGAAAACAAATATGGATGATGGCTGAATAATAAATTGAAAGGCAGCAGTGTTTGTGGCTAAATAAGCCAAGATATCTGATGAAGAAACTGAGGGAATGGCTAAAAATTGTTTTGGTTATTTATGCCTTGAAATGAGTTAAAATGTAAATAGTTACTAATTAATCAGAATGCATTTATGTTCCAGGAACCATATAGGCACAGGAACTAACAAAGACAAAAAGGAAACTGGCTTTGCCCTGGAGTTTCCAGTCTATGAGGAAAAAATATCATGTACACAGGTAAATAATTATACAACACATTCCAAGTAATTTCTGCATTAAATAAGCTCAGGGGTATTTGATGTTATTAATGACACTTTTAAGAAATAAAAAATATTTCTTTTTATGTAAATTTGCATGCATTTTGAATGCAAGAAACAATCTCAAACCACAGAAATCTATTCACTGAAATCAGGTGCATTTCTTTTAAGCAAAGGGGGAAAAAGCATTAAAATTTAGAACTGGAAGAGACTCTATGGGTCACTTACTCTAAACCTTTCATTTTTACAGATGAAAGAACTGAGATCCAGAGAGCTTACATGATTTGCCAGCCACATAGCTAATAAATCTGGGGCTATATATGACCCCCATCCAGCACCTAATCTACTACTCTGATTACCTCAAGACAATTCTTAACATCATGTTCACAGACCTTCTATACACAAAGCTTATCTTGTATCTAGCAAGAAAAGTTGTTGTCAGAAATTCTTAGCCCCCTGATATTGATTTAGGAAGTTTCTACCTAGATGAATAGATGGTTCAGAAGATTGGGCAATGGGTTTGGAGGTAGGCCGTTCACATTCTCACATACTTAGTAGCTATGTGAACCGAGTGATTCTTCTGGCTCTCAGTTTCCTCATTTGCAAAAGGCAGTTGAATTGGAAGAACTCTTCTGCCTTGAAATGAATTAAAATTTAAAATTTAATTTATATGCACGAGTTAAATCTATGATCCTACATAAAGACATCAGATTGTACTTCACGTGTTGGGACAGAGCACTCGAGATCTTATATTGTACTTTTTGTCATGCAACATTTTAACAACAGAGATGAGTTGTTTTGGATTTTTATATGTTAGATCATCCTTTTCCTCCAAGTTAAGACCTTACAATGTCTAGAGAGGAAATCTGGAAAATTCAAGTGAATTTTGGCTTCTGACACTTCACAAGTCTAGTTCATTTCTCACCCATCTGACTACTCAAGAAAGAAAGAGCTGAACTTCCTGATGATTCCTTGCATCTGTGATCAGAATGCATCCTTTCTGACCAGTCTGCATTATTTATCACTGAAGGGAGGTGATATTCCAGGAGAGACTTATGTAGACTGTGTTATTCATGATGGTAGGTTTTGTCTGGAGAGCAGTGAGCAATAAAAATAAGATTTGTTCATTTCAAAAAAAAAACAAAAACAAACAAACCCTAAAACATGATAAATCTCTTTTCCTCAGATACACTCAGAGATAAGCTCAGAAGTACAGCAAGCATCCTCACACAACAGATCCGGAAAACTATTTGGCATGTCCAGTGAGATGAGAAGAGTAGTGATTCTGGAGTCAGAGATCTGGATTCCAATTGTGTTTCTGATGTTTTCTACCTGTGTGATTTTGGGCAAGTAATTTAATCTTACTGGAGCTCAGTTTCTTATTTACAAAATAGGAAGCTTGTGCTCGATGATCTTCACGTCCTTTCCAACACAACGAACCCATGATCTCATCCAAACTAGATTACACGTAGGGATGCATTTTGAAAGAGAATATATCTCTACTTGGATGAATATAATACAACTAGGAGGGAACTTCCTCTGATGAATCAGATCATAGTCTACCCTTGCCATTTCACCTCATGAGATTACAATCCAGGTTATTTTAGAACCCTTCTCTAGAGGATTATCCAATAAGCTGGAGGCCTAACTCGTTGTCTATTAATTTTGAAGGGATCTATTATCGCTTCTCCAATCTTGCATGCCCAGTCCATTTCTGTTTCCATCCATATTTGTCAAAAATAAGATCTTTCATACTACTTCTTTTGTACAATAATGGGAAGAAGCTGTGGCTTCCTGATCCCTCCATTCCTATTACCTTCCATTCTGTTGAAATTTTGTATCAGAGAGAAGAAATCATATGTGGATTATGAATTGATCCCACAGAAGCCACTATGAAAAAGACTCTTTTCCAGTCTTCCAGAAGACTCTCCTTTGAAGATAATCTTCCACTCACATCTCCCTCGAATGCCTTGTTATGATGTGGAGATGAATTTGACTTCTCAAAAATTATGGCAGTGGGATCCCAATAGTGGTGGAAATTACTGGACTGAAAATAATTGTCTAGTAAAGACTTGGTGATCCACTTTATATTTGTTTTCTAAAAATCAGCTTCAATCAATTCTAGGAAGCTCATCCCTAGGTCAGAGGCAGGGTGACAAATTTTTTAGCTCCTATAGTTCTAAGATATAGGGAGTCATGATTGGCATTAATGGAGTACCCACAAAGAAGAAATCTCAGGTTCATATAAGATTGAAATATTAAGGGAAGGCTGAACCTACAAAAGGGAGCTAGGCAGTACCATGGATAGAAGACTAGGCTTGGAGTCAGGAACATCTGAATAAGTCACTCAACTCCTATTTAACTCAGTTCCTCATCTATAAAATGGGATCACACTGGAGAAGGAAATGGCAAGCCACTTTATTAAGAAAACTCCTCTTGGAATGATGTAGAGTTGGATATAACTCAATGACTGAATAACAATTAAGAATACACTAATTGAGAAAGCTGTTTTATGTCTCAAAGAAGGCCATGATAAGAAGCACCCGGCTCCTTTGAAACTAGAAAAAATGTACCATTTAAAAAGTAGAATCCCATCTTTAGGGAATTCATGAAAGTGTTTGGAGTGGTACAATGAGCTTGTCATCACTCCTTAAGCATAGGCAGCAATCCTTTTTATTTAGAGATATAACTTAATCCAAGAACAATTTTATGATATATGAAGCTAAAACTCTAGGGAAGATTAGTGTCATGATGAAAATGTCAAAAAATTATACCAATGTTTCTTTGAGAGGAGAAAATGTAAATGCAGCTCATTAAAATGGTCTGTAGAGATCAGGCTAGTCATCTTTTCACCTGGCCACATCTATTCATCACTATGAGGTATTGCTTCATTTTTTTTGTACCTGTACTTAGTGCATTGGAAATGCTTAATCAATTCTTGATTGAATCTTAAAAGGCTATTTTTCTTCATCTATTCCCCATTTTACATTTTTGAGTACCATCACCTTTCCTTGTTTTCAGAAACAAAAAATGCGGTAACAAATTTGGAGACACAGCTTCTTAAAAACAATAAATCAACTTAATTAAAGACAGGGTGTCTTAAAAATCTGCAGTTTCTAGCAATTAAAGCTTAAATTACATTAACACAATTAATAATTAGAGTTTAAAACTCCACTAAGGCTTTTAGAATTACCTTATAAACTAAACTAATATAAACTAAATATCTACTGGGTATAGAACACATGGGAGAGAAATGAAATTTAGGAAAAGAACAAGGTCCTTGTCCTTATGGAGTTTATATTATAGGAGGGGTAAGTCACAAGCATAAATAATCATAGTGTGTAATGATATGTAATAAGGGCATTGGGAAACTGTAAATAAAATGTTATGTGGGGTTTGGGGGTAGAGAAAAGTCATTATAAGTAAGTGGAGATGATGGCTGTAATAGAAGGAAGGGAAGTTTCCATGGAGACAGTTACTGTTGAGTAGAGTTTGAATGGATGGTGAGGAATTCATTGGGCAGGGAGAATGCCCCATTGGCATTAGGCTAGGGAAAATATTGAGGGGGCAATATGTGGGAGGACAAAATAACATGGTACAACAGAAAATAAAGATAAAATTGCAATCAAAGGCCCTGAGTTCAAATACTTTGCTTTGCTACTTTATACCAACTTGGATTTGAATGAATCCATTTTTCTGGGACTTAGTGCCTTAAAATGTAAAATAAAAATGAATTAATTGACCCAAAAGGTCCCTTTAAGATCTAGAATTATAATTCTACAAATAGCAGACAATTTTGGAAAGGTAGGATGGGCCAAAAGAGTAAATGACTTTGAAGGTCAGTAAATAATTTCATCTTCACCCTTGTGACTCACCAATGGGTTTGAAGTCCATAGATTACCCACAACTTCATTTAGCCCATTTGAGAGACAGTTTTACTAAAGTGTGGCTGCTGCACATGCTAAGGTTTCTTGGAGTCACAGGTGAAAGTTGGGTGAGTTGTGGGCACCAAAAGTGGACAGGAAAAGGAACTAGAGGTCACACCATATACTGCCAAAATAAATACAGTGTAAATGAGTGATAATCTTAAAAGAAAAGAGCTAGAAGTGGCTGTCGGGGAGAGGAATAGGAAAGACTTCCTTTAGAAATTGAATTTGAGCTCAAAATCAAAGAAGACCAGTGAAATCAAGAGATATGATAAGGAGAGGGACCATTCTAGATATAGGGGACAAATAGCAAGGAGTCAGTAGAGAGTGTCGATTAAAAGTGAGTGCAAGAATTCTTTGCATCCTAGAATACATGGAGAGGAATAAATAGTAAGGAGACTAGAAAGGTAGCAAGGTCCCTATAACAACTAGGGATTATATTCCAAAGCTCTACTGAGATCCTTTTTGGATCATAAGAAGGGTATACATACACACAATATTAGTAAGGGGACACACATGGAGAATATATATACATGTAGATATACTTCTATATCAAGATATTCATGTTATTTTCTCTACTAGAATATGAAATCTCTAAGAGACTAATTTTTCTTCTGTTGTATTTCCAGAACTTAGCAATATATCTGGCACGTAGTAGGTATTTCATAAATACTTGTTGACCTTCTGTAAGAGGAGAAAAGAATGAATACATGTAGCCCTAAATATCTCACTTGGATGATGCCTTCAAGCCTTTTTCCAATATGTCCTGTGGATGCTAACTGTTTCATGTGATAAAAAACAAGAGGTATAACAAGTGTTTGAGTATTCCTACAAATACAAAACTAAATATGCCAGAAATGGAAGATAGCAACACAAGTATGGCAACACATCGCCTACGTGGAACTCAGCTCTCTGGAAGTCTTACCTAGCTCAAAGAAGATAACAGATGTAAAGTACTTAGTAAACCCTAAAGTGCTAGCTGAATGTTATCTATTATTGGGATGATGATGATGAGAACAGCCAAGAATAGGAAAGACTTCCTTTGAGTAGTCAAAATAAATGAATGGATTAAAAAAAAAACTTGTTATATATCAGGCACTATGCTAAGGTACAGATATCTAAGCAAAACAACAACTACCCTCAAGGAGGTTACTTTTTTTTTCCTGAGGCAATTGGGGTTAACATAGCTAGGGAGTATTAAGTGTCTGAGGCCAGATTTGAACTCAGGTCCTCCTGACTTCAGGGCTGATGCTCTATACACTGTGCTACCTAAGTACTCCCAAGGAACTGCCATTCTAATCGAAAGATACAGCACAAATAGGGTAGTGATGACCAGAGAGACTTAAGTTGGAAGGATTTGAAGTGGAACAATGAGAATAATTTCAGGAACAATGTTGGTATCACTTTTATTATTGTTCCACACCTGGAAAAGAGGGGAGCAGGAGAAGGATGCATGCTTAGTGGCAAGGTAGCAGTGAAAAAATGGCCAGGAATTTTATCTTTACAATATCCTAGGAGGACGATGTTGTTATTGTGCTCATTTTGCAGATAAGGGAAATTGAGGCTGAGGGAAACTAAATGACACTCTTAAGATCATGCTTGTGGCAAGCATTAGTGATAGGATATAGATATAGGTCCTCTGACCCTCATATTTTTTCTTCTGTCCCTTATGATAGTCTTTTTGATACACTGAGATGAGAATATGTCAGTATTTTTAGCTTGTTATATTACAAATGGTTTTTTGGGTGATATGCAGTCATTTTAATAATTCATCATAAATTTAAAATATCATTTTCAGGCAAATTAAGTTTTGTCTACCAACAGAAAAACAAATGAGTTGGCACTAAAATCAATTTGATCAAGTTTAATGGAAGAAGTTGGTGAAGAAAATTTGTTCAAATCTGCCCAGACAGAAATGAATGTTAATCTGTTCTGTGATTAAGGCCATCCAGAAAACTAAATATAGGCAAGCATTAAAAACCCACACAGTGCAGAAAATTCACAATTAGCATGAGACCAAAGCAGTGGCAGCTGATTTTCTCTCTGACCTACACAAATATTTTGTGTATTATAATTAATTTTCCTATGAGAATTAGATTAACAACAGTGTTGATACTGCCAGGTAAAGATGTATAATTTATCACTGCTCTAGAAGATATAATTCTCTTTATATATATATATATGTATATACACATTCCCTCTCTCTCTCTCTCTCTCTCTCTCTCACACACACACACACACACACACACACACACACACATATATATATATATATATATATATATATATATATATATACACACACACATTGACTTGTCCTTGAACAAAGTCTTTACTGCACCATTTAATGGGTAGATTGCCATTCCCAAAATTTATCCAAAACTTTTTGGCTTTTCCAGTCAAAGATGAAGGAGAGAGAAGACTAGATAGTAAACTCTAATAACTTATTTGTTAAAACACTGAAATTTCCATTTCAAAGAAATTTCATTATTCCATGTCAGATTCCATCCTCAATATAGACAATACCATATAAATATTTTATAATATGGAATATACATTATATAATATTTGGATTATAGTAGTAGAATGAAGATTAATTTCACATCAAAATTTGCTTCTTTCTAGCTGATTGACCATGGATAGACTTTACTCTGGGACATTTTCTGCAAAATAAAGAGATTACAGGGCTTTTAAAACTTTTTCTATTACTGACCCCTTTATGCTTGAGTAAATTTTATGTGACACCAGGTATATAAGATAGGTATGTAAATCAAACATTGACTTATAATAAATCAAAATTCTGTGACCCCTCCCCGCCACGTTCATTTATATGACCCTATATGGGATCATGGCCCATAATTTTTAAGAAGTTTTGGAAAAGATGATGTTTTAGATTCCTCCCAACTCTATTACTATGCTCATTTTATATATGAAGAAGATCAGATAGTGTCAAAGATACTTGGTAGCTTTGTGATTTGGGGACAATTCAGTTTTTTAGTCTCAATTTTCTCATTTGTAAAATGTGGATAATAATAGCACCTTACTTACAGAGTTGTGAGGATCAATTGAGATAACTCATGTAAAGTGTTTTACAAATCTTAAAGCAAAACATAAAAATTATCTAATAATAATGATGATGATGATAATGAATATTGCTCACATTTTCAGCAATTGGTACTCATTAATATGATCTCTGATCCCCTAAATTATTCTGGCTTGCATCCTTCAATGTTCCTCACCTTATCATATAATGTCCTTCCTAAAATGTGTCCCTCCAAACTGAATCATGATACTCCAAATGTACTCTGTATAAATTATAGAGAGATTGTGATATGCCTCTACTTGACTATGTTTTTTTTTTTTTAAGGGAACTTAAGCGCTAGCCTTTTTTTGAGCATCCATAGCATCCTGCTGATTTGTTTGAGAATGTAACTAATTAAACCCTCCATTTTTTCACACATAAATTTATTGGTTCACCATGTATCTCATATTTGACCAAAATATAAGATTTAATCTTTTTTTTTTCCTGTGAAACTTCATCTTATCATTTGGGCTCACCCATATAGCCTATTGAGATTTCTTAGGGGAAATTCTTCCCCTAACATTCAGATGTTATCTTCCCTTCCTATCATTGTATCATCTGCCGATTTGATGACTCATTGAAATTCTTTAGAAACAACCATCAATAAATTTTCACAGAAGAAGCCACAGAAGACATCTGTGGCTGTGAAAAATAAAAGCCAACACAATCTACCAAAATATGAACAGAACAAGTCATTAACTCAACACATGGAGAGAATTCTAGGATTGGTACAGTGCCTAGTACAGATATTCTGAATCATGAATCTCAGAATGGAGGCCTGCTGTAATTACCATTAGCCCAATCCCTAATGTGTAAAATGAAAATTTAGGTAGTGCCATTTTTCTGCCAGAAAATAGATTTGAGGTTCAAAGCACAAGGCCAAAAAATAAAAGTCCCCTGGGAAAAACCCCATGAGAATCCTGATGTTGCTATGGAAATGGAACCCTAATAACTAACAAAACAGACAGAATCATAAGTAAAAAACAGAGGTCCTGGGCTTCATGAAGACAAATAGTCACCTAAACTCAGTGAAGCACGGTTGCTTTTACTCAAACTGGGCCATATCACTCTTTCTGCACTTGACAGCACATCCACCTTGTGGTTGCTAAACAATGTTATGTTTGCTCTGGTATGCCTTTCAACAACCATTTTTATTAAATCATCTGTCTCTCTGACACATCTAATGAAATCATGTTTGTGATCAGCTTAAGAAGCAAAGGAACACATATTTTGACAGCTAAGATGCATGTAGAAACGGAAACGTGCGTCTGCTATATAATTTTCTGTCTATGATATCTTCAACGCCCAAATCATACTTCTTCCTTTCTTTTGTGCCTTTGACTCATTTTTTGCACAGTCAGGAGTTAGAAGACCCTATGACATAATACTATCTGTAGCTGTATCTGTAGGCAGCTAGGTGGTACAATGTGGGTAGAGTGCTGGATTTACAGTTAGGAAGACTAAGTTCTAATCCTTTCTCTAGCTATATGGCCTTATTCAAGTCATATAACCTCTGTCTATCTCCTTATCGATAAACTGGAAATGATAATAAGTGTTTCATAGAGTTATTGTGAAGATAAAATGAAATAATATTTGTAAAACTGAACTGCAAATGCATTTTATAAATTCTGGCCATTATTATTATTAGTTACATTTCTTGATCATCTTTACACATTCTTATTACTTCTTCTTATCTATTTACACTTAAGGACTGTTGTTTAAAACACACACATATGTATGTATGTGTATATGTATATGTGTATATATAGAGAGAACGAGAGTGAGAGAGAGAGAACCATCTAGAGGGTCCTCAAACTTTTTAAATAGGGGGCCAATTCACTGTCCCTCAGACTGTTGGAGGGCTGGACTATAGTAAAAACAAAAACTTTGTCTGAGGTCACATTTGAACTCTGGTCCTCCTGACTTCGAGGCCAGTGCTCTATCCACTGTACCATCTAGCTGTCCCTACTCCTAATTTTATAGAAGCCACAAATATCTATCTCATTGGTTAAATGTCTTTGGGAAAGGGAGGCTGCAAGTCTTTTCACATATCAGCACATAAAAACAGAGAAGAAAAAGGAGCTGAATTCAATTGTAAAGACTTTTTTGGAGAAGGCAAATGAGAAACTACAATCACAGTATCTGGCCATTTAATCACTTAAGTAGTGACTAAATCCTTCCATCCAATGTAATTAGTTGGTATTTGAAAAGAGGTCCCCACATCTGTTTTTGTGGCGATAAATGAAACCAGGCATTCTTATCAGGTCCATGACGTTAATGAAAATTGTAGATGTATTAAAATACTTACATCGCTCTCATGACCTTCACGAAGGTTGTATGTGAGATCATGCTGAATATCTTCCACAAATTTGTGAGCATATTCCGGGTAAAGGTCTAACACTTCAAAGAGTCCTTTGAGGATAATGCATTGGAGATCACAGTAGGTAAGCGCCTTCACATCTGCATTCGTTTTAATAACTTGGTCCTTAATTGAGAGGTTTGCTCCAATTAAATCGCCTTTCCCTAAAACACATGAAAGGGGGGGAGAAAAGGCAGAGGGATGAAAAAATCTTAGACAAAACTCAGACTTTGAACTATCAACCTTCAATTCTCTGGAATAAATCTAAACATTAAAGAAGGATTTTTTTCTTCCTAGTACATAAGAACACAGTATAGAGAAACAAAAAGGGATCTAGCTGTGGTCCTGACAGGGTTTATTAAGAAACCCTAAGAGTCACTTGGTCAAAGAAAATGAACAAAGAATTTACAGAAAAAGCATTGTAAATCATCATGTACTGAATTGGAAAAGGTCTCAAATTGTCATGATGTGATAAATGCAAATTAAAGCTCTAGGGTTTCATCTCACAAATCTTCAAAATGACAAAGATAAAGATGGAGAAGTTGTAGAGGCCCACTAAGAGAATATTATTTTTATTATAGTTCCAACTATAAATGGGTTCAATGATTCTTAAAAATAATTTGGAACTATAGCAGAAATGAAGTTGCCCCTATGTCTCTAAACAAATACCCCCTGAGCCTCAGTATCTTCAATTGTAAAATAGCAAGGTTAAACTTTTAAATTAATATTCCTTTGAAGGCTAGATTTTATGATGTTTTAAATTGTTCCTATTCAGTTTGAAACAGAGGATCTAAGAGTCAAGGTTAAGTGGTGTAGTTAAGGTTGGAGAGACAGAAACAGAGAGAGACTCTTAGGGTTTCTTAATAAACCCTGTCAGGACCACAGCTAGATCCCTTTTTGTTTCTCTATACTGTGTTCTTATGTACTAGGAAGAAAAAAAATCCTTCTTTAATGTTTCTCTAGCAGATTGCTCCCTTTATTTATCCTCTCTCTTACTCATAGTCAGTATTTCTTCCTGTCTACTGGCAGATTCCCTTTTGCCTTAAAAAATACCTGTATCTCTTCCATGCTCAAAAAAATCTCTCATTGGATCTGTTCACCTTTTATACTTGTCATCCATTAGCTCTACCTGTTTTTCATTGTTGTTTTTTTTTTTGACATGAAATTCCTTGAAAAGGTCATCTACACTTGAAGCCGCTATTTCCTTTCATCTCACTATCATTAAAACTTTTTATAGTCTATATTTTAAACTTATCATTTAACTGATTTTGCTCTCTCCAAAATTACCAATGACTTTTTAGTTGGCAAATATAATTGATGTTTCATCTATCCTCATTCTTTTTGACTACTCTGCAGCTTTTAGCATTGTAGACCACATCCTTTTTTCCTTAATATTTTCTCATCTGTAAGTTTCCTTGATATTAATTATTCTATTCTGCTTCTGCTATCTGCCTAACTGCCCCTTCTAAGACCCCTTTGATGGATCATCATCCAGGTCATGCCCATTAAGGGTGTATCTTCACTGAGAATTTGTTCTGGGTCCTCTTCTCTTCTCCCTCTATATAATTTCACTTGGTGATCTCATCAATTCCTATGGATTCAGTTATAATCTCTATGGTAATGATGCTCAAAACTACTCATTCAGCCCTAACCTTTCTCTTAATCTCTGGTTTTCTATTGCCAATGGCATATTGGGCATTTCAAAATGAGCATCCTGTAGAGAGTTTAAAAACTACACACCCAAAACTCTTCCTAACTTCCCTGCTACTGTAAAATATACCACTATTCTTTAGTTCCCTGGATTTACAATTTAGATGTCATCTTTCACTTCTCAGTCTCATCCCTGTTATCCAACTATTGTCAAGTCCTCTTCATATAAATACCTCTTTCACTTCTCTTACCCTGCTACTACCCTGATATAGGTCATCATCTGCTTATATTTGGACTATTGCAATAGCCTGCTGGTTGTTCTGAGTTTTAACTCATTTGACTGACTTTGCTCTGTCCAAAATTACTAGTGATCTCTTAATTGGCAAATATAATTTATGTTTCATCTACCTTCAATCTTTTTGACCACCTTTAGTACTGTCCATTTTCCTTAATACTTTCTTCTCTGTAAGTTTCCTTGACATTACTCTATCCTGTTGCTCCTATCTACCTAATTGCTCCTTTTAAGACTTATTTGATGGGTTAACATCCAGGTTAACCCTTCACTGAAAAGTAATCAACATCAAAAACAGCAACATCATCATTATCACTATCAACAACTGTTGAAAGTATTTATATAATATTTTACGGTTTTCAAAGAGCTTTACAAATATCACATTTTATCCTCAAAAAACCCCTGGGAAATAAAGTTTATTAATGTCTTCCTCCCTAAAAAATTCCCCAGGAATGAAATGCTATCATTATCTCCATTTTACTGATATGGAAACTGAGGCAGAGATTCAGTCAGTGGCTTGCCTAGATTCACACATTAAGTGTTTGAGGCTCAATTTGAACTTAACTCTTCCTGTCCATGAGCTCTATCTACCACATCATTAGAAAATGCCTATGGTCTTTCTAACTAACTGTATAAATTTATCTTCCTATGGTAAGAGAGAACCAGCTCTGAACTCAAAATGAGTAGATGTTTATTAAAGATGCTGCCTCAGTTCTTCATTTTAGATGTTCCTAGAGGCGTTGTGTCTTTCAAGAATATTCTCAACTTTCTATCTCAATTCATTTCATAAAGATGTACAGTACTATGCTATTTCCAGAACAAGATAAAAATCACCATTCATATTAAAGTAGCTAGTATTTGTAATTTCTTTGGGGAGAAGGTGAATGGATTCAATTTAGCCATAAATGATCAATTTAGGAGTACAGTGATTAGGAAGTATAATAGTCATATTTTTCTCCTCAATCAATCAAGAAGTATTTATTCAGTCCCTACTTTATATCAGGCACTGTGGTAGATGCTAGGTTTAAAAAGACAACAGTAACAAATCCCCTTGTACTTATGTTAGAAAGAACAGTGGGTCACAAGTCAGAATGACAGAAATGAATTCCTTAATTTGTCTTTAAGTAGCTGACATTAGACAATTTATTATGCTTTCCTAGGCCTCAGTTTACTCACATATAGAATGAGGGAAGTAGACTGGATAATGATGGCTGATGTTTACATACATTATTTTCCATTAATTATTTCTTTGGATATTGTGTAATTTTGTAAAACTGGGAGGTAAATGCAACTGGTATAAAGTAAGGCTAGAGAAATAAAGCATTTTCCCTGGGTCACACAGCTGGTAATTATTTTAGATAGGATTTGAAATCAATGCTTCCTGACTCCAAAGCCATCCTTTCTGCCTCATAGTTCCTCAAAAAACACATTGATCTCTGATAACCTGCGTGATTATATTACTTTCTTCTCTTTCCTAATTAGAAAATTATCTGTTGGATAAAATGTATAAAAATGGTACATCTTTGAGCTATATAACCTTCACTTATAACTCATGCTTAGTTGCAATTACACAGGCAAATGTTTATTTCTTAAAAGAAAGTACCTTATAATAAATAAGGAAACACCATTACTTTCAAATAAAATGAAAACGTATAGGACACTCCAATCAGCGACCACCATTTTAACATATGCTATTCCAATAAGCCAGATTATGTGGATACCTTCTGGTATGGACCAAAGATCTGGGTGGTTTGGGCAGATTTATGGTATGGCATCTGTTTGCCAATACTTCTACCCTGCAATAGTGAAAACAATCATTAACTTATAGTGAGGATAGCTCTGTAGTTATAGTGCAGAAAGTTAGGAGAACTAAGGGATAGTTTTATCTCTGAACATTAAATGTGAGAACTTGGGACTGTCATTTCAGGTTTTTTGAGCATCAGTTTTCTAATTTTTAAAATGGGAACAATAATGCTTGCATACATTGCTTTAGAGAGACAGTGTTTTATAAATCTTAAAGTGCTATAGAAACGTAAGCTATGAAAATATTCCTGGCTGCATTACCTTGAAGGATTAACTTCTCCACTTGGTATCCACAGGTGACACTCTAAGGACATAAAAAAAGGTACTTATCTACTTTGGTAGAGAGAATTTTCTCAAAAGGGAGCTTTCTTCTACCAATGAAATTACAGATTTAATCCCTATCTCCATAAATCATATGAAAGTACATTTTAGAAACTCAGTCCTATCTTTGTTTTTCTTTCTGAAAAATGGCACAGCTAACTACCTCACGATAAAGTCATGCATTACACAGTAAATAAATGGCTAAAGAATATAAACAAAGGTCTTCTCTAGAAAAACAAAAGTCAACAACCATATATGTTGATATTGCTAGAAAAAATGTTTATCCATAAAAAGAAAAATGCAAAATTATACAACAGTGATGATGATGAAAGATGGGAATAGTGTTGGAAGGACTTTGAGTTGACAGGAAGACTATTACATTGGAGCTGTGAATTCACCCAACTCTTATGGAAAACACTTTGGAACTAAGCTATAAAAGAGACTAAATTGTTTATATCCTTTTGTGCAAAGAATCATAGATTTGGAACTGGAAGGAATCTTAAAATTTATTAAGTACAACCTCCTCATCTTCCAGAGGAGGAAATTGAGGCACGGACAAGTAAAGTGACTTGTCCAGGGTCATATAGCTAGTGAGGATCTCTGAGGCAGGTTGCTTTTGAGATGGCCAATAGTAATGGGAGTTTGCTTCAAGGATGGAATAATATCCCATATTTATCTTTCAGCAGGAAGGTATGGAATCAGGCAGATGCAATCTGTCTCAAGATGTGTTGATTTGTGTAATTTCTTTTTCTAGAAGAGAGGCTTCTTTCTATAGGGAATGGGGTGGAATTGAGAAATGACAGCAGTGTAAAATAAATCAATCAAACATGAAAAAGTCAAGTACTCATCAAATGGGAAGAGTGTTCTAAACAAGGAGAAATTGTTGTGCTTCCTAGATTGTACTTTTCTTAGTTCTGAAACATGGAATTAATCAATCAATTATGCTTCTATGTTCCAAGCACTAGAAAATAGTGATTCAAAAAATACAAAGCATTTGTAAAATCTGTGTACAAATATAAAATGAAAACAATTGTCAGTGAGAAAAGCAAATGTGTAGAAATTTCTAAAAGCAAGGAAAACCAGTATGTGGGTGGTGTGGAGAACTCAGGGACAGAATCATGTGGCAATTTATTAAAACTTTCCAGAGAAGGCAGGGAATATATTTAACAAGTAGAAAATCTAGTAAATTGTCGAGCACAAAGAAGGGCATTTCTGTGGAAGCTTACAAATTTGCGTTACATTGTAATAATCTTTTGGTATTTCATTATGATACTTTTCTAGTTAATCAAATTTAATGTTCACAATGTCAAAAAACTATGCTCTTTATTACAAGAGGACAAGAAAATATGAGCAAATTGTAAAGTTTGCAGTTTCAAATTTTATTTATATTTTTAGGAAGGTTGTTGATAGTTTATTAAGTTTATAATAAAATTTAAAAGTCATGTTGTATTTTGTTTAAAAGTTGTTTTTCAAATGTGATGTAAAAGAAAGGAATCTGTCTCAATAAAAGCTAGGTTTTGTTACTCTTCCTTGAAATATAAAAATAATCCTTGCTACTTAATAGAATTATAGAGTTAGCAGGGCCTTTGCTTCAAAGGTTATAGAACTAAACTTAGGAGAGGTAGTTAGGCAGAAGAAAATCTAATATAAAAAAAAGATAAATAAAAGGATTTATTCTCCTGAAATGTAAACAAATGGCAAGGCCACAATAGTTATCTCTTCTCTTGTCATGGTGGGGAGAAATGGGCTGTGAACTAGCAAATTAGAAAGAGATCAATGGATGGACTTTCCTTTGAGGAACTATAAGCAAGGAGTTAAAGAGAGAGTTTTAGGACTAGAAACAATGATAACTCCACCAGATTCTGACATTAAGCCATAGTGAAATTCTAAAAGGCTTAGCTGAACTTGGGGAATATCCAAGAAAGGTTTTGGAATACACACACATGCACACACACACACACACACACACACACACACACACACACATAAAAAACCCTACATTTTGCATATGTCTGTGTTTTCTATGTCTACCCAGGGGAAAATAGCCTTGGAGTTAGGAAACTTAAAGGTTGGTGAAAAACTTCGTATTAGTCACCAGTATTTTTTAACCCTTGCTCTAATTTAATATTTTAAAACTATAGCAATTAATAAGTATGAACTATTTAAAAATTCTATTTTTAATAAATAAAACATAATTTAGTAGAAAACCATGCTATGATTTTGACTTAATCATCCCTATGAGAAGCTTGTTATTTATTACTTAACAACGTCACTTGGATATCATCATCTACTTGACAGCTTTTTACAAAAATTGTTCATTGGATTCTCAGAGAAGGTGACCAGCTTTGTAAATGTAAAAGTATAGCTTGATGGTAACCCAATGACAATGATGTCGATGATAGCTAAGATTTAGATAGAACTTACTCTGTGCTAGACATAATGTTTAGAGCTTTACAAATATATCATTTGATTTATTTATGATTGGCATCAAATGTCTTTAAAATACAGTGCATAATTTCTGATCATATCAATGATTAAATACAAGCAAAATAAAACCACTGATATATTACTAAAAGATGGGATGGTTAGTGACAGAAGAATATCTTTGGATTCAAGAAAACCTGAGTTCAAATCTTTTCCATGACACATTAGGTGTCAAGTCATTTAGCCTCTCAGTGACTCTATGAGAAATGTATATAGTAGAAGGCTTCCAGAACAGAATATTCCTCAAAACAATGAAATCACAGGTCTAGGTAAAAATGTATTTTACTATATTTTTAAATGTACTATTAAAAGCAGCACATAAATTTCTTTGCAAAATTTTTGCTCCTTTTGTTCTGACGATAACCTAAAAGATCACCTTTGATAAAATGTTCCTATTTCATTGATGGACAAAATACTTCTTAGAAAATTAGGAAGTTGATTATTCTACAGCCAATTTTCACAAATTGACCTGTGGACTTGCTGTGAAAATTATAAATCAAGAGATCATATTACCCCCATGATGAAGTTTCCTTAATGACTGCCACAAGTACTCATTATTCCTAGAATGCTAGCATACACATGCTTTGCTGCTTTCTCTACTGAATCTTAATTCTCTAATGAGTGGTTAGGACAGTTTGACTAATATTTGTATAGAATAGAGGAGAATTATATCATAACCTGGTTTTTTACTGTATGCATTTTGATATAGTTTGAGTCAAATCATATAGCTGTAATGAATGAAGCTTAAAAATGTCATTTAATCCAAACTAGAAATGCAGTCATTCTTTCTATGAAATTTTCAACAAGAATCCTGCAGGAAAATGATACTTATATACATAATGATATGGGAAAACTTTCCCTAAAATTAAGCCAAAATCTGCCTCTTGTAAACTTTTAATTATTTACCCTATACAGAGTGTAAATTGGCTTCCTTTTCCAGATCAGCTTTCTTTAGAAACTTGAAATAGATATGCTTTTTTTAGTGCAGCAATGTATAATTTCTCAACAACAAAAAAAAAGCCTTGATAAGTTAGAAACACTAACTTTTTGGTAGAAGGGATGAACCAGTCCCAAGGAGGTTGTTACTATACTATACTGTATACTATATATACTATACTTACTATATAAAGAGAGGATTGCTTACTTTGGATACTGTAGAGGCTGAAACTCCAAAAAGGTATGCTTGAATCAGACTTAAGACTTAAGGCTAATTACCTATTCAATGTGAGATAATTGCTCTATTAGCATATATTTGGATAATGGCTCTGGTCACCATTGGTGCTTGCTGAATGTTTGGTGTTAAGATAATCATAGGCAAGGATTGGAGGGGGGCAATGTGGAGAGAAGCCAGAGGCATTTGGTGGCAGGACAAGGAGGAGAAAGGCTGGAGACTCTGGACTCCAGAATCCAGGATTCTGCTTGCCTGCCTTCTCCACTTCTTCCCCTTAAGACCAAGGACTTTAATTTATCCTGACTCTGGCTGACCCCGAAGCCCTCCAGGGAGCTAGCCTGTACTTTACAGGATACATTCTCATCTGTCAAGCAAGATTACTTTTAAGATCTTCTACATGTAGCATGATCAGTATTCTGAATGTGACAATTCTATTTATGAAATTAAGGTTACGTTGTCTTTTTAGACGTCATATTTAATGTCAACCCATATTTAGCTTAAAAATGATGATGGACACAAACTGAACTATTAATCCAAGTCTCTGCCATTTTATATTTGTATAATACTGTTAATATTGTTTAAAGACTGGATCATCCTATCTTGCTCAGGCTAAAAAGATAGAGCTTATTTATTCATGGAACCATTCAACAACAAACTTCTGAGCTTGAGACCTTTTAGCTTCAGCTTCCATGGTACCTGGAATTACAGAATGTTTCATCATATCTGTCCATAATTCATTTTTACTAAATGAATTAAAGGCATTATGTTTGTCCCTGTTAATTGTCAAATCACTGATGACTTTTGGCATGAAATCCTGGTTGACCTGGTTCTAAATTTAGTCTTTTCCATCTCAAAATAACTAGAAGTGTAACAAATAAATTAGACTAAGAATATGTAAGAGAGAGAAAAAGAAAGAAATCTCTTCAAGGAAATTCTCACTGAAAACTATCAGGTAATTTGAAGAAGTGAATAAGCCTAAAGAAAAGTTGCTAATATATTGAACAAATACTGCAAGACATAATATTTCCAAGAGAAATCTCCAGAAAATGCAATACTTTTTAATCAGCATAAATAGAATTCTTCACTAAAAGAGAAGAGAGTGGTTAAATAACAAAAGAGTGATTGGAAATCCTAATAAAATAATGGAATGAGGAAAAAAAGGGAAATTAGAGTTTACAAAGAAAGGCATGGAAAAGAATCAAAGGCTTAAAATATAACTTGAGGAAATTTAGCAAATCAGTGGATATTTTGGAAAAAAGCCCCAGAGTACAAGGAAGTCCAAGATTCAGTGATAGAAGAAGAATTTAATGAAGCAAAATCAAAAGAGCAAAACTGTAAGGATATATCTGTATAATAAAAAAAAGTTACTGGAAAAATGTATCAGAGAAATACATTTTCTCTTAGAAAACACAGTGGACAAAAAGTCTGAAATAGCCTCTTAGGAAATCATAAAAGAAAACATTTTGGAGCAAGAGGCTAAAGTACAGTTAAACAAAAGTTACAGAATGCTACCAGAGAGGAACAATGGATTTAATTCACTATTAAGTGTGATTACCAATCCCCAGAATCCTTTTATCAATGAGAAGATTTTGTAAATAGCCAGCCATAGAAAGAATGTGTTTCAAATAACTTCAGTGAGAATTACTTAGGATTATTATGACTAGAAAAGAGCTAGACAAAGATATGTATAAAGTTAAGTTAAATTTCTTATGTCAAAGAATAATTTATCTTGCAAAATGAACATAACTATATGGGAAAAATGATTTTCATAGATTTAGTATCTATGAAGCATTCCCTAAAAATTCGATCTTTTGAAATGAGAATACATCATACATAATAGCTCAATAAAAATAAATTAGTTTATGTTGAAAAGAACATAAGATCATAGATTAGAGCTAGAAGCAAGGTTAGAGACTATATAGTACAATCATTTTATTTTGAAGTGAAAATCCTACCTTGTCAAAGGGTTATTGAAGAAACAAAGATATAAATTCTGAGTGTAGGTTTTAAAAATCAGTATTCCAGAGGCAGCTAGATAGTGAAATACCTACCACTAGATAGAGCACCAGCCCTGAAATCAGGAGGACCTGAGTTCAAATCTGTCCTCAGACACTTAACACTTCCTAGCTATGCGACCCTAGGCAAGTCACTTAACCCCAATTGTCTCAGGGGAAAAAAAATCAGTATTCCTTCCTCAAACCCTTCAGTGAAGGAAAGATATCCTTATAACTCAGAAGGCAGAGTAGGGAGAAGGTAATCCTTATGAATGAATAAATAGCAACAACAGAAAACTATTAGGCCCTTATTATGTTTTAAGCATGATGATAAATGCTTAAGATATAAACATAAAAGTGAAACTAACTCCTGCCTTTAAGGAGTTTTTATTAAAAAGGGAAAAAATTACACATAATGAGGAATTGTAGCTAAAAAGGCTTATTTTGTAGTTAAAAGTTATAAGGATGTTGGATAACCAGAAGAATAAATTGACACATCTTTCCAGTAGCAGAGACAGTATTGATATAATTATGGCTCCAAAACTGGAAAGTAGGAAAGGAATTGTGTGAGGAACGTATACGTGTAGCCAGAAGGCAGTTGGCAAGAAAACAGCATAAGAAAAGGAAGCATGACTGAAGCCAGTTTAAAAGAAATAGTCCATGTGAGGTAAACACTGATGAAGGCAGTAACCCAAATGAATTCAAGCATTGAAATCAGAGTAATATCCTCTAGGACAAGGTCTCTAGCCTACTAAGATGGCATCAGAATCTATTATTAAAAGAATAAATTTATTTGATTGAATCTAAAGAGAGATGATTAGTGTTCTAATTCTTCCTCTCTACCAGATTTTCTACAAGTATCTCCTTTTGAGGAAAATGATAAAACTATATTTAAACTTCAAATCAAAATGATACTATTGCAATAAAGATGTAGAACAATAAAAGAAAATAATGAAAAGGGAGGTCCCTTTGCCCTTCCCATTACCCCATTTTGGTGACATGTGTCTATTTGCTTCCACCTGCCAATTGAGACCTAAAATGATGACTAAGAATTAGAAAGAAATGGACTAGTAATACAGACACAATGAGAGGTTAGTGTTAGTTCTATCTCTTAATACTGGTGTGATAAAGAGGTTTCATTTCATCCTATGATGTAATTCTTACAATAACCTATTGTAAAATTGAGAAATTGAAGCATATTAACAATTTTTTTCCAAAGGTTCTTGGGAGCCTCAGAATCATTAGCCTGAGATTTGCAATCATATTTTCAAATTCCTTGTTTCACAATATTTTATGTTTATCCTTTATATTTATCCTCTTATCTTTAATCAAAACATTTTTTTCTTTTCTCCCCACCCTCATCAACAAGCTATGAAGATACAAATATCTGACTGATTATAATAAACTCTTGAAACATATTAGAGACAAGTTTCTTTCTCATTTAAGCATTTACAGATTGTAGCATTAGTGTTTAGCAAAAGAGAAGATGTCTTAGAAGAGATAACCTTTGAGGTTGTCAAACTGGAATTAATTATGTGCAAAATTACCTGTAAATTTCTTGATATTTCTGATAAAACCAAGGAGAGGTGTGGGTGTGTGTGTGTGTGTGTGTGTGTGTGTGAGAGAGAGAGAGAGAGAGAGAGAGAGGGAGAGGAGAGAAAGAGAGAGAGAGAATGAAAGAATGAAAGAGAGAGGGGGGAGGAAGGGAGGGAGGGAGAAGGAGAGGGGGAGAGGAATAGAGGTAGAGAGAGAGGGGGGGAGAAAGAGAGAAATTAAGTTTAGGGGGAATGGGGTATTGAACCTGTGAATTCATATACCATATGGCTGGTAAACTCTTTCTTCCAGATTGATATGTTTCATAATTTATAATCTTAAAGATTTTAAGTGCTGAAGGCATTTAAAAACTAAAGGGCTTACCCAGTATTGAATGAATGTGTGTCAGAAGTAGGGCTTGAACCCAATCTTTTAAGTAGTCAGAATACATTAAATTTCTCACTTATATTATTTCTTAATTCTCATTAGGGGCTTCTCACCCTACAAAAATTAAAGGAAAAGAAAGCACAGCAGATAGGTGAATAGCACAGTGTTAATTCTCATGGCTATTTTTTCCATATAATTAATCTGAATTGGAAAATTGAGAACGCATATATACGTATGTGACTGTTAAAGATAAACATCATCCAAGACACATACTACCAGAGAGTAGGGACAGTTTGGATATTGAACTGGTATCTGGCACATTACAATCTCTCTGGAAGATTTGAGGGAAAATGTTGAGGAGATTCACAAAGAATTAGAAAAAAAAGGCAGTTGGCTGTACAATCCTATATTGTAGAGATTCACAATCTCATTATTATTTATAACATATATTATGAATCCAATTAGGTATTCAGTGATTTCTTTTTACTCTTTTTAGAACCTGAATATATATGTTCTTACACAAAGTACATATTTATACATGTTTATGTGTATATATTCATTGTGTATATGTATTACATATATCTATACATAGGAAAAAATAATTTTTTTTCATATGTTCTTTCCTAAAAGTCTTAGCACTTATTTTTAAGTCATTACAAACTACTAAAATGGTTGTGTGTACATATGTATATACACACAATAAATACATGTCTATATATATACATATACAAACAATATACATGCACATGCATTTATATAAATATCTATACACACATACATGTGTGTATGTGGAGAAATAAGTATGTATTCATACACAAATATATATGTTTGTACATACATATACGTACACATACCTGTAGGTGTATATATGAAATAATTGTTTTGAAAGTAATCCTTGAAATTGAGTGAAAGCAATAAGGTACAGATTGCTTGTCTTTCCAAGGACAACTCAGAGAATTCTAGAGTTCACTAGAATCCACATGGTCTTCTCTGAGCTTGGGAATGAAATGAAAGTCAGGAGGTCCTAAATTCCAATTCTGTTTTACTGAGTGTGGTCCTGAATCAGTCCCTTTGCCTCTTTTAATCTCAATTTTCTCATTTGCAAAACAGGGTTAATAATAACATCTTCTTCAGAGTGTTGTTGTGAACATCAAATGAGATTCAGGCTCTACAAACCTCCCAGTACCACAAACAAATGAACTAATTTGACTTACAAACTGACTTACAAACACAATGTGATCCCTGACTCAGCACTCTTATTAACACTTTGCATCCAATCTGTTGTCAAGTCTTACACTTTCTATCTTCACAGATCTTTCGCATCCATCAATTCCTTTTCACTCACATTGGCTGACCGTCCTCACCTTGCATCTAGACTACTTGACAGTCTTACTATTGTTCCCCCCTCAACTCTAATCTCTTTCCATCATTCCAACTGATCTGCTCAGCTATCAGTTTTTCCTAAAGTTTAGGGGTACCCATGATAACCCCATGCAATAAACTCCTTAATACCTTCAGGAAAAAATCCAAAATCCTCTGCTTCCATCTGAAGATCTTCATAACTTAGTTCCTTATCTCCTTTCTCTTTCTTAAATTTTATTCCTCTCCGTGCAGTTTTACAATCCAGCTACAACAGCCCTGCTTGCTGTTTCTAGACTGGAACACTTGTGTTCTCATCTTTTGCCTTTGCAATGGTTATTTCCCTTGCTACCTCCTAGACTTTTCAGCTTCCTTCAAGATTCAACCCAATACCCACATTTGGGAGGAGGTTTTTTCCAGTCCCCTCCAAATGTCAGTATCTTCCCCTCTGAGAATATATTCTCTCTATTTTGCAAAAATCTTGTATGTATCTGGTTATTTGTATACTGCTTTGTGTTTAAGAATGGGAGTTCCCCGAGGGCAGGGATTATATTTTTGCCTTTCTTTATATCCCTTGAGCTTCATACACAGCCTGGTTCATAAAACTATAAAACACCCAATAACTGCATATAACAAATGATTTTTGAATAATTGAATTTCCTTATGTTTCATACAGATATTTATTCTTTGGGGCACGCGCCATTCCCAAGGACACAATTTCTTCTCTTTCTCCACAGACATACCTAGTATGGCCAGCACCATGCTGTCTTTGAGTACTTCCATAGAACCCGAGCACACAAAGTAGATGGCCTGCAGGGCATCCCCCTGCCGCAGGAGGTACTCCCCAGGGGCACAGAAGGAGGTTTTGATGTGTAGAGACAGCGACCTGAGGCAACCTCGACTTGCACACTCAAAGAGGGACAGCTGCAGGATCTCCTTGTTCAAGTGCATGGTGATATCTGAGCGCAGCTCATCAGGAAAATCCTTTAAAAGCTGTAGAAACAAGACACATAGGAGGAGACCAAGCTGCTGGGATGGCAGCTTGGTGGGTACTGTCACTTATTACTTATGTGTTTATGGGTAAATTAGAAGCAATATAAACCTCATTTTGCTTAGGCTATATAACTATATATATATGCATCTATAAAATATTATAAATATATCATATACATGTCATATTATATATAACATACATATGTACATGTGTATATAATATATACATATATTATTATAGCCAAGTTATCCTCACAAAGTTATTATATGGCTTGAATGAATGTTCCATGAATATAACTTATTATTATTATTTCTCCTTTCACTTACAAATAACTGAAAAAAGAGCTAATGATTCATTGCTAAGACAGATTGAAGGGAGTAGACAAGATTCTGGGATCCCAACATCTGACTTTCACTATAGAGTGAAAATGGAATATGTCTTTATTCTCCACCTTGAACTCTGACTCCTGATTACCTCATCCAGGTATCCTCTCATATATCCAAAAGAACATTCATGATTGTCTAGTCTTTGGAAGGTGCCTGAATGATTGGAAACAACTAGGTAGTGAAATGGAGAGAGGGGTGCAGTTGGAGTCAGAAATACAGAAATTCAAATCTTGCCTCATATACTTACTAGTTCTATTACCCTGGACAAGTCATTTAACCTCTCCCAGACTCAGTTTCCTCATCTGTACAATAGGATTCATAAACAGCACCTAACTTTTATCACTGTTGTGATAAAAGATAACACACATAAAGTCCTTTTCTAACCTTTAAACATCCTCTGAATGTTAGCTAATATTGGAGTGCTATGAGTTGACCTATGGGATACTTCTGGAAGAACTGACCTTTGCAGCTGCCCAAGAGGAATTTGCTGTCTTCAGAATGTTATAACAATTGGTCAACTGGGTTAATTCAAACAATTAAGTAGTGAAAAATTTAACTCCAAATAGCTATTGAATGGGATTGTTTGGTCAATTTAGGCCAATGGCCAAGTCAGGCACAGGGCTTTGATACAATCTAAATAAAAACTGATGGCAGTGTAAGGAGATAAAATAGGATTTATCTGCTTCTGAAGAGTTCTAAAAATAAATACTACCTTTATATTTGTGCCCTTTTCCTTGTGTATTGTTGTGGGAATTGATCTTTATCTGTAATGCTCTCCATTTTGGAAAACAAACAGGAAATATGGCTTGTGTCTAAAAGGGTAAATGGATGGAGGGTGCTTGTTACCTCATTGGAATCAATCCCATTATTGACCGACCAAGTTGTTTGGAAATATTCCAGCATCCTTTGCTTTAACTGCTGTGGCAGGTGATGGACACGGATGAAGTCCTTCAAATCCTTTGTCCTTGTGTGGTAGAGAGACCATCTGGAGTACATTCGCTGTATGATTGCAGTTACATTCCCAAAGACCAAAGCATGCATCAAGGCTGGGGGGAAACAGAGGTACATATAGCAAGATGGGTCTCCATTAGTCTTACTAAGCTGTTGTCTTTGGGTACTGTGTTGTGGGGTGCTGTTAAGAACAGACTACACCATAGGTTTCATAAAGAAGCAGCATAATATTTTGTGGTCTTGACTGTGGCACTAATATGACTATGGATCTGTGACAGGGGACTGATAAAATGACTTTTACTGTTTATTTTATAGGATTATGAGGAAAGCAATTAAAAACTACAGAGGGCTATGTAAATGAGCTGTTATTTCATCCTCACTGACCCTTTCTCGAATATGATCTAGGAGGAATGAGTCTCACATGAAGCAGCTAAGTAGTCCAATGAATTGATCACTGGACTTTGAGTGAACTCTGGATTCAGATACCTACTTCCTTTGTGATCCTGGCAAGTCATTTAGCCACATTCTACCTCAATTTCTCCATCTGCAAAATGGAAATATTTACTGTATATACCTCATAGGACTATTACGAGAAGAAAGTGATACTACCTGCAAAATTTTTCACAAACCATTAAGTACTTTATAAAAACTAGTTATTTATTATTACACTCAATCCTTCTTACTATGAACAAAGTTATAAGGAATGTCTGGATAGAAATGAACATGATCTTAGAAGAATAAATCATATATTAAATCCCAATAATCTATTATGAACAACATTACGGCAAAGATACAGGTACCAAGCACATAGATACCCATTGAAACAAAATGCAGAAAATAGAGAATACTATTGTTTAATAGCCTTTTATTATATAAATGACAATGAGGCTTTGTAGATTCATAGTTTTATGGAAATAGAATATGCAAGAACCTCTGAAATGATTTAATACAAGTCCCTTTTTATATAAAGTGACTTGCCCAAGATCCTATCAGAGGTAGAATCTGAACTCAGGACTTCTGATTCAATAGTCAGCACTCTCCAAGGTACTACAGTGCTTCCTGACTTCTTGATCAAATCAACAAATAAGCAATAAAATACTTATGAGATATCAAGGCATGGTGCTAAGAATTTGAAATACTCAGGGTGATCATAGACATTCTTTTGTTCAGTTTCAACCATACTCTACCAAAGCTACCACAATGTTAAGGAATACATCAAAGGGAAAAAACACCACCACCAATTTCAATATTTTAAAATTCATTGGTGATTATTCAAATCTGCATCCCTAAAAATGAAACAAGTCACTAATTTTTTTAAAGTTCCTATATCGCATAGTTATAAGCTCAACCCATTCTTTTTCAAGTTTGTGTGGTCTTTGTGTGAGATTCTGGCTTCATTTGTGTGAAAATTCTTAATCCAAAATGTTGTCTGATTACTGAAGAACTTCATTTGTCAGTGAAGTAATAAACGATTCTGCTACAAGTCAATGAAATTAAATCCCAGTTATCAGATCCCTTAATATCCTCATAAGCTAAATGTTTGGAAGCTCTGCCATCTTTAAAAATATGTAATAGCCCTTTCATGGAGATTAAATTGGCTACTGAGAACAATCAGATTCCATTATTTTAACTTTGCTTTCCTTAATTATGTAGATGATTTTAACTCTGCTTGCTTAATTATAATGTGCATAAAACACTTAAAAGTAAGAGAGGTAATATGTTCAGATCATTTAGCATCATAATTGTACATTATCAATAAAATGAATTACTGGATTCATTGTAGCATTCATGAAGGGTGATGGGGAAGGACTATTCTTTATTTGAATCACCATAATTCCAATGTCTCATTTCCAACACAAGGAAAGACTTAGACTTTAGCTGGTAATTTTTTAATGTACTGTCTTACAAAATTTCTTGATTTTTTTTTAAGGCTACTGTGTTCTCCCAGTCCCAGTTTGTAAGTTTTATACCAGGAAAAAAATAGAATGTAACTGTCATCCTTAGTCATCTAAACTACATTTCAAAGTTTGTTTTGGGAATGTCTAAATCCTTGTCAGTTAGGAAGTACTCTCTCTTTTTCCCCAATTTATTCCCAAAGGGCCTTTCTCACATGCTTAAAAATATACTTTGACGTTCAGATAAATTTTCAACCTATTATCTTATAACTTATGATCAGATGATAACTTCTCAATTACTTGACGAAAAAAAAACAGATCACAAAGACAGTAAGGCAGTTCTGCTTATTTCATAGCATCATAGCTTTGCAGATGAAAAGGATTTCCGAGGCAATCTTTTCGAACTCTTTAATTTTATAGATGGCCTACCAAAATAAAATGACTTGTCTAAGACCATATGAGTAGCTCCAAGCAAATCTGAACTTCCAACCCACTGTGCTATTTTCACTGACCATAGAAGGCTTCTTTCAAAAAGCTAATTGAATAGGGTGCTAGACTTGGAGGAAAAAAAAAAGAATTGTTGTCAAATCTTACCTCTCATATATACTAAGTAGTTGAACTTACTCCCTCCTCATATTTAAAAAATATGGGATATTAATACCTGTACTGCCTTCCCTATAGGGTTACTTTGAGGTTCAAATTAAATAATAGGATCAAATATTTAGGGTGAAAAGAGATTTTTGAGGTGATCTAGTCAGAGGTCCATGAACTTTAAAAAAGTTCTATTTCAGTATAATTGATTTATTCCGTGATCCTACATATTTTACTTTATACAATTAAAATTGGTTCTGTGAAGGAGTCTATGAGTTTCAGTATATTATCAAAGGGGCCCATGATACAGAAAAAGTTGAGAAGTGATTTAATCTAATTTGCTTATATCACAGAGAGGAAAATGAGGCTTAGGGAAATTAAGAGACTTTTGTTACATTACATAGGCAGTAAGTATCTGAGTTGGAATTCAAACCCAGATGCCAAATCCAGTACTACTCTTATTATACTACATTATACTGCTTACTCAGGGAGAGAACTTCACAACCTTTTGAAAGTTGACATTTTCCTCAGAGTCCAAGTCTTTGTGACTCCATTTGGATTTTGGAGGGGCAGAGGTACTGAAGTGGTTGACCATATCCTTCTCCAGCTCATTTTACAGATAAGGAAACTGAGGCAAATAGGGTTAAGTGACCTACATAGGATCACACAGTTAGGAAGTGTCTGAGGTGACTCCAGGCATAGCACTTTGTTTACTGACTCTCCTAAAGGTGTCATAAGTACCAGTTATTATATATTATTTTATCATTATTATAATTATTATTGATATTATCTTACCATATCATTCCCTTGTGAGGAAAAATTATTCCTGTTTTTTATTTTCAGGATATTCAGGTCCTTGCTGTTTCTATTTTGGAGCTGTAGTATACTTTCAGTCTTCACTTTCATAGCTGAAAGCTACAAAACCATTCTTGCCTTCATCCTTTTCACTGGTGTAGCTATGTTGGGCCAAGGAGAGAAAATGGGCCACAAAAGGAGGGAAGCTTTTTTTTTTTTTTTTTAAGTTGTGACACCTGGGTACATCAGCTTAGGGAAAATAAATTGTAGGAATGTTCTACCTAGTTGTTAAGTGGTTTCATTTACATGCAACTTTTTGTGACCACCCCCCCCACCCCCCATTCAGGGTTTTCTTGGCAAATTTACTGGAGTAATTTGCCATTTCCTTCTCTAGGTCATTTTACAGATAAGGAAACTGAGGCACACAGGACTAAGTGGCTCGTACAGCTAGTACGTATTTCAGACTAGATTTGAACTCAAGTCTTCCTGATTCCAGGCTCAATGCTCTATCTGGCACCTAGGTGCCATCTTGACTAGTTAACAAGTATTTTTTAAATACTCACTATGCATCAGGCACAGTGCAGGCAGAATAGGATAGAAAGATAATAATGAAATTATTCCTGTGCTCAGGCTGTTTTCATTCTGTGGATGGAGATACTACACACACACACACACACACACACACCCCTCCCCCATACAAAATAAATACAGAGTAAACACAAAATAAATAATCAGGGCAAAGAACATCAACAGTTGGAGGAGTAAGGGGGGGTCATGAAAGATTTCATGTTGAAGATGATGTTTGAAATGAACCTTGAAGGAAACCAAGAATATTCATTCTGCCTTTAATTATACTTTACTGAGGGCATACAACTATATGGAGAGATAAGAACACAGAGAGATAGAGATATAGATAGGTAGGTAGATAGATATATAGCTAAATAGGCAGATGATTAGAAAGGTGAGAGAGATGGAGGCAGAGATAGTGAGAGAGAGGGAAAGAAGAAGAGAGAGAAAGAAAGAGAGAAGAAGAGACAGAGAGACATACACACAGAGAAAACACAAGGGAACTAAGATGGCTTTCTATTATAATTATCAGACTATTTCATCATCGTCTAATTCAGATATACATTTATGTCATGCAGAAAAATTGTCCAAATGATATCATAGCTTGAAAGAGTTAACACTGTTTCATAAACTGCTGTGCTTGCAGAGAATGGTTTATGCACTAGGAAAATATGAGTCACTGACTGTACAGAAAATAGTGGGTAAATCAATGGAGAACAGACCAGCATATCTGACAGATACTGCAAATTCTAATTCATTAGGCTTAAGTCCTCAGATCCTTAGTGTTTCTCAAAACTTCCATCAGGAACTGAAGGATATGTACAAAGTACTTAAAGGCTGCAGACTGTATTTACTCTTGAAGTGGCTTTCCTTTTAACATTGGTTTCATGAATTCAAAAAGTAGACCATTCAATAAATGGACTACAAAGCTGAAGTAGGATGAAGTATGAATTTGGTATCAGAGACCTAGGTTCAAATTCCAGTTCTGCTACTTTAATCTTGGACAAGTCACTTGATTTTTCTGGGCCTCAGTTTCCCTTTCTATGAAAAGAAAGATTGAAAGATTTCTTCCTACTCTAAATGCAATGCTAAGACTTTTCTACTTTACAATTCATCAAGCTCTTGTTATGTTTTTCTAAGAAACGGGAGTAATTTAACACCACTGCCAGCCCATTTCACTATTTAAGTATCTTTCTTTAGGGCACACCACCCAATTTCTCTTCTTTATGTTAAACATGGTAAAAAATATATATATATATATATTAAGTGCAATATATGTATACATATTTATACAATTATCTTGCCTGAAAAAAAATAGGTCAAAAAGGAAAAAAAATGAGAAAGAAAACAAAATGCAAGCAAACGACAACAAAAAGAGTGAGAATGCTATGTTGTGGTCCACATTCAGTTTCCACAGTCCTTTCTCTGGGTGCAGATGGCTCTCTTCATCACAAGATCAGAAGTGGTTTGAATCATCTCGTTGTTGAAAAGAGCCATGTCCATCAGAATTGATCGTCATATAGTCTTGTTGTGTTTAATGATTTCCTGGTTCTGCTCATTTCACTTAGCATCAGTTCTCTGAAATCTCTAAAATCATCCCATTGGTCATTTCTTACAGAACAATAATATTCCATAACATTCATATACCATAACTTATTCAGCCATTCTCTAATTGATGGGCAAACACTCACAAAGAGAGCTGCCACAAACATTTTTGCACATGTGGGTCTTTTCCCCTCCTTTAAGGTCTTTTAGGGATATAGGCCAGTAGAAAGACTGCTAGGTCACACAATCCAATTTCTATTCTACAAATTCTTTGTCTTCACGAAGTCAGTTTTTCTTGATAATGCCAGTCCCAGTGATCTCTTCCTTCTCTCTATATTTCACTCGTTTAACACTTCTGTGTTACCTGATATTAGAAACTATTTTATATTTGTGAATGTTCTATGACCCCATCTGGCCCACAAACTTTATGAGAGTAGTAGGTGTTTGTGCCTTCTCTTTGTCTTCCCCATTTAGTTTAAAAATAGAACTTAGAGTATGTATTTAATAAATATTGCTTAATTATTTGAAACTTCACAGCCAATCATCTTCATACAAAGTCTTCCTAAGTCTTTTCTGAAGCAATGGTTAAAAAAACATAAAAATGAAAATTATAAAGAGTAAGTGTTGAAAAAGAAGATGAGCCAGGAATATGGCAAGAATTAGGGAAAACAGATAGAATGACCATTTAGATAATTTATACCCATGCAAAATTAAGAGAACAAGAAACTCTTTTGCATATTGGGTGGACTGTCTACAGGAACCTTAGGGGAAGACATGAGGTAAAATCTCATAGGAAAACAGTCATGGATTACTTATAATCATAATTAAAGAATATGCTTATATGAAGGAGATCATGGAATCATAGATGGTTCGGAATATTATAGCATTTAGATTATCATTCATAAGGAAGTCATAATGTAGTATGGCTTGATCAGATAATATCCTAACAAGAACTTTACAAACTCTAGCAAACGTTCATATAGTTTTCCTAAGAAGTGTAAAAATTAATTTCTGAAGTGATCATGTTATTCAAATTTTCCACTGGGACTGGACTAACTACTACATTTTACATATTAAATGTATTTAATGATGAATTCAAATACATGTGATCATATCACAGGATTTGTTATTTTCACTAATAGGAACCTAACTATACATTCTGGCCACTGAACTTTCTCAAATGTAACTGAACTACAAAGACTATTACTTTTTCAAACGACACATTCCAACCTTCTACAAGCTTTGAGATTGACAATGTAAGGTAGGGAGGTTTGTTTCTTATTATTTAATTATGGAAGTTCTCATAGTTCATTTTTTTCTTTCAGTATTCCTCTCTAGCTGATCCACTGCAATCTTTATTACATTATAGATTAACAAAATTTGACATCATTGACTGGATTGCAAGAATGAAAGATAATTTGAGATCAAAAAAACTGTTCAAACTTAGACTTAGAATCTTCTTTACTCATAACCACAACAGGTTTAAGAAGTTGTGATTACAGTTATATAGAGAAAATGAACAAGTTCCTAATTGTTTCCTAATTGGCTATTATAGATAAACTTTTCTTCCAAATGGAATTCCCTGACATCATTAGTGTGTATTAGCATAAATACTGTATACTAAAAAATGATCACTAGAAAAAGTTGAATTCTTATTGTGAATAATTCCAACTGAAACTTTGTTGTTTCATGTGTTGTAGTACATAGTACAAAGGTTAAAGGACAAATAGTTTGGAGAGTAGCTCGTTCCTGCTTAGGGAAAAAAGGAAAATGGTTTACTTACCGCCAATTAGCATGGTGCAGATGGAAAAGATCTTTTCTGCATCTGTGTTGGCAGAGACATTCCCAAATCCAACACTGGTGAGGCTGCTGAGGGTGAAATACAGGGCTGCAATGTAGGCACTTCGGATGGATGGGCCTCCTAAGGTGTTATTGCCACCATAGTATGGAGATTCCAGACGTTTTCCCAGCTCATGAAGCCATCCTACAGGGAAAATAAGGGAGAAAATTTCAAATGGGAAAGGAATTCTGTACTGGTCAGGCCATGTCATTATTTAGTTATTTAATAGTTCTCTTAAAATGTCAGCATGGTGTAGTGGCTAGAATAATAATGATGTTGATAAAAATATTAACAATAATATCAAATATCAATTAGATGTTACTTTTAGGTTTGCAAAGTATTTTACATTTATTCTTTTTGACTCTTAAAACAACCTTGAGAGAGAGGTACTATTATTATCCTCACTTTACAGTTGAGGAAACATGGATAATAAGGTTAAATTTCTTGTCCAAGTTCTCTCAAAGCTTGGGTTCAAACTAATGCTCTCTAATTCCAATTCCAATCTACTTCCTACTGTACCACATTGACTTCCATCATCTTTGCAGAAAAGAAATAAAAATGTTTGCTAATTGGAGAATACCCTAATTTCTAGTTCTATTGCCCATGACCCTTATTTCTATATTCAGATGTTTGTGATTTGTCTAATAGACATTATGAGCCTCCCAAAAAGTTACATAAAACTTTATTTTTGTTTCTTGTACTTATAGCCACAAAATATTTACGGCAACTTTTTGTGATGGCAAAGAATTGGAAATTCTTTGTCCATCAGTTGGGGAATGGCTAAACAAATTGTGGTATATGATTGTGATGGAATGCTTTTTTGTGTTATAAAAAATGATGAGCCAGGATACTTTAAGAAAAACCTGGGAAGACTTATATGAACTGATGAAGAGTGAAATGAGAAAAGCCAGGAGAACATTGTACACAGTAAAGCAATATTGTATGATGGATCAACTGTGAATAACTTAGTTATTCTCAGCAATACAGTGATCCAAAATAATTCTAAAAGACTTAGGATGAAAATATGATGAACCACAATGGGTTCAAGACATTATTGATGTGGATATAGTACACAACAGAGAATATAGCAGATAATCTTCATCAATTAATTTTATGTGATTCCTAACTATATTAATCTACAATTCCTTCACAAAGGATTTATTGCACTTGTTGCATAGATGGGTCATTAAAAGATCTTTTTCTAGGTCTTGTAACATTTCAATGGTGTTAAGGAAGCACCTCCTGAGGTATTCTCACTTTCACAACATGACCTACCCATCTCTTTTTCTGATTGTATAATTAATTCTTGATATCTTTTATGGTACTTCTTAGATACAACTCATTGTTTATAATATACTTTAGCCTACCTATCACCTTCCCACCAGTATCTCTCTATTCCTATGAAATTTTGAATTTGGGGAGTGTGGTGCCTAAGATTTGTAACCATAGTATCATTGAAAGAGCATTGCTATTAAAATGATATGTTTTTATACAAAGGAACAACTTAACCTAATGGCTTGGCACAAAAGGTACAAAATTGTTGCTCCAGCAACAAATTCCCTCAAACGTAGAATGGACTAAATAAAACCTAATGATTCCATGAGATAAGAAATATTAAAGTAAAATCAAAAGACTGAAAAAATGGAGGAAAATTTACAGTATTTCACAGTGAAAACAGGTATGTGGAAAATAAAATGATACATAAGATGAGAAATCACATGGATCAGCAAAGACAAACAGTTTATGTTCTAATATGGGGAGCTAATATATTTGCCCCTTCTGAATCTGTAATTATCAGGGGTCATAGAAGGTGTCTAATTAGATAGAAGGTGTCTAATTAGATAGAAGGCTTGGTTCTTTTCCATCTCAATGATCTTGAAAAGAGGATGGAGACAGAGAAGAAGAATATTAAGGAGAGGGAGAAAGAGGAAGGTTAAACAAAATTATCTCGAATAAAAGAAATATGCAAGTAGAAGATTTAACAAATAAAGTAGAAGGGGAAGGACGAATGGCCAACATTTTAACCTTAGTGCCATCTGAACTAGTCAAAGGAGGGAAGCTTTCATACATCTAGAATTTTACTCAGTAAATTCTTACAACACAATGAAGCATACATTTTATGTATATGAACAATGCAGAAATTTATTTTCCTTGAATATGAATGTTTGATGTAGGAGCTTTTCTTTCTTTCTTTCTTTTTTTTTTTTAACTTGGGAGTGGTGGTGGTAAAAGAGAAAGAACACAGATTTTTGCAAATTGGAAAAAAAACAACATCAATTAAAAATGTTAATTAAATCAATTAAATCAATTAAAAAATCACGATGTGATGTGGTCTTTACAGAGTTGGTGTCAGAGTCCAAAAAACCTGCATTTAAGTTTCAACTCTGATTCCTACTATGTGCAATTTTGGAAAGTTATTTAATTTTCCAGTATTCCAGCAACACTCTAAGAATCTAAATTTCAATGTAGGCAATGTCCTAAACTGTTAATGGCAGTTTTCTTTCCCAGAATTCTCTAGATCAGTGAAATTACAAGTTTAATTCCAAATCAAACCAAACCAACAGAAAAAAAAGTGACAAAAACTCTGCTGTTGACTTGAGTTTGTAGTTAAAGCACACACACATGCATATATCCAAAAAAAAAACCCCAGCAATCAGGAACATCTGTCCAAAACAGAAACAGAGCAGTCTCTAACTCTGGGGAATTCCTGTTACAGCTTCTTAAATAGCATTCTATGGAAATTCTTCTCCTGTACTTAGAATATCAAAAGGATATGTCAGTACATTTGCCACATATGGAACTATAAAGACACCAAACAAATATTATTATCATTATGCAAAAATCCCACTACAAGGCCATTTTTTCAAATGTTCAATATATATATAGTCACAGATAATAATAATGATGATAGTTGTTGACATTTACAAAGTATTATGTGTCAGACATTGTTCTAAATGTTTTACATTCATTTATCTCATATGATTCTCATAACAACTCCGGGAGGGAGATTCTGTTATTATTCCCTTTTATAGATGAGGAAAGTGAGGCAAATGGTCATTATGCCTAATCCAGGGTCACACAGTAAGTTTCTGAAGTCAAATTTGAACTCTGGTCTTATATATATATATATATATATATATATATATATACACACACACACACACACACACACACACACACACACACACACATATATATATATATATATATATATATATATATATATATATGTATACACACACACATACAGCTTAATGGTAAGTGGAGAGAATGAAGAACCTGGATTGAGGAAGACCAGAGTTCAATATATATATATATATAATATCCTTAAATGTTTATTAGCTGCCATTCTGACCTCTACAATCTCCTATCTCCCCCCGAACATTTATTAAACAATGTCTGAAGAGAAATGACACTTTCCTCCAGTATTTTAATTCTGTAAATGTACGTATGGTAGCCAATATAAAAAGGAACCATCTTAACTACTGATAATGTAATTTGAACTGATGTTGTCCTTGCTTCTATATACTTATGATTTAAATGAGATAACATTGAAATGGCAAGTGATTGTATATTGATTCTGTTGTTTGTTCTTGAAGAGGACCATGACATCAGGGAGGAGATGCCATGACTTGCAAATGAATTAGATTTAGTGAGAGAGGGCTGTATAAAGTCACCAGTCTCACTTTCTCCTCCATCTGGTTCGGTAGTAAGATATAGATGAAGATTACTTGATCACTAAATGGGTTTTGCCCCAGTGAAAATGACTCCTATTAAAAATATTTGCTTAAAAAAGGTATTTCCCACTGTTTTGACTCTAGGCAATGAAAACTCAGTGGCAGAATCTATGAAACAGAAGACAATAATGGGCAGTAAAAAATAAGACCTTATTTTATTTCTACTCTCTGGGAAAAGCCTTGAACAGCTTGATTTGCTGAAGTGATTGCTTGCCATTTTGATAAGAACATTAAATAATGGTACACTAGTTTTTTTTTTTTTTCTTCAAAAAGGGCCATGAATCATTATGACCCAGTAAGAAGATAGCACAACAACTCAGTTTATGGTGGATAGATAAAAGGGGATTTGTATTTTTCCAAATTGATTCACTCTGATAATTGCAATAAGGTTTAAGCGAATAGAAGATGTTACTTTGCCCCATAGAATAGATACTGTATGACCCAATTCTCATCTTTGCTACACTGAGGGACAAAAACAAATGCTTGTTTCTCGGCGCAAGAATATAATAAAGTACCTGAATAAGAAACTGGAACTAACTGTACTAATTTATTACACTTTGAACTGAACTCAAATAGCTTTTGTACAGACTTAAGAAATAACCTCAAACTCGGGTTTCCTCAGTTTCTACAAAAAGATACACTCTTAGCCTACCACACATAGGTGCCATCTTTCCAGAAAAATTCTGATGAGTTTTAGTATGTCCAGAAGAGGATGCCTAGCATATTGAAGGGAGCAGAGATCATGCCATTTGTGAGGATGAGTAGAAGGAAACTGGAATAGTTGCCACCAAAAAGAAAAGATTTCAAAAGAAAAATCTTCAAATAGTTTAGAGACTATCAAGTGTAAAGAAGGGCGAGTCTTGTTCTCTCACATGCTTATTAAATGCTTTGGGCTGAGTGCTTTAGTCAGACTGAATCACTGCACAAGACAAAAGCAAGAACAATGGGTGAAAGTTGTAAAAAAGGCAGATTCATGTTTTATAAAGAAAAAACTCCCTAATGCCAAAGTTGTCCCAATGCACTGCATCAGGCAGAAGTGATTTCCATCTCCTGGGATTCTTGCAGTCTAGTTTGCTTTTGCTATCAGATGGGATCCCTCCTTGAGTTATAGACCAGATATTATATAAATCATAGAATATATATATTATATTGTAGAAGTAGAGCATCTGAGAAACAGAGGGTACCACAGAAATTATCTGTGATACTTCCATGATTCACCAATCCCAACTTCTGGTCAGAAATTCTCCATTTCTCTGATTACGATTCCCCATCTTAAATTAATGTACACGAGGGCAGCTAGATTATACAGTGGAGAGAATGCCAGGCCTGGAGTCAGGAAGACATCTTCCTGAGTTAAAGTCTGGCTTCACATATGTAATAATTATTTGATCCTGGGCAAGTCACTTTACCCTGTTTAACTTGGTTTCCTCATCTATAAAAGGAGCTGGAGAAGGAAATGACAAACCACTCCAGAATTTTTGCCAAGAAAAACTCAAAAGGGGTTACAAAGAGTCAGACATGATTGAAAACAATTGAATGACAACAACAATGCAGTATATTATAATATAATGTATAATACATATACATATATATATATAATGATATATATTTACAAAACAAGAGAAAAACATTTCTAAAACATTGATTAGAGCATAGAACTATTGTAATGTAGTCACCCTAAACTGAAACTAAATTCAAGAATATCCCAGATAATATTTTGGAAATAAACTTTATGGTAGGAGAGTTAAATTCTCTTTAATGCTTCATTATCCATACATTTGCACATATATCAATGTGTATATCTGAACTAAAGCCAAAGTAAAGAAACTCCGGTGTGAAAGAAATTACAGATTGCACATCAGACCCAAGAGAGGGGAGAGTCAGACCAGGATGGGACAGTTGGAAGTGCATTGACTATAGGCAGCTATGTGGGTAAGAGCACCAGCCCTGAAGTCAGAAGGACTTGAGTTCAAATCTGACTTCAAAAACTTAACACTTCCTAGCTGTGTGACCCTGGGCAAGTCACTTAACCCCATTTGCTTCAGGAAAAAAAAAAGAAAGTACATTGACTATGATGTCAGAGAGCTTAAATTCAATTCTTACTCTGATGCTTATCATCCATGTGAATTCAGGTAAATGTCTTCATCTGTGAAATGAAGGAGTTTGAGTGAATGGCCTCTGGGTTCTTTCTAGGTTTTGATCTATGATCCAAGTTTTATTGATATCACTCTCTCTAGTGATCTATTCTAACCAACATATGGTAGAACCATTTGCAGGGCTTATTTTTAATATGAGAAGGCTGGTACTAACTCGTGCTGTAGTCAAAAGAGCAAAAGATGTAATGATCATGAAAAAAAGAAAAAAAAATTGGTGACACAGAAAGTATGTTACATCCACAAAGTCTGCTATTGACTCTGTCAGCTAAATAAAACTTTTTTCCCCTGCACAGCACAGACTTTCCACAATGAGCACACATGTTCTATTATAAGACAGGATGTCACCATACTGTACCAAAGGACGCAATTTCACCGATTTGGAATTTGTTCCCTCCTCCCCATTAATGCCATGGAAAATCTTGTTTCTAAAAGAAAGCATGCCCTAGAACATCCTGTTCCTGCTCAATTTCCCTCCTGATGGACATGTGGACAATGCTTTACATACAACTTAATATAGGTTCCATTGCATTGAAAAGAATTCAAGACGTGACTAAAGAATAAAAGGAAGTAACAGTAAATAATGTTTATGATTAAGACAGATTCATTCATTAAAATTATCTTTTTTTGAAAATAAATAAAATAACGAACACGCTGTTTGTTGGCCCAAATGTTAGTGGAGATAATAATAAAGTAATACTATTCTTATAAAGATTATCTCTCTTATCTAATATTCTGGTATTGCCATATGGCTTGTAGTCCCGGGGTACCCAGAAACGTCACAATTGCAAGTGACCCAAAGGACAATGGGAAGACACCTGGTGAGTATAAGCAGGCTGTAGCACCATGCCAAAAATGACTTGGGTGAGAGAAGTAGAATAAAAGCTACCATCAAGGAAATGGATGCTTGGAAAAGGAGATGGGTCTGTCTGGTAGAAAGCGTGAAGGACAACAGATGGACTGCCTGAGTGCATCCCTGGGAGCCATGAAATATTAAGAAGCCCCAAAGGAAGGCCTCCAGCATGTGGGGAAGATTCTCCCTGGGGGATTTATGAGGAGGATGTGGACAAAGGGCACACAGGAGGACAAATCATGTGTCAGTTGCAAAGAATACCAGAGGAAGATGTGGTCTCCTTGGTGAGATCACACTACCAACATATCGATGTAAAATACTTTAGTATTTCACTATTTAAAAAAATCAATAAATGATTTTTAAAAAACTGAGACCCTACAATGAATTCAGCACCATGTAAGATCCTTGAGGGACATGAACTATTTCTTGCATTTTTCTTTTTTTGTATCCCCAGCACTTAGCAGAGTGTATGGAACATAATAAGTGCTTAATAAATTTTGTTGACTGGCTGACCTGCTTAATTCTTTCATTTTCACTCCAACTATAAATCAAATATCTATCTACTCTTGATTGTTAATATTAGTGCGTTTTGTTTCTGTTTCTAGACACTCCAATATACACACACATATGCATTTACATATGTAACTTGCTTTACACAATAAATGGGTTTCTGAAAAAATTTTGTATAATTTAAAAATCCAATCCTATTTAAACTCATTAGTGCCAGTCTATATTTCAGTGAATTATTTTGTAATTCAAATATCCTTTTTGTAGTGTGGATATTTATCTAGTAAAGTACCTTACAAATTCAGCCTTATTTACATGCAAATGGATGTGGTTTCTTTACCTGTCAAGTGAGTTGATTTGGATTGAATAATCTCTAAGTAGGACTTGGACTAAGTAAACAAGAATGATAACTAAATAGGGTGTTACTGCTATTGTTATCATTGTTCTTCAGCTGTTTAGTTGTGATTGCTTTTTTTCATCTAATGTCCTTGTAAAGACAATGGAGCAGTTTTTCATTTCCTTTTCCAGAGTGTCCCCATTTTACAGATGAGGAACTGAAGAAAATAGGGGTGTAGTGACTTGCCCAAGGCCACACAGCTTTCAAGCATCTGAGGCTTTGTTTGAACTGACTCCAGGCCCAGTGCTCTTCCCACTGCACCAACTAGCCATGTGGGGAAGGGATGGGATACATAATGAGTGGAAAAGAAGGAGCAACAGAAGACATCTTTTAATAGTTTTTAATTTGTAGTGCAGAAATGATTTTATATATTGGGGTCAATCCTGGGACTTCCTTTAGAATGCCTTTAATTTGTGACCCTGACCAAAAGTAACATCAGAATTTCACTTGGTTATGATGACAGCACCAAAAAAGAACTGGGACCTCCTCCCCATGCAAGCATTCAGGCTAATAAGATTCAGAAAACAACACTATCAAGTGATAAATGTGGTGGCCATTGTAATCCACTGAGACAACATGCTGGTTCATAATGGGGAAGTAATCTACACTGGCATGGACCCATTAAACCACTGAAAAAATGAATCCTTGAAATATGGAAGCAACTATGAAACATCCCATATTGTCTCTTCACAAAACCGCTTTTTGGGTAAGCTGCTTCTGCTCGCTTTCATGCTTTCTTGAACTTGCTTCTCATCGACCTTGAATTATATGAGTGATGAGATTTTCTCTGATAACATCCCCCAGTATTCCTGGGATAAAGGCGGAGAGTTTTTTTTTTTTGCATTTTGCTCTATCTCTTCTGCTCTATTTCTACTGTTTGGCTAGCCTGTTCTTTAGGAACTTGGCAGATCCAGGATTACTATGCAGAGTCAGAACTTTCCCCAAATGAATGCACCACTTATGCAAGTACATTGCAGAGTGACTTTGTATAGTAACTGTCTGGATTAATGCGAACAGAAAAATGGTAATTTGCCTTGGACCAGAGACACACCTCAAACTATTATTTAATGGTCTAAATATGTCACATTTCTTCCTTCTTTTATGTATGCACATTCCAGAAGTGCACAATTATTTCATGGCAAGACACAATGACCCAATTAAACAATGACTTTTGAATAATGCATAGCATTTGCCCACTCGTAAATATGATTGTGGCATATATTTAAGCATCTGAGAAAACTGCAAACTTCCTGGATTGCAATTGAGCACCCCGGCATCCCTAAGTAGTCTTCCTGATCATGATTCTAAGAAGTATGGCTGAGCATCTGCTCACTACCTACTGGGACCTAGAATTATAATTACCAATTCTTCCACACAAGGAAAATCACATCAATGTTTATCCCCTTCTTTCCCCCCTTCTTTTCTTTCTCGTTTCTCTTTGTTTCCTCCTTCACCTCATCTTCCTCCTCTTCTTCCTGCTCTTTCTGCTACTGCATTCCCTTGGTGTGCCCATCTCAATGCCTGTTTTTTGAAGCAAGCCCTCACCAAGAACTGATTGAGAAGAGTGGGGAAGCAGTTAAGACTGAAAACAATGCCCGTTTTAGTTTGAAAGTAGCAGGACAGGATGGCTCAGTGGTGCAGTTTAAAGTTAAGAGACACATAGCACTTCAGAAATTACTGAAAGCCTATAATAAATGAAAGTTTGTCAATAAGGCAGATCAGATTCCAATTTGATGGGCAGTCAATTAGTGCAACAGACACACCTGCAGTTGGAAATGAGGATGAAGATCTAATTGATGTATTCTAGCACTGGGCAGGAGGTGTTTACTAAAAAGAGAGTCTGCAACTCGACTCCAAAACCATGCTCCCAAGAAAACAATACATTCACAATTAGAAAACCAAGAGTTTGTTTATCTAGATTCTGACTATTGTAGTATAGTTTTCTCCCTCCCTCCCCAACCTCATCCCCACCAATTCCTTTATTATATCAAAAGTAATTGCTATATATATTTTTGAGAGACAGTTGGGGTTAAGTAATGTGACCAGGATCATCCAGCTAGTAAGTGTTAACTCTCTAAGGCCAAATTTGAACTCTGGTCCTTCTGATTCCAGGGCCAGTACTCTATCTACTGTGCCATCTAACTGCCCTTATAATGCTGGATGGAGATAAAGAGCCCAGTGAATGTGCATAGAAAACTTTGGGTTTGGCAAGGCATATTTTGTTGGTTCAAAATAAATGGACACGCCAAGTTCAAGGTAAATCATAGATCATCAGTATGAACAGCCTCCTGTCATACAAAGATAATGTTAGGAGAGATTCTAAAGTAGAACAAGGAAGCAGAGCCAGCTACTTAACCAAAATGATCACGCTACAATTCGTATAATACTGGTTCAAAACATTTTCTTTTGTTTCAGATGGTATCATTTTAGGTATTTGTTTCCGATTTTTTTCACACATGATACTATTGTGTCATAATATCAAATATACATTTCCCAAAATTGGATGCTCTCCTTGGACCCTACTTGGGCTCTGAGAGGTGGGTGTTCACCTGATCTTTGCTGACACCAGGTTCTTCTATGACATCCCAAACCACGCCATTTTGCTGACACCCCATCTTTTCCTTTCTAACTTCTCTATGTTGTCTTCCCCTATTAAAATGTAAACTACTGACAAACAAGAACTGTTTTGGTAATCCCAACTTTTAGTCCAGTGGCAGGCCCGTAGAAGTACTACTTTTTTTATGAATTCAAACTTGGTGAGGAAACAGGAAGTGGACTTGAAATCAGAAGATGTGGCTATGGTCTCAGCTTTGGCATTTCCTTGACTTTGACCTGGGAAAGACAGATTGCTTCTCAAAGGAGGCTGGAAGAGATGATCTCTAAGATCTTTCAGGCTCTAAAAACTAAATACATCATTAATACATCATTTCCAGAGTATTCGTCCTCTTCAAGCTTCATTGCTATTTTCTTTGGAATGCTTAACAGATTGTTTAGAACAATATTAAGCCTGGGATCAAGAAAATGACTATAATTATAATTAACCACATTGTCAGATTCTATGCAGGTGAATTCACTTTGGCCTATCCAGACATACCTACAATTCTTTGGAAAAGAAGCCTCTTTTTTCATAAAGCGCATTAAGATCAAGAAGAACATTAACTCCTTGGTTACATGAGAGTAATATTTGTACTCCCTATCTCACAGGACTGTTGTGAAGAAGGTACTTTGTTAACTATATAAATGTTATTCTTGTTTTTAGGTTTGGACTTGCAATCTTATCAGCATAGGGAATGACACATAATGAAATGTAGTAATAAAACTTTCTACCAATCCAGATGACTAATTGTAATTGTTCTATATTTTAAATATTTTGATTCAGTGGTGACAGGACCAGACCTGGAGTTAAGAGGTCCTGAATTAAAATGTGGCCTCAGACACTTACTGGCTACATGATTCTGAGCAAATTACTGAGCCTTTCTTGACTCAGTTTCTCATGTAAAATGGAGAAAATAATAGTACTTATCACTAGAGTTGTGAGGATCAAATGAAATCATAATAATTCACTTACTAGCACCTTGAACAGCACCCTAGTCAGTACAGGATGCTCTCTTTATAGTTATCCCTTAATAAACAACCATCTCTTTTCAGATTCAATCAAGAGGCTTCTAGCCCCATGACTAAATGGAAGCAAGTGACCCTCAGTGAATAAAAATCCGGTTTTTTAAGCTGCCATATTATTTTTCTGAATTTTATAAAGCAATATCTTTATACTGGTAGAGTTACAAGTAACAGTATTATATTTTCTCCAAGTAAATCATAGTGCACTTCTAAGTACTACTATTTTAAAATTGCCATAAAATAAGGGAACCCAGGTAACATAATCAGGAAATCCGCGTACCAGCTTAGGACTATGTAGAATTTCAGTTTCGTTTGCCTTCCTGGGATACTGGAAATAGACTAAAGGCTCTTCTGCAAGTTTCTAGGGAGTTTGAGAGGCATGAAATTAAATACCGACTTTGAGGTGTCAGCTTTTGTTCTTCCTTGGAACAGTTCTGTTCTGACTCATCTATCTAGTCTGTGCATTTAAAAACATATAACTAACTTTGTTTGATCGCTTGATGGGGTGTGAAATACAGTAAGTAGTGGGAGTCTGCATGAACATTCCAAATTAAGTTTTGAGTCAGTGGGTGGTTGAATGATTGGTCTTGAAGTAAACAGAGCAATGGAGTTGGGCTTGAGAGGTTTAAAGAGTGGTATAGAGAACAGGGTAAAGGTAATGGATGACAAGGGTTAAAGAGAGGTGGTTGATGGATGGATGGATGAATGGCTTGAAATACAGATGGATGGATGGATGGATAGTTGAGAAACAGGCACTTGGAGTTCCAAAGAGAAAATATTGGTCAATCAACTAGCATTTCTTAAGTGCTAACTGTGTTCTAGGCATTGTGTTAAATATTGGAGATACAAATAAAGGGAAAAAAAGCCAAGCATTTCCTTTTCTCAAGGAATTCACAGTCTAATAGAGATGGTTGGAAATAATCAGGTGAATGGAGCTAAAGTACATGGCAGCAACTTGATTAACTTGACTGACTGGGGCCTAGAGCTACATGAGTGAGATAAGGAAACAGAGATGCTCTAGAGCTACAAACTTGAAATTTATGGAGCTGTGGAGTGAGATGAAGAATCTAGGTGGACACTGAGTTGTGAACCTAGGTGATAATGGGGAAGTTTAGAGAGAAAGATTGAGCTTAAAGATATGAGTTGCTTGTTACCTCTTATGGCCTGATTCAGAGGCCCAGAGAGAGTAGAAGTGGGGAAGCTTCTGCCCGGTCTAGAAGGAGAGATCTGATTATTTGGAAAAGGGTTGAGAGACCTGTAGGAAAGGCTGCATTGGAGTCCAAACAGCAAAAAGCAAGGCCAGGTAATCCAGTGGGAGCTCCAGCTAGCATAATAATAACTATGATTTATGCTTTAAGTTTTGCTAAGTTTTCTCTCTCATTATATATAGATATACATACATATAAAGAGAGGGAGAGAGACAGACAGAGACAGAGAAAGAGAGAGAGAAAGAGAGAGAGAAATATAGAGAGACAGAGAGAGACAGAGGAAGAGAGAGAGAAATATAGAGAGACAGAGGAAGACAGTGTTACACACACAAAGAGACAGGGAGACAAAATCAGTCTTGTTTGCTTATCACAATAATCCTGTATCTTGCATATCTACTTATATAAGATGAGGACCCTGAAGCTGAGAAATGAAATGACTTAGCTGAGTTCCTAACTGTGTTAACTATTTATTTCTGAACTCAGGTCTTCCTGCCTTTAATCCAGCACTTTTTCTCTTATGGTACCTGGTTGACTAGAGACAGTTCTACACAATTCTTGCAGAATCAGTGTGCAAGTTAAGGACCAAACTGAGTCACATAGCAGGACTGCCCACCCATAAAAGCTCTCCAGATTACTGGAAGCAGTATGAAGCTATCAGAAATAATAAAAAGGCCCAAAGACACTCTTTGCTTTCCAATTTTCATCCACAAACGTCCTCTTCCTGAGACTCATAATGGTGGGGAGAAGACCACACCAACTACTATCCAAACTGAAAAGGCTTCAAGGATGAGCTGCGCCGGGGCAGAGTTTCTAAGTCTTTAAGGTGGGGTCACAGTCTAATCAAACTCATTCCCAGGTTAACTTTAGAATAATGATTAGGGGGCCCTAGTAGCTCTGTCTACTAAGTTGGAAGGAGCAGGCAGGAAAGATTTGTATCAGAAATCTATAAAATAAGTTTCAATTTTACTTGAAATCTTCCTAACTTGAATTGGTCCATTTTTTGCTTTCAGGATCTATTCTACTGCTATTTATTATTATCTCTGTAGCCTGTGTATCTTTCCTCATCATTCTGAGTATCAAGCTCATATTTTAACCCTTAACCCTTCTCATCATCTTGTCTGTCCTCTCCAGGCAGTTTCTTGTCCAATGATGAAAACGGGTTTTAGAGTCAGAAAATCCCCAGCCAAAATTCCCCCCAAAATGGGTATCAGCCCTGTGACTTGGGTGAAGTGTTTTTGTGTCTCAGATATCTCATTTTTTAAAGGAGAGGGTTATACTCAATGACAACCAGGTCCCTTAATTGTCTAAATCTCGGACCCTGTGATTTCTCCCATGTGATCTTTTTCTTTTACTTTTCCTGGGAAGGAGGCTATCACTGTACATTCACTCCACCTCCTGATGGCCCCTCAATTTGGGAAATTGACATCTCTAGTTAAGACTAGCCAGTTTTCAATTCCATGATTGATATTTTAAGCTCCATTTAGATCAGGAAATTAATAAAGAGGAATAAAGAGAACCTGGAAATGATCAATAATTGAACAAAACAAGGGATTGATGGTAGAAAATAAGATACATGAAGGGAACTAGGGTTATTTAATTAAAGGAAAAGGGCAAGGGAAGGGCATGATGATCTAGAACAGGGGTGGGGAACAACTGCCCCATGGGTCATATAAGGCTTGTGAAACCATTTGCTACGGCGACTGCAGGTGACGGTGAGCTGAACAACTACCTCCCATTGCTTGAGTCCTAGATGGTGATAATTTTGTATGGGCCATGAATGATGTTATAAATATCCAAATGGATCTTGGCAGGAAAAAAATAAGGTTTTCACCCCTGATCTATAAGGTTAAAAGAATTATTACAGAGACTACAAACAGCTGTTCTCCATCTCTATGGAGCACAGAACAGGAAAAGTTCGACAAAAAGACTTAAATTCTAACAGCAGTGATTTCAATTAGATTAGAAGAGACATCTCCTGACAGGAGCAGTTATTGATTTCAATGGTACCTGAAAAGGTAAATTCTAGGAAGGTTAGGACATCATTTGCAGAATGAGAGAGGTAATAATTCCACTATTTTGGGACCTGGTCCAAAGACATCTGGAATAGTCTATTCAATTCCGGATGACACATTTTAGGAAGAATGAGCTGACTTGCATTTAGAAAAGGAAGTTCAGGATGCTGGAGACTAGGGTACGTAGGAGGAACTATGAACATTTTTCCTGGAAAAGAAAAGCTTTAGGGATGCATAGCAATAGCATTAAAGTATTTGAAGGGCTTCCATTTTACAGATGAAGAAACTAAAGTTGAAAGAGGTAAAGTAACTTGCATATAGTCATTTAGCTAGTTAAGTGTCTTAGGCTAAATTTGAATTTGAATCTTTTAACTTCATGTACAGTGCTCTGTCCTGTATGGAAGTTCTAGAAAAGCAGATTTCATCATAATATAAAGATAAGCTGTCTATAAATTGGGGTTCTCTAAAAATAGACTCTGTTTCCTTGTAAGATGCCCCCCTCTCTAGGATCATCAAACAGACTGGTTGAGACTGGAAAGTATCCAGATTAGGGTCAGACTTTTTGGCCTCTACAGTCCCTTCCAACCTTGGGATTCTATAATTATTTAGGGGATTTATAGAATTAATTTCCTTGATATTCTTCATAAAAAGAATACCTGTTTGGGGCTGATTAGTTATGATTTATCCTAGCCATTTTCTTATAAGGATTACTAGATTAAAGGTTCATACTCTGGGCCTGTCCAACTTTTAAAAAAAGAGTTTAATGATAATTTTAACAAAAGTAATTCCCTTTGTACTCATATTTATTTATATTTTATACATTTAAAAAACATAATTCTGATCCATAGGTTTTGTTAGATTCTGAAAGGGAAATGCCATATAAAAGTTTAAGAACTTCCTCTCTGAAAAGATTCTATCATTCATAAATCAAGCAACCTTTGTTTCCATATGACTTAAAGGAAAATCTAAGTTTTGGGATTTTTAGAGTAAACAGGCAATGAAAAGCTGAGAAGGGCTAAGGAGAATTCTCAGGGTTTCATCGTAAATAAAACTGAACACATGAAGGATATAAAGTTGAATATATCAAATTTAAGATTAAGAGAATTTTTTTTTCTTGCACAGAAAATCATACACTGAATGGGCTTTCAATTGCTCATAACCAATCAATTTCCTGAGGTAGATAAAAATAGTGTCACTGAATCATTGACACCTCATTCACATTCAATATTTAAATACATTTTAAGAGTTTTCTATTACTACACATAGATTATTTCATTGTCTTTCCACTGAAGATGAATTCAGTCGGGGCAGGGAAACCTCTGTTTAGACAGTCTCATGCAATCTAGAGTGGTGAGAATGTTCATTTTGATTCAATATAATGGATGTTTTCTGTTTGTCCATTACATGTCAAGTACCCCATTACTGCCATATGTTGGTTCAATTGGAAATCCTAAGGAAAGAAAGTTTTCAGAGGTACCTTTACTCAGTTTTAATTAAAAGAGCACTTTCCCAGCAAAATGACAAAATTCTACTTTTAAAATAGTCACGTGCTTTTTTGCTCTGAAGAGAAATCTCATTATACTCAGTTCCAAAGTCATACTTTCAAATTTTCCAGCATCAAACAGGCTAACTTGTACTAAATGCCAAAGGGACTCACATGGTGAAAAGCATGGGAAATACCATGTACTTGAAAGAAATTGAACAGGAGCATAATTACTTAAGAACCAGTGTCAGGAACAATAAAATCGAAAGTCATTAAGGGGCAGCTCGTAAGTCTACCTCTAGCATGTCAGTGGCTTGGCTAAAAATATTCAGGGAACTTGGTTCATATATAATAATATTCTCTGTTGTATGTGTGTATAACACACACTAGCTAATGTTGTTATATGCCTAGCAAGATGATAGACTTTCAATTATGTTCGTCAATACAATTCATGGATACTTCAGCAATGGGGAATCAATTACGGCAATGGTACAGGAAAGTCCTAATGTGTCCATTGATACACATGGAACACTTGGGTGAGATTTTGCAGTAGCAAAAAATAGGAGAAAATGAATGTTTGGAGATTGGGTAATAGGCAGAATGAATCATGGTACATATTGGTATAGTGTGGTACTGGTCATACATAATTACAACTGTGAGTAATTCAGAGTAATAGAAAAAAATGAAGCAGAGCTAAGGAAATAGAACTAGCAAGAAAAAATATAAATACATACGTATATCTAAACAAATATATAACATATATACACACATATTTAGTATAGTAATGTAAATAGAAAAAGAACACATACAAATAGGCAAATTCTGGTTAATCATAATGACTAATCAGAGGTTTGAAAAAGAGATGATGAGAGATTATATGGGGCTATGCAGATAAAATGTAATTTAAGCTGTTATAGGAGGACAAAGTAATGTTTAATAGTATTGGGGAAACATACTGGGGGAAATGATTGTGATATACAAACAAAAAGCATCAATTATTTTCTATAAGATAATGTTGCAAGTGATGAATAGTCCACATTCATTTCACAATAAAAAAATTGGTCATTTAAGATTATTATTATTTGTAGGCACAGCTATACTTGCAAAGAGTCCAATGGACGAGAACAGCAAAATGATGATGATGATAACTAATTAGCATTTATATAGTGCTTTAAAGTTTACAAGAATCTTCTCATTTTTTCCTCACAATAACCCTAGAAGATAGGTGCTATTATCTCCATTTTACAAAGGAGGAAACTGAAACGGAAAGGTTAAGTAATTTGCCCAGTTTCAAACAAGTAATATTGGAGGCTAGATTTCAATCTATGTCTTCCTGACTGTGGGCAGCTAGGATGGCACAGGATAGAGTGGTCTGGAGTCAGGAGAAGACTCCTCCATGTAAGTTCAGATCTGATCTCAGGCACTTACCTTTTTTGGTCTTGTCTCTGTTTACTCTTCTGTCAAATGAACTAGAGAAGGGAATGGCTATTTGTATCTTTGCCAAGAAAACTCCAAATGGGATCAGGAAGAGTCTAATTATGATTGAAAAATGACTACCACAGTAACTTCCTGATTTCAGAGCCAGTGTTCTTAAACTCTCAATTCCATATCTTTCCATGAATATCTTTGATGTTCTGAACTTATCTTACCTCTAATTTCTCCATTTCCATCATCTTATTTTTGGTGGGTGGGGGACCAGGATGCTGCTGCTTGAAACAAAGATTCTCTTCCAAATCATGCTTTATTTTCATATACTGATCACACTATATGTACAGTTAATTCTCATCTACATCCATTTTCTGGAGTAAAGGGAATTGGTGTTTTAGCTTAACAACTCTGAGGAACTCTCAACTTCTCAATTTCCTCATCTTTATATAAGAATTATAATAATAGCAATTTCTCAGGTTGCTATGAGGGGAGCAATTCATGAGTAGTTATAAAATACTCAGCTAGTATAAGTTAATATTAATGGGAAGAACATGATTCCCAAGGTATTCTAAAGAGACCAAAACATTCATCTCTTTATCCTGAATAAGGTAAAGGTAAACAATTTATGTTCTCTTCTAGCTAGGTGACAGGGTGAATACAGCACTGGCCTGGAGGTGAAGTTCTGAAAGTCAGCCTCAGAAGTCTCTGTGATCTTGGGCAAGTCACTTCAACTATCTCATCTGTAAAATGGAAGTAATAGTCACACTTGCCTCCCAGATTTAGTTTGATGATAAAATGAGAGACTATTTGTAGTGTTCTTAGCAATCCTTAGTAGGGGTCCTCAAACTTTTTAAATAGGGGGCCAGTTCACTGCCCCTCAGACTGTTGGAGGGCCGGACTATAGTAAAAACAAAAACTTTGTTTTGTGGGCCTTTAAATAAAGAAACTTCATAGCCCTGGGTGAGGGGGATAAACGTCCCCAGCTGCTGCATCTGGCCGCGGGCCATAGTTTGAGGACCTCTGCTTTAGAGAAATATAGATGTGCAAAGCCTTTCCTTCACCCATAAAGGATATTTAATAAAACTGCAACTAGCTTTAGCTCACTCTCAACTATGAAGAGCCTTTGATGCAAGGATTTGAAGAGATTACCATTTATTTGGCCAATATGGAATGACTCTCAAACTGAGTTTGATAGGGGCCTGGAGGCTTGATCCTAATGGCCCAGGTCTAGAAGGGAGGCAAATTGTTCTGTTCCAAAATAGCTTCTTACAATAGGATATTATAAGCAATTTCCTAGTACATTTTAGCATCAGAAAATGGCTACTTCTAATTAATTAGTATGGATGTACAGCAGCTTAAGGTAATAATTTCATTTTTGAAAACCTGCCTATTTCTCACTGACATATATGATAAAATTGGAGGTGTGTCCTTGCAATACCACCAACCTAAATGGTGAGCGAGGAAAAGATTAAAATAGAGTCATATCCTAAACTGAGCATGCTAGCATTCCAACAATGGAAGAACTTGAGGAGTGACTGTTTGAAAACTGTGAAAGATGGTACCAAATGCATTGAGATTTTAAGCCAAAAGAGAATTTGAAATCATCTGATTCAATCTTTTCACTTTACAGGCAAGGAAACTGAAGAACAGAGAATTTAACTGACTTGTCCAAGGTCAAACAAGCAATAATTAAGAGAGTTTACATTTGAACTCAGGTTCCTTTGACTCCATAACTAGTGCTTTCTCCTATGCCATATTGCCTCCAATCCTGGGTCCTAGCACTGCAAATGGTAGAGGGCTGGTTGTGTGTGTGTGTGTATAAAAGGGTAAAATTACCAAAAGGATCTTGATAATTTTATAATTCAAAAGTTCAGAAGTCATTTCATCTCTCTGGGCCTGAATTTACTAATTGACACAAAGAGGAAATTGGACTTGATAATCTCTGAGGTCCCTCCTTGCAGGTCCATGATTCCAATTTATACAAGAAATACTCCTTTGCATCCTTCATCCATTTCAGAATATCTGGACCTGTAACCTTTATGCCCAATTGAATGAGTCTTCCCAGAACTTCTATTTAAAGAGGGATCCAGTCATGTCTCATTTCTCTCTAGATTATAGTCCTGACTTCCCTTCTTCCCATTACCTCCTCTCACTGCCCCCTTCAAACTTCTTTTTATGTATTTTCTTCTCCCATTAGAATATAAGGTCTTTGAGAGCAGGATCCATATTTTAGCTCACAATTGTATTCTTGGCCCTTAGCATGCTGCTGACCCTTGGTAAGCACTTAATAAAAACGCCTGTTGACATTGACTGACTGAATAATAGTACATTTTCATATACTGGGTTTACTTTTAGCAATGGATCAAAGTTACAGCAGCAGCTATAGACTCAATAGAAAGAAAAGCTTCCTAGCAGTTGGACTTATTTTAAAATGCCATGGATGAGTGACCTCAGGATATAATGGCTTTCCCTTCAATAGAAGTCTTCAGAAAGACTAACTGACTATGTCTTGAGTATATCATACAGGCCATTTTTTATTCAGGCACATGTTGGGCTACCTGGCTTTGGACGTCCCTTTGTATTCTGACACTGTGATTCTGATACTGATGATAAATGATATCTATGTAATCTTAAGGTATCTTCTCCTGAAGATAAGTAATTTAGCTTCTTAGATTTACACCCCAGGCATGGAAGCTTTCAGTGAGAAAATGGCATTGAATTCTCAAGCAGGAAAGGATCTTAGATTCAATTACTTTCAATGGATTTAGTATAATATGAGTATTGTAATAGATTCTGGGATTTCAGACAGTAAGAAATGGTCCCTGTCTCTAAGGAACTTACATTATGCTTAGAGATCTCCTAGAGATCTTAGAGATCTTATTTTTCCAACCCAGAAGCCCAGAAACATTCCATGACTTCCTTGGGAGTCACACAGCAATTTAATTAATAAATTGGGATCTGGATTTGTCTTTCAAATGACTTTATGACAAAAATAATCTGAACTTATTGGGACAAAAGTAACAAATGATTAACAACAAGCACCAACCTGCGGGACAAGATCAAGGAATGTTTGTCATCTCCTAGATGTATAGACACACATTGTTAGAAAATTGGTTTTTACTGTATTTAGGAGTTTTTTTTTGGGGGGGGGGCGGAGTTTGAGCAAGAGAAAGATTCAGTATGCTGACTCCCTCTACACAAATTAGCAAGGTGACGCAATGAATGGACCTAGAGTCAAGAAGGCCTGAGTTCAAATCTAAGTGCCGTTATTTACTAGCTGTATAATCATGGGCAAGTCATTTAATTTTTGTCTGACTCAGTTTCCTTATCTGTAACCTGGAGATAATAAATTCATCTACCTCCCAGGGTTGTTATGAGGATCAACTGAGAAAACATTTGTAAAACACTTTGCAAATCTTAAGATGCTATAGAAATGCTATCACTCAGCTCTGGAAAAACCAATAGCCAAGATGCATGGTTTCTAAGTGACAGTACAGATATAAAAGTAAAGCAGTATCCACAGAAGCTATAGCCTGGTGGGTTCAGGATGGCCTCTCCCCCCTTTTAGCCCTCTGCCTTCTGAAATCTTCATTCTCCTAGGTCTCCTGATGGAATCATTTTAAAGGATAAGGGGAGGATGACAAAACAAAGAAACTATTTATTTGTGTTTGTTTTTAATGATAAGCAAGTATGTCAAAGTAATTATGTTTATTCATAAAATCATTTCATCAATTTACTGAAAATATTTTATAGAGATCAGTGATCATTTCACTGTTTTTATCCTGTCTGTTCCAAAGTCTTTTTGTCATAATTCAGGCATTAATGAATAAAGATTTTTCCAAACATGTCGAAGGGAAGGGGATACAACTTATACACATAATCAAAGTATTTATATTAGGAGGGACTTTTAAAATGTAGCTCAACCTTCTGATTTTACAGAGAAAAAGAACTGAAGTTCAGGGATGGGACATGACCTGCCGATAGTCAGACTTACAAAAGAAATGCTTGTAGAATATGGGGATCTCAGAGTTGAAAGGGCCTTCAGAGATTATTTAGTCTATTTTGGATCTACCTGAAATGCTCCTCTTCAACATTTCCAAAAGCAGTCAAAACACCCTCTAGAATATACCTAATAAAAACATCATCCCAGCTTTACTTGAAGACTTAATAGTCGAGGAACAAAGCCAAGGAGAAATCTTGCCAAAATATTCCAGGAAAATTTGAGGAGCTAGGGAACATTTTCATGTTTGGGAGAGTGGAAAAAGAGAAAATAGGCTTGAGGAATGATAAGGATTTCTAAAAAATCAGAAATAAGAATTCTTTATTTCTAGATATGGGGGATGGGAAAATGGATACTCTCTTCCAGTTTACAGAATTGTAAGATGGACAAGTCAGAGTCGTAAGGTGGTAAGTTGAGTTTGGACAACTAGTTTCCAATTTGATTCGATTGTTGAGTATGTGGATGAGAACAGCATGCAATAAAGTTGCAGAGGTCATTTGCAGTGATGGAGAATCTTCAATTCCATGCTCAGAAACTAGGATTTTACTTTAGAGTAAATAGGAGGTCATAAACACCTTTTAATATGTAGCTAAGACATAGTCAATTTACCAACAGTACTCGTATTTTGTTTCCTAATTTGGTACTAAAATTCCAATTAGGCTGGTATAGTGGACACAATACTGACTCTGGATTTAGAAAATCTTGGTTTGTATTATTATTAATAATGACCTGAATCCCATTTTCCTCATCTATAAAAAGTGGGCCTTGAACTACATAAGCTCTAAGGCTCTAAGTTTCCTTTTAGGTCTAAGACAATGATACTAAGATCCCATGACAATCTCTGCTCCTGAAGATTCCCACTGCTGTCTGAAACTCATGAATTTTCGTGTTCCAAAGGAATCCTGACTAGTCTTTTGTGCATGTTCACTGTAATCTGGAAGTAAAGAAAGGGATCCCCTTCAAGCCTCATTGACTACCTTAATCAATAGCATTTTATCATATGCAGCTCTCATCCCCAAAGGAAACAAGACAAGTCATGTAATCAACTAAATGTGTTAAGCACCTACTGTGCCAGTTGTGCTAAGTACTGGGGAATCAAAGACAGGTTAAAAACAACTTCCTTGCCTTCAAGGAACTCATAGTTCACTAGGGAGTACTGTACAAACAAGATCTAGATAGGATTAAATTGAAATAATCTAGCATTAAGGGGGATCAGAGAAGGTAATATTTTAATTAAGACTTGAAGGAAGCCAGGAAAGCCAATCATGGAGAAGAAAAGGGAGAGAATTCTAGGCATGGGAATGGTTGGTGAAAATGTAGAAAGGCTGGAGAGAGTGTGTATTGTGAGAGGACCATCAAGGAGGACGAGTTCACTGAAGGAAGGTATAAAGTAGCCTGAAAAGGTAGAAGGGGCCTGGGTTATAAAGGGCTTCAAACACCAAGCAAAGGATTTTTATATTTGATCCTAGAGCTAACAAAGAGCTCCTGAATTTTATACTGGCTTCTTTAGGACATTAAAAGAATAAGAAAATAGTATTCAAAACCATGAGTAGTTCTATGACAAAATTTAGACAAGAAGGGTTGCCATTTGTATTAACAGGAAGAGAAATCAAACCAAGGAAATCATGGCTCTATACAAATTTTTTGAATTTGTCAAAAATTCTAGTATTTCTAGTATTTCATGGTAGAGACTTTTGTGTTATATATACCTGCAATTTAATTATAGAGAAAGCTTGATGGTTCAGTGGATAGAACATTAAACTTGGAGTCAAGAACTGATTTCCAATTCTGCCTCTGACATTTCCTTATGGGTGGCCCTGGACAAAGCACTACCTGAATTTCTTTATACTACTTTCATGTAGAACTCTTTCCTCAATGTGGCCACTGAGTCTTTTTGTGATCACATTTTTGAATGAATAATATGTCTCCCTGGGATTTTGTGCCACTAGGCCAGTCCCAAGAAGGATTATTTGGTGTATTGGCATTTGCCTTTATTTGTGGAGAATGAGGCCTCTGTTGTGGAATTTTAATAGTATGAACCAACATGATATAGTAGGAAAAACCCTGGATCTGGTTTCAGAAGACCTGGGTCAAACCCAGCTCTATTATATTCTCCTATGAAACCTTGGCCAAGTGGATTTCTAAATTTCCTCATTTGTAAAATCTGGGAGTCATATTACAAGATAGAATCTACTATCCAGCTAAATTCTAAAATTCATATACAGAATTACACCTGGAAGGGACTCCAGAAGTTATGTCATCTTAGATATGATATCAAAATTAGTAGGAATCTTGGAGGTCACCTAGTCCAATCTCTTCCTTTTACAGAAAAAGAAACTGAGGTCCAGGAAGTTAATAGGAGATAATATTTGCAAAGCCCTTAGCATAGTATCTGGCACACAATAGGACTGTAAGTAGGAACTTGCTCCTTTTCTTTCTCTTATATGATTTGCCCATGGTCCCATAGGTAGTAAATTTCAGAAGTGGTATTTATGAACACCAATGCTTGTCTACTCAACCATATTGGGGCAGATGGGGAAGAGGGAAGAAGCCCAAGACCAAATGGAGCCTCATCAGATAGCAATACTAAACTATATAGACTACAAGTTTGTAAAAGAGGAAGGCATCTGAAGGTGTGATTCTAAGGTTCTTCTCTTCCTTGAAAAAATTACCTCTGAGAGAAATGAACAAGTGCTTCATTTGTTAGGAAGCAAAAATTGAAACCTGATGGATGAATTTACTAAGTGTTTTTTTTCTATTCATGATATTATGTAACTCATGCTTTTTCTTTAGTATTAAGAAAATCAGAAAGACAATTGTGAGTTTCATAAATCTGGATTCCATGGATTTAAATGGGCTGAGGGGAACCAAAGTAATTTGCTTGTTAAATGTAAAAAAAAAGATGCAGAAAAAATACATTAAAACAAGATAGATTCAATAGATGCAGAAAAAGCATTTGATAAAATCTAATACCCTTAGAGCATAGGAATAAATGCAGTTTTCCTTAAAATGATCAGTAGCATCTATCTAAAACCACCAGCAAGCATCATATGTAATGGGGATAAACTAGAACCATTTGCAATAAGATCAGAGTGCAACAAGGTTGCCCACTATAACAATTATTATTCAGTATTGTATGGGAATAGCTTTAGCAATAAGAGAAGAAAAATAAATGAAATGAATCAGAGTACATAATGAGGAATGTCATTCTTTGCAGATAATATAGTGGTATATTTAGAGGATCCTAGAGAATCAACTAAAAAACTATTAAAAACAACGAACAATTTTAGCTAAATTGCAGGATACAAAACAAATCCACATGAAACATCAACATTTCTATATGTTACCAACAAAGTCCAGCAGCAAGAGATACACAAAATATTCCATTTAAAATAAAAGTAGATGATATAAAATATCTGGGAGTCTACCTGCCAAACAAAATCAGGAACTATATGAACACAACTACAAAACACTTTCCACACAAATAAAGTCAGATCTAATCAATTGGAAGAATATCAAGTGCTCATGGGCCAGCCAAGCTAATATAATAAAAATTAAAATTCTACCTAAATTAATACACTTATTCAGTGCTATACCAATCAAACGTTTTCCCAAGAAATTACTTCACAAAGATAGAAAAAATATTAACAAAGTTCATCTGGAAGAACAAAAAGACGAGAATTTCAAAGGACTTAATGAAAAATGCAAATGAATGTGGCCCAGCTGTACTAAACCTAAAACTATATTATAAAGCAACAGTCATCAAAACCATTTGGTCATGGCTAAGAAATTGGTTGATCAGAGAATAGATTAGGTTCACAAGACATAATATTCAATGACTATACTAATCTAGTGTTTGACAGACCCAAAGAGCTAAGCTTCTGAGATAAAAACTCATTATTTGACAAGAATTCCTAAGAAAATTGGAAAATAGTATGGTAGAAATTAGGCACTGACCAGTGCCTAACACCTGAAACCAAGATAAGGTCAAAATGATTTAGACATATAGAGTAATACTTTAAGTAAATTATAACAAAGGATAGTCTACCTCTCAGATCTGTAGAGAAGGGAGGAATTTATGGCCAAAGAAGATGTAGAATAGACTATGAAATGCAAAATGGATAATTTTTATTATATTAAATTGACAAGTCTTTTGTATTAACAAAATCAATGCAGACAAAATTAGAAGGGAAGCAGAAAACTGGAAAATTTCTTTATAAAAAGGTTTTGATTTCTAAAATATATAGAGAATTTATTCACATTTATAAAAATACAAGCCATTTTCCCATTGATAAATAGTCAAAGGATATGAACAGAATTTTCAGATGAAGAAATTAAAATAATTTAGTCATACAAAAAATTCTCTAAATCACTATTGATCAAAGAAATGCAAATTAAGACAACTATGAGGTCACTACGCAATCTCACATTAACTCAGATTGAAAGAATATTCCAAATTGAAAATTTAGGATTATATTGTGAATGAAAGGTTTATTTATATTTTATTTTAAAGACAGGAGTAGGAAAAAAAGTCAGTAGCAATGTAAGGAATCACTTTCTAAAAACACTTCACAAAATGTAGAAAACAAAAATAATTTAAATATAGGCCATGCAAGTGTGAGCTGATTATTAATAATTTAAAGGTTTTTAAAGGTCTTGTGCAAATGATTCAACTGGGTTTCAGGGAGCTTTGAAACTGTTGTCCCCAAACTGACTTTTTGGCTTCTTATTAATTAACTAGTGCATTGTATACTTATAGCCATCTCATTTTTACCTATCATAATTTGGATAAGGAGTCATACACATTTAGCAGTGAGAACATTTTTTTGAATGTTTCTTTCTCTTCTGTGTCCACATCATTGAAGCTCACTATGTTATGTCTGGTGACAAGCCATAAGAAAGAATAAAATTTATATGAACCAATGTTACTACTATATCCCATTGATTGTAATGGAATTCTGCTGTTAAGAAATGATGAGGTTGGTGATGATTTCAGAAAAAAAATAGACTTGCACAAAATGCTGAAGAATGAAATTATACTCCAAGAGAACCAAGAGAAAATTACATACACTAACAGCAATATCATTTGAAGAATGACTTTGAACAAATAAATTATTTTGACTATTATATATATCCAAATTAATCACAAAGGATTTATGAAGAAATATACTGTCTCCAGAAAAATAACTAATAGAATTATATACATATACACATATACATACATATATATGTATACAAACATTTGTGTCTAATGGCAACCACTCTAGGGTGAGGAGAAGAGGGAAGAAAAAGGGGAGAAAAAGAAATTTATATGATAACTTTATCATGTATTTTAAAAATTTGCAATTTCATATATAATCATCTTTTAAAAATCTATGTTGCAAAAAATTAAAAAATAAAAAAGGGAAAATTTGGACAAAAATATTCATAGAGTTCTTTTTGTTTTGACAAAGAATTAGAAATTGATGGGATGTTTATCAATTAGAGAATGGCTGAATCAGTTGCAGTATTTGGTTGTAATGGAGTACTATTATGCTATAAGAAATGATGAGCTGACTGATTTATATAAAGATTTGTAGAAACTGATGCAAAGTGAAGAAAGCAGAATCATGAGAGCATTATATATATTAAAAGCAATATTGTAGAATGAATGAATGGCTTAATGATTCTTACCAACACAATAATCTGAGACAATTCCAAAGGATTTTAATGAGAAATGGTATCAACATCCACAGAAGGAGCTGATGAGGTTTTTTCTGGTCTATTTCTTATTTCACAACATGACTGATATAAATATATTTTATTATGATTCCACATAATCTACATCAAAATGTTTCTTATTTTAGGGAGGGGGAAAATTTGTAACTTAAAGTTTTTTTTAAATTAACATTAAAAATTGCCTTTACATATAATTAGGGAAAATACTATTAAAAAGAGGAAGCTTGAAAGAAAGGGGGATGAGCTCAGTTTTAGACATGGAAAGTTTGAGATGTCTCTGGGAATCCAGACATCAGTAATGCAAGGCTTAAGTTCAGGGAAGAAATTGGAGCTGGATATGTCTTTATCCTGTGTCTATATGTAGGTATGTGTATGTATGTGTGTGTACATACACATATGTAAATGTTTTTATGTGTACATACCTATAGGTGGATAGACAGATTGATAGATAGACATGCATAGGGATGGTAATTAACTAATATAAGTTGATAAGAAAATTTAATGAGATAAGCTAAAGGAACCTAGTATAGGACCTTGAAGAACACCAACAGTAAAGGGTTATGGTAAGGGGGATAATGTATCTGGAACATAGTAACCTCTCCATCCCACCCAGAGACCCCAACCTGGTCCCCCTAGCTGAATGTGGCCCCATGGGAGAGTTCTTAGCTATTACTCTATACCATGATGAAACATTACATTATGGATTCATCCAGATGATATCCTGTTTGACACTACCCCAAGGTTGTGCCTGCCTATTACATTGCCAGCTTCTAACTTTCACCCTCCCTCCCCTTCCATTTCATCATCTGCAACTTAACTACAACTTCCTACTTGTATGACTCTAGGTGAATTGCATCATCTACCTGGACCTCAGTTTCTTCATTTGTAAAAGAGGGAACTGGATTACATGGATTCAAGTTCCTTTCAGCTCTCAATCTGTGACCCTGTGAATTATTAATGAAGAATTCTGGGTTCATTCTCTATTTAAATTAACTATTCTATCTTTCTCATTTTTATTGTTGCCAACCTAGCCTCATTTGCTGTCCCAAATGTCCTAATTAGTCTATGGGTCTGGAGAAGGAAAGAAAAAATTTGGGAAACTTGGTTCTGCAACCCCAAACTGTACATTATAGCCCTAGAGAGAATTGAGATCCAATATCCCTAGGCTATTTTCAACTCAAATTAAGTATAGGCTTGCTTTGATGAAGACTGTTGGAGTATAATACGTGTTTTTTTTTTTTTTTTTTTAAGAGCTTCAATTAGATTTCTTTTTTGTTGGTTTTTCCTTTGCAATGTCTTCCATTGGAAAAATGATCTATAGATTGAGCTTATAAAGAAGAAATTTAAAAACCAAACAAGCAGAACCCTCCAAATAAAACCATTTTATATCCTTGTTGAATTATGTGGCTTGTTATATTATCTCCTTGTGAGAAATTGGAGGAGCTTGTTGAAATGATCAGACCAGGATACTCCAAGTCTAAGCTATGCTTCTATTCTTCCATATGCTTCTTACAAAGATTCAGATGAGAGAACCTTCAAAGACACTCATTTGATGGTGCCTTCACCATCTTTAGTTGACATTTGGCAGGATAAAATCACAGAATCACAAAATTTGAAATTCAGAAGGGGAATCTCCCAACTTATTCAACTTATCATATCTCAGTGCAAATGTATCGTATCACCAGGTGGTGCAATGGATAGAGTGCTGGGCTTGGAGTCAGGAAGACACACCTTCCCTTAAAATCTTTCTTCAAATGCTCACTAGCTATGTTATCCCAAACAATTCACTTTATCCTGTTTACCTCAGTTTCCTCATTTTAAAAATAATTTGGAGAGGAAATAGCAAGCCATTCTACTATCTTTGCTAAGAAAAGCAAAATGGGGTCACGGAGTCAGATATGACTGAACAACCAAATATATGAAATAAATTTAGAAGGGGAAAAATAATAACTTTCAATAGGAAAGACTTCTAATGAGGAAACATATTTTAAGTAATTCTTAAATTTGTGCAATATATAATGGAATCCTAACTGAAATTTATTATGATATCACACCCAGTCTAACCATATCCCATCAAAAATAATTATTTCATGCAATCTATAATAAATGTTATTCTGATTGCTCAAAACCAGCATCATACAGATTTCCCCTTTCAGCCAAAAATTCTTAGCTTTCACTTAATCTGCTAGACAAGATGTATATATTGACTTAAGCTGAAGAGAGAAAGCAAGTGAATATCCTATTTTTTCAGATACAAAATATATATGTATTCTCCTTCTTTAGCCTACTAAACACTCGTACAGCAAGCTTTCAAACCATTCTTTTGTTGCTTTGGGGAGGGGAGGAGGATTGATGGTAATTGAATGAAAATTTAAAATTGAAATTTAATGGGAAAATGACATAGAAAAACTAAATTAGCACAGGCTCTCAGCTGCCCCATTATGAAATTAAGCAGGGAATCTCATAATTATTTAATTTGTGCCCATATCCCAGCTGAACAAATTTTTAAAAACTATAATCTGATGCAGGTGCTTTTAGAGACAGGGAAAGTCAGAATGGCTGTTTCTCTCTACGTTGCAGAGTTGACAAACCAAACTTCCTATCTCTGGGCTTCAGTTACTCCTCCCATTAAATGTGAAAGGTGAACTAGAGCAGGAATTCTTAACCTGGGATCCAGGAACCTTAAAAAAAACAACTAATTGATTATCTTTGTAATTCTCTGTATTTTATTTTATGAATTTAAGAGCCTATGGGCTTCCCCAGACTATCAAAGAGGCCCATTATATATAAATGTTGAAGAATTCCTGGACTAGATCTATAAAATTTCTCTTAGACCCTTGTATATAATTGGGAATTAAGAAATGTGTACATGAAATTGAATTGATTTTTTTTTTCATCACAGTCCTATATCCCCTGATTGACTTGAGATATATATGGGGGAATAGTTACTAAGGGAAATTGTAGCCAACTTTAATCTAATTGAAAAAATGTCTCCAGTTCTATTCCATGCTTTGAAAAATGTTTGCACTTCCCTCTTTACCCCCCAATCTTCCCCATCCCCCAAGCTACTTTACTGGGTCCTTTAGCGGAAGGTAGAACCCAGTGATGGTGAGGACAGAAGAAATACAAAGATGAAGAGGATTTGGCTAATTCTTTCATAAAGTCAAAGTGTCAGAACTGGAAGATGCCATGTAATCTCACCCACTCATTTTACAGAAGGAGAAAACAGAAATTAAGAGAAGTGAAGAGATTTTCCAAAGATGCTACCGTTAGGGATAGAATCAGGACTTAAAGCCATTATAGGGACTACTTGGCAAAGTTAGAGTCTCTTATCATGGCTATGACCCCCCTCCCCCCAATTTCCAGTTCATTCAGCTGAACAATGACAGGGAGTTAGAAAGTTAGATTATGTCTTTTTTATTTAAAGGAGAAATCAATCAATGAGCCAACATTTGTCAAGTGCTACTGTGTGCAAGTAGGTTGGCACACCCCAGGTATACAACAAATACTAAGAATAAATCAATTCCTATGTACATTTTAATGGCGTAAGCAACAAATGGAAAGAGAAGAAATAGAAAAGGAATTGCATTTATAGAGCATCCACTATGTGTCAGACACGGTGCTAAATTATACATATTATCTCATTTGATCCTGAGAAGTAGATGCTATTATTATCCCTTTTGCAGATGAAGAAACTGAGGCAAACAAATTAAGTGACTTGTCCAAATCACATAGCTCATAAGTGTCTGAATTTATAATTGAGATCAAACTGTGTCTAGGCCCAAAGCTCCACATAGTCTTCCATATAGCTGCCTGAAGATGTAAATATATTCAGAATAAATACCCTATTTTCAAGATATTTTTTATAAAGAAATCTTGGCAAGAACGCATCTTTGTGTCAAGAGAGGGATGGTAGAAACAGAAGATAATCTTTTTCCACATAACTAAATTTGGCCTAAGAGGAATAATTTGTCTTTCTTCAGGAGTCTATCAGGCTAGACCAGTCAGACAAATTAATATGGGTTTATGGTCTTGGGGCCTGAAAGAAATTAGGTCAGGTCTAAAAGAAAACAGGTGACCACAAGTCAGTATTTTAATACACATTAAAAACAATGAGCACAGTCCTGGTGTTTTTCCTGAAGCCACATCATTGTGACATTAGTGAGGAGAAAGTGGGTGATAATTTTATGTGATAATAATGTAAAGAAAAACAGTTTTGAAGGACCCCAGAACCCTGATTAGTACAGTAATCCAATAAGATGTCAAAAAGATGGCTGATAATGTCAACTCCCCCCACCCTCTTTCTCAGAAAACCTTCAAAATACACTGAAGAAAGCAATAGGAATCCCCATAAAGATACAAATAGAGAGTTCATGTTAACAGACTTAAGATGTTCAATACAGGTAGCTAGGTGGCACAATGGATACAATAAAGGTCCTGGAATCAGGAAGACTTTTAGTCCAAACTGGTCACAGACAAGAACTAGTTGTGTGACTCTGGGAAAATTATTTGTCCTTGGTTTGCCTCTGTTTTCTAATCTGTAAAATGAGAATAATAGCACCTATGTCCCAGGGTTGTGAGGATCAAATGAAAAAAATATCTGTGAAGCACTTAATGTAGTGACTGACACATAGTAGATACTTAATAAATGATTGTTTTCTTCCCAGGGCTGTTGTAAGGATCAGATGAGATAGCAAATATAAAGGTCTTCATATGCTCTAAAACGCTAGATAAACGCCCACTATATTAAAATGAATTTGAAAAAATAAACTGTGTATGACAGAAGTGCAGAGTTTTATATAAAATTCTTTTTTTCTCTGTATCGAGAAATGTCCATATTGATAATGATGGTTAAGTTTATAACAAAAAAGGAAATAAGAACATGATTTTAGGAGGTGGCAAGAAATAATATTTCAGGGTCTAGATTCCATCAGCTTCTTTCAAAGCACTGCTCCCTCCATGAAACATCCCCCACTAATTAACAAATTTTAACTTGAGATATAATGCACTGATTTACTTGCATACATCAAAAGTATGACTGCTCCCATAATAGAATGGATGCTCCATGAAGGCAGGAACACATTCACTTTGTCATTTTAATATAAGACAGCACTTTTTGTATAGCAAGTATTTGTTAAATGCTTGTTGAATTGATTAGAAAGATGCTTTGAACCAATACAAAAACACACTGAAGTATGTGTTATCATATTTTAACCAATTTTATTGATAGAGAGTGAGAAAGAGAGAAGGAGAAGTAGAGGGAAAAGAAGAGATAAAAAGAGAGAGGGAAGGAGGGATAGGAAAAGAGAAAGGAAGTAAGAGGGAGAAAGGGAGGGAAGCAGGAAAGGGGAGAGACAGAGAAAAAACACACACAGAGACAGAGAGTAACACACAGAGAGACAGGGAGAGGGAAAGAGGGGGAGAAGGGGAGGGAGGGAGGGAGGGAGGGAGGGAGAGAAAGAGAGAGAGAGAGAGAGAGAGAGAGACAGAGACAGACAGAGACAGACACAGACAGACAGACACACAACACGAGTGTACTAGTTATCAACCTTTTTGGTCTCAGGATTTCTTTATACTCTTAATGATTTTTGAAGACCCCCCACCTCAGAGCTTTTGTTTATGTGGGTTATAGCTCTCAATATTTATTATACTAGCAATTTAAAGACTTGGTATTGTTAGGAAAATAGTGTGGCCCCACTAAAAAAAGTCTGGACATCCCCCAGAGTCATTGGTTCACATTTTGAGAACTGTTGTTATAGAGGATAGAAGGAAAATTAGATTCAAAGGCTCCCCAACACATACTATTTATGTGACACTGGACAAGTCATTATTAGGCCTTTAAATTTTCTTATTTACTTTGATGGAAGGAGTATTGGGATTTCTTACAATGATGAAATCAGACATAGAGACTATATATATTCCCCTAATTTTAGCATAATATTTTTTAAAAACTCCATAATCTTGCTATTTTCTACCTGAGTTCCCACTGTCTTCTATCCATTTCCCCCAATATTTCTGAGAATTCAGAAAGGGTTTATAGCTAAGTGGAATTGAATCCAATCCCTTCATTTTGCAGATGAGGAAATTGTGGTTAAGAGTAATTTTACATTTTCAAGGTTACCCAAAGAAGTATCAACCAGACTCAAAGCAAGTGATTTTTTTTTTTTGAGGGAAATGAGGAGGTAAGGTCCTAAACATATGATTTCCCCAATATACAAATTATCTGAGTATGTACATTTCTTTTTTGTAGCTCAAATATGACTTTGGCAATTAACATAATTCATACTAAAATTGCTACCAATTAGTTTCCCATTTATTCTTGAACTATTGTTTTTGTCCTTTGTTTCAAAGAAGACCGATGGCATTACAAGCAATGATTTGACTTTAGCTTGAATTGGATTTAAATGAATCATAATTCCAGTCATCAAACTCCAAGGAAAAGAAAAACTCAGAATGACTGGCGATAGCTAGGGATACAGTGGATGACCTTGGTATATTCCCTTTTGGACCAAGTTGTAAGCACTCCATAACACCTGCTTCAGCCTCCTTCAAGGTGGTTAGAATAAATTGTTTTCATCTGCTCATTCTGCCAAGGAAAGTATTCAAATGCTTGGGTAGACACCCTTCTAACTGGCTATTGGGATTAAAGCCTATCAGTGAGCCTCAACCTTGTTTAGCTTATCTATCAAGATAGCTTTATTTGGGTATAGCTACTGCTACATGTACTCTAGCTTCTTTTTTCCCCATTTTATTCATCCATCCATTCATCCATTTATTTATTTATTTAAAGCTTTTAATTTATAAAACATATGCATGGGTAATTTTTCAGCACTGACCGTTACAAAACCTTCTGTTCCAAATTTTCCACTCCTTCTCCCCACCCCCTTCCCTAACTGGCAGGTAGTCCAATACATGTTAAATATGTTAAAATATATGTTAAATACATGTATACATATTTATATCTTGCTGCAGAAGAAAAGTTGGATCAAGAAGGAAAATAAACTGGGAAAGAAAACAAAAAGCAAACAACAACAGAGAGAGTGAGAATGCTATGTTGTGTTCCATGGGTGCAGATGGCTCTCTTCATCACTGAACAACTGGAACTGGTTCGAGTCATCTCATTGTTGAAGAGAGCCATGTCCATCAGAATTGAATGTGGTTATCTTGTTGCTGTCTGTAATAATCTCCTGGTTCTGCTCATTTCACTTAACCTCAGCTCTTGTAAGACTCTCCAGGCCTTTCTAAAATCATCCTGCTGGTCATTTCTTACATAACAAGAGTATTCCATAGCATTCATATATCATAACTTATTCAAGCCATTCTCCAGTTGATGGGCATCCACTCAGTTTCAATTTTCTTGCCACTACAAAAAGGGCTGCCAAAAACATTATTGCGCATATGGGTCCCTTTCCCTTCTTTAAGATCTCTTTGGGATATAAGTCCAGTAGTAGCACTGTTGGATCAAAGGAAATGCACAGTTGGATAGCTTTTTGAGCATAGTTCCAAATTGCTCTCCAGAATGGCTGGATGTATTCACAATTCCACCAACAATGCATCGGTGTCCCAGTTTTCCCACATCCCCTCCAACATTCATCATTATCTTTTTCCTGTCATCTTAGCCAATCTGACAGGTGTGTAGTGGTGTCTTAGAGTTGTCTTAATTTGCATTTCTCTGATCAATAATGATTTGGAACACCCTTTCATATGAATAGAAATAGTATCAATTTCATCATCTAAAAATTGTCTGTTCATATCCTTTGACCATTTATTCAGTTGGAGAATGGCTTGAATTCTTATAAGGTTGAGTCAATTTTCTATATATTTTAGAAATGAGGCCTTTCTTGGAATCTTTGAATACAAGATGGTTTCCTAGTTTATTGCTTCCCTTCTAGTCTTGTCTGCATTAGTTTTGTTTGATGTACTATAGCTTCTTGAAACTATTTGCTGAGAATTAGGTAAAATGGAAGCCAAAGGTGAAGGAGTAACCTGAAATAGGCTCAGCAAATCCTCACACCAGATGTGGTAGTTCTTCTTGAACATTCCAAGATCCTAAATAATAATCTTAAGGTTGCTTCTGTCTTTTCTAAAGTACAATCATTAATTTTCTGAATGCAAACATAAGAACTAGTCTAAACAAATTCTGCATACAAAGAGAACTCTGGAGACTGAATGTGGATCAAAGCATAGTATTTTCAGTATTTCATAGTATTTTGTTGTTTCCTTGTTTTTTTTTTCCTTCTTGTATTTTTTTCCCCTTTGGTCTGATTTTTCTTGTGCAGCATGATGAATATGGAAATCTGTTTAGAAGAATTATACACGTTTAACCTATAGCAGATTTCTTGCCCTCTTGGAGGAGTGGGAAAGAGAAATGGGAGAAAAATTTGTATTGCAAGATTTTGAAAAAAATTATGTTGAACATTTTATTTGCATGTATTTGGAAAAATAAAATTCTATTAAAGAAAAAAAAAGAAAAAATACCAGCATTTTAATATTCCATTAATTTTTCTCCATAATGAGCACCCTTTTTATTTCCCACTGGAAGCTTGTTTGGAGAGCATGGTATTTTAGAAATCTTGGACTTTCAGTAATAAGGTGCCTAGCTCTGCGACTTTGGACTCTTATTTCTTGCTTATTTGACCATAGGCAAGTGAAAGACTCAGATTCAGTTTTTCATTTGCAAAGTGGGTATGAATATCTTAGCTTACATTTTTTGCTGGATTGTTGTGAGGGAAGGTTTTGTAAATCAAAAAGCACCACATAAAGATGACTTGTTTTTATAGTTATTGCCTCATCTTTCCAATGGGTACAATGATGTATGAACTATTTTACTAATAAATCAAATGCCTTACTAGCTGTGTGATCCTGCGCAAGTTAATCTCTAAATAGCTCAGTTTCTTAGGCAGAATATTAACACTTACCTTACAGGATAGTCGAACATCAAGTGAAATATTTGTAAAGCACTTGGGACCGTACCTGTCACATAGCAGGTACTTAATAAATGACTATTGCTCCCCCATTGCCTCTTTCCATTATCCCAGACATGATTACATAAATCCACAGTTGTACAATGAGCAAAACATGCCTCTCTGCTTTGTTTTACCACAGGACCAGCTAACCCTTAAAAATATACATTATACATATGTGTATTAAGCATGAAACTTTAAGGAATTACAAGAGGAAATATCCAAGTACCTCATAATTCCATTAATTCTCAAAGCTCCAAAATGAATAAGGCTTTCATTTCTTTGTACCTCCCATCCTTTAAAATACAAAGGAAAAACAGAATAACCCTTTGCTTCAGCTGTTTTGCAAATCCTTTTGTCATTTCTCTCTGACTGAAATCTTTAGAAAGATTGACAAGAGGCCTGTTGCCTAGATAAGATATGATTGCTAGAGTTGCTTCAGGGCCTGCCAAATTGGTGCCACAAGTAAGCATTTTAACACTTCTATAGAGACAATATTAATTTCAAATTGTCATCTTGATTCAAAGGGATTTTCTTTATTCTTTGGTAAGATGATGAGATGTTCCACACATTTCTTTCAGGAGAAATGACATCTTACAGACCAAAGTGAAAATTCAGAATGGAATAAGTTGGTGGACATTTTCTCACTCCTCTGTAATCTGCCGAGAGGCTCAGGCTACCTGAGTTTGAAACTCAAAAATAAAACAGAACAACAGAAGACATGGTGAGCATAGACCCTTACCAACTTCCCAAGACAGAAGGCTGTTCTCTTCCCTCTCCATTTTTCCAATGACGTACCAGATGCACGCCATCCAGTGTGCGAGCAAGGCAAACATGGACATCAGCAGAGTCAGGACAATTGTGCTGTGTTGGGAGTAACGGTCCAGCTTCTGCAGCAGTCGAAGAAGTCGCAATAATCGCACCGTCTTCAGCAGGTGAACAAGGGACACCTAGAACAATGATGAAAAGACCAAGAGATCAACTTCATTCCAGAATTCTTTTAAACCTATTGCTAAAGAGGAGGCACTTGAGCCAAGCATTTGGTTAATTATGTAACACAATTCTATAGGCACTTAACCTCCAGAATAAATTTATGTGTAGGCACATATATACAAACACATGTGTAGCTAAGTGAAGAGTATGTGATTTTTATCATCATGAAGAATTCTTGCATGGGGATTGTTTGTTTTTTTTTATTGCTGAGGCAATTGGGGTTAAGAGACTTGCCCAGGGTCACACAGCTAGGAAGTGGGGGATTTTATTTTTAAAACCAAAGAAGATCACAAATTCTCTCTGACTTAGTAGATAAATGGTCTTAGGAGATAAGAGTTCTTAATAGGTAAGTGGTCTTAGTAGATAGATAGGTGGTCTTAGTAGATAGGTGGACTTAGTAGATAGGTGGTCTTCCAAGTAGTCCAAGGAACAGAGAGGTTCAGGGACTTCCTAGGATCTCACAATTAATAACTATCAGAGGTGATTTAAATCATCTTCTTGATTGCAAAATTAGTATTTTACCCCTCTTGTCTGTCTGTCTCTGTGCCTTTTTCTGTCTTTTGATGTCTGTTTCTCTGTCTTAAAATTGTGATTATCCCCATCTCTTCATATGTCATGAGCTTAAGGCATTTATCTTTCTGGTTGCCTTCCTCTGGACAATCTTTAACCCTTGATTCTTTTCAGAAATATTGATTTCTATTCATACCTCCAATATTATTCAGGATGTCCTCAAAGTCTTAGTGTGGTTCTAAATTTCCAATAATTTAAATACACTCCAAGATTTTTGGAACACCTTTGTACTCAAATGTAAGACTTTATTTATCTCTAATGATATGTGTTCACATAGAGATAGGTTGGTCCATTGAAAGTACTGCTGCATGTGTGAATAAGATTGCATATGGATATTAGCTACTATAATTGTAATGCTTTGGGGTTTCAGGATCACGATACTAGGGAATACCAGGGGAAAAAAAAATCAAAGAGGTACCATGTTACTTGTAACAGAACAAGTATAATAAACACATACATAGTGTGTATGTGTGTGTGTGGGGGGTTTCCTCCTCTATAAAAATATGGTGGTTGGACAGATTATTTTTAAGTTTCTTTTCAAATTTAAGTTCTACAATCCTAAAAAAAAATGTGACCCATTCTTAAGATCTGAATATGATTTTCAAAAACCATGATTTCCACAATATATTAATCACTGCTACCACTGAGGTCTCAGAACCTTCTCAGTCTTCCCCATCCTCATCATGTTTTCAGCAATCCCAAAGTGGAATGGAGTATATTTGTAAGTCTTTGGAAAAGATTAGAACTCTTTGAGCAGAGACTAAACATTTACTTGTTATGGTATAGTGAGTTTCCCTTTTGGAAAAAAAAAAGTTTGGATTAGTAACCCAAACAACCAGCAATCATTCAACAAGCATTTAGTAAAAAAAAAAAAATGCAAGGAAATCAAATGAAGTATGAATGAGAGTTTTCTTGTAACCCCTCTCTTTTCTCATGTATGGATGGAGGGGTGGTATTCTTTCTATGTAAGGCTTGGACTAGTGGTTTCTAAATTCACTTATAACTGTCAACTTTCATGGTTTTGCTAGGTTTAAAGCACATTGAGAATTCTAGCATATAAAGAATCAGGGAAGCCAATTGACAATTGATTAGTCAACAAGCAATTCTTAATCAAAATGTAGGGAAATCAGATCCAAAAGAATGAATGACATTTATCTTACAGCTGCCAACCTTCTAGGCTACAAGCATACAAGAAGTAGTTTTTTTTTCTTATAATATACTATGTAAAATATCTTTTTTCCTTTTAATTTCAGAGCATATATCCATGGTAATATGGTTAAAACTAACACGATTATTTTAATGCCTTTTATGTACCCATAGTGTGCTGGAAGCTTCACATAATAAACATCTGGTCCCTGCCTTCAAGGAGTATCCCTTCTCAGATAAGACAGATATATCATGAACATAGATCAGTATAGGAAAAGTTGTTTACAAAATTTCCCTCTATTATTATTTTTCTCATTTTCTTTTACTTTGAAGCAGGAAAAAGAGAAATGATTTTGACATAAAAAAATAAAATAAGGCTTTTATGCATAAGAACATACTGGAATGATTTTGCAGCAGATTGGGGGATCAGTGTATAGACCAAACAGCAAATATCCTAATTAATTTAATTCTGTCTAAATGGGGATGCAGGTAAAATTATTGAAAAACATCAAAAGGATCTAGGATCACAGGTTTGGAGACAAAGAAACTTCAGAGATCTTTGTGTTCAACCTTCTCATCTTATAGATAAGAAATGATGCCGATAGAGAAGGCACTTTTCCAAGGTCACCTAATGGTGCAGATTGAGGAATTGGGACCCAGATCCTCTTCGATCAATAAATAAATAACCTCAGGATGGGTGAGCTGATTTGAGTAAAATTTTTAAAATGGTTCTTAAAAAGATTGTTAAAAGGGTCTCCAATAGGAGAATTATCAATAGCAGCCTGTTCTGGGAAGTCTCTCACTAGTTTCAGAAAGTTCTGGGACTAATGTAATGGCAGCATTAGGTACATAGCATCATTTCACACCCACATGGAGTTTATCCCTATCTGAAACTGATGGCCATCTCTCATTGTTCTAGGAAAAAGTCCAAGAATCTTTGATGTTACTATTCAGCATCTGGAATGTAGTATTCATGATGGATGATCTTTTCCATTATGTTCTCAGGCTTTTTGAGAAGGAAAGCAGTGCAATGAAAGTCCAAGAGTCTTGTAGGAACTCCTAGTGTGAAAAATCCTTCATGTCTACCAGAAGTCCAAGGGTCATGTAGGAACTCCTAGTGTGAAAAATCCTTCAAATGTTGCAGGTCAGCAATTCATTTATAGCTTATCATCTTGAGTGCTACTGTGATCTGTGGTTAAGTGACTTATCCATGGTCATAAGACTTGTCTCCATCAGAGAGGTGATTTGAACTCGGGTTTGTCCAATCGGCTCTCTAGCTACAGTGCCATGCTGCCTCTTTTATGGCAACAACAATGGTGACTACAATGATGAAGATAATAAAAGCTGGCATTTAAGTACCACTTTGAAATTGCAAATTGATTGACACACAATATCTTATTTTAACCTCAGCCATTCAATGACATCAGGAATTCAGGTTTTAGTATGTTTATTTTCCAACTAAGGAAATTGAGATCTCAAGAGAGTAAAGGGATCGTTAATTCTTTGGATTTGTTTCTCCAGTGTCTACTAATAATGCTTTTCACACAATTGATGGTTAATAAATATCTATTGATTGATGGATTGATTTGGCCAGTGTCACATCACTAGTTAAATGTAGGCAGGAGGTGTTGAGCCTGGCTCTTCCTAACTTCAATCCAAAAGTCTATTAAGGAATTGAATTAGATGCCATTTATTTTATGTCTCTTAATATTTCCTAAGAAAGATGCTTTTTTTCCCCTCATGAATCATATATTCCCTTTGAATGTTTTTTGAATCTCTTTGTAGAGCCTTGTCTTAAGCCATTACTTTCTTCTTTCTGGTACATTATCTAGTCAAATTTTGTATTCAAAAGCACTTTAAAGAAGACTAACAATTCCATGTGCCATTGATTGATATCATCCACTGGATTTCCCCCAGAGTCCTTCCCAGTTGAGTTAGAAGCCTCATTAGAATATGTTGACAATTTCCACTCCCCGACTAAAGAAAAATTCTATTGAATGAGGAATTAACAGATGTTCAGACTGAAAATGGCTGCTCAGTATTCTGGACTGGGCTTCTTAGTTCATTCCAAATTGAACAAAGACTTCTCTGATCATTTCATTTAATAAGGGAACAATGCCAATGAAGACTTGAGAGAGAAGTCATTTCCATGGGGGGTGAGCGGCATTAAGTGACAGTAAAAAAAAGCCCCATTTGAAGTAATGCCAAATAATTTTTACATAGTAATAAAATACATATTGACAAAGATAGCAACAGAATATATTCATAGTCAGAAAATATATGCATGCTTCTCCAGACATTTTAGTGATGATAAAAGCTAGCATTTATTTACCATTTCATGGTTTGCAAAGCATTTCACAAATATCTCACTCTAGCCTCATAGCAACCCTGAGAGGTAGCAAGAAAACTAAAGCATATAGCAGTCACATGACATGTCCGGGGTCACATAGCTTATAATTGTCTAAGGCCACATTTGAATTCAGGTTTTTCTGACTAAGTCTAGAATTCTATCCATGGTGCTACTTATCTGCTGATGGAGGTAGGGTTACATTTTGGGAGACTGGTATGGACCAATGCATGTTGGAAAGAACATTAAAGTCCAGGAGGCCAGATTTTAAATCTTATCTCAAATACTCTTTAGCTGTATATTCTGAGCAAATCCTTTATCCTCAGTTTTAGTTTTACTGTGTACAAAAGGGACTAATTATAATACCTATTTGACTATTATTATGAGGATTAAATGAGATAGCTTCTATGAAGTGCTTTACAACCCTTACAGAACTATGGAAATCATAGCTGGCTATTATCACGAATAATAAACCCAATGAATATAATAATGAAAAAAAGCACACAAAGAAGTAATAGAAGGAAGAAAAGGATGGAAAGAAGTAATCATTTCTACAATACCTACTAAGTCCCAGGCACTATATTAAATGCTTTTCAAATATTATCCCCTTTCATCCTCATAAGAACCCTCAAAGGGAGGTAAATACTATTATTATCACCCCAATTTTATAATTGTGGTAACTGAGAGAGAATCTAAGAGACTTGATTAGGATCATGTAGCTATTAATTGCCTGAGGCAAAATTTGACCTCAGATTTCCTTGACTTTAGGTCCAGGGTTCCATCCATACCATGAATGCTGAATTATCAGAGTGATCAATGTTGGTCCTTGGGAAAAATAATGAAATGTAACTCCCTCCTCTTAGTAAACAGGCAAGTATATATGGGTGCAGAAGTTTTTTTTTTTTTTTTTTTTAATCCATTCCTTTTGCTTAATATTTTACTTTGTAATAAGGTACTTTGTTACACTCCAGTTCTGGAGTAGAAAAGATCAGATGGAAATGATTATCATAAAAATAAAAAAACCAAAAGGGATCAATAAAATTTATTTTTATTATGCAATTATAATGATTACAGTTGACTTTAGAAAAGTGAGAAAATGCCTTTTCCTTGTGGAGGTAGAGCTCTATAAATATTGAAAACCGCATATGCTGTCAGACTGACAATTTTCCTTGGTATTAATGAATTGTTTTCTCATTTCCCCCTTCTTTATTGTTTTTATCTTTGTCATGAGAATGATAGAAGAGGAAGGACATATTTGGTGATGAAAGTGATTTAAAATTTATTTAATATATTGTTTTTAAAGATAAAAAGGAAACATTAAATTTTTTAAAAGATAAATAAAAATAAAGTCCTTTAGGTTATTAACACAATCTTCATATAATTAATCCAGTTTCTTTCTGGAAAAAGGATAAGAATGAAATTTGAAGTCGAGATGCTGAGGAAAGGCAGAAGGAGAATGATGTTACCAAAATTACAATTTCCAGGACACTTCCCAAATCTTATATCTTAATCATGTGGCCTAAGCTTCCTTCCCTCTCACCTTTTCCTCAAAAAATTACTAAGTGGCCTGTGAAGTAGTTTGAATTTTTATTCTCTCTTTTATCTCCCATCTGCCCTTAGCTGGAAAAACTAAATAGCCATTGAATAGATAAGATATCAGAGATAAGATGAAAAGTCTCCAAAGTAAATTCAGTTGATAGCCACAGATATACTTCTACCAACAAGGATTTTGAGAGAATCAGATTTTCTCAGTGTGTAACTTGCTCCCTGGAAAGAAGTTCAAATCTTTTGGAAGCATAAATTTCATTCTTCTAGGCTTGTGGCAGAGTGAGCACCATAGAGGTAAGTGCCCCAATGGTGTTCAAAAGTTCTCCTGATAGTATTTAACTTAATATTTGGAGCTTTTCATGAGTGTTTTTAAATTCCTTTTTCTAGACTTGCTAAACATCATTCCCTTTTACAAATTCAATGTTTCAACCAAACTGGCACCAGTTTGTTCCCCAAAGTTACCACTTTATCTTCCTTCTTTGAGCCTTTATATAAGCAGTTCTACATTTTTGAAATGTACCCCTTCCCATATTAAACTTAGAACTTTTAAGGATCTTTGGCTTTCTTCAAGGCTTACTGAGGTACTATTTCCACTGTTTTTTTGTTTTGTTTTGTTTTGTTTTGTTTGCTTCTGTTATTAGTGTTCTCTTCCTCCTCAATTTTCCTCATTGTGTACATCAACCAATCAACAAACAAGCATTCATTATGTACCTACTATGTGTCAGGTACTATGCTAGGCATTGCTTGTGAAAAAAAAAAATCAAAACAACCTTTGTTCCCAAGGAGATTAATTTTCTCTATAATATTCTTGATTCAATATTGAAACTTTCATTCAAGTTTGAGATATTTAAGTAAAAAGATTTTGAAGATTTGTAGTGTTCTCCTGCCTTCTTCCTAGTAGAATATAAGCTTTTCATGGACTGTTCCATGTTTATATTTATATTCTCAGAGCCTGGCACAGTCTCCTATACAGAGTAAATTTTAGCCATTCTGTTGGATCTAATGTCATTTAATGTTACCTCCTCAAAGGTTTCCATTTTTATAAAGAAGCACCTTAGTTATTTGCAACAATATAAGTAGGATTTCCTACCTTTTTTGGTTTGGAGGGTATCTTTTCAGCATCAAAATATTTGGTGTTTTCCCATGTGAAAGTACTTGTACTATTAGTGCTGGTCAATTAAGAAAATACATAATAACAGAGTGATTATGTTTCTAGTAATGTCTTTAAAAAATATATATATACACACACACATATATATATATGTGTGTATTTACATATATATACACTATATATATGTATTTGTTAATCTCAATTTTATTAAGCACCTAAAAGCATGTTATAATGGATAGGATTCTGAAGTTTAAAACAAGATGGTCAGATGTTGAAATAATAGCTTTGGTATTGGCTAACCATGTGACCAGTTAACTGTTCTTCAGAGCCTTATTTTCTTATCTGTAAAATGGAAATAATAATATTGTGGACTTGCTCTCTCATAGGGTTGCTGTGGAGAGAGATTATTGCAAACCACTAGACTTTATATCAATGTGAGTTGTTCTTAATCCGCTCCAATTGTCACATTACATATTTTGTTAAAACCAAATTAAGAGGCAGCTAGACAGTGCAGAATATAGAGCACCAGGCCTGGAGTCAGGAGAATATGAGTTCAACTCTGGCCACAGACAATTAAAACTTACTACCTGTGTAATCCTAATTGCTTTGTAAAAAAATTAGGAAAAAACAAATTAAGATTTCTCCTTGAGGCCAGGACGGTTTCATTTTTTAAATTTTGTTTATCCAGCCCTTATGCAATACCTAGCACATAAAAAGAAGCTTTATAAATGCCTTTTCCTTGACTTATACATCTAAATGGCAAAGTATGAATTGATTCATGGAGACTTGCAATGACTCAGATTAGCCATCCACAAGTTATCCATACAATGACATTGACTAACATACATTAAATTCTGTGCATTAGATAATAAATTAGAGCTTGGAGATCATCCCAAAGATTATGAAGATGTTGAAATAGAAAAGGTAACACGATTTGATAGTTAGATGTCACATGGGTAAAAGAAAGTGCTGAGATTCAAACACAGTTCACTAACTTCAAAATCAGCACTTCCCACTATAATAAATGTCACCTTTCCTTCCCCACTCTGATATGAAATAAGATTTCAGGAGGGCTGGATGTACAGCATCTACTTTGTATTTGACACTTGGGAAATTTTCTTTCATGAAAGTACAAATCTTCATACCCATTGCACCTTGGATATGAACCATGAAAATGAAAAGACATAGGCAAGCACATGCTAGGAGGGCAATTCACTTACCACAGTGACATTAAAAGCATAGAGGAGGTCAAAGGGCAATGCAGCAATCAGGTCAATGATGAACCATGTCGTGACATAGTGGATGCAAATGGATCTTGCTTCAAATATCACTTGTCCAGATTTGCTGACGTAGGTTGTTCGAAAATTTAAAATAATATCTGGGTTGTGAAGAAAGGAAAGAAAAACACAGAACAGAACTGAAGGAACATGGGATAACTCATTCTTAGCCTTAGAAGGAATCTTAGAAATCATCTGATAAAACCCCATGTTCTGAATGATGATATCTAGAACTAGAGAATTAAAGTGACTTGCCCCATACCACACAGTAAATCACCTTCAAAGCTGGGACTATAATTTAGGCCTTTTAATCCCCCCTCCCCTCCCAATCAGTATTCCTTCTCCTATATCACTTTGCCTTGTATGTCCTTTTTCTAATGTATTATGCTCATCATCCATTAAAGCAAATAAACATTAAGAGTCTGTCCTGCATAATGCATTGTCCATGGTCCTGGAGTCTCCTTAACTGATAGGAATATGTTATGCAAGAACACTTTGATTACTAAATCCTTCTCATGCTAATTTCAAGGTGAATCTGAACATTTTTTTTTTCTTGGATGAAGCAAACACTTTTAGTAATATAGGAATAGACATTTCTAAGATTTGTTACTTTGGTTTCCAAGTGAGTCAGACACAAATCACAAAGCATGAGTTTATCTTGCCCTTCTGACAAACGTATTAAATGACTACTATGTGCCAGGCACCTTGCTAAGCACTGTAAAAATGCAAAAAATAAAAAAAGTAAAAGGCAGTTTGTGCCCTCAAGGACTTGACAGTATATGGGGAAGATAACATACATATAACTACGTATATAAAGGAACGACATATAGGATGAATTTTAGAAAATAATCAATGGAGGAAAGGCAATAAGAAATAAGCAGAATTGGGAAAGGCTTCCTTTGGAAGGTAGAATTTTAGCTGGGGCTTGAAGAAAGATAGAAAAGTTAAGAGGAGGAAATGAGGAGAGAGCATTCCTACCATGGGGTATATAGCTAAGAAAAAATGCCTCCCATTGGGCTATGGAGTGTTTTGATCAAGTAATGGTAAAGAATCCATTATCATTGGATCATAGAATACACGGGAAGGAATAAAATAGGAGATTAGGAAGGTAGAGGAGGACAGTTTCAAAAGTCAATTAGAGGATTTTATATTTGATTCTCCTTTGGTATTGTGTCCAGTATACTTTATTATTTAGTGTAATTATGAATAAGTTACTTTTCCTCCATGGGCTTGAGTGTCCTCATTTGTAAAATGAAAGGGTTGAACTAGCTGGCCTCTGAAGGCATTTCTCGCTCTAAGTTAACAATCTTTTAATCCTTCCCAACTCGATAAATATCAGGAACCAGGATATACTTAGAATAGTGCAACTGACTTCCCTCATTGGGTATCATTTGATTTTGTTCTTTCTGAAATGAAAGGTGATCCCATGAATGAGATGGCAATTTCATATGACAGGTTTCTTATTTGAGCTTTTTTTAGGAAGCATGTGATCAAATAGACACACAGGAATAGAGTAGAGGAGGAACTAATGAAGTATTACTTACCACCTTACATGATTCCTGAAATGAGAAATAAACATACAGTATTTGAAGATGAGAATATGATATAAACACTCGATTCATCTTATATGAACCACTCAGAAAATAAAATCTGAATTGGGTCCCAGCAATAGCTGTGACATTGACAATCCTTGTGACTTTGGGCAAAATCATGTCAATTTTTGGACTCAGTTTCCTTATCTGTGAGAGGTTGGCTTAGATAATTTCTAATATATAATAAGTCCCAATTCTATCAAATTTTGGTTCCAATTCAAGACACTTTTGACAATTATTGAAGAAAAATAGATCTTTCCAAAAGATAAGTAAAGAATTTACTGATATGGTCATATCTCCTTAACATTCAATCAGAATACACTGTACATAATGCAGCCTCAGAGTAAACAAAACAATAGAAAAATTATCTTTTTAAAAAAGTTAACATTTTTTATTTTCCAGTATATTTATTTTCCTTTTTGATCCTCAGAGTGATTTTATGAGATCAATCACAGAACTCTGTAACCTTTGAGATTATCTATTTTAACACTCCTATTTTACTGATGAGAAAACTAGGGTCCAGAAAGAGAAAATGAGTTGCCTACAGTCAGAATCTAATGAGGGGTCCTAATCCTTGTTTTCCCAAATTCTAGTTGAAGACTTCACCCACAGTTGTTGGGCAGGCAGACTGGATGCATAATTATTGCTATATTGAGCAAAGAAACTATAAGAATAAGGACTGAACATGTAATTTCATTAGTATAATGAACTCTTGAGTGAAGGAATGCTCTTTAACAACATATTCTCTGCAATTTATGCTCTTTTGGAACTTCTTAGAGATTTTTACAACAATGAGATATTAAATGACTTTTCCTTGCCCAGATAGTCAGTAGAGGCAAGACTTGAACTTATATATTCCTAGTTTTAAGGCCTACTTTCCATCCCCTGCAAATTGTAAAGCTTGTCTAAGATCAAAGATATTTATTTCATGGAAGTTAGGACTAGACCCATATCTTCTGTCTTCTCATCCTTCAGTAGTTCCATTTGTCATTTTCTTTCTGTGACTTAGGTAAGGTGGGTCCAGATCTGTTAAGTAAAATCCCATGCCAGAAGTAAAGATAGTCCCATAACTCATTATGGGTGTTACATTTTTTTTTAATTAAAATGAAAGTTTTAATTAGCAACCCATTTCCCTCAAACAAAATTTCCTGAATCCTACATTATTACCATCTTTTATTAAGAAACCAAAAATTTGAAGAAAAACAATTTTAAGGCGATTTCCCCCATACAATATAAAGATATGGAGATGGCAAAAGTTAGAATCACTTTCAAAGAAGATTAGAAATAATTAAATAATCTGCTGAGCAAGGGGACTATATAAAGTGCTAATTAGGAAGATTATTTGTTCTCCAAGAATATATTTGTCATTGTCCAGTTTCATGGAAGATGTTCTTTGTAAGGTACAAATAAAAGACAGTCCCATTGATGGTGAGATTCTCAGATGTTGTTCTTTGTAGATAACATCTTACTAATTTGCACTGAGTTCCCATATATTATAAAACCTCCTTAGAGAAACCATGGGAAAGAAATTGGCTTAACTATTCACATGAAGATACCAAGTGGATGAATATATCTCTTCATTCTAAGATAGATTATTTTAATAGGTTGCCTGTCCAAATATATCAATATGTAGATTCCAGAAAAATGCTATGGAACGATCATGATTTGCAACAAGAATTGAGGAGAAGAAATAATAATCTATATTGCATTTGGGAACTTGCCCAGCACTGCCAGTGATCCCAAACTACCTGCCGCTGGGGGGAAAAAAAAAAAAAAAAAAAAAAAAACCATCTCTTTAACACATATTTTCTTGGTGAAGAAAAGCAATTAAAAAACAATATAACCTCACTCTCAGGAGAACTCAAATTATGAAGAATATCCTCATTGTCAGAAGAATGCAAATTATAAACATAATTATGATATGTATGAATAGTAAATGAGTTGTATAGGTCCTATGCAAGAATAAAAAATAGGGCATAGTTCTTATGGAAAAGTAGTTTTTCTTTTACCACAGAATAAGAAGGAAAGTCTCTGTCATATTGGATTGACTCTTTATTGAAGATTCATGAGAAAATATGGATGAGAATTACCATGAATGAGAAGGCAAACTTGTTTTCAGTCAGCAAAGGGAAAGGAATCACTTACTTTGGTTTCTTTTTTTGAGGGAATATGTGATTTTTTTTTTTTTTTGGTTTAGAGATGTCCAAGTATATTCCCTCTAACAATATAAATCAAACAGGTAGCTGTTTTACAACTGGTATCTCAGTTGATATTTCATAATATCTGAAGCAGTTGTAATTTACTTAACATAAAATCTGGCACATGGTAAGCACTTAATAAAAGATTCTTTCTTTCTTCTTCTCTCTTAAAGTCTTCCCAACTTGTTGATGAGCCTGAAAATGTTATATTATATGTTTATGATGACATAGTTAGTGTGTCAAGAGCACAAATTGAACCGGGGTCTTTTTTCTTTTTTTAAATTCTATGGCTTCCCATCTATCCTATCACACTGTTTTGCCTAGTGAAGAACAGGCTTAGAGGACACATTATGCTGCCACTAAATATTTAAAAGGTTGTCATATGGAAGAAATATTAGGTCCTTTCTGTTTAATCCCAGAGGACAGAATTCAGAGAAATGAATGGAAATTGGAATGGAGTGGTTTAAGACAAGGAAACACTTTCTAACAACTAACACTCTCCCAAAGTAGAATGGGATACCTCAGGAAGTAGTGGGTTCCATCTTATTAAGGTCCTGATATGGATGGTCTCATTTATTTATGCATTGAACTAGATATCTCTGAGTTCCCTTTCAGTTCTAAGAATCTATGATTAGGGAAGTCACAATCCAATGTAAGACAACTGTAGAGACTCTGAAATGGATACCTTTATTGCTCCCTTGTTCTTTTCTTTCCTTATCCTCTGACTTTCCCTCACTTCTTTTTTTCCTCCCCTCACCTTTTCCCTCACACTTTATGACACATGATTCTTGGGTGAGGTGTCTGGAGTATAGGATTACCATATCTTCTCTATGGAGGGTCTTAAAAGTTAGACCATGATGATGTCTATGATATAACTACAGTATAGTGGATATAAATTCATTTTTATTTGATGATTCTCAAAATAGTTCTGATATCTTGCTGTGTTCCAGGGGGACCTCATTGTACCACAGATGTGTAAATGCTGCTTGTTAGAATGCCAGATAATTGAAAGCTTATCATATATGTACTTTAAAGGCACATTATTAATAGCTCTGAAAACGATAGTAAATTTCATTTTCCCCCATGTGCTAAATAGCTATTAAAATAGCATTAAAAGGAAGAAAGTAAAATAAATTATTCCACCTTGAAATTCTTGAAAGCCCTATAATTAGAGTCAAGAAATATTAAATTTGACAACCCATGAATTTGTAGAAGATTTTTTTCTTTTACTAGCTAGTATGCCAGATAGGGAAGATTTTTTAAAAATCCTATTGACTTAATCAAATATAATAATGTAAGGAGGTGGGCAAAGAACAAGAAGATGTTTACTAAATAACAATAATTAATATTCTATTTTTGCTATCTTTTTAACAATACATGAAGCAAAAAAATGGGAAGAGTCAAGGTGACACAAACTAACTCAAAGGCCCCAGAATATGTTAGTCATACTCTAACATCCTCCATATGCACACACATTCATGTGTACATTTACTGGTTACTATTTAGCATGAGAATTTACTGAGTATGAAACTATCTTAAATTTGATGGTTAAAGAGAAAGAAACTAGTTAATCAAGAAGAATAGAAGAATCCTATAATCCATCAGTCTTGATGGTAAAAGTTGAACTTGACTCATGATAGAGTTGAAATAGGGAATCCCAGTGAGGAAACTCCCTCTTTCACAGTAGACCAACAGTTGCTTTCTAACTTAGAGCCTTAGTGAATTTTTGTTATAGTTAAACTCTTTCCACAGCATTTCCCTTACATAATAGGATCAAAATCATTTTAAGGAACTCACAGTGGAACCCTCTTATATAATTAAGAATAATCTCTAGAAGTTTAGAACGACCTGTTTATTTTTTACATGCTTTTAATTCCCTCAAATGATGTGAATTATAGCCCATACAAGCCTGCCTATCCATTGGAATTCTTATCTTAGACTCCTTAAAAATTATCCACAGAGTATCCCTGCAATTTGGAGATCTCCCTCCATTTTTCTTGACATTGTGAGAATATCAATGGAATACGGAGCTGTCCATCACTTATACCTTGCCTTTCCAATTTCAAGCCATGAAATAGATAATTTCTCAGTCATAATTAGACAGAAGATGCATAGTTTGCTGACTTTAAGGCTTCATTTCTCCCAATAATTTTAGTTTGTCCTTGAAAGTATTTCTCACTTCTTAATTGTTCTTTCTTTATCATGGAAATGTTCTAAAATATTTGGATCAAAATGTGATACTTGGAATAATTACTTCGTTATTTTAATTATGGAAAACCAAATATCATGACAGTGTATTATGTCTCCTAGAGATTCGCCAAATTTTTTTACTTTAGTGCCAGCAATTATTTATTTATTTATTTTTTTGTGGTTTATTATAATAACTTTTTATTGCCAGAACTCATGCCAGGATAATTTTTTACAACATTATCCCTTGCACTCACTTCTGTTCCAATTTTTCCCCTCCCTCCACCCTCTCCCCTAGATGGCAGGCAATCCTATATATGTTGAATATGTCGCAGTATATCCTAGATACAATATATGTGTGCAGAACCAAACAGTTCTCTTGTTGCACAGGGAGAATTGGATTCAGAAGGTAAAAATAACCCGGGAAGAAAAACAAAAATGCAAACAGTTTACATTCATTTCCCAGTGTTCTTTCTTTGGGTGTGGCTGCTTCTGTCCATCATTGATCAATTGAAACCGAGTTAGATCTTCTCTTTGTCGAAGAAATCCACTTCCATCAGATTACATCTTCATACAGTATCGTTGTTGACGTATATAATGATCTCTTGGTTCTGCTCATTTCACTTAGCATCAGTTCATGTAAGTCTCTCCAGGCCTCTCTGTATTCATCCTGCTGGTTATTTCTTACACAACAATAATATTCCATAACATTCATATACCACAATTTACCCAACCATTCTCCAATTAAAGGGCATCCATTCATTTTCCAGTTTCTAGCCACTACCAACAGGGCTGCCACAAACATTTTGGCACATACAGGTCCCTTTCCCTTCTTTAGTATCTCTTTGGGGTATAAGCCCAGTAGAAGCACTGCTGGATCAAAGGGTATGCACAGTTTGATAACTTTTTGAGCATAGTTCCAAACTACTCTCCAGAATGGTTGGATTCGTTCACAACTCCACCAACAATGTATCAGTGTCCCAGTTTTCCCGCATCCCCTCCAACAATCATCATTATTTTTTTTCTGTCATCTTAGCCAATCTGACAGGTGTGTAGTGGTATCTCAGAGTTGTCTTAATTTGCATTTCTCTGATTAATAGTGATTTGGAACACTCTTTCATATGAGTGGTAATAATTTCACTTTCATCATCTGAAAATTGTCTGTTCATATCCTTTGACCATTTGTCAATTGGAGAATGGCTTATTTTCTTATAAATTAGAGTCAGTTCTCTATATATTTGGGAAATGAGGCCTTTATCAGAACCTTTAACTGGGAAGATGCTTTCCCAGTTTGTTGCTTCCCTTCTAATCTTGTTTGCATTAGTTTTGTTTGTACAAAAGCTTTTTAATTTGATGTAATCAAAATTTTCTATTTTATGATCAATAATGGTCTCTAGTTCATCTTTGGTCACAAATTTCTTCCTTCTCCATAGGTCTGAGAGATAAACTATCCTATACTCCTCTAATTTATTTATAATCTCATTCTTTATGCCTAAATCATAGACCCATTTTGATCTTATCTTGGTATACTGTGTTAAGTGTGGGTCCCTGCCTAATTTCTGCCATACTAGTTTCCAGTTATCCCAGCAGTTTTTGTCAAATAATGAATTCTTATCTCAAAAGTTAGGATCTTTGGGTTTGTCAAACACTAGATTGCTATAGTTGACTATTCTGTCTTGTGAACCTAATCTGTTCCACTGATCAACTAATCTATTTCTTAGCTATATTATAAAGCAGCAGTCACCAAAAGCCAGTAATTATTTAACAAGATTGTGAAAATCTGTTTCTTTTTTTCCCTCTCTCCCCCCCATTCAGAAATAAGTCAAAGATCAAGTCATTGCTCTTTTTTCTTCTATTGTAGCAAAAATTTGAAGTTCTATCCTTGTATCTATTAAACACTAATTCAGCAATTAATTGTTCCTTTCATTTTGGCACAAAATGAGTTCCAAACTTGATGGGATGTTTTCATTTTGCTTGCAAAAGGAAGAGCTTTTGCATTGAAAAGTATAGGACAAAAGTCACTAACTTAGAATTGATACATTAAGAGGTCACATCATTTCTCTTGATAAATTTACCCACTTGGTTCAGATGAATTATGTCCCTCGGTAAACAAAAAATTGGCAGATAGGATTATTGATCTACTCTCAGTGATACTGAACAAATCGCAGGATATTAGAGAGATACCTATGAGATTGGAGCAGTGAGGTACTGCAGTGGACAGAATACTGGGTGTGGAATTAGAAAGACTCATATTTCTGAATTCAAATCTTTTCTCAGATACTAACTGGGTGATCCTGGACAAGTCACTTAACTTTGTTTGCCTCAGTTCCCTCTTCTGTAAAATGAGTTGCAGAAGAAAATGGCAAACTAACCTAATATCTCTGCCAAGAAAATCGCAACTGGAGTCACAAAGACTTGGGCCCAACTGAACAACAACAAAACCATGAGAATACTCTGATTTTCAAAGAAGGGAAGAGAACACAGTTTGCAAATTATATAGGCCAGTGATCTTCACATCTATTATGGGAAAATTTCAGAATGAATCATTAAAGAAATGATTGGCAAACACATAAAAAAGCAGCAATTACAAAAGCATAGATTCATCAAGTACAATTATACCAAGCTAATCTTATTTTAGTTATTTTGTGGTGATTAACAACAAATATACCAGGGAGATGTTATGGAAAGAATGTATATACATTTTAGCAAGGTTTTTGATAAAGTCTCTCATACAAGATTACTGGCTGGACTCAAATAACAGCTGTTTTTGGTTCAGTGTAGTAGGTTTGTTTTCAAGTATCTATGATGGGCCATGTGCTGGTAGACATGTTTATCAATGAATGAGAGGAGTGGCAAGAGGAAAAGAGAGAAGGAAAGGGGAAGAGAGAGGGGACAGAGAGACAAGAACATAGAGACAAAGAGAGAAACAGGGACACACCCAGAGAGACAGAAACACTTAGAGATATAGAGAAACAGAGGTAGGGAAAAGAGGGACACAGGAACGGGGAGAGTGAGATTTGGAGATCTGAGCGAACCATAAGTTCAATATGACTTGGCAGGATGATACAAAGGCTAAAAAAGCTAATGGAACCGTAAACCTCATTAAGAATACCATAATTACCCAGCAAAGTGAGGTGACAATCTCACTGTACTCTGTACTGGTCATACCTCATCTGGAGCACTGAACTTAATTTTCAGCGCCTTGATTTTAGAATTACATTTATAAATTGTGGAGTGTTCAAAGAAGGATAATCAAGATGCAGAAAGAACTCAAATCCAAGTTATATGAAGATTATTTGTGGATGTCGAGATGTTTGGAAAAGAGCGTGGGAATCTTTAGACACTGTCTTGAAATAGTTGAAAGAGTGGCACATACTGGGAGCATTCAGCTTATTCTGTTTGGCCTCAGAAAGCAGAATTGGGAGCAATGGGTCAAAGTTGCAAAGAGACCAAATTAGGGTAAATGTCTAACAATGTGAGCTGTCCAGACAAACAAGGGAGGCTGGAAAAGACACTGGTTCCTCCTTCCTTGGAGGTTTTCAGGTAGGGTTTATACATGCACTTGTTTGATTTGTTGCATTTATTTTGGATAAATGGATAAATGTTGGATTTATTTGTGTGTGTGTTTGATTTGTGCCAGATAGTTGCTCAGTAAGTCTTTCAAATTCTCAGATTCTGTGATATGATAAAACCCAGCTACACCATTCAAAGAACCTGAAACAGTTCATTCAACAGTTACTGTTAGATCCCAATCAAGGCCTGTAAATAATGATATGACCTGAGGGGGTTATATATATTCAATTTTTCACTATTTGAAATCTTAATTATGTAAAATATGGTAATCATTCTAGCGCAAAAGAAATATACAATATTAATTCAAACTAAACCGCCACTTAAAGGAGATTCGTTGTTTTTTTTTATTAATTGGGGGATAGCTACATTAACCTCCTACTCTATTCTAGGTACTGTGCTAGACACAGATGACAAAGACACAGTCTCCACTCTCAGGGAGCTTATATTGTATTTAAAGTCCTGTTTTAAGGCAGATATAATCTTCTCAATAGGTTTTCAAGATTTTAAAAGAAATTTTATTTATTCTTTTGAATAAAAGATGGATAAAGCACCCATGTTTGTTAGGTTTATTTATTATTTTTTGGCAAAAGTCCAAGTCCCTATTTCCATCAGGAAAAGGGCAGCCTAACTAGACAGGCCATCACAGGAGCATGATCTTCACCCTAGCATCCCTCATATTAATGGTTCTGGTTTCCCACTTGACAAGTTTTCAGAGCCTTGAACACATAAGACCAGTGATGTTTCTGGAATTGGCTCTCCCCAAGCAACACGGATGAAACACACAGAGTCCTAATGATCTGACTAAGCTGATGCTATTCCCAGAGAGAGACACACACATTCCCTATAGTTGCTTCTATACTCTAAACCCCAAAGCACTCCCTGATGTTTCACTTGGTAACTCTGCTCCATTCTGGTTTTAAAATGACAGTGAGGTAGCTTTGAAATTACCAGCAATCTTATGGTATTGAGGTTTATTTTAACACCTTGGGGGTAATTATTCTAGAGCACAAAATACAGGACATTCACCAAGGGCTATTTGTGGAGATTGCTTATTATAAATGCACATTTTTAATGCTAGAAATTCCAAACTTCTATGTGTGGAAACTTAATAATTTTATTAATAAGGCCATCACATTAAAAGTAAAAGGATGACATCTGGCCAAATCTCTTTGTCCAAAAACAATCATGGTAGTCCAAACTCAGGGCTTTTATGTTCTTTTGGAAGAAAAGTGGCAATGAACTCTAATAAAATAGGGGTGGGTTATATGAAAATGAGGGAATGAATGATAAATGTAGAAATATGTTTAGAAGAATCACACATATTTAACCTATATTGGATTGGCTATTATTTTAAAAAGGAAGATTAAAAAAAGAAGGAAAAAATAAAATGGAGGCGAGGATGACATCATGTCACCTTTGGATTGAGAGTCTTATCTTTCTACTTAGACTATATCCAGCTTTGGGCAACCTAATCAAAAAAAAATTATTCCCACCTAAATATGAGTAGAAAACAATGGGTATTCCATTTTAGATGAAATTCCTTGTAAGGTTGGATGAAGTCTGACCAAGGTTGAGGTGAATTAGTTCAATCTCATTATTAGTAACATCCTTTAAGAAATCAAACATTTTTCTTTTTAAATACAGGATTTTAAAAAAAGAGAGAGAACTCTAGATCTCCCAATTATTGGTTTTTAATAATCATTTTTCTCATTTGGAACAAAAAGACTTGCTATGTAATAAGTTCAATTATCCTGGGAGCCTTGGTATAACAGATAGAAAGCTAACCTCATTGTCAGGAAGATCTAGCTTTAAATCCCATACCTGACACTTATTACATGACTCTGGGAAAGTCATTTAACACTACAAGTGGGCTAGGTCAGTACTTGGCATTTATTACATGACAATGGGAAAATCATTGAACATGTCAAATGGGCTAGGTCAAATTTGTCAAACTGAGGAAACCACTAAACCATCCACAGGATACTTTCAGGCAGCAAACCAACTTAGAAAACCACATATTAACATCATCTATGACGTGTTTTTATTTCTTTTTGTTAAATATTTCCCAATTATATTTTAATTTGGGTCTTATAAGACTCTGGGGTGTTTGACTAGTGATTGACAATTTTGCTCTAGAAGTTATAGAGAAGCTGCCAACCTGAATTGGTAAAAATTGCTGTACCCAGGACTTCTCTATAGTAATGAATTCATAGGTTCAGACTATTTTTATACCCATTTTAAACATACAACGTAGGAGTGGCAGAGACTTTCAAGGTCCCTTCATTTATTCTATCCCTTCATTTTCCTAACCTAGGAGCTTGCTACATGAAAAAAAACAAAAAACAAACCCAAGGATTTGGGACCCTATTTCTCAGTCCTGTTGCATTAATTAAAGATGAGACTCAAAAACTTTGAAAACAATGGTATTAATATTGTCTGCACTTATATAGCATTTTAATGTTTACAAAATACTTTATAGATATTATCGCATCATCTCCTCTCTTGATGACGAAATGAATAAACAAAATGACATCTTGGATATTGGTTCACAAAAGCCTTGATCCAGCTTTTTTTTTTTTTTTTTTTTTTTTAGGAGTTGTTGATTGGAGAATTTTTTAATAAATGGCACTTTGAGCTTGCCATTAGTTTATCAAATACTCATTGGCCCTAGGTCCATATTATAAGTCTTTCAAATACTTAAGACTTGTCATTCATATCTATCTTCTGAATTCTTTGCTTTCTGGACACTCAATGAGACACAAACATCAACAGCTGACCAGGTTGATTACCATAATCCTCAAATTTTGATAAGATCCTAAACTCCATTACTTCACAGTTAAGTAGCAAGAGCCATCTGCCATGATCCCTAAACCATGCCCTATTCTTACAGTCAGGCTCAAAAGTCTAACTCTATGAGCCCTAAGTCCAGCAGGACCCTAATCAGCCATCTTCTCCCAAATCATTTGTATCTGAAAACCATTTGCCACTCCTTTGCTCAGGGATCACACATCAGCAAACACTCCCAAGGGTATATAAATACACTGACATGCAGTACTACAAAGAGAAATATGACTAACCATTCCTCAGCTTCTATATACTTTATTTACTTTTTTATACTCGACTCTTTTTCTTGAGCACTTAGTCATGACACTTTGGGTCTTCCTCAAATCACAATTATATCACGAAGAAATTTCAGATTAGTACAATAAAATCAATAAACATTGTTAAGCACTAACTACACATCAAGTACCATGATAAATGTTAGGGATATAAGGAAAGATAGCCCCTGTCCTCAGGAGTTTATAATTTAATGTTATAATACAAAGAATATAGCTTAAAGTTGAACAACCTTATTTGTAATCCCACCTTTATAATATATGACAAACACAACCTCATGCAAGCCAAACCTTGAGCTTCAGTTTCTGCTGTGATACGGGAGCAACTTGTCAGTGGCTGCCGGAGGTCTAACTGTAGAATGGATGTCTTCACGTGAGAGGACGATGATGTTACATAGAGAATGTTGCATTCTCTGACCTCTCTCCTCTTCCCTCTGCCTCCAATGTATTTTATTCCCAATCCACAAGGAACACCTGTGTCAGTAAAGGCTGCTTTGCAACTCCTTCAAGTTTATGATTCACAGCTGTGGAGGCTCTGGGAGAATTGACCTGCCCCTTCACTTAGGTATGGTCCTTAACAAGTTTCCTCAGCCTTAAAATGTATTTGTAAACAGCTTCTGATGTCCCTAATAGGTATAAATTTAGGATTCTTTTATAACCCAAAGGACTGGAGATTATATATATATATATATATATATACACACACACATATGCGTGTGTGTGTCTGTATATGTTGTGGCAATGGCAGTAGGGGAAAGGTGATAAAAATTAACCTAATCTACCACACTCTATTTGGTTCAATTCTTAGTGGCCAAATTCAGTGCTTTTATAAATGGAAAGTCTAAACAAGTGTCCTGGAGGCATTAGGATTTCTGATTTCTGAGAGATTTAGAAATTGTTCATAATACAACAGCTGTGAAATAAGTCATGCCTGAACAAGGAATAATCATAGCTCAGGGCAGTGTTAGAAAGACAAAAAAACACCTGCAGGTGCTGACCTTAGAGAGAGAACCCAGCTTACCACCTTCTTTTCTCATGCTTTTTCTTTGCTCTACTGCCAGGGAAACAACAAGGTCCCGCTGAAACACTAAGACAAAAACTCCTTGGAACAAGCTCTAGGATGTTAACAAATATGAATTTTACGAAGCTTTAAATTAATCTACCCATCCATTTATTCATTCAAATATTTGCTTATTTTCTTTATGATTGTTTTCTAGGTGATAGAAGTTATATATTATAGTTCATTCCATGACTCACTTTTTAGAATTCTTTACCTTTTCCCCAGGAACATTTTGCTTTCCTTGGCACTGAGTCCTGCCTTTTCAATTGAGATCTTACCCAGACTAGCAGTTCATTAAGGACACCATGTTCCCTCGATGGAATTCACTTTGACTTTGCATCAATAGTTTTGTCCTCACCCTTGTTTTCCATCTCCCGTTATGGACTGTTATCTCACTTCTTCCCCCATTAGAATGTAAGCTCCTTTGGTGAGAGACTGTTTTGTTTGTTTATATTTGTATCCCTAGCACTTTACCAAGTGTGTAACATATAACTAGTATTTAATTATTCTGTCTGTCTGTCCGTCTATCTATTTCCTTATCTCTATCATCAATCTATTCTCTCTCTGTGTCTCTTTGTCTCAATCTCTCTAATTAGCTATATCTACCACTTGCTACTATCTGGCCCATTTCCATAGACAAGTGTTGTACCATGTCTTCCCCAGTTTCAGTTCCCTCATAGATAAACAGAGAAATAATTATTATTATATATATGTATGCATATATACATACACACATATACACATATAATTTACTAAGAATATTGGGACAGGGATCAGATAAGATAATGTATGTAAATAGCTTCTAATTTTTTTCTGTGTTATATGCCAGTTATTATGATTTTCTCTAACATTAGTGATATGGAAAATTCATTAGAGAGGGTATCCTAATAGTTGGTGAGTTACTCTAATTGTTCTGGACAGGCAAAAAAACAAAGATTCTTCTCTTAGGAATTTGTGGGGAAGAGCTAAATAGAGACACATTTTCATTTTAATAATGTGAATACCTGTTTTTATTTTCTAATGTTCATTATATTCTCTTTGTAGCCATATTTGTGCAAAACTATAACTAGCTCAGGGTGAACAGAGCTCCTCTCCCACCAAGAGTGAAAGGAAAAGAGGCAGCTCTGTATTCACCTGCAGATAGGACATGTTTCTTCATGGTGCCCACCATCCTTGCACTTTTCCTGGTCACTATTCCCAGTGGGCCAAAGTTGCAGCCCTTCTCTCTCAAACTATCACTTCCTTGTCTCAATTCCTAAGGGAGAAAAGACCAAATTCCCTGGAACTGGGGAGGCAGGCAGTTCCCTCCAGCAGCTACTGCGTCTCTGCTACCCTTCCAATCCTATTCTTCCATTCAAATGATTTTGTTCCATTAGCTGTTATAGTTAGTCCAGGTTCTGTATGTCTATATTTGCACAAATTACCATCTCTGAATATATTGTAGGATTAAAGAGAGACACTCTCTCTAATAGGCTTTTGTTATAATTTTACACTTATTGCCATGATAAGGTATTTGCCAGAAATCAAACATACATCACTTAAATTTCAGTGCACATAATTACAATTTCAATCACAATAATTACAATTTCAAAATAATTCCATATACTATAAGGCAAATAAATATTCCCATCTTGTTATACATGCAGAAGAAATATGCTTGACTTTCTATAGAATTTTAGCCTAAAATTCAGAACACAGTCATGTGCCTCCTTTCTTCTGGCAGATAACATAGCATGTTTCTATAAAATTAAAATTTTAATTGAAAGATCTTGAAATTTTAAATGAACAATTATAACACTTCAAGTTTCAGCAACATGATAAAATAACATAACCATTATGCAGTAAGGTAGATAAAAATCTTGATTATAAGTCAAGTGATGTATTAATTAATCTCTTAAAACATTAATTAGGAGAAAAGTTTAACATGGTTAGGTTGATAATATTTCTAGTCATTAGCCGGAAAATGTTTAATCAATAGAGAAATCATTAAGGACATTTTATCTATAATTTTCTATTGTGTACTGTTCATTAAAAAAAGATTAATTATAGTGCTTTACTTCCTTTAACTGAACTAAGTATTGATTATTCAGGTGAGACTTGGTGCTTAGAGATTGGGATCATACTAGCATAGAAGGAAAACACTTTGCGATTGCTAGGGTTTGTCCTAAAAGAAAAATTCACTAAGGGCATGTATGTCTTAGAGATAAATGCCAAATTACATTATAAAATAAGCAAAAAAGATATGTATTTACAAGTATTTTAGAATAATTCCCCATCTATTTAAAATAGTTATTTTTAAAAATAAATATACACATCTGTCTGTCTGTCTAACTAACTATCTAACTTGACAACTAGAGGGTGCATGAAATAAAATTACTTAGAATATAGTGACCCCCACTTCTGTAACATTTTGGCACCATGAACCTACACTCAGCAAAACCTAAATTCAAATCCGGGCTTATATACTTACTAGCTATGTAATCCGAGACAAGTCATTTAAACATCCTGAACCTCAATTTTCTCAACTGTAAAATGGACCTAATAGTACCACCTACCTCCTATGGTTGTTATAAAGATAAAATAGATAATAATTGTACAATGTTTTTACAAACCCTAAAGCATTGTAATTGTATATTCTATAATATACATGCTATTGTAATTATATATTCCATGTTAAGCTTTTATAGTTCTGCCTCATCCAAATTCTATTTATGTACTCCCTTCATATGTACAGATCACAATCCAGTCACTCTACTTAATGTAAATTGTGCCCATGTCATTCAGTTCAATGCACTGGCAGTTTTTCGTTACCTTAATACCTTGTGGCCATCACATCAATTATCAGACTTTCACTTGGTTCTTGCTCTAAATCCACTGCAAGTTCTTTTATGACTATACATGGTGGGATGATGCCTTTTACTAGTTTCTAATGCAAAATGTCATTTTTGGCAACATATTATAAATCTAGTACTATCCACAGGCATCTTTTCATTATTCCCTTTAGTCACTTGTATTTATCAGAAAGGACAGAAAGGATGGCATTCTTTGATTCACAAAACTATAATTCCCAGAAAATATAATTGTTTAAAAATAACGTGATAGCAAGGAGAAGCTTGAGCTTGTTGACAACACTCTGGTTTTCCCAGTGTGGATTACTTGGCTGATCTCTTATATTGTCATATATATATATATATATATATATATATATATATATATATATATATATATCAATGATGATTTCCTAAGTTAATGCAGATTGCAGAGATCATTACTTAGAATTTAGTGGCCCCCACTTCTGTAACATTTTGACACCATGAGCATGGGATAACAACTCAGGAACTACTGGGAATCCCTTTTCCATATATTACACACACACACACACACACACACACACATATATATATTTAACATATTCCATAATATGACATGTTAACATATTCCATAGTAGGGTAACATATTCCATATTATATTAGCATATTTCATAATTAGAATGGACAGCCTTGGTAAACATATATTATATATATATATATATCTGCCTTATTCTCCTTTTGATATTGTAAATCAGAGGATTTTGAATTTAGTTATCTCTTTGGTCCATGTTGAAAGGGATTTTGTAGAATATTAATATGCTTTGTTGGAGGAACATCTTTAAGCATCTTTAAGCCTATATTTACTAAATCAAATGTTCTTTGGCAACAAATAATAAATACATAACTGGACCTTGTATAAGGATCCTCTAGAGACTTTTAAATGGCTAAAACACAGCAACCAAGTACAGGAACACTGGTGTTTACTGACCTACATAATAAAGCTAGGAATGGAGAATAGACAGGATTGACTACTTATCTTTCTTTGGGTTTTGCCTCAGATTCATTTATTTATTATTCTAGAGAAGATTTTGGGAATGAGTAAGTCAGATGGTTGTCTGGGACAGAGGGATGTAATATTGCTTTGGGCATAGAGATCAAAAGAAAAAAAAAGTTCATTATTTTGGGGAGAAACTGCTTGACTTTGTTAGCTGGGTATGTTAGCTGGGTTTCAGCCTGCTCATGTCCAGGGCAGATTTTCTGGTCACTCTGCCATAGCTGACTGGAGTGGAACTGGAATTAACTAGCAAGTGTACTTGAAGAGATGAAGCCCAACAAATAGTAGTAGAGAACAATGCTCCAAGATATAATCATGCAAGGAGCTACCATAAAAACTGGTGACTATTTGAGCAGTGATATCCAGTCATCACTATACATTCAGAAATCACTATGGGATCAGTAGACACTACAAAATGAATAACAAAAGGAGATACTACAATGGTTAAGAATCAGACCCATAAAGAACAGATAACTGGATTACCAGACAATTTTAGTGAGCTAGAAATAATGAAAACAAGCATTACTTCACTTCTTCCTCCTGTTAATCAGTTAGACGACTTGTCCAGCGGCACATAACTACTAAGTGTCTGAAGTTGGGTTTGAATTCAAATCCTCCTGACTACAGAGCCAATGCTCTATCTGCTACACTACCTAACATCCCATGTTACTTCTATCATACTGTGTCACAGTATCCCTACATTTTTTTTGCTTCTTTATATACATCCTTTAGCCATCCTTTTCCCATATTTTTGTGGCTCTCATGTATGATACCTATATAGAATCATCTACAAAAATAACTTTTCTCAGCCTTTTGAGATACCTTACAATGAATCCATGACTGCTTTTGAAATGGGGTCCTATGGTATAGATTTTTTTTTTCTGTATTTCTTCTGACCTGCTAATTACATGTCTTCCTTTTACTGGATACCATCTCTACTTAAATATAAAGACATCATTTGGTGAAATGTTGAGAGTTCAAATAGGTGGCTCTGTCAAAATCAGTGAGGATAAAAGATTGCTACAAATATAGAAGTAGATTTATTCCACTTCATATCTGTTCTTTATACCAATTACTAAGGAGGATTTGGCTTAGCTGACTCATATCAATCTCACTGTTGGCTTTTTTTCTTCATTGTTGCTTGTTCTTTAATGAAATATTATTATTCATTATATTTCCATATCCCCTACTCATGATGTTTTTTTTTTTTTTTTTTTTAACTTTTTGACTTGCCCCAGGTCACACAGCTAGTAAGTATTAAGTGTTTGAGGCTGGATTTGAACTCAGGTCCTCCTGATTCTAAGACCGGTGCTCTTTCCATTGCACCATCTAGGTGCCCCTATCTATGTTTTGGAATATTTCATCTTTGTTCTAACTGACCAATATTCTAACTGAAGACAGATAAATAACTCTGAATTGATATCTATGTCATTCATACCCATTTCTTGTCTGTTTAAATACATTTTATTTTACTTGTATGACATGTTTTAGAGTTTTACATTTCTTGTGCCTTCTAATTATCTTCTTTTGGAGAAGATAGTGACATAAGCTTATGAATAAGGTCTTTGGCTTCCTTCATTCTTAATCTTAAACCACATTTCCTAACATATCCCTTCATGTATCGTAATCACCAATAATCATCTTATATGTATTTGATTGAAAGGATCATTGTAATTCCTCTTAGAATCTTTTGATTCTAATATCAGAGGTTTGGAATTGCAAGTGGTCTTCGAAGCCATTTAGTCTTTTTTGTTAATTTTGTCAATTTTGCAAATGAAGAAACAGGCCCAGAAAGATCCCATAATCAAATTAAATTCATTAAATAAATGAACAACTCAGGTATGATTGGAACCCAAGACCTTTGTTTTTTGCTACATTAGATTGTTGGCACATAAATTACAACCAGGTATATAAGAAATTCCTTTTTTATGCAATCAAATTGAACTCCACTAGTTGACAAAATTAAGTGTTTCATGAAATAATGCTATTTCTTAACTGAGGGTTAAGTATGAATCCAACCCCACAAAACTATTTTATGTATCTTTTGAAGAATAACTTGGAGAGTCATTCAACTGAAATTTCCTCCTGTATTCTGATTTAATTTATCATCAAAATATCAAGCATGGATATGAGTTAGTTCCTAAGGAGCATATTAACTTGTTCAATGATGGACATAGATCTCATTTTGAGAGCTCAGACAATAATAGTTTGGCATTTGAAGATATTTAAAAAACTATATAGTTCATAATATTTTTGGCTCCTTTTCTCATCACCAAAAAACACTGTCACTACAGAAGCACACACTGCAGAAGCAGGTGTGTGTGTCTCTGTGTATGGTGTATTAATTTATTTCAACTAAATTACCAGCCTTAAATTTTATAAACATTTAAAATGAAGCATATTTAACCTAAAAACAGTGAAGGACTACATTATATTCTGACGACTTCCAGATGGATCAAATCATAGCTTGCAAAATCGAATCAATCCTTTTGGTAAACAGTATGGATGGATGATATTTTCTCTACTTCTTATTCACTGGAATTATGAAGCCTTGTTACATTTTTATGATTACAGATTAATAACAAAAAATCTTTCTGAAAATACAGACATTAGTTAAATATAACCTTTTCATGTGCATGGTAAAAAAATATTGTCCCCTCAAATGAATATTTGGCTATCCTAGAATTTTCTCTTGCTTTCACATCAGGCAGAAACATTCCCATTATATCTTAAATTGGCAGAACGTAAGTCTCTGGAAGGCAGGGACTGCTTTCATTTTTATCTTTGTGCTCCCAGTCCTTAGTACAGAATAGGTGTTTAATAAAAAAGTATGTTGATTTGTTGATTGAAGAGAAAAAGTAAATATTTAGGCTCTGATGTGCTAATACCTGCATATTATAAAGCCCATATATTGTCAATCTGAAGAGAAAATGAGCTCTCCAGGACTGTTCTATGTCTGATGGAAAAGACTGATAGATTGCATCAGGAATTAATCTATCAATTAATCAATTTGTTTGCTTATTTGTTTAAATAGTTTGTTATCCTTTATCCCCAAAGATGACCAAAGTGACACCACAATTTTGGAATTGAATTATAATATGTCCACATGTGGCTAATCAGACCAACATGAGCTCAGAATAGTCTGCCATAGTTCAGACACAAATAAGCCATATGAACATTCGGGGGGCTTCTCTAATTTTGTACATCTCATGTTTCATTTGGATTAATTTAATTCTGCTTTGCTCACAAAGCACAGCACCTTCTAGGGTGAGAAAACAGTGCTACAGGGACCCCCTGTTCAAATTTTAATAATATGCTGGGTAGTCCTGTGCCAGTGTCTTTCAAGTCATATAACCAATCCTACAGTTCTCATGAGATACTTTGAGAGTATCCTTCTATTGCTTTTCCTGACAATCTTGTGAATGCTTGTCCTGTGTGAGTTCTCCATGAAATATATGTTTTTGGCAAGCATATATTTGACATTCAAACAATGTGGCCAGAATTATTTATTTACTGATTGTCACTAGCTTTTTTTGAAGAATTCTATTGGTCAACTTGATTCAAAATAAGATTTTGACAATGTTTGAATTCAAATTATTGCTAATGATATTTGTAATGTAACACATTGAACAAGTGGAGAAGCAAAGTAGGGCAGAGTTTCTTAACATTTTTGTGTGATGGACCTTTTTGACTTTCAGTCTTGAGAAGTGCTGGAACCATTCTCAAAATAACGTTTTTAAATATATAAAACGAAATATAGAGGATCAGAAAGCAAACCAATTATATTGAGATTAAAGAACCAGAATATTAGAAAGAAAAGCAGACAAAAAAGGAAGGAAAGAAAAAAAAAGAAAGAAGAAAGGAGGGATAGAAGGAAGGAAGGAAGGAAGTTTATAAAGAACCTTGAATAGACATTAAGGGACTTGGAAAGAGAAGACTGGTTTGGCTGCTGCCTTGCTTTCTGACCTTAGACAAGTCTATTTAAATTATTTGATTTCCGGCTTTCTCATCTAGTTTGTCTCTAAGGTTCATTCCAGATATAAAAGTAAAAGCTATTAATCATATGTTGCTTTCCCAGATATCATGTTAACTCATCAAGGAAGGGGACTGTTTCATTTTTGTATTTCTATGCCCAGCACTTAGTGCAATAAGGATTTAATAAATGCTCATTGATTGATTTTTAATCTTTTTTCTGTTCCTGAGCAACAAAAATACAGTTCCTCCTCATTGGTATTTTTTTGCAGATTGTTGTGTTGGCCATTGATAGAGACAAATGTCTTCTAAAACTGGGGTTTATTTGTATAAGTTATGTCAACAGAGAGCTTGGGAAAATGATATGCAACTCATCATTATGGGTCTTCAAGCTGATGCAAGATGAGAATTCTTTCTGGGGTGTGGGTTACACTGAAAGGCCTTTGAATTCCCTTTTAATTCTCAAATATGTCATCTTTGTGGACTACGGCAGTGTCCGATATATCTGAATATCTAAATACTTAAAGGTTCCCACCTTCAGATCCTCTTGCTTTTTTACTGTCTTCTTACATCTGTAATGACCAGCTAAGTCATTCCTCTTTGTTTATCCAGAAATCTAACTAGTTGGGAAGAGCTGTTATTGTGAGTCAAAATCCAAATATCTCACAATACTTTCAGGCAGTGAATTTCTGAGCCCTTCATATGATTGTAGGCAGTTGCTGGAACATGACATTTTTTTTCCCTGTAGGGAGGAGTGTGCAATAAGTGTGAACCTATAAAGAAGCATCTCTTTTATAATGTACTGTGGGGAAGTATGATCTTTCAATGTCTTAAACACATCAAAACAAACATTATCTTCTCACTTCCCTCTCTGCTGCTAATGTCTCTTCTTTCCAGTCAGTTTAACATCCTGCACCCAAGTTAAAAAACAATCTTTGTAGGCTGCCATGTATTACCTTCCCCCGCAAGTCCCTTCACTAGTTTCCCTGTTACTGTGTGCATCTAATTGAAATACTTATCCCCCATCACTTCACTTCTCAAATCAACTCCTACTCACCCACACACATTGCTTATTTCTTCCTCCTACTTTGAGCATTCTGCCTTCTTACTCTTTAACCCCTAGGTCTGGAGCAACTTCTATTTCTATTCCCATTTTAATCCTTTTTGTAAAGAAAATCCTCATCCCCTTTTTGTCTACCTTATATCTCCCCTAATGGTGAATTGGAAACTCAGTTCAGAGCTTATTTAGATTACTTTGTGAAGAATGAGGCACAATGGAAAGAACACTAGATTTGGAACCAGAGGACCTTTATTTAAATCTCACATCTATTTCTTGTTTGGTGAGTAGTGGAAGGTGCTTATTTTCCTTCTCTGTTACTCAGTCTCTTCGGCCGTCAAGTGAGAGGATGATGTAGATCATTTCTAAGACTCCTATAATTCTATAATTAATTAAATGTGAGGTATCTTAATAGATTGACCTTCATCTTACATTGTGCTATAACTTCATTCACTGTATTCTGTTTTAAAAGATATCTTTACTTCCTCCTTTATACAGGCAGATAGATAGAAACTATAGTTTTGATCTTATCTCCTCTTGCTCTTTATGGGATCTTAGTTCCTCTCTTTTGGATTTCCATTTTGTTCTCTGTCCTCCTCAATAACTCTTCTTCTCCTCTTATCTATGTATATATTCCTCAAGACATTTTCTCTAATTCTCTTCAATTTACAAATATTCAGAAGTCTCCCTGTCTTAAAGGATATCTCAGTTATGGTATCTTATATTTTTTTGTTGCTTATGTAATTATATTTTTAGAAAAGGTAGTTGGTACCTTCTTCCTTTATTTCCTCATCTTTTACTTAATCCCCAATTTTCTTTTTTTCCCTTTTTAATTATAGCTTTATATTGACAAAACATATGCAATGGTAATTTTTCAACATTGACCCTTGCAATCACTTCTGCTCCAACTTTTCCCTTCCTTCCCTCCACCCCCTCCCCTAGATGGCAGACAGTCTCATACATGTTAAACATGTTAAAGTATATCTAAAATACAATATATGTGTACATATTTATACAGTTCTCTTGTTGACAAGAAAAATCGGATTTAGAAAGATAAAAATAATCTGGGAAGAAAAACAAAAATACATGTAGTCCACACTCAATTCCCAGTGTTCTTTCATTGGATGTAGCTGGTTCTGTTCATCCCTGATCGATTGGATCAGAATTGTAATGTCCAATTTTCTAAATTGCTTTTTATCCCATGCCTCTTGAAATTGTTTTCTCACAAGTTACTAAAGACCTAATCACCAGAATCCATTGACATTGATCCTTTTTCTTCTCTTTCTTGGTCTTTCTGCAGCATTACATAATGCTGCTCATCATTGCCCCTTTCTTTAAATTCACTATAACTATGGCTCTTAAACTGTGATTCCTCTTTATCTATTATAATTCTGTCTTTCTCACTAATTCCTCTCTCCTCTCTATGTTACCATTACCTAAGGTTCTCTTCTACAGTTTTTGCTCATCTTCCTTTGCCCTCAAAGAGCTTCAATCATGATTTTTATGCATGGCTCCTGAATCTTCAGCTCTAGCCAAAATCTCTCCTCTCAGTTCCAGACCTAGATCTCCAAGTATTGATCAGATCTCTCTACTTGGATTCCTACTAGTGCTTCAAACTGAATATGTGCCAAACCAATCACTTTCTACTTTATCAAATCATGTTTCTCTTTCTGATTCTTTTTATCTTTGAAAATGACAGTGTCAGGCTGGATCTCCCACACTCCTTATCTAAGCCATCTTCTCCCACATTTGAGCAACTGCTAGGACCTGTTAATGCTACTACTACTTTAGTTGAGGTCCTTCTTATCTCATATTTATACTATCTTTGTACTAAAACTGCCATTGTTCAAAATGTATGATGTTTGTTGAATTGAAGAATCCATACCAGATAATTAATACATTGTAACAATACACCTTCTTCCTTCCTTCTTAGAAAATTGAGGTTAAGTCACTTGCTCAGGGTCTCACAGCTAGGAAGTGTTGAGCATCTGGAGGGAGGGCGAGAGAGAGAGGGAGGGAGGGAGCAAGGGAGGGAGGAAGGGAGGGAACAAGGGAGGGAGCAAGGGAGAGAGGGAGGGAGGGAGCAAGGGAGGGAGTAAGGGAGGGAACAAGGGAAGGAGCAAGGGAGAGAGGGAGGGAGGGAGCAAGGGAGGGAGTAAGGGAGGGAACAAGGGAAGGAGCAAGGGAGAGAGCGAGGGAGGGAACAAGGGAGGGAGCAAGGGAGGGAACAAGGGAAGGAGCAAGGGAGAGAGGGAGGGAGGGAGCAAGGGAGGGAGTAAGGGAGGGAACAAGGGAAGGAGCAAGGGAGAGAGGGAGGGAGGGAGCAAGGGAGGGAGTAAGGGAGGGAACAAGGGAGGGAGCAAGGGAGAGAGGGAGGGAGGGAGCAAGGGAGGGAGTAAGGGAGGGAACAAGGGAAGGAGCAAGGGAGAGAGGGAGGGAGGGAGCAAGGGAGGGAGTAAGGAAGGGAACAAGGGAAGGAGCAAGGGAGAGAGGGAGGGAGGGAGGGAGGGGGAAGCAAGGAAGGGAATGAGGGAGGGAGGGAGAGAAAGATGGAGAGAGAAAGAGAGGGAGGGAGGGAGCAGGGGGACCAGATTTGAACTCAGGTCCTCCTGACTTCAGGGCTGGTGCTCTATCCTCTGTGCCATCTAGTTGCCCCTCAACACATTTTCAATAAGTTTAATGATTCAACATCAATTTTTTTCTAGTGACAAAAGTCTGTAAGATGAATGTTTTCTGAAGCTTTTAGAAACAAATAATAATAGTAACAGGAATAGTAAATACTACTAATAACAAAATATTTTCTTTTGTATTCTATTACAGCCATGCCTATTTCCCCACGTTTCCCAACTTAAAGAGAAATCAGATCATTCTAATGTGCATTTTGATTACAAATCCCAGCTATAGTGATTTAAATTTGAAATGTAAGCTATCATTTTCCTTATAAAGTCATTCAATGGTGCTACTAGAAAATAAACTTGCAAATGGCAGGTGATACGTCAGAATGTTTAGCAGGAGCCAAATTGAGACCAAAAAGTACAATAATCTTACATTAGGTCCTAAAATCTAGGGCTCATGTTTTCTTCTCTAAATTTAGCAAAATTTCCATCCTTAAGTTACTTACCTTGTGCAAAAAAAAGTGCTATTGTTTCATATTTCATGAGTATCCGCTCCTGGCCCATATTCTATTTACAGGAACACATAAGTCTCAGCATAAGATCTTTCCCAACTGTTCTGCCAAAAGTAAAATCTCTTCCTCCTGCTCGCCTACCAACCTTTCTGATTTAAACTTAAAGTCATTATTTTTCAGTGGCATTATAAGCCTCTGGGACACATTTGAAAACTTTTCATATATTAAACAAGTCAATCCCCCTCTCCCCCAGTAATAAATGACCAACCAATATTAACTACATTTCTCTTGAGTCATTCTCTTAAATTAGAATGGTATTGAACACTTTCAGAAACCCATGTCCATATCTGAGTCTCAGTGGGTAATTATTATTTGCAACACATTAGGGAGAATGCCTGCATTTTGATTAAGTCTATTGGGTAAAAGAAATGCTGTATGTTAATGGGAATTTTTTATTTTAAAATAGTTGAGAAACGTATTCCAACCAAGAATTATATAAAGAGGACACTGTCATTGGGCAACATGGATCTCCTGTGGGTAATAGTTTACACAATTTTCTGATTGGACAAAAAAAAAAGTGAGCACTTTTAAGCATAAAGCAAAATTGATGTTGTTAAGGTCAGTCTGAGCTTATTCAATCATGAAAATAATGATATTATTTTAAAATGTCTTCAATTATTATCATTCAGCAGCATACTTTATTTTGGAGAGATTAAAGATGGCTCTATGTCAATTCACTGATGTTTCAAAATATACTCTTTTTGTGTTTCCGGGATGATCTTTCTTAGACTTGGGGATAATCTTATAGAATTTCTGAATTGGGAGGGACTTCAGTTACCATCTAGTCCAACTTATGCCTGAAAAGATCTGCAGCAGCAAAATACTTGACAAATAATTATCAACATTCTGCTTAAAATTTTAGATGGTGAATCTAATTATGGGGAACTTGCTCTCTGCCAAAGTGGATCATTCCATATTTGAACAGCTCTAATTGTTAGGAAGTTTCTTTTCACCATTCCACTTTCAAATCTGAATTTGACCCTTTTTTAACTGTTACCATTTGTACTTTGTTCCTTCTTTTGAATCCCGTTATGACCAGGGATTTTTCTGCTCTATGATGGCCTTCAAATACTTGATGATATCTATCATGTCCCCACTGATTCTTTTCCTTTTCAGTCCAAATATGCCCAGTTCCTTCCATTAATCTTCATATAGCTTTGACTCAAAGACTAGTCTGGTTTCCTCATTTTAGTCCTTCTATAGCTTTTGAATTTCTCCTTTCCTCAAAAATATTCCTATTTTTCTCCCAAGTAAAATTCAGTATCTTCTTTCTAATATTCAGAACCTTTTGATATCAGGGGTTACCCTTTCTTTACCTCAATTCCTTTGTTTCTGGTTTTTTCCCATCAAAATGGACTGTTCTGTGCCACACAACTCTACAGCCTCATCTGAAAAATGAGAATACAATAGCATTTACCTTGCAGGCTATTTTTGAAGATTAAATGAGATGGCATGGAAAGCATTTTGAAAACTTTAAAGTGCTATATAAATAGCATCATTCCTATCATTCCCAGGGGTCAAAAGCCTCTCCCATTCCAGTGATCTTGTATTCATATTTTGTTCCATTTACTTAATTGTGCTCACATCTTTCCTCCCATGTAGAATGTCAACTTCTGAGGCAGAGAGTTTCTTTTTGTTACTGTCCCACTAATGCCTAGCATAGTGTGCCATACATAGGAGGAACATAATAGAGAATTTACTGAACCAATGAATGAATGGGATTTGTTGGTTTCAATCACATTTTTACAATGACATGGTCAGACTAGAAGAGCTCTGAGCTCCCTTAGAGCTTTAGCATTCTGTCATTCTCCAACTGTGCTTTCTGTGCCTCCTGGGATGTAGACAATTAAGAGGTAGCCTCAGACAATGCTATTGCCACTCAGGGACAAACTTTCACCTATATCTAGGTCATTCCACAGAAAAGCCTAAATTAAAAACATATATTAAGCAGACAGGACTGAGTTAGCAGCTGCAAAAATCCCAAGATGATGCAGCAGATTCTGAAAACGCCAAACAGGGACTCTGACCAAGTTTTTTTGTGCTTTTGTTGTGCTTATCAGAGAAAGATGACTTGCTTCAAGTCTGAGGTACTGACATGGAAACTAAATAGATGTCACATTCATTTGTAATTCATGTTTATTAATAAAGCAGGCAGTATCTGCCAACTAAACTAGGAAGAAAGAATTGTTTTCATTTGCTTGGAAAAGACTTTATAGATCACAGTTCACTTTGGCCACTTATTATTCTGAGGGTAATTTATGTCACATTTCTGAGCCTCAGTTTCCTCAACAGTACATTGAAGACATCAGATTGGATGACCTCTAAGGTTCACCAAAAAATACTTTATATACCTGTCTGATTTAAATTGTGGGGTTGTTAGGAGGATCAAAAGATCTTGGAGAGAAAGTGGTTCTGAAGTTAAAGAAACATTGAGCCCAATAAAAAGGTAAAACTATCAGGAAAAGATCACCATGCAAAAAGGGAAAATATAGAAGATAAAATGAATGCAATAAAACTATGAGAAATTGACCAGTGAAGTATGTGGAAACTATTGATTTCTCTGGTGAAGAGGAAGAATGGTGAATATGTAAGTACCTTTACCAACAATGCATTTGAACATTATCACAGTGGTGATAGAGATAAATTGTTAATTCATTCATTTATAGTAGCTGACACATATCTATAGATAGATGTCTTCTATCTGTAGATATATTTTCTTTTAAAATTATTTATTTTTAACATTCATTTAATTTTTTTGAATTCTGAATTCTCTTTTCCTCCTTCCACTCCTCATTATTAAGAAGGCAAGAAATGTGATATGAAATTATATATGGGAAGATATAGAAAACACATTTCCATATTAGTCATATTATCTTCCTCAAAAGCAAAAAAAAAAAAAAGTGAGAAAATATGTCTTAATTTGCATCAGATTCCAGGTCTTTCTCTGGAGGTGAATAGCATTTCTTTCATCATAAGTCCTTTAGAATTCTTTTGCATCTTTGTACTGATCAGAATAGCTGTCATTCACAGTTGATTATCAGACAATATTGATGTTGCTAAATACAATGTTTTCCTGGTTCTGCTTTCTTCACTTTATATCAGTTCACATAGTCTTTCCAGATTTTCTAAAACTGTCCTGCTCATAATATTTTTTATAGCACAATAGTGTTCCATTACAAGCACAACTTTTTCAGCCTTTCCCTAATTGATGGGCATCATCTCAGTTTCTAAATCTTTGCCATGATAAAAATAGGTGCAAAATGTTTGTATGCACACAGATCCTTTTTTCTTTTTCTTGGATCTTTTGGGGATGTAGACCTAGTACTGGTATCACTGGAGCAAAAGGTATACGTGGTTTTATAACCCTTTGGGCTTAGTTCCAAATTGTTCTCCAAAGTGATTGGATCAGTTCATAATTCCAACAGTGCAGCAGTGTCCCAGTTTTTCCACAACCTCTCTGACATTTATTTTTTATTGTAGTAATTATTTTTAGTACACATGGCTTCATGGGTCATGTTGAGAGAAAAAAAAATCAAAGCAAAAGGAAAAAAAACTAAACTAAAAAAACTAAAGGAAAGATTAAAAAAACAGAAAAAAGAAGTGAACATAGCATGTGTTGATTTACATTCAGTCTCCTTAGTTCTTTTTCTGGATGTAGATGGCATTTTCTGTTTAAAGTCTATCAGGATTGCTTTGTATCACTGAACCACTGAGAAGGAACAAATCTTATATAGTCCATCATTGTACATTCTTGCTGTTATTGTGTACAATATATTCTTGGTTCTACTTGTTTTGCTCAGCATCTGTTGATGTAAATCTTTCCAGGCTTTTCTATATTCAGCTTGTTCATCATTTTTTTATCTAACAACTGTATTCCATTATCTTCATATAGCACAATTTGTTCAGCCATTCCACAACTGATGGGCATCTATTCATTTTTCAGTTCTATGCTACCATAAAAAAGCTGGTACAAATATTTTTGGACATGTGTGTCCCTTTCCCTCCTTTATGGTTTCCTTGGAATATAGGCCCAATAATGGCACTGCTGGGCTAAAGGGTATGCACAGTTTTATAGCCTTTTGGGCATAGTTCCACATTGCTTTGGTTAGATCATTTTACAATTCCACCAACAATGCATTAGTTCTGACATTCATTTTTATATGACATCTTTTTCAGTTATATTAATCTGTTATGTGTAAGGTAGTATTTCAGGTTATTTCTAGTCAGTAGTGATTTAGAGCATTTTTTCATGGCTATATATATATATATATAGCCATGAAAAAATGCTCTCTCTCTCTCTCTATATATATATATATATAGCCATGAAAAAATGCTCTAAATCACTACTGACTAGAAATATATATATACATATATATATATAGCTTTGTTTTATTTTGAAAGAGGCTTTTCATATCTCTTGAATATTTACTAACTTGCATTCTTATAATTTTAATCAGTTCTCTAAATATTTGAAATAGAAGGCTTTTATCAGAGATATTTCCTGTAATTTTGTTCTCTCTAGTTCCTTGCCTTCCTTATAATTTTAACTGCATTTGGTTTTATTTTTATCAAACCTTTTAAATTCAATGTAACAAAATTATCCATTTTACTACCTGTGATCCTCTTTATATCTTGTTTGGTTAAAAATTCTTCCTTTATCCATAGATCTTACAGGTAAAATTTTCCAAGATCCTCAAATTTGCTTATGACAACAACTTTTAAGTCTAAATTTTAAATTTTAGGTCTAATTTTGCCCATAGTTTGTTAGATGATGGAAGATGTTGTTCTTTTATTAAGTTTCTTCCAAACCACTTTTCATTTTCTCAGCAATTTTTGTCAAATAGTGAGATCTTATCCCCCAAACTTGGAACTTTGGCTTTATCAAACATTAGTTTATTATGATCATTTGCTACAATGTTTTGTGTCTCTAATCTATTCCACTGATTCACCACTATTTCTTAGCCAATAACATATTTTCCCCCATGATTATCCCTTTTAATACAAGTTGAGATCTGTTACTGTTAGATTATCTTCCTTCACATTTTTTTCCATTGATTTCTTTGATATTCTTGATGTTTTCTTATTTTAGATATTTTTTCCTAGCTTTGTGAAATAACTTTTGGTAGTTTGGTATGGCACAGAGTAAGTAAATTAATTTAGTTACAATGTCCATTTTTATTATATTGGCACAGTCTACCCATAAGCAATTAATACTTCTATTTTTAGGCTCATCTTTTTATGATTCTCCTGAGTCTTGGGTTTAAATGTCAAAATTTCCAGTTAAATCTGATATTTTCATCAAGAATGTTTGAAAGTCTTCTATTTCATTAAATATCCATTCTCCCTCCAAAAAAGATTATACTCATCTTTTCTGGATAGGTTATTCATGGCTGTAATTTTAGTTCCTTTGATTCTGCAATGTCATGCTTCAAGCCATTCCTCCTTTAATATGGAAGCTGCTAAATCTTTTCGGATGTTAATTATGGCTCTACAATATTTGAATTATTTTTTTCTAGATGTCTACACTATTTTCTCCTTAATTCAGGATCTTTGGAGTTTTTCTATAATATTCATGGAAGCTTTCATTTTCAGATTTCTTTCAGGAGGCAATCAGTAGATTCTTTCAATCTCTATTTTGTCCACTGGTTCTAGAATATAAGGACAGTTTTCCTTGATAATTTCTTGGAAAAAAAATGTCTAGGTTGCTTTTTTATCATGGTCTTCAGGTAGTTCAATAATTATTATCTTGCCTCAATCGATTTTTTGGACTTTATGATGAAATATTTTACTTTTTCCTCTATTTTTTTTATTCTTTTAACTTTGCTTTATTGTATTTTCTTGTCTTATGGAGTTATAAGCTTCCACTTGCTCAATTATAATTTTTAAGGAACTGTTTTCTCCAGTGAGCTTTTATATATATTTTCCTAGATGATCAGTTATGCTTTTTAAGGAGTTCTCTTCAATGGATCATTGCCTCTCTTTTGACATGTTTTTAAAGTTTTATTTTCTTCAGTATTGCTTTGTGCTTTTGTGTGTGTGTGTGTGTTTTCTTCATAATTTTCTCGCACCATCCTCATTCTTTTTCCATTTTTTCCTCTACTATTCTTGTTTGATTTTCAAAATTCTTTGGGCTTGAGTCCAATTCACATTTTTTTTTTCCCTTTGAGTCTTTGCTTGTATCTATTTTGACAGTGTTGTCTTTTTCTGAGTTTATGTTTTGATCTTCCTTGCCACTGTAATAGCTTTTTAAAGTCAAGTTCTTTATTATTGTTATTATTTGCTCTTTTTCACTATACTGTTGCTTGATTTTTAACTTTATGTTAAAATTGGCCTCTCTTCCTGGGTTGGAGAAGGCACAGTTTCAAACTTCAGATTTTTCTTGCAGCTATTTTCAGAGTTAGAGATCTGTAAGTTTTTAGTGCTTCCAAGGTAGTATGATCAAATGTGTGGTCACTGTTCTCCTGATCTGTGTCTGTATTTATCTAGAAAGGGATTAGGTTTCCCTGTAGCCACAACAACTCTTGTTCCTTTCAGATTTGGAACTGAGACTAGCACCATGCTTCCTTGTAAATGACAGCAAGCACTCTTACCTGCCCTAGAAATATGAACAGAACCTCTGCTTCCCTGTAGCTTCAAGAACTCATCCTCCTCTTCACCCTAGAACTTTGGCTCAGAACTGTATTTCTCTTTCTGCCTATTTGTCAGATTCACTAACCATCACTGGGCTGAGAGTTCCTGATGTTACTGCTGTTGCAGCTGCCTCCAAGGCATGTGCTACATGCTTGACCAACCCCCACCTTGGTCTCAGAGACCCTTTATGCTAATCTCCTAAATTGTCTTGGACTGGAAAAGTATCTCACCTTGATCTTTTGTTAGTTCTGACAGTCCAAAATTTGATTTGAAGTATTATTTTAAGGTTGTCAGGTAATATTGAGGGAATTTGGTTGATTTGCTGCCTGTATGCTACCAGCTTCAATTTATAGGAGTCTGTCCAAATGCATGCTGATATCAAGGCAATTAACATTCTTTGTTCACCTGATCTTTCCTGTGTGGATGGTGTCAGCAAGATTTTTTTTTTTTAAGAATTACAAATATTTTTATATCAGACACTTAACACTTCCTAGCTGTGTGACCGTGGGTAATTCTTTTAACCCCAATTGCTTCAGGGAAAAAGAATTACAGACATTTTTAAGTGCAACATTACAAGGCTAACTGCAATCAGAAAAGAGAATATGAGGATATAAGTAAACTCATTTAGAGATGAATTTTTAAACTTAATTCTTTTTCTAATTTACCAGGCTGCCATTGAGTTCCTATCTTCAACTCCAGTGCTCTATCTACTATGCAACACTGAATCAGATGAAAATGCATGTGAAAACGTTTTAGAAAATATTACAAACATAATATAGTATATTGCTCTGACTCTAGTGAGATTACATTAAGGATGAAAAAATAATATGATAATTATTAATTTACTTAACTTTGAGCTATATCATACACCAACTCTACCACCATAAATTTCTCCAACAAAGCCAGAAATATACTTTCCTGATTTGGGGCTTTATGCCATTTCCCCTTAAAAAGTATTGATTCAATAGTACTTTGATTGGCAGCTGCCATTCAAATAAGACTTTATGGAATTTTTGGTCATGTTGGTACAAGTGATTCAAATCTGGGAGTATCCCAGTATATACAGGATACCTGGTCACCTTCACTTAGGATAATATTTTTAGCAACACTACCTAAATCTAATAACTTTTCAATTGAGAGGTATCTTTTAATGTTAATTTTAAAATTCTTTTTCCAGAAAGAGTTGTAAACAAACTTCAAATATTGTACAATGATGATGACTACGTTAAAAAGAACTTTATTTTTGATCAAGCAAGAACTTTTTGTAATGTGAAACAATTATGCCTAATATTTTTGTGTGTGAAAATATTCTTATATAGCTTTCCTGTGAAAAAATTCACATTTTACGCACACATTGTAAATATTTAATTAAAAAAAAAATCTAATGGAATAGCTTTGTGTTCAGTATCTTAATAATGAAATCATTAGTCATTGGAAAAGCAAGGATGATCTCTGTACAAGAACCTGGAATCTATGTCTATATGAGCTATAATATTTAACACAATGCCCATCATATAGTAGGTGTTTAATAAATATTTGTTCATTGAATTTTCTCCGTTTACTATTCTTCTTTCAATTACAAAATGGAAGATGACACAAATATATATTTTATCACACTATTTAAACAATGGAATAAAAAAAATTCACTCAATTATTTTTGTGGCTTTGAAAAGATTCTAGAATAGTTTTTTAAATCTAATCACACATTCTCATAATCATATTCACAATAACTCATGTAGCAAAGTAGAAATAAAATCATAGAAAAGTAGATGAAGCTTCAAAAGCACTTAGAAGAAGCCTTCATTTTATAATCAATCAACAAATACTGATTAAGGACCTACTTAAGGATGATTTCAGAAAGGCCTGGAGAGATTTACACGAACTGATGCTGAGTGAAATGAGCAGGACCAGGAGATCATTATATACTTCAACAACAATACTATATGATGACCAGCTCTGATGGACCAGGCCATCCTCAGCAAGGAGATCAACCAAATCATTTCCAAAGGAGCAGTAATGAACTGAACCAGCTATGCCCAGAAAAAGAACTCTGGGAGATGACTAAAAACCATTACATTGAATTCCCAATCCCTATATTTATGCACACCTGCATTTTTGATTTCCTTCACAAGCTAATTGTACAGTATTTCAGAGTCTGATTCTTTTTGTACAGCAAAATAACGTTTTGGTCGGGTATACTTATTGTGTATCTAATTTATATTTTAATATATTTAACATCTACTGGTCATCCTGCCATCTGGGGGAGGGGGTGGGGGGGTAAGAGGTGAAAAATTGGAACAAGAGGTTTGGCAATTGTTAATGCTGTAAAGTTACACATGCATATAACCTATAAATAAAAGGCTATTAAAAAAAAAAAGGACCTACTGGAAGGCAGCTAGGTAAAACATTGAATAGAGTCTTGGAGTTGGAATTAGTAAGACTTTAGTTCAGATTCTTTCTCATATGCTTACTAGTTATGTGACCCATAGAAAAATGACCTCAGTTTTCTCATCTGTATAATGGGGATAGTAATAACACTTAACTTACTAAGATTCAAATTCCATATCTTTGATTGTACTAATGGTAATAATGGCGAGAGTGAGATGGGGAAGCCAACAAGCACGTGTATTAAATATATACATACAAAACAACCAATTTACTTTCTTTTGACCTTTACCTTTACAGCCTTTGAGATGGTAAGGTCCCATAAGCTTTCTCTGAGGAATTCTCTTTTTCAGGACTATATCATCATGAAGTTATAAAAATGTGGATGGGAGTGGGTTCACTTATATTACTTCTAAGTCATTTAAATCTTTACCTATTACTCTATGATTTTATTTCTGTCTTTGACATTTGAGGCTGAACATTCCTGAGACACTGAAAGAATATGTATGACCAGATGAAAAACAAACAAACAAATGGCCCATTCTGAAATTCTTTAGAAGCCATAGAAATAGGACAGTGAAAGCATTTTCCATTCCATTATAAAATGAGTGAAATAAAACTTTATACATGTTATCTTTATTTTTGTATGTATTTGTGAAGAAGAAATTATAGAGAGTAGAATAGTGAATTAATTAGAATTGTGGGGAAAATTGCTTTGTTGCAATGAGGACCCAATATAGATTTAGGGAACATACATTTCTAGTGTACCCAGTCAGGAGAGTTTTATTCATTTTCTCCAGTTGTAGTCACATAACATAGCAGATGCCATTTTGCAAAGATTTATTTTACTCAGATTTGCCTACATTAATAATTTCATATCCCCAGTCCAAAAGAAAAAATAACTTGAGCATTTTGGCATCATATATGATTAAATACTCGTCAATAATGTCTACCTTCCCTAAATCATTATCAGTCTTTAGGCCCAAAACAAGACTGTAATTTCACTGGTATAGGGAACTCTTAGGTGAAGACATATCCTCTACTAATGGAGGATATCACCTTCTCTGTAAATTATAGTTTTAGAAAGCACTGAGAGGTTAAATGACTTTTCCAGAGTCTCATAATCACTATGTGTCTAAGGTAAGGACTTGAACCTAAGTCCTGATCTGAACCGGGATCAGGCTACATAACTTGCTCATACTATCAAGGATAATAGGTATTTGAGGTAAGATTTGTGCCTAGTTCTTATTGGCTTTGGGTCCGGCTCCCTATCCAGTATACCTCCCAGCTTACTAGGAATCAAAGAAAGGATAATGAGGATTTGCAATTCTAGCTGATTACATCAACAGGTTCTGAAATCGATGGCTATATCAGGGGAAGCAAAGTACTATGAAGTATTATACTTGATGAATGGAAAGTAATATCAGTTTATTTCAAAGAATATTCATCAGAAGCATAGGAAATGCAGAGGAAACAGTGGATACACAACAACAATAACACCACCACTACCACCACCAACTAAAACACCTTGTTGATAAGAACCTTACTTTTTATCAGGACCATATAACATACATACAGAGTATAGAGAAAATAATTTCTAGGATCATAAGATTACAGGTTTAATGAAATATTTGGAGAGGACCTTATAGGACATTTGGTTCAAGTTCTTCATTTTACAGATGATGAAATTGAGACCTAGGAAATGAATGACTTGCCCAAGATCAATTGGGCAATAAGTAGCAATGGCAGGATTTGAACCCAGGTGCTCCATCTCTCAATCTAGTCAGAGACCTGATTCTGGTTGGAAAGTCAGTACCTCCAATAGACCAATAGCAAGTGAAATCTCATGGCCAATGGAACAATGACTTCTAAAGCTTTTTGCTTCTTTCCAACACAAGAACACCCATTTTATTGTCACTAATGTTCTTGTCCTCTCCTTTCTTCTTTCTTCCACCCTAATGCTTGTTCCTTGAACCTTTGCTCATGTGTGCATTTTTTAAAAATCCAAAATCTTTTTTCTTTTCTCAAAGGATAAGATTTGAGATCCTATAACATGCAGTTTAGCATATGTGCTAAAACCCACTAATTTTTGAAAGTTCCTTTGTTTGTAAAGTTTTTTCCTTAATCTGATAGTTCTGAAATTTGGCCACAATATTCCTTGGGGTTTTTATTTTAGGGTTTCTTTCAGAAGGTGTTCGATGAATTCTTTCAATGCCTATTTTACCTTCTGATTCTATTACATCTGGGCAGTTCTCTTTGATGATTTCTTGTACAATAGTATCTAGGCTCTTTTTTTCATCATAGTTTTCGGAAAGTGAAAGTTCCTTTGTAATCTATTCTCTTGGAATCATTTTCTAAGTGGAAATAGGATGTATCCTTGACAAAGAAAGAATATTTCTTCTTGAATTCCCAACTGTGTTCTGTAGAGGACTGGAACTCTGGAAAAATATTCTTGAAACAAGGATACTTACAGCAGGGTGCTAACTCAGTGTGATTGATGAGATAATGGTTCTCTAATTTACATATACTTAATATTTAGTATGGTGGTGTAATGGTTCTACAGTTGGCACATGCTCAGTGTGCTGTAGTGATGTAATTGTACTAAGGTATAGAAGGGCAGAGAAGACTTGAAATAAGCAGACTCAAGAGAGACTCTAGAGTGTGCTTGAGCCTGATCTCAGACTCCAGACTCCAGAGAGATCCTTGAGAAAGCTAGCCCGGGCATTACAGTATTCCACCCCCTCTAGTGCTTTTACTTACTCAGGGGTCCAGAAGAAAAATACCAGGAACAGAATTTTGAGATAGCACAACACAGAGGAGGGCACTGGGCTTAGAGTCAAGAAGATTTGTGTTGGTATCCTGTCCTAGATGCCTAAATGGGGAATGACCCCGAACAGGTCCCTAAGTTTCTCTGAACCTCAGTTTCCTCAACCATAAGATAAAGGAGTTAGACTCAATGGCTTTAATGGCCTCTTTTAGTTCTAAACCTATGAGCCTAGGACACAGATCTTTTAATTGCCAAACTCAACCCCTTTTTTACTTCAATACTTTCACTACCTTAATGACCTTGGGTAATAAAACAGCCTTCCCAAATCTCAGTTTCCTCAAAAATAAAATACATTTGTGGGCTATATCCTTTCCAGCTTTGAAGATATAATCACATCTCTTCTTTTTTGCCCTTCAAAATGTTTTGTTCAAGACAGGATCATAATCATTAAGGAATTTAACTTTAATCAACCCGAGTAAAGGCAAAAGGGTACCCAAGGATATTTGGGGGACCCTGAATCTTAAGTGTGGAGAAGACACTCTGCTTCTTTTCATAGCCTTGTCACCATAATATCTTGGTCTTCTGACAAGGTGGTAACTCCATCTTTACGTCATTCTAAGGGAAAATAATTAAAAGCTTGAACCACCTTGGTAAAAAATAATTTGCTGGCTTCAGGCAAAGAAGCATATGATAGAACATAAACAAAGCAACTCGCAAGTCCTTTTCTTTTACTCCAGTTTTGATGAAATGAGGAGAGAAACACAAAACACTGGCAAGGGTTTATTTGAATAAAGGAACAGTGGAAAAGCTGAGGAAGGCAATTCTAAGAAATTCAAATATGTCCTTCTCTGAATTTGCATAAGAGGCCAATTCATGCCAATGCAAATGAAATCTGAGCTCATCCTAACTTCCCCACAAGGTCTGGATCCATACTCTTGTCCTTCCCTTCCCTTTGTCAATGGCATAGGAATGGCCACCTCTGATTCTTACCTATGATGAACAGAATCTCCACTGCAATGTCGCTGACCGTGGTGCTCCGTGTTGTGGACAGTTCATCATTGCCAATAAAGCAAACGTTGTAAGGTACAGTCACAGCGACATAGAACGTCGCCAACAGGATCAGCCAGTCCCAGCCAGCTTTAAAAGTGCTAAAATGCAAAAGGATGAATTTGGACTTTTTTGCATCCGAAACTTTGTACTCCGGAAATGCTGGTTTATCTACAAAAACATTCTGTAGACAAAAAACAAAACAAAACAAAACAAAACAAAAAACAAAAACAAAAAAGAGAGAGGAAGGGAACCCCATATTAGCTAATATACTCAGATTGCATTGCATATACTTCTATAAGTGTAGTATTTTATGCCTACAAAGTTGATATGTAGTGAAATGACTTCTTCCTTTCTTCCTTCTCTCTTTCTTTCTTTTCTTTCAGTGGGGAGAATGGAGCATAAATAGTATCCAGCATATTGAAGATACCATTAACACATCTGGAACCACAACTAACAACTTTTGGTAGCCTAAGGAAATAGCAAATGTTGTCTTCTAGGAAAAAGAGAACTAAAACTACCCACTTATTAACCAGAGTGGGATGAGGGAGACTGATATTTAGAATCAGTGAAAGAGAGATTCCCAAATACTAGCCTTGTGAAAGGAGAGATGCCAGAACACTTTCTCTTAGTGGGATAGAGGTTCTCAAATACCCCTAAACCACTGTTGGGGAGAAAGAGGACATGGTTGGATTGGCCAGATAAGGGAATCTACAAGCAACATTAAAATAAATACAAAATTTAAATTATTGTTTTTTATTTTTAAATTTAAATGCTCTAGAATAAAACTCCAACTGACTATCATAATTATGTCACTAACTGCCACAATAGTGTAGATATCTTTAATTAAAGGCAATTTCACTTAGATTTCAAAGGAGAAATCCATGTGTTGCGTTAGCATCATTCAATTAAGAAGCAGAGAAAACTTACTCATGTTGCCTAGAAATATTCACAATTGGAAATCATCACGAACAGCAAATGAATTTTACATTTATGTTCCAGTAAATAGCAATTCCAGGAAGAATCAAGCTCTCATTTAAAGCAAAAAACCAAAAACACCCTAACAACCAATAATGTAGAGGGTTTTGTTTTATAAGGAAGCGTTGGAAGCATTCATTATTTCAATAGTCAACTTGCAATGAAATCCTTCATTCTGACTTTACTAATGATGACAATGGTCCATGAACAACTTAATAAACTGCCTCTCGTTAGAAACATGATGTAACCATAGGCTCCTGTTCTGGATTTATAAGGGTTTTTTTTGAACACCTGTTCCATGGTGTTATCCTCTGAGAGCAGGAATTTGGGCTAGAGCCAATTCAAACATTTGGGGGAATCCCAATCCAGGACAGTTGATAACAAATTTTCTCCTAGTATATCCAACATTCAGCTCAGTTCCTTGACAGAGAAAGAACTTAATAAGATCAGAGGTAAGGATCTCAAGAGCTTTATAGTCTGATTTCCCCTCCCACATTTCATTTTACAGAATAGAAAAATGAGGACATTGGAGGACTTTTCTAAGGTCATAGCTAAGATTTGTGGAAATTCGGCAACAAATAGTTGATTAGTAATGAAATCCCAAATGATGTCATTCACTCTCTTCCCCTGTCAGGAAGAATCCCAAATCCCCTTCATATAGAATAATGTGAAATCAGAGTCTATTGTTAAATCATCCATCCTGTCTCCAATCTAGTTAGTATCTTTAAAGACATTTGGAGATTATCTAGATGGGAATTTAGCTTTCCCAGACTGTCTTTATGACCATGAGTTAGAGAGTCATAATGTAAACTCTCAACGATAATTGCATAGAAAAAGGAAGTTAGCTTTCCCATACTATCTTGATTGGCATATTTTTAAATAAGTCTGGGATCTGGTCAGTCAAATGCATTCCATCTAGCTCTCCAATTCTCTTGAGTTTGAACCTATGTGCCTGAGAAATTCCCTAAGGCTCTATTTCCCCTATAAAGGATCTACTTATGATGAAGATCTTTGCTAAATCCTTTAGGACTAAGCCCAATAATCTCTCTCCTCAGTATCTTTCCTCTAATGGCATCTTTCTCCTTACTCTGGCTACCTCTGGTTAGTCTAATTATATGCTCTCACAACTCTATTTCCTCTCTTCTCCTCTTTCCTTTCCTTTCCCATTCCTTTTCCCCTTCCCTTCCCTTCCCTTCCCTTCCCTTCCCTTCCCTTCCCTTCCCTTCCCTTCCCTTCCCTTCCCTTTCCTTTCCTTTCCCTGAGGCAATTGGGGTTAAGTGACTTGCCTAGGATCACATAGCTAGGAAGTGTTAAATGTCTGAGACCAGATTTGAATTTAGGTCCTCCTGACTTCAGGGCTGGTGCTCTATACACTGTACCACCTAGCTGCCCCAACACCCTAATTTCAATGCACATAATACAAACTTTTATCTGTCCTGCCTGAAGAAATCCTCAGGAACTTGTAGCTGATTGATGACCAAAAATGACCAACTTCTGCCTCAAATGGATTCTTTCTGGTCATACAAAGAATCCTTATGTAAGGGAAGGGTCCAGGAAGAAATTCAAAATTAGGTATTTCAGATGTATTGCTTTACTGTATGTTCAATATCATTTATTTCTCCTCACACACTCAGCAGGTCAACTAAACCTTTCTATTTGTCGCTCCTTGAATGAACATGCCAATTTCCAAATCTGTGCCCTTGGATAGACAGGTTCCTCCTTCCAGGAATACTGGTTTATCCAAACTCCATCATCTCCCATCCAGACCCAGCTCCACTGTTGCACCCTACAAGCGGCCTTTCTCTCCCTCTCCCTCTATTGTGTTGACACAGTGGATAGAATGCCTGCCATAGAATTAGGACACCAGAGTGAAATCCTACCTCATTGAAATTATTAGCTGGATGATCATAGGCAAGTTACACAACCTCTCTCAACCTCAACTTCTTCATCTGTAAAATGGGAAAATAAAAGCACCTAACAGGATTGTTGTTAAAATAACTAGGTAGAATATTTTAAAATTCAAAGTAGCATATAAATGATTATTATTCATTATTATCACCATAATCCCCAACCCTGAATTTTAATTTATATTTATTATGTATTTAAATGTAAATTCTTTAAAACCAAGGGTTGTTCCATTTACTTTTGTGTTCCTGGTGTTTAGAAAAGAGACTGGCACACAATAGAGGCTTAATAAATGTTTTTAAAAATGGAATCAATGTAAAATATAGTAAATGTTGATGGCCCCTTCAATTCTGAATAGAATCATTCATGCTGTCCATAAAAAGTTCAAGTTAATTTTAAAAAAAAACCTAATTTAAACAGCCCTGATTAAAACAAATAGACTGTATTCCAAATGCTACCAGAATTTTGATACAATCCCCAGAAAAAAACAATGACAATTGCCTTCCCATCCTCCAGGATATGTCAAAATGTCATCAAAGACATTTCTGATGCAAAATCAGTCCATTCATGCAGCTTTCAGAGAGGAACCATATGCTTTTGGAAGAAAGCAGAGAAAGAATGGCCGACAGGCTATTTATAACCCTTAACAATATAGAGTTTGTCTAAAGAATAATGCAACAAAGTCATTTGGATTTAGGTTGTCCATTATTTATTGATTATGATAAATATTTATTTAGTGCCTCCAGTGCTGTGGCTATGTGCTCCTCTGCTTTACAAATTATCCAAACACGGAAAATGAATGACAATAACAAGTCAAGGTGACTGAATTCCAATCCTTCATCCATATAATTTACATGAACACAAAACACCAAGGAAGTGGGTTTCTGAATCAGCCAGCTTTCTACTTCAGAAACAAACTGATTTCTTTAATCACTGGGCAGGGAAAGGAAAATATGCAGTGTCCTTTATGGAGAAAATTCCAGCACTGTGCAATAAAAGAATGGATTACTCTGGCCCTCCTTGAAAAGGTAACAGTCTTTCCACTTAGATCACTTCCCTAACTCTTTGAGTGATATGAAATCTTATTAAGTTAGATAGGGATCTGAATTATTCCAAATTTATAGCTGGGGAAACTGAGGCATGGAGAAATCAAGCTTAAGTGTTATTGGAAGAGAATCTCCAATGTAATGATACCATCTTGGAAGTAGCTGGGACTTGAGAGGCTATCTAGTTCAAGTTCCTTATTTTAGAGGGGATGAGTGACTGAATGCATGTACTAATAAATGAATGGAAAGTGTTACCAACTACTGTACGGCAAGCAATTTGCTAATTTTGTTCCATAGATAGAAGTACAAAAGCAACAAATCTGCACCATCCCCCTGCCATGGGTGAGTTAAGAAGTAAGTGAGGAAAACTTCCTGGATATGGAAAATGGGGACCGTTGGGTCCTGCTTTATTGGGTACTTTTTATGTCTTGATGCTTTGTCTAAATCCAGGGGTCCTCAAACTAAGGCCCACGGGCCAGATGCAACAGCTGAGGATGTTTATTCCCCTGACCCAGGGCTATGAAGTTTCTTTATTTAAAGGCCCACAAAACAAAGTTTTTGTTTTTACTATAGTCCGGCCCTCCAACAGTCTGAGGGACAGTGAACTGGCCCCCTATTTAAAAAGTTTGAGGACCCCTGGAACCTTTAAATGTTAATTAAGTATAGAGAAGAAAATGATTATAAAGTCACTGAGGGTAAAGATTGTTTCAGTAGTGTCTTTATATCCCCAGTCCCTGGCAGAGCACAAAAGCACTTACAAATACTTGTTGATTGACTGATCATTCAGGAAATGATTTTTTCATTTCCTCAACATTTCATCAACAACTTATGGGTTGTTTCTTAGGATTTGTATCCTTTTAGTGTCATAAATCCCTGTGGCAATCTGGTGAAGCTTATGGATCCATAAAAATGTTTTTGAATGCACAGAGTAAAATATATATCCCCAAAGAAACCAAATAAATTGAAATTCAGTTGTCATAACTTTAAAAAGAAAACCACAAGTTCACAAAATCCAGACTAAGAATCCCCTGGTTGGTCAATTCTTTTTCTTCCTCTACTTTTTATGACTTTCAGTGATTCAACCTTTCAGAATAATCTCCGTTTTCATCAGATTTAGCTTAGCTGTGTTACTCCAGGCAATTCATTTCAAATTCTTGAGGTCCTTGCTTCCTCTCAGTAGAAGATAACAATCAAAGACATTTTTAGCCCCCAGGAACAGTATATGAATCACACCCTGAAAGCAGCTTTTTAAGTTAAATGTAGCAGGGAAGGCAGATAGAGATGCTAGGACATTAGTCACAGTGGTCAGAAGTATCGTGACAATATGGGAAATGAATGATAGGGATGATGTAGAGAGGAGTTCCTATTGGATATAACCACTGGAAAGAGGAAAAACACTTCATAGTAGCTTCCTACTTTATTTCATTAGTTTTAAGTGACACACTTAGTTGTTTCTATGTTTCTGAATGAACAAAAGTGATTGTCATTTTTTCAATTTCTGTATCCTGAAAAGAATCACTGTACTTCCATCATCTCAGGGAGTTGTTGTAGGATAAGTGTTTTGTAAATTTTAAGTTGCAGTAGAAGTAGAAACTATTGTTGGTTTAGTCATTGCTTGATTAAGCTTCAGTTTTCTCCTCTGTAAAATAGGCTTAATAATCCATATCCTACCAACCTCAGAGAGTCATTGTGAGGGAAGCATTTTGTATTTTGTAAAATCTCATGAAATGTTGGTTGGCAGTGTCTCTGTGGCAAGACTAGTTAATTGGGAGTCCTGATTTTTATAAGAAATAAGTTAATGCCTGGTAAGTTCAAATTCAGATTAAATACACTTAAATAATTTACACCAGTATGTGACACTACACTTGGACTTCTGAAGCTTTTTAAATGACTAGCAATTAAACACATTAGCTAAACAGTAGGAGTTGGCGCTTTTTGAATCTAATTTTGAGTAAAGTCTATTTTAAAAAAATCCCAATCTAAAGAGAAAAATGGCATGTTCAATGAACAAATTTTAAGTTGATTTAATAGTTATGTTAAATTGAATTAAAAGTTTTAAATGATATTGCTTTTCACAATTAACTGTTTGGCCAACTATGTGTTCATAAGCTTGTTGTCTGACAGCACAAATTACACATGTTGGTTCCTTTATATCTTTCCCCTTCTTCCATTCTGAATACAAACTTAGCTGTATTAATTATTTTTGCTAAGAGATACACATAATTGTTTCCATGTTCCTGAATGAACAAAAGTGATTATGACATCTTTTCAATTTCTATACCCTGATTGAATGACCCTAGTTACAGCTCTGAAAAGAATCATTGTACTTCCATCATCTTAGGGGGTTGTTGGAGGAGAAGTGATTTATAAATTTTAAATTGCAGTGGAAATAGAAATTATTGTTAGTTTAGTCACTTTGCTTGATTGAATCTCAGTTTTCTTCTCTGTAAAACACTATAGGAAAGTGTCTTTATGATCGAGTACTATAACTCAGCAAAAAGGATAGGGATTGTTTTGTTTTGTATTTGTACAGTACTTGGCACATAGTAAACAATAAATGATTTCCATTATATCCATTCATTCGTTCACTTATATGTCCAATACTCTCTCTCTAGGTTCACATTCATCCACGTGGTAATAGCAGAAAATAGTCATTTGGACATCCATTCCTATAAGAAAAGAGTGTCCTTGGAGTGCATCAAAATGAATAGGGTCTCACTCATTATAATTATGTATTGAATTATGGGGTTATCCCCTAACATTCTGGGGCCCAAAAGATGCCTCTTATTCATGCTTTTCAAAAGGTAAGTTTCTGGAAAGGAGAATCATATCTGTAGCCTTTTTACTACTGATTTCCAGTCACATCTCATGCTTCCACAGCTAAGTACCACTTAGAAAACAGGAATGCAATATGATTTTGGTATCATCGCCTAGAAGTGGGAAAATCCAAGATACATGTGGAGACATGGAAATTTGTTTTTAACACATGCCCCCTATAAACTCTTTCAGTTTTTCAAGATAATTGTCTGATACATTGGCTGGCTCCCAAGATCTCTAGATTTCTTGATCAAAAGGAAGTTGAGGGGGGGGGGCAGAAAGATATCTCAGCTGTTCCTTGTTTCCACATGAATCCAAATATAACTTTATGTTTGAAGTTCCATCACAATACTGACACTTATTTTTCAATTAGTAAACATTTATTAAATATTTCTTATGTTTGCTAGTCAAATTGTTGCAAATCACCTGAATGATTATTGGTCTTTCCAGTATAATGTGAAAATAATTGAGTGTTTAAATCCAATTTCCCCAAATGGAAGACTGCAAATCTGTTATGATCATCTAGCAATCCAAATTCAAGATACTAAAGGTCTTTAAATATTTTGGTTTCCAATTTTTCCATCTAAATAAAGATAATAAGGATTCTCTACTTTTTTGTTTTTAAGAAAAAAAAACAGTTATAAAGTTAAGAAATGTGAAAAGTTGGGAAAAAAAAGGTGAAACAAACGAGTTACAAAGACCCATGGATTGTTTCAGAAGACACATATATTTACTGGGTTTCTTTGGAAGTACACATCAGGTTTCCCTAAATATCATTTAGGTTCAATTTAGCAAAAGTACATTGATTTATAAACTGCACTACAACATATCATTTCAAATCTCGGGTTATAATATGAAATTTTCATCTGTGTTTTCTATAAAATAGAGTTTTTAAAATATTTAACAAAATAACAACTTCAATTGAGTTATGGGCCCTCTGGCAAAATTCATTAAGTAAAATTAGATAAGGGAAAAATGAATGGAATGAAAATGAAATTTTGAAAAATTTCATTCTACATTTGTGGTTTAAACGCCCACAACAATTATTCATGCACAATGTGACTCTTTGTATTATCCTGTACTATAAACCAGAGCCAAAAGAGCATAGCCACAGCTGCCCCACTCTTCAATTGAACTGGGTTGCTATAATATTCTAATCTCCTTACAGCGATAACCAGCCATCAGGAACTGCTTTTCTAGCTATACCATATGACTGCTGACCTTTTCCAGTTCATTCTTTACAAGAAATCAGAAACCCAAAAGTTCAGCAAAGCCAATAACCAACCAGCCCGCACATTTTTTCTTCAAACAAATAAAACATTCCCCTGACAGACTTTGCCTTGTATGCTCAACACCTACATTATTGATTTTCAATTTGTTCTTTTCTCTTCTTTGCAGGTGTCCAGAGATATGATAAAGGACTGCGCGGCTCCGTCTCCGGGCTGTGTCAAAGTGGGACCCAGCTCTGCCTCTTCCTTTGGCTTTGTCTGTAGAAAAACAACACTCATTAAGCACAAAGAATGGGTTAGTTGGAGTTTGCAAACATCATGCCAATTTGATGCATCTACTCCATGTAGGCGTGTTTGTAGCCCTGGCAAAGGACATGCCATCTTCCTGATTATACTTCAATTGGGATTATTTTCCATTTTGTAGGATCATGGATTTAGAGATGTAGGAACCACTGAATACAGCTCATTTTAGGGTTGAGAAAACTGTGGCACAGAGAAGTTCTCTTTTGCCCAAAGCCACAAGCTAGTCTCTTAGGCAAGATTCCAAATCTCAACTTTTTAATGCCAAGTCCATTTGAATAAAAATGATTAATTGAAAGATATTAGGAGGTTAAACTTCACTGGAACACCAATCCTTATTCACTCAATGGCTATCTTACAACTAGACGATTATCTAAATGAAAATAACACAAAATAACACAAATATAAAAGCTCTAAAAAGCACCTTTTTGTATTTTGTTTGTTTGTTTTGGTTTGTATGTATGTCCTAACCCAGTTTCAAAGAGGAATAATTTGTGTTTCTCTGTTCCCCAATTCCATCCCATTAAGTTAACAAGTAGTTTTGTAATTTGGATTTAAAAGATGATTCTTCATAGATGAGTGGTCTTTAGGTCATTATAGAATAATGTACATCACTGTCCTTGACCAAAAACCTTCTATTGGAAGTCATCATCCTTAAGGATGATGCATTTGAAACCAAAAGACTTGGGTTTAAAATGCTCCTTGACCTGTGTAACTCTTGGAAAATTCTTCACCTCTCTAGCACCAGTTTGTTTATCTGCAAACTCAATGAGTAGATTGTCTCTGAAGTTCCCTTTCACCGTAATCTATGATTCAATTATCTTCCTAGGAGCCCTCTAAATAATGATTCACCTATCTAGATATGAATGCATATATGCCTCTCAAAATAACATAAGTGACTTTAAAAAGTTATTTCCTTTGTCTAAAGCAATGAAAATCATAATGATGATGATGGTGTGTGTACATATAAATAATTTGTTTATGTAATACCTACTATGTGCGAGATGTTGTGCTAAGCAATTTTCAAATATTATTTCATTTTGATTATCACAACAATTCTGTCATTCTATTATTATTTCTTTTTTTTATAGTTGAGGAAACAGAAAACAAGGCCATGGCCACGTAGTTATTAAGTGCCTGAAGCTGGATTTGAACTGAGATCAACTCCAGGTGCTTTGAGATTTATAACTCAAATTATAAACTAGTTTAATACACAATAATTTTGTTATTATAAAGCACAAAATATTACATATTAAACTATTATAAAAATAAACATATAGTTCAATTGTAACATTGTTATACTATTATTTTATATTGTAATAGTAATTCAGAATTATTAAAACCCAATAACTACCACAAACTGCTTCACCTTTACAGATTACATGAAATCTTAAGTAAATGTATTTCTCATAGCTGTCTGACAATGCAAGCACCATAAATATTATCCTGACCTTACAAGTGTTGAAGTTACTCTGTGTACCATATATTATCCTAGACTTGAATTTAAAATAGCAGCATAGAAACCACAAAATGGATCACTTTCAAAAGTTCATTTTTACTTTGTTGTTAGTGGGAAGAAGAAAAATGGAGACCCTTTAGAGCAACTTCTCTGTACTGCAAAACATGAAGATGTCTTCAACTGTCCATCTGTCTAGACCCACATAGTACTACTGTATTTTTCATTTACACATGTGATCTTTTGCTAGCAGTAAATTATTTCAAGTAAATGTATATATTGAGAGGAAATCTATTGGAGGAGGAAGGAGCAGTGTATGCAGCAATGTGATGAAAAGGTTGGCAAACTATGCCTTCCAAATCTGTTTCAGGATTGGAAAATGCAGGCCCTGAAAATCATAATTATTAGTTTATTCAGGTGAGATTAAGGCCTGGAGATTACTTCATATTTCATGACTGAAATGCCAACCCCATAATATCTAGCGGAGATTAGAATTTCCAGAGAAGGCTAGATAGTTACTTCAGTTATTTTCATGGCCATAGAGCAATCTAATCCAGATCTGAAGTTTGCTTAGTAAATAGACATAGAAAATTCAGAGCACATCTCAACCCAAGGATTGATCTCCAGATCACCAATCGAGATCACCTATAATTATTATAAGAAAAAAAATCAAGCATTTATTGACCTACTTAAGTTATCTGATCCCCATAACAACCCTGAGGTCTGTGCTATTACCCTATTTTACACATGAAGAAATTGAAATGAAAAGTGAATTGCTCAAAATCATAAAGCAAATAAGTTCCTTAGGCAGGAATTGAACATGATTCTCTCTGATTCCATGTCATGCATTCTATCCACTATGCCACCCAGTCACTCGATACAGAACATCTTAGTTCCCAGAAGCACAAAAAAGGTTGACCTAGAATAGTCCTATTGGGCCACCTAATTCAAGTTCTGATTTTATATATAAAGTAATAGGGATTAATGGCATAAGAATCATTGCTCCTATTTCATCAATGACAGACTCTGAGTACCTGCTAATAAAAAAGTAACTTGGACATCATCATTTGTGGCATTAGTTATTGATATTCAATATATAGTTGATTCTGCCATTCTATATTCTTATCTGAGATTTCTAGTATTCCTGGTATATAATAGGTCGTACCTTTGCCTTATCTTAATAAAGAATTTTATTACTAGCTGATTATCAAATATAGATGATTTCAGGAATCAGGGAAAGAAGGTATGTCACTGCTCATGCATTGCCCTTTTCACACACACAAAGGCATGAACATATGCTAAGTTTTATATTCGTCTTGACAGGAAGTAAGCTCCTTGAGGACAGATACTGTCCCTTTTTGTATCTATATCTCCATTGCCTAGCATAGAATGTAGTATTGATTCTCTAGAAATACATGTTGATTGATTAGCCACTTAAAGCTTCCTTTCATGTAGAAATACTTGATTAAATGCTTTTGGTCATAGACTCATAAGCTGGAAGGGACATCACAACTACTCTAGGGATAACCACCTCTGAGCACAAGTGAGCAAACGGAGGCTTGGAGCATTTAAGTCAGTTGCTCAAAGTCACAAATCTAATAATGGCAGTCAGGATTCCAACCTAGGACTCCTGATTTTAAGCCTCTTTAACATGCTCTCACTTGTCAACCTTTCTTCTATTTCTTCTTTCATCTAGATTTTTCATTCCAATCATATATTCATGCCTGGTTATGATGCCCAAGTTGATAGGCTAGTTTATTTCATCATTTATACACTAAGAGAGCAGTTTCTATGGCCAGAGGCAAAAAAGTAAATACTTAGAATAGAAATCCTTGGCTGGAGTGCTGTATTTCAATAGCATTTCAGTGACCAGCAGAATCAGATTGTACTTCTCGGGTGCTGCTATGCCATCTAATCTCCATTCTAGCCATCACCTCAGCATCTTTCTTATTGGAGCATTGGATTCTGCCTTTGGAACCATGCTGGGCTTCAATAGGCCATTTCTTTCCCAGAAATAGAACTACTTTGTGCTTCTAGGTCATTTCCATTTCATGTTGCTGCTCTGGAATTCCCTTTTCTCTCTCCTTTCCCACTCCCTTTTCAGTTCTTCTTTATGTGTTCTCTTCCTGATTAAGATATAAACTCCATGATTGCAGAAACTATCTTGCTTGCTTAGATTTTTGAACCCCTAATGCTTAATAAAATGGTACACAATAAACTTTTACATAGTAACATCTCTCTCTCCTCCTCCTTCCCTCCTCTCTCCATCTGTCTATCTGTCTCACTCACCCATCTATCCCCAGAAAAACTCATCTTTTTAAGTGTTTCTTTAGTGATATTTAATCTCGTTTCAAAAGAAAACAGATTTTTCTCATTATGCAGATGATTTAGGTACCTGTTTTCAAAGATTCTACTAAGCCCAAAGCTCTTAGTCTTGATGTTGTATGTCATGAAACCCTCTGGCAGTCTAGTGTAATCTAGTAACCTGTTTTTAGAATAATATTTTAATTATAAAATATACAGGATTACAAAAAATCAATTATATAAAGTAATAATGTAATTTCCCCACCTAAATTAATAGACCCCCCCCAGAATTCATCTGTGGACTACTTGAGGGACCCTTCAATCCCAAATTGAAGAATCCTTTGTTTTTCATTCTCTTGATCACAAACCTAGGATTGGTCCTGATTGACCTATCACTATAAGAAGATTAAGCCACCAAAGTTAGAATACTTTTATACAGTCATAAAAAGAGAAAAGAGTCGAGTGGGGAGTAGAATTTGTGCTTCTCTTGCCAAGCTCTTTCCTACCCACCCCAGGAAAATGGGAATTCATTGTAGAAGCTGGAATCCTAAGATAAAACACAAGAAGGAAGAAAAACATTTAAGTAGGCTCTCCTACATACTCCTTGGATTGAAAAAACAATCAATTGTCAGGGAGAATTTTATTAACAACAATAATGATTATAATAACATTATCAATAAAGTAATTAATGGCTAACTAATAAATTAAGGTTAGCTTTCATGTAGCACTTTAATTCTAACAACAACCCTGGGAGGTAAGGCAATTATTATCTTTATTTTACAGATGAAGAAATTGAGACAATAATTAAGTGACTTTATCAAGTTCACATAATTAAGAAGTATCTAAAGGTAAACTTGAACTCAAATTCTTTCTGACTTCAGGTTCAAAACTCTCATCCATCAACATCTAGCTACCTCCTTAATTTTGATACCAAAATAAAGTTTCTCTGTCAATTTTAAAGGCTTGCTTTCTAAGAAAACCCTATAAATAAAAAAGGATTTGGATAAGTGTGTCTTGGAATAAGAAAGAAAGGCATTTATATATTAACTTAAGATTTATTTTTAATTTCTCAAAAGAATTAACCACTTGGGTGTTTGTTAAATATACTATGATTGCATTTTTTTAACATCAAAAGAAAAGAAATATATAATTATAGATCTGAATGGGTTCAAGAAGAGTCCTAAACTTTGGAACTCTGGGAAAATCTCAGGGATAGGTCTCAGTATAAGATGGCATCTAATTGCCACATGGTGGCAGCATACTTTTAGTGAAGGGTCATAACAGACAAATTTTTAAAAATTGACTTTGTGTAAAATATTACATTTAATTCAACAAGGACTTACCAAGTGTCCTTTACATATTGGACACTATTTCTGTTGTCAAAATAAAAATGGAAGAGTTCCTGCCTTCAGGAAGCTTGCATTCTCATCATGAACTGCCAGCTATTTAACTATTTAAGGAAAAGTCAGAAAACAATAAGAAAAGTCATTTTTATGGATGTTTTAGAATTGGAAGGGTATAAACTGTTTTTCTGAATACTTTGATCATTGGAAGGAAGGAAGGAACCCATTCCCTGAGTATATGGAACAGTATCCTTTAGGAAATGAAATACTAGGAGTCATTTCTTTTCAATGACAAAAACCTGGTGATGGTAGAATTTCTTCTGAATGAATTCTAAGAGTACATGGATCAGGGGTGTCAGTCTCCAGAAAAGACTCAAGAAAAAGCAGACCTCCTACGCTTCTGGATTCAAACTGAAAAAGTCTCAGTATGAAAACTGATGTAGCAAAAGGGTCACATAGGGTCTGGGGAAGAAGAGAAGATCAAGAGCTTAAGAGGTCTTGCAGGACATCATCCTAATAGAGTTGTAGTTTCAGTACCAATAACATCCCATTCTTTTTTCCCCAAGTCTTGTCACTGATATTTCTACTCAAAATACACTTAGCAATCTTCCATCATTTTTATTTTTTATTTTATATTTTATTTAACATTTTTCCCTAATTATATTCAAAACATTTTTTTCATTTATTTTTAAGATTTTTGAATTCTAGGTTCTCTCCTTATCCCCACCCACAATTAACAAACCACATGTGAAGTTATGTAAAATATTTCCATAAAAGTCAAGGTGTGAAAGAAAACATAGATCTCCCACCCTAATGAAAATAAAATCCTCAAGAAAAAATAAATTAAAAATAAAGAAAGAAAGAGAGAATGCTTTGAGCTGTATTCAGACTCAATCAGTTCCTTCTCTGGGTATGGATAGGATTTTTCATCATAAGTCTTTTAGAATAGTTGTGGATGACAATCGTCCATCTTTAATAAAGGCTCACAAAGTTAGTTTGAATAGTTAGCACAGCATATGATATAAATAGTATTGGATTTGATACCAGAGAATTTGTGTTCAAATCTCAGCACAGTCACTAATGACCTGTTCCATCATGGATAAGTCATTTCATTTTTCTGGCTCTCATTTTCCATATCAGTCAGTTGAGTGGTTTGGGCCTAGATGAGCTCCTTAGAAAGTCCTTTTCAGTTCCAGATACATGACAGTATTATGGCAAATCTATGTAATGGTTTTTAGTTTGTAAGCAAACTTGAGACTTTATGGAGTTTAAGTTTTGCTGACTATACCTATTGTATTCCCACAATGTAAGTTGGATGATTTGAATGGGTTTATGAAAGGAATAAAGTGCTCTCAAATGTCAATAATTTTTATTTTTGCTGAGTGTCAAGTAAATAAATCAGAAACATAAAATTAAATGTTCTGAGCAATTCCCTTTAGTTTAAAGCAAGTATTTAGTAAAATATGTTTAGAAGGCAGTATTTTGGAGGGGGTGTGTTAAAGCCAGTCTTTCATAATGACAATTGAAGGTGATTAAGAAGGTAGAGTAGGGAATTTGGGAAAGACAAGATTTTCTGAAAACATCCCCCTTTGAAATCTATTATGTCTATTAGAGTGTAGGACTTGGAATCCAAAAGATTTCATTTTAAATCCTATTTCAGATTCTTATAATGAGAAAGCCATTTATAGTTTCAACCTAAGTTTTCTCATAGATTAGAAAGGAAGAGGAAAAAAAAGAAGGAATCAATGAATGGAGGGAAAGAGAAGCAGATGAAGAAAGGAAGGGAAAAGTGGAGGAAGGAAGAGAATAAAGGAGCAATAGAGGAAAGGAGGAAAGAGGAAGGAGAAAAGTAAAAAGAAAAGTATTAAGCATCTACGAAGGACTAAATTTTATGTTAATTGTTTCACAAATATTAATTCATCTGATCTTCATAATACCTCAGAAATGCAGGTGCTATTACTTGCCTTATTTTTCATTTGAGGAAACTAGGCTGTTAGTGTGAAGATGACCTATATACATTGCCTCATGAACTGTGAGCATCATGGGTTAATCATAATAACCTCCATGAGTCTCAATTGCCCCATCTATCTGAAGGGAGAGAGAAAGATTAACTACAACCTACTATACAAGATCATTGAGTACCTTAACGTAGATAACATTTGAAATGATTTATAAATTTTAAGGTACCATACAGTGACAGGTATTAATATTTTCACACCCATCATTGTAGTCAGCATTGTTGATTCTTTGGTCAACTTTTAGATCTTTCACAAGTAATGGAGGCTTTGGTCTCTAGAAGAAAACCTGTTCAAAGAAAGCAGTGTCTTAAATAGCAGTTCTGTAAAAATGTCTACTGACTGACTATAATTTATTTTATTGGCTTATCTTTAAACTGTTTTAGGGGTTGGTGATCTTTTTTCCTCTTTGTATCAATACTATATTAACATCAATATTTGGTGTATCAATTTTCTCATTTTTCAACTTGTCCAGAAATTTCAACAATGTTATTCCTATAGTCCATTGGCCACAAAGAAATTCATTCATATCATTGTTACCTCATATGTAGAGTAATTAATCAAAAAACATGCTGCACCCTAATGTGTATCACGGACTGTGCTAGATTCTGGGGATACACAAAAAGAAGCAAAACAATCCCTGCCCTCAAGGAACTTATATTATAAGTAAATATGTAGCTATATGTGAAATAGATAAAAGGTGGTTTGGGAAAAAGATGTCAACATCTAAGAGCTCAGTGGACTCAGGGATGTTGATTTGAAATCTGGAAATCTGGTTTCAGACTCTAGATATATAATCCAGAGCAAGTCACTATTACTTTCTTTGCCTCAGTTTCCTCAACAATAAAATGGTATGTAAATCTTAATGATGATGAATGCTAGCTTTTACTCATTTAGGTATAATGACAAAAGCCTTCCTTTAGAAGGTAACTTTTGGACAGAGTTTTGATGGAAAAATCATGTGGTAAAATTTTGGAGTTCTGGACTTGGAGCTAGGAATACCTGAGTCCCTATGTCCATGCTTATATTTATGGTAAAATCCTGGGCAAATCATTCATCCCCTCTGTGTCTCAGGCAACTCATTCTCTAGGACTTCTCTACTGAGTCATAGACAGGTTCCAATTGATAGATAAAGGAGGCTTCAATATCAAGAGTTTGTCACACTCAAAAATCACAGATCCTTTGTGTAGTCATGTACCAACTGAATCACTAATTGACTCTGGTTTTTAGTAGTTTTAAAAAGAGGACTTAATGGAAACAGCAGGCTCTGGGGACAAATCCTCAAAAGACTTCAGTGGTAGTGATGATGAATCACAGAATGGCAGAGCTGGAAGAGACATCAGAGAACATGGAGCACAACCCCCTCATTTTACAGTGAAGGAAATCTAAGACCAGAGAAGAGTAAATAACTAACATTTAATCTCTGTGTGACCCTTAAAGCACTTAACCCTGTTTATCTCAGTTTCCTCATCTATAAAATGAGAAGAAGGAAATGGCAATTCCTGCTAGTATTTTCCCCCCAAAATTAACTAAAGATTCATAGTCAGATAGGATTGAAAAATGACAAAACAACAACAAAAGATTAGTAGTTTCAGTGGGCTATAGGTTAAATATGTGTGGTAACAATGGTAATATAGTAAGGATAATTTAATTTTTTTGGCACTGCACACAGTAATAGCTAATTAGTTTGAGCATGAAATAATAGAATAGATTAGAACCAAACATATGGAAATTTAGTGTTTGATAAATCACAAAACCAAGTACTATCATGGGGAAAAGATAAGAATTGCTGAAAACATTAGAAAAGGATGTCGTGAAAAGCAAAGGGAGAATAATGTTTTAAAATATATAATACAATAAATTCCAAAAATGGATAAGCAATATATTTAAAACCAGGCCATGGAATTTAAAGAATAAAAGTTTGTATCATTCACAGTTTTGTATAACAGAAGTTATTACAAGACACAGATGAAAAGAAATCATAAAAATAAGAGACAATTTTGATTGCATAAAATTAAAGTTTTTGCATAATCAAATTCAACAAGAAAAATGAGTTTGTGTTAAATTCTCTAACAAAAATTTAACATCAAAAATATATAGGGAATTTATTCAAATCTATGATATTAAAAGCCATTTCCTATATCTATCTATCTATCTATCTATCTATCTATCTATCTGTCTGTCTTTTCTCTCTGGTTCTGTCTCTCTAACTCCTTCCTATATAGTAATACTATTAAAATAGGAAAAAAAACCTAGAAACAAAATACATATGCAGTATTTGGGAAATATGGGGACCATGTATAGTATTATGTACTTAAATGTGCACTCTTAAAAACTATAAATTATATTAAAAATCGTTTCTAATCTAATAGATATATTCAGTATGAATTTAAGTAATGCAAATATTTAATGGGATTCATTATTCATTAATCAGGATCTAAATAATACCATGGCATATATGACCATGTGAAGAATCCAAGAGAGATAAAGAGACAAAGAGAAAAAGAGACGGAGACAAAGAAAGATACAGAGAGACTCCTTTGAACTGATCCACAGTGGAGAAAAAAGGACCAACATAAAAATATAATTGTAAGGTATATTAATGTCAACAGTCACATGGCATGCATATATGATCAAAATGAAGAATACAAGAGAGATAAAGAGAAATAGAGAGACAGAAAGACACAAAGAGACTTCTATGAACTGGTGCATAGTGAAGAAAAAAGTACCAAAATAAAAATATGATCATAAGTATAATAATGTCAATGAAATCAATGCTAAAAGTCCCCATATTACCATATTTAAAATTATGCAAGAATAAATATCTCTCTATGTGTGTATGTATTTCTTCTAACAAATTAAGCCCAGTTCTTCTCAGCAATGAATGATTCAAGACAATTCCAATAGACTTTGGATAGAAAATGTCATCCACATCCAGAGACAACTATGGAAAGTGAATATAGATCAAAGCAGCATATTTTGACCTTTTTTTGTTTCTTTCTTTGTTTGCTTGGTTTTCCTTTCTCAAATTTTTTTTTCCTTTTTTGATCTGCTTTTTCTTGTAAGGATAACAAATGTGGAAATATGTTTAAAAGGATTGCATATATTTAACCTAAAAAATATAAAAACCTAAGCCCAAACTGGAAAGTGACTTGTATTATCATCCATAATCATTTTATTAGGCATTTTAAGGCTTTCTTTTCTTTTCTTTTCTTTTTTCTTTTTTTTTTGATTATGGAGTTGGGGCTGAGGATGAGAAACTGTATGTTCATTAAGCACTATCTGCTGTGTCAAAATAAAATATGGTAATTAAAAAAAATGGAAAAGGCCTGTTTGTGATGAACAAAACAACAGAGAAAGTAGCTAACAATTTTAAAATAAAGAAGAAATTTTTCTTTATTTTTCCTTGGCTTTTTGTCCATGTTTTCTTTTACAATATGGCTGATATGGAAATATATTTTACATGATTGTACGTGTATAATCTATATCAAAATGCTTGCTTTATCAAGCAGGGGGAAGATGAGGGTGGAAAAGAATTTGGAACTCAAAAATTATGTTAAAAAAAAACAAATGTCAAAATGGTTTTTACATATAATTGAAAAAAAATAACATTCTTAAAGAAAATCAAGTGGAAGCTGAAATATGACCTAAACTGTAATGCTTCTAGAAACATCTCAAGATATCAGAAAATCCAAAGATTTCCTTCTCAGTGATACAGAAATAATAGTACAGAAGAAACTCTTTTGTGGTTTTCTTTTTTTGGCCCAGACTTGTGATTTCATTTCTGATGAGGATGATGAGCCATTTTTGGAGGGATTTATTTTTGTAACTTTGAATATCTTCCACTCATTTTATGAAATGGTTCAATGGAAAGTACACTAGCTCTGGATTTAGAGGGTCTGAGTTCAAGTATTTACTAACTCTGGTATTTACCAGCCTTTGATATTTACTAATTTCTGATATTTATTAACTGGGTGACCTTGGTCAAGTTTTTCAGTCTTCCTGAGCTTCACTTTCTTAAAGCAAAGATAAAGGGTTTGGACTATCCGGTCTTAGAGATCCCTTCCAGTTACAGATCTATGATTCCTATGAGAAAGGTATTAGCATTTTAGAGATGAGAAAACTAAGAAAAAAGTGATATGCTCAAGATCACAGAACAGATAAGACAAATTATATGTTTATTACAACTGTTTTCATATTTTATAATTTTAAGAGATAATTTCCTAAAAACCAGCAGATTAAATTTCACAGCCTTCAAAAGAAAGCCCAGTTTCACATGACAGATCACACTATGGTACGGACTTAATGAACTCAGTCTCATTTCATTTCCATTTTTATACTTAGGCGTATACAGATACATGGCCCCTATATAGATAGTTTAATCACATCAAATAATGCATGAATCAAACAAAATGATGTGTTTCCCTCAGTTTTGTCCTTTTAAAGAGTGTAACCACTCAATCATCTCTAATCCTTGCTATTAGCTTCTATTTATAAGGCTGACATCATTTGTCTGGCTGTGGATATTGTAGACTCCAGTCTCTTCTTTAGGATAATCAAGGTCAGGGGCCCAATGCCTTCTGGGAGGTTACTGGGATAGATGATTGACATCTATTACCCCATTCTGACTATGCAGTCTACGCTCCAATGGCATGACTCCCTGCTGCTCCTCAAACAAGACAGGCCAAAATGACCCTAGTCACCTTCCCCATGTCTGGAATTTTCTCTCTCCTCATAACTTTTTCCTGGATTATTTGAATCTTTTCTGGTCCCAGATAAAACCCCACCTTCTATAGAAAGAATTCCTCCATCTTCCTTAATTCTACTATGTTCCCTCTTGTCATTCTAATTTATCTCATTCACAGTTTGGTTCTACATACTTGCTTATATGTTGTCTCCCAAGGATTGTCTTTTGCTTTTCAACCTATCCTCAACACTTACTACAGTGCTTAGTAGATACATAGTTGAAACTTCAATTTTTACTGACTAAATGATTTAGATTGATTTGAGTGAACAAGAATGGATAAAATTCTATTTAGCATTATTTGAAGTAGTATGGAAAACAAAGTAGAATTATCAACCTTTCTCTGTGGAGCTTGCAATCTGATAGAGCCAATCTGGTATAAAAGCATGGTAGAAAAATATGAAACTATCTATGATTCAGTGGCAGAATAAATAGAACAAATAGCAGCAACTCAGAATCAAGAAGAACTTGGTTTGAATTCTATTTAAGACAATTACAATAGCCATATGGCTGATGGAAAGTTACTTCATCTCTTACTGCTGAAATTTCTTCATTTTTTTTTAATAAATAAGGAAAATTAAATATGTATAATTTATCTCTTAGATTGGTTCTTTTGACAGTTAAATGAGATAGTACAATTTGTAAGTTTTGCTAAATTGATAGAACTAAATAAAAGCCAGGTTTATTATTGTTGTTGTTATTATTGTGATGTAGTTTTCATCAAGTTGGACAGAGCTCAGAGACAAATATTTGTAGGATAATTCATCATCCTATAATTATTCTTATATGTTTAATAGTTTGTGGACAGTTGTTTAGGCAAATAATAGACTAAGCAATGTATTCTTATAATTTATATATTACATCTAATATATACTAACATAATAATATGTGTTATATGATTATGCAATCCCAGATTTTAAAATGGATGAAATTTTATAAAGTGGTTGAGCTAGGACAAGAGCTAGGAAGACAAGAGTTCAAATCAGCTTTAGACACTTGCTAAGTAACACAGGGTAAATTATTTAAGCTTGCATCAGTTTCCTCATTTGTCAAATGACAATAATAATAGCAGTGATTTTCTAGCATTGTTGTGAAAAGAAAATGAGATAATATCTGTAAAACATTTGTAAACATTAATATCAGACCAAATGATTGCTTTGCAAATTTGAATATCATCATCATTAATAACAATAGCAACAGTGTGAAGGAGACACATAATAAATCCGTTGACCTAGATTCAAACACCATCTTTACTATAGATAATACTTCACAAGTAATCTAACCTTTCTAAATCTGTTTTTTTTTCATCTGTAAAACGAAGGCATTGGGGTTATATAACCTTAGAGGGCTCTTCCAACTCTAAAATTATGTCTTGGATAGGGAGGCAGAGAAACACATGGTTTATGTTGTCCAGAATATTTTGGGCAGTCTTAAAATCTAATCTCATTATATTTACTCTAAAAATTGAAGAGATAGAACTCCCAAATACATGCTGTAATTATTAATATAACAACAAAATCAAAAGACAACAAATCAAGTAAAGAAGGGGAATATGAGTATTCTTGAAACCAAAGTAACTGACCATGAAGATAGGGCATGGCAATACTATAATCTAGGAATTTTGGGGTTCCCCAAAATTCAATGCAACAAAAATCCAAAATACCATATTTTCATGAATATTTACAGAATATAAACAAAGTTATTGGAATGACAATGAAATACATATTGATAGATTTCATGCGACAAGAATCCTAAAGAATCCCAGTTTTAACTTATTAAGAAATGTATTTAATAATCTCCAGAGCTGTTGGATAAAATGGGAAAAGAATAATATAAATGGTCAGGAGGAGACAACTCATTTTTCAAGGGACATCAGTTCTAACTACCAAAAGTGATAAATGAAGGGAAAAGGTGGACTATAGTAGTTCAAAAAGCAAATAAAGATGAATTTCACCTAAGGATATTGCTCTGCAAAACTGAGACTAATTCTAGAGGAAAGGATATATTTTAAAAAGTCAATGGGGTATAATAATATTTTTTAAAATTTAACTTCTATATTTTTCTTAATATATCAAGTTATTAAATTATACCCAACTGAATTATGATCTGTTCTTTCTAGTTTTTGATGTATTTTATTAAAAAAAGAAAATTAAAAAAAGAAAATGAAACAGAACAAAAGAGAACATTGTCATGTGCCCAACATATCATCAGACTAAAAATTTCTTTAGGTAAAACTCTCATTATACTGACTTTGAGATGCCAGTGCAATAGAAAAAAGAGAAAAGGTAAATAAATCCAAAAAAAAAAATAAAAGAGAAATATAAAGACTTAATGATTCCCTACCACAAGATGGGCATAAGGATATTGGCAAGGAATAAGGATGGGTGAGGGGAAGGAAAGAAGGATTCAATAAGGTAAGAGATTAGTTCAAGAAAAAAAAAAGATTAGTTGCATTTGCTGAGTGCTTATAATACAAAAATCTGGGGCACGATATGTAATAATGAGGACTCACAGGGGTGAGAAAGATGTACCTGAATAGGATAGCTTCTTGAATTATATAATTTTAGACACAGGAAGCTTAATAATATTTGATTTAATTTAATATTTAAATAAATAATAATTTAATTAAAAATTTAATATTAAAATCTTATAAAAGGGAAGAAACTCCCTTTAAAATTATAGAGCTAAATGTTATTAGTAAACTTAACCACAAAAGGGAAGAGAGTTGCAGAATGGATTAAGAAAAAAAAAACTGACAATTTTCTTCATAAAAAAAACCACACTTAAAACAAAAATATACAAGGCTAGTTCTATGTCCAGATCTATATTTAGATATAACACTAATTGAAAATATCAAAATGTGGTTATTTTTATTTCATAGAAGGCAATCAATATTTAAAGATATCAGAAGGAATATAAATTATGAAACAATATAAATAATATAGATGAACTCACTGCTATAACATCAAAATATAAGAAGAGTTATCTGAATTTCAAAGGGACTTATTTATTCATATAATAATTTTAGGTGACTTAAATATGCCTCTTTCAGACTTAGACACATCAACAGAAAGATAAACAAGAACTACATAAGTAATTTGAATGGAATGTTGAAAAATCTGGATTGTAGATCTTAGTTATGAAATAATCCTAATGTAATTATTCAATGAGACCAAGATAAATGCTTATTTTTTAATATTTCATTAGACTTCTAAAAACATGAGTTATTCTAGTACATAATGAACTCGAAAAATTTGAAAAGGCAGAATAGAAAGCAGATATTTTATAATTATCAAAAATTATATTTAATAGGGAAAACAGCAAAAGAAATTTGAAGGCAAACTAATTTTACATTAAAAATGAATGGCCAACATGCAAATCATAATAATATTAAATAAATATGCTAAAGAAAATAAAGATATGACTTGTCACTATTTAAAGGATGTGGCTAAAGCAGTTCTTATTTAAGAAATATATCTCCAAACACATACTTTAAGAGATATTTAAAATTTAATCATATGCACATGCAACTTGAAAACCTCACAAAAAATAATAATTGCAGAAGTAGAAAATTTAAAAATCAAAAAAGAGAACAAAAAGTGAAAAGAAAAAAGTTATTGTCTATAAGAACAAAAAATGACCTTTAAAATGAATAAAAGAAAATAAAGTCAGAAAATTATAGTTCAATTTGTACTTAGAATTCATCAATCCTCTCTCTAGATATAGATAACATTTTTTTTTTATCATGAATCTTTTGGAATTGTATTGGATTTTTGTACTAAGCAAAGAAGCCAAATCTTTCATAGCTGATCATCATTACTATACTGTTATTACTGCGTATAGCGATTTCTTAGTTCTTCTCACTTCACTTTACATCAATTCATATGTCTCTTCCTATGTTTTTTTTCTCCTGAAACCAGCTCCTTATCATTTCTTTTGGTGAAATAATACTCCATAAATCATATTCCACAATTCATTCTGCCCTTCAACAAATGATGAGCATGCTATTGATTTCAAATTCTTTGTTTCCACAAGGGCTATTATATTTCTGTACATATGCTTCCTTCCCTCTCTTCATTCCTTCTCTCCCTCCCTCCCTTTCTCCCTCCCTCCCTCCTTACTTCCTCCCTCGCTCCCTTCCTCCCTCCTTCCCTGCTTCCTCCCTCCCTCCCTTCCTCCCTCCCTCCCTCCCTGCTTCCTCCCTACCTCTCTTCCTTCCTCCCTTCTACTCCTTACTACTACTAGAATGAATGGGTCACAGGATATGCAGTTTTATACCTTCTAGGCACAGTGATTAGACTAGTTTACTACTCCAACAGCAATTCATTACTGAACCTATTGCTTTTCCTTATCCCTTTCAGTATTTGTCATTTCTAGTAGGTGTGAAGTGCTACTTCACAATTGCTTTAATTTGCCATTTTCGTTTTCTAATTAATAGTGCATTCTAATCAACAGAACATTTTTCCAATGACTATAGATAGCTTTGATTTCTTCTAAAAATTATCTGATATTCTTCAATCATTTTTTCAATTGGGGAATGGTTCTTATTTTTATAAATGCAATTCAGTTCTACATTCAATATATATTTGAGAGATGAAGCCTGTATCAGAGAAAATCTCTATAAAAATTTTTATCACTTCATTGTCTATGGCATAATGTACTTTCCCTGATTGTCACTTTTAATTTAATTTTATTGCTTTTTCTGAGTTCATGATTGCTACCTCTGCATTTTTTTTTTATACTTCAGCTGAAGCATATTATATTCTGCTCTAGTCCATTATTTCAAGTCTCTGTGTGAACCACCTATAAGATTGGTTAAGGTGACAAAAAAGAAAAGTGATAAATGTTGGAAGAGACATGGGAAAACTGGAATGCTTATATAATATTTGAAGGGTTGTGAACTGATCCAACGATTCCGGAGAACAATTTGGAACTATGTCCAAAGGGCTATAAAACTCAGCATATTCTTGGACCCAGAAATACTGCTTCTAGATTTATAACCCAAAGATATTTTTAAAAGGAAAATAAAATCTGTCTTTTTACAAAAAAAATTATAACAACTCTTTGTTGTAGCTAAGAAATGGAAATTGAGAGGATGCCCATCAATTGGCGAATGGTGCTTACTCTTTTGGTGGTTCTGATCCACATCTCCATCATTCAATCTTGCCCTTTGGTTTTAACATCTTGGAGAAATCTAGGTTGAACCCAAATCACTCTGGTTTATTTTTTGAATGCAATTCAGCCCATTATCTATTTTTCCTAAAAATGTTTCCTTCCCAGAGTCTTATTTATTAGCTCTTCAATCATACAAGATGGTCAATCATTCTACAAATATTTACTAAATATTCTAGTGCCAAGCATTAGAGAAATTAACAAAAGCAAAAACAGAGTGCCTGTGCCACTTTATATCTATCAGATTGGCAAAGATGACAGAAAGAAAATGATAAATGTTGGATAAGATGGGGAAAATTAGAATACGAGTGTATTTTTGTAAAGTTGTAGATTTATCCAATCATTCTGGAGAGCAATTAGGAATTATGCCTCCAAAGAGCTATAAAACCTTGTATACCTTGTGACCATAAGAAAGGAGAAAGGATCCCCACATACAAAAATAAAAGAGTTCTTTATGTGATGGCAAAAAAATTGGAAATTGAGGGGATGCTCATCAACTGGAGAATAGCTGAACAAGTTGTGCTATAAAAGTGATGAGCAGGCAGATTTCAGAAAAACCTGGAAAGACTTACATGAACTGATGCTGAATGAAGTGAGCCGGACCAGGAGAACATTGTATACAGTAAGAGCAATATTGTGTGAAGATCATCTATGTTAAACAGCTCTCCTCAATAATACAATGATCTACAAGAATTTCAAGGGTCTCATGATGGGAAATGATGACCACATTCAGAAAAAGAAATGGAGTCTGAATGCAGATGAAAATGCAGATGAAAACATAATAATTTCACTTAAAATTTTTTTTCTCATATTTTATCTTTTGTTCTTTCACAACAAGACTAATGTGGAAATATATTTAACATTATGGTAATGGTATGACCGATATCAGATTTATTGCAGTCTTGGGAAAAGAAGAGGGAAGGAAAGAAGAGAGAGAAGGAAGAAGGAGAAGGGAAATTATGGAGCTCAAAATCTTACAAAGATGAATGCTGAAAACTATCTCTATATGTAATTAGAAAAAATACTATTAAATAAAAAAACAGCTCCCTGAGAAATGATGAAAATAACTGGATACATACAAGGCAAATACAGAATAAATTGAATGTAGTTTCAGAGGTGGTAAGGTGTGGCGACAGGAAAAGACTTCTACAGAAGTCAGGATTTGAGAGAAGTCTTAAAGGAATGCACAAAACATAGATTAAGGAAGAGAATGTGCTAGATATTTAATCAGATTCTGAAAAGTCATGGATCTGGAAGATAGAGTATATACTATGTGAGGAAGTGGGGCAGCTAAATGGTATAGTGAATAGAGTATCAGGCCTAGAGTCAGGAAAACTCATATTCCTGTGTTCAAATTTGACCTTAGACACTTAGTTGCTATGTGATCCTGGGTAAATCATTTAATCCTATTTGCCTCAGTTTCTTTATCTATAAAATGAGCTGGAAAAAGAAATGCGTAAACCATTCCATCACCTGTACCAAGAAAACTACACATGGAATTTTGAAGAGTCAGATATGACTCAAAATAACTGAACAAGAAAAAAAAAGAGTGAGTAACAACCTGATTAGGTATAGTTGAATCAAAGAATGTACAGAGTAGTCTAAAATAAAAACTGGAAAAACACAGGAAGGAACTAGATTGTAAAAGGCTTTAAATGCTAAAGAGAAGATTTCACATTTGATTTTGGAGCTAATAGGGAGGTACTAGTATTTATTGATTGGAGGGACAAAGTGGCCTGCACTTATCACTTTGGGCTGCCAAATAGATGATGAATTGTAATAGGAAGAGACTCAAATCAGAAAGAACACTTGAAAGGAGATTGCAATAGACTAGGCTACAGGTAGTAAAGGTTCTACAAAGACTATTTGCTTTTTGAATGGAGAGAAGAGGATAAATTAGAGTTGTTAAAGAAGAAGATAGATTGGCTATACAGAGTTAAGTGTTAATGGACAATTGTATATGGCATTGAATTATCAAGCCTAGTGATTGGGATAAGGGCAGTGCCTTTGGCAGTAATAGAAAAGTTGTCAAAAAAGATTGGAGAGGAAGCAAAGAAGATAAGAGTTTTTTTTTTTTTGACATGTCAAGCTTGAGATGTCTACATAGCATAAAAGTGAACATATCCAAAAGGAAATTAGTGATATTAGATACTAGAAAATAGCAGAATTTGAGGTACAGAACATGATGACTAACTTCATATTTTTGAAGGGCTGCTGTGTCTAAGAGAAATTTGATGTGTCCTGCTTGGCCCCAGAAAATAGAATTAGAAATGAGGATTGGAAATTGTTGAGAGATTTCAGCTTGATATAAAAGCAAACTTTTCAACTACTACAGCTTTAAAAAAAATAGAGTGGGCTGTTTCTGAAGAGAGTGGATTCCCAAACTTCCTTTACTGACGATCTTTCAGAAAAGGTTACTTGATTATTTCATGAAATTGGTATAGAAGGGCATTCTGTTCAGTAACAAGTCAGACCAGATAACTCCTGAAATCCCCTCTTTCTAGGAGCTCATCTGGTCCAAACATCCATTTTATAAACACATGATTGAAGGTTCAAAAATATTAGTTAAGTAAATTTCCCAAGTTTTACAAGGTTAGATAATAGCAGAGACAGAATAATAATCTGCTTTAGCATTTTTCAATTTTTACACTCTGCTAGTCTAATTTATATGTTTTTTTCTTGGCTATTAAAACTTCTATATAAATGGTTATTTGCTTCAGAATTAACAATTGATTGCAGATTATTGTTACATTCATTTATGAAAGCAGAGCTCCCATAAGTAAGTCTCCTTAGCAATATTTTTTTCTGGCATTGTTCTAGTTCTAGTCAGCTTATGAGATAGATTTTAAGGTAGAAGTATCTTTAGAAGGGAGCTCATCCTACTTCACACTCCATCCTACTCCCATTTTATAGTTGGGAAGTCAAGAACCAAAGAGGTGATTCAAATCCAAGTGCACCAATTCTAATTCCTTATACTTTTACTGTTATGTCACATCTCTATTACAGCAAAATGGCTGGGAAGATTTGATTTAAAATCTTTCCTCAGATACTGTGTGACTCCAACTAAATCATTTAACATCTGTCTGCTTTAGGTTTAACTATTAAAGGAGGTTAATATAGTATCTATCCCATACGGTTATCATGAGAATCAAAACAGGTAATATTTGAAAAATGTTTCACCTGGCCTCTCGTAGGCACTTTATAATGCATGCTTTCTTCATATTCTACTTTAGGTTTAACTGTGAAAGGAGTTTAATACAGTATGCACCCCATACAGTTATTGTGAGGATCAAAAAAGTAATATTTGAAAAGTGCTTAGTCTAGTGTCTCATCCTTAGTAGGTGCTTTTTAAATGCATGCTTCCTTCATTTTCCATATGATGCTAAAATGCACCTCTTTTATACTAACTTAAAATTCATTTCATGCTGTCTTTTTCTTCTTGCTCTCTATTGGCTCCCTAGCTTTGAGAACAGATTAGTGAGGTTTTAATATATTATATTTGATGGTCACTGACCAAAATAGAAATGTTTTCCAGTCACAATGTTTTTAATCACAGTCTAGCAGAAAAAAATATAAAACCTATGGTATTCATTGTCTACCTCTTGTGGTCATGTCTACACATAATTGATTTAGAAAGCACTTCATAAACCACTAAGGGCTAAATAAGCATGAACTGTAATGGAGAGAAAAGTAGATAGGGCAACAAAAGGCCTTGATACAATTTCCTACTCTAAATACTCACTTTTGACATTTTTCTCTTGTTCAGTGCCAATATGAACACTGAATAGGAATTTTTTGAAAGGGAAAGGAGAGTACCTCTATGATTTTATATTTATAAGGAATATATATATGCATATACACTCTCTCTCCTCTCTCTCTCTCTCTCTCTCTCTCTCTCTCTCTCTGGACCCCTACATCCATAGTAATTTTCAAAATTTATTCAATTTATAGGCTTCCAGAGTTACCTGAGGCACTAGGGTACAGAATAAAAGTTGATGTTCCATGTCTGAGTCATTCTTTAGTGTTAGTGATCTAGGACAAATTCAAAATCATTGCACTAGCATCTTTCTGACTCTGCAGATATTTCTCTTTCCAGTAGATCATAATAGGTAAATTTAGAGCAGTAAAGGGCATAAGCAGCCCACCAGTTCAACCTCTTTGTTTTCACAAGTGAAAATACCTAGCACTTTCACTCTGTGTTGCATTGCTAAATTGTAAAATCATAAAATCTTAGATTAACTGGTATTTTAATGATCATCTTGCCTAAATCCCTCATTTTACAAAGTGAGGTTTTGAAAGACCAAGGAACTTTCTGCAAATCACAGATAATTAATTGCAGGGTCATTTCTCTAGACTAAAAGTGAAACATATACTGATGTGTTTGGTATAATATTTTGTTTTATTTATTTCAATAGTGTTTTTCTGACAATAACATAATAACAGTTTATGGGAAGCAGCTAAATCATTTGAGGGGGTAATTTATACCTTTAAATGCTTTTTCCTTTTTTTATTTTTTTTTAAGTTTTAGACTTTATCTCCCTATTTCACCTAAGCTAAAAGAGGCACTTGATGGGTAGAAAATCCCACTGTTACTTGTTATGGAAATGATACATTTCTCTGACTTGGACTGCCACTCCCTGCCTTAGGCAGTGCAATGCTCCTCTACTCTCAGGGATTCATTATATTAATGGTACACTTACTGAGGGTATGTGATCATTGCTCATCCTATTGCAACTCAGAAGTCTTGAAACCAAGGAATCCATTGAACTTAACTTCCACCCAAGATCAGGGATTATAGATATATGCCACTCTGTTTGACATTTGACAACTGAGGCTGAGAGAGTTTAAATGATTAGCTTTGTTAAGGATTAAGGCCATCTCATCATGTGAAACAGGAGTGAAGGAGGAGAAAATGGGAGAAAACACATGATGTGAGATAAAGAAAAGCAGAGAAGAGAGAGAACCAAGGGTAATAATGGGGGGAGGCAAGAAGATGTGATGGAAGGAGGGTGAGAAATGTTTATTAGTACTAGAACTTAAAGTGTATTAAAAATATTAGTCATTAAAATGATTTGTACGGGTTAAAATTGACTAATTAATGGAGCTATGTACAGCACATGCACAAGTCAATGAACATACTATTGCATTTAGTAAATCCAATGACCCTAGTTACTGGGGAAAAAGCTCATTATTTGACAACAATGTCTGAGAAAATAGGACAGCAGCCTGGCACTAAGTAGTTTAGACTAAAATCTCAGATAATACTCTAAGATATGCTACAAATTATATATAACAGACACAAAAACTCACTTAAGGAACAAATTAGAAGAGCAAAGTGGGGGAGAATTTATAAATAAGTTAAAAAGGAATATGCAATATAAAATAAAAAATAATCATATAAAATTATTTTTTGTACAAACATATAATTTAGTAAAAATTAGAAAACATACATGTACTAAGAAAAAAATCTTTGTGACTAGTTGCCCCCCAAAGAAGTCTCCTTTCTAAAGTAAAGATCCGCTTAAATTTTATGAGGGTAAAAACTACTCCCCAAAAGATAAATATTCAAGGATATGAAAAGGTAATTTTAAAGGAAGAAAGATGACCCATCTTCCGTGTTCTCTAGAATGCAATTCTGACTCTCTGGACTTTAAATACCAAGTACCTACATTAGATACTTTCACCTTTAAAAAAATTCCATATTGTCTTTTCCTATTATAATGTCAGCTTCTCAAGAGCAGGAATCATCTTTCTATTTGTATTTGTATCCCAACACTTAGAATGGTACCAAGCACATAGAAAGTACCTGATGAATGCTTGTTGACAACAATTAAATAAAAAATTCCAAATTATTAACAATTAAAGAAACAGCAATTAAAACAACTTTGACATTATACCTCATAACTATCCTACTGGCCATAATAGTAAAAGATACAAATAACAAATGCTGGAGAGATTGTAGAAAATTAGGCACATTAGTGGAGTTAGCTATGAATTGGATGCCATTTGGCAAAGCAATTTGGAAACATTCCCTAAAAATTACTAAATTAATCCCTTTCACTCAGCTATACTACCACTAAGTCTATAGCCAAGGGAAATTTTTCCCCCTGAGGCAATTGGGGTTAAGTGACTTGCCCAGGAACACACAGCTAGGAACTGTTAAGTGTCTGAGGCCAAATTTGAATCTTCCTGACTTCAGGACTGCACCACCTAGTTGCCCCCTAAGGATTTATTTATTTATTTACAAAAAAGGAAGTAAATGATCTATAGATATAAAGCATATTTAAAGCAGATTTTTTTTTTGGGGGGGGTGATAGCTCAAACTTAGAAATTAAGGAGGTGTCTTTCTATTGGGGAATTGCTAGCTAAACAAAATGTGGTATACAAAACTAATAGAATATTATTGTGCTATAAAAATAATGAAAGGATAATTTCAGGCAAAACTGGGGAGGTTTGTATGAACTGACAGAATAAAATAAACAGAACTAAAAGAACAATTTACATAATTACAATATTAGAAACAATGACAAAAACAACAAAAAATCTTTTAAAGACTTTAGAACTGTTATTAATACATCTATAAGATACAAGACCAAAAAGAAAGAAGATGAATCTTGCCCCTCACTTTCTAACAAAGAAGTTATGAAATTAAAATGGAAAAAAACATATATTTTTTGGATACTATGAATAGTTTTGAGAGATTTTTGGTTTCTTTTTTGAAATTTGCTCAGTTGAAGAGGGATAGTGAAATAAGTGAAGAAAAACAACTTTTAAAAAAGTTCATGAAATTGAACTTCAAACAAATTATAGACTCAGGTAGTCTGTGGTAGAATTATAGGAGCTAAACAAGGCTTTTTGAAGTCTAAATTTTTCACAAGCCAGCTTTTTCCTTATATCATGGACCGAACAACTGTTAGTCTGTTTATAGAAGGAAGGGCATTTGAAAACCAAAACACTTAAAAGCCAGAATCAAAATGCAATTCCTACTAAATTCAGCAAGGATTTGTCTATTTCTTCCCCTCCTTAGTTCATCAGTTCACAGAACCATAGACTGAATAAGTATCTTGGAAACTTTCATATAAAATTATGTGACACCATCCCTAAAGCCCCCCTTTTTAAAAAAATTGGCCCCAGAATTGTTTATCTAGCTTTTCCTAAATTCATCTACAGGGTGGTCAAGTTAAAAAAAGACCTGTTTTCATTTCCTTAGCTGTGTCAAATGGAACAAGGAGCTATTTTTGTCTAAGCATATGTTTAGTAAACACATACTCCATGTTCTCTGCTTTTGTGAGTTCTGATCAAAAATTTAAAACCAGATCCCATATCACTTGATTTTAAGCCAAATAATATACCCACTTGTGCATGAGCTGACAAGATTATTTTGTCAGAAGGACTGATTCTAGGCAAAAGTATATAGGCAACCAGAAGTTTGGGATGCCTTGTAATCATTAATTGATGCATTTGTTTATTCAAATGTTCAGGTTTCTTTTTTCATTTTTTCATTTCTTATTTTTTCATTATCTATTTATTTATTCTCCATTTCTTCATTTGTTCTTTCAATAATTCATTATTAATTTAGCACATTTTTATTCAATTCAAATATTTTAGGGGTATGGAGTGTGCAAAAAACATTATGCTAGGAGCTGAAGATATGAAGGCAAAACCAAAACCAAAATTCATTCCCTACACACATAGAACATACCTTACTGGGGATTATGGTACGTTCATAGATGGTATAAGATAAGTTGGGGAGAAAGAACTAGCAACTAGGGCATACAGGAAGATTTCATGGAAGAAATGGCATGTGGGCTGAGCCTTGAGAGAAGTTAAGAGTTCTAAAAAATTTGGGAAAGGTTTATTTGATTACTATGAACAATGCACAGTGCTAGGTGCTAGCTAGAATACAGTAATAGATGGAACATGGTCTCTGTCCTCACTGAGTTTGAATTTTTTCCAGATTTCCACCCTCAATGTAAAGTTATCTTCCTCTCTTAATCTTCATCTCAGTTGAATCTTGTGAACTCATGATTGAACAAGATCTTCACCTTTGTAGGCTTTTCTGGATTTATTGTACTGTGTGGTGTCCCAAAGCACTTCCTGATGCTTTCTCTCTTGACAAAACTAATGATATTCATGTCTAATTCCTTCAGGTCTCTTTTAGATCACCAACTAATTCTGATTTTAGCTTTTTAATAGCTCTATGAAATAGTAATCACCAAAAACCTTAAAATTACTCTGAGGCTCTGAGTCGATTTTGCCCACAACAAATGACTAGGTCAGATGCTCTGTTGGATTAGTCATCACTTCTTTGCTTCTGCTTCACACTACTTTATAGTTATTTTACACAATTGCTCTCTCAAGGAGACTCTTTTCTCTATTCTCCAATTGTTGTCTTGTAGCATATGACTATCTACTATTTTGCTGAGAAGAATAGGACCACTCATTAGAATCCCATCCCCAACTTTTCTACTCTCCTCTATTAATAGCATAATAATTTCTGTAGACTCCTAAGCTCTTATATTTGGAGTTAATAATAAGACTTACTTAGTTCTTCCTCCTTATCTTAAAAATGAACCCAAATGAGAGTATTTTGTTCAAGGTCATGTGATAAAGAAATCAAAGCTGTCATTTGAATCCACATCCTTTGCTTCCCAATCCATTATTCTTCTTCCTATACCACCTAGGATATTGTGTCATTGTTCTGACTAAAGGTGTCATTTCCTTGATAAGAGAACAAATAATTGGGCACCAGAGAAGACTGTCTCACTGTCTTCAGGAAATTAACACCAATTGCCACCTGCTGGATGTGGGTACTGAGTCCTAAGATATCAGCCCTTATCTTCTAGGAGACTGAGTAGTCTCTCATCTTGCCAAAGAAACTCTTGTCCTTTGGCAGCACTGAGAACAAATATGAAAGAAAGACCACCTCAGGAATCCTAACTATGATTTATTTACAGGGATACAAGTTCTGGGAGAATCAGCACCAAGGACAAGGGAGAGGACAGATTTCTAGGGGGCACCTTCCTATATTCTCAAAGAACCCTATGTGGTCAAGGGCATTTTAAGCTAATGTCCCATATCTAAAATGCCCTCCCTCTTGATGTCTTGGAATTCCTGATTCCCTTAAAAGCTACAGCCAAAGGTAACATTTTAATAGGCTCCCTGAATTTCCAATTTTTAGTGCTTTTATGTAATTTTCATAGTTTTGCGTTATTTTTTGGGGGGAAATTCATAATTTCAAGTCTATGTAATTGTTTTTATCAAATTAATTATATTATAATATCTTTAATTTTCTTTATAATTTTATGTGTTTAAAAACATTATTGTGGGAAGGGACTCATAGACTTTACCAGGTTATGGCAAAGGGATCTGTAACAGAAAAGACTAAGAATCCCACTTTGGATATTATTTATATTTAAATATTCATATTTTATGTAAATACACATACATATATGTGTGTAGATATACACATACATGATATAGGTACATCTTTTCAATCCATATATGTTGTTTCCACAGTCCCCACCCCATGCCCACCTCACAACACCTTGTAGAATACATTGGTTTTGAGAGTAATGACTTTTTCATTTTTGTTTTTGTAACATTGTGCCCAGCACAGAATCTGGCAAATAGCAGGTGCTTTTAAAATGCTGTTGAATTGAAAGAAGTTGAATTTAAGATCCTTTTCAATTCTGAATATATTCAAACTTACATCATGGTAAAAGATTAGAAGGGCAAAAAACTAGATTGTTAGTCATTTCCAAAAGCGCAGAAGAGGGTTAAATAAACTTGGATGAACTGTGATCTTTTTGATGCCAGAATTGATTCTCTTTTTTCTATTGGTCTCAGATTTGGAAATAAATATTTTGCAACAAAATCTTTAAGGTTAGTGAAGCTTTGAATAGTAAATTATTTCATATTAAGCCTATATATACACATGTGTGTATATATGTGTGCATGTGTGTGCATACATATGCACATATATTGTATATATGTACAAATACACACACTCACATAATACACCTATGTGTTCATATATGCATACATATACACACTTGTACACATGTAAATGGGTGTATAATAGACATGTACACACATTGTAAACCATGTACACATGCATATATATATCCCCATGTATATGAGTGTATATGCACATGCATGTATATACACATGCGTGTATATCTATATCTAGGCTGCAATTGTCAATACTGCCCCCTTTGAACTTAAGAAAAAAATGCACATTTCAAGTCTAGATCCCTAGTAAGTTCCCAAAGATTCTTCTGCTATTGATAACTAATCTCCTACATTCCTGTTAATCTCATCTCCCAGTCAGTCTTTCAGTTGTTTTGCTAATGCAGTGATGATACGATTATCATTTTATGAAAATCCAGAAATAACCCCCAAAGATAATTCTCTTGGCTTTGCAGTTTCATCATATTTCACTTGTGAGTCTTCAATAATTTATAGCGTACAGGAAAATATCATGCAAGTGAATCAAAGACCTTTGGGAGTTTGATGAAATCTCAGAGTATCAAAATCCAACCTCCTATTTCACAGTGCAAAAAGAACTAAAGTACAGTGAATATGAACTTTGCCACTAACTTTACTCATCATTTGCCAGTTAGTAACTGTCAGAATGATTGAATTTGAATTCAGAAGAAATGGTTTCCTCAATAGTAAAATGAGAGAGTTGGACTAGATGTTCTTCAAGAGTTCTTCTAGATCAAAGCCAATGATCTTATTACTGGATGATCTCTCGGGTCCCTTTCAAGCCCCAAATCTATGATTCTATGAAAAACTGAAGTGCCATTTACAAGACCGTGTACATAAAAGGTATTAGAGCTCAGATCTGAAACTCTGTCATCTATTTTCTAATGTACTTAAAACTTAGAAGGGAGAGGGAATCTTCAAATTCTTCTTATTCAAAATAATACAACAATTCCATGTCCCTTAATCAATCAATTAATGAACACATTATTAAATTACCTTGAGTTATTTATTTATCAGTAGTCAGTGAACATTTATTAGGTACTTACTAGATCCAGGTATTGTGCTAATGGTTCTTGTTTTCACAGAATTCATAGTCTAATGGGGAAGGGGGGAACCATGCAAATAACCAGGTATTTACATAAGATGTATGAAGTAAACATAAAGCAATCTGAAAGGGGAAGATATTAGCAATGAGGGTTGGGAGTAGACAGCTCTCCTATGGAAGATGGGATTTTACCAGAGTCTTAGGAAACCTAAGTAGGGAGGGGAAAGCCAGAGCAAAGGCACAGAGCTGGGGGATAATGTCTGGGTTATTTTGGAGGGAGCAAACAAACAAACAAAAAACCCAATGAAGTCCACAGAAGTCACCTTGGCCGGTCCCAAAGGATTGTAAAGAGTCAGAGCAGAGATGAAGACAGAGGTTATTTGGAGGGCCAACTGTTTAATTAGAACATTGTGATATAGGCAAACACATAGTCTGTATCCAAACACTTTTACTCTACACTTGATCCAGGAATTAAATGTTTGGTATCTCTTAATTTGTTTTTAAACAGGGAAGATCTGTAGTTTTGCAATCTGATGGTTTAAACACACACACACACAGACACACACACACACACACACACACACACACACACACACATTCTCCCTCTTCTCTCTTTTTCTCTCTTTCCCTCCCTCCTCTTCTGTCCCTCTTTTTCTCTATTTCTCTTTTTCTCTTCCTCTCCCTATGACTCCTCTTCTTCTCTTTTCCCCTCCCTGTCCCTTTTCTCTTCTCTCTCTCTTCTCCCTCTCTCTCCTCTTTCATTCTCTGTCTCTTTCTCTTCCTTTCTCTCTCTCTATCTCTTTCTCTCCTCCCTCTCTCTCCTCTCTCTCTTCCCTTCCCTCCATCCCCCACTTCTTTCTCATCCCCATCTGTTCATGGGCTTGGACTTCCTTCTCAATATGCTAAGAAAGAATCATTGCTGACTCTTTCAAGATTACTGATTTTAAAGAAAACCAATGAAGGAAGGCAAAAGTTCCTTGGAATTCCCTTGGAGTGCTGCATTATCATGGCTCTCCCTCTTTAACTACAGAAAAGATTTAGGTGTTTGAGTCAATTCAAATTAATCTTAATTAAGGCCTTCCACAAGCAGTAGCACCCAGATGGGCTCTGGATAATGTGCAAAATTTAGAACAGATACTGGGTCCCTGTTCTGTTCCGTTGTTTTTCCATTCTGATTCTTGGTGACCCCGTTTTGGGTTTTCCTGGCAGAGATACTAGTTTGCCATGTCCTTCTTTAGCTCATTTTGCAAACAAAGAAAGTGATGCAAATCAGGTTAAGTGACTTGTCTACATTGACATAGATAGTAAGTATCTGAGGTCAGATTTGAACGCAGGAAGATTAGTCTTCCTGATTCTGAATCTGGTGCTCTATCCACTGTACCACTTAACCACCCGACAAGAATAAGGAGGCTGAAATGGTTTTTTAGTTGTGTAAGTTTGTTGACCCTATTTGTGACCCTAGTTTTCTTGGCTAAGACAGTGGACTGGTTTGCCATTTCCTTCTCCAACTCTTTACAGGTGAGAAAACTGAGACAAATGGGGTTAAGTGATTTGTTTAGAATCACACAGCTAGGAAGTGTCTGAGGCTGGATTGAACAGTTCTTCCTGCTTCCAAACCTGGTATTGTATCTACTGTACCACCTACATGCTGCAAGATCTCTACCCTCATGGTATTTAAAATCTAGATTTCAAGTTAAAAGAGAAATTTGAAATCCTTTAGTTAATACCCACCATGGCAGACCAGGGAAAGTGACTCATTCAGGCTCACACAGCTAGGAAGTGTCTAAGGGTACTTTTGAAGTAGGGTCTTTCTACCTCCAGGTCCAGAGCTCTATCCATTGTGTCACTTAGCTGCCCACTTAGATAAGATAAAGAATTAAGCTCTCACTATGTGGTGTTGTGCCACAGTTCTCTTCTAACTGTCCTGACTCAGTTTCCTTAATTGTTCTTCCTCGTTTCCCTAATTGGTTCTGCCTCAGTTTTCCTATATTGTTCTGTCTCAATCTCCTTGAAAAACACCCCCGCTGTGGTTCATGAAGACTGATGTAACTCAGCTATTTGCTCTAAGGTTATAAACTGTCAATGTGTAAACTCAGAAAGGGGGACTCCAGACTGTGTCTGTGGTCAAACATTTTAACTCCCAGTTTACTAGAATTTAGCAACCTGTCAGATGTTGATGGCTCCTGTCTGGAGATTCCTACTCACCAGAGTTTGGACTCCACCCCTTTGCCTTTGTTTAGCTACTATATATAAGTATGTCATTGAGAACTTGCATTGGCTGCTGGATTCTTGGAGATGATAGTCTCATTCAGCTCTGGGACCATTTGGTCCCAGTAAATCTCTCCCTTTTAAATAAAATATTAAAAATGCTCTAATCTCTATCTTGCCTCAGTTTCTCTGGTATTACAGTGCCACTATTCTAAGCACTAAACCAAAGAAATAAAAAAAAAGTCTTAAGAAGTTCACCTGGGGAAGGCAAACTATTCAAAGGAGCTTACTGGGGAAGCCTCTGGTTGGGAACAAGACAGAAAAGAACTTGTGAGATTCATGGGCTGAGCCTGGTTAGAAGTGAACATAGAAGGCTTTGGATCTCCCTTGAGATTTTAGCCTTGCCTGAAGGAGAATGCTGGAGCAAAATGGAAAAGGAGCACTTGGGAACTGGGTCTTGATGTGATTTGGAATCTAGTAAAAACGTTATTTCTTCTTCTAATTAGACTATAAGCTCCTTAAGGGCAGATCAGATTGTCCATTATATTCCTAGCATTAGCTCAGTGCTTCAAACTTCAAACGTTCTCACTTTTAAAAATAGAAATGGACTGAACAAGAGATTTGCCAATGACTTCCTTCCTATAGTGGATGGGGTCTTGACAGGGCCTTGAAGATCTCAGATGTATTCATTCTTTTAGGGAACAGCAGAAGAGCCTCTGACATATTTTTGGCAAAGAGAAAACTCCAACTTCATTTTAAGAAATCAAGCCTAGGAAATAAATAATTTTACTTAATTGATGTCATTCTGACAAGAGGAAATAATATGTTTATAAAAATAAAAATAGCTTTTTTTGTGAGTATCACCATCCTGAACTTGACAAGACAGAGTCCAGTCTGCCATTTGCTGCTAGTTAGGAGTTTGGTTTCCAGCCTTGTCCAGACTACTCTGAAAACTCTCTCTTTTTATTTTATATTTCTGGAGAGTGTGTCTATGCTAGGAAACAAATGGGACCTCTATTGGCCTAGCCTCTTGTCTTCTCTTCTATTTTGCAGAAAGCTGACCTGAAATCTTATAAATCCTTCTTGTTGATATTTTGTGCCTTCTAAAAATAAAGCATCTTGTTATCAGTGATCTTCCTAACCAAAAAATAACTGGAAACTCAGAGGTACTTTCCCCATGTTACAAGGAAAACCTTTAAAATAGGTGAATAAACTGGGGAAAGTATGTAGCTTTTTGTTTCTGAATTATTATTTAGCTCTATTTTCCATTGTCATTATTAACAGCAAGATGGCAGAGTCGAAAGATTGTTGGACATGGAATTGGGAACGTTTGTACTAGAATCCTGACTCAGCTACTAGCAATATGACTCTGGAACAGTCATTTACTTGCTGTCTGCCTCAGTTTCTGCATCTGTAAAATAGGGACAATAACAGCACTTCTTAAAGTTTCCGTGATGATTAAATGAAACAATATTTGTAAGGTGCTTTATAAATAAATGCTAAAATGCTATATAAATGACAACTGCATTCTTATTATATCATATGGCCTAGTTCTCATATTCTAATTGAGGAATATATACACGAAAAGAGGGGTAGGAATTACCTGAGTAGGTGTAAGATAGGAAAATATATTGGAGAGCCAAAGGCTGAGCTAGATTGGAAGTGAAAATGAATGGCATGAGTATTTCCTCCTCCTTCATTTGTGATTCTCCTTTATATTTAACCTTCATTAGAATGTAATCTCTTTGAGGTCAGGGACTATCTTGCTTGCTTGTATTTCTGAAGTGTTTACCACAGTTTCTGGTAGATAATAATTGTTTAATAAATGCTCTATCATTTATCTTTTAAACACTAATTGTGGGGTTCTGTCATAATTTATGTTCTCTGAGACATGATATTTTCCTTACTATTGATTCTTTTCACAATCTCACTTATTTCATATACTGGAATATATCTCGATGTCTTTTAAATTACTTTAATCACTGGTTTTGAAGTTTCTAATAAATATTCAAATCAGTTAAATGCATGCTGCTCACACAGTTATTCCAACAGGGATACTTGAGTTTCATTTCTACCTACATACAAAGATACAAGCTAGATAGTTTCCCAGAGTCCTTTCCGGCAGCATCATTCCCAGACTATTTTTCCTTTCAAGTCTTGAGTCAGAGTTAATGGAAAAACCTTTTTAACAAATTAGAAAGTCAGAGTCTGAAGAGATCTTTCAAATATAACATGAGATGAAGGCACTCCATATATATGAATATATTGGCTACATTTTTACAAGCAGTTAAATAGTTTTTGTCTATAGGCTGTATTTTCAAAGCATTCTAATCAGTTCTTAATCCCCCTCTCTTTAAATCAAAACACACAAACAAAAGGCAAACTTACTTCTCTTCATTTTAAAGGGAAAAAAAATCCCTAGAGTCTCTACTTTCACCAATGTTAAATCAGAAATATATTCTTTAAACCTAATTTTGTTTTATCATTCTTTTTTCTCTAGGGCAATGAACTGGATAATCTCTCCTTATTTTTCTAACCCATTTTGCCAACTTCACAGTAGTCTTTTAACTGTTGACCTTTATTTTATTTTATTTAAATGGATCCTCCTCCACTTCTTTAGTTTTCACCAAGTTCAAAGGAAAAAGAAGTGATTTTTTTTTTACATTCATTGTGGTATCCTGAATGACTGAGAAGCCTCCAACTTTCAATTTGCTATGTGGTTTTTATTACTCCCTTTAAACTATCAAATTTAATATAGGGGCTGAATGCAGAAATATTATGATTCATTCTTTCAGGAGAAGTTCGTTAAAGAATGTGATGAGGAACAGATTGTTTAATAAGTCTTTATGTAAATAAAACTAACTTATTTACATATGAATTATAAAATCATCCTTTTATCTAATTGATGTTCTTTTTATTCTTTTTTTCTGCAATTCTATCCCAATGGTTGCTGTATGTATTTATTGATATTAAAGAGAAGTGACAAGAAAAGAAGGCATGATGATGATATAGTCAATTCAAGTCAAGAAGCATTTATTAAACATTTACTATGCACCAGGTACTGTGATAAATGCTGGGAATATAAACATTAGCAGGAAGACAATTCCTAATCTCATGCAGGTATCTTAAATATGAAGCCCAGAGAAAAATGAAGACAAAAAGGAACTGAAATCTAACCAATCAAATGAAGGATCCGCAGAGGCAGAGCATATTTCAAGTGTAAGAAAGCTGTTGTGGTGTTATAGAGAAATTCCTTTAAACATTAGACTTGGAAGTGGAACCCAGAGAATAATGAAGAGAGATCAAAAATAATATTCTGGATCAACACTTGTGCAATTAAAAATGTTTATTGGGATCTTTTATTTTTATATCACCAACCTTTTTTACCATATCTTTTCCTTCTCATCCATCATATACTCCCTCTCTCAGAGAATCATCCTTTTAAATAAAGTATTATGAGAACCTCCATTCCATGGAACAAATTTATTCCTACTTCTAGGAATAGGCACTTTGGGACGTCTAGCCATGTTTGATTCAGAACTAAAGGTCTTATATTCCGATATGATGAAGAATCCCCTCGTGGGTTGCAAATCAGATCCAGAAGAGCTAATGGCTCAATGAATGTTAAAAAGGGAATGACCCCATTCCCATTAAGGAATCTCTTCCTTTCTTACAGTACTGTTTTGAGTGGCTATCTTAGAGAAGGTGAGAAAAAAGATGGCTTGATCTATTTACCACCCTAACCTCTATTCAGCTATGAATTCATAGCATTTAAAGGGCCTACCTTGCTCTGATAAATTTGGACTTGAGTTTGGACATCCTCTTTTTCTATTTGTTCCTTTCTGATTCGAGGCATTTGATTATATCAAGATGGACATGCCCAGATTTGGAGATAATTATTTGAAGTTGACATATTCAGACATTCCAGACTCAATTTTTTTGTTGGTGGCTATCTTTTTCAGTGAAGATATTTCTAATATCAGCCAGTTCACTAATTGAATAGAGAATCCCTAGCTATCTCAAACTCATTAGTTCATTTCTGGGCCTGATCATCCACCCACATAATAGGGAACAGAAGAATGGCCCAGCTATGAAAGTCTGCACAGTGTCCCTGATTCAATTTCCCTGATGGAAGAAATTGGTCGGGGTGGGGTTGGGGGGAAGGCTATTTTGAAAACTATTATAATTACATATAATTGAAGTACTGTAGGGAAACTTTGGAGCACGTATCAATATACAAGAACTGCTCCCCCTGAGCTAAAGTGATAGATAGCATCTTCTTTGACTGCATTGGTATGTCCAAAACTGAGAAGTATTCAGTAGGGCCCTACTTGATGTAATCCTCCTTATTATTTTTCTTTATTTTTTTCAGCTGATTTTTTTCCTGGATGTTGCCATCAAACGAGAGACAATGCTTTAATGAGAGCGATCTCTGGTATTCTCCTTAGTCATAGGCTATTGATATATGCTTGAAAACATTTTTATGTGTGTAGTTTAGGTGAAGGAAGTTGGAGATTATGACTTTTGTAATTTCAAATGTTTGGAAAAATAAGCTAAGTTCAAAAACATGTGAATCAAGTAGTCGAGGACTCAAGTCCATACAGGGTTTGATAGGCGGTATTGGTACCCAAAAGAGCAAGGAGTAATGGGTCTTCTGGACCTAATCCAGCAGTGGGTGAGACAAGGAGTCCTCTAGTAGGGAACCCTCATTTGTATGTGAAATATAGAAACTGAGCTAAGAGTGAACCGATTCTCCCTAGAAGGTGTCCCCAAGGTACTGAGAAGAAATGACAATCCTTTTCCTGCAACCTCTTCAAAGTTAATATCTATTTGGAAAAGCTAATTGATGTTCATTGATTACTTGGGACTTGGGCCTAGTCACTGGTCACTAACAGTTGAGGGAAATTCTGGATATATCAGAAAAGATAACTCTTTTGCGTAAATGTCAAAAAAAGCACACAAAAGATGCCAAAAGACCCAAATCCAGTTTTTTTCCCTGACTCATGCTTTATATTCCTTGTCTTCATGAGTACTTAGAAGCTGGAGAAGGGGATATTCATCAGGGTGCTGGAAAATGATTAACAAGTGGTTCTCTGGAGTCATAAAGATTCATCTTCCTGAGTTCGTTTGGCCTTAGATGCTTACTAGATTTGTGACTTAAACCTGTTTGCCTGAGATTCTTTAGATGTAAAATGAACTGGAGAAGGAAATGGCAAACCAATCTATTATCTTTTCCAAGAAAACTTTAAGTGAGGTCACAGAAAGTTAGACACAACTAAAATGATTCAACAAGAACAAGAAGAACATTTCAACAATTAATGTGTATTAGCATTTCGTCTATAACTTTCAGAGGACTAGGAAATCAAAACAATAAATCAAATCCTGATTTGTATCAGTTAACAATTTTTGAGATGTAAATGCTCACACTGTAAATTCCAATAATTGCTGTCTTGAGCTGCTTTGACCTTATTTGAGCACACTATTGTAGATTTGCCCCTCAGAAAGAGTTTCAAAACAGACTTCACATGATTTGTAGCAGGATAGAAAGGGAGTAAATTGAGTCATCAGCTTTTCTATCTCCATGTCTAAACAATTCTTCATCATCTCAAGTACAAATCCTATAGTCCTGAATCATGCGTGGTAGGAAGCAGACTCCAAAGTTCAACAAGTGGTCACCTAAAATTGGGAACAGCAATTTTAAGGATCCCATGGAAAGGTACTTGTAATAAAACAACAAAACAAGACAAGAAAAAGTTTAAAAAATAGCAGAACTTTAAAGCAGCTTATAAAATTCAGATGTTGTATTTAATCTTTTATATTCATGGTACCTCACTTCTTCAAGGAGTGCAAAGAAATTATATTTATTCTTTGGAGCAAATTTCGGTTAGGTGATGATATTTTCTTACCATTTGACTTGAATTATTTCTCCTAGTAAATGTTCTATTTTGACCATAATAGTCATTATGTCTATTGTTTTCCCAATTCTGATTATTTCAATTTGTGTCAATTTTGTATGTCTTTCCAGGCTTCTTTGTATTGATCATGTCCATGTTTCTTATACTGTAGTTATATGTTCATTGCATCCATGTATATCAATTTGTTTAACTGTTTCCCAAGTTAGGGGTATTTGCTTTATATTTAGTTCTTTGTTTTCCTGCCCCCATCAATAAAAAAAGTCTGAGCTTAAGGATATGAACATTTTAGTCTTTTCCAGAAGAAATGGACTAAATCACTGCTGCTAAAATACATTATTGAGCTCATATTGCTTTATCTGTTCCAAATACCAATTATTCCCATCTAATGGAATCTTTACTATATTTTTCCATGTGAAGTGAAACATTGGGATTATTCTGATGTGTACTTCTCTTATTAACAACTTGGAAAACTATTTCATATGGTTGTTAATCATTTTCAATTCTTTTTTGAAAACTATTTACATTTTTGATTACTTCTTTATAAGAGAATGGATTTTATTAGCTATCTATATATCTTGAAGATTAAATCCATCCCAGAAAATATTAAAATCTTTACCCAAGGTGATAATTTCTTGTCTCATCATGGTTTAACTTCTTCATGTAAATCCTATTCATTTGTATAATTGAAATGGTGTCTTTAATTATTTATAATTAATTCTATCATATGTTTGGTTAGGTTTCTATCCTTACCAATAACTGAAAATGGCTTATGATTTACTCTTTTTAATATTATAATCTTAAAGATATAGGTCACATGTCCTTTTTGAATTTATATTGTAGAATATGGCATGAGATATTAGTCTATCTATAATTTCTTTAAGACCCTTTTTAATTTCCCCAAACAATTCTTGTCAAATATGTACTTCTTTCATAGGTGATTTATATTTTAGGAATTGTTAAACACTGGATTTTTGAGTTTAATTACTTCTGATTCTTCCTTGCTGAATCTGTTCCATTGATGTACTTTTAAAAATTAACTATTAATAAATTATTTGGATAAATACTGCTTTAAAATATAGCTTGAAGTCTGGAAATGCTATTCCCTTTTACTTTGATTTACCTTTTTTCATGATTTCTCTTGATAGCCTCAATCCTTTAACCTTCTAAAGGCATATTGTTATTATTTTCTCTAACTTTTAAGTCATCCTTTTGGTAACTCATTGATATAGTTGGTTTACTAAATATGAATGAACTTTGCTAGTACTGCCATTTTTATCTTCAGCATGAGTTAATATAATCACTGAATCTTCTTCTAGCATTTCATATTGTTCTTTATAAATGTAGATCTTGGATGTGCTTTCACAGATTGGCTTCTAGATATTTTATGCTTTGTGTGTTATATTGAAAGGATCTGCCTTTTTTGTTATTCTCTGTTTTGCTTTTCATTTCTATGTAGAAATGCTATTGATTTTTGCGTGACTATTTTGTAGTCTAGAACTTTACTGAAACAATTGTCACTATGATTATTATTATTACTTTTTCTGATTCCCTAAAATTTCTAACCAGACTACCATGCCATTTGCAGAATTTTTTTCTTTGCTTTTAATTTTATTCTTTTGTCATTGCTATTACTAGCATTCCTAGAAGTGTATGAAAGGACAATGAGGAAAGAGCATATCTTTGCTTTGCTAATGTGTTTTTTGCGAAATCTTTTCATTGCATATAAAGCTATCTTTTGTTTTCAAATAGATCCTTTTATTTTGTCTTTTGTAAAAACGTACTAAATATAGTCCTAAATATATATTTTAGAAGCTCATTTTTAATATAATTCATTGTAGCAATTATTTTCTTATTATTGAATTATTCTTCCCCTCTTTGCATAAATTAAAATCATCATATTAAATTATTTGGGGGACAAATTCCTATAATATTTTAGCTAGTAGATTATGTGAATGTTTTGAATAGATAATAATGATAATTAACATACAGTATTCTTCTTCATACCTTACTAGTGTGGAGATTAGAATTATATTTGTTTCAAAGAATTTGGTAGAATATTTTATTTAATTTGGATGATTTGTTCTTCTAATATCAGTAATAATTATTCTTTAAAAGATTCTCCTGAAAATTCATCTGGTCAAGATTTTTTAAAAATTAGAATTATTTTGATATCCTAAGATTAGATTATTTAAAATCTCTATATATAATTCTGTGAATTTAGATAATTTTTTGAATTTTTTTTGAATTCTCAGTTTGGGTGGCAAATGGTTGTCTAATCATTGTTTTTATTTCTTTGGATTTGTTGTAATTTTGCCTAGTTATTTTGATTTTCCTCAACCTAAATTTTACAAATTTTGTTAATGTTATGATGAACCAGCATTTACATTTATCACTTTTATAGCCTTTTTTTCCAATTATGTTATTTCTCTGATTTTTCAATTTTTTCTTTTCAGATAAGTCAGATTTCCTTCTTGTCCTTATTGTTAATGGTATCTTCAGTTCATTGGTCCTTTCTTTTTTTCCTTCTCTTACATTTATATTTTAGGGACACTGCTTTTATGCTTGGGACTATTTTTAGCTACATCCGAAATTTTTAGTATCCTTGTCTTTCAAATAACTTTCCCCACTTTTTGACCCACTCATTATTTAGGATTTTATTATTTGCTCCTCTAAAAATCTATGTTTTCTGCTATTGCTCCCTCACAGTTTATTACCAATTTGAGGTGCTTTGGTCTGGAAAGCATTTGATGAACATTTTTGCTTTTATGTTTATTTGCAACTTATCTGTTTTTTATTATATTGTTTGGTTTTTTGTAAAGAGTCATGTGCTGCTAAGAACATGTATATTCTCTTAATTGCATATTAATTCTTATTTTTCTTATTTCTCTATTTTCTTATTCCCTATAATTGTCTATATATCTCTATTAATTGTCTCATTCTTAAGGCAGCAGAAATCATTTACCTTTAAATTCTTAAACATTGTCATAAATTTAATATTTTTCATTCTATTATGACACTATTTCAAGAGTTCGAAATGTTTCAAAGCTTCATCTAATCAGTACAATGTCATACTGAAATGTGAACATATGGATGTTCTCACCATCCTTAAGAAATCTCTTTTCAACTTCATTTCTGTATTATATATCATCCTAGACAATGACTAAAACTTTCAGTAAACATGTTTTATCAGATTCTAAGATAGCAATCTCAAACGTTTCAATAACTAAAGGACTGTCACTTTAATATGACTAGTCTACTAATGTTGATATGTGATAGTAAGCATGAATACATTGATATCTGAAGAACTGAAAATGAAAGCAATGGAGAGCTATATGGTGGGTGTGAGTGGCTGCAACGAATAATAAAAAGAACTTACAAAAATGGATTCTAAATATGTCATCAGGGAAGTGCAGCACTGAAAAAAATAAATGGGATTAGCATTTGACAATTGATAAGAGGTAGCTCAAGTGCTGTTCTAGTGTTCTTATGACATCTAGAAAAAGTGAGGATAGCTCCTAGTGTATTAGATGGATCCCCAATGGCAAACTTATAAGAGGAAATGGACAAGAGTTACACAGGATAGTATGGACAGGTTTGGATGAATTGCTCTATTGCTGGAATGGATATCCAAACCAGTGAGATGATAGGTAGATTTCAGTGTTTTGAGTATTTTACTAGTGACACATACAGTTATACTGCCACCATCTTTCTCACGTTTTGACTTCTCCAGTTCATCATCACAATCTCATTCTTTTTGATCATACTTCTGGCATTTCTTAATGATCACATCACTTTCCCCTTTCTTATATATCTTAATCTTTCCAGTGTCCGATCTTAAACCAAGATATCATTAGCAAAGACTTGATTTCCCATTCCACTGAGTTGGACATGATGCTATGGTCTGTGGGGAGACCAACAAGGACTTGATTTCCCCCATTCCACTGAGTTGGACACGATGCTATGGTCTATGGGGAGACCTCTTACTCCAGGTTCCATTAAAAGGCCAGCTTCCTCATTTATACTGATGAATTAAAAAAACTGAAAAACTTTTGTATCTGATGGGGTTTGGTAAAATATCCACTATTTTGTTTCTTGACATCCTTCCCTAACAGTTTTCTGTTTGATCAGCTTTTCTGTATATAATTGTATATAATTTGTATATAATTGTATATAATATACAAAATATAATTTTGTATATAATTACTCTCTCTTTTATTACACCTCATTTTCTACCTGATGTATTCAAATTGTTGCTAGATTTTCTTAACTCAAAAGCTTTTATTTGTATGCCATTTCTCTAAACCCTTCAAAAAGTCATTTTATTCCTTTACATACCCAAACAAAGAATGTGTCATCTCTTTTTACCTTTGTAACCATGTTCATCAAATTTCAATGTATTGATTGAACCAACTTGGCTATTAAGGCAATTTACTAATAATATGAATATGAAAAACATTCTTTAATGTTTATTGACCATTTCTAGTGCTAAGCCAATATCAAAAGTAGATGCTAAAAGCTATTACCTATGTGGAAGAATTCTCTTAAAAATGACATATTGAGGATGTTAAATATTGAAATGGACGCCAATGAAGTATTTATTCTCTCAATTATATGAATAACAATTCACTCATAATTCACTATTAGATGACTCTTTTCCATAAATTTCCATATATTTACTATAGATGCCCACTCAGCAGACTCAAGGCCTTCTTCAATTTATCTTGCCACTGAAAGATAACAGTACAGTATATATAGTTCTTTCCATCTGTCTTGTACACTTTGTTAATATTTTGTTTGGTGATATCCTTTACATCACTTCTTTAATGAATGAATGACATAGATGTTAAGCCATAAAAAATAGAAGAAGTAGTGATCACAGAAAAAGAACCAGGAGAAAGTTATTCTTTGAAAACCCAAAGAATAGAAAGTATTCAGGGTGGTGAATAATGTTAAGATATACAGATATCAAATTTATGAGGAATAAGGGAAGACAGTTGGAAAAAGTAGGAAGCACTATAGTCTTCAAAGAATAGCCATAACCCAGAGGCCAATGAAAAGGCACATGGTGGGTGTGAATAGATTTCCTTACATCCATTGTTGTTGTTGTTGTTTAGTCATTCAGCTGTTTCTCACTCTCCATTATCTCATGGACCATTGCTTACTAGATTCTCCTATCTTCCCCTATCTCTAAGTCTGCCCAAGTTCATGTTCATTGTTTTTATGATATTATCTATCCATCTTCTGCTGTCTCCTTTTCCTTTCAGTCTTTCTCAATATCCAGATCTTTTCCAATAAGTTCTATCTTTTCATTATGTGGCCAAAGTATTTAAGCTTAAGTTTCAATATCTGACCTTTCAGTGAAGAATTTGGATTAATTTCTTTAAGTATCAACTGATTGATCTCCTTGTTTTCCAATCTAGTCTCAAAAGTCTTTTCTAGCCCCACAATTAAAGAGCCTCAATTTTGTAGCACTCAGATTTCTTTATATCTCAGTTCTCACAATCCTACATTGGTACTGGGAAAAGCATTACTTTGGCTATATGGACATTTATCAGCAATGTGATATCTTTGCATTTTTTATGCTTTCCAGATCTGCCCTAGTATTCCTTACAAGGAGCAAGCATTTCTTTTATTTCATGGCTACAGTCACCATCTGCAGTGATCGTTGAGTCCAAGAGTGTAAAATGTGACACTGCTTTACATTTCTTCTCCTTTTATTTGCCAGGAAGTAATGAGACCGACTTCTAAGAGCTGAGTTTTTTCATGTTAAGCTTCAAGCTGAATTTATTCTTTCTTCTTTCTTCCTTATCAAGAAATTGCATTCATTACAAATGGGAAATTCCCTAACTATCTCTCCTGGTTCAGAACTGGCTTAATATTTTATAGATAGTCCTTAAGACATGACCAAATCTCCTCGGGCAATCTTAATAGCTTTCCTATTCAGTGTCTCCTCAAGTTTATCCAATGACTCATCAGAGATCTCTAACTTGATTGGTCAAGCATTTGTTTACACTCAATTGGGATGTCTTTGATTTGATTCAATTGAAGTGCATTCTTACCTACTAGAGTGTAATATTTTATCATGTATTTTATAAGGAGTGTGGTAATTTGATTAATTTATTCAAACAACCTCTATACTCCCAATAATAAAGGAAATCATGAAAAAAAATAGATGACAAATACCCTGGTCGTATGGCAATAAGAAATATAAAATGGATCACCTATATGATTATCTAGATGATTTCATCAAAATAAAGTGATGATATGAAGAAAAAGTAAGGGAGACCTTATGAATTTCAGGTGACTTTTTTGTGGCAAACTAATTAGAAGATATGAAGAAGTGTGACATGAAATGGATAGGCATGTAAAGTTGTGACATCACTTAATATACATTTAGATATCACAGATTATTTTGAATAATTTAGATTTAATAGGAATTCTAAGCAAGTAATATGCCAAAAATGATCCATTGAAGCAAAAATATTTATGTTTTCCAATATAGTTGTAAGAGCTCAGGTTTAAGTTACAGTGAAAATGGGTCTCCAACCTCATGCTAGTAACAGACTGAAATATAGCAGGACAGTAAAATAAGTGTTACATTGCTTTTGTCTTGAGCAAAACAGAAGAAACACAACAAGAAATCTATTAGAAGCACAAGATCTATCAGTTTGGGGAATTTTGTTTGAATTATTTGGAAAGGCAGAGAAAATTAGAATGCTAGAATATTACTCATCTTTTAGTAGATAGATTTCCTATATTTCTCGTTAAATGTGATCAATAATATATCAGCACAATATATTGGTAGGTTTTCAAGGACATGAGAGGATAGAGATAAAGCTGAATTTGATGATGTTATTTAGGGGTATAATGGGACCCAACCCTTCAATCCCCAAACGTTGAAGACTCCCTTTCATCCTTTAAAAGACAGTTAAAAATACAAAAGAGGCTAGATTTAACACTTAACATCTTATTGACAGTACGCCTATTTTTACCTACTGATAATTATCATTCCACCACAGAGTGGAATATTTCCACACAGAAGCATCAGTAAAAACAATACAAATATCTGATAATAGAGACTCTATTTGAAATAGCCAAATCCTGTCTTTCTTCATCTCCAAGAAATTTCTGTCACAAGACTTTAAAGTACCATCACTGTTACCATTAATGATCGTTTCATTTGTGCCTAAATTCTGAAGTTGAGTTTAAATAATCTACTTGTTTTTTGAAAATGTAATTAAAGTTTCTTTCTACTGGAACAACTTGTGTTGTTATTCATATATTTGACAAAAGATTCTTGCAAATCATCCATTTAAACCTAAATCTGGGATACCCACAACAACAAAATCAACTAAACTGGGCTAAGTGCCCAGATACTAGTCATGTGCCATTATACTCATATGGAGTGAGTGAAAAACAAAACAGCAACTGATAAAATTCGGGGGATGAGGAGGGGAATGGGAAAAGTGAGAAATTGAGCTGAGTACAGAAGCTTGGCAAAATTTTGAAGGGAAGACAAAACTTAAATATGATGTAAAAGGAGCTCTTTAACCAGATATTTATTGAGTGTCTGCTGTGGGGAAGTTTCCTTGTTCCTCCAAATCTCAGTTTCCTTATTTGTAAAAAAGTTAAATAACTAAATATTTCTGGATCTAACATCCTATGATTACAGGTATGGACCAGTGGGAAACACTCTATCTGAAGCAAAAAGATTAAGGTTCATATCACTGCTCTTATACTCTTATTACTAGAATGCTTTTGACTGAATCACAATTTCTCTGGGTCTCATATATTAAATTCATGTATTTCATAAGGGAGTTAGAATACTTGGAGGTTAAAATTTTTTCAAGGTATACATCTATGATTTTTTTTGACTCTATGACTCTAGGAATGCATATAACTATATTTATATCATCTATATCTATAAAAGATAGAGTAGAAAGCACACATTTAAGTACCTTTAAAGTATTCATAATCTGAAGATAAAGGACAAAATTTGAATATATAAATAAAAATATAAGAAAAATGGTTGTTCAATATTAAAAATGTCACAAAATCCTATACACAATAAGGCTATTCTAATTTGAATGAAGAAATGGTCACTCTGGATTTGATCACATGAAAGCTTAAATAAAGTACTCCAGTTGACATGAGAAAAACACAAATTTGAAAAAAAGTGATGTATGAGATTTTTATAGGATGAGAAAGAGACACACACACACACATAGAAAAGGAGATAAAGAGAGGGGAGAGGGAGACAGAGAGAAGGATTGGGGGGAGAGGGAGACAGAGAGAAGGATTGGGAAGAGAGAGAGAGAGAGAGAGAGAGAGAGAGAGAGAGAGAGAGAGACAGACAAAGAAATGGAAGGGATATTGGAGTTCCTTGTGTTTAACTCCTTCCTTTTACAGAGGATTGAAGAGATTAAGTGAAATGCGGAAGGTCCCTCAGATTATAGGACGTAACAGATGTTCAATTTTAACCCAGATCCTCAGCCTCCAAAACCAAAGCTGTTCTCATTGTATCATGCTGCTTTTTTAATATGTTAAATAGAGACTGTTTAGACCAACTCAACTGTACCTAAAGAGTTCAGGAAGGAGAATGGATGGAGACCAAACTGAAAAGTCATATGAAGCCAGTCTGTGGATAAACCAGGGAATTTGGACTCTCTGCTATAAAAAGTGGGAGACAAAGGTTTTTGAGAAAAATGACACATGGTCCTAAATACTAGGAAGGTCCTAAAATATTAGGAACATCAATTTAATAGTGGCATATAAGATAAATAAGTAGCAAGGTAGTGTAGGGATAGAATGCTTGGCCCTGTAGTAGAGAAGATTCATCTTCCTGAGTTCTAATCTGGCCTCAAACACCCCAGGCAAGTCACTTAACTTTATATTCCTTAGTTTCCTCATCTATAAAATAAACTGGAGAAAGAAATGCAAAGGACCCCAGTATGCTTGCCAAGAAAATCCTGAATAAGAAGAGCTGTATAGGACTGAAATGATTGAACAATAACAATATATGTTAGATTAGATGAGACTCTTAGAATGGAACCTCAGTCCTCCCTAATTGAGCATAAATACTGAAACAAGTTCCTACTTCTAGATGCCAAATAATTAGCAATCCAGCTTCTACCTGAACATGCTCAATGAGGTGAACTATTCTATAAACTAAGGGATACCATTCCACTTTTGGGAAACTCCATGTGTTTATAAATTTTCCCTTTTGTTGAATCTAAATTGCCCTTCTACTCATTATTCTTAGGTTTTTTTTTTGGGGGGGCACAAATATAAGCAGTCCCTTTTCCACATAATAACATTTCAATGAGTTGAACAAAGTCATTATGTCTCCTGTATATCCTCTTTTCCAAGATAAACCTTCTTGATTTCTTCAGCTGACTCAGATGGCAGAGAGTCAAGGCTCTTCATGTGGGTTGTTCATTGCTGGATGTTCTCCAGCTTATCAATCTCCTTTCTAAATACTGACACTGAGAACTGAACACAATACTCTGGATTAGTCCTTACCAGAAAAGCATACAGGACAATGTCTTCCCTATTCTTGCAAATTAATGCTTCTCTTAAAAATGCCAAGTTTGCATTAATTTTTTTTTAAATTTTACTTTATAAAATAAAAAAGCATTTTCATATCATAGCATAAGAAAAAAAGATGACTGTACACGAAACTGCAAATATACTATATATTCCTTTCAAATATACAATATTGACTTGTAAATATAATTTTTTTTCTTTCCCACTTCCTGTCCTAGAGTTGGCTACCATTAAGCACAAATGTGTTTGTATGTGGATGTGTGTTTGTGTGTGTGTGTATGTGTAGATGTGTATAAATTAGCTTCTAAATTATCCTGCATATTAAGACTACAATCCACTAAATTCTGAAAATCTTTTCCATTCAATACACTGTCCAATCACACCTTCTGTATTTTTTACTCATGAATTCCATTTCTTAAATTCGTTAAATTTCATTCCATCAGTCAGCCGAATGCTCTAACCCATCAAGCAAGTATTTTTCTTAGATCCTGAATGTAATTCATTGTATTAACTATACTTCCTTGATTTATAGCAATTATATATTTTATAAACATGTCATTGAAAAAAAAAAGTTGAATAACATATGGCCAAACATTCAGATTTCTGGGTCACTCAGTAAAACCTCCTTCTAACTTTACATTGAACCATTAATAAGTATTGTTTGAATCCAGCTATTCAGCTAATCCTAAATCCATCTAATTGTACCAGAAGCTAAAATCCCTTTCTAGCTTTTCCACAATAATTGTAGAAAATGCTGAGATAATTCATCAATGACTTGCTAAAACTAAATAAAATATATTTATGGTATTCCCCTGAGCTAGTGGCTAAGTAATTCTCTGAAGAAAAGATAAAATGTTATGCAGGTATGACTTATTTTTAATAAACACAGTCTAGTTAATAATAATAGTATTAATGATGATCATGATGATTATAAGGGGATTTATATAATGCTTTAAAATTTGGAAATTGTTTTACAAATATCATCATATTTTATTCTTCCCATATCCCTGGGAAATAAACTATCATTTTACTCATTTTATAGATGAAAAAAAATCTGAGGCAGCACAATTAATAAGCATTTAAGCCTGAATTTGAATTTAGATCTTTCTAACTCCAACTTAGGTGATCTATCCACTAAGGTATCTAGTTCCCCCGTAGATGACAACTAGGATGGAATGGGAATCCAGTTGAAGGTTCCCGTGCCTATCAAGGTATTCACTTCATTAACCATGTTATATTATATACATGTATATTACATACACATGTACACATTACATATACATATATATTACATGCATATACATATATATATATATATATATATATATATATATATATATATACATATAACCATGTATAATTGTGACGAACACTAGAAGAGATTCTGAATTTAGGAATGAACCAGTGTGGTGGTGGTAGAGATGAAAAAAAGACTTGCCAGAAGCAAGAGATATTTTTTTAAGAATGAAAAAGACTAAATGAACAATTGGAAGTAAAAGATAAGAAGTAGGATGGGAAAGGAGTCAAAGATTACAGGATTAAAGTTTGGATCTATTTTGAATGTGAGAATGAGGATACAACAGAAACAAATCAAGAGGAGGAGCTGGATTTTTGATTGACATAGGTGTCAGAGTTGACTCAGCTTTAAGTCTAGACAACAATTTCAGAGGCTCTGGAGAAGAAGTCAACAAAGTACAATATAACCAATAACATATATTACCAACTTGATGTGTCTAATCTTTGATCTATTAAATTAGAGAATAATTCAAAAGGATTTGCTTTCAGAATTATATGTAGGGTGTAATGTAAATAATAAAAAATAAATAAATTGAAAACATTTGGTTTAAATGTGATAAATCCAAGAAAATTAATTACTTGAAGAAAGTCTGCCTTTTTGACATTTTCAGCTTGGAAAACTGGAAAAAGAGCTTGATATAAATTAGCTTTAGAAATCATACAGCATACCATAATAAACTGACATGAAAATGTGGTCTGTAAATAAAAGGTCATATTTTTTAAAGTGTAAGAATTGGAAATGCAAATTGTTCATATAAAAATTAAAAAGGTGAGCTAACAACACTTGGAGAGATAAAGGTAATTATTGCAGCTATTTTGCCCAATTAGACCACAAAACAGAGGAAATAGATGAGTACTTATAAAATATAAAAACCCAGATTAACATAATAAAACATAAGACATTTAAATAACTCAATGTTAAAAATAATTTGAATAACTCCCAAATGAACTCCCAAAGGGAAAACAAAACAAAACTCTAGAACCAAAAGAATTTACAAGTGAATTCTATTAAAAATTCAAAGCACAATTGATTCTAATATTGCATAAAGTCTTTGCAAAAATAAAAAAGGCACATTTCTAATAGCTTCTATTATACAAAAAGGCTTTGACATCCCAACCAGGGAGTGACAAAGTAAAGAAAAAAGAGATACCTTTCAAAATTATGGCATAGGGAAGAATTGTTACTCAAACCAGGAATAAAAGGAATTATAAAAGACAAAAGAAATAATTTTGATGATAGAAAACTTAAAAGCTTTTCCATGAACATAGTCATTAGAAATGTTTAAGTACAAAATATTTGTATCAAATATCACTGATTAAAAAAATCTGATGTCACAGATGCATAAATATTGTGATATATGTGAACATGTGCATATATGAACACAAATATATATATGCAATACATGTATTTGCATGTGTATATATATTTAAATAAATATAAAATTGACATGCTAACAACACTCAAAACATCTGAAGTGCCATGTTAGTGGTGGTAGTTGTGAATAAATAATTTTTAAAAAGCAGCCTTCTTTGTTCCTTTCTGGTCTCATTGCTGTATTGGAGATTTCTTGTGAACAATCTGCTCTGTTTTGATTATTTTCACCTTATGTTAGATCTTACTTGGATGCACTGTGGATTCATTAAAGTCAAAATAAGGTATATAAACAAATATCTGCAAGAATATACACATGCAGATTTCATAAATTCACAACAATAAAAAGTGGGGCCTCAGAAGGAATAATTTCAGAGCAATGAAAAGATTGAGAGTTTCAAGGAAGACAGCAAGTTAAACTTCTTAACAATAAGAAGTACACAAAAGTAGGACAGGTTGACCTCCATGGAGGTCTTAAGTGAAAGGTAAATGGCCATTTGTAGAAGAGAGGACACTTTTCATGTATTAGTCAGATCCAGTGGTCTCAGATGGTCTGTGATGCTCTAAAACTCTATGACTACATAAGGTCAGCTTGGTTTGGTGACTAAAGAAGGAGTTACAAAGCTAGGAAGACTTGACTTCAATTCCAGCTTCTTGGCTTTGTGATTCTCAATACCCCAAGAAACTCTCTAAGACCATAAATTCCAGATAAGTTGCCAAAATACATTTGGCAGAATTTTCCTTAATCTCAGTTTCTTTAAATCACTTAGCATATATACGGTACTTGAAAATTTTCAGTGTGGATACTATTTTTATCTCCAGTTTTAAGGTGAGAAAACTGAGGCACAGAGAGTTGAAGTGAGTTGCCCAGCTTTTCATAGCTAGGGAACATTTGAAGAGGATCGGAACTAAGGTCTTGATGAATATACTGGACATTTATCTGCTTGTAAAAAAACAAATGCCTATTTGGCTCTTTTCAATAATAAGGTGATTCAAGGCAATTCCAGTAAACTTGTGCTGTGGAAAGTATATTTGCATTCAGAGAGAGAACTGAATGTGGATCAAAGCATAGTATTTTCGCCTTTTGTTGTTGTTGTTTTCTTGCTTGTTTTTTTCCCCTGTGGTTTTTCCCTTTTGATATGATTTTTCTTATATAGCATGATGAATATGGAAATATGTTTAGAAGAATTGCACATGTTTAACCTATATTGGTTTGCTTGCTAACTAAAGGAAGAGAAAATAGGGGAAAGGAGGGAGAAAAATTTGGAACACAAGGTTTTGCAAAGATGAATGCTGAAAATTATCTTTGCACATATTTGAAAAAAATAAAAAAAACTATAAGTAAAAATAAAAAAAATCACAGTGCATAAAGTACCAGATCTGATATCAGGAAGATTCATCTTTCTCAGTTCAAGTCACTTCTCCTGTTTGCCTCAGTTTTTTCATCTGTAAAATGATCTGGAGAAGAAAATGACAAACCACTCCAGTATTTTTGCTAGGAAATCCCAAATGGGATGAAGAGTCAGACATGACAAAGAATGCTTACTCAAATCATATCACAGCGTCAGCCTCTATCCTTAGCTTCTCAGTATAGTTTCTATTTTTTTTTTTACTTTAAAAAAGCTACAGAGAGGGTGACTACACTATATTAAATAAACCTCTCCTTGAAGTCAAAGGCTCAGATCTCTCTTTAGAAGTGTAAAATAAATATTCTTCTCCAAAGTCAGAATATATGTTCAAAGTTTCTAAACCCCCCCCCATGTCAAAATACGTTCTTGTAAATATCCAGCCCTCTTCTGAAGAACATCCCCTTTGACATATCAGCTGAACTTCACAAGGCTTGCACATAGTGGTTTGTAATTGCCTTGAGCAGCTAATCCACCAAGCATTCTTTCTGTGAAACAGGTCAATGATACTATTCTAGCAATCTGTTGAAAAAGAAAAGCCCCCAAAGCAGATAGTGTGAGAAAATAGGTAAGTGTTTTATATGTCTAACTAGTCCTTTCTCACCTATTGTCTTTCCAAATTCCTCATTTATAAAAATGGAGGAGGATGGCAGAAAGACAGCCCATCAGGCATTTCTAAATATATCCTCCTTCATTTGTCTAAAGAGCTCTTGTCTCCTAGGACACATAATGGTTGTTCAATTGCTTTTAATGGAGGTTTGGGGGATGGAGTGATGCTCAGTACCACACAATACAGAACAGATCTCCATCCCATAGAGAGAGTGCTGGATTTGGAGTGTGGGCACTTGGATACAAATTCCTGATTCTTACTACCTGAATGATGTTGGGAAGATCAATTAACCTTTCTGAGACTCTGTCAAAACAAAGTCAAGAAGCATTTAAGAAGTACATACTATGTAATACCAGGCATTATGCTAAGCAGTGAGGATACAAAGAAAGACAAAGCAAATTTTTGTTCCTGTTCTGAATTAGCTCACAGTCTAATAATGAAGGCACCATGAAACAACAATGTATAAACAAGATATATAGAGAATAAATTGGACAGAATCTCAGAATACTAAGGAGGTCTGGGGAGGGCTTCTTGGAGAAGGCAAAACTTGAAGGAAGCCAGTGAAACCAGGAGGTACAAATAATAGGGAGAGAATTCCAACCATGGAGAACAGTCAATGAAAATGTTAGAATTGAGAGATGGGGAGTATCTTGTGAGAAACAGAAGGAGGTCAGTGTTATTGGATGTCAAATTATGTGTAAAGGAATAAGATATAAGATGACTGGAAAGGTAAAAAGGAGTGAGGTTATGAAGGGCTTTGTAAACCAAACAGACAATTTTATATTTGATGTTGGAGTCACTAGGGCATCTTTGGAGTTTACTGAATTGGGTTGGGGAGACAACATGGTTATACCTTCCTTTGAATAAAACACTTTGATTTTCTCATTATGTAAGATGATGGGGAAGAAGTTAGACTGGAAACCCTCTAAAATCTCTTCCAGTACCACATTTATGAAGATGAGAACATCAGAAATACATCCCCCTACAAAATCGCATGTGCCTTTAAGAATATTTTCCAAGAATTAGCTAAGCTTCAGGAAAGACAAAGAAATGAATGTATAATAACTGAATAGCTTTTTGGGGGGAAGAAGAGTTTCAATCACAGATAATACACAAGACAAATATATTTTACCTTCCCCTGAGCTACTGGTTAAGTAATTCTCTGAAGAAAAGATAAAATGTTAGGCAGTTATGACATTTTTAATAAACACATTCTAGTTAATAATAGTATTAATGATGATCATGATGATTATAATGGGATTTATATAATGCTTTAAAATTTAGAAATTGTTTTACAAATATCATCTCGGTTTATTCTTCCCATATCCCTGGGAAATAAGCTATCATTTCCCTCATTTTATAGATAAAAAATCTGAGACAGCACAATTAATAAGCATTTAAGGCTGAATTTGAATTTAGATCTTTCTAACTCCAAATTAGGTGATCTATCTACTGAGGCATCTAGTTCCCCCTGTACATGACAACTGGTATAGAAAGGGAACCCAGTTGGCGGTTCCTGTGCCTATCAAGGTATTTGATTCATTAGTCATGTATAATTGTGACAAACTGGGGGTGGGGAAAGTAGAATCTTTGATAGGTCAATCACTGGCCCATTCAAGGTCCCTTTTGGAAATCTCTTCCCTGTCATGGGATTTACTAGGATGCCTGAACAGAACACAAACTTTTAGCTTTAGAAAGATGCATCATCAGCATTTGTTAAAGGCAAATTTCTTGGCTGGTAGCAAAACCAGTGATCTGCTTATTGAGCTAAAGAAAATGATGACATAAGGGAAAACTTACAAAGCCTGGGACAGAATCTCAGTGAAAACTGTTAAAAGTTTTTCCCAATGGTCCCAAATTATTACAAATGCCAATACAGTATCTCTTCCCAATTACTTCCAATGGCAGAAGAAACAAATCTCCATTACAGTGAATAGGCTGCTTCCTTGGTCTCTCTTAAATTTCAATATCTCTTTAAATTGGATCTATTTCTCTGATGAAATAAAAGCAGTTCTCTTAAAGTGAGTTTTCATTTAGAATACTTTAAAGGGAGCCCACAGAGTGTTATTTTATTTCTCTTGTTTCCTATAAACAGAAGGTATAAACAAAGGTATTTGTCCTTTGTTCTGGAAGAGGACAATGACATCAGGGAGATGATGCCATGACATACATTGGTCTCAAATCCCAGCTCTGTCCCTTACCACCTATATGTGATCTTGGACAAGTCACTTCAAAATCCTCTTCTCATTTAGAAAGGAAGGGTATGGAGCAGACGGTCTCTATAGTACCTTCTAACTCTAAACTGATAGTACTATCCCATAATTCACTGATTATGAGCAGACTGAATACTCACAGTCAACAATCGTACATATTTATCATTGATGCACTAAAATTATATTCCCCATAGTAAACAGTCTTAAAATGCATTCCATCTGTTAATGTTTTCCAAAAACCGTACAAACCTTCCTTTTTGTCTTCTGGAGTCAGCTTCACTTTTGTGTCTGTTATATCCTTGAAGGAGGCCAGGAAAAGTACTACATCTCCTTTCTCATTTTTGATAGGGACAATGTCTAAGAGGCACCAAAATGAAGACCCTGCAAAAGAAAAAAAATCATTTAATTTAATGTTAGCTTCTCTCTCTCTCTCTCTCTCTCTCTCTCTCTCTCTCTCTCTCTCTCTTTCTCTCTCTTTTTAAGGAAAAAATAAAAACAAGGCATAAGAACCGTCTTTAACTGATATAACTCTAAAGAGGAAAAAAACTATTTTAAAAATAAAGCATCAAGATCAATAGAAATTTATTTCATTCAAATCACCAACTGCATAATCAATTAGAATACTACCTTTGGAAATCAGTCATAGAAATACAGCATTTATCTTCATCATTCTTGCTTTTTTCAGTCTCATTCATTTATTTTTTTTTAATTTCTGCTTGATATTGGGACACTATTTTAAGAAACTATCTTATACTGAGCACACCTTGACTTATGAAAAATCCTGATAATGAGGTGAGGTTTTTTCTTTTTCTTTTTATGAAATAAACAATTAAGCCTAATTCTTCCATCTTCAGAAAGTAGATGGACCAAGGCAACATCACCATCATCATCGTCATCCTCATCCCCATTAGCATTTATTCACTTTTGTATGGTGTCTAGAATTTTTACTTAGACTTTATATTTTTGTTGTTGAGTTGTTTCAGATGTTTTTATTTGGTGATCCCATTTGGTGTTTTCTTGACAAAGATCCTGAAGTGGTTTGTCATTTTCTTCTCCAGCTTATTTAAAGACAAGGAAACTGAGGCAAATACGATTGATTTGTTCAGAGTCACAGGGTGAGTAAATACCTGAGACTAGATAAGAACTCGTGTCTTTCAGACTCCAGGCCCAGCACTCTATCTACCATGTCATCAGCTACTTTACATAGGTCATCCCATTTGGTATACATAACTATTTATATTATTATTATTATATAACATATGATAATATAATAATTATTATATACTAACATAACATATATGTATATATATGTATGTATACACATATTATTCCTTTATAATAGATGAAAAATTGAGATTGAGAATTTAAATGGTTTGCTCCTGGTTATAAACCAGTCATATTCTGTGGCAGAATTTTAGTCTTGTTCTTTTTAACTATAGATCTATTGGGCTATCTGTCCTACCATACTGCTTCTCTAAAACTAGAGTGGTACAAAAATCAAGCCAAAATATCTCAGCTTAAATGCAGATTTCTCTATTTCTAGGCTTAGGTTATCCAAGCTTTGTCATCAATTTCTTTGTGATCTCAGGGAAATCAATTCACTTCTCTAGCTCTTCAGTTTGGATTTGGAGTCAGAATACCTAAGTTCTGCCACTTACTATCCATATGACCTTTTGAGTCACTTGAAATTCTAGAACCTAACACCTCGGCTGTAAGATGGAAATAATTGTCCATTTTTTAAAAGGTGTTTTGATGGATCAAATGAGAGAACTTCTTGAGGGTACAAAGCTCTAGTCATATAGTAGATACTTAATAAATTAGCTTTATAATTCACAATGCAATGAGAAAATGAAGAAGAAGATGATGATGATGATGATAAAGCTAACTCATATTTGCATAGAATTTTAAGCTTTACAAAAATATTTCTGAATGTTAGGGAATACAAGTATTATTGTACTTTTTGTAGACTAAGACCTTGAGGTTCAGAGAAAATTAGTAGCTTGCTTACTAACACATACACATACGCTGACAGTAACAGAGTAAGGGCTTGAACTACATTATTCTGACATAAATAACTTCATTTTGGGAAACGTGGAATTGGACCTTTGATTTTATCCATGTAAGAAGCTAACAAGGAGGAATTCTTTAAGAGACAATTCAGATCTGAACCAGTTTTACAATTAAGGCTTGTAGAGTTGTCTGGGGGTACTGAGATGTCAAAAAAATATTTCCATGGTCATACAGCTAATACTCAGGACAGATTATCAATATTCTTTCCACTCCCTGCACAGATGTTCTATAAAAATGTGAGCAATTATTATTGCTACTTAGTTGGCACTCTGATAAAGGAGTTGGACTTGAAGTTCTGAAAACGGATTATGAATTCTGCCTCAAATACTTAGTATCTGTGTGGATTTGGATAAGTCACTTAACTCCTTTTTTTAATCTATAAAATATTATTACTTATACAATAACTAACTTAAAAAGGTTATTGCAAAGATCAAAAGACATAACATGTAAATTGCAAAAGTAAGAGTGCTATATAAGTGTTAATTATTATTATTATTATCTGAATTTAATGACATTTAGTTATACATCCTAAAACTTGACCACCAATTACTCTTCTCACTATCAGTCAATTTAGAGCCAGGTGTGATCCATTTTCTTGAAAATATACTCTATATTTTCAGGCTAGAGTCAAAAATTTCCAAAAGTAAATTTTTCTAAAAAAAGAGTTAGAGAGAGAGATAAAGGGGAAGAGAGAGTGAAAGTGAGAGAGAAAGAGACATAGAGACTAGAGACAGAAACACAGAGACACACACACACACACACACACACAGAGAGAGAGAGAGAGAGAGAGAGAGAGAGAGAGAGAGGAAGAAGTATGTGTCATAGTACCAAATGAAATGAAGACTGAATAAATAGCTGACCAGAAAAGCAATCTTCTCTAAACCAGCACTTAATAGGCTTTCTATCTTATATTTCACCTTTTAAGAAATTCCAGAAATAATCTAAGACATGGCTCTTAATTTTGATTGTACTATGGTCTACAGCAATTTGCAAAAACAATAAAAATCTTATGAACTGGGGTTTTACCAATTTCCATTTTGTGAGTTTGATTTGACTTTGACAGACTCTTACCTTGGTATTTGTCTATGGAAGAAGAAGTTTGCTAAGTAAAACTGCATGGATAAAAATGCATAGGGCATGTTTAACCTGCTTAAAAGTGCAACTTGCTTTTTAAAGACTCGGTTCATTAATTATTTGTATGCAGTTTAATGTAGAAGTACAGCTGTGGAGTTTAAAAAGCTGGAGGGGAAAACCCAAAATTTTCCAGTCTTGTTTCTCAATATATCAGGATGAAATCATGGGAGTCAAAAGCCCCAAATCAGGTATTAAAGCCTTTGTGTTACCAAGGCTGATGAAGCTTCTATATTAATTTTCCTTTTTGTGTCCCAATATTAGTCATGTGCATTTAGCCTGCATGTTCCTGACTTCTTTGAAACTTCTTTATCTGAGCTTCAATCTCTCCATCCTGGCATTAAGAGAGTTTGAACACACTTTTCATTCCCCAATGACCTTTGTATTCAATGATGCAGACTGACACTAAAGTATGTGTTGCCATGTTCCCCTCTCCCATCCTGTGTGACTTTTGTTCATATCTCTGGCTTCCAGGATTCTAACTTTAGATCTAGGTGGATCTTTAGACTTTGTTCATTCCATGACATTTTCCATGATTTTGTCAAAATAGAAGAGTCCGTCTTTCAAGCAAACCAGCAGAATACATAGATGATCCACACCTCATCTTTCATGTTATCATATGACCAGCCTATCATTTCTTTTGATCAGACATTTCCCTTATGTCATCTTTTAATCATGATTTTTGAAGTTTCTCATTGGCAGGAAGAAATGAAAGCATTTATTAAGTCCCTAGTGTGTGCCGAGTCCTGTGCTATGTACTTTACAAACAAAATCTCATTTGATCATGGATAGCTCCTATTACTACACTATTTCACAATTAAGGAAACTGAGGCAGGTAGAAATTAAGTGACTTGTCCAGGCTCACATGACTGTGAGCTGTTCTGAAGCTAGATTTGAAATCAGAGCTGGATTTCAGGACCAACACTCTATCTACTGTTCCTCCCATCTGGTATATGTTACAGCCCACTCAAATCCTTCTGAGAAAAATTCATTTACAATTCTTTGAAAACTATTGAACTGCAGGTCTATCAGCTATATAAGAACATTTCATAAATTTCAAGACTGTTAACACTGCATGACCTTTCCTTACAGTTTTGTCTCAGAGACTCAAGTTCTCATCAATATATCTCACTTTCACACCTTTTTCTGTAAGATTTTTTATTTCTTCTTTTTATTTTATTATAGCTTTTTATTTACAAAACACAGGCATGGGCAATTTTTCAGCACTGATCTGTTGTGTTGTGTCCTGCTTTCTAGAGCCCCCAAGTTGGGGTGATTCCTGCTTTCTAGAGCTCCCAAGCTGGGGTGACAAAACATACCATTGCTTTCTAGAGCCCCCACACAGGGGTGATTAATGTATACCTTCCTAGTGGAGAAGTGATGAGGCAGAACTCCTGAGGATGGTGGGAAAATAGAGTCATTTATTTCAAGGGCTTTCCCCTTTTTATAACATAACAAAAACAACTCTGAGCTCGTAGGACCACATAAACAACTTGCTATGTAGTTTGGCACCTGGTATCACTCTGCTTCAGTCTCAACACTGGTTGTCACTGCCCCCTGACTTCTCAGGAAGACTGAAAGCCCTAAGGGGAGATGGGGAGCTGAACCAAACATTGTCAGCAGGTTTCCTCTGGGCTGAAGGGTTTTATACCTTACCCAGAGTTTCCCCACTGACTGCGACCCTCTACATTGATCCTTGCAAAACTTTCTGTTCCAAATTTTTCCCTCCTTCCCCCCTCCCTGAGGTGGCAGGTAGTCTAACACATGTTGAATATGTTAAATCTAATATCTATCTATACATATTTATATACAGTTATCTTGCTGCACAAGAAAAATTGTGTAAAAAAGGAAAAAAAATCTGAGAAAGAAAATGCAAGTAAACATCAACAGAAAAAGTGAAAATGCTATATTGTGCTCCACACTCAGCCTTCACAGTCCTCTCTCTGAGTACATATGGCTCTCTTCATCACTGAAAAATTGGAACTGATTTGAATCATTTCATTGTTGAACAGAGCCCCATCCATCAGAATTGATCATCATATAATCTTGTTGTTGCTGTGTATAATGATTTCCTGGTTCTGCACATTACACTTAGCATTAGTTCATGTAAGTCTCTCCAGGCCTCTCTGAAATCATCCTTCTGGTCATTTCTTACAGAACAGTAATATTCCATAACATTCATACATAATTTATTCAGCCATTCTCCAATTGATGGACATCCATTCAGCCTCCAGCTTCTAGCCACTACAAAAAGGGCTGCCACAAACATTTTTTGCACATGACTTTCACACCTTCTTAAAAAGAAGTGTGCATTTAAAAGCATAGAGGCTTTATTATCTTGAATTCTACAAGTATAAAATAAGAACCATTATTTTTCTCTCAAATCCTTTCTCCTAATTTCCTTATCTCTGTTGGGAGTGTCACTATTTTCTCCTTTAACCATCTTCATTACCTAGCAGTGATTTTTGATCTCTTTTCTTCCTTATCTCCCTTCCTCCATACCTAATCAATTCTCAAATCATGTAGACTCAGATCTTAATTCTATAGCACACTTCAATTTACCTCCTTCTTTTCATTCATTCAAATATCACCACTTCTTAGTTCTAATACTGCCCTTCTAGACTCTTACAATAGCTTCCAAATTGGTTTACCTGCTACTGGTCTCTTTCCTCTCCAATTTATTCCAAACCATCTAAAATTCATGTATGCTTGGAACAGCAAAATTCCTATTCCTTTGAGGTCTCAGGTTTACAGTAGGTTTTGGTTGCAGCTGATGGCTTGCTTCAGATCTCAAGCTTCCATGTATAGAGGTCTTGTCTTTGCATGTAGGGAGTCAGGAATTAAAAGCTGACTGTGTGTGTTATGGGTATATAGGGCAGGTAAGTGATGTAATGGATACAGTGCTAGATTGGAAGGCAGGAGTACCTGAGTTCAAAATTGAATACTTACTAGCTATGTGATCCTGTGCAAGTCTCTTAATCCTATTTGTCTCAGTTTCCTCATCTGTAAAATGAGCTGGAGAAGGAAACAGCAAGCCATTCCAGTATCCAATCCAGTATGACAAGAAAACCCCAAATGGAGTCACAAAGAATTGGACACCACTGAAAAACAACAAATTTATATATGCCCAAATATCTTAAGATAAAACCCTTGAGAGAATGTAAGGTATGAGTTCAGCCAAGTACCACAAGATGCTATCATTACCTTATCAAAGTTTAAGAATTAGCAGAGACATTAATCTTTTGGGGGAATAGAGACAATGAGCACTTGCAGTCACCACATTCAATGTCTGCTGATATGAATATGTTCTCCTATCACTTCACCCTATCTTTTTTCCTACTTCTCTATGATCCATGTTATCCATTATCATTCTATTATACCTTCTAGGATCTCCTAACTTCTGTTTTAGTCTCTTCATTCTACTCTGCTTTATTCTAAGTCTCTTGACTTTACATTGTGGCATTCTGAAGAACTTCAGGAGTTAATCTATAGTCTTTAGAAGTTCAGCAGTTTTTTTCTCTGTTCAAATTACTTATCTCACACTTGAGAACTCGAGCACACATACATAGTACTACCTCACTGAACACCTTACCCTTTTGATTTATCAGTATCCTAAACTTCCATAACTTCTACCTTTATTTCAACTCACTTATATACAGTGTATATAAGTATACATTTATACACTTATGACTATAGTCTTGATTTCATCATTACCTAGGATTTATTCCACTGCCATGATAAAGAATCCCCAAAGTTCCTTTCATCAGTTAATACTGGTTATCCTTCAGTCTTTTCTGTTTCACCTCTTCTGAATCTATTTTAATCTTCAATATGATTCAGTTAATCTCAACCACTTTGTCCTTCTCTCTAACATTGATATATGAGTCCCCCTCTATGAGTTAACTTCTTTAACAGTATATTGCAAATTACTCTGCACTATTATGCTTTGGGTTATCTACATCATCCCTTTTCCATTTTTTGTAAGTGACACTAAACATCCCCTGAAGGAGGTTATAGAATCATACTGATTAGGTTTATTACGAATTTATGTTTGTTAATCTCAACTAGGCCCTAATATTCTTTTCTTGTTTTCCTGAATGATTCTCTATTAGACCTTACTATTCACAACATTTCTCTCCTTTGTCCTCCTACATCACCCCTCTCAATTTTCTCAGTGATAGACAATACTTTTCAGTACCAGCATCTCCTCAGTTCTCTTCTTATATTTCTTCTTCATCATCTCTCATTCTCTCTTCCTTTCCTTTTTTTTTGATACCATTTCAGTACATCATTCTATAATTTACCTTCTCGTTTATCTTTTGCTCCCCTTAAGCCTTTCTTTATCCATGATTCTTATTAAAAATATTTATTTATTTAAAACTAAATACAAAATAAGAAAAAGCCAAAAGAGACAAAAAAAGACAAAAAAGAAAAATTAAAAACAAAACAAAACATTATCATGTATCCAGCAGAACATCATGGAGGATTCAAAATATGTAATAATAAATTTCCATTTCAAGAAAGCATATATAATAATAGAAGAGATTATGTTCATGACTGTGCATTTTTTCTTTACTTCTTGGCTAATTTTTTTATTTTCTGATGTACATTTTAAAAATGTTAATTTTTTCCCCTTTTCATTGCGTCTTACCTCCACTAAGCAGGCTACATTTAAGCACAGATATATTTACATGTGCATTTATATCCACATATCTATGTACATTTATATTCAAACATATGTCTCTCTATACACACATACACACTTACATGTATATACATACAAACATACATATGTATGCATTACATATATGTGCACATGTATCTAAAACAATATTAATCTGGCTGATATATAATGAAAATTTCTCTGTTGATTGAATATTTAAGTTTGGCTTTGTCTGAGATAAATGATTACTAGCCCTATGTTTGTTATGTTTGTGTACATCTCTTATTTCCTATACTTTCTAATTCTTATACTTTAATTCTACTCCTGAACTTGGCTTGCTATTACTTTCTTTCTCCCCATCCATGAAGCCTCCCTTATTTTCTTCCCCACTCTTTCCCTCCCTCTTTATTACATCCCCTTTAATCTACCTACTTTGTCCCACTGCCATATATCTACACACCCTTCTATACTCCATTTAATTCCATTCTCTCTCCTTTTATTACTTTATAGATTTTGGAGAGTGATGTCACTCTTAAATATATGATTTGTATTTCCATATAAAAAACATAAACAACTTGTCCTTGTCAAGTTCCTTGAAATTAATCTTTGATGATGGCTCTTAGATATTAAATTTTTTATTGAGTTCAGGTTTGGTTGAAACAAAGTCCTTAGAATCTACAAGTTTGCTGAATGTCCACTTTTTTATTCAATATCATAGCTAATTTTGCTGGATATGATATTTCTGGCTATTGTCCTAGTTCTTTTGATTGTCAGTATATAATATTCCAGAACCTGTGATATTTTATTGTACTTGTTGGTAAATCCTGTACAATTTTAATTGTGGTTCCTGAATTGTTTTCATTTGTTTGTTTGTTGTAGAATTTTCTCTTTAATCTGAGGGGTTTCAAAATTTAGCAATAATATTTCAATGTGTTTTTCTTTTGAAGTAGAAGAAGCTTTTTTACTTCACTGTTCCCCTAGGAAGATGAACCCTAAACTCCCCATAGTAAGTTTCTATGGTTGGTTTCTTTCTTCTTTGCCTATTAATCTTTTAATGAGAATTATTACTATAAGTACCTAATTTTGAGGTGATGGGTGATGTTGCATCTGGCCCATTGCTTCTGCACTCCCAGTATTTTTGTTCCTCCTTCTTTCAGCCACAATGAAGTTCCTAATCAGCAGAGGTTCCTTCAGTCTCCCTGCTCTTTGGGAAGTAAAAGGTCCTGTGATTCAAGGGGAGGCTTCTTCTGATCCCAGCTAGCCACAGAGCACTCAGTTGATACTTTCTGCTGAAGTAATCTGGAAGTGTTATACTTTACAGCAGTTAAATCCTTTAAATTTTCTCCAGTTGTCCCAGAGGACATCTATTCTTTCCCAAATCTTATTTGTCTTTTATCAGTCTATATTCACCCTGAGATGCAATTTTGTTCTGTTTGTGGGGGGGAATCTGGAAAGTGTGGAATTTTCTGATCTATTCTACCATCTTCCCAGAATGCTCCCCCATTCATGATTCTTTCATTTGCTGCCTATAAACACATTCGGATCTTGTTTTGGCTTAAAAAATGAAAATCATAGGAACTTTTCTCATGATTTTATCTTTCATTCAACATATTGTCCTTATATATTCTCCCTTTCATGTAGAGGATTTCTAATTAATGTCTATATTGAATCTATATATAAACATTTCTATATTTATATAATTAATTTCTATATAAATTCATAAGCTCTTATTCATTCCTAAATTCCTTCCATTTTGTTGGGATCCCAAATTTGATTGAAACTGCTTCTTCAAGATTGCTAATGGTTTTTAAACAACAAAATTAAATGACTTCTTTTCTTAGTCTTCTTCTTTCTCAACTTTTCTATAGCCTTTGACAGTATGAAGCACTGTCTCCCTTTGGGAGACTTTCTACTTCTTTGGCTTTAGTACTCTGTCTTTGTCTCTCTCAGTCTCTGTCTCTTTCTCTCTTATTGATATTTAATTTTTAATTTTTCCATTTAGCATTTTCTTCCTAATCATTATGATGTCCCTAAATCTTTATCTGTCCTTGACTCCTTCTTTATATTTCCATCCCTGGGATTTCATCAGGTCTCTTGGGCTCAATGATCATCTCTGTGAAGATGACTCTGAAGTTAAGAGAGTGTAGTGGAAAGACTACTGGATTTTAAGAAAGAGGACTTAGGTTTTAATCCTACTCCTATCTCATTTTACCCAAGTGATTTTAACCTCATGAATCCTCAATCACCTCATTAGTAAAATAAGGAATTGGAACTAGAATATTCGTAGGTCATTTTCTCCTTTAAATTAAGGATCTTCTGACTCAAATAATTATATCCAATCTTAATCTTCCTTCTGGGCTATACTCCCATATTACCAAGTATATGTAATCTCTAACTGAATGTTCTCTGGGCATCTCAAGTTCTACTTGCTTGATACAGACCTAGTCATATTTTTCTTTGAACTTATCTCTATTCTATATGTATATGTTTACATATCTGCAAATCACTTTATGATACCATCAACCCCAGTAACCCACATTCATAACTACATAAAAATTCTGGATTCTTCTCTCCTTCTTTCAAATTCCATATTAAGTTTTGCCCATCCTTCCTTTACATTATTTCTCAAATGCTTCTTTTTGAATATAGCCTCTACTCTAATTCAGCTCCTCATTACCTCTTATAATGACCTTCTAATTGATCTGATCACTTCTGTCATGCAAAATGATCAATTGTAATACTAAAACTGAGATTTAATTTGATTCCCTCACACCCTAAGATCTTCATCAACTTTCTATTCTTTCTTAAATAGAGCACGAAATTCTCATTCTGGCCTTTAAAAATAACTACACTATGGTCCCTGACTACCTTTTTCAATCTCATTTCATATTATTCCCTTTAGTTTCATATTACTCCTTTCCATTCTAGTGAAACCCATCTTTTCACTGTTCTTCTTCACTCTGTCAAGAGAATATTCCATCTTGGCTGGCATCCCTTTGTTCAAATGATCCTCTTTCTGAAATATTCTCCCTGATAATTTTCATCTTGCATTATCCTTTACTTTCTCTAATCTCAGCTTAAGATCCCCTTGTTATAAGAGATCACTCCTGATCCCTCCAGTTTCTTGTACACTCTCCTTCTTGGAATTGTTTGGTTTTACTTTATATATAAAATTTATTTTTACTTAGTTGTATATATGTTGGAGCCTCCCAATAAAATTCATGTTCCTTGAAAGTAGCGAGTACAGAGTAATGTTCTTTTTTGTCTTTGTATCCCCAATGTCTAACATTGTATTTCACACAGTGCTTAGTGCTTAGCAAGTGCTTTATATTTCTTGAGCTAAATTTGGAACCCAGTTGCCAAAATTATTTCTTAAAACAAGAGCTTGACTTTGCTCATCCTTTGCTCAAAAACATTCAGTGGGTCCTTATTTCTTTTAGGAAAAATCCAAGCTCCTTTAATCTTGCATTTAAAACTTCTATTCTCTCTCCAATACTTTGTCTTTCCAACCTGACTAATTACCTTTCACATGACTCATCTTTATATATCCTCTGTATCATACACTGTTTTCACTGTTTTCTGAATTTTACTGCCTCTATGCCTCTGCCTAAAGTGTCTCCTCTATCTGGATTGCACTCATCAATCCATGACTACTTTTTAGAACCTTACCTTTCCTCAAAAATCAGCTCAGGTGTTACTTTTTCCATGAAGCTTTCCTAAATCCTCCCACTTATTAATCTTTCTACTCTTTTTTTCCTAGAATATTTTATCTGATATTTTCTTTTTCTCCCATGATGCTTACATTATGCTTATCAGCATTATGCATGCATCATTTCCTCCCAGAAGAGTACAAACTCTTGGAGAGCAGGGATTGTTTAATTTTTCTCTTTGTAGTCTCTTTCCAAATGTTAGCTGATTGGAATAGACAGGTAGAATGTTGCTATTCAGTTGTTTAGCTCTATCTGACTGTTATGACCCCATGGACAAAACTGTCCATGGAGTTTTCTTAGTAAAGATACTGTAAAGGTTTCCTCTTTCTTTCTCCAGTAGATTGAGGTAAATCTAATTTATGTGACTTGCCCAGACAGGTCCAATTGAATAGCCTATAGAATTTCTTATAATATCATCAAAAATCATACTGTCTCGTGCACAGACTATATAATTATTGTCATGACAGGGACAAAAAGTATAACAATTATCACCACACAGACATACAGTAATCCAGAGCTGATAAAAGATACTTTGATGGTGGGGCTTTATGATTGAGTGACAAGATTCTTGAACTTAATTAACACTTGTGAAGATCAGCAAGCAGGAAGTCTGTGACTTCTAGTCCTGGAGAAACTTCTAAGGCAGCAAGAAGGTAATGACTTACCCTACACAGCTAGGAAATGTCAGAAAACTTCACCACTCTAAGGCTGGCCCCCAATAAACTATCCCATTATGCTTTATGTATTCCAAATAAAACAGAGCATTTCTATCCTCTATGCCTCTTTTCTCAATAACTTTTTTTTCAGATGCCAAGAATTGAATTAAAATTTATACTTAATTCATTTGAATAGGACAATGTATGCTTTTATTAATTACAAAGTCCTTGAAAGAGGTGATTGGAGAAATACTAAAAAAGTAGATAGTTTTATTTTGACATGATTGTGTATAAAGAAAACAGTCCCTAGGCTCTTCGTTAATGATATCACTGAATTTCGGAGTTAGAAGGAACTTTAGCAGTCACCTAGCCCAATTCATATGTGAAAGGGATTTTCACTATAATTAACTGGGCCCAGAAAAGCAGGAATAGGCCAGTGGCTGTGATCTCCAGATCTCTAAGCCCACAGAAGTCAAGGAAAATTCTGCAGGTAAGATTTGGTGCACTAAAGTCTGAGGGGAGTTCTAGCCCAGGATCAGACTGTGAGAGTCACTAAATCAATTGCAGAGGCAGCAGTATTATGATAGCAGCAGAAATACTAGCTGCAAGAGCAACTTCAGCGGCTTTCAGAGATCTCAGCATACAGTTTTGTGTATGTGTGTATGTTTGTGTGGCAGAACAGCTGGTCAGAGGAACACTGCAAGGGCCCCTTTGCTGGCACTGTGGCAGGACTCTGTTGCTTTGCCCATACTCAGAATTGGATAGCAGTGCTAGCTCATAGTATAGGTCTCTAGAACAATCTTTAAAAACAACTGCACAAAAGCACAGAAGCCCTCCACCCTGGAAACGGAACCCTAATTTAACAAAAAGTTAAAAGCCAAGTAATAGGCTGGGAAAATGAGGAAACAGAAAGATATTCCGACCAAAGAAAGCTACTATGGTGATGAGGAAGTTCAAAATATATACTCAAAATATGATAACAAAGTCAAAGGTCCTACCTCCAAAGCCCTCCAAGAAAAATTAGAATTGATTTCAAACCATAGAAAAGCTCAAAAAGGAATTTGAAAACCAAGTAGTAAAGGTAGAGGAAAAAAATGGAAAGAGAAATAAGACTAATGCAAAAGGATATACAAATGACTCATTCCCTTGACAGGAAAATTAGGCCTTAGTACCTTTAAAATCAATTCTCTAGACCATACTCCTGATTTTAAAGCTCATTAACTCTGTGATTCAATAACTTGCCAAGGCTAGTCAATTCTATATCACTCTTATTCATTTAACATCCACTTCTATAATCACCATACTAATTCATTGCCTCATCCCTCTTGCCTGAAGTATTGCAATGGTCTCTTCATGGTCACCAAGCTTTCCCATCCAATTCATTTTCTACATGGTTGTCAAGGTCTGGGAATGTCAGTCTTCAACTTAAAAATACAGGGGTTTCTAGGATAATATAGTTCAAAAAAACTCCTTATCATATAAACCAGCTTACCTGTCAAGTATTATTTGATCAATAATGATAAATTGGGGGTTATGCAAAGCAGTAAAGTTGCAAAATCAAAAAGAGAATAGCTTATATTCTAATGGAAGAGACATCATGCATATTTCAAGATGAATAAAATATGAAGAAAAATTAATGCATGGTAGTTTGGCAAAAGAAGATGTTAGCACCAAGGAGATTCAACAAAGGCTTTCTCACTTTGCTACACTCTATGTCCCTGCCAAACCAGACAATTCAGCTTCCATTTTCTTGTTTTGCAGTCTGTTTCCCACTTTTGCTTCATTTTTGCCTAAAAGAAGTTCATCTTCCTTCAAAGGCCAGATCAAATATTTCTAAATCAAAACAAATTATTATGAAAACAACAGAAGTATAGGGTTAAATTTCCCGAGTGCTTTACCAAAACTTCCTGGACACATTCATCAAGGGGGAGCATTTTCTTCTAATGGTGAGCCAAGTCTTGTCTCATCATAGTATAGGGATGCCTCTGACTCTTGAAAGGTATAACAGAAGGGAAAAACTTCTTTTAGGCTCTGAAAAAAGCTTTGAGGATTTAGCCTGTGGTATTCATGCTTCCCAATATAGCAATGATACAGAACCCATCACTTATTGCTATGTTTGTTGCAGGACAATGAATTTTATGGTCACTAATTCTTAATTATTATTAGGTATAGAAAAATTCCTATCTGTAACATTGCTTGAATATTCTCACAAATCAGATCAGAAGTTATTGTGATATAGAAATGTGAATATATTGCTGTTTTTTGAGTTTTCCTATCATCTACCTGCTTTTTCTACCTACCTACCTATATACTTATTTATCTTTGTGTATTTCTATTAATGACACATCAATTTACTTATATTATATTTATATATCTATTTACTATCTGTAGTAGATAGTTTACTATCTATATCTATTCACTTATCTACCTACTTATCTATTAATGGGATGAACAAAAGGTAGAAAAATGAGAGAAAAAGGAATCCCCTCCTGTTCAGAAAAATCAACAAATTATACTATCAATTCTTTAATAATCCTAAATTTTGCTACTTGGATTGGGGCTGAATTCCTATTCTACTCCAATGTTGCAACATAATAACTCATATTTTAAGAGTTGAGAGAATCTGTCCAAGTGTCTTCTAGATCATTAGCAAAACTGAGGCAGTTTACAGGCACCCTATTGACAGAGGGAGAATGTGACCATCTAGGCATTATAATTACATAGTTTCCAAATGCAGCCCCCTATGGTGATAAATAGACTCACAATTACTCTTTTTAAATTCCCATGATCAGACTCCTACCTCACTCACAAAGTCCTTGTCTGACGCTCTCTTCCTCATGTTTATCCACTTTGCATTCTCTTGGGAGGATTCAGATTGGGACTCATGTGTTATAGTATCCTTATATAGGGCACATATCAGCAGTCCCCTAGGACGCATCTCATCTAAGACAAGATATGGCAAAGTGAACTGAGTGTCCAGTAACAAGAGGAGCCTTAGCATTGTTGACAGTTGATGCTCTGGGGAGTGAAGAAACCACTACTTGGTTGCCCTTGCCAGCAACTGTTAGTGAGCAGGAAACTCTCTAATTCCTTGGGGAAAGGAAGGATTCTTCATTATAAGTTACAAACTACTCCTTTCCCAGAATAAATTCATGAATGCTCAGATTTTAGCAAAAAAAAAATTTGACATTTCCATGGAGTTCATTAGTAGCAGAGAGAAAGAGATTGCTTTAAAGGATGACTGGAAAATCAAGTTACTATCATTTCCTAGTTCTGTAAGATTTCATATGGTCATGGCTAGAATGATAGAAATAAAGTCATGTGTTGGTACTACGTAGGGGAATCAAATACAGGTAAGAAATAGAACCTAGACAAATCAAACAAAGGAAGTAAATGGTTTATTTTAAAGTAGTATTATAAACTTCAAATCTCTTGAAAGCCTGAATAAATTAAGAACTTTGTGAAGTAGGTGGGGTTAGGATAGTGTTATACGCCTTGGTTTTTGAAAAGAGAAGTTTTAAACCAAGACAGATAGAAGATCCACTTTCAAAAAACAAAACAAAACAAAAGGACTCATTTATCATAGCTTATAGAAAACATATTAATATAACTTCAGCAAACTTATTTTGTAAGAACTGAGAAGACCAAAAATACTTCATAATAACAAGATGTTTGTGTGTTTGTGTCTATGGGTTTTTCTTTTACTCCTCACTGATATATGTGAAGTGATTGAGAGTTTTCTCATAAATTTTACAAAAGAAGAAAAGTTGAGCAACTTTGTGTTGACCAGGAAAGAAAGAGAACTTATCGTGATTTGAAATTGAGGCTAAATTGGGAGAATGAAGTGAATGGATGAAGACTGAAGGAAATAGACCTCAAAAGGGAATAGATTAAAAGATAGTAATCTAGAGAGATATTACATGGAATATTTTGATTAAGTGGTTATTGAGATATTCTGGGAAGAATATAGAAGTGAATTAAGTCATATATAGCCTTTATAAAATAGAGGAGAATGAGGGAGAGACACTTAGGTGCACAGAAAAATGTGTGGTGGGAAAAAATTTGAAGAGGATTATTGGAGACAGAAATAAAAAGGGATTACAAAATAGCTCCTTAAGAAATAAAAAGGGATTATAAAATAGTTCCTTAAGATAATTCATGGTATAGTAAAGAAAGGAGCTGAGAATATAATACAATATTTACAAGAGGAGAAGAAGATCTGGGATTGGAGGAAGGGATAGAGAACATGTAAGGAGGGATGTAAGGAACATCAGAATGATCTTCAGGAGAATGCGAGAAAACCAAGAGGGTATAGAAGAAGAAAATGAAGAAAAGTTCTCAGCAATTGAAAGAAAAGGAGAATTAAAGGCCTGCAAGGAAGTAGAACAGTGGAAAGGATGCTGGATTTCGACTCAGAGGACATCAGTTGAAATCTTCAATATATTATTTAGCTATGTGTCCATAATTAAAGAACTTCACATTTCTAGGCTTAAATTTCCTTCTTTGGGGATTTGGCTAGATCAGTGAGTGGTTGTTCCCTAACTTTCTGGTCTCAAGACCTCTTCAAGAATCCTGAATTCCTATTAGAAACAATGAACAACTTTAGCAAAATTACAGGATACAAAAATAAATCCACATAAACCACCAGCATTTCTATATGCTACCAACAAAGTCCATCAGTAAGAGATACAAAGAGAAATTAAATTCCATTTAAAATAACTATAGATAATATAAAATATTTGGGCGTCTACTTGCCAAGACAAAATCAGGAACTATATGAATACAATTACAAAACAGTTTCTACACAAATAAAGTTAAATCTAAACAACTGAAAGAATAGCAAGTGCATCTGGGTTGAGCTAATATGATAAAAATGACAATTCTACCTAAATTAACCTACTTATTCAATGCCATATCAAACTGCCAAGACATTACTTTACAATGCTAGAAAAAAATAATAATAAAGTTCATTTGGAAAAACAAAAGATAAAAAAATTTCAGTGGAATTAATGAAAAAATGCAAAGGCTGGAGGCCTAACTGTACAAGATCTAAAACTATATTATAAAAGTGATCATCAAAACCATTTGGTATTGGCTAAGAAATAGAATAATTGATCAGTGGAATAGGTTAGGTTTGCAAGACATAATATCAATCACTACAGTGATCTAGTATTTGATAAACACAAATAAGCCCAACTTCTAGGATTTAGAACTTATTATTTGACAAAAGTTTCTGGGAAAATTGAAAAATAGTATGGCAAAAATTAGGCATTGACCAATAGCTGACACGTCCATACCAAGATAAGGTCAAAATGGGTTCATGATTTAGACATAAAGATTGACACTATAAACAAATTAGAAGAATAAGGGTTAATCTACCTCTCAGATCTGTGAAGAAGGGAGGAATTTGTGGCCAAAGAAGAACTAGAATTTCATAATGAAATGTAAAAATGGATAATTTTGATTATATTAAACAAAAAAAAATTAGGTACAAACAAAATCAATACAGTCAAGATTAGAAGGAAAGCAGAAAACAGAGAAAATTTTACATCCAAGGATTCTGCAAAAGGCCTCATTTCTAAAATATATTAAGAATTGATTCAAATTTATAAGAATACAAGTCATTCTCCAACCAATAAATGATCAAAGGACATGAACAGACAATTTTCAGATAAAGAAATTGAAACCATTTAAGTCAAATGAAAAAATGTACTCTGTTGATCAGAGAAAAACAAATTAATATAGCTCTGAGGTACTACTACAAACCTCTCAGATTGACTAAGATGATAGGAAAGGACAATGGTAAATGTTGGACGGGATGTGGGAAAACTGGGACAATAATACATTGTTGGTGAAGTTGTGAACGGATCCAACTATTCTGTAAGCAATTTGGAGCTATCCACAAAATTTTATGAAAGTTTCCATACCTTTTAATTCAGTAGTATCTCTACTGGGTCTGTATCTCAAAGAAATCATAAAAAAGGGAAAAGGACCTACACATGCAAAAATGTTTGTAGTAGCCCTTTTTGTAGTGGCAAGGGACTGGAAAATGAGTGGATGCCCATCAGTAAGGGAATGCTGATTAAGTTATGGTCTATGAATGTTATGGAATATTATTGTTCTATAAAAAACAATCAGCAGGATAATTTCAGAAATGTCTGGTGAAATTTGCGTCAACTGATGCTAAGGGAAGTAAGTAGAACCAAAGAACATTGCATAAGGCAACAAGATTATGTGCCGATCAACTCTGATGGGTGTGGATCTTTTCAACAATGAGGTGATTCAGGCTAGTTCCAATCGACTTGTAATGAAGAGAGCCATGTGCATCAAGAAAGAGGACTGTGGGGACTGAATGTGGATCACAACATAGCATTTTCACTTTTTTGTTGTTATTTGCTTGCTTTTGGTTTTCTTGCTCATTTTTTCTTTTTTTGATCTGATTTTTCTTGTGCAGCATGATAAATGTGGAAATATATATAGAAGAATCACACATGTTAACATATATTTGAATACTTGCTATATAGGGGAGGGAATAGAGGAATGGAGGGAAAAAATTAAAATGCAAGGTTTTACAAGGGTGAATGTTGAAAATTATCTTTGCATATATTTTGAAAATAAAAAAAGGTACTTTAAAGACCTCTTTAAATACCTAAAAATTATTGTGGATATCCCAAATAAAAACTTTTTCCCCATGTGCATTATATCTATTGATATTTACTATGTTCAAATTAAAATATTTAGAATTATTAAGAGAATAGTTTTGATCATCCAAATCCTCTTGGATACTACTATGGATCTCTAGACTACATTTTGAGAACTGGCAGGCTAGGTGATCTCTGAGATTTTTTCAAGTTGTAAATCATTTGATTATGTTATATTGATGAAATAGATAATATGGTTCAATAAAATAGAATATTGATTAATAGAGAAATGCACAAATGACTGAAGTATTACTAAGAGGGTGGCCACCGTAGAAAGAGAAGAAAAGGTTAGGAATTGAAATAGGCCATAGGCAATAGATGAGTCATTTATAGAGATATTTATAAAGCAATTACTAGACTGAAGTATATTATTCACAATGTGGCACAAACTCATCATGAGATAATTCTCCTAAACTGGGCATTGGTCAGCTTCTCCTGAGGCTATTATATTCAATTTTAGTCTTTGCATTCTAAAAGGTTGTGGGGAAACTGGAAATAGCCCAGAAAACAGCAATCAAAATGACTTAGGAGAGGAAAAATAAAAACCCAGAGAAAAGGAGAAAAGTTGTAGCTGTTGAAATTAGAAGAAAGAAGTCTAAATCTACATTTTAAAGTAGGACTTATTTAGAAATTGCTTTTAAAAAGTAGTTCTTCAATTCCTAAATAAAGGCAACAAAGAGAGGACTTATTTAGAAATTGCTTAAAAAAAAGTAGCTCTTCAATTCCTAAATAGAAGTAATGAAAGCATTGGCCTGGATTCTACGAGACCCATAATCAAGACCTTTCTGCTAGGCAGCAAGTCATAGCATCATTTCACTGCTTGTAAAATGGTCTGGATGAAGGAGCCATTCTGAAATTCTGATTTTCTGAATTTGGTTGCAAATATTATCAACTTTTCACTTTGGAAGATTATGGGAAACAATAAATATTTGAAAGTTTTGTGTCCTTTGTATTTTGAACCTCCTAAAGATTAACCATAATTCTAAAAACAAAAAAATTGCCTTCTAGATTTCCACTCAATAGGGAAGCTGCCACTGCAGTAAAGAGAACAGAGTTCTGTAGGGGTATAGAAGTTGAAATAAACCCAAATGACTCCTCATTCCAGCCTAGGGGACCTTTCCCATGCCACCAAGACTGAGAGAGATGAGGATAGAGATTTATTGTGTCAAGTTAGCAAAGAATCTAATAAAGAAAATGGAGCCAGTGTATCATAGTGATGATCAACATGTGAGAAAAGAGTAGATAGGTAAGTTTGATGTTAGTATTGATGATCTTGATGGTGGGATTTCAGAACTTCTCTCATTGTATAATTTCATAAATTTGTTGCATTCATAGGAGTCTATTGATATGGGATCATGGCCTAAACTATTAAAGAGTCTAGACACAAGACACACCAGAATTAGGAAAGATAAATAACAATGAAAGATTATGCAAATTCAACCTAGAGCTTTCTAACTCTATTCAAAGAAATTTATTTAATTCTCATTCTTTTTCTCCTGAAAATGTGGAATGCCTTTCAAATGCCTTCTTCCATTTTGCCCTTTCTTTCTCTTGAAACAAACAGAGGATAGCAGAACTGGCATTTTGCCCAAATGCCCATATTAAGGAAAAAGGTACTAGACTAGAATTGTTTTATTTTGTTCATCTAAATAAAGACTAGTACTTCTGTAAATCTGAGGTTTAACTGATATAGCACTTTCATCATTGGTGCAGATTTCAAGCTATCTGTGCTTTTTACCTTTGAAAGACTCTTATTATCCTACAGATTCAACTTTTTGAATTATTGGACAAATATCTCATATTCTGACTAGCACAAATTAAGGCAATGTTTTCAGATGCTTTAAAATCTGATCAATTCTTATGACTTTCCATCCCATTTTTCTAATATTCTACGAAGAAGATCATACTTTGGGGACTATTATCTATCCATCCATCCATCTGTCTATCCATCTATCTAATCTATCTGCTTATTTATCTATCTAGTCATTCATTTACTTCTTAATCATTTATTTATCCATGTATTCATTCATTCATTTACTGATTCATTAATTTATTTGTTATGCTTTCCTTCATAGGTAGTTACGGCCAAAAAATTCATTATCAAGTGAAAACAAAGGGAAACTTTTATTAGGATGATGCTCTAATTTTTTCCAATATGACAGACATATCAAACAGAAAGTTTGATCACATGTTAGTAGCATTCTTCAAAACATTCTCCATAAAGCAAATATTTTTATACTAAATAATATTCTGTCTACTAACTTCCATTTAATTTCAGAAATATATTTCCAAGTGGAATAAGTAGTATTTTCCCCTCCATCATGTAATAGAAGTCACAATGTAGAGTGATCCTTGGGAGAGCATTTTCCCATGCAAACCCCTGCAGGAAAACTAATGGCAAAACAGCCCACATGATGTTGGAGCATTCATTAAAAAGCTTAGGCATTCAAATGAACCACATGGTTAATTCTCATTTCAGGGAGAGTTCTCTGACTCCCCAGGATTTAAGCAACTATTATGGTTATGCTATTACTCTAGGTATTCAGTACAACTGGTTAGCTAGGAAAAAAACATATGGAGATTGTTTTTCAGTCAATCTTTGGAAAATGAAAGCCCCAAGGACTTCTTTGGCAAAGGTTCAGCTATCCAATTCCATATTCCTATTATTTTTCCTTAAAGGATATAGTCAATTTCTTTCCTATTTGAGAAAGGAAAAGTTCTCAAGTATATTTTAACTGATAAGAGATATTTCTAATATGGATTAACTCAATGAAGTTCTCTCTGAAGATATTTTTATAGACTCTTCCAACTTTATCTTAGTTTTATGACTAGACAGTGGAATTTTAAATTTGCATCTTGAAGCAAAATATACGCAAATTGTTTCTCTATTTTGCTTCCCTGAGGGAAGAAAATTGGAAATTGTGGTTAGTGAGCATATACTCAGGCTACAATTGACCAGTAGTCATAGAAAGTTGGTAAACTAGGTACTAAGCAATCTCTGTGATAGAGAAAAGATGGGTAGCTTTTAAAGTCATTCTAAGTATTACATTCGTTAATACAACTTCAAACAACTATGCTTGTTACGTTCTCCTCCTCCCCCACAAAAGAGCATCTTTTAATTTTTTGATCTTGTGATTCTAAAGATTTACTGGTCCTCACTCTATTGCTTTTGAAAACAAATTGAATTTTTTGCTAGATTTATATATTCTTAAGAGTTGTCAGGAATCTTAGAAATCATCTAGTTTAACTCCATTTTATTAATGAAGAAAGAGAGTTAGAAAGAGGGGATGATTCATGATCACAAAGTTTCACAGTGGCAATATTTGTTCAGGTTTAGACTGCTATATCATAATTCTTTCAACTACACCAACTTGGAGCCCTATAAATCCCTAGAGATGATCTTTTGAAAGGAAGCCACTAATCAATATTTGAATCCATAAAGAAGCCAAGATACTCTCTATAACTGAATAATAGATCTTTCACATTGACATAAATATTTTTCAAATGTATGTAGTTGTTATTGTGATTAATAAACCATAAACTCATTTTAAAGATGTCTCTTTTTCATAATAACTTTTATTATGAATAATTTTTGACAAGCAGATCCTAATAATATGACTACCATAAAATGATAATATATGAGCATTTGTTTTTTATGTAAAAAAGAGTACCCTTACACCAAATGTTTGGTGGCCACTAATATATATTATATTCATTTCTCCTGGATTATAGTAATGGTCTCATTGTTTCTATTCTCTTTCTAATCCATTCTCAACATGAGTACTAAACTGCAGTTCTAAAACACAGATTTGTATACAGTAACATTATTATTTTAAAAACTAAGTAACTAAGTATTTTGACTATTATAAATACCCAAATTAACTACAAAAGACCTGTGAAGGAAGATGCTATCAGCATCAAGGGAAAGTATTGATAAATAGAAGTATTTAGAGTTTATTTTACACACATATACATATATAGACATTTGCAACTAATGGTAGCAATCTCTGGGGCAGGGGGGGAAGAGGGGAGGAAAGTTCCAAGTTAATTTTATTATAGATTTTTTTCTGATGTATTTGGGGTTAAGTGACTTGCTTAGGATCACACAGCTATAAAATGTTAAATGTCTGAGGTCACATTTGAACTTGGGTCCTCCTGACATGAGGGCTGGTACTCTATTTACTGCACCATCTAGTTGCCCCTTTATTATACATTTTAAAAAAAGCAAGTTGTACATAATAGAACTGCAATTTCATGTGCAGTCTTTTTTTCCCTATTTTACTTCTTTTTAATGGATATACTTATTTTATTTCTCAAAATCAGAATGAAAAAAATAACTTTTAAATAAAGAAAATACAGGTTTGAACAACAAGCACATGTTATTGATTTTCTGTCCTGTTATTTATGCCTTATTCAATTTCCATCTAACTTCAGTTCCTGCTTTTTGGGTCACCTGATTGATAAAAATTTACTACATCTAGCCAGCTCAGATAACTCAAATATGCCATCTTCCCATCCATTATGAGACTAATTCTCCTTTGCATGATCCTAATTATTACTTTAGGATCATGATCCAAATTAATGCTACCATTGATTCTGGAAAGACTCTATCATTCAGCTGCCCTATAGCTCCACACACCTTCCCTATGATTGTTTTCTACTGAATAATGTTGCTCCCCTATTCCTGCCATATCCTGTTAGAATGTTAGAGTTTTGAAGAAAAGACAGACTTTCTCTCTTTTTTTTGTAAATTATCATTAACACAGTAGTAATCGCATACTAGGTTCTTAATAAATATTGTTCCTTCCTCCGTTCTTCCCTCTCTTCTCTCTTCTTCTTTCTTTCTTTTCTTCCTCCCTCTATTCCTCCCTCCTTTCTTCTTTCCTCTCCCTCCATCTCTCTTTTTTTCCAGTGTTCTCAAAGTAGTATCTAAAGATTTCCATAATGTAGCTACTACCTATCTTTCTAGCTTTATTGTATATTGTTCCTTTTGTATACATTCTGTTCTAGTGAAATGAGCATGTAAACCACCTCCTTTATACCACATTTTCTCAACTCTATCTCTTCTCATTTTCATCTCCTAAAATCTCTATCTTCCTTTAAAACACAGTTCAGACACTGTCTTCTATTTGAGGCTTTTCTGGTTCCTCCAGGTATTGTTACTGTGCTCTTCATTTATTCCTGTGTATTATTTTGTATTTACTTGACTGATTATTTATGATATCCCCTGATAGAATGCAAGCTCTTGGAGGATAGAAACCTTTATTTTTATTGAAATTTCCAGTTCCTAAAAATAGAAGTAACTTGATAAATGTTTATTGAATTAAATTGAATTGTTCTTGTCTCCTCACACTGAAACATGAAGGTTCTTAGGGTCGAGGAAACCATTTTGGGAAGATCAACTAGAGAAAAATGAAACAAAACAAAATAAAATAGATTGTATAGTCTTAATAATGAAATCCATTGAGGAAATGGAAGGGAATAAGAATTTATATAGCACCTAAGCTGTGCCAGCTGTATATTTAGCACTTTAGAAATATTATTTCATTTGATCCTTATAACAATCCGTGGGGTAGGTGCTGTTCTAAGCCTTATTCCAGCTAAAGAAATTGAGATAGACAGAAGTTAACTGACTTGCTCAGGGTCATATGTCTAGTATCTGAGGCTAGATTTCAACCCAAGTTTTCCTTTTCCCAGGCCCAGCACTATCCATGGTGTTATCAGTAATAACACCATATTTCACATAAAAAATAATGTTTGCAAAATGCCACTTTCTTTTTTTTTCTTTTATTTTACTAGAAAACATTTGGAATTACCATTTGTTTATCCAAAATTCTAATGTTAAATGTTCATTTCCCTTGATTCTCATGAAAATCTTATCAGTTGAGGCTTATTCATTGAGAAATGAGTGGGCATTTGTAAAATACTTTTAATGTCACAGGCACTGTGCTAAACTCTAGAGATGCAACAAAAATTGACTTTGTAAAATACTTTTAATGTAACAGGCACTGTGCTAAACTCTAGAGATGCAACAAAAATTGACTTACCAAGATTATTATAGCTAGTGCATGTCACATTTGTGGTACAAATCTTTCAACCCAAGTCCAATCATGCTGTCTTTCTTCAGATGAGTGTTGGATGATTTATTATATTTTCCCACTCCATACTTATTTTCTACTACCAATTATCTCTTATTAGGTGGGACCTTAGTTAATTCAGATATTGATTTATGATAATTATTAATTTTATTCTTCCATCCATTTTTTCTTTTTATCCTTATAGCTAAACTAAATCTTTATTGAACATTTAATAAAAAAAAAAGTGGTTACACTTACACAACTCACATTTTACTAGGCAGTACCTCTTATCTTGTTTATTAGAGTATAAGCTTCTTGATGATGAGTGGTATTTTTCTTGTCTTTGTTACCCCACCAATGCCTACCACAGTGATGTGCATACAATACGCTTTAATGAAAGTTTGCATAATTGAGTGGCTTTTATGATTCTCTTGTAACTACTAGAGATGACAATAACAAACTGAAGTTACATTTTTCCTTGGAAAAAGAATGGACAGGAATTTCCTTTTTTTAAAAATTCTATTTTTGAGAGTTTATAAACTATAAAGAAATACTGATACATATCACAATATATGTCTGCACCCACATAAAAATTCTTTAACAATCAACCAGGGATTCCCAATCCTAAACCATAAAGGAACTTCCCACTTAATATTTTTTCCACATGGTTAGAACTCTAGAGCTGACTTAAAGCATGAAAAGTGTGATACAAGGAAATGCATATATCTGGACTGACCATGCTTTTACAGGAAGAAAACAAGTACAAAGAAAATAGCATATTCCATATTATGAAAACCACCTGCAAACCAAGCAATTGGATGAACAAGCAATCTCAAGAAGAGATTGTTTCTTTCTTTCACTTTCCTTGCAATGTATCTGCTCTGGTCACCTAGAAGGAACCAGACTTTTTAGTTGCTGGCCATAGTGCTACTATTGATTTTCAAATTATTCTGACCTTATTTCTAGGTCCAATGGACAACCAATTGTGGGAAAGATGAGAAAATCTCTCTACAATCACCTCATTACCCCTCCCCAATCTCACTCTTCAAGCCCTCTTCTTTCTACTTCAGCACATCCTTTACCTTTTCCCCACTTGGCCAGGAATATGAATTTAGGAAAAAAGAAACCCAACCCAAAATACTACCAACCTCAGAATATTCAACTAAGGTTCAAAATCTTCCCTCATGAGATTTTAACACAGTACCACAGTAAGAATAAGAAAAAATCTGATACAACCAAATTATATTTACATTAAGGGCAATCTTTATCGCCTGATTCCATGCAGAATACTTAGGAGCCAGCTAATGGACATAAAGAGGATTTCCATTATATTATTTTATGACCATAATTACTTTTTTCATTGTTACGTAACAAAAAGAAAGAGCCAAAATATACTAGACTGCTTTGGGAAGTAATGGGTTCCTCCTAAGTAATCTTCAAGTAAAGGCAAAATTGACCAATCTATAAAGGCTTGCTTCTCCCAGTATAGATTAGATAAGTTAATATTTCATCTAAGTTTCTATGATTTGAAAATATTGATACATTGCTATTCTGAAAAGTTGTTAAATGTATCCTACCCAACGATTGGGATCAGAGAACTTTTCAGTTAAGAGGACGTTTATTCCTAAGTTTCTCCCTGGGACAAATCATGTCTGATTTACATTCCTATGTAAAAGTTTTCCACTGTTTCACATCACAGGTGTATGGAGGGGGATACCTGTTGCCTCAGTCTACAAGCCAATTCTCAGTATTGTTTGCAGGCTCTAGGATGCCTTAGTTGAATTCTTACTGCCCTGTATCTACCACATTCTGCAAGGAGGCCTTTTTTCTGGTCTCCTTTGCCTCCCCTTTTCAGCCAATAAATCATAACTTTTTATACCACCTTCATCTCTTCCTTAACCTGTAAAGGGATAAAGTGGAAAAAATGTGATAAGGATGAGAAAAGGAACCATTCATCCCATAGCAGAGCAACTGGACTCTTCATAAGCAAAGAGTATTTGGTTTATCAATTAAGAGAACATTTAAAATTCCAGGAATAAGTTTTTTCCTTTTAATCAAGATAAGCATTGAAGGGAATATTTTAGGGAAGGGTAAATGGATTTTAAAATTTATAATGATAATCTTTTAGTGAATATGAGAAAGAGATGGGAAGTCTTTCCTTTGGGGACCACAGAATATAAATCCCAATGTATTTGCAGAAGAAAAAATGCTTTACAAAGTTCTAGAGGACTAGAACCCCATTTTTTGCTGACATACTTTTGCACTACTGATAACTATCCACAAACTTTGTTTTTAAAACCTTTTACTCCAAGGTCCAAATGTCACCAAGAATTACCTTGCAATAATGAAGCTAGATTATAAGGACTAATATATTATTCGAAGGATGTGAAAAATATTTAAGGAGGCAATTTTTACTTCAGGTCCTTAACTCAATAGGCAGGTAGGAGGTGCACAGGATAAAATGCTGGACTAGCCTCAATCATTTACTAGCTCTGATTCTGGATAACTCACTTGGTCTTCATCTACCTCAGTTTACCTCCTAGGGTTGTTATAAGGATCAAATAATATTTATTTATCTAATATTTATTATGTTCTTATCACTTGTAGAAGTAGACACAATAAATTGTTGTCCTGTTCCCCATATTAATACAGTTGCAATGAATGCAGTGTTAAAAAAACACAAAACAGCATGAACTCTCTCATTGTTTTATAAATCAATCCCTAGTAGAGTATAATATGGAGGAAAGCACACCAAATTGTATGTCAACAGCCCCAGGTTCAATTCCAAATATACAGCTTACAACTTGGATGAGTTTAGGTGAGTGATTTTACTTCCTTGACTTCAGATTCCTCATTTGGAAAATGAAGGGGTTGAATTTTCTTAATCTTTATGGCATCTGTGATTCTAAAATTCTGAAAGAAATTGATCTTACTAGAATAGTTTTATCACTCACCTGACAAATAGACTAAAAAATTTACCTGCCTTTGATGATAGAAACATAGATTTTGACTTGGGAATCATAGTTTTTACAGATTAAAAACCAGGACTTGGGGAGGTTAAAATTTTTCCCCAAGGTTACACAACTAGTGTCAAAGATGAGATTCAAACTTAGCTTCCCCAACTTCATTAGCAGAACTCTCTCCACTATATCACAGGGTAAAAGGGAATTGCCCAGAGTCCTATAGTTTGTCAGTGTCACGGTCTTAATTTGAATCCTGCTCTTTTCTCCCCTAATCCAGGGCTTTCTCTGTTAAACTGCACTGCCAAGGATTGATTCCATAATAAAAAATAAGAACCCTCATACCTGAGACAAATAGATCTTTCAAACATGAATCTAGAGCAGAAAAAGAACCTCAGAGGTTATTTAGTCAAACTGCTCTCAAGTTAGAAATCAAGGAACTGAGGTCTACTACTAAAGGAAAGTGATTTTTAAAATATTACGTGAATAGTAAGCTAAAGAAGACTTAATCTCTTTCTAAAACTTATAGCAATTATTCAGGTTATCCTTAAAATGAACATTTTAAAGCAGAGTTCATGTGACATTTCTAATTCCCTATGATATCTTCCAGGCTTTCCAGTTTGCATGAAGAGAAATTTCAGATACAGTTAGAAATTCTTAATAAAGAATAGAATCCCTATGGAATAAGATTTTTTTTATTTAATATTTTGTTTTTTTTACTAATTACATATAAAATTGCTTTAACATTCTTTTTTTTCCCAAGTTTTAAGTTCCAAATTCTCTCTCCCTCTCCATCCCCTCATTGATAAGGCAAACAATTTGGTATCAGTTTTACATGTGCAATCATGAATATATTTATATGTAAGATACAATGTTTTTTTACAAAAAAGAAAATTACCTTAGAAAATCAAAAAATCATGAGTTTTAAAAATATTCATAAAATGTATTTCATTGGCTTTATTAATAAAAATTACTTATGATTTTTAAAAAATATCACTTTTGGGGGTGGGCAGAGCCAAGATGGCAGAAAGTAGACAGGTTTTTGAGCTCTTCCTGGCTTCGCTCAGATCAACACCAGATCAAGTCTCTGAACTGGTTTGGAATGATAGAACCCACATATTGGAGTGTAACAAATTTCCAGAAAAAATATTTTGGAAGAATTTCAGGAAAGGTCTGTCTCAATTGGGCCAAGGAGGGGACTTTAGCCTTGGGTAAGTTCAGAGCAGCACAAGAGAGACACAGGATGGAAAGGCTTCAAAACACTAGGGGAATCTAAGGAGAGCTCATAGGCAAAATACAGCAAAATTTGCTACTCTGTCTGGGTTTAAATGCAAGTGGATCAGCAATCTGGGTGTGAGACCTCCACTACAACTACAAAAGGCAAATAGTGAGGCCCTGAAACCAACATAACAGGTGAGACTTGTCCAAAGCCACCCAGCATGAGAAAGAAGTGGCAGCACTGGCTCCAGGGCAGTGTGAAGTCACAGTGGCCTGTAGTGAAGCTTGGGACAATCTCCTCTTTGCCCTAAGAGAAAAAATGTGCAAAAAAGCAAAAAGAGCTCTGACCATAGTTTTTTTTTTTTTTAGAAATGGGGAAGAGCAGACCTGTCATCAGACCCTGAGGACAGTAAATGCAAAACATCTCCATATGAAGCCTCAAAGTGTGATATAAGTTGGTCTCCATCTCACAAGGCTCTCTTGGAAGAATTAATAAAAGGATCTTAAAAGAGAGAAGAAAAATGCAGAAAGGAAATGAGAGCTCTGGAAAAGGAAATACAGAAATTGTCTGAAAACTTGTCCTTAAAATAAGTTTTGGAAAAATGGAAAAATAAAACAACTTGTTAAAAAACAAAATTAGTGAAATGGAAAAAAAAATCCAATGAACAAAAGAGCTCATTTAAAAATTCAATTGGCCAAATGAAAAAGGAAATAAAAAAGCTAACTGAAGAAATCAATTCACTAAAAATTAAAACTGAACAAATGGAAGTGAATGACTCAATGAGACATCAGTCAAACAAAATTTTTAAAAAATGAAAAAAATAAAAGAAAATGTAAAATAATTCATGAGGAAAAACAACAAATCTGGAAATAGATTCAAGAGAGACAATCTAAGAATTATTTGACTACCTAAAAACCATGATGAGAAAAAGAACCTAGATCATGTCTTTCAGGAAATCATCAAGAAAAATTGCCCTGATATTCTGGAATCATAGAGTAAAATAATTTTTGATAGAATACATCAATCACTTCCTAAAAGAGACCCCAAAATAAAAATGTCAAGGAATATTGTAATTAAATTCCAGAATTATCAGTTCAAGGGAAAAAATGCTGCAAGCAGCCAAAACTATCTATCTATCTATCTATATCTATATATACATATATATATATATATATATATATATATATATATATATATATATATATATATATATATATATAAGCCACAATCAGAATTACCCCAGGACCTAACAACTTCCACTTTAAAGGATCAAAGGGCCTGGAATATGCTATTCCAAAGGGCAAAGCAGCATGGATTGCAGCCAAGACAGCAAAATTAAGCATTATCGTTCAGGGAAAATGATGCACCTTCAATGAAATAGGTGAATTTCTTTTCTTTTCTTTTCTTTTTTTGAAGAAAAGACCAATTTTATCTTCAAATACAAAACTCAAGAAAAGAATTAAAAGAGAAAAAGAAGGTTTGTAAAAGTTCAAATGTTTACATCCCTATATGAGAAGATGACATGTTTAACTTTTGAGAACTATTTCTTTGATAGGATATATTTAGAAAGTTTAGGTATAATTTGACTTTATTATAATGATATAAAAAAGTAGGGGTGAAAAAGGGATTGTACTGGAAGAAGAGGAAAAGTGAGGTAAAATGGGGGTAAATTACATCACATGAAGAAGCAAAAAAGACCTACTACAGTAGGGGGATAAAGGAATGGGAATGAATATTCTGTGAACCTTAATCTCATTGAATTTGGTTCAAAGGGATAATTATCAAACATATTCAATTTAATATAGAAACTTGTCTCATACTATAGGGAAGTAAGAAGAATGAGGGGAAAGGAAAGGGACAGGTAATAGAAGAGAGAACAGAAATAGGAGGGAAAAGGGATAAGAAAAGGGAGAGAAAGCTTTAAAATGAGAGAGCAGATTGAGGGAGATGGCCAAAAGTAAAATCCTGGTGAGAAGGGAAAGGGGAAAGGAAAGAGAAAAGTGTAACTGAAGAAAATAAGATGGAAAGAAATACAGTTAGTGATTTTAAGCTGTGAATATGAATGGGATGAAATCTCCCACAAAATGAAAGAAGAGAGATTAAGAGCTATTTTGCTCAACTGTATGTCAATAGATATAATACTCTAAGTGACAAGGATGAATATTTACAAAAATACAGATTGTCCAGATTAAAGAGGAGAAAATAAATTACTTAAACAGTCTTATTTTAGAAAAAAAAAATGAACAAATTATTAATCAACTCCCTAAGAAAAATCTCCAGGGCCAGGTGCATTTGCAAATAGATTCTACCAAACATTTAAAGAACAATTAATTCAAAACTATGCAAACTATTTAGAAAAATAGGGAAAGAAAGAGTCCTACTAAATACCTTTTATGACACAAATATGATACCTAAACCAGGTAGGGTCAAATCAGAGAAAGAAAATTATAGATCAACCCTAATGAATATTGATGCAAAATCATAAATAAAATATTAGTAAGATTATAGTAAGTTATCAATAGGATAATACACCATGACCAAATAGGATTTATACCAGGAATTCAGGGCTGATTTAATATTAGGAAATCTATTAGCATAATTAACTATATCAATAACCAAACTAACATAAATCATATGATTATTTCAATAGAGGTAGAAAAAGCATTTGCCAAAATCCAGCACCCATTTCTATTAAAACACTACAAATCATAGGAACAAATAGCGTTTTCCTTAAAATGATCAGTAACATTTATCTAAAACCATCAGCAAATATCCTATGTGATGGGGATAAAACAGAAGTATTCCTGATAAAATCAAGATTGCCCACTATTCAATATTATATTAGAAATGTTAGCTTTACCAATAAGAGAAGAGAAATAAATTAAAGAAATTGGAGTAGGTAATGAGGAAAACAAATTGTCCCTCTTTGCAAATGATATGATAGTATAAGAATCCTAAATTATCAACTAAAAAACTACTAGAAACAATAACTTTATCAAAGTTGCAAGATAAAAAATAAATCCACAAAAATCATCAGCATTTTTATATGTGACCAACAAAGTCTAGCAGCAAAAAAATAAAGAGAAATTCCATTTAAAATAACTATAGATAATCTAAAGTATTTGTGAGTCTACCTGCCAAGACAAAGTCAGAAACTATATGAAAAAATTTACAAAACACTTTCTATGCAAATAAAGTTAGAGCTAAACAACTGGAAGAATATTGAATGCTCATGAGTAGGCCAAGCTAATATGATAAAAATGACAATTCCACCCAAATTAATCTACTTATACAGTGCCATACCAATTATATTGCTAAGAAACTATTTTATTGAGTTAGAAAAAATAATAACAAAGTTCATTTGGAAAAACAAAAGATCAAGAATTTCAATGGAATAAATGAAAAAAAAAAGTGGCATAGCTGTACCAGATCTAGAACTATATTACAAAGCAGTGGTCATCAACACCATTTGGTAATGGCTACGACATAGAGCAGTCAATCAGTGGAATAGGTTATGTTCACAGCACCCAATACTCAATATTTACATTAATCTCATATTTGATAAAGCCAAAGACTCCAGCTTCTGGGATAAGAACTCAAGGTTTGACAAAAATTATTGGGAATTAATATGGCAGAGTAGGCATAGACTCACACCTAAAATCCCATAATGTTGAAATGGGTTCATGATATAGACAGAAAGTCATACTATAAGCAAATTTAAAGAACAAAGGATAATCTACTTCTCAGATCTCTGGAGAAGGAAGGATGTTGTGGCCAAAGAAGAACTAGAGAACATTGAACATGAAATGCAAAAATGGATAGTTTTGATTATATTAAATAAAAGCGGTTTTGGTAAAAACAAAACCAATAGAGACAAGATTAGAAGGGAAGCTATCCAAGGGTTCAAATAAAGGTCTCATTTGTAAAATATATAGAGAATTGACTCAAATTTATAAGAATACAAGCTCTTCTCCAATTGATAAATGGTCAAAAGATATGAACAATTTTCAGATGATGAAATTAAAACCAATTTAGAGTAATAAAATACTCTAAATTATCATTGATCAGAGAAATGAAAATTGACAGCTCTGAGGTACTACTATATAACTCTAAGATTGACTAAGATGACAGGAAAGGATAATGATAAATGTTGGAAGGGATGTGGTAAAATACACTGTTGGTGGATTTGTGAACTGATACAATCATTCTGGAGAGCAATTTGGAACTATGCTCAAAGGGCCATAAAACTGTGCATACCCTTTGATCCAGCAGTGTCTCTACTGGGTCAGCATCCTAAAGAAAGCATAAAAAAGGGGAAAAAAAAGACCCCAGTGTACAAAAATGTTTGTAGCAGCCCTTTTTATAGAGGCAAGGAACTGGAAACTGAGTAGATGCCCATCGATTGGAGAATAGCTGAATAAGTTATGGTGTAGGAATGTTATGGAATATTGTTGTTCTGTAAGAACAGATTATCAGGATGATTTCAGAGAGGCCTGGAGAGACTTACATGAACTGATACTAAGTGAAATGAGCAGAACCAAGAGAAAATTGTACTCAGCAAAAATGAGATTATGTGATGATCAAGTCTGATGGACATGGTTCTTTTCAATAATGAGGACATTCAGCCCAATTCCAATAGATGTGAAATGGATAGGGCCATCTGCATCCAAAAAGAGGACTGTGGAGATTGAATGTGCTTCACAATAGTATTTTTACCTTTTTGTTGTTGTTTGCTTGCTATTTGTTTTCTTTATCATTTTTCCCTTTTTATCTTATTTTTCTTGTGCAGCATGATAAATGTGAAAATATCTAGAAGAATCATACATGTTTATCATATATTAGATTACTTGATATCTAGGGGAGGGGATGAGGAAATGGAGGGAGAAAAATTTGAAACTCAAGGTTTTGCAAGGGTGAATATTGAAAACTATCTTTTCATGTATTTTGAAAATAAAAAGTTATTATTAAAAATCCATTTTTGTGAGTGCAATCCTCACCACAAATTTGGAAAATAAATAAAAGATTTTATTAGTACCCTATTTTACCAGTGGCAATTAAGGGCCTGAGAAATGAATTGATTTGTTCAAAGATACATAGTTATGAACTGGGAGAAGGGGATTTTGAATGCAAATTTATTGTCAAACCAGTTCTCTTTCTGTTCTTCATAACATCTATATGTTTTTGGTAATAGAATAAAAAAGATACACTAGAGAATCAACTTTTCTCTGGCAAAATTTTTGGCAAAAATAAACATTAGTTATCTTTTTAAAATGTCATGCTTGGGGTTATACTCAACAGCATAAACTTCAAAGTGTAACTGAAACTACAATTCTGATAGGTAGCCAACTTAGATGCCACCAATGTCAATTACAGAAGTCAGATACTCTGTATGTTTAAAATTTTAATTTCCAGCAAAGCCTGACTTTATTATTCATCCTTGATCCACCCCCAAGACTTTGCATTTTTCCTACATAAGGGCCTCATTTAAAAAATACCCATAGGGCATAATGAAATATTCTAAAAATGATCAGCTGTGTCACATTGATGAGTGTGGCTAATAATATACGCCACCAAGAATACCTCAAATATTGACTGATCATTCCCGAGTGTTACATTTCTCCCTCTATTCTCCTTCACCAAAAAGCTCATTGCAAAAAAGAAACAATACATGGAATTTTACTTTCTCTTTTCTTTTAGCATTCATTGCATTTTCCCCATTTGTTTTTTCTTGGGCCAGTCTTGTGATGTGATCTAGATAATGCCAGTATGAAAATTCTCTTTTCCACTGCAGCCTAGTACTTGTTGTTCAGTTGTTTCAGCCACATCCAACATTTTATGACCTCATTTGGAGTTTTCTCGACAAAGATACTGGAGTGATTTGCCATTTCCTTCTCCAGCTCATTTTATAAATGAGGGAAACTGAGGCAAACAGAATTAGTGACTTAGCCAGGGTAGAAACTGTCAGCTAGTAAGTGTCTGAGACCAGATTTGAACTCATGAAAATGATTCATCTTTACTCTACTATGCCACCTAGTTGTAAAATACTTGCTAGGCAACTGGGACACTAATTTGTAACTTGTGGAGGATTACATGTTCAGTTTATGCCAGGGGCTGGATTGAACTTTGAACTTCTTGATCTATAGACTGGCTGTCCACTCACTACATGATGAATTTTTCACCTTTGTTTGTGTCAGTGATCCTTTTGCCAGGCTGATGAAGTCTACGGACCTCTACTCAGAATATTTTAAAAATATAAATATGAAATAATTGAAATAATGTGAAATATGTGAAATAATCACCAAAAATATATATATTTTAAAAGCACAAGACCACTTTAGGCATTAACTCATGCCATTATTCTATGGAGGCATCACAAAATCTTTAGCTGCCTTCATTCTAAGACAATTGTTATATGCAAGTTAAATAGGCCATAAATATACTGAAAATGTACTCCTCCTTTCAAAGGCATGTCACACACTCTGCTCATTCTCAAAGGAAACACATTCATTATTGCATCCCTGAACCTGTGTCTCTATAAGAACTTTCTATCTGTTCTTCCGACCTTCTAGATAACATATATTAGATAGTCAGAGGACTTGAGTTTATAGGTGACATCCTGCTGAGAATGATAACTGATATAATGGGTGACAGTCAGGCTCCCAAAAGATTTTTATGGGCTGCAGGACTGGACTCATTCCTAAAAGATACAATTTGGAAGGAATAAATAAAAAGGTTTTTACTTTGTTTAAAAAAAACAGTTTCATATGTATACATGTTCATGGAATGAAAGTTTATTGTTGAGGATAGGAGAGACATGAGAAGTTATGAAAAATGATGTGAGGCTTTTGTAAATTCAATAAGAGTGTGATATGGTAACCCCTAAAATATATTGGGCTCCTGGGCTACATTATAGCTGTTATAGCTTTTAGGAATAGGGCAATGATTTACTCTGCCATCATTGAATGGTATCTGAGATATTGTGTTTAGCTCTGGGAGTCAGATTTGAAGGAGACTATTGATAAGCTGGATAGCACCCAGAGGAGAGCAGCGATGATAGAGAAGGGCCTTGAGTCCATGGTGCATGGGAATCAATTAAAGGAAATGGGAATGTTCAATCTGGAGACAAGAATCCTCAGAGGGGAACATGACAGCTCTACTCAAGTGTATGAGGGGTTTCATGCCTTTCAGAAAGTATTAAACTTGTTCTGTCAACCCCTAAAGGGAAGAACAAGAAAAAGTAGATGGAACTTGCAAATTTAAGACTGATGTCAGGAAAAACATTCTAATAATTCTAGCTGTGCAAAGGTGGAATGAGCTGCCTTAAGAAATGATGCATGTTACCCCTATCCCCAACTCCCCAATTTTTTAAACAAAAGCTTAAAGCATATGTGTCAAGTACAAAATAATGGGGTTCCTGTTCCATATCAGTTAGAGTAGAGGAATTCTGAGATCTTTTCCAACTCTCAAATTCTAGGATTATGAGTTTGAATTTAAGCTCTCCGTCCTCACCTTCACACTTCTTAAAACCTTATTTTCCCCTTAGCACAGTGTCCAGTACAAAGTATATGCTATCTAAGTACTTGCTCCTCAAGGTTCATTTTTAGGGCTACCTCCTGATAGGAACCTTTCAGCTTTTTGCATTTGTTTGTGCTGTGCCCTCCTCTTCCACAACTACTTTGTATATTATTTGAATTATTTATCTGTTTATATATGATCAGAGATTTTGAATAGTAAAGGACTCAGGGGTTGTCTAATACAAACTCCTCATTTTATGGAAGAAATATCTGAGAACTAAGGAGGCTAAATCATTTTTCCAAGGTCATATGGATATCTGAATATAGGTCATTGGATTCCTGAGCCAGGATTCTTTCTCCTTTATCTGTTATTTCTTACTGCCCCCAGGAACCCAGCTTTTGTGTTTGACAGCATATGATATCTGGCACTTTGTCCTTATTACAAAATTAGTTTAATTGAATTGAATATGCCCCATGCAGGACAATTCAACATAAATGTGAACATTTTTACTATATCTCTGAGGATCTTAATTATTGATTAGCTTCTTTATAACTTATCATCCTTGTGTTCACTATTGCATTGAGTTAAGATATGTAGGTAGATATTCCCTCCAATAAAACAGATTGTAACCTCTCTACACCTGAAGAAATGACAGGTTATTAGTCAGTTGTAGTATGGCTAATTCTATGTGATCCCATTTGCTTTATTTCGTTTGTTTTAGCAAAGATGCTGGAGCAACTTGCCATTTTCTTCTGCAGCTCATTTTCCAAATATAGAGACTGAGGCAAACAGGCTAAACCGACTTGCCCAGGGTCATACAGAGAAGTGTCTAAAGCTGGATTTGAACTTGAACCTTCCTGATTGTAGAATGAGTACTTCATCCACTATGCCATTTACTTGCTCAGATAAAAACTTATCAGCCCACTTATCACATGAATATGAGCCTCTTCAAAATTAATGAGCTTGGTCCTTAGAATATAAACTTCATGTCACTAGGCTCAGACTCAAAAGGCTATTGCCACCGAGTATAATATAGATAATTCAGGGTCATCTCCACCTTATAACATGGTACTGATGAAAAATATTCATGAAAAAGTGATTTTGTTTTGTTTTCCATTTTGCTTGGTAAATTGAAGGGTATGTCTGAACTTTTCTTATTTACTTAAGGAGGTAAATTATGTTCCTCATCCCAACTCACAGATGTTTTTTGGAGGGAGGTAGCAAAATAAACCATAAGGAACTGATGTCATGTTTCAAAGTAACTATGCTAAGTAATCAAAATTCAAGGGATTTTGTCCAGTATTCTTTGTGGACACAAAGAGAATGTGAGTATCTTAAGGATAAAGAAAATGTCACTATTTTTGTGTCCATAATACCTGACATATAGTAGGTGTGTAATAATAAATGTTGAATGAATGAAATAATTTTATTCATGAATAGATGGCATTATCCATTCTGTGTTCAGGACAGCAAATCACATGTCTTAGAATTATCAGCCATCCAAGAGAATTGAAATCTGTAAATACAGACTTAAAAAATGAATGATTTCAATCAAATTATCTACTCTTTATTCAAGGCAATAAAGACTCACAACAAAAAGAAATCAACCAGTCTAAAGCATCAGAATCTCTAAATATAAAAATTTTGTGAATGAATGAATGATTTCATCTGTGGGATGGGTAGTGTTAGGTAATCTATGTTCAGGATCATAAAAACTCAAATATCACAATAATCTATTATAAAAGAGAACTGACATTTCCAAAAAGAAAATTTCAAAACTATTCAACACCAGTTTGGGCATGACAGAAAACACTGGATTCATTATATCCTGAAAATGAACTGTCCTGGAAATTCCTCTATGAACAAAGAAAACAGTATTTGAAAGGGTTCCCCCACAGAGCAAGTCATTTTGTAAAAGATCTTTATTCCTAAAACTAGGCAAGATCTTTACCATTATTGCAATTTACTTGAAATCATCACATAATTTTAGAACCTTGGAAGTTAAACTACATTATAGATCTTTCTTTTTTTGGTCTGGATACCATGTATATTATCCAATCCGATGATTTTTTTTTTAGTCTGATGATTTGTTTTTAGAGTGTAGTACATACTAAAATCACAGAAGTGACAAATGGAATAATTCCATTATCTTCTCCCTATAAGCCACTTTCAGTTCTACTTTACTCATTTTCATCAGTAGCAACACCATGCTTATAATTACCAAGATTAGCACCTCAGAGACTTCTTCAATTTAATTTCCTTTATTTCTCTTCCCCACTCACCCCACACCAAATCCTCTTAGTTGCCAAATTCTGTTCATTTGACACTTCCATATCTGTCCCATTTTCCTCTACTTACATAGTTAGAGCACTTATCCCTTGCCTAGACTATTTTAACATCCTCCTAGCTCATCTCCTGACTTTCAATGTCTTCCCTTTCTGATCTACACTCCACATAGCCTCCAAAATAACTTTCCTAAATTTTGGTCTGGCCATATCACTTCCTTGTTTAAGAATCTTGAGTGGCTGCTTATGGCCTCCACATTTAAAATACCATCTCCTTCCAGACTTATCCTCCCTCAGACTATCTAGACTATTTATACCCAATTAAACTGACCTTCTGTTGATCCTGGATCTTGACATTTTATCTCTTGCCTCTATAAAAAGGCCTGGTCACGTGCAAATGCTGTCTGTCCTTCAGTCTTTGAATGCTTTCCCCTTCATCAACTTTGTCTTTTGGAAAGCCTATTTGCCTTCCTGGTTCATCTAAGTTGCTGGTAATTATGTAACACTTTTTACATTTTAATTCTCCTCAGGTGCCAGTGCTATTTGTTCCAAAATAACTGTGTATTTATTTAGCTGTATACATATTTTATCTTTTGTTTTTGTCTTATCCTTTGTTTTTATTTTTATGTATCCAGCCTTTAGCACAGAGCCTTGCTCATGAGAGCTACTACAGAAATTGCTTGTTGAATTGAACAGAGATTTTTTAATCTGCCAAAGCAGTTTGAAACGGTGACTTCATAGCTGAACAAATACACAGGATCCTAGGTCATTGGAACTGAGGAGGAAAGATGTATAGGAAAAACAACTGAATGAGTATCTTCAAAGTTAATGAAGTTGATCCTTGGACAACAGATTCAATGTCACCAAGCCCAGATTCAAAAATGTTTCCATCATAAGAAGATGTACTACTGGTTAATGCTACTGTCATAAGCCTAGATGATTCAGGGTCACTTCTACCTTATAATGTAGTACTGGAGAAAGATTTCTTAAAAGAAATTATTCTAAGAGGTGTTTTGTTCTCAGAGATATTTAGGTGCAAACTACTGAAATCCTAGACCAATAGACATTAAATTTGGTAGGATCTAGCAATATATGGCTCCTATTGGTATAATCTTTAAGAATTTTTGATCACCTCTATACCCCAAACAGTCACCAAAGGAGCACTGAAGTGTAGGAACTTAATATATTAATGGTTACAAGTTTTCTTAACATTTTCAGGCAGATTATCCTCTACACACTTATTTTGTTAAGAGTCAGAAGAAATTAGCCTTTAGCCTATTTTATTTCACTTCTAGGGCATTTCACAAAACATTACTCAGCTTGGATAGGGCTTACAGAGTAATTATCCAGTTGAATGATGTTGACATTCCCCAATGGATCCCATAAATCTGGTACTGATTTTAAAAAAACCACTCACCGTTCTTCTTGTAGAACATAATTTCTCCCTTGAATTCTGTTTTTTCTTCCAATGATTTTTCTATCTGGAGTGTCAACTGCTCATTTGTCTCACCACCAAAGAGAAACTTACAACTACAGCTCTTCTGCATGACCTCTGTGCGGGCAAATCCAGCCAGCTCACAGAAGCCATCGGAACAGTACACGATAGGGAAACCCTTGGCCACCTGGGCGTTGGCGAGGATGAAGTTACTGTCTGTTGAACAACATGGAGAGGAAACAAGAGTTAGAAACTGGCATGTTTACAGCATGTTTACAAGAGAACATATAGCACACTGAAACCCAGCATACATGGAACCAAAGAGGGAAAAAAAACAGAGGTAAGCAACAAAACCATTTAATGTGCCAGGAATTGCATCCATATTTATAAGCTGGCATTCAACAAACATTTATGAAGCATTTATTATGTACTGGGACTGCGCTAAGCCCTGGAAATACAAATAAAGGCAAAAGCAAGATTTCCATTTTCAAGGAGCTCACATTCTAATAAGGGAAGATATAATGTCTATAACTGAATATATAAGATGTTAATGGAGCAAATGGAAGGGAATCTCAAAGGGAATGATAATAATAGCTGAAATTTACATAGTGTTTCATTAAAGTCTGCAAAGGACTTCATATGCATTATCTTCTCTCATTCTTATAAGAATCCTGGCTATTATTATCCTCATTTATGGTGGTAGAAGTTTAGAGATGTTTTTACTTGCCTGTCCAAGGTCATGTTTCCAAAAAATGTCACCTCTTGGAACTTTTAGTTTTATTCAAGTTTAGCTCAAGTGCCAATTGCCAGGCAAGAACCTTCCTAACATTTCATCTCTCCAAAAAGTTAGGGCTTCATTTTCCCTTCCAGCTATTACTCTTTATGTATTTCATATTGACTTGAGTACATGTTTTTCCTTACTTCAGTCAATTAGTCAAGAAACATTTATTAAACATTGATTATGTGCTGGGCACAGTGCTAAGGGCTAAGGATACAAAGAAAGGCAAAAACAGCTCCTCCCCTTAAAGAGTCTATCTTTTAATGGAATAGATGACATAAAGAATAACTGGGTACATGATAGGTATATACAATATAAATTATAGGTAGTTTTGGAGGGTATTCCCTGGGGAAAGGAATGGAGAAGAGTGATTGGGAAAAGCACACTGCAGAAGGTGCTAGGCTTGAAGAAAAACAGTTGGAAGTGAAGAAGAAGAAGTAAAAAGTGAACTTCTTTTCATTCTTGTCCTTATATTCTTAGCCTAGGATAGTGTTTGGCACATTTGCTATTGTTGAATCATTTCAATCAGGTCCAACTCTTTGTAACCTCATTTGAGGTTTTCTTGGCAAAGGCAATGGTTGCACATCTTCTCAGCTCATTTTAGGAGATGAGTAGCTGAAAAAAGCAATTAAGTGATTTGCCCAGGGTTACACAGCTAATAACTATCTGAGTTCCACATTTGAACTCAGGTCCTCTTGACTGTAGGGCCAGTACTCTATGCACTGTGCAACCCACTATCCATCTGGCACATAGTAATCATTCGATTTATTTTTGTTGTATCAAGTTGAAATGTCAAAGACAGAATTGAAACTGATATCTCCCAACTTCAAGTCTAGCTCTATCTATCAAATGCTAGCACATCTTAGTTTTGTTATTTATGCTTTGGTTTCTCTTCAAATTGGCTGCATCTTTCACTTTTTATTGGCCTATTTTAGGAACTATAGATGATATACATATAAGATACAATCCTTGATTCAAAGTGCTTACAAGAGAAAAAAGACTAACATACATAAACAGAGCAATAATAATAATATAAAATTTAAAAATAAGTAGTGTATGTAAATACACTAATATACTAATTATACTAATATACTAAATATACTAAAAATAAGTAGTGTAAAAATAAATAGTGTAACCAGTCTGTTATGGTGGTAGTGAGAATTTTGGAACTTCCTTCACAAATGAAATGAAATCACAAAAGAAAGAAAGAGCAAGAGTGAGAACAAGAATGATAATGAGAGTAAGAGCGGGGAGAGATAGAGACAGAGAGAAGAGATGGACATACAGAGACAGAGAGAAGAGACAGACGGAAGGAAGGAAGGAGAAATCATTGGATACTGCAGTAAACTTCATATAAGAGTTCATATTTAAACTGAGCTTTGAAAAGTAGCTAGAGGTTAGCTATGTGGAAAAGATTATGAGAATATGCCATGTAAGGATCTAGGAGCAGACAGTGGGTTCCATTGTGAAAAGGAATTTTAGTTAGGGTACAAATTGTAAGTCATGTGACAGAGTAAATACTATTTTATTCAAGCTTCTTCACTAACTATGGAGGTAAAAAGCAGTGCATCTATGTAGTGAAGTAAATTTTCAAGATTTCACTGCTGAATGGCATATAGTATATGTGAGTGCATATGTTTGTATATGTGTGTACATATGTTTGCTTCAATTAAACCATTAACATACTCATGGGCAGCAGTTTGTGAGTGGTCTTGGCTTGGATATAACACACCAATTTGTACTGCTGAGACTCTTCAAACGCTGGATGTCTTTAGAGAAATCTTGATTTATCCTTTATTCCATTGTGCTCTAATGCAATGAAATCTGAACCTGTATTATACAGTATGTATCAGGAACTGTGCTCAACATTGAGCATACAAATATATATAAGCAAGACAGATCCTGTTCTAAAGGAAGTCACATTCCATATGGGAAGATATAATATGAATGGGGTATTGGAAAGGCTGGGGAGATAGGGAGAAAGATACATTTGAGGTAGGGTGATGGTGAGGAGATAGGTAGGAAGGGAGGGAAACAAGATTTACTTATATACCAAGAAGTGGGTAAGGGGAAGCCACTGACAAGAAAAGCAAAATCTAAGTGCTGGGGATGACATAGTTCAATGAAAAGACCAGTTGATTGGAAGCAAAGGGAACATTCAATCCAACTGAGGAATTGATGGAAAAACTGCTAATTGAGTACTTTGTGCCAAATATTTTGCTAGACACTTGGGATAGAAAGGTCAAAATGAAAAAAAAAACAAAGGTCCTGCCTTCAAGGAACTGACATTATAGGGATTTTATATATATATATATATATATATATGTGTGTGTGTGTGTGTGTGTGTGTGTGTGTATTTATATATGTACAAACATAATCCAATGAGTAGCAACAATAATTATGAGGTCAGTTCAGTGAAAGAAGAAGATGCATTTGGATGATCAGGAAAAACTTCTTTAGAAGATTGTGTCTGAGGTGAACTTTGGGATAAACTGACAATTCTAAGAGGCAGAGATGGGGAAGAGGGAATGCATTGCAGGCAAGAATGAGTGTGCAAAGGTACAGAAATGGAAGGATGTCTCTCTCTCTTGCTCTCTGTGTGTGCGTGCGTGTGTGTGTGTGTGTGTGTGTGCACACGCAAGTGCAGGTATGGGAGATTCTCAAGAAAATCAACTTTGATCAATAAAATTCAGGAATAAGAATAATGAATAATGTACTGGAAATGTAGGTTCAAACATTACACATTATGTTTTATTGGGCTTATGGTCTGGGTTGCAGAAAACAACAAGTCAAGGTCATTGAAAGAGAGGAGAAGAAGAAACTAGAGATTCTGCTGTGGGGAAGAAGAGGTCGAAGAGGGAGTGAGAAGGAGAGGGAGAGGGAAAAGAAAAGGGAAGAAGTGAACAGCATATTGGTCACCATGCTAGAGAATTCTAAGGACTCAACATGAAATCAATAAAAGAAAAAGTCACATTTGATAGGCTTCTACTTAAATTTGAACACCATGAATTAATGAGATGCAGTTTTTCAAGTATAAAGGTAAAATCCTGAGTTTAGGTTCAATATTATGTTTTAGGAAGTAAATTTTACAAGTATATTAAGGGAGAGATGGAATTTAATAGCAGTTCATAGGGAAAAGGATTAAAGTTTAATTGGCTACACTATGAGTAAATGTGGATATAGCCACTCAAAAATTAAATCAAATTGCAGATGTATTAAAAGAGGTATGTTTTCCAGAGGAAAGGAAGTAGCAGTCTATCTCTCCTCTTCAATGGTCAGAGAGCATAAAGTAGGGATGATACATTTCAGATTCCCTAGGCAACAGAATGGCGAGGGGCATATCGGCTAAATGGGACGCACATCACATGAATAATGGGTGAAAAAACTGCTGGAAATTTAGCCTAAAGAAGAAAAGTCAGAGAGACATGATATTTGAAGATTTATTCCATGGATGACAGATTGGCTATTGATACATAAGAAAGAGAACTGTGATCAATAAGAGGAAAGAGACCGAGATCTAATTTCAAATTGAGCTAAAAATTATTTTTTAACAATTAAAACTGAAGAAAATGGGTGAATGACTTCATAAAGCAGTGAGGTAGCTAATTGTCATATATTGTAGGAGAGATTCTTTCACAGGGGCATGGGAGAAGAGAGAAGATTCTATCAGCCATGTTAAACTCAGATGGGAATGAGGGTCATTTAATCATACATAAGAATCCTTGAGGGCTGAATAAAGATTTAGAAAGCCACATGCTAACATCAATGAATATTATGTATATTCTACTGATTTTTCTTTATTTCCAGATTATATTTTAAACTAGTTTGACTTTTACTTGGGAGGGTTGTGGGCACACAATAACATTGATAGCTTACATTCTCAGAGAATTTTAAGGTTTGCGAATCACTTTACATAATATTATCTCATTTGATATTAACAACAACCATGAAAGGTAGGTAAAGAATATTTTCATTTTATGGATGGAGAAACTGAACCTGAGAGAGGATTTTACTGATTTACCCAGGCTCATCCAACAAGTCAGTGTTTGAGGCAAGATTTAAACTTCAATTTTCTTGACTTGGTCCAACAACTTATTATTCCTTGATGAATTTGTTATTTGGGACAAGTCTGGACAATTGCATATTTTCCCCATCCTATCTGATGTAGAAGAAGGCTACATCTCCTCAATCATTAGAAGTATCTACTTCATGAAATTACCTTGAATTACTTCATATTCATGATATTAATCTAAATGTTATAACTTCCCTAGTAAAATGTAAGCTTTTTGAGGGGAGATATTAGATTTCTATCTTTAATGCTAAGTATAGTGTTCTTTATAAAGGAAGATCTTATTGAATGAATAATTATTAAAAAGAATGGTAGCTATTGCATTTCCTGAAAGGGACCCCTAGATACCATTTATTATAATCCTTGCATTTTACAAAGGAAGAAATTTTGGTCCAGGGCAAGGGGCTTGCCTAAGATCTCATTGTTAATTACTGACAAGGAGGAAACTGGCATTCAGATTGTCTATTCAGTGAGTTTTCCATTAGGGAACTCTCTTTCTTGGGAAATGGCTCAATCTGGTAGAGAATACAGAAAGAAAGAAAGAAGAAAAAAATATTCTCTCCCCAGAAATCATGGTACTTGAAGACTAGGAAAAAGGGAAGTTTTTCCCCTTTGACAGTTGATGTAAGAGATGGTGTAGTCAGTCTCAGGCTCATAGATTTAGTGAGTCAGTCAATATGATTGTATTAAGCACTTAATAAAGAATGACAAACCCTATATTCAAGATGCTTACATTTTGATAGGGCAACACAACACAACACATACACACACACACATACACACACACACGCACACACATCCCCAAACCAGAAAGTTAAAAAAGATGGGAAGAGACTTCAGAGGCTACCTAGTCTAATTCTATCATTTTCAGATAAAGAAACTGAGTCCAGAAAGGTAGAATTACTTTACCAAGGTGACAAATATTAAAAGACCTTTGATACTAAATGTGGAGTACTTTCTAATACAGCGCTATTGTCATCTCTCCTTGCCTGACATGACAATAAGGACTTTTCCCTCAACTAGTAGTGATGGTAAACAAGTACCACAGAAGCTCTGCTATAACTCTAGCTTTTCCAAAGTATTCCCTTTCCCCCATGTTTCTCCTTTATTATTCCTATGAGTTCTCTGGGACCATCTTGGCAGTTTGGCATACTAGATTTAATCTGAGAACAATTTAAAGGCAGAAATGTAAAGTCTCAAATTTAGGTTCAAAAATCAATTTTACAAATATAAGAGGAATACATTGTAAGAATGTATTGTGTGAAAAAACATCTGTGGCTGTTTGTGAATTGTATGCTTAGTAAAAACCAAGTGTGATGAGGCAGCCAAAAATTAATGTAATTTTCAGAAAGATATTGTTTCCAGGAATAACAAGATGATAATCCTCGTGTCCTACCTTTGCCAGATCACATCAGTCATACTGTATTGAATTTTGGTTAATATATTTTAGGAATATTATAGACAAACTTCAGAACTTTCAAAAGCGAACAATGATGATGATGAAATGCCTCAGGTCCAAGACATACAAATGCCAGCTTACAGAATTTAAGGATATTTAATTTGAAAAGTAATAGATTAAGAGAAAGAATGAGAGTTGCTTTTTAGTATAACTCTATTTGAATAGAATCGTAAAATCACATATTTAGAGTTTGGAGGGGGCAGATCTCAGAGACTATTGAGTCTAACTCTTTCAGTTTATAGATGAGGAAACTGAGGTACAGGGAAGTTAAATGGATGACACAAGGAAATACAGATAGTATCAGAAGCTGGATTTGAACAGAGGCTCTCCATATAACTCCAATACTAAAACTCTATCCTCTCTGAAGCGGTATTAATCTAGTGCTGTTTGTCCTCAGAAGGTAGAATTAGTAGCAATTTATAGAAATTTTATACTAGCAAATTATAGAAACTTATTTGTAGAAATAGCACATTAAGATCTAATGGAGGGGAAATCTTCTCAACAATTACAGTCCTTCTGAAATTGAATGAGCAGCCTTGGGATATAGTGGCATTCCTAATTGGAGGTCTTTAAGCAAAGACTAATACCCACTGGTCTAGTGTATTATAGTGGGGGTTTTGTTTTAGATGTGGGTTCTACTAAATGGCACTCAAGATTTCTTCCAACTTTAAAATTCTGTCCTTTAATAATTTTCTTGGTGACTCAGTCTAAAGGACCAGAAGGCAGCTAGTGGTTCCTAGCTCTACAACTTTAAAATAAACACTTGGAACCACTTTGCTTTTCCAGCCACAAACACTATGTATTGAATTTTCACCACAGGGAAATTGCTACCTTGGAAATTCAGAACTACCTTCATCTGATTGCAATTGTCAATCTTATACAAAATCCTTTCCTAGTGACTCAGAAAGGCAAGTTATTTCAGTCTCTATTGATGAATGATTGAAACATCTCCACAGAGCTCTGAACTGGATTCGGGCTGATATAACAGGGAGCCATTCAACAACTCCCCTCACTCTTTTTTTGTTACCTCATATTATTCTTTACAAGGAAACCATAGTGTTATTTCTGAATTTTGATGTAGCAGCTTCTATTAGAGGTACTCATTATGAAAATAGCCAAACGAGCCCAAATACTCAGCTCCAAGACCACTCCTGAGCAGTGAGGCCATTGAATATGTCCTTTGCCTGTAGTTAGTTCCCCCATCCAGATGACTCCAAGAAAATGTATAAAATAGAAAGGCTGAGCTAGATGACCTTTTATATTCTAAGAATCTATGAAATCCATTTACTTATCCATTCACTTCTTTTTATAAAATTTTACTTATCTTTTTTGTCTTTAGTTTCCAAATATTTTTAGATGATTCCTACTTTATAAGAGATCTCATAATAAAGTAAAGCAGTTTAGTAAAACTAAGGATATAATGACCTTGGGGGCAGCTAGGTGGTGCAGTGGATAGAGCACCAGCCCTGAAGTCAGTAGAATCTGTGTTCAAATTTGGTCTCAGACACTTAAAACTTCCTAGGCGTGTGACCTGGGCAAGTTACTTAACCCCAATTGCCTCAAAAAAAAAACAAAAACATGTATATATACTTTACTTGAAAGTACATACATTGTGCATTTGTAGTACCCCATCACATTATTTAATATATATATATATATATGTATATATATATATATATATATATCTTTTCTTTTTTCCTATTGGAAAAAAAGAAAAAATATTTTAGTGTAAATATGCATAGTCAAGCAAAACGAATTTCTTCAATGTCTGCAAAAAAATTACATACATTCACACATACACACACACACATTCACACGTATATAGTCACACACACATATTTCTACATATTTTAAGTGTATATGCATATATATACACAATATACATATCTAGTATGTGTATATGAATGCACATACATGTTTCTACATGTATATGTATGTGTGTGTGTGTTTATACATTTTTTAATGTTGCTGCCATCGGAGAATGTACTTATTTGAGCTTTGAACTATCCATAGTTCACAGATCTAGCAGTGGAATGGACTCTAGAGGCCATCTAGTCCAACCCTCTCATTTTGCAAAAGAAAAAACAGTCTCAAAGTAATTAAGTGCCTTAAAAGCAGAGTTCCAGAGCTGGAAATAACCTAAAAGGCCATTTCTTTTGCAAAATATCAAGTTGAGTTCCAGAGAGATTAAATGACTTAACATAATGATAGAAGGGACCTCAGAAGCTATCCTATTTAATCTTCTCATTTGCAAAGAAGGAAATTGAGGTCCAGAGACATTAATTGATTTAGCATAACTTTTGTGGACAATAAGCATCACACGTGGGATTTGAACTCAAGCCCTCTCATTCCTAGTCAGTTTTCTTTCTACCATACCATGGTGTTTCATGGCAGGTGACACCTTTTAACAATACCCTTTTAAAAAAAGCAAATTTAAGAGTTGTTCCACACTCACCCTGCTCCCCCATTCTAATCTATCAATTGTCTTTACTCCATAAGAGCATTCATTTCCAGGAGTATTTCATTGCAGGTAGCCCCTGATAAAGTTCAGGGAACTCACTGTATGAATAGTGCCTTATTTAGAAAACGCAGGGGGCTCCTTTTGTATGATATCTGCTTGGAAACACATGTTTAATTGAGCACCAGGACTCTATTCCCCAGAGAAGAAATATGACATTTACTTTAGAATGAGGTAAAACAAAGCAGGCCCAATGGATGCCAAACTCACAATGGATTCAGAGCGATTCTTACATATGCTAAAGGTATTTAACCTTTTAAGGAATCAATTATACATAAGGAATCAGTATCTAAACACTGTCCTTAACCTTTCTCAGCTTGCTTCTACCTTGCTTTTTTGTACACATTAAGCTCAAAATATCAGTAAATAGTATTTTGAAACCCATTTACATATATGAGAAACAAGAATTTCCCTAAGTGTGTTTTTTGGGAAAGCATGTCAACACCATTGACCGAATTCTTTGACTTCCCACTTCATCCAAAATTGATTCTCCCTCCTATTATTCCAAGTGGACTTCTGAGCACTTTCAGTGGGCTCCTTGTTCTCTCATTTTCACCTGACATGATATTTATGGATGGCTCTCCTGAATTTTCCAGCCTTAACCACGTTCAGATTCCCTAAGGGCAATTCATCAGACTCTTTCATTGGGAGAAGGAATTCCCCTTACCAGAAATTCACAAATGGAGACTATATGATCATTGGTGGGGTGTAATCAGAGGGGATTTTGGGTCAGGCGTGAGTTAGATTTGAAGTCACTTCCATCTCCAAGATTCAGTATTTCTGGATGTCTTTCCTGTATCTCCTGTGTATTTTATTTCCTTGGTGGTGTGATGGCCAAAGACTTTCCTTTATATCTTAGCATTTCCAAAAGAAGCACAAAGCTACCATAATCTCATTACATTCACCATAGCCTGGTTTGCCCACAATTGTGAGAGTTAATTATTATTTTTAGTGTTGGAATAATTATTAGTGGAGGAGAGAAGTAAGCTGGGAATAGCATATTAGTCTCCTTGGCCTTCTTTCCAATAATGCCATTTCAAATGTTGGCTATCACTGAAAACATATGAATATTTGCTTTTGTTTCATAAAATATGACTTTTTGATGGATTCTCCACACATATAATTCATATTCCTGGTATCTAACACAATACTTGGCATATAATAAGGTTTTAATTAGTATTTGTTGATTGATTGATGGTTTTGATATTGCTGTCACAAACTGGCCTGATCAGCGTAAACTTATAGACTTCAGTGTAGAAAAAAATAATCTGATCATAACATTCAAAATAATTCATATTATTTTCAAGTTTTTAAATTATTTAAGGGTACTTTATAGTGTACTGTTTTCAGATTCAGTTTCCAACTTAAGCACGATCCCATGACGATGATACTTGGTACAATCATTATAAATTTAAATGACAAATCAATGAAATTGACTTGTCTATTCCTTCATTCCTCTAGGCCTAGAAATGGAAGAAATGATCTTAAATTGGGAGAGGAAGGACAGGAGAGAATGGGGCGTATTTTCCATCACAAAATACAACTTTTAAAAATAGGTATACAATACTCATGACTTTCCCCATCTACAATGACATTTCTACTTTTCTCAAGGTACTCATGGTCAATCATATGATCATTCTTCATTATTTCTTAAGTATTATTATTTACAAAAAATATTATTTGCTAAATATTTTTAAACTAACAAGGGATAGGAGAATTCATATCTTCAGTAACAATTGATGTCAAGGACTATTTTCTTTTTGTCTGAATCACCTAACTCAGTCTCTGTCATATAGAAAATACTTCATCAAGGAATAGACCATTTTCCAAAAACATACTGGGGATTGGTAAGTTGTTCTAGGACACCAGAGTACATATTACTCTCTTAAGAGCAGTCATCAGATGAGAACAGACATGAATATGAACAAATGTATAAGATTATCCATCCATTGGGCAGTGGCCTGTAGAGATATTTGTAACATAAATTAAAGTGTAGCTTAATTTTCCACTTTATAGATTTAAACTTTTACATTAAATGATCCTTCACTTCTTCCTTCCAAACATAGAACTCAATTGGTTTTTACTAAAACACACAGCATTGAATGTCAATGAAAATTTTCTGGCTACATTAGTCAGCTAACCTACTTTGTCTGTTGCTTGGCAGAGACCCTTTGTGAAAGATCAGAATCATGGATTTTTAAAAGTCTGCCTTGAGACTTGCCAATATTTTTGATTTAGCCATTTCTTAAACAGAAATCAAAAGTTGTCTTTTTCTTTATTTCCCCCAAATACTATTTGTTTGCTATTCAAAATGCTTTATAACCCATCTTCCTCATGTCTTTCCACCTTACACTCTCTCTCCTACTCTTACATTCATTCTTCGATCTGTGACACAATCCTCTTTTTTCTTGTTTGAACAAGAAACTCCATTTTCTAATAGGCATCTTCACAGACTGTCTCCCATGCATAGAAAGTTCTTCTTTTTCATATCTATTTCCTAACTTCTCTTCTTCTCTTGCTTTTTTAGAATACACTTCTCTCTATGTGTTTCTCTCTCTCTCTCTCTCTCTCTCTCTCTCTCTCTCTCTCACACACACACACACACACACACACACACACTCCTTTCTTTGAATAGCCAGTGCTTATAACAGTTCCTAATAAGTAGCAGGATCTTGATAGATGTTTACTGACAGATTGGCTAAGGATATGAAAACTATAAGTACCAGACCACAGCTCTATGATGTGAGTTTACGTCAGTGTAAATAAAATGTTCCTGAAACAACATAAAATCTTTTTTTGCAGATAAACAAGTAAATTTGAACGTAAACTCAATTAAGATGAGCGGAATGACAAAGACACAAGAGAGCATGATTCCATTATACTTGGTACCAACTAGATCATTTCTGGGTCACTGTGGTCAGTTCTGGTCACTGCGCTCTCTAAATTATGGTGAGACTGATAATCCCAAAGAATGCCAATAGGATAGTGAGAAGATTAGAGATCATGCCATAATTTGATGAAGGAACTAGGGATGCTCAATCTGGAGAAGAAAAACTCTAGCTTTTTGTAGAATGCCATAATAGTATTCAAGTACTTGGAAAGCTGTCACCTAGGAAGAGGCATAAATTGATCTTAGCTTGGCCCTAGACAAGTGATGGATAGAGGTTGTAAAGAGGAGGACTTCAGGAGGATTAAACCACTTTAGAAGGGAATGATTTCACCTTCTCTAGAAGTTCTCCAAGTACAGTTTGCATGACTGCCTGGGAAGGTCATAGAGTTGATCCCTGTTTAGGTGTGGATTGGACTAGATGGCATTCAGGTTTCTTCTACACCTTAAGTTCTGTGTCTCTTTCCAGATGTGAAGGGCCACTTGGTGATGTTTCATTCTACATTCCCAAACACTCTGTACTATGCATCAGTATCAGAGAGAATACCTAGTTAGATCTATAATTAATTACTCATCAGAAATTCCCATAACAGATGAGAAGACAGGAAGAAAGTGATAAAGAAGATAATACTTTGTTTTTTTGTCAGAAGAGGATTGAAAAAAATCAATAAACAAAAAAGCAGAAGAGAAATCCATAGGATGCATGAACTTTTGCCTTTAGTACTGAAAACATAATGAAAAGAAGTGACCAGGATTTCACCTAATTTATCTCCCTTCCTTTTCCTATATAGGTATGGCTTATGAAGGAAGAAATCACTTAGAAAAAACATGAGAAAAAGATGCCAACAGAACAAATTATATTTCAAGAACAACAAAATTAAATGGTAAATATACATAATGCATGTATGAATTATGAGCACACTTCATGAATACATGGACATATATGCATATAGGTATGGATATATATGCACATATGTGTATACACATGCATTTTATATATCCATTAAATATTTAACATATCTACTATATATATAAAAACATCCATATCTATGAAGATAAGTATAGATATGCCACATTCACACAATATTTCCTAGTATTTCTTTTCCCCTACCAAGTACAAAATATTGGTTCACCTGTTAAGGAGGAGCCTTTGACAGTTGAAAACAAAAAAAATTATGCATTTAGCTTGATCTCAAATAGGCTAGATAGGTATTTTGCTATCAATGAACAAAGGGATATGAAAAGTTCAGGTTTTTTTTAGTTATTTCTCTAAATTTAAGAACTCTTGCAAATTCAGGATTCTGAGGTTAAAACACCTGAGTTAATAAATGTGACCTAGCAGAAAAATGGACTGACCTTTCTACTTTAGGTTCAGGCTTTCTTTGTACCCTGCTGATCTAACATGATTCAAATCCTTTCCATAATTTGGTAGCATTTCTCAGACTCATTTAGGTACTGCACATTCCTTTCTGCTCCATAGCACTCAGGTTGGATTAGACAGGAAAGATTAATAGCTCTACAGTGGATAATTGTAATTTAAGTAGCAGGGAACCCAGGAGTAAACAAATTTGATAGTTATAGATATTTTATAGATATGAAAAATTATATCTTTTTATTGTAGTGTCTCATGGGAATGCCAGGAAAATGAATCATGACAATTATAGACATTCTGCTTAAAAGAAATCTCAGGGAATTTGGGTACTAGAGAAACAAAAGCTTAGGAGTGCTCAGTCGGCATTATCAATCCCAAATGAGAAAGGGGTCAGTCAGCTGGAACAGTTGAAGAATTGTGAGTAAACTAGGTGAACTATAGCATCTCCTAAGTTCAGACAACACATAAGAGACATTCAGTAGATGGAACCCAGAGTTGTACACTAAAGTCTCTAATAGCCTCATAGACAGGAGTTGAAATTGCATTTTTCTCCCTTTGTGGAACTTAGCACCCCACATTTGGATCTCGATATATAATAGATTTCTAGGAACTAGGGGGTACTTTTTGGTCCATAGGTACTGAATCAATCATTCAGTGAAAAGGTCAGAGTATCTGCTATATGTTTGGATGCTTTGTAAGATGCTGGGAACACAGAGAAAAAGGAGGGAGAAGGAAGATTCTAGGAAAATGGTGGAGTAGGTTGGTAAATTTCAAATTCTCCAGATTTCCCCTGCAAATAGAACACATTTGTGCCTCAGAATGAACACAGACTGGTGAAAAATCAAGAAGACGTGGGACAGAATAAGGGTCCTCCAGGTACAACTCAAAGAGATCTGAAGAAAGTTCCCAGGCCAGGGATTAATCTGTGTGAAATACAGATATCTCCAGGCTAGTTCTGCAGAAACATTAAGTGGGGAGCCCTGAGGCAAACTAGTTTGATTGGAACCTCAGCAGGAACCACAGAAACTTTCACCTCTTGGACTGTTTATGGAGTTGGGGTGCAAGTAGGAAAAGACTGAGGGAACTTCAGGTAATCAGGAATGACAAGCACAGGTGTGCTGCAGGGATGTAGCACTGGGTAAGAAAGAACTAGCATACTGGGAGTGAAGGGGGTGGTGGTAGGTATGCTGCTGGCTGCCAGTACTTATAGAAGAAAGAGCTTTTGGTTTGGGGTTCTAGATCAGAGAAGAGAGCTGAAGTGAAGCTAGAGCCGCCAATTCCCCACCCTACAATTAGAGAAGTTCTTATTTTTAAAAAAGAACCTGCATAGAAGAAAGAACTCCACCATAGAAATGTATTATGGGAACAGGGAAGACCAGGGTTCATTTTCAGAGGAAGTCACTGAAGTAAAAAGAGCTGTTTCTACCACAAAGAGGAATAGTAAACAGTCTCCTACCCAGAGAGGATTTATAGAAGAACTCAAAAGATAACTTAAAAATCAAATGAAAGACATTGAGGAAAAACTAAAAGATAAAAACCATACAAGAAAACAAGAAGATTATTTTTTAAAAGTTATCCAACTAGAAAAGGAGATATATAATCTTAAAGACAAAACTAATTCTGAAAATTAGAATTGAGCAAGAGAAGTGAAGCTGTGAGAGAAAAAGAAATAACAAAACAGATTATAAAGAATGAAACAAATAGAATGTGAATCATCTTCTAAGAAAAATGACAAATGTAGAGAACAGATCAAAAAGAGGAAATAAAAATAACTGGCCTGAAAGTTATAACCAAAAAGATAACCTTGATAGAATAATGCAAGAAATGATCAAAGAAAATTGACCTGGGTGATAGAACATGAGAAGAAAGTAGAAATAGAAAAAATCTACCAATCACCACCGCAATGAGATCCTTTGTGGAAAATATATAGGAATATTATTGCCAAATTTCGAAACACCAAGATTAAAGAGAAAATTTTTCAAGAAACAATAAAAAACATTTTAAATATGCTGGAGCTACAATTAGAATTGTACAGGACTTAGCAATGGCCCCAATAAAAGACTGCAGATCCTGGAATCAATTCTACTGATAATCAAAAGAGCTATACCTGTGGCTACAAGTATCATATCCAGCAAAATTATTTATAAGACTGAATAAGAAAAAATTGACATTCAACAAACTTGCAGATTTTCATGATTTTCTATCAATCAAATCTGAGCTCAATAGAAAATTTAACATATAAGAGGCCATATCAAAAATCAATTTCAAGAAATTCAACATAGATAAATTGTTTGTTTTGTTTGTGTTTTTAACATGGGAAATGTATACCACATGTTTAAGATTGACATTAACAAAAGGGTGGCTCAAAAGGAAGATTAGGGCAGAGTAATAATATCATACAAATGAGGTGCAGAGGAAGCATAGACACAGAGGCATTAGAAGGGGGAGGAGGGTTTGTAGTTATGAAAGCCTACTCATATCAGGAAGTGGTTAAATAGCAACATTACTTATATAAAGGGTAGAGTACCCTCTAAAATCTATAAGAAATAAGAGGGGAGGGATGGATAGAAGAATAAGCAAATAATGAAGAAATACAAGGAAGGAATCCATGGGTGGGTGAAAGTTAAGTAATAGCAAAGCAAGTCAAAGAGCAGAATTACAGCAAAGGGTTACCAAGGATAGGAAAGATGCGAGTTTGGGGGTGGAGGGTGTGTGCATGTGTATGTATATTTACATATGTATACATAAATATAACCTTTCTCAACTATAGCCTGCTTGGGGGTGGGAGTGGGATGAAAGAGGGAAAGAATAAAGTAAAAAGCAGCAGAGAATAAAAGAATAATTTACAAAGAAGCAAAGAAAATATGGGTACCCATAAATATCATTTCATATAAATATATACTTTCTTGAACTGATATTTGTTGTTATATATTTTTAATACTCCCTGATGTTCTTCTGGGCACGTGACAATATTCTCTTTTGTTTTGCTTTATTTTATTTAGTATTTCTTTTCTTTTTTGTATTCTGTTATTTAAAATAAAATATATTTTTTAAAAAGAAGAGGAAAAAAAAGAATCTTTTGATATCAAAGAATTTACATTCTATTAGGGAAAATAATACCTGCATATATACACATGTGTGTATATGTACACACGTGTATATGCATATATAAATACACACACACATATATACACACATACACATATAAAATGTGGAGCAAAATTGTGCCTTGTATGTTCTTAGTCTCTTTTTCTGGTCCTTCATACCTTCCTATTCTCTCTCCATTTCCTGAGAAAGTTCAAAATTATTACCAGCTCCTGATACAGTAAACTCTGCTGGAGGCTTTATTTGCATTCCCTGGACTGCTGGTCTAACAGCTGTTGCACCTGTCTCACCTCCTGTAGCCCTGTGGATCTCAGTATTTTGTCCTTAAAATAACATCAGTGATTTGAGGGCACTGCTGTTTCTCAGAGCCAAAATTCATCCAAGTAAATTTTATCTTCAGCTTGGGAATCTAGACTTTGGTCCTATGTGGTTCCTAAGTAGTTAAAAGGTAGTTAGCCATACCTGAGGGAAATTTTCTAAATGTTGGAAAGTGGCCTCAGTTATATGTTCTGAGCTAAAATTTTAATGACTATAATCAGTGTTGCAAAAGGTCTCTGCAGACTATTGGGCTCACACAAAACAGCAACAGTTGAATTTCTCAAAGTCACAGAATGCAAATGTTGGAAGGGTCCTCACAAGGATCCTTCTGCAAAGGGGCATAGCTACAATGTAGATGAATGTGAATCACCTCTAAAATAGAAGATATTAATAGTCATCCAGCTTTGTTTCCAGATTTTCAGTAATGAATAATTCACTCTTTCCTGAGATAATGTGTTTTATTTCTGGACATTTCTTTTCAGATGTTTGTGTCTATAGTAAGCTAAAAAATGTCTCTTTCACCCAACCTTTCTCCCAACCTTTTGAGTCTAAAACTAACTAAAGAAGAAATCTAAAGTAAGATTTGTCATTCCAGAACTCAAATCTACTACATGTACATGGAAAAGGAGATCCACAAAATAGCATCCTTGAAAATCACATAATCCTTCAAGTTCTTATAAAAAAAACTACAGTAGCCATTATTCTCTTAAAAGATATAGCAGATGTCTTTTCACTCAAGTCCTCTCAAGCAATAATTACTATTGTACCTGGCACAGAGTGATAGTTTAAACCCAGACTTTTTAGTCTTTTCATCCTGCACAAGCCACTTAACCTATGTCTCAGTTTCCTCATCTGAAAAATGGAAATAATAATAGCACATATCTTGCAGACTTGTTGTGATGATAAAATGTGATATTTGTAAAATGCTTTACAAATCTTAAAGTGTTATAAAAATGGATTTGTATGTATTTTAATTTGACATAAGTTCCATTTGATTTAATTCCCAAAATTTTTTACTAAACAGCTATTGTGAGAGGTAGCAATATTATAGTGGAGAGAGGGGTGTCAAGAGTCAGGAAGACCAGAGCTTACATCCCTTCTTTGACAGAGAGTATCCTAGGCAACTACTAAAAGTTACAGATGAGTTCTTGATCTGCACTTGTAGATGAAGTTTCCACACCAATGAATTTGGAGGTCTGGAACAAAATAACAATGATGATAATAATATAAATTTTTAAAAAATGAATCTTGGAAATGGTTTACTTTCCTTTTGAAAAGATCCTTCTGCACTATTCATCATCCCCAATTGGAAAAAAATTACATTTTCTTAGCTGTTGATCACATCAACAGACAATCTATCATTTTTCTCAAAGCACTCTTCTCTCAGAAAGAGAAAAAAGGGCCATTTAGAGCCTCAGATGCTAAGAAAATGTCCCATTTATAAGTTTCCTAATCATACATCTTTTTTCTTCCTCCATTTTAAGACTGAATCCAGGAATATGCTTTCAAATGGCAAGCCTGATCATTCTTGATGAACCAAGAGGAGTCATGGTAGCAATTTTCACATCTTTACAAAATAGTGGCTTGTGGAGGGTGAGTTTTTTTATACTCCTACAAGAACTAATGGGAGGAAAATATGTGGAGATAGATGTTGATTCCCAATAAGATTATGTTAAGAGATAGATAGGGCTGCCTTAGGATGAGATAAGTTCTAGACCCCTGAAGGTATTCAAGCAGACATAGTATAGAAGAGGAATGATACTAGGTCAGTATAATTAATTGAAAACCATCCATTCTACTAAAATCTCAGGACACAAAGTAAGGCAGAAAGAGTTCATTCTACTCTTAAAAATATCACATTCTTTAACATATATTGGATTACATGCCAGCTAGGAGAGAGTGTGGGGGGTGGAATTGGAACACAAAATTTATCAAGGGTCAATGTTGAAAAAATTATCCTTGCATATGTTTTTAAAGTAAAAAAAAACCTTCAATAAAAAGATAACAAATATCACATTCTAATGAAAGGGACACAATATGAATAAGTATGTGCTCTAAAAGATATTTACAAAATAGATGACTTCCAAAGTCCATTCTAAGATATGAAGGGACGTTCTCTCTCATGCAACTTCATTCTCCTTCTTTCTATTGACTTATTTATCTTTTTTTTTTAAACATGCTTAGTTCTTCCCTGTTCAAAATGTAAAACTAAGCAACCCTTCCCCCATGATTCTGCTTTCCTTTAAAATATCTTCCTCTCTACCCTCTCAAGTCATTGACAGACTCCTAGAAAGAGCTTTCTATTTTTGTTCTATCCATTTTCTTACAACATATTTTGCAATGCCTTCCACTTCTCTTTCCCCCCATTCTGTATAGAAATAGCTCTCTAAAATCACTAATGACCACTCTCTCACTAACTCTAAAGGCCTTTCCTTCTTTTCTCATCCTTCTTGACCTCTTTGTGGCACTTGGAGTTGTTGACCCTTAATATATGCTTGGCTATCCATTTCTATGCTTTTCCCCTGTCTTCTATTAGTAGTGCCTTATCTTCTCTAGTGTGGCTATACCAGAGCTACTTTTTCTTCTGTTACATAGTTTCTCTCTCTAAAGACAGATAATAAACTCCTTGATAGGAAGGACTGTTTCATTTTTGCCACTGTAACCCAGAACCTGCCAAGGTTCCTGAAACAAAATAAGCCTTTCATGAATTCTTATTTCATGTTTGCTTGATTGTTGATGTTACCCACTTACATGACTTCATGATATAATTATTGTAAAGCTTTTTGTACAGTATCTGATGCATAATAAATGCAAGCTATTATACTTATTAAATATATTATTATTATTACTATGCATCCCATATGCAGATAGATGGCTCTCAAACTTATTTCTTAACTGCAAAACTCCCTCCAAAATTATTTTCTGAATATCTCAATTTTTATAGAAATTCAGATTCAAAATGTCTCAAGATCTAGGTGGAACAATGAATTGAGTTCTAGGTCTAGAGTCAAGAAGACCTGAGTTCAATTCCAGACACATACACTCATAATCTGTTACAATGAGGAAAATAACTTAATCACCGTTTGCCTCTGTTCCCTCATCTGTAAACTGGTGATAATAAAAGCTTGCTTTCAAGGGTTATTGTAAGGATCAAATGAGATAAAAATTGAAAAACACTTAGCATAGTACCTGGTACATGTTAAGTACTAATATTAAGCACACATATGCATGTACTTATCTTAAGCTCACCACTTTCTTCTCTGTCACTTGCTTAATTAAAAGAATTCTTTCCCCCTGTCCTTCAGTATACATAGTATTTTGCTCCGTCTTCTTCTTGGACCTAATTTTATCCTTCTTTGAATTGTAACTATTAGTATACTTGTCTTCCTCTTCTTCTTTCACCCACTCTGGCAAATTAGAGCAAAAACTTAGGTCATATTTATCTTGGTATCACCAGGGCCTTATATGTAGCTAGTATGTAATAAATCTTTCTTGAATGGAAATTTACCACTCTTTTAGCAGGGCCTCCTCCTTTTTAAGATTTCTCCCTCACCTACATTTTCCCCTGCCCTTTTGCCAAATACTTGTAGAGCTTTTTGACTAATAGCCAAGCACTATGCCTGTGGGTACATGTAACGATCATATAGTCTGGGATACTGGAAATTAAAAAGGAAAATATAAGACATTCCATCTTCAGATGATCCTATCCCTACAATAGCCTTATTGGGGATTTTTAATGAAATAAGAAAGTGATTCTAGTTTCTCAAATGTTTTGTTCACTGAATGCAAGTTCAAGCAGGCCCTATAAATCCAGAAAGGCTTTAAGGAGAAGTTCTAAATGTGAGTCTAAAAAAATTCAGAAGCTCATCACCAAAGGACTGGCCATTAAGTGTTGAAATTTCTTTTCTTCCTTGGCCACGGTTAATTATTAAATCATCTCATGAGAGAAGTTTTTTTTTTTTTATTGATGTCCCTACACTGATGAAATCAAAGATCCTTAAAACAATAAAGTAAGGTTTTCCTGGATTTTTTTACAGTTAAAATTTATTGAAGGATCTGGCTATTTTCTTTTTAGAAATCAAAGGCCACATTCAATAGCAAAACCTAATGAAACCAATTAGCATAATACTAATGTACAGAGATTTTTAAATATAGAAATAACAAAACTGCCATCAGAAATTGGAAATGCATCGTATATACATTATCTTATTTGAGTATCACAACAACACAGTGAAGCTGGTACTATGGGTATGAATGCCCTTATTTTATAGAAGAAGAAATACTTTAAGAGAAATGACCTATTCTATTAATGTTAAAGGTGGTATTTGAATCTGTCTTTATGAAACCTACATTTATATCTATAGTACTATGAAGGTTTGCAAAAAAAAAAAAACACCCAAAAAACTATCCACCCCAGGGGTAGGTATGACTTGTTTTCATTTTATGTGGCAATGCTATTTTCCTAGTAAAGGAAACTCTCAATGTGGAGAGTTTCTGTACTAATGCAAATCAGCAACTCAATCTATAACTTGTAATAATACAGTTTAACCATAGAAAAGCAATTTCATATTTAAGGGCTCATGGGAACTCACAGTTCATATATGAAGATTGTCACCTTCATTTTACAATGAAATGACATTTTATGAACCAACTGAGATTATGAGAAATAGAATAATCTCCCATGGTTAATCAGTCAATGGATAACTTAAGATGGAGTCCCACCCAAGACTCCTGATTCCAAATTTTGTCTTGGTGCTATCCATACTGCCACTGTGAATCTCACAGTGTTTCTTTCTGTCTTTGAATCCCAATGCTTGATATATTGTAGGTTCTTAAATGCTTGCTCATTTGTTGATTAATTACAGATTTTCAGGCTTTTCTTTTTTTAGATGATATCCAATTTAATAAGTATTTATCTGGGAGCCTATAAAGGATAAGTCTTTAAATAGCAAGATGACTATCAATTTATAACATAAATTCAGCCAGCCTTGCTAATGTTTGTGTAATTTCTTATCTAATATACTCATATAAATCCATTTAATTAACACTAACACTTTCATACTTTGAAGTTAGCTTAGAAAATTTTTATTCCACAAAAATAAAATAATTGTTCTCTACATAGTTTTTAATCAGCTTTATCTTTTACAGAGAATAAAAGACTATTATTTGCACCGATTAATATCCACTGATTATAGTTCATTTTCTCCCTGAAAATTATAGTTTACTCAGTATTGTATAAATTGTAATCTAGTTAAATCCATCTGAGTTATTGCTAGCTCTTGAAACAATTATAAAAATAAAACTTTTTTTCTTCTTTTTATAGTACTATCTAAGTAATTTAAAAAAATCTGTGGGTCTCCATTAGACTGCTTTTGCAAATAATTCATATATTTCTGAATATGTTTGTAAATATTTTCATAGGAACCATTTATTGTTGTTGTTGCTCATCCTTTATTCTTGAAGAGGACTATAACATCATAGAGGTGAAGTCATGACATGCAAGTGGATTGGATTTGAAGGAAGGAGGGCTGTGCAAGGGTGCCTTCCCCACTTTCCCCTCCAGAGCCATCTGGGTCCAGTGACCAGAAACAGATCAGGATTACTGGAGATGGCCCTGGATGCAATGAGAGACCTTGACCTTTTTAAGCTAAAATCTTCAACAGGTCTCAGTTTGACTTTGGCAACATCCATTCAGTGTGACGAAGTGTTAGTAGAATTGAAGCAAAGAATTTCCTCTTTCATAGAGGTTGTTTAGTGGACAAAGAGGAGGCCTTGAAGTCAATGAGACTTCATTGTTCACATGCTATGTCTGACACAAACTGTCTGTGATCCTGGACAAGTCACATAGTGAATCAATTCTCTTAACAAGGGGTTGGGCTTCTTTTTTCCACTCATGACTCCTTTTCACCCAAGAAATTTTTATGTGATTCCAGATATTAAGGTATATAAAATTGGGAATGCAAATCAAACATTAATTGATAATAAATTATAATTTCATGATCCTCTTGTTATGATTTATTATAAGTTAATAGGGGAGGCAAACCACAGTTTAAGAAGTTGGGTTCTAAACAACTTTTTATGACTAAGTTTCAGGGTTATCTGCCTGCATTGGAGGAGAGATTTTCCATAGTGGGAAGCTACTTAAACCAGTGGAATTGCAGGTCTGTTCTCTATCCTTATCCTCTAATTCAGATTATTGTCATGTTTTGACTGTTGTCAATAATAAATATTTTCCAGGAAGGGCTGAGTCACTTGTCAAAGATAACAAATAAAAACTCAAGACATGCTTAGAAGATAGTTGGCTTCAAATCCCACCTCGACACTTGTCAGTGACATTATCTTACATAATTTGCTTACCCTCTATGAGGGTTTTCTCTTCTACAACATTAGTATAATTAATTGTACCGCTCTTTAATATTTTTAGCTTAAAACTGTGCTTAATATTTTAGGATACCCTGTATATATATATATATATATATATATATATATATCTGGGCAGAGGTGTATATATGAGGATATGAGGATGAAACAAGATAAAAGGATTTTGCCATGTCATTTATTATTGGCCACTCAACAAAAAGTATTTATTAAACCCTCATTGTATGCCAGACTCTCTACTAGGCCCTTATAAAACAAAAAGATTGCAGTTATCCTAACTCTCTTTTGCCAAGACTGAGATTTGTAGCTTTCCAGTATTTTGTGTTTTCTTTTGTTTTTCTCCTTCCCATGATGTCATGCTCTAACATCATTAAGATATAGGGTAATAATGTCAGACCTGAGTAATTACCATTGTGAGTATATTACTGGTGTGTGCATCTGTTGTCTCTGGACTAGTCCAAGTTCAGATAAGCAGATTGGCTGCAGGCTGGTGAAGTTTCATCAATAGCCATTCTATGTCAAGGAGGGTTTCTAACCCGCACTGGTGGGATTATATTTGCATCATTGGTGTGTGGGTGTGCCGCAACTGGTGAAATTACTAAAATTTAAAGTATCAGAAGTATTGCCATAAGGATACTACTACATATGTATACATATTAAACACATGTATATATATATATATATACACACACACGTGTTATATAGTGAGAATGTATGTGTGTGTGTGTGTGTGTGTATGTGGAGAGAGGGAGAGAAGGAAAGAGGGAGAGAGAGAAAAAAAGAGTATTATAAATCTTTCTCTTCCTCCACTTTTCATCTTCCTTTTATGGATTGTCTTTCCTGATTAGATTTTAAACTTCTTGAAGGCAGAAACTGTCTTTCTTTTTCATATATGACTCTGTAATGTTTAGTATCTGGCACAGTGTATAGTATCTGGCAAAATGTAAAAGTGCTTAATAAATGTTTATTAATTATTACATATGCAGCAAAATTGTTGAATATGTATGTAAATATATTTAATACCTATATACCAAATCCTCTATGATCTTTTTCTAGCCCATTTTAGTCTTTTCGATTTAGGTCACATGACTTCTGTAAATGGGCAGATGGATGGAATCCAGGGTGGCAATAGGACTCGATCTGTGCTTGGATTGGGCAAATAACTACATGAAGGCATCAATGTATCTGGTCATTATTGAGTTCTTCTTCTATCAGAAGAGATGGTCATGCAGTCCTTTGAATGTAGTATTACACACTCCTGTGACAAGTGCAAAGTAAGACCTACTAATGTCTTCAAGCACTAAGAGATAAAAATGCTCAGAATATGAGACAGAATGTTAGAAAGAGTTCTAATTCGGAGACAGGAAGAGCAGAGTTCTAATCCTGCCTTAGATACTTCCTAGCTGATTTTACTCTAGGAAAATCGCTAAATATTATATTATATTTCCTGTTTCTGTCACCATCATTGACATCACCATAATCTAGTATACATAAGCATCCCAATTAGCTATCCATTTTTGCATAATTTTTCTTGTATGTACATAGGATCATAGATTGAGCTGGAAGGGATTATGAAGGTCATCGAATCTAAACCCTCTCATTTGGAGGGAGATTATATATCTATATATCTATATATAGATATATAGATATAGATATATAAATAAACAGGATCAGGAGAAGGCCAATGTTAGAAGCTGAGAGATAAGAATTAAGTTTTTCAGGGCATAGAATGTTCTTTTTCCTTTAAATCCCCAGTACCTTGCACATAAAAGGTACTTAATAAATAATTTCCTGTTGAATTGAATGGAAACCATGGTAATAGAAGAGCTACAGACTGCAAAGTCTTTCTGATACTCATAATGGCTAAGTAGATGCAAGTCAGACAAATTGGTCACCTAGTAAGAGTATGAAAGAGATGGAGTCTTTAAGTAGAAAAAATGAAGGACCAAAAATTATAAATAAAATGAAAGTTTTTTGAGGGCAAGGCCTATTTACTTTCTCTTTGTATACCTAGTGTACAAATAGTACAATGCCTTACATGAAGTACGTGATTAACTCATACTTCTCCAATGGAATTAACTCATAAGATACAAAGTCAAGCCTTGACTTTTTCACGTTCTTTTTATATACCAGGTTTCAGACTTAGCCCCTTTCTGTCTACACCTATATTTGCAGAGCATTGCCTAAGGTATTAAATTCAATGCTGGGAAGTATCATGGGTCAGGTGAGTCTCTTGGGTTTCATATGGTTCTAAAGCGTCACCTTTTCCAGTGTACTAATGTCTGGAATGACTGAAGTATAGTCTGCCTGAAAGCATGGATATGGATTAAGAAGCATTATAGGCTCTTTTAAATCTGTTTTTGTCTGGAAGATATAATGATTATTATTAATTGAATGAACTTTTCTTAAAAACACAAATTTGAAATGTTGCCCTTTGCTACTCTCCATGATTTTTTGTTATATGAATAGAAGACTATTATTATAGTTTATATTCCTATTATGCAGGCTTAATATCATGTGATTTTTGGAAGGTAAGGAGTTATTCTCAAGCATCTAAATCATTTCTTTATTTCATAGCACATGAAACACCCTGAATATTTTGTCCAAATGTCATTCGGCTACAAATTTAGTCATTTCAATTTTGCCGTACGTTTCTTAACAATGAGACTAATCATTGTGGGTCAAAATACATCAAAGCTATGCAAACTAGGGTGAGATCCTTTGCATGACACATGCTAGGTATGTCAACATTGATGATGATATCTACATGAAACTTTGAGTAACATGGAAAGCCTAGAGCAAGCTGCATCCCTAGGAGCACTTGCCCCAACTTGGGCTTCGGCCCTTTGTGAAAGCAGGGGAAGGGGAATTAGGGAACTGAATAGGGAGGAGTGAGGAAAAGACATCAGAAATGAGCTAACCAATAGAGATATGCTGGACCTTCAGTTACCTAAAACCCCAGTTTCTTAAACATGAAGGCTCCTGTAACCGAATGCAGGGTTTGCAAAATTACATTTATTATCAGTAAAAACTGATGATTTGTATATCTATTTTATATCTCTATATATCTTCAGCTGAATAAAAAATTCTCAGATGAAAAGAGATTGTAAACAGAAAAAAGGTTAAGGAGCTCTGACTTCTCTGATGAAAATAGACCTGGGCTTTTTGTCTCTAACTAGGTACCACTCACACTTTGCTAAATTAATGCCTAAATTAAGACAACAAGCACTTTTAAGACATGTAAACTTATTATGCTATTTACACATCTCATGGGCTTGCAGTAACACATATTGACAGATTGAAAATCTGATAATTACTGGATGTAAAGGAACTTGATCAATGGGACACATCCTTCAGCTATCTCAATCAATCCAAAACATTGGTTGTTTTCACTGTTCTTCAAAACAACTGGGTAAAAATCACTTTCTCCATCATTCCAAGGTTCTAAAAATGTTTAGAAAAGGAATCCAGAGCTTTACTTTCCATTAGACCTGAATGATAAGAATTCCAGCATCCTCCCACTGTCAGTGAAAGGAAATGTAAAGTCCTATTTGACTTTCAAAGAGCCTCATTTCTTGGCTTCTTTCTATATTTCCTGTCTTATTACATCTTCTCCCCTTCCCTGTAACTCTGTGATTCAATGACACTGGCCTCCTTGCTGTTCCTCACACACAATACTCAATCTCTCTACTCAGCACTTTTACTGATTGGCCCCATGTCTGGAATTTTCTCCCTCTTGGCTTCCCTGGATTCATTCCTCCAAGTCAAGCCGGATTTTCTGCAGGAAACTTTTTCCTGTGTCCTGAATCCTTGTGCCTTTGTTCTGAAATTGCCTCCAATTACCTCCACAGAAGGTTCTTGCTCCATGAACAAAGCAGAAATGGGGTAACTCAAAGAAAACAACAAGTTGTGCAAATTTAGGGACATCTCCCTTCCCAATGGTGTTATGGACTGTGTGTGCCCAACTCTTGGTAGAGTCTTCTGAACTCATATTAGTATGATCAACCACAGCTCGGACACACCGTACATTGACCCTGACATCATGTTTTTATTTTGGTTCTTTGAGCACAAAGGATAAACAGCAATCTCCAATTTAACCTGTATATATCTTGTTTGTGTATTCCATTAGACTCTTGTATATTCCATTTTTGAGAACAGGGACTATCTTTTGCCTTTAAAAAAAAAATCTTTAGTGCTTAGCAAAATGCTTGACATAAGGTAGGTTCCAGTAAATCTCCACTGAATGAGTGATTGCATAATTGTTTGCATGTTGTTCCCCACATTAAATTGTGAGATTCTTGAGAGCAGGGACTGATTTTTTTTCTTGGTTATTTTTGATGTTTGTGTATGTGTTAATTTTGGTATCATCAGTAATTAGCACAATGGCTGACACATAGAAAGCACTTAATAAATGCTAGTTGACTGACTTGTTGAGCTAATCAAAAGGGAAAACTCCCTTTCAAGTGAGGGTCTTTGTTTTCCTCCTGATTCAATTCTATGTATGTGGAATTGATTTTCTGACCCAATTTGTTGAGGGATTTTTCTGTCCTAGATTTGAAGTTGAAGACCCAGTGAGGGGGAAATGAAACCAAGGACCAGATTATCTTCTAGGCAACCACACAGTGACAAAATATTAAAGTTACATTAGGGCATTTGCAGCCTATTGATTGACTGAAGTAAATAGACAGGCAAGGAGTGTTTTGTTTGCATGTCAGATGGTTTTGTAGTGTAGCCCTTCAAAAGCCTCATTTTAAAGGGCTCTCTAGCTTTGGTACAACTGACCCAGGCTAATTTACCAAAAGAGATATGCAAAATCTTGGAGGTGAAATGAGTTTAATGAGAGATTAAGGATAGGATATTATGGCTGCTTATATCAAAGATAATTTTCTTCCTTTTTGTTATTCAATTATGTAAAAAAAAAAAAAAAGAATTCTAGAACCTAGGAGTCTTTTATTCTAATATGGAGCCCATAAATCCCCAATGAGTCCCCTGGATAGACTTCAAAAAGTCCATAAAACTGGATTAGAAAAAATGTATATCTCTGCATATATATGTACATACACATATACACACAAAATACATATATATTTAATATAAAAATATATATAAAATATATATACTCGCATCTATATATGTGTATATATATATATATATATATGATGTGTATTTCAATACTTACATTAAACTTCAACTGTAATTTAGCATCACTTGCACTAATTTCATAAAAACATGACTTTAAGATGTCCATAAGCCTTTACCAGACTAGCAATGAGGTCGAATACACATAAAACGATAAGAACCACAGCTTCATTCCCTTTTTTTGTCAATTACTAACTTGAAGCATTAATTTGATAAATCCATTCTGGGGATTTATTTATTTATTTAACATTTTTATCAGATGAATATATTTACCTGCCAGGGCATTGTGGAAAAGAAGTCGTAACTGAGGGAAAAGAGAATGGTTTACAAAGGATGATGGGATTCTCAGATGAAAAGGGCTAGATTTTTTTTTAAAATAATTCCTAATATTCGCCACTGTTGAGAAGAGTTAGAATTTGGTAGAATTCAAGTCTGAGCCTGTAATGAGCTGAGGCTTGAGTTGATACACTGAGGTCCCAAGCACATGAGGCTAAATAGTAATTGGACTATACTCTATTAATATACATGATTGGATAAAGAATGGCCCCCACCCACTCTCTGTGCAAGTTCTGATGTGTTGTATAGGAAATGAAGATTTTGGTGGGGGAGGCAGAGAGACAGGAAGAGAGGCTGGGAAAGATTGGGCCTGGATTCTATGCTCATAGCTGCTGGTCGTGTGGCTGCTGGTCTAGCTAGCTTCTTGACTCAGCTGCACATATTGCTATATTGCCCATTCTCTTCCACCTCTGATCTTTCTTCACTGAGAATAAAGATTGATGATTTTCCCCTAACCTGAATTCCTGACTTCGGCTGATTTTAAAATATGCGGTCTTCACATGAGCCAAAACACTCTTTACTTCAAGAAACTCTCAAAATAGGAGCTAATAATAAACTGGTATCGCATTGTTTCTGTTACTTTCATTCTATGGAAGAATACCTCTGGGTAGGAGATAAGCCAATTAAGGCAAAATACTACTGCAGGTTTGTGCATTGAGGAAAGTTTATAAATTGGGTCCAATTCCAAATGAATCATATTTTGCATTTTGGCATCATGTTATCTCAAGATATCTAGAATCAATTTTTCAATAGTTAGGAAAGAAATGTCATCTCATTTCTTGTTATCCCTGATTATACTGTTTACTTGACAAAAATTAAGGAGGATAGGCAGTCCATCTGAATGCCATATAAAAGGTGTGGCAAATGTAATATGACTAGATTTTATTATTACATATATTTGTGTGTATACACATATATATACATATGTGTATATTTATATATATATATATATATATATAATTTCTGACTATAACAAGGAAATACAAATAACACAGAAACAGAAATGATGAAAAGAAATGATTATAAAGACTCCTAGAAATATGTACTGATAAAAGAGTGAACAGAATCAGAAAAATAATTTATATAAGAAAACAACATTGTAAACATAACCCATTTTTTCAACTGAGCCTGGGGCATTTTCATGACTAGATTAGTAGGGAGAATGCAATATGGGCCAGGACTAGTGCAGGAGGTCTGGAGAGCAGAGCAATTATCTTCTTGCAGAATCATTCATGATTCCAGACTCTCTCTGGGACTGACTCCAGATGTGTGAATGGAAAGCAAGACTGCTTGCTTCAGAAATACAGGGGAGGCTGACCCCTCAATATGTCCTTGATTTTCAGATTACCTCACTCCCTTGGGAGAAAGCTCTTGGTTGAGCTGAGATCTCATTTCATTGTCATCTAAACAGTCTGTTTACTCTTGTGTATTTTCTAGTGTATTTCAATCTGTTTAATTTTTCCAATCTCCTTTTGCTATATCTCTTAAATGGGTTGTATTCCCCATTTAGCATTTGAAATAATCTTTTGTATAACCAGCCTTTAGTGAGAATTTAAAACTCACATATATATAAGGTAATCCTATTCCCCCCAATCCCTTAATGGAGAGTGACCAGGGAAGCAACTTTTTTTTTTTTTTATTCTGAACCAATATATTTACCCAGAAATATTTAAGAAAAAGATACATACAATTCTTGTCTAAAACCCTTCTCAGACTATAGGAAAGAGCCTCCAGCCTCAAATGCTCAGGGGTCTCCCTTACCCTAAATTCACAAAAATTGTGATAAATACTCCCCCTTTCCTTAGAGATAGCCCAGAATCTCAGACTTATCTGTCAAGTGCTCCCATGTATTATATTTATATGTCACACACACACACATTCTCCGATATATATATATATGTAAAACATATACATATATAATATATAAAAATATATTACATGTATTGCCCATGTTTTATATATATATATGTATATATATTCATGTATGTGTTTGTGTATTATATGGACAACAGAAATCCTACGTCATTTTTTTTTGTTTTGTTTTTGTTTTTTTGCTAAGGCAATCAGGATTAAGTGACTTGCCCAGGGTCACATAGCTAGGAAGTGTTAAGTATCTGAGGCAGGGTGGGTGCTCTATCCACTGTGCCACCTAGCTGCCCCCATCCTACACTATTTTTTTTTTAAAGGATCAACTTGAAATGCTTGAAAACTCTTATCAATAAGGTCTTCAAAAAACCTAAATTGTTGAATTTAGAAAAAATTTAGAATTTAGAAAAAAAATTTAGAATTTAGAAAAAAAAAATCCTCATAGAAAGATGATCAGTGATCTCAAGGTACAATAAGAAGCATTCATTTTTAGATATGATCACTATCTTAATTCATTTTATTTTATGGTTCTCATTTGTTGCAAGATTTTTGTTTTATTTCTCTTTTTGTTGGATAGTTTGAGAGAAAAGGGAGGTATTATTAATACCAACATCAGAAAAATAAAAAAGAGCCATTAAAACTTTTTTTTTTGCCAATAAAAAAACCAAAAGTTCAAAAGGAAGCACAGACTACTAGTACAGTTTTGAAAGTAATGTCCAGAATTATATATTTGGAATATATCAAGCAGTTTGAAATGGAGATACATGGTTTCATAGACAATCCTCTTTTCATATTCTGACATGTATATGGTTATATTCATTTTGAGTATTTAAGTTCACATTAAACAATAAAATAAAAGAAACCCAAAGAGAGCAGACCTTTTTAGTGAAATGTATGTGAACCTTCCTCATCACCATATGAGGCTACTGTGTTTCATATTAGTCACTTAGCAAAGTGTTTGGCACATGGTAAGTGCTTAATAAATGTCTGACTCATGGACTAGATTATTCTCCTTGAAAAAACAATGCAGAATTTCCAGGCTCTCATAACTCTCTTCTTCACTGAATTTTGTTCATAAAAAAAAAAATTTAAACCTGGCTCCTTAGGGTCTGATAAAAAGTCATCTTGTTAACTTTTTTTATCCACTCCATACTCTACATACATTCACAAAGCACCTACTATATTTAGTCCGTTTTATTTGCTATTTTATTTTAGTAAAGAATTAACAAGACTTATTACAATGAAAACTTAATACAAAAATGATATACACATATTTAGAAACCATGACATCCAAAGAGAAAGGCAACTTGGATATGTTTATAGAAATGGCCTAGGAATAAGAAAAGATCTGAGTTCAAATCTGCCTCTGGATTATTTGCTGTGGGACTATAGGCAAGTTATTCAACTTTTAAAGTTTCAGGTAATTCCTCAAAAGTAAGCTCTAGATTGAAAAGAAATCTTTAACATATTGATTTATTTATAGTAACCTGTCCAATTGCTTGGAAATGGAATAAGGTCATTGAAATCTCTAAGCTAGGTTTTGATTAGTGGAAATAATAAACATTAAATTGATGCATTTTTTAAAATTTCTATCGCATATTTCTATTGGGCTGAAAAATTTGCTTTATTTTCCATGAAATTTCATAATTTCAAACAGTACAGATTTGAATAGAGAGCTCTTCCAGATTTCTCATTTGTGCTATTAGCTAATTCAAACTAGTTCATTCAGTTCAACTTCAATTGGTAAAGCAGTATGATAAAATTGAAAGAATACTTGTTCTACCATCAGAGAACTTGGGTTCATATCCCACTTGTGGTACTTAGCACTTTCATGACCTTGGCCATTCATTTCTGGACTCAGTTTCATCAATTCTAATACAAGAAAAGTTTCCTTGAGGTCTCTTCTAGGCTTGATCTCTGAGTTACCTGTTCCTCTACCTAAAGCACTCTGAAACATTAAAACATTTTTCAGAGGAGTAGGTTAAATCTCACTTCTTTCTCTATAGCTTGGGTGAATATAGTAGTAACAAAGAAAAAAGAACCAAAAACAATGAAATGAAACTGTTGGATCAATAGACTTTGAATTACCTCTCACTCTTAGAATTTCACTTTCAAGGACTCCAAATAGCATTCATCTTTTGCATATGTCAGTGATTCTGTTGTCCAGAGTTTTATCTTTATTAATGTTCTCAAAACTTTTCAACTCAAGTTTTGTTTTCATCTATGTTGAAGCATGCAATGAAATGTATAATTAATTTATATTTTTACAAATGTATAAATGTTTTATAATAATAATGTATAACAATATTTATTAATAATATTAATAAATATATTATTTTAAATAATAATAATGTTTAATAATAAAATGTATAAATAATTAACATTTATATTAAAATTTGAGATGTGAGTACCACAGAAATCAAGCATAATTTTAATTAAGAAAGGCAATGTTGAATAATGGAAAGTTGTTGGACTTGGACACAAGGGGTAGCTTCAAATTTTGATTGTAACACTAGCTGGGTAATTTTGGGCAAGTCATTTAGTCTCAATGAACATCAATTTAATTCCCTATAAAATGAATATAATAAAATAATCTATTTCACAGGGTCATTATGAAGAAAAATCTATAGAAAGTACTTTCTAAAATTTGAAGAACTGTAAAAATTTCTTTCTTTCTTTTTTTTTTTTTTAAATGAAGATGACTTTTTTTTTTGGTAAGGCAAGTGGAGTTAAGTAATTTTCCCAGGGTCACACAGCTAGGAAGTATTAAGTGTTTGAGGCTGGATTTAAACTCAGGTCCTCACCACACCTCAAAAAATATCCTTGAAAAAAATGATAATCTAGCTAGTACTTTAGGACAGATAAATCCCCTATAACAAGATAAGGTAGAAATGCGTTCATGATTTATAAATAGAGGATGATACTATAAGTAAATTAGGAGAACAAGGGATAGTTTACCTTTTTGAGCTTTGAAGAAGGGAGCAATTTATGACCAAGAGGAACTAGAGGACATTATAAAATATAAAATGGATAATTTGTATTACATTAAATTTATAAAAAGATTTTGCATAAACAAAACCAATGCAGTCAAGATTAAAAAGCAACAGAAAACTGAGAAAGGATTTTTACAGCCAGTGTTTTTGATAAAGGCTAAATTTCTAAAATATATAGAGAACTGATTCAAATTTATAGCAATAAAAATCATTCCACAATGCATAAATGGTCAAAGGATATGAACAGATGAAGAACTGAAAAAATACTCATATGAAAAATGCTCTAAATAACTATTGGTTAGAAAAATAGATTAAAAATACCTTACACCTCTTAGATTGGCTAAGATAACAGAAAAAAGATAAATGACAAATGGGAAAACTGGGACCCAAATGTATTGTTGCTAGAGTTGTGAACTTAAAATAAAAATATTTAGATTTTTAAAAAATTAAAAAAAATGATGAGCAGACTGATTTCAGAAAATCCTGGAAAGTCTTACATGAATTGATGCTGAGTGAAGTAAGCAGAACCAGAATGACATTGTGCACAGTAACAGCAAAACTATATAATGATCAACTGTGACAGACTTGGCAATTCTTAGCAATACAATGATGTAAGACAATTTCAATAGACATGGGATACCATCCACATTCAAAAGAGAACTATGGAAACTGAAAGCAGATTGAAACATACTATTTTCACTTTTCTGATTGATTTTTTTCATGTTTTTCCATTTTGTTCTGATTTTTCTTTCACAGCATGACAAATATGGAAATATGTTTAAAATGACTATACATGTACATCAGATTATTTCCTTTCTTGGGAAAGGGAAGGAAGACATGGAGAAAAAAATCTGGAACTCAAAAATCTTACAAAAATGAATGTTGAAAAATATCTTTTCATCGGAATTGGAATATATTAGAAATTGGAATGTAATTGGAAAAATAAAATACTATTGAGAGAAAAAAAAGAACAATCAATGATCATAGCATTTAGAACTAGAAAACTCATACCAATAATGGGGAATAATAATAATGACAATAATGATATTTCTGTATTGCTTAAGCATTTAAAATGTTATACATAATTTTATTAGATCTTCAAAAGAACTCTGGGAAGTTGGTATTCTTACTATACCCATTTTACAGATGAAGAAACAGAAACTGAAAGAGTTGAAATAATTCATCCTTTGCCAGAGACCATTTTATTTTGGCTTTTAAATCTCTAGTGCCTTGCTTGATGATTGTTTTTATTTAAGGTAGTGGGTTCAAGAAACCAGAAAGAATTGTAGATTTGTTTTTATACTCTGGAAGACCTAAGTAGAGTTTGCTCTATTAATCTACTCAGTGTATGAGGCAATCAGTTGACATGCCCCTTCTGGAAACAATGGTGATACTGATTCAACTATAACTCTCAGAAGGCTGCGCCAATGGAGCATAAACTCTGAATGGCATGATCAAACTAGAAAAATGTTGACTCTGGGCCCAGTGATATAGTTGCATGTACTATGATGTATATTCTAGAGTACCTGATCCATTCTGAAAGAACATTTTTTTAAATGCAGAGTTGTCAAATATGGGCCCTGGAGAGAGCAAGAACCAAATTAAAATGTATTTGGGAAATACTTAACAGAATAAATAAAAGTATAATAAAACTCAGTTAATGTTAACAAATGTGGTTTTCTAAGTCACTATGATTACACAGAGATTCTTATGTATGGTTTAGTGGCTTCCATTTCCATTTCAGTCTGACATTACTATATGTAAGTCATAGAAGGAATGAGTTCATGCCTGTTTGCTAAATGTCATAGTGTGAATAAAATGGAAAAATCTTGAATAACAAAAAGTATATTAAATGAGATGATTTTAATTGTCTGATAAGATGGAATCAGCCTGAGAGCTTAAAGGGATCAAAAAGACCATCTAACCCAAGAACTTTATTTTAAAGAATGAAAAGTAATGTTCAGAGAAACTGAAACTGCTCAAGATATATTCTGACTCTGTCGTTTCCTAAAGCCAGATATATTGGCCCAGGACCCTGATCCTCTTGGTGCATGATAATCTGCCTTCCATATGTGACAAAGCATAGGGAAAGACAGAATACAATGAGCAATTTTTAAAAGTCTATTTATTATGCCTAGAGAATAAAGATAGCTATTTGAAAATGCCTAAAAGTGTGTCAAACTAAAGAAATCTTGAAAGGATTAGTTAATATCCATTTCACAAATATCACAGTTGATTTCTCAATGTTTTGGGAAAAGATACATACTTATATGTTTATTTATGTACATATATATGTGTATGTGCATGTGTATATACATATATAGTATATATACATGCATGTTAAATATATAAACGCATAAATATATAAACAAATGTCAAGTCATTTTCTGTTATAGCTCATAAGAAAAGTCATACTCCTATATGGGATTATGGGGACAGGGATCCCAGCATAATCAAATTTTGTTTCTTTCCCAGTGATAGACAGCTAAATGATAGAAATGATAAATATATAGAAAGAGCTATCTGTACTAAATACATATATGTATATATGTATAGATAGATGTAAACATAGGTGCATATATCTCTGTGTGTATATATACATATATATACATATACACACATATGCATATATACTCAGACATTTATACACATACCCAGACACACCCAGACACACACACACACACACACACACACACACACGTACGCACATATACTCAGACATTTATACACATACCCAGACACACCCAGACACACATATATTCCTATGATTTGATCTATGCAAAGGATTTCAATTTTGAAAACAACCTTCTGAGACAGAGTCATTTTCTTGGGGAAGTGATGGGGTGGGTAAGTTACCTGTCCAAAAATCCAAAGCTAATATTTGTCAGAAGCAGGATTTAAATCCAATTATTCCTGAACATGAACTTGGTCCTTTCTTAACTGTGCCATGCTTTATTTAAAAATACACTCACTTGCAAAATGTACAAGAGATACTTTGAGTGTAGAGATGAAAATACTGAGAATTAAGCAAACTGTGCCTTATGTTCAGCCCATGAAAAATGGACTAAGCCCAGCCTTGAAGGAAATAAAATGGATTCATTGACCTTTGGAAAGTTGTTCAATTCATTTTAATGACCCTTTCCATTTCTAATGCTTCTTTTTCCTCATTTTCAACAATATTCTTCCATGGATGGTATTGGCTGTGAATCATAGAATACCACAATCTCTAAAGGATTAAGAGTTGAGAGTCACTCAAAGTACAATGGAGAGGCTCCAGGTGGGTGTTAATAGATTGTAGTATATTGTCAACAAAAGGATTGTTCAAGAGAAGCAGCATAAAGGATATTGCCAGTAAGCTGTATGACTGAAAAGGGATTTAGGTTGGTCACATGGAAGGAGCAAGAGATATGATGGGTAGTTAGTCCATATGATAACTAATAATAATGGCAATAATTACAGTTAGAATTTATATAATATATCAAGATTTGCACAGCACTTCACAAATATTTCATTTCACAGCAACCTCAGGATGTAGGTTCTATTATTATAATACCCATTTTACAGAAACCGAGGCTAATGTTTAAGTGACTTGCTGGGTCACACAAGTAGTAGAAAACTATGGCCAACTTTGAACTTGTCTTTCTCACTCTAGGTCCAGCAACTCATCCATTTCACCACCTTAGGATTAAGAGAGCTAGAAAAAGAACTTCAGTGGATCAATGCAGTGACAGGGTGTGGAAAGATAGAAGATGTGCATATATGTACACATATATAAAGGGAAAGAAATTGGGATTAGGTATATCTTATAAATAACTTGATCCATATTGAAACAGAAAGGTGAAGTGACTCTATGTATGTCTCTTTCTAAAGACAGGCAGACAAACAGACAAATACTGGGTATATACCAATGTAGGTCACAACTTGGCTATTCCTCAGTATCACCAAGTACAAAATGGGAGGTCTGAAATCCATAAGTAAACATTTTGACATTTCAAGAATAGATAACTTCATCATTCTGAGTCCATCATAGATAGAGATCACATCCCATCCATGTCTTTCCTGGATGATCTTTATGAAATGCTGAGACCAAAAAGTTAACACACATTACTTAGGAGCATACTGTAGGGAAGAAAGTCTTTTGAAATTTATTTAATTTCAATGGAAATACTATAGTTTACTGCTTGTATTCTCTCAAAATCTTTCTATCTTTCATTGGCATAATATTTGGAAGCTCAAGGACATTTCCACATCATTTTGGGGATTCAGGAAAGGATATTAAACAACAATTAGTTTATGTCTGTAAAGTGATAATAATTAAAACCTTTTTTTTCCTAAAGAGCATATTTTCCCTTTTCCTTCTAGGAGAAACCTGTAACCCACATGTCTTATAGAATCTTAAGAAGTTTTTTTTCTTCTGTTCTTCACCCTGCCAAACACTGAATTGATAGTCCTACCATAGGAAGTAGATGCCAAGTTCACTTCTCTCCAGCAGCATTACCCTATACAGAGTGCCAAACACCCCTCCTTCAACCACTGGGGAAGAAGTTGAGAGTAGCAGATGTGTTCTGCTGGTGTTACAGCTCATCTCCTTCCTCCACACTTTTCTCAGAACACAGAATTGCTAAGAATTAACCAAAATAGATCAGCCAGAGTCTTTGCCCACAGGTTCCATGCTGATGTCAGTTTCCTAAGTCCAGTTCCACAAATCTGTGCATCTCACATTTAAGGGCGTCATACATACTCCCCTTTAATCTTTTCCTTTATCTAAAACTGTTTTTAATGAACAGCAAAGGAAATTTCTCCTCTAAGACAAGACAGCTATTGAGAATTTTTATCATGTATATAGTGTGAGCTTACAATTTACATATTTATACATTTATATATTATACACAGTATATAAATTTGCATGTGTGTATATATCTATATAGATATCAATATCTATCTGTATTTATCTATAGCTATCTGTCTATCGAGAGAGAGAGAGAGAGAGAGAGAGAGAGAGAGAGAGAGATAGAGAGAGAAAATGGATAAGACCAATATGGGCATTTGTTTTGTGTATTAAAAAAGTAGTCATTCAAAAATATCAGTTTGGCCAAATCATCCAATGAAAATATTGGTTCACTCAGCAGTTTAATGCTGTCACAGCACCTCTCCAACAATGCTATTCCCACCACTGACACACCAACTTCTCTAGTGGGCATACAAAATGGAGAGTACCCAGCAAGTATACAGCAAACACTATTCTGGAGGTTGGAGATTGCAGGGAGAGTCCTTATTGTGGTGGTGGGGGTGATTTCCTTGGGCCTGGAATTGAATTCTATTCCAGACTCATAAAAGTCTGACCTTCCATAAGCCATTTCCCTAGTACAGTAGGTTTTTTTTTAATTATTTTGCTTTTTAGAAGAAAATCCCAAGGTAGTCATGGATTCCTTCCATTACATATAGGTATAAGAAAGCATATTGTAATTCTCCCTTGCCAATAATAACTAAGAGCAATTCTTGGCCAAACAATTATGTCTCCCTGTCCTGCTGCTGAATGATTATACCAGAATCCATCCTAATGAGGCTTCTAAGCACCACAATCTTAGTAGGGTGTCTGGGCTATTCCCTATGGCACTAGAGATGGAGGTTTGTTGTAAATTCAGCATTTTAAAAAGGGTATGTGTCAGAGTGAGGGAAAGGAATCCTACTTTTGCCCATATACATTTATTAGCTTGGGAAGGTAAACATCAGGATGCTTAGGAAAAGTAAACATACCCTACCCATCTAAGCAGCCCCATTCCCAACCTTCACCCAGAAATAGAACATCACAACAATGGCAAAGCACAGAACTTATATTGCTCTGTCACATTTGTAAAGCCTTTCAAATAGATGCATTATTTCATATGACTGCGACAAGAACCCTTTGAGTTGGTGCTATTGCTATCCCCATTCAGTAGATGGGAAAAGTAAATTCAAGGAAATTACTGGGACAGGATCACACAATTTATAAATATCTGAGAAAATTAAAACCCAAGTATTCTTAACTCCAAGTGTGCAGCTCTATCTACTATGTGCTGGCAGTAGTTTTAGCCTTAAGCCAGTACCTTAACTTATCTAGAATTCACCCAAAGAGTTGGGTTATAGGAACTTAAAGGTGCCTCCCATGCACTTATATCCTATAATTTTATTTTATGGACTCTTACTCTTCTCTTTCCACATTCCACAATCTTTTCTTTTAAAATAATTTTATGTTTATTGGTGCTATATTTTTAAACATTATTGAAACTTCTCATTTAATTCTCTCTGCAGCATCGAATGAAATTAATTGGGTTAGCAATACCCTTGCAGTATTCCCATGAAGCTTTGTAAAAAAAATTGCTAACATTGTTTAGATTATTTTGTTGATGATGGAATGTTCCCACATCTCAAAGAAGGAGGAGTGAGCTTTAATCATGGATACATCTTTCTGAAACTTAAGATCAAGTTAAGCAAGGTTGTAAACCATATTTCCTCTCTCCTTGCTTCTTTTTCACAAAAATCTTTTAAAGGGGAAAAATGAATGTCATTTCAGAGCAACAATTATTTTAGTGTAAATTGCTTTTTTCCCCCATCAAAAATAGAATAGCGGTGTCTCACAACTGTTATATTATTAAAATAGCTAGGCTAATCGCCCTGACCAGGGCCCCTCCCTTTCTGCAGACAGACCAACTCCAAAAGGTTGCCAAGTGCCCTAGAGCTATCTTGTCAAGTGCCATGAAAGCCAGTTACTTAATGGTTTGGTGGTTGTGTGCCTCCTCAAATGGAACAATATACTGTCCTCTTCCTTCTGCAGATGCTACCCAATTTACCTTTCTTTAAGGTCCTGTCTAATTATTCTCTGATTTCAGCCAGGCCATTCTATTTCCTACTGAAAAAAGATTTCACTTTGAAAGCACCAAGGGAGATCTTACCATGGCAATGGACTGTAATGACCACCTTGGTTTGGTTTCTAAAAAAACTGCCTGCTCGTTCCTGCAGTGACGAACAAATCAATAAAAGAATTTCCAATCGTAGGCTTGAATATGTTGTCACTCTTCTCCATTAGCACCAATCATTTTTTCCCAGATTACTTTTCCTACTATTCCCCTAAATCCAACCTCTGCAGAGATTTCAATTTCTTTTCATTCTTTTAAGAGAAACAGAGGATTAAGATGGTAGTCAATAAATAAATGGCTATAGGATCCAAATCAGGGACATCTCTATTGTTGGGAGACAAGATTAGAAAATGATCACCATCTGAATTGGAAGCAAAAGAAGGTCAACATGATAGAAGACCTCTTCAATTTATCTTCCACCTTTCTTTCTAATCTTATTGTATAGTATAACCTGTCTCATATTCTTTATATCGGTTGATGCCTTACATAATATTCCATCTGCAGTCTTTGCCTATATGGTTACCCAGGTCTGGAATTCACTCCTTCCTCATCTCAGTCTCCTAGAACACCCACTTCCATTAAAGTCTAACTCAGGTGCTATTTTCCCTAACAGACATTCTATGAGCCTTCATATGGAAACCACCTTCTTCCTGAAATCACTTCATAATACTTTACAAATGTGTTTAATATCTACTTACTTGAACATGTCTTCTCCCCCAGTCCCTACCTCAACCCATGTAGAATATTAGTGAATAAAATATTCGTATTCTTTATTCCAGTACTATTCATATACCGAAAGGAGGTCGAGAACAAGAAGTCTCATTTATATTACAATATTTATGCAGCATTTTTTTTGGTAGAAGCAAATAATAGCAAAGTATAAGAACTTCCATTAGGAAAATACTAACCAAAATGTAGAATCTCACTATCCTAGAAGAAATCATGAAGATAATGAACAGCTACAGTCATAGTCCTCTAGCAGTTAGTAAGTACATGCATCCACTCATTCAATATACCAGACATGGAGTACTAGGATATAAGGAAAGACAATTAAAAATAAGTCTTCGCTCTCAAGAAGCATGAGAAGACATATGAACAATAGAAGAGTAGGATAAGCAGAACCAGAGAAAACAAGCATAACAATATAAATGGAAACAACAACCAAAAAACAAAACCTGAATGCTGTGAAATTATGATGTTCAAGTTTTACCCCAAAGATGAGATATGAAAAGTATCCTCACCTCCAACCAACTTCTTTCTAGAAATATGGAACTGTGTATGACACTCTTTTCAGAATGTTGGTTAGCTTTTTAGAAATGTTCTTTTCTCATTCTTTTGAAACTCTCTGTTGTAATGAATTGTTCTGGGGGAAATGGTAAATGATGTAAAATAAATTATATTAATAAAATTATTTTAATAGATAAAATGGATTGCTTTGAATCTCATCAAGAGACAAGTTCATAATTCTAATGAGATAAGATTGATGATTATACTGGGAATTACAGGATATGTGGGATAAATGGAAAGAAATTGTATGAATCTTAGAAAAAGAGGAATCAAAGAGTAAGATTATAGTGTTCTTTTGTGACGGTATCATGATTGGTTGTCCTAACAACAACCATATTAATAACAATAACTGATATGTATATAGTGTTTTAAAGTTTTTTTTAATTCTTTATAAATATTAATTCATTTAAGTCATGGGCATGTATCTCATTAAGATATATTCTACTTGGCAAGTATCTATGGAGTGGTACATTTGGCTACTATTGCTTAATTAACATTGTTCATTAAGATCATCTAACTCCTTTCTACCTGACCTATAGTAATCAGGCAACCTATTATTAATTTAAATTTTGTAATATTGATTTTCAATACAAAAGGGTGAGGAAATTCCACAAATATTATTGATTCCACATCCTCTCTGGTATGTTATGAATAATATGATGGGATGTTATATGAAGGTGGCAGAGGATGGCATGATAGGGTGAACCTTAACTTAAAAACCATGTCACTTCTCTTCTCAAAAACTCCCAAAGACTACCTTTGGGATAAAACACAAATTTCTCACTTGAGCGCTTTACAAACTGGTATCAGCTCTACCTTTCTAGACTTATTTCTCATTATTTCCCTTTGATCTCTTTTGCATTTTTTGCCAAGTTGTCCCAATAGTTGTTTCCCAAACTGGGTATATTTCTTTGATTTTCTCCATACTTTCATATACTTGCTATAAACTCCTCTGACTTTTTTTTTGAATCCTTTGATTCCACCCAGGTTCTCCTCAAGAAGCACTTGCTAAGGGATGAATTTCCTGATTCCTGATGGTTCCAAGGCCTCTCTCCTTGCTCCACTCATTCTCAACTTGTTTATCTACATATATAGTTTGAATCCCTTCTCCCCAGAAAAAAAAAATATATATGTGCCACATAGTAAGCACTATACAAATGTTATGATTATTAATCTATGATCTTATGTTACCCAGTGCCCTAGGTCATAATCTAAGGCTAATTTGCAGAGGAAGTACCAATCTGGTGGAGGGAATTTTTACCCAGAGTTCCCTGCAGAGATAAAATTACAGGAGTAGATACAAATGAATGAATGTACAAATAAATAAAACAATGATTTAGTGAACAGATAGTCAAATCAACAAAAATTCTATATGCGAGGCAATATGCATTTCTAAAAGTGGATAATATAAATTCAGGGAAATTATTAGTCCCATGTGAGATCCAGATCAAGCTAATGAAACATTACTTTTAAATCTAGGAGGACCTTGAGAGTTTACATAGTGCTAATGAGCAGACACACTTTAATGAAGGGCCCAGTGATTATCTACAAAACTGCAGTATGAGAAGCAATCTAAGGAGAGAGCTTCCATGCCCAAGAGCTGCCAACAGGTGCTAATTTTGTGGTCACAGTAACTCACAAAGATCACTTACTGAGAAATAAAGTCATAGTTTGCATCAGTGAAAGGCATATCTATATTGATGAGATTGCCAATGTTTCAATTATGTGTGATATGCTACATTAATCTCAGAAAAAATAAAGAAGAAATATGACACTCCCTAACAATAAAGAATTTGCAGACTAGTGGGGGAAGTTAAAACTCTATACATCCTAGATTCATTTTATAAAATATGACAAGTGTCTGAGAGATTCAAATAAAATTTAAATGTAAAAAATTTCCAAGAAAGTGTTCTCTTATAGTTGAAGAGAGGGAACCATGGGAATAAAAGAAGGCTTCTTGAAGAAGAATCACTTTAGAAAACATTTCAGCAGGTGGAAGTATTGGGAGGAAGTAGTATAGGCTGGGGGACTATAGGTGAAAATACATGCAAGTAGAAAAAGACAAACAGTTGGTCATCTATTGAATATAGAATTTGTGAGACTATAATATGCGAGGATTTCAGGGAGGACTTTGGATCTCAGTACAAGGAGTTTATATTTTATTTGGTAATGTGACAGCATGGAAAAGTAAACTAGAAGGCAGAAATAACTGCATTGGCTCTAGTTTTGTCTCTGACACATACTGGCTATTTAACCTGGGCAAACAACTTTACCTCTTGGTGCACCTAACAACTCCTTTAAAATTTAAAACTTAAGAGAAGGCATTGATCTGGGAGCTATCTACATAGCAGTTCCCTAGATTAGTGAGTTCCCAAATTTAGTTCCTAACTAGAATAATAGGCAGCACTGGATATTTTGGGACAAAGGAATGATGTAGTCATAGCTAGACTCCCTGACAGGGATGAGGAAGAGTTAGAAAGAGAGGCTTAAATAAAAAAGTTAGTTAGGAAGTTATTACATCAGTGAATAATAGTAATAATGTTGGGACTGGAAAGGAGGAAGAAGACATCAGAGATTGTCTCTGGGTAGTTAGGAAAATAGGAGGATTGAGCTTGACACTAAGGTTTTAATTGACTGAGAGAGTGGTGGTACCATAAGCAGAAATAGGAAAATTGGGAGGAGAGGGAAGGAAGATCACACTTTCATCTCTGTTATTTGACATATCACAGGCAGACTCTAACATGGCATTATGGATGTCTCCTGAAACCCATATTAAAACAGATTCTTGCTGTCCTTCCAGTTCTAATTGGATATGCCAGAGAAAATTATCCACTCACACACACTCATAAAATATGCTTTGACCTAATGTAATTAGCCATTTCTGGCTCTGAGCATTGATTTAAAAGTCCTCTATCATCTTCCCTTGCATAAAAAGGTGGATCATTTCAGCTCTTTGAAATAATCACTCACTTAGAAGAAGCTATTCAGAAAAAAAATACTGTGCAAAAATTCAGCACATCTACCACAATATCTATTAATTAACCAAAAAAAGCATTTTCCTTTTATTTCTAAATGGAGAGAAGACTAAGTCTACCCCAAAGATGTGACCTTTGAGTCTAATTCTGACATTCTTGAATGCTGGTGGTGAGTTCAGGCAGATATGTGACTACATTTTCCACATGCTTATGGGTTTGGGACTGGATCTGTTATTTCACTGGCACAGACATTTCTCAGGTGAGTAAACTCTCTATACCAACACAATGCAAACCTTGTACCGAAGTCTCCAAGGCTAGCTGTCTATTCTTTAGGTCGCTATGACCTTTCTTCCAAGTGCTTAGTGGCAAAAATTATATAGATCCCTTTTATAGGAACCTGAAAATAAATTTGTTAATGTGTTCATGAGATTTAGCAGTGGCTAAGTATCATTATTTGAAAGATAACAGTGGAGGAGAGATTAGAGATTTATATTTATGCAAAAAGGAGGCAATGTTGGATTGTGGTAAGAGAATAGATACAGATTTGAGAAGACACAGGTCCAAGATCTTATGTCATTACAAAATCTTGGCTGACTTGATGCCTCAGTGATTCAGGAAACTCAGTAAAATGGGATTGAGGGAGCTTTCTTATCAATAATTCTCTCAATAAAATCACAATTCTAGTTTTATACACACAGTATCAACCTATATGTATGCCCATATCTCTCATTTATCATATATATACTGTCTATCAATATATTTACTTAGCTATCATCTCTATCAATCATCTTTTACATCTATTTATTCATTTGTCCATCTATTTACCAATCAACACATATATATAATATATATATTTCTTTATTCATCCATCTATCTATTTATCTACCCTTCTCTATTGATCATTTCTGACATATCTTATCTATTCTGTCCTACTTATCTATCCATTTTCATATCTATCAATCATCTCACACATCTATTTGTCTATTGTTCAACTCATCTACGGATTAATTAATTCATCCATCTACTTATCTATCAATTATTTCTCACATATCTATCCATCCACCTACTCATAATTACCTATCACTTTTCAGATGTAAGAAAAAAGCCTTTGAAAATTGTGTTAGTTGAAATTTGACAAAGGGGAAGCAGAATATGACAATGGAAAGCATGATGAATTTTAGGGTCAAAAACCCTTGGGTTTGAACCCTAGCTTACTTTCCTACATGTGTGACTTTGCATAAGCCATTTCAAATCAACTCTAATGCCTAAATCTGATTTTAAGGCCTTTATATTTTAAGGTGTATCATTGATGGTGCTACTATCCAAGAGGGCCTGTGCCTCACTGTTGTGATAGGACTCCCCAACATCCCCAGGCTGTAGTATTTAAAGTTGGAATGATACTTAATCTTATTTTGTGCATGGGAGTCTATTGGTTTTAGATCAGGGGACTCATTCTCTGCTATTTGTTATAAAAATGGATCAAGATGTAAAAGGGGTCTCAGAGGTCAACTAGTTCAACCCTGTCATTTTACATGAAACTCGGGAAGATTTGGTGATTTCTTCAATGTCACATTAGATGGCTCAGTAGATAGAGCACTGGGCCTAGAGCCAGAAAGAGCTTAGTTCAAATCCAGCCACAGATACTTAATAAATGTATGACCCCAGGCAAGTCACTTAAGCCTATTTGCCTTAATTTCCTATAGTATAAGGTGTAGCCTATAGTATTCAACTGTAAAATGGACTGAAGAAGGAAATGGCAAACCACTCCAGATTCTTTGTTAAGAAAATCCCAAACAGGGTTGAAAGAGTTTGATGTGACTGCAAAATTAATTAAACGACAACACAAGTAGTAAGAATCAGAGATAAAATGAGAGTTTTCTGACCCAGAGCCAATGCTCTTGCCTACTGTGGAACTGTTAAAATCACTTAAGAATCTGGCTATGACCATAGGTGAAGTACTGCAGCCTCTGAATAGCATGCACTTCCAGAATTTAGAGATGATATCTGGAAATGTCTCCTCTTCATTGAAGCTAATCAAAATCAACAATGCACTGATGGAATTAGACAGCTGTAGAAATAACCACATGAGATAGGGCTCGTAAATGTACTGCAGATGAGCACAGATTCTAAAAGGTAGGAAACCAATTCAGAATATAATTAATAAGGACTGAGTTGGTACAGTAGATAGAGCTGGCCCTCTGAATGAGGAACACTTGAACTTGCTTGGCCTTTGACTCATATTGACTGTATGACCCTAACTAGGAGACCCTCGGGGCTCCTGGAAAGGCTTTAAGATGATGAGAAGTTGCAGGACAAGTCATGATCTGCACTGGCAAAGCAAGTTTTCTCATTGGAAATTTCCCATATCAATTAAATAACTAAATTATAGGAGAAAGAGAGGCAGAGACAGGAGCAAGGGGAGAAAAGAGTGAAAGAGACACAGAAAAACAAAGACACACACACACACACACATAGAGACAGACAGACAGAGACAGAGACAGACAGATGGAGACAGAGACAGACAGACGGAGACAGAGACAGAGACAGACAGAGACAAAAACAAAGAGAAAGACACAGAGAGAAAAACGAGAGAGACAGAAAAACAAAGAGAAAGAAACAAAGACAGACAGAGACAGAGAAAAACAAAGAGAAAGACAGAGAGAAACAGACCTAGATTCTGAGAGACAGACACAGAAACACAGAGAGACAAAGAGAAAGAGGCAGAGAGAAACAGAGAAAGAGAGAGGGAGGGAGAGAAAGAAACAGAGAAACAGAGATACAGTCACAGACACAGAGAGACATTGAAAGAACTACAGAAGTGAAGTACAGAAGACACACAGAGAGATAGAAAGTCAGAGAAAGAAACAAACAGTCAGGATGAGGCAGAGACAGAAAACAGACATTGATACACAGAGAAACAAGGACAGAGAGACATTTGCAAAAGAATTGTAAATAAATTAGGAGTCAAAAAAATTTAAAGCATAAATAGTACATGATAAATTATAGGCTTGCAATATTTTCTATGTATATCAAAAAAAGGGGTTCTAATTACATATGAAGATGCAGAGGAACTGAGTTCCAATTCTGACTTGGCTATTTGTTACATTTGAAAAAGCTGGGTGATTTAATGAATAAAAATTCAAATAACTCAAGTTCCATTTCTCAGACATTCAGTAGTTGTATAACCTTGACAAGCCTTTGTACTCTTGCTTTTTCATCTAAAATCAAGGTTGGACTCAGTAGCCTCTGGAGTTCTTTTTAGCTCTAATTCTCTCTCTATAAGATTTTAGTCAAATGCTCTGATTGCTATGAGTTTCCAATTACTCTTTTTTTTTCCTGAGGCAATTGGGGTTAAGCCACTTGCCCAAGGTCACACAGTTAGAAAGTGCTAAGTGTCTGAGACCAGATTTGAACTCTGGTCCTCCTGAATTCAGGGCTGGTGTTCTAGCCACTGTACCACCCAGATGCCCCTCATTTACTCATTTCTAAAATTAAAATGTGCACAGTTTGCTCCCAGCTCTTGCCCTCATGATCCTAGAGTTTGTAGTGACTGCTAAAGACCACTGAAAAAAGAGAGCTGGCCAATTGGAAACTATTTCTACAGAATTATTTGGGAAGAAGGTGCCCTAAGCCTTCTTTTGGGTGAAGTATCTGATTCATGGAGAAGGACAATTTTGGAAGCTGCCTGTTGGCTTCAAACCATGATGTTCCGCCAGAAGTCAGGGCTACCATACTGCCATTTGTCAGTATTCCTATTTCCTACTTTTTTCCTCTTTTTCCTCCCATACCATATACTGTCACTTTAGAGAGCCAGCAGAAGGATGAAGGGGCTATGATTTGACAGCAAAGGGACAGCTAAAGCTATTTGTAAATTACAAGGACTGCCAATAGGTTGACCAAAGGCAGACACACTTTATTAGCCAAACTGCTCATTCATATTATCCATGCGATGGATTTCTGAACCCATAAATGCTTCATTGTAAACGTGCCTATTATTCTCAGTTCCTATTAATTTCTCAATTCCCAGATGTATGAGGCAGCTTCTGAGGCACTTTTCCATTTTCAGACAATCTGTAGGGAAGGCTAATACACAATTCCATTTATTTTCGAGATTACTTAAAACATGACTGAATCAGTTTCTCTTTTACTTCATAAAAGGACCAGATAAAACATAGCCATACTCAGGATAGTGACATTGTAGCTGGGTTTTGGAGTTATTGCTATTGGCTTTGGGTAAGTGATTTTGATGCTAGAAAGCCGAAATCAAATGAGTTGAAATTCAAATTATCTCAGGTCTTTAAAAGAAAATATATGGATTTCTAAAATAATCATGACCATAGACCAAAGTAAATTTCAAATCATTAGCAATCCAGACATGAGTATGGTGTTTAACAAATTTCCCAAGAGAATTTTCAGCTAGCTCTGTGATGCTTGATAAATAAAAAATGAGACCAAATTACTTCCTCGGGTCATGATGGGGAAAGAGACAAAACTACAGACATTTTGAAGTTATCACCATTCTCTTCAGGTCTCATATAGGGAAAATGGGATGAGCTCATCGGAAGTCTTCACTCCCAGGCAGTCCAATTATCTCAAGTTTGAGACACCAGCTCTTCTGGCCCCTTGTAATCCAAACTCTCCTGGTAACTTCAGCAAACAAACACAATTCATGACAGAGACGTGTCAAAAGACATTATAAATAAATGAGCTACAAGAACTCAAGTAACAATAGGTGGTTAAGTAAAAATATTTGGGTTTACTTTCTACATGAGATGGACTCAGTACAAGTTGAATATTCAACTTCAATGAATAGTCATTAAATTTCTGTAACATAGTAGGTGCTTTATAAATGTTTCTTCATTAGATAATTGATTCAACATCAAATAGATAAGAGGTTCTAAATGAAAGGTGCAAGTAATTGTTCTTAATCCTGTACTGTTTGATTTTGTTTTTATCAGTGATTTGGATAAAAACTTACATAACGTGTCTATCACATATTTAGATGATGATAAACTGAAAATGACATTGGATCATGGAATCAGGTTCCAAAAAAATTTCAGCATACTAGAACACCAGGTCAGACCTAATAAGTTGATATTCAATTAACATAAATGTAAAATCTTACATGGGTTCCAGAAATCAACTTCAAATATTTAGGATGAATAGACATGTTTAGAAGGCAGTTTGAAGAAAAAAAAAAATATTGGGACTTTTAATGGACTAGAGTCTCAATAAGTCAACAGTGTAACATGGAAATAAAACATCTAATCTGATCTTGGGAATAAGGAGTTGATAACCTGTACTCCTCTTTGTCTGTCATTACTGGAGTCCTATGTTCAATTCTAGAAAAAGTAGAAAGGACACATAACCTGGAGAGTATTCAGAGATGAGTAACAAAGATGATGAAGGACAGGAATAGAGGTAAAAATGGAACTAGACCTGTAATGTCTCTATTATCATGACATAGACACTCCCTGGTGAGGAAATGTAGGTTGGTGCCTTCCTTGAAAATTTTAATCATTTGAAGATCCATTGAAAGAACTGAGGATGTCTAGCTTGGAGAAATAGGAGCGCTGAGGAACATGATTTGGAAGGAAATCGAAGAAGGCTTAAACTTTCTTCTATTTATCCTAGACTATTTGAGTATGCCTTTAAAACCAAATCACTCTGGCTCTCAATGACTGGCCAATACTAAGTCCCATCCCAAACTCCACTTGCTCACAGTTTACATCTTGATGGCTTCCAAGTGAGTATAAATAGCAATTGTTTCTGCTTTGGTTAAAACTCTCATAGTCTTCCCCTCCCAGATTGGTTCAAACTATCTCAGTTTTTGCCTCTATTCTTGCCTCACCTTTAATCACTGAATGGGTGTTGCCTCAGACAAACTGAGACCTGGGAAAAATTTTAGTTTAAAAAGGCCAAGATTTTTCACTTTCCCATTGGCAGTCATCCTGACCTAGGTCTTGCCACTGGAATCCAATAAGAAGATAGAAAGAGGCTAACGACTGTACAGCCCCGAGTCATTAAAATCCAATTTATTTGCAAGTCAAGATCTCACTCCCCCAATGTCAAGTGTTGTTTTGTTTTGTTTTGTTTTGTTTTTGATAACAAAGGACAAACAACAGCAAAAACCTAGAGGACAGAATCAGGAGCAAAAAGTAGAAAATGAAAGAAACAAATATAGATTTTTTTATAAGGAAAAAAAGCACAAATCAAAAACTTCCCAACAGATATAGCCAATCAAGAGTCAAATAGGCTGCCTTGGAAGGGAATAGATTTTCCTTCTTTGGGAAATTTTACAATTCACATACATAAAACCATAGAATTTGGAATTAGAATAGACATCAAAAGTCATTTAGATTACACATACCCCATTTTCCAGATGGTGAAATTAAAGTTTATAGAAGTCCAGTGACTTGCTCAAGATTTGAATCCAGATCCTCTCTGACTCTACCATCATTGTTCTTTCTACTGAATTATGATGCTTTTATTGAATTATGATGATAAAGGCAAGGCCTAATTATCCACTGGCCTCTGGGATATATAGGATTTATCCTTAAGGTCAGGTATCTGATCATTGAGGACACAAGCTGTAAAGGGAAAATCATCCAAAGATCACCTCAGGGGAAAGTAGTCCAGTGCTTTAAAATGTGTAAATCCACATTAATCATTGTTCTTTCTACTGAACCAAACTGCTTTCCCAGAATGACAAAGGCAAGGATAGAGATAAAGGAAAGAAAGGATAAAGATAAGGAAAGAAAGGTATCCAATTGTTTTTTGGTTATATCCTAGAGCATCCTAAAGTCAGACTCTTCTCTCACTGAACATGCAAGATGGAGAGGGAAAGTCTAATGCCCTAATGGGAAAAGTACATCGGTGATTAAGATGCAAAAATATCACACACACACACACACACACACACACACACACACACACATACACGCAAACCAAGTCAAAAGAAGAAGCCATCAGGATGTCAGCCCATTGCTTCTTCCTATCATTGTTTCTTCTAAAACCATTTGGAGTAGAGCTTAAATCAAAGGGCAGACACATTTTTGACTACTCATGAGTCTATCTCTGCTTAGAGGGAATCTTCATAGAGCTCTAGTCATCTAGCTTTCTGAGGCCCCTACATTGTTAACAAAATCAAATGACCCAATGTGAACATTAAATGAGTGCATTAGAAGAATCAGTTAACTACAACATCAGCAACAATAAAAAGCTTGTGAATTTTAATCAAATGAAAGCTCTTCCGATTGTGCAATGGAATAGATTAGCAATAGAATAGGTTAGCAGAATGTAAATTCATTGAGAACAGCAACTGTTTCATTTTTTTCGGCACCTAAGGACAGAGGGCCTCTAAAAAAAATCTGACTTGAGACTTATAATAATATACTATAACATATAATAATAATAATAATAATAATAAGTTACATTAAGTTAACATATATACTTGTTTATGTAAATTTATTATTATTTATGTATACATATGGATATATATAGATACACATGAAATTTTATATTTAGAACAATTTTGGAAGGTAGGTATTATTATTATTATTATTATCCCTATTTTATAGATGAGAAGACTGAGGCTTAGCTAAATATAGTGGCTTATTAGTAAGTATCCAATTTGAATTTTTCATGTCTTGAATCCACATCTTCCTAAAATGTAGTCAGTCAATAAGTATTTAGTAAATGCCTACTACACACTAGGCAATGTGCTAAGTTCTGGGGAAATTGGTCCAAAGTTAGATCTCCTATATCAGGCTGCCTCTAAGGCAATACAGCCCCTGAAGTTGTGAAAACTAGGATCAATAGAATCAAAGAGATCTTCCAGGGCAGCTCTGATATTGACCTTCTGTGGATCCATGGAACAGTCACCCACATCATGCCTCAGAACCTCAGTTCCCTCATCTAAGTACATGAGGGAACTCCCTCTGGTTTTCCCAACTGGTTATGAGGAGAAGGTTCTGAAAACCTGAAGGCCTCTTGAGGGCCTAAGTCCATTCTCTCATTATTATTACTGTGACCCCACTGATACACGAGTCTCTATATACCCCAAAGCTTTCTATTTTCTCATATTGGGGTTCTGTGAATACAGCTCCAGGCTTGAAGAGATACTGATTTCCAGTGAGCTCATTAGCTACCCACTATTGAAGTTCAAATCTTCAAACGTTTCCTTGGAGATCTATGAAAATTTAATGAATAGCTTAGATACCAGCCTCCTAGAAGTCAGGGAGGCTTTTATTTAACTCACATCATATAAAACCTAAACAGTATATGTTCGACATATATTTTGCTATGTAGATAAAATAATTAGGACAAGACAACTGAGATTTTCATAAATCAGCCAGATATACCCAAGGCCTGTTCTTGTGTCCCAGGATAATGGGAGTCAACTGCTACTTTTCTCCCCTCTAAAGAATCTAACCCCATTGCTCCTACCTCTTTCCAAAGATTGAAGATTTTAGGGATGTGCCATTTATTCTCTAAAATCACTTATCTAGTCATGGGTGATTAAACCTTCTTCTTTAACCACGGAATTTTCCACATCAGAGATAAAGTCCTTTCTCATCTATTTCTATATTATTTGACACAGTTTTAGTATTTCTGGGGGCATTTTTGTTTCTAAAGGCCATATTTCAATAAAGTAAATATTTGTTTCCAATTTCCATTCTTCAGAATTCCATTCTTGCCCCAGAATGAGAGCTGTTAATGAAGGTTCTTATTCACACAAAAGATTTGCCCCCCAAACACCAATCTCATTAATTGTCTCCTCTACCAATTTGTACTAAAATGTTGTAATAATGAAGGGATCCATTCATAGGTGAAAGTGGCCTTTGTCCATGTTCTATGGTATTTATCCTCTTTGTGTTTATTCTATACATATTCTCATACATACTTTTTTTGACTACAGAATGTAAATTCTCTGTAAGCAGGAACTGTTTCATTCATTCTCTTTGGCACATAGTAGGTCCTAAACAAACACTTATAAGATAATTGTCATTATAACTTGAGAAAACAGTCCTCTAAACACCTTTGTTCTGTCTAGAAAGTATCATTTGGCCATATTCCTGTAAAGATTCTTGACTTTTCCCCTTTTAGAATGACTTGTACTTTAAATAGCCTCATGTACCTGCTAAAAGGTTAAAAAGAACAGTTTTTGTCAGATCTCCTGGTACATAACAACATTCCTTCCAGGAACATACAGACTGTCTTGAAAAAAGAAATGTCAAAAATAAACACACACACAAACACACACCTATCTGCTATGAGAGAGGCTGACTAATGCATGAAAAAGAATTCTCTGTCCAGATGATGTGCTTTTTAATCCTGACATTTCATAGGATTTATAACTAAAAAGGAAAGGGGGCTTTGTTCAACACAGGCTGTTCAGTTCTCACAACATTTCCCTTCAAAACTTATGGACTGATCAGGATGTGAATTACTAGACCACATAGAAATTTGGTGTAGAAGAATCTCATTTCATTTGGGGCTTTGGGGCACTACTATCCCTCATGGTCAAATGAGATAATACTTATGTATGCTTAACACAGTACCAGATACATAATAGACGCTTAAGAAGGGTTTGGTCCCTTCCTCTTGCTCCTTTGTAAAATTTACATAAACTAGAAAGGAAATTGAAGCAAAAGAATAAAAACAGCTTAATAGTGATACATTTAGGGCCCTATTGGAAAAAATAATCCTCTTCCTTTGAATTGATATTTAGTTTTATTCTAATCAGAAAAGTTTTAGCTAATTATTTCCCCAGAAATGTGGGACTAGACCCCAGATTTACTGGCATAAGGGACACATAGGTCAAGAAATTCACCCTACCAATGCAGGTTGGTACTTCCTCTATAATTTATTACCTTTGAAAGTTGCCTGTGACACAGAGAATGACTTATACAGGAACCCACAGTCATTATGTGTTGGAGATTAGTCTTGACTCCAATGCTTGCTCTCTGAACATTAAACTACACCACTCTCTTTTAAAAACTATTATTTTATTCTGATCAAAACATGCATTTCCCTAACAAAGCAGAATAGAAAAAACAAAGCATTGCACCTTAAATTGCAGATCCATTATATATAACTTGCTATTCCTTTCAAATATACAACAAAATCATCATCTAACTCTTTTCTCTCCTCTCCCTAAAAATTTCAAGATGGCTACAATAAGACACAAATCTCTAGGTCTCTCTATCTATCTATTGCACTGTTTCTGGATACAAACAACATGTTCCTACATGGGATTTTTGCGATCAGTTTGGGTATTTATGATAGAATGACAGTCACTCAAAGTTGTCCTTAAAACAATATGTCTCTCCTTGTGTACAATGTTCTTTTGATTCTGCTCATTTTGCTCTCTATTATTTTTATGTAGATTTCCCCATGCTATTCTAAAATCATAGACATCATTATTTCTTATAGCAGAGTAATATTCCATCATGAACATAGACCACAATTTGTTTAGCCATTCTTCAAATGATGGACATCTCCACAATTTCCAGTTCTTTGCCACCACAAAGAGAATTGCTATAAATACTTTAGAAATATGGTTTTTTTTTTTCCTTTTTCCTTAACTATCTTAGGAAATAGGCCTAAGTCCAAATCTCTCTGAAAAAATGATTAGACCAACTCATAGATCCACCTAACAATGAATTAAGGTCCCAATGTCTCCATACCTTTTCTAATATGTTATTTTCTTCTTTTATCATTGTAGCCAATCTGAGAGGTGTAAAATGGTACTTCAAGGTTTCTTTAATTTGCATTTCTTTAATTAATGATGATTTAGAGCAATTTTTATATTACTAAGAATTATTTTATTTTCATCAGAAAACTGCCTATTTCTATCTGTTGAACACATTCTTATAGATTTGGAAAAAATTCTTTGATAAAATTCATATATTTGAGATGTAATACCTTCATCTGAGGAACTGTATATAATTTTTCTCACATTTTTCTGTTTTCCTTATGACATTTGTTTTATTTGTACAATATCTTTTCAATTTAATAGAATCAAAATTATCCATTTGTTATCTCACAACTTTCTATTTCTTGTTTGTTCATAAATTATTCATCTATCCATAAGTCTAATAGATACGTTCCATGCTCTTCAGATTTTCTTGTAATATCTTCCTTTATATCTAGCTCATGTGTCCATTTGGACCTTATCTTGGTAAATGGTGTAAGATATTAATTTCTCCATTTTTCCATAAACTAATTTTTTTTTACCAAATAATGAATTCTTATCCCCAAATCTTACATCTTTACATTTGTTAAACATTAACTTATTATGCTTACTTGCTGCTGAAAATTGCATGTCTACTCTGTTTCAATGACCTATATCTATTTCTTATTTGATACCAGATAATTTTAATAATTACTGCCTTGTAATATGGTTTAGGATCTAGTACTGCTAAACCTCCTTCCTTTTCATTTCCCTTTAGTTCCTTTGATATCCTTGACCTTTTGTTCTTTCAAATGAATTGTTATTGTTCTAAGTCAGTAAAATAATTCATTGGTAATTTAATTGGAATGACATTGGAAATATATATATATATATATATATATATAGTAAAAATTTTGATAACAAAATCAAATAGAAATGGGGTGGGCATTAATCTATAGCTAAATATTCCTGGGCCATAAATTAACTTAATATTACACCATAAAATTATCTGTTTTATTGAATTTTTGTTTATTTTGTCAAATATTTGGCCAATTACATTTTCATCTAGTCGTGGGGACTGTGTGTTTGGTACTTCTGGTCTAATTTTCTCTAAACAGAGCAGGATATGATTAGGGATGTCCAATCTATCAGAAACATCCAATTGAATAATCTGTTCTCAACCCAAATAATAATGGGTTAGCATACCCTCATTTCGAATTCCACTTTTAATGTTGACTTCACATAACCCTATGTCCAAAAGATTTTCATATTCAGGATCTAGCGCCCTACACTGTGAGAAGTCATACCAGATGTGGGAAACCAATAATTTGCTTATTTCTGAAGTAAATTCAAATTTCTTATATGATATGAGCTCATCCACATCACTGGTTTGAATATTTTACAATACGAAAGTCAATTTGATGGGTATTTAATGACCACCACTACCCCTTCCCTTTACTCAAGTCTGAAATAAGTAGTTATAATATTATATGAAAAATTTAAGTGCAAAACATTTGTTTTTACTTTCATTTAATACATTTTTTCTAGGTCAATTGACTTTCTCTACCTCAGTTGCCTGAATGTTGAGACATAGGGGGAAAAACACAAAAAAAATGTTTGTGTCTGTCTGTCTATCTTTCTCACATACAAACACACACACAATCATACATCCATTTAACATTACAATCACATAATATACCAAAAATGAATCTATTTGGTTAACACATTTGCATTAGTTAACTTCTGTAATTGGATCCTACTACTAATATGAACTAACACATTCTAAGCTACTAAGAGGAACTAAAGTTTTCAAAGCTCACTTCTTTCAGCCCTCATTGTCTATTCTAGCCCACATGAAATTTCCCCTTTCTGAAACTTCTAGTGGATCTAGAATTTCAGAGGCATAATGGTACAGTATGTATGTCCTGGGAAGAGACTCAGAAAGACTAGATTCAAGTCCCATTTCTGACCCAGATTGGCTATGTGACTTGGGTACATCAGTTAACCCCTTAATGCCCTAAGAAATTCATTAAGGCTATTGCAATAGATGAGTTTTAATCTGCATTAGTGAAGATAGTTTCTACTTCAAGAGTCTCTTAGGTTGATGAAATCACAGCTGATAATAATTACTGATGAAATAATGAGATGAAGTTGATAATATGATAATTATGATGCCAATTAGCTCACTCAATAAAGATTGGTCCCAAGCCAGAAACTTTTCTAGGTTTCTCTCTGAGAACCATTTTAGAAAAACTGCCAACCTGAATTGGCAGAGGGTGTTTACTTCCCTGGTAGTTTTGTATACTGTCCCTAACCTTATGCAATTAGTAAAATTTAAATAAGAGTTCTATTAAATATTCAAAGGATGTTTACCACATAATCCTAGTAAAATATGCAATAATTAGCATATAATTATTATATTATTATATAGTATAGTAGCAATAGTAGCAATAATAGTAACAAAAATAGTAACAAAATTAACAATAATAGAATTTATACAACACTTTAATGTTTGTAAAGTCCTTTCAAAGTTATATGATTACATTATATTACTATCTACCTTGTACTATACTGAGTGACTCCAAAGAAGGAAGTTTTTCTGGGCCTTTTAACATTGTACAGGTACCAACACAGACCAGGAGCTGTTATCTTTTTGTTATCATCCTTTTTTTCTTGTTACATGATAAATTCAATTTTCTTTTCTAGTCATACATCTTTTTGCTATTTCTTCTACATACTTGCTATTGGTGATTTATAGCTATCAGGGATCTAAGGATAACCTCCAATTTGGATGCATGCAAAACATGTATCATGATTCAGTCATTTACCATGAGTGAGAGGACAACTTACATACACACACACACACACACACACACAGTGCTAAATGAGACCTAAGAGACCTTACTGGAAACCATCCCACTGGAAACCCTCCCATTTTCCAGAAGGAGGAGACCCCAGAGAAGTTATGAGACTTATAGGTATAAGTGACAAAGTCAGACTTGGATCCCAGATCTTCAGATTCCAGATGCACTCTTTCCACTGAACTTGGCTAGGTGAATATGTAACAGATGTTTGAACTTGCAAATGATTGATTAAAATATCCATTTTTCTACCACCTGAATCTTAGGAGTGCTAAAAAAACTTAAGTCTAATGAAATAACAACAAACAAGAAACAAAACTATTTCTTCTCATTCACTGAAATAAAACTTTTAGACAGCTCATTCCTATTATCAGTTTATTCTGAATGGAAAATATATGATGTGAATAAAGATGACTATACTTGAAGTGTTAAAGGTATCATGTTGCCTTAGATTGATCCAAAAAAGTAAAAATTTCCCATTATATAAAAGAAAGCTCTTTAGGCTTTTACCCCTTGAAAAAGCTTATATTATGAGATAGTTCCTGTCTCTGAATGCTGCCCATGAGGGTCAATGACAAAAAGTCCGTTTAACTAAAGAAAAGAATTACTGTTACAGCTAGTTAGCATATGACAAAAATGAAAAGACAAAACACATAAAAATGATACAAATTACACTTGGACTCTATTTAACTGTTAGGCAATGCATGTAAAAAATGAATTCTCATGAAATTAGGAAGCAAAATAAAGTGGTCAAATGTTTTTTTAATGAGAAGTTGTAAATGCATGTGCTAGATCACAATAAAAGGCAGTTGGTACTTACTACCCATGAAGAAACATTTTGAAATTACATGCAATGAGCAGTCTCATTTCCAGAGGACTAGTGATGAAAAGCATTCTCCTCATCTCAATAAAAAGATGGCGGAATATAGATGCGGTATAGTGCATATGCTGCCAGATACTATCACTGGGATTTTTTTTTCAATCTTACTGATGTATTTTGTTTTTATGTTAGGTATTCCCAGATTGTTATGAGACCTCTCAGGAAATGGGAGCAAAGTAAGCAATTAAGATCTCATCTAGAAGTACATGCCATATTTCACATCAGTAGCATCCCCTCTGTATTTCTAAAATAACAAAAATCTATTTTGCTTCCTTCCTTTTCCATCCCTTTACAAAAAAGAAAAAACATTCTTCTAACAATTAAGCATAATTAAGTAAAAGAAAAAATCCCTCAGTGGCTGTATACAAAAATATGTGCACTGGGCACTTTAGCAGGAATCAGGAGTAGAATTTAATGGAAAAAAGAGGTGGGGCTGGTGATTGTTGATGTTGGACAAAATCAAACTGAAAGATTCAGTCAAGAGAGAGGTTTATATTCCATGTCAATCATATTGGTATTGTTTTGGATGCATGTCTACATATGTGTGAATGTATATGTGTATGGATGTATATAGATAAATACTGGGATATGTATATGTGTGAATATACATAGACACTCATAGAGGGGATGGACACTCATGAATGCAGTATCTTTGGTTGTGTATGCTTTCTTGAAGTGGAAATTTGTTGCATGTTTTGGATCCTCCCTGGTGGGCACATGGTGATTTTTTTTGTTTATTTTCCTTTACTGCCTTTTCCCATTTTGTTTTCTCTTATTTTGTGTGTAGTTTTAAATAAATATTAGAAAAAAAATATATATATCTTATTCTGTATCCTAAATCTATCCCCTATCTCCTGTCATGGATAGCATTTTTTTTATCATCAGTTCTCTAGAATTATAAAAGCTCATTGTATTGTTAATAGTTCTTAAAGCTCGCAGTTATTTCTTTTCATAATGCTGTTGTTATAGGATGTTTGTTTGTTTGACTTCCAAGAGAATCTGGTTCACATGCATGATCTAATTTGAGTTTCACCCAAAGTTATGAGCTGGATGCTACAGATATTTCTCTCCTCTGTTATTGATGAAGAAATTGAGATACAGAAAAGTTAAACAAATTGCCCAAGGCCACATAAATAATGTGAAAGGATAGATGTGAACCTACTTTTTTATTCTAAATATAATTTTAAACTGTATTTGCAGCTACATTGCCCTCATTGATATGATCCAATAGAAGTATTAAGAATCAAACATAGAACTGATGGCAAGCAGCCTGGTACACAGCACATCTAGCTCGAATTTGGGCTTTACCACTTATCATTTGTTTAGCCAAGGGCAAGAGACTTCTCTCTGGGTCTCATCTGTAATCTAAATGATGTCTAAGGGTTCTTCTAGTTCCATACTTTGTCTTGAGTACATGTGGGTAATAGGGGGCAAGATCTCTAATTTCAATGATGTAGAAAACACTTGTGTAGAACCTCCCTTCATCACCCAGATCAACAACCCCTCTTTATTTTACACTCTTACAAAATTGTCTAAGAGATTGAATGATATGTCTAGAAGCACATTATTGGTATGTCACGGAGAGGGGCCTTGATACCAAGGTCAGTCTTCTAAATCCTAAAGCATATTGCCTCCTCAATAAATGCATCAGAGAAATGCAAGATTCAGTGGTATTTGAAGTTTCAAAGCTAAAGTTCTTCGCAACCAAAGGGATCAAGGAAAAACTTTTTGGAGGAGGCGGCATTTGAGTTGTGTAAAAATACAACATGAAAGATGTTAGAAGATCATCCCAGGCATAGGGATCCAAAAGCAGCAAAGGTACAGCAATAAGGGAATAATTTTCTTTGTACTTGGTATTTGTCCATATGCCTACAGTAATCCCCCTGTCTCTCTTCTTCCACTGATGTATTTCTAGGACAAAGAGTAGACCATTTTTAGACAATAGAACATAAAGTCCATCAATAACAAAAGGGACAGACGTTAAGTATCTCCAATGGATTCATGAGGTTATCAACTGAATTTCATTGTATCAGAAAAAATACACTAATCTAGTCTCATAGGACTATTTCTTAAAAATGCAACATGCCTTTGAGCTTTCAATTTCTTCTTGACATGTATTATTCTTCTTACCAGTTGCTTTTTTCCAACAATTAAGAAATATATACTTGATCTCTTTGGATCTCTGTATCTTTATTTGTAAAGTAGGGAGGTAAGACCCGTTACATTTATAAATCTATGACTTTAGAATATATTTTGGACTCAGTTTCCTTACCTGTAAAGCAAAGCTTCTACCTTTAAATCTAGGATACAATGATTTCTCAATTTCCTATTTTTAAAATAAGGGGGCAACTAGAGGTACCATTGTGCATAGAGTACTAGATCTAGAGTCAGGAAGACTCATCTTTCTAAATTCAAATCTGGCCTCAGATATTGATTAACTTGTGTAACTCTTTTTACCTCAGTTTCCTTATCTGTAAAATGAATTAGAAAAGGGAGTGGCAAAATACTTCAGTACCTCTTGACTCCAAATGGGATCACAAAAAGCTAAACATGAATGAAAATAACTGAACAACAATAACAATAATGACGACTTCTAATGTGATTCTGGACAAAGTTGACTGTAAAACAGAGTTGGAGAAACATTAAGATATTTTTGAAACAAACTGTGAATAATAAGAATAACTTAAAATATTTCCCAATTCTGAGGTACCACCTCATACCTCTCAGATTGGCTAAGATGATAGGAAAAGATAATGATAAATATTGGATGGGATGTGGGAAAACTAGGACACTAATGCATTGTTGGGGTAATTGTGAAATAATCCAACCACTCTGGAAAGCAATATGAAACTATGCCCAAAGGGCTATAAAACTGTTCATACTCTTTGACCCAGCAGTGCCAATACTGGGTCTATATCCCAATGAAATCTTAAAGGAGGGAAAAGAATTGACATGTGCAAAAATGTTTGTAGCAGCTCATTTTGTGGTAGCAAAGAATTGGAAAATGAGTAGATGTCCATTGATTGGGGAGTGACTGAACAAGCTGTGGTACCTGAAGGTAATGGGACATCATTGTTCTATAAAAAATGATGAACAAACTGATTTTAGAAAGGCCTGGAAATATTTACATGAACTGATGCTTAGTGAAACAAGCAGAACCAGGAATACATTGTACACAATAATAGAAAGAATCCATGATGATCAACTATGAAAGACTTGATTCTTCTCAGTGGTTCAGTGATCCAAGGCAATCCCAATAGACTTTGGACAGAAAATACCATTTCCATCCAGAAAAAGAACTAAGGAGACTGACTGTAAATTAATATATGCTCACTTCTTTCTTTTTCCTGTTTTTTCTCTTTCCCAACATGACTCATATAAATCATTCATGTGATTCATATAATAATGTGTATTAAAATAAATAAATTTACTAGAAAAAAATAAAATAATTGTTTCCAGTAAATCTAAATAGATCATGATGGCAATATAAAGCATTTTACTCATTTAAAAAAAAGATCAGTGAGCAGAATGGCTTCCTTCTAGAAGTTATATAACCCCTGCTAACTATCTTCATCTATCAATGTGTGAAAAGCATTCAAATTATAGTTCAAATTGATTTGTCTTAAATTTATGTTGGGAAGTGTCAAGAAAATTAGATCTATTGTTTATGTTTTTATAGAAATCCTCATCTGTGATTAGTAAATTCATTGCTATTCAGTTCATTCTGACTCATCCTGACCCCATTTTGAGGTTTTCTTGGCAAGAGTACTGGAGTCCTTTGCTATTTCCTTTTCCAGTTCATTTTACAGATGAGGAACTAAAGCAAATAGAGTGAAGTGACTCAACCAGGATCATACAGGTAATAAGAACTCGAGTCCAGGTTTAGTGTTCTAAAAAATACTGCCTAAAGAATTCTTGTCCCATTTTTACACATTGGGTACATTTTGGATATTGTTTATTAACATTGTTAATTTAATTCAGCTTTGAGTTAACAGGTGTTTTTTTTTAATATTAAGGAAAAATATGTGTGGTCCTTTTGTTCTTTTTCCACTCCAGGATCACACCTTCAAGTGATTTGAAATTAGGATTAAAAACATCACTAAATATTGATCTTCAAATCAACTACAGTTGTCAATTAGGTAGAGTTTCAAGATTCCAGGTTTCACAACAACTCTTTCACCAAATGACTTAGATCTCCTAGTTCCCTGAAGCTCCAAGCAACTTCGCCATTAGGTTGTCTCTATGGTGACTTTAGGATTATTATTCAATTCTCCTGGGTCATATGCTACTTAATGATTCCTTTACTCTGATGATATTTTCCTTTTCTTCTTTGGTACCTCCCATTTTTAAAATCAATCTAACATAATTTAAAATTTACAGATATCACATATCTAGATTAAGTGATTGAATCTGGAGATCATAGAGGAAAGTCTACCTCATTACGGAAGTACTCATGCTCAGAAAGAATGGTCCAAGTCTAGCCCTTGTGCTCATAGGGATTGAAGGGGAAGACAGATCTGGGAGAGGAGTATCATCTGGGGATAACATTGGAAACAAGTAGCAGTGTCAATCAGAACATCATGAAACAAAAGCAGGACTATAGCCATTAAAGAAAAGTATAATGTGCAAGCTACAGGGAGAAATCAGTCTCTGAATGTACCCATGCCAGCAACCTGATCAAAGCCTCCTTTAAAACAAGCTAACTGTAGCACTATTAGCATTTGCATTTTATACTAGATCTAGATAAGTCTCACAGACAGCTGATTCATTGAAGTCTTTATGAGCCTTTTTTTTTTCTTTTTCCCTATTCCACAGACTCTTTTCCAGATTTCTCCCTAGGTGACATTTTGGAAAAATTCCTGATGGTTTGAAAATCTCTACACTATTACTGTTCTCACATCTTATATTTATTATACCTTCATGTTGCAGAAAAATTAATGTTGAGCAGTTTTGTGGTCTCCAACTAGATCCAAAAAAGGAAGATAGTAGAAATCTAGGGATATATCTTCTGTAATCTAAAGAGTTTCTTTGAGTTAGCCTTGTATACAGTCTGACTCAATTCCTGTATCTCCATTAAAATTGGATGAACTTCCAGCACTCTGTAATACTATGATTGAATTTTAAAAATTAAATTGAATTAAAATGTTTTTTCCCTTCCTTCCAAACTGTCCCAGTGTCCCTATACTACCTTCTGGCATTTAAATCTATATTGGTTCTTCCACTTCTTGTTGTTTTTGTTGTTATTCAGTCATTCACAAAAATTCTGGAATGGGTTTACCATTTCTTTCTCAACTTATAGGTGAGGAAACTGAGATAAAGAGAGTGAAATGATTTGCACAGGGTTAAACAGCTAGTATGTGTCTGAGGCCCAGATTTGAACTCAGGGATTTTTTTTTTCTTTTAAATTCAAACCTACTACTCTATTCCCTGTAGTACCTAGTCACTCCTCTTTCACCTAAACCCCTGCAAAACTTCCATGTTCTGCATTCTATTCCTTCAACATCCTCATAGTAATTGTACATGATCTCCAATGTTACCTTTTCAGCTTTAAAATTTAATTGAATCCAAGATCTAGAGGTAAAATAGACTTCAGAAGTCACCCAATCCAACTTCCTCATTTTACAAATGAGGAAACTGAGCATCAAAAAGATAATGTTACTTGCCTAATACTGTCAACTTAGTAGAAGGCAAAACTATTAGTAAATCACGTAGTGAAACTAAAAGGAGGCATAGTAGCCAGAATAGAGTTTCTGGTAGAGATAACCACGTGAAGTCACTCATACAGTATTAATGATAATAAAGCAATCATCAGAAGCAGATCTGAATGTTTCAGAGTCTGTTAATTATATAAAGTTCTTATGGTTGTTAAAGAATTCATATTTTAATACTTCAGACAATTGATTTTAAAGAAATGCTTCCTGAGCATAAATTATAAGGTTCTATTGATTTTTCCTCCAGAAGTCTCTTACATTCATGCATTCACTACCATTTATATTCTACCAGGCCATACATGTATTACCTCATATACAGATTATTAAAATCTTACAACTGTCTCCCCTTGTATAAGGCTCTCTTATCCAATATATCTTGTATGCCAATTTCAAAAAGAAGCAGAAAAGAAAAAAAAAAAGAGAGATTGTGTCGTGAAGGTCAGTTTTGTTAGATTATAGAACATGGGAAGAAAGTGAATATTTAATAAGACTTGAATGGAAGGCTGGAGCCAAATTTTGAACAGCAGTCAAAATTTCTATTCGACTGTGGTGTATCCATCAGAAATATTTGAAAGTCCTCTATTTCATTAAATTTCCATTTCCCCCCCAAAGGATTGTATTCAGTTTTGTTGGGAAGGTGAGTTTTGGTTATAATCCTAATTATGGTCCCATGATATTTAAGTTGTTTTTTCTGGCTGCTTGCACTATTTTCTCCTTAACCTCGTAACTCTAGAGAATTTGGTTATAATTTTACTGGGAGTTTTTATTTTGGGATACCTTTTAAGAGGTAACTAGTAGATTCTTTCAATTTCTATTTTAGTCTCTGGTTCTAGAATATCATGACAGTTTTCCTTAATAATAAATTGAAATATGATGTCTAAACTTTTTTTCATCATGTCTTTCAAGTAATTCAATAAATCTAAAATTGTCTCTCCTCAATTTATTTTCTAGATAAAATCTGATTTTAATAAATTTTTTTCTGGTTTTTTTCCATTCTTTTGATTTTGTTTTGTTCTTTTTTATATCTCATGTAATTCTTAGTCTCCAGTTGCCCAATTCTAATTTTTAAGGAATTATTTTCTTTAATATGGTTTTATATATCCTGTTCCATTTGGCCAATTTTACTTTTTAAGAAATTCTTTTCTTCAGTGATTCTATTTATGTCTTTTTTGATATGGTTAATTCTGCTTTTTAAGGAGTTTTCTTCAATAGATTTTTGTGCCTCTTTTTATTATTTGGCCTATTCAGTTTTTTAAGATTTTATTTTCTTCAATATTTTTTATGCCTTCTTTACCAAACTTGTTGACTTTTTTCACCATGATGTTCTTGTATCATTTTCATTTCTTTCTCTATTTTTTCCTGTCTCTCTTATTTCATTTTCCAAATTCTTTTTGAGCTTTTCAAAAATTAATTTTTTGGTTTTTTTTCATTCAAGTCATGCTTTTTTGAGACTTTGATGTAGCAGTTTTGACTTTGTTGTCTTCTGAGTTTTTGTTTTAATCTTCCCTGTCACCGCTGTCACTAGAATCAGATTCTTTTGTTATCTATTCATTTTCCTGATGATAGCTTGACTTTTAACATTGTTTAAATTGGGTTTTGCTCAGGGGGAAGGGGAGCTCTGGAACTGTGAGGAGAGTCCTTGCTTGTGGTAGTGTTTCTGCTTTTTCTGAGAACTTGACCCAGATCTGCATATAGGCAATACAACAGAATCCCATTCTCAGTGCCAGTGAAGGATGCCCTAATCAGTTGTCCAATACCCTTTCCATCTGTGGCTTAAGAACTCCAGAAGCTGCAACCACAGATACACAAACCATTAATGCTTACTGCTAGCTTGTCAAGTGTGTCCTGTGTTCTACTCCCATTCTAGGGAGATCCTACCAACTTTCTAAGTTTTTTGGGGCTATAAAATTATTTCATCACATCCTTTTCTTGGTTCATCTTGAGGCATTATTTTAATGTTGTTTTGAGATGAATTTGGAAAAGTTCAGACAAGATCTTGCTCTTACTCTGCAATGGGCTGAAAACTCTGAGCAGATGTGCTGTCAGAGCACTTAAGGCCAATTACCAATTGGACAATATTCTATCAGTGTATGCTTAGAGAAAAAATGGCCCTGCCTACTACGCTGCAGGCTTGATCTGTTGTGTAGGAGATTGTTTTCTCACTCCACCCACCAAATCCTCCACCCAGAGTCACTTCTGGCAGATTTGTGTAGCGATTGCTCTCACTTCATATTGCCACTCAGTTCACCTCCACAAAGAATAAAGATCAAGGACTTTTGCTGATCCTGACTCTGGCTGATTCTAAAGTACCTAGGCTGCTAACTCAGTCATCACATTACTCTACCTTCTCACTCCTAATTATCTTATATATAGCTGGTTTACTATAGGTTTGTTTACTTGTTATGTCATCCATTCTATCGTTAACTCCTAGAGATCATTGACTGTCTTTTGCCTCTTTTTGTATCCTTACTGCTTATCACAGTGCCCATCACATTACTATGTGTACTTAAAAATGGACATCAAATGTCCAGATAAAACAGAATAATAACAATCAGACAAGTGATAGAATCATTGAAATGCTATGAATTCAGAGGAAGACAGCTGACTGGGGATTGGATTGATCTGGAAATACCTTCTAGAACAGGTAAGATTTAAGCTAAGCCTTCAAGGAAGGCATAGGATGGGGAGAGAGAAAGAACATTTGATACACTTACTAAGCAAAGGATAAGAAATGAAATCTTGGAGTACATTTGGAAGATAGAGAATAGTTGATTAGATATAGGGGATCAGTAGGAGATAAGGCTTGTGTAAATGTAGTTATGGGAGCCAGAATATGGAGTACTTAAAGAAAAGGCCATATAACTACTCCCATATACTAGAACAATAGGAGTAGAAATATACACCTTAAAAGTTCTGATTTCATTGGCATAAAGGACTTGCAGTGTGGAAACTCTCTCTACTAATGTGGGTCAGGACTTGCTCTGCAACTTAAGAGTCTTAGAAAGTTGCCTAGGGCACTGAAAAGTTGATCTCTCAGCTAGTATGTATCAAAAATGGGATTTGTACCCAAATCTTCTTGAATCTGAGAATTCTCTCTGGCCACTACACCAGATTGCCTCTTTCTAAAGGTATAATTATTAAAAAAAAAAAAAAAAAAACAGACCTCCCTTCTGTTATTTCACTATAACCTTTATGGTCTCTTTTAAATTCTTATCATATTTGTTGTCGATTCCTAACATATTTGTTGGAGTTTGTATTCTTTAGTTTATTTCTCAAACAAAAGGCTTTTTTCATGAACCAAATATAAACCCCTGGGATATTATCTTGCATGCTTTTGTTACATTCCTCCTACCCACCCCCATCTACTGTCTAATACAAGACTCGACATATAGTAGCATTGAACAAGATTTGTTCGCTCTCTTATCCACGAAGAGAAATAACTCTTTGAGGGAGTGAATTACTATACCGATAGGAATTTTTTTCAGTCAAGTAATAAGGGAGAGATGTTATATAGGGTCACCCCCCCATTAGGCTTCAAACTAAAGTTTCCCTCTTTGTTAATGGTGCTTTTAGATAAAAATGCCTTTATGTTTCTGAAGAGGAAATCCTCTAAAAGGTGTACCCAAATCAGAATTTGGAAGCTACTCTGGGCTAGCTCTCACTTAAGCAGGGAGGTTTTGGAAAGAGCACCTCTAATACTACAAAATTGGTTCCAAATTCCTAGAAAATCCATATCCATCAGTGCTTTAGTCTGGAAATAAATGAGAACTATATTTGAGTAGTTCAAAACACCAAAAAAAAATATAACCAGAATTTTTTGTGCTTCTTAGAGAAATGGAATTTTGGCATTAGATTTTCTCAATAAACTGTTCTTTTACACATCTAGAAGTTGGAAGCTTAAGTGTAATGGGCTGAGGTTTGAGTTGATGCACTGAGGTCCCAAGTATATGAGGCTAAATAGTAATTGGGCTATACTCTATTAATATACATGATTGGATAAAGAATGGTCCCTGCCCACTCTCCATGCAAGTCCTGATGTGTTGTATAGGAAATGACGATTTTGGTGGGTGGAGGCAGAGAGAGAGACAGGAAGAGAAGCTGGGAGAGATTAGGCCTGGGTTCGAGACTCCGAGCTGCTGGTTGTGTGACTGCTGGTCGAGTTAGCTTCTTGACTCAGTTGCACACATTGCTATCGCCGATTCTCTTCCATCTCCGATCCTTCTTCACTGAGAATAAAGACTGACGGTTTTCCCCTAACCTGAATTCTTGTCTCCTGCTGATTTAAAAATACACGATCTTCATACTTAAGGACAGAGAGAATTTGGGATGTAAGCTTCTACAGGGCAAGAACTGCCCATTTTTGTCTTTGCATACTCAGCACTCAGAATGTACTGCTTTGACAATAATAAGTGCTTTGCTGATTTGGATTAACGATACCAAAAGCGTACCCATCAAACAGATTTCACCGAAAAGGTATGTGAACACATTTTAACAAAATTGGTTGTGATGTACATTTTCCATATTTGTTCCTTGTTTAATGGATGATATTCCTGTTGCATCTATTCCTTAATGAAAACATTGCATTACTAGATAACTGAAGTAATAACAACCAAATGAAAGTATAAAGCATACCATCCCCTTGTGCACACAAGCAAGCACAGAAAAACTGATAGAGGAGAATATGACAAATAAAACTTTAAGAAATATTCTTGTCCTAAAACACTCCTTTCTCTATTTAAACTCCTATGCTGAATTTTCCATCCCTGAATTCAAACTCCTACCACTTTATGTGGTATAGTGGGTAGAACATTAAGCTTGGAACATGAGCCATTTCCTAGGCCAGACACTTGATAGTTAAGCAACATTAAGCAGTCTTTTACCTTTTGTTAGCATTGTTTTCCTTCTCCCCAAAAAATGTTGATAATAATAGCATCTATCTCATAGGGATCATTGTGAGAATGAGATCCCCATTCATTTGAAGATCAAGTGAAACACTTTAATATATGTAAAATGCTTTGCACACCTTAAAATGATATATAAATTAAATATAATTAGTAATTTTCAGCCACAGACCTTCCATAAATGAGGTGGAGGGTAGTTCCAAGGAAATAAGGTTGAGAGAATTGATAGATGTTCCCAAGTGAAGATGGCTGGGGCATAGTGGTCATTTTGGGGAATTCAGAAGCAAAGCCCCAGTTCCCATAGATTTTATGTGTCAGAGAGAAGTCTTCCTGGTTCCAAAGACAGTTTCCTAGCTTTAATGTCACGCTGCCTTTCAGATGAAGAAGTGCAATGTGAAATAAAGTTGAAAAGTAAATTGGTACTAGATAATGAATAGTTTTAAATATCAGCCTATGGAGTTTTTTTTTTTTTTAAACCCTAGAGGTAATAGGGAACCACTGAGAGTTTTTAAGTAAGATAGTGACATGGTCAGACTTATACTTAAGAAAGATTATAAGAGAAACTTATATCAAGAATAGAAAAAAAAATGGAGGATATTTAGTCTGGAGAAGATTGAGAAAAGGGAATAACTTTCACATTCATTTCACATTCACATTTCAATATTCACATAGAAGGATTAGATTTTTTTTTTTCTGTTCAACATAAGAGGAAAGATTTGGAAACAATAGCTGCAAGTTGAAAAGAGGCAGATATTTAGCTAAATGAAAGAAACTCCTCCTAAATTTGGAATTTTCCAAAAATGGAATGAGGTAGCTAGCAGGAGGCAATGGCTGCTTTCAAATGAAAGGTATTCAAGTAAAGTGAGGATGACCACTTACCACTTTGGGGGACTTTATAGAAAATATTTTTATTTTATTGGTGTTCAGCACAGTGTCTGTAACATAGTGGCTACTTAATAAATTCTTCTTAATTTTCTCAGCTATAGATTGTATTTGATTGCCTCTGATATTTTTCTATATACACAATTCTCCCAATTTTGCACTTCTGTAACATAGTACTATAAAATTTGAGAAAAAAATTATATTCTAAAGGAGAAGATTGGACAAAACATATACAACTATATATATTATCATTAAATGTCATGTCCTACCATTAAGTACTTAATGACTAATATATAAAGGAATTATTTGGTGAATTATTTTGTCAAATAATCACCACCTGATATGTCCTTTAAACTTAGCTTTTTATATCTAAAGTTTATTTAACACTTTAATGTTTTCCTTTAAAGTTCTGTCATATCATGAAGATGACCATGGAACCTAGAAAGTTATATTAGTAGGGCCCTCCCAACTTCTCTCTGGCAGGCTCTACCAAGTTCTAGAGATTTTCTGAGTGGTCCATTGTTAGGATCGAGATATTTTGTTTGAAAAAGTAAGAAACATTTAATGATGTGATTGGCTTCAAGTTGGTGCATTTTTGGTCACAGCAATTCTTTTTTTTTTTTTTTTTTTTAAAGAGGTTTTTAAGCGATCCCTAGATAATTACTTTTTATTTTTTTTTCCTTTTTTTTATTTAATAGCCTTTTATTTACAGGTTATATGTATGGGTAACTTTACAGCATTGACAATTGCCAAACCTCTTGTTCCAATTTTTCCCCTCTTACCCTCCACCCCCCTCCCCCAGATGGCAGGATAACCAGTAGATATTAAATATATTAAAATATAAATTAGATACACAATAAGTATACATGACCAAACCATTATTTTGCTGTACAAATAGAATCAGACTCTGAAATATTGTACAATTAGCCTGTGAAGGAAATCAAAAATGCAGGTGGGGATTGGGAATTCAATGTAATGGTTTTTAGTCATCTCCCAGAGTTCTTTCTCTGGGCGTAGCTGGTTCAGTTCATTACTGCTCCATTGGAAATGATTTGGTTGATCTCATTGCTGAGGATGGCCAGGTCCATCAGAACTGGTCATCATCTAGTATTATTGTTGAAGTATATAATGATCTCCTGGCCCTGCTCGTTTCACTCAGCATCAGTTCATGTAAGTCTCTCCAGGCCTTTCTGAAATCATCCTGTTGGTCATTTCTAACAGAACAATAATATTCCATAATATTCATATACCACAATTTATTCAGCCATTCTCCAACTGATGGGCATCCACTCAGTTTCCAGTTTCTAGCCACTACAAAAAGGGCTGCCACAAACATTCAGGTCACAGCAATTCTTAAAGACTAATTACCAAAATATTGGGGAGTCACAATCTGGAGCAGGACAGGGAAATAAATCAATAATGGCACACATCCTTTATGAAATGATTTTGGCTAGAGAAAGCTACATTTGTAGGTATTTTTGAAGGCTTACTGTATGGACATCATATTCTATAATTTGGTTACATAGCAATTCCAAGCCAACTCAAAATAAGGAGTCCAATCAGAACTAGTAGAGGATTTTCCATGTGAAGGATTTTTCTTTACACAATTGAAAAAAAATTTGCTGCATATGCAAAGAAAAGCATAAATAATGCTATTAAAAATACACTGCCAAGGGAATAACTCAAGCATATGTGAAAGAACTTCTGTTGTGTAATTATTCAACCCCTGTTGGCTTTTTTGTAATGTTTGGGAGAAGTGCAAAGACATTTAGCAGAAAGCTATAATATCTTGCAAAAAAAAAATGCTTACTAAAAAAATGATGAAAAGCCAATTGAAAAAAAAAGAAAGAAAAACATTCTCCATAAATAAAACCAGTAATGAAGAAATTAAGAAGGAATATAAAAGCCTATTAATGACAAACAGCAACCACATAAGAGTTGCAGCCTTGATGGAAAGGAGAGAGCTGTTCTTGGAGTCAGAAAAAGCTGGAATTTAATGTTACCACCTACACACAGTGTGTGACCAAGGAATACCTTAAGTATTCAAACAATTGTCTTAAGATCATAAACTGAGAGCTAGAAAAGACTATGGAGATCATTATTTTACAGATGAGGTAATAGGATGAGAAGCTTAGTCACAGCTAGTTAAGTGTTTTAAATGCGATTGGAGACCAGGTCTCTGTGACTCCAAATCCAGCATTTTCTTCACTGGATCAATGATATTTAAATAATGGTCTGTGTGTCAAATAGATTCACCACACTCCTAAGTGTAGACTGAGCCAGACTAAAATATAATTGGGAAATATTTAACAAAAGAAACACAAATGGATATCACATTTAAAAACTACACCAAGATATGGCTCCTAAGGATTCTTACATACAGTTTAGTGTCCTCATTTCTATTTGAGTTTGACACCAATGATCCATACTATGCTACCTTACTCAAGACTGTGAAAAATAATGGAAGATCTACACTGGTAGAGAACTTCCTGACCCAAGAATTCCCTACACAAATGAAGTCATGGACTCAGACCAGAAGCAAAGTAAACTCCAGCAGCTTAAAATTTATAAAATTCTCAACCAAATCAGAGAATTACAGTTTCCATTTGCAATATGCCTTTAAAATGATCATTGCTAAATGCTAAACAGCTTCCAAGGAGTGCAAATCTATTGCCAGAGTATCTGATTCCACTCTGAAATGGCTCTAAACTGGGGACTTGTTTCTGATGTTTTCTACTTTGCAGCTTCCACCCATTGATTTTGCAGTACTTTGCCCCTCCAGGATCAAGCAGGATGAGTCTCAGCTTTCTAACACATGGCAGTCGTCCAAATACTTAAAGATAAGTTTGTTTGTTTGTTCCTTCTGAGTTGAGCTCTCATGATTCCTTCAAAATAATATCATATGCCCAGAACTCAGGACTTTCCACCATGCAAGTTGTCCTCCTCTGTCTGCTCCCCAGACAGAGCAATATACTCTAAAATGTTTAGCAATATACTTCTAAAATGTGGTGGCTAGAAATGTGCATAGCATCCCAACCATGTCTAACTGGAGTAGAGTAGCACAGGATTATCATCTCCTTACTTCTGCACTAAGCCTCTGTGTGTGTGCAAGATAAGATGTCATTAGCAATCATCATTTATAGACCACTGTATATACATATTATCTCATTTGAACTTCAGAATAACCAACCCTCTGATGTATTATTACATGCAAATAATTTTATCTCAGTTTTATAGATGAGGCAAATAAGGTACATCAAAGTAAGGGCTGGCACAGAATAATTGGGGCAGCTAGATGGCACAGTGGATAGAGCACTGGTCCTAGAATTAGGAAAACTCATCTTCATGAATTCAAATCTGATCTGAAACACTGACTAGCTGGTTATCCTTCCAAGTCACTTCACCTTGTCTGCCTCAGTTTCCTCTTCTGTAAAATGAGCTGGAGGAGGAAATAGCAAACCACTACAGTATCTTTGCCAAGAAAACCCCAAACAGGGTCACAAAGAGTCAGACATGACTGAAAAAACTCAACAACAACTGATTAATAAAATAGGATATGAGAACTGTGTTAAACCATTAGGGCTGAAAAGCAAAGTTGACTATTCACTCGCATAGGATTAGGACATGCAGATCTAGAAGTAGAAGGGTCCTCAAATATTTTCAAGTTGACCTCCCTAACTTTATAGATGTGTAAACTGAAGCCAGGAGCAATTAAAAGTCTTGCCCAAGATTAAACAAAGTAAGGTAACAAAAGACAGAGAATTATTAAGGAAATCTATTTGCTTGCCACGATTCAAACAGATCTCTAAAGGTGGTTACCAAGAAAGAATGTCCAAACTATCTTGAACAGTATAATGGAGCAAGATTGTAGGATTTGGGAGGGACCTCAGAAGCCATCTGGTTGAGTCATTTCACAGATGAGAAAACTGAGGCCCAGGGAAGTTCAGTTACCCATTTAAAGCCTCACAGGTCACAAATGCCCAGGTAGAATTTGAGACTCCAGAGTCACTGTTCTTTCCCCTGTTGTAAGCTTCCAGTAGATTGAGAGCGGGAACTATCTTTTGCCTTTTTTGTTTGCTCTACTCTTAGCACAGCCTACCTAGCACATAGAGTTTAATAAATATTGTTTAGTCTCCAAGGTAGTCAGATCCTTTGAAAAGTGCCTAAATCATATCATTCAGATGCATTAAGTCCTGGTATTTTAAAGCTCATGTCATTACCTTGATTCACATGTCAAAGTAAGTTTTTTAAATGGCATTTATCAGAAGTTGTATATACATATATACACACAGAGGTGTATATGTGTGTGTGTGTGTGTGTTTTGACAACCCCCTACCTCAAGAAAAAAAAAAAACACTCAGCTATTTTGGCCTTTAAATAAAAATTTTACCCTGCTCTACTTTCCAATATATAAATGGAAGATGAATGAATAAAAATTTCATTTTATTCCCTGAAGCTTTCCTGATATAAGACCTTTCAGTTCCAGAAACTACATGAAAATCATAATATTGACTAAAACTTTAGCATTACTTCTACATTAACTAGAGATTTCAATCGTGAAAAAGTGAAATGCTGCTTGTAGGATGAAATGCCTTTCTCAAATAATGTCCCGATAGTTTAAAGACTTATTTGTAAGACGCAACCATTTAAAAATTCAATTATTGATGGAAAGGAATTTGGAATTCACCTGGTCACAGGGTAATAGATACAAAATAAGAAGACCTCTCAGATACCCTGTTTCTACTTCTTTCTTTTATAGATGAGGAAATTGGTGTTCAGAAGTGACTTGTCCAAAGTCATGCCTACAGTGTAGTGGAAATGGGATTCTAGCTCAGATTCCGAATGCAGATTTCAAGATTTTTGATAAGGTAAAATTCGGACAATTCTAAAATTAAAGTAAGAGGATTTGTCAATAACCAAACTACATTCAGATTTCTAATTTTTATTAAACTTCTAACCTTGAACAAAATAAGGAATATAGTTTCACTTTTGCTTTGTTTATTTAAAAAAATCATACTGCTACTGTAATAAATGTAGAAATGAATAGCGACAATGATAATATTATTAACATCTATATGGGGCTTTAATATACTCACTATCCCCACAAAAATCTATTATATAGGTAGTCTAAGTGTGCGTATCTCTAGTTCATAGAGAAGGAAACTGGGGCTTTATAAAAACCTAAATGACCTCTTTATGGTCATATTACTTGTAAATGTTAGGGCTAAGAGTTACTGGTGTTTGAAGAAATACTGGTTTTCTCAACTCCAAGCCCAGTATATTTGTATATCAAGATTTTAATGCCCCTCAGGCAACTTTTATGACAGATTCAACACTAACCAGAGACAAAAGCTAAGAGAATCCCTTTCTTTATCCAGAAGCATATCCTGGTGTTCTGATGTTGGTTTGGAGAGATTAACCATACATACATATACACGTTTGTGCATGTATATATACACACACATATATTATATGTATGTGTGTGTAGCCCCCCCCCCCCCACACACACACACACATATGGTATTGTGTGCTTATTTGATTAAGTCATGGACAATTATGGCCTAAAGAATTGAATCTGAGCATTATCCAAGAAGCAATAGAGAGGCAACCAAGATGGCTGAGCAGATTGCTATGAAGAGTGTTTCAGAGACGTGTAGGACATAGAATCAAAGAAATAAACGTAGGAACAAATTAGAAGTCGAGATAGTCAGATGGCAGAAGGAAGGATAGCAGAATAACACAATTGGAACTGGAAAGGGATTTAGAAATAATCCAGTCCAACTCCCTCAGTTATAGAAGCAGAAATTGAATCACAGAGGAGCAAAGTGGCTTGCCCAGGATCACAAAGCTACGATTGTTTGAAATAGGATTTAAACTCCAGTTTTCCTGCTTCCAAGTTTGACACTCTAGCCAATATATCCCACTATTTCTCAAGTGATAATAACCTTGTGCAGTATTTTATCCTTACAATGGACTCCACTCCAACACACTTGGGTGGAACTTTGTGGCAAATGTGTGAGGAAGAGTGGGCAAAGGAGAGGTTGACACGTATAGAGCATGATTCTAGAAAAAGAAAACATTGTCTTATTCTGTTATCATTTTTTCTTGCCATGTGACCACCTCAACTTCTTTTTTGTTCCTACATTTATTTCTTTGATGACATCTCCAACATCAATTCTCTGAAATGCTTTATTTGTGGGAATCTGCTCAAGCATCTTAGTTGCCTCTCTATTGCTTCTTGGATAATGCTCAGATTCAATTATTCAGTCCATAGTGGTCCACGATTCAGACAAATAAGAAGGCACACAATGCCATACGTGTGTGTGTGTATTATATACATATATACACATGCATATATATGTATATGTGTGCGTGTGTGTGTATAAAAGTTTCAGCTCTCAAAGGTACCAAGGGGATTGAAAATGGAGTTTTATGAAGTATTAAAGATGAAGCTGTTCCATTATATTTTAACAAAGGCATAAGCTTTTCAATAGTGAAGATCAGTTCCGAGACAATTTAGGCTTTATACTTTGAAATGTCTTGTGGATTACATTGGAACTATTTGATATAATTTAGGATAATAAATATATTCTCACTAAGTAATCGACACTTTTGCCTGGGGTTTCAATAACTCCCTATGTCTTCTCATTCAGTCCACACTTACTATCACTGATTCCACATCAGAATAAAGCAAACCTAATTTCTACTGCATTATATAACTATTTTCTTTTCTTTGAATTTTTCTCAAGATGATCAGTTAGCAGTTCCCAGTCTTTTACTCAGGAAAAAAATATTATTTCAGAATACTTGGAAATAAGATCATTCAAGTGACTCCTGCTTCTGTCTCCTCTAATTTTTCTCTGTAGATTCAAACACTTAGTAAATGATTATGTGCCAGGCATTGAGCTAGACCTTGGGAAAGAAAGACTCTAGGTTCTCAAAGAGTTTATAACCTTCAGAACTGTTTCCCCTTCTCTTTTAATATCCAAGTGTTTTGAGTAATTGTAAACATTTGACCATCTCGGGGGAATAAGTAGAACTTGAAGGCTTTAGATCCCTTTGAGATAGTCCCAGAAATTTCCTCCATTCAGGTTTAGGGCATCTTCCTGAGCTTTATTTATAGCAAAAACTAATAAAGCAAAATGTCATCCTTCTTTATATGTAAATAACACCCTTTTCATTCTTTCCACTTGGAATAAGAAAAACTTTTGGTGCTATCTTTTTTTTTTTTTTTTTTTTAAACAATGTTAAATTCATTGCAGCTTCAGGAAGTACACAGAGATATTTGTTATTTAAATCATCTTAGCAAAATTTCCTTTCACAATTGCTCCTTACTCCAACCCCAGTCTAGACATTCATAATCCCCAAGATAACGTTTGAAAGATCAAAGAAATATATGGAAAAGAAACTTGTTGAAAGTATTACTATGGGAAGATGTCACCTAAACTTTCAGAATCTCAGTTTCCTCTTTTGTAAAATAAGAACAACAGTTATAATATTTAACTCACAAGGTTTCTGAGAAACATAAGTTAGAGTTGAGAGCACAGTGGTACTGTGGAAAGAACACTAGATTTTAAATTAGAAAACCTGAGATCAAATTTCACTTTTTATCACTTATAATCTTGAGCAAACAATTTTATTTCACTGGAATTTGGTTCCTTGATATGTAAAATAAGTCAGTTGGGGTACATGACTTCTTTTGCTCAAGCCTGGGGTGTTTCCGACTTATCCCACCCACCACCAAGAAATAACCCTGTGGAGCTAGCTACTTTATTTTATTTGGAGGGGGTGCTATGAGAAGAGGTTACATATGCTCACTGATTGGCTGAGAGAACATTGAGCTACAATCTCTCTCTCTCTCTCTCTCTCTCCCCATATACAAATGCATGCATATGCATACACACATGTGTGTATGTATCCATACATAAGTATCTATAAAGGTATACATGTGTACACACACACACACATACACACACACACACACACACACAGATTAAGAAGGGATTTCTTCAGAGCTAGTGAAAGGCTCCTGGGAGCCTTCCAAACTACACTCGTAGGATAAGTTGGGGCTCCATCATGTACCTCGACTTCTAGTATATATAATTCTAGAGACCAATAATAGTAACTCTCCTTGTGAAATTCTTTTCTTTCCTGGCTTGAGCTGTGATTTCATCTTGCTTCCAGTCCAAAAGCCCATTTACTTTTGTAGAGTCATTGGTCTGTTCTGTGTATAGCATCCCTAATTTATGTTTATTCCTTGCTTGAGATAAATGAGTTTATTAACTATTCATGATGTTTTTTTATGCAAGTCCAATTTTGTGGGAAGTATCTAAGCTGATGAGTATAAGATAATCATTGCTCTCTCCTTAGGGGGAATGATATTTATCCTAGGTCCCTTCCAAAGTATTATCTTCTTAGATTATCAGTATCCGAAATGTGATAGATAGATATGATTTTAACAAATGCTCTTCCTGGAGACAGATGAGTAAGGAAGAAAGTATCTAATCACAGCCCTCTCCCTGATACTCACAAAGGCAGAATCACAATTTCTGTTGAAGGGGGGTAGTTCAAAACCCAGAGAAATTAACAATCTATGCCACATCCAAACTAAAAATCCCAATATTTAGATCTCATCCACAAATACCTTACACTATGTTTGTTAGATATGAAAAGCATAAATTTTAAAGAAATAAATACACACATCTACACACACACACATATACACACACACATACACACACACACACACACACACTTGCCATCTATTATTCCCTCACTAATGTCAATTAAAAGCTCATGAACATAATGATGAACCTGAGGAACTGTGATCTTGTAAACTTCATTTGAGTGACCTAAGAAAATTATTTCAGCAGTATTATGTTGTCTTATATTCTCATTCTGAGAAACTTAAGCATTTCTGAATGGTAAATCATTATTAACTACAATATTGATTGAAATTAAAGGTATGGGGCAGATGATATAGTATACTATCCCTGGAGTCAGGAAGACTTGAGTTCAAATTCAGCTTCAGGTACTTAATTTTTCCTAGCTCTGTTATCCTGTACAAGTTACTTACCCTAATTACCTTGTAAAAGAAAGGAAGGATGAGATGTATGGGAGCCAACTTATATAGACTGGTATAAGTCAATTGTTAAATTTTCACTGTGAGCATCTTGAAAATTAGCAAAACACAATAAACCAAACCTAAATTTATTGATTTGTTGATTGTCTATGTTACAAAAATAATGGAGAAATTTTAATAACACTGATTAAACCTAACTATATTTTATGCAAATTCTTTTGTCCTCTAAGAGAGGAGAGTTATTAAAGTTGACCATTTCTCACTGTCAGGCATTGCTTTATGTACAGAGAAATGAGAAACACCCTACTGTGGTGGAGGAAAAAATTTAGTTGATTTGAGTCAAAAAGTCTAGGATATAAGCTCCATATCTATCACACATTGGCCGAGCTAGTCCTACCCTCTTTGTTCTCTCAGAGAGCTCTCTCTAAAGACTAGAAGTTGCATTGCTTGTACCAACCTGCCTTAGTAGAAGAAAATCTCCCCACTGGGAATTTCCAAGCTGGATTAATGAAATCAGAAGTCCAGAAAAAAAAAGAGAAAAAAGATTGATAAAAGATAAGTCTTTTAGAAAAATTGAATTATTGGTTTTAAAAAAGCAAAAAAAAAATTCACATATTTAAAAAGAATGTTCTTATCTACAAAAATTCTTATATTAAATTATATTGTACACAGTAAACACAGAGAAAAGCAGTAAATATTTTTATATTATTTACTGGGAAACGGATAGGAAGAATATCATCTCTCCCTTAACCATTACTCCATTGAACAAAAGAGAAAGGGAGAATAAGATAGAAAAGGAGGGAAGAAAGGAAGAGAAGAATGAAGAAAGAGAAAAAATAAGAGAAAAGGGGAATAAAGGATGGAAAGAAAGAGATGAAAAGGAAACAGCTGATAAAGAGAAAGGGAGGCAGAGAGAAAGGAAGATGGATATTCTAAAAAAAAATTCCAATTAGAAGTCTGTCTGAAGAAAAAAGAAAAATATCTGTGTATGAATTTTTCCCTCTAGAAAGGTCCAGTTTTAGATATTATTAACTAAGCAAAACGCAGTGTTTTCCTGGAATAGATTCCCTTATTACTGTATTTACTCTTTACTAGAAGGCATAAATTAACTCTGATAAATGAGTAAATGAGATTTGGAGTAGTGAAATACCATACATAGGCCTCCATGGATTTTCACCCTGGAAAAAAGAAAAACATCAAGGTTCTATCTTCTAATCTCTAATGGCACATTAATGAAAAAGGCCAGGAAAATCAGCAATGACTGAATTAAATTGTGTCACAGGGCAAACATTTCACTATTAATGATGCTTTCCTTAATGGGATGACTGGTTTAATGATGGAAGTTTATACAAAAATAATTTAATGATCAACAGAATAGGCTAAACCAACATTAAGTATCGCGAATCATCTTAGGGTTATTTAGTTCTTTTAAAATTTTTTATACATCTTTTATGGTGTATATAAAGACTATGGTTATTTTCCTCAGGATTTACAATAGAGTGTCTACCCCCTGAGGACAGGAACTCTTATTTTTATCTTTACCTTTCCAAAAAGCTAGTGTTGATCCCTTGTACACAGTAAATGCTTAATTGTTGCTGTTCTTTTTCCTTTGTTCTCAATGAGGAACACAACATCAAGGAGGTGATACCAGGACATGCAAGGGAATTGGATTTAAGTGAGGAAGGGCTGTGCAGGGTCACCTGCCTTACTTTTCCCTTCAGAACCATCTGGATCCAGTGGAAAGATATAGATCAAGACAACTGGAGATGGCTCTGGATGAAATGGGAGACCTTAGCCTTTTTAGGCTAAGGTCTTTAATAGATATCAGTTTGACTGACATTGCCCCTATTCGCTGATTAAGACTAGGAAGCAATTGGGTATCATACATACCCTTACTTACAGAAACACATAATAATGGCTTATTCATTGAAAAATTGCTTAAATGAGATTCTTTAAAATACTGCATCATGTGCCTTTAGTTAAATGAAGGACTCCACTATCTTTTTAGTCCTAGCAGAAACTGAGAGTTAATTACAAATATGTCAGAACAGATTATGGAAAATTTAAAAAAAAAAAGTCAGGTTAAAGATCCTACTCCTAAAGATCTCTGCGAAAATGTTTTTATTTATCAAACTTTTTTTTTAAATCAGACTCTCTTCATCCAGCCCATTTAAACCTTCATGGAACAGTGCAAATATGCCTTTCAAAAAGCATAAAACATTCTTACTACAGAAGAAGAAAGAGGTTTTTGGAAAGGTAAAGGCAAAAATAAAAGTGTTCTTACCCTCAGTGGACAGACAGTCTTTTACAATCCTAAAGAACGTAACAATAGTATTTATAGTTGCCATATTTAAGATATAGGAAAAAACAACAATAACTCTAAGATACTTGTGATATTCAGTGTAGATTTAAGCTATTATTTTTATAGTTTGATATTCCAAAACTGGATTAACCCCTTGTAAGACATAGATTTTGCTTGCTTGATTTTGATTTTAAGAGAATGCAGGTCAGAAAGAAAGCTATGTAAGAAATTATTCCCTATGAGAAAGTTGGAGTCTTGCCATGAATATAAAGTTAAATATTAGGAAAAATGATATAATTAGGCATGTTAAAATGAACATCTCAAATAACTTGATTTGGAAAAAGCCTTTAACAAAATACAACATTCATTTATGCTTTTTTAAAAAGCCATCTACAAAACACAGACATAGAAGAATCTTCTTGATAAAGTGCCTATCTAAATTCAAAGCATGGCATAATTTACAAAGGAAAACACTAATTTCCTATACAAATAGAGTAGTAAATCAGGGCTGTTTCTGTTCTCACTTTTACTTGACTATCTACAAATGATAGTGATAACTACAAGAAAAGAGAAAGAAATTAAAGGAATAAACATTTTTTTTCTATTTATTTACAGCACAATGATTCGCTTAGAAAACCTAGAAAATCAGCAAAAAAAAAATTAAGTGATATTATATATTGTAAGTAATATTATGCCAGTAAATATGTATCAGCTGACTCTACCAAAAAAAAACTGTATTTTTAATACATTTTGAAATTAAATCTGTATTTTATCATTTTTACAAACACTTTCTCAAGTCCAGTTAATCAACGAAACAATAAAACAAATCCTTGTTTGTAGTTTCTGTTAATTTCTCCAGTGCAAATGCTCACTCTGAAAATTTAACCATCAGAGAGCAGATTTGAGCAGGCTCCAATAGATCCCCAGATACAGTTATAAATCCAATAATATAGCATGATACAATATAAATCAATACAAGTCAATACTAATTCTTTATAGGAAAACAAAATCCAAAAAGAAAAGGGAAATCACTTTATAAAAACAATAAAATTTATGAAATATCTGGAAGTCAGGCTACAAAACCATAAAATCAAGATTATAGAAATGCAATTATAAAATACTCTAAAAAAAATAAAGAATGACAGATTATTGGAGGAATATCCTTTACAAGTGGTGGGACTATGCCACTATAATAAAAATGGTACAAGTTGGATTAATCTTCCACCAATCAAAGTATCAAGAAGATAAATAATGTGAAAATTCATCTGAAGGAACAAAAGATCTAGAATTTCAAGGGAAATAGTAGAAATAAAGAAATAAAAATGGAATAGTACATCTAGATTCCAACATATTAAAAGTAGGTACCAAAATTATTTGATACCAGTGAAAAAACAGAAATACTTTTAAAATAGTTTAGTTGCTAAAGAAAAAATAAAACAGAACTTATCTTAACAACACACTGTTCAATAAATGTTAGGATATAAATGATTTAGAGCATTCCTTATTTTTAAGAATTACAGGAAAAAAAAAAAACTTGGGAATGTCTTAGAAAGAATAAAATTTAGCCCAACAACATAAGCCATGTACTATGTTTAAATTGGTCATGTATCCTGAATATAAAAAGAGATTAAGTAACACATTAATAGAAAAGGTTATGTCATAATTCAGAAGAGCAGTAAGATGTGATTATCTTGGGCCTGGGGGTGAAACTAAGAGTTTCATGGAAATTTATTTTGATTCAATTTAAGGAAACACTTTGAGCAATTAGGTAGCACCATGGATAGAGCACCAGGCCTAGCATTAGAAGGATCAGAGTTCAAATGTGGCCTTAGACATTTATTAGGTATGTGACCCTAGGCAAGTCATTTAACCCTGTTTGCCTTGGTTCATCATCAATAAAATGACCTGGAGAAGAAATGGCAAACTGTTCCAGTGTTTTTGCTAGGAAAGTCTCAAATGGGGTAATAAAGAGTCAGGAAACACTTTGCAATTAGTGTTATTTACAAAATAATCTGGACTTTTTCTAGGGCAGTTTCCTGTCAAAGTATTCAAGCAAAAACCCAATAACTGTGGGTTAGATCTATGATGGATATGCTTCATTGTTTGGATAGCATTGCATTGGATGACTAATGTATTTTTCAAATTTATCAACAAAATAGAGGACCACTTTCTAGATGCTATGAAAAGGATTGCAATTTGTGTATCAGAAAGGATCCAGGAATCAGCCTTCAGATTATCTATAGAATTTGATTCCATATTCCACCAGAACATGCTTTTTTCCTATGTAGAATTCAGACATTCAGAAATGTCAGTTCTATGTTTGTTGACTATTTCACTGAGATTTCTGATATGGAATCAAAGAAAGCAACCAGATAAGCCAATAACAAATGCAATTATCTTACTTGCAGCAGTGATAACCTGAACTGTTCCAGGATAGTTCACACTTACAGATAAATAGTTGAAGAGATCCATTTATCTTTATTATTTGAATGAAGGTAGATTTTGCTGGATAATGCACTATTGTATAAAGCTTTAAGGTGGGTAAGTGGGATAGTGAAGGAGAACAGAGAGAAAGCACCAATTTTGTATGTTAAGGACCACACCTAAGTGGTCCTTATTAAAGAGGACTGTACCATTAAGGGGCATCTTGGTTCTCTGAAAGCCTCCACGGCTGTGAATCATAACACAATTGAAGGAATTTAAAATCAGTCTTTACTGAAGCAGATGTTGCTTGTGAATTGGGAATGAAATACATAAGAGGGAAGAGGGAAGAGGAGAGGGATCAGAGAATTCAACTGCTTCTAAGTTTCCTTATATTGTTATCATCCTCTCATGTGAAGGCATCTATTCTGCTTGTCAGAATTAGATCCCAGAAGCCATTAGCAGGTGGCTCCCCTAACACCCCACCCAAAGGACAGGCTCCAGGCCATTGGATAGATTCTTTAAGAAGGAATATTGAAAATTATAGTGAAAATTAGATACGGATTGTTTCATTCTCTACTCATAAGTCACTCACAATCACATGAATAAATAAATGAAACTTCAATATTTCAATGATCTATAAATTTCATTAATTTGGAAACTCTCTCCATGATACATAGTCCTTAAGACTTTTGTGGTTGAAACTTTCATCATGCAATCAACCAATGAAATTAATTCTTAATTTTTTTCCCCTTTTGTCACAATGGAGAAAAACTCAAGAGCTAGAACCTTTTCACTAAAAAGGATGGACATAGCCCTTTTTTGAGGACTATTTAGTAATTGATTATCTACCTTGCTGGTGAATAGATCAAAAGTTGAAACCAGGAAGATCTGCTAGGAATTTGGGCACCAAAACAAGTGGCAACTGTTAGGAAGGAAGCTGCCTGTGGATCAAAATCTTGGGCTATGCTCTAGCTAAGAGAAGGCTCTTCTTCCAAGAGAATAGGAAATCTGAACTAAATCATTCCATGACCAATAATAGTTGTAAAGACAAAATACAACACATGCCCAAGTATTTGCATTTCTTTAAGTCTTGGTCTAAATGGTAGTAGTAGTGGTAAGAATGATGATAATGGTAGTAATACTAATAATAGTTTACATTTATAAAGCAAATTAAGATTTGCAGAGCACTTTACTCATTACCCATTTGATTCTCACAGCAATCCTTGGAAATAAATACTATTATACTATCTCCATTTTACAGTTAAGAAACTGAAGATGAGAAAGGTTGAGTGTCTTATCATGGATCATACAGCTAATAAGCTTATGAGGCAGAATTTAAACTTAGTTTTTCTGACTTCATATCAGGTGCTCTGTATTCTAAAGCACCTAGCTGCCTCCATATTGTATTGTTTTATTCCTCTCTGTCTCTCCGTGTGTGTCTCTGTCTTTGTCTCTTTCTGTCTGTCTTCTCTCTGTCACATTCTTTCTCTTCATTTTCTTTTTTCTTCATTTCTTTATAGACATATATAAATATCTAGTTAGATTATTTTATTAAATATAATAGTTAACTGATGTGTTAATTCAATAACCTTTATATTATGTAATGTATTTTTGTGTTTTTTTAAAAGCAAAATCCACCATACTTATACACTCTGTTATGCAACTAAACTTTTTTAGTTGCAACCCATGTAGCCAAAATCTAAGGTCAACTAATAACAACAAGGTCCCTTATGGTATTTTTATGTGCTGTAACTATCTTAAATATCTATAAGATTTTATATATTTCAATAAATAATCAGTGAGTTTTTGTTGTTGCTATCACAGTTATGTTTGACTCTCTGTGACCCCATTTGGGATTTTCTTGGCAAAGATAGTGAAGTACTATGTTGTCATTTGATCCTCTAGTTCATTGTCCAGATGAGGAAACTTAGGCAAACAGGATTAAATGACTTGCTCAAATTGACACAACTAGTAACTGTCTAAGGCCATATTTGAACTCAGGTTCTCTTGACTCCAGAATCAGCACTCCATCCACACCACCTAGCCACCCTAGTAGTGAGGATTGTTTGAGCCTTTTCAATTAAATGCCATGGTATCTGGCATAGTGCCTGCCATGAGTAGGTACATCTTTTTATCATTCAGTCACTTCAATTGTGTTCAATTCTACATGGTATGAAAAGGAAACATAGATTGTTGATAGTCTCATGAAGAAAATGATCATTCTTGCAGTTGGCAAAGGGACATAAATTAAAATTCTTTTTAAGGTATAACCACACACCTATTTGTAGCTTCATGTGCAGTCATTTTTTAAAATTGTACATAGTGTGGCAATGCTTGTTTTGTTCTGTAAATTGAAAAATAAAATAATTTTAAAAAACAATAAAAATGCTAAAAAGAAAAAAACAAGATAATTAAATGTAAAAATACAATATTAGAAGGAATTTAGAAAATAAGTATAGTCATTCATTGTTAGTAAAGTTGCAAATATGTAAAATCTTTTTCAAGAGCAATTGACACTATACAGTAGAAGATTATACTCTTTGACTCAATTCTATTAGGAATATATTCCCAAAGTATTATGCTTTTAAAAATAAATCATTTGGAGCAGCTAGTTGATGGAGTGGATAGAGCACCAGCCCTGAAGTCAGGAGGACCTGAGTTCAAATTTGACTCCTACACTTAACACTTCCTGGCTATGTGACCTTGGGCAAATCACTTAACCCCAATCACCTCAGCAAAAATAATTAAATAAATAAATCATTTACCAAGATTTTTATAGCATGATTATATTGCGACAAACTGGAAAGTAACCTAAAAATTAGGGAATGGATAAATAATCTCTTGTATATTCATGTCAGGGAATACCATAATGCCATTAAGAGGGATAAATATAGACTGTAACAAAATCTAGGAGGACCTTTATTTAATGATGAAGAGCTGAAAACAGAAATAGAGAATAGAATACATACTATAACCACATAAAAGGAAATACAAATTAGCATGAAAGAATAATCCCCCTTCAGAAATTACTGGAAAAAGAAAAAGTTGTCATGCATTATGTGCAGAAATTAAATTAAATATAAATAATTCTTGAGCAAGATTTGTTTGCTGTAATGATGCTAACTAAAGCACCAGTACAGGTCATGACCCTCTAGAAAGTATATCATTGCCTACTAAACTGTATATTAAGTCTGTACAATCACCAACATTTCTCAAAATGGGCATTTCTAAACTTATCTACACTAGTCTTTGGCCAATCCATCAAGACTGAACTTAAAGCAAAAGCTTGAAATTGGCATAGCCCTCAAAAACTAATAGTTATGTCTCAATACACAATGAGTAATCAAAGTAACAACAAAATTATTTTATACATAACAATTGATAATTCTTAATGATGTCATATAATTATTGAAATTATTTATTTTATTATTCATCATTTAGATATTTCGTCAAAGTTTGAAAATCAGTTTATATATGTTATCTTACTGATCTTCATAACAAACTCTATAAGTGCTAATTCCCCCCCCCCTTTTTTTTTTTTTTTTAACAGATGAGGACATTGAGACAGAGATTAAATGACTTGTTCAGGGCCATACAGCTAGTTAATGTAATTTTTTAATATACACATCACAAATATTGCCAGGTAATGCTGCCTTCATCCCAGGAAGTCAATAAAAGTTTTTCCTGATAATGAGTTAATTGATATCAAGGGAAAAAAGGAAAGCCTGGTCTAAACAGAAAAAAAAATTACTCATAAACAACAGCAGACAATGAAAATCAGAAGAAGACATATACTTTTAATAATATCCACTTTCTCCCTGACCTTCTGGGCCACTTAAATTTCCGATACTTCAGACATCGTGTTGGTCTAGTATTCAATCATATAGGATCACTAGATGAGTAGATAGAGAGATAGAGAGAGAGATGTATAGATACAGATAGAGACATAGAGATACATTTAATTTAACATATGACCAATTTTCCAAAGAAAAAGTTTAAACTATCAAGAACTATACACTCACTAATAGTAAAATAAATGCAAATTACAACACCTCTGAAGCTTTACTTTAAACTAATGAGGTGGAAAGCAGGATAAAAGACCGAGTCAATATATAAGGAAGACAAGACACACATTTTAAAAAAAGACTTGGTAGAACAGTGAATCAGTTTGACCACTTTGGAAAACAATTTGGAATTATGTAAGAAAAAATAACTAAACTGTTCATACCCTTTGATCCAAAAATCCCATTATTGGGCAAAACCAAAAGTTCAAATACCAGAAAAAAATACCATACTTCTATCTCCATGGCAGCACTTTGATGATAACAAAAAACTAGAAATAATATGGGTATTCATCAATTGGAAAATGATTATACAAAAGTGTCATATCTGAATATACAGGAATATAATGGCAACCTAAAAATAGTTATAGGAAATTCGGAAATTATTCAAAAACTTGATATGATGAAGAATTATGCAAGCCAAACTGGTAAAATTCATCAAAATAATCTAAAGAAGATAAAAAAATTAAAAGGCAGCAGAATTCAATTGAGATGCAATGATCAATAATAATTCCAGAAGACTTGTGATGAAATAAATCTCCTCTCTTTTTTAATCAACAGATAGCCTGATGACAAATGCCAAACATTACAATATGTTGACATACGTGGTTTCTGCGTATGTTTGTATTGTTTAAAGAGTTCCCTTTATCACTTGAGAAGTGTTTGGGAGTGATTAGATTTCCATAAATGGTGTGGGAAAATTTTTTTGAAAAAAAGCTTTCCCAAAACTATAAGCCTGATTAAAAAAATAAATGAAGTAAGAAATGATAACTCAGGGAGTAGCTTGGGATTACTGAAACCTCTGTGCAAGAATTGACCTAAAAGAAAAACTATCCTAGAGGAGATACAGAATTGAGAAAGGAAATAGGGCAGTCAGGAAATGACAGTAAAGAAGTGCTCAATAATTAGCTGATGACATTTTATCTATGGATGGAATTGGAATTAAACATCTCTAATATGTATACTGCACTAATGCAAACAGAAATCCAAAAAATATTTAATCTAAACAGGAATCATTCCAATATTCTGCTATTTTGTGTCTATGTTCTAGCCAACAAGGTTTGAACTTTCATACTGAGATTAATGTTTAGACTATTATCAGAGAGCAACTACACAGTCATATTTGTTGAATGTCTGAGTTGGAATCAAACTACTCTCACCCAGTTTAAGCCTTGAGCAAAAAAATTCTTGAGAAGCTATTGGGCTGAAGAAAGAAAATGCCACAGTGAAGTAAGATGGAAAAGATTTTCTATAATGCCCAACTTTCCTAGCCAGCAAGGTTTTCGCTTCAGTTCCTAATGGCCACAAATTTGCTGATACCCCAAATCTCTAGCTATATAAATTATTTCAGGGGGTGAAGAGGATTGAGACATAGTAGAGAGTGGAAATAACTATTGGGCCTCGAGGTACCATTTTGCCAATCACGTTCCACTTTTCCAAGCTTCAATACAATGCAGATGCAAGCATGCAGAGTTTCCTAAATAGTAGCTTGAGGCCAGAGAATTATTAGAGTTCAAAATTATAAAATTGCAGAAATCATCAAAAGTTTGCTGCAAATAGTTAAAAATTTCTGGGTAACATATGAAGTGAATCATTTGGATTTCAAAACAGGAAACTCCAGGTCACTGGCAAAAACTAATAAACAAACAAAAAAGTATACTAAGGAAAATGTTGAACGAATATATGTCCTGACAAATTTTGTCCACTATATGACATACTGGAATTCTAAAAGCATTTTAAAGAAATGAAATTTGATAAGTGACAAATGGTGGGAATTATTTTCTTTCTGAGTCCTTGTTTATCTCATGTCACCTCTGTAATGGATGCCTGAAAAGGGACTACTTTTAGACCCTAAAGACCCATTCTAGGAAGTTATTTCAGTGAATATCATAGACTTTACCTCAAATTAATTGGTTTCCTTTGAAATCCTACAGATTTTCTTTTATGCATTTAAAAAAAAAATTGTGAGAAGGGTCACCAGACTGCCAAAGAGATCCATGAAACACAAAAATGGTTAAGAACATTGTTCTAGTCTTAAGAAGTAATTGATTAACCAAGCAATCATCCAAGTCAGGTTAAAATGAAAAGAAGACAAAGCTTTCTATAACTTCCATAAACAATACATAAATACTCACATACACAGTATTCTACCCTTCGGGGAATCAAAATAAAAACATTTATCTAGTAAGCTTAAAGGAGAAAAGGCTGCCTACTTTTATCTTTAAACCATTATTCCCTCCAAAAGATAGTAAAGAAGCACACAATTAAGGCAAGTCTACCTCTTGTTGGCTGGGATATTTGACATTTAGATAACATCTGAATTTGTTATGGGGAGTATTCTATCTTTGGAAAATCCAATAACCCATGGAAAGACTGATAAATGACCCTGCTTCTAGTTTTCTCTAGTGCCCATGACCAGAATTAGAACATCTATTTTAAGTGACAAGATTCAGAAACTTGTAGAAGAAAAATCAAAAATGATAATGTTGCACATCAACAAAATGATGATGTTCTTCCTGTCTCTTGCAAGATCATTGTGAAGAAAAAATAAACTGATGTTTGTGATGGTCATGAAAGGCCTCAATAATGGACACTTTTATTTCTTTCAAAAAGACCCAATAGTTTGTATGATATCACAGAATCATGGCAAAATTGACTCATTACTATGGATTATTTTTTACTGTTAAAATCAAATAAATACATAGAAATTCATTAGACAACAAACAATAAGAATATTTCAGTGAAGATAACATTGATTTTTTAAATAAGTGCCCATTAAAAACCATTTTGAGGGATTTCAGATTAAACTGTTAGCCACTTGTTACTACATGCAAATTACATATGAATTTGCTATATGAACACACCTATGATGAGGCAGGGCATTATGTCCAAGTGATTTAATATATGTGTGAGCATATGACATTTCCAAGGAACTTTCACTGATAGTCTTTTGTTAAATTACTTATTAATATTATTCTATTCACCTCACTCATCTTCACTCTCTCTGAACCTCAATTTCTTTTTTTCTGTTGCTACTCTGGGAAACCTCTGCCATGGGACTCTTGTGTCTTTATCAGTGATTTCCTCCATTCATAGTTTGGATCTCACCATTAGTTGGTGATTGAAACAACAGCCGACTAATGTTGACTTCACTGAAATTGAAGTCTAGAAACAATGTCAATTCATAGTCCACATCAGAAGTTTGACTTTATGATAGAACACGAGTGCCTAACTATGAGAAAACAGAATACCATTTACAGGAAAGAAAACTGATATAGCAATTGTATCTGAATAGCTCCAAGAAAAAGAAAGATCATTTTTTCCAATTAAATGAAGATTTGAAGTTGATCTCTCCATATATAACAAGATACTAGTTAATAGATAAATCATACTTAAAATAGATGATAAAAGAGAATAGCTTATTGAGCATTTAAGGTTAAATGTTTTTCTCCTTCATGGATTGAATAACACACACATATTGCTAAGAAATAACGAGAAGCCAGGCAATTGTCTATGCCAGGACCTGTGCTAAGTTCTGGGATTCAATTAATTAAAGAAAGACTATCTCAGACTTCAAGGAATTTACAAATTATAGGGGGAAATAACACACAAAAGGAAGCAGGAAAGTGGGGAAGAGAAGGAGAGGAAAGGGATACCAGGTTTACCTGGTAAGAACACCTTGTTCTGTAGAGTTGAAATCAGGCAGAGCAGCAAATGCAAAATGGAATGATCTGAGAAGACAAATTCTGCCCTCTATAAAGGAAGTCCCTGGGAGGAGCTTGGTATTTTTTCCTCCAGTCCTCCAATCAAGTAGAGAAGACACTGAGGCAGGTGACGCAGTAAAGACTTGATTTAGCAGCACGGTGGGGAGTTTAGAAGTGAGTTTAATTTGATTGAGATGTCTTGTTTCATGAAGCAGATGGGGCAGCTAATTAGCACAGTGGATAGAGTGCTAGACCTAGAATCAGGGAGATTCCTCTTCCTGAGTTCAAATCTGACTTCAGTCTCCTGACTTTATGCTTTCATATAAATAGTATTCCAAATCTGGAAAGCTATTCCTCCTCTTGGACTACTGAATTCCTAATCATCTTTTAAAGCATGACTCAAATGTCTCCTTCTGAATAAAACCTTCCCTAATCTTCAGCCACCATCAACAATGACTTTCTCTTGCCAAATTGTATCTAACACACAGGCCTTTCTCTTATACTGCACTTATGTAATATCATGTCTTATGAATTAACATAAGTTTTCATTAAGCACCTACTGCATAACAAACAGCTCATCTGGAGAAGCAAATAGCCCCCAAAATGAAATGATACTTACTTGTAAGGAGTTGTATTTTAATCCCCTGTTAGAATAAATTCCAAAAGAATGTGGAGGTATTTTACCCAAAATTATATCTTACTTAGTTTTTTGTATACTCTAGTTATCTGATGTTTGTTGACTAAATGCATGATTTAATTGCAGCTGGGGTAGTCTTGATTGTCTCTGGAGACAAGGGATATATTTTGCCTCAAACTATTTATGGAAGAAAGGAATGAAGGAAGGAAGGAAGGGAGGGAGGGAGGAAAGGAGGGAGGTAAGAAAAGGGAATGGGAAGGGGAAAGGAAAGGGAAAAGGAAGGGAAAAGGAAAGGAAAAGGGGAAGGGAAGGGGGAAGGAGGGAGGAAGAAAGGGAGAGAGGGAGGGAGGGAGGAAGGAAGGAAGGAAGGAAGAATGTTAAATTATTATTTCTAATTATTATTATTATGTACTAATTACTGTGCTAAACATATCCACAGTTTTTAATCCTCATATCAATCCTAGAAGGCAAAGATATTATTATTATTTACATTTTACAGTTGAGTTAACTGAGCTGAGACAGACAGATGGTAAGTGACCTGTTCAGGTTTACCCACCTAATAAATGCCCAGCATTTCATTTGAACTCAAGTCTTTCTGTCTCCAATCCTAGAGCTCTATGTACTGTGCCATCTAGCTACCTCTAACAAGAGTAATATTAAAACATTTTTGACAACAGGACTGTTATCTAGTAATCCCAAAATATATTATAGATAATTGACATAGATTTTAGTGAAACGTTGAATAAAATATTTCATTCTATTCTTTTGGAAATAGATGTATCCTAGAAGACCATATAGTTAGATGGATTGAAATTGCTTGAATGGCAAGAATATAAGAATATTGGTTCAATGTTGATTTGGCAAGATATCTTCAGTAGAGTGCCCCAGGGCTCTATCCTTAACCCTGTTTTGTTTAACTGTTTTTAATCAAATTTACACTCTTTATAGCTTTATATACTAAACAGCAATGCATGTGACCACTTCTAAAATGACAGAGGGATTTTATCTGGCAAAGAATATATAATGAGAACTTTCCTGTACTGACCACATTTTTAGCATGGTACATGTATTTTTGAAAAGCAAATCAAATTTTGAAAAAAAAAGCAAATGATATTTTAAATGTATGAGGAAAATTGTAGGAAATCATTTTGTAAAATGAACAATTAAACTTTATTTTGGCAACTTCTTTTATTGGGGAAATTTTTTTTCTGAGTAGTGGTGCTTCAAGAATAAAACTCCTTTAAATGAAATTCTAGTGGATTTAGTGGGCAGCAAGGCAGTTCTAGTCTTCTTATTTTGGGCATGGTGAAAATGGTCATTAAAATTCTCTCAAACATAGGTTTCCCCTGGGTGAATCTTGCTACAGTTGGGGAGGCACTCTTGGGGATTATCCAGGATTATAGTATCATAGAACCATATATTTAGAGCTGGGAATCATGTCAGAGGCCACTGAGTTCAATTCTTTCACTTGACAGATGAGGAAGATGGGCATCAGAGAAATAAATTAATTTGTCTAAGGTCATACAAGCCATATGCATTAGAATCAGAATATAAACCGAGTCCTCTGATTTCAGAATCAGTATTTTAGGTATTGGGGGAGGGATGTTTCCAGAGCTATTATCACCTGCATCTGGCTGGTGAACAACTCTAAATTAATCAGCTATTCTTAAAATCAAAGGAAGACTAGGGAGCCAGAGACCTTCTTATTTGAATGGGAGATGAAAAAGGAATATACCAACTAAGCATGCTATAGACGACAGCTACATTTTTCTATTCATCTCTACCCTTTTTTATTTATCTCTACCTCTTGTATTGCATTTCCTTACAAGAAAATGTGGCATTAGAAGAAAAAAAAATTCTCTTTAATAATAAAATCATTAAACTACATAATTTGCTTAAAGCAAATTATACCTGTAATAAATTGAAAACATACAAGATTAGTAAAGTCCAGTGAAGTTGTCATTCTGTGATGAACAATTTTATATATGCGTCTATCAGAAAACATTTTGGGAGTTTTTACTATAGTATTAATTAGAAACAAGAAATGCTTTCAAGAGCCATGAAGTCACAGGATCTTAAACTATCAGAATTGAAAGAGAAATTTAGTCTAACCCATACCTGAACCAAAAAAAACTTTCTATATCAGACTTAACAAGCAGGCAGTTGGCTTTGCTTGAGGTTAGGAGTAATTTATTACTTCTGAAAATAATCCATTTTACTTTAAGATTGCTGCTTAGACACTTGCTAGCTGTGTGATCCTAGGTAAGTTACTTAACCTCTTGCTAGCTCAGTTTCTTCATCTGTAAAATGGAGATTAAAATAGCTTCTACATCCCAGAGCTGTTGTGAGGGCAAATCAAGATCATATTTATCAAGTGTTGTATGCATCATAAATGTTATATAAATTCTAGTCATTATTACTATTATTGTCATTGTATTTATTGATAAAAAAAATTCCTTCTATTCAGCATAAATCTACCTCACTGTAATTTATAGGATGAAAAGCTTATGATCTAGAGCTGGAAAAGAGCTTACAGTTATATATAGTCCAACTATGTCAATTTATAGATGAGGAATCTGATGCACAGAGTTAAGTTGCTTGCCTGCACTAGTCACACAGGTAGTAAAAGAAGTAACAATTATATTCTTCTGACTCCAAGTATAGTACTTGGAAAACTACAATTTGAGACCTCTCAATAGGGCAAGAAACTCATAATATTTTGATTATATCTTTCAGGAGCCTTCGAGGAACCAGATTACTCGGAGCATACATTTGTGTGTTTGTGTTTATTGCCTCATGAATGTTTGTGTTAGGTGACGTGTGTGTGTGTTGTGTGTGTGTCTGTAATATTATCTCTAATGGGAAAGTTTGTGTAGCTAGGTGTGGGCCCCATTATAAAAGAATTTCCTTCATTATCACTGAGCTTTAAAGGGCCAGTGCTTCATTGAAAAACAATTATATACCAATTCTGTTATATTTGTTTAAGCAGCATACTCTACCTATTTGGGTATCTGCTTCTACATAGCATATGCCATCCTAAAACTAATCTCACAATATCAGCTTCTGGGCATACAAGCTCACCAAAGGTAATAAAAAATTCCTGTTACTATCTATATCATCCCTTCTAACACTTCCCCCCAAGAAAAAGGAAATAAAGTCAAAACCGTGTTTTTTTTTGACAAAAAATCCAAAATAAGAATCATTACCACTGCCATTAGCACTACCACCACCTTGATCATCGTCATCATCATTGTCATCATCATCACTGTTAACTACCACTACCACTACCATCAACAAAGCCATAGACTTTAGTATATGGTCCCTACCTCTGTCTTCTAGAGATAAGCAAAAATATCTAATTTCTCTATGACATATTATAACATTTGAAATATCATTTCCCACCAAAATCTTCACTTCTCTAGGCTAAGCAACCATATTTGCTTCACATTGGAGGAAATGGAATGAGGAGATGAAAATTTATAGCATGCTAAGCACTTTATAAATATTAATCTCATTTGATTCTCACAGCAACTTTGCAAGATATAGGCTGTTATTATCCTTATTTTAGAGTTGAGAAAACTGAGGTAAACAGAGACTGAATGACATTTTTAAGCTCAAACAAGTAAATGTCTAAGGCAGAATTTACATTCAGGTCTTCCTGATTTTGGGCCCAATTCTCTATACACACTGCTAGCTAAAAGTCATTATATGGCATGATTTCATATGCCACCATCTTGTTTATACAATAGCACACTTCATGGAAAGAACTCTTGATTGGATCAGAAGGTCTGCATTTGAATCTCATTCTTGTTCCTATGATCTCATTGACTTTCAGAAAATCACACCCTGTCTTTGCTCTAGTTTCCTTATCTATAATATGAAGGAATTAGAATTGTTCAAGAGTTCTTAACTTTTTTAGTATGTCACAGACCCTTCAATAGGCTGATGAAATCAATGGATCCCTTTTAAGCATAAAATAGAACAGAGAATTATAAAGGAAATCAGTTACATTGATTTTATTTTTAATAATTCATTGTACCAAGTTAAGAATCTTTGGTCAGTATATTATTCTAAGGCTTCCTCCAGGTCAAAACATTCCCCATCTTCTCTGGCTGTTCAGAAATGGTTTCAGTATTTCCCTCCATTATGATATATAACATGCCCTTAGGAAGTGATATTTTCCTAATTTGAAAAAAAATAGCACCAGAATGCAATTCTGGGCAGGTAAACAAAGCCCTCTGATCTGGCCAAGTTGTTCAGATGAAAAAAACATTGTCCATTTAGCCCATCATCTCACTTATAAGGATATTAGACTTAATTACAAGCATAAAAGAAGGAACCTAAAAGATGATCTAGTTCAACATTTCCCTTCATTTTACACATGTGATCAAAATTTGAAATAGTTTGCCCCAAGTCATAGATTGAAGATTAAAATCCATTATTCCTGATTCCAATTGCAAAAGTCTCTTTATTCTGTTTTCTAACATTGATAGAAAGACACCTAAGCTTAGGAAAGACGCAAACAGGTCACTTGGTTTATGCAAAATATTTGCTTTTGTAAAGTTCTCTTTTATGAATACATGTAAAAATAAACAGTCTTAATATGAAGGCACACATTCTAAGAAACTCCCCAATGCCTTTCATGAGTGTTAACCAAGATTTTTTTTTAGTAGTATTCCTGATATGTGAGGCAGCGCGAATTTAGCTCTTACCTCTGTCCCTCAATAATAATGGTAAGAGCTAACATTTATGTTGTACTATGCCCCATGTTCTGGGCTAAGATCTCCTAGCTCTTTGTTATAAGTGGCACGTAAAATGAGAGTGAAAGAATAAAAAGGAACAGAAAAATTAAATCATGACCAACCTAAAAAAGAAATCAAAACTGAAAATCTAGGCATATTCTTTATAATCTATGTAGGCATTAAAAAACTATATGGAAATTATATGAAAATATGCAAAATAATCCTAAATATGAAGTGCATATACCCAAATGTGATATTCTTCTGGTGATAATGACAATTTCCTTCTAAAAGATGTTCTTATTAACTTTGGGAAAGAACTCATCTGACCAAATTATAATACATCTAGAACATTACGGGACAGTAATTTTTATTTAGTACATCTAAACATGTACACATATCTTCATACATATACATAAAAGGCAATGTAGCTTATTGGATAGAAAGCTAGATCTGAAGCAGTCAAAAAGACATGGTTCAAGCCCCTCTTTTGACATATATCTGGAATTTCATCCTAGGAAAATCTCTTGACGTTTGTAATCCTTGAGCAGCTCTCTAAAACTATGAATTGAAGAAGAGTTACCATTTTGTACTGGTAGATGATAAATCTTCACTAGGAGTTAATGGCATAAATATAAGGGAAAATATGATTGCAAGTAATATATTTTAAAGAAATTAGCTGTAGACACATTTTCCTCTTCATGGTTCACAAGTTTTATGTAAAGACAAAACAATTAGCTCTTCTAATTTCCATAATATTACCATTAAATATCAGTCAATGGAGAACCTAATTTTTTTTAAAAAAGATTTTAGCTACAAAAATATTGTTGGTGTTTAGTAATTTTCAGTTGTGTTTGACTCTTCATGACCCCATTTGGAGTTTTCTTAGCAAAATAACTAAAGTGGTTTTACAGTTTCTTCTCTGGCTCATTTTACAAATGTGGAATTGAGGCAAACAAAGTTAAGTAACTTGTCTAGGGCCACACAGTTAGTAAGTGGCTGGTGCCAGATTTGAACTCAGAAAGATGAGTCACGTTGGTTCCAGATCCAGAGCTATTCTAAGATATGAGGTAGCTTTTTTTGTTCTACCAAGAGAACTAGATTTTCCTATCATATGTGACCTCTAAACAGCTTTCACTAGAAGGAGTTGATTTTCTTTTCAATTAAAGATATACTAATAGATTAATTAATTAATTTTAAAACAAAGGATATACTTTTTGAAGTATTAACAGATATGGGAAATTAAAGTATCACATTACAAAGCAATCAACAAAGTAATATCAGGTTACAAAGGTTCATATTATCCATCTATTTCATTTTGTTATTTGATCAAGTCACTCTTTAGAATTAGATTATTTAGTTTCCAAATAATTTTTGGTCTATTTTTCCAAGGCTTCTTATTATATGTAATTTTTATTGCTTCATGATCTGAAAAGGATGCATTTACTATATATTCCTTTCTGCATTTGATTGTGAGATTTTTATGCCCAAAAACATAGTCAATTTTTGTGTATGTGCCACATACTATTGAGAAAAAGTATATTCCTTTCTATTCCCATTTAAATTTCTCCAAAGATCTACCTAACTTTTCTAAAATTCTATTCACCTCCTTAACTTTTTTGTTTATTTTATGGTTAGATATATCTCATTCTGATAGAAGGGGGTTGAAATCCCCCACTAGTATAATTTTGCTATTTATTTCTTCTTGCAATTCACTTAACTTCTCTAAAAATTTGCTTGCACATATGCTTTGCTTGGCACCTATATGGTTAATATTAATATTACTTCATTATCTATGGTACCCTTTAGCAAGATGTAGTTTCCTATGTCATTTTGACTTTTAGCAAGTACCCTAAAACATGGTACATATTTGTATTTTGTTGTTGAGGCATTTCAATTGTTTCTGACTCTTCATGACCTACCCCCTTTTTTTGAAAGAAGCTAGTAAGGTTGCCATTTCCTTCTCCAGCTCGTTTTATAGGTGAGGAAATTGAGGTGAACAGGGTTAAGTGACTTGCTGATTGTCACATAGCTAATAAGTATCTGAGGCTGTATTTGAACTTATGAAGAAGAGTCTTTTTGATTCAAAACACAGTGCTCTATCCACTGTTCCATCTAGCTGCCATACATTTTATACTTCTAGATTTTATTAAATATTGTCCTATTCCATTTAATAAATAAAATGTGATCTTTCATTCTGATTGGCTCATGACTATTTATTTTCAAATTAATCAACTTTTAAAGTTTATTACTATATGACAAGAGCTAATTGTATAGATTCACTGTTCATTAAGGTTGGCAGTAAGGTTTGATTGAATGCCTATTTTCTTAAAAAAAAATCATAATTTTCTAAGTTTTACTTTTCTTTAGAATTACTGAAGACTGCAAAAAAAGATCAACAATGATAGTATCCCTTATACTAAATTAGAAAATATGTTAATATATGTCACAGCATAATAATGCCATTTGTTTCATTGCAAGCTTTTGCTGGGGGGATAGGGATAGGAGAGAATGTAGAGAAATTGTGCCTACAACAATTACACATGAATAGAAAGAAGCAAAGAATTTTTTTTAACATGCCAAGTCCAAGCAGAGGAAAAAATGAACATCATAAGTTCTAGAGCAAGAAGGACAAGGACTGGAATGATTTTCAGATGCTGCTGTTATACTTAGCAACTAAATTATCTCAATACGGAAAATATGTTATCAATTCTAGTGAATGCAACATTCATCAGAAGATGCTACTATATATGTGATCCTGATTGCAGCAGTGTTTATGACTGAGTCTCTGCTTGTAGTGGTGTTTCTTAATTCTCATCTTCTTTGGAGTATTACAGTTCTTAAGAAAACAAGACTTACTAAGGGATATTTTTAGTTGTCAACATTGAGAAAAGAAGTCATTACTAAAGTAGATCTTCTAGATCATTCATTTTAAAAATTTGTGTCATTTGTTGTCAAGTTTCACACAAAGTTTTCCTAAGTGTAAGTTTCTGCAGCCCATATATTATTGGCCTCACCACTGCTATAAAGTTATTTAAGTGTGTTTGTATTACTCTTAATACTTGTGTGTTCTGAGACAATTTCCAGTGAAGAAATAGATTGTACATTACCCATGTTAAAATCATGGGGGTAGGTGTAGTGGTAGGGAAGGAAAAATAATGAGAATTACAATCTCCACTTCATAAGTGAAAGCCTTCTTGCCTCAACCATCTTAAAAATATATCTCTTTGGTTATGATGTTATCCTGCAACCCAGATATAGGAAAATGTATTCTTATAATAAAGATTAAATCATTACAAACCCTATCATTAGCATTAGTGCACTCCAAATTTATTCCCTGAAATAGGTAGATCTCTGGGGTGCTCTTGAGAGGATTCATCACATGGTGTACTCTTTTCAACTTTAAGCTTCAGGCAAAGAAATTATAAGTACTCTTTATTTTCCAATTATATTTTTTATCAAAAATGACTCTGTGGATCACTTTTTAAACCTCATAACTTCAAATTTATATGAATTATCAAAATAAATGTTATTATTTTGTGAAACATTGATAACATTCTAAGATAGCAAATATAATTCTGTGATATTGTGAATGATTAAAGGTACACATACATACATACACACACAATACCTGGGTTGAACCTTATTAAGAAGCAGTGGTGGTACAATGGAAAAAAAGAGCTGAATTAGGACTGAGAGATCAGGGATTCAGCCATTGCTTACTACCTGTGTGATCTTGGACATTAATTAATATCTTCTGGGCTTGTGCTTCCTCATAAAAGGAAGAAATTGACCTCTAAGTTCACTTGCAACTCTCAACTTATTACCTTAAACACCTAAAGGGAAATGGCATAACATAGTAAACAGAGAGTTAGTCTCAGAATTGGAGAGACACAACCTGACTAATGTGACCATAGACAAACATTTGTACTTCTCTGTACTCCGGGAAGGTTTATACTGACACTATAGGGGAAAATGTTGAACTGTATTAACAGAAGAAGTTCTTCATTGTATTCTCCCTATATTAATGAAATCATAAGTCTGGTTAAACACACACACACACACACACTACAACGACATGACACACACATGATGAAATTGAATTTTACTGTTATCAGTCCTTTTTCTAGAACATAGGATGATCAGTAAAATGCTAAAGGTAACATAATAAAAAAGGACTTTAAAGAAGGTAATGATATGCTAGCAACAATTGACGTGAAAACAAAAACTTATTTTTAAAAATCAAAGTGAACACCATGACCATTCTTTAATCTAAACTTTTCTACCCACTTTCTAAACAGTAAAGTCCAAGAGTTTATTTCTCTAATAGTGGTATGGATCTCCACTTTAGCAGTAGATACAGTACATAATTAACCTTCCTTATAAACCTGCTCCAAGGAACATAGAGTCCAAACTACAGGGCAATAATACTCAACCACTGAGAAAGCTACTGATAAATAATTCTCTGCCCATTTCAGAGCGAGAAGATGAGAGAAAGGTACAAGCAGAACATGGTATTAATACATGTGGAGGAAATCTGGGGTGAAGGGCTGAGAGAAATGGCTCAGGGGCGTTAAGTGAACTGTATTGGGGATGAATGTGCTAAAGAGACTGACAGAAAGCTCCGCTGATAGCACTGAAAATTAAGAGTCAGGAAGAACTGGGATCTGGCCATGGTACTGAACAAGATCTAGCAGCTGAAAGCCTTAGTCAACAAGTATGGGAGAAATATGCATACTTTTTCATTGTAAATGAAGAAAAATAAAACAGCTGTGATCTGAAGTAAAACTTCAGCTATCCTTATTTCCCCAAATGCCTGAAAGGTATTTCCCATAATCAAAACTTCCTAAAACCACCATTAAGGTTTGTAATGTACATCCATCTCCCTTCAGAGGCTGTCCTTAAGGGCAAGATAAATTTCAGTCTTAACCTGGCTATGAAAGGACTGGTATAGGGATTTTGAAAAAAAAAAAAAATACAAAGCCCTTTCCAGTATTCAAATACACTAGGAAAATAGGATTCAGTCTCTCCTGTAAGCACAGATGCGCAGTTTTACAGTACAGCAAAGAGCTCATTTTATCACAGTATTGAGAGGGTGGAAAGGGCTATGTATAAAGATCCCCAGAGTATATGTGTGTGTGTATGAGGGGAGGGGGGGACAACTATAACCGGTGTTACCCTAGCACGATTGGGAGAAAGATGACGATTAAATATCCTGCACAACTACCTTTGCTTCTTTATTTCACAAAACTGCAAGAGGAACTCCAGTTCAATGCCGAAACAGTTTTCTTGGGAGGAATCAATCCTGAGGGAGGCGAGCCTTCCCCGGGGTTGTTTTCAAATCCAAGAAGTGCAGAAAATGGTCCAAAATAAAATCATTCGAAAGTACAAACACCACATCATGCAGCTAAAGTCAAAGCTCAGCGCAAGAGAAGCCTACTTTAGAAAGGAAAGAAAACCACACCGATCCAGGAAAAACGGGGAAGGAAAAGTAATTCATGCCATGAGGTTGTAGTCTTAAAAAAAAAGAATACATTATTCATGGTTTCGGACCCCGAGACTTACGTGTTCCGTCAAACCGAGTAGCTATGGTATCAAGGAAGGTGTTCTGGGGTGCCAGCAATCCCTTCATAACAGGCATTTTTCCAGCGTGGTGTGAAATTCTCCATCAAAGTTTGTCTGGAAGGGTGGTTAGGAAAGAAAGTGAAAAGAAGGGAGGAGGGAGAAGTAATGACGGGAGAACTGGTGAAGGAGGGAGATTAAAGTGGGAAATGAAACGGAGAGAGAGGAAGGGAAGGCTGAGTGAGGAGCGGGCGAGGCGGTTCTTCTCAGCCGCGGGTGCGGGGCTCTCACTTGACCCAGCCCTGGGAGCGCTTTCCACGCCCGCCCCGCACATCCAGGCTCAAACCCGCGCAGACTCCCTCCTCTCTCCTCCTATGCCAGCTGCCAGAGTTCTCCACCTTCCCTCTCGCTGCAGCTGTGCCCGCTAGGCGCCGCCGCACGGCCAGCCCCCCGCCCACCCAGGACTGGCAGAGCAGGGCCAGAGGCGCCACGTCCCGCCTCCCCTAAGCGGCTGGAGTGGGGCTGCAGACTAGCCGGGCTGGCCGCCCTGGCAGCTGGGCAAAGAGCCCCTGGCTGGAAACGCGAGAGCGGCTCCCCCCGCCCCCGGGAGCCAATGAACAAAGACCCCTTTGTTTCTGCTCGGTCCCTCTCCCCGGGAGCCGGGAGCCTCGTGGGTGTGGTGTTCTGGAAGGGGAGGAGACAGGTTGGCTCAGGTACCCCAGCCTCCGCCGGGCCACTCACTACTGAAGTGTGGGCGGGTGGAGTGGGGGTGGGGTGCCGAGGCAGTGGGATGCCCGGTGGACTTAAGTCCCCTCCCCCTTCCAATAACGTGTCTTTGGAGGCATTCGTGGCCCAAAGAGGAGCTTTGCCGGACTTTGGCGTGAGGTTCCCACTCCTAGAACACCTGAGTTGGAGGGGACTTCGGCAGCGTCCACAGTAATCACGGCAATTATGGCGGGGCTTTTGTTTAAGTGCCGAAGTTCCTTAGCCAGGCGGCCAGCGGGAAGTTGGGGATCCCCTCCTGGGAGCCGAGTCCTAGCTATGCTGGGGGCCAGTTCTGGACTGAGACCTCGCTTTGCTCAGGGCTCCTAACCCCAGGAGGACCAAGTTCCAGGTGAGGGAAGGAAGGAAGGAAGGTGAAAGGTTTCTCCTAACAAAGAGAAACCCAACTTCTGAGAGAGCTAGATGCCCCCTCCCCAGTGCGGGACTTCCTCCTCTACTCCTCCTCCGTGGGGAACCCCCGTGGGAAGCAGCCAAGCCCGTGGGCGAGAGGAAAGGGGAGGCTTCCAGCTCTCCTGCGGGTGCCACGAGAGCGGACCTAGCGGAGCGGCTGGACTCAGCGATGAAATCCAAGAAGGAGGGGGGGGGGGGGGGGGCGTGATGGAAATGTGGCACACACACACACACACACACACACACGTGAGATATAAGTGGGGACCTGGGAGACTGAGAAACGAAAGCAAAGTTGCAGGTGCAGTCAGGAAAGGGAGAGAGGGCAGGTGGCGAGAACTCGTGGAGAAGAGGAGGGGCCCCTAGCTTCCCCCCTCCCTCCCTTCCTCCCTCCCTCCCGCTGGCCCGTGCTTTGATGCTTCGGTTCACTGGGTCTTTCGGTGCACCTCCACCCGAAGGCTCAAGGCTTTGTCCCTAGGGGAGGGGCGCTCAGGCAGAGCTCCAGCTGCTGCGAGCAGTCCCGGGGGGGCGGAGGGAGGGAAGGCCGCTTCCTCCCCGCCCCTCCAGGGCCGCCGCTCTAGCTCTCAGCACTTTTCCTCGCAGTGATGCATTTCCTGTGGCCGAGGATTCCCTTTGTGTTGAAACTCAAGATCCGGCCCCCGAGCTTCGGGCTCCCCTCAGTTGGTGGGAGGGAGAAGGGAGGGAGGGAGACCGAGGCAGCTGGGGGCGGAGCCGGGGCGAACCGGGGATTCCGAACCACGTAGCAAGTGCGGCAGCAGCTGCGGCAGTGGCGGCGTGGATTGCCAGGGTCAGCCGCAGAGCACTGGAAGAGCCCGAGCAGCGCGCAGCCCACGCTAGGCAGCCCCTCTACAGCTGTCCAGATGCGGCCTCATTTTACAGAAACCGGATTAATCCGCCTAATGGTGCCCTGGCAGAGTGCTTTTCGGGATGCTGGGTCCAGAAGCGCCCAAGCGACCGTGGGCTTTCTCTGGGCTGCCTGTGCCCAGAAAACAATGGCGAGCCTCTGCCTAAGAGGCCTTCCCCGGGCATCTCTTGAGAAGTGACCTAGGAAAAGTAGTGCTTCTTTCTAGGAAATCTCCTGTCTTGTCCTTTCTCCTCCCCCTCAAGCTGCTGAAGCCTTAGTTGTTAAACGGAGGTTGTGGTCACACTAGCCAGTGGGGTTCACCTTAAGGTTATAAGCAGATGACTGAACGTAAACCCCTCCAGGCCAAAAGCTTCATGCTTGGAGTTAGCCCACCTGAGTTAATGCAGCCTGTGGGATCTTAGCCAATGCCACACTGCGGGTAAGGAATGAACCTTGAAATCCAGGCGTTTCAATTGAGATAGATTCGCACTTGTCCCTCTGTCTATCTATCTATCTATTTCCGTCTGTCTATCTATTTATCTCCAGCCATTTATCTATTTCCCAGTGATGTGGCATTTTATTTGAAAAAAAAAAAACCTACAGAATTAGTAGTTTTAACATAAATGTGAATGGGATGAACTCTCCCATTAAGCGGAGATGAATAGCAGACTGGATCAAAAGCCAGAATCTTACACAGGAAACACATTTAAAGCAGAGTGATATATACAGAGTGAAGGTAAAAGGCTGGAGTACAATCTATTATGCTTCAGGTAAAGTCAAAAAAGCAGGGGTAGCCATCCTTATCTCTGACCAAGCAAAAACAAAAATTGATCTAATTAAAAGAGATAAAGAAGGAAACTATATCTTGCTATAGGGTAGCATAGACAATGAATCAATATCAATACTAAAATAGTGCATAAAGTGGTATAACGTCTAACTTCCTAAAGGAGATGTTAGTAGAGTTCCAAGAAGAAATAGACAGCAGAACTATAATAGTGGGAGATCTCAACCTTGCACTCTCAGAATTAAGTAAATCAAACCACAAAACAAATAAAAAACAAGTTAAAGAGGTAAATAGAATATTAGAAAAGTTAGATATGATAGATCTTTGGAGAAAACTGAATGGAGACAGAAAAGAGTACACTTTCTTCTTGACAGTTCATGGAACCTATACAAAAATTGACCATATATTAGGACATACAGACCTCAAAATTAAAGGCAGAAAGGCAGAAATAGTAAATGCATTCTTTTCAGATCACGATCCAATAAAAACTACATTTAACAAGAAGCTAGGGATAAATAGACCAAAAAGTAATTGGAAATTAAATAATCTCATCCTAAAAAATGAATGGGTGAAACAGCAAATCATAAACACAATTCACCCAAGAGAATGACAACAATGCAACATACCAAAATTTGTGGGATGCAGCCAAAACGGTAATAAGGGGAAATTTTATATCTCTACAGGCTTACTTGAATAAAATAGAGAAAGAGAAGATCAATGAATTGGGCTTGCAACTTAAAAAGTTAGAAAAAGAACAAATTAAAAAACCCCAATCAAATACTAAACTTGAAATTCTAAAATTAAAATTGAAAGTAAAAAAAAGAACTATTGACTTAGTAAATAAAACAGAGTTGGTTTTATGAAAAAAATCAATAAAATAGTAAACCTTTGGTAAATTTGATTAGAAAAAGGAAAGAGAAAAAGTAAACTGTTAGTCTTAAAAATGAAAAGGGAGAACTTTCTACCCAAGCAGAAATTAGAGCAATAATTAGGAGTTACTTTGCCCAACTTTATGGCAATAAATTTGATAACCTAAGGGAAATGGATAACTACCTTCAAAATAGGCTGCCCAGATTAACAGAAGAGGAAGTAAATTGCTTAAATAGTCCCATTTTAGAAAAAGAAATAGAACAAGCTATTAATCAACTCCCTAAGAAAAAATTCCTAGGATCAGATGGATTTGCATGTGAATTCTACCAAACATTTAAACAACAATTAACTCCAATGTTATATAAACTATTTGAAAAAATAGGGAATGAAGGACTCCTACCAAATTCCTTTATGACACAGACATGGTACCTAAACCAGGTAGGTTGAAAACAGAGAAAGAAAATTATAGACCAATCTCCCCAATGAATATTGATGCAAAAATCTTAAATAAAATATTAGCAAAGAGATTACAGAAAATCATCCCCAGGATAATACACCATGACCAAGTAGAATTTATACCAGGAATGCAGGGCTGGTTCAATATTAGGAAAACTATTAGCATAATTGATTATATCAATAAACAAATTAACAAAAATCATATGATCATCTCAATAGATGCAGAAAAAGCATTTGATAAAATCCAACATCCATTTCTATTAAAAACACTTGAGAGTATAGGAATAAATGAACTTTTCCTTAAAATAGTCAGTAGCATTTTTTTTTTTTAAACCACTAGTAAGCATCATATGTAATGGGCATAAATTGGAACCATTCCCAATAAGATCAGGAGTGAAACAAAGTTGCCCACTATCACCATTACTATTCAATATTGTATTAGAAATGCTAGCTTTGGCAATAAGAGTTGAGAAAGAGATTACAGAAATTAGAGTAGGTAATGAGGAAACCAACGTATCACTCTCTGCAGATATGATGGTATACTTAGAGAATTCCAGAGATTCTACTAAAAAGCTATTAGAAATAATCCAAAACTTTAGCAAAGTTGCAGGATACATGATAAATCCACACAAATCACTAGCATTCTTATATATTACTATCAAAATCTAATAGCTAGAGATACAAAGAGAAATTCCATTTAAAGTAACTGCCTATAGTATAAAATATTTGGGAATCTACGTGCCAAGGGAAAGTCAGGAACTATATGAGCAAAACTACAAGACACTTTCCACATAAATAAAGTCAGATTTAACCAATTGGAAAAATATTAAGTGCTCTTGGATAGGTCGAGCAAATATAATAAAGATGACAATATTACCTAAACTAATCTATTTATTTAGTGCTATACCAATCAGACTCCCAAAAAAACTATTTTAATGACCTAGAAAAAATAACAACAAAATTCATCTGGAAGAACAAAAGGTCAAGACTTTCAAGGGAACTAATGAAAAAAAAAATCAAATGAAGGTGGCCTAGCTGTATCAGATCTAAAACTATATTATAAAACAATGGTTACCAGAACCATTTGGTATTGGATAAGAAATAGACTAGTTGATCACTTAGGTTCACAGGACAAAATAGTCAATGACTTTAATAATTTAGTGTTTGACAAACCCAAAGACCCAGCTTTTGGGATAAGAATTCAATGTTTCACAAAAACTGCTGGGAAAATTGAAAATTAGTATGGCAGAAACTAGGCACTGACCCACACTTAACACCGTACATCAAGATAAGGTCAAAATGGGTTCATGATCTAGCATAAAGAATGAGATTATAAATATATTAGAAGAATATAGAATAATTTACCTCTCAGACCTGTGGAGCAGGAAAGAATTTGTGACCAAAGAACAACTAGAGTTCATTCTTGATCACAAAATAGAGAATTTTGATTATATAAAATTAAAAAAGTTTTATACAAACAAAACTAATGCAGACAAGATTAGAAGGGAAGCAATTAACTGGAAAAACATTTTTATAGTCAAGGGTTTTGATAAAGGCCTCATTTCCAAAATATTTAGAGAATTGACTTTAATTTATAAGAAATCAAGCCATTCTCCAATTGATAAATAGTCAAAGGATATGAACAGACAATTTTCAGATGAAGAAATGGAAATTATTTCTAGCCATATGAAAAATGCTCCAAATGCAAATTAAGACAACTCTAAGATAACACTACACACCTGTCAGATTGACTAAGGTAACAGGAAAAAATAATGATGATTGTTGGAGGGGATGCGGGAAAACTGGGACATTGATGCATTGTTGGTGGAGTTGTGAACGAATCCAACCATTCTGGAGAGTAGTTTGGAACTATGCTCCAAAAAGTTATCAAACTGTGCATACCCTTTGATCCAGCAGTGTTACTACTGGGTTTATATCCCAAAGAGATCATAAATAAGGGAAAGGGACCTGTATGTGCACGAATGTTTGTGGCAGCCCTCTTTGTAGTGGCTAGAAACTGGAAACTGAGTGGATGCCCATCAGTTGGAGAATGGCTGAATAAATTGTGGTATATGAATATTATGGAATATTATTGTTCTGTAAGAAATGACCAATAGGATGATTTCAGAAAGGCCTGGAGAGACTTACACGAACTGATGCTGAGTAAAATGAGCAGGACCAGGAGATCATTATATACTTCAACAACAATACTATATGATGACCAATTCTGATGGACCTGGCCATCCTCAGCAATGAGATCAACCAAATCATTTCCAATGGAACAGTAATGAACTGAACCAGCTACGCCCAGAAAAAGAACTCTGGGAGATGACTAAAAACCATTACACTGAATTCCCAATCCCCATATTTATGCCCACTTGCATTTTTTATTTCCTTCACAAGCTAATTATACAATATTTCAGAGTCTGATTCTTTTTGTACAGCAAAATAACGTTTTGGTCATGTATACTTATTGTGTATCTAATTTATATTTTAATATATTTAACATCTACTGGTCATCCTGCCATCTGGGGAAGGGGGTGGGGGATAAGAGGTGAAAAATTGGAACAAAAGATTTGGCAATTGTTGATGCTGTAAAGTTACCCATACATATAACCTGTAAATAAAAGGCTATTAAATAAAAAATTTAATTAATTAATTAAAAAAAAGAAAAATGCTTCAAATCATGATTAATCAGAGGAATGCAAATTAAGACAACTCTCAGATACCACTACACACCTCTCAGCTTGGCTAAAATAACAGGAAAAGATAATGCTGAATGTTGGAGGGGATGTGGGAAAACTGGGACACTGATACATTGTTGGTGGAATTATGAATGCATCTAACCATTCTGGACAGCAATTTGGAACTGTACTCAAAAAATTATCAAACTGTACATATCCTTTGATCCAGCAGTGTTACCACTGGGCTTTTATCCCAAAGAGATCTTAAAGAAGGGAAAGGGATCTGTATGTGCAAAAATATTTGTGGCAGCCCTTTTTGTAGTGGCTAAAAACTGGAAATTGAATGGATACCCATCAATTGGAGAATGACTGAGTAAATTGTGATATGTGAATGTTATGGAATATTATTGTTTTGTAAGAAATGACCAGCAGGATGATTTCAGAGAGGCCTGGAGAGACTTACATTAATACCTGCTGAATGAAATGAGCAGAACCAGGAGATCATTACACATGGCAATAACAAGCCTATACAAGGATCAATTTTGCATTAATTGCTTCCCTCTCTACTACACTTACTATTCCAACTGGGATATTCCAACTGGAGACTCCTATTTCCTTCCTCAATTTCATAATTTTTTTTCCCTTCAAAATACTATCCAAGCAATATTTGTCATGTAAATCTTTTCTTTATTTCTAGTGTTCCCCATTAAAGCTGCCATGTATAGATGTATCTCTGTGTGTGTATATATATATATATATATATATACACACACATGCATGTATATATACATATATGTGTGTGTGTATATATATACACAGAGAATATATAATACAATGTAATATAATATGTTATGTGATATATAATATAAAATATATGTATACATACATATACACATACATCCCCTTGTGTGTGCATGTGTATACACCTGTGTATATATGTGTGTGTGTGTGTGTGTGTGTGTGTGTGTAAAACACTTTATTCCCCTCAATAGAATGTAAACTACTTGAGAGCATGGGCTATTTTCACATTTTGCATTGTAACCACACTATCTAGCACAGTATCTGAAACAAAGTTGTCCTATAATATATGTGTGTTGCCTGATTGTTTGCCTGACACCAAGGTTACTTAGTCTAGAAGCAGATAAAGCCATTTTCTCTCATGGCTGAAAGTTACACACAACCCTTCTAGGCTATTTAAAAGACTGCTTCTATATATACCATAAAATACATACGGATAATAAAATAATAAATAAAAAGAAATGTGGAAACGTTTATAGTGGTTTTGCCCTTTAATGCTTCTTTGTGTTAAGATACTTGTAATTATTTATCATCCTTTGTACAAGTTTACAAAGTTGTACAGCTTTCCACACAAGTAACCAGTTGTGTGTGTGTGTGTGTGTGTGTGTGTGTGTGTGCGCGCATGCGCGCGCATCTATTTGGCAAGTAAGTCAGATGTTTACCAGCTTTCTGGGAAGCATTTTCTGGGATCTTTCGCCTTTTGTGGCAATTAATTGTCATTGGTTAAACTTCTGTTTAATTTTTATTATTCATTGTCCAATAAGGGCTTTTAATAACTTGTTAAATAATTCTTTCAATTGTATACTATATCTTTTTTGATACATTCTTCTCATTTCTCACTAATTGTGATCTTAGCTATTTCACTTGATGGTCTGAGTCTGACTCAATACAGATATTGGCTCAGGGATAATTCTTACATGACTAATAAGTCTTTACCTATCTGTTAAATATAATCTATTTAATTCTTCATAATATTATTTGATGTTAACCTAGGATGAATATTTTCAAAGAAAATATTTTGTCTATAGAGGTATGAGACTTTTTTTGTAATATGTGTCTTTGGCATAATACAGGGAAAACTAATGACAAAAGCCAAAGATTTGTTTAATAATCACTTGGAAAAATACTGAATCTCACCAAAGAACATTCCAAATAAAACAATTCTGAGATATCACTTTAAATGCTCAATAAAAGCAAAAGTTTAAAAAAAATAAAGCTCAATTATTGCAGAGAAGGGATGTTTAAATAAGTTGTGTTAATATGACACATAAAAGCTACATAATGAATGTATATCATTTGCTTTTCTAATATATAATACTAAAAAGCACATAAGATGGGCAAATATTAGTAATATAAATAATCTGGAATAACCTATATAACATGATAAAATTAATGGAGTATACACTACTAAGAGCATATTAAAAATACATTCAAATAAATGATAAAGAATTCTGACAGAGATTTGGAGGGAATGAATGGAAATTCATGATAGAGATATATTAATTAAATTAACAAATATACATATAAAATTACAAATTCATTATTTAAGAGTTGTACATAAAAATTTATTGTGATATTAATATTATAAGGAATTATTCTGAAATATGAGTAAGAGAAATCTCCTTGTTAAAATGAAACTGTTCCAATTTAGGTCCTTTTTTGATGCCTTTAAAAAACATAAGTTTTCCCCCCTGGGTGTTTTGAATATTTATTGAATACCGAGAGTCCTTTTAGTAGCCTTTTGTTATATGACTTCAGTTCTAGGATTTACAAAAATATCATGTTCTTTAAAAATGGAATTAGGATAATCTTCATAAATTAGATTCTATCCATTGGCCTAATCCAAACAAACAGTTCTTGCTAGATTTGGGGAGTTCTGTACACTCTAAGATGCTAGGGAAAGGGGAATTCTTGAATAACCACACCAAACTAGGGATAGAGTATTGAGATAAATGGAAAATTTGTGTTCAGAGTCATGGAATTTAACAAGGTATACAAACTCTATCCTCTCCTATGTAACTCAATAACATTAACTTCAAGAACTTAAGTGAATCTTTTTTTTTTAAAATCTATTTTCCTTAATTTAGTAGACTGTCTTTATGCATGTAAGCCAGACTCTTTTTTGTTTGGGATTTTATCTGGTGAATCACCAGTATTCAGTGTGTTGTCAGCACAACTCTGGGGGTGTTTGCTAACTTACAGTACCTCAGCAGGCTGATTGCATCCATGAAACAAAAATAGCGTAAGGTTTTTAAGTTAGGAGATCTGTTGGGGCTATTTTTATTTGTTATTTTGGTGTGGGAGGAGAGGAGATATTGGATACCAGGGTGCATTAATGAGGGGGAAAAGTCTAATAGGTTGTCCTCCAATTTCAGCAAAGCCATTTTATATGACTACTGTAGCAAACAAGCTTTCAGGAAAATAACACCCATGTTCTTCTAACATGAATGTGTTAAAACATGGAAGTACCCCAAAGGTTTTTCCAGATCAATGATATCTCCAGTTTAGGATATTCTTGGCAAGGAGATAAAGAACATAGGAAGACTGGATCATTTTAAATACATAAAATTTCACTTAAGAGATACTTTTTTAAAAAAAGACTACTAATCACCTAGATGCTGGGAGAAATTTCTGCCTCAGTATTAACATACAAATTTATTGATTTATAGAAATTGCTTATATAATAATCCTCAATAAATAAAATATACATACATCATGTTACCAGAATATAAGATCCTTAAAGGCAGGAATTGTCTTTTTTTTTTTTTTTGCTTCCATTTGTATTTCTATCACTTAGTCTGAAATAGAAGAAGCATTTAATAAATACTGGTTGAATTGACTTTATTTGACATGGCTGGGTATATGTACTTTGACATGAGGGGTTGCACACTTCCTAATTCTAATTCTTTCTGTGCCTCCTTCCCTCCTTTCTCCCTCCTTCCTTTTCTCCCTCCCTCTTCTTCTCTTCTCTTTCCTTCTCTTTCTGTTTCTTATGTACAATACAAACACACATAAACACCCACCCACCCAACTCAATAACATACTACCTATGAGGACAAATTCTTCTTCTTCTTCTAGTCATTCTCCACAAATAAATTGAGCCATGAAGATCCTTTCTGATCTTCCCATAGAAAAAGAGAAGATAGAGAAGTCAATTTCTATACCTTGCAGGAAAAGAGAAAAAGGAAGTAAAATCTACCTCTGTCCCTTAGGACAAAAATTTAGGGAGTGAGAGTCAAAAGTCCTCTGATCACAAGGAAAAAGGAAACAAAGAATCTTTAAATCCTATAAAGACTATTATTTTCTGCCCAATATCTTTATTCTAGTTTAAAGGATCATAGAATCACAGATTTAACATTGGAAATTCCCTCACATTATAAGGGTTTTTAATCCAGAGGGGAAAACCTTTTTTCCTTTTAAAAAATTTATTCTGATAGAATTTGTTTGCTTTGTAATCCAACAATTTTCTTTTGTGCTGTTCAAAATATTCCATAAAGGAATTCATAAGGATTTCTCAGATTGTAAAAGAAGTCAATTATGAGGGGAAAAAAACGATTAAGAACTCCTGTTCTAATCATATTCCTTTATCTCACAGATAGGGAAACTCTTTTTCTATGTCTTCTCAGCTTCTGACCCATGAATTTTGAAGATAAACTGTACCTTTGACAGCCTGAGCTCCAGACCATATCTGAGAGCCAGTATCTCCTTTTCCCCATCAAGAGGTGAGCAAATTTTAAATCAAAATGATCTTGTCTTCTAAGTAACATAATTGCCTTGATAAAACCACCTTCCTTAATCCAGTGGCTTACTCAGTCTCACCTACATGGTCAGTGATATTCACACTGTCTATAACCTTATTAGTGAAAGTTACTTCCCCACTTGAGGAACATCATTTTGGGAGCTTACTTTTCCCTTATTTATTATGCAACTAATTGGGGAAGAGGGAAATCATGCCCCTTCCTTGAAGCAACTAAGAATTAACAATATTTCTGTTAATTAATTATTCAAATGTTGCCAATGATGAATAAGTTAGAAGGCTACCACTGACTTCATTTTTAGATTTGAATATCCAGACTCAATTATAAACCAGCAGACTTTATTCAACATATATTTTGTCTTAAAGCATTTTAAATAAGGAAGGAACTTTCAAAACATACATTTTAGTATAATTGTCAGCTATAACAACTGTTTATAATAAAATTTCCATTTTCACACAAACGGAACTGGTAATATTTAGTTATCTATGATATCATCTACATGTGGTACTGAAATATAAGCCATGACATGCGTCTAACTCTATGCTATAATGTAGATGTAGATTTTTTTCATCCATTTTATTTTTCTAATGTGAAGTATAAATATAGCTCTTGAATGATTATCTGACTTCATCAAAGTTGTGTTCTACTTTCTCAATATCATGAGCAAGCAAATATGGCTTCTCCAAAGTTATAGTAGTGGTTTCTCATCTCTGGCAGCTCTCACCAAGCTAAAAGGCTTTGAATATTTCCACAGTGATGGAATATTGTTTCTGAGTATCAATCTAACAAAATATAGAGAAGACTTGTCATCAATATAGCTGTCTAGTGTTGAATTTCCCAGCTATAACAGTCTCATAGCCCATCTATGCAATCATAGCCAGGATGTGATCTTTTGATCCAATGAGTATGCATACTTATAGATTCATCAGACTTTGCCAATCTAAATGTGGTACCATGGACAGAACATTGGACTTTGCCTCAGACTATCAGAGTCCAAATTCCAGCTAAAATTCTACTTTCTATAGAAAGTAATTCCCAATCTCTCTTAACTCTGGTGCCTTTTCTCTTTTGATTATTTCCAATTTATCCTGATTATAGCTTGTTTATACATAGTTGTTTATATGTCATCTTCTCTATCAAGCTGTGAGCTCCATAGAAACGGAAGCTATCTTTTGTCTTTCTTTGTATGCCCAGCACTTAGCACAGTGCCCAGCACATAGGAGATGTTTAATAAATATTTGACCGATAAATCCCTAACTCTGTCACTACTTGAGTAGACCTCAGGTTTCTCATCTATAAAGTGATAGCCTCTAAGCTCCCTTCAAGTCCTAAATAAATGTTCCTATGTTGGTTCCAAAATGGGATTTCAGGTTCTTAATACATTCGACCAAGTTATATGCCTGCAGAATCACAATACAATAGTATGCACTTCTAATTTTTTAACCTTTCAAGGACATTCATTTAAGAAAAAAGAACAGGAAATACAGGAAATAGAAATAAATTTAGCTGCTCTTCCACAAATCCTCCCACAGATGCTTAAATAAGCATTTAACACCAATTAAAACAAAATCTCTGTATGTGCCTTTTCTCTTGCCTCTGGCAGGAGTGAATGAGTAAGCCCACGAAATGCTATCTAGGGATGTGCTTTGCAGTTGAAACTTGAACTTACTATAAACTAGTTATGAAATAGGCATGTCATAGACTTTAAAAAACTCTTTCCCATTCTGAAATTTGGATAAATCTATGTTTTTATACAAAATCCCACAAAACAAAAGCAAAACCTAGTCAGGATTTCTATTTCCTTGAAATCTAGGTTTCTATTGTCCATTCATTTATACATTCTTCATTCATAACTATCATGATATTTCTGACTTTTGATTCAACTCATTATACATTATATGCAGTTGTGGTTATCTATCCCAAATTTATATATATATATATATATATATATATATATATATATATATAATTTGTAGTTTTTTTTAGTAGGTGTTCTAGCAGATCCAGAAATCTAGGGCTAACCCTGCAGAGAGTAGTTGCTACTGTTGAGTTCTAGGACAGCCTATATATCTAGGTAATGACTTATCTAGCTCCTGAGTGCACACTTGTATGATTCCTAATAAATATCAGGTGGTAGATTCAAATATCTCTTAGCAAAGTCTCTTAATAAAATGACATTTTAAAAAAATAGTAACTTAAATACATTCCTTCCATAATACTGTGGTACATTGTTATAGAAATTTACACAGCATCCAGTGGAAGAATGGGTTCCAACTTAAAAAGCAATGGTAGTGAAAAATATTTGTAGACTATAAGTGTGGAAGAGGCAACTCAAAATAGCAGGGCCTGAAGAGGAACTTTTCTCTCTTCATAGACTCTTCAAATAGCTCCTTTTAGTTCAAAAGGCTTTTCTGAGTATCTCAGTTTGGTTTCTAAAGTTCAAAATTTGGATCCTAATTACTAGGGCTAGTTCTCTCTTTAATCTTGAGCCCACTTTCTCCTCTACCTGATATACTACTCTTGGAAGCTCTTTTCAGTTAGTTGTATCTCTCATTATTTGTATAATCAACTCTGTTTCCCTCTCCCTCTCCCTCTCCCTACCTTTCCCCCTCTCCCTCCCCCTCTCCTTCTCCCTCCCCCTCTCTTCCTCCTTCTCTCTCTTTTGTCTCTCTGTCTTTCTTTCTGTCTCTCTTTCTCTCTGTCTCTCTCTTTCTCTGTCTCTGTCTTTCTCTGTGTCTCTGTCTCTCTCTCTCTGTGTGTGTGTGACTCTGTCTTTTTCTTATTAATTGTATCAATTTGCTGGATGTCTCTGCTACATGATAAATGCATTTTCTCTTATGGGTCAAGTAACACCAATTCAGAGTCACAAGGCTGATGGTGACAGAATGACAAAGAAATATTCTCCTCTTCCTTTAAAAGTCAGGTTCCTTCACTCCTAGCTTGAACTGAAGAACTCTAATAATATTTGATGGCTTGCTTTATTTTATAACCATGAGGGGACCAATTGTTTCCTTCAAGCAATTAAATGCTTTTTATATGCTTTCAGGTTTTCCCCTCAATATCCAAAGCCCTACACCATTTTTAGTAAATTACAGAACTTCTTCAAACATTATTAAGATGTTGTAGGAAGATACTTTTTATATTAAGATATAAAACATAGTATGTAATTAAGAAGACTCTTAATTTGTGTCCAATTTCTTCATACTAAGTTCATATCTCATCCTTCCATCAGCTAAAGCCACTTATTAGATATAAGAACAACAATTAAAATTGCACTCTGTATTCAAGAATCTTACAGTCATAGCAAGATGTGTGTATTGATTACTTACATAGAATTGCTTCAGAAATAGTTCTCAGCTAAAAATCAGGTGGGAAATGATTCAATCTCCAGGTATGAGATACTTGAATGAATTCAATCCCCAGGTATAGGCAAGCCACTTAATCTCTTTCATCATTAACTGTAAAATGGTTGTGATAACATTGGTAATATTGATCTCGTAGGGTTGGTAGATGGTTCCAAAGAGTTCACCTATTTAGAATCTAGGTAAACTTTGAACAAAAGTGCTTGTCAGCATCATTCAAGACTGGACTTCCTAAATAACTGTGCTAGATTTTTTGGTGAAGTGTTTTTATCCTCAATTTATAATTGATAAATATTTTACTTGGAAAAAAATCCAATTAAAAGGATGAGGCAAACTTAAGTCTCACAAAGAGTGCGTCTCCAAAGTAGTTCTATCCCTTTTTACTTAAAATATTGATGAAGATTTCTGACTCAATTAGTCACTGTTCTCTTTGTGTATATTCAGTCATTTTCCACTTGTGTCCAACTTTTCATGACCCCATTTGGGGTTTTCTTGGCAAAGATCCTGGAGTGGCTTGCCTATTTTTCTTCTTCAGCTTATTTTACAAATGAAAAAACTGAGGCAAAGAGAGTTCAGTGATTTTCCCAGGATCACACAACTGAGGTCAAATTTGATGCTAGGCTTAGCATTCTATCCATTTTGCCACCTGGCTGCCCTACTATTTCCTTAGAGGTGATTAATATACTATTTTCTTGTCTTTAACAAACAACCCTCAGAGACTCCCTAATTAAACTCTTTCTATACCTTCAACATAGTTTGTGGTTTCATGCCTTAAGTCTTTGACTAGATTATAGGGTCATCAAGAATCAGGATTGCGTCTCCTTTGCATGTGTTTAGTCCAATATCCTGGATGTAGAGTTTCTGAAAATGACTGTTGAATGGAAATCAACCAGAAATCGGAGGGTCTTGGGTTGTTTACTAGGAGATAAACTCTGATATTTTGATTATTCATGAATTATCCATTATCAGAATGGGCATGTCATTCACCAATGAAGATTACATCCTTCAATATTTTCTTTCTCTATAATTTTTCTCTGTTTCCCTGCAAATACTTAACATAAGCTCTACCTAGTAAGCTAAAATCTTTCCTCTTCTTCAGGTTCTCTGTTTGCTGTCTCTAATTCTTGGTAGCCAACAGCCATGTCTTTTGCTGACCATTTATGTCTTCAAAAAATCTTCTAGTCACTTCTTTTACAAAAAGCATAATTGATAACATACTCTATCTAGGTTGTTTATACCCACCATGCATTCTTTAATTGTTTTTTGGGTTGTCATTTTAACAATTTTGAAAGCAAGTCTTACAGAATCATTGGGAACTATTGATGCCCAAAATCAGGTTTTTTCAGTACAGTGAAACTTGGGATTATTGAAAGTACCACAAAATATTTATCAGCTTTAAAAAATGACCACCTACTGTGTTACTGTAGTTACTGTCATGAAGAAATACCAAAAAAAGAGAAAGAAATGAAAAAGTTAAAACTTTGCCCTTGCAATCTCATTGTAAATCCACAAATGATATTGTGTGAAATATATTGTAAACTAGCTTATAGATAAGAGAAAAGCTCTAAATGCTGAAGGGACAGAGTACAGTAGAAATATGATTAATCAGTGAAAGCTTCCTAGGGGAGAGTCTTGAGCTGGTCATAGAGGCGGTAACAGAGCAAAATTACTTTTTAAAAAAGAAAGGAAAATGATAGGGCAGGGGGAGAGGACAAGGAAAGAGGGACTAAACAACAAGCAAATAGTGATTTGTGATGAATAGGCATCATGTATGGCTGGAACATAAAATAAAATGCATTAAGATTGAGTCAGTTGATGAAAGTACTTGAATATACAAAGATGAAAAGCTAGAGTGAGTATATTCAGCCATAGAAAAGCATGCAAACATTCAGGCAATAAACTGAAACTGAAAGTTCAGTCAATCAATAACGTATTGATTGCTGACTGTTCATAGAGAAAATGAAATAAAGTAATATTTTAAAAGCACCCATTAGAATCTCAGTGTGGTAAAAGAGAGAGATGACTGAATTTAGAAGATCTGTATCTGAATCTTCCCTCTGCTGCTCACTACCACATTATCTCAACATCTGTGGGATTAGAGGAATTTTGAAGGTCAGAATCCTCTCCAAACCATATCTCATAAACCCTCCTCCCCAACTATGTGAACCAGATGAAAGACTTACTTTAAATAAAAGACATTTAATTAGATAATTTTTTTTTTAAAAAGTAACAACAAAACATGCTTACTCCACCATAAAACTAGTTCTCACTTCCCCAAAATAAAGAAGTCATCAGACAGAACAAGTAAATAAGCATAGGGATCATGGGTAGGAGAATGTATTTTTTAGAAACACATATGGCCAGTACCTTTATCTGAAGGAGCAACTCATTCATTTGACAATGTAAATAGGCCAACTTCTCTGGAGTTCATTTTTTCAGTCTTGTTTGATTCTTTGTGACTCCCAGTCCTTGATTTGGAATTTTCTTGCCAGAGATTCTGGAGTGGTTGATCATTTCCTTCTCTCTGTCATTCTCCAGATTTGCCCCAGGTCACACAATTAGTATGTGTCTGAGGATTTGAACTAAGGAGGATTTGAACTCCAGGCCCAGTATTCTGCCCATTTTACCACCTAGCTGCCCCCAAATCTTGTCTGTTTAATCATGCTGTTCTCTGTTGGTTCTATTTCGATTTTCTTTAATCACTATCCACTATTTAGTGCTGGGCATTTTTCTCTCCTCCAGCTGGTATTTAGCTAAGTATTTATCTTCAGGGCCACCTCCTATAGTCTTTCCACTATTCACTGGAGAATTCTATGGTTAGTTATGCTCCCCTCTCCACAGAAAAGACAAAATTCTAATAGCCAATTATTCTGTTACTTCAACCCTCAATTGTCAGGGAGTGGATTGTTGCCATTAGTCCTTAGTATTCCTTTCTACCATAATATACCATGCTAACATCCTTTCTTTATTTAAACGTTGTAAACCACTTCTTCTCAATCATGGAATACTAAAAGAAAGAAAATGATCAGGGAAAAATTACTTCTGCTTTTTGAATGGTTCCTCCATGATTTCCTCTGACTTCTCTAAATAAACTCTCCCCTGTTTGTTTTAAGCTTTCTTTCTTTCTTAGTTTTTCTCATTCTCATTCCCACTTTTATCTTGGTATATATTCTCAAGATTCTAGTTCCTCCAACAGAAATGAACTGTGTAAAGAAAATGGATTTCAACCTCCCCCAATCTGCTCCTCTGTTCTGTATAGATCACAAGGATTGAGCTGGTTTGAGAAGACTTAAAAGAATAGTGACTTTTGTCCTACTTTCTCTCACCAACAAATTATAGCCTGGCCTCTGGGCTCTCAGTACTACCTCAGGCAGTCACTTTTAACCTGGAGTTCTGACTTCCTGAAACTATAAAGTGAAGGGATTGGATTAGATGGTTTTCTAAAATCTCTAGAAATGTCTAATTTTATGTTTTTTTTTTCTTTTTCATGAGTAACATGGTGTTCTTCAGAAAGGTGTTTAATAAATGTTTCTTGAATAATTGAAGTGATGATTGTAAAGGTGATATGGTACAATGGAAAGAACACTGGATGTTGAGTCACAAGATACATTCAAATCCCTCCTACATCACTTTCTATGTAACCTTTAGTGAAACATTTCTCCTCTGGAGCCCAGCTTCTTAAACTTGAGGTTGTGACCCTATGTAACTGAATGTGAGAGTCATGACATTATGATTTATTATTAGTAAATGTTTGATTTATATAACTATTTTATATACCCAGGTGTATGTCAAAATTTCTCTGGTAAAAAAGGACTGCAAGTGGAAAAGTTTTAAGAAACCCTATGCTTGAGATCTCAGTTATCTGTAAAATTAAGACATTGAACTACATTATCAAGTTCTCTTTTAGCTCTGAATTGGTGGTTTACAACTTACGATATAAAAGAAACAAATAAATAGAAAATGAAATGACAATATGTGATTTAAATAATTCAAAAGATGTCACAGACAATACATGATTACCAAGTAAGTAGCACAGATTTTGGAATAGAACAGGAGGATTGAAATGATGAGATGACAGAAAAGAAGGAAATGGTCTCTGACCTCCAGGAGTTTATATTTAACCAGCATCTGCTTTATTAAAAGTTCCCCACCAACCCTCCCTTTTCATTTCTGTTTACTGTTCATTTTGCAAAAAAGGCATTGCCATTGACATCATCACGGAGCTTCTATTCTAGTACTGTGCTTCACTATTGAGTTTAAATACATACAAAAGAGCAGCAGGAGGTTTGGAAAAGGCTGACTGTATAAATGATGACTTTTTCCCCTGTGTGAAGGTGCCAAAGACTGAAACATGAGTCCTACTCTGTGAAGGTTATCTTTAAAGATTCTATCAATTTATTTAAAGTAGATTTATTGTTGTTGAATTTATCTCAGGGTTCTGTTGTTTACAAGACCAAATTATTATTGGATAGCATAGGTAAGAATAGTTAGGCATCAGATAGTTAATGTCCACTTTGAGGGGTCTTACAATTCAAAGAGCAAGAGGAAGTGGTGAAGACTTTCTGTTCATTCATTTGCTAACCAACAAGTATTTATTAGGTATCTCCTGTGTATAATGTTCTGTAATAGGGAATTAAATGCAAAGACAATAATAAAACAATTCCTGGTCTCAAGAACATGACACTCTACTTGGATTTTATGGCATTTAACATATCATTCAATTAAAAAAATCAGAATCATTTGAGGATGGGAAGAATCCTGGCATCTGAGAGAATTACAAAATCTTTATTTAAAAGGTGACATCTCAGATGAGGAATGAAAGGATCTAAGGTCACTAAGAAGCAGGCAAAATAGGTGAACATTTCAAGGGTTAAATGATAGACAAAAACCTTGGAGTTACAAGACAGAATGTCGTGTGCAAAAAGAGAAAGCATTTATTATGCTTACTATGTTCCAGCTACTATGCTAATAGCCTAGATTTAGCCCAAGTTCATTTGTATTAGTCTTTCCTCATTGATGAAAACTGATTGCTTGATGCTGCCTGCTTTAGTAAAGCAAGATGAACGCTTGGGAGGGGAGAAATCCTAATTCTTTTGGCTAATAGCTTTGAGAGATGACACACATGTAGTTCTAAGTTCTCTTCAGGGAGAGATCACTGGAAGGAAGAAACAACTTTGGGGAAAAAAAAGCAAAATAGATAGTTCCAACTGTGGGGAAAATAGAATGTGTAAGGAGGGAATAATTTAAAAGTTAGTCTGGAATCAAAATATGAAAGAATTTAAATGACTTTTTCAATGCTTATTCACCGATAGTGAAAAGAACTCAAATACAAAACAATCCTGAGGCTTTACTTCAAGTCCAAAAAATTGGGAAAGATGGCAAAAAATAGGGATAATCAATTTTGGACAGGTGGTAAAAAGACAGACATAATATTGTTGCTGGAGATGTGCACTAGTTCAATCATTTCAGAAAGCAATTTGGAATTATGAAAATTAGGTGGCTAAAATGTATCATTACCCAGAGGTTCTCCTGCTAAGCCTTTGCTCCAAGAAGATTATGGATAAAGATAGACACTATATACAGCAACACATTTATAGCCATATTTTTGTGGTGGCAAAAAAATGCAAATAAAGTAAAGGTCCATTAATTGGGGAATAGGAATGCAAATTAACCTATATTAATGTAAGGGAAAAATTACTCTGCTGTAATTTGATGAATGATGAATATAGGAAAGCAAGGAAAGGCTATAGTTATCCCTTCCATATCACGGGTGTTAGAAATGTGGAGCCCCTGGGATCTGAACAATCCACGTTAAAATTGTTGGCCCTCCTTTCATACTAAAGAATTTTGGTTTTCTTCTTTTGTTTTTATGGGATATTTACAGTATCTTATAAAATTTGTGTGTATTTGTGGTATTAAAAGATAAAATATGTTGATATTTTACAATATATTATACGTGTATTTTATGCATGTTTAAGTTTCTAAATTTTGTCTGGAACATCTTCTGGCCTTTCAGTGTTGTCTATGGAGTCTGCAAATCCCCCAAATATTTCCATTTAGTTTCTTATGCCAAGTTGAGATAAATTGAAACTGTGATGGGGGAAATTGAAATTCAGGAGGGATAACTGTATATAAACTGATGTAAATCAAAACAAGCAGAATAAAGAAAATAATGCAACTAATGATTAAAATAATATCAATGGAAAGAATAAAAAATTGAATGTTGCAAAATTCAAAAGAATAAGCTTGGCCCCAAAGAAGAAATATGAGAAAAAAATCTCTCCCAATGCCTTTGTAGGAGTAGGGGGCCAGTGAATAATACGGACATTATAAATATCATCAGTTTTTTTTCTATATCTTGATTGGTTTTGTAATTTACTTCTCTTCCATTAAAAAACTGCATTATATGGGATGGTTCTCAAGGACCAGAGAAAGGGAAGATTATAGTAGGAAATTAGACAAATCAAAGAGAGAAATAAAATTTATTTTTAATTAACATGCTTTAAATTTATAATTAATTTATTAACTGGGAGAGAACTTTGGATTATAGAAGAAGTTGTTCTTGTTTATCCTTCATTCTTGCAGAGGATGCTATGATATGCAAGTGAATGGGATTTAAGTGACAGAGGGCTGTTCAAGGTCACTTGCCTCATCTGAGCCCAGTAGTCGAATTTGAAACAGGACAACTGAAGATAGCAAAAATAAAACAAGCATGAAATCTGGAGCTCTATATAAGTTATTATCATATAGTAATTTCAATTAATAAAAGAAACATGGTATAGTTAGGAGAACCAGTTACAGAATCCAATAACTCAAATTCAAAGTCTGGCTTTGCCACCAATTAGATGTGTGATTCTTAGCAAGATGTGTTTTTCTCTGCCTCAGTTTTTTACTCTATAAAATGGGGTGATTGATCTAGATCAGGGGTCCTCAAACTTTTTAAATAGGGGGCCAGTTCACTGTCCCTCAGACTGTTGGAGGGCCAGACTATAGTAAAAACAAAAACTTTACTTTGTGGGCCTTTAAAGAAAGAAACTTCATAGCCCTGGGTGAGGGGGATAAATGTCCTCAGCTGCTGCATCTGGCCCACATGCCATAGTTTGAGGACCCCTGGAAAATCATCTTAACAGTCTGTGCACTTCTAACATTCTGTTATTTTATGACATCTGGACACATGGTACACATATTTTGTTCAAAGACACATGATAAGGGTAGTAGCTAAGTTTATGAGAGAATGGTAATGAAATAGAAGTAGCAAGGGATAAGTCCAGGTGCAGTCAATAAAAAATAAATATTTCTGTTCCATCTGATATCGGTTAAATGTGTCCAGGTCTTCTAAACATATTTCTAAATTTGTTGTGCTTGCACCTCCTATCAAGGCAATTTGCTAAGCACTAAGACAGTTCCCACCCATAAGGAGCTCATGTAATAGGAGAAAAACATGAAAAATTTATGTATAAACAGGATATTTATAGGATTAAATTGGAGATAATCAACAGAGATAATGAACTTGAGTTAAGGAGGAATCAGGGAAGGCTTAATGTAGAAGGAAGTACGTCTAAGGACACCAAGGCTACAGCATCTATATTTATCTAAAGTGCAGATTTTTAAATTGTGGTTTGCATCTCATGTAGGGTCTTATAATTGAATGTGGGGTTGCAAAATTATGATTTATTATAAGTAAACATTTAATTTATATTATACCTATTTTATACACTGGTATATCTGGGGCCATAGAAAAATTTCTCAAGTGAAAAGGGGTTGTGAGTGGAAAAGTTTCAGAAACCCTGATCTATAGGAGAAGGTGGATATTTGGTAGAATAAAGCAGCGTGGTTTAGTGGAGACAGAAGAACCATAGTCAAATCTGGGTTCAACTATTTCCTGTCTGGCCTTGAAAAAATCACAATAAATAAAAATAATTAATAACATAATAATTAAGGATAACTCTCTTAAATTATATTTTCTTATCTGTGAAGTAAGAGAATTGAACCAAATGACTTCCTAAGGTCCCTTTTATTCTAAATCTATGATTCTAAAAAGACATTGTTTTTTATAATAAGGCAAGAAAGATTTAACTATGTATTGAGGTGTAAGGTTGTGAATATATGGAGGCCAGAGCACAGACATGTCAAGATAAGAAAAGAGAGACTTTGAGTTAGGGGAAAGTGATTTTCAGAAGGCTGTGCCATAAAACAGTCTTGTTATAATGAATCCATCCAAAAAACCAATTTCCCATTAAGGACAAGCTCTAACAAAAAGGAATGTTTGGAATGATTGGGGTAAGAAGAGAAAAGCCTTCTTTCCTGACAATAACATGTAATAATATACTTTCCTCTTAAGATCATTAAAGAAATCTTGGTAAAATATCCACTTAAACAAAATCATACCAAGAATACTCTAGGATAAAGAAAGGACAACAAAATGGGGAAAAAAAGATTTACAAGAAAATTCTCAATTTTTTCTTCATCTAAAATAGTGAGATCATCATACTTGGACTCCAATATTACCATCCCAGATACACTCATAATGGGACTAAAAAGAACAGATAGGAAAAAGATCTATATTGTAAAATTTACATATTGAGAAGTTCTGTGCTAAAGGCTTGACTGTTGTGAGTGTGTTGATGGACACAAGCTATGTGAGGGAAAGATATAAAAGGTATGGAAAAAAATCTTGAACTTAACACTAAAAAGAGGTGAGCAGAAGAGCATCAATTACCATAAATCTATACGTCAACTTTCATCCATAAAAATGTCCATCAGGGTTTTCTATATATTAATTGAGGCAACCTCTGGTAAATATATTGGAAGACTATAAGAAGGTTGTACAAGGAAAATCAATAATGGGCCACATCTTTATCATTTCACATTACAGTAGCTGCATTTATCAGATTTAATATTCCATTGTGCTTATTGTTTTTAATAACAAAAATAATTTAATTTACTAGAACAAAACAGTATTTTATAGATTCTTTCATAAGAAAGGTAACATACACACACACACACACATACACACACTTTGTAAGTTCTTTTAAAAGAAAGGTAACATACATGTATATATACACATACAGGTTCTTTTATAGAAAAGGTAACATATATGCACACACAAACACACATATGCATGTATACTTTAGAGGTTCTTTTATGAAAAAAGTAATATATATGTATAAAATATATACTTTATAGGTTCTTTTATAAGAAATGTAATCTATGAATAAATATATATGCACAAGTTCTTTTTATATGAAAGGTAGAACACACACACACACACACACACACATATATATATACTACAGGTTCTTTTATAAAAAAAGGTCTCACAGATACACACATATATCATAAGTATTCAAGATTTCTGGGAATATATAACAACAGAACTATTTCTGTTCAATAACTCTTTGATACAGACGTTTAGAGAGACCTTACGTAGGTGTGCACTAACTCCTGGTATGTATCGTTGTGACAGAAAACTAACATGGAGTTTAGGGAAAACAGAGATTCCCTATGCATAATGTAGTCCTCCACAACCAGTTTGCAGATAAAATTAAATTGTTTGCCTCAAGCCATAGAGCACTGATGAACCTTCTGAAAGAGATCTGTAATTAGACAAAGAAGCCTGAACTCACTTATAAGTAAAGCTGAGTAGATAAAGACTGTGGATTGTCTAGCTTTGAATATGTATTTAGATGGATATTCAGTTTGTGCACTAGTATATATATTAAGACAGATAGATGGACAAACCATCAGGTTCAAAGTTAATCAGGAGGAGAGCGAGTTAGGCTGCTTTTTGGAAATTGAAAGACTTTTTAATAACATCAAGATTCCCATGGAAACAACAAATGCTACCATTTTTCTGGGTTTTATATGGTAGCAAGAAATGAAACTTTTTAAAAATTAACTAAAAGTGAATATATTGCAGAGAACAAAGGAGAAGTATATACTCAATATGAGCAAGCTACTCTGATGAAAAAAGATAAAGGACATTAAGAAATTGTCTGATATGAAGAAAAGACAGGATCATTACATAACAAAAGCAAGGAATGGCAGAGGGTTAGCTGTAATGGGCTGAGGTTTGTGTTGATGCACTGAGGTCCCAAGTACGTGAGGCTAAATAGTAATTGGGCTATACTCTATTAATATACATGATTGGATAAAGAATGGTCCCTGCCCACTCTCCCTGCAAGTCCTGATGTGTTGTATAGGAAATGACGATTTTGGTGGGTGGAGGCAGAGAGAGAGACAGGAAGAGAAGCTGGGAGAGATTAGGCCTGGGTTCGAGACTCCGAGCTGCTGGTTGTGTGACTGCTGGTCGAGCTAGCTTCTTGACTCAGCTACACACATTGCTATCGCCGATTCTCTTCCACCTCCGATCCTTCTTCACTGAGAATAAAGACTGACGATTTTCCCCTAACCTGAATTCCTGACTCCTGCTGATTTAAAAATACACAGTCTTCACAGTTAGCCCCTGTGTTTCAACAGTATCCCACTTCCCTGTAATGTCAAGAAAAAGAAAGGCTAGTTTTTGGCATATTGGGCAAAGCCCCTATTTTTGAACATTAGGAGAATACATGTAGTTGAGTGAAATAGGACAGGCAGACATGGATGTGTTATAATCTGCTTTTCTAAAGGTAATTCCCAAAATGATATCAGAGGTTCTTTAAGTATTTAGGTAGAGATATTAGCAACCTATATTTCCATTTTTGTAAATTGTTAATTGTATAAATCACAATCTGCAAATTTTAAATTGGACAGATTTGACCATTAAGCAATTGTAGATTGGGAATTATCTAGTAGGAGCCTCCATTTCTAGAGCATACCAATCTAGCAAAAGTAATTAAGACTTAAACAATATAAAATAAGGAAGTGTATCAAGTACGACAGCTATCTCTACCCTTAGGCAATGGGGAAAAAATTTCCTTTACTTGGAAGAAAATTATAATCTGTTCCTACTTTACAACATGTAGGAAAGCAGAACTATTTTAGAAGCTGCAATGCCAATGATTGGTTAAGTATAAAGTATTCTTCATTTTAGGGACAGATTATGTGGGTATTAGAAAGACCATTCTTGCATTAGTTCTAGAAATCTCAGTTTCTATACAAAACAAAAGAGTCTGTGAATGTCATGGTCATACATTACAAATAGTTCCCTTTTTCTCTCACCACTCTGATGGATGCCATCTTGCTTCTATCATCTACTCAGCTACCTATAGCTACTCTGATCTAGCTTTTAAATTCATTCTCCTCATCTTTCTATCTACCAACTTAAGTTCCTCAATTGCATTATTAATCCTAAGGACATATACAATCCAAGCTTTATGGGAGGTATCTCAACAAAAACTCTTTTCTCAGATCCAAAAATTATAGTAAATTAGATTCTTAAGATATGTCTTTGGCATAAAAGTACAGTTTAATAAGACTATGATTGCTCATAAAAATAATTAAAGAAATTATTTATCAAATTGTAGAAGTTGTTTTTCAAAAATCTTCTTGCCAAACTTTCTATTTCTCTCTTTGTGATTCCCCACCATAGCTCAGAATTAAAACTTCTAGCATTGAAATGGAAGTCATTCATAAATCATAGATTCAGAACTGAAAATGACCTCAGAGTTGATCTAGTACACTCCCTTCTTTGAAAGAATTAAAATGACCAAGGTCACAGAAGTGGCAAGTAGCAAAGCCTGGATCTCTGGTGCAAATTTTAGATCACTTTCTATCCTAGAAGATTATACAGGCCCCAGCTCAAAAACATGAGAGTCATGTTTGGTCCTTTAATTTCTAAAAGGTGATACCAGGGCCCAGCACAGTGCTTGCCTAATGAATATTTGTTAACTGATTGAATGAGTGAATGAAAAGGCAGGTGACTGTATTCCAACAACCTGCTTTCATCAGCCATCATGTCAGAAATAGCTCTTTTGGCTTTCTTCTGAAGTCAATCTGGAGAAAATTAATAAACAATTAAAATGACTAATTGAAGAGGTCTACCTAATGCGTCGTTTTATATAAAAAATCATCACCTACTTACTTGTTTGTTAACATAGGGTACCTCACAAGGGAATGGCAGAGGAAGCAAGCATCCTAAGTCGGTCTAAAATAGGACAAAAGAAAGCAACCTGCTGCTACTCTCCCACTCAAAAGCTAATGCAGAAGTGAATGCAATCGGAAATAGCTCAGGTTGAGAGCACCAACAGAGACACAAATAAATAACAAGTATAATTGCTGTTTATCCCCTCTTGAACCTTTGCTTTCCATTGAAAATTCAGAGCAAGCTCATTATAAACATGTAGCATCATTTGCAGTTATTAGTTACCATTTAATAATTACATCTTAGGTTTGTGACTAGAAGGGTTTAGCTTGCAGCCAGTCATTTTTAATCAATGTAATAGCATAGGTCAAGATTGCTATCAACTTTATAGAGAAACTTAGGAAAATAAATGAAAAACTATCAAGGGCTCTAATGTAGCTAATTGGGATGTTTATTTAACATACAATCCATATATCCATATATGCATATGTATACGTATATATATATATAATACAATATTATGGGATACACATATGTGTATACACATATGTATGTACATACTATATACTTATATGTAAATATATAAATATTTATTTTATATTTATAAGTAAATATGCTTTATTTCTATATTTATGGGTTTTATCTATGTCTATATCTATCAATTTATCTGTTCATCTAACCTATGAATCAGAGATACATTATTCAAATCTCAGAACAGAATGAAGTGTCTCTAAAGGGACATAGATGAAATATTATTTTGGTCATTTGGACTCTTCTGTTTGCCCATGTCACTATGCCTTTATTTGGATTGTTCCCTACATCTGGCCATCTTCATCATGCCCTTTTCAGAGCCATGATACTCCTCCCCCTTCAGGTTCTTTTTATATGTTGTCTTCCCCTATTTAGATCATGAGTTCCTTGAGACAGGGACTGTCTTGCTCTTTTTTTTGTATTTCCATCACTTAACACAATGCCAAGTATGAAGTTGGCACTTAAAAAATCGATTATTTTCACTCCAGACTCCTATCTTATTTAAACTCTGCATCACCCAAGCACCTAGCACAGAGGTATTCAGTAGCACAAAATAATTGTGGTATATATTGTGGGAGGATCAGTTGTAAGTGACTTAGCTATTCTTATCAAAGTAATGATTTAAGACAATTCCATAGGATTCATGAAAAAAAATGCTCTCTATCTCCAGAGAAAAAAAACTGATGGAGTCTGAATGCAGAATGAAATATGGTTTTCTTTTTTTGTTGTTGTTTATATTTTCTTTTATAATATGCCTAACATGGAACTTTATTTAGCATGATTGTGCATATATCTGCATAATCTGTATCAAATTACTTGGTTTCATGGGGATAGAGAAGGACAGAATACTGAGATGATAAAAATCTTTGCTGCTTTTAATTGTGTATTGGCCCAGCACAGAAAGGACTTCTTTAATATAATGTCCAAACCTCTGAGTGATGCTTTGATCCCCTGCACAAACGTATCCAGTCCCTCATGTCAGAAGGCCAAGGAGCTGTGTCTGCTAATGGGAGATACAGCATTCATTTGGCTTTCTCTTCTATTCAACCTCCAGGTGACATCATATAACTCAGCCTTCCAGTACCAAGTTGAATATAAATTGGTCTTTCTTCACTCTGATATCATGGGTACTACTCTCATGTGGCAAGAGGTTATACCTGGGACCTATCTGCCCTTTCAACTTTGTCCTGAGTAGGTGAACAAACATCAAATTTGAGGTGGAAATGTCCAGGTTTGGAGAAAATCTTCCAAGCTCAAGCAGCTCAGAGAATCTGGATCCACCAAATGAAGCTGATTGGTGACAGTGTCTTCTACATAGTTGATAAAATGAGATGATTGAACCTATTCTCTAGTGTACTGAGATCATTCAATAGTTTCAAAGATTTTAAGGTCTAAAGATCAGGGGGAAAAATGGATCAGGGGCAAATAAGTGGCCCAGTGGATAGCACACAAGCCTTGGTTTCAAGAAGATCTATGTTCAAATCGAACCTCAGATATTTACTAGTTATGTGACCTTGAGTAAATCACTTAAACCCAATTGCCTCCCAAACAAACAAACAAAAAATCTACAGTCTAGGAATCCAGAAAGTTCAAGACTTTTTAACAAATATTTCATAAGACAAATTTCATAGGATGCTAAAGTAACTTCCCAACTGGAAGCACAATTGGACTTATTTTTGATGATATATGTGTGCATGCTACTACAAGTGATCAGCCTAGATTACTTTGAATATAGTATAGTCTCTGGAGAAAATATACAGAAGTTTGGAAACACAGAAGCAGATTGTAGTAAAATTAATCATTTCTGTAACAATTTAGGAATATCCCTTTTATTTCTAAGAAATCACTCGGTAAGATGCAACTTTGAGTGTGTGCCAGTCTAAAAGCATATAAGCAGAAACAGAATTGGACCATGGAGGCCATCTGTGGGACCAGATTTCGTGAGCTTTCCTGGGAAACACTGGGATGTGTGTGTGTATGTGATTCAGTACTTGCTCATCTTGGAGATGACAAATTCTCCAGTGGCGACGGGTGACAATGCTGATAGAATTTAGCATTTCAATCTGACTTAGCAAACCCTGAGAATTCTCTTGGTCCTTCCCTCACCCTCTAACAGTGGCAGGGCATCTATTTAACAGCATAATTAACAATTATGCTAATTGAAAGAGGAGAGAGCTCCTGGAAAGATCTCATTTCTTTCAAGCCTCCAGAAAGAATCAAGTAACTCAGAGCCTTTTAGTGAGAGTAGGGAAGGATTACATCACGACACACAATGATGTCACCCAAGCTGTGACAGGTAATGGGGGAGAATAGGAGTCAATTTAAAAAAACCTTCTACCTGGGTCTGAGATTGCCTTTTTTGTTTTTATGCTTGCTTATTCCTGAGAGTAGGTGATACTTAGTTTTGGAGGCGCCCTTGTGAGTTTGAGAGGTCCATAGGACCTGGAGCCATGAATAAAGCATATTGTTGGTAGGGGAAGTTTCTGTCTCAGAGTGGCCAGTAACTGACTAAAGGATCAGACCAAGCTTTTATTGGCAGGAAGGTACTGAGAGGTATTTAGATATTGCAGGGTCGAGGTGAAATATAAACTCCTTAATGAGCAGTAATATAAACTGTTTTATATTTTGATGAGATTTGATTAACAGCTTTCTAGAATATTGTAGCAGTAATTACAAGTAAGTTACTGAATCCTGTTCTGTCATTCTGCAATGTTTAGCATTTCTTTTATGTATAAGAATAAAATACCTGTCCCATACCTAATTTATATTATACATTGAATATTATCCTATTTTTCCTCATCAGGGAAACTGTAGCCTTAAGCTAAAATCTAACATATAACTACATAGTCCCCAGAAACAAAAGGATCAGCCAACAAGTATTTATTAAATGCCTACTAGTTGCCAGGTACTAAACTAAAATGCTAGAGTTTAGAAGAAAGAAAGCCTAGATTTAGAGCAAGTTGGACCTGTGAGCCCAGCAGCAGTCACTTATTGCTTAAAGGAATTAGATTTATTCTTTCCTTTTTAAAGTCTAATTTTGGGATGAAAGGGTAATGTTTTTTAAGGTCCTATGGCAACCCTTCACATGATCCCCTTCCTTTAAGATATTTTTACATTTTAGGTATTCTGTGGGCCTTCACTCACTTAAAACCATTACTCAGAATTTTGAAAAAATGGATTTTTTTTACTTTTATGAATCAGAGACATACATAAAGGGGATCTTAGAGGTCTTTATTTTATAGGGAAGAGAGGAAGAGAGAGGGAAGAAATGAGAGAGAGAGAGAGAGAGACAGAGAGAGAGACAGAGAAAGAGAGAGAGAGAGAGAGAGAGAGAGAGAGAGAGAGAGAGAGAGAGAGAGAGATGTAAAGGCATTTATTAAGTAACTATTATGTGTCTTGGGAATGCAAATTGTAGTAAAATAGAAGACAGTCTCTGGTCTCTTTCACTTGGGGAATGTGACTTACAAAGGAGAGCTGAAAAGGAGGGTAGTAGAAGAGAAAGGCATCCATGTAGAGGTAAAATGGAGACGTTGTGAGATGAGTCATGCATGTCTGATCTGAGTTTGAAGATAATATCATCTATGAAGTGCCTACTTCTGCAAAAAGATATTTGAGAGGTCTTTAGTATTTAAATGGATCACATGGGTAATAAGTGACAGAGTTAGATCATCTGACTCCTGATAGCTTAATAAATAAAGTGACCAACTAAGTCTCTTCAGAAAAGTGCTTGACACAGAGTGTTTCACTAGTGCAGACATCCATTCCTTCATGTGCACATGAAGAACATTTTCCAAAAAGTTCCCATACCACTAATGTTGGAGAATACACACACACACACACACACACACACACACACACACACAAAACCACAACCACACACACAAACACATACCCCACTATGTATGATGAGAGAGAACAGGTATGGAATATACTCACACAAAGGAAACACATCTGACAAGTACCAAGTGTGAAAGTGCGTACTCAAAGAACCTAAGTAAGAACAATTCATGCCTTTCATGTTGTAAGGCTGCTATCCTCTGGTGATATCATAAACTGCATTCTTCTGCTCTTTTCTGGGACATTTTCCCCCTGAGTACATTTTCTTTAAGTTGGATGCCCTGGTTTTATTAGGCTTTGAATTGCTATATGGATGTTTCATATCCACTGACCTTTTCTCTTATTTTTTACCAACTTCACTTTTGCAAAACCTGTTAGCTGTAGCTCCTAGTTACTAAAGTGTAGTGACTAGAAAACCTCTCCCTGATAAAAGCAATGTGACATCTTTTCTATCCAGGACTTTTCTATCCAAGACTATAGGAGCCACTTCATCTAAATTAAAAACCACTGAACAAAAGTTAGTGAATATACCCTCAGTTAAAATTAAATATATCCTCTTTATGTTTTTGTCCTTTATGGCATGGATGACTACAGCATCAAACTACTAGAGTTGGAAATTTCTTGAAATAATCCATTGTCTAGAAATGTTAGTTTTGGCAGTAATAAAAGAAAAAAAAAGATTAAAAGAATTAGAATAGGTAATGAGGAAACCAAATGATCACTCTTTGCAGATATTATGATGGTATACTCAACAATCCACAACTTTAGCAAAGTTGCAGGATTCAAAATAAATTCACAGTAATCATCAGCATTTTTATATTACTCACAAAGTCCAGCAGCAAGAGATACAAGAAGAAATTCCATTTTAAATAACTGTAGATAATATAAATTATTTGGGGGTCTACCTGCCAAGGCAAAGTCCAGAACTATATGAATATTACAAAACACTTTTTACACAAATAAAGCCAAATCTAAACAATTGGAAAAATATCAAGTGCTCTTGGATAGACTGAGTAAATATGATTTAAAAAATGACAATACCACTTAAATTAATCTACTTATTTAGTGCTGTACCAGTCAAACTCCCAATAAATTATTTCATAGAGCTAGAAAAAATAATAGCAAAGTCATCTGGAAGAACAAAAGGTCAAGAATTTCAAAGGAATTAATGAAAAAATGCAAATGAAGGTGGTTTAGCTGTGCCAGATCTAAAACTATACTGCAAAGCAACAATTACCAAAACCATTTGGTGTTGGCTAAGAAATACAGTAGTTAATCAATGATAGATTAGATTCAGAGACAAAACAGTCAATGACTATAGTAATATAATATTTGATAGACCTAAAGACTCCAGTTTTGGGGATAAGAATTCACTGTTTAACAAAAACTGCTGGGAAATTGGAAACTAGTATGGCAGAAACTAGGCACTGATCCACACCTACCACTGCATACCAAGATAAGGTCAAAATGGGTTCATGATCTAGACATAAAGAGTGATGTTATAAGCAAATTAGAATAACATAGGATAGTTTACCTCTCAGATCTCAGAGGAAGGAATTTATGACTAAAGAACTGGAGATTTTTATTGATCACAAAATAGATAATTTTGATTATATTAAGTTAAAAAGGTTTTGTACAAACAAAACTCATGTAGACAAGATTAGAAGGGAAGCAATAAATTGGGAAAACTTTTTTTTTTTACATTCAAGTGTTCTGATAAAGGCCTCGTTTCTAAAATATATAGAGAATTAATTCAAATTTATAAGAATGCAAGCCATTCTCCAATTGATAAATGGTGAAAGGATATGAACAGACAATTTTCAGATGAAGAAATTGAAATCATTTCTAGTCATATGAAAAGCTGTTTCAAATCACTATTGGTCAGAGAAATGCAAATTAAGACAACTCTGAGATACTACTACACACCTCTCAGCTTGGCTAAGATGACAAGAAAGATAATGACAAATGTTGAAGAGGATGTGGGAAAACTGGGACACTAGTACATTGTTGATGGAGTTGTCTCTGGAGAGCAATTTGAAACTATGCTCAAAAAGTTATCAAACTGTGCATACCCTTTGACCCAGCAGTGTTACTATTGGGCTTATATCCCAAAGAGAGCTTAAAGGAGGAAAGCGGACCTGTATGTACCAAAATGTTTGTGGCAGCCCCTTTTGTAGTGGCAAGAAACTGAAAATTGAGAGGATGCTCATCAGTTGGTGAATGGCTGAATAAGTTATTATATATGAATGTTATGGAATATTACTGAATATTACTATTATATGGAATACTTCAGCAGGATGATTTCAGAAAGGCCTGGAGAGACTTACATGAGCTGATGCTAAGTGAAAAGAACAGAACCAGGAGAAAACAAGAAGAGTATATGATTGATATTGATGGACATGGCTCTCTTCAACAATAAGATGATTTAGGCTAGTTCCAGTAATGTTGTGATGAAGAGAGCCATCTACACCCAGAGAGAGGGCTTTGGGAACTGAGTGTGATTCACAATATAGACTTTCCACTCTTTTTTTTGTTGTTTGTTTGCATTTTATTTTCTTTCTTATTTTTCCAGTTTGATTTGATTTATCCTGTTCAACAAGATAATATTATTAATATGTAGGCATATATTGAATTTAACATATATTTCTACCATGTTTAACATATATTGAACTAGTTACTATCTGGGTAGGGGATGGGAAAAGGAAGGGAATTGGAACACAAGGTTTAACAGGGGTTAATGTTGAAAAATTATCCATGCATGTGTTTTGAAAATAAAAAGCTTTTATAACAATAAAATTAAATTTTAAAAAGCCCTTAATAGGGCTTAGTGAGAAAAAGTAACCCCCCCAAAATATAAAAAATAAACAAACAGATAATCAAAAAATAACCCAATACCCCTTATATTTTCTAAAAGACAAATAGAGACCCCCCCCAAAAAAAGATGTATATGCTGGACTTACAAATTACAATTTACTACCATGACTCTCTTTAGTTGACATCAAAATTCACTTATGCAGGAACTATAGCTAACTGAAAGAGTCAAGGTAATTTTTCTCCATCCTCCCATGTTCTTGCCTTTATAATCTATCTGGCAACAACCAAAACTCTTGACCTTTTCTGTTGTATTCTGCCCAGTATATGACTTTATCACCTCCTTAGAGATCTAAGAAGAGAGAAAATTCATTTTTCTGACTCTGAAATTAGAATGTGGATACAAACAATATTATGGGAATTATGAAAGAAGGAAGATTTTCAGTCAGATTTGATGATAGCACTTTTGAGAAATTAGGGAAATAAAGATGCTGAAATCGTGAGGTTATTTCTCTTTATTAATCAATTTGTAACAAAGTTAGGACAGTTATTCTTGCACTGAGTCATCCTATGTGATAGCAAGTTAAAAAGACCTATGAAAGCTAATCTATCCATCAGATGTATTCTCAAAGGTTCAGAGATTTTCTGGAGAACTTGACTAACTCAGAAGAAGCTAATTATAATTTTTTAGGCCTCCCATCATCTCTTATTTTAAACAAGATTTGCTCATGGTTACCTTATTTTTGCAAGATACCCTTCATGCAATTTACTACTTAGTTTGATATCAGATAATTTAGTTACCAACAATTGATTAAAACTAAAACGGAGTATAGAGATTATATAAACAACATTTTCATTTTACAGGTGAAGTCACTGAGGCTCAGAATGGCAAAATATGAACCTAAAGTCACACAGTTAGTGGAGAACTAGGACTAGACCTCAGTTCTCCTACTTCAAGGCCATCATGTGATAAAGCAAAATAGTGTTTTTCAGTGTTAATATATCAACAGAATTTGTACTGTCATTGAAAACTAGCAGTATTGAAAAATAGGATTAACTACATATTGTACCAGGTTTTTTTTTTAGAATTACAATATTTCATGATCAACAGCTTTATGGAAAATCATCTCTTCTCCAATTAGATCCTCACAAAGAATTCAGTATAAATACAGACTTTAACAGATGAAATCATATAAATACTATAATTTAAGGTTTAACAATAGCCCAGGAGGTTGAAATTAATATTAAAGTAAGTTTTCAAACATTATATTTTTACATGTACTGGTATGTTTTTATACTATTTTAAAAAGAATAACAAAGAAATAAGAGAGGTAAGGTGGAGTAGTTGATAGAAAGCCAGGCTCAGAGTGAGGAAGACCTGGCTGGGTTCTGATCAAGTGGCTGTGTAACCTTAAATATATTCTCAGTGCTATGGGCAACCCTCCAAGATGTTACTTGGCTAACCTATGTTTTAAAGGAAGTTTCCTCATGGGGGTTCCTTATACGAGAGAAATCAGTTAGACAGTCAACAAACATTTTTTAAACACCTACTATGTGACAGGAATTGTGGTAAACATGGAGGGATATAAAAATTAAATTTTACCCTTGAAGAACTCAGTATAATAGGACAACATAGGAAATAGCTGATAAGAGAAGGCATTAGAATGAATAAACATTGGGAAAGCTTTGTTGTAGAAATTAATATTTAGCTAAGATTTAAAGAAAGTCTGGAAGAAGAGCATTCAAGTAGGAAGGAGAAGAGGAGAAAGAGAAGAAGGAGGAGGAGGAGGAAGGAGGAGGAAGAAGGAGGAGGAGGAGGGGAAGGAGGAGGAGCAAAAAGAGGAGGAAGAGCAAGAGAAGGAGGAGGAGCAAGAGGAGGAGCAGGAGAAAGAAGAAGGAGAAGAAGAAGGAGAAGGAGGAGGAGGAGGAGGAGGAGGAGGAGGAGGAGGAGGAGGAGGAGGAGGAGGAGGAGGAGGAGAGGAGCAAGAGGAGGAGAGGAGAAGAAGAGGAGAAGAAGAAGGAGGAGGAGGAGGAGGAAAAGGAGGAGGAGGAGGAAAAGGAGGAAGAGGAGGAGGAGAGGAGCAAGAGGAGGAGGAGGAAGAGGAGAAGAAGAAGATCTGGTCTCATATTTACTAGTTGTGGGAATGCTAGGAAAGTCACTCCATAGCTGACTGTCTCAGTTTCTTCAACTGTAAAATCCTGTAAAAATTGTATCTATCTTCCAGGTCTATTGTGAGAATAAAATGAGATAGCATTAATAAACCCTTGTTTCTTTCTGTTTTTGCCTTTAGAAATCTAGCTTCTTAGACCTTGGCATTGCACCAATACAATCTTTCTGTCCTCTATTCAGGAAACCATGTCATATAACCCTATTATCTACTGGGGCCATATGGTTGGTAAGGCTCCACCACTGTCAACTCATGGGTAATATTATTGAATGAATGTGTAAGTACAATCCACTTCTGCCTCCCTTTTTCATGTTGCCACCTGGCAATTCCCAGAGTGGGGTTATTCTTCCCCATGACTACCACTACTCTGACACTACCAGGTAGAAGTTGTTACACAATTAATAAATGTCTCAACATGGATCTGACTTCAGGTCTTCCTAACTCTGGACCCATCACTCTAACCACTGAGCCATCTCACTGTCCCCACCTGCCAATACTAAATCCAGAAGAAAGAATTATATCCCATCTTCTATAATCTGAGCTAACCCACTTATAAAGTTGTTGATGGGCATGTCAATCCCTTAATTAGGTGTTGCAAATTCCCCTTAATAATCTCACTTCTTTAATCTCATCAACTTAATCTGGTTCTACTATAAGACCCTTCAATTTAAGAAACAATAACCTTTAGAGTACAAAAAGTAAAAACTCCTTCCTACATTGGAACTATAGAGCAAAATGTGTGTGAATGTGACTGACGCTACTTCTCACAGGAACTCTCTACACTGGAGAAATCATAGATATAGTAAAAAAATTAATAAAATAAAATAAAAATTAGACAGTATTGTATTCTGGAAAGAGTACCAGAACAAGAGTTAATAGATCTAAATTTAAATTCTGCCTTGGACACTTACTAGCTATGGGACCACAAGCAAATCATTTAATCTCTTAAGAGCCTTCCTTTTTTTTAATCTGCAAAATGGGATAAAACTGACATTATCTCACAAAGTCTTTGAGAAGAAAGAACTTTGACAGTCTTCAACAAAATCACAAATCAGGTCCAAATAATGAAAACCAAATACCCTGTAGACATGTATTATCTAAGTAATCATTGTTTCTATCTGTGGTACTATGGAAAGTAGGGAGCCAACAAGGGCTTTTATACCATCATGAAATCTTTCCAAAGATCTTGTTAGATGCTCACTGTCTTGTTTCCCTTTTTTATGGCACCTACTTAGCAAATACTGTTTTAGCAAATAATTTATCAAAAATATATTTATAGTGAAAGTTAAATAAAAGATGTTATAATGTCCAGTTCATATGTTTATAGGATTTTATTTTTTAAGTATAAATGCTCATTCTCAAAGTTAGATGCAGTTATTTGTTACTAAAATCAACAAAGAAAAATAATGAACACATACTTTGGAATAAACATTTCCAAATAATGTGGTAGTTATTTTTCTTTGTTATTATTATTGGGGACATCTTGTATTTGTAAGACTTTTTAAAGCAGTGATTTCGATCAGAAAATGGCATGGTATTTCAATTTGTTCATTGAAAGGAGAAATGAGAAGAATAACATAAATTTAAAAGTCACGCTCTCATGAAAGAAAGAAAAAAAAACTGTAGCATCAACAGCCAAAAATCACGAAGCAAACTGATCATATGGACATATTTTTAAAGAAAGATGTTATCAATGCATTTTTTCATGTCATTATCATTTCCCAATAACTTCTCCCCCTTCAGCACTAATATAGATTCCTTCCTTATGAAACAGGAAAACAATGAAGACACAAGTGAGCTTACTGTCTATCTCTTACATCCCATATCACATTCAGCACCATTTTGCTACTACCTTACTACTGAGAAAAAAGTGGCCTATTTTATCATTAATCATCTGGAATTAAGACTAATCATATCATTCATTACATTTCAGTTGTTTCCTATCCTTTAGGATCACATATAAAGTCTTCCGTTAGCTTTTATCATAGTCAAACTCCTTCATAGTTTCACTCTTTATGATTCAATTATACTGATCAACTTATTCTTTGAACAGAACACTTCATCCTGGTCTCTGAGTCCCATGACTGCTCTATACTCCTTTCTTACTCATGCCTCTTAGCTTCTCTGACCTCCTTCAAGCTCAAATTTCACCTTCTTCAAGAAGCCTTTTTAATTTCCTCTCACATATCAGGATCTTCCTTTCTGAGATTATACCTCATTGATTCTGCATTTGTTTTGTATGTGCTTATTTATTTACATGTTATTTTCACCATTAAAATGTGAGTTCCTCAAGTGTATGAATTGTTTGGATCATTTTTGTATTTCTATAACTTAGTAGAGTGCCTAGTCCATAATTAGTGATATTAGTTTAATAACTGATTCCATCATTACTGTCATTTCCCTTTGTATTTTCAATTCATTTTTGATATTATTCTCTTGGTTCTACTTTCTTTAAATAGTATCAATTCATGACATCTTACAAAATTTCTTTAAATTCTTCATATTTTTCATTTCTTATAAGTGAGAGTGATTTTTTACAATGTGATCATGTTTCATTTATACAACACAATTTTTTCAGTCATTTAACAAACAACAGAAACCTATTTTGTTTCTTGTCTGAAGTATTACAAGCAATAATTCTATGAATACTTTTTTTAATAATTGGAGAATTTCTTTCCAAGACTTTTTTTAAAGGAATATATCCCCAGGATTAGTACCCTGAGTTAGAAATGAACAATTTATTCACCTTTTAAAAAATAATTCCAAATTGTATCAATTCTTACCAATCATTTTTACCAATTAATAAGTACATTAACAAGTCCATTAGGGTAACTTTCCCCATTGTCCGTCAATATTGACTATTTCTACCTTATATTATTATATTTGTCAATTTGATGGGTGAGAAGTAAAACCTGAAATTTCTCTTCATTTGCATTTTTTTCATTTTGGTCATTTAGAACATTTTTCCATGTGATTGTTGATGCTTTACATTTCTTCTTTTGAAAATACTTTATTTTTTTCATCTGTCTTTGAACATTTGTTTGTTGAGGAAATTTCTCTTTTTCTCACATATTTGTGTCAATTCCATGGGAAGGTTTTTCTAGCATTGTGACATCAACAATAAAGAAATAAATAAGGGTGAATTTTATTATCCTGAATATCCAGATTTTGTATACAAACACAGAGTATAGAATTTCAGGCAGAGTCTCTTAGGACAAAAGCTAGCTACTTACTTCCTGCTATGTGCTTTTGGCAAGTTTTGTTCATTCACTCCAGCAATCACTGGCAAAATGTCTCTCTGGTGTCCTGAAAAAATTAAGAGTATTCACCCAGAAGCACCTACAGTGTAGTTCAACTATCCTTTCAGCCTACTATGGAAGCTTCTTATCTCAGTTTATATGCATATTTCAGACATTTAAGCTCCTTTTTAATGAGATTCATTCTTGTGCTTCCTTTAAATGGAATCTTTGATTAAAAAAAAAAGAAGAAAAGGTTTCCTGATACATGAGCAACACTGGAATCTTCAGGACCATGGGCAGATCTAGCAAAAATCATGTACTTAATTAAGGAACAGCAGAGTAACCTATGCTCAGCAAAAGTGCAAACAATTTGGTGTTCATACTGATTACTGATCTGCTGCCTAATCTTCTTCAGCTCATCAACTTCCTTTTCTTAATAACTGGTTTATTAGTTTCAGTTTCTCCTGAGACTATTAAAGCACAGGAAGAAACTACCCAAAGACCCAAAGAACACATGTCACTCTCACTAACTTTCACTGCTGCCTCTATTTGCTCTAGAGCCAGTTTACCACACTCCCGGAATAAAGTATCTTTATTAGGGGATCTTTATTAGGGAATCTTTAAAGGGAATCTTTTGCCCTTTGCATTAATGTCTAGTGACAAGAACTATGGTCCCTCAGAAAATGGGACCTCCTGTTTTAGATATTGTTTCTAGAATTATAGTCTAAATTCAAATATATGATCCAGAGCTTCCAAATCAAAGAAAAAAATACTGAAAAGAACCATAAAACAAGAATTAATTTATTGAGATACCATGTTCACACATGATTTAGCAGTCACCCTTATAAAGTGCAGATCTTGGAATATATTTCAGAATACATTGATTACAGACTTATAACCAAGAATAAATTATCTAGAAAAACTGAGCACCATTCTACTGGGGGTGAAAGGAGGGGTGGGGAAAGATCTTTTATGAAACAGAGGATTTTCAAGTATTCCTGATTAAAAGATCAAAACTGTGAAGGAACTCTGAAGTACAAATATAGGGGTTGAGAAACATAAGAGGTAAACATGAACAAATAAAGACTAAACAAGAGTTAAAATACTTAGGTTTTAACATGGGGAGATGACATTTCTATCTTCTACCAGGAGTCATATGAGATTAATTAGAGGGTCTGAAAGTGATTCTGTTGCAACTTGATGATATTAAGAGAAGAATGGAAATGGTGAAGAATAGGAAATATATTAATGACAGAAAGAAGAAAGAATAGAAATATACTGTGACAGGAAGGAAACAGAATCCTAAAGAGGATATGAGCAGTCTATGGATCTGGAGTCAGAAATACTCATGATTCTGATGTCCAATTTTGGCCTCAGATGCTTACTAATTGTATGATGCTAGGAAGGTCACTTAACCCTATTTGCCTCAGTTTCTCATCTGTAAAATGAGTTGGAGAAAAAAATGGCCAACCACAATGATACCTTTGCTAAGAAAACCACAAATGGGCTCATGAAGACTCAGACATTGCTGAAATAATTGAATAACAATGACAAAAACAACAATAACAAGGAGAGCACACAAATACAAGTTATACCAAAAAAGATAAGGAGGTGGAAATTGTGGGTAATACTTGAACCTCACTCTTATCTCAATTGGTCAAAAGAGGGAAGATATATACATAACAGTTGTATACAAAAATACATTTCATTCAACTGGGAAAGAAGAAAAGGAGGAAGATGGAGCCCTAAGCAAAACAATCTCCAGGGACTTATAAAAATATTTATAGTTCTTTTTGAGATAAAAAGTATAGAAATCAGAGGGGGTACTCATAAATGGGAATGGCTAAAGAAATTATGGTATATCAATGTGATAGAATACCATTGTGCTGTAAGAAATATTGTGCTGTAAGAGAGGGGATGGTTTTAGAGAAAACGGGGAAGCTTTATATGAACAAAGGCAGAGTGGCATGAATAGAACCAGAAAGACAACAGTATGATACACCTCTCAGATTGGCTGAGATGACAGGAAAAGATTATGATGAATGTTGGAGGGGATGTGGGAAAACTGGGACACTAATACACTATTGGTGGAGCTGTGAACTGATCCAACCATTCTGGAGAGAAATATGGAACTCTGCCCAAAGGGCTATCAAACTGTCCATACCTTTTGATCTAATAGTGTCTTTCCTGGGCCCATATTCCAAAGAGATCATAAAAAAGGGAAAAGGACCCACACGTGCAAAAATGCTTATAGTAGCCCTTTTTGTGGTGGCAAGGAACTGGAAACTGAGTGGATGTCCATCAGTTGGAGAATGGCTGAATAAGTTATGGGATATGAATGTTATAGAATATTATTGTTCCATAAGAAGCAACCAGCAGGAAGATTTCAGAAAGGCCTGGAGAGACTTACATGAACTGATGCTAATTGAAGTGAGTAGAACAAAGAGAACATTATGCTCAGCTACAGCAAGATTATACAGTGATCAATTCTAATGGACAAGGCTCTTTTCAATAGCAAGATGATTCAGTCCAGGTCCAATGGTCTTGTGATGGAGAGAACCATCTGCACCTAGAGAGCAGACTGTGAGTCTGTATATGGATCACAACACAATAATTTTACTTTTTTTGATTGTTCACAATTTACTTTCTTTCTCATTTTTTTCCCTTTTTGATCTGATTTTTCTTAAGCATATTTCTTGTGGAAATATGTATAGAAGAATTTGAACGTTTAATACATATTGGATTACTTGCCATCTGGAAGAGAAGGTGTGGTGAAGGGAAGGAGAAAAAAATTGGAACACAAAGTTTTGCAAGAGTGAATGTTGAAAACCATATATGCATATGTTTTTGAAAATGAAAAGATTCAAGAAAGAAAGACAATAGTATGGAAAAGATAACTTTGAAATAATTAAGAACTCTGATCAGTATAATAACCAATCAAGATTCTGGAGAACTAATGATGAACTATGCTAATCACCTCCTGATAGATATAAAGAATTCAGAGTGTAGAATGTAAAATAAACTATAGATTAGATGAGATAGTTATATAGATACATAGATAGAATCATAGGTATATAAATGAATGGATTGGATAGATGGATGGAAGGGTGGATGTATGGATATTTAGACATGGCTGGTCCAAGAAATTTGTTTGCTTGACTATACGTGTTTGTAAGAAAAGTTTTGTTTTTCCTTCATTCTCAGTGGGGAATAGATTTTAAGATGGGAGAGAAATCAGATTTTTGTTCATTAAAATTAAATATAATTTTAAAGCAAATTCAAATATATTACTCACAAGATATAGCATGGGAAACTATAGTATGGTCATCTCCAAGTTCCAAAGATTGGAGTTCCAGTTCAACCTTTGACACACACTGACGGCATAATGCCAGGGAAGTCTCTTAACCCTTCAATGCTCTCTGAAAGTTTCGTAAACAATAAATTGCAGAAAAGAGATAGATTAGAATTGAAAGTATGTGTTCTCATCCAACAAGTTCCTTCTATCAAGAAATCATAGGCCAAGTCTCTATTTCCACTATATAATACCAATACTTTACTGGTAGAAAATAGAATAGTAATGGAATGAAATGCAAGTTAAGTACTTTTGATGGGGAGGAAAGGACGGGATAGAGAAAGGGTAAATCAGGTGTCTAGGTTAGAGTGGGAGGCTCTGCCATCTGATAAACAACACAAAAATATGGGAACCTTGGTGGCTTCATACAGGGACATGGAATTGAGATGAGATTAGTTCTTTTGGCTTCACCACACTGACTATCCAGGACTTCTAACTGTGCCATGAAATTGATGATTTTAAATTAAGTGTAGGAAATAACTGGTAGCTGTGGCCAGTTGGGTGAACTGAGATCTAGACGGGTTTGTTGGGAGTGGAGCTATGAGTTAGAGCCTCTTTGCTATATTGCTTCAGTAGTATTCTGTTTATTTCAGTGAAACATGGTGGGAGCTATTGGTCTTAGTCTTACATCTGTTTATAGAATTGAATAAAAACTTTTTTTTATCATTCCATTGTTTGAGCATGGCTTATGTTTTACACAGATATGTAAGTTCTTGGATTTTCTTTTTTTTTCCTTCCAGTGTTGTCCTAACAAATTCTGCTATAAGAAAATGTAGATGTGAGTAGTAAATCAACATCACACTTGCTGCTGGTGAGAAATTTTTCCATGTGATAGCTACTCCTTGCCTATAGTCATAGCAAGCATTTAAAAGGGACAGAGCCAATAAATCAATTCAAAAGTAAAAGTATGTTGAGTTCAATGGCTCACTTGGCCAATCTCTTTGGTGATGGGAAAAAAAAAGAGATAACATCCTTTTTTTTTTCCTGAAAGAACCTAAGGGTGTCACCTTCTCTTTCTGGGGACCCTCCCTTTTATCTTAACAGTATTTAAACCTCTCATCCTTACTTGGGCTGGTTTTCAAATTGCAGATAGTTTGGGTCATATTCAAAATCATTGTACCATAGCAGAATTTTATAGGGCTAGATTATAGTTACCCCCATTAAATGATGAAACATAAGTAAACTTCTGGACTTTGGAGATTATCCAGGGAAAGGAAATTGAATGCCACAGTGGGTAGAATAATGAACTGTGCATCAACTTCTGATTTAGATAACAAATTTTTGGGTCTCCTATCAGTTCCTTTCTCTCTATTCAGTTGAGATCTCCAGGAATTGTACCAAAGTAGACTCTGTTCTGTCATCAGAGGGCTTCAAGGAGAGGTATCAACAATTCCAGTTCCATCCCTGCAACCAGTGTTCATACCCTTTGCAGGCCAGAATTCTTTCCCAGTACCCGTATTCAAATCTTTCTTTCACCCCAGTGTTTAATCTCTCTATATCCTTTTTAGTTCCTTAAGTGAAGGAGCCTGGTATGAAGACCTTCCCCTCCCCAATTTATGCTTTATTTCATTCCCCAGACTGTAATCCTCACCCTACCAGCTGCTAGGCAGGGCAGCAACTTTGCCTATGGACAAAACCAAGAGGTGCTGATGATAAAAGGTGTTAATTAAAGATTCAGATCAAGACCATCTGGCTTCCATTTATTAAAATAGGGTTCAGTAAACACTTAAATAGTAGTTTTATAATTGTCATTCTGGCTAGTCAGACCCAAAGGCCATCCAAATTCAAACTAGAAAATTATAAAGGTCAAATAAAAACTTAAATTGTATGTGAGGATTAAATGAAAAATACATTATTGTACTTTAATAATGCATACTAACTACATGACTGGGCAAGTCACTCTGTAAAAACTGGGGATAATAATATTACCTTATTTTATAGAGTTGTGAAGATTAAATGAGATATTATATATAAATGATATGTAAAGCTTAAAGTATTATATAAATATTAGCTACAATTAAATAATGACTACTTTTATTAATAAATATTATTTGTGATAACATATAGCATTCCCATTTAACTTATTACCCATACATTTTAGACTATATTATTAATTAGAAAGAGCAAAGGACTTGACTTAGAGGACCAGATTTAAATCTGCTGTTTAAATGTATGGTGCAAGGCAAATCATTCAATATAATTTTACTTCAGTTTCCTCAATTAAAAATAAGACAGTCAGGGTAACTAGGTGGCACAGTGAATAGAGCACCAGCCCTGAAGTAAGGAGGACCTGAGTTCAAAAATAAGACAGTCATTTTAAGGTCTTTTCAAGCTCGGAATCTCTGATCCAATGGCACATAAGAATTGGCTTCTTAAAACTATACTTTCCCCCTCATTTGGTTTCTGTGATTTTCATCTTTGTGAGGGATTCACAATGGGACAATCCTTCCTCCAATTCAGATCAGAAAACCCATAAGGAACTTAAAAATCTTAATGAGTTGTCTATGGGGATTGCTTAGTTAAGGGATTTCTCCAGAGTCACAAAGCCTGTTTGTATCAGAGGGAGGATTTCTGGCTCTAAAACTGACCCACTATCCACTACACCATCCACTATCTCCATAACAATATTTAAGTCAATGTTTGCATATGAAATTTCCCTTTCAATTATGTTGATTTTTTTTCAATTTATTGGGTTATAAGTGAAATTGGGATAATGTACAAACCTTTTATATGTGAGATGATATACATAACCCAGAGTCATATTTGTAATAGGCATTCTTGCTAAAAGATATGGATAAAGTCCTACTAATAAGTCCCTTGCCCCCTTGTAAAAATAATATCCATTCCTTATCTGAGACACTCCCTACATTCAATAGACATCTTTCCAAGGCACTGAGAGATTCAGTTTCCAATGTCCTATATCAAGCTACATTTTCCTTATTTACTGATTAAATTATGCATGTTAAATGTGGTACCAGGGGAAACTTAATACAACTGGAAAGAGTTAAGTTGTTTTTGGTGTGGATTTTTTTTCTTTTTTTCCATGATTGGCAGACTGTGGATTAAATAATTCCTTAAGGGATCCTGGAGACCATGTGGTCTCAACTGCATCACTATCCACATGACTGGGTCTCCTTTCCTTGCAGCTATGACACCTTTGGCAAAAAGCCAGGATATTGTGATTTAGCCTAAATTGTGGGGACAGAAGGAGGTTTTGCAATGGCCAGAATCATCTCTTTGTTAATGTCAGACATTGGTAATAAAATCAGGAATATGAAGAGGGCTAGGAGGCAATGATTTTTGCCATCTTCACTTAATTTTTTTCCCTGCCCCACTTCATTTGAATTATAATAAAAGACTCTGTGAGGGTTTTTCAATTAATAAAAAATGTATTATCTTTTCCTCCCCCTTTTTCCCACTTCTGTGGAAAAAATGAGGAAAACAAAATTCTTAGAACAAAGATGTGTAGTCAAGCAAAATGGATCCTCACATTGTCCATGTCCAAAAAGTACTTATCTTATATTGCATCCAGGATTCATTCCTCCTTATTAGAGGTGGGTAGCAGGCTTTGACAACAGGCCTTTGAAACTTCACCTTGTCACTGCATTAACAAGAGTCGTTGTTCTTCAAAGTTGTATTTAAAATGTTGAAATGAATTATTTTCTCCAGTTTTGTACTCTCCACTATCCATGAATTCATGCAAGTCTTTCCAGATTTTTCTTAAACTATACCTTTTCTCATTCCCTGCAGCACAATAGCATTCCAGTCATTCTCTGCTAATAAAGTCCTCACGAGGTAACTTTTAGAAGGAGATCACATATAAGTAGTGGTACTCCCAGGGGTACATACATGTACATCCCTATAAAAGCCAACTCAGAACACCACTCAAAATCATAATTCATGAAATCCCACCAATGTCTTTACTTAAAGAACTAATTAATTATCTCAGTGGCAACTGATCAGTCTGAAAAGGTTCCCTATTTCAAGGTTCCAATATCCACTCTTTTTTAGACAATGTTCACCATGTACAATGATCTTCAAAACAAGGATATAAAGACTCTTTTACTATATGTTTTTAAATAGCTTAGTGGAAATACAGATACATTTTTAAAACTGTTTTTCTAATTGACAATATTTAAATAGCCACTACTTGCAAAAGAAGCAATTTATTTTAAACTGCATGTCACCCCAAATAAGAATTTCTTCCTCCCTTATTTCCTTCCATATCTTTCTTTCCTTCCTTCCTTCCTTCCTTCCTTTCTTCCTTCCTTCCTTCCTTCCTTTCTTTTCTTTCTTTCTTTCTACCTTTCTATCTACCTTTCTTTCTTCCTTCCTTCTCTTTCTTTTCTTTCTTTCTTTCTTTCTTTCTTTCTTTCTTTCTTTCTTTCTTTCTTTCTTTCTTTCTTTCTTTCTTTCTTTCTTTCTTCTTCCTTCCTTCCTTCCTTCCTTCCTTCCTTCCTTCCTTCCTTCCTTCCTTCCTTCCTTTCTTTCTTTCTTTCTTTCTTTCTTTCTTTCTTTCTTTCTTTCTTTCTTTCTTTCTTTCTTCCTTCCTTCCTTCCTTCCTTCCTTCCTTCCTTCCTTCCTTCCTTCCTTCCTTCCTTCTTTCCTTCCTTCCTTCCTTCCTTCCTTCCTTGATTTCTTTCATGTCTTAGTATAAGTGGATATAGATTAGACATGGAAGGGAACTTAGTGCCATTGAATCTAACTCCCTCATTGTACAAATGGAGAGAGTAAGATACAGAGAAAACTAAGTGAAATGTCTAGGTTGCACAGCTAGTAAATGTCTGAGGGTAGGACTTGAATCCAAATTTTCATGATCCCTGTGATCAATGATTTAAGCATTATACCATGTTTGGTGTGTGAGACAATCTTTATTTTTTCCACCACAATTTCTTCCACCTTTGCAGAAGATGTGAAGTTCATGTAACATGAATCACAAGCATGCACGAGCAAATACAGGAAATGCTCAAATAAGCACTTTACTCATAATTATTGTCATGTCTTTTCCAGTCTTGGATTGCTCATCTGCTCTCAACCTGAGTACATGACATCTTTCCTCAAGTGAATCTTAAAGCTTTAAGGCCCTTAAACTGTTCTGACCATTACATAAGGAAGTTGGAGTCATTTTGAATAATGAAAGGAGACCCAAAAGTAGGAACAAGTCGAGAATTAGAGTGGGGAAAAAGATAACAATAAAAACCAGAGAAGCACCTCAGATCTTTTGACTAAAGAAGATATGAGGAAATGAGACCGATTGCTTGGTTTGGCAGTTGCCTTTCTCTTAATGGTTGGTAGGCATAGGCTAGCCCCGATTTCATCATTCTCTTTGAAGGAATCAGATTGTAGAAGCCAGGAACCAGGTGATGTTCAGCTCTATTGAAATTGTAAACAGTAAAATGCATTTGTCAAAGAGGTCCCCAGAATGTGCCATATATACTCTGTACCTTTTTGAATTGAAAGAAAAATCATCCCCACTTTTCATCTCAACTCTTTCCACTAGGATTCTAGTGTTTTCCCTGATGATGGAGAGGATACTCCACTATTTGATATGCTATCTATTTTCATTCATCCCTTTGTTCATTTAGATTCTTAGAAATTTCACTTTCGGTCTCCCTTTTTCATTTTCACTAAAATCATGTTCTACTGGAAAGCTCTCTAAATTTTTCAAGCTTATTTTTTCTTTTCTAAAAATTGCTTCTTGGTAGAAGTGCATCAGCTGCTAACCAGGAGTTTCTATTTATAACAACATTTTTCCCCCTCCATTCTGTAACCAATTCTTCTGTTTCTATTTAGAGGGACTGCTCCATTCTTTGCTGGTGGCTTTCTATGAATTCTACATGTCTGTTCCAACTTTTTTTTAGTCCCTTGGGTTCAACTAGGGATCATAGATATACTACTTTTTAATTGGTTTATGTAATCATCAATTTACAGCTAAAAGGGGTCCCCAAGGTCATCTGATCCAATGTTCTCA